>NC_079490.1:15918545-18418545 GCF_020520425.1 Spinacia oleracea
TGGTCACTCGACATTCTCTAACCACGGACTTGGCTATTTTTTCTGAGGCTGAGTTGACCTTTGGCCGTATGGGGATTTGGTTGTGTGGGGATTGTTTTAAGACGCATTCTCTTCGTTCTAAATGCCGTCATACAGGTTCTGATTTTGTGGCCCCACCTGATTTGGGGGATGGTATTGTTCGATTTGTGCTCTATGGTATTTCAAAACCACAACTCAATTCTGATGTACCTAGTATTGTGGGTCCTGCGGTGCAAGAGTAGGATTATGGTTTTACCTTCACACTCCTTGACAGATTGCTTTCTAAGCGGCTTTGCACTATGAAATCCATTCCTCCTAAGTGTCGATTGGGTTTTTCCCAGGTTTTGAAAGGCGCGCTTGATAAGGTGATGTGCAAGCCTGAAGACATTTCTGGTTGGGTTCCTCTTCTCGTGTTGCCTCTCTGTATCCTTAGAAAATTTAGTCCGAGGAGTAACCGCGAGTGTTCATCTGCCGTTAGGCGGCAACGGCAGGAAGAGAGCATTGCTAATGCTATTCGTACTTGGAGTGAGCCAAGTGGTAGTATGCTTCTTTTGCGGGAAGCTTTGGCAGCTGGATCCCCTCCTTTGATGGATGCTGACGAGGATCTTGAGTTGGCAGAGCCGAATATCAAGCAGTGTCGTCGGAAGATTTGTGATGGCTATTACACCACCGCAATCCGTGTTCTTTCTTCTTCTGGTGTTGCTCCTTATAATGAGTCAACTCTTGCGGATTTAAAGTCGAAGCATCCTTCTTCTCCAGCTCCAGTCTTGTCTGATATTCCTGTTGATCACCACCATCTCATTGCTACTTCTGTTGTTGTTTTGGACCGGATTAGGAGTTTTCCACGTGGCACATCTTGTGGGAGGGACGGTTTGCGTGCTCAACACCTTATGGATTGCTTGAGTGGAGCTACTGTGGCTGTTTCAGATGAGTTAGTTGACTCCATTGTTGGGGTGGTTAACCTCTTTTTTTCTGGAAAATGTCCCATGGAATTGGGACAGTGTATTGCTAGTGCTCCTCTCACACCTCTTGTGAAGTCCGATGGTGGTATTCGTCCTATTTCTATGGGTACTGTTTGACGATGTCTGGTTTCGAAGGTTGGTGCTGTTATGATTGATCCGTCTCTGGGCAGTTATTTTGATGGTCTTCAATTCGGTGTCGGGGTTTCTGCGGGTGGTGAGCAATTCTTCATGTTGTGAATCGGTTGATTGAGGATCGGGGTTCTGATGTGGGTCTTTCTATGTTGTTGGTGGATTTTCAAAATGCCTTCAATTTAGTTGATCGAACAGCCATGTTACGTGAAGTTCGTCTTCGTTGTCCGGGCATTTCGCGTTGGGTTGAATTCTGCTACTCTGCTCCAGCTAGATTGTATTATGGGGAGCATACCTTATGGTCGTCTCAAGGGGTGCAGCAGGGTGATCCCCGTCCTTTGCTTTTTGCTTTGGTTTTACAACCCCTGATTTGTAAGATCATAGATGCTTTTGATGTATGTCTTCAGTCATGGTATTTGGATGATGGCACTATTATTGGTGATACCTTGGTGGTTGGGAAGGTTCTGCAGTTGATTATGGAGGAAGGGGCTTGTCTCGGATTACATCTTAACGTGGAAAAGACAGAGGTTTTCTGGCCTATAGAGGACCCTCGAAGCAGGCTTGTGGGGGTCTCTAATATTGCTCGTCCTTTGCATGGTGTTAAGTTGATTGGGGGTCCCGCTAGTTCCGATCCAGTTTTTAGTGGTGAGCTTGTGATGCAGAGGGTAACCAAGACCATTGGGCTTATGGAAAAGGTTGATCAGCTTGATGATCCTCAGTGTGAGTTGTTGCTACTTAGGGCATGTACTGGAGTTTCTAAACTTTACTCCCTCCGTCCCTTAATACTCGCATCGGTTTGACCGGTGCGGAATTTAAGACATTTGAATTGACTTATTAATTTAATGGGTGTTAGTTGATAGTGGGGTATTTTTTAATATAGTTAGTGGGAAATGTGTAAGGGGTGGGGAGTAGTGAGTGAGGGGTGTGGATTTTTAAATGATTTTTTGTAGGAAGTAGGGGTGTAGGTGGGGTAGTAGGTAAGTGTGAGAAATAATATAATATTGATAAAGATTTCCATTTATAGAAACGGTGCAAGTATTAAGGGACGGCCCGAAAAGGAAAGTTGTGCGAGTATTAAGGGACGGAGGGAGTACTTTGCTTTGCGTACTTGTCCTCCTGGTATCTTTGAGGCGGCTCAGTGCACTTTCGATGAGGCTCTTCGTTCTTCCTTGGAGCGTATTGTTACTGCTTCGGGGCCTGGCTTTGGTGATTGGCAGTGGCGTCTTGCCACCTTACCTTTTTCCTTTGGAGGACTTGGTGTCTATTCCGCAGGTGATGTTCGTCATTATGCTTTTCTTGCTTCTCGTTTGCAGTCTTCTGGTTTGCAGACAAAGCTTCTACGGCATGCAGGTATTGTTGGTCCTGGTGGAGCATTTGAGGATACGTTGAGTCTATATAATCGAACGGTGGAGTATGACATCCTGCGTAACCCTAGTGAGGTCGCTGCCCCTAAACTCATGAAGAAATTGGCAGATATATACTTCACAAAGGTTACTGCATCTGCAGAATCCACCTTCTCATTATCTTCTCGATAGTTGGCGTTGTGGAAATCGCAGCAAGGAGATCACACATCTGCTTGGCTTCGTGCGGTCCCCATATCAAGTTTGGGACAGACGAAGAATGCTAAGGCTTACCGATGTGTGTTGTGTTACCGGTTGGGGGTTCCTTTGTTCTCTGTTACGGCGCCATGTTCTGCTTGTTCCAGGGTCTTTGCGGGAGACATCTTTGGTGATCATGCAGTGTCATGTGCTGGTATCGTGGGTATTAAACATCGGCATAATGTGGTTCGGGATACCCTTGTTGACGTTTGTTATTGCTCTGAGATTTCGGCGCGGAAAGAGGTTGATGTTGGTCTATCTGGAGGGAACGATGGGGCACTCAGACCAGCAGACGTGTTGCTATACTCTTGGGATCGGGGCTGTGATGTGTGTGTTGACTTGACGGGATCATCCCCTTTGACACAGTCTGGGTTGGCGGGATTTGTCCCGGGCCGGGTGGCGGCTGATGCGGCTATTCGGAAACGGGTCAAGTACGAAGCATGTTGCAGGGCCATTGGTTATGGCTTTCTTCCGTTCTCTTTCTCTTCTTTGGGGGAGCTGGATAAGGATGTTGTAGCGTTGCTGAAGCGGATTCAGAAGTTTTTTATGACTCAGGACATTGGGGCTCGTGTTGCTGCTCATATTTTCACCAGGATAGGCTTTGCTATAGCCAGAGGAGTGGGGGCCCAGATTGTGTCTCGGCTTCCCACTAACTATATGTAAATTATTTGACTTTGTTAGCATTTGATTTATTATAATAATAATAATAATAATAATAATAATAATAATAATAATAATAATAATAATAATTCAGCAAATATGTACACATACACGCGCACACACACGCACGCACGCACGCACACGCGCTTGCGTGTGTATGCGCGCGCGTGCATGTGTGTGCGCGCGTGTGTGTACATTTTTGCTGAATTATTATTATTATTATTATTATTATTATTATTATTATTATTATTATTTTTTATTATTATTATTATTATTATTATTATTATTATTATTATTATTATTATTATTATTATTATTATATATTAGATTTTGTTATTTACTACCGTAAAAATACACCACTTTTGTATTTACTACCTTATGAAATTTTAAATACTATCTTAAACTTCTAAAAAAAAAATTACTACCTTATTAAAGTTTTCTCACTTTAAAATTAAAATATCTCTTTCGTTTCTTAATCGTTTAAAGTATTTCAAAGTTCATTATTTTCTTTTTCTATATGGATTTCATTAAGAACGACATTCCAAAATAATTCGTTAGATAATTCATAAATATTTTAAAACTTTATAAATAATATTTATTTTATTTTACCTTTTACAAAATGTTAAAAGCAGGACTCCTATGGAATCCTTGCACATAAATGAGAAGGATGAGTTTTGAATCACTTAAAATGATTAAGAAACGAAAGAGATATCTCAATTTTAAAATGAGAAAACTGTAAAACGGTAGTTCCTGAGCTCCGTTCCTAAATATGTGTCATCTTTGGATATATGTGTGGGTAATAAGAAAAATGAGAAGTGTATGAAAAACAAGGATTGAGAGTGTTTTCCTGGGGAAAGAATAAAGTAGATGATTGTTTATTGATAAAGTATAAATAAAAGTGGATGTAGAGATTGAAAAGTGGAAAGTTGGAAAAGTGTAGAACATGTAAGAAAAAAATAATCATGTTTTATGGAAAAGTGAGAAAAGTGTGTGGAAAAGGTGTATGTTAAAAAATAGAAACATGACACTTATAAGGAAACGTTATTTTTAGAAACATGACACGTATTTAGGAACGGAATGAGTAATAAATACAAAAAAGAAAATGGAACTTTAAGGTAGTAATTTAAAATAAAATTCTCATAAGGTAGTAAATACAAATAAGGTGTATTTTTAATGTAGTAAATACCAAAAAAATCCATTTTACTCTTTTTTTTATTCTTCTTACTTTTCTTCTTTTCATTTCGTTTTTCCTTCATTTTCTTATGTCCGATCAGTTTTCTTTTTCTCTTCTCTTTCTTTCAAGTTTCAACCCTAACTCCCCTCTGTCCCGTCCGCCCCTTCACTGTTCTCTATTCTCTTTGCCTAATTTTTTTCCATCTTTTCAGTCATCAGATTTTCATCCTTTTCGATCAATTTTCATAGATCAGGCATAATCATCATGAAATGGTATACCTAAGTGTACTCTAATTTATTTATATTTTCATAAGAATTTTCTCTTACAACTACAAACGTAGTTATTTTCACAAATTATAATTTCACAAATTATTCCAATCTTAATCCCACAAATTAATCCAATTACAATTTCACAAACTTGTTTTGCTAATTTGGGGGACGGGATCGCTTGCCGTCCAACAACGTAACTAGTTAACTAAAGAGAGAAAGGGAACACGCTCCATCCAACAACTAATTAACTACAGAGAGAAAAGACAGTGCAATGAATTCTACCTTAAAAACTTCTCATATCCTCACGATTCACTCGCCAAATAGTTCAACTTTTTGATTTTTGCAATGAGAAGGATCGAACTCTCGAAGAGAGTAGTAATTCAGGATTAGAGCTCACAAAACATGACGCGACGTGATAATACTGAACTATGACTAAATAACAGGAGAAATTAAACGAATTTATATGTAACAATGTCGTGGTGTGACAAAAATCATTTCCCTAAAGTCGAATTTTCTCCGCTAAGTACGTGCGGACTCGTAGCAACAGACCTAGGGATACACGACTCCAACCCTTCGATGCACGATGAAGAATCAGACTGAGAACACCTTTAGTCAATTTTACAACAATGTTGAGTTTTTGGTTTCATTTTTGGAGAAGATGAATATCTATTTGTGTATTTGTACTGGATGGGAAGGTGAGAATATAAAGAGAAAAGGTCAGCCAAAAAACGGAAGCAATAAATTAGTTCTTGACGAGTAGTTAAAAAGGCTCTCACCCACACACAACACGCCCTTGTCCCGTTTGTGGTTGCTATAGGGTAGGGACATATATAAAAGAGGTCAGGTAGTTGTATTTTGACAATGTGGGACAAAGAAACTGTGAAACATAACAATACTGTAGGGAGCAACACCAACAAATACAACACAAACATAATATAAACACACGGTTCAACACAACATGAAACTCGATACGAGCTGGAAAAATAGTGTTAGAAGTTTCTCAACCAGTTTACATTCAACACGATACGTTTGTCAAAAAAATTGGTTAAGGGTCACGTAGAACGTTGTAGCATCCCATTTTGTCACACGTTCAATTGTTTACTCCGTATATTATTATGTTCAGGTAATGCAGTTGAACTGTATAAATATTCCCTATTTAAAATAATAAATTGTGTAGCACTCTCATTATTTTTGGGTGTAAAATCATTTTCGTGGGAAGAGAGAAGGGAGAGTTCCGTAAGAGGTGCAGCCTGCACCTGCAGGTGTGGGTTTGATTTGCCCCCAACAACTCAACATCCCAACTAACCCCTATTGCCGTATTAATGTCTGCCACTTATTTTCCAAATACCACATACTCCAACTAATAATTATAGTAATATGGCAATAATTGATTTGATCGGGTGTCCGATCTACTGTATAAGAGAGGTGTTCCAACTTAATTAATTAAGGTTCGTAATATTATTTGATGGGAAAAACTCCCTCGAATTAGGGTCTGATCTGAATCGAATCTGAATTACGAAGTCGAAGTATTAATTAGTTAGAGTTTAGTAGGTTTTTTTTGAGGTAAATGATACGAGTAGTCTTTATATGTTTTGCTTGTAACAAACTATAGTACAACACGCATAATCGTCGGATCGAGAGTACGTACATGCGACCGGTATATATGATGCACACACAACACCTATCAAGTATCAACGTGTGGGCCGAATACACAATAATATTAGACATGTGTTAGCAATTGTAAAATGGTTGTTTCTAATAGTAGTTTTCAATAGTAGTTTTCAAACTCATACTTGACCAACACTTGGCTATTTAGCTAACAATAACATAAGTTGTCGATATAAGTTTTCATTTGTTGTCACATCGATCTCATTTCAAATTCAACCTATGCGGCTATGCTCCACATATACCAAGGGTGTTTTGTTCAATTAATAATTTCAACTAATTTCTAAGTGGAAATTATGAATAATATATTGCTAAATGGTTTACTAATAATTTGATTAGATTTTTCCGGTAATTATGAATTGTTTTGGATTTGCCGTTTGTTGGTAGGTAGTATCTACTTTGCTTTTCTTTTTAATAATAATAACTCAACTACTTTTATTATTATTATTGGAATGATTTTAAAGATATATATTTCAAAATGTTGCCACAAATTTCATTATAATGAAGAATATTTTGTGTAAAGACTCGTCTTTGTAGAATCTAATTTACTTTTCCATGTTATTATAGTAGTATTTTACTTGTTTCGAGGGGAACCATCTTCTTGTATATAGGCAAACTATATTATAAAGGAATATGCCTCGTAATTATTTAATTCATTTTCATTAGTCGACGAGGAAGATGTTCTAAGCAACTAACTAAGCAATTATTCCATTCGATTTAGCTCTAGATCCTCATTTAATGACCCAATATATAATTTATACAACGCAAATCGTTGATCAAATTAAATTGTTTTAAATTACGTCTTCAGTTCAAGACTTTAATTACTGAATAGTTTCTTGTTTATAGTAGATGTTATTTGTATGAAAAGTTTTAGAGTGTGAGATTTTAGTTAATTGTGTTTCGGAGCATTTCTTAAGGTGTACTGTCTTCGTAGAAGGGGTAGATAGGAGCTTGCATGTTGCATAAGAGTTTCACTATTTTGGTTAATAAAAGTAAATATTTACCATAATTACCACAAAAAGAAAAAAAGTATAGGGCTGTTTGATTATGAGAGGTTTGGAGAAAAAAAGATAATGATGATTCGGATAAAATAGACTATTTCAAGAAGCTAATACGAAGTAGGAGCTAGTGTTTGGTTATAAGAGTTTTGGAAGGGAGTTTTGGGTTGAAAAGGATAATTTTGAAAAAACTCAATGTAGGAGCATTTTGTATTAGAGGTTTGAACTTTTGAGAATTAGCTGTAAAATAACAACATTATCATATTATTGTCTAAAATTGCAATCTTTAATTAACAACATACATCTGTCCAAAAAAAAAAACTCACATCATTTTATCAATGTCGTTAATGATCATTTTATATATTGAACAACTAATTTACCAAACAGTTTATACAAACAATTAATTCAACTAGATAGTCAAACCGGCCAGTTCATACAAATAGCTAACATCTAGTCAAATCAGCTAACAACTAACATCAAACAGGGCCATAATCGAGGAAATTGTAAATAGCAATAGTATTAGTACTCAATAATCGATCATCACTACTCAATAACTTAACAGCTTTAGGAGTATGGCAAACAAAAATTTACTGTAAATATCAATAGTATTAGTACAGGAAAGCATATGATTTGAAAGTAGATTCTCTGAAAAACTAACCTTAAAAAAAGGCTACAATATAATGTTTAGTCAGACGCAATTGGTTCGATCACGTAAAACTGTAAACTTTGAGTATGAGAAATAAAAAAAAACTTGTAAAAATGTAAAGTCAATAGGCTTCAGTCTAATCATATGGCCCAAGTATTTGTCGATATGTTAGAAGTTTTGCATTATTTAGCATTCGATGATGCTGCATTTCTTAGTATCTTTAAACAAATGGGACATACCATGAAGTTGAGTAGGGTAAGTGCTTTTATATGTTAAATACAGACCTGGGTTGTATCTGTCACTAAGATAAAAAATCTGTTTTACAAGTCTAAACGAGATTCCACCTTAAATTAATGACAATAAGGGGGAGTGTCCTCTTAGCATTATATTGTGTTTAAATGTTTAATTAACTCTTGCTCTTTCATCTTTTATTGATGTATTATAATGTGATGTTTTGTGTGTTAGATTTTAACGGGTTTAAGTTTAGGAAAGAACAATAATTGATTGATGGAGGCTTTACTTTTCTTGTTGGAAATGGCCAAATGGGTCCGTATTTGATATTTGTGAGTAGAATAGTTTCTGTGTCAGGATTCTTTTGAAATATCATGGAACCCTTTTGGAGAAGGACTTCTTTGGGCCCTCTAATAATACTCCCTTCATCCCTTGTATATGAAGGTAAGTTCTTGTTAAATAAAGTTTTTGGTGTTTTAACTCACTATATCAGGTATGGTATAATAAAAAAGAACGGTAAAGTTAATTGGTTACACCGTCTAACAAAAGATCTAGAATTCATGGAATAGAAAATAAGAGATTGATGAAAAATGTATCAAATTTTAGATTAATTTTGTAGCGCGTATCAAGGCTAAAAATTTGTTGTTGTTATTAGATCATAGGTCTATTCTCCTGGAGTTTAAAATTAGCTAGTTGAATCATTCACATTTGTACATATGCAAGAAGGTATCTAGTTGCAAAATGTAAACGGGATAAGTCACCTCAAATCGTCACTATTCACTAGGTTAAGAGTTTGTCCAAGCAATGTACCCTAGTTTCATTGACATCCTCATGATGATTACTTATTACTTAGATGATACATTCTCTAGGGTTAATTACTTAATTACTTAATTAGGTGATACACTCTCAATCTCACTCTCTCATCTTTCAAGTGTACTTAATTAGGAAATACGGAGTACATTCTCTAGGGTTATCATTTGCACTCAAATAATGAGTTAAAGTTCATAGTATCAATTCTCCATCCTTGTTTTATTTTCAATTCCTTTCCGGCAACCTGGTTTTAATAATATCAATTAATTGTTTGGGATGCAAAGTATTGTTTTATTTTTCTTTGTAGCCAAAAAAAACAAAATATATTTATATGAACGTGGACATCATGGTTGATCTTTATAGGAGAGTCAATTATTTATATTATTATTTTATTACAAAGTTTGTTAGAGGTAGTTAGAAGTTAGTTAGAGGTAGTTTCTGTCATGTATATAAGGCACACTTGGGCTTTCTTTTTCTTCAAGAAATCTAATTACAAAATTCTGCTTCCATAATTTTCTCTCAAACACTTTCGATTTCTTCTTTTTCATATATGGTATCAGAGTTGAATCTCTTCTGAGATTTAGGTTTTGAATTTATCCACAATTGTTTCTGCACAATTGTGTGATTTTTCGAAGTGATTGCTGCGAAATTTCTGGCGATTTCGATTGCGAAGTTTCTTGCGCAAGTTTTTGATTCTGCATCAAGATAGTGATAATCAGTTGATTTTCGATCGAAATGGAGACTGGCAATTCTGAAAACTCAACTTCTCAATCAAACAATGGAGGTAATTTTGATCCTTATTCTGTTGCTAGTTCGGATAATCCAACCTCTTTTTTAGTTGTTGTAGTATTCAATGGAATGAATTTCATTCGTTGGAGCAGAAATGTTAGGAGATCGAGCTTTAGTAGCTAAAAACAAAGAAGGTTTCATTAATGGCGATATACTGAAGCCAGCTGTTAATCACAAGGATTATCCTAAATGGAAACGAGCAGATTTTATGGTAGTAAGCTAGATTTTGAGTTCTATGAATAGTGAGCTTGCTGATGATTTTGGTTATATAGATAATGATGTGGAATTGTGGAAGGAATTAACTGAAAGATTTGGTCAATCTAATGGACCTTTGATTTATCAGTTAAAGAAGGGAATAGATAATCTCACTCAAGAAAATCTGACCATAGTTACATACTATGGCAAATTGAAGAAACTTTGGGATGAAATGCAGAACTTGAGAGCTTTTCCTACTTGCACTTGGAGCTCTAAGTTCATGAAGTTGTATGTTCTTGAAAAAGGTTGCTGAATTTGAGGAAGAAGATAAAATGATGAAGTTTTTGCTTGGTTTGAATGGAGGTTATGAAGGTACTGTCACTAATGTGTTAGCTATGGATCCTTTGCCAACAATTAATCGAATATTTGCTATAACTCAGCAAATAGAAAAACAGAAAGAAATGAGCAATATAACATCTGACACAACTGTTTTGAGTAGCAGTGCTATGGCTGCACAAACTCACAAGAGTGGACAGTTTCAGAGATTTGGTGGTAGTTCTGGAAAGAGAGATTGGAAGGATTTGAAGAAGGAAAGGATGTATAGAGTGTGTACACATTGCAAACGAAAGGGACACACATCAGATCAGTGTTTCAAACTTATTGGTTATTCTGAGTGGTACAATTCCATCAAAGCTTCCAAAAATTCTCAGTCACATGGAGACAGGCTTGCTGCTAATGTTCAAACCAATGCAACTGGAGACACTCCTCTGGATGATACAATTGAGGACACTGGAGGTGTGAGTAGTGAGATGCTGAATGTGATCTGTCAGGAAGTAATGAAAGTAATGAAGGGCAAGCAAATGCAAAATGCTGATGCTGCTGGAGCTAATTGTTCCTATGCAAACTATGCAGGTATAATATCCCATTCCTTCAATTGTGCTGTGAATAACCTACATGATAAGTGTCTTTGGATTGTTGATTCTGGTGCATGTGATCACATGACATATGATGAAAGCATCTTGATAAACAAAAGAGTCATTAATGCACCTATTAAGGTAGGATTACCAGATGGAGCTCAATTGAGTGTTGATATCATGGGTGATACATACCTGACTGACAAGTTATTGTTGACAAATGTTCTGTTAGTCAAGGGCTTCAAACATAATTTATTATCAATTGGAAAATTGATTGAACAAACTGGTGTGAATGTTACATTTAATGGAAGTGGATATTGTTTCCAGGACCCCTCTAATTCCATGGTGCTTGGTGCTGGAAAAAGGATACAAGGTCTCTATTACTTTGTCACACATACAGAGAACAGACAATCAAAGGTTGTAAATAAATCTGATGTTGTTTGTCAAGAATCAGACTGCAATACAGTTGCTAATGTAGTTGAGGGAACTATTGCTGATGTACATATGATTAGCTTACCAAAAAAGACTGCCACTAGTGTTTCTAAAACTAGAGTTGGTCGCAGAGACAATCTTGACTTGTTACATGCTAGACTAGGTCATGCATCCTTGTAAAAAATGAAGCATGTTAATGCTGAGTATTGCAGAAATATTACAGAATATAATTGTGGTGTATGTTGTAGTTCAAAGCAGCACAAATTTCCATTTAATGAAAGTGACAGCAAAGCTTCTGAGTGTTTTGATTTGATTCACCTAGATTTGTGGGGACCATACAAGGTTAGAAGTCTAGATGGGGCTTCCTATTTCTTAACTGTGCTAGATGATCATAGCAGAGTTACATGGACCTATTTGTTAAATAACAAAATGCAAGTTGCATGCAGAGTTACATGGACCTATTTGTTAAATAACAAAATGCAAGTTGCAAAGGTCATTTCTGAGTTTGTGTCTATGGTGGAGACTCAATTTAATAAGAAAATCAAAAGGGTCAGATCAGATAATGGAACTGAAATTGTTAAATAGTCTTGTTTAGCTTTGTTTGCCAACAAAGGTATTCTACATGAGAGGAGTGCACCCTATGTTCCACAACAAAATGGAAGGGTTGAAAGAAAACACAGAAGTCTTCTTGAGATTTCTAGGGCATTAAGGTTTCATGCTGGACTTCCAAAGAAATTTTGGGGAGAGTGTGTTCTCACAGCCACACATTTGCTAAACAAGATACCTTCAAAGGTTTTAAACTAGAAAACACCTTTTGAGGTCATGTTTCACACCCCTGCAGTTTATGATAGGCTAAGAGTCTTTGGTTCTCTTTGCTTTTCCTATAATACAACTGTTAAGAAAGATAAGTTTGATTCAAGAACAAAGAGATGCATCTTTCTTGGTTATCCTGTTGGGTTTAAAGCCTTTAAACTGTATGATTTAGATAATCATACTGTATTTGTTTCCAGAGATGTAATCTTCTTTGAGACTATATTTCCCTACAAGGTTGTAAAATCTTCTTCTACATCAGTCTCTCCTATTGCTCCTATAGTAAACTTTGGCACTAATGTTGTAAATCCTACTGACAATTCTGTCACACATAATTTTTCTTCAGATGATCAATCTCCACCTCACACTTTCTCATCTGGTTCTTCTTCTTCTTCTGATTCTGATCCAAACACCAACCAACATTTTGATTCAGACAATTTGTTGTCTCTCACTCATATTTCTTCACCTCATATATCTATAAATCATTCACCTTCTATATCTACAAACCATTCTTTTCAATCTGAACCAAATAACTCCTTATCTACTCCTTCCCCTCATGTATCTCCTTCCATTCTTGTTCCTGAAACAGTTGTCAAACCACCACCAAGACAAATTAAACCCTTTACTGTTTTGAAAGATTTTGTTGGTGGTTATGTTCCTCATAGGCATACTTATATGTCTTCTAGCAGTGAATCTCTCACTTTTTCTGTGAGTTCTTGTTCTCCTGATGTTGACAATGATGATTCTTAGCTATTGGCTATGGCTCTTGACAGCTTTGATATTTGGGAATCTTTGGCATTTTCTGTTTTGCCTTCTTAAATTCTATATTCAAGCCAAAGATGACAACAATTGGGTGCAAGCAATGAGCAAAGAAATAGATGCCCTTGAGAGCAATGACACATGGGAACTTACCCAATTACCTGAAGGTAAAAAGGCAATTGGTTCCAAATGTGTCTACATAACTAAACTCAATCCAAATTACACCATTGATAGATATAAGGCAAGGTTGGTTGCAATTGGTTATCAGCAGGTTGAGGGGAGAGATTTTACACAAACTTTTTCACCAGTTGCTAAATTAGCCACTGTGAGGATTGTTATTGCCCTAGCTGCTGTAAAAGGTTGGGATTTGTTTCAGTTAGATGTGAACAATGCTTTTTTGCATGGGTTCATTGATGAGGAAGTATACATGAAACCTCGTCCTAGTTACACCAAAGCTCATTCAGGGGAAGTTTGTAAGCTGAAAAGGTCTATTTATGGCCTAAGACAGGCTTCCAGACAATGGATCGAATAAGGAACTGAGCAAATTCTTGAAAACGTTACATTTTGAACAATCCAAGCAGGACTATTCTTTGTTCACCAGAACACTTGATGAGGAATTTCTGGTGATTCTGGTTTATGTTGATGACATTCTGGTTACTGGTACTTCTGTGTCTCAAATACAACATGTGAAAAGTCTACTTGATCAAGCATTCACAATAAAGGATCTTGGACTTCTCTCTTATTTTCTTGGCATAGAGGTGCATAGAAATCCTAAGGGTATTTTTCTGTCCCAGAAGAAATATATCAATGACATTCTTAAGGATTCTGATATGGAGGATTGTAATGCTGCTTCTGCTCCTTTGCCTTGTGGTTTAAAACTTTCTATCACTGAGGGAGATCTCCTAGATGATCCTAATAATGTGTATAGAAGACTTGTTGGCAGGCTTCTGTTTCTAGGAATCACAAGGCCAGACATTTCTTATAGTGTGCAGCATCTCAGTCAGTTTGTTAATTCACCAAGGGTTCCACATTTGAAAGCTGCTCTCCATGTTCTCAAGTATCTAAAGGGAACTATGGATAGTGGCTCATGGTATTCAGCTGATTCCAGTCTTGATCTGTCTGCATATAGTGATGCTGATTGGAGTTCATGTCAATTCAGTAGCAGATCACTCAGTTCATATGCAGTGTTCCTTGGCAATAATTTAATTTCTTGGAAAACCAAGAAGCAGCGTAGTGTGAGCAAGTCATCTGCTGAAGCTGAATACAGGAGCATGTCAGCTACTACTAGTGAGCTTGTATGGATTCAGGGGTTGCTTGAAGATCTTCATGTCATCATCTCTTTGCCTATCAGTTTGTATTGTGATAACACTTCAGATGAGCATCTTGCTCAGAATCCTATGTTCCATGACAAAACAAAGCATCTGAAAAGAGAGATGCATTATGTTCGTGAGCAAGTTGAAAGTGGTTTCATCAAAACAGCTCATGTATCAAGCACACACCAACTTGCTGATCTTCTAACCAAGCCTCTTGCTTCCTCACAACATCGCATTCTTTCTACCAAGTTTGGACTTGTATCCAAAGTCCAGCTTGAAGGGGGAGTATAGGAGAGTCAATTATTTATATTATTATTTTATTACAAAGTTTGTTAGAGGTAGTTAGAAGTTAGTTAGAGGTAGTTTTTGTCATGTATATAAGGCACACTTGGGCTGTCTTTTTCTTCAAGAAATCTAATTACAAAATTTTGCTTCCCTAATTTTCTCTCAAACACTTTCGATTTCTTCTTTTCTATAATCTTTATATGTAGTACTCCATAGTAAACTTTTTCCGTTGTGGAATTTGTTGAATTCAACTTGTATAAGTAAGTACGGAGTATGTGAGTGTCATAGTTTATTTGGAATTATTTATCTAAACTTATCTTAATACTCGTATTAATTTCCATTTGATGCAATAAAGACTTAAACAATGCAATGCGTTCATAAACAAGCATGGTTAAAGCTCTGTGTTAAATACTGAGTAAATGAACAAGTCTAAACACAAGTCTAATCCCTCCATGGTCTCCAATAAATTATCCAAATATCCACAACTTAAACAAATCATTTAAATTCGTTTGTAAGATTATTCCTATCTAAATAATTTACGTTATTTAATGCAAATACTAAGAACATAATATACGTGGCTTGGCTTCCTAACCAAAATTCAACTGTTCCTAGCCGTAACATACATGGCCTCCTAACAAAAAATTTACAGGAAACAATTATTTGTTAAAGCTTTATAATTAATTAGTGGTGGTGGTGAAGGAAGAAAGGATCAGCCGTGAGTAAAAGGAGTGTGGTCATAACTCATAAGGGTAGTTTTCCACTATAAATTGGGGAAATTATGTTGGTGCGAATGAGTAATAAGGGGATACAAATTACAAATGGGAGATGGAGGTCAGTTTTGCCCCTATAACGTATCATATTTGGATGCGCGCTCAAATTTAACCATTAAGCTAAAATCGCATTAATTAAATGAGTTAAATTCTAGACATTTTTAAATAATCACGGGCATGGAATAGTCGAAAATTTAATTGATTTCAAATTTATTACTCGTACCTCGTACAAGACTACCCAATACTACTACTACAAACTTACATTACTACGGTACCACTACTACCCAAGTACCCATAACTCCATAAGGCCATAAATCCATGACACTGACCATTTATCTAAAACTGGCATTGGTTTATGGTAGCAGGATGTTTTAAAATGGAACGAAATGTAACCATACATTTTTAAAAAGGGAGCAAAATAGGGAAATGCTCCTAAATAAATTTCTGTTATCAATTACTCCTTCATTACATTTCACCTACATATTTTATATTTACCAAGGTAAACAGTTCAGTAAATGAACCAAAATAAAGTAACTGTCATTTGTACCCTGTAGGCAATTACATTTAATGGCCAATTTTCCAAATTCATGAAAGCCCCCCAAACGGCCAAACTCCATGTTTTTATTGTCCCAGGTCTATAAATTCTTCAATTCTCGCTTGTTTCAAAGCATCTCAAATTCAATTTACTCCGTATTAGATTAAAGGTTTGTTTGTTTCAATCTTTTCCAATCCACACAAGTTGGTGGTAACTCTCCATGTGACTTGAAGGTCACAGGATTGAACTCATCAATTGCGAAATGTATGAGAGTGGCTCAAACGAAGATCCGTGCAGTTGGACTGACTAACCTGTGATAGATACTGGTTCGGTATGATCTCTTTCACATTAACCAAACAAAACCTCTAAATGCATGGGAGTGGCTCAAACGAAGATATGTGTAGCTGGTCCGGCTAACCTGTGATAGATACTGGTTCAGTATGATCCCTTTCACATTAACCAAACAAAGCCTTGAACTGTATGAGAGTGGCTCAAACAAAGATTTGTTTAAATGGACTGACTAACCTGTGATAAATATTGATTCGGTATGACCTCTTTCATATTAACCAAACAAAGCCTAACCGGTAAAAGCGTAAAACAAATTTTAATTGACCTTTTACTTGAAAATGATAGCCATGTAACATTTAGAATATACTCTTAGCCAAGAAATTTGTCACCTTTTTCTAATCAAGTTCGGAGTAACTTTTATAGTATTTGATTGAAATTTATCAACTTTTTATTTACAAGAGCTTGGGGAATTGGGGGGATAACAACAAACATGTAAAACAATAATCAAGTACAGTAATTGTTTTGTTAAATCACCAAGATCCCTTAAATGTCATTTTCTAAGACAGGTATTATAAGAAACCCTACCATATGTTATAAAGTTGAACACTGTGTTATGTAATGTAACACAAATCCTTTACCACCAACCAAACTAATCTAACCTACTCTCTTTCATAACCTTATTTTCTAAATTGCTACAGAACAAATAAAAATGACCTTTCCTAAAAGAACAAGTAAACTAATTAAGTAAGAGCTAGCTACTTATCATCAACAAACTCCCAATACAACCAAAAAAATATCAATTAATCAATCTAAACAAAGACAAATATTATATGGGTCATTCCCATTCCCTATCACATTCAACTCCCCAACCACCACAAAAGCCATGCAAATATACAAGTTAAACATTATGCATCATATCGTTGCTCATACCGACATATACCATTTTTTTTTCTTTTTATAAAAGACATATATCACTATTACCACTCACATTCACAAGTCCGGCCGTCCAATCCGATATAACGGTGGCACCATAAAAATTGCGGAAAACTTTCACAAGTTAAAATAGAGAAGGTAGAGCTGATTATAGGCAGCCCGGTTTGCTGGGCTGACCTTGATAACACCCGGGTTCAGATAGAAATCTTGGGCCAGGTTATTGAGCCAAACCCGCCCTACTTTTGTGAAAATTATTAGGTACACTCGGGGGTTTTATGCACCCAAGGATTTTTATGCCCTTTAGTGATTCATCTACATATCTCCTCACGTGTAAGCAGGGCCGTTCCTGATCTTTTATGGGCCCGGGGCGAAATATTAGACAGGGGCCCTTAGTACATAGATGTCAAACCAAATTTTAATATTTAACGTGCTAAAATTAAAATACTCCTAATTAATAATTTACTGTAGTATATTTGCAAAATGATTTGAATGTAAATATTGTACTCCTTATGTGCTTTACGTTTTAAGTAGTACTCCGTAAACATCATACTTATATAGCTATAGAAAAATTTTAAAAAAATTGAAGAAATGCATAAAGCAATTCGGGGCTGGACTATGAAGAAGTGAGTTAAAAAGCAAAAGAGAATCATTTTTGGGTAAGCCCAACTGCCCAAGTAGAAAATCTAAGCAAAATGAATGGTAAAAACCCCCCAAGGAGTATCGATCTTACAATCTTCCTACGCAAACATTCCTTTTAAACCAACTGCGCTACAAACTTCTTCATTATTTTGCTGCAGTTTTTATTACTTGTTATATAAAACTGTCGAACTGAAATTAAGGGCCCCTTTCTACGCGGGGCCCTGGGCGGTTGCCCCCCAGGGCCGGGCCTGCGTGTAAGGGGGAAATATAAGAGGGTGCACGGTGCACCCGGCTGCGTCCAATATGTTCTACTACTTTTGGGCCCTATGCATCTCAAAATGTGACTAGTTCTGATATTTAGATCCGTAAAAAGCGGATTGTGTACACGCAGGTTGGCCCGAAGCAGGCTGCTTTTGCCAAAGCCCGGTCTGTTATCCTGACTCGGAAAACACTCCAGTTTGGACAGGGTTTGATTAATTATCGAGCCAAGCCCGTCCGAAAACCACCGATATTTTGACCCAAAATAGCGGGTTTTAAACACGAAGTTTTGACCTGATGCTTTGGTTCGAATCGAACTACTTTCAAAGCCCGATATGCTATTCTGACTCGAAAAACACTCGTGTTCCAAACTCAACCCCGTCTTTGGCTTTATGCATCTCAAAATTTGACCCGGTCCGAAAATCCTCGATAATTTAACCCAAAATAACAGATTATGGATACAAATTTTTTGACTTGATGCTTTGGTCGAATCAAGCCATTTTTGCCAAAGCCCGACCCGGCCAAAGATAGGTCTTAGAAAGGGCGATTTTTCGAAAATGGGATAGTTTAGGGAGTAAGAAAGTAAAAAGTTCCATTATTTTTTTACCGAAAGCTCCATTGCGGTAAAAGAGTCAAAATCAAAGTCCTGCCAAGTCTCCAACTAACATGAGACTCGGGACAGAACCATGTGGTGCAAATAATTAGAACTTGGCCACTTTCTCCAAGTCTTTTTTCTAAACGTTCCATATTTGATAGTAATCCAATTAATCCCCATATGAACCATCTCTATATTGTCCCATGTTATTTTTCCCTCTTAATAATCCGACTAGTAACTAACAGTAACAGTAACAGTAACAGTAACATAAACATTAAAATGTGTAAGAATTTTATCACTGCCTTCACCTTATTCTAACATAACGGACATAGTCCGATGCAGTAACATTCTTTCTAACCATCCGTTCACATGATCTCTATCCATTATCCAATTTTCTTTTTTTACAAACTAAAATCAAAATATAAAAACCACAAATAGTAAATCAAGTTTTTTTGTTGTCAATTTTCAAAATTAACATGATTACTACAAATATGATTATTTTTTAGTTCATGAATCAATATAAATCATATGACTTGTAAAACCAATAACTGAAAACTGACAGTGATACCGAACGAACCCGTAGCACCAAAGTGCCAAACTAGTCCGATATTTTATAAGGGATTTGATTTGAAAGCATACGAAACTTGAAAGCATTTTATGAGCAAAATTAAGTTCATATAAGATCGATAAAGTACACAAAGAAATTTTGGATTAGAAAAACACAACACAAGAAAAATTATCATGGAACGATTTTGATTTTCTCCTAAAACCCCATTCAAACATGGAACGATTTTGATTTCGACTAATAAGTTACTCGTTTTTATAATCCAATACGGTAGTAAAGTAATTACTATGTAGGTGATCAAGTTATCAAGGTGTTGTGAAACTTGAATTTTTGCAAATTCACAAGCCTCTTTATAGATTCATGATTTAGTACTAGCAATCATAGGAACTACAAAGCTAAAAAGAACCCTCTACAACCTCTTTTCCAAATGTTTCCACCATAGAAACCAAAAATAAAAGCTACTACAATCAATCCTCTCCTCCATAGAAGACAAAAAGAGAAGGCACCCAACAATCATAATCTACACATTTTGTAATTGTAATCATGAACACAATCATGTATTAACCTAAATACACAAATCAAAAGAGAAAAAAGGGAGCCTAATTCAAACCAAAGGAGGAGAAAATTAAGAAAATCAAATCCTCTATACAAAAATAATCTTTTTTTTAACATATTTTTAATAACCCTATTAATCAATAGACTTGATTTGGGTTTTTTTGTTTAGTGTTTTGATTATGATGATGATGATATCACCTAGAGGAGACAGGATTAAGGGCTCTAGCAAAGCCATTAAGTGCCCCATAGCTCTTGGAATTAAACCCTAAACAACCAAGTAATCCTTGCCTGTAGGGTAAAAATGTCTTCTTCCTCATCTCCTCTGCTTGAGCTCTGTTCGCAGCGTAGTGCACCTCATGCGCCGACCTCCTTTTCCCGGCTGCACCGCCCTTCCCCTTGGCTGCCGGAAGTTCCTTCTTCTTTGACTTTTTATCCTCCGAATACGACGCCGCATTTGCGTTTTCGTTTGCATTCACATTACCGTTCCCGTTCCCTTTCTCTCTCTTCTCCTTCGCCGGAGAAAACGACATGTTAATATTATGCCAGAATTTATTGTTACTCCTTCCTTCACTCTTGCTCCTCAGAAAATCCTTCAAAAACACCCACCGTTTCGAACTCCTCCCCGCCGATGAACACCGCGACGAACTTCCCGACGGCGTCGCTTCACTTTCAGTTCCCCCATCCTTCTCCTTCTCACCTCCTTCATCCCCGTCCTCATTTTCTCCTGCCGCCTTCTTTGGAGTCGAAACGACGTCTTCTGAGCTGTACCACTCCAACGGCACCGTACTTCGGAGAGGAGAGAGAGAACGAGCTCTTCTCCGTTGAGATCTATTCCTCAACCTCGACCTCTGAAACACATTGCTCTTTCCATCATCATCGAACTCATCGTCTTCCTCGTCTTCTCTCTCAGATTCAAGCAATGTCAGAGAGGGAAGCCTCTGCGGCCGCTGTAAATGAGCGCAGAGCTTCATCGGACGGATCTGACCGTTCAGAAATAACTCATCAGCGGACGACATAGCCGGGCCGATCTCCGGTGCAGGCGAGTCAAATCGGGCGGAGAACTCGAACTCAAACGAACCGTTAGAAGACGAAGCGTCAGAAGTCGCCGGAATCAATCCACCGCCGGCAGAGGATCTCGCCTGAGCAGTAGCAAGGACGAAATGCATGGGGCTAGCAGGAGCACTGTAGAAGAATCCAGAAGGATAGTAAGACCGTCCTGGACTAGAAGGCGCACTAACATACGGCGTTGAACAGTTACTATCATCTACATAGAACTCGTCGTCGTCCCCCTCGTCAAGTGTTGTCGGGGACGGAGGAGAAAGAAAACCACTACCATTAACGGTGGTGGTAGAGGTAGAGGTAGAGTTTGGAGGTTCGAGGTTGGTGTCCATGGTATTCTGTGTTGAAGAGGAGAGTGAGAGAAAAGAGTATTGGAGTTGCAGAAACGGGGAGGTTGTTTGTTTGTTATGTTATGTTATGTTATGGGAAGGAGAGATGAAAATGATGAGTGATGAAGAAGGAAGGAGAAGAAGCTAAAGGGAGGGGCCGGTTTGAAATGAAAATGCCCTTAGATTAAGGGTATATTAACGAGAATGCCCTAGGAATTTAGGGGTGGGGGAGTTATTAAAAAGGGATTTTCCGTACGAGTGGTGTTGGGTTTATTATGGTGAATTGATGAGGCTGTTTTTAGATTTAGGAAGAGAAATGGGGTAAGTTTGGTGGGTTTTGATCTAGTTTGTGTGGTTTTGTCTTAAAATTTAACATCACCAAAAGTTTTTGATTTTTGTGTCTACTTTTTCCACTTTTTAGCTTACCCTTTTCTTTTAGGTGTTTGTGTTTGGGTTGAGGAGGGAGAGGAAGCAACAATAAAGCCTTTTAATTGGGATGAATAAAAGGGAAATCTAGTGTGTATGATAATGGATTTGATATTAATATTTCATGTTCATATTTGGTATACATTTAATCAATACTTTTTAGTTTGGATTTAAAAATGGACAAAGATTACTTGTTCACCAATCAAACTGTTCTCGAGTACAATTCATATGGTTTATTATCGATATGCTATGTAAAAATGTCTAAAAGGGTGAATAACAAGTATGTGATGGTTAGTCGTAATAATAGTCTATATATCACGTGTTGTTATTTTTCCAGATGTTATGGCTTTCGTCGAGTCTCGTATGAGGCAACTATCAACTCCCACACCTTGTGTGCCTGCACTAATGCATAGGTTATTACTCTGTATCATTATGTATTGTTTTCTCTAGGTTAAATGCTTGTTGCGAATATGGGAAGTCTGATCTGTATCAAGTCTCAGAGATTTTTGGCGTTGCGCGGACGGTAAAAAGGCTTGTCCGTGACACATTAGTCCATTTTTCATGTTTTAACTATTTGATTATTGATGAACCAGCTAATCATGATAACTTGCTTACCTACCCGTTGTGTAAAACTTATGTCGATTATTCCTGAAATCACCAACCTTAAGAAGTATTGTGACGCACACATAAATGACATAATTGTATCCGGTGACATCTAAAAGATTGCTTATTGTAGTTAGTATGTATTAATATGGTTCTATTTCAAGATAGTTTATATCCTACCTCACTTTATTCCTACTCGGACGACTCTTTTTCTATTTCAATGTTATATCCTACCTCAATTTCTTCCTACCCAACTGGCCGGCTGAACCCGAAGACCATACTAGGTAGTTTAATCTCAACTGACCTATAAATCTTCCAATTTATTTTTGATATTTGCTAAAAACATTAAATTGTTGAACATCGATGTATTAAGTTCTACACAAGTTCAATCCAAGAAAAATTACAAGAATTCCTTCTCCCAAAGAAAAAAGAAAAAGTTAATTAGAATGTGAATGGAGGGAAGCACGTTGAGTTCCCGTGTGATGTCACCAGCCTACTAGTCTACCACGCTATTCTATCTGCAAAGATTGTTGTAGTGTCACGTGCCCTGTTTCTTACTATTCTGTACTCTCTTCTACACCTTATCCCTGCACCCTCACTCAAATTACAGTCTCAGCTCATCAGTACGTCATCAACATTATCACAACCGTATGTTTTCCGGACTAATCAATCAAATACATCTTGATTGCTATTTTGATTTTTAGTCTCGTAGACCTGCCTGTAGTAGATCTATCCTTTCATTGGATCCTGACTCTTGTGCATCCCTTACGAGGAAGGAGGTTATTTGCTTATTCATATTTTAATGTTTGTCAATTTAGTATAAAGTCATACTTACCACTTACTCCCTCCGTTCCGGAATACTTGACCTGTTTTCCTTATCGGGCCGTCCCTTAATACTTGACCTGTTTCTAAAAATGGAAATATTCTAACAATATTATATTATTTCTCACTCCACCCCAATTAACCCACCTACCCCCTACTCCATACAAAAAATAATTAAAAATTCAACCTCTACTCTCCCCCAATCCCACCCCTTT
This sequence comes from Spinacia oleracea, assembly GCF_020520425.1. Taxonomy (NCBI): domain Eukaryota; kingdom Viridiplantae; phylum Streptophyta; class Magnoliopsida; order Caryophyllales; family Amaranthaceae; genus Spinacia; species Spinacia oleracea. The sequence goes on from NC_079490.1 coordinate 15,941,795, forward strand.
ACACATTTCCCACTAACTACATTAAAATAATACCCCACTATCAACTACTACTTATTAAATTAAATAAGTCAATTCAAGTCCCTTAAACTCTGTGCCGGTCAAACCGGGTCGAGTATTCCGGGACGGAGGGAGTAATTAAGATGTTTTTTAGTTTTTATATTAAATTAATTGTACTATACTTCTAACAAACTTTAGGTAGGAATGTAGGATAACACTAGTTACTTCCTACGTTATTAATATAGTGTGTGAGTAGAGACATAAGACATGTAAATACCACAATTAAGGGCTCGTTCGGTATCACTGTCAGTTTTCAGTTTTTGGTTTTTTGGTTTTGTAAGTCATATGATTTATATTGAATTATCAACTACTCCGTAAAAAATAGTCATACCTATTGTAATCATGTTCATTTTGAAAACTGGCAACAAAAAACTGGAAACTACTTTTTGTGGTTTTCATATTTTGGCTTTTAATTTTGTAAAAAACAGAAAACTGGAAACAAAAAACGATACAGAACGAGCCGTAAAATTCTAAAAGTAACGTGAGAACAATTGAATGGAAGATATGGAAAGAAAATTGGTGCAATGTTTAAGGGATTGTAAAAGTACATAACCTCAATTTAATGTCTAACATAGGTTTTGTTTGATAACTACTCGTGCAATGCACCGTTAATCTATTATACGTAGTATGTTATAATCAAAGTTGAAATGACAATGAATTGATCAATTTTTTGAAGGTTAATGAATTAATCAATTTATTCTACCATTAATGAAATAAAATTTATAAATGTAAATAACATTAAAAAGAAATATATGGAGAGTATTTTTCTTCTTTTAAAAAAGTATAATTAGAATTTTGATGTGAAATTAATTAAAAAGAAAAATTAGAAAATTAAATAGTGGACATGTGGCAAGAAAAGCATATATTTTAAAATATTAGTATGATTAGAGGTTACTCCATAGTTTTTGACTATGTTTAGATGTTTACGTAAATTATTACAGAGTAGTAGTTTTTAGCTTTTTATATCACTTGTTTTAACTAATCGATAGTACGTGAAAGTTGTTTGTCTACAAGTGTCTAGTCATATTCGCTAACTGATTAATATTTTATCATGGAAAATGACCACAAATGAAGTAATTTATACATGATTTATCGGTAAATACAAATCTTGTAAGTTCCAATCAAATTCAGTAAGTATACTCGCTTGCAATAAAGATTAACAAGATTCAATAAATTCAGATAAGTGTAACTTAGTTCAAATAAATTCAGAATCTTTCAGATGAATAGAGCGTACCTTAACTTGTCTTTTAACTGTTATATTGTTAATGCTTAGATTATGATTAGTTAGAATAGGGGAATTTAATTAACTTTTATTGGTAATAACACCTAGGTAGAGTCCCTTTTCAGTATTCTTACTTCACCCTAGAAAGAAGTTAGTAGCAGAGAACCTTTCACTTTGTCACTATTTAACTTATTTATGTTTGTCTTATTGCCAAAAATTAACACTAATCTTATCTGGATGTGTCAATGAAGTTGTGTCTTATTCCAATTGCCATTATCTAGGATCATTTAAAGATGTTTGTGGCCGGGCCAGCATGAAGCCCGATCCGACACGAAAAACCCGGCCCGGCCCGAGCACAAAAAAATCTCGGTCCAAGCACGGGCACGAAGTCATGGGCCGGGGCCTGACTTGGGTCTTAATTTTTTAGAAAAAGTACGACAAGACACGATACGACTCGACCCGACACGATAAAGCACGCTAAATTTAGTAAAATCAGCCTTAGGCACGATGGCCCGGCCTGGCCCAGCCCGGCACGAAAGCCCGTGTGCTTGGGCCGGGCCTAGGCCTTGTTTTGAGCTTTTTGGCCCGACCGGATGCAATGTGGGCTTGTCATGGGCTGTCCCGGTTAGGTTGACTATATAGAAAAATTACCGAAACGTCCATTACCTCACCGTTCTACATTTATACGAGTAATTAAGACGAAGTAAGTTGTTGCTCTTGTGACTAGTGACTACTAGATTTATATGCACGCAATGTATGCTTCAAATTTAGAAAACTTTATACGATAATCATATCAATAGAATATTTAAAAAATAAGGACATTTTTGATATTTTAGCAACTATCTTAGTTAGGTTTCCCCAATGATAAAAATTACCCTAGAAAAGCTCAAGTGAATTCCGTTGTTTGGTAAATGTCCAAGTCAACACTAACTTTTTTGCTGTGTGATGTTACCATCTCTAAGAGTATTCACCGTACAATCAGTTATACCTTATAAGGTTATACGTAGAATGTTGCCGGCTTTTTCTTCCGATGGATATAATCATCACGTTGATGGATAACCAACAAGGCAGAATCCAAGTTATACAGATTTGAAGGTACAAAAGAAGGAATAACCAGATATAAAGATTCTTATGAACAGCTCTTAAGATGCCAAATTAGTACCACAATGTAGCGAGCAAATGAAGGACCACCCTACAATTAAAGGACCCAAGTGAAATTCTAACAAGTACTGTTTCATGTTTTATCACAATCCCAGCTTGGATTAAGTGTTTCTTGCATCATTATCACACTTTCATGTCTACCTTATTTCCAGCATTCCCATCTCTAAAACCATCATTTTCAATGATTCTATTTCCACAATTTACCTGTAAGGGAACCTCCAACTCCAACTCCATCTCTTGGGGAAGCTTCGTGGAAGTACCGCGTATTCCGATTCTCAGTCGGGTAGTTTAAGAGTTGTGAATCTCTTATGAACTACATTCTTTTAGCAGTGGTTACGTGAAAAGACCTTAGGTTTTGTTCTCTTCACCTTATCCTTATTGCGCAATAGATCCAATCATATCATAACAGATCATAATAGAAAAAACAAAAAACATTAAGATCAGACCAAACCAAACCAGGCCACACAAAAAACTAGAATAATCAGACCAGATCAGGTGAAGAGAATAAGACCAGTATGGATGACCAAGTGAAAGGAACGAAATGTGTGTCAACATGAAAATGATGCCATTTCCGATGCACGAATTTCTCCCAAAAGAATAGATTCATCTACTACATTACCATTATGAAAGCTGTAGGATCAACTAAATGATCTGTTCTTCTAAACATTGTACATTAGGGTTAGATGGGGTTAAATAACCTTAAGCTATCTAGATTTGACTCTATACAGTTAGTTCAGCAACGAGTTCATCGATCAAAGATGTTACTATCTCCTCTTCAATGTCGATTCCTTCTTCTAGTGATTCAATTTCAAAATCAAGCCACCTTCCACACTGAGTACTCATATCCCAGTCCACAAGCTCATCTACCATTAAATTTCCCATGTTTTGCCAACATAAAATCTCTTTATACACTTCCTCAGTTAACCACTCATTTTGAAGCAGCATTCCCCATTTAGACCATGATTTGTAGCTCCCAAGAATAGACCGTTGATACTTTGTGTTAACACTTTCTGTAACATAGTTGAACAAGATTTTCCGTTCAAGCTTGGAACACGGTTCTGCAGTTCTTCCTGATGTATTTATCAGATTTTCCAACAGATCAAAGAGGTCAGGATCTACGATATTGCAATCCTCATCCAACCTTAATCTATTTAATCCCGCGTAGTGAAGCATGTGTCTCACGTATTCTAGTTCCCAATAAGATGTATCGATAAATTCTGACTCGTCTTCTCTGGGATGGATACTTTCACTAGACACACAACTTATTACTTCCTGAGATCGAGGAGATGAAGGCTGACCATTTCCTGTAAAACAAGAGCATGTTTTGAACATCAGTTATTTAACCACAAATAAGCACCCATGACCTGACGAACAGATTGGAAGAAAACCCCCACAATTAGTTCTGATATGGAAAAAGCACACGCCAAAAATATTTTTCCTTGCACAAACAAGTTCATGCTGATTTAGAAATATTTTCATAATTTCTACGGTATCATTTATCACTCACAAGTCACAAGTCAAAATTTTGGCTAATTAGCCTGCTCGAGAAAATAATTATCTACAAGACAGCTATAGAACTTTTAACTAGTGTGTAAACTCATCTCTTGTGTTTCAGAAAAAGTAACTAAATCTAGATAGGGCAGACAATCTCAAAACAATACACCACAAGAGAAAGTAAATGATGGTCCATTTGACAAACAATAGTAAATGGCGGTAAGAGTAATGAGCCTGTCGTAATTTTGCAAGCAAAGCCCTGTAGGTCCAATACCAAGTCCATGATGATGCAACCTATCCCCAAGTATGTAGCATTTTTTATTGTACTACTACTATGTATTAATGTTCATTATCACTTATGAATTTAGAGGTGGTAATGGAAATTATGAAAATCCATATTCTAAGAAGTGGAAAAGCATTACCATGAAAATTTACAATTGACTTTTCATGCAAAACTGTAAATAATCTCATTGTCATTACCATGTGTAAAGTGTCTACCAAACAGTCCGTAAGTTCATAGAGAGACATGAACACAAAACTGACATATTTAACCCCTGTTGGACGCAATTTGATCAACTTATAAGTGCAATTACCCAACATTCTATGTCATCTGATGAATTTGGCAAAAAGCATGAAATCAACACAGATCAAGCAGGACGAACTTCAGATTTACTACTAGAATTTCATGCACCAAAAGCTTCGTTTCTTCTAAAGGGTTTCCTCACTCAACAACATTATAGAGCAGACCTTTACTTTTCTTGGCAGATGTTCTTACTATTCAAAATATGCATTTGTCCAGATGGGAAATTGATAGGTTATCCTTGTTGATTTATGACCTTTAAAGTTGAATCTACAATTAGATATTATGGTAGGCAAAGCTTTACCGTGAGTGACATCACTTGTAGCAGTGGATGACATCCAACTTCCGGACATTGAACATTCTGGAATTGAGATATTAAGATGTTCAAGATGAGATTCGCTGCATGCTTCAAATCTGTTAGTGCTGCTAGCACTCTGTTCTTCAAGACCTTCAAAATCCTGTAAAATATGAAGGAAGTCAAGCACAATATTTGACAATGTACATTACGATGTTAGTAGCAGGAACTCTTCAGATACCAACAACAGAATATTTGACAAAGTTGATAGCGACCAGACATGCATACTAAGGTCACAGTGAATATTTCAAAAAAAAAAAAATCAATCCCTAAAGTTAAAGAGCTTAATTCATGCTAGGACTTGTGTCCACAGAAATTGGCATGCAATAGCTGATGGGAATCTTGGTACATCTAAAACATATGCATAAGTAAAAAACAAGGGTCAAAATTTCATCAGCTTTGCTTTTGGACAATGCATATTAGTAGTTAAAAAGTACAATTAGCACTCAAAATCCACAAGTTTTGACATGGTAAAGCCTATATAAAAAATCAAGCTCCCAACTTCACTCTAAAGAAAAAGGGAGAAAAGCTTAGCAATAGGCAGTAAGTCATCAACAATTACTCCTCCGTCGCTCCCCAATGCAACACTACTAGTACATAGTCAACGAGAGTAGTAATTGTAATTCTACAACACCCCCAGCTAAAGAAATGTAAAAAGAAAACCAGAAATGGTAATAAAATACAGAGTAACAACTACATAAGAAAAAAAAGAAAGAAAAAGACCAACAATGGTACCATGGATCTTCAGACTCTAGCAGCCTCAACAACTAACTGCAGATAATATACCATTTTGTAAGGTCAATAGTGGTTGGAGGAACCTTTGCATATGCCAATTTTAACATTCCATAATCTGTAACAGCTTTCTGCAAATCTGTGACATGCCAATTGAATTGGACCCTTTTTTATATTGTCATGCAAAATTGACCTTTTCAGTTAAGAAACGCTCTTGTTACTTGAAGAAAATGGGGGAGGAGACATAGTGAAAAGCTCAAACAACTATCCCCCTACCCTAATTATCCCTGTCCGTTAAACCAGTCAAACAGGTAGTTTACCAAATTAAGTGATCACCCCATTTTTATCAGTGTACCTCACAAGATTACCGCCTTTCTTTATTACCTTTTTCCGGGATAGGCGGTGAGGAACCTTATAGAGATACCAGGGTAAATGTATGTAATTGGAACGCAGTGCCTTGTGCAATGCAAAATGTTAACGTAAATATCTAGTCATCTACTCAATCTCTGTTCTCAATATATCAAGTCTGGCTACCAAATTAAACAATTTGCTTTCACTTGTACTAGGATCTTCGCCAGCAAGGAATCAGACATTCAACCAACAATACAGTTTTTATGCTATACGGAGTACTTCCTCCGGGTTTTTTAATTGCCCCATTTGGGTTGGATACAAAGATTAAAAAAATAGTAAAATCAAAGTTGCTCATGTGATAACAAACAAAAGAGAGAGAAAAGGTTAGGTAACAATGGTAAATGAACACACCAAAAAGCATGTCAAACCATATCATAAAAGGAAATGGTGCAACTAATATGCAACTTCCATAAATGGAAAATGGTGCAATTAAAGAACATGAAGTATTAAATAGCTATGAACAGTTCCTAGAGGAATAACAACAATTTGCTCCACTAGAAAAGCGTGATTCAGAGATCCACAAGAAAAATTGGACAAAAAAACTTAATAAATGCTCCTAAAGAAAAGGCATATAAAATTCCCTCAAAAAATTGGAAGGAGATTATCATACATGAACATGCTCATTGGAACCTATGGTCTTTGTTAAGGACATACTGTGTATATCTTACCAACTACTACCTCCGTCTACTTTTAATCTACACAAATTTTCTTTTATCTTGCCGATGCAAAACTAGATCATTAACATCTCTAATTATCAATTGTTAAAAATCATAAAAGTTGATATCTTGAAAATATATAGAGACGGATCTAACAAGATTCCACATGACTATTTTTCCTAACATATAAATCACCAATGTCGGTCAAAGTAGAGTTTTTTTGCATAAATGTAAAGTGTGTAGATTGAAAAGAAACTGGGGGAATATGTACCAAGAGAGACTTTCTTTCAGTATATACTGGATGACACACATCACCTCTTCGTTACAAGGAAAATAATAAGAGCACTACATACTTTCTTATTTGATTCAAAAAGAAGAATGCATCATTACAAGAAAGATAATGATTTTTTTTTTCCAACATAAACATGGAAGTAGCAATGATGTGAACTGTCCGCCTTAGCTCTATATTGACATGCCTTAAAAAAAACAGGAGTATTTTGCTTTTCTTTTTGAAGGATGAAGAACTACAGAGGTACAGATACAACCGTTCGTAGTGCTCTAGTGCCAGCCTATGATTGCGAGATTACATGGTATTTTATAGTGTAAGAAGCAAAGACGGTGTCCTATCAGTGACAACTAATACATTGGATGCTTCATTTGGTAACATTTATCCAACTGGTAGAAGGTGATCTACATTCAACCGGATTGTTTTGTATTTTTAATACCGCACATTTTTAAAGATTAAAGGTAAAATTGTCAAAAAGTACCTTCTTTTTATCTCACTTTGTGAACTAATACCTTATTTGTCCAGTTTTGTCAAATAATACCTTGAATTAAAAAGTTGCATTAAAAATGGCACCTTAGAGCAACAATCCGGCTAAATTGTCAACTTTCCGGCCATTGACTCATGCTTCCCTCCAAAACATTGTGCGTGTGAAACAAACAAACCAAAAAACCACGCGCCTCTCGAACTCTTTTAAGAAAAACACTACCAACCAACAATCTCATATCCATCTCAAGTTTTTTGGGGGAAAATAAACTGGTTTTTTTTGGTGGGAACAACACTACCAACCAACAATATCATAAAAACAACACTAACAACCAGAAATCTCATAAGAACAACACTACCAACCAATAATCTCATATCCCACTCCTTCGGAGCTTCAGCAAAAGAGATATTAGTAATCTGATTTCTCGGATGAAGGATCGGTCTATTGCTCGTGTTAAGGAGATTTTGCAAATGGAAATGTATTCTGGTTATACTTGTAATCCAGATTACCTATCTGTTTGGCATCGTCTTTTGTTGAATCATGACAAGTTTATCAATATTGTGAAAGGAAAATCAGAATGAAAGAGCTAAATTGTAGAGTTGAGTTTTTATTTTTACTGAAAATGGTGGTTGAGTGAAGGAATGAGAGCAGTGTAGTAAATGGGAAGAAGAAAGAGCATTGGAATTCTCAACCAAAATTTTGAATGTGGTTAATTGCTGAGAGAGTGTTCACACGCGTATTTTTCCCACTCAAAGTGTGCCAACAAACGGAGTCAATGGCCGGAAAGTTGACAATTTGGCCGGATTGTTACTCTAAGGTGTCATTTTTAATATAATTTTTTAATTCAAGGTACTATTTGACAAAACTGAACAAATAAGGTACTAGTTCACAAAGTGAGGTAAAAAGAAGGTACTTTTTGACAATTTTGCCAAGATTAAAAGCACATGTTTACAGATTAAAGACACATACGTTTTAAAAGAACATATTGTTAATAAAAAGAACATATTATCAAAAGGGATGCAATTAACCATTAAGGGAATTTAAATCTACACCTGATAAAGTAGGGTTCCCAAATTTGAGCGCAAAGGATTTGAGAGGATATGTCAGTTGTTGTTGGCTGCTCACCTAAAGTTTAGGTTTTTTCTTAATTGGAAGAAGGTCCCATGTATTGTATATTTCAAAAAACATACTAATATGCTTTAATATTGTAAAAATGTGCTTTTAAACTAATTAATGTCCTTTTTGAGAGATTAAAAATACAAAACGACTTGGTTACATGTAGCTCTACATGCAACTGGGTGCACCTTCTAATTTGTGACATTTATTAACAAGATATGAGCACAGCCACATCTCAAGATTCTACAGGATACCTGCCAGATCCTTTCTTTTTACTACTCAACTCTCATCCAAGAATATAGAACAAATAAGTACTCAACAGTCCTTCAACGCGAACTGAAGCAAAATCCATCCATCACAAAATGGATATTTTTACTAGTCTGGTCAGCGGGAAACACCAAACCATGGCTGAAAATTACATTAGCAGATGATCCCAGACTGGTTATAAAAGGAGTTTGATTTGACAAGAGCCAAACTAGGGAGAAACAATATGGTTTGCCTGACCACTCCTTGGTTATCCAAAAAACATGGACGGCTATAAGCAATTGGGGACAAAATTAGGGGTCTTGTTGTCCATGATCTGTATTGGAACACTAAAGGACATCAACCTAGCAACCATTAAAAGAAAAAGAAGGGTTTACAAAGCAGGTCATGTGACTATTGATTAACAATAACATATACACCATGCTATGCACTCTATAGTCTATATTAACACGGAGGACTGACTCACTAAGTGAGAACTGGCATTGCCTATAAAACTATACCACTCTTTGATCTTTAAAACCTACTTGTTTACAAACTTCCATGATACTTGATGAAATCCCTAACTCATTTGGCCGAACTTAACTTCATTATGATTTGGGAAATCACTGATTCTCATGCCTTCTAGGCAAAACAAAACCTTTTCCCTTCTCCCTTCATAGAGAATGGAAAAAGAAAAACAGGATAATGAGACTAGAAGAGCACCATCAGTTTCAAGTTTACTCAATTGCAAGATTCTATCAAACATGAAAACTAGAAGAAACTGCTAAATATTTTTAATCGTATGGATTAAAAGATTCAGGTTCCTGAAGGAACTAGGAAAGCAAGCAAGAAAGCAAACTAAATACAAACAGGTAACTACTAGTGTGAGTGGAAACAAATCTACTGCTTGTTCATTCTTTCTAATCTTCTTCAAGAAAAAATATATTAAATTCTTGATTTTTATTACACCTACTACTCAAACTGCCCACTTCCTCCCTGACAGGCTGACACTTCAAGTCCTCACCTGCGATCCAGGGTGGCTTTTACTTGAGTGGCAACCAAGAAGAGGTCAATTAGAAAGCAAAGGACACACCTCTTAGCCGGTGTTTTTGTGTTTATCATGCTGATCTGCAACAGCATCTTCTCTAAAGTGACCTAATTCCACCCACCTCTAGGTTCTCTCACTCAGCAACCTCTTTGGACTTTTCAAGGGGGCAACGGCAATGATGGTGAAACAACACTTGCAGAAAGCTGACAGCAGCAGGATGACGAATGGCAATTTCGCACAAAACTCCTAGATCTAATCTCCCTCACACTAGATCAATATGGTCGAGCATACAGTCATACTTTATCAGAAATGAAAAAGACGAAGAATTGGATAGTAGGGGGAGGGGAGTCTCCTACTAACTACTACCTCCGTTTCAAAATGATCTTTACGGTAACTACTTGAACAATATTAAGACAAAATAGAGAAAGTGTGTAAAAAAGTGGGTGGATATAATAAAATATGGATAAAGTATGGTAGAGGTAAAAAGGTGGGTTGGTGTAAGAAAAAAATGAATAAAATACGAGAAAGTGCGTGGAAAGTTGTAAATGTTATGGGTTAAGAGGGGTAAGATAGTGAATTTTTATGTCCAAAATAGAATAAAGCAAAGTGTAAAGAACATTATGAAACGGACTAAAACGGAATGTGTAAAGATCATTTGAAAACGGAGGTAGTAGTTATCAATAATTAAAATAAAATTTGTTGTACGAACTACTGTTTATTGAAAACATATTGTTAATCATCAAGTTCCTCAAACACTAGGACTTTGACTAGAAACCGCCTAATGTCCAGATATAAAACTCTTCACTGCATAAGTTTAAAAACAAAAATCATGCCAGAAAAAGCCAAATAGCCAATAGTACAACAACTCAGAAAAACAATTTGATCACTGACCAATGCTTTGTGCAATAAATGACCTCTCTTGCCTCAGTAATGAAACAACTATGCCAAGGAGATAACCCCAAACTAAAGTACCAAAAATAACCTGAGCAATTCCCAAACCTTTTGTTTCACTAACTTGCATACATGATATATGAAGAATACTGATAAACTCAAAATAGCAGGCTAAACATGAAATTCGGAAAAAATGCTACGGAGTAATTATTGTCTGTTAAAAATTAGATACTAACGCATGAGAAAAGTTAAAAGGAAAAGAAGCAATGACCAGGAGCATACCTCCCAATTCTGGCTTGATTTAGTTATCATAGACGAAGAGCAATCATCACATGTAGCACTTGTCTGATCTTTATCAGACCAGTCATCATAATCCATTAAAGAAGGGGCCACAACATCTTGCAATAGCATTGATTCAGACAAACAAGATATACCATTGGTATCAGGGCTTTCCATTGTCAAATCAGATTTTGTTGACCCAATTTTATCAGTTAACTCCCTGAGCTTTTGCTCCAAAAGAAGACTTAAAGAACCACTGTCGATCAATTTCAGCCCTCGACGTGGTGATAGTGGACGTGTATCAGATTGACAATTATCATAAGAATCAGCACAAAGATGATGATCGCTTCTTGTGGTTTCAGTAGCAGACGAGGACGACTGAGATACAGCTTTTTTTATGGGAGAGGTGAAAGTAAAGGAAATTACATCCATGTCCCTCCTTGAATTGCCTTGAGGTGATACATCACGTGGTGCACCTTTCTCATCACTGTTTTCCAGCACTTTCTCACTTAACTGGTTATCTTTGGCAGAAAGCTGTTTGCTTCTTGAGATTTTTTTCATTCTATTCAGTGAAGGCCTATTTTCACTAACACCATACAGTGAAGGTCTCCTGTCTGCTACACGAGTTTTTGCAACCTTCTTTGATCCATTTTCAGCATTCACAAAAACTTTACTTACAATTTTACTTGGACCAGGACAACTATCCCCGTGAGTAATTTTTCTAGGTTGCTGATCAGAGAATGAAGTTTTGGCACTTGGCTGGTCTTTGTGAGAGACACTATTCTGCTTCTCATTGTTCTGTCTAAGCACGCCAGAATTCTTCTTCCTTGGAGTCCTAGTTGAACCAACCTTTTGTGTATTCGGCTCCTTTTGCTTTAGCTTCTTATGCTCCTGCTGATGGCTCCTACTGTCACTATATGCTGAACCATTTTTTTTCTGCACATTGGCTTTATCTTGGACAGCCAAAGGAATTGCCTTGCCTTTATTTTTCTCTTTCAGTGAACTGCTTGCTTGTGAACTAATAATATTTTTAAACAAAGACTTACGAGTAGACCTATCAGAAGTAGTTCCTCTTACTTGCTGTACAGGGGCAGACATCTTTTGCGTCTTGGGGGACTCAGGTAGCCTGGATGACCTCTGTGCAGCTTCCATTTTGTCTTTTAGATCTTGAAACCTAAAGGATGATGAAGGAGACCCCAGACATGGGACTTTGGCCCTCCCAGTAGACTGAGGAGCAGAATCGATAATTCTTGCCGCTGCCTCCATAATGTAAGCTGCATCCTTTGTAGGTACAAAACCTGGACTCTTGATAGGAGACAAGAGCTTATGGTGAGTGATTGAAATTGGTTTGGCTGACTTTGGAGGCAATACCTCAGTCTGAAATCTCTCAATCGCCCGGCTTTGAACCTTGTTCGTTCTTGAATCCACAGAATTCCAATGGAAATCCTCAACTTTGTTAGGCGCGTAGCTATAGCCCATAATATGTTGCTCAAATTCAAATGGAGCAGCACCTCCAGGATAATAAGAACTACCAATAGCACGAGGTTCATAAGATGCAAAAGAACTTGGCTCAGATGAAGTTACAGTAGGCATAGAGTCCAATCCCATCAGTCGGGCAACTACCCCCGGAGGTTTAGTTCCATATCCATCATCCCCATTTACAGACGACGCACAACTATAATTACCACTTCCTCTGAATGAAGAACGGTCACCATTCTCTGACAGGTCCCTCTATAAGAAATATTATCAGAAATGATGTCATTCTTAAGTGATAAATACATAAAAAAGTTGGATTTGTTGGTCTAGGCGGCACGACCCTATGTAAAAAGATGTAAATAGCATGTATGTTCCATGTCTCTATGCCTCTATGGCTTGTGTGTTTGTCTATGTGTGCACTTGTACTTACATGGAAATTCTTCTGTTTGATGTAGTTACAAATGTTTCACGTACAACTGAGCGAGAGAGGAGGAGAGAGAGAAACATAACTTACCAATAGATACTGAGAAATTGCCAAATTGTCAACACTCTCCTTTCCTTGGCTAGATCCTTCTGCATCTGAACAGGCAGCAAAGAGATAAGTAAATGAGTAGCCCAAAAAGGCAATAAGGAACACACTTTTTTTAAGCAGTAAAAACGGAGTATAACAAAAATAACCAGGCAGTTGTAACATTGATAATGCAATTACCAGATAAATCAGTTTTGTAAGAGAATAACTTTTTCCGGGATTTGGCATTCCAATCGAACAGGTAGAGGAAGCGCCCCTTCGAACGTTTTCCCTCGGCTGCCATCTCCCACCCACAGCACCCTTTACATTAACTTACAATCCCAACCAGCCGCCCTTTCTGCAATGATTCACACGACATTATCATACACAAAATATTCAAAGGTGAAAACTTTAAGCTTGGACCAACAAGCTCCACATTCTGCAACTGGAATATTTCACTAAAAATATTCAATTATTTTTTTCCAGAGTAGCCAACATTGTAAACCAATAACTTCACATGGCAATTTTAAGTAAAACCCCTTTCACATTTCCAACCGACCACTGAAAGAAAATTTGATTGAAACCCTAAATCTAACAGCTCGCAAGAATAGAGCAAAACAAACTCAAATCAACAGCTACATTACTCGTTTTTCAATTTACAGTGTCCTAAAGAAACCCCCAAATATAAATGCAAACATAACCTAAATCAATAGCTACATTGCTCTATCTTTTCAATTTATAAGCTCCTATAAAACCCAAATGTAATTCAAACAAACCCAAATCAACAGCTAAGTTAAGTAAGCTTATAAAAACATCTTTAAATTCAAGCAAAACAAGTTCAAAGAATAACCCCACAAAAATCAAAACCCAGAAACTTTCCTGAATCATGATGTAATAAACAAACCCAGAACTCAAAAGATTAAAAAAAGGGTTACCCAGAAATCTTACACAAAATACTGAAGCAGAAACTCCACATTGAGCCAGATCAACAATACCCTGAAGCTGCAAAATTAGGGTTTTGGAAAAGGGGGGGAAAGGGAGAGAGAAAGAAAGAGGAATTGCCGTTTAAGGTAAGCGAAGACAGAGGTTTGAATGAGCAATAAGTTGGGGAATTAGTAAAGAACAGTCAAAAGTAGCAAAAATGGCTGGTGGGTTTTTCGATTGAAGAAGATTAATGTTTGTTTTTTAAAACAAAATTTTATTTTTTTTAATTTTATTTTCCCTCGTAAACAGGATTAATTTAGAGAAAATTTAAATTTTTAAAATTTTAAAATTTGTTAAGTTGTTTGGATATTTGATTGGCTGCTGCTTGGCTGGTCTTGTAGTAGGACAGATTAGGACCCTTGAGTCCCCCACTATCAATAATATGTTAGGTGTCAACAATCAAGAAATGGGAAAAAATAATTGTTGGTCAATTACTATTAAATTGTCTAAAGAAAAATAGTCTATAAAACATATGAACCACACTTTTTGTTTGTTTGTTTCTTGACAATTTTATTGTATAAGTTTTAAATCAAAGGATAAGCTTGGCTAATACCAATGAGAAGAGAACAAATCATTTTAATTTTGGAAAATGAAATTTTGATAGAAGGAATGAGACATGTTGGCCATGGTTTTGTTTCGTTGTTAAAAGCAAAAACAAGTAACAATGTTTTAGCATGTATAATTATGTTTGATTTTTTTTTGGATAAATTAACATTATTAATCCCAACTATGGGTGGTCTTCCAATATTAATCCCAACTAGGTATTATTCCGGAATAATCCTAACTATGTGGTTCCCCTTCTTTAAACAGTCTTAGTAATTTTAGAACCCCTTAATGCCGGTAACCTTCATCAATTGTGGTCCCACTCCCTTGTTCTTCTTCTTCGTTGTTAAGGCTTCTTCCTTCTCATTGAAGCTCTCTTTTCTTCTTCCTTTTCTATTTTTTCTTTCCTTCTCTTCCTTCTCTATTTTTTCTGCCTTCTCCTTCATTCTTCTGCCTTAATCTTACAAATTATTATTGAATTGAAGAGAGAGACTAAAGTTTCAGCAACAATTGAATTGAAGAGAGAGTGACTAAAGTTTCAGCAACATATAGATAAGAGGACAACGACGAGAACAATGGCAGGGGAGAAAGGCACCGCACAAAAGAAGATCTCGCCAACTAGTCCGCCCACCAGGATCATCTTTCTGCCGTTTGAAGCAGCGTTTTGCATATCAGCGACGACTTGTTGGGCGTCGATTGGGTGGCGGAGAATCTCGAGGGTCCGATTGGGGTCAAACTTGGGTCTTCCATGAGTCTTCATCTTGTCAAGCTTAATTAAGGAAGGGTTAGAAGAGACATAAAAGGGGGAAGTGTTAGATGTGATTAGTTGAATTGATCAATGAACTTATGGGGAGAAGTGGAGAAATTTTCACCAGCGAGACGAACAAGTATGATATTTGTTCAATTGGTGTTTTTGGTGGGATAAGGAATTGAATTCCTTAAAAATTCTTGTTTTTTGCAGGAACAATATTGGCTCAAAAGCGTCGTCCATCCAGCCTTTTCGAAGAGATTTGGTACCCCTGCAAGGAAAAAAAAACTATGCTCCAACTCCCATGTTTTAATGCCTGATGTTATTTCAAGCAATTTAGTTCGTGCTTTTGCTAGTAGTACTTTTGTTATGGTTTGTAATTTAGTCTGCCTGTTACAAGAAAAAACAATGGCTGAGGAGGGAGTTCATTCATGGAGGGTCATGGAGTTAATACAAAGAGATCAAGAAAATTGTAGTTGAGAAGGGAAATGGAGTAAGCATTTACTGAAGGAAGAAGAAAGGAGGTAAAATCTGGTAACCGGTTTTAAAGGTTGCCTGTTCACCTGGACTGTTTAAAGAAGAGGAACCACATAGTTAGGATTATTCCGGAATAATACCTAGTTGGGATTAATATTGGAAGACCACCCATAGTTGGGATTAATAATGTTAATTATTCCTTTTTTTTTTTCAAGTACAGATCCACACATCTTAACAGATTAAAAAGTAATTTATCAGGTGAAGATAAAAGCGCCTCGACTTATCAAAGATAATAAGAGTGAAAATGTGAATTATGTCAAAGTTAGTGTAGTACATCTATTGAAAATCGGAGGTAGTATATGATATTTTGTATGCTAGAGATGCCCATTTTTGCAAACGAGGAACCACTGTAACCTGTAGTCCGCATTATTCAAACTAAAGAGAACAAGCCATGTGTTTACCACAGATGATAAAGAGTTATCACGTGAATAATGTCAAAGTTAGTATAGTACATCTATTGGAAAATGGAAGTGATACTCCCTCCTTTCCAAAATATTTCATCCATTGCTAAATAATTGCACAAAAATATTGGCCATTATTAGCATGGAACTGAGTTGGAAATACAAATTCATACACAGGATAATATAAATTTTGAATATTTCCTAGAGAGATTTAGAAGAATGATTTTCCCAAAAGAAATTCTACAATTACGAAATAAAGAAATTCGTTTTCTTAACTAGTGAGGTTAGTTACGGAGCATAAGACAATGAAACCATTTAGGAACGGAGGGAGTATATAATACTTTGTACTTTGTACTTTGAGGAGCCATTGTATTTGGTAGTCTGCAGTATTCAAACTTAGTTTCTCCAAGAAGGTAGAGGGTTACTTACTGAAGGTTACTTATTACTAATATTGATTGCACCATAAAGTCTGAATTCTGAAGCGTCTATTTTACATGACATACTAGTTAAGAGTAATTACTACTCCGTAGCTTACTGCTTACTCCATAATGCAATTCAGTGGTACAAACTCTACAAAGGCATGTGATCACAAGGTGTTATGTCAGTAACGTTGTAACACATTCTTTGCTTTAGGCTATGCCGCTATGATAGTACAATTAGTACTAGTATTACATCTGCCCATCTTAAATTCTGGATTCAACGATTCGTCGTTTTCATCATTGAGCCAACACCACAAGTCCACAACTACATAGGTCCCTCCCCTTTGACTATATCAAGCAACTGATGAATGAGGGCTATACAACATTACAATTTACAAGACACTTCGCGGTTGTATGATTACCAAAACATCAGGTATAAGTATAACATCTCCTGATGGTCCTCACCATGGGATGGACCACTGGTCGGTACTTCCATCTTCGAAGGTTGTATGTACGGCCCTGCAAGAAGGCGTTGCTGTGACGACTTACATTAGCCAAAGTTTTAAACGAACACTTGGATACTTCAACCTCGTGCCAGTCGTATAAACAAAAGAAAACTGTGTATTGCGAAGTCTTAACACATACGTAGTAGCTGAGAGCATCTCGAACACCACACAAAACTTGTGGAATAGGCCATCTCTGAATCATATTTAGTGTCTTGGTCAAATATGGTAGGCTTGTCATTATCTCATGCAGGTTTATTCACACAATTATCACATGGATTAGGACCGTACTTGCATCCGCTTGAGTCAAAAGATTCTCCAAAATGTCCCAGCAAGATTTTTCTCCGGCAATCGTCCTGAAAAAAGGTTCACACGCATAAGTAGGCATTACCAACAATTCTTTTTTTCAACTATTGTGATGAACATTTCTACTTTGGCAAATGGGAACATAATATAAGACGGTTCACGAACCTTCAGTTCACAATACTCCCGCATTTTCTGAGCTTGAGCCATTGCCTTCTTGAAGTTGTTTTTGTTGTAACTTTGTCCATTTCTCAACATACAAACAATTCGACTGAAATCCTTTTTCTGATACAAGGCAATACACTCTGCGGGGAGATTGTCTCTACCTGCCCTTCCAGACTCCTGGTAATAGCTTTCGATTGATTTGGACATTGTATTATGGATAACAAAACGCTGTACATAAGCAGTAAGCACCAGTTAGAAATTTCCTGAAGAAGACGGAATGCAATCAGTAAAATTAATAGGCATTTGTTTAAACAGCACTAGTGCATTAGCAGTAAAAATTAACTAGAAGAATGCACTGGAGGAGGAATAACTTGTCATGACCAAAAATGTCACCCCGGTTTTCATAAGAAATAAGAGTCACAATAGAAGAATAACTCATATTTAGGCTTACCACGTCGGGTTTATCTATTCCCATCCCAAAGGCAATTGTGGCACATACAACTTGTACTTCTCCTGTATGCCAACTCTTTTGAACGGAAACTCTTTGACGAGCTGCTAAACCAGCATGGTAATGCACGGATTTGATCTTACATTTTTTATTTAAATACTTCGCCACCTCCACACTTTCATTCTTTGAAAGGCAATACACTATTCCACAAGAATTTTTGAACCCATCCTTCAGTAGTTTACCAAGCTGCTCAAGCGGTTCCTTAGTCTTAGTAATCACTTTGTACTTCAAATTGGGTCTATCAAAACTCGTCTCCAGCACCAAAGCACGCGGTATTTTTAATGCACTTAATATGTCCTGCAAAAGATACCTTAAAAAAAGGACTATGTGATAATTCATAGCAAAGGTTTTAAGCTGATTCAACTACTCATACCTTGCGAACACAATGAGTTGCTGTAGCAGTTAATGCCATCACAGGGACAGTTGGAAAATTCTGCTTAAGACATCCCAACCTCCGATAATCTGGACGGAAATCATGGCCCCATTGGCTAAAACACAAATAAGAACTAATTAAGCAAGACATAAAATATTGCAGTAATAATAAGACAAAAATCAAAACACAATTTCCCTGTCAACTAATTTAAAAATTATGGGACCAAATCTCCTTTTTCTCCGTAAAACTAGTCTATGATTCACCCTTCAGTAGCTATTCCGCACTGATGACTAGCTTAATTCACTAATGAAAAAACTATCAAAATTATGTTACTTAATGCTTTCCTGTTCATGCTTAATTCAGGAAAAGAGTTCAACACTTGAACACAAAGTCAAGTCAGAAGGAAAAAGGTTACTCGCCAAAATTATTCATTAGTTGGCAGAGGAATCATTTTCCCTGGTAAGGTGAATCAATATGCATATGATTTTTCACTATTGCTTCATAGCATGTAGAGTGTTGGCTAAATGATCCTAAGTTTTCCTTAAAACAGTTTAAGCATGCTGTCAAACAGGGCAACCAAAATCTCCTCTTTTCCCTTGGATACAAAATAAAGGTAACTATTCCCTTCATGTAGGTCAGGTGATTCACCACCCCCTGCAGATCTGAACTCCGTCAACATCAAGTTAGAACTACTGGGGCATCTTCGAGGGGAAAACAGTAATATATAGAATGTTATCATGTCGTAATAGACAATAATTCCAAGAGTGAGCAAGACGTAAGTTTAACACATATATTCTTTGCAAAATGCATTTTCAAGTAAAAGGCGTACCTTACACAATGTGCTTCATCAACAACAAACCCTGTCAGCAGTCCCTGGGAATGACATAGACACTCCCGTCTGTTATTCAGCTAATACATTCTACAAGTACAGAAATCTATCTGGACAGAGAAAATTGAGTTCTTACTGCAGAACTAGCAAAAACTCACCTTCTGATGCATATAATGTAGTGCATCTAAAAATGATGCATTTCCAGAAATTCTTTCCGGAGTTACATACAAGAGCTTGCATGAGGGTTTGTCACTCCTATCAAGAATAAAGGAAAAACATCAGTTCTTTAAGGTAGCAGCATTCAGCCAATGCCCATATTAGACAAATCCATCTTAATCATGCCTCAAAATGACCAACAACTCTGTAGAGCATTCAGGCATAAGCAAGATGTACTGGACTTCAACAATACCTTACACAACAAAGGAAAAATGTTGGTTAAAAACCAACTACTTCGTATATAAGTACATTCCCTGATAATAAAACAACTTTTACCTAAGCTCTTGAATGATCGCCGCAGCTTGTGAAGGGCTTTGCTGGGAGTTCAAAAAAGTTGCAGGCACCCCGTACTTAAGATTCAGTGTGACAATTTGATCCTGAATAAGTGAAAGCAGTGGGGATATAACAACGGTCACGCCTGGTTGTAGAGTCGCAGGAAGCTGTACGAACACACAAACTGTTAGATTGAATTCATTGAAACTTGGTAATAATACTTTGTGCGACTAATAAGTCACATCTCACACTCAGGAATGTGGATTAAAGGAATATACAGAAAATTGTACACCCAGCAGGAAGGGTGAGAGAATTACATGCACAGACCAAGCATAAATTTCTCCAAGCTGGAGTTTGCAACCAATTGAGTCTTAAACATTCACAAAATCTTATGGAATTGTTTGTTACTCAAAAAAGCATGTCAGGCATATCTGACACAGGGACACATGAATTTGCAGCAGATTGTATTGTTGTAGGACATGGTCATGATCCTTCAAAGGCAAAAGAGGTACACAAAAAACCAGAAAGTCATGTGCCACTTTTCACGAATCCAAATTTGCACAGTGTCAGGCCAACGCCGCCAACCTATATGTAGCTGACATGTGACAATCCCTTCTATCCAAGTATATCAATCAAGATATTCAAACCACAGACGCAACAGTAGAATTTATAAAACAAAGAAAAACACCTGGTAACACAGACTTTTTCCACCTCCAGTCGGCAAAAGAATAAAGCAGTCTTGCTTTTGGACAAATGCTTTACATGCCTGGTGTTGCAAAGGGCGAAATGACCTATTACCAAAAATGACGACATTAGCTAATTCATAATCATCCAAAGCCTGCAATTCTTCATAACTGAGAGTTCCCTCATTCCCATTCAATACTTGACAGGTTTCTCTTGTAGAAATGACAGATGAACTTCTAGCCCTTTTCTGGGATGACGATGGGCCTGTATCACGAGTGACACTGCTGCGGCACTCCTTTAAAGAACCAGAATTCATTAGAAATAGGTACCATTCAAAATGTACATTAAGAAAATTTGACAAATTGGAGTTAAATATCACAAGTGCAGGAAACAAAAAGAAATCAGCTTTTAGCTCCATTAGCTAAGGAGAACTTGTCGAATAAACAACTGCAAAATTAGGTAATTAAGTTATAAAACAAACAGTACTTCCACACACCAGAAACTAATGAAGCCGAATCCACCAGCTTTAAACTAGTATTTGTCTTTTCCATTAAATTCCAATCTTCGGATACAACTCATGTTTTAAAGTGCATGCAATTATGCAAACAAGACCCTCGTGAAAGAGATGTTGCCAAATGCATTAGTGGATGCAGTACATAGCCAGATGTTGTTAACATTCAAATCTTAGAAAACATCTTACCCCAGATCTTGGAGAAGTCCAACCGCTGCTGTTATGAAGAGGATTAGAATGTGGCAAGGACTTTGAATTTCTATTTGCAGGAGGTTGAAACTCCGAATCCTCGTTTTCACTGGAAGAATCTACCACCAGGATGTTCGGATGTGTCCGAGTTTGTTCTCTCACATGAACGCTACTTCCTGGATCCTCATTGTCTTCACAATCAACGTCATAAATAGGAGTTTCTTTCCCGAGCATACTGCTCAGAGCACCGCATGTTTCAGTTTCCATAGCTTGTACATCATCCCATTCTTCACTGTCTTGCATAGACTCACCCAGCATTGCGAGAAAATCATCACCACAGTGCTCCACAGTGATAAAATCTTGTCCGTCTTCACCTTTAACAATGTCATTAATATGTGTACCAGATTAGTGTTTAGAAGTCCATGATCCTCTTCTCAAGGAGCTCAGTTTGAGAGACAAATTCCTTCTATATGGGAGTGGGGAACACCAACTTTTACTCATCACCAATTCGTATTTCACACAGTACATGATAATACTATAAATCTATAACTAGAATCATACAACAACAAAAGCACAAAGAACTGTACTTCTGCCTCCTGATACACCTACAGAATACTAAAATTGTGAATATACAACTATTCCCAACCACAAAGAAACAGCCAATTAGCTTTAGCATCACTCCAATTGTAAGAAGCAGGAATATCAACTAAAGCTACTCATTTATTAATCAAGACATCAAGAGATTTTGCTACCGGAAGATGCAACAACTTTAGACTTACTTACACCAATATGCTCATATATATGAGTGTGGCTAAGTACACAAGCAAAGTGGAGAGATTACTCCTCCAATTGCCAATTGGTTTTAAGCTTATAAGTGGTCTAAACTCGCACAATGTAAAAAAAATACATGATCTAGGCTCCGTTTGGTTGGGTGTAAAACATTTTCAGTGTAAAATGATTTTCATGGAAAACAATTTACAATGGAAAACACAATTCCAAAATTAGTTTTCCGTTGTTTGGTTCCATGTAAGAAAAATGAAGAAACAAAAGGTAAAGTAAAGCAAGTAGTGAGAAGAGTGTACAAGAGAGATAAGGCAAAAGGAAGGAAAACAGTTTTCCCTTCATTTTGAAGGGAAAATGGTTTTCCATCATTGGGAGAGCAACTTTACTCCTAGGGAAAATGGTTTTACCCTCATTCGCAAGCCAAACAATGTAAAATTGAAAATAGAGGAAAACTGTTTTCCCGGAAAATGTTTTACGCCCTACCAAACGGAGCCCTAGGCGCGGAAGGAGAATACCGAATGTAATTCAGGAGAAAACACTAACCCACTGTACAAGTATATTACCCAATCAACAAATTTTAGGGTAAAGAATCTCAATTGATCCTTTCCTACCAGGAAATCCCAAATTGTTCAATTATAGCTCCGATTACACAGAAAATTATTCAACTTATCAACTAAAACAAGAAAAACAGCACATTAATTTCCACTAGTTAACATACGACAATCATCAAAGTGAAAAAAGAAATAGTTAGGGTTTGAAATGGAGGAGAGATATTACCATAAAGTTGGATAATGCGGTCCAAGCATTTGTGAGCAGATTGCTCGTCGAAGCCGAATTCCATGGCTAAACTCACCAATCGAACTTTCTCGGTCTCTGCATCGCCGCCCTCCATTTTTATGTCTTCAAACTTCGTTACTCTCACTGTACCAAAACTCAATTGATCTTGAATTTCTCCCGCCATTTGCCGAGGTCGCCGAGTATTTACACAAGTGATGTTTAGTGTTAATACGGCGACGTTTGGAGTTTTACCTGAACATTTTTAAACAATTAAATATTTTGATCATCATAACTAATTGAGGTTGGTATGAGTTGTTAAGACTTAAGAAACTCTTGCTCCTTAACCAATATCTCGGGTTTGAGTCAAAGACGACTTAATCAAAACATATTAAAAGTTATAAAAGTTAAAAGTGAATAGTACTATGTGATAAATTTATTTTGTGTGTGTAAATTAAACCTTTTATTTCTTCAAACATCTTCTTATTTTAACTGATTTGTTCTCTAATATATTACTTCGTGCTTCTTTTTTTTCCCTTGCTTCTTTTTGATACTCAGTTGCACCAATTTTGTTACATATTCAAACTAGAATTTCTTTTCTTTATTCTTTTCCACACGCTAGGTTCCGTTGTTCGACTTATTTTGTATGAACTTAAATTATCTAAACTTATATATATGAACTTATTTTATCTTAAACTTATTTGTGTGTAAAAATATCGGGAAAAAAACTATTTTTTTTAACTTAACTGGACTTAACTGAACTTATTTTGTCTGAAAACAGTCAAAACAAGTGGAACAGAATAGAGTCTATAATGGAGTATATTTTAATTTTTTAAATTCTTTTAACTTTTTTCAAAAGTTTTGCATGAACCAAGAAGGTACATAGGTTGTAGACTTGTAATTTGATGAATAAGGTTTATTATTAGATCACTCACTATTGAATAATATTAAAACACAAACAATTTGATCAAAGTGTAATAATATTACAATAAGATTCGAATAAAAGCCTCCACAATTCCACATAAATACAAATGTCATAATACATTAATCTAAAAGTTTAAAGAGAAAATAGATTTACATCCTCTTGTTCTTGAGAATATAATTTCCTCTTTTTTCCATTGTCGACCCAATCCGAAAATATGGTTACATTTTCCCATCAGTTCCTTTTGATCAAATGTAAGACAAAATCAAACTATCATCTTGTCGTGGCTTTATCTTTGCTAACAATTATTATCCGATGAAATAAGATGCTTACTAGTCAGTCAGTCCATC
This sequence comes from Spinacia oleracea, assembly GCF_020520425.1. Classification (NCBI taxonomy): domain Eukaryota; kingdom Viridiplantae; phylum Streptophyta; class Magnoliopsida; order Caryophyllales; family Amaranthaceae; genus Spinacia; species Spinacia oleracea. The sequence goes on from NC_079490.1 coordinate 15,965,809, forward strand.
ATACTGGTTCCTTTGCCAATTTGTCAGCCTCCATATTTGTTTCCCTCCATTGATGCTGAAATGTAATAACAACATACAGTATTTCGCAGGATTGCTTGAACACGCCCTGATGACTGATGAGTGATGAAGCTCAGTTGGAGTTGCATTAGTTTTTTAGTGCTCAGGATTGTAGTAATCAGGCAGGCTTGCAGGGCTCAAAATAGAAAAGCTTTTGCTTCAACGACAAAATCACTTGATTTGGATTTGCTTCCAGTGGAAGATCTATTACTCCGTATATACCAAATCGCTAATTAGGATAATGTGGGAATATCAAGTAGCTAAAATCTCAGAAAATATGCAAAGCTTCCAACTTTGACAGTGTTATAAAAATATGGAATAAAATAAAATAAAGGTAAGAGTTTCATGTTAATATGTTATAAAATACAGATTATATAACCACAAATCCAGAGTTTCAACATAAACCAAAAGTTCATTTAACAGGAGCTGAGGCTACAAACTAAATAATCATTTCTCGAACAACTTTCAAAGTAAAGCCTTGTTTGAATCACAAATCAAAACAGGATGGTAATCTTTTCATGCTAGCTAGCGATGTTACAGAATAGAAAACAGAAAACTGACAAGTGAAGAACATTAACACAAATTTCTTACCGAGTAGAGGCCAAGTACTCACGTCTTGAGAAAATTTTGAAGTAAAGCCTTGTCTGAATCACTAACATCAGAGTCAGTGAGTAAGCTAACAAATAAAACAATGTTGTGATTTTCAGCTGCAAAGCCTCTGCTTCTCATGGTGCTGACAAGTTCCAACGCCTTGCTGACATCCTTACTTTCTAAAAAACCTTTAATTATTGTATTGTAGGTGCATTCATCTGGAGGACATCTGTTGTCTTCCATTGTAAGTAACAGTTCAACAGCATCATTCAGAGAACCACTTTTACAAAGTCCTTTGACAACAATATTGTAAGTATATACATCTGGCTGTAAGCCCTTATCTGTGAGAGATGAAAAGACATCCAAAGCTTCTTCAAGTTTTCCTGCTTCACACAACCCATCAATTAGGATATTGTAAGTTATAATATCGGGGACCACTCCCTTTTTCTCCATTCCTCTCATCAGTGCCATTGCCTCGTCAATATGGCTGTTTTTACACAGGCAATCGAGTAATGAATTCCAAGTCATTACATTAGGTTTCAGTCTGTGGGTTTCCATTTCCTTAAAAAGCTTGCATGCAAAAGTCAGTCTATTGTCCTTGCAAAAGGCGTCAATAAGAATGTTGTATGTGACAATATCAGGAGATAATCCTTTAAGGTGCATCTCTTGGAACAAGCAAAGAGCTTTGTCAAGCTTTCGGGACTTGCAGTATCCGTTGATTAAGGTGTTGAAAGTAACAATATCAGATTTGCAGCCATCTTTTACCATCAAATCCAAAAGATTTTCTGCCTTGTCCATCTGGCCACATAAACAATACCCATCCAACATAGCATTGTATGTGATAATATTAGGAACCAAACCTCTCTTACTTATGGATTGGAATATGGATCGTGCTTCATCAACCATTCCCTCTCTACAGTATCCACAGATCAAGGTATTGAAAGTCACAAGAACAGGTTTGCAGCCATCTTTTACCATCAAATCCATGAGCTTTTCCGCCTCATCCATCTCACCACGTAAACAATATCCATCTAACAGAGCGTTGTAAGTGATGATATTGGGAACCAAACCTCTCTTAGTCATGGATTCATAAATAGCCCGTGCTTCATCAACCTTGCCATCTTTACAATGCATGTCAATTAAGGTGTTATAGGTGACGATGTCAGGCACTATATTGTTCTCTAACATCTCGGTCAACATTTTTTTAGCGTCTTTCCAGAGTCCCAAAGTGCACATACCTTGAATTAAGGTATTATAAGTGACAACATCAGGGGAAATGCTCTTGGCTTTCATCTCCGTAAACAGAGTGAGGGCCTTGTGTAAGAACTTGCCTTTACAATAATTATCAATGATGGTATTATAAATGACAGCATCAGGCATGCAATGGCCATGAGACTCCATCTTTCGAAGCAAATTGAGAGCATCGGCATACTTACTGGTTCTACAGAGGCCTTTGAACATAGTACCATAGGTAACTAATGTGGGTTGAAAGCCAAGCTTGACAATCTTATCCAACAATTTAACAGATTGATCTAATTTATCAATGTGGATAAGACCATTGAGGAGGGTAGTGAAGGTGACAATGTCAAGTTGATAGCCAAGCTTAATGCGATAAGCTAGAAGGGAAAACCCGAAATGAACAAACCCCAAGCGACAGTAGCAATTGGACATAATGTTCAGCGAATAACCATTTGGACGGAGACCTAACAATTGAACCTGTCTGGAGAGTGAAATAACAGTGGAAAATGGGGGGTGGGGTTTAATCTTACACATTTCAATGAAAAGTTGATTGAAATCAATAATTGAAGGAAGAGGACGCAACGATTTCATTTGACGAAAGACGAAAAGGGGATAATCAATATTAGTAAACCCTAGTTGGAGGAACAATTGGGGGTCATCACAATGATCAACAGTATGATAAGCGTAATTACGGCAATAACATGAAAATGGAGACTGAAAAAAGTGGAAATTGAAATTGAATTTGGGAAGAAGAGGATGGGGAGAGAGATGAAGAAGCTTACTGGTAGAACAGACGCCATGAAAATGAAGAAAAGCTCGAACAAAAATGCCAGATTTTGTGGTCATACCGTATTTGTGTTGAAACAGTCGCTTGAACTCACTCAAGTCTCAAGGTCCAACACCTGAATGGCTGAATGTCTTCTTTCCAAAAACCAGTCTTTGGGGATTTTTAATGAGAAGAATATATGGGTGATGCAGGATGATGATTTTAATGAGAAGTGAGAATCATTTCTAGTGAGAGAAAGGTCTTGAGAGAAAAGTAGCAAAGTCCACTTTGAGTATCTTCAACCCTAGTTGGAATGGAGGAGGAATCGCCTCCTCCCCCTCCTATACCAAAAGATGTAGAGATGCAGGATGATGATGATGATGAACGAATTACTACAAACCAAGGCAATTCTACAACACAATTTGTCAAAGAGAATCGTGGAATCTCAGAAGAGGGTTCTATTTCTCGTCTGTTAAACAAGGTAAGTTCAATCTCTTTTAGAGAAGTTGTTTCTAAATCTACACAATGGTTTGAAGAAGCGAAAAAAATTGTAGTTTCTTCAAAGGATTGGAATGAAGAAGAGGAAACCATGGCTCCTCAAGGTGAATTCGTGGTTCAATTTGATAAGAATACTTTAAACAGGTTGAGATCACCATGGAAGCTCACGCTAATGGGCAAATGTTTAGGCCTTAATCCTAAGCTAGCCTTTATGGATGCTCGAGTTAGATCTATGTGGAGAATCAAAGGATCCTTGGAAACTATTGATGTAGGTAAAGGGATTTTCTTCTATAGATTTTCTATGGAGGAGGATTACGAACGAGCTCTCTTTGGGGGACCATGGTTTATCCTAGATCATTACATTATGATTACTACTTGGAAGCCAAATTTTAGACCCTCTATTAGTGAGTTTGATAAAATGACGGTTTGGGTTAATTTGCGGAATTACCAGTTGAATACTATGATAAAGATGCGCTTTTTAGTATTGCTAAGATAGTAGGAAAACCGATAAGGGTAGATTACGCGACCGATAAGTTAACACGGGCCAGATATGCCCGAGTATGTATTGAGATTGATCTTCAAAAACCTTTAGTAACTAAGGTTTGGGTAGGAGGGGATTGGCAGAATATTTTGTACGAGAATATTGCCACGCTTTGTTTTCATTGCGGTATTATAGGTCATACGCACTTTAATTGTCCGAATAAACACACTACGGGTGAGAAGGATACCAATATTGATCATATCAATAAAAATATTACTAGTACCACTCATAACCTAGAAAATCGGGCTAATCTAGGTTTATCTAATAATATAATCCAAAACAATGATACGGTTTTGGGAAGTGAGGATAAGGGATTAGGTTTAGAGAATCAGAATTATGGGCCTTGGACCCTTGTTACAAATAAGAAAAGCAACAATAAAAACAGATTTGAGAGTTCTAGAAATAGGGTCAGTAATTCGAGAACTAATGAGTATGGAAAACATAAATCTACAGTTTTAAATGCTGGAGCAAGTAACTCTTCTCCTTCTTTGTCTGGGAAAGGCAATTCAATAAATCTTTTTAGCCAATCCAAGGATAGCAGGAAAACAAATCTTTTTAATTTACAGAATAATAATGAGAAAGATTTAGAAGATAACTTAACTAAGAACTACGGAGAGGGAGCTGAAGAACTTCACCAACACGTGGCGAAGAGTTCATCTCAGTTGGGTTCTTCTCAATTGGTGGAACACCCTTTAAACTCTTCGACTACCTTTTCCGCCTTGGTTTTAAATACCACTGCAAACCAACAACTTCCTCAGTCTCTCTCCTCTACTTCATTTTCTACTGTTCCCAACTCTTCTAACCACTCATCTTCTTCACTTCTTCAACCTTTCTCTCTCTCTCTTTCCCATGGAACTGGAGTATCAGAAAGAGATACCGGAAATTCTCAACTCACCACCACCAATAACTTATCAAAGAAGACCAGTAGAACTTCGGAAGAGGAAGGATCACTCACGGATTCCGGTCAATGTCTCGCCAATCTTGCCGGAAGATCCATGGGGAATGAAACCTCCAAAAACTATGAATTTGTTTCCAACATCTCCGATCATGACATGCAAGACCAGGGAGATGAAGACGACGTCAATGGAAGAGCTAAAGGGCAGCCTGACCAAATTGAATACTCTCAATTATCAAGCACGACCATACCATGCGCACCATCAATCCCAGCCTTTCAACAGGAGCTTCGGGCCCAAATCAACGATAGCGGTGGGTCCTCGACATTTATACAATCAGAAAAATTGGGAATTCTCACCAGCAACTCACGGCCCGATTTTACAAAGGCAACCACTTCCACCACTGCCAAGAGGGGTACCAATAATGCCCTTACGGTTCGAAACACTAGGTCAAGACATGGGGCACCACAAACGCCTTACAGCAATGTACATTTCAAGGGAGGAGGTAGTGGGTCTTCAGATTTAGGACCGGTACTGGAATCCCCCCCTAGCCCAGCGTCAAATATTCACCTATCTAACACCGATTCGCCTGGAAGACATCCCCAAACTAGGAGCTCCACAATTCTGGAAGGATTGGGAGAGCTACTTAATCCGCCAGCCATCTGATTCTCAAGGTTTGGTTAAAATTAACTCAGCTTTAACTAAACACGATTTACAAATGAAAATTTGCATGTGGAATGTGAGGGGGGCGAATAGAAACTTATTTTTAGCTCATGCAAAGGAAGTTGTTTTTAATCAAAACCCAGACATTTTCATTTTTTTGGAAACCAAAGCTGATGGTTCAAGGGCAAGGGAGACGATGATAATCTTAAAGTTTTCAGATTTCAGGGTAGTTAGACCTGTAGGGACAAGAGGGGGAATTTGGGTGTTTTGGAAAAAAACAATGGATATGGTTCTTTTTGATGCTGAAAATACCTATTTTCACTCTCTTTTTCATTTTAAAAATCTGGGAAAATAGGGTCTTGTAACTGCCATGCATGCACCAAGTTCGTCTGGTGAAAAGTTTAACCACTGGAATTCTCTCCAATCAAACTTACCTCCTAAAAATACTCCTTGGCTAGTGGTGGGGGATATGAATGAAATTACCAGCCAATCTGAGAAAAAGGGAGGAAGGCCCTTTCGTGTCAATCAAGGAAAAGATATGGTCAACTTCATGGATGATGCTAGGTTAGTGGATTTGGGGTTTAGTGGTTGTCCTTTTACTTGGACTAATGCTAGGGATGGGCATAACCTCATTCAGGAAAGGCTTGATCGCGCTTTAGCAAACTCACCATGGATGGAAGCTTATCCTCATACTAAGGTTCATCACTTACCTCGTACTTATTCTGATCATTCACCTCTTTTAATTACTCTGTCAAATATTACTGCTACAGGGCCGTTTCCTTTTAGATGCAAAGAAGTGTGGTTAACTCATTCTGATTTTACTAATTACTTTATTAGTAATTGAAATGTTCCAAATAATACTTTTCTGCAGGGAAGAGATGAATTTCTTAATTCTATCCCTATGTGGAATCATAATATCTTCGGTAATTTAAAAAAACAAAAGAAGAATCTTTTAGCAAGAATTGATGGAATACAGATTGCTTTAAGTAAGTATTACTCAGGATATTTAGTGAATTTAGAAAAAATCCTGATACAACAACTAAATGATATTTTAAATAAGGAGCGTTTGATTTGGGCCCAAAAATCAGGCATGAATTGGAGAAAATATGGGGATTTAATACCAAGTATTTCCATATGATAGCTAACATTAAGAAATCAAGAGGCAAAATCCAAGCTTTAAAAAACAGTAATGATGAGTGGATTACGGATCAAAATCAATTGAAAAGTATGGCTACGACTTATTTTCAAAATCTTTTTACTACGACTCGTTTGTATGGCAATTTAAATTGTGACATGCATAGTAGTTTGGCCATTAATCATGATGAATTTAACATGTTGAATTCCCCTATTTCTATGGAAGAAGTTCGTAACAATCTTTTTGCTATGGATCCTATCAAGGCACCGGGCCCAGATGGGATCCAACCAGTTTTTTTCCAAAAGCATTGGTCACAACTAGGAAATATTATTTTTGATTTTTGCAATGATTGTTTTCTTAATGGTACTATTCCGGAAGATATAAATCATTCTTATATTACCCTTATTCCTAAAAATTCGTGCCCCGCCACTATTGCGGAATTTAGACCGATAGGATTATGTAATACTATTTATAAGCTTATTACTAAAATTATTTCTTCAAGATTAAAAAATATTTTAGGACGAATTATAAGTCCGTTCCAATCTAGTTTCATTCATGGTCGGGGTATAGAGGATAATGTTATCCTTGTTAAAGAAATGGCTCATCACTTTCATAAGGTTAAAAAAAGAAATAAGATCATGGCTTTAAAGTTAGATATCACCAAGGCTTACGATAGTATAGAGTGGGATTTTGTTAGAGAAACCCTCCTCTTTTTTTAATTTTCCTTCTAAAATGATCGATATTATTATGTCTTGCATTTCAACTCCTTCCATTTCCATTCTTTGGAATGGAGAAATCTGTAATGATTTCAAACCTTCAAGGGGAATTCGTCAGGGTGATCCCCTTTCCTCTTACATTTTCGTTTTATGTCTTGATAGATTATCTACTCTTATTGAGCATGAGGTGAATTCTCATAACTGGAAACCCATTGCTATCACTAGAAATATTCGAATATCTCATGTCTTTTACGCATATGATGTTTTCCTGTTCAGTATAGCAAACAAGGATTCTCTGATTAATATTATGGATACTTTAAACAATTTTGGAGATAAGTCTGGTTTAAAAATTAGCATGAATAAATCAACTCTTATTTTCTCTTCCAATCTTCATCATTCTATCAGAGAAGATATTGCTGGAGAATTTGGTTTTAAAATTTCATCTTCTTTTGGAAAATACCTAGGAGTGGATATTATACCAAACAAGTTGAAGATTTCTAATTACCTAGGTCTTTTAGATAAATCTATGGATAGGGTGAGGGGTTGGCAAGCTAAGCTTCTTAATATGGCAGGGAGGTGCACCCTAATTAAATCTGTGTTAAATTCTTATCCTCTCTATGCTATGCAGACCAATATTCTTCCTACTTCCATTACTTGCCTTGGAAAAATATTGTAGGAAATTTTTATGGAATAAGGTTGAAAGGAGTAGGTATATGTCTAGACTTTCTTGGGATAAGATTACTAGACCAATTAATGAGGGTGGGTTGGGAATTAGGAAATTAAAAGAATGGAACCTAGCTTTTATGGCCAAATTGGGTTGGACTGTTTTAACTAACCCAGACAAATTGTGGGTGAAAGTTTTAAAGGAAAAATATCTCAAACATTCAAACCTTTTCAATTGCGTTCCAAATAACAATCAATCTCCTTTATGGAGGGACATTCTTAAAGGTCGTCCTATCCTTGAACGTGGAATTATTATTGGTATTGGGAATGGTGAGAGTACCTCTTTATGGTATCATCATTGGATTGGTAATCAACCATTGTATAAAACTGAAGGAATTACAATCCCTGATTCCAAAGCTCATTGGTTAGTTAGTCATATTATTCGGAATGGAACTTGGTATCTTGATGATATTGATCATCTTCTTCCCTCTCATATCAAATCCTTAATCCTTTCCTATCCTCTCTCTAATAATTGCAAGGAGAAAGATTTTATAAGATGGATTTATTCTAAGAATGGTTGCTTTAATATTAAATCAGCTTATCATTCCCAATTAAATAGCAATCATTGTCCTGCTTTAAATAACATTATTTGGCACAAAATTTGGAGGATCATAGGACCTTATAAATATAAAATGCTACTTTGGAACTGTGCTCACCAGATTCTACCTGTGGCAGGGAATTTAAATCAGTTTATTCCTCAAATTTCTCCAACTTGTTCCAGATGCCACTTACATACTGAAAGTAATATGCACCTGTTTAGAGATTGTCCTCAATCTAGTATTTTATGGACTTATATTTTCCAACGCATTTGGTCTAAGTCTAAATTTGATTTTAATACTTTTTACAATTCAGATTGGACTACATGGATCAATTTTAACCTAAACAATTCAATGAAATGGAAAAGTTTGTTCATAACTGCTATATGGCAGATTTGGTTATCCAGGAATAGGGTAGTTTTTGATCTCAAAATGAAATCTTCCTTTTCTCTTTACAATGCCTTTTATGTAGATTGGACTTTTGCTAACAATTGCTCACAGGGAAAGGAATTAGGTGCCAATCAAGTTCCAGGAATGAGTAAAAAGACCTGGTTTCCTCCAAAAGAAGGAGTCATGAAGTTAAATGTAGATGGAGCCTGGAAGTCAGATGTAGTAGCAGGAGGTGGAGGAGTGTTCAGAAGGTCAACTGGCTCGTGGTTTGTGGGTTTCTCCAGTAAATTCACTGTACGTTCTCCTCTTGCTGCAGAACTTTATGCTTTAAGGGAGGGACTCATTATTGCAAGAGACTTCAAGTTTGAGAAGTTGGAGATAGAAACAGATGCCTTAAATCTCAAAGTGCTTCTGGGAAAGATTAAAGAGCAAGATCATCATGAACTGGGCCCTGTCTTGAGGGAAGTCGTGCATCTTCTCAATCAGAACTGGGTGGGGAATCTTACTCACATTCCAAAATTTTGTAACAAAGTGGCTCATTCCCTTGCTGCTCATTCTCTTATCATGGCAGTTGGAAGCAAATTACACTATATTATTCCTTCATGTGCAAAGAGTGATTATGAGGCTGATTTTGAGAATGCAAATCCAGCATATGCTGATACGATAAGAAGAAATGCGAGGGATGAGGCCAACTCAATTGTAGGGGCCAAACGTTCATATGATAATGCAGATACTTTGAACCAGGTGGAGACTTCAGGAACTGCTGCTCAACTGGTGTTTGGTTCAATTGTTACAGACATCAAGGGAGCCATGGATAATTTGAAAAACATTGACAAAGGGAAACATGATAAGGGTAAAGGGATAGCTTTCACACCTTTTGTTGTTGGTGGTTCAACAATGGATACAACAATTGAAATTGTTGAAGTAGAGGATGGGGAGATTACCAACAACTGAAGTGCTTTAGTTTTACAAGGTTTTCAAGCAATTTTGGAGGAAGATAATGCATACGCCATGGAGATTCATGCTTCCTTTGCTTGAAGTTTATTTACTAATACTTTGTTTTTCTTCACGTCTTAAGACTACCAAGGCTACGAATTGTAGGTGTTTATGCCCCTTTTTGGCAAGTTTTTGGTTCTTGGGGGGTTTTTTCAGTCATGGCTGTGGGGCCTTGGTTTTATTGGTACTTTGATAATTTTGCCCTTGCTTTGCAAGAATTTTTCCCCATGTACATTTTAGTATCTTATTAATATAACTTCGTCGGCTTGAGTTAAAAAAAAAATATATGGGTGATGATTTTGACTCAATTTTGAGTTTTAAGAAGTAGGTAAATTGAGCAAATTCTTCTGATTGGCCAAAAAAGCAAATCGTGGGTCAAAGGATAAATAAACCAAAAAAATGGGTAAATAATCCATCCTCCCAACTTAATAGCCGTAACAATTTTATTTTTTTGGAGTTTTATGTAAAGCTGTCAAATCGGGTCTCCGAATAGATTATGGGTAGACCAATTATAGTTGGATCTATTCGGTTCGGGTCAAATTCGGCTAAAAAGTTCCCGGGAACAATTCCGATTTGGGTCGAGTATATTTAGTTGGGTCAATTTCTAGTCAATTGGTGTCAGATCCGAGTAAATTTTAGATCGGGTCAAGTTCGGTTCGGGTCATAAACGAACCAGGTGAAACTATGTCGAGTTCTAAATGGGTTTGGCCAGGTCAAACTCAGGTCGGGTAACTTTAGATCAGGTAGATTTTGAGTCGGGTCATTTCAGTTTGGAAGATTCAAGTCAGATCAATTCAGTACCAGATCGATTTCGGACCGGGTGATTTCAGTTAGGTATCGGGTTGGTTAGATTCCAATCTAGATCTTTTTGATCAAGTCATTATCGATTTATTTTTTCATTTTTTTTCTAATTAATAAGCTATTAATTTACGTCTCTACGAGTATTTTTAATTTACTAAATTACAACATTGTTATAAATAGTTTGTTATAACTCTATAAGTTATAAGATGATTAATAATATAACTAGTCAGTGCCCCGGGCGATGCCTTGGTTAGTAAGAAAAGTGGATTAATTAAATCATTATATATCGCATTTTAAGTCTAATTTAATTTGTATTACAATATATCTTGCTTTGAGTATACTTTAATAAATTTTAACATGTAATGATTACTAACTCGTAAAAGTAATCACTAATTAGTTATTTGAGACTACTAATAAATGTTTCAGATCATTTTTCTCATTATATTGACTTAATATAATTGTGCACGTATAAGAAACAACTAAATGAGTTGTGGCGTAGTGGTTAAAATGTGTGACTAACAAATGAGAGGTCACAGGTTCAAAACCTATTACCAACATTTTTCATAATTAGGGAAATTATATGAGATGATGATGCGGCATGTCATAGTTAATAGGAAGCGACACGTGGCAAGATGACATTTCTTGCCTTGGAGTTTTAATAATCTCTATTATATAAATGAAGAGGTGAGGTTATTTTAGTAAATTCACCTTTGTCGTCCCCCATTGGATTACTAAAATACCCTCCACACTTATAGAATAGAGAATATTATAATGACAACTTATCCAATAGGAAAAACCCAAAGAAACATTTTAATCAATCTGTTTATATGCGTTCGGCTCTAGCTAACTTATATGTTTCTTATATTCGCACGCATCACATTTATATTATATTTTTACATGTTATTTTAGGTTTAAATGTAATAACACAATTCTGTTTCTTATATTCGCACGCATCGCGTGCATATAAAACTAGTAGTATATATAGATTATATCAATGAGAACCACATGTAAACACAAAAGTGCATAATATTATATAAATCTATAAGAATATAACTCATTAAGTTGACACGAAATCAAACTTGACTAAATAATTAACGGTCATAGTATATAAGAACGTACATCAAAAATATACTCCAACTACAGCTAAACAAGCACTATGAATAACTTATCACATCAATTCTTCAATTTACTAGTAACAAGTTTATGAATTGAATTTGATCATATCTATAGACATAATATTTATTTGCATATATCATGAATTGGATCATATCAATAGACATTTAATGATATACAAGTACGTACTTAACATGAAGTAGCTAGTTAATTGGCATTGATACGTTATAAAGTATGAAACAATAAATCTATGAAATTTTCCCTCTTTCAATCGACATAAAACCAAACACGGTTAATATATCAAGTGTTAGCGATCATAATGTGTATAGGAACATAAATCTAGAAGACAATAACGTACTCTATCAGGTTGCAAAAAATGAATTCTTTGATTTTCTTTTTCTCTTCCTCTACTTCTTCAAATGGTTCTTCTAATCATACACATTTTAGTCTTTCGCCTAAATCTTTAGTCAACCAATCAATATTCATCAATTTGAAGAAAAAAAAAGATCATTCACATTTTTAGTTAACATTCTTTGACTAAAAATGATCGTTAATATTCTTTCATAATTTTAGTTAACTAAATTTTTTATTTTGAATATTTATCACTTGGAGCTGTTGACGTGATTAAAGTTAAATGTATTGGGTTGGAGTTGACCTTGTATCAAAAATGTAAAGTTGGAACGACATAGTAATATTCCATCATCAGAAAGCTATTCGTGCACAACCAGACATGAAAGAAAAAGGGAGAAAATTAGATAAAATTAAAGAAACATTTTATTCCACATTGATAAAAAAAAGTGAGGGGGAGAGAAAAAGGGTTATAAATATAACTCTTGAGAGAGACTGTTTCAAATCATTTCTATTTGTGCTCTCATTTGGGCTTCCATTTGGGCTCATTCATATATTGATTTGAAGTATAAACTTTACATGAGATTAAAATTCCTGAGCTTGAGTTTGATATTTTGAGCTGATTTCGAGCTTGATTTTTGTTTTCGAGCTCGAGTTGGGTTTGACATTTTTGAGCGTGTGAGTTTTAGAGTCGAGTCAAGCTTGACTCTAAGGTTTTGAGTTCGAGTTGAGCTTAGCCAAACTTAAAATCGACTTAGAACCTATATCACCTCTAATTAGTACTATTATACAAGTACTTGATCGTAAGTAGCTAAATGGAACCTATAAAGTTATATTGAGACAACATGGACGTTAAGGTATGAAACAGTAAACCTGTGAAACTGTATTTCTTTTAGTTGACACGTAACCAAAGATGACTAATATCTTTAGTGTTAACAATCAAAATGTTGTATTGGTGTATCTATATTCTATAAGTATACAACAAGACAATAACGTACGGGACTCCGCAAGTATGATATTTATAAGTATAATGACTATCCGATAATAACTTATGTTTATCAATACTGATGTGACCAAAATTGGTAGTCCACCCTGGACCAATCACAGAGCAACACGTGGCACCCTCCATGTCTACTAGGCAGCTGTTCTAAACATGAAAGATCTATACTTGAACAGAAAAGGCCCAAACGACCAGAGGCCCATATCTCATATAACACACTAAGCCCACTATCCAAACTGCATGATAAATGACACATGTCCTTATCTCTGAGGATAGCCAATTAGGTAACTAGGGTTTGGGAACAAATCCCAAAACCTTAGCCTTATAAATAGTTCAGATCCCAAGGTGAAAGGACAATCAATTCATTCGCACCTACCTTAATTATTCTGCTATGCCTTCTCTTTAGATATCACTTTCTCTCTCTATCAAATACTTACTTAGGCATTGGAGGGAATATTCCTACGGGAATATTTTTGTTTTGCAGGTTGTAAGAAGATCGTGCCAGCACATACATAATACCTCAGAGGAAAGGGTGACACGTCAGCATAAACAAAGTTCCCACAATATTTGGCGTCGTCTGTGGGGAGGTACAATATCATGGCGGACTTACCATCTGAAGGTGAGGGACATGAGGACGAATCGAGAGAAAGGCGTTCGCATGAGAGGAGCCATCATCACATAAGCCAACCGAATTGCCAATGCTGGGAATACTCCGCATCGCGTCCACGAAACCGAAGTAGTCAGTGAGGAAGAACCGGACGTTGGGCTACCTCCTCCTGGTGGACATCTCAGTCCTAGTGTAAGGGATGTTGTGCTAGATGAAAACATGGACCTTCTGGTATCAGTAGGGACGTTGCGAGAGATCTTAGCTGGATTTCAGCAACAGATGAACCAAACTCTCCAACAACAAATGACCACCACTTTGCAAGAAGAAATACGGAGGAATATGTTAATCTACAATACCAGTACTGAGAGGGCTGTCCCACAAGGACAATTTAGCCTTGGCCTCAATCGGATAAGAAGAATTCCACTTAGGTCCAACGTGTGGAGAGCTGGGGAAAGTTCTCGGCCAATAGCCCACAGAGGAGCTAGTCCCTTCGCAGAGCGGCCAACTTTGGAACGAGATAATCAGGCCCTCCCTGTTCGACGCGAGTAGATGGCACGACCGGCATCCCGAGTAAATCCCTCCGCCGTCCAGCGTCCGCTACTAAGACGGCATGAACACTTGAGGCCGAGTCCGAATTATCAGACACCGTATCAACCCCTATCATGGAAGACCAACCCTTCTACCCTTCGCTCGAGGACAGACTCAAATGACCTCCCCCAGAGTTGGCATGCACCACAGAATAACTCCAGCCGTCGGGAGCCCACCTATCACATCCAACAGGGATTGAATAACTTGACGTTGAGGCACATGAGTACCCCTTTCCGTGAAGCCATAATGAATACACAAAAGGAACCCAAAGTGAAGAATCCTACCATAAAGGCCTATGACGGCACCACTGATCCTGATATGCATCTGGTAGTATACCGTCACCATATGTATGTGCAAGGAACCAACGTGGTGCAAGTACTTTCCGACCATTCTCAAAGGTGTAGCGTCCAAATGGTTCAAAAGGCTACCCGCGGGTTCTATTGCCTCCTTTGCCGACCTAGAAGTCATGTTCTCCACAAGGTTCATGGATTACAAAAAAGAAAGGAAGACAAGTATGCATCTAGGCCGCATTCAACAAGGAAAGGACGAGTCGCTAAGGAGTTATGTGAGACGCTTCAATCTGGAGGCCGTACAGATTCTGGACTTGCCAGATGGAGTCTCATTTGTTAAAGATGTTTGGAAAAGGGGTAATTCAAGTTTGACTTGGTCAAGAAAAGTATGCGTACAATGGCTGAAGTACTGGACGAGGCTGAAGCATTCATACATGCAACATAACTAAAATATGTAGCGTATCTAAAGATGGCAAGACAGGGGAAGCAGTGGAATCCTTTGGGAGAAAGAAAAGGCAGATCTAAAGACCACAAGAACCAATGGCACTTGGGCAATATCAAAAGAGCAAGACCCCACATCTGTAGGGCAGAATAGGGGAGGCTCACAAGAGAAAGAGTTATTTGAATATAATACGGACCTTCGTACAATCCTTGTATATGTAGGAACCAGATTTGATTTAGAACGACCATTATCGATGAAGTCTCCCACTTAAAGTCGAGACCCAAACTTATACTGCCAATTCCACGAAGACATAGGTCATGGCACCAAGGACCGTAGGAGTCTGAAGAGCCTTGGACGGACTAGCAACTAAAGGTCACCTGAAAAATTACTTACAAAAGAACACTTACGGGACAGGGAAGAGTCATTACAAAAAGAACAAGTCACCCATCTCATTTGGGGAAGGAAACCAAACTGACGGGGGATTCATAGCAGTCATATCGGGAGGACCAACCTCGGGAGGACCCACCATGAGGGGACAAAGAGACTATGCCAGGAGGCTGGGGTAAGTAATGCTCTCGAAGAAATCACCAAATCCTTTCCCAAAGATCAAAATTTGCGAGTCAAATGGTGGACAAATAGTTACTCCACACGATGACCCGCTGGTCATAGAAATCAAGATCTCTAACATGAGGGTAAGGCGTATACTGGTTGATATCGGAAGCTCGTCCGACATCATGAGTGTGGAATGTCTGAGTCGTCTGGCACATGATCCAAAGACCATTGAAAAAATCCATTATCCCATCATTGGTTTGGGGGGAAGCATCATACACCATGTAGGAGTCATATCATTATCTGTAAGAATAGGAGGACGCAATGATCGATGGTAAAAAGATAAGCGTAAACTTCCTGATTGTCAAGGACCTGGCAGTATACAATGTCATCTTGGGACGCCCTACCTTGAACAAAATCAAGGATGTGATAGTCACCCACCTGATGCTCTTAAAGTATGTATGTGATGATGGAAAGATATGGACCATCCACGGCAACCAGATACAAGCACGAGACTGCTATCTAACTACCCTCAACCCGACAGCGTGGAAAAAGGAACAAGCTGAAGTAGGAGTCAAGAGGAAACATGAAGAAGAGAACCCCATCGACCTCATTGAAGGTGTCACCGTAAAGACTGAAAAAAGTGGCTAAAAGCCACCCCTAACAAACTATTACGTAGGCGCCAACTAAACGACCAATATATATAAGTGCCAGATGAACGACCAACATTTGTAAAGCGCCCACAAAACAACCAATATTTCCGAAAGTCAAACGGACAAGTATTTAAACTAAATTTGAGTATTTATTTTCGAATGCTTTATTAATCATTGAATTACAGGAGAACATCAATAAATATTGACCCCTATCCACTGAGGACGTCAAAACGTCAAAAAATATCGACTCCCACATAGAAGAACGACAATAAATATTGACTCCTACTCACTGACTAACGTTAGAAAAGATTATTTGGTTGACGGCCTAAGGAGTGGCCTAGATTAGCGCCCATATTAGACAGATCACCAAAACACAGAGGTTACCATTCAAATTCGGCCTAATAGGCCTTACTCAGACTAACTCGAGTAGCAAACACCTGAAAAGGGGCAAGGTGTCCTAAAGAGCCCCCGGAAGGCCCCTTAAAGAAAACAACTTCAGTCACTCATTAAATCATAGACATACACCCTGGAAATATGGACAACAATAAAATAAAAACATTTCAAAAGGTGCTCAGAAGGCACCAATATTCGTAGATTCGCTCACGGCGCAGAAAAAACCAAATAAAGGGTGCTTAGGAGGCACCAATGTTAATACATGTGGTCAAAGGCGTAGAAAACTAACGAAACAAAAATTATAGATGGGGCGCGGCCGAGCAGCCATCCCAGACGTCCTGCTCGACAGGAGAGTTCACCTCTTCTTTCTCCTCATCCCCATCAGATTGGAACTCAAGAGGCTCTAGCCCATGGCGTTGGGCTGCCACGACAACCATATGATGAGAGATCCGAGCCTGGAACCATTAGAAGTCCTTACCTTCCATCTCCTGGTCCCAAGCTCGTCGGGCATCTTCCATCACGACCTCTTCTCCAAGCTTGAAAGAGTTAGCCGCTTCTCGTAGAATAGTGCTCACCTCATCCTGAGTAGCTTGCAGCTTCTTTTCAAGGGTGTCCACCTTCTTGGCAAAATTGACCATGCGCTTGGAGACGACAACATACCCCAACTTGAGAACAATCAACTTCTCCTCATGCTCCTTGAGATTTTCCTCGTATTCCTTAGCATTTTCCCCAGCCAGCCGAAGAGCGGAGGTCTACAATTTGATGACCACGTCCATATCAGTACAAATTTACTCCGCCTTTTTCTCAGCATATTTCTCGTGGTTCTCTATTTGATCCTTATGATCAAGCAGCTCATGGTGCATGTCGACACGATACCGTCGAACCTTCGCTAACCTGATAAACAACCGCATAAAGTAAAATTGTTTGCATAAGGAATAAAACGGAAAAAACCAAAAAGAATTCTAGGAACTCACGTCCAGCACAAGGGACTGCATGGCCCAAAGAAGTCGTCTTCAATCCCAGGGAGAAACTCCACATACTCCTTGGGGATTGAAGCATAAACAGAGGAGAGAATCTTGTTCTTCTCCTTTGAGCTAAAACCGCCAGAAGGCGGAATTTCTGCAATCTCGGCCTTCCTCATCCACTGAGGATCGAATCCCCCTGTACGAAACATGCAAAGATAAACATTAGCACACAATTTATAGCCATATACAAGACGTCTTGCTCAAGAATTTTTACCCGGGGTCGCCGCCTAAGAAGTAGATGGACAGGGGCAACGTCTTCTCCGCATCAGGATGAGGACCTCCCTTTGCAAGAGGGGGACCAGCCGTCTTCCCAGCCGTCTCCTCAGCGGCAGCATCAACAACATCAACAGCCAACTCAGTCTCCATTGCCGCTTCGGCCAACGTTTCCTTAGCATCCAGGCTACTTGCCTTGGACGCCTCTATCTCCTTATTGAAGGAAATAGTTCCCTTGGTCCAAGTATGCATATAATATTAAGTCTAATAAATGCGGTTCAGTATTAATTAACAAGTTAATAATTCAGTGAAATCAAGTGAGTTGAATGCCTAGCTAGAGGCCGCTTCAGTTCAAGTGGAATTAATGATATTAATCCACAGCTTACTCTTGACTGAACCCGTAGGGTCACACAAATAGTACATAAACGGATCAAGTATTTAATGGCATTAAATACTCCATCTATGGATATTCGGAATCGACGGATCTTGGTTTCAGTGGGAGCTGAGATCGTCACAAGCAAGAAATGAATACTCCGGGAACGATGATATTGCCGGAAACGGAAATATGGATCGTATCGGAAATATAAATATTATCCAAGTCGTAGATGTTGCCGGAAACGGAAACATGGTACGTATCGGAAAATATTAATGGAAATGGAAATATTGCCGGAATCGGAAATTTTGTCGGAAACAGAAATATTGTCTGAATCGGAAATATTATCGGAATCGGAAAATAATTTCGGAAACGGAAATATTAAATATTTGTTCGAAACGGAAATTAATTCCGGAATCGGAAATGTTAAATATTGTTCGTATCGGAAATGAAATCCGGAATCGGGAAATTAATCGGAAGCGCGTCGTACGAATTAGCATCGGGCGAGCTTGCTAGACGAAGGCCCAGCACGAAGCCAGACCCACGTCCAGCAAGAGAAACGCGAGCCTGTGAGGGGGTCGAAAAAGCACGAGGCTAATGCGTGACCTCGTCCCTCGTGGGTGTGACGATTCTTTTTTATTCAATCAAGTGTAATTGGATTTCCTGTGAGTTTACACCCAATTGACTAGTAATATAGGAGTCGCCATTCAGTTTTTAACGACAATGAGAAAAACTGACAAAACCCGGTTATCGTGACATAAAGGGAGTGCAATTATGTTTGACCACGACGGCCGTAGGTTCCCTTGTGATCCCTGGTGTGGGGATCTCTCAACATACACCCGCAAGGTAGAGATTGAGGGTTCGGGGGACTGTAACTACCGAGAGGAGTACTCGCTCTTCGATAACTCCAGAGGCAGGATATCCTTACTAGCTCAGCATAAATAATTGAAGGGACATGCGTTAACTATTAAGCTAATCTGAGTTGATTTTAGCAATATGCAACATATAATACTAGATCGATCGCGATTATCTGATTTAAATAGCATTAAGGGACCTAGCATGATAATCCAATTTCCCAAAAATATTATATTTGTTAGGCGTGGTAGAACAATCAGATCTAGTTAGTTTAACAGTTCATAAAAAGGGCGAGGAAAGCAATTAAATCATCGAAAAGGGACACATTACGACGCACCCTTGAGAGGTGCGTCACGGTTCTCAGAAAACTAACCACTTTGACTTTGCTATTTCTCCTTTTTATTTAACGAATCTCAAATTATGGGACAGGATACGTTCTGTTCGATTTATGGATCGATTGCGACAGAACGCGTGAACAATTTCGCAGCGTGAGGCTTAGGCTAAGGGTTGGAGTCAATACTCATAATATGAATTGTGTGTTGTGTCCTTTTCACGTCGAATTTGGGGCTGTATTTATAGGGAAGAGTTCGTGGAAAGATAGAATTGCAGAGTTCTAATCCACAAAGAATTAGGAAAAAACACGTACCCAGGTATTTTCAGCGCCCAGGCCTGGGCGCTGAAGATTTCGGCGCCCAGAGCCAGGCGTTGAAAATAGGGTCTGGGCTGTTTTTCTTAGTCAGATTCGGATTCCCGAAATCCGTAGCGTTTGAGACTTAATCGAGTCTTTTAGTGCGCATTAACCTTGTGACGGGATGCGTCTGGGCCCATTACGAACTCTAGGCTCGTTAGGATTTTAATTAATACGTAACTCTTATTTCCGAATCATATTAGGAATAGGATTCTCGCAGTTTTCTATCTCATTTAGGATTTATGTTGGAATGCAACACCTAATTCTGACAGGTTTCTATCTTTTATGACTTGCCACTTTTAGAAGCTACCCTTTACGGCAGTTACTATTTTTAGCAGGTTTCTATAAATAGCAGGTTTCGGGTGAAATGTAAAGGGGAATTGAGATTCGTTATTTTATAGGAGATGCGTTGTCAAGTGGAGATTTATGTTTTCATCATCGAACCTTTCCCTTTCGGGAATGGGGACAAAAGTAGGTGTCTACAGAGCCACAACGCACCAGCCAAGGCTGCGCCAGGCCCACCGCAAGGCAGGCCCAGCGCGCGCCCAAGGCTGCGACAGCGTGTGGGCTTCGTGGCAGTGGGCTGCGAGTGCTCGTGGGCTGCGCGCGCGCGCATGGCGCCCCTCGTGGGCTGCTGTGCGTGCGTGTGTGTGTTAGTGTTCACATACGAAACCTAAGGCGTATAGGATTCATTTAATGATTAAATTCCTAATCCTAAAAGATAAATTAATTAAAAAGAGTTCTACTAGGATTCTAATTTAATTAATTCGTATCCTAGTAGGATTCCAATTCTCTTTCCATACCCCTATAAATATGTGGCATGGGTTCACAATTTATAACGAGTTTTGAAGTATTCAAAGTGATTTTTGAGAGCGAAAATTCAGTCACATTCTTGCCCATAATTGCCGAAAATTATAGTACCTTAAGGGCGATTCTAGTTGGTCAATCTTAAGGCGGATCCGGACGTGCTGTGGACTATCTACGGAGGGACGACACTTGGAGTCCTAAAGACTTATTCTTGTTCTGTTCGGGCGCAGCTAGGGAGGGCACGCTACAAAGTGTATGCATCTAAATTATGCTATATGATTATGTGTAAATAATATGTTTCCTGGCTTTATGGTTTTTCCGAATGCATGATTTATGTTTATTCATATGTATCATAACCTAACAGTGGTATCACGAGCCTCTTATTATTTTCATAATCTAAATTGCATGAACATGGTTGAATTTTACAAATTTGCAAAGAATTAAAGGGGTGATTAATTTTCGTAATTAATTGCAAATTGCGTTTATTTAATTATATGTACGCAGTTTTTCGGCAGTTTCTTCGTTACTCATCCAAATCGAGTGATTTTTGTGTCAATTCCGCATGTAAAAGGCATTCTAAAATTTTGACAAAATTAGTATTTTTCGGCCGAACGCAGAATTCCCAAATTCGAAGCCTAACTATGACTTTTCGGAGGTTTTAGTTTTTCGAACGCAAAAGTTTGTAAATTTAAGATGTTAAATTAAGTATTTGCGATTCTTGTTGATAAATCTTGAGTTTTTTATTGACATACTGTATATGTTTAACAATTATGAATGCCTAGACTTGTTAATTATACAACCTAATTTGTAATTATGATTAATTTGTTGAAATTCGAATAACTTAGAATTGATTTGATTTTCATGATTAATTAATAATTTAATTAGGTACCAATGATTAAAATCCACCATAAAAATTGTTAATTTATGTTAAATTTTTAACTTTTATGACCTAGATTTGAATCCATGTTAATCGGAAATTAATTGATTAATAAATTTTCGATTTTTCGCCCTAAAATTATGAAATTAATATGTTTTATTAATTTGTCATTAATTTTGAATTAAAAATTTTAAATTTTTATGAAAACGCTCATGAATGTTGCACTCACAAAGCAATGGAAGCTACGTGTTACCCTTAAGGGATGTTGTATAGTGCGGGCACGCGACGACGAGCAAGGGAGCTCGTCGCCCGTGCGGTACGAATGCAGCGAGCAACCTAGCGCATGGCGCGCGCACAAGGAAAGGGAGCCTGTGCGTGTGTGCTGTGTGCTATGGGTGATGGGCGAAGGGCGATGACGTGGCACGAGGAGAGGCGCGCGCGCGAGGGCAAGAGCTGGGTCGCCCAGCGATCGCTGCTCCGCGCATCAACACGCGTGGCCTCGAGGGCTTGCTTGCGCGCGAGCGAGCGAGCGCTCCTACCGTAGCTGCTGCGATGCATGCGGGCAAGCAGGCTGCGCGCAAGCGTGGCTAGGCTTGCTGCGTTTGCGCGTGGCTGCTGCTGCGATGTGCCATGGGCCAGCGATTGGTCGTGCACTCGACGGGGCTTGGGCGCAAGCCCAAGTGCTTGACGTGTTACGATTGTAGCGTTTTAAATTTTAATTTGAGATTTTCAGTTCATGTAATTTTAATTAATTTTAAAATTAATAATTTAAATTGTTTTCTTAGATTTTAATTTTGAATATTATAATTATTATAAATTTTAATTTATTCTAATTATTTTACTAAAATTAAAAACCTTGAATTAATTTAAATTCGACTGAAAATAAATTAAATAAGTGGATTCAATTATAAATTTGTATGAGCTTTAAATTTTAATTAAATTTGTATGTTTCCGGTTAGACTAGAAATACATTTTTAAGTTTAACATTAGTAAAGCATATGAATTTATTGGTTTAAGTGGGAGCAATTTTAGTCATAAAACTCTTGATTAGGTCTACAAATCCTTTAAGGTTAAACAACTTGATTAGAATTAATAAGGACTGAATAATTGGTAGATTATTGGTGCCCTTGATTAATTGTTGCAAATATTTATGTGATGCATAACGTGTTTTACTAACCAATTATGTGGGCCATTCATGATAATTAATGGGTGAATGGTATATATTGTATATGTACTGTTTTGCAGGTTATGAAGTGACTAGTATGGCCCAAATAGGATAGAAAATATGGTCTGCGTACCATTAATTTGAATGTAATTGGTCTAAAGTACCAAATTTGTTTTTCAATTCAAATATGGTCAGCATACCATCAAATAGTTGTAATTAGTTTAATTATAGCTTATCCTATTTGAAGAAAATGGCGCCTCCCACGGAGATTTTCAAGACGGACTTTGAAGTTGAAGCTTCAAGATGAAGTCGGGCCATACTAGATCACATTTATCTTATGCATGTTTTAATTTATTTATTGCTTTTAAATATGTCTTAAATATGCATGAGATCAAAGCTTGATTATGTTGCATGATTAAGGATTTTAGTTCACTTAAAATCTAACCAACATAGTAAGAGCCTTAAGTTCCAAACTTAAAAATTGAGTTAAAAGGTGCCATGCCAAAATAACACTTACTTGGATATCCTTTTTTCATCGATCTTAGTAATAGTTTTCCGCCATAGCGAGGTGTTACTTATCGATACTAAAGGGGTAAGGTACACAAATAATTGTGAGTACATGTTAGTTTTGGTGAAACTCAACGATATAAGTAAGGAGTCCTTTTATGTCGTGGCAAAATCGATAGGTTTACCTAATAAGTTCTTAGACGTACCTATCAACCAAGAGTAGTTTCTAGACTATTAGCAAAAGGCTTTTGCTTACCTAAAAGATTTTAGAATTGAGTCTAAATACATAATGTGCTTAATTCTTCAATGGTTTTTAGGATCTTGGAATCATTTTATTCACACCTGCCGGAACACATAACTTGAATAAAATGCTTAATAAACATTGTATTATGCATGTATGCAAGAATTTAAGTTTATTAAGAGAAACTGTGAATGGTTATTTATTTGTTTATTCTTTTTCAATTGTAGTTTTACTATGGCAAACAACAATCAAAACATCATCATGGGTTCTTGTTAGGTTATGATACATATGATATTACATAAATCATGCGGAAACAACCATTAACCCAGGATTACATATTATTTACACATAACCATATAGCATAATTTAGATGCATACTCTTTGTTGCGTGCCCTCCCTAGCTGCGCCCGAACCGAACCAGAACAAGTCTTTAGGACTCCAAGTGTCGTCCCTCCGTAGATAGTCCACAGCACGTCCGGATCCGCCTTAAGATTGACCAACTAGAATCGCCCTTAAGGTACTAGAATTTTCGGCACTTTTGAGCAAGATGTGTGGCTGAATTTTTCTCTCAAAAACTCACTTTGAATACTTTGAAACTCGTTATAAATTGTGAACCCAGGCCACATATTTATAGGGGTATGGAAAGGGAATTGGAATCCTATTCAGATACAAATTGATTAAACCTAGAATCCTACAAGAACTCTAATTTAATTAATTTATCAAATAGAATTAGGAATTTAATCATTAACCGAACTCTGCACGTTTTAGGAAACGTGCACGAACACAAACACTTACACACGCACACACGGCAGCCACGATGGGCCGCCCATGCGTGCGCACGAGCAGCAGCCCACGCAGCGAGGCCTGCGCGAGCTGCAAGCCCACGCAGCTCCCGCGCGCGCTGCCACGGCCTGCTGGGCCTGGCCTTGCGCTGGGCCTGGCGTGGCTGTTTGTGCGGCGCGCTTGGCTTGCTGGGCGATGGCCTGGCTTCGTGCTGGGCCCTCGTCCGGCAGGCCTCGTCCGATGCTTATTCGTACGATACGCTTCCGATTAAATTTCCGATTCCGGAATTCATTTCCGATACGAACAATATTTAACATTTCCGATTCCGGAATTAATTTCCGTTTCGAACAAATATTTAATATTTCCGTTTTCGGAATTATTTTCCGATTCCGGTAATATTTCCGATTCTGACAATATTTCCGTTTCCAGCAATATTTCCGATTCTGGTAATATTTCCATTTCCGATAATATTTTCCGATACGTACCATGTTTCCGTTTCCGGCAACATCTACGATTTGGATAATATTTATATTTCCGATACGATCCATATTTCCGTTTCCGGTAATATCATCGTTTCCGGAGTATTCATTTCTTGCCTGTGACGATCTCAGCTCCCACTGAAACCAAGATCCGTCGATTCCGAATATCCATAGATAGAGTATTTAATGCCATTAAATACTTGATCCGTTTACGTACTATTTGTGTGACCCTACGGGTTCAGTCAAGAGTAAGCTGTGGATTAATATCATTAATTCCACTTGAACTGAAGCGGCCTCTAGCTAGGCATTCAGCTCACTTGATCTCACTGAATTATTAACTTGTTAATTAATACTGAACCGCATTTATTAGACTTAACATAGAATGCATACTTGGACCAAGGGCATTATTTCCTTCAGTCTCCCACTTGTCCTTAGGGACAAGTGTGCATTTTCCTAATTCCTTTGTCGCTCGATGCTTGCTCTTGAACATAAGGTATGAGTTGTCATCCTTATTATGTCCAGAGGTGTTCCTCGGTTTCAGAGTTCAACTGATCAAATAAACAGATAATCATAGCCTATGATTCATCCGAGCACGGCCATGCATTTCACAGTTTCTAGCTCTCCGAGTGGCCTTGTACAACTTTTAAGCATCTCATCCCGATTTATGGGAGGACAATCCCAATCTTGCGATCTTGAGATTAGACTTCGTTTGATAGGTGATTACCTGAGCGTTGCCTTTATAGCCTCCTTTTACGGTGCGACGGTTGGTCAACGTCAAAGCAACCAGTTCTCAAACAAGTAATCTCAAATCACTCAGGTATTGAGGATTTAGTGTCTAATAATTTAATGAAATTTACTTATGACAGACTTTCATCTCTTACAGCAAAGTTTCATAGGTCTTGTCCGATACTAGTCTTCCCAAAGTAAGTATCTATGCAAATGATTATGACATTGCCATGTCCACATAGTTCAAGAAACAGAACTACTAGTCATCTTGCATTCTAATCGTCTAACGTTTTCTATGCGTCCAATTTTATAGAAAACTCCGATTAGGGACCATTTTCAACCTTTGACATTCAAGTTCACTTGATAGACATTTCTTAGTCACAGGACTGGTCCTGACAGTCTATCTTGAATATATCGTCAAATTGAAGGGACTCATCATTTAATAAACCACAAATTAAATGGAAAAATGAATTCTTTTTATTTATTGTGAATGATTAACCAATAATGTTTTACAAAGATTTAAACTCTAAAACTTTAAAACATTAAACAGAGACATCAAAGCCATTCTCCAATATGCTTGATTCCCATAGCTGCAGTGTGCGAGTTGTGCTTCGCTTGCGGCAGAGGTTTAGTTAATGGATCTGATATGTTGTCATCAGTTCCAATTTTGCTTATCTCGACTTCTTTTCTTTCAACGAACTCTCGTAGAAGGTGAAATCTACGAAGTACATGCTTGACTCTCTGGTGGTGTCTAGGCTCTTTTGCCTGTGCAATAGCTCCGTTATTATCACAATACAGGGCTATTGGTCCTTTAATGGAGGGGACTACACCAAGTTCACCTATGAACTTCCTTAGCCATATAGCTTCCTTTGCTGCTTCATGTGCAGCAATGTACTCCGCTTCAGTTGTAGAATCCGCAATGGTGCTTTGCTTAGCACTTTTCCAGCTTACTGCTCCTCCGTTGAGGCAGAAGACAAACCCAGACTGTGATCTAAAATCATCTTTGTCGGTTTGGAAACTTGCGTCCGTATAGCCTTTAACAATTAATTCATCATCTCCACCATAGACCAGGAAGTCATCTTTATGCCTTTTCAGGTACTTCAGAATGTTCTTGGCAGCAGTCCAATGCGCCTCTCCTGGGTCTGACTGGTATCTGCTCGTAGCACTGAGTGCGTACGCAACATCCGGGCGTGTACATATCATAGCATACATTATTGAACCAATCAATGATGCATATGGAATCCCATTCATTCGTCTACGCTCATCAAGTGTTTTTGGGCACTGAGTCTTGCTTAGAGTCATTCCATGAGAAATGGGTAGGTAGCCTCGCTTGGAGTCCGCCATCTTGAACCTATCAAGCACCTTATTGATATAAGTTCTTTGACTAAGTCCAATCATCTTTTTAGATCTATCTCTGTAAATCTTGATGCCCAGTATGTACTGTGCTTCTCCTAGATCCTTCATCGAAAAACATTTCCCAAGCCAAATCTTGACAGAGTTCAACATAGGAATGTCATTTCCGATAAGCAATATGTCGTCGACATATAATACTAGGAAAGCAATTTTGCTCCCACTGACCTTCTTGTATACACAAGATTCGTCTGCGTTCTTGATGAAACCAAAGTCACTGACTGCTTCATCAAAACGTATATTCCAGCTCCTGGATGCCTGCTTCAATCCGTAGATTGACTTCTTTAGCTTGCATACCTTTTTAGCATTCTTTGGATCCTCAAAACCTTCAGGCTGTGTCATAAACACAGTTTCTGTTAAAACGCCGTTTAAGAAAGCAGTTTTGATATCCATCTGCCATATTTCGTAATCGTAATATGCAGCGATTGCTAACATTATTCGAATAGACTTTAGCATTGCAACTGGTGAAAAGGTTTCATCGTAATCCACACCGTGGACTTGCCTGTAACCTTTTGCAACCAATCTAGCTTTGGAAACTTCAAGTTTCCCATCCTTGTCCTTTTTCAGTTTGAAAACCCATTTGCTTCCAATGGCTTGGTAGCCATCTGGCAAATCGACCAAATCCCATACTTGGTTTTCAGACATGGAGTCTAATTCAGATTGCATGGCTTCATGCCATTGCTTGGAGCTAGGGCTCGTCATAGCTTGTTTGTAAGTCGCAGGTTCATCACTTTCAAGTAATAGAACATCATAGCTCTCGTTCGTCAAAGTACCTAAGTACCTTTTCGGTTGAGATCTATATCTCTGCGATCTACGCGGGGTTACATCTCTAGATTGACCATGATTCTCACCAGATACTTCTAAAGATCTCTGAGTTTCATCCTGAATGTCATCTTGAGCATTCTCTAGAGTTTGTTGTTCGACTCGAATTTCTTCGAGGTCTACTTTTCTCCCACTTGTCATTTTGGAAATGTGATCCTTTTCCAAAAAGATACCATCTCGAGCAACAAACACCTTGTTCTCGGATGTACTGTAGAAGTAATACCCCTTTGTTTCCTTTGGATAGCCCCCAAGGATACATTTGTCAGATTTTGGATGAAGTTTGTCTGAAATTAATCGTTTGACGTATACTTCACATCCCCAAATCTTAAGAAAAGACACATTTGGA
The DNA here is from genome assembly GCF_020520425.1 of Spinacia oleracea. Taxonomy (NCBI): domain Eukaryota; kingdom Viridiplantae; phylum Streptophyta; class Magnoliopsida; order Caryophyllales; family Amaranthaceae; genus Spinacia; species Spinacia oleracea. The sequence goes on from NC_079490.1 coordinate 15,993,654, forward strand.
GGCTTTCCAAACCATAATTCGTATGGAGTCTTTTCGACAGCTTTAGACGGAGCTCTATTTATAGTGAGTGCAGCTGTATTTAGTGCATGTCCCCAAAATTCTAATGGAAGTTCGGCCTGACCCATCATTGACCTGACCATGTCTAGCAAGGTTCTGTTCCTCCGTTCCGACACACCGTTCCATTGTGGTGTTCCAGGAGGAGTCAATTCTGATAGAATTCCACATTCTTTCAGATGGTCATCAAATTCATAGCTCAGATATTCACCGCCTCTATCAGACCGCAGTTCTTTAATCTTCTTGCCTAATTGATTCTCTACTTCATTCTGAAATTCCTTGAATTTGTCAAAGGATTCAGACTTATGCTTCATTAGGTAGACATAACCATACCTACTGAAGTCATCAGTGAAAGTGATAAAGTAGCTGAAACCACCTCTAGCATTTGTACTCATTGGTCCACATACATCTGTATGGATTAAACCCAATAGTTCATTTGCTCTTTCTCCAACTTTAGAGAAAGGTTGCTTTGTCATTTTGCCAAGTAAACATGATTCGCATTTACCATAATCCTCTAAGTCAAATGGTTCTAGAATTCCTTCCTTTTGAAGTCTTTCTAAGCGTTTCAAGTTTATATGGCCTAATCGACAATGCCACAGATAGGTGAGATCTGAATCATTCTTTTTGGCCTTTTTGGTATTTATGTTATATACTTGTTTGTCGTGATCTAATAAATAAAGTCCATTGACTAATCTAGCAGATCCATAAAACATCTCTTTAAAATAAAACGAACAACTATTGTCTTTTATTAAAAAAGAAAATCCCTTAGCATCTAAGCAAGAAACTGAAATGATGTTTTTAGTAAGACTTGGAACATGGAAACATTCTTCCAGTTCCAAAACTAGCCCGGAGGGCAACGAAAAATAGTAAGTTCCTACAGCTAATGCAGCAATCCGTGCTCCATTTCCCACTCGTAGGTCGACTTCACCCTTGCTTAACTTTCTACTTCTTCTTAGTCCCTGTGGATTGGAACATAAGTGTGAGCCACAACCAGTATCTAATACCCAAGAAGTTGAATTAGCAAGTATACAGTCTATAACGAAAATACCTGAAGATGGAACGACTGTTCCGTTCTTCTGATCTTCCTTTAGCTTCAAGCAATCTCTTTTCCAATTCCCCTTCTTCTTGCAGTAGAAGCATTCGGATTCAGAAGTGGGTTGACTGACCTTCCTCTTTGCAGATTTGGCGCCAGTTTGCTTAGTTGGGCTGGCCTTGTTGCCACCTTTCTTAGCATTCCTCTTCTTTCCAGATTTCTTGAACTTGCCCCCACGCACCATAAGCACATCCTGCTTATCACTTTTGAGCGTCTTTTCAGCGGTCTTCAGCATACCGTGAAGCTCAGTGAGCGTTTTGTCCAGACTATTCATACTGTAGTTCAGTTTGAACTGATCATACCCGCTATGAAGAGAATGGAGGATGGTGTCTATAGCCATTTCCTGAGAAAATTGCTGATCCAGCCGACTCATATTCTCAATGAGTCCAATCATTTTGAGAACATGTGGACTTACGGGCTCGCCTTTCTTAAGTTTGGTCTCAAGAATTTGCCTATGAGTCTCGAATCTTTCGACTCGAGCCAGATCTTGGAACATGTTCTTCAACTCACTGATGATTGTGAAAGCATCTGAGTTGATGAACGTTTTCTGCAGATCCGCACTCATGGTGGCGAGCATTAGACATTTCACATCCTTGTTGGCATCAATCCAACGATTGAGGGCTGCCTGAGTGACCCCGTCGCCTGCAGCTTCGGGCATCGCCTCATCTAGGACATACTCCTTTTCTTCCTGCATAAGAACTATTTGCAAGTTCCTTTGCCAGTCAAGGAAGTTTTTCCCGTTCAACTTCTCCTTTTCGAGAATTGATCGAATGTTGAATGAATTGTTGTTTGCCATATTAAAAACTACAATTGAAAAGAATAAACAAATAAATAACCATTCACAGTTTCTCTTAATAAACTTAAATTCTAGCATACATGCATAATTCAATGTTTATTAAGCATTTTATTCAAATTATGTGTTCCGGCAGGTGTGAATAAAATGATTCCAAGATCCTAAAATCATTGAAGAACTAAGCACAGTTTGTCGACTTAATCCTAGAACATCTTAGGTAAGCAAAAGCCTTTTGCTAATAGTCTAGAAACTATTCTTGGTTGATAGGTACGTCTAGGAACTTATTAGGTAAACCTATCGATTTTGCCACGACATAAAAGGACTCCTTACTTATATCGTTGAGTTTCACCAAAACTAACATGTACTCACAATTATTTGTGTACCTTGCCCCTTTAGGACCAATAAGTAACACCTCGCTGAGCGAAAACTATTACTAGATTGATGTAAAGGATATCCAAGCAAGTGTATATTTTGGCATGGCACCTTTTAACTCAATTTTTAAGTTTGGAACTTAAAGCTCTTACTATGTTGGTTAGATTTTAAGTGAACTAAAATCCTTAATCATGCAACATAATCAAGATTTTGATCTCATGCATTTTAAGACATATTTAAAAGCAATAAATAACTTAAAACATGCATAAGATATTTGTGATCTAGTATGGCCCGACTTCATCTTGAAGCTTTAACTTCAAAGTCCGTCTTGAAAATCTCCGTGGGAGGCACCATTTTCTTCAAATAGGATAAGCTATAACTAATTACAACTATTTGATGGTACGCAGACCATATTTGAATTGAAAAATAACTTTGGTACTTCAGACCAATTACATTCAAATTAATGGTACGCAGACCATATTTTCTATCCTATTTGGGCCATACTAGTCACTTCATAACCTGCAAAACAGTACATATACAATATATACCATTCACCCATTCATTATCATGAATGGCCCACATAGCTGGTTAGTAAAACACATTATGCATCACGTAAACATTTGCAGCAATTAATCAAGGGCACCAATAATCTACCAATTATTCAGTCCTTATTAATTCTAATCAAGTTGTTTTAACCTTAAGGATTTGTAGACCTAATCAAGAGTTTATGACTAAAAAGCGCTCCCACTTAAACCAATAAATTCATATGCTTTACTAATTTTAAACATAAAAATGTATTTCTAGTCTAACCGGAAACATACAAATTTAATTAAAATTTAAAGCTCATATAAATTTATAATTGAATCCAAAAAGTTTAATTTAATTTCAGTCGTATTTAAATTAATTCATGATTTTAATTTTAGTAAAATAATTAGAATAAATAACATTTATTATAATTACAATATTCAAAATTAAAATCCAAGAAAATAATTTAAATTATTAATTTTAAAATTAATTACAATTACGTGAACTGAAATTTTCAAATTAAACATTCAAAACGATCTAATCGTAACGCAAACACCCTACGCATTGCACGCCCATGGGCCGCTCGCACACAGCCATCGCTGGCCATGTGCGCGCAGCCCATGCGCTCGTCGCATAGCTGCTGCATCTCCACCGCAAGCCATCGCACGCTGCGCGCGCGCCAGCGCTCGTCGCACGCGAGCCATCGCTCGCAGTGCGCGCGAGCCATCGCTCGCTGTGCGCGCGACATCGCTCGCTGGGCGCGCGACATCGCTCGTTGTGCGTGCGAGCCATCGCTCGCTGGGCGCGCGACATCGCTCGCTGTGCGCGCGAGCAACGCTGGGTGCAGCGCTCGTGGCACGCGAGCTTGCGCTCGCTGCGCGCGAGGCTGCGCGCTCTTGCGCGAGGCAGTGCGCGTTGTGGCGCAGCTCGCTTGCTGCCCACACGCGACTGCCTTGGCTCGCCCTTCGCCCATGCCCATTCGTCCATTGCTCGTGGCCCACGACACAAGGCAGGGCTGCTGCCTTGTGCACGTGCACCATGCCTTGCTCATTGCATTCGTGCCGCACGGGCGACGAGCTCCCTTGCTCGTCGTCGCATGCCCGCACTATACAACACCCCTTAAGGGTAACACGAAGCGTCCATTGCTTTGTGCGTGCAAGTTATATGAACGAATCGCATAAAAAATTTAAAATTTATAAAATTAATGACAAATTAATAAATATTATTAATTTCATAATTTTAGGGCGAAAAATCGAAAATTTATTATTCAATTGATTTCCGATTTACATGGATTCAAGTCTAGGTCATAATAATTTAAAATTTATCATAAATTTACAATTTTTATGGTGGTTTTTAATCATAGGTTTCTAATTAAATTATAATTAATTATGAAAATCAAATTAATTCTAAATTATTCTAATTTTCAACAAATTAATCATAATTACAAATTAGATTGCATAATTAACAAGGCTAGGCATTCAAACTTGTTAAACATATACAGTAGGTCAATCAAAAATTCAAGATTTATCAACAAGAATCGCAAATATTTAATTTAACATCTTAAATTTACGAAATTTTGCATTCGAAAAACTAAAACCTTCGAAAAGTCATAGTTAGGCTTCGAATTTGAGAATTCTGGGTTCGGCAGAAAAAAATTATTTTTGTCAAAATTTTAGAATGCCTTTTACATGCGAAATTGACACAAAAATCACTCGATTTGGATGAGTAACGAAGAAACTGCCGAAAAACTGCGTACGTATAATTAAATAAACGCAATTTGCAATTAATTAACAATTACGAAAATTAATCACCCCTTTTAATTCTTGCAAATTTGTAATATTTAACCATGTTCATGCAATTTAGATTATGAAAATAATAAGGGGCTCGTGATACCACTGTTAGGTTATGATACATATGATATTACATAAATCATGCGGAAACAACCATTAACCCAGGATTACATATTATTTACACATAATCATATAGCATAATTTAGATGCATACTCTTTGTTGCGTGCCCTCCCTAGCTGCGCCCGAACCGAACCAGAACAAGTCTTTAGGACTCCAAGTGTCGTCCCTCCGTAGATAGTCCACAGCACGTCCGGATCCGCCTTAAGATTGACCAACTAGAATCGCCCTTAAGGTACTAGAATTTTCGGCACTTTTGAGCAAGATGTGTGGCTGAATTTTTCTCTCAAAAACTCACTTTGAATACTTTGAAACTCGTTATAAATTGTGAACCCAGGCCACATATTTATAGGGGTATGGAAAGGGAATTGGAATCCTATTCAGATACAAATTGATTAAACCTAGAATCCTACAAGAACTCTAATTTAATTAATTTATCAAATAGAATTAGGAATTTAATCATTAACCGAACTCTGCACGTTTTAGGAAACGTGCACGAACACAAACACTTACACACGCACACACGGCAGCCACGATGGGCCGCCCATGCGTGCGCACGAGCAGCAGCCCACGCAGCGAGGCCTGCGCGAGCTGCAAGCCCACGCAGCTCCCGCGCGCGCTGCGCGCGCTGTGCGCGCTGCCACGGCCTGCTGGGCCTGGCCTTGCGCTGGGCCTGGCGTGGCTGTTTGTGCGGCGCGCTTGGCTTGCTGGGCGATGGCCTGGCTTCGTGCTGGGCCCTCGTCCGGCAGGCCTCGTCCGATGCTTATTCGTACGATACGCTTCCGATTAAATTTCCGATTCCGGAATTCATTTCCAATACGAACAATATTTAACATTTCCGATTCCGGAATTAATTTCCGTTTCGAACAAATATTTAATATTTCCGTTTCCGGAATTATTTTCCGATTCCGGTAATATTTCCGATTCTGACAATATTTCCGTTTCCGGCAATATTTCCGATTCTGGTAATATTTCCATTTCCGATAATATTTTCCGATACGTACCATGTTTCCGTTTCCGGCAACATCTACGACTTGGATAATATTTATATTTCCGATACGATCCATATTTCCGTTTCCGGTAATATCATCGTTTCCGGAGTATTCATTTCTTGCCTGTGACGATCTCAGCTCCCACTGAAACCAAGATCCGTCGATTCCGAATATCCATAGATAGAGTATTTAATGCCATTAAATACTTGATCCGTTTACGTACTATTTGTGTGACCCTACGGGTTCAGTCAAGAGTAAGCTGTGGATTAATATCATTAATTCCACTTGAACTGAAGCGGCCTCTAGCTAGGCATTCAGCTCACTTGATCTCACTGAATTATTAACTTGTTAATTAATACTGAACCGCATTTATTAGACTTAACATAGAATGCATACTTGGACCAAGGGCATTATTTCCTTCAGTTCTGAACTTATGGTCAAGCTGAACCTAACAAATTTTCTTGAATGGGAAGCTAAGCTAGTTGAAATAGTGAGACTCAATGGACTTGAGTATGTGCTGTTACATCCCATGCCAAGCTACTATGCCAGAGACATGACCCCTGAAATATTTTCCGCCTGGGATGCGGATCTCAAAAAGGTTATGAGTCTCATGCTGAACAATATCCCTGATGAATGGGCTAGAAGGTTTGTAGCTTATGAACCTTTCACTCTCATCAAGAATCTGAGGGATATCTGTCGTGGAAGCACGGAGGACAGGGACCTGAACGTCCATGAGTTGATTGAATCAATGTCTGGTCTAAAGCTTAGTTCTCCCAACAGGTGTTATAGGATGGAGGTCCAAGAATCACATGTTCAGCTCCTTCGCACTAAACAAAGGGTAGGCGTCCCACTAAGGTTGCATGTGGATCTTATGCTTTCATATTTTGATCGCCTAAGTCTGCTAGGAACACCAATAAGCGAAAGGATGGCAGTCTCTATCTTGCTCAATTCACTGCACAGTGGGTTTGGTCGCTTCAAGCAACTATACCTAAGTGAACCAAGAGAAGAAACAATTGCAGAATTTGTTCACCTTGTTAGAAAGGCTGAGATAATACTGGACTGTGAAGCCAAAGATTTACTCAAGGCTAAAGGGATACCATTCAAGAAAAGTGGAAAGTCCAAGGGCAATGCTAAATCAAAGCAGGACAAGTCCACATCAAGCTGTCTTTATTGTGATGGAATAGGCCATTACAAAAGAGAATGTCCAAAGCTAAAGGAAGTTTAGAAGAACGGAACAGTCGTTCCATCTTCAGGTATTTTCGTTATAGACTGTACACTTGTTAATTCAACTTCTTGGGTATTAGATACAGGTTGTGGCTCACACTTATGTTCCAATTCACAGGGACTAAGAAGAAGTAGAAAGTTAAGCAAGGGTGAAGTCGACCTACGAGTGGGAAATGGAGCACGGATTGCTGCATTAGCTGTAGGAACTTATTATTTGTCGTTGCCCTCTGGGCTAGTTTTGGAACTGGAAGAATGTTTCCATGTTCCAAATCTTACTAAAAACATCATTTCTGTTTCTTGCTTAGATGCTAGGGGATTTTCCTTTTTAATAAAAGACAATAGTTGTTCGTTTTATTTTAAAGAGATGTTTTATGGATTTGCTAGATTAGTCAATGGACTTTATTTATTAGATCACGACAAACAAGTTTATAACATAAATACCAAAAAGGCCAAAAAGGATGATTCAGATCTCACCTATCTGTGGCATTGTCCATTAGGCCATATTAACTTGAAACGCATGGAAAGACTTCAAAAGGAAGGAATTCTAGAACCATTTGACTTAGAGGATTATGGTAAGTGCGAATCATGTTTACTTGGCAAAATGACAAAGCAACCTTTCTCTAAAGTTGGAGAAAGAGCAACTGAACTATTGGGTTTAATCCATACAGATGTATGTGGACCAATGAGTACAAATGCTAGGGGTGGTTTCAGCTACTTTATCACTTTCACTGATGACTTCAGTAGATATGGTTATGTCTACCTAATGAAGCATAAGTCTGAATCCTTTGACAAATTCAAGGAATTTCAGAGTGAAGTAGAGAATCAATTAGGCAAGAAGATTAAAGCACTGCGGTCTGATAGAGGCGGTGAATATCTGAGCTATGAATTTGATGACCATCTGAAAGAATGTGGAATTCTATCAGAATTGACTCCTCCTGGAACACCACAATGGAACGGTGTGTCAGAACGGAGGAACAGAACCTTGCTAGACATGGTTAGATCAATGATGGGTCAGGCCGAACTTCCAATAGAATTTTGGGGACATGCTCTAAATACAGCCGCACTCACTATAAATAGAGCCCCGTCTAAAGCTGTTGAAAAGACTCCATATGAGTTATGGTTTGGAAAGCCTCCAAAAGTGTCTTTTCTTAAGATTTGGGGATGTGAAGTATTCGTCAAACGATTAATTTCAGACAAACTTCATCCAAAATCTGACAAATGTATCCTTGGGGGCTATCCAAAGGAAACAAAGGGGTATTACTTCTACAGTACATCCGAGAACAAGGTGTTTGTTGCTCGAGATGGTATCTTTTTGGAAAAGGATCACATTTCCAAAATGACAAGTGGGAGAAAAGTAGACCTCGAAGAAATTCGAGTCGAACAACAAACTCTAGAGAATGCTCAAGATGACATTCAGGATGAAACTCAGAGATCTTTAGAAGTATCTGGTGAGAATCATGGTCAATCTAGAGATGTAACCCCGCGTAGATCGCAGAGATATAGATCTCAACCGAAAAGGTACTTAGGTACTTTGACGAACGAGAGCTATGATGTTCTATTACTTGAAAGTGATGAACCTGCGACTTACAAACAAGCTATGACGAGCCCTAGCTCCAAGCAATGGCATGAAGCCATGCAATCTGAATTAGACTCCATGTCTGAAAACCAAGTATGGGATTTGGTCGATTTGCCAGATGGCTACCAAGCCATTGGAAGCAAATGGGTTTTCAAACTGAAAAAGGACAAGGATGGGAAACTTGAAGTTTTCAAAGCTAGATTGGTTGCAAAAGGTTACAGGCAAGTCCACGGTGTGGATTACGATGAAACCTTTTCACCAGTTGCAATGCTAAAGTCTATTCGGATAATGTTAGCAATCGCTGCATATTACGATTACGAAATATGGCAGATGGATGTCAAAACCGCTTTCTTAAACGGCGTTTTAACAGAAACTGTGTTTATGACACAGCCTGGGGGTTTTGAGGATCCAAAGAATGCTAAAAAGGTATGCAAGCTAAAGAAATCAATCTACGGATTGAAGCAGGCATCCAGGAGATGGAATATACGTTTTGATGAAGCAGTCAGTGACTTTGGTTTCATCAAGAACGCAGACGAATCTTGTGTATACAAGAAGGTCAGTGAGAGAAAAATTGCTTTTCTAGTATTATATGTCGACGATATATTACTTATCGGAAATGACATTCCTATGTTGAACTCTGTCAAGATTTGGCTTGGGAAATGTTTTTCGATGAAAGATCTAGGAGAAGCATTGTACATATTGGGCATCAAGATTTACAGAGATAGATCTAAAAAGATGATTGGACTTAGTCAAAGCACTTATATCAATAAAGTACTTGATAGGTTCAAGATGGCAGACTCCAAGCGAGGCTACCTACCCATGTCTCATGGAATGACTCTAAGCAAGACTCAGTGCCCAAAAACACTTGATGAGCGTAGACGAATGAATGGGATTCCGTATGCATCATTGATTGGTTCAATAATGTATGCTATGATATGTACACGCCCGAATGTTGCGTACGCACTCAGTGCTACGAGCAGATACCAGTCAGACCCAGGAGAGGCGCATTGGACTGTTGCCAAGAATATTCTGAAGTACCTGAAAAGGCACAAAGATGACTTCCTGGTCTATGGTGGAGATGATGAATTAATTGTTAAAGGCTATACGGACGCAAGTTTCCAAACCGACAAAGATGATTTCAGATCACAGTCTGGGTTTGTCTTCTGCCTCAACGGAGGTGCAGTAAGCTGGAAAAGTGCTAAGCAAAGAACCATTGCGGATTCTACAACTGAAGCGGAGTACATTGCTGCACATGAAGCAGCAAAGGAAGCTATATGGCTAAGGAAGTTCATAGGTGAACTTGGTGTAGTCCCCTCCATTAAAGGACCAATGGCCCTGTATTGTGATAATAACGGAGATATTGCACAGGCAAAGGAGCCTAGACACCACCAAAGAGTCAAGCATGTACTTCGTAGATTTCACCTTCTACGAGAGTTCGTTGAAAGAAAAGAAGTCGAGATAAGCAAGATTGGAATTGATGACAACATATCAGATCCATTGACTAAACCTCTGCCGCAGGCGAAGCACAACTCGCACACTGCAGCTATGGGAATCAAGCATATTGGAGAATGGCTTTGATGTCCTTGTTTGATGTTTTAAAGTTTTAGAGTTTAATACTTTGTAAAACATTATTGGTTAATCATTCACAATAAATGAACAGAATTCATTTTTCCATTTAATTTGTGGTTTATTAAATGATGAGTCCCTTCAATTTGACGAAATATTCAAGATATACTGTCAGGACCAGTCCTGTGACTAAGAAATGTCTATCAAGTGAACTTGAATGTCAAAAGTTGAAAATGGTCCCTGGTCGGAGTTTTCTATAAAATTGGACGCATAGAAAACGTTAGACGACTAGAATGCAAGATGACTAGTAGTTCTGTTTCTTGAACTATGTGGACATGGCAATGTCATAATCATTTGCATAGATACTTACTTTGGGAAGACTAGTATCGGACAGACCTATGAAACTTTACTGTAAGAGATGAAAATCTGTCATAAGTAAATTTTATTAAAATGATTAGACACTAAATCTTCAATACCTGAGTGATTTGAGATTACTTGTTTGAGAACTGGTTACTTTGACGTTGACCAACCGTCGCACCGTAAAAGGAGGCTATAAAGGCAACGCTCAGGTAATCACCTATCAAACGAAGTCTAATCTCAAGATCGCAAGATTGGGATTGTCCTCCCATAAATCGGGATGAGATGCTTAAAAGTTGTACAAGGCCACTCGGAGAGCTAGAAACTGTAAAATGCATGGCCGTGCTTGGATGAATCATAGGCTATGATTATCTGTGTATTTGATCAGTTGAACTCTGAAACCGAGAAACACCTCTGGACATAAGAAGGATGACAACTCTTACCTTATGTTCAAGAGCAAGCATCGAGCGACAAAGGAATTAGGAAATGCACACTTGTCCCTAAGGACAAGTGGGAGACTGAAGGAAATAGTGCCCTTGGTCCAAGTATGCATATAATATTAAGTCTAATAAATGCGGTTCGGTATTAATTAACAAGTTAATAATTCAGTGAGATCAAGTGAGCTGAATGCATAGCTAGAGGCCGCTTCAGTTCAAGTGGAATTAATGATATTAATCCACAGCTTACTCTTGACTGAACCCGTAGGGTCACACAAATAGTACGTAAACGGATCAAGTATTTAATGGCATTAAATACTCCATCTATGGATATTCGGAATCGACGGATCTTGGTTTCAGTGGGAGCTGAGATCGTCACAAGCAAGAAATGAATACTCCGGAAACGATGATATTGCCGGAAACGGAAATATGGATCGTATCGGAAATATAAATATTATCCAAGTCGTAGATGTTGCCGGAAACGGAAACATGGTACGTATCGGAAAATATTAATGGAAATGGAAATATTGCCGGAATCGGAAATATTTGCCGGAAACGGAAATATTGTCTGAATCGGAAATATTATCGGAATCGGAAAATAATTCCGGAAACGGAAATATTAAATATTTGTTCGAAACGGAAATTAATTCCGGAATTGGAAATGTTAAATATTGTTCGTATCGGAAATGAAATCCGGAATCGGGAAATTAATCGGAAGTGCGTCGTACGAATTAGCATCGGACGAGCTTACTAGACGAAGGCCCAACACGAAGCCAGGACCACGTCCAGCAAGAGAAACGCGCGCCACAACGCACCAGCCAAGGCTGCGCCAGGCCCACCGCAAGGCAGGCCCAGCGCGCGCCCAAGGCTGCGGCAGCGTGTGGGCTTCGTGGCAGTGGGCTACGAGTGCTCGTGGGCTGCGCGCGCGCGCATGGCGCCCCTCGTGGGCTGCTGTGCGTGCGTGTGTGTGTTTGTGTTCACATACGAAACCTAAAGCGTATAGGATTCATTTAATGATTAAATTCCTAATCCTAAAAGATAAATTAATTAAATAAGAGTTCTACTAGGATTCTAATTTAATTAATTCGTATCCTAGTAGGATTCCAATTCTCTTTCCATACCCCTATAAATATGTGGCATGGGTTCACAATTTATAACGAGTTTTGAAGTATTCAAAGTGATTTTTGAGAGAAAAAATTCAGTCACATTCTTCCCCATAATTGCCGAAAATTATAGTACCTTAAGGGCGATTCTAGTTGGTCAATCTTAAGGCGGATACGGACGTGCTGTGGACTATCTACGGAGGGACAACACTTGGAGTCCTAAAGACTTGTTCTTGTTCGGTTCGGGCGCAGCTAGGGAGGGCACGCTACAAAGTGTATGCATCTAAATTATGCTATATGATTATGTGTAAATAATATGTTTCCTGGCTTTATGGTTTTTCCGCAAGATTTATATTTATTCATATGTATCATAACCTAACACTTATCACCAGAAGAATCCCCTTTGTCGGGCGGAGAATTCACTAAATCCACGACCAGCGGTGGAGCCGTCATCGGGGGCTCGGGTACCCCGACATTGACAGAACCTCCTTTCTTCTTGAAAGAAGGCTGCTTAGGGTGAGGCGGCGCCAAGGTAGAACCCGACCACTTTACAGAAGCATACGTTGCAGACCCCTACAAATAAAGAAACAAAAATTTAGTACAGCTCCAAGTTCATAAAATGAAATTATTTGCACACAGAAAATCTGGCTACCTTGGCCTGGAAGATCACTAGGGACAACCTCGTCAGTCCTTTTTGAGGACTCTTTTTTCTTGGCCTCTATAGCCTTAAGGACCTCATCAGCATATACCTGAGTCAGCCACTTAGGCATCTTCACTTTCCCCTTATCATCTGGGGACAAATGACTCATGGCCAGCTCTGCACAACCCAAGGCGAACAGTGAGAAGAGAAAGAACGGAAACTTGCGACATTAAAATGAAAAAATCCCTGACTAAACTACCTCTATACATATATGGACATAGGCTGACGACCAAAAGAAATACTCTATTGGTAAATTGGGCTACGTGAGGAAGCCAACTATTGGGCACCTAGGCATGACGGGTGGAAGACATCCTGTACATCTCTACCTGAAATAAAGGTTGTACCAGTCTTCACTCCCTCAACAGGAGCCGAGGAAGATTCTTGCTGTTTGAAATAAAGCGTGGGCTAAAGTTCCATCGATTGAGACGTCTGCAAAGTGCGATGGCCTCCATCTGAATAACAGACCATTTAGTCCTCCACCACATCCAACTAGACGACTTTCCTACTACTGTATTGAAGCCCTTCCGGCTATAAAGAGTGAACCATCCCTGTGGTGAACGGGATGAAGGCGCAATCTCCACTAATCTAACAAATGACGAGAAAGAAGGGACGACATCACTTAACGTACACTTGGCTATAAAAAGTGAAGAGTGAACCATCCCTGTGGTGAACGGGATGAAGGCGCAATATCCACTAATCTAGCAAATGACGAGAAAGAAGGGACGACGTCACTTAACGCACAATTGGCTATAAAGCCAAAGATGTTGGCCCAGGAGTTAGGAGTTAGCTGGGTCAGGCCAATATCATACCCCTCCAAAACATCAAGTAAGAATAACTGTAAGGGAAACCTAAGTCCTAGTATGAAAGAGGCCATATAAACATCAACCTCACCCAAAGACAGGCGGTCTACAGTACTATGGGTGCCGAGATATTTGAAACTGAAGCCACGAGGCAAAAAGAGAAATCGTGCAAAGTCACGTCCCTGCTCAGCTAAATATCGGAGCATTTCCTACTTGGGAAAATGTCAGACGGGAACAAATCCAAGTCCTCTTTCCCAGAAATCATGGGGGGTGGCTGCCTTGTTACCTCATTGTCTGAGAAACTGGAAGAATCGTCCTCAAAGTCCTCTCTTGAGACTGGAGGATGACGGGTCACCTCTTATGTCTCCTTGGAGGATGGGCCGTCCTGGCACCTCCTTCCTCAGAATGCCGTGACGGGTTAGCTCCCCTCCTTGTCACATTAGGAGGGTTTGAAAAAGAACAGGGCTCTCCTTGGGTGCCTCACATGCACCCACATTAGCCGTTTGCCTAATACGTGACATTACCTCCTGCATAAGGAACATGACGTCCGACATAAAAAGGGAATAAAAGTAGCAACGACGTCGTCCAATACAATAGTTGAGGAGCACAGTGATAGTAATACGTCTCCCCAAAAGTTGGATAATAAAAATGCATAAAGATTAATGTATGTAAAAAACAAAGAAATAACCAAGGAGGTGTACCTGTAACGATCAAAAGGGCAAAGCTTCTGTTGAAAATTTTGGTCCCCCAAAGAAAATGCAAAGAAAGAGAAAGATCGAGAAAGAACACTTCAATCTCGGGAGAGAACTACCGAAACTCTTTTCTGTCTCTCTAGCTCTCAGAAAATGGAAGTTATCAAAAGGAAAATGAAAGAGGAGAATGAATCTAATATGTTCATATTTTATAGTGTTTTTACCCCCGTCCCTTAGTACTTTTTGATCTCAAATGAGCTCTTCTGAGCGACTTTTAGTACTAACGTGCTCCTTGTAGTGTATTTGTAGTTTCAGGTTCATCATTGTAGGAATTAGCATATTTTTGTGCATTTCCTACTCATTTGAATCAATACAAGGGATTATGTACTTTCGAGAGCACAAACATTAAGTTGGAAGAGTTTTGAAGCAAAGCGAATAACGAAAGAAGTAGAAAAATGATTGTAGTCCACTATTTTAATCATAACTCAATTTCTACAAATTCAAATGAAGTAATAAAAATTGTGTTGGATTCTAGACTTCATTAGCTTTCCAACAAGTGGTCACTCGCCTGATTCCGACGAATAACGAAGGTGATATGGCGTTTTGAAGATAGAAGATCGTGCAGTTTGCACGCACGCCCGATCGGGCGGATGGGCGCCCGATCGGGCGGAATGACCTGTTTGTCGAGCAGAATGCCCGATCGGGCGACGTCAGCCTGATGCGGTTTTTCGCGAGTTTGTTTCCGGTTTTTTAATGTTATTTTGGGCAAACTATAAATACTAAGCCCTATTCTTTTGAGAGATACCTTTTATTCTAGTATTGAACACTTAGTTTATTTTCCTTAAGTTTAATTTTCTGTCTAAATTTGTTTCAAACACTTAGTTTCAATTGCAATCAAAATTCGAGCTTTCATATTCCATTGTTCTTCATTTAGGTATTATTTCTTACTTTGATTTTTTATCTTGCTTTAATCATGCTTTCAATCATATTAATTTTTTTGTTCGTTGATAATATGTGTGAGTAGTCTATTTTCTAGGGTTTGGGGATCCATGAATTAATATGAAGGGATGATTGAATGTTGTTGATTGTTGGTATTGTGATTAATTCCTAATGATTGGTTTCATCTACTATGCAATTAGATTTGCGCAGGTTTAATCGTATTAGTCAAGCAATATCAAGTAAAGATTCGAGATATGCAATTTGTTGTTTAGGCTTGTGTCAATAGGTGGAATTAGGATTAATACGTAGCGAGAGCCCGTTAATTCTAAGTCTATGATTAGTATCGATTCGAGAGAGCATGCTAGTCTAATGAATTGCTTTATTGATTATTGTCGATTGTTTATCATCCTGGATTGTTATTTGTTGGTGAACCTATGCCCTAGATCTTTTAATATCTGAATTCTTATTTGTTTAATTATTGTCGTAGTCTTAGTACACAAATCAACCAAACTCTTGTTTCCAAATAGTCTAGACAAGTTAATTAATAGTAGAAAGAACGCATGTTTCCTTGTGGATACGATCCCTACTTCCCTTACTATTTTGTTAGTGGACTTAGGTTTATCTTTGATAAGGTGATACGACTTTAGCCTGTCAAATTTTGGCGCGTCGTAATGTGCCCTTTTTCCAAGGTTTAATTGATTTCCTCGCCCTTTTATGAACTGTTAAACTAACTAAAATCTGATTGTTCGATCACGCTTAATAAATATGATATTTTTGGGAAATTGGATTATCGTGCTAGGTCCCTTAAAACAATCTAAATCAGATAATCGCGCTCGATCTAGTACTATATGTTGCATATTGATAAAATAAACTCAGATTAGTTTAATAGTTAACACATGTCCCTTCAATTATTTATGCCGAGCTAGTAAGGATATCCTGCCTCTGGAGTTATCGAAGAGCGAGTACTCCTCTCGGTAGTTACAGTCCCCCGAACCCTCAATCTCTACCCTGCGGGTGTACGTTGAGTGATCCCCACCACCAGGGATCACAAGGGAACCTACGGCCATCGTGGTCAAACATAATTGCACTCCCTTTATGTCATGATAACCGGGTTTTGTCAGTTTTTCTCATTGTCGTTAAAAATTGAATGGCGACTCCTATATTACTAGTCAATTGGGTGTAAACTCACAGGAAATCCAATTACACTTGATTTGACAAAAAGAAGCGTCACACCCACGAGGGACGAGGTCACGCATTAGCCTCGTGCTTTTTTGACCCCCTCACAGTGGCGACTCCACTGGGGATAGTGAAGGAAATACTCGTGCTTGTAGGTAATCAAAATAGCCGAAGGGTGAAACGATCCTACCCCGCGTTTATTTCCCCCATCAAGTTGGGACGACCTGAAAATCAGCATATTAATGTGAACGGGCAGAACCGCATAACGAATCTCAGCTCCCTCGGGAGTTGGGACTAAGGATACCTTTTTTCGCCAATAGGGGGGTGCATAACGCCGCACATGTTGCCCACTCGGTACTTGTGCAGGTAGTACACCTATCCCGAACCCAATCGCTCGCTCATTAGGTCCCTCTCGCCTGCATGCCTCCTTGGCTTGCACTTGCGGGTTGGCCTCTTGAGCGAAATTCGTCTGTTGAAGACACTACCTCGACCGGGGCATGTGTTGGATCTACGATAGAAGCGGTACCAAGCCAGGCGCAAATACTACCCATAGAAGCCTATCATAAACTGCGTGACATATTTAATTTTCAAATCCATGTTTGTAATGTAGTTATGTGTAGCGAACTATGTGACTATGTTATGATTGTGCGTACGAATAATGCTAGAAAAATAATGCTAGAAAACCAACGACCTTAAAAAATTGCCCAAACATTCATGAACCAATTGGCCAAAGAGTTATACCAACATACGTGTTCCGCAAGCCCGAACGATCGCCACAAAAATAAGCGACGCTCGGGATGGCCTGTAATGAATCCCACAAACGCTGCACAACGCGTAAAGGACGTTATAAGGCAAGCACGCAAAACTAAAGTCGCACTCCACGGCTTCGCTAAAGTAGCACACTACTATAAAAGGTCGCACGCACATACGAGCATGACCCCAAACATGATTACAAGATGCGAAAAACGACCGACGAGCCCCAGTGCTTGGGGGCTCACGAAAAGTAGACTCCAACAAGGAGCGCACGATCAAAATCACATTCCCGGACTGCGCCATACACCATATCATGTTTGGATATCTCAAAAAAAACAACAGGTTCAACCTCATCGAAAGGTCGTCATTGACACTTGTGCACGGTCCTCTGATCGAAGACCAAGTCGAGCCGTAAAGACTAGCTCAAAATCACGAAAGCAGACGGTCACAAGACAAAGGTCCGTCTGAACACGTTGTCAGCCCACGTTCAGGTTACAACTAAATTCGAGCTTCCCTCGAAAGAATTCGCTCTTGCAAGAATGAATAAAAAGAAATTCTCAAAAGAAATCGCAAAGAACCAAAGAAATAGGAACTTGCCCATCTTCAGTCGGCAAGATCGCGTCACAAACCGCACGAGTTTCCAAATCGAGAAAACGAATTCAGGGACGTCCACCCTTAGCGGACAGGGCTCGCCCACCTTCAGCGGGCGGGGTCTGCGTCACTAGCCGCGCAGGTCCTCAGTTTTCGAAAAAAAGAAAAAGTCTTCAAATTCAAAATAGGCTCGCCATCTTCAGCCGGCGGGGTCTACGGCGCAAACCACGTAGGTCCTTATTTTCAAAAAAACACAAAACAAATTTCAAAGTAGATTCGTCCACTTCTATCGGACGGGGTGTCCACCCTTAGCGGACAGGTTCGCCTTCTTTAGCCGGCGGGGTCTACGTCACAAGCCGCGTAGGTCCTTATTTTCAAAAAAGCAAACAAACTTCAAAACAGATTCGTCCACTTCTATCGGACGGGGTGTCCACCCTTAGCGGACAGGCTCGCCATCTTTAGCCGGCGGGGTCTACGTCACAAACCGCGTAGTTCCTTATTTTCAAATTTCAAAAACAGATTTGTCCACTTCTATCGGACGGGGTGTCCACCCTTAGCGGACAGGCTCGCCATCTTTAGCCGGCGGGGTCTGCGCCACTAACTGCGCAGGTCCTTAGTCGCTGCAGCGATAACTTTTTCTGGTTTTCCCTTTTCCAAAAATTAAAAGGATTGGTTTTCCGTTTTTTCCAAAAAAAGAGCGATGTGTTGGATTTTCCTTCGTTTTACGTCCCATAAAAACAAGGGGGTTTTCTCGTTTAGCTAGCCTTGAAAATGAGAATCTTTAAAAAGACATTTTTACCTCGTGATTGGGCTTGGCCAGGCCCAATTACACTTTATAGCTTTGATTTCGAAAACATATGTAGCTACTCCCAATGACAAAGTGAGGGAGTTTCTACGCCTCTTTAGATACTTCCAATGACAAAGTGAGGGAGTATTCTATACTATCCGTTGACAAATCCCAATAACACGTGAGGGATGTGTCAACATTTAAAAGTGATGACCCTTAAGTCAAATGTTATCACTCGGGGGCTCGTGAGACCCTCACAAAATTGGTCACATACACCATGGCTTGTGTGACGCACTCCGTCTAATACTTTGACCATCGTCTCATCCCGAGACTCAATCAAAGTGGGGGCTAACTGTAGACACCTACTTTTGTCCCCATTCCCGAAAGGGAAAGGTTCGATGATGAAAGCATAAATCTCCACTTGACAACGCATCTCCTATAAAATAAACGAATCTCAATTCCCCTTTTCATTTCACCCGAAACCTGATATTTATAGAAAACTGCTATTAATGGAAACCTGCTAAAAATAGTAACTGCCGTAAAAGGTAGCTTCTAAAAGTGGCAAATCATAAAGGATAGAAACCTGTCAGAATTAGGTGTTGCATTCCAACATAAATCCTAAATGAGATAGAAAACTGCGAGAATCCTATTCCTAATATGATTCGGAAATAAGAGTTACGTATTAATTAAAATCCTAACGAGCCTAGAGTTCGTAACGGTCCCAGACGCATTCCGTCATGAAATTGATACGCACTAAAAGACTCGATTAAGTCTCAAACACTACGGATTTCAGAAATCCGAATCTGACTAAGAAAACAGCCCAAACATCAATTTCAACGCCCAGGCCTTGGCGCTGAAATTGCATGGGTCCTATTTTCAACGCCCAGAGCTGGGCGCCGAAATCTTTGACGCCCAGAGCTGGGCGCTGAAAATACCTGGGACATGTTTTTTCCTAATTCCTCGAGGATTAGAGTTCTACAATTCTATCTTTCCACGAACTCTTTTCTATAAATATAGCCCTAAGTTCGACGTGAAACAACAACGACAAATAACACACAATTATATTTCTGAGTATTGACTCTGAACCCTTAAGCCTAAGCCTCACGCTGCAAAACCGATCACGCGTTCTGTCGCAATCGATCCATAAATCGAACAGAACGTATCCCGTCCATAATTTGAGATTCGTTAAATAAAAGGAAAAATAGCAAAGTCAAAGTGGTTAGTTTTCTGAGAACCGTGACGCACCTCTCAAGGGTGCGTCGTAATGTGCCCCTTTTCCATGGTTTAATTGCTTTCCTCGCCCTTTTATGAACTGTTAAACTAACTAAAATCTGATTGTTCGATCACGCTTAATAAATATGATATTTTTGGGAAATTGGATTATCATGCTAGGTTCCTTAAAACAATCTAAATCAGATAATCGCGCTCGATCTAGTACTATATGTTGCATATTGATAAAATCAACTCAGATTAGTTTAATAGTTAACACATGTCCCTTCAATTATTTATGCTGAGCTAGTAAGGATATCCTGCCTCTGGAGTTATCGAAGAGCGAGTACTCATCTCGGTAGTTACAGTCCCCCGAACCCTCAATCTCTACCCTGTGGGTGTACGTTGAGCGATCCCCACCACCAGGAATCACAAGGGAACCTACGGCCATCGTGGTCAAACATAATTGCACTCCCTTTATGTCACGATAACCGGGTTTTGTCAGTTTTTCTCATTGTAGTTAAAAACTGAATGGCGACTCCTATATTACTAGTCAATTGGGTGTAAACTCACAGCAAATCCAATTACACTTGATTTGACAAAAAGAAGCGTCACACCCACGAGGGACGAGGTCACGCATTAGCCTCGTGCCTTTTCGACCCCCTCACAGATACCATGTATACATTTTATTTTCTTTAGTTTTTTTATTTTTTTTGTTTTTTTTTTTGTTTTTTGAAAATAAATGGATTATTATTCTGTCCCTCAATTCGTAAATGAGCCTTTTTGGGTGTATTTCGATAGACTAAATGAATTTATTGGTTACCACAATCTTAATCTTTGGGATTCTTGTGGTTTTGCTTATGGTGGTTTAAATGAGTATACAAGTAATGTGATATAAAGTAGATTTAATGGTAATTTTCGAGCCTTGTCTTTGGATGATATGTGGGATTACTATATGTGGTTTGCAAGGGATTTGTATGAGCGTGAAATGGCCATTCATGTTTGTAATACCCCGAAATTTTAACTCGATTTATTAAAATTAAAAATATTTATTAACTTAATTTCGTTTTTAATTAAATTACGAATAATCGAATTTCGTTATTTTAATCGTTTTTACGAATTATTTTAAACGATAAATTTATAAACCGAAATTATTTAATTTCGTTAACGATAATTTATTTATTTTTAAGGAATTATTTTAATTAAACATTTTATTACAAATTCTGGATTTTTGGCCAAATATTGTGAACTTATTATTATTAAAAAAAAAAAAAAAAAAAAAAAAAAAAAAAAAAAAAAAAAAAAAAAAAAAAAAAAAAAAAAAAAAATTGAAAATGTCAGCTTTATTTTTCTTGCTCCCCACGCTCAAACCAGGAAGTCAATACTTCCTTCCTTCCCTCAAATGTTGTCCAAATTCACTCCTTGGAGCCCAAGGAATGCACATTGTTCTTCACTCTTCTTGATTTTATAATCAGACAACACCTTTTGTTTCTCAACCCAAAATCAATTCACAAAACTGAAAACCATTCCCCCTTATTCCTCCAATTGCTCGAACCACCACCACCAACAACGATCACTACAACCACGGTCTACCACCACCTTTGCCTGCCACCTATCACCATCCCAACCACCCTGATCAACCACGACCGTCGCCACACCCACCGCAAGCACCACCTCACCTCCCCTGCTCTCTTCGCACTCCCCTGTCCTCCCTCCCCTGTTCGCGGCTTCGCGCACCCCTCCCCTTTCCTCCTTGTGCCGTCGCTGCACAACCACCATCACCAGCGCCTCCCGGCGAGGTTCCGGTGTTTCTGCGCCACCCAAGACCCGAGCCCATCCGTCGCCACCAACCCCCACACCAAACTCCCCTGTTTCTTCCTTTCGTCGCGCCACTCACCACCTCCCCTTAACTGCTCCGCCGCCGTTAAACCACCTCCACCATCGTTGTCGAAATACCGGCGAATCCCAACCCAGCCACCACCCTCCATCCTCTCCTTCTTTCGTGCTCCCCTGTACCGTGCTCCCCTCCCTGCTCGTGCCTCCTTCTCAGAAAACCAAAACCAAAAATCTGATTTTAAGTCTTTGTTTTCATTCTCCCTCAAACCCATATTAAATTGGGCCAACTAACCATTTGGGCCTTTGGTAAGACCAATCTGAATTTTCAGATTTTAAATTTAGCAATATTTATGTTTAGTCATTTTTTTATGATATAATTATTTACTAATAAATTGTTATTATTTTCAGGTTTATCGATTTTACTAAAATAAATTGCTTAGCATGAATTAACAAAAACGGAATTTTTTTAATATTATTTACATGAAAATTAATTATATATATATAAACATTTCGATTGAAATTCCGATTAATAATATTTTCGAAAAGTATATTTCCATTAAAATTCATTATTTATAAAATACGTTACTTATAGAATTTATTAGTTATAAAGTATTGATTTTAAATTATTTATCGATCTAGTACTAATTCAATTGTTTACTATTTAAAGAAATTGGACTCGGAGCTCAGGACGAACGAACCAACGAAAACCCTTAGCAAATCGCGGAAGTGAGGTAACGGCTATTGCTAGTACCCACAATCCCCTTATAAATGTATTATGAAATTATGACGTTATGATTGAATTTATGAATTAAATGTTTTGACATGTTTTATGGATTGTGGGAATGAATTATGATTTGTTTGAATTATTCGTTATAATATGATTTGATTGAGTTTTCTCATAAAATGATGTTCTTATGATGCCCCGAATGAAAAGATGTTTTATGGATCCCAGGATCCAAATGACGCTTTATGATCTACAAAAAGTTATGTTGTTTCAACTGAAATACAAGCCAAGGCTTAGTAAAAATACATAAAACATGATAAAATGAAAGTGAAAGACCTGGTTTGTCTGGCGGTATATAAACTACCATCTTCCTATCTACCGGTCATGCATGCACCACGGACACCTGTCCACCCATGGATTACGAGCCCAGGCTCCCATGGTTTATGAGCCCAGGCTCAGGGCCCAGGCCCCATGTTACGATGAGCCCAGGCTCTTATGGGCCCAGGCCCAGTGGAGAATTCCTTCACGGTTCGTACTTGCCGACAACTAGCATGTTAAATTGCAAAGTTTATGAATGAAGTGAATATGATGTTTTATTAAATGTGTTACGTATTCTATTCTCCCTGTGTTATTAAATAAAATGAATTGAAATGAATTTACGCTGCTAGAATAGTTCGTTACTGAGTCTTCGGCTCACCGTTTTGTTTTCCGTTTTAGGTACTGCGGGGGATGATGGACACGAGTAGTGGCGAGGAGTTTCACTTTATTATCATCCACCTAGTTTATGCTTACAGTTTTAATAGTTTAATAGTGTTAATTAAAGACTCTTAGTAAGTTATGTAGTTTCATTTTAATAATATTAAAGGATTATTATTATATATATATAATTTGGAGTATTTAAAGGATTATGATTGATGTTTGCCTTGTAATTTCCGAAAAGGAAGTTACGGCAGGTAATGTCCCGACCAATTAGGTTAATTCCGCTGCTAATTATGCTTTAATTATTGAATTAGAGGTCGGGGCGTTACAGTTTGGTATCAAGAGCAAAGGTTCTGGACCATAAGTGCTAAACCTTACGGGTTTTGGCACGAATAGAATTCATTAGGCTTTAAGTGATGAATTTTAAGGAATGAGTTAAAAAGAATGTTCTAAAATCTTGCTAGGTTAAAATGAATAGGAGTGTGAGTGTAGGAACGGGATCAAAGGGTTTATTTTATATTGTTATTCCGCTTCAATCTGATAAGATATATTATGCAGAATGTCGACCATTGATGCTATCAACGATGTTACCAACGGAGCTCGCAACGAGCATCATGTTCACGATGATAACGACATTACTCACGAGGAGTATGTCCATGTTAATGGCCATGAGGAAAGGATGGAACGATTGGAAAATGTGAGTGCAATGTTGGCCGAATTAGTCCATGATTCTCGGAAAAAGAAAGATGTTAGTGGGAACGAGAGCGCAACGATGTTCAAGAACTTTTCGTCGCTTAACCCACCGTCCTATGATGGCAAGCCCGATCCAGTTGAGTTCGAGGATTGGATAAGTCGCATTGATCAGTTGTTTGAAACCCTGCAATGCCCTGAGAAATGGAGAGTTGATTTCGCAGTGTTCTACTTGACGAGTCAAGCAGGATTATGGTGGAAAGTTAACAAGGAACGAAAGAATGGGCTTGGATTTGGTTGGAATGAGCTACAAAAGTTAATGAGAGACAAGTTTTATCCACCATCCCTGAGGAAACAAAAAGAAGATGAATTTCTACACTTGCAACAAGGAACAATGAGCGTATTGGAATACGCAAATAAGTTCATGGAGTTGTCAAGGTTTGCACCAGACCTGGTGTCGACAGAGCAGTCCAGGATGAACCGTTTCGAGCGAGGCCTGCACCTTAAGTACCAGGATAGGTTGTCCACTCAGAGGTTTACTTCATACCAGGATATGGTTGATATCGCAGCTAATGTAGAGAGAGTGGTACTGCTTCGAGAAGCGAAGAATGTTGGGTATAAAAGGAGAAATGAAAACCAAAGTCAAGGAGGAGCAAAGAAGCCTAACCAAGGCTACCAGGGAAATCAAAGGAGGAACGATGTTGGAAACAAAGGACAAGGTTATCGTGGAAACCAGAATAATATGGCGCAAGAATGTGCCAAATGTGGGAGAAGAGGCCACATCGAGAGTGAATGCCGTGTAGGATCGAACACTTGTTTTCGATGTGGGAGCCATGATCATTACATCAGAGATTGTCCGAAGCAGGTAACTCCAACCACGAGAGGACCAGTTTCAACTAACAACGATCGTGGTCGGAACAACAACAACACAGGAGGTTCAAACCGCAACCCACCCCGACCACCGCCAGCTGGAAGAGTTTTTGTGATGAGACAGGATGAGGCAGATGAGAATGATAATGTTATCACCGGTACTTTCTCTATCCATTCTTTAGCAGCCCATGTTCTTTTTGATTCTGGAGCTTCACATTCCTTTATTTCTCCATTGTTTGCAAAGTATTTAAATTTGAAACCATGTTGTGACTTTCATGCTATGAGTGTTTCCCTTCCTAGTGGAGAAATTGTGAAATGTAGAACCATGTATAAGGATTGCCCTATTGTAATAGAGAAAGTTGAGTTTCGAGTAGACCTAATAGCTTTTGACCTATCTGAATTTGATGTAATCTTGGGAATGAATTGGTTGACTAAGTATGAAGCTAACCTTAATTGTTCAAGGCAAAGTGTGACCCTTATAACGCCAGATGGAGATAGAGTTTCATTCCATAAGTTAGTAAGAAAACCAACGATTCAAATTGTCCATGCTTTGAGAGCACATAAAATGATTGAGAGTGGTTTATCTGGTTATCTGTGCAGTGTTATTGACTTAAATACCTCTGGACCTTCCATTACCGACATACCTGTTGTTTGTGAATACCCACATGTTTTTCCAGAAGAAATACCTAGTATGCCCCCACCAAGAGAATTAGATTTCAGCATTGAATTAATTCCGGGATCCACCCCTATTTCTAAGGCACCATATAGAATGGCACCAGCTGAGTTACAAGAATTAAAGAAACAATTAGATGAGTTACTTGAAAAAGGATATATTCGACCTAGTGTTTCACCTTGGGGAGCCCCTGTCTTGTTTGCGAAGAAAAAGGACGGAACTATGAGGCTATGCATAGATTATCGAGAGTTAAACAAGATTACCATTAAGAATAAGTATCCCTTACCCCGTATTGATGATTTGTTTGACCAACTTCGAGGTGCAAGAGTGTTTTCTAAGATTGATTTGAGGTCAGGTTACCATCAACTTCGAATTAAACACGAGGATATTCCAAAGACAGCCTTTAGAACTAGATATGGTCACTATGAGTTTGTTGTGATGCCTTTTGGATTAACCAATGCGCCAGCTGTATTTATGGATTTGATGAACCGTATTTTTAAACCATACCTTGATAAGTTTGTAGTTGTTTTCATTGATGATATTTTGATATATTCTAAGAGTAATGAGGAACACGAAGAGCATCTGAGAAAAGTGTTAGACATGTTGATCGAAAACCAGTTATATGCTAAGTTGTCGAAATGTGAATTCTGGCTTAAGGAAATATCATTTTTAGGACATATTATCTCTGAGAAAGGTGTATCTGTTGATCCTGAGAAGATAAAAGCAATTATGGAATGGCCTAGACCAACTAATGTACCCGAAGTACGGAGTTTTATGGGTTTAGCTGGATACTATCGAAGATTCGTTCAAGATTTCTCTAAGGTTGCCTTGCCCATAACCCGATTAGTTAGAAAGAATACCAAATTTGTGTGGAATGATGATTGTGAATGTGCATTTCAAGAACTTAAGAAACGTCTCACCACCGCCCCTATTCTTACCCTTCCATCTGGAACTGACGGATTTGTAATCTATAGTGATGCTTCTAAGAATGGGTTAGGATGTGTCTTGATGCAAAACGGGAAGGTTATAGCTTATGCTTCACGCCAACTCAAAGTCCATGAACAAAACTACCCTACCCATGACCTTGAACTTGCAGCTGTTGTTTTCGCCCTTAAGATTTGGAGACATTATTTGTATGGAGTTTCGTGTCAAATTTTCACCGACCATAAGAGTCTTAAGTATATTTTCACCCAAAAAGAACTCAATATGAGGCAACGTAGGTGGTTAGAACTTCTTAAAGATTATGACCTTGATATTCAATACCATCCCGGAAAGGCTAACGTTGTTGCAGATGCATTAAGTCGGAAGTCTCACCTAAATTCTATCCCAACTTTTTCCCGAGTCAACCGAGATGATCTACAAAAGATGGAAATTGAGTTTATCAAAGGAAATGCTTGCTTGAATGTGTTGGTAATGAAGCCAACTTTGATTGATGAGATTAAGGAAGCGCAATGTAAGGACTTGCAATTAGAAAGAATAAGGAGTGAAGTGGAAAATGGGAAGTCACCTGGTTTTGTCATTCAAGAGGATGGCACGTTGAGGTTTCAGGGAAGATTATGTGTGCCTAATGATGAGAAGTTGAAAAAGAGAATCTTAGAAGAAGCTCATAGTTCACCATACTCGATTCACCCTGGAGGAAATAAGATGTATAAGGATTTAAGGCAAGTGTATTGGTGGAGCAACATGAAGCAAGAAGTGGCAGAGTATGTGGCTAGATGTTTGACATGTCAGAGAATCAAGATCGAGCATCAAAGACCAGCAGGTTTGTTGCAACCTCTGGATGTGCCAGAATGGAAATGGGATTCAGTTTCAATGGATTTTATCATAGGATTACCAAGATCAACCAAGGGAATGAATGCTATTTGGGTCATTGTTGATCGATTAACAAAGTCAGCGCATTTCTTAGCCATGAAGAACAACTCGAGTTTGGATCAACTTGCTGAACTATATGTGAACACCATTGTGCGGTTGCATGGAGTGCCTAGTTCGATCGTTTCTGATCGTGATACGAGGTATCAATCAACCTATTGGAAAGAATTGCAGAAAGTTCTTGGGACGAAACTTAACTTCAGTACCGCATTTCACCCAACGACTGATGGACAAACAGAGCGTACCAATCAAATTGTCGAGGATATGTTGAGAGCATGTATTTTGGATTTTCAAGGAACCTGGGAGAAGTTTCTACCTATGGTTGAATTTTCGTACAACAACAGTTATCAGGCCATTATTGGTATGGCACCTTACGAAGCACTTTATGGAAGGAAATGTCGAACACCATTATGTTGGAGTGATATCGATGAAGCACGTGTTATAGGACCAGAATTGATTCAAGAAACTACTGACAAGATTCGTTTAATCCAATCAAGAATGATGGCAGCGCAAAGTAGGCAAAAGAGTTATGCGGACCAACGAAGAAGACCACTAGAGTTTGAGGTTGGAGATCACGTGTTCTTGAAAATTTCGCCAACGAAAGGAATAATGAGATTTGGTCAAACAGGGAAGTTGAGCCCAAGATACATCGGGCCATATGAGATATTAGAAAGAATAGGTGCAGTAGCATATCGACTAGCTTTACCAACCGACTTGGAAAAAGTGCATAATGTGTTCCACGTGTCGATGTTAAGAAAATATGTTCCTGATCCTAGCCATGTGATTACGCACGAACCCTTGATGTTGCGAAACGATTTGACTTACGAGGAGAAACCAATTGAAATTCTAGAACGAAGAGAGAAACGACTTAGAAGCAAAGTAATTCCAATGGTTAAAGTCTTGTGGGCTAACCACTTGACATCTGAAGCTACATGGGAAGTCGAAGCGCAAATGAGAGCGAAATATCCCCAGTTATTCGTTTAGAAACGATAAGATGTATGAATTTTAATATGTTATTTGAAAGATTATGTTATAATGTTATTCTGCCATGTTTGTATAGTTAATAGAACGAATAAGTATGAATTGTATGATTTCTATGAATGGCTAGTTCTACTGAGCTCCAGTTTCGAGGACGAAACTTTTTCTAAGGGGGTAAGGATGTAATACCCCGAAATTTTAACTCGATTTATTAAAATTAAAAATATTTATTAACTTAATTTCGTTTTTAATTAAATTACGAATAATCGAATTTCGTTATTTTAATCGTTTTTACGAATTATTTTAAACGATAAATTTATAAACCGAAATTATTTAATTTCGTTAACGATAATTTATTTATTTTTAAGGAATTATTTTAATTAAACATTTTATTACAAATTCTGGATTTTTGGCCAAATATTGTGAACTTATTATTATTAAAAAAAAAAAAAAAAAAAAAAAAAAAAAAAAAAAAAAAAAAAAAAAAAAAAAAAAAAAAAAATTGAAAATGTCAGCTTTATTTTTCTTGCTCCCCACGCTCAAACCAGGAAGTCAATACTTCCTTCCTTCCCTCAAATGTTGTCCAAATTCACTCCTTGGAGCCCAAGGAATGCACATTGTTCTTCACTCTTCTTGATTTTATAATCAGACAACACCTTTTGTTTCTCAACCCAAAATCAATTCACAAAACTGAAAACCATTCCCCCTTATTCCTCCAATTGCTCGAACCACCACCACCAACAACGATCACTACAACCACGGTCTACCACCACCTTTGCCTGCCACCTATCACCATCCCAACCACCCTGATCAACCACGACCGTCGCCACACCCACCGCAAGCACCACCTCACCTCCCCTGCTCTCTTCGCACTCCCCTGTCCTCCCTCCCCTGTTCGCGGCTTCGCGCACCCCTCCCCTTTCCTCCTTGTGCCGTCGCTGCACAACCACCATCACCAGCGCCTCCCGGCGAGGTTCCGGTGTTTCTGCGCCACCCAAGACCCGAGCCCATCCGTCGCCACCAACCCCCACACCAAACTCCCCTGTTTCTTCCTTTCGTCGCGCCACTCACCACCTCCCCTTAACTGCTCCGCCGCCGTTAAACCACCTCCACCATCGTTGTCGAAATACCGGCGAATCCCAACCCAGCCACCACCCTCCATCCTCTCCTTCTTTCGTGCTCCCCTGTACCGTGCTCCCCTCCCTGCTCGTGCCTCCTTCTCAGAAAACCAAAACCAAAAATCTGATTTTAAGTCTTTGTTTTCATTCTCCCTCAAACCCATATTAAATTGGGCCAACTAACCATTTGGGCCTTTGGTAAGACCAATCTGAATTTTCAGATTTTAAATTTAGCAATATTTATGTTTAGTCATTTTTTTATGATATAATTATTTACTAATAAATTGTTATTATTTTCAGGTTTATCGATTTTACTAAAATAAATTGCTTAGCATGAATTAACAAAAACGGAATTTTTTTAATATTATTTACATGAAAATTAATTATATATATATAAACATTTCGATTGAAATTCCGATTAATAATATTTTCGAAAAGTATATTTCCATTAAAATTCATTATTTATAAAATACGTTACTTATAGAATTTATTAGTTATAAAGTATTGATTTTAAATTATTTATCGATCTAGTACTAATTCAATTGTTTACTATTTAAAGAAATTGGACTCGGAGCTCAGGACGAACGAACCAACGAAAACCCTTAGCAAATCGCGGAAGTGAGGTAACGGCTATTGCTAGTACCCACAATCCCCTTATAAATGTATTATGAAATTATGACGTTATGATTGAATTTATGAATTAAATGTTTTGACATGTTTTATGGATTGTGGGAATGAATTATGATTTGTTTGAATTATTCGTTATAATATGATTTGATTGAGTTTTCTCATAAAATGATGTTCTTATGATGCCCCGAATGAAAAGATGTTTTATGGATCCCAGGATCCAAATGACGCTTTATGATCTACAAAAAGTTATGTTGTTTCAACTGAAATACAAGCCAAGGCTTAGTAAAAATACATAAAACATGATAAAATGAAAGTGAAAGACCTGGTTTGTCTGGCGGTATATAAACTACCATCTTCCTATCTACCGGTCATGCATGCACCACGGACACCTGTCCACCCATGGATTACGAGCCCAGGCTCCCATGGTTTATGAGCCCAGGCTCAGGGCCCAGGCCCCATGTTACGATGAGCCCAGGCTCTTATGGGCCCAGGCCCAGTGGAGAATTCCTTCACGGTTCGTACTTGCCGACAACTAGCATGTTAAATTGCAAAGTTTATGAATGAAGTGAATATGATGTTTTATTAAATGTGTTACGTATTCTATTCTCCCTGTGTTATTAAATAAAATGAATTGAAATGAATTTACGCTGCTAGAATAGTTCGTTACTGAGTCTTCGGCTCACCGTTTTGTTTTCCGTTTTAGGTACTGCGGGGGATGATGGACACGAGTAGTGGCGAGGAGTTTCACTTTATTATCATCCACCTAGTTTATGCTTACAGTTTTAATAGTTTAATAGTGTTAATTAAAGACTCTTAGTAAGTTATGTAGTTTCATTTTAATAATATTAAAGGATTATTATTATATATATATATAATTTGGAGTATTTAAAGGATTATGATTGATGTTTGCCTTGTAATTTCCGAAAAGGAAGTTACGGCAGGTAATGTCCCGACCAATTAGGTTAATTCCGCTGCTAATTATGCTTTAATTATTGAATTAGAGGTCGGGGCGTTACAATGTTACATGTGCTAATCCAAATTATGAGCATAATCTACATGTTTCTACCCCCTCTCCCTTGAATGCTTGTTATAAAGAGGTGCATTCTAATGTTTATGATAATCATGTCTATTCTAATGACTTATCTAACCCTTGCATGGATATCAATGTTTTGCCTCATGATTCCACTGTTTCTTCTCCCGTGTATATTATTGTGAACCTTTGCCCAATCCTGTTCAACCCGAATCAGAAAGCAGAGATAGCTTCTTAGAGGAATTAAGAATATTAAACTCTGAGATTGAGATTCAGTGTACTAGATCTCAAGAGGCTACTTATGAGATTATTAAAGTGAGTAAGGCTACTCTTGAGAGATTTAGAAAAGTTCAAGAAATTATTGAAAATAATGATTCGAGTTGTGTTGGGGATGGGGGTCAACTGAGTGAACCCATAGGCAACCAAGAATGGAAGGAGCTTATAATAGAGGTTGAGGATGAATTGGAGGATGATGATATGACTGTTGGATCAATGGATGAAGGATTTTTTGAAACTGAAAAGCCATATGTTATAGAGCAAGTCCATGAGGAAGTTGAAGTTGATAAAACCATTGTTGTTGTGTCAACCCTTACCCCTCATATTCTAAGTCCAAGAAGGGTTATTCTTAGCCCCGTTTACACCGTCTCACTCCGCTTTGCTTTCCCCATAAAACCTTTGCATGAGGATCTTCCTCCTCCCCACGGAAATCAAAAGCCCAATGATCCAATAGAGTATGTTCCTCTTTGTGAATCTTTTGCAGGTACTTACAGTACTTACAAAGAAGAGGTGGATGCTTTGCAGAGAAAGCTCTATATGGCGAAGAGCCTGTCCACCATGAATTCCAAAACACAGAGAGAGATATTTCATTGACCATTGAGGTTGAAGAATCAATAGTCCGCAAAAACAGCTTCCACAAGGAGAGTATGCCTACTTTCTCTTTTCCTTCCTTTTCTTATTCTTATTTTCTTATTGTTTTTTCTTTTTTTCTTCTTCCTTTAGGCATCCCGCTCCTTACTGGCATAGAGTTCATTCGGACTTTATGCAAATGTTGTTGTTGATTATCGTGCATGTGTTGTTGCACGAAAGTTGTGCGAGTGCGCATGACAAGCTTCTGCGCTCGTTGGTTGGTTATTTACTAAGCAATCTATTTGCGGGAGGCACATAAGAGTTGGAGCCGGAGGGGCTTAATAAAGATTGAGACCCTCGATCTTCACTCCTTCAAGCACTGAGGACATTGCTGAGTTTGGCTTGGGGGAGGTATGTGTTATTGCTTTCTAGAGTAGTTTATCACTTTTGAAAATAAAAATAAATAAATAAACGTTCCGATGAATACAAAAACCATGCTTCCCTGTGCCCCTTGATTGAAAATTGTTTTGATTCTTGGTATTTGATGACAAGCAATGTTGATATGTTAGCCATAATTTTATTTTTGACTACCTTGATACCTTGACATGAGTCAACTTTAACCAACTATTTGTGGACTTGGTGCTTGGCTAGTTGATTTGGTTAGGAATGTGTGATAGCTTCCTGGTGTGTCGTTGATTTTGAGTATTGGTTTGCAACTGTTAGTAATGTTTTATGACTCTTATACATGCACATTAAGGAGGACAAATGCATTTTTCTATTTAGGTAGCCTTCGGATGAAATTAGATATATTTGTTCCCGTCTTTTCTGCCCATCTTTTTGCCTTTATTTGGTGACTAGCCATATTACAAGCCATTGAAATCTCCATTGGTTACTAGTCCCAAGCCTAGATTGGGGGAGCTAATAGTAAGTGAGGTGAGGGAGTTGTAGTGTGTTACATTTTGAGCACAAATTGGGTGTTGAAAAAAGGAAACAAGGGAATACTTCTTATCTTGTATGTTGTTTGAAAAGAAAAAAAATGAAGAGTGAAAGAGATGAGAAGGATGGAAAATGTGAAGGCCTCCAAAAAGAAAAAGAAAACAAAGAGAGAAAGAATTCGAGCAAGAAAAGAAAAGAAAATTTCATTATGCTCAAAAAATTTCAAAGCATGAATTCTCTCAAGTTTTGTAATTTCTTATCTTTATGAGTGATTAGTTATAATTGTAAAAGAAGGCAAGAAAGCATGTTGTAGTTTGTTTTTTGTTTCATCATGTGTTGAGTGGGAGAGTTGTGGTCATCACTTATGGTTGATCATGGGTTTTACTAGGAATTATGCTCCCCAAATCCAAGGCTTTAAGCTCACATTTTACCCAAATTTACCACACCCTTACCTAAGCCTAACATTACAAGCTTTGAAGACCTTCCAACCTTTGTGCATAGAGTCATATTAATGTGAAAGTAGTTGTTTATCAATGCAAGTTATGACATGACATATTCCGAGTCGACTATTAGGTTGAGTGCATGTTCTTTTAAACACACGAGTGTTGTGAGTTTGGGAGGGCATTGTTCACATACATATTGGGAGGAGAGCAAACGGGTACATCTTTTACCCGCCACATAGTGAAGAGTGTGTGAGCACTAGTCTGGAATTCCATTGTGCACTTGTGGTTCTCTCTGCGTGACGATTGTTAGGGAGGATTTGTGGTCGAATGGATTTGATTGGTTGGCATTGATGCATGCTTGTTGAATGTTACCTTGGATCGTATCCATTGTTTTGAGATGTGTTTGGGGTGAAGTTGATTTATGTATTCATCGATGATTTCTTTGCTTAGGGACAAGCAAAGATCTAGCTTGGGGGAGTTTGATATGTTCATATTTCATACTCCCTCCGTCCCAGATTAGTTGTTACACTTACCTTTGCACAAAGTTTTAGGTGATAAGTGGTTGTTTGGTTATCAATTGTTATTTTATTGAAAAAGTAGATATGATAGGAGTTGGTGGGGTATTATTTTAATTGAATGAGAGAGAGTGTGAGGACAAAAAAAAATTTAGTGGGAAGAGAGAGACAATATAATAATTGTGGGGTCATTCCTAATTTAGAAGTGTAACAACTAATCTGGGACGGACGAAAATGGAGAGTGTAACAACTAATCTGGGACGGAGGGAGTAGTGTTTTTACCCCCGTCCCTTAGTACTTTTTGATCTCAAATGAGCTCTTCGGAGCGATTATTGGTACTAATGTGCTCCTTGTAGTGTGTTTGTAGTTTTAGGTTCATCATTGTAGGAATCAGCCTATTTTTGTGCATTTCCTACTCATTTGAATCAATACAAGAGATTATGTACTTTCGAGAGCACAAACATTAAGTTGGAAGAGTTTTGAAGCAAATCGAATAACGAAAGAAGTAGAAAAATGATTGTAGTTCACTATTTTAATCATAACTCAATTTCTACAACTCCAAATTAAGTAATGAAAATTGGGTTGGATTCTAGACTTCAATAGCTTTCCAACAAGTGGTCACTCACCTAATTCAGACGAATAACGAAGGAGATATGGCGTTTTGAAGATAGAGGATCGTGCAGTTTGTAGGCGCGCCCGATCGGGCGGAATTCCGCCCGATCGACCTGTTTGTCGAGCAGAATGCCCGATCGGGCGGCCTTTCGCCCGATCGGGCGACGTCAACCTGATGCGGTTTTTCGAGAAGTTTGTTTTCGGTTTTTGAATGTTATTTTGGGCAAAATATAAATACTAAGCCCTATTCTTTTGAGAGACACCTTTCATTCTAGTATTGAACACTTAGTTTATTTTCCTTAAGTTTAATTTTCTCTCTAAATTTGTTTCAAACACTTAGTTTTAATTGCATTCAAAATTCGAGCTTTCATATTTCATTGTTCTTCATTTAGGTAGTATTTCTTACTTTGATTTTTTTATCTTGCTTTAATCATGCTTTCAATCATATTAATTTTTTTGTTCATTGATAATATGTGTGAGTAGTCTATTTTCTAGGGTTTGGGGATCCATGAATTAATATGAAGGGATGATTCAATGTTGTTGATTGTTGGTATTGTGATTAATTCCTATTGATTGGTTTCATCTACTATGCAATTAGATTTGCGCAGGTTTAATTGTATTAGTCAAGCAATATCAAGTTAAGATTCGAGAGATGCAATTTGATGTTTAGGCTTGTTTATCATCCTGGATTGTTATTCGTTGGTGAACCTATGCCCTAGATCTTTTAATATCTGAATTCTTATTTGTTTGATTATTGTCGTAGTCTTAGTACACAAATCAACCAAACTCTTGTTTCCCAATAGTCTAGACTAGTGGATTAATAGTAGAAAGAACGCCTGTTTCCATGTGGATACGATCCCTACTTCCCTTACTATTTTGTTAGTGGACTTAGGTTTATCTTTGATAAGGTGATACGACTTTAGCCTGTCAGAACCCCTACCTTGGTTTATAAATAAGAGATGAGACTCAGCAGATGACGACATGTGGTACACGGCTACGTCAAGAAGAATGCCCTAACGATGTAGAACACCCTTCTTGAGGGGGAAATGATGTGACCAAAATTGGTAGTCCACCTTGGATCAATCACAGAGCAATACGTTGCACCCCCCACGCCTACTACGCAGCTGATCTGAACATGAAAGATCTATACTTAAACAGAAAAGGCCCAAACGACCAAAGGCCCATATCTCATATAACACAGTAAGCCCACTATCCAAACTGCATGATAAAGGACACATGTCCTCATCTCTGAGGTAGCCAATCAGGTAACTAGGGTTTGGAAACAAATCCCAAAACCCTAGCCTTATAAATAGTTCAGATCTCAAGGTGAAAGAACAATCAATTCATTCGCACCTACCTTAATTATTCTGCTCTGCCTTCTCTTTAGAAATCACTTTCTCTCTCTATCAAATACTTACTTAGGCATCGGAGGGGATATTCCTATGGAAATGTTTTTGTTTTGCAGGTTGTAAGAAGATCATTCCAGCGCATACCTGATAACTCCGAGGAAAGGGTGACACGTCAACACCAACAAAGTTCCCACAACAAATACTTTTTAGTTCAAACAAGCTACTGAACAATTAAAGCCTATTAGCTAGAATAAGAAAGGGGAAATAAGTTATCAAGTAAAAATAGACAAATACATGAATTGAGTAATTAAAAACGTTGAAGGTAAAATTAAGTACGTAGGGTAAAATACTGTCAGGTTAAAATCAGATCCGTTTAGTACTAGGTCGTTTAGATAATAGTTCGGGTCAAGCCAGATATTTTTCGGGTTAAATCGGTGCAGGGTGGAGTTTGTGTCGGGTCAAGCCGATGTCGGTTAGATAACAGTTCGGGTAAAACCAAATCGGGTCAAATCAGATATTTCCAGGGTCAAATTGGTGGAGTTCAGATCTGGCAAAACCAGTGTCAGGTGGAGTTTGGGTTGAATCCAACCGGTTATGGGTGTACCTCGTGTCGGACCAAACCGGTGACGAATGAAGTTCAGATCGGGTAAAACGGGTGTCGGGTAGAGTTCAAGTCGGTTACAGATCAGGTTTGGGTCCTGAATTTTTCGGGTCAAACTAGTCCGGTTACAATTCAAAACAGATGATTTTTTCGGGTCAAACTAGCCCGGTTACAATTCTCATGAACAAACTAAGGTTGGATGCTAAAATCTATTCAAAGGATGTTAATCGAACAACGATTTTATATTTGCAAGTAGCAACATCCTGCATTTGTTTGGTGGTTCATCTGTTCATCCCGATGGCTACCTGCATTGAATTCACCATGTCATGTGCCTTAACTTGCATTTGTGCACCAACCTACGTAAAAACATTCCACAATATTATTAACCGTTATACTCCCTCCGTTCCAGATTAGTTGTTACACTTACCTTTGCACAAAGTTTTAGATGATAAGTGGTTGTTTGATTATCAATTGTTATTTTATTGAAAAAGTAGATGTGATCGGAGTTAGTGGGGTATTTTTTTTAATTGAATGAGAGAGGGTGTGAGGAGAAATAAATATTTGGTGGAAAGAGAGAGACAATATAATAATTGTGAAGTCATTCCTAATTTAAAAGTGTAACAACTAATATGAGACGGACGAAAAAGCAAAATGTAACAACTAATCTGGGACGGAGGGAGTATTAATTATCATAATACCATGTGTTTATATCACATAATATTTCTAGGATTGATCACTTGCATCATGTGCGCGTAACAACGAACCGCATTATCAACGTACGAGGGTGATAATTGTGAGGCCGGCTGTAACGTACACCCTGTGTTTTCAAACATGTTTTATGTCAACTAGTTTTTGGGCCCGTTCGACGAACGGGCTGGTTATATGTTGGCCGAGTAATGAAATTTAGAAGTAATATTGTTCTTAAGTAGGTGTTAGAAGGTGTTTAAACCAAATGACAATAATTAAAACTTTAACATATGAAGTCTTGTCTTTTTAATCATTACATTTTTCTTCTTATGTTCATCTTCCCTGAAAAAATAGATCCACTTTAAATCACTTATTACCACCCGTAACATATTATTTGTACAAAGACCAAACAAATTTGCAACTGTTACAGTTTACGACTATACTCATGTTATCCAATTAAGGGAAAGACACTATTGAACTATACTGACAAAACTTTGCTTATAGGAGAACTAAAACTAATTGTAAGTTCCCCTAACAACAAAAATATACAAATAAAACCCACCTAAAAGTCTCAAAATGTCGATGACGATTTACCCACCTTTAATCATTTGCATGGAAAACGTACATTATAAGATTATCCTTCCCTGAAAAATGAATTGCATGCAACTAATTAAGCAAGAAAAATAAACAACATACTTCCAACGTGCTTAAGAAAAATCAAGAACAATGTGCTTAGAGAGAGATGGGGGGGGGGGGGGAGGTGGTATTACAACTTGAATTGCATGCATGAAAATAAACAATAGAAATGTTGAATTAAAGCACCCTATAATCTCCTACCGTTTCAAAATGGATCAGTCAAAAAGTCTATTAGTGAGTTTTGAATTAATGCTACAGGAGAAGGGGAGAAGATTTGGGGATTGAATTAAATTGACATTGAAAATAATTAAGCTTGGAGAGTTAATGGGGAGGGGAAGAATGGGGAAGATGAAGTAGGGGACGGTAGTTTAGCCATAATCAAGTTGAGTATCAATCCTAATTTTTGGTAATCCCTCCGTCCCGTTTTTGTAGTTCTGATTCTATTTTAAGCGTCCCAAAATTATAATCATGTTTCTATTTCTGGCCATTAAGTTTTCTACTTTTCCATGTACTATATTAATTAAAAATGCACTGAAAACCCAACACAACTTCTTCATGTACTATATTCCTTTTTCCATGTATTATATTTCACTTTCTCATACAAATCAATTATCAATGTACTATATTCTAAATTTCCGTGTACTATATTACACTTTTCTTAAAACTCGTGTTTTTAGTCAATCAATACTATAAATATGGGATGGATGCAGTACAATTCTAGTAAATTAAAGAAACGGAGATTAGTAGTATACTACGTAATAACTAATGACAATAACGTAGAATAATGAATGACCATTATTTTTTTATAACAAAAAGGAAATAGAAAGATTAATAAGATTGAGACACGTGTCATCAAAATATTATTGCTTATGTATCATTGAAATGGTGATGGTTATGCTTTTTAAATACTAAAGTATTGATTATGTTTATCAACTTAAATACATCTAGGAGTTTCTCGAGATATTTAAAACTATTGTCTATTACTTTATTTTAAAGTAATAAAGACATTTTTATTTTTAAGTTGCAATTTCTTATAACGTACAGATTTTATGCATGCTAACGCTTTGTTATATACGTAGGCCTTGTTCTTTTTGGCTTAATCTCAGTTTCAGGACTTATTTGGTAGTTCAGTTCAGTTCAGTTCAGAAGCATTCAGTTCAGTTCAGTTCAGTTCAGTTCATGAGCATTAAGTTCAGTTCAGTTTAATTCAATTCAATTTAACTTAATAATAATAATAATAATAATAATAATAATAATAATAATAATATTTTTATATTAATATTACTTATATTATTATTTATATTAATATTACTTATATTATTATTTATATTATTGTATTACTTATTATTTATATTCATATTATTATATTATTATACTCCCTTTGTTCCATAATGTTCCTCATGTTTACTATTCATATGGTCAAAGTTTAAAAATTTTCACCGTAATTAATAGTATGATTAAGAGTATAAATGTTAATTTGTGGAATATCATTTGATTCGTTTCAATATAAATTTTCTAAATATCAATTTTTTATAATTTTACTAATACGAAATTAAAATTATTAACGGTCAAAGTAGTGCATTGGATACTGCGCATAATGGAAAAGTGAGGAACATTATGGAACGGAGGGAGTATTACTTATTATTTATATTTATATTTATATTATTATATTACTTATTATTATTATTATTATTTATAACTAATTATTTATTAATAATTAATATAATTTATTATTATTTTTATTAATTAGTTACGGATTATTAGTTATTAGTTATTAACTATGAATTATTATTATTATTAATATTTATCATTTATTTTAATTATTTAGTAATCAATTACAGATTATTATTATCATTTATTATATAGTTATTTAGTTATTAATTAATAAATATTTTTTTAGTTATTAGTTAATATTTTTGATTATTATTTTTTATTTTTTATTTACTATTTATTATATATTATTTATATTATTTATTATATATTATTTATATTATTTATTATTTATTATTATTATTTATTATTATTATTTATTATTTATTATTTATTATTTATTATTTATTATTTATTATTTATTATTTATTATTATTATTTATTATTTATTATTTATTATTATTATTTATTATTTATTATTTATTATTTATTATTTATTATTTATATTTATTATTTATTATTTATTATTATTATTTATTATTTATTATTTATTATTTATTATTTATTATTATTATTTATTATTTATTATTTATTATTTATTATTTATTATTTATTATTTATTATTATTATTTATTTTATTATTTATTATTATTATTTAGTATTTATTATTTATTATTTATTATTTATTATTTATTATTTATTATTTATTATTTATTATTATTATTTATTATTATTATTATTATTATTTATTATTTATTATTTATTATTTATTATTTATTATTTATTATTTATTATTTATTATTTATTATTTATTATTATTATTATTATTTATTATTTATTATTTATTATTTATTATTTATTATTTATTATTTATTATTATTATTTATTATTTATTATTTATTATTTATTATTTATTATTTATTATTTATTATTTATTATTTATTATTTATTATTTATTATTATTATTTATTATTATTATTATTTATTATTTATTATTTATTATTTATTATTATTATTTATTATTTATTATTTATTATTTATTATTTATTATTTATTATTTATTATTTATTATTTATTATTTATATTATTTATTATTTATTATTTATTATTTATTATTTATTATTTATTATTTATTATTTATTATTATTATTTATTATTTATTATTTATTATTTATTATTTATTATTTATTATTTATTATTTATTCGGTAATATATTCTGTTAAGTTATAATCTGTTAAGTTAAGTTAAGTTCAGTTCAGTTCAGTTCAGTTAAGTTCAGTTCAATTCAATTCAGTTCAGTTCAATTCAGTTCAGTTCAACTCTAAAGAATAGGTCCTTATCTCTATAATATAATTAAGCCCGATATCCTCTTTTATGAAAATCCTATATTATTAAGTACGATTTGTGGTCGTTACGTTGTGTTTGATCTACTTATACCGTGAGTTATACGCGAAAGCACACACAAAATAAAAAATTACCGACAGTCATATCTTAATTCAATCTCAACCAAGCTATTTGTTGACGTATGAAGTACTTGAAGATCATTCATCGTTGCACCCTTCATAATTGATTTACAAATTAGCCAATTTAAGATGTTAATCCAATTCCAACTTGTTCGTTGTAACTGGGTACATTCATTGTCTTTGTTGGAGACTTAAAAGATACGCTTCTCGTACTTAGTGATTTGTTCGACGACATTAGGGGTAGCATCGGCAGTATCTGATGCTTCTGTAGCCGGACGGTGAGGAAATTCTTGGACATGGACGTAATCAGCCTCCAATTGCTGGAAAAAGATCAGCAATTTCTGAGCCAATCGCTTGTAATTGGTACCGTCGAAAGGTTTCAATTTTAAGAGATCATTAAGTGTTTTGATGAGATGAGATGAATCCATAATCAGATTTCACAGTTGAGAAATTTTGTTTCTAAATTATAGGAAATGATACTGTAAAATCCCAAAATGATTAAGGAAAACGGGGGCCGAATATTTGATTTTTTTTTTGGTGAAAGAGAGGGGCACAAGCCCAGAAACACAAGGGGTAAAAAACCAAAAAACAAGAAACAAAGCAGGACAAAAATAAAACGACAGAAATCAAAATTAAGTACTAGAGCTACTAGTCCTAGCTTGCGATCAACGACCATCTCTTGACGGCACTATTCTTGGCCAAGCTACTCCCCCGATGTCCTCCAAAAAAATAGTACGAAGATCCTTTGGGACCGCCCTTATTACCTCGAACTTTTGATTTAGATGAACACCATAATTAGCGAGCCAATCCGCAGCCCGGTTGGCTTCTCTGTAGCAATGACTAATTGTAACCTCCCACCCTTCTCTATCCATCAAAGCTCTACATCTTCTAATTACATGGATGTAAGGGGAGTGCATAGGCAGCTTCTCAATCAACAAGCGAAGAACAACCTCCGAGTCAACTGACATTTGGACCTTCTTATAACCCCCCTGCCATGCAACCAGCAAACCCCTCAATACCGCCAGTAGCTCGGCTTTGGTACAAGTGATACTACCACAGTTCAGAGCAAAGGCCACAAGCATCTCACCCCTATTTGATGTATGTATGTATAGTTTCAACGTGTTATAGAAAACTGTCTTAGAAAAAAATTCTCCCCGACTGTATCAGAATAGGCGTTGCCCCCCAAGATTTTACACAGTGTTTCTTCGAAATGTGCACTCAACTAATGAGGAAATCGGAACTCATAATATGCCTAGAACAATTGTTTTGGAGTAAACTGAAAAGAGAGAAAGAGGAAGAATATTTTTCGGTGTGTTTGAAATGAGCCCCCAAAAACCGATTATAAGGACAACAAACTTTTGTAACCGAAAATTGTTACATCAGAAGTTTAATGAGGCAATCACAACGGCAACGAAATCAAGGGACTGCTTTCGTAAAGTTACGAAGCAATCAAAGAGTGTGAAGTGGACTTCGTAACTGTCCAGTCTCATAAATGCCGAACTATCAGTTACGACTTGGCCCAAAAATGTAAGTCCCACCACACCTTGCCACGAACCTGAACTGGACGAACGGCGGCGCCCCGCGTGGGATTGCCTCCTTCTAGCCCACTTCAAACATTATAAATTTTATTCCCCTATTTAAACAAGACAAAACGTCTTTTTCCTTCAATGTGGGACAACCACATTTCCTTTAATAGTAGGCTTGAAAACAAACACTTTGCATCTTTACCAATGTGGGACAAATCATTTTTCACATTATATCCAACAGTTGACGTACTTGAAGATCATTCATCACTGCACCCTACATAATTTATTTACAAATTAACCAATTCAAGATGTTGATCCAATTCCAACTTGTTCGTTGTAAATGGGTTTTATCCCACTTTGACGTTTGATCATATCGTGTCGACCAAGTATTGTCGTGTCGCATGTGGCATCGTGTCGAATGAACAGGTCGGACGCAGCATCAGGCGACGAGGTATAGGCGACAGAAGACCGGCGACAAAGGATAGGCGACAAGTGAAAAGCTACAACAAATAGGCAACTAAGAGAAGATAGGTCAAGATCCAAGCCCAAAGCCCAAGGTGTGTAGCGCCGTCAAGCAAACAGAATAGGTGTAGACACCTACTTTTGTCCCCATTCCCGAAAGGGAAGGTTCGATGATGAGAACATAAATCTCCACTTGGCAACGCATCTCCTATAAAATAACGAATCTCGATCACCCTTTTCATTTCAGCCAAACCTGCTATTTATAGAAACCTGCTAAAAATAGTAACTACCATAACGGGTAGTTGTTAAAAGTGGCAAGACATAAAAGATAGAAATCTGTCGGAATTAGGTGTTGCACTCCAACATAAATCCTAAAAGAGATAGAATTTACAAAAGGAATTCTGTTCCTGGTATAATTCGAAAATAAGAGTTACGTATTAATTAAAATCCTAATGAACCTAGAGTTCGTAACGGGCCTAGACGAATTCCGTCATAAAGTTGATACGCACTAAGAAACTTGGATAAGTCTCAAAAGCTCCGTGATTAAGAGTCCAAATCTGACAAAAGGCTCGACTCAGACCCTATTTTCAACGCCTGGGTCTGGGCGCCGAAATCATCGGCGTCCAGCCCTGGGCGCTGAAAATACCTAGGGCCGTGCCGTCTCCGAATTCTCTTTGGATTCGAATTCTAAAGATCTATCTTTCCACAAACTCCTTCCCTATAAATATAGCCTAAAAACCGACGTGAAGAGAAGACACAATTCCATAACCTGAGTATTGACTCTAGCCTTAAGCCTAGCCTCACGCTGCGAAATTGATCCGGCGTTCTGTCGCAATCGACCCAAAAGTCGAACAGAACGCGTCTTGCCCCTTGTAGCTGATGAATTAAGCGCAAATACTGGAACACTGCTTAGAAACCCGAGATTCGTTAAATAAAAGGAGAAATAGCAAAGCCAAGTGGTTAGTTTTCTGAGAACCGTGTCGCACCTCTCAAGGGTGCATTGTAATGTGTCCCTCATATGATTTAATCGCTTTCATCACCCTTTTATAAAATTGTCAAACTATTAATTTGATTGATCTATCACGCCTAATAAAGATAATACCTTGGATAATTGAACTATCATGCTAGGCACCTTAAATCAATCTAAATAAGATAATCACGATCGATTTAGTATTATGTGTTGCATATTGCTAAACTCAATTCAGAGTAGTTTAATAGTTTAAACGCATGTCCCTTCAATTATTTATGCTGAGCTAGTAAGGATAACCTGCCTCTGGAGTTATCAATGAGCACTCCTCTCGGTAGTTACAGTCCCCCGAACTCTCAATCTCTGCCCTGCGGGTGTACGTTGAGCGATCCCCACACCAGGGATCACAAGGGAACCTATGGCCGTCGTGGTCGAATATAATTGCACTCCCTTTATGCCACGATAACCGGGTTTTGTCAGTTTTTCTCATTGTCGTTAAAAACTGAATGACGACTCCTATATTACTAGTCGACTGGGTGTAAACTCACAGGAAATCTAACTACACTTGATCTGACGACGTCACGCCCACGAGGGACGAGGTCATATATGCATTAGCCTCGTGCTTTTTCGACCCCCTCACAGTGGCGACTCCACTGGGGAACGTTAATGAAATACTCATGCTCGTAGGTAATCAAAATAGCCGAAGGGTGAAACGATCCTACTCCGCGCTTATTTCCTTATCAAGTTGGGACGACCTGAAAATCAGCATATTAATGTGAACGGACAGAACCGCATAACGAATCTCGGCTCCCTTGGCATGTTTCATCTCGGGA
The DNA here is from genome assembly GCF_020520425.1 of Spinacia oleracea. NCBI lineage: Eukaryota > Viridiplantae > Streptophyta > Magnoliopsida > Caryophyllales > Amaranthaceae > Spinacia > Spinacia oleracea. The sequence goes on from NC_079490.1 coordinate 16,037,944, forward strand.
GTTGGGACTAAGGATACCCATCGCCAACCGGGGGGTGCATACGCTTCGAATGTTGTCCACTCGGCACTTTTCGCTAGTAGTACACCCGTCCCAAACCCAATCGCTCGCCCACTAAGGTCCCTCTCATTGGTGCATGCCCCCTTGGCTTACATCGTGATTGGCCTCTTGGGACGAAATTTGTTTGTTGAATGCACTACCTCGACCGGGGCATGTGTTGGATCTACGATAGAAGCGGTACCAAGCCAGGCGCAAATATTACCCATAGAAGCCTATCATAAACTACGTGACATATTATTTTTGCTTCATGTTGTAATGTTAGTTATGTGTAGCGAATTACGTGATTATATTGTGATTGTGTGTGACAAATAATGCTAGAAAACCAACGACCCTAAAAATTGCCCAAATATTCATAAACACCAATTGGCCAAAGAGTTATACCTAAATACGTGTCCCGCAATCCCGGGCGATCGCCACAAAAATAAGCGACGCCCAGGACGGCCTGTAACGGATCCCACGACGCTGCATAACGCGCAAAGGACGTTATTGGGCAATCACGCAAAATTAATTCGTATGTACGAAAAAATAGACGAACAGAATACGAGTACCAGTCAGGGACGCATTTTCAGCGCCCCTGGCTGGGCGCCAATTATTTCAACGCCCCTGATGGGCGCTGAAGTTGCTGCTTGGCCTTTTGGCCAGGCACCGCAGCCTCGGTGCCCGCGCACAAAATATACGTAGCAATAAAAAATTCGTAACAAATTTGCTACGAGGACGTATGGAAAAGGCACTCAATTCTAAGAACGACTTATAAAATAAACAACTCTTTGTGTCGTCATTAGGCCTCCTATGACGACAATGTTCGGCACCAAAACCGAGCAAGCTAATTAAAATAACCTTGAATGTCACATGGGCAAAGTATTCAAAAAAATGATGTTCAAATAAAGTTTTCAAGGAAAAATAATGTTCGAATAAAAAAATAAATAAATCCGAGTCTAGACTAGGCTATGCCAAAGTACAATCCAAATCAAGTCTTAGTTGTCTTATACATAGAATCGGTCCTAATGCTTGGTGTCGTTCTGCAAATTAAAAGGTTAAACCATATTGATTCTCCCTTCTTAACATTTAAATCAATAAGCACCCATATGTAATTGTCATCCCCTGCTAAGAATCTACGACCTCAATACTTTCTGTCACCAATAAAAAGAATATATTAGGTAATTCAAGTATTTGCAAAATGGAAACAGTCACATTCTGAAAATCATTCCTCCATAGTCGCACAACCCCCGAAGCGAGCCTAAGGTGTCAATACCATTGGCATAAAAAAAATTAATTAATGGCCTCAAGGCTTAGGATCACATTGGGTCACGACTATCATAGTCTTCTCGAGCCACTCGCTCCTTGAAATACTCCTAAGTACGGACTAAAAGATTTTCCATGAATGCAACTTGACGAACCATGAAAATACCCAAATCGGCATGCCATAGGGCTACCATCGGGGTAAGGCAATACACAATAAGAGGGAAGCCGCACTAATGATTCTAGTCTTGCAAAAATGAAAATTCGATCTCCCCAACTAACTACCTTGCCAACATTAAGCAAAATGGCGCATGACAAATGAACACCCAAGGGTTAAAATCTAAAAGTGTCAAACAACGAAAGTTATGGTCCAATTAGCCTAAGTCTGAGAGTCGCTTGGTCAAGTATTATAGGCTTACGCCACGTCATTATTTTGAGTCTAGGCCACCTCCTTGTATTCATACACGGGTTATAATCAGAAAAATTAATGAAAGTTCGAGTCTAAATCACAACTTCCAATTAAATCCCGAAAACTGAAATCTGAAAAGAAGCAAAAAAATTATTTTCGATGTAATTCTTTCGTTAAATTTTAATAAAGTAAAAACAACATTTTGAATCTACGCTATTTGCACATTTTAAGAAACGACTAAATACACTTGCAAAGTAAGACAATTTAAAGGTCCACCGTAGGCCTACTAAAATTAAAGGTCCACTATAGGCCTACCAGACGAGGCTCACTCAGTCTTGCCTCGTGACTCAAAGACCACGACCATCTACCTTTTAGCCCAAGTAAAAAGGGGGAGAAATCCCAAGCAAAAAAAGAAAAAAGAGAAAGAGAAAAGGGAGAGAGAAAAGAGCGAGCCATGAAATAATTAAAGAGAAAGAGAAAAGGGAGAGCGAAAAGAGCGAGCCATGAAATACTTAAAGAGAAAGAGAAAAGGGAGAGCGAAAAGAGCTAGCCATGAAATATTTAGCCCGTACCTCCCAAAGTGCGGAATTTACCCAAGTAAACGAAGGAAAAGAATTGAGTCAACAAATCCAAATCATATCACAAAAAAATATACATAAAGTTCTACGACCTTTTACCCTTTCCAATCCTCACGCTTGACTAATACCTATACAAATTATCCTATCTCATTCAACCCCTCTTTCAAGCCGTCTTGAGTCACGAATAAAAAAAAGACAAATAATAAAAAAGAAACTTTGCAAAGCGCCTTTGAAGTTCGTCTAAAAGAAAAAAAAAAGCATTTAGCGCACAAAAAGATTCGCAAATATTTGGCAAAAAAGGAAAAGAAGCAACGCACCAAAAAAAAATCTGCCCAAAAATCATTTTCAGCGCCCAGAGCCGGGCGCCGGAATCTATAACGCCCCAGCCTGGGCGTTGAATCTCTCTGCTTTCCAAATTTTGTCCAGAAGTGCTCGTCATTTTATCCGCACATACACGGAAAAATAACGAACACTTGGAGGGGTACAACACGTATTCAGATATACGTACCAAAAAACACATGAAAAGATTTTTGTGCAAATACATGTACTTAAAAAATAAAACAAATTTTTGGCTTACGGCAAAGCAGCAGATTAAAATAATAATAAACTTCACTTATTTCACCCTATTTCAAATATTACGATTCCGCTCGAACGTACTTGTTTAAAATTGGCATTCTAAAGAAACCATTTTCTGGCTAAGAACTACGCAAGACCTGATTCCAAATTAAATCTATTTAAGGCGGATACGTAGGCAATCCATGATTCGGTCCAACCAATTTGCAAAAACGTTAGAGCCTATAGAATAACAAGAATAAAAACTAGAGTCCCTTATTGAAATTTAATTACTTGCAATCCAAGTCGAAAGAAAAATTTAAGTCAAAGGAAGAATCCAAGACATCAAGATGCCAAAATAAGCACACATCGAAAAATAATAAGGGCACGTACCCTTGCCAGAAAGAGTACTCACACTCCTAGGCACTTAGCCAATACTCAAAAGATCGCTTTGCCTCAATTGAATAGGGGCTAGCGCGAGCGTCCATGACCTCTAAAGTACTCGACTTGACCCTCCCTAAAGCGAACTAACTCACTTAAAGACCTTCTTTCACCACTAGACACAGTCATAATCGCCAATAAGTAGTAAAGGCAGTAAGCTTGCAATAAAGAGGATTGTTCTACGGCATCGCCCCATCGTTCCTTCGAACTCAGGGCACCCGTTCTTGGTAAATCGAATACTTGCGAATCCCCTTTGAAAAAAAATCAGACATTGTCAATAGGACTTGGAACTTAACCAAGGCTTACCCTACTCGGACATATGACACGGGCATCTAAAATCGAAATCTGAAAGCATCATTAATGAGAAGACATAATAGCAACTGGGAGCTAAAAAATTGAAATGAAAGAGCTAGGGAAAGAACTAAGTATACCTTGGCCTTTTGTACAGACCTACACCAAGTAAATCTAAGTCAATTTGAAAGCGGTTTATATTCCCGCAATTCTGGAAATGATGGCCCTAAAAACCTAAAGCATGTGCCACACGGGCACAAGTAATATCTTGACGCCTACACCCTGGCTTCTAGCAAATCCTTAGACAACATTCCGAAAATCGTAACAGTATTTTGATTCACTCATGTAATCCTGTATGAACCCTTCTATAAGTCAACTTACTTAGGACACCTCAGATTATACACAGTAGGACTCGGATTTCAAATAATTTTCAAAGACTTCTTCGAACATAATAAAGTGTCGTTGGTTTAAGCTAAGTATGCGTTTATCTCGATGTTGCAAATGAGTCAAAGAGATCTCTAAATATGATTATGGGTAAAGAAAGGCACCTAGCTTTTGGTCAAGGCACACTTCAACATGTGACTACCTTGACCATGGCAATTTCGCACAATACGACATTTACAAGAGGAGTAGCAAGTCACTACTCGAACGTACCTCGCACTAAACGAGTCTGGTTCAAACTATTCATGATCCATGTCACCATGAATGCATAAAAACGTATGCCAAGCATTATAGCACCAAGCCAATCCCGTAGCTACAATTGGGGGCTTGAGAAAAACACTCTAAAAATGCTCGAAATAATGATTTTATCGCAAATTCTCGACGCTAATGCTATACACACGTCATAGGGGCACAATCCTAAGGTTTGATCGTGTAAAACGAACCTTAGCATGGATACAACCCCTCCCAAATTCTAAGCGCTACTTAGAATATATAAAGTCACCCCACTAATAAGGGTAACTGAAAATCGCGAGTCACCAAAACTCCGATCAAACTACTGCACATAACGGTCGCCCTACAAGCGCCCGTTACACAGTCTGCGTCGTTCCAAGGCAAAAGCGAAAGAAAAAAAACTAGGATAAAAAAAAAAAAAAAAAAAAAAAGAAACATCTATGAATCCTCGCATCGAACGAAGTAATAAGCCGTGCACACCCACGCAGAAGGTGCTACACTTGTTCGAGCACCTGAACGAGGCATGATGAAGTACTCCAATGCAAAAATTATAATGATATCCCAACACCTAGAGGAATGTTCTAAGACACGTTGTTAGGCCACACAAGCCTACGTCGCACCATAAGTTCAACCATCCCACGGTATAAGTCTAAAAAAACGAGAGAGTAAGGCATATTGCACTAATACGGGCACGACCAAGAGCATGTGTAAAAGAGGCAAAGACTACTTATCCCCCAAATTCAAAACACAAGCCACACGACTTCTACATTAAGGATTAAAGGTAGCAAAACATTACCTACCACGGAAGGGATAGCTCGCACCTACACGAGCGGAACCCCAAGGCATCTTTCTCGAAAGAACCTACAAAAATCGTACGCCAAAAGGAAGCATCCCAACATGCATGCTTGGGGGCTCCAAGCTACGAAACGACCATAGCAAAAAAAAAAAAAAAGAGTCTCAAAGCAAATGTTTGAACGATAAAAAAGGGCACGATGCTTGAGCCCACTTCATGAATGGGCCTGAACCCTATCAAGCTTCTAAGCAAATTATTCAACATCAGTCATTGCTCAAAAAAAAATGATTCAAGCGAACTGATTAATGGACCGCACGCGACGGCCATTCTATGAACGCTCGTTCGCACATACATATCATCATTCTAAGTATCGAACATTCACGAACGCGTTCAAAAGAAGAAAAATATACGTTCAAAATAACAACAAGAGCGATTAATGTCTTACGCCTCAAGGTATGTTCCTCGGGCCATATAGACTCGCCCGACTATTGCAATAACTGTACGCCTTAAGAGCAACAGTTCCTTTAAATAATCGCCCCAAAGTGACAAACACCGTAGTCCACCAATCGGCTACGGCTTCTCGAGAAATCATCACGAGAAAGTCCTGCCTGGGACGCACTTTCAACGCCCAGGACCAAGCGCCAGATATTCCGATGCCCGGCCCTGGGCGCTGAAAATCAGCTCAACTCATTGTGATCTCTAAAATTCTACGTTCCAAAAATAAAGAAAAACAAAAGAGAAGAGAATACGTAGAATTTCCAAGTAAAAAAGAGGCCAACTGTGTCATCAAAAGACCAGCCCAAACAACATTTTCAACGCCCAACCTAGGGCGTGAATTATTTCAACGCCCAGGCCTGGGCGCCGAAAATGAACCCAGGCTCTATAGGACCCTGCCGTATCCATTCGACTCGAAAATTTCCGATTTCTTTACTGAAAGTCGCACCTCACGGCTTTGTTAAGAGTAGCACACCACTTAAAAGATCGCTCGCACTTACGAGCACGATCCCAAACACGATCAAGGATATTACAAAATGCGTATCCCCAAGGAACCTCTTTGACAAGAAATGACCGCCAAGCACGAGTGCTTGGGGGCTCGAAAGAAAATATATATTTCAAAAGAGAGTATGCAAAGTTAAAACAATATTCCCAGACTACGCTGTACGAAGTCCCGTGTTTGGATAATCTCAAAAGATAAAACCAGATTACGACCTCAAGACAAAGGTCGCCGTTGATATTTATACATAGTCCCCTAATCAAGGACCCGAGTAGTGGCAAAATTGAGCTGTAAAGATTAGCTCAAAACCATGAAAGATAATGACCACAAGACAATGGTCCGTCTAAGCATGTTGTCAACCCACATTCAGGTTGCAACTAAATCCGAGCATCCCTCGAAAGAAAAATAAAATTCTTCAAAAAACAAAAAAACAGGCTCGCCCACCTTCAGCGGGCGGGGTCTGCATCACTAACCGCGCAGGTCCTCAGTTTTCGAAAATAAAAATCTTCAAAAACACAAAACAGGCTCGCCATCTTCAGCCGGCGGGGTCTACGTCACAAACCACATAGGTCCTTATTTTCAAAAACATCAAAACAGATTCGTCCACTTCTATCGGACGGGGCGTCCACCCTCAGCGGACAGGCTCGCCCACCTTCAGCGGGCGGGGTCTACGTCACTAACCGCGCAGGTCCTTAGTCGCTGCAGTGATAACTTTTCCTGGTTTATCTTTTTCCAAAAATCAAAAGATGGTTTATCTTTTTCCAAAAATCAAAAGATGGTTTATCTTTTTCCAAAAATCAAAAGATGGTTTATCTTTTTCCAAAAATCAAAATATGGTTTCCCTTTTCCAAAAATCAAAGGATGGTTTCCCTTTTCCAAAAATCAAAGGATCGTTTCTCTTTTCAAAAAATCCAAAAATTGGTTTTCCGCTTTTCCAAAAAGAGTTATGTGCCGGATTTTCCTTCGTTTTACATCCTATAAAAACAAGGGGGTTTTCTCGTTTAGCTAACCCTGAAAATGAGAATCTTTAAAAACATTTTTACCTCGTGATCGGGCTTGGCCAGGCCTGGTTACACTTTATAGCTTTCATTTCGAAAACGTCTGTAGATACTTCCAATGACAAAGCGAGGGAGTTTCTATACATTTGTAGGTACTTCCAATGACAAAGTGAGGGAGTTTCTATACTTAACAAATTCCAATGACACGTGAGGAATATGTTAACACTTCAAGTGATGACCCTAAATGCAAATGTTATCACTCGGGGGCTCGTGAGACCCTCGCAAAACAGGTCACATACACCATGGCTTGTATGACGCACTCCGTCTAATACTTTGACCATCGTCTTACTCCAAGACTCAGTCAAAGTTGGGGCTAACTGTAGACACCTACTTTTGTCCCCATTCCCGAAAGGGAAGGTTCGATGATGAGAACATAAATATCCACTTGGCAACGCATCTCCTATAAAATAACGAATCTCGATCACCCTTTTCATTTCAGCCAAACCTGCTATTTATAGAAACCTGCAAAAAATAGTGACTGCCATAACGGGTAGTTGTAAAAAGTGGCAAGACATAAAAGATAGAAATCTGTCGGAATTAGTTGTTACACTCCAACATAAATCCTAAAAGAGATAGAATTTACAAAAGGAATTCTATTCCTGGTATAATTCGAAAATAAGAGTTACGTATTAATTAAAATCCTAACGAACCTAGAGTTCGTAACGGGCCCAGACGCATTCCGTCAAAAAGTTGATACGCACTAAGAAACTCGGATAAGTCTCAAAAGCTCCGTGATTAAGAGTCCAAATCTGACAAAAGGCTAGGCTCAGACCCTATTTTCAACGCCTGGGTCTGGGCGCCGAAATCATCGGCGCCCAACCCTGGGCGCTGAAAATACCTGGGGTCGTGCCGTGTCCGAATTCTCTTTGGATTCGTTTCTAAAGATCTATCTTTCCACAAACTCCTTCCCTATAAATATAGCCTAAAAACCGACGTGAAGAGAACACACAATTCCATAACCTGAGTATTGACTCTAGCCTTAAGCCTAGCCTCACGCTGCGAAATTGATCCGGCGTTCTGTCGCAATCGACCCAAAAGTCGAACAGAACGCGTCCTGCCCCTTGTAGCTGATGAATTAAGCCCAAATACTGGAACACTGCTTAGAAACCCGAGATTCGTTAAATAAAAGGAGAAATAGCAAAGCCAAGTGGTTAGTTTTCTGAGAACCGTGATGCACCTCTCAAGGGTGCGTTGTAATGTGTCCCTCATATGATTTAATCGCTTTCATCACCCTTTTATAAAATTGTCAAACTATTAATTTGATTGATCTATCACGCCTAATAAAGATAATACCTTGGACAATTGAACTATCATGCTAGGCACCTTAAATCAATCTAAATAAGATAATCACGATCGATTTAGTATTATGTGTTGCATATTGCTAAAATCAATTCAGAGTAGTTTAATTGTTTAAACGCATGTCCCTTCAATTATTTATGCTGAGCTAGTAAGCATAACCTGCCTCTGGAGTTATCGATGATCACTCCTCTCGGTAGTTACAGTCCCCCGAACTCTCAATCTCTGCCCTGCGGGTGTACGTTGAGCGATCCCCACACCAAGGATCACAAGGGAACCTATGGCCGTCATGGTCGAACATAATTGCACTCCCTTTATGTCACGATAACCGGGTTTTGTCAGTTTTTCTCATTGTCGTTAAAAACTGAATGGCGACTCCTATATTACTAGTCGATTGGGTGTAAACTCAAAGGAAATCTAACTACACTTGATCTGACGACGTCACGCCCACGAGGGACGAGGTCATGCATTAGCCTCGTGCTTTTTCGACCCCCTCACAATAGGTCCAATAAGCCACCCAAGATCTCGGAAGTGGTTGAAGACATGCACAGTGTTAGGTTATGATACATATGACAATTCATAAATCATGCGGAAAAATGAAGGAAATAATGCCCTTGGTCCAAGTATGCATTCTATGTTAAGTCTAATAAATGCGGTTCAGTATTAATTAACAAGTTAATAATTCAGTGAGATCAAGTGAGCTGAATGCCTAGCTAGAGGCCGCTTTAGTTCAAGTGGAATTAATGATATTAATCCACAGCTTACTCTTGACTGAACCCGTAGGGTCACACAAATAGTACGTAAACGGATCAAGTATTTAATAGCATTAAATACTCCATCTATGAATATTCGGAACCGACGGATCTTGGTTTCAGTGGGAGCTAAGATCGTCACAGGCAAGGAATGAATACTCCGGAAACGATGATATTGCCGGAAACGGAAATATGGATCGTATCGGAAATATAAATATTATCCAAGTCGTAGATGTTGCCGGAAACGGAAACATGGTACGTGTCGGAAAATATTATCGGAAATGGAAATATTGCCAGAATCGGAAATATTGCCGGAAACGGAAATATTGTCAGAATCGGAAATATTACCGGAATCGGAAAATTTAATCGGAAGCGCATCGTACGAATAAGCATCGGACGAGGCCTGCCGGACGAGGCCCAGCACGAAGCCAGGCCATCGCCCAGCAAGCCAAGCGCGGCGCACAAACAGCCACGCCAGGCCCAGCGCAAGGCCAGGCCCAGCAGGCTGCGCGCAGCGCGCAGCGCGCATAGCGCGCGCAGCGCGCACAGCGCGCACAGCACGCACAGCGCACAGCGCGCACAGCACGCGCAGCGCGCAGCGCGCGCGGGCGCTGAGTGGGCTGCTGCTCGCGCGCACGCATGGGGCCCATCGTGGCTGCCGTGCGTGTGTGTGCAAGTGTTTGTGTTCGTGCACGTTTCCTAAAACATGCAGAGTTCGGTTAATGATTAAATTCCTAATTCTATTTTATAAATTAATTAAATTAGAGTTCTTGTAGGATTCTAGGTTTAATTAATTTGTATCTGAATAGGATTTCGATTCCCTTTCCATACCGCTATAAATATGAGGCTAGGGCTCACAATTTATAACACAAGTTTCAAAGTATTCAAAGTGAGTTTTTGAGAGAAAAATACAGTCACACATTTGCCTATAAAGTGCCGAAAATAATAGTACCTTAAGGGCGATTCTAGTTGGTCAATCTTAAGGCGGATCCGGACGTGCTGTGGACTATCTACGGAGGGACGACACTTGGAGTCCTAAAGACTTGTTCTTGTTCGGTTCGGGCGCAGCTAGGGAAGGCACGCAACAAAGAGTATGCATCTAATCTATGCTAAATGATTATGTGTAAATAATATGTTTTCCTGGGTTTATGGTTTTTCCGCATGATTTATGAATTGTCATATGTATCATAACCTAACAGTGGTATCAGAGCCCCTTATTATTTTCATAATCTAAATTGCATGAACATGGTTAAATATTACAAATTTGCAAGAATTAAAAGGGGTGATTAATTTTCGTAATTGTTAATTAATTGCAAATTGCGTTTATTTAATTATACGTACGCAGTTTTTCGGCAGTTTCTTCGTTACTCATACGAATTGAGTGATTTTTGTGTCAATTCCGCATGTAAAAGGCATTCTAAAATTTTGACAAAAATAATATTTTTCTGCCGAACCCAGAATTCTCAAATTCGAAGCCTAACTATGACTTTTCGAAGGTTTTAGTTTTTCGAATGCAAAATTTCGTAAATTTAAGATGTTAAATTAAATATTTGCGATTCTTGTTGATAAATCTTGAATTTTTGATTGACCTACTGCATATGTTTAACAAGTTTGAATGCCTAGTCTTGTTAATTATGCAATCTAATTATTAATTATGATTAATTTGTTGAAAATTAGAATAATTTAGAATTAATTTGATTTTCATAATTAATTGTAATTTAATTAGAAACCTATGATTAAAAACCACCATAAAAATTGTAAATTTACGATAAATTTTAAATTTTTATGACCTAGACTTGAATCCATAACAATCGGAAATCAATTGGATAATAAATTTTCGATTTTTTCGCCCTAAAATTATGAAATTAATATTATTTATTAATTTGTCATTAATTTTAAATATAAATTTTAAATTTTTATGCGATTCGTTCATAAAACTTGCACGCACGAAGCAATGGACGCTTCGTGTTACCCTTAAGGGGTGTTGTATAATGCGGGCATGCGACGACGAGCAAGGGAGCTCGTCGCCCGTGCGGCACGAATGCAATGAGCAAGGGCGTAGTGCACGAGCACAAGGCAGCAGCCCTGCCTTGTGTCGTGTGCCACGAGCAATGGACGAATGGGCATGGGCGTAGGGCGAGCCAAGGCAGTCGCGTGTGGGCAGCAAGTGAGCTGCGCCACAACGCGCGCTGCCTCGCACAAGAGCGCGCAGCCTCGCGCGCAGCGAGCGCAAGCTCGCGTGCCACGAGCGCTGCGCCTAGCATTGCTCGCGCGCACAGCGAGCGATGTCGCGCGCCCAGCGAGCGATGTCGCCCGCCCAGCGAGCGATGTCGCGCGCCCAGCGAGCGATGGCTCGCGCGCCCAGCGAGCGATGTCGCGCGCCCAGCGAGCGATGTCGCGCGCCCAGCGAGCGATGTCGCGCGCGCACTGCGAGCGATAGCCAGCGTGCGATGAGCGCTGGCGCGCGCAGCGAGCACCAATGCGTGCGGAGGCTTGCGATAGGGATGCAGCAGCTATGCGACGAGCGCATGGGCTGCGCGCACATGGCCAGCAATGGCTGTGTGCGTGCGGCCCATGGGCGTGCAACGCGTAGGGTGTTTGCGTTACGATTAGATCGTTTTGAATGTTTAATTTGAAAATTTCAGTTCACGTAATTTTAATTAATTTTAAAATTAATAATTTAAATTATTTTCTTGGATTTTAATTTTGAATATTATAATTATAATAAATGTTATTTATTCTAATTATTTTACTAAAATTAAAATCATGAATTAATTTAAATGCGACTGAAATTAAATTAAACTTTTTGGATTCAATTATAAATTTATATGAGCTTTAAATTTTAATTAAATTTGTATGTTTCCGGTTAGACTAGAAATACATTTTTATGTTTAAAATTGGTAAAGCATATGAATTTATTGGTTTAAGTGGGAGCGCTTTTTAGTCATAAACTCTTGATTAGGTCTACAAATCCTTAAGGTTAAAACAACTTGATTAGAATTAATAAGGACTGAATAATTGGTAGATTATTGGTGCCCTTGATTAATTGCTGCAAATGTTTACGTGATGCATAATGTGTTTTACTAACCAGCTATGTGGGCCATTCATGATAATGAATGGGTGAATGGTATATATTGTATATGTACTGTTTTGCAGGTTATGAAGTGACTAGTATGGCCAAATAGGATAGAAAATATGGTCTGCGTACCATTAATTTGAATGTAATTGGTCTAAAGAACCAAAGTTATTTTTCAATTCAAATATGGTCTGCGAACCATCAAATAGTTGTAATTAGTTATAGCTTATCCTATTTGAAGAAAATGGTGCCTCCCACGGAGATTTTCAAGACGGACTTTGAAGTCAAAGCTTCAAGATGAAGTCGGGCCATACTAGATCACAAATATCTTATGCATGTTTTAAGTTATTTATTGTTTTAAATATGTCTTAAAATGCATGAGATCAAAAGCTTGATTATGTTGCATGATTAAGGATTTTAGTTCACTTAAAATCTAATCAACATAGTAAGAGCCTTAAGTTCCAAACTTAAAAATTGAGTTAAAAGGTGCCATGCCAAAATATACACTTGCTTGGATATCCTTTACATCAATCTAGTAATAGTTTTCGCTCAGCGAGGTGTTACTTATTGGTCCTAAAGGGGCAAGGTACACAAATAATTGTGAGTACATGTTAGTTTTGGTGAAACTCAACGATATAAGTAAGGAGTCCTTTTATGTCGTGGCAAATTCGATAGGTTTACCTAATAAGTTCTTAGACGTACCTATCAACCAAGAATAGTTTCTAGACTATTAGCAAAAGGCTTTTGCTTACCTAAGATGTTCTAGGATTAAGTCGACAAACTGTGCTTAGTTCTTCAATGATTTTAGGATCTTGGAATCATTTTATTCACACCTGCCGGAAGACATAATTTGAATAAAATGCTTAATAAACATTGAATTATGCATGTATGCTAGAATTTAAAGTTTATTAAGAGAAACTGTGAATGGTTATTTATTTGTTTATTCTTTTCAATTGTAGTTTTAATATGGCAAACAACAATTCATTCAACATTCGATCAATTCTCGAAAAGGAGAAGTTGAACGGGAAAAACTTCCTTGACTGGCAAAGGAACTTGCAAATAGTTCTTATGCAGGAAGAAAAGGAGTATGTCCTAGATGAGGCGATGCCCGAAGCTGCAGGCGACGGGGTCACTCAGGCAGCCCTCAATCGTTGGATTGATGCCAACAAGGATGTGAAATGTCTAATGCTCGCCACCATGAGTGCGGATCTGCAGAAAACGTTCATCAACTCAGATGCTTTCACAATCATTAGTGAGTTGAAGAACATGTTCCAAGATCTGGCTCGAGTCGAAAGATTCGAGACTCATAGGCAAATTCTTGAGACCAAGCTTAAGAAAGGCGAGCCCGTAAGTCCACATGTTCTCAAAATGATTGGACTCATTGAGAATATGAGTCGGCTGGATCAGCAATTTTCTCAGGAAATGGCTATAGACACCATCCTCCATTCTCTTCATAGCGGGTATGATCAGTTCAAACTGAACTACAGTATGAATAGTCTGGACAAAACGCTCACTGAGCTTCACGGTATGCTGAAGACCGCTGAAAAGACGCTCAAAAGTGATAAGCAGGATGTGCTTATGGTGCGTGGGGGCAAGTTCAAGAAATCTGGAAAGAAGAGGAATGCTAAGAAAGGTGGCAACAAAGCCAGCCCAACTAAGCAAACTGACGCCAAATCTGCAAAGAGAAAGGTCAGTCAACCCACTTCTGAATCCGAATGCTTCTACTGCAAGAAGAAGGGGCATTGGAAGAGAGATTGCTTGAAGCTAAAGGAAGATCAGAAGAACGGAACAGTCGTTCCATCTTCAGGTATTTTCGTTATAGACTGTATACTTGCTAATTCAACTTCTTGGGTATTAGATACAGGTTGTGGCTCACACTTATGTTCCAATCCACAGGGACTAAGAAGAAGTAGAAAGTTAAGCAAGGGTGAAGTCGACCTACGAGTGGGAAATGGAGCACGGATTGCTGCATTAGCTGTAGGAACTTACTATTTGTCGTTGCCCTCCGGGCTAGTTTTGGAACTGGAAGAATGTTTCCATGTTCCAAGTCTTACTAAAAACATCATTTCAGTTTCTTGCTTAGATGCTAAGGGATTTTCCTTTATAATAAAAGACAATAGTTGTTCGTTTTATTTTAAAGAGATGTTTTATGGATCTGCTAGATTAGTCAATGGACTTTATTTATTAGATCACGACAAACAAGTATATAACATAAATACCAAAAAGGCCAAAAAGGATGATTCAGATCTCACCTATCTGTGGCATTGTCGATTAGGCCATATAAACTTGAAACGCTTAGAAAGACTTCAAAGGGAAGGAATTCTAGAACCATTTGACTTAGAGGATTATGGTAAATGCGAATCATGTTTACTTGGCAAAATGACAAAGCAACCTTTCTCTAAAGTTGGAGAAAGAGCAAATGAACTATTGGGTTTAATCCATACAGATGTATGTGGACCAATGAGTACAAATGCTAGAGGTGGTTTCAGCTACTTTATCACTTTCACTGATGACTTCAGTAGGTATGGTTATGTCTACCTAATGAAGCATAAGTCTGAATCCTTTGACAAATTCAAGGAATTTCAGAGTGAAGTAGAGAATCAATTAGGCAAGAAGATTAAGGCACTGCGGTCTGATAGAGGCGGTGAATATCTGAGCTATGAATTTGATGACCATCTGAAAGAATGTGGAATTCTATCAGAATTGACTCCTCCTGGAACACCACAATGGAACGGTGTGTCAGAATGGAGGAACAGAACCTTGCTAGACATGGTCAGGTCAATGATGGGTCAGGCCGAACTTCCATTAGAATTTTGGGGACATGCACTAAATACAGCTGCACTCACTATAAATAGAGCTCCGTCTAAAGCTGTCGAAAAGACTCCATACGAATTATGGTTTGGAAAGCCTCCAAATGTGTCTTTTCTTAAGATTTGGGGATGTGAAGTATACGTCAAACGATTAATTTCAGACAAACTTCATCCAAAATCTGACAAATGTATCCTTGTGGGCTATCCAAAGGAAACAAAGGGGTATTACTTCTACAATACATCTGAGAACAAAGTGTTTGTTGCTCGAGATGGTGTCTTTTTGGAGAAGGATCACATTTCCAAAATGACAAGTGGGAGAAAAGTAGACCTCGAAGAAATTCGAGTCGAACAACAAACTCTAGAGAATGCTCAAGATGACATTCAGGATGAAACTCAGAGATCTTTAGAAGAATCTGGTGAGAATCATGGTCAATCTAGAAATGTTACCCCGCGTAGATCGCAAAGATATAGATCTCAACCGGAAAGGTACTTAGGTATTTTGACGAACGAGAGCTATGACGTTCTATTACTTGAAAGTGATGAACCTGCGACTTACAAGCAAGCTATGACGAGCCCTAGCTCCAAGCAATGGCAAGAAGCCATGCAATCTGAATTAGACTCCATGTCTGAAAACCAAGTATGGGATTTGGTCGATTTGCCAGATGGCTACCAAGCCATTGGAAGCAAATGGGTTTTCAAACTGAAAAAGGACAAGGATGGGAAACTTGAAGTTTTCAAAGCTAGATTGGTTGCAAAAGGTTACAGGCAAGTCCACGGTGTGGATTACGATGAAACCTTTTCACCAGTTGCAATGCTAAAGTCTATTCGAATAATGTTAGCAATCGCTGCATATTACGATTACGAAATATGGCAGATGGATGTCAAAACTGCTTTCTTAAACGGCGTTTTAACAGAAACTGTGTTTATGACACAGCCTGAAGGTTTTGAGGATCCAAAGAATGCTAAAAAGGTATGCAAGCTAAAGAAGTCAATCTACGGATTGAAGCAGGCATCCAGGAGCTGGAATATACGTTTTGATGAAGCAGTCAGTGACTTTGGTTTCATCAAGAACGCGGACGAATCTTGTGTATACAAGAAGGTTAGTGGGAGAAAAATTGCTTTCCTAGTATTATATGTCGACGACATATTGCTTATCGGAAATGACATTCCTATGTTGAACTCTGTCAAGATTTGGCTTGGGAAATGTTTTTCGATGAAGGATCTAGGAGAAGCACAGTACATATTGGGCATCAAGATTTACAGAGATAGATCTAAAAAGATGATTGGACTTAGTCAAAGCACTTATATCAATAAGGTGCTTGATAGGTTCAAGATGGCGGACTCCAAGCGAGGCTACCTACCCATGTCTCATGGAATGACTCTAAGCAAGACTCAGTGCCCAAAAACACTTGATGAGCGTAGACGAATGAATGGGATTCCATATGCATCATTGATTGGTTCAATAATGTATGCTATGATATGTACACGCCCGGATGTTGCGTACGCACTCAGTGCTACGAGCAGATACCAGTCAGACCCAGGAGAGGCGCATTGGACTGCTGCCAAGAATATTCTGAAGTACCTGAAAAGGCGCAAAGATGACTTCCTGGTCTATGGTGGAGATGATGAATTAATTGTTAAAGGCTATACGGACGCAAGTTTCCAAACCGACAAAAATGATTTCAGATCACAGTCTGGGTTTGTCTTCTGCCTCAACGGAGGAGCAGTAAGCTGGAAAAGTGCTAAGCAAAGCACCATTGCGGATTCTACAACTGAAGCGGAGTACATTGCTGCACATGAAGCAGCAAAGGAAGCTATATGGCTAAGGAAGTTCATAGGAGAACTTGGTGTAGTCCCCTCCATTAAAGGACCAATAGCCCTGTATTGTGATAATAACGGAGCTATTGCACAGGCAAAAGAGCCTAGACACCACCAGAGAGTCAAGCATGTACTTCGTAGATTTCACCTTCTACGAGAGTTCGTTGAAAGAAAAGAAGTCGAGATAAGCAAAATTGGAACTGATGACAACATATCAGATCCATTAACTAAACCTCTGCCGCAGGCGAAGCACAACTCGCACACTGCAGCTATGGGAATCAAGCATATTGGAGAATGGCTTTGATGTCTCTGTTTAATGTTTTAAAGTTTTAGAGTTTAAATCTTTGTAAAACATTATTGGTTAATCATTCATAATAAATGAAAAGAATTCATTTTTCCATTTAATTTGTGGTTTATTAAATGATGAGTCCCTTCAATTTGACGATATATTCAAGATAGACTGTCAGGACCAGTCCTGTGACTAAGAAATGTCTATCAAGTGAACTTGAATGTCAAAGGTTGAAAATGGTCCCTAATCGGAGTTTTCTATAAAATTGGACGCATAGAAAACGTTAGACGATTAGAATGCAAGATGACTAGTAGTTCTGTTTCTTGAACTATGTGGACATGGCAATGTCATAATCATTTGCATAGATACTTACTTTGGGAAGACTAGTATCGGACGAGACCTATGAAACTTTACTGTAAGAGATGAAAGTCTGTCATAAGTAAATTTCATTAAATTATTAGACACTAAATCCTCAATACCTGAGTGATTTGAAGATTACTTGTTTGAGAACTGGTTGCTTTGACGTTGACCAACCGTCGCACCGTAAAAGGAGGCTATAAAGGCAACGCTCAGGTAATCACCTATCAAACGAAGTCTAATCTCAAGATCGCAAGATTGGGATTGTCCTCCCATAAATCGGGATGAGATGCTTAAAAGTTGTACAAGGCCACTCGGAGAGCTAGAAACTGTGAAATGCATGGCCGTGCTCGGATGAATCATAGGCTATGATTATCTGTTTATTTGATCAGTTGAACTCTGAAACCGAGGAACACCTCTGGACATAATAAGGATGACAACTCTTACCTTATGTTCAAGAGCAAGCATCGAGTGACAAAGGAATTAGGAAATGCACACTTGTCCCTAAGGACAAGTGGGAGACTGAAGGAAATAATGCCCTTGGTCCAAGTATGCATTCTATGTTTAGTCTAATAAATGCGGTTCAGTATTAATTAACAAGTTAATAATTCAGTGAGATCAAGTGAGCTGAATGCCTAGCTAGAGGCCGCTTTAGTTCAAGTGGAATTAATGATATTAATCCACAGCTTACTCTTGACTGAACCCGTAGGGTCACACAAATAGTACGTAAACGGATCAAGTATTTAATAGCATTAAATACTCCATCTATGAATATTCGGAACCGACGGATCTTGGTTTCAGTGGGAGCTAAGATCGTCACAGGCAAGGAATGAATACTCCGGAAACGATGATATTGCCGGAAACGGAAATATGGATCGTATCGGAAATATAAATATTATCCAAGTCGTAGATGTTGCCGGAAACGGAAACATGGTACGTGTCGGAAAATATTATCGGAAATGGAAATATTGCCAGAATCGGAAATATTGCCGGAAACGGAAATATTGTCAGAATCGGAAATATTACCGGAATCGGAAAATTTAATCGGAAGCGCATCGTACGAATAAGCATCGGACGAGGCCTGCCGGACGAGGCCCAGCACGAAGCCAGGCCATCGCCCAGCAAGCCAAGCGCGCCGCACAAACAGCCACGCCAGGCCCAGCGCAAGGCCAGGCCCAGCAGGCTGCGCGCAGCGCGCAGCGCGCACAGCGCGCGCAGCGCGCACAGCTCGCACAGCACGCACAGCGCACAGCGCGCACAGCACGCGCAGCGCGCAGCGCGCGCGGGCGCTGAGTGGGCTGCTGCTCGCGCGCACGCATGGGGCCCATCGTGGCTGCCGTGCGTGTGTGTGCAAGTGTTTGTGTTCGTGCACGTTTCCTAAAACATGCAGAGTTCGGTTAATGATTAAATTCCTAATTCTATTTTATAAATTAATTAAATTAGAGTTCTTGTAGGATTCTAGGTTTAATTAATTTGTATCTGAATAGGATTTCGATTCCCTTTCCATACCGCTATAAATATGAGGCTAGGGCTCACAATTTATAACACAAGTTTCAAAGTATTCAAAGTGAGTTTTTGAGAGAAAAATTCAGTCACACATTTGCCTATAAAGTGCCGAAAATAATAGTACCTTAAGGGCGATTCTAGTTGGTCAATCTTAAGGCGGATCCGGACGTGCTGTGGACTATCTACGGAGGGACGACACTTGGAGTCCTAAAGACTTGTTCTTGTTCGGTTCGGGCGCAGCTAGGGAAGGCACGCAACAAAGAGTATGCATCTAATCTATGCTAAATGATTATGTGTAAATAATATGTTTTCCTGGGTTTATGGTTTTTCCGCATGATTTATGAATTGTCATATGTATCATAACCTAACAAAAAAACCATTAAGCCAGGAATACATATTATTTACACATAATCATATAGCATAATTTAGATGCATACTCTTTGTTGCGTGCCTTCCCTAGCTGCGCCCGAACCGAACAAGAACAAGTCTTTAGGACTCCAAATGTCGTCCCTCCGTAGATAGTCCACAGCACGTCCGGATCCGCCTTAAGATTGACCAACTAGAATCGCCCTTAAGGTACTATTATTTTCGGCTAAATGGACAAGAGTTATGGCTGATTTTTCTGCTTAAAAATCCTAGTTTTGAATACTTGAAAACTTATATATAAATAATGTCCCCTAGGCCCTTATTTATAGAGGTATGGAAAAGGAATTGTAATCCTACTAGGATGTGGATTTGTTAATTAGAACTTTATAGGACTCTAAATAACAAAGCAATTCTAATAAGATTAGGATTTTAATCTTCGCACGAATCCCTATAGAATTAGGATTTCCGGCATACGCATCGCACAAGTCGTGCACCCGCGCAGGCCTTGCGGCCCACGACAAGCGCACAACCCATGTGCGGTGCTGCGTGCGCGCGTGCGCCCTTGGCTGGGCCTGGCCTTGCGCTGGGCCTGGTCGAGGCGTGCGTTGCGTGCGGCTCGCTGGGCGATGGCCTGGCTTCGTGCTGGGCCTTCGTCTAGCGGGCCTCGTCCGATGCTAATTCGTACGATACGCTTCCGATTAAATTCCCGATTCCGGAATTCATTTCCGATACGAACAACATTTAATATTTCCGATTCCGGAATTAATTTCCGTTTCGAACAAATATTTAATATTTCCGTTTCCGGAATTATTTTCCGATTCCGATAATATTTCCGTTTCTGACAATATTTCCGTTTCCGGCAATATTTCCGATTCCGGCAATATTTCCATTTCCGATAATATTTTCCGATACGTACCATGTTTCCGTTTCCGGCAACATCTACGACTTGGATAATATTTATATTTCCGATACGATCCATATTTCCGTTTCCGGCAATATCATCGTTTCCGGAGTATTCATTTCTTGCCTGTGACGATCTCAGCTCCCACTGAAACCAAGATCCGTCGATTCTGAATATCCATTGATGGAGTATTTAATGCCATTAAATACTTGATCCATTTACGTACTATTTGTGTGACCCTACGGGTTCAGTCAAGAGTAAGTTGTGGATTAATATCATTAATTCCACTTGAACTGAAGCGGCCTCTAGCTAGGCATTCAGCTCACTTGATCTCACTGAATTATTAACTTGTTAATTAATACTGAACCGCATTTATTAGATTTAACATAGAATGCATACTTGGACCAAGGGAATTATTTCCTTCAGTCTCCCACTTGTCCTTAGGGACAAGTGTGCATTTCCTAATTCCTTTGTCACTCGATGCTTGCTCTTGAACATAAGGTAAGAGTTGTCATCCTTATTATGTCCAGAGGTGTTTCTCGGTTTCAGAGTTCAACTGATCAAATAGACAGATAATCATAGCCTATGATTCATCCAAGCACGGCCATGCATTTCACAGTTTCTAGCTCTCCGAGTGGCCTTGTACAACTTTTAAGCATCTCATCCCGATTTATGGGAGGACAATCCCAATCTTGCGATCTTGAGATTAGACTTCGTTTGATAGGTGATTACCTGAGCGTTGCCTTTATAGCCTCCTTTTACGGTGCGACGGTTGGTCAACGTCAAAGCAACCAGTTCTCAAACAAGTAATCTCAAATCACTCAGGTATTGAAGATTTAGTGTCTAATAATTTTAATGAAATTTACTTATGACAGATTTTCATCTCTTACAGTAAAGTTTCATAGGTCTTGTCCGATACTAGTCTTCCCAAAGTAAGTATCTATGCAAATGATTATGACATTTCCATGTCCACATAGTTCAAGAAACAGAACTACTAGTCATCTTGCATTCTAATCGTCTAACGTTTTCTATGCGTCCAATTTTATAGAAAACTCCAACTAGGGACCATTTTCAACCTTTGACATTCAAGTTCACTTGATAGACATTTCTTAGTCACAGGACTGGTCCTGACAGTCTATCTTGAATATATCGTCAAATTGAAGGGACTCATCATTTAATAAACCACAAATTAAATGGAAAAATGAATTCTTTTCATTTATTGTGAATGATAAACCCATAATGTTTTACAAAGATTTAAACTCTAAAACTTTAAAACATTAAACAGAGACATCAAAGCCATTCTCCAATATGCTTGATTCCCATAGCTGCAGTGTGCGAGTTGTGCTTCGCCTGCGGCAGAGGTTTAGTTAATGGATCTGATATGTTGTCATCAGTACCAATTTTGCTTATCTCGACTTCTTTTCTTTCAACGAACTCTCGTAGAAGGTGAAATCTACGAAGTACATGCTTGACTCTCTGGTGGTGTCTAGGCTCCTTTGCCTGTGCAATAGCTCCGTTATTATCACAATACAGGGCAATTGGTCCTTTAATGGAGGGGACTACACCAAGTTCACCTATGAACTTCCTTAGCCATATAGCTTCCTTTGCTGCTTCATGTGCAACAATGTACTCCGCTTCAGTTGTAGAATCCGCAATGGTGCTTTGCTTAGCACTTTTCCAGCTTACTGCTCCTCCGTTGAGGCAGAAGACAAACCCAGACTGTGATCTGAAATCATCTTTGTCGGTTTGGAAACTTGCGTCCGTATAGCCTTTAACAATTAATTCATCATCTCCACCATAGACCAGGAAGTCATCTTTGTGCCTTTTCAGGTACTTCAGAATGTTCTTGGCAGCAGTCCAATGCGCCTCTCCTGGGTCTGACTGGTATCTGCTCGTAGCACTGAGTGCATACGCAACATCCGGGCGTGTACATATCATAGCATACATTATTGAACCAATCAATGATGCATATGGAATCCCATTCATTCGTCTACGCTCATCAAGTGTTTTTGGGCACTGAGTCTTGCTTAGAGTCATTCCATGAGACATGGGTAGGTAGCCTCGCTTGGAGTCCGCCATCTTGAACCTATCAAGCACCTTATTGATATAAGTGCTTTGACTAAGTCCAATCATCCTTTTAGATCTATCTCTGTAAATCTTGATGCCCAATATGTACTGTGCTTCTCCTAGATCCTTCATCGAAAAACATTTCCCAAGCCAAATCTTGACAGAGTTCAACATAGGAATGTCATTTCCGATAAGTAATATGTCGTCGACATATAATACTAGGAAAGCAATTTTGCTCCCACTGACCTTCTTGTATACACAAGATTCGTCTGCGTTCTTGATGAAACCAAAGTCACTGACTGCTTCATCAAAACGTATATTCCAGCTCCTGGATGCCTGCTTCAATCCGTAGATTGACTTCTTTAGCTTGCATACCTTTTTAGCATTCTTTGGATCCTCAAAACCTTCAGGCTGTGTCATAAACACAGTTTCTGTTAAAATGCCGTTTAAGAAAGCAGTTTTGACATCCATCTGCCATATTTCGTAATCGTAATATGCAGCGATTGCTAACATTATCCGAATAGACTTTAGCATTGCAACTGGTGAAAAGGTTTCATCATAATCCACACCGTGGACTTGCCTGTAACCTTTTGCAACCAATCTAGCTTTGAAAACTTCAAGTTTCCCATCCTTGTCCTTTTTCAGTTTGAAAACCCATTTGCTTCCAATGGCTTGGTAGCCATCTGGCAAATCGACCAAATCCCATACTTGGTTTTCAGACATGGAGTCTAATTCAGATTGCATGGCTTCTTGCAACTGCTTGGAGCTAGGGCTCGTCATAGCTTGTTTGTAAGTCGCAGGTTCATCACTTTCAAGTAATAGAACGTCATAGCTCTCGTTCGTCAAAATACCTAAGTACCTTTCCGGTTGAGATCTATATCTTTGCGATCTACGCGGGGTAACATTTCTAGATTGACCATTATTCTCACCAGATTCTTATAAAGATCTCTGAGTTTCATCCTGAATGTCATCTTGAGCATTCTCTAGAGTTTGTTGTTCGACTCGAATTTCTTCGAGGTCTACTTTTCTCCCACTTGTCATTTTGGAAATGTGATCTTTCTCCAAAAAGACACCATCTCGAGCAACAAATACCTTGTTCTCAGATGTATTGTAGAAGTAATACCCCTTTGTTTCCTTAGGATAGCCCACAAGGATACATTTGTCAGATTTTGGATGAAGTTTGTCTGAAATTAATCGTTTGACGTATACTTCACATCCCCAAATCTTAAGAAAAGACACATTTAGAGGCTTTCCAAACCATAACTCGTATGGAGTCTTTTCGACAGCTTTAGACGGAGCTCTATTTATAGTGAGTGCAACTGTATTTAGTGCATGTCCCCAAAATTCTAATGGAAGTTCGGCCTGACCCATCATTGACCTGACCATGTCAAGCAAGGTTTTGTTCCTCTGTTCCGACACACCGTTCCGTTGTGGTGTTCCAGGAGGAGTCAATTCTGATAGAATTCCACATTCTTTCAGATGGTCATCAAATTCATAGCTCAGATATTCACCGCCTCTATCAGACCGCAGTGCCTTTATCTTCTTGCCTAATTGATTCTCTACTTCACTCTGAAATTCCTTGAATTTGTCAAAGGATTCAGACTTATGCTTCATTAGGTAGACATAACCATACCTACTGAAGTCATCAGTGAAAGTGATAAAGTAGCTGAAACCACCTCTAGCATTTGTACTCATTGGTCCACATACATCTGTATGGATTAAACCCAATAGTTCATTTTCTCTTTCTCCAACTTTAGAGAAAGGTTGCTTTGTCATTTTGCCAAGTAAACATGATTCGCATTTACCATAATCCTCTAAGTCAAATGGTTCTAGAATTCCTTCATTTTGAAGTCTTTCTAAGCGTTTCAAGTTTATATGGCCTAATCGACAATGCCACAGATAGGTGAGATCTGAATCATTCTTTTTGGCCTTTTTGGTATTTATGTTATATACTTGTTTGTCGTGATCTAATAAATAAAGTCCATTGACTAATCTAGCAGATCCATAAAACATCTCTTTAAAATAAAACGAACAACTATTGTCTTTTATTAAAAAGGAAAATCCCTTAGCATCTAAGCAAGAAACTGAAATGATGTTTTTAGTAAGACTTGGAACATGGAAACATTCTTCCAGTTCCAAAACTAGCCCGGAGGGCAACGACAAAAAGTAAGTTCCTACAGCTAATGCAGCAATCCGTGCTCCATTTCCCACTCATAGGTCGACTTCACCCTTGCTTAACTTTCTACTTCTTCTTAGTCCCTGTGGATTGGAACATAAGTGTGAGCCACAACCAGTATCTAATACCCAAGAAGTTGAATTAGCAAGTATACAGTCTATAACGAAAATACCTGAAGATGGAACGACTGTTCCGTTCTTCTGATCTTCCTTTAGCTTTGGACATTCTCTTTTGTAATGGCCTATTCCATCACAATAAAGACAGCTTGATGTGGACTTGTCCTGCTTTGATTTAGCATTGCCCTTGGACTTTCCACCTTTCTTGAACGGTCTCCTTCTAGCCTTGAGTAAATATTTGGCTTCACAGTCCAGTATTATTTCAGCCTTTCTGACAAGGTGAACAAATTCTGCAACTTTTTCTTCTCTTGGTTCACTTAGGTATAGTTGCTTGAAGCGACCAAACCCACTGTGTAGTGAATTGAGCAAGATAGAGACTGCCATCCTTTCGCTTATTGGTGTTCCTAGTAGACTTAGGCGATCAAAGTATGAACGCATAAGATCCACATGGAACCTCAGTGGGACGCCTACCCTCTGTTTAGTGCGAAGGAGCTGAACATGTGTTTCTTGGACCTCCATCCTATAACACCTGTTGGGAGAACTAACCTTTAGACCAGACATTGATTCAATCAACTCATGGACGTTCAGGTCCCTGTCCTCCGTGCTTCCACGACAGATATCCCTCAGATTCTTGATGAGCGTAAAAGGTTCATAGGCTACAAACCTTTTAGCCCAATCATCAGGGATATTGTTCAGCATGAGACTCATAACCTTTTTGAGATCCGTATCCCAGGCGTAAAATCTCTCAGGGGTCATGTCTCTGGCATAGTAGCTTGGCATGGGATGTGACAGTACATACTCAAGTCCATTGAGTTTGACTATTTCAACTAGCTTAGCTTCCCATTCAAGAAAATTTGCCAGGTTCAGCTTGACCATAAGCTTAGAACCCATGATGATGTTTTGATTGTTGTTTGCCATATTAAAAACTACAATTGAAAAGAATAAACAAATAAATAACCATTCACAGTTTCTCTTAATAAACTTAAATCCTAGCATACATGCATAATTTAATGTTTATTAAGCATTTTATTCAAGTTATGTGTTCCGGCAGGTGTGAATAAAATGATTCCAAGATCCTAAAATCATTGAAGAACTAAGCACAGTTTGTCGACTTAATCCTAAAACATCTTAGGTAAGCAAAAGCCTTTTGCTAATAGTCTAGAAACTATTCTTGGTTGATAGGTACGTCTAAGAACTTATTAGGTAAACCTATCGATTTTGCCACGACATAAAAGGACTCCTTACTTATATCGTTGAGTTTCACCAAAACTAACATGTACTCACAATTATTTGTGTACCTTGCCCCTTTAGGACCAATAAGTAACACCTCTCTGAGCGAAAACTATTACTAGATTGATGTAAAGGATATCCAAGCAAGTGTATATTTTGGCATGGCACCTTTTAACTCAATTTTTAAGTTTGGAACTTAAGGCTCTTACTATGTTAGTTAGATTTTAAGTGAACTAAAATCCTTAATCATGCAACATAATCAAGCCACAATCTTATGCATAATTAAGACATATTTAAAGCAATAAATAACTTAAAGCATGCATAAGATAAATGTGATCTAGTATGGCCCGACTTCATCTTGAAGCTTTGACTTCAAAGTCCGTCTTGAAAATCTCCGTGGGAGGCACCATTTTCTTCAAATAGGATAAGCTATAATTAAAACTAATTACAACTATTTGATGGTACGCAGACCATATTTGAATTTGAAAAACAACTTTGGTACTTTAGACCAATTACATTCAAATTAATGGTACGCAGACCATATTTTCTATCCTATTTGGGCCATACTAGTCACTTCATAACCTGCAAAACAGTACATATAAAATATATACCATTCACCCATTCATTATCATGAATGGCCCACATAGCTGGTTAGTTAAAACACATTATGCATCACGTAAACATTTGCAGCAATTAATCAAGGGCACCAATAATCTACCAATTATTCAGTCCTTATTAATTCTAATCAAGTTGTTTTAACCTTAAGGATTTGTAGACCTAATCAAGAGTTTATGACTAAAAGGGCTCCCACTTAAACCAATAAATTCATATGCTTTACTAATTTTAAACATAAAAATGTATTTCTAGTCTAACCGGAAACATACAAATTTAATTAAAATTTAAAGCTCATATAAATTTATAATTGAATCCAAAAAGTTTAATTTAATTTCAGTCGTATTTAAATTAATTCATGATTTTAATTTTAGTTAAATAATTAGAATAAATAAAATTTATTATAATTACAATATTCAAAATTAAAATCCAAGAAAATAATTTAAATTATTAATTTTAAAATTAATTAAAATTACGTAAACTGAAAATTTCAAATTAAACATTCAAAACGATCTAATCGCAACGCAAACACCCTACGCATCGCACGCCCATGGGCCACACGCACACAGCCATCACTGGCCATGTGCGCGCAGCCCATGCGCTCGTCGCATAGCTGCTGCATTTTCCCATCGCAAGCCATCGCACAAGTGGTGCTCGCTGCACGCGCGCCAGCGCTCGACGCACGCGAGCCATCGCTCGCTGTGCGCGCTCGCCAGCGCTTGCTGCGCGCGCTCCAGCGCTTGATGCACGCGAGCCATCGCTCGCTGTGCGCGAGCAATTGCGCGCTGCGCGCGATCAGCGCTGGGCGCAGCGCTCGTGGCACACGAGCTTGCGCTCGCTGCGCGCGAGGCTGCGCGCGGTTGCGCGAGGCAGTGCGCGTTGTGGCGCAGCTCGCTTGCTGCCCACACGCGACTGCCATGCCTTGCCTTCGCCCATGCCCATTCATCCATAGCTCGTGGCCCACGACACAAGGCAGGGCTGCTGCCTGGTGCTCGTGCACCATGCCCCTGCTCATTGCATTCGTGCCGCACGGGCGACGAGCTCCCTTGCTCGTCGTCGCATGCCCGCATTATACAACACCCCTTAAGGGTAACACGAAGCGTCCATTGCTTTGTGCGTGAAAGTTATATGAACGAATCGCATAAAAATTTAAAATTAATGACAAATTAATAAATTAATATTAATTTCACAATTTTAGGGCCAAAAATCGAAAATTTATTATTCAATTGATTTCCGATTATCATGGATTCAAGCCTAGGTCATAAAAAATTTAAAATTTATCATAAATTTACAATTTTTATGGTGGTTTTTAATCATAGGTTTCTAATTAAATTATAATTAATTATGAAAATCAAATTAATTCTAAATTATTCTAATTTTCAACAAATTAATCATAATTACAAATTAGATTGCATAATTAACAAGGCTAGGCATTCAAACTTGTTAAACATATACAGTAGGTCAATCAAAAATTCAAGATTTATCAACAAGAATCGCAAATATTTAATTTAACATCTTAAATTTACGAAATTTTGCATTCGAAAAACTAAAACCTTCGAAAAGTCATAGTTAGGCTTCGAATTTGAGAATTCTGGGTTCGACAGAAAAAAACATTTTTACCTCGTGATCGGGCTTGGCCAGGCCTGGTTACACTTTATAGCTTTGATTTCGAAAACGTCTGTAGATACTTCCAATGACAAAGCGAGGGAGTTTCTATACATTTGTAGGTACTTCCAATGACAAAGTGAGGGAGTTTCTATACTTAACAAATTCCAATGACACGTGAGGAATATGTTAACACTTCAAGTGATGACCCTAAAGTCAAATGTTATCACTCGGGGGCTCGTGAGACCCTCGCAAAACAGGTCACATACACCATGGCTTGTATGACGCACTCCGTCTAATACTTTGACCATCGTCTTACTCCAAGACTCAGTCAAAGTTGGGGCTAACTGTAGACACCTACTTTTGTCCCCATTCCCGAAAGGGAAGGTTCCATGATGAGAACATAAATATCCACTTGGCAACGCATCTCCTATAAAATAACGAATCTCGATCACCCTTTTCATTTCAGCCAAACCTGCTATTTATAGAAACCTGCAAAAAATAGTGACTGAAGACATAAAAGATAGAAATCTGTCGGAATTAGGTGTTACACTCCAACATAAATCCTAAAAGAGATAGAATTTACAAAAGGAATTCTATTCCTGGTATAATTCGAAAATAAGAGTTACGTATTAATTAAAATCCTAACGAACCTAGAGTTCGTAACGGGCCCAGACGCATTCCGTCAAAAAGTTGATACGCACTAAGAAACTCGGATAAGTCTCAAAAGCTCCGTGATTAAGAGTCCAAATCTGACAAAAGGCTAGGCTCAGACCCTATTTTCAACGCCTGGGTCTGGGCGCCGAAATCATCGGCGCCCAACCCTGGGCGCTGAAAATACCTGGGGTCGTGCCGTGTCCGAATTCTCTTTGGATTCGTTTCTAAAGATCTATCTTTCCACAAACTCCTTCCCTATAAATATAGCCTAAAAATCGATGTGAAGAGAACACACAATTCCATAACCTGAGTATTGACTCTAGCCTTAAGCCTAGCCTCACGCTGCGAAATTGATCCGGCGTTCTGTCGCAATCGACCCAAAAGTCGAACAGAACGCGTCCTGCCCCTTGTAGCTGATGAATTAAGCCCAAATACTGGAACACTGCTTAGAAACCCGAGATTCGTTAAATAAAAGGAGAAATAGCAAAGCCAAGTGGTTAGTTTTCTGAGAACCGTGATGCACCTCTCAAGGGTGCGTTGTAATGTGTCCCTCATATGATTTAATCGCTTTCATCACCCTTTTATAAAATTGTCAAACTATTAATTTGATTGATCTATCACGCCTAATAAAGATAATACCTTGGACAATTGAACTATCATGCTAGGCACCTTAAATCAATCTAAATAAGATAATCACGATCGATTTAGTATTATGTGTTGCATATTGCTAAAATCAATTCAGAGTAGTTTAATTGTTTAAACGCATGTCCCTTCAATTATTAATGCTGAGCTAGTAAGCATAACCTGCCTCTGGAGTTATCGATGATCACTCCTCTCGGTAGTTACAGTCCCCCGAACTCTCAATCTCTGCCCTGCGGGTGTACGTTGAGCGATCCCCACACCAAGGATCACAAGGGAACCTATGGCCGTCATGGTCGAACATAATTGCACTCCCTTTATGTCACGATAACCGGGTTTTGTCAGTTTTTCTCATTGTCGTTAAAAACTGAATGGCGACTCCTATATTACTAGTCGATTGGGTGTAAACTCAAAGGAAATCTAACTACACTTGATCTGACGACGTCACGCCCACGAGGGACGAGGTCATGCATTAGCCTCGTGCTTTTTCGACCCCCTCACAATAGGTCCAATAAGCCACCCAAGATCTCGGAAGTGGTTGAAGACATGCACAGTGTTAGGTTATGATACATATGACAATTCATAAATCATGCGGAAAAAACCATTAAGCCAGGAATACATATTATTTACACATAATCATATAGCATAATTTAGATGCATACTCTTTGTTGCGTGCCTTCCCTAGCTGCGCCCGAACCGAACAAGAACAAGTCTTTAGGACTCCAAGTGTCGTCCCTCCGTAGATAGTCCACAGCACGTCCGGATCCGCCTTAAGATTGACCAACTAGAATCGCCCTTAAGGTACTATTATTTTCGGCTAAATAGGCAAGAGTTATGGCTGATTTTTCTGCTTAAAAATCCTAGTTTTGAATACTTGAAAACTTATATATAAATAATGTCCCCTAGGCCCTTATTTATAGAGGTATGGAAAAGGAATTGTAATCCTACTAGGATGTGGATTTGTTAATTAGAACTTTATTAGGACTCTAAATAACAAAGCAATTCTAATAAGATTAGGATTTTAATCTTCGCACGAATCCCAATAGAATTAGGATTTCCGGCATACGCATCGCACAAGCCGTGCACCCGCGCAGGCCTTGCGGCCCACGACAAGCGCACAACCCATGTGCGGTGCTGCGTGCGCGCGCGCGCCCTTGGCTGGGCCTGGCCTTGCGCTGGGCCTGGTCGAGGCGTGCGTTGCGTGCGGCTCGCTGGGCGATGGCCTGGCTTCGTGCTGGGCCTTCGTCTAGCGGGCCTCGTCCGATGCTAATTCGTACGATACGTTTCCGATTAAATTCCCGATTCCGGAATTCATTTCCGATACGAACAACATTTAATATTTCCGATTCCGGAATTAATTTCCGTTTCGAACAAATATTTAATATTTCCGTTTCCGGAATTATTTTCCGATTCCGATAATATTTCCGTTTCTGACAATATTTCCGTTTCCGGCAATATTTCCGATTCCGGCAATATTTCCATTTCCGATAATATTTTCCGATACGTACCATGTTTCCGTTTCCGGCAACATCTACGACTTGGATAATATTTATATTTCCGATATGATCCATATTTCCGTTTCCGGTAATATCATCGTTTCCGGAGTATTCATTTCTTGCCTGTGACGATCTCAGCTCCCACTGAAACCAAGATCCGTCGATTCCGAATATCCATTGATGGAGTATTTAATGCCATTAAATACTTGATCCGTTTACGTACTATTTGTGTGACCCTACGGGTTCAGTCAAGAGTAAGCTGTGGATTAATATCATTAATTCCACTTGAACTGAAGCGGCCTCTAGCTAGGCATTCAGCTCACTTGATCTCACTGAATTATTAACTTGTTAATTAATATTGAACCGCATTTATTAGACTTAACATAGAATGCATACTTGGACCAAGGGCATTATTTCCTTCACACAGATCGTGGGGACAACGGTCGTTAACGGATTCCTATCTTCTAAGGATCCTCTCAACTAACAATGTCGTTGGACTTCACTTATATAAGCATGGAGCAACGACATTGGAAGGCACAAGTTAATTCAAGCACTCAAGTAATATCAAAGCAATACTTAGCCATTAAAGCAATCGATGTACTCGTTTATTTTCTTTACAAAAGCACAGTCGTTTACTTAGTCATATTCTTAGGATACTTAGTGGATTGATAGCCTCATAGCTATCCGTGGTTTTTTACCTTATTCCTGGGTTTTCCGCGTCAACATCTCCTTGTGTCGCCTCTCTTTTTATCGTTTTTCGCATTCTTTACTTAGTTAGTGTCGACCCAAGCCAAGTGTCTCCCCTAGACGAAATTTGGTATAAAAAGCTTGGCGTCGTCTGTGGGAACATTAACTAGGTTCCACACGAAAACATCCCCTCACAAAACACCTCTCTCAAAATGACTTCTGGAAACATGACACTCGCATAGATGAAAGCGGCCGACGACAAGGCCCAGGCAGAGCTAGCTAGGGACAAAGCTGAAACCGCCCGCATCTTAACCCAAAACGAGCAGCTCGCATCCGAAAACCTATCTTCCAAAGCATCTGTTGAAAACCTCCAGAAAGAGCTAGAGTCCGCGAAGAGCACCAAGCACCGTTCCAGAATCAGTGGAAAGCCAAAGAAGCTGACATTTGAGATGCCCAACGAATTCGAAGATCTGATCCCATCTGACGAGGAGCCCGAAGAAGAATAAGATGGAGCAATGCCTGACCCAGTGACCCGCCGCCTGAACAAGATGGAATCCCACATGAAGAAGCAGTGTTCGTTGATGTTGAAACTGATGACCAAGCTACCAGGAGCACCTACGCCAGTGGAGATCGAGCCAACCGACGGATACGCAGATTCACCATTTTGCGAGGCGATCGCCAGACTAACATTCCCGCACTAGCTACGACTTCCTATTTGGACCACCCTGTACGACGGAACGTCCGACCCCTACAAGCATGTCAACGTCTACAAGCAGCGAATGTGGAAAATCGACATCCCATACAACTTGGTTGAACATGTCATGTGCAAATCTTTTGGAGGTACCCTCGACGGAGAAGGTCTGGAATGGCTCATGAACATCGCCCCCGGATCCATATCCTGCCTATCTGATCTCATCAACGCCTTCTACCAGCAGTTCGCTAGCAGCCGTTAACTGGAAAAGCAGACGATCGATCTCTATCGGTTGGCCCAAGGACCAGACGAGTCGGTATGCGAATATTTTAACCATTTTAATTGTGAAAAAATTAGTATAAAAAACTGTGATGTCAGGACAGCTATTGAAGCATTCAAGAGAGGTCTCGTCCCCAACTCGGAGTTGTACCGGGAGATTACCAAATATCCCTGCGCACCCTTCGAGGAGGTGAGATCGAGAGCCACTGCCCAGATGCAGATCAAGGACGACAAAGTTGCATGGTCGACAGCACCACGGCCAGCAGGGGCAGCAGCGACAGACGGTCATACACCCCGAGGAACAACAGTTGGCGACACCAACCATATAATTGCCAAAACCAGGTACAAAATGTCAATCAATATAATGATACTAACAACGTTCACATGAACGAATGGGCCGATCACCTCGACATCTCTGAATGCGGCTTCAACGTCGACATCGGAGGCGTTGTCACCGCCCTTCAAAATGTAGGTGGAACTGTCAGATGGCCCAGGAAGAGCGACAGACCAGATTCCATGAAAGACATGAGAAAATGGTGTGAAATCCACCGCGACAACGGCCACAAAACCAAGGAGTGCATCTCCCTTAAAAAGGAGGTCGCATATCTTCTGAAACGTGGGCACCTGAAGGAGCTGCTGAGCGACAAAGGGAAGGAAACATACAACAAGGAGAAAATCGCCCAACCCGACCCAACGACGAGCAGCGATCGACCGGCCCCGCCCAAATTTAACAAAGTGATAAACGTTATTTCTGATGGTTCAGATATTTGTGGACTAACTTCTTCTACAGCTAAAAAGATCAACAGGGGAGAATCTGGAGCCGTCAAAGAGGGAAAGACTGAGGATGAGATCGCACTTGAAAAATCCCTAGCAGCAATGTCAATCACCTTTGACGACTCAGATTCAGTAGACGCACAACAGTAACATCATGACGGATTGGTAATATCGTTCCCAATAGGCAACGCTCTAATCAAAAGGATACTGATCGACAACGGCAACTCGTTAAACGTATTGTTCTTGGAGGCCCTACAGGAAATGGGGCTCGAGGAAAAGAACATTGTTAGGAGATCGATAGTCTTAGTAGGATTCAGTGGAGAATCGCTGCAAACAGTCGAAGAGATATCATTGCCCACATATGGAGAAGGTGTCAACATCATGACTAAGTTCAACGTCGTCGACTGCCCATCAGCTTACAATGTCATCCTAGGGCGACCATGGATCCACAAAATGAAAGCAGTACCGTCAACATACCACTTGTCAATCAAATTCCCGACCAAATGGGGTGTCATGGAGATCAAAGGACAGCAAAAAGACGCAAAGAAATGCTATGAAACGGCGCTGAAACCATCAAAATCATCCATCTAGCAATTACAGCCAGGGCCGACAGCAGATGAACCGGACGACCAACAGATCTATGAGGTAGTACTAGACTCGACAAAGCCTGACCAAGTCGTAAGGATAGGAGCGTCGCTGCCTGACAACATCAGAAGTCAGATAGTAGCGCTCCTAAGAGAAAACTTGGACTGCTTCGCCTGGTCGCATGAGGACATGACAGGAATTAGCCCGGACGTCATCGCCACGTCGCATGAGGACATAACGTCGACCCCAACTTTATGCCAGTGAAACAGAAACGATGAAATTTCGCACCTGGAAGGAATAAGATCATAGACGAAGAGGTTCAGAAATTGATAGATTTGGGAAAAATCAGAGAGGTTAAGTATCCAGACTGGTTAGCAAATGTCGTCGTCGTCATCAAGAAGAACGGGAAATGGAGAGTCTGCATCGACTTCACGGACATCAACAAAGCATGCCCCAAAGATCTGTTCCCTCTGCCACACATAGAAGCAATGGTCGACGCCACCGCCGGTCACGAGCTACTCACTTTCATGGTCGCGTACTCAGGATACAACCAGATCCTCATGCACCCGGAGGATCAAGAAAAAACATATTTTGTAACGGATAGAGGATTTTATTGTTATAAAGTCATGCCTTTTGGTCTTAAAAATGCAGGTGCGACGTACTAGCGGCTGGTCAACAAGATGTTCAAAGATCAACTCGGAGACACGATGGAGGTCTACATCGATGACATGCTGGTAAAATCAAAGAAAGCGGACGACCACGTAGAACACCTACGACAGTACTTCAAAATACTGAGGAAATATGGTATGAAACTTTACCCGACTAAATGTTCTTTTAGAGTATAAAGTTTTTGGGCTACATCGTCACCCAATGAGGAATCGAGGCAAGCCCTGACCAAGTGCGTGCAATCATCAACATCCAATCGCCCAGAAACATAAAAGAGGTACAACGCTTGACAGGAAGAGTGGCAGCATTGAACCGTTTCATTTCCAGGTCGTCGGATAAATGTCGTCTATTCTACGACGTCTTACGCAAAAACAAGGGTTTTAGTTGGTCCGACGACCACGAAACGACTTTGCAAAATCTCAAAAAATATCTAATGTCGTCACCCCTCCTGTCTAAACCCAAGGAAGGTGAAGTCTTACAACTTTACCTTGTCGTCAGCCCGGCAGCAGTCAGCGCGGTGTTAGCCCGAGAAGACGAGACGAAACAGGTATTCCTCCCTCGAAAAACTTGTCTTAGCACTCGTCACTGCCGCCAAAAAGCTAAGGCATTGAAACTCACCAAATAGTGGTGATGACTTATTATCCAATTAAGTCTGTGATGCGTATGCCAGAACTGACAGGTCAAATGGAGAAATGAACAATGGCACTAGGAGGATTCGACATCAAATACCAACCAAGGACGGCTGTAAAGTCGCAGGCCCTAGCGGACTTTGTGGCCGACTTCAGCCCCGACTTGGAGAAAATAGCAGACGACGAAGTCAAACACATCAACATCATAGGCGGAACGTGGACACTATTCATCGACGACTCTTCTAACTTTCGTGGTGCAGGTTTAGGCGTCATGCTGAAATCACCACAAGGGGACATGATAGCACAGGCCATATGCTGCGACTTCAAAGCGGCGAACAACGAAGCAGAGTACGAAGCACTAATCGCCGGAATGATGTTAGCCGAAAAACTAGGAGCAAGCGGACTCGACATCTTCAGCGACTCCCAACTGATCGTCAACCAAATCAACGACGACTACGAAGCTAATGACCTTAAAATGACCTTGTACCTCGAGAGAGCTAAAAAATGAACCACAAAATTCAAACCCTTCTCCATCAAACAAGTGCCACGAGACAAAAACACACAGGCTGACACACTCGCTAACTTAGGATCCGCACTCAGAAAATCACCATTCTCAACCATACCCCTAGTACTTCTACTGTCGCCCGCCATAGACAAAGAGATACCACAAAACGCCAGCCTCGTCCTATCAACCACAAACACAGACAGCTGGACCAAACCTATCCTCGACTACTTAACACATGAAACCCTTCCCGACGACAAGCTCGAAGCTAGAAAAAACCTTTTTAAAGCTTCACGATATGTTATCTTGCAGGGCATCCTATTTAAAAAAATTAGCCATCGGAATGATGATGCGGTGCGCAGAAAAAACAGAATGGGAAGGGCTGCTCCAACAATTCCACGAAGGAGAATGCGGAGGACACGAGGGAGGATGAAGCTTATCAACTAGGATAAAGAAGAACAGATACTACTGGCCAACGATATTCAAAGATGCCATGAGGTACGTCGCCAAGTGCGATAAGTGTCAAAGGCACGCTGGTATGACACACAAACCCTCTGAATTCTTATTGTAACACCCCCAATTTACTAACTATAAATAAATAAGAATATAAAAGACTTTATAATAACATTGCAGAAGCTTACACCTAAATCGGAGGTATCACCGCCACACTTGACCACATTGTCAAGTGCTAAGGCTTACAAAACTCAAACTATTACAACTCAATTACTAGGTGATCTATTTACAACTGTACAACTGTCATAAAAGACTAAACGGTAACACTTGAGCTCATTTAACTTCTAACTGCAATCCTTCACGATCAATCTGCTCCAGTCATCTTGACTGCTCACCATAGAGGACAAATTCCAAAAGGATCGTCGCAGGGCCACCATAAGAAAAAGACATGACCGCAAACACACATAGCAAATAAACACACACGTCAGCAAAAGCTGGGTAATCACCTGTTACAAACAGAAACATGCTAAAATAGAATAATAAAGTCTCATGTAAATAATGTAGTATGAAACTACATTTCAAGTACGATCCCAAAGATAAAACTAACTCCATGCTCTATGGAAACTATAAATTTCTCTTCATATGAACCTCGATTATAATGATATGATCTTTTCCTCTACTAAACGTACTCAACCCAATAGGTGCCATATTTGCTCTTTGTTCTATACCTAGCCTTGGACATGGGTAATTCGAATAATAAACCAACAAGTATAAAAACTTGAAACTCTCAATAGCTGCTAGAAAGACTCTCTGAGTCAAGACCACTTTTGGACCAAATCCCACTTTTGGGATACTAAGAAAATAAAGATTGTATCTTGCTCCTCTACTAATGGTTATCATCTCCTTACCAAACATGCCAAGGACTAAGGTCTATAACATTGAGCCTCAAACCAAAAATAACCGCAACCTTTTCTCATTATATATATGAACAATAAACCCATCATGGGTTAAATTTATACACTTCTCAATTACGGCACAAGATCCCAAATTTAAACAATATATAACTCTAATGGGTAACTAATAACACTTATCAAGATCAACAGTCTAATATTTCCCAAACTAATTGAGTAAAACTCACGCAGGTCTAATATTCTCCAAAAGACCATATACATCTAGCATCATCAGTAACTCATATTACCTATCTAAAGAATCTAAACCAAAACTTAATGATATGGTATTATAAAAAAATAAACTAAACATAATTCCTAAAGAGTAATCGAAACATGGATTACACTCATGTATACTCAATCAATGAAGCGGCACACTTTGAATCATATATCATAACAATATCGAATGAGACCAAACACATAAAACTAATTAACAGATTCCAATGCCGCATAAACGAGACCCTAATTCAGTAAAACTCCAAGAGATGCATGATTACTCATAATTAATACGAAGAATAACATATATACACAAACAACTCCAATGTACTAAGTGTGTGTGATTACAAATAATAATATACACGAACAATTAGAAGGGACTAAGTGTGATTACCTTTCAATAAAAACAACCATATAAACAATAGGTCGCAACATACACGATAACACAAGCCGTTGGATCACGCGAGAGGCTTTCTACATGACTGTAAACGGAAGTACGCTACAAATGAGTGATTTGTGGCGCATGACATTATTAGTGGTGATGGAAATGTAGAGGTAAAAGATAATGGAGGAATTGATGAAAAAAGGTCAATTCTTTCCCACTCTAATTATAAGAAACTCACACACAAAACTCTGCAAGTGCATATAGAAAACGGCAGAGGCAAAACATAACCTTCCTGTACAAAATAATTAGGGTTACGAAATATATATAGGTGCTTATATTTAGAGTCCTACTAATTTTAAAATAGTGTTTTTAAACTTCTGAAAATATTAAAAGAGACTAACTAAAAACGGAAATAATTATATTTTGACTATAAAATATATTTTATAAAATTATAAAATATTGGGGTATTACAATCTATCCCCCTTAAAAGAAGTTTCGTCCTGAAACTTAAAGTTGGAAAATTTTAGGGTATTACACTTATATCCGACTTTAACTCCTTGGCCTTGCATGAAATGGGGCATGGACATAGTTGGTAAATTACCCGTTGCCCCAGCACAGAAGGTCTTTATGTTAGTACTAAAGGATTACTTTTCTAAGTGGATAGAAGCAGGTGCGTTCCAACAAGTAAGGGACAAAGAAGTATGCTCGTTTATCTTGACTAACATAATATGCAGGTTTGGAGTACCCTCGGAGATCATATGCGACAACGAATAGCAGTTCATCAGCGACAAAACGAGAGCTTTCTGCAAGACGTGGAACATTGAGCTAAATACGTCGACGCCAAGATACCCCCAAGCAAACGGCCAAGCAGAATCTAGCAACAAGTCTATAATCGGGTCACTGAAGAAACGCCTGGACGACAAGAAGGAACGGTGGGCAGAAGAGTTGCCTTCCATCCTATGGGCCAACAGGACGACGCCTAGGACGACGACGGGGTAGACACCCTTCTCACTCGTCTACAGGTGTGAAGCAGTACTGCCCCCAGAAGTGAAATTTCACAGTGCACGGTACGGTCTCATGACACCAACACAAAACGACGTGGAATTAAGTGAGAACCTCAACAACACAGAATATTTAAGGGAAGCAGCGTTGATAAGGATGGCATCACAGCAAAAAATCATCGCAAAGTGTTTCAACATAAACGTCAAGGTGAAGATGTTCAAAGAGGGCGACTGGGTGCTACGCAAAGTGTTCCAAAACACAAAGGAACTAAACGCAGGTAAATGGACACCGGCTTGAGAAGGACCATACCTGATCGACAAAATTATTGGAAAGGGGGCATACAGACTTGTCACCAAAGACGGCAAATCGGTCCCACGAAACTGGAATGCCGCCCACCTTAAGCTTTATTATTTTTGAACCCTCGTCGTTGCAATTTTATCAATCGTCACATTGTCTTTTCATTTTCTTTTCATTTTTAACGCTTTATTTTTATCTGAACCATTACTGACTTAGGCATCGGAGGGCCGTTGGCACCCCCAACGGCCTATTTTCCTAGCAACCCATGTTCATTTCGCAGGTCATACATTCGACAGACTTACCAACACATTGAAGGAAACGACGACATAAATCAACAATGGACGACGTCGCCCCAAGAGGTCATTACCCTTAAACAAAATTGGATCCTAACAACGACGCGTCGCTTCCGAAACACAACGACTACAGACGACGCAGGTACTATTTTATATGCACATAACTTTGTCCTTCGAGTACCTATATTTTTTTTTGTGACATCTAATACACTACGCACGACAATAGCACCGAAACACAATGAGTCATCGCACGTCCACAGAGAAAATGCAATCGAAAACCAAACACACTTGTCATAAACAAAGCAAAATGCGCGACCTCTAGGGCCGCGACTTCCAAACATAAGTTATCACCTCATAAGGGCGACCTAAACACACAAAATTATCCAAACACCTCGTCACCGCCATCGACGACGGGTAAAAACATCCACAAATTAAACCACAAAAATAAACAGAAGTTCAAACTACACACTATTACATTCAATCCTGGGTAGAAACGGGGACTTCATCTTCTTGTTTGGGGGCACGACGGTGTCAGAAGTGTTCATGACCTCCGTCGACTCTTTCTCTAACATCTCCTCTTGAGGGGCGACGACGGAGGAACCTTCCTCTTCCTGCACGGCGGGGGCGATAGGGGCATCCTCGACCAATGGGGCGACAGGGGCCTCAGTAACCCTCGTACTGGCGGTGTCAGCCATCTCTTCCACATCCACCACTGGCACCGCCAACTCCTCCATGGTACCACCATTGGCCAAAAAGTCGCCCACCTCTTTCTGCGCGGGCCAGATGCTAGTTTCCCCAATCAGGCACGAGTACATCATATGCGCCCTCGTCCTCCAGATAGCCAACTCTTTGCAATCCTTGAACTCCTCCTGCAAAGCGTCGTACAGACTTCTTAGCCCTTTCATCTCTGCCACCTTCAAAGCTAACTCCTCTTTCACCTCCTCGACCTCCTTTGTCGCATTAGCAATCTGGTCATCCTTAGCCTTCAACTGTTCGTCCTTTTCCCTCACGACCGCAGCAAGGTCATCCACCTTCTTCTCAACAACCTTCACCTTCGACTCCCAAGACGTTGATGCCTTCTTCGTGGCCGCAACCAGCTTGCCAGCATTAGCCAACTCGTCGCACAACTGCGAACAAAACTTACGAGCAGCCATCGAGGCTTGAAATGCCTGCACACGGAGATGTCACAAATAATCAGCGACGCACGTACGTAACGCGCGCAAACATGAACGACGCACTAACACGCGATAAATGATAAATCAAACGTAACTAACGAAAAATACACTTACCCGCAAGCTAACTTCAGCAGCGTCCGACGCAACAGACATCGACAACGCCTCACGATAACGCTGATATGTCGAAGGCAAGATCAACCTATCCACATAAGGCCAAACAACAGCAGTCTCACCATCACCCAAGAAGTTTGCAGGTAGAGAGATAATCGTATTGTCAACAGTACGTTTTTCGGCAGGACACTTCTTGGCCGACGCAGCAGGAGCCTTGCCAAGGGTGATAGTAGTCGACGACGCCTTGAACGGCTGTGGAGGCGACGATGACGTAATGGGATGGAAACCTTCAGCCCCGATAATTACAGGTGTCTCAGGAGACGCACCTATCTTAGAGTACCGAGGAATGATAGGCAAGCTTTGCCCACCAGAAGCAGTAGACGACCTCAACCGTTTCCTCGCACGTTCTTGTATCTCACTCTGCGACATCCTTGCCACAGGTTTGGACGACAAAGTATGCTCTTCACCAAAAAACACAACATATCACCATAAAAACCCCATTCAAATACAAACACGATAAACAAAAAAAAAACGGTCAAGTACCTGAAGTGTCGACCATGTCACCTTCCTCCCCTTCGGTAGACGATGAATTTTCTACTACCTCGTCAAGCAGGTCCAACCTCCTACGTCGACGAGTCAAACAACCTGACTCCTCTTCCACTTCCTCCTCGTCGACGTCACCTGATTGATCTCCCTCTTTACCTTACAAGCAACCACTGTCGCGATGGAATGACCTCTCGACGACGGAGAACCCCAAAAACTTGAGAGTCTTGTCGCGAGAATCCGCGTTTAGCCCAGCCATCGACGTATTGACAACTGCAAAACACAGCCAAGTAAGGCGACGTTCAGTAAAATAACAAAAACAAAAAATGAGAAATACAATTACCTTCCGTCGTCCACCCTTCAACCAAGAAATTCCCTTTGTCCCCCAGGGAATCCTTGTTAACATAAACGAAACGACTGATTCTCCACCCTCTGTCGTTCACACTCAAGCCAATACCCAAAATTTTCATCCCCTTCCTTGTGACCAGAGTGTAACGACTATACTCCTTAAGCGCCAAGTAGTAGTTGTACATAAAATCGGCCAAATCAAACGGCACATGCCAATCTGAGGTAACCTTTTGCACTACAGTAAAAATTCGCCAGATCTGAGGCATTAACTGACCTGGGCTCAAATGGAACACCTCAATAAAAGATCTAGCTAGAGGCATAAAAGGAAACTTGAAACCAAGCGTAAACGGATACTCATACAGAACCACGTTGAAGGAAATATGTCCTTCATCCAAGGTGCATTAAGTCTAATACCAAGGTTCAGATTAATTGCGAACAATTAATTCAGTGAGATCAAGTGATCGGAACAGCTAGCTGGAGCAGTGCTTCTGATCAGTGAGTTCTAATGCATATTTGAACTCACAACTTACTCTTGACTGAACCTACAAGGTCACACCAATGACACGTAACAGATCACCGGATTAAATGAATCGGAAATTCATTTAATAGCTTTTCGGGAATTAGTTGGAAAACGTATTATACGATAAGACCTTGCATCGGAATCGTATATCGTATCGCGAATATTCGTAAGCTAGGCGAAACGAATAAATCGTATCGTACGACGGTGATTCGTCGTATATGAAACGATAAATAATATATCGGAAATATATTAATCGCAGATACGGAAAGGGGCAACGCTGCCAGCCCAACGAGACAAGGCGCGCAAGCGCGCAAGGCCCACTGGGCGTAGCAGCGAGCCAGCGCGCAAGGCCCAAGCCTTGGCTGGGCGCGCGCGCGCATGCGAGGAACAGCAGCAGCAGCGCACACAGCGCGGCCCAAGGCCCAGCGCTTGTGTGGCTGTGCGCGTGTGGGCTTGCACGGGCGGGGCTGGCTTGCGCTTGGCCTATGTGCCTTGGCCGGTTGATATTATAACCTAAGGGTTATAATATTAATCCATCACACGTTTTCCAATAACCTAATGCAAAAATCAGATTACACATCAAACCCTAAGGAGGAGAGAGAAACCCTAATTCTCTCTAGCCTCCATGGATGTGTTCTTCCCAAAAGCACAAACTCTTGAATGATTGTCTAAGCTACGATTATCAAGACGGATATGATCGTGTCGGTGAACCAAGTAGAGGAACGACAAGTGGAGTTCTTTGTTCGTGTTCGTTGACAGATTATTGTGGAAAACACGCTTCGAATGTAAGTTTGCTTAATCTGTGCTTTATACATGTTTCCTGGCTTTGGGGGATTGTTCCGCACATGTTATTATGTTTAACTGTATTCCCCTACACACGTATCCTGGGGGGAAGTTAAGGGCCTCATCCTCCTGACCGGGAATTTGAACCTCCGTCGACGGCGGAAAACCAGCGAGCTTGATAAACGCCACCGAACTCTCAACAGTGGCGTAAAACGGATTGAGTGACTTAACCCGGCTAGACCCGGCTTCCTCCTTCTCCTTAATCACAACCGACTTAGATCTAACCATTGTTTCTATGAAATTCTATAGAAAAAACCAAAGAAAAATGCCGAAATTTACCTGGACTTGGGCGAAGTTAAACAGGAAAACGATTCCACTTCCTCTTTTTCTCTTCCTTTCTCTCTCTTGTGTTTAGATCAGGAAATTCTCGAAGTTTTCTGTGTGGAAAATTTATTGCCTTTTAATTCACAGCAGTTTCCCACGATCGAGGCAGTTGAAGCAGTTTCTTTTTGAAATTTAAATTGTTATTTTTGCTCCGCAAGACCCTGCAAAATCACAATTGGGGGAAAACTGTTATCCCACTTTTTGGACTAATGACATAACTGCTTTGACGCTTGATCATGTCGTGCCGACCAGGTACTGTCGTGTTGCAGGTGGCATCCTGTCGAATGAACAGGTCGGACGCAACATCAGGCGACGAGGTATAGGCGACAGAAGACCAACGACAAAGGATAGGCGGCAAGTGACTAGCGACAACAGATAGG
Organism: Spinacia oleracea; assembly: GCF_020520425.1. NCBI lineage: Eukaryota > Viridiplantae > Streptophyta > Magnoliopsida > Caryophyllales > Amaranthaceae > Spinacia > Spinacia oleracea. The sequence goes on from NC_079490.1 coordinate 16,081,447, forward strand.
CAAATAAGAGAAGATAGGTCAAGATCCAAACCCAAAGCCCAAGGTTTGCAGCGCCGTCAAGCAAACAGAATAGGTCCAACAAGCCACCCAAGATCCCGGAAGTGGTTGAAGACATGCAGAGATCGTGGGGACAACGGTCGTTAACGGATTCCTATCTTCTAGGGATCCTCTAACTTAAAAATGTCGTTGGACTTCGCGTATATAAGCATGGAGCAGCAACATTGGAAGGCATAAGTTAATTCAAGCACTCAAGCAATATCAGAGCAATACATTTGTAATACCTCGTATTTTTCTATAATTATAAATATATTTTATTATATTTATAAAGAATTTCGTTGTATTTTTATAAATTAATTTCATTTAATGAGAATTAAATGCGCTTTTATTTTTAATTAATTTAATTATTAATTAATTTCAAAAACCGAATTTATTTAGTTGGGATTTGTTGGGTCGTATTTCGAAAACGAATTTAATATACTTAAAGCCCGGTTGTTTTGACTTGATCAAACCCAACAAAGCTTGCTAGGAGTAAACTAAAATGAGCCCGGTAATGAGCCCAACTCAAAATTACCCTAACCTAGCCCACGTCGGAGAGAAGACCTATAAATAGACCTCATATCAAACCCTCACAACCAAAAATTCAGAAATCTCTCTCTCTCCTCTTTTTCCTCTCCTTGCGGCACACTCCACGCCCCACACTCCCTCTCTTTGTGCGCCCTTGCTTGCGGCGCAAGGCATCCCTCGCCCGTCTCTTTCTCGCCTTCCCGCAGCCGCAGCGTAGCACTACGTGCTTGCGTGCTGTGCGGTCGTGCCTTGATGCGCTGCCCACTCGTCCCTCGTCTCGCGTCGCGTCGTAGCACAACAGCAGAGCTGTGTGTGCGCGCGTTGTGCCTCGCCTGTGCCCAGCGCCCAACTCGCCTGCCCCTGTCCCTTGTGCGCGCGCGCCCTTGCTGCGGTGCGTTGCGCTGCCGCTGCTGTTGTCGTGCTTGTCGTGTGTGTTGGTCGACACACATACACACGATTAATAAATCGTTGTGTGTGTGTGTGTTGATCAATTGTTTAATAAAATTTTATTTTCAAAAATATTAATTTTCAGTTTTAGTTTGATTTAATTGTTGTGATTAGTTTAAATATTTGGGTTGTTTAAATTAATTATAACGGTTCTGAACACCGTATTGGGTTAGTGTTGTGTTTTAATTAAAGAGATTGGTTTTGATGATTGAAATTATAATTTTCAGATTTAATAAGTTTATAAAGTGTTGATTTTTGAAGTCAAAACATGTTTTGGAATAAACTATTGTTAGGGTTTTGATTTCAAATTAATAAAGCGATTGATTCACATAATTTAATGACAATTTAAATTATGGAAATCAACTTAAATTTTCAGATTGTTTATAGGCTTTAAAAAGTTGGTTTTTAATGGTTTTAAAGCTAAAAAGTCAATGTTTTATGTTAGGACTTGAGTTGACTATTTGAGACTATTAAATTAACGATTAATGAATGATTTCTAATTAAACTAAGAGTTTTAGAATCTTAAATAGTTGCTGGAAATTTAGTGAACATGGATAATAATTTAGTTCTCTTATTTTGTTTATAGGAGTTGATTTCTAGTGAGTCGTGATTCACACAGTGGCCCCCGTACTTAGGTATTCCAGGTACGTACAAGACTAGGGTGACCACCGATCCCTTGAGGACTTTGTGAAGTATATTGAATGCGAATCATGTGAACTTATATGTTATTATGAATTCATGTTTGATGATTGGAAAGAATATGTTATTATGAATTCATGTTTGATGTTGGGAACGAGCATGTTATTATTTTTATTGAATCTATGTGAACGAGCATGTTATGAATTGAGTTATGCTTTATAGATTCATTTGAACTATCATGTTATTGACTTTTTTATAATCGTTGAATTATGTCAAGCATGTTGTTCAAGTTGGTTTGCATGTATGAGTAGTGCGCATGCAAGTTGCTATTATTATTATGCTATAGTACAGGATGTCTAGCATAATTATTGAGCCAGTCGAATATTGCCAGTGAGCAATATATATTCTACCAAGGGGTAGAATATGGTAGAGAGTCTATGTGAATTGAATTAAGGACAATTCGTGCTAAGGGCACACCCCGCTTGTTAATAGGCAATGTCGGGTTATCTCAAACAGTGTTTTTGAGAAGGAACAATGGGAGTAATTTCACTTGAGTCTATGTTTGATCACAAGTCCTAAAGAAGTAAAATAATGAAGAGTCATTGTCGAATTGTCGAATTGTTTAATTGTTTAAATGTTTGTATGTTGTGTCTTGAGTAGAGTCTTGAGTCGCCTTGAACATAACATATTAATTAACGTAAAGTGTAACCCAAAGAGCTTCAAAACTCTTGGAACGTATATACCTTGAGTATGAACAATGGAGGGAGTCTTGCCGGAAAACTTGTACTCCTAGAATGATACAAGACGTTGTTTCATTCTCTTTTATGCCGTTGTGCATTGGAATTCTTGTCGGTATGGCCCGACTGTCGGTAGTAACCCGACTTATTTTGGTGTATGGTTGGCTCCCATCACCCTTTCTTTCCTTTTGAGGATACTTTACTTTACCCGTTCGAAGCTACTTTTTATTAAACTGTGAGTCAAGAGTCGTGTCATGTGTCGAGTCTTGTCTCCATGTTTGTTGTTTATTACATGGCTTTTGCATGTGGATTATTTAATTCGTCGAGTGAAGCATATTAGGATAGAATGTTATTCTAGCTTGTTCGTACTCAGCTTTTGCTGACTTCGTGCTTCATGTCTTCTGGTCATGGCCTTTGCCTTAATGACCCTATGATGATCCATCAATTGCATTTGCGTTATTGGGGAGTAGATTTTTAATAAAGCAGGTTGTAGAGATAACTTGCGGGAGAAGTTATCATGGGATTCGAGTGGAGAGTTATATTCTTTCGTAATTACAAACTCTATTTTTTATTTATAGTCATGACTAATACTACCGCTTATAGTTAATGGATTTTGAAATACTTTAATACTTTGGTTTAGGCCTTAGTGGTTCCAATTTGTTTTAATAACCATTAACTATTTATTTAATGTATTTTGAAAGTTAGTTAATTCCGCTGCGTAATTCTGGTAAATAGCCTTAGCCGTTATCACGGTGGCGGTAATATCTTGGTAATTCTTGTGTTTTAAGTCGGAAAATGTTTTATAAAAAGCAAGGAATTATTAGGGTGTTACAAAGTGGTATTTGCAGAGCTCTAGTTTGAGAGCTGCTTTGCATTAATTAATAGTGCAAAGTGGTAAATCCTTAAACTACGATTGCGGAACTTTAGGATTTTTCGAAAACTATTTTCCTAAAGTCAAAAAGTTGTTTTTGAGTACTCAAAATTTTGAAAAGCCAAATACCAATTATTTCAAGTATTTGAAAGTTATTTTAAATATTTGAGTTTTATTAAATTCGAACTATTTTTTTATTATTATTTCCGAAACATTTTCGGATTTTTCAAAAAAAAATAATAATTTATTATCGGATTTTTCCGAAATTTTCAAAAAAAAAAAAAAAAAAAATCCGAAATAATTATTTATTTATTCCTTTTTAATTATTTTCGAAAATAATCGAATTAATTTCTTAAATTATTCGATTACTTATTTTAAATTTTCGATTTTAATTTTAATAATTTCGTATATATTTGAAGTTATTTATTTAAATTAATTTCGAAAATTTTCAATTATTTTAAGTGAGGAAAGGGTAGAATAAGAAGGGTATAATTAGACTAAGTACGTGTTTAAGTTAAGTGTGCATTGCTAATCAAGTGTTTATGTGATTATGCCTTGACTATGTGATCTTTTATTTAAAGTTGATCATGTCTTGTTTTGCTTTATGTGATTAATTGCATCACGATTCATGATTACGCATATACTTGTGTATTGAAATAGTATGGCTCAACGAACTTACTTTGTTTTTGGAACACTTTAGTAAGATCTTGTAGCTGTTAACTTTCAGGATTTAAGATGTTGATTTCAAAGTACGCAAATCTAGGAAACCTAGAGAAGCTAGATTGTGAAACCCCACACATTTATGTGAAGAAGATCGAGTTTGCTTGCAACTATTTTGCTACAGTGAAGAACCTAGCTACCCAAACTAAGGAAGAAATATGTTATGGCAGAGATGGTTATTTATTGCTTACCTTCCAAGAACCCATACATAGAGCTTAAGAACCGAATTCGTGATATACATATGGAAAATGGTATTCCTAATTACTACAAGTATGGTACTCCAGATGGTAGATGGAGATATGATTTGGAGATTATGACCACGATTATAGAGCTCGCGGAGGAATGTTTTGATGATGGTAGGACAGTGGAAAACATCAACCTTACAGGACTAGATAATGATACAGAAACTCAGATGGATGAGGATAGTGATGATGATGTTGTTGAGATTGAGAACCCTAATCCTATCATTCCTGAACCTACTATTGAGATCTCCAGTGATACAGAAATTGAGCCTGAAACCAACAATGATGAAGTAAACAGTGTGCTACAACAGAACAATTAGGATATGGAATATGAGTCTGATCCAGAAGAAGACCTTGATGACTTTGAAGACCATGAACACTCTTCACCAGTTTGTGAAGGAGGTTGGATAGTAGAGTAGCGTTTAAAGACTTTTCTAATGTAATAGCTAGTGCTTAAATTTTAGTGAAGTAATAAAGTAGTAAACTACTATTTATGGTTTTAGTAGTTCAGTTTTGCGGTCTTTCGAATAAAGTACGATCCAAAGGATGTATTATTTTTCCCATTGAAGTAATAAAGTTTAGAATTCTTTCTTTTACCTCTAATTCTAAGTCTATGTTCTCTTTTAGCGATTATTGCAAAAATTTCATGTATTTCTTCAATGAAATTGTACTTGCAAGGTGGTTCAATTTTCATCACTTGAACTTTGTGATGCGGACTAAGAGAGAAAGCGGCCACAATAGGCGCCTATCTCACTTAGGGTTCGAAAATTTTGTGCTTGTGTACTAAATGAATGGCTAGTTAGTGCAATGAATTAGTAAGGCGGTGTCCAAACTCAGTTGTTAAAGTTAGTCTTTTGTTTTATTCAGGAGAAGAGAAATGACTACCCAAGGAATTGCCGATGTGGTTAGGCAACTAGCTGAAGTAGTGTAGAACTTAGCACAGAATAGGAATAACCAGGGAGTTGATCCAGCTGGTGAGATGTTTAAGAAGGTGGCCCAAAGTAAGCCTCCTTTGTACCAAGGGGAGATAGACCCAACTGTACTTGAGAACTGGCTAAGGGAGTTCGATAAGCTTATCGTACACTACTACAAAAACTCACATTCACGACCAAACATTACGACCATAAGCGTTTCTCGTCGTAAAAAATCAATATCAACGACGAGATTTAGAAGTGGTCGCGAAAAGTTTCATTAGTTACAACCAGCCTTTAATCTCGATGTAATTATAAATATTCTTGTCGTAAAATTCCTCTAAAAATAAAGCGGGATTTTTTCCCGGGTCTGCAATAAAATCTACGACGACCAAAGATTTAATTACGACAAGTAACTCGTCGTAATTGTGAAAATTATTATTATTTTTTTAGAAAAGCTCCAAGTTAGCAGAAGAACAAAAAAAAAGAATATGAACAAGCAAAACAAAACCCTCATCTCTTTCGTATCTTCTCTCCTCTCTCCACCAAAATGGCAGCCAAATTCTTGATACCCTAATTCTCACCACTAAACAGTGTGAATTTCTCCCCCAAACCTCAATTTTTTGCTCTAATCGAATAGATCTAGTCATAATTCGTAGTTTGAATTCAGTCATATTGAGTGGGAGATTTCAATTTGCTTTTCAATTAGCGAATTCTGAAGATAGGTGTGAAATTGGCTCTCCTTCGAGGAGTTGGAACCGTTTTAGAGGTATGACTAGTTTTTAATTGTGTTAATTATGCTTTATTTTCCTTTTCATTACTATCACCAACCCTCAATCCCAATGAACTAGCAATTTCGAAAGTGGGTCTTCTAGTACTACATGAGTTAATCAAATTGGGGATATTCACATTGGCTTGATGTTGTTTTTAGGTAATTTTACTGTATAAGTAGAAAATGATGTTTTGAAATGTATGAATTCTGTTTGCATAATTACTTGGTGCTCATACATAAGTCTCGAGTTGTGTTGTGCTGCTACTTGTTTTGTTTAAGATGTATTTGGTTAGATGATAGAGTGTAGTCTACTTGGCTTAGTGGATGGCCTTTCTTGCAAACATGGCATTGTCTTTGTTTGGCTTGGTGATGTATATAAATATATCTGCTGAGAACTTGCTGAAGTTCGTTCAATTATTCACAAACTGCTCTCTCTTTTTTATTTTCCTTCAATGTGAATGGTTCTCACAGCTGCAGGGTCGAGGAGAATGGTAATGAATTAGATGTTAATTTAGAAGGAAACTCATATGCCAAAGTCCATGGTTACAACCGTAGACTGTTACAGTAAGATGACATTATTTAAGGCATAAAAAGATAATGATGTTAATGTGGCACATTTGGTGGTGCTTAGCTAATTATACTTCACAAGCTATCGAATTATCAATATTGGTGTACTAGCAGCATATTTGATTATCTATAAGCGAAGATAATGATGGTTGACTAATGCCAACTTTAAGATTTGTAATTTGTTTAAATTTGGATAAAAACTTGAAGATTTGAAGATAAAAAACTTGTATTATTCCATTTAATAACATTGCTGGTTGCTGTGCTTATTGCCTGAATAAAATTTGAACCTATGAAGAAAAACGAAACAGAATGAAAAGTATTGATTGAGAGAAGAAGAAGAAAGCAGAATCTTATTTCTGTTTTCTGTATTAGATAATGAAATAATTATTACAGCAATGAATTATATATAGTACAGCTTAGGGATCTAGATTGTTCTAAAGTTTGTTATAACAAACTTATAACTAACTTGCTGACTGTGTGCTGACAAAGCAGCATCAGCAGTAAAACAACAGCATTAGGAAAGCAGCAACACTACAGCATTAGGAAAGCAGCATCACTAAACTATTAGTATGCATAGAATGATGATGCTATAATCAACATCCCCCCTCAAGATGGAGCATCACAAGCTCCAATCTTGGAAAGAAGTGTCTGAAATTGTGTAGAACACAATGGCTTAGTGAAGATATCTGCTAATTGTTGCTGAGTAGGCAAGTAATTTAGATGCAGTAGCCCTTCCAAAACCTTATCTCTGGTGAAGTGACAGTCAATCTCTATGTGTTTAGTGCGTTCATGAAACACCGGATTTTTAGCAATGTGGAGAGCTGACTGATTATCACAGTGTAATGTGATTGGCTTCAAATGATGAACTCCCAAATCCTCTAACAGGTTGACAATCCAAGTAACTTCTGAGGCAGCTGCTGCCATTGCTCTATATTCAGCTTCTGCAGAAGATTTGGAAACTGTCCCTTGCTTCTTAGACTTCCATGAGACTGGTGATCCACCAAGCAATAAAATGTACCCTGTGATTGATCTTCTAGTATCAGGACAAGATGCCCAATCTGAGTAAGAAAATGCTTGTAAACTAACAGCATCTGATGCTTTCAGCAATATCCCTTGATCTTCAGTGTGTGCTAGATATCTTAGAGTGTGGTGCAGAGCTGCCACATGGTGTTCTCTAGGATTCTGAAGAAATTGACTGAGAGTTTGGACAGCATAGGAAAGATCAGGTCTTGTGTGGGTTAGGAAATTGAGTTTTCCTACTAAAGACCTATATTTCTCAGTATCAGAATAGAACTCTCCTTCTTTGTTAGATAATTTAACAGTCATAGGCAAAGGAGTGATTGCTCTCTTAGTGGTATCAAAACCACAAGATTCAATAAGTTCTCTAGTGAACTTCTTCTGACTCAGAATAATCCCATCTGTAGTATAGCCCACCTCCATACCAAGGAAATAGTTTAACCTCCCTAGATCCTTAATACTGAATTCTTGATGAAGATATGCTTTTAATGCTTTCAGTGTATCAACATCTGTTCCTGTCAAAATGATGTCATCTACATAAACTGCTGCAATGTTGATGTGACCATTTTGTTTGTTGATGAACAAACTGTAGTCATACTTGGATTGTATGAAACCTTGTGTCTCTAAAGCAGTCAACAACTTCTCATGCCATTGTCTTGATGCTTGTTTTAAGCCATAAATGGATTTAACCAATCTGCAAACTTTTTTGGTTGGATTGTCTACCCCTTCAGGCATCTGCATATACACTTCTTCTTTGAGATCCCCATGTAGGAAAGCATTATTGACATCTAGCTGAAAAAGAGGCCATTTTCTACTAGCTGCAACTGCTAGCAAGCATCTTATAGTACTCATCTTCACAACAGGGCTAAAAGTTTCCTCATAATCAATACCATACTTCTGGTTGTACCCTTTAGCCACTAATCTTGCTTTGCACCTTTCTAGTGCACCTGTGGATCTCAATTTCACTTTGAACACCCACTTGCACCCTATAGCCTTTTTCCCTTTTGGTAATTCCACCAATTCCCAAGTGTAGTTTCTATCCAAGGCCTCCAGTTCTTTCTTCATGGCTTCAAGCCATAATGGATGTTTAGCAGCTTGACTATAGGACACTGGTTCTGTGATAGTACAAACTTGAGACAAGAAAGCTTGAAATTCATCTGGAAATGTGACATATGAAACTAAATTACACCAATGCTTGGTGACAACAGGGGTGTCTGTGTTGGTGGATGATACTGCAAAACACTCATAAGCATCTAAGTAACCTAGTGGTTTATGTATTCTTGCAGATTGTCTGATAATAGGATAAGGGAGAGGTGAATTGGAGGAATTGGAAGTGGAATCTATGGAATGAGTGGTGTTTGTGTGGGGTTCAGAAGAAGAGTTAGAGTTATTAGGAGTTTGAGTGGTGTTTGAGGGAGTTGGTGTTGTTGGAGATGGAGAAGAATTGAACTGTGTATGCACAGAATCTGTAGATGTGGCTGATTCTGTGGGTGGTGGTGAATGTATAGGTAAAGAGTGAGGTGGAAAAATGTTTGCAGAAGAAGTGAAATCAGGTGGATCAAAAATGGTAGGTGACATGAAGCTAGGTAAGTAGATGGCATTAGTATAGGGAGAAGGTGAAAGGCTGTGTTTTAGATAGAGATGAAAAGGAAAATGTTTCTCATGAAAATGGATATCTCTGGTTACAAAGAATCTATTTGTGTCTATCTCTAGTACTTTGTATCCCTTCTAAGTAGTAGAGTATCCCATGAACACACAAGGAGTTGCTCTAGGATTCATCTTGTTTCTCCCAACCTTAGATGTGGATACATAACAAAGACAACCAAAGGTTCTTAAATGTGAGAGGTTTGGAGTTTGTTTAAACAATCTGTAGTAAGGTGTTTCAAGATCTAAGGATTGTAGAGGCATCCTGTTGATCAGATAAGCAGCACAAAGGACACACTCTCCCCAATACCTCTCTGGCACCTTAGATTGAATGTACAATGCTCTTGCTGTTTCTAGTAAATGCTTGTGTTTCCTTTCTACAACACCATTCTGTTGTGGAGTATGACTACAGCTAGTTTGAGTCAAAATACCAAGAGTCTGATATAATCTTTTCATGTCAGCTTCACAAAACTCTTTAGCATTGTCTGATCTGATGCATTTCACTGTCATTCCAAATTGTGTTTTCACCATGTTTAAGAAATTGCTCATGACAGTAACACAATCACTTTTCTGTTTCAGAAAATGTAACCACGTAAATCTGGTATAATCATCCACAATTGTCAGAAATTGATTACATCCAGTAGGAGTTTTTACAGAATGAGGGCCCCAAATATCTATGTGTATAAGATCAAAAGGACTAGTTGACTTAATGCTACTAGAAGGAAAGCTAAGTCTAGTCTGTTTGGCAGCAGGACATACTTGACAAATATTATCCTGTAAACAAGGTGTGATCACACAGCTAGGGTTTATTAGTTTCAACCTATTGAAAGGTAAATGACCAAGTCTTAAGTGCCACAACTTGGCATTGTCTACAGTAGAAAGACAAGCTACACTACATGTGTGTGTCTGCACAGAATTAGCTTCTCCCAACTTCTTTTCTGCCAAATTGTATAAGCCTGACTTCACATCACCAAGAGGAATCAACTTCCCTTGCTGATAGCAAACAAAACACTTGTCATGAGTAAAGTGGATCTCACAATCCAAATCTTGACACAATTTGTGCACAGATATTAAGTTGTACTTAAAATCTGGTACACACAGCACATTATTTAGGGTTATGTCATCATTAAGAGTTACTGAACCAATATGAGTGACAGCTATTTTACTCCCATCAGGTATAGTTATGTAGGTGTTTTGTTTCTTAACAGCTTCATAACTAGTAAAGTGTGTCAGGTCATAGCAATAATGGTCTGAAGCACCACTGTCTAAAAGCCACTTAGAGTTTGTATGAGACAGTAAACAGATATTACCTGCCATCATAGCTGAGTTTGTTCCAGTCCCTGCACTCTGCTGTTGTTTAGCCAACATATCCATGAGCTGTTGATATTATTCCATAGTAATCACTGGATTAGTTTTAGATTGTGGCACTGTTGTTTCTCCTTCATTAGAATCACCTCCAAAAGAAACAGCAGCTGTTTTGTTGTCCCTAGTCTTAAAACCAGGTGGATAACCATGGATCTTGAAGCATCTCTCCACACTGTGACCCTGGATTTGGCAATGAGTGCAATAATAGTTGGATCCTGGTTTACCATATCTTGTGTTAGTTCCAGTTTTCTGAAAACCAGATTGAAATCCTGTCTGCTGAGTCTTGTAGCTCTTGTTGTTATTGTTCCAGTGATCTCCATTGAATCTTCTCTTTTCAGCTGCAAATGCCAATGTTTCCACTTGATTACTAGCCTGAGACACCTCTTTGTGTCTTTCTTCTTGAGCAAACAACCTGTAGGCTTCAGAAACTTTTGGCAAAGTAGGCACCATAAGTACATTTCCTCTAATTGTAGCAAACTGATCATTGAGCTTCATCATGAACTGCATGACCATTTTTTCCTGCTGTCTTTGGAAAAATTTCTTGGTCACATTGCAAGTACAATTGTTGCAGGTGCAATAAGGCAAGGGATGAGCCTCTTCAATTGCATCCCATATAGACTTGATTTCAGTAAAAAAATTCAGACACAGACTTGTTTCCCTGTGCTATCTCAGCTAATTTTTGTTCGAGTGAATAAATTTGAGCCAAAGAAGCAAATCCAAACCTATCCTCTAAATCAAGCCAAACATCTCTTGCAGATTTAAGAAACATAACACTCTTAGCAATTACCTCATTCAGATTGCCTAGGATCAGAGAGCATACCAAATCATTGCACCTTTCCCAAGCTTTGCATTCTACTGTTCCAGCATCTGGCTTCATGTAGCTTCCATCAACAAATCCAATTTTGTTCTTTGCTGATAAAGCTAATAGCATCGATCTTTTCCAGCTAGTGAATCCTTCTTCACCATTGAACTTGAATGAAACCAGTTGTACTGAATTAGCATCAGATGGATGTATGTAATATATGCTAGTTGGATCTTGATTTGGTGGAAGATCCTTGTGTGAATTGGTGTTAACATTCTCATCACCAGCAGCCATTTTCAGCAGTTTTGTTCAAATATCAGCAGTTTTGATCAAGATGATCAAGACAAATTCAAAAACCAATGGAAACACAAATCCAGAATCAGAAAGAATACCACAAGTTCCAGTGAACAAACACCAGAATCGATTGATCAATTTGACAACAAACAAATACTGAACTGATAACAGTTTTGCGGAATTTTTCAGAAAAAATGAGCCAAGGATCCTTGATCCTTCTCTGATACCATGAAGAAAAACGAAACAGAATGAAAAGTATTGATTGAGAGAAGAAGAAGAAAGCAGAATCTTATTTCTGTTTTCTGTATTAGATAATGAAATAATTATTACAGCAATGAATTATATATAGTACAGCTTAGGGATCTAGATTGTTCTAAAGTTTGTTATAACAAACTTATAACTAACTTGCTGACTGTGTGCTGACAAAGCAGCATCAGCAGTAAAACAACAGCATTAGGAAAGCAGCAACACTACAGCATTAGGAAAGTAGCATCACTAAACTATTAGTATGCATAGAATGATGATGCTATAATCAACAACCTAGGACTGTTGGTTATTGTTGTCAAAGCTATAAACAAGTCTCTGAGAATAAAAAATGGATTTGGTTATCTATTTAGTTAAAATAGAACAATGCTAGATTAGTCGATCGTCTTTGTTAGTACAAAGAGTTTACAGGAACATACAGTAAATAATATTTTTATTTCATGGTTTGTGTAGACCATGTCTAGGGCTATAAAATCGTGTTATAGGTCGGTTACAGTTCGGGTATAATCGGATAATATAGTTCTGCGGGGTCATTGTGCTTATGCGGATTGAATGTGTGAATTTTTTCTGGGTCAATTCGGTTTTTTCAGAAATTAGTTGGATCGGGTTATTTTTTGACATCCCTAACCATGTCTATGTCGAAAGAGCAATTCTTAATCTTGACATAACAACAAATATCATTTTCTAACTCTTTAACTTGAATAATAATAAGTAAATAACCTTTTAAAGCCATTTTCTTGTCAAAGGCTTTTTACATACTAATTAAAGGAATATGTAAATAAATTCCGGAGTTACATTTCTCTTTCACCTGTCTCTCTCTCTTCCTCTCTCCTCTCTCCTCTCTCTCTCATGGCGTTTTCTTAAAATTGGTTAAAAGAGGGATTGAATTTATAGAAACAGTAATTATTAAATGAACCCAGAAAATTAAAAACAGGGTAATATTCATTTGTGTTTTAGATCATCAATTGTAACCTAGCTCTTATTTGCCTCCTCTTAGTCTCTTTACTCAACTACCTTACCACCATCTTTTAATAAGAGTTATCCATAAAAAAAACCAAGAAATACATATCTCTTATTTACTATTCTGTACCTCTTACCTAACTTGTTACATGTTTTCCCTTTATAAAAAGAAAATAAAAATTACAAAACATACACAAACCTCCACCTCAACCCCTCTCTTATTTCTAAAAACTACCTCTTAAGGATGGGCTGAAAGTTACCAAATTTTAGCTAAGAGCTAACTATTAAGGAGAGATAAAATTTAAAAGGGGGCTAAGAGTTGTCTAATATACATATTTTTTTTTTGACAGCAACAAATAAGAAAAACACACACTATGACCCTTTTCTAGCCTTATGGGCCAAATCATGGGCTGATTGAACTATGGATCTGTTAACATGGATACAAACAAAATAAGCTACAGTAATTTAGTTCATACTTTTGAAAGGTTAAAGATATATTTTGTTTGACGGTAATTTATTCGTATTATTTACTTGGATTGTGACTTACTTCTGTGTAGGCCAACCGAAGGTGGAGACGTTGTGGCTGCTTGCGGATCACTACTCACTATTTAGTTTGCGGTATAAATTTTGGACTATCCATGTTGTATGTTTATGATTCTCCTTGTTCTCAATTTATGTATGCTTTAATTTGTCTTTCTGTGATACTTTTTGTTGTTGATAAAGGGAAGTCTTTCTTTGATGGTTGGTTGCTTATGCTTCTTATGGTTTTCTAAAGTATGGTGTTTTCTAGGATGCAATTTGTTTTTATTTGATCGTGTATTTTTAGTGTATTATCTTTCTTTTTATCCAGTTAATAATACATTTCTCTTTTCAGTCATTAGTGAATGGAGATGGTTATACATTATCTATTTAGTTACCTTCGTGAATGAATTGTATATATGTTATTTCATACGGAAATCGGTAAGTAAGGACCTGAGCATTAGGGTATTGGAAATTAGAAATTGAAGTTTAAGACTTTGTTATTGTGTGTTTTATGTGTTAAGGCTTATGTCTTAGGGTACTTTTCTTGATATGTTGTAGAGTAAAAAAAAATTAAGGGTAATTTAAATTTGTAATTTCAGAAATATGGCGCCTTGTAAGCAATGGATGAAACTTGCTGGAGACAATCGTTTGAATAATGAATATGAAATAGGCGTTGAATCTTTTATTAAGTATGCATTTGGAAAGACGGGTGAAAAAGAGAAGATCAAATGTCCATGTGTTAAATGCAAAAACTCATCATTTGGATCTCCAAATATGGTTAGGGATCATTTATTAACTTTTGGCATCATTCAAAGTTATAATTTTTGGTATCATCACGGGGAAAGGGTGGGTGAGGATGCATTTGAGTCACCAACTGTAGGAGATGATGATGGATTAATAGAAAGTGATGGTGAAGATGAGATGGAGACACTGCTAAGGGATTTTTTTCCTAATAATTGTGGTTTTGCTGAAAATGATATGCATGATGGTTCATCGAGTACTAGACGTGAAGATCCTAATGATGAAGCAATGAGATTCTATAGATTATTTGATGATTTTCAGAAACCTTTGTATGAAGGCTCCATCTCCTCGACATTGTCTGCAATTGTTAATTTGCTTCACATTAAAACTCTTGGGAGGTGGAGTAACGAGTCATTCACTATTCTTTTGAACTTTTTGAAAACTCAGTTGTTGCCAAAAGAGTCATCCCTTCCTGATTGTTTTAATGATGCAAAAAAAATTGTTAAAGATTTAGGTCTCTCATATGAAAAGATAGATGCATGTGTTAATGATTGTATGCTATTTTGGAAAGATGATGAACAATTAGAACATTGTAAAGTTTGCAAGGCTGCTAGGTGGAAACAAGGTAAGCATAGTGGAGAAACTAGAACCAGGGAAAATGGTAAGAGAATACCTCAAAAGGTACTTCGATATTTTCCACTAAAGCCTAGACTTCAACGTTTGTTTATGTGTTCAAAGACGGCTTCTGATATGAGATGGCATAATGAAAGGCAAGCTGAAATTGGTGTGCTTAACCACCCTTCTGATGGGAAAGCATGGCAAGATTTTGATGAAAACCATCCATCATTTTCTTCAGAACCTCGTAATGTTAGGTTAGGGCTTATAAGTGATGGATTTAACCCGTTTTCTAATATTGCAAACCCATATAGCATTTGGCCTGTTATGTTAGTTCCATATAATTTACCTCCTTGGATTTGTATGAAAAAATCTAGCATGATGTTGTCAATGCTTGTACCCGGCCCAAAAGGACCAGGTGATGCAATAGATGTCTATTTACAGCCTTTGATAGAAGAGTTGAAAGAGTTATGGGAAGTGGGCGTTGAAACCTATGATGCTTCCAAATGTGAAAATTTTAAAATGCATGCTGCTTTGCTTACAACAATTAATGATTTTCCTGCTTATGGCATTTTATCTGGATGGAGTACAAAAGGAAAGCTGGCTTGTCCTTGTTGTCACAAAAAAACAGCTTATTTGAGGTTGAAAAATTGCTGTAAGCATGTGTATATGCGTCATCGACGTTTTCTTCACATTAAGCACTCATGGAGAAAGAAGAAAGATGTATTTGGAAAGAAAGAAAAAGGAGAGCCACCAAAACCATTGTCAGGAGAGGAAGTTCTTCAGCAAGCGAAAGATCTTAAAGGTTTTTGTTTGTCAAAAGATCCTACTAAGAGAACCAAGGTATGTCACAAGACTAGAGGGGATAATTGGAACAAACTAAGTATTTTTTTTGAGTTGCCTTACTGGAAAACACTTCTGTTACGACATAGTTTAGATGTAATGCACATTGAAAAGAACATATGTGATATTATTTTGGGAACCATCATGAATATTAAAGGAAAGACAAAAGACACAACTAACTCTCGTCTTGACATGGAGGAATTAGGTATAATGTCAAAGCTTCATCCAATAAAAAAGGGTGATAAGACTGAAATACCTCATGCGCCGTACACCTTAACTAAGAGTCAAAAGGAGATATTGTGTCGATTTTTGAAGGATCTAAAAGTTCCTGATGGGTTTTCTGCTAATATTTCTCGATGTGTTAATGTGAAAGATAGTAAGATTTCTGGATTAAAGAGTCATGATTGCCACGTTCTGTTACAAAGCATACTTCCTCTAGTGATACGTGGTCTTTTAGTTAAGGATGTTGCAGAGCCTTTGATTGAGTTGTGCCAATTCTTCAGCGTGTTATGTGCTAAATCGGTAAAAGTTAAACATTTAGAAGAAATTAAAGCCCAAATTCCTTTGACACTTTCCAAGTTAGAAGCATGGATGCCTCCTTCTTGTTTTGATGTGATGTTGCATTTAAGTGTGCACTTAGCTGATGAGGTAATACTTGGTGGGCCTGTTCAATTTCGTTGGATGTATCCTGGGGAACGATATCTTCATAATCTTAAATTATATGTGCGTAATAAAGCTCGTCTAGAGGGTTCAATAGCAGAGGGTTATCTGGTGGATGAGTGTATGACTTTGTGCTCAAGGTACTTGGATGAAATTGAAACAAGGTTTAATCGTCTTGAGCGAAACGATGATGGTGATAAAGATGATTCGAAAAAGCTTTCTATTTTTTCTCATGCCGGACGACCACTGGGAGCTCGAAAGAACACCAACCTAGATGTTTATGAAAGAGAGCAAGCTCACATTTATGCTCTAAAAAATTGCAGCGAAGTCGAACCATTCCTCCAGTATGTATTCTATACATATATATTTATTTATTTTGGGTTTTGTGTTTGTTTAATAACTTCCTCAATGTTAAATGTAGAGAATATGCTGAAATTATAGCAACCGAAGGAGTTGATATCTCACCAGAAGAACAAGATGCTAAATTTGTACTTTGGTTTAGAAAAAGAGTGAGTGTACATTTGCAAAATGTTATATAAGAATTACTTTTTCATATAAACTATTTATGATAATCATTATATTGGTATTTTTCAGGTTGAAAAGTTGCATGAAGAAAACAATTGTCTTTTTGGGGATGAGTTCTTGTCTTTAGCTCGTGGTCCTATTAAATATGTTCAAGCTTTTAGTGGTTATATAACTAATGGATTCAGGTTTCACACATCTAAACGTGACAAAAATTTGAGAACACAAAATAGTGGAGTTGTGGTATTGGGTGACACAGGTGATGGACATGAAACTTTAGACTTTTATGGAGTGTTGACGGAAGTGATCAGGTTGGAGTATTTGGGGGGAAATTATGTTGTGTTTTTTCGCTGTGACTGGTTTGATGTGCTTGATTCTAGAAGAGGAATTCATGTGGATAAATTTGGTTATGTTAGTGTAGACACCCAAAGGCTCCTAAAAACAAATGAACCATTTGTTTTAGCTAGTCAAGTATCACAAGTCTTTTATGCAACGGATGTTGTGAAACAAGGTAGTTGGCGTGTTTCTGTTAAGACAAAATCTCGTGCTACATATGATATGTCAATGGAGAAAGATAGCTCACAACACATGGAAATTTTGGATGATACAGATGATGCATATCAAGAACTAGAATCTTTTGGATTAGATTTTGCTGTACATGCACCGACATATACACATAATGGAATGAGTGTTGAAGATAGGATTGATGTGGAACCTGAGATCGTTGATACACCTACCTTAGTCAAGAAACGGAAAAGAATTTCTAAGAAAAACTAGTTACTTTTGGTGTTGTTTGGTGCTTGTATGTTAAGTAGAGTTTATTTAAATTCACCATTATTGTGACAATTTTCTCTCTATTTTCTTTGTGTTTCTTTTCATCTCTGCCTTTTGATTTTTTTCCTTTCTTACTAGAATATTCTATCATGTTATTTGTTTAGGAAATGCTAGTGTTATAATTTTGTTAACTAACTTGCTAGTGTCCTTTTTATTGTTAAAGTGGCTTGTTCATCTAAATGGCACCAATTGGAAGAAAGGCTACATTTCTTCCACCAGGGAGACTTGGTTTAAGTCGTAGTGTAGGTTCGAAAGTTTCTTTTCTTTCTGGAGTATTAGCTAAAGCACCCTCAAAAACTACGACAAGCAATGATAATCCAGATGCAAATGTTCCTACTATGGTAAGTGAAGTGAACCAAGGAACTATCAATGAAGCATCCATGGAAGAGGATATGTCACATGCAATTCTCCTTCAATCTCTTCGTGAGGACGTCGGGAATGATGAAAGTGATATTATACAAAGATCCATAAATAATGCAGCCATTTCTGACTTCCTTGAGCAGCAAAATGCTTTACAAGATGCCTTGACGACCCAAAAGGAAGGTATTATGTTAACTTTAAACATGTGATTAGTAAAATTTTATTATTGTTAATAATTAGGCAAATTTGTCAAAAACTACCTTATAAAATATGATTTTTGCGAAAAACTACCTTATAAAAAAAATGTTGTAATAAACTACCTTATAAAAAATTTATGTTGTAAGATACTACCTTTTCCCGAATTATGAACGTTTGATCGAAATTTCGGGATTGACTTTACCATATATATGTCACGTGCCATTTAATTACGTCTTTCCCGTTAGATGTCGCGTAATATGCACCTAGTAAAGTCAACGTCGTAATTTTAAATTAATGCTCATAATATGGCCAAAGGTAGTATCTTACAACATAAAAATTTTATAAGGTAGTTTATTACAACATTTTTTTTATAAGGTAGTTTTTCGCAAAAATCATATTTTATAAGGTAGTTTTTGACAAATTTGCCTAATAATTATTTTATGGTATGTTAAGTATCTTCTTATGTTACTTTTGGTGTTTAGTTTTGAGCTTCATTATGAGGGGAAGTCGTTGGTGTAGTCCACTTCTTTTCTTTGACAATTCTGATAAACTTTGGCAGATTTTATTATTTGTTTTGTGCCTTGTTAATATATTGCTTAGCAAAAAAATAATTGTTTTATTGAAGAAATTTGTTTACTTTATGTTTGTGAAGCACATAACCCTACATTAAGGAAGAGAAACAGAAAACCGGATGCAAAGCCAAGAGGTGTCAACAAGTGCAAGAAAGTAGCAAATCTTAAAGACGGGGAAAAGTTGGAGGTTGAGTTTTATATGAATGGTGCAGTTGGTGATAACCATAAAGATTTGACAAGGCACATGGGAAAACTTGTTCGAGATCGTATTATATGTCCAGTAAGAGTGCATACATGGGATGAGATTGATAATAGTGTAAAGGAGCATATGTGGCAATCCGTTTTGGTAATGTTATATAATATTCTTTATCATTTATCTTATTAATTCATGTATAATATTTTGAATTAGTAAGCTACATTTTTTAATTATTCATGCTGAACACATTTATTGAATAATTGACTTTTGCTAATATTAATGCAGAACAAGTTTGTTGGTAAAGGCTTTGATTTGGATCGTAAAACAACTATTGACCATCTGAAAAGGTTATGGCAAAATTGGAGAGGAATTTTGAATCAAAACTCAATTATTCGGAAAGGTGGTCTGGAAAATGCATTGAATGAAACGCCTAATGATTTAACACCTGCTGATTGGAAATGGTTGGTGGAGGAACATTTTTCAAGTGAAGCCTTTAAGGTAAGTTCCTTATGATAGTTTTTAATATTTTTTAGGAAAGGGCATCAGTGTTATTCATAATTTATTCCATGTTTTGTACATTCAGAAGTTGAGTTCTAGAAACTCTGGCAATCGAGGCAACTTAACAATGCTACATCACACTGGAAGCACACCTTTTAGACAAGTTATTTGGGAAGATATGGTAAGATTATTAACCTATACATAGGTTTTCCTTTGGTGAACTATTTGATAATTTAAACTTTGTATATGAAGGGTGGAAAGGAAGGAAAATATCTGCCTCCGATATCTGCTGTTTTTAAGAAAACCAGAGAAGGAAAGTCCGGCAATTTAAAAGAAAATGATGCTACCAAATTGGTATTCCATCCTTTTCAAACTATTCACAACTAGTAAGTGTAGTGTAATGTAGAGTCTGCTTGTAATTTAATTTGTTGGTTTCTTTGTAGGATGAGATAGTAAGTGTCGAAAAGGAGAACCCTTCTCTTTCACAATTTGAAGTTGTTGAAAAATTCTTTGGGCCACAAGATCGTGGTGGTGTGGTTTGTTTTGGCTTTGGAATAAGACCCAAAGATGTACGAGGCCCTTTACCTACTAGAGCAGATCTTACATCACGGGCCCATGAGAAACAAAAAGAAAATGATGATCTTCGAAAACGCATGGATGAAATGGAAAAAGTTCGTCAAGCAGATCTTGAGAAGATGAGTGCTTTAGAAGAGAAATTCAACTTGTTCCTAGCAGCCTATATGCAACAACCTAGCTTTGGTGACCAAGAAATTCCTGATGATAGTTAAAGATTAAGGTACGAAAAATTCTAATTGTACCCATTATATTTACCATTTATTTTCAGTTTTACTCTTGATAGTTCCAAAAGTCAATTATGATGGAAAAAGGGGAATATCAGCTAGTAATCATTTTAAATCCTAAATTTTCTAAAATAGTTATAAACTCTCCTATGATATTATTTTTTATCATTTAATTGCATGCACTCTGACCTATGATAGTATCATGTATAGTTCAAATTACTAGTAAGTAGTAACTTACATGATATAGAAAAAAGGTAGAGAAGCATATACTTGTCAAATATCATCCGTTCATGTCCATGAAGGTGAAACCTATATACTTCTGTTTGTGCGCTTCTCCCGAGTTGTTCCTATACCTGATTTTGGAAAAAAATTCTTGCTAAATTTTGTTTTAAACATCTTAATCAGTTACCTTCTTGAATACGCTTAGGTTTGTGAAGTTCTGAACCCTCATTTATATTCCTTGGTGTTCAATGCTTGATCTCGTTGCTTCGCCTTAGATGGTAATTAAATTTATGTTCTTGTTAATATGAAAAATTGGTATGGCATCATTTAAAATAAATATCTCCGTGTAGAATTGGATAATACATGTTCTAGGTTTAATTGGACGCAGTGAATAAAGAAGTAAAGTGTATTTGATCACTCTTTATTTATTTTTCTTGCTCTAATCGTAGTCATTTGTTATATTTTCTAATATTTAAATCATATTCATTTGTTTTTTTGTCCATCTTGATCATTCCTATTTTACGTATGAATGCAGGTAGTTGATGACTATATATTATAGCATTATATTCAGCATATATATAATTTTTCAAGGCTTAACGGAGAGGGCTTAATGTGGAGATTGGTTGTGTCCTCCATCTAATTGTAGCTTGTAATATTTTGGCATACTCTAATTTTAGCTTACAAATGTAATGGGGCTTGTGTTTTTGTATTAGTAAACAAAATATATCATTTTGTTGGGTAACGTACTGTTATGAACATATTATTGTTAAATGAAAATTACAATATTTGAGGTCATTATATTATGGTGTATTATATTGTAATATTTGGTTTCACAGGTTTTTAGATTTATTAATATATCTGGTACATAAAATAGAATCATGGGACCCAAAATAATGGTCGCAAGAAAAGTAATTAGGTTCATTCTTGTCGTTAATTGCAAATCTTTTTACGACGAGAAATACGGTCGTAGTTATAAAGTTGTAGGTCGTAAAAGATAAGTCTTTTAACCACTAAAAACAATAGTTGCGACGAGAAATCTCGTCGTAGATAAAATTAATTACGACGAGATTATATTCTCGTTGTAAAAAATTACTTGCGACGACCATACCAATCTCGTCGTAAAAGTGTCCAATACCTTTCGCGACGGAGCCTATAGCGACGGCTTGCGACCATAAGGATTTCTCGTCGTAAAAGGCTTTTTACGACCAAAATGGGTCTTTTTACGACCGAATTACTTGTCGTTGATGAGAGTTTTTCTTGTATTGGTAGCTGTCAATTGCCTAGAAGACCTTAGGGTTAATAGTGATGTTTATTACCTTAGGGGAGAAGCTGATTTGTGGTGGCAAAGATGTGAGAATGCTTTGAGAGCTACACCTGGATTTGGATGGGAATCATTCAAGGTAGCCTTAAGGAACAAGTTTTACCCACCATACCTGAAGAAGCAGAAAGCCCAAGAGTTCATCGAGTTGAAAATGGATGGTATGTCTGTGACATAGTACTATTCTAAGTTTATAGAGCTGTCTAGATTTGCACCGGAAGTGGTGGCAACGGAGGAGCTTAGAGCCCAAAGATTTGAGAGCGGGTTGACTATGGATTTGCAATTGATGCTTGCTGGAGAGACCTTTACATCTCTTGACACCCTATATGGAAAAGCTGCCCATTTGTATGGCCTGCAGCAAAGGAAGAACGGAATTGGTGAAAAGAGGAAGGATGTTGGTAACCAAAACCAAGGTGGTGGCCAGCTGATCGAGGGGAAAACTAGGTCGTTACTAGTCTCTCCTAATCAAACAAAAAACCTAAACTAACCACTAAACACAAGTAAAGCGGCAAGCAAGGGTCGGAATCCACAAGGACTAAGGTGCACTAATTTATGCTAATCGAACAACAAGCTAGGTCGGAACGGGGTTTGAAAAGTCAACTAACCAACTAAAACTAAACTAACTACCAAAGGACAAACATGGTCAAGGAATGAGATCAAACACCAACAATAATGAAACAAGTATACGAGCAACAATTAAGAATGATGATGCATAAGCAAAGTATGAATGATGTGTTGGTTAGAAATAGATCCCCAAATGACTCCCGCCTTGGATCAATTCTTAGAATAGTCAAATGCGAACTCCCGTCCTACACACAACTACCCTTAGGTCACGGTAAGCACAAACCAAACAATAGTCAACTTAGGTCACGATCCCTCGATTTTCCTAAAGTCAACTACCCCAAAATCTAAGTCATACACAAGTAGCTCATTTGCATACAACAAAGTTTGAGTATGCTCAAACAAACAATAATTTAATCATGTAACATCACCAAATTCAAACTCATTTACCCAAATCTATCATTGTTAGGTTTTCACCCAAACCCTAACCAATAAACTACTCCATCAACATAAAAATATGAAATTTATATAAATTAACAACTAAAAACATGATTTTAAACAATAACAACAACTAATCTAAACATGAATCATTAAACTAAACAAAAACAATTAAACTAATCAAAATAATAAATAAAGCAATAAATAAGGCAATAAATAAAGAGAGAGGAGTAAAGAAAATCTCATTGATTAAATGGTGGAAATCTCCAAATCATCAATTCCCATCTTTAATTCTTCAACATCCAATTTTAACCCATTTAATTTTCTCACTTTTCTCTCCCTAAAACTAAAACCCTAGAAAAAATGAGACTAATTATGTACATTCCTCCCCCCTTTGAAATTAGAATAAAGAGTATTTATACTACTCTAATTAATTAAAAGAAAGAAAAAGAAAAAGAAAAAGGAAAAGAAACTCTAAAACTAAAAAAAAAAGGGAATAAAAAAAATAAAAAAATAAAAAGATAAAAGAAAGGAAGATAAAAGGAATTCAAAGAAAGAAAAAAAAAAAAAAAAAAAAGAGAAAAGGAAACCCCCCAAATAATGTCAGACCCCTCCTCTTTCTTCCAAAACCCCAGAACCCCCTTCGTCCTTTTCCTTTGTCTATGCGCCTCTGCTTCGCAACTCCTTCCAAATCAAAACCATCGTCAGCGATCCTCGTTCATCCTCGATAATCATCATCATCGGGCATCACCGTTCATCTTCATCAATAAACGATCATCCTCGTTGGTCCATCACACATCAACGGCCATCATCGATCATCGTTCATCGCCGATCGATCAACTGAAATCGCAGCCCTCCATTGAACCATGTACGGCGCAATCGAATGGCCTGGAACCACCATCATCACGTGCAATCACGAGCTTTCATTAATCCTTACACCCAAACGCGCCCAATTGTTCGAACGAACACAAATGGAGGTTCGGCCGGACTTATTTTCGGTTTGGGCGAACACCGTTCAGGTTCGGCCGAACCTCATACAATCAGGAACTCTAAATCTTTTGTTCGGTCGAACTCGATACGGGTTCGAACGAACCAATATACTCTGTTTTTCTCTGTTTCTTGATTGTGTTTTTGGGCGTTTCTTGTTGTTGTGGTTGGGTTGGATGTGGCGCATAGGTGTTGCTGATGCTGATGCTGATTGGTGTACGAAGATGAGGTTGGTGCTGCATAGGTGTTGCTGCAGCAGCTCGGTGCTATTGGAGTGGTTGTTTCCGGCAGCTCTTGTTGATAGGTGAAGGGTGTGGTGTAGGATAGAGGAGGGTGTGGTGTAGGATAGAGGAGGGTGTGGTGTAGGCTAGGGAGGGTAGCTGATGTTTGTGTATATTGGACTCTTGGGCAGCAGTTAGCCGAGGCCCACAAGCAACAAAACTCATACCCCAATTTTCTTGCTCTCTGACATAGTAACACAAGTTGACTTGGCCTTTGAAACTCATATCCAAAACTTCGAGCAAGCACATCTACACAATTGAAAATAATACGAGGGGAGAAACTTGACATGTAAAAAAAGTAAGACGAATATAAATCTAATATACATATATAAAGGAGGCATATTTGCTGAAAGATTAGAGCGCCACCTAGGATTACTAATGGTTTCGGCCAATGAAAAATAAGATTTATAATTTTTTTTTTGAATTAAAAAAATCAAGTGCCATGTAGATAATTAATTAGGTGCCACGTATGTACTTTAATTAATTTTAAAGTATCAAATATTAATTAAATATATTTAAATGTTTAAGAAACATAAATATTACTCTGTAGAATCACACTTCATACGATATTACTATAGATTGAGTATGAGAATTCCAAATACACACTATTTAATTAATATTAAATATATATTAATATTAAAATATACTACGTATGTTAATTTGATAACATAAACGAAGAAGATTTTCAATCAATGGAAAACACTATCCTTTGCTACATAGTACTTCTACATATATGGATTTATACATAGGTTGAATATTGAAATATGAGAATGTTTTTTTTTAAATCGTACAGTAATAATTAATATTGAGTCATAACATAAATACTCCATAAGATAAGGTTTGTATTGATAAAAGTATTGTCAAAGTTTAAATTCAATAAAAAAAAACTAGAGTTTAATGTAACCTAAACTTTAACCGTGAAAACATTATAAATAGTTCTGATTCTCTTAGGGTTAAGTGTTTGTAGGTTCGCCACTCCTTCTCCTCTTACTCGATTTTGTAATTGTACGTGATTGTAGTGTTTTTCTTTGTAACTTCTATCACCATTTTTTCTCAAATTCCTTCACATGTAGTTAGTTATGCATCATATGCATGGGTTGTTTGAATGGTAACTGGTAAGTGTTATATTTATGCTACCAATGGAAAACGAGTAAGAAGTATATAAATTACTTAGACTAAAATTTATCCTCCTTACTTTTTATGTTAGTTTTATCTCATCATAACGAAGCAATTATTCGATATTTAATGTAATTAACCAACCGATAAAGAAAATGACTATAACAAAGTACAAGGTTAATAAAATCTTATACGAGTATTTTATAATATATCTTTATAGTATGTATTTGTTGAATTATAAACTAACCGCGTTTTTATATATTTCATATTATTATAATGTGTATTTATCATGCAATGAAAATAAATATCCGTGCATCGATACGATTAATGGTTGGAATTGAGTAATAGCTTAGAGTTATACTTTACTCCAAGTTTACGATAAAGAACACTCTTTATCTAAGGAGTACCATTTTTTAGGATAACATATCTGCAAATTAAATATCATTTGCGTTGAGTAAAATATAATAATTAAAATACAAATATAAATACAAATCGTAATCCATTAGTTGATGGTTCAAAAAAATTATTAATTACACTCCCCCAGCATGCATGTTTTGTTATTAGCAAATTTTTCGTGTTTTATTTTTAGTTATCGGCATAACTGATTGTGATTTTTTTTTCTTCTAACTTCATTGTATTTCATCAAATAACCTTTTATATATGATAATATGAATATATCTATAATAAACCGTGCATCGCACGGGTTTCAATCTAGTAAATAAATAAAATTAACAATAATAATAATAGTAATAATAATAGTAATAAAAATAGAAAATTAATAACAAAAACTAAATAATTAAACTATAAAATTATAAAACCAATAAAATAAATAAATTACGAAATTAAGATCTAAAAACTAATAAAAATAGCTAAAAGCACTAGATTAAGCAATAAATAATCGAAATAAGAATTTAAGGAAAATAAAGACTAAAAATGCTAAAAATAGAATAAAACCTACTCAAATAATGCCTAAATTACTACCCTATGAGTGTCATAAACGTCACTCATCACCAGCAGAATCAGGGAAACTTTAAGAAAAAACAAGGGAAACAACCATTTCCAGTTCAGGGGAAACCAGGGTGGAAACAAGAACAATTTCCACAATAACAATGGAGATAAAAATCAGTCTACAGGGATTGGAACGAGAGTCTATGAGTGTAGACGTTGCCATACTAATCACCCAGGTCGAGACTGTAATGGAAACCAAGTTGTCTGTAGGTTTTGTGAGAAGCTAGGCCATAGAGAATTTGAGTGTTGGGCCAAGAATTGGAAACCCAACCAAGTCAACCAAGGCAACCGCCAGAACAACAATCGGAATAACCAAAACCGGAATGGAGGGAACAATGGTGGAAACCAGAGGGGTAACCAGAATGGTAACAATGGCAATAATGGCCAGGGTAATGGAAAGCCCGGAGGAAACTATCAGCAGAATGGGAACCGAAATGCTAATGGAAATGCCAATGGAGGTGGCTATAACAAGGGAGTTGCCCAAGGAAAGCTGAATGTGATCACTAGGCAGGAAGCCGAAAACTCGTCTGACGTCATAGCTGGTACTTTTTCTATTAACTCCATTTTAGTTAAAGTACTATTTGATTCTGGTGCGACTTATTCGTTTATATCAAAGGGTATCTTAGAGAAGTTAGGATTGAAAGAACCTGAAGAGATTGAAGTACCCATAGTGATACCAACTGGTGAGATTGTGAAATGCACTAAGATCCATAGGAATGTACCGTTAACCATAGCCAAGACCATATTCTTGTCTAGCCTAATTGAGTTTGAGTTAGGAGATTTAGATGTGATTTTGGGAATGGACTAGTTGGCCATGTTCAAAGCTAAGATTGACTGTGAGAAGCAGAAGATTCACTTGAAGTCTAGTCTAGGAAAGGTGGTGTCGTATCGCCGTTTTGGGAAGCCTAGGAGTGTAGGAATCGTCACGGCAATGGAACTCGTGAAGTTAATACACAAAGGGAACCCTGTTTTCTTATGCAATGTAAGAGACCTAGACCATGTGAAGAGAGAGCAACCAGGGGATATTGCAGTGGTGAGTGAATTCCTGGAAGTGTTTCCGAAAGAGATCCCGGGATGCCGCCCAATCGACCAATCGATTTTACCATAGATTTAGCACTTGGAACTGCACCTATCTAAAAATCCCATACCGGATGGCTCCAGCAGAAATGAGTGAGTTAAAAGGTCAACTTGAGGAATTGCTAGAGAAAGGTTATATCAGACCAAGTGCATCGCCTTGGGGAGCGTCAGTCTTGTTTGTGAAGAAGAAGGACGGTAGTATGAGACTCTGTATAGACTACAGGGAGCTCAATAAGGTCACAATCAAGAATAAGTACCCTTTGCCTAGGATAGATGATCTATTTGACCAATTAAAAGGAGCAAGAATGTTTTCAAAGATCGACTTGAGGTCAGGTTATCATCAGTTGAGAATCGCGGAGCACGATATACCAAAGACTACATTTAGGACTAGATACGGTCATTATGAGTTCACAGTTACGCCTTTTGGGTTAACCAATGCACCTGCAATCTTTATGGACTTAATGAACTGAGTATTCCATGCATTCTTGGACAAGTGTGTAGTGGTTTTCATAGATGATATTCTGGTCTACTCTAAGAGTGAGGAGGATCATGCGGAACACTTAAGGTCAGTGTTGAGTACCCTGCCAAATTCTCGAAGTGTGAATTCTGGCTGGAGAGAGTTGCGTTCTTAGGACATTTTGTATCCAAGGAAGGAGTTGCAGTGGATCCTGCAAAGATAAAAGCCATTAGTGAGTGGCCTACACCTAAGAGTGTCACCGATATTTGGATTTTTCTTTGTTTAGCGGGTTATTATAGATGCTTTGTGCAAGACTTTTCTAGAATCGCCAAACCAATGACAACCTTGATGAAGAAAGAAGCAAAGTTTGAGTGGAATGACCAGTGTGAGGAGGCGTTCCAAGCTTTAAAGACGCGATTAACAACCGCGCCGGTGTTAACTTTTCCAGATGAGAGCGGTACTTATGATGTATATAGTGATGCCTCTAAGAATGGTTTAGGGTGTGTGTTGATGCAGAACGGGAAAGTGATTGCGTATGCATCGAGGCAGTTAAATCCATATGAATCCAATTACCCTACCCACGATTTAGAGTTAGCCGCCATAGTGTTTTCATTAAAGATATGGAGACACTATCTGTATGGTGTGAAAGTAGGATATTCACGGATCATAAGAGTTTGAAGTACATTTTCACACAGAAGGACTTAAATATGCGCCAACGAAGGTGGTTGGAGTTAATCAAGGACTATGATTTGGATATTCAATACCATAAGGGAAAAGCCAATGTAGTCGCAGATGCCTTGAGTAGGAAATCAAGTCATGGTGTGAATGCGTTAGTAGTTGCTAGCGAGTTGTGTAAGGACATGCATTGATTGAATCTAGAAATAGTGAGTGGAGAATGCCTTGAGGGTATGATGAGTTCCTTAACCATCCAGTCGTCGGTGTTTGATGAAATCAGGGAGAATCAGGCTGGTGACGTTAAGTTAGAGCGAATCAAGGAAAAGGTTTCGCAAGGAAAGGAGATTGATTTTAAGATCCACGAGGATGGAAGTTTGAGGTATAAAGGACGATGGTGCGTACCTCAAAATTGTGGTGAACTAAAGGAGACGTTAATGAGAGAAGGTCATAATACGCCATATTCTGTTCACCCGGGAGGTGACAAGCTGTATAAGGATCTGGAAAAGGTCTATTGGTGGCCAAGGATGAAAAATGAAGTGGCTGAATTCGTGGCAAGGTGTTTGACTTGTCAGAAGGTTAAGATTGAGCATAGGAGACCTCAGGGAAAGGCCCAACCTTTAGAGATTCCGAGTTGGAAGTGGGACTGTATCTCAATGGACTTTGTCACTTGTTTACCCAAGTCGAAGAGTAGAAATGACACCATTTGGGTAGTGGTGGATAGGTTGACTAAGTCGGCAGTGTTCATACCAATGAAAGAAACCTGGAAAATGGAACAACTTGCCAAAGCTTACATCAAGCATGTAGTGAGATTACATGGAGTTCCTAAGGATATCGTATCAGATAGAGATTCTAGGTTCCTTTCGAATTTCTGGAAGAGTGTGTAGAAGAACTTTGGTACCACATTGAAAATGAGTACAGCGTTCCACCCAGCCACAGATGGACAAACCGAAAGAACTATTCAAACCTTAGAGGATATGCTAAGAGCTTGTGTGATTGATTTTCAAGGTGGATGGGAAGATATCCTAGATCTAATTGAGTTTTCATACAACAATAGCTATCATGCCAGTATTGGAATAGCACCATTCGAAGCCCAGTATGGACAAAAATGCAGAAGTCCACTATGTTGGAGTGACATTAGTGAAACCTTCGTACTAGGTCCCCAAATGATAGAGGACATTATGAATTAGGTTAGGACTATTCAATCCAAAATCCAAGCAGCGCAAGATCGGCAAAAGAGCTACGCAGATTTAAAGCGTAGGGATGAAGAGTTCCAAATAGGTGACAAAGTGTTGCTTAAGGTTTCACCAATGAAAGGTGTGATGAGATTTGGGAAGAAAGGAAAGCTTAGCCCAAAGTATATAGGCCCATATGAGATCCTAGAACGGATAGGGAAGGTAGCTTATAGATTAGCCTTGCCCATGGACTTGCATAGAGTGCATAATGTGTTTCATGTATTTCAGTTGAGAAAGTATGTCCCGGATAAGTCTCATGTACTGCAACCGGAGACCATAGAGTTAGACCAAAGTTTGACATTTGAGGAAAGACCTGTCAAAATACTCGATAGCAAAGTGCGTAGTACACGAACTAAGGATGTTAAGATCGTTACGGTGTTGTGGTCTAACCAAGAGTCTGAGGAAGCTACCTGGGAAGCGGAGGAGGAAATGAGAAAGAAATATCCCGAGCTTTTTTCCGAGGTTAGTTGAGTTACGGGGCCGTAACTCGTTTTCTTTAAGGGGGGTAGAGTGCGGTAGAATTTCGCGCTTTTTACCTTATTTACCAAATTTATCCTTTAAGATAAGCTTGAATCGTTGTTTTCAGTGAAGTTTCACTGTTTATTGTCATGTTGAATTACTTAAAGAGTACAACAACTAAAACTTTTTGCAAAGAAAACGCACTAAAGTCTCAAAATAGTCTCAAGTCTAGTTTTAAGGTTGTGATTTCCGTGCCCAAGTTTCGGGATGAAACTTCTTTTGAGGAAGGTAGACTGTAATACCTCGTATTTTTCTATAATTATAAATATATTTTATTATATTTATAAAGCATTTCGTTTTATTTTTATAAATTAATTTCATTTAATGAGAATTAAATGCGCTTTTATTTTTA
This sequence comes from Spinacia oleracea, assembly GCF_020520425.1. Classification (NCBI taxonomy): domain Eukaryota; kingdom Viridiplantae; phylum Streptophyta; class Magnoliopsida; order Caryophyllales; family Amaranthaceae; genus Spinacia; species Spinacia oleracea. Next base: position 16,111,867 of record NC_079490.1, read on the forward strand.
ATTAATTTCAAAAATCGTATTTTATTAAATAGATTCAACGAATTTATTTAGTCGGGATATGTTGGGTCGTATTTCGAAAACGAATTTAATATACTTAAAGCCCAGTTGTTTTGTCTTGATCAAACCCAACAAAGCTTGCAAGGAGTAAACTTAAATGAGCCCGAGCCCAACTCAAAATTACCCTAACCTAGCACAGATGGGAGAGAAGACCTATAAATAAACCTCATATCAAACCCTCACAACCAAAAATTCAGAAATCTCTCGCTCTACTCTTTTTCCTCTCCTTGCGGCACACTCCACGCCCCACACTCCCTCTCTTCGTGCGCCCTTGCTTGCGGCGCAAGGCAGCCCTCACTCGTCTCTTTCTCGCCTTCCCGCAGCCGCAGCGTAGCACTACGTGCTTGCGTGCTGTGCGGTCGTGCCTTGATGCGCTTCCCACTCGTCCCTCATCTCGCGTCGCGTCGCAGCACAACAGCAGAGCTGTGTGTGCGCGCGTTGTGCCTCGCCTGTGCCCAGCGCCCAGCTCGCCTGCCCCTGACCCTTGTGCGTGCGCGCCCTTGCTGCGGTGCGTTGCGATGTCGCTGCTGTTGTCGTGCTTGTCGTGTGTGTTGGTCGACACACACACACACGATTAATAAATCGTTGTGTGTGTGTGTGTGTGGATCAATTGTTTAATCAAATTTTATTTTCAAAAATATTAATTTTCAGTTTTAAATTGTTTTAATTGTTGTGATTAGTTTAAATATTTGGGTTGTTTAAATTAATTAGAACGGTTATGAACACCGTATTGGGTTAGTGTTGTGTTTTAATTAAAGAGATTGGTTTTGATGATTGAAATTATAGATGATTGAAATTATAATTTTCAGATTTAATAAGTTTATAAAGTGTTGATTTTTGAAGTCAACATGTTTTGGACTAAACTATTGTTAAGGTTTTGATTTCAAATTAATAAAGCGATTGATTCACATAATTTAATGACAATTTAAATTATGGGAATCAACTTAAATTTTCAGATTGTTTATAAGCTTCAAAAAGTTGGTTTTTAATGGTTTTAAAGCTAAAAAGTCAATGTTTTATGTTAGGAATTGAGTTGACTATTTGAGACTATTAAATTAACGATTAATGAACGATTTCTAATTAAACTAAGAGTTTTAGAATCTTAAATAGTTGCTGGAAATTTAGTGAACATGGATAATAATTTAGTTCTCTTATTTTGTTTATAGGAGTTGATTTCTAGTGAGCCGTGATTCGCACAGTGGCCTCCGTACTTAGGTATTCCAGGTACGTACAAGACTAGGGTGACCACCGATCCCGTGAGGACTTTGTGAATTATATTGAATGCGAATCATGTGAAGTTATATGTTATTATGAATTCATGTTTGATGATTGGAAAGAATATGTTATTATGAATTCATGTTTGATATTGGGAACGAGCATGTTATTATTGTTATTGAATCTATGTGAACGAGCATGTTATGAATTGAGTTATGCTTTATAGATTTTATTGAACTATCATGTTATGGACTTTTATAATCGTTGAATTATGTCAAGCATGTTGTTCAAGTTGGTTTGCATGTATGAGTAGTGCGCATGCAAGTTGTTATTATTATTATGCTATAGTACAGGATGTCTAGCATAATTATTGAGCCAGTCGAATATTGCCAGTGAGCAATATATATTCTACCAAGGGGTAGAATATGGTAGAGAGTCTATGTGAATTGAATTAAGGACAATTCGTGCTAAGGGCACACCCCGCTTGTTAATAGGCAATGTCGGGTTATCTCAAATAGTGTTTTTGAGAAGGAACAATGTGAGTAATTTCACTTGAGTCTATGTTTGATCACAAGTCCTAAAGAAGTAAAATAATGAAGAGTCATTGTCGAATTGTTTAATTGTTTGTATGTTGTGTCTTGAGTAGAGTCTTTAGTCGCCTTGAACATAACATATTAATTAACGTAAAGTGTAACCCAAAGAGCTTCAAAACTCTTGGAACGTATATACCTTGAGTATGAACAATGGGGGGAGTCTTGCCGGAAAACTTGTACTCCTGGAATGATACAAGACGTTGTTTCATTCTTTTTATGCCGTTGTGCATTGGAATTCCTGTCGGTATGGCCCGACTGTCGGTAGTATCCCGACTTATTTTGGTGTATGGTTGGCTCCCATCACCCTTTCTTTCCTTTTGAGGATACATTACTTTACCCGTTCGAAGCTACTTTTTATTAAACTGTGAGTCAAGAGTCGTGTCATGTGTCGAGTCTTGTCTCCATGTTTGTTGTTTATTACATGGCTTTTGCATGTGGATTATTTAATTCTTCGAGTGAAGCATGTTAGGATAGAATGTTATTCTAGCTTGTTCGTACTCAGCTTTTGCTGACTTCGTGGTTCATGTCTTCTGGTCATGGCCTTTGCCTTAATGACCCTATGATGATCCATCAATTGCATTTGCGTTGTTGGGGAGTAGATTTTTAATAAAGCATGTTGTAGAGATAACTTGCGGGAGAAGTTATCATGGGATTCGAGTGGAGAGTTATATTCTTCCGTAATTATAAACTCTATTTTTTATTTATAGTCATGACTAATACTATTGCTTATAGTTAATGGATTTTGAAATACTTTAATACTTTGGTTTGGGCCTTAGTGGTTCCAACTTGTTTTAATAACCATTAACTATTTATTTAATGTGTTTTGAAAGTTAGTTAATTCCGCTGCGTAATTCTGGTAAATAGCCTTAGCCGTTATCACGGTGGCGGTAATATCTTGGTAATTCCTGTGTTTTAAGTCGGGAAATGTTTTATAAAAAGCAAGGAATTATTAGGGTGTTACAACATTAGCCATTAAAGCAATCGTTGTACTCCTTTATTTTCTTTACAAAAGCACAGTCGTTTACTTAGTCATATTCTTAGGATACTTAGTGGATTGATAGCCTCATACCTATCCGTGGTGTTTTACCTTATTTATGGGTTTTTCGCGTCAACATCTCCTTGTACCACCTCTCTTTTTATCGTTTTTCGCATTCTTTACTTAGTTAGTGTCGACCCAAGCCAAGTGTCGCTCCTAGACGAAATTTGGTATAAACACTGCGTACATTCATTGTTGTTGTTGGAGACCTAAAAGATACGGAGTATGCACTTCAATTACAAAAACTAAGTATATGATTGTTTCATGTATAAGAGCGAGTTCTAATAAAATAGTTGTACATTGTAATCAAGTAATAGTTATGTTTTAACAGTATTAATTATAATCTTCAGTCAAATAGTTATAATTTCATATATCAATTACTCCTTACGTCCCAGATTAGTTGTTACACTTTCTTTTTTCGTCCGTCCCACATTAGTTGTTACACTTCTAAATTAGGAATGACTCCATAATTATTATATTTGTCTCTCTCTTTCCACTAACTTTTTGTCCCCACACCATCTCTCATTCAATTAAAAAAATACTCTACTAACTCCTATCACATCTACTTTTTTAATAAAATAACAATTGATAACCATACAACCACTTATCACCTAAAACTTTGTGCAAAGGTAAGTGTAACAACTAATCTGGGACTGAGGGAGTATATTATTTATGTTTTTGAATGCTAACATCAACTGTCATATGTGTATCGGTATCTTATAGGAGACCATATTAATTAATTCAGAAAAATCTATACTGAAATACTTTTAGTACTTATTCCGCTCCCGAAATATCGTACCATTTTGACTTGACTATTCACACTATATTTTTCACCGTATTTTGTACTTTATACAGAAAAAATGTAATCGTATAGGATCTTCATAGATTCTTATCGATATATAATTTCTATATAACAATTTTTTTATATGTATAATTTAAAAATATTACGAGTCAATGTCATGTGCCGAGAAGCGTAAAAGTCAACATAGTGCAATATTAAAAGAACAGATGAAAATATATACATTTGACTACATGTACTATTGTTTTATTCAGAGATAAACAACAACATACCCCTAGTTGTCTTAGAACCAGACATGGAATAATTAAGAGTACAACTTAATTTTAACAAAGCAAATTAAACCAAATTAAGACGACCGTACAACACAAATATAACACCAAGGGCGAAGACAAACATACAACACATAACGCAGCCATGATTCATGAACGAATTAACATCCGATGATACATCCACAACGTAACCAAGAATAACTAGTTTCTGACGCAGCTACCGGAAAAGAAGGCGGTGCAGGTGAATCCGGGGCAACACGGGTCAAGACGACCACAAGGAAATCCAGGTGTTGGGCACCATACGCATGCATACACACTCACGGTATGGCCAACGAACATACATCGGTTTCCATAGCAACATTGATTTGGGTTATTAGGGTTGCACCGTTGCCCTTGTACAGCGCACTTTAGATTATTATCATCAACCACCCCACCTCCGCCTCCGCCTTCGCCTGCGGCTGCGGCTGCGGCTCTAGCTCCTTGGAGTAAAATATTTGAAATTGGAAGCTGCTGATAGTCGTCGGAAAATTCACCTTCCGCAAGACCATTGCTGCCCATTACCAGTACAATAGCAACCAGAACAACCCATTTCTTCATTGTTTTTTTAGTGTGTTTTTAAGGGTTGATTATTGCTGATACAGTGTGCCATACAAAGGGGGTTTAAACCTCTTTATATAGCCCCACATAGGCCCTTCCCTTACCCTTCTGCAGTTCTTTTGTCCTCTTTACAATACAAGGTGTATTTGAAACCTGCATGCATCAAGGACAAAAACACGTATATTCATATAAACTCAAAACACGTTTATGATATGTACTACTTCCTCCGTTCCACAATAGTTGCATCATTTCTCATTTGTGTACTATTCATCAATTAACTTTGACAACCTTTGTTTCACTGTTGTGTAAGAATAAACTTCGTATTAATGCAAGGGTTCCAAATATCAACTTTTTATAATTTTTACTTATACGCATTTAGAGATATTTATGTTCAAATAAGCGCGTTGACATATGTGCAATGAGAAATTATGCATCTATTGTGGAACGGAGGAAGTACTTTTTAGCATTTTTTTTGATAATTTGTTTTTTTTGGGGGGGTGAGATATAAATTATAAATTAGGGGTTAGAGATTCGAACCTGAAACCTATTGTACATAGCCACATGCCCTCATCCAAGACTTTATTGGTTTCTTCTCTTTAATTGTCACATAATCAACATTCATTTTATAAAAATTGAGTGTAAAATATGCACATAATTTGATAAATTGGGCCCATTGAGAGATAGATAAAGATCGTGTGGTAAAACTTAATTACCATTATATGTAAGCTATGAATCAATTTCAAAGGGTCGAGACTCTCTAGAGAAGAATATGTGGGCATGTAGCGATAAAACAAGGATAAAGGGAGTATGTCAAGTTAGCAACTCGAACCTTAAATAGTTGGTCCCACAAGCTAAGGCCACAATCATATCTTATCTTACTATAATCTTATAATGTGGCTAGCATGAATTTGAAACTATTGGCACGCATTTTTTATTGGACAAACTTTCTGAAGATAAGCTAGCTAGAAAATATCTTTACAAGTGAGGCTTAAGATTTATTCATGACCTACCATACGGAATGAATTCATTCCATCAACGAATGTGTACAATCTAGTTATATGTAGGTTTCATGTTCTGAATTATAATTTATTTGAGTTATGTGACTTACTACGTACGTGTACAGTACGGAGTACTTCGTAATTGATATCAATAGCTCGCCTAGATAATGGAGTAGGAAATAACAAACTGACTTGACTACATTATATGTACCTTAAATATTAGGCAAAATTGCTAAAAGGGACCTTTTATAGTCCAGAATTTGCGAGAAGGGACCTTTTAAAAAAAAATTTGTAAAAACACACCTAAATGTAAAAATAATTTGCGAAAGACAAAAAAGAAAGAATATTCAGGCATTGACTTTGACAAGCCGGCGTTGACCGTCACGTGAGAGTCACGTGCTCCATATTTTCTCTATGTGCACCCCTTTTCCCTCCAAAATATCAGGGTATATAAACCCTTTGAAACCTAAAAAAATAATCTGGGAAACTCTTCAACTCCTGCTGCGCCATCAATGAGGTCTTCATTAATGAAGCGTCATCAATGAGGTTCGAAAAATTCAACCAATAAGCACAAGTAAGTCATCATCAATGGCCCAACTACTTAAATTCATGTTCTTTTTTCCATTTTTGGGCAAATTTTCTGACTTTCTATTTCCCGTTTTGTCAAAAATCTCTGCACCTTCTGCTCTTCTCTGCTACTGCTGTACTTCCATGGCTAATAATGAAAAGGGGAAGGCGTCATCATCAAGGAAAAGGAAGAGGAACGAGACAAGAGTCAACAACTACCTAAATTACAGAGTGATCCACAAGGACAGGTGAATTACCATATTTTTACCTTGAATATACTGTAAAAATTAGGGCTTAGTTTAATAATTCATTGGGATTATTGAAGGACATGTGTATTTGTTAATGGCTGGTAATATTATACTAAGTATTCCTAAAAATTCGATTAATTGGGATTAGGGTTTAATGTGATAATTCAAGAAATTGATTCTTAATGTGGTGGTTTATGTTAAATTGATTCTGGGTGATTAATGTGGTGGTTTATGTTTGTTAAATTTATTCTGGTTGTTAAATTTGGGCTTCATTAATCTGGTTGCTTGATTAATTAGGATATTTTGGCACATTTTGATGAATTACTGGAATTTGTATTGTTGAATTTATGTTGGCATAGCTGTGATTTAATAGGAAATTGAATGTAGTGTGTCGTTCTATGTGCATCAGGTTTAACGGTAGGATTCAAGTAGAACAAAGCTGGTTTAAATTGATGGAGCCTGTTACTATTAGGTTGTTTCATGGGGGGCAATTTGTATCTAGAAATAACAAAACTACGTATGAGAGGGGTGATAATCCTAAGGCTGGTATGTCATTGCATACAAATGTGGAGGAGATATGTTACTTTGAATTTGCAGATTGGATTAGGAGGGAATTGGGATACGAAAAAGTAGGTCAGATTTGGTTTAGGAGGCGAGGGTGTAGTTTACATGGGAATGGAAGGAAAGAGATCAAGAGTGATGTTGAGATTCCCGATTTTTTGAGTGCACCCGAGAAGGATGGGTCGTACCAATTGTATGTGGTACATGGTGAGAAGGAGTATGATGATAGGAGTCATTTTCCTACACATGTCAAGTGGTATAGTGATAGTGATTTCCAATCAAGTGGTGGAGGGAGCAATTCTGTGAGTGGTGACTCATCAATGGGGGGCCCACTGGTGGATCTAGTCAGCAGTACAGTCAGCAGCACTAGTCAAAACCCTAATTCCAGTCAACACTCCACACATTGCCACACTTTTAAAAGCTTGCCTCCACACACAAATCAGTCCAAATCACTTCCACCATCCAATCTGTCCAGGGAAATCCCACCCCCTTCAACAATACCCCTTCATTCCACACCCAGATTTCTCAAATTTTCCCCACTACTAGAGCAGGCAGTGAGACAAAAAATTCCCACAGTGTCCCTTTTTAAGAGAACACTTGCTGAAAAGGAGGCACTGCTTAAACACAAATCAGCTGGGGGTGAGGGAAGAGTTTCTGTGAGTGAGGGAGGAGCATTTGGGAGTGAAGTGAGAGCTGAAATGAAGGAAATAATGCCCTTGGTCCAAGTATGCATTCTATGTTAAGTCTAATAAATGCGGTTCAGTATTAATTAACAAGTTAATAATTCAGTGAGATCAAGTGAGCTGAATGCCTAGCTAGAGGCCGCTTCAGTTCAAGTGGAATTAATGATATTAATCCACAGCTTACTCTTGACTGAACCCGTAGGGTCACACAAATAGTACGTAAACGGATCAAGTATTTAATGGCATTAAATACTCCATCTATGAATATTCGGAACCGACGGATCTTGGTTTCAGTGGGAGCTAAGATCGTCACAGGCAAGAAATGAATACTCCGGAAACGATGATATTGCCGGAAACGGAAATATGGATCGTATCGGAAATATGAATATTATCCAAGTCGTAGATGTTGCCGGAAACGGAAACATGGTACGTATCGGAAAATATTATTGGAAATGGAAATATTACCAGAATCGGAAATATTGCCGGAAACGGAAATATTGTCAGAATCGGAAATATTACCGGAATCGGAAAATAATTCCGGAAACGGAAATATTAAATATTTGTTCGAAACGGAAATTAATTCCGGAATCGGAAATATTAAATATTGTTCGTATCGGAAATAGATTCCGGAAATGGAAATTTAATCGGAAGCGTATCGTACGAATTAGCATCGGACGAGGCCTGCCGGACGAAGGCCCAGCACGAAGCCGGGCCATCGCCCAGCAAGCACGCACGCCACAAGCCCAGCGCGCACCAAGGCCACGGATGCGTGGGCCGCGCTGCGTGGGCTGCTGCTCGCATGCGCATGGGCAGCCCTTGTGGCTGCCGTGTGTGTGTGTGAGTGTGTGCTCATACATGATTCCTAAATCTACAAAGAGTTAGTGTGTGATTAAATTCCTATTCCTAATTAGATAAATTAATTAAATAGAATTCATGTAGGATTCTAATTTCAATTAATTCGTATCCTACTAGGATTGCGATTCCTTTTCCATAACTCTATAAATAAAGGCCTAGGGGTCATTATTTACAAACAAGTTTCAAGTATTCAAAACTAAGATTTTTAAGCAGAAAAATCAGCCAATATTCTTGCCTACCTAACCGAAAATATTAGAACCTTAAAGGCGATTCTAGTTGGTCAATCTTAAGGCGGATCCGGACGTGTTGTGGACTATCTACGGAGGGACGACACTTGGAGTCCTAAAGACTTGTTCTTGTTCGGTTCGGGCGCAGCTAGGGAAGGCACGCAACAAAGAGTATGCATCTAAACTATGCTAAATGATTATGTGTAAATAATATGTTTCCTGGCTTTATGGTTTTTCCGCATGATTTATGAACTGTCATATGAATCATAACCTAACAGTGGTATCAGAGCCCCTTATTATTTTCATAATCTAAATTGCATGAACATGGTTAAATATTACAAATTTGCAAGAATTAAAAGGGGTGATTAATTTTCGTAATTGTTAATTAATTGCAAATTGCGTTTATTTAATTATACGTACGCAGTTTTTCGGCAGTTTCTTCGTTACTCATCCGAATTGAGTGATTTTTGTGTCAATTCCGCATGTAAAAGGCATTCTAAAATTTTGACAAAAATAGTACTTTTCTGCCGAACCCAGAATTCTCAAATTCGAAGCCTAACTATGACTTTTCGAAGGTTTTAGTTTTTCGAATGCAAAATTTCGTAAATTTAAGATGTTAAATTAAATATTTGCGATTCTTGTTGATAAATCTTGAATTTTTGATTGACCTACTGCATATGTTTAACAAGTTTGAATGCCTAGTCTTGTTAATTATGCAATCTAATTATTAATTATGATTAATTTGTTGAAAATTAGAATAATTTAGAATTAATTTGATTTTCATAATTAATTGTAATTTAATTAGAAACCTATGATTAAAAACCACCATAAAAATTGTAAATTTACGATAAATTTTAAATTTTTATGACCTAGACTTGAATCCATAACAATCGGAAATCAATTGGATAATAAATTTTCGATTTTTTCGCCCTAAAATTATGAAATTAATATTATTTATTAATTTGTCATTAATTTTAAATATAAATTTTAAATTTTTATGCGATTCGTTCATAAAACTTGCACGCACGAAGCAATGGACGCTTCGTGTTACCCTTAAGGGGTGTTGTATAATGCGGGCATGCGACGACGAGCAAGGGAGCTCGTCGCCCGTGCGGCACGAATGCAATGAGCAAGGGCGTAGTGCACGAGCACAAGGCAGCAGCCCTGCCTTGTGTCGTGTGCCACGAGCAATGAACGAATGGGCATGGGCGAAGGGCGAGCCAAGGCAGTCGCGTGTGGGCAGCAAGCGAGCTGCGCCACAACGCGCGCTGCCTCGCACAAGAGCGCGCAGCCTCGCGCGCAGCGAGCGCAAGCTCGCGTGCCACGAGCGCTGCGCCCAGCATTACTCGCGCGCACAGCGCGCGATGTCGCCCGCCCAGCGAGCGATGTCGCGCCCCAGCGAGCGATGGCTCGCGCGCACAGCGAGCGATGTCGCGCGCCCAGCGAGCGATGTCGCGCGCGCGCACTGCGAGCGATAGCTCGCGTGCGATGGGCGCTGTGCGGAGGCTTGCGATAGGACAGCAGCAGCTATGCGACGAGCGCATGGGCTGCGCGCACATGGCCAGCAATGGCTGTGTGCGTGCGGCCCATGGGCGTGCAACGCGTAGGGTGTTTGCGTTACGATTAGATCGTTTTGAATGTTTAATTTAAAAATTTCAGTTCACGTAATTTTAATTAATTTTAAAATTAATAATTTGAATTAATTTCTTGGATTTTAATTTTGAATATTATAATTATAATAAATGGTATTTATTCTAATTATTTTACTAAAATTAAAATCATGAATTAATTTAAATGCGACTGAAATTAAATTAAATTTTTGGATTCAATTATAAATTTATATGAGCTTTAAATTTTAATTAAATTTGTATGTTTCCGGTTAGACTAGAAATACAATTTTATGTTTAAAATTAGTAAAGCATATGAATTTATTGGTTTAAGTGGGAGCGCTTTTTAGTCATAAACTCTTGATTAGGTCTACAAATCCTTAAGGTTAAAACAACTCGATTAGAATTAATAAGGACTGAATAATTGGTAGATTATTGGTGCCCTTGATTAATTGCTGCAAATGTTTACGTGATGCATAATGTGTTTTACTAACCAGCTATGTGGGCCATTCATGATAATGAATGGGTGAATGGTATATATTGTATATGTACTGTTTTGCAGGTTATGAAGTGACTAGTATGGCCCAAATAGGATAGAAAATATGGTCTGCGTACCATAAATTTGAATGTAATTGGTCTAAAGTACCAAAGTTGTTTTTCAATTCAAATATGGTCTGCGTACCATCAAATAGTTGTAATTAGTTATAGCTTATCCTATTTGAAGAAAATGGTGCCTCCCACGGAGATTTTCAAGACGGACTTTAAAGTCAAAGCTTCAAGATGAAGTCGGGCCATACTAGATCACAAATATCTTATGCATGTTTTAAGTTATTTATTGTTTTAAATATGTCTTAAAATGCATGAGATCAAAAGCTTGATTATGTTGCATGATTAAGGATTTTAGTTCACTTAAAATCTAACCAACATAGTAAGAGCCTTAAGTTCCAAACTTAAAAATTGAGTTAAAAGGTGCCATGCCAAAATATACACTTGCTTGGATATCCTTTACATCAATCTAGTAATAGTTTTCGCTCAGCGAGGTGTTACTTATTGGTCCTAAAGGGGCAAGGTACACAAATAATTGTGAGTACATGTTAGTTTTGGTGAAACTCAACGATATAAGTAAGGAGTCCTTTTATGTCGTGGCAAATTCGATAGGTTTACCTAATAAGTTCTTAGACGTACCTATCAACCAAGAATAGTTTCTAGACTATTAGCAAAAGGCTTTTGCTTACCTAAGATGTTCTAGGATTAAGTCGACAAACTGTGCTTAGTTCTTCAATGATTTTAGGATCTTGGAATCATTTTATTCACACCTGCCGGAACACATAACTTGAATAAAATGCTTAATAAACATTGAATTATGCATGAATGCTAGAATTTAAGTTTATTAAGAGAAACTGTGAATGGTTATTTATTTGTTTATTCTTTTCAATTGTAGTTTTTAATATGGCAAACAACAATTCATTCAACATTCGATCAATTCTCGAAAAGGAGAAGTTGAACGGGAAAAACTTCCTTGACTGGCAAAGGAACTTGCAAATAGTTCTTATGCAGGAAGAAAAGGAGTATGTCCTAGATGAGGCGATGCCCGAAGCTCCAGGCGACGGGATCACTCAGGCAGCCCTCAATCGTTGGATTGATGCCAACAAGGATGTGAAATGTCTAATGCTCGCCACCATGAGTGCGGATCTGCAGAAAACGTTCATCAACTCAGATGCTTTCACAATCATCAGTGAGTTGAAGAACATGTTCCAAGATCTGGCTCGAGTCGAAAGATTCGAGACTCATAGGCAAATTCTTGAGACCAAGCTTAAGAAAGGCGAGCCCGTAAGTCCACATGTTCTCAAAATGATTGGACTCATTGAGAATATGAGTCGGCTGGATCAGCAATTTTCTCAGGAAATGGCTATAGACACCATCCTCCATTCTCTTCATAGCGGGTATGATCAGTTCAAACTGAACTACAGTATGAATAGTCTGGACAAAACGCTCACTGAGCTTCACGGTATGCTGAAGACCGCTGAAAAGACGCTCAAAAGTGATAAGCAGGATGTGCTTATGGTGCGTGGGGGCAAGTTCAAGAAATCTGGAAAGAAGAGGAATACTAAGAAAGGTGGCAACAAAGCCAGCCCAACTAAGCAAACTGGCGCCAAATCTGCAAAGAGAAAGGTCAGTCAACCCACTTCTGAATCCGAATGCTTCTACTGCAAGAAGAAGGGGCATTGGAAGAGAGATTGCGTGAAGCTAAAGGAAGATCAGAAGAACGGAACAGTCGTTCCATCTTCAGGTATTTTCGTTATAGACTGTATACTTGCTAATTCAACTTCTTGGGTATTAGATACAGGTTGTGGCTCACACTTATGTTCCAATCCACAGGGACTAAGAAGAAGTAGAAAGTTAAGCAAGGGTGAAGTCGACCTACGAGTGGGAAATGGAGCACGGATTGCTGCATTAGCTGTAGGAACTTACTATTTGTCGTTGCCCTCCGGGCTAGTTTTGGAACTGGAAGAATGTTTCCATGTTCCAAGTCTTACTAAAAACATCATTTCAGTTTCTTGCTTAGATGCTAAGGGATTTTCCTTTTTAATAAAAGACAATAGTTGTTCGTTTTATTTTAAAGAGATGTTTTATGGATCTGCTAGATTAGTCAATGGACTTTATTTATTAGATCACGACAAACAAGTATATAACATAAATACCAAAAAGGCCAAAAAGGATGATTCAGATCTCACCTATCTGTGGCATTGTCGATTAGGCCATATAAACTTGAAACGCTTAGAAAGACTTCAAAGGGAAGGAATTCTAGAACCATTTGACTTAGAGGATTATGGTAAATGCGAATCATGTTTACTTGGCAAAATGACAAAGCAACCTTTCTCTAAAGTTGGAGAAAGAGCAAATGAACTATTGGGTTTAATCCATACAGATGTATGTGGACCAATGAGTACAAATGCTAGAGGTGGTTTCAGCTACTTTATCACTTTCACTGATGACTTCAGTAGATATGGTTATGTCTACCTAATGAAGCATAAGTCTGAATCCTTTGACAAATTCAAGGAATTTCAGAGTGAAGTAGAGAATCAATTAGGCAAGAAGATCAAGGCACTGCGGTCTGATAGAGGCGGTGAATATCTGAGCTATGAATTTGATGACCATCTGAAAGAATGTGGAATTCTATCAGAATTGACTCCTCCTGGAACACCACAATGGAACGGTGTGTCAGAACGGAGGAACAGAACCTTGCTAGACATGGTCAGGTCAATGATGGGTCAGGCCGAACTTCCATTAGAATTTTGGGGACATGCACTAAATACAGCTGCACTCACTATAGATAGAGCTCCGTCTAAAGCTGTCGAAAAGACTCCATACGAATTATGGTTTGGAAAGCCTCCAAATGTGTCTTTTCTTAAGATTTGGGGATGTGAAGTATACGTCAAACGATTAATTTCAGACAAACTTCATCCAAAATCTGACAAATGTATCCTTGTGGGCTATCCAAAGGAAACAAAGGGGTATTACTTCTACAATACATCTGAGAACAAAGTGTTTGTTGCTCGAGATGGTGTCTTTTTGGAGAAGGATCATATTTCCAAAATGACAAGTGGGAGAAAAGTAGACCTCGAAGAAATTCGAGTCGAACAACAAACTCTAGAGAATGCTCAAGATGACATTCAGGATGAAACTCAGAGATCTTTAGAAGAATCTGGTGAGAATCATGGTCAATCTAGAACTGTTACCCCGCGTAGATCGCAAAGATATAGATCTCAACCGGAAAGGTACTTAGGTATTTTGACGAACGAGAGCTATGACGTTCTATTACTTGAAAGTGATGAACCTGCGACTTACAAGCAAGCTATGACGAGCCCTAGCTCCAAGCAATGGCAAGAAGCCATGCAATCTGAATTAGACTCCATGTCTGAAAACCAAGTATGGGATTTGGTCGATTTACCAGATGGCTACCAAGCCATTGGAAGCAAATGGGTTTTCAAACTGAAAAAGGACAAGGATGGGAAACTTGAAGTTTTCAAAGCTAGATTGGTTGCAAAAGGTTACAGGCAAGTCCACGGTGTGGATTACGATGAAACCTTTTCACCAGTTGCAATGCTAAAGTCTATTCGAATAATGTTAGCAATCGCTGCATATTACGATTACGAAATATGGCAGATGGATGTCAAAACTGCTTTCTTAAACGGCGTTTTAACAGAAACTGTGTTTATGACACAGCCTGAAGGTTTTGAGGATCCAAAGAATGCTAAAAAGGTATGCAAGCTAAAGAAGTCAATCTACGGATTGAAGCAGGCATCCAGGAGCTGGAATATACGTTTTGATGAAGCAGTCAGTGACTTTGGTTTCATCAAGAACGCGGACGAATCTTGTGTATACAAGAAGGTCAGTGGGAGCAAAATTGCTTTCCTAGTATTATATGTCGACGACATATTGCTTATCGGAAATGACATTCCTATGTTGAACTCTGTCAAGATTTGGCTTGGGAAATGTTTTTCAATGAAGGATCTAGGAGAAGCACAGTACATATTGGGCATCAAGATTTACAGAGATAGATCTAAAAAGATGATTGGACTTAGTCAAAGCACTTATATCAATAAGGTGCTTGATAGGTTCAAGATGGCGGACTCCAAGCGAGGCTACCTACCCATGTCTCATGGAATGACTCTAAGCAAGACTCAGTGCCCAAAAACACTTGATGAGCGTAGACGAATGAGTGGGATTCCATATGCATCATTGATTGGTTCAATAATGTATGCTATGATATGTACACGCCCGGATGTTGCGTACGCACTCAGTGCTACGAGCAGATACCAGTCAGACCCAGGAGAGGCGCATTGGACTGCTGCCAAGAACATTCTGAAGTACCTGAAAAGGCACAAAGATGACTTCCTGGTCTATGGTGGAGATGATGAATTAATTGTTAAAGGCTATACGGACGCAAGTTTCCAAACCGACAAAGATGATTTCAGATCACAGTCTGGGTTTGTCTTCTGCCTCAACGGAGGAGCAGTAAGCTGGAAAAGTGCTAAGCAAAGCACCATTGCGGATTCTACAACTGAAGCGGAGTACATTGCTGCACATGAAGCAGCAAAGGAAGCTATATGGCTAAGGAAGTTCATAGGAGAACTAGGTGTAGTCCCCTCCATTAAAGGACCAATAGCCCTGTATTGTGATAATAACGGAGCTATTGCACAGGCAAAAGAGCCTAGACACCACCAGAGAGTCAAGCATGTACTTCGTAGATTTCACCTTCTACGAGAGTTCGTTGAAAGAAAAGAAGTCGAGATAAGCAAAATTGGAACTGATGACAACATATCAGATCCATTAACTAAACCTCTGCCGCAAGCGAAGCACAACTCGCACACTGCAGCTATGGAAATCAAGCATATTGGAGAATGGCTTTGATGTCTCTGTTTAATGTTTTAAAGTTTTAGAGTTTAAATCTTTGTAAAACATTATTGGTTAATCATTCACAATAAATGAAAGGAATTCATTTTTCCATTTAATTTGTGGTTTATTAAATGATGAGTCCCTTCAATTTGACGATATATTCAAGATAGACTGTCAGGACCAGTCCTGTGACTAAGAAATGTCTATCAAGTGAACTTGAATGTCAAAGGTTGAAAATGGTCCCTAATCGGAGTTTTCTATAAAATTGGACGCATAGAAAACGTTAGACGATTAGAATGCAAGATGACTAGTAGTTCTGTTTCTTGAACTATGTGGACATGGCAATGTCATAATCATTTGCATAGATACTTACTTTGGGAAGACTAGTATCGGACAAGACCTATGAAACTTTACTGTAAGAGATGAAAGTCTGTCATAAGTAAATTTCATTAAATTATTAGACACTAAATCCTCAATACCTGAGTGATTTGAGATTACTTGTTTGAGAACTGGTTGCTTTGACGTTGACCAACCGTCGCACCGTAAAAGGAGGCTATAAAGGAAACGCTCAGGTAATCACCTATCAAACGAAGTCTAATCTCAAGATCGCAAGATTGGGATTGTCCTCCCATAAATCGGGAAGAGATGCTTAAAAGTTGTACAAGGCCACTCGGAGAGCTAGAAACTGTGAAATGCATGGCCGTGCTCGGATGAATCATAGGCTATGATTATCTGTTTATTTGATCAGTTGAACTCTGAAACCGAGGAACACCTCTGGACATAATAAGGATGACAACTCTTACCTTATGTTCAAGAGCAAGCATCGAGCGACAAAGGAATTAGGAAATGCACACTTGTCCCTAAGGACAAGTGGGAGACTGAAGGAAATAATGCCCTTGGTCCAAGTATGCATTCTATGTTAAGTCTAATAAATGCGGTTCAGTATTAATTAACAAGTTAATAATTCAGTGAGATCAAGTGAGCTGAATGCCTAGCTAGAGGCCGCTTCAGTTCAAGTGGAATTAATGATATTAATCCACAGCTTACTCTTGACTGAACCCGTAGGGTCACACAAATAGTACGTAAACGGATCAAGTATTTAATGGCATTAAATACTCCATCTATGAATATTCGGAACCGACGGATCTTGGTTTCAGTGGGAGCTAAGATCGTCACAGGCAAGAAATGAATACTCCGGAAACGATGATATTGCCGGAAACGGAAATATGGATCGTATCGGAAATATGAATATTATCCAAGTCGTAGATGTTGCCGGAAACGGAAACATGGTACGTATCGGAAAATATTATTGGAAATGGAAATATTACCAGAATCGGAAATATTGCCGGAAACGGAAATATTGTCAGAATCGGAAATATTACCGGAATCGGAAAATAATTCCGGAAACGGAAATATTAAATATTTGTTCGAAACGGAAATTAATTCCGGAATCGGAAATATTAAATATTGTTCGTATCGGAAATAGATTCCGGAAATGGAAATTTAATCGGAAGCGTATCGTACGAATTAGCATCGGACGAGGCCTGCCGGACGAAGGCCCAGCACGAAGTCGGGCCATCGCCCAGCAAGCACGCACGCCACAAGCCCAGCGCGCACCAAGGCCACGGATGCGTGGGCCGCGCTGCGTGGGCTGCTGCTCGCATGCGCATGGGCAGCCCTTGTGGCTGCCGTGTGTGTGTGAGAGTTTGTGCTCATACATGATTCCTAAATCTACAAAGAGTTAGTGTGTGATTAAATTCCTATTCCTAATTAGATAAATTAATTAAATAGAATTCATGTAGGATTCTAATTTCAATTAATTCGTATCCTACTAGGATTGCGATTCCTTTTCCATAACTCTATAAATAAAGGCCTAGGGGTCATTATTTACAAACAAGTTTCAAGTATTCAAAACTAAGATTTTTAAGCAGAAAAATCAGCCAATATTCTTGCCTACCTAACCGAAAATATTAGAACCTTAAAGGCGATTCTAGTTTGTCAATCTTAAGGCGGATCCGGACGTGCTGTGGACTATCTACGGAGGGACGACACTTGGAGTCCTAAAGACTTGTTCTTGTTCGGTTCGGGCGCAGCTAGGGAAGGCACGCAACAAAGAGTATGCATCTAAACTATGCTAAATGATTATGTGTAAATAATATGTTTCCTGGCTTTATGGTTTTTCCGCATGATTTATGAACTGTCATATGAATCATAACCTAACATGAAAAAGGGCATAGATCCAGATCAGTTGTGGGAAGAGCTGATGTGAGTGTGGGGAGAGCTGCTGTGAGTGAGGGGAGAGTTATTGTGAGTGAAGAGAGAGCTGAAAATGCTGATCAGATTGTGGTTGAGGGAAGAGCTGGGGGTGAGGGAGATCAGGAGACAGCTGTTGAGAATGAACAGAGAGGAAGAGCTACTGTGAGTGAGGGAAATGCTGCAGGAACTAAGGAGAGAATTGATGAGAGTCAATCTGATACTGACAGTGATGTCTTGCTGAGTGAGGGTGACTATGAAGATGAGAGTGATGATGACTTGTTCCATAAATATGTGGACCATGAGATAACTGAGGGAGTTGAAAGGACTTTAGGAGGACTGCAGCAAGTAGCAGGGGAAGAAAGGGAAGAAAGGGAAGAAGATGAAGACTGTTGTAGGCATATCTGGGCTAACTTCAAAGGCAAGTTTCCTGGTGTTGTGTACAAAGAGAATTTCTGGAAGGCAGCTAGATCTTCCACAAAGGTATTCTTTTTCTGTACTTTCTTTCTCTGAGTCTGCATATTGGGGTCTGTTTGTCTGTCTGCATATTGTTCTTTGAGTCTGCATATTGTGGTATGTCTGTCTGTCTGCTATACATTGATCTAACACAATGCATCTGTTGTTGCAAGCACCATTTCAACACTCACATGGCAGCTATAAAAGAGCTGAATGAAGAAGCATTTAAGTACTTGGATGCCATCAACATCGCTCACTGGTCTAGACATGGGTTTAGCACTGCTTCTAAGTCAGGAATGCTACTAAACAACTGTTGTGAGAGTTTTAATAATGTGTTGAGGGAGGCAAGGGCAAAACCAATCCTACAGCTGATGGAGTGGGTTAGGAGGTATGTCATGGAGAGATTCAATTCAAAAAGGGAGGGACTGAAGGGATTTAAGGGTGTCATTATGCCTTCTGTTGTTAAGATGGTTCAGCAAGGTCTTACGCAAGTGCATAACATGAGAATCAGGCAAGCTGACTTACATGAGTTCGAAGTGGACCATGACCAGGACACATTTGTTGTCAACTTACAGTCCAAAGTATGTGGATGCTACAGATGGAGTCTTATGGGAATTCCTTGCTGGCATGCATTGGCATGTATTCAAACAAAGAGGCTAAACTACGAAGACTTCATCCACCCTGCCTATCATGTTCAGACTTATGCCAAGTCTTATGCCCCACCATTCAAAGGCATGCCTAGTCAGAACCAATGGGATCAAACACCCTACCCAGTTCCATTGCCTCCACCTTACAGAAAAATGCCAGGTAGGCCAAGCAAGCACAAGAGGCATAAGGCAGCTGGAGAGGATGAAGACAAGCAGCCTGTTAAGAGAGCAAAGAGGCAAAACAAGTGTAGCAGATGTGGTGGACTTGGACACTACAAACCTAAGTGTCCTATGCCTGCACCACCTGGTGAAACAGTGGCAGCTTCAACCCCTGCTGGTGATACTTTTGCTGGTCAGATTGCAGCTCAAGAACCTTATGTGTTTCAATCCTCCCAAGGTGCTCCTCAACTTAACCCAAGTCAACAACAAGAATAGATAGGTTAGTTGTTAGTCAGTTGGAATCCTAGTTTTTGGTATTTTGTAAGTTAAATGAATACAATTGCTGATTGCTTGCTTGTCTCTGCTTGCTTGTCTATAGCTCTTATTTTGGTTATGAAACTGAAGTCAACTTTGGTATGCTAAAGTCAACATTAGTCATTTTGACTACTTTTGTAAGATTATGTCAATTTGACAAGTTATAAAAGTGTCTTTCTCTCCAATTTGTCATCTTATATAAGTCTATTTCATTTTGGTCAAGAAACAAAGTACCTTAAACATGACACAATACGGAAACAAAATACGGAAACAAAATACGGAAACAAAATAAACATCAACTTAACCACGACACAATATATTAAACATACCATAAACACGACACAATATATTCAACTCGACGGCTACAAAAATAAACATCAACTTAACCAAATACGGGAACAAAATATGGAAACAAAATACGGGAAGATTCATACCAACAAAACAAATAATTTTGGCAAAATAAAGGAGGCAAACTTTCCATTCATTCTAAACCACGATGGTTTGATTACAACAACGAATGTATTAAACATAAAGGCATTACAACGAGGAATTAAACCAAGCCTAGCTTCTAATTGCCTAACATTCCTTAAACAAAGTTCATCCTACCATCTACCCAAATAGCTTGATTACAGTGAAACTAAATAACACAGACACAATTGCACACACATAAATCATCCCCATTAGCTGATTCTGACCCAAGCCAGCCTTCTCAGACCCCCAAAACACCCATCATTATGCCCTTGTTCTTCCTCAATCAGTCAACCTCTTCGACTAGCCTAATCTTCTCTTGTTCAATGCAAGCAAATCTGTTCCTCAGAATTGCAAGATCAGTGGACAGCCTATGTTTTTCAGCAACAAGCACATTAGTAACATCCCTTTGCCATTCAAAAATATCTTCATCAAGCCAATCAAATTTGTTGCACCCCCTTTGCCCAGTTTCAGGATTGTAGAATTTGCAAGCAATAAATTTTCTCCCCGGGTTTTCATGAGTCCAAGCAGTCCTCTTGGCTACAGGAAACCCACACCCACGTTTCACTTCATTCCATGGAGCCATAATTACTGCAACAAGTAATCAACAACATCCGATTCAATTGATTTACAAAATTGGGGGAAAAAACCCTAATTTTTCGACTTTCAAATTCCAAAAATTTAGAAGGAATTCTTACCAGATAATTCGTACCCAGACTCGAATCTTGATGGAGATGCTTGCAGTATTCGTTATTCAACTTAATTTTGCAGAGAGATTGAAATTTTTTTAGAGCATGGGGTGGGGGGAAGAAGAAGAACAGAGGAGGGAGAAAGGATGAACGTTTTTTTTCCAGGTTGGTGGTGGTATATGCCCTGATATTTTGGAGGAAAAAGGGGTGCATATAGAGAAAATATGGAGCACATGACTCTAACGTGACGGTCAACGCCGGCTTGTCAAAGTCAATGCCTGAATATTCTTTTTTTTTGTCTTTCGCAAATTATTTTTACATTTAGGTGTGTTTTTACAAAAAAGAAAAAAATTAAAGGTCCCTTCTCGCAAATTCTGGACTATAAAAGGTCCCTTTTAGCAATTTTGCCTAAATATTATTCAGTAGGATTACGTTTAACAAATAAGGGGATTATTCTTGATGAATATTTCAAAACTACATTGTATGATCAAGAGTTTAAATTGTCGAAAACTGATGGTCTGATGTGAATAAACTTTTTTAGACAATTACTCATATCATAGTAGTTTATAATGCTAGTATCGGAGTATGAATAAAGTTGTAAATGAAATTGAACATCCCAAAACGACTCGTGTTCATTTGAATGTTACAAAATAAGACCTAAACACATTCTTAACACCCAATTTAACAGCCCGACCTAAGTACTCCTCGTATATACAAAAACTGAACATGGTAGCTCAATGGGCGCAGATCTTGGCTGCAGTACTCACAGTTTGTCCGAATGTGCCACACGAATAATATAAAATTACAATTAAGGAAAGGGATTCGTACCTATGATCTACCTTACGGATACCCTCGGTTTTAACCTCTAAACCAAGACATCAATTGTTAGGTTATGATACATATGACAATACATAAATCATGCGGAAACAACCATTAAGCCAGGAATACATATTATTTACACATAATCATATAGCATAATTTAGATGCATACTCTTTGTTGCGTGCCTTCCCTAGCTGCGCCCGAACCGAACAAGAACAAGTCTTTAGGACTCCAAGTGTCGTCCCTCCGTAGATAGTCCACAGCACGTCCGGATCCGCCTTAAGATTGACCAACTAGAATCGCCCTTAAGGTACTAGAATTTTCGGCACTATTGAGCAAGGAATGTGGCTGAATTTTTCTCTCAAAACTCACTTTGAATACTTGAATTAATCTCTGAAAATATGTGACCCTAGGCACGTATTTATAGAGTTATGGAAAGGGAATTGGAATCCTAGTAGGATACGAATTAATTAAACTTAGAATCCTACAAGAACTCTAATTAATTAATTTATCCTTTTAGGAATAGGAATTTAATCATATACTAATTCTAATAGTTTTAGGAATCGTGCATGAACACAAACTCACACACACACACGGCAGCCACGAGGGCCGCCCATGCGTGCGTGCGAGCAGCAGCCCACGCAGCGAGGCCCATGGCCTTAGGCGCGCGCTGGGCCTGCCTTGCGGTGGGCCTAGGCGCTGCCTTGGCTGGGCGCGCGTTTGGCTTGCTGGGCGATGGCCCGACTTCATGCTGGGCCTTCGTCCGGCAGGCCTCGTCCGATGCTAATTCGTACGATACGCTTCCGATTAAATTCCCGGTTCCGGAATTCATTTCCGATACGAACAATATTTAATATTTCCGATTCCGGAATCAATTTCCGTTTCGAACAAATATTTAATATTTCCGTTTCCGGAATTATTTTCCGATTCCGATAATATTTCCGATTCTGACAATATTTCCGTTTCCGGCAATATTTCCGATTCTGGTAATATTTCCATTTCCGATATTATTTTCCGATACGTACCATGTTTCCGTTTCCGGCAACATCTACGACTTGGATAATATTTATATTTCCGATACGATCCATATTTCCGTTTCCGGCAATATCATCGTTTCCGGAGTATTCATTTCTTGCCTGTGACGATCTCAGCTCCCACTGAAACCAAGATCCGTCGATTCCGAATATCCATAGATGGAGTATCTAATGCCATTAAATACTTGATCCGTTTACGTACTATTTGTGTGACCCTACGGGTTCAGTCAAGAGTAAGCTGTGGATTAATATCATTAATTCCACTTGAACTGAAGCGGCCTCTAGCTAGGCATTCAGCTCACTTGATCTCACTGAATTATTAACTTGTTAATTAATACTGAACCGCATTTATTAGACTTAACATAGAATGCATACTTGGACCAAGGGCATTATTTCCTTCATCAATGGTATCTATTATCTTATTCTTAATAAAATAGTTTCGAATATGGCCCGAGATTGAAATTGGTCGGACTCAAACACAAAACAACAAGTAAACTAGCTCGACTTGTTACGATACACATCCAACACAACTACAATCGACATGAAAACTTTGTTTGACAACCTTAATTTATTCTCTGTTAGACTTGGTTATTGGGCGGGTTGGATAAGGAAAAGGAAAATTTTTGTTGAAACTAACATGATTGTAATCCTATGCCGTTACTCGGACTCTTCATTTTACCTCATGTACTCGTAATGAATATTCATCACTTCATTTGAGTCTAAAATCATGGAAAATGTCATTCAACATGTACCTGCGCGTGTCCGCTAAGTTCCCGGAGTGCGATGGCAACCTCAAGGCAATTTCAGGTCTTGTACGGAAAGGGTTGTGGTAAGTAATGTGGAAGAACAAGTGAACAATCAATCTGGGTGCTGCAGAATGACATTAGAGAAAGCCATTTTGTGTTTTAATTTCTGAAGTGTTGTGTATTTCAAGGTTTAGCTCAACTGGTTTCCACACATTCTTCCTCTATACTCATACCCACCTAAAACACCGAAGTAGGTACTACTTTCTTTTGCTCGTATTTGGTGTTAATTTAGCTCAACTTGCTTCTCTTTATAGGTTCTACCTAGCTTCTTTTACTTACAATACAGCCCTTAAACACCATCAACCTAATTTAGTAAGAGATTCAAAAAGAGGAATAGATATGTAAATATGTAATCACAGAACTGACCTGAGAAGTACTGGGAGCGAGTTGTGTGTGTGTGGCTTTGATTATTCGGGCTTCCTTCTTAGGCTAGTACTTACAGTTATTACTTCCCTTGAATTCTCAGAAGAAACACAACAAGTTTCATGTATATATATAAGCAGAAGAGCACGGTGAAACAACTGCGTTAACCTCATTTACAATGCTCGTGGCATTACAAAGTTAAACAAACAAACGAACTTCCATCACACAGTTGATCACACCCCTTGAGGACACAAGTTAAACAAAGATAAGACAGCAATATACAAAGTAGAAGTTCATAGTACGTATCAAGACCAACTACGTAATACTCAGAACTTGAAGAAGCTTTGAAGTAACACCTTGTCTGAATCACTTACATCATGATCAGTTAGTAAGCGAGAAAATAAGGAAGTGATGTGTGCATTAGCTTCAAATTCTTTTCTCCTCATAGTACTGACAAGCTCCATAGCTTTGCTGACATTCTTGCTATATAAAAACTCCTTAATAATCGTATTGTAGGTATATGCATCTGGAGGACAGCCATTGTCCTCCATTATCTGTAACAGTTCAGTGGCGTCATTAAGCAAACCAAGTTTACAAAGCCCTTTCACAATTGCATTGTAAGTATACACAGTTGGCTTTATGCACTTAGCTGGAAGAGATGCGAAGGCATACACCGCTTCTTCAAAGCGCCCTGCTTCACATAGGCTATTAATCAAGATATTGTAAGTGACAATATTTGGGACCACTCCATTACACTCCATTTCTGATATAAGTGCTTTTGCCTCATCAGTTTGTGCATTCTTACACAGACCATTTAGCAATGAATTCCAAGTCATTAAATCAGGGATTAATCCTTGAACCAGCATCTCCTGGAAAAGACCAAGTGCTTTCTCAACTTTTCTAATCTTGGAAAATCCACTGATTAAGGTGGTGAAAGTAACTACATTAGGTTTGCAACCATCTTTCACCATTGAATTCATAAGCTTTTCTGCCTCATCCATCTCACCGCATAAACAATACCCGTGTAGCAGAGCGTTGTAAGTGATGATATTGGGAATCAGAGTTTTCTTATTCATGGATTCAAATAAATCCCGTGCTTCACCAACCTTGTCATCTTTAAAATACATGTCAATCAACATGTTGTAGGTCTCAATGGTAGGTTGTATGTTGTTCCCCGGCATCTCGGTCAACATTTCTTGAGCCTATTTCCAACGTCCTAAAGTGCACAAACCTCGAATTAAGGTATTATAGGTGACATCATCAGGGGAAATTCTTTTGGACTTTATCTTCTTGAAAAGGTGGAGAGCCTGAGGCAATACCCGGTCTTTATAGAGGCTATCAATGATAGTGTTGTATATTAAAACATTGGGCATACAATGTCTATGAGATTTCATTCTCCTAAGAAGGTTGAGAGCACCGGTATTGTCGCCTGATCTACACAGACCTTTGAACATAGTACCGTAGACAAGTAAGTCTGGTTTGAAGCCAAGCTTGACAATTTTATCCAACAATTGAACGGCTTGGTTGAAGTGGTTGGTGTGAATGAAGCCATTGATGAGTGCAGTGAAGGTGACAATATCGGGTTGATATCCAAGCTTAATAAGGCAATCCAAAATGGAAAGCCCCAAATCAACATTGCCCAAACGGCAGTAGCAATTGGCCAAAATAGTGGAGTAAGGGAATAACCATTTGGACGGAGACCTAACAATTGAAGCTGCCTGGAGAGAGAAATAACAATGGATAAAGGGGGGTTGGGTTTCATCTTACACATTGCACTAAACAGGTGATTGAAATCAACAATTGAAGGAAGAGGACACATCGATTGCATATGATGGAAAAGGGTAAGGGCATGATCAATCTTGAAAAACCCTAACTTGCATTTTTGTCTAACATAGTTGAGTAACATTTGAGGGTCATCAGTATGATAGCGTCTTAGATTCGAACAACAAGAGTAATTACGAAACTGAGATTGAAATGAAAATGGATAGAAATTAAAAGTAGAAAGAACAAACCCATGAGGAAGATGAAGAAGATTACCAGAATGATGAAGATGGCAAAATTGGGAAAATCGAGATAGAAATGGAAATCCAGGTCCAACTTTGTTCATCATCATCCTCCCACACTCAACTGCGGAACTCAGAATAGAAACTCAAATATCAATCCGCAATTGTTGCCATTGAGCCGAGGGCATTAAGAATTACGGAATACAAATATTGACGTTTTAAGGGAAAGTATACCAGGGTCTTTCTTTTTAGGCAGTTTTGTGGGATTCAAGGGTAGGTATAACTGGATAAGTGAATGACTGATCAATTAGTACAGGTAACTACTTCCTCCGTTTTACAATAGAGGCATCATTTCTCATTGCACGTATACCAACACGCTTATTTGAACATTAATATCTCTAAATGCGTATAAGTAAAAATTATAAAAAGTTGATATTTAGAATCTTTGCATTAATACGAATTTAACAAAATCTCTCTTGACTATGTTTTTTCTTACACAACAGTGAAAGAAGGGTTGTCAAAGTTGATTGATGTATAGTGTGCAAATGAGAAATGATGCATCTATATATTGTGGAACGGAGGAAGTATGTAAGCATGGAAAAAAAAAACTTATTTATAATATTAAATACTAAAATATATCTTTTATACTAAAATATAATTATATCTTTTTATTTTTTTTGCTCCCCCAACATTAAATTATTGGCTCTGTCATAGGCTGATAGCATATAAGGTGCACCGATGTGTGTACGATGCACCCGGATGTATCTAATAATTTTCAGTGATAAGTTTTTAATAGGGAGTGAATCGCCCCTAATTGTAATTGTAGTACTAGTAGTAATAATAATTAAGATAGATAATATGATTAGTACAAATTGATCATTTATGACAAAAATTAAACCCAAATATCCAAATATATAAATGTTAATTGGACAGCGAGCCACCCAGTTTGAATAAAACAACCTAATATTGATCCAAACTGATATTAACCCGAAGTCTTAACCTGATCCTGATTGTCAATAAAATCGAATCCCTAAACCACCTGAAAGTAAAGCTAAACCAAATTGATCCGGTCTGCAATACTCAATTGCTAGGTCTAACCAACTCCATTTCAAAGATATATTCTAAACTTTGACTTTTGAGGGCCATGTTCCCTCCGTTTTAAATTAGGCATTTGATCAACTCATAATACTACATATTAGTATATTACTCCATGCTTCGTATGAATAATATGTTTAACATTCTGGTTGAAGAAGCAGTGCTGAAGGGAATTCAAGCATCAATTTCCGGCTCTGCCGCTTACTCCAACGAACAATTCATGTCCATATATTGTTATTACTCCAAGCAACTCTTTTGAGAATTTAAAATTGAAGGAGTACTGCAAAAAGGAATGCAAGATTTGATTCCATAAATGGTAATCTTCGGTGACTTTTTCTTGTTGGTACTATCATTTTCCGGGGTTGATGATGAATTATCGGTGACAACAGGTTGAAGAAATGAGGAAAATGATCTGTAAACGTATGCCTATGACAAAGCATACGGTTTTTGGACTGCTTGTAACTTACAGTCCATTGCTTCATATGGAGGAAAGCATCAAGGAGCTCACAATTTCATTTGGAATGCCAAATCCAATCACTTGAAAGAATATAGGGAAAGAGTTGAAAGAGCAAGGGATTTTATTCAAAGTATTCAGGGTACATTATAGAAGTCGGTTCTGAAATCTGAATCTTCCACAAAAAATCAGGATTGTTGTTCTTCAAGGTGATTTCTGTAGAGGATAAAGATGACTCAACTGGGAAGGGGATCCATGAACATGTTCTCCAACAGTGAAAACGGAAACCGCCTCTTTTAGTTGTACAAGAGTATCCAGTTCTTCATAAGGTGCCAATAAAAGATTATCCAGACTATCTCGCATGAACGAGAATTAACTCTGGACAGGCAGCAGTTTAACCACATTAGAACAACACATATAAAAATGTAAAAGAGTAACATACAACAGACGCATCTCTAAACAGAGAACACATGTAGTAGAACATAAATTCAGGCTAAGAAATTGCTTTCGTATAACACCTGAATAACACGTGGATAACAAAAGACAATTCCAAGGCAAAGCAGCAAGCAAAGATTAATTGTTTCCATGGCACGGGTCTACATCACTAGAGGAAGCAAGTTAAAGAACAGCAATAGTCTCATGTTAGTAGAGAAGACCCTATAACAAAAATTCTAAGAAAATATGCAAGGCTTCCAACTTTAATAAAGGTAAGAATTTCTTGTCTTAAAATATTGATTTTATACCAGAGAAATTAGAGGTTAAATACCTAAATAATCACGTCTTTAAAAACTTCCGAAGTAAAGCCTTGTCCAAATCACTAACAGCACCATCAGTGAGTAAGCTAACGAGAAAAGAAATGGTGTGATTTTCAGCTGCAAAGCCTCTGCTTCTCATGGTGCTGACAAGTTCCAACACCTTGCTGACATCCTTACTTTCTAAAAAACCTTTAATTATTGTATTGTAGGTGCATTCATCTGGAGGACATTCGTTGTCTTCCATTGTAAGTAACAGTTCAGCAGCATCATTCAGAGAACCACTTTTACAAAGTCCTTTGACAACAATATTGTAAGTATATACATCTAGCTGTAAGCCCTTATCTGTGAGAGATGAAAAGACATCCAAAGCTTCTTCAAGTTTTCCTGCTTCACACAACCCATCAATTAGGATATTGTAAGTTATAATATCGGGGACCACTCCCTTTTTCTCCATTCCTCTCATCAATGCCATTGCTTCGTCAATATGTCTGTTTTTACACAAGCAATCGAGTAATGAATTCCAAGTCATCACATTTGGTTTCAGTCTGTGGGTTTCCATTTCCTTAACAAGCTTGCATGCAAAAGTGAGTCTATTGTCCTTGCACAAGGTGTCAATAAGAATGTTGAATGTGAAAATATCAGGAGATAATTCTTTAAGGTGCATCTCTTGGAACAAGCAAAGAGCTTTGTCAAGATTCCGTTACTTGCAGTATCCGTTGATTAAGGTGTTGAAAGTAACAATATCAGAGTTGCATCCATCTTTTACCATCAAATCCAAAAGATTTTCTGCTTTGTCCATCTGGCCACATAAACAATACCCATCCAACATAGCAGTGTAAGTGATAATATTAGGAACCAAACATCTCTTACTTATGGATTGGAATATAGACTGTGCTTCATCAACCATTCCTTCTCTACAGTACCCACTGATCAAGGTATTGAAAGTCACAAGATCAGGTTTGCAGCCATGTTTTACCATCAAATCCATGAGCTTTTCTGCCTCATCCATCTCACCACGTAAACAATATCCATCTAACAGAGCGTTGTAAGTGATGATATTAGGAACCAAACCTCTCTTAGTCATGGATTCATAAATAGCCCGTGCTTCATCAACCTTGCCATCTTTACAATGCATGTCAATTAAGGTGTTATAGGTGACGATGTCAGGCACTATATTGTTCTCCAACATCTCCGTCAACATCCTTTGAGCATCTTTCCAGTGTCCCACAGTGCACATACCTTGAATTAAGGTATTATAAGTGACAACATCAGGGGAAATGCTCTTGGCTTTCATCTCCGTAAACAGAGTGAGGGCCTTGTGTAAGAACTTGCCTTTACAATAAGTATCAATTATGGTATTATAAATGACAGCATTAGGCATGCAATGGCCATGAGACTCCATCTTACGAAGCAAATTGAGAGCACCAGCAGTATTGGCAGTTCTGCAGAGGCCTTTGAACAAAGTACCATAGGTGACTAATGTGGGTTGAATGCCAAGCTTGACAATCTTATCCAACAACTTAACAGATTGATCCAATTTATCAAAGTGAACAAGACCATTGATTAGGGTATTGAAACTCAAAATGTCAGAATGATAGCCAAACTTAATGCGATTAGCGAGAAGGGAAAACCCGAAAGGAACATAGCCCAAACGACAGTAGCAATTGGACATAATGTCCAGCGAATAATCATTTGGACGGAGACATAACAATTGCAGCTGCCTAGAAAAAGAAATGACAGTGGAGAATGGGGGGTGGGGTTTCATTTTCAACATCGCAGTAAATAACATACAGAAATCAACAATAGAAGGAAGAGGGCGCAAGGATATCATATGATGGAAGAAGGAAAGGGGGTGGTCAATATTAGTAAACCCTAATTTGGAATTATGTCTCATAGATTTGAGGAACAAATGGGGGTCATCATCATCATGAACAGTATGAGAAGCGTAATTACGGAACAAACATGGATATTGGAAAAAGGGGAATTGAAATTGAAATTGTAAAGAGGGTAAACATGGAGAAGCTTACTGGTAGAACCAACGCCATGAAAATGAAGAAAAGCTCGAACAACAATGCCAGATTTGGTGTTCATACCGTATTTGTGTTGAAACGGTCGCTGCACTCGCTCAAGTCTCAATACCCAAACACCTGAATGGCATGTCTTCTTCCAAAAACCAGTCTTTTGGCAATAACTACGAGAAGCCTATCGGGGTGATGATTTGAGTTTTTTACTCACCTATGAGAAAGATGGGAAAATTGAGCTATTGGCCCTGTTTGGTAGTTAGAGCTTAGCGTTTAGCCGTTTACCGTTTGCATTAGCAGTTAATGGATTACCTTTTTGTTTAGCAGATTTGACTGCGGAATTGACTAGCTTTTTACATGTATTTGGTAACACTTAGAGGTTTGATAAAAGTTGTTCACTACTCAGTATTTATTGAAGGGATACACTTGCCTTTTCCAACCGTATTTATTTAAGAGATACATTTGCCTTTTTTAGTCATTTTTAGTAATTTATTAACCTTACTCTCTAGTTAAATAATCTATCTAATACTCCGTATATCATATGTTCCACCATCATATTAAACAAAGTATTTTTCTTAAATGAACCTGGTCCACCTATTATTATTGTGCACCAAGCCCAAAAGAGAAGGGTGGTCCTCTTACTATTTCCATTCACACGTGTGAATGAAGGAAGCCCATTTTAATTTTGTTGCTGCTTCCTCGTTCATTCACTCGTCCAATATTTTCTCTCTTCATTCACTGTTTTCTCTCTCCTCCTTCTCTCCATCTTCTTCTTCCCTTGAGCTTCATCGATCGCAAAATTGTTTCCCTCGATCTTCTGCAATTCTTCTCCTCATCTCTCGATCTCTTTCTTCAATTTCTCTTACCAGTTTCAAGCTTCAATTTCACTCTCCTCACTTTCAAGATTCAATTTCTCTCTCCTCCATTATCAATGTCGCCAAGAATCAAGGGAGGTACTTCATCTGGAGGTCGTAGAGACCTCCGTAATTCACCTACTTGAATCGCACATTCAGGTTTATTTTCTTCTTACACTTTTTTGTAATTCCTTTAACTTTCGTTCACCAATTTTACCTCAACTAATTCGCGCATGTTTTTTTTCTTTTTCAAGTCTTTATGTGTTCATATTTTCTCGAATTGATGCTTTTTTTTGTGTGATTCTACTAGAGATTTTTCAAGTTTTTGCTTGATTTGAAGTTTTCAGGCCACGAATTAGGGTTTGCTTCCCTAATTTTCAAAATTAGGGTTTCTAAGCATGTTGTGCTTATTTTCTCTGTTTATTGGTTTGATAATGGCTAGCCGTTGTAAACATTCACAATTTGAAGTTTTGTGGCCATGATTTAGGGTTTAATTTTATTATTTTTCACAATTACGGTTTCTATGCATTTTTTTGTTGATTTTGTTCATTGGTCTGATAAGAAATATTCATTGTCCAATTCACAATTTAAAGGTCACTATGCTATCCATTTAAGTGTTATTGTGTATAATTGAGGTAATTGTAACTGGTATAATTACATGGGTTACTATATTATATCTGATGGTCACTATATGTAGTAGAGTGGTGTTTTGGAATATTTACTATGAACATTGATTTCTATTAATTGTATTGTGTAGATAATGAGCAGTCACTGAAACTTTTAATGAAAAAGAAAAGAGTAAACCGGCAGTGGTTCAGCAACAAGTCGATGAACCAGGGAATCCACCAATTAAGAAGAAGCAAAAGGCTGTAACATTTCAGGAAGAGGCCAACACGTCTATTGTCGTGGTTACTTCTAACTTAAAGCGCAAGCGAGGTGGTGATGGTGGTCCTGTTCAAGCAAATGTGCCTACTAATATTGGTGATTTTGAAACTAAAGCATTTGGTGCAGAGACGTAAGCTAATACATCTCGTTATTTCTTTTCTTACATAGTGTCCTTTATTTGTTATATAGTATCTTCTGTGTTGACTTGGGGATTTCTGTCAATTTGTCATGGGTTTAATTGCGCAAAGTTCCAAACTGTGGTGTGTATAGATTGTCACAACATCTCATTTTTATACATAGGCAGCCTTCTTGTTGGTTCTTAGCATTGAGCTCCAGCTGATGCATCGGATGCAGTCTTTATACCCAATTTCTTCTTTATGTTGAGCCAATGACAGTCCTCAAACAAGCACTTTGCTTCTTTTGTTGGTTGAGCCACATCTACTGGCCTCAAGAACATAGGCCCCCACGTAGGTGTCCCATCCTCGAATGAATTATGGGTCAGCCTCCGAATACCCGACCCATCTGAATTTGCAATGAAGATCTCCCCATAAGGCTGGTAAGCTCGTGCAGTTTATCTACTATTACTACCATTACAGTGATATGCAGTTTATTTGAGGTTACTATGTGAAAAAAGAGGGTAACTATATATGTAAAATGGTCACTATATGTTTTTTCAATTTTAACACTAATGTTTTATTGTTTTATAATAAAAAAATGTTGATATGAGGTCTATTAATTAGCTTAATTGGTTGATACGGAGATACTTTCACCTTTTCAATGTATTCGACTATTCGGGGATATATTTTGTGCATCAATGTGGTTAGTGTTTGGCTAGAATGGTTCTTTATGTTGAGATATAGTGATTCTTTTTAGCCAAAAGGTAACCATATGTAGAATAGGGTTACGTACTATGATTCTAAAAGGTCACTATATTTGCAAATTTATGTTTAATTAGTTATTTACTGATCACTATGCGTTAAAAAGGGTACTGTATATGTTTTTGGGAGTTGAGTTAGTTGTTGAAGGAAATGCATTTCTAAAAAGGTCACTTTGCGCTAAAAAGGGGTCACTATATATGTTTATGGGAGTTGAGTTAGTTGTTACAGGAAATGCATTTCTATAAAGGTCACTGTGTTAAAAAGGGTCATTATATATACGGATTTTTCATGAAATACCCCCGAATTTTGGCGCAATTCACCAAATGCCCCTCGACTTTCAGAAATTCACCAAATGCCCCTCACAAATGACTTAATACCCAAAATACCCTTACTAATGATGCGCCGTTAGTCCTCCGTTAACCTAATTTTCAAATTCACCAAATACCCCTATTTTAATACTTATTTCACCAAATACCCTTATTCAGAAACTTAATTCACCAAATACCAATAACATAAAATTACTCATTTTGATGCTCAACGGCTAGTTTTTGTGTTTGGAAATTAGCCGTTGCTTATTGTTTGCTTATAAATACTCTTTTTCTGACGGTTTATTGTAGTTTTCCTATTATTTTGTTAATTTCATATCATTTTTGTCATGAGTTTTCTTTCAAAATCATCATCCACACCCAATGAGTCCACATATGTAAGAGTCCCAAATAAATTTTGTTATCATGGGAGAAAATTTGACATCCGAATATCTGATACAACACTCAATCTGAAGCTCTGGTACAACACTAAAACAGAAAACACTCCTAAAAACACCTCAAAACGTCGCAACTCTTCAAGAAAATAGCTACTTCTTTTGTACCTTATTCTTTATGTGACCAATTAATTATATTTACCACGCAATCGGAAGGTATTCCTTTTTCAATATGGGAAATATCTTTAACATATGCAAACAGATTAAAAATAAAGCTCTTATTAATTTTATTCTAACGCATATGTTCCAGCTACCTCGGCTTCTATTGCTTCCATGCCACATATTTAACGTTAACTCCCTTTTGTCTCCTGTCTCTACTGCCTCCAAACATCTTTCTTCAATCTCCTAACTTTCTCTCAACCTTACAGTCGAGGCATAAAGGTTTTCCCACTTTTCTTTTGAGCTAGGTCCTATTGACATGGTCAGATTTATGGACAAATGTCTATTTTTGGATTTGAGGGAACAAGAAAAAAAAATGAAACTAAGGTATGTTCCAAAGCTCATGAACCAGTGAAAAAACATGAATCTTGGCACAAAGATTTGCCTCCAAACTCAAGATTTTCACATCATGAATCCAAGTTGAAATCGAGGTTGTGATAAAAATGTATGTGTTATTGAACTTGATTTCTTAGTTTCTTTACCATTCGGACAATAAGAATATTAAGGTGTTAGCTTTAGATTGAATTACTTCAGCTTCACTTACATAAGATCCCTCTGAAAATGGGGTTTTTTGGCCTTTTGCTCAGCTAAAGTGCATTGTCTTTACTGGATGAGGCCTGAACTTATTGGATCATAATTGAAACTTACTGAGTGTTGTATCGGAGCCTCAGATGGAAATTTCCTCCCATAATATTAGAAATTGTTTGGGACTCTTACATATGTGGATTCATGGGTGTGGATGATGATTTTGAAAGAAAACTCATGACAAAAATGATATGAAATTAACAAAACAATAGAAAAACTACAATAAATAGTCAGAAAAGGGGTTTTTATAAGCAAACAATAAGCAACGGCTAATTTTCAAACATAAAAACTAGCCGCTGAGCATCAAAATGGGTAATTTTAAGTTATGTGTATTTGGTGAATTAAGTTTCAGAATGGGGGTATTATATGAAATAAGTAATAAAATAGGGGTATTTGGTGAATTTAAAAATTAGGCTAACGGAGGACTAACGGCGCGTCATTAGTAAGGGTATTTTGGGTATTAAGTCATTTGTGAGGGGCATTTGGTGAATTTCTGAAAGTCGAGGGGCATTTGGTGAATTACGCCATAATTCGGGGGTATTTCATGAAAAATCCGTTATATATATTTTTGGGAATTGAGTTAGTTGTTAAAGGAAATGCATTTCTAATTGTAAAGCCTATTAGCTCAATTGGTAGAGCTATGTTCTTTTGAACATGATGTAGGTTCGAATCCTACATAGGCTATTCCATCCTATTTTATTGTCTATATTTTAAATACGGTAACTATATGTTAGAAAGGGTGCCTACATATTTTTAATAGGGGTCACTATATATAAAATAAAGGCAAATATAACAATAGTTAGGGGTTGGGTCACTATGTGTGAAAACTCGGTAACTATTACAATAGTGACTATTTTATGAATAGGAGTTACTATATGTCAAAATTCTAAAGTATTTTTCCAAACTCAAATCCTTACAGTAACTCAATGTTAAGGAATGTGTGAACCTGGAGAGAAGACGTCAGCAACCTGATGGCGAAGATTGGCCTCTTATTCAGCACATATCTAAAGTATCATCTAGGATGAATTGCTTAAACTGGTAAAGTTTTTTACTTACATGTTTCAGTTTCAGTTAATAATTCTAAAAGCTCGTAATCAGCAATGAATGTAGTCATCAGTTTCTAAGCATGAGATGTCAACATACTGGATTAATGGATCACTACTTGTTCAGTGCAAACAAACAAAACATCGTTGTAGCTAGCAGAACCAAGAAGAGAATGAAACAGGGTGATTGGTGTAATAAAACTCAATATAATGGACTGACGTTGATCTTTCTTGACCTCATTGGTATCAATGTCCATTAGTAACCTGTGCGGCTTTGCGTGATTGCTTCTCTTAATATCTAGTTTATATATGTATCAGCTATCATGTTTCCTTGAAATCTTGGTATTTCTACCATTTTACTCTCTTTGATTAGCTGCCAAGATGCAAATATTCTTTTGCTTCCTGTTTTCCTTCTATGATGTTATCAAAGTCGTAGCAGTATGGTTGACCTATAACCAAATTACTTATGGGCCAATCTCCATAACTGACATTGTGGGTAGGGTTATCTTCAGGTATCGAGCACTTGACGATCTCGGTTTTGGTAAACAAGTAAGCCTCTCTACTAGCTTAGGTGCTTTTTCCCTCTGCAGACAAGCACTAGTACCTGACTCTCTTCTCTCCTGAATCTTGCAGTGAAGTCAGTATGCAGAGTGACGGCTAGTCGTCTTCATGGAATCTGTTGAGTTGATACTCCACAATGATAAAGAAAGTAAAGGCTCTCAACCTGAGAGAAATTGCTACATACAGGTGTTTGCTTTTATATTCCCATCGTAATATCGTTTTACTATTCTCCAATTCTCTTACAATAGTGACTATTTTTAAAATAGGAGTTACTATACGTTAAAAAAAAGTGATTATATTTAAATAGGGGTCGCTATAATTAGGAGTATGTAAAAGAAAGGTCACTATTTGTTAAAAAGGATCACTATACGTTAGTCTATGTAGGACTTGAACCTACATCCTCTGTGCCAACGAAAGTACACAGTGCTCGACCAATTGAGCTAATAGGCTTACAATTAACACACCAAAAAAAGTGACTGACTACCTTACTGATACAATCGCATATTGTGCAACTTGATAATCTGATAGCAAGACATAAGAGTACATTTTCCTTCTTCTGTTAAGGCATACATATAGAGTGATTAAATGATGTTATCAAAATATGTGACACCAATTTGCTAGTCTTTAAAATTCTTTAGACCAAAGCCATTCAACTATCAGTTGTATCCCTTTGTAGCATTCAAAGTTCATGTCGTTGTTTATAAAAGGTTACAATCTTAAAGGCATTTACTTTCAAACTATTTGTATTACTAAGATAATCCAGACAATTAATTTCAGTATCACCAAGAAAAGCAAAGCAAACTGTAATACACTTGCAAGAGAAACAATGAAGATTCTATTTTCATCAACGACCATTGAAACAAGGTAGATATAAACAGAGTTGAAGGAAAAGTTTGAACTCTTGAATTGCTCAAATACAAGATAAAAGGACAATAATTATGTTATTCTGAGTGCATACAACAACAAGTCAATAATCACAAGCCAAAATGTAAAATTAATCAGGTTATTAGCAATAGTGACTCTCATAAGCTTATAGTGACCTTTCTTGGCTATATTAGGCAATATAGGTAATCTGTAATTACTCAAAGACTACTATCTAAGGTATTTTCATAAAGTTAGAGAAATAACAAATTTGAAACTCGATTTAGATTGAATTTCATATAACTTTAACAACTAAATTCAAAATAAATCAATCAAAAAATGGAATTCTAATACTTCAAACGAAGTAGTTTATGCACAAATTAAATCCAAAAACTATGAATTTAATCGACGAAACCCTGGAAATTGAAGAACATACCATGAATCAAATTAAGAATGATTCGAGAAAAGATGAGAGATATTATACCTGATGATCGAAGAATCGGAGATTAGGGTTTAGGATCTTTGAATTTATCAAAAATCTACTTTGACTTAGCGATTAGATTTTGCATCTACAAGAGAGATGGAGAAAGGAAAGTAAGAAGGGAGAGCGACGAGAGGCGTGAGAAGTGAAAACAGAGAAAGTAAGGAGAGCGATGAGAAATAGCGAAAGAAGACAGAAGGACAATTTCCGCGGGTTGCA
Organism: Spinacia oleracea; assembly: GCF_020520425.1. NCBI lineage: Eukaryota > Viridiplantae > Streptophyta > Magnoliopsida > Caryophyllales > Amaranthaceae > Spinacia > Spinacia oleracea. The sequence goes on from NC_079490.1 coordinate 16,149,203, forward strand.
CACTTGCACGTGTGGGCTTCAGGTCCACACAAATTTATCATGGACCAGGTTCACACAAGAATTTTCCTTAAACAAATAATTTCATAATTAGACCATGTGCATCCTTGACTCTCGGTCAAGTGTAATATAATTTATCTCTCATCATCTCCTTCTTACACGTCATCTCCCACTAACTTGACATAACTCATACTTTAACCTCTATTTTTTTTCTACAATCTTGACTCTAGATTACTATTTTCTCTCACCTACTTTATATATATATAAATGTATAATCTTTTCCTAATTAACTTTATAAAACTTATTACCCACCTTTATTACCTATATCTTTCCACGGTACTCTCTCTCCCCTTTCAATTTTTTCATTTGTTCATCTTCTTCCCCCAAAACAAGAGCAACCCATATATGGATTCCTGCTCAAAAAATCCAAATTGAAGCCTCCAAACTTTAATTAGATTACTTTTTAATTTATCCAACAATTAATTTATTTGTTTTTTTATAATTTTGCCTTCTTTTCATCTTTTTTTTTCAAACTCTATACCTTCATCTTCTTCAAATTGTAACAATGGCTAAATTAAGGTATTTACTCTATACCTTTATCTTCTTCAAATTTGTAACCATTGAAACCATGGATGTTGGGAAACTTAAAAAACGATGGAAGAAGAAATTATGGCGGAACTTTCAAGAAGATGGTTGAATCTGTTTTTAAATTAACTAAAGTAATTTTTCTACTCAACAATAATTATTGATAAATTTGTTTATAATTACTGGTTAGTTATTTCTTCCATTCTACAAAAGAGCTTGACATGAGGGCACATATGTGACCACAGTCAAGTATCAACCCAACTTGACAGGAGTTCATTGTCAACATTGTATCATTTTTGTACTGTCAACACCTACTTGACAGAAGGCTACTGTCAAGGTTGTATATGCTCTTACACCCCACCCTCCACACCCTAAAATGACATGGTCCCCACTTGTTTTACTTATTAAAACTAGTTGTTGGACTGTGCGCTAGCGCGCACGATCCCCCAATATATACATATTTAGTTTACAGAAATGTTACGTGAAAGACTATCATTTACAAATTTACGTTAAATGCTATAAAACAATGCTAAAGTTCAATTTGCATGTAATAAATAATATGAAATCATACATACGGTTACAATATTTGTGTCATTGACGATGTAGCATTCCACAAGCAACATTGATAGGGAAGACGAGAATAGGGCGGAAGAAAGCTAGGTTAGAAAGAGTGATGCGAGAAATTCGGTGGAATGAGTTATCGGGTTCCCAAGAAACGGAATAAAGAAAAGGCAAAATAGAAAAAAAAGAAAAAAGGAGACACATGGTAGCTATATGACCAAGGGTATAATTGTCCTCATACTATTGATAAGAATAAGACAAAAACAAAATTAAGACACAAAATGGGGGCATAATGGTGAAGGAAATAATGCCCTTGGTCCAAGTATGCATTCTATGTTAAGTCTAATAAATGCGGTTCAGTATTAATTAACAAGTTAATAATTCAGTGAGATCAAGTGAGCTGAATGGCTAGCTAGAGGCCGCTTCAGTTCAAGTGGAATTAATGATATTAATCCACAGCTTACTCTTGACTGAACCCGTAGGGTCACACAAATAGTACGTAAACGGATCAAGTATTTAATGGCATTAAATACTCCATCTATGAATATTCGGAACCGACGGATCTTGGTTTCAGTGGGAGCTAAGATCGTCACAGGCAAGAAATGAATACTCCGGAAACGATGATATTGCCGGAAACGGAAATATGGATCGTATCGGAAATATGAATATTATCCAAGTCGTAGATGTTGCCGGAAACGGAAACATGGTACGTATCGGAAAATATTATTGGAAATGGAAATATTACCAGAATCGGAAATATTGCCGGAAACGGAAATATTGTCAGAATCGGAAATATTACCGGAATCGGAAAATAATTCCGGAAACGGAAATATTAAATATTTGTTCGAAACGGAAATTAATTCCGGAATCGGAAATATTAAATATTGTTCGTATCGGAAATAAATTCCGGAACTGGAAATTTAATCGGAAGCGTATCGTACGAATTAGCATCGGACGAGGCCTGCCGGACGAAGGCCCAGCACGAAGCCGGGCCATCGCCCAGCAAGCACGCGCGCCACAAGCCCAGCCAAGGCAGCGCCCAGGCCTACCGCAAGGCAGGCCCAGCGCACGCCAAGGCCACGGATGCGTGGGCCGCGCTGCGTGGGCTGCTGCTCGCACGCGCATGGGCAGCCCTTGTGGCTGCCGTGTGTGTGTGAGTTTGTGCTCATGCGTGATTCCTAAATCTACAAGAGTTAGTGTATGATTAAATTCCTATTCCTAATTGGATAAATTAATTAAATAGAATTCATGTAGGATTCTAATTTCAATTAATTCGTATCCTACTAGGATTACGATTCCTTTTCCATAACTCTATAAATAAAGGCCTAGGGGTCATTATTTATATACAAGTTTTAAGTATTCAAAACTAAGATTTTTAAGCAGAAAAATCAGCCAATATTCTTGCCTACCTAACCGAAAATATTAGAACCTTAAGGGCGATTCTAGTTGGTCAATCTTAAGGCGGATCCGGACGTGCTGTGGACTATCTACGGAGGGACGACACTTGGAGTCCTAAAGACTTGTTCTTGTTCGGTTCGGGCGCAGCTAGGGAAGGCACGCAACAAAGAGTATGCATCTAAACTATGCTAAATGATTATGTGTAAATAATATGTTTCCTGGCTTTATGGTTTTTCCGCATGATTTATGAACTGTCATATGAATCATAACCTAACAGTGGTATCATGAGCCCCTTATTATTTTCATAATCTAAATTGCATGAACATGGTTAAATATTACAAATTTGCAAGAATTAAAAGGGGTGATTAATTTTCGTAATTGTTAATTAATTGCAAATTGCGTTTATTTAAATTATACGTACGCAGTTTTTCGGCAGTTTCTTCGTTACTCATCCAAATCGAGTGATTTTTGTGTCAATTCCGCATGTAAAAGGCATTCTAAAATTTTGACAAAATAGTATTTTTCTGCCGAAACCAGAATTCTCAAATTCGAAGCCTAACTATGACTTTTCGAAGGTTTTAGTTTTTCGAATGCAAAATTTCGTAAATTTAAGATGTTAAATTAAATATTTGCGATTCTTGTTGATAAATCTTGAATTTTTGATTGACCTACTGCATATGTTTAACAAGTTTGAATGCCTAGTCTTGTTAATTATGCAATCTAATTTGTAATTATGATTAATTTGTTGAAAATTAGAATAATTTAGAATTAATTTGATTTTCATAATTAATTGTAATTTAATTAGAAACCTATGATTAAAAACCACCATAAAAATTGTAAATTTACGATAAATTTTAAATTTTTATGACCTAGACTTGAATCCATAACAATCGGAAATCAATTGGATAATAAATTTTCGATTTTTTCGCCCTAAAATTATGAAATTAATATTATTTATTAATTTGTCATTAATTTTAAATATAAATTTTAAATTTTTATGCGATTCGTTCATATAACTTGCACGCACGAAGCAATGGACGCTTCGTGTTACCCTTAAGGGGTGTTGTATAATGCGGGCATGCGACGACGAGCAAGGGAGCTCGTCGCCCGTGCGGCACGAATGCAATGAGCAAGGGCGTAGTGCACGAGCACAAGGCAGCAGCCCTGCCTTGTGTCGTGTGCCACGAGCAATGAACGAATGGGCATGGGCGAAGGGCGAGCCAAGGCAGTCGCGTGTGGGCAGCAAGCGAGCTGCGCCACAACGCGCGCTGCCTCGCACAAGAGCGCGCAGCCTCGCGCGCAGCGAGCGCAAGCTCGCGTGCCACGAGCGCTGCGCCCAGCATTACTCGCGCGCACAGCGCGCGATGTCGCGCGCCCAGCGAGCGATGTCGCGCCCCAGCGAGCGATGGCTCGCGCGCCCAGCGAGCGATGGCTCGCGCGGCCAGCGAGCGATGTCGCGCGCCCAGCGAGCGATGTCGCGCGCGCGCACTGCGAGCGATAGCTCGCGTGCGATGAGCGCTGGCGCGCGCAGCGAGCACCAATGCGTGCGGAGGCTTGCGATAGGGAAGCAGCAGCTATGCGACGAGCGCATGGGCTGCGCGCACATGGCCAGCAATGGCTGTGTGCGTACGGCCCATGGGCGTGCAACGCGTAGGATGTTTGCGTTACGATTAGATCGTTTTGAATGTTTAATTTGAAAATTTCAGTTCACGTAATTTTAATTAATTTTAAAATTAATAATTTGAATTATTTTCTTGGATTTTAATTTTGAATATTATAATTATAATAAATGTTATTTATTCTAATTATTTTACTAAAATTAAAATCATGAATTAATTTAAATACGACTGAAATTAAATTAAATTTTTTGGATTCAATTATAAATTGATATGAGCTTTAAATTTTAATTAAATTTGTATGTTTCCGGTTGGACTAGAAATACATTTTTATGTTTAAAATTGGTAAAGCATATGAATTTATTGGTTTAAGTGGGAGCGCTTTTTAGTCATAAACTCTTGATTAGGTCTACAAATCCTTAAGGTTAAAACAACTTGATTAGAATTAATAAGGACTGAATAATTGGTAGATTATTGGTGCCCTTGATTAATTGCTGCAAATGTTTACGTGATGCATAATGTGTTTTACTAACCAGCTATGTGGGCCATTCATGATAATGAATGGGTGAATGGTATATATTGTATATGTACTGTTTTGCAGGTTATGAAGTGACTAGTATGGCCCAAATAGGATAGAAAATATGGTCTGCGTACCATTAATTTGAATGTAATTGGTCTAAAGTACCAAAGTTATTTTTCAATTCAAATATGGTCTGCGAACCATCAAATAGTTGTAATTAGTTATAGCTTATCCTATTTGAAGAAAATGGTGCCTCCCACGGAGATTTTCTAGACGGACTTTGAAGTCAAAGCTTCAAGATGAAGTCGGGCCATACTAGATCACAAATATCTTATGCATGTTTTAAGTTATTTATTGTTTTAAATATGTCTTAAAATGCATGAGATCAAAAGCTTGATTATGTTGCATGATTAAGGATTTTAGTTCACTTAAAATCTAACCAACATAGTAAGAGCCTTAAGTTCCAAACTTAAAAATTGAGTTAAAAGGTGCCATGCCAAAATATACACTTGCTTGGATATCCTTTACATCAATCTAGTAATAGTTTTCGCTCAGCGAGGTGTTACTTATTGGTCCTAAAGGGGCAAGGTACACAAATAATTGTGAGTACATGTTAGTTTTGGTGAAACTCAACGATATAAGTAAGGAGTCCTTTTATGTCGTGGCAAATTCGATAGGTTTACCTAATAAGTTCTTAGACGTACCTATCAACCAAGAATAGTTTCTAGACTATTAGCAAAAGGCTTTTGCTTACCTAAGATGTTCTAGGATTAAGTCGACAAACTGTGCTTAGTTCTTCAATGATTTTAGGATCTTGGAATCATTTTATTCACACCTGCCGGAACAATAAAATCGAATAAAATGCTAATAACTTGTTTGAATTGCATGGTTGCTTTAATTTCAAGTTATTATTCATGATAAATGTTTAGACTTTGCATGCTTCAATGTATGTTTTAATTATTGTTTATAATTAAATATCTTGCACTGCAATAAATCCTTTTAGAAAGGTAACAGTAAATTTCCTCGATTGGTAGTGAATCCAAGAACGATTCACGGAAAAGAGAGAAAGTGAGCAATTTAAAATGTACGTTTCTTATATCGACTTTTATGGTTGTTTTCGAATATCAAAATTGAATAGCAAACCAATTGGTGCTTGTGAATTCAAAATACACTGTAGTTTTGAGATCATAAAGCATTGAGTTTAATACGCTCAGCCTTACCAATGGTTAACAACCTAATATCTTTGTCCATTTAATTCTCGAATGAGTCTAGTCCCTAGACATTCGAATAGATAGATGCTTAGAGAACTTTAGAAGCTTCTGGTAAGATCATCTAGTTGAAACAAAATATTCAACATAAATTAAAATGGTAAAGAACCTTGTTGGTGACATTGGACATGTCTAACAAAGTATAAAAGTCAACACTAAAGAATTCAATTCTTAAGACTATAAGAAAGGGTACAAGAAATAGGAAAACGAGGAACAATGAAAGGAATTTACGATTCCGTTTCTACCTATAAGTTTATGTTTAAAGAGAAGTGACCTAGCAATCAAACTTCCTTGGTATCATATACCGCTTGAGGTTCTTACTTTGGTAATAACTCAAACAATGGAAGCTAGGATACACTAATGACCTACAAGTGGGAAATGAAGCATGGCAATGCTACATTAGTTGTAGGGTCATCTAGTTTGTTTTAAATCCTTTCAAAGGCTGGAACTAAATGGCTATTTTGTTCCATAATCAGCATACCTAAATTTCTGCTTCAAAGACAGAAAGACTCACATTCAGAAGAACAAAAACAATGCTTGTTTGTTTGTTTATTTGAATGAAATGGTCAATTACAGGTTGAGTCAATATGCTTGATTAAAACAAACAACTCTTTAAAGAACTTTACTAGGTTCAAATCAAACCCTTGATTTGAGTTCCATTAATCTTTGGCATTGTTGCTTAGACCATATCAACAAGTTAACATTCATAAGCTCTATTTTGATGGACCTTTTGAAAGTTGGTTGATTTCTAGATCAACTTAAGACAAGCTAGTCTTACTTGTTGAAAGTAACAAAGAATATGAACTATTGTTAGAACGCCTAGACAATGGAGTTCAAAGCTAAAGAAAGATTTTATGACTGTATTATTTCACATGGATTTGAGTGAATATAGGTTTATTTACTCAAATGTGATATAAGTTGAATCTGTTTGGCTAGTTCAAAGATTCAGAAGTATAAAATCCACTCGGTAAGAAATCATAAAGATCTAGGTTAGATCATGTTAATGATTACTTGAGACCAAATATGATCATCAATGATTGTGTGTTGTAATTTCACAATCTAACTCCATAAGATATGCCATATCTTATATATGGCATATCTTAGTTGGAATAATTGAAGTCAATTAGTACTTGATTCGATTAATGATGAATCATAAAGACTTTTCCTATAATTTCTAAAACAAAATGCTCAACTACCACCAAACTAAACCAAATTCGTCAAAGCTATTGAAAAGTAATTTCAGAGTAACTTTTCATAAAATATATCTAGAGAGTTGCAAAACTCAGTGGGAGCTTAGTGTTTGTCATTCGACAAACTAAGGCCCAAGTATAGATATATGTTTCATTGTGATTTATTCAAATGAGACACAAGGGTATTGTTTCTACCACGAATTTTTGAGAACATAATGTTTGTTTGCTCGAAATAATGTCCTTTTGGAGATTCGTTTCCAAAATGACAAGTGGGAGAAAATAGACCTCGAAAGTCTTCGAGACGAACAACAAACATAAACGGACATTCCGGAGGCTTTTCGAAGTGCTTCAGAAAATCCGAACTTATTCTTTAAGGACTTTAGAAGTGGCTTTAAAGAATAGACATCTCTTAGAAGACTTTACAAGTGCTTCAAGGAGAACAGAATATTCAAAGGACTTTCAAGTGGCTATTGATATTCTATTGTTTGATGTTCTATACCCAAGTAGGCATAGAATTCAAGTCACTGAAACTATGAGATTCTTCTATTAGATAGTGAAGAAACATAGAGATCAGGTCAATGAAACTATGAGATTCTTCTATTAAATAGTGAAGAAACCTACAACTTGCAGTCAAACTATTATCATGTAGATTAATGAGTTTGTGACTTGTAAGAAAGCTATGACGAAACCCAGATTCCCTAAAATGGTTAGAGGCCATATATAGACTCAAATGTTTTAAATGGTTAGAGGCCATAAAACATACTCAATGTTTTGATGACAAAATTGAAATTTTGTTGATTTGCAAGAATAGTTTCACCCCTATTGGTTGCAAGTTTGTTTTAAAGGATAAAAACCATCAAACAAACAAACATTGTGTTCACACACAAAGCTAGATTAGTTGCTAAAAGTTACAAGCAAATTCACGATGTGGATTGTGTTGAAACCTCATGCATAATCGTAATGCTCAAGTCTATAATTCAAGCAAAGATTGCATATTGGTACATATAGCAATTGGATGACAAAACGTATTCCTCACTCAAATGTTGGAATAAACTATGCACATGGTATGTCATAGGATTTGTGGATCCAAATAAATGCTTGAAAAGGAAAGCTAGCTTATGAAATCTAAGTCCAGATTTAAGCAAGCAATTGGGAATTAGAACTGTATTTTAGTGAAGCTAATAAGTATTTTAGTTTCATAAAATGTACATGATTCTTATAGATATATAAGAAGGTTAGTGGGAGTACATAAAACTTAATTGGTCCTATGTGTATCACACACATATCTCTCTATTGTGAAATAACATTCAAATGCTAATGACTTAGATTTGAAATTATTCATCAATAATGGACCATGGCGAAACTTAGTACATACTGGGTATTAAGATCTATTTACAAAGATCTTATGATATTGTTTTGGATTAAGTAATGGCATTTACTAAATCAAACACGAAAATCTCCATTGGAGATATTCGACCCATGTGAATAAATCTAAGTAAAGAATGTTTGAACTATGTATAAGCATTTACTAAGTTAAACATCAAAGAGTCTAAATGAGATTCTTAACCTATATTATATGTCAAAGAATTTAGCTGGATTCAGTATCTACTAAAATTGAATGAGCTAAAGTTACATGAATAGAATTCAATTGGGAATTATTCTGCAAAAGAATTTATCATGTATGATATAATATGAGGATCGCCAAAAACGTATCGTATGACTTTAGGCATGACGAACATATACCAATCTCTATTGATCTAAGTGAAGATCAACTAGATTGAGATCAAGAATACTTATGGTACTTGAAAAGGTACATAGGAATAGTTCTTGATTCAAGGAAATAAAGATACGCTAAATATTGATGCTACACGCATAAACACTGGCAAAGGATCAAGCAAGACCCTTTGGAGTTAACCATTGATAAAGACGAGCTATAGAGCATCGTGTTTTGAAATGGCAACATGGATTGGAGACCATGAGTTGTTGCGTGGGAAATTAAAATAATAATTTCTATGTTCTAAGATATAGTTGGAGAGTCTTCCACATATCTATGAACTGCTTGGATAGGTAAATCCAAACAAAGCATCACTAGCAACCTATACAGTTGAAGTAAAAGTAATTATTGCCTAAGAAGCAATAAAACAGGGTTGTTTAAAGTTCTTCACTGAACTTGGGTAGATCACCTATCTGCTGGCTTGATGGTTCTTCATTAAAAAATGCGTAGAACCACTCTTGAAGCAAGAAAAACGTCTGCTAACTTGATGGTTCTTCATTGCAAAGTGAGTAAAACCACCATCAAAGTAAGAAAGACTAGATCACATAATAAACAAACTCGAAAAGATCTTATCATCATATCTCGAAGAACATTCGATGAAAAGGATATTAAGATTGGCAAAGCATGATAACTAAACCTATGCAACAAGTGAGAAGCAACACTCACATTGTAGCACTGGAAATCAAGCATAGCTTTGAATTCCATGAATTGTTTTAGAAGATGGGTTTGAGGCCCATGGTTATAAAACATTAGGGTTGAACATTTATCATATATGAAATGTATTTTCATATTCCATTTAATCTTGGTTTAGTATTAAATGATGAGTCCCTTCAAATTTGACGATATATTCAAGATAGACTGTCAGGACCAGTCCTGTGACTAAGAAATGTCTATCAAGTGAACTTGAATGTCAAAGGTTGAAAATGGTCCCTAATCGGAGTTTTCTATAAAATTGGACGCATAGAAAAACGTTAGACGATTAGAATGCAAGATGACTAGTAGTTCTGTTTCTTGAACTATGTGGACATGGCAATGTCATAATCATTTGCATAGATACTTACTTTGGGAAGACTAGTATCGGACAAGACCTATGAAACTTTACTGTAAGAGATGAAAGTCTGTCATAAGTAAATTTCATTAAATTATTAGACACTAAATCCTCAATACCTGAGTGATTTGAGATTACTTGTTTGAGAACTGGTTTCTTTGACGTTGACCAACCGTCGCACCGTAAAAGGAGGCTATAAAGGCAACGCTCAGGTAATCACCTATCAAACGAAGTCTAATCTCAAGATCGCAAGATTGGGATTTCCTCCCATAAATCGGGATGAGATGCTTAAAAGTTGTACAAGGCCACTCGGAGAGCTAGAAACTGTGAAATGCATGGCCGTGCTCGGATGAATCATAGGCTATGATTATCTGTTTATTTGATCAGTTGAACTCTGAAACCGAGGAACACCTCTGGACATAATAAGGATGACAACTCTTACCTTATGTTCAAGAGCAAGCATCGAGCGACAAAGGAATTAGGAAATACACACTTGTCCCTAAGGACAAGTGGGAGACTGAAGGAAATAATGCCCTTGGTCCAAGTATGCATTCTATGTTAAGTCTAATAAATGCGGTTCAGTATTAATTAACAAGTTAATAATTCAGTGAGATCAAGTGAGCTGAATGCCTAGCTAGAGGCCGCTTCAGTTCAAGTGGAATTAATGATATTAATCCACAGCTTACTCTTGACTGAACCCGTAGGGTCACACAAATAGTACGTAAACGGATCAAGTATTTAATGGCATTAAATACTCCATCTATGAATATTCGGAACCGACGGATCTTGGTTTCAGTGGGAGCTAAGATCGTCACAGGCAAGAAATGAATACTCCGGAAACGATGATATTGCCGGAAACGGAAATATGGATCGTATCGGAAATATGAATATTATCCAAGTCGTAGATGTTGCCGGAAACGGAAACATGGTACGTATCGGAAAATATTATTGGAAATGGAAATATTACCAGAATCGGAAATATTGCCGGAAACGGAAATATTGTCAGAATCGGAAATATTACCGGAATCGGAAAATAATTCCGGAAACGGAAATATTAAATATTTGTTCGAAACGGAAATTAATTCCGGAATCGGAAATATTAAATATTGTTCGTATCGGAAATAAATTCCGGAACTGGAAATTTAATCGGAAGCGTATCGTACGAATTAGCATCGGACGAGGCCTGCCGGACGAAGGCCCAGCACGAAGCCGGGCCATCGCCCAGCAAGCACGCGCGCCACAAGCCCAGCCAAGGCAGCGCCCAGGCCTACCGCAAGGCAGGCCCAGCGCACGCCAAGGCCACGGATGCGTGGGCCGCGCTGCGTGGGCTGCTGCTCGCACGCGCATGGGCAGCCCTTGTGGCTGCCGTGTGTGTGTGAGTTTGTGCTCATGCGTGATTCCTAAATCTACAAGAGTTAGTGTATGATTAAATTCCTATTCCTAATTGGATAAATTAATTAAATAGAATTCATGTAGGATTCTAATTTCAATTAATTCGTATCCTACTAGGATTACGATTCCTTTTCCATAACTCTATAAATAAAGGCCTAGGGGTCATTATTTATATACAAGTTTTAAGTATTCAAAACTAAGATTTTTAAGCAGAAAAATCAGCCAATATTCTTGCCTACCTAACCGAAAATATTAGAACCTTAAGGGCGATTCTAGTTGGTCAATCTTAAGGCGGATCCGGACGTGCTGTGGACTATCTACGGAGGGACGACACTTGGAGTCCTAAAGACTTGTTCTTGTTCGGTTCGGGCGCAGCTAGGGAAGGCACGCAACAAAGAGTATGCATCTAAACTATGCTAAATGATTATGTGTAAATAATATGTTTCCTGGCTTTATGGTTTTTCCGCATGATTTATGAACTGTCATATGAATCATAACCTAACAAATGGTAAGTAGACTATTGGGTGAATAGTAATAGAAGTTCAAAGCTTTATAAGTGTTAGGATATATATCTAACCCCACTTGTTTTATTACTTTATTTCATTCAATTCTTCTTCTTAATATATGTGCCTGGCCAAGTGTATCTCTTAAATAAATACGGAGAGAGTATTTAATTGTGTAAAAAAACACTTATAGACATTATTCTATTGTAGCTTTTTCTTTTTCTTTTTTATTAATTAATTGTGATGTAAAATGTGATTTGCTAATTTAGAAACGGATTTTTCATGAAATAACCCCGAGTTTTGCATTAATGCAACAAATACCCCTAATGTTTCCCGAATGCACCAAATACCCCTGACGTATACAATAATATCACAAAATACATTTATTGACCATTTTCCGTCCATTTCGTTAAGTCTCCGTTAACATAGGCTCTAATTATTATTATTTTCCTATTATTTTCTTTTTTAATTTATTTTGTTTATTTTTTATTTACTTTGTTCATCTCTCTCCATGGCAGTCTCCATTTCTTTCATTTTCTTCTTCTTCTATGGCTCCTCTACCATCTCAATCCTCCACCACCAACATCATTTGATTCTCTCTCCTCCAAATTCCATCATCTCTGCTCCTTTCTCTCTCCCGTGCTTCTTCCAAACCTGTGAACTCCATCGCCACCCACAACCACCGAGGAAATATTCCTCTTCTCTTCTCCTATTCTTTCTTAAACCCATAAAATCGACCTTTACATTCCAGAAAACCAACTATTATATCACTAAAATCATTCGCAACAAGATCCAGAACTATCATCCACAAAAATCGTAGAAAACACCAATTAATTTGTAGAATATTTCTCGGCTAAGAAATCGCCGAAAGAATTTGTCAGCGCTGGATAATTCCACCGACAAAGAAACGACATCGTCGGCAGCTGCGGGGGTTGTTGACGAATAAGATGTTGCGAATTGCTTGGGCAGCGAGGTTATTTTTACAACCAAGTCCAATTTTCCGGCGTATTGTTGCTCAAGCATTTACGGCCAACTGAGTTCTAACGAATCAGACGAAGTTGTTAAGGGTGATGATGATAGTTTGAGAATTAGTACTCCAGATCTAACTTTGATGAGTTATTTTGATTTGTGAGGTGGCATTGTGTAATTGGTGGTGTGCAAGATACCTTTGCACACCAAGTGTATCCCTAGCCTTTTCCTCATAAATAACATCTTAAACAATGAATTATAAACAACTAACTAACCCTAACCCTGACTAATTCATAACTAACTTTATTAACACCAAATTATAAAACCTAGATAACATAATTTACGAGTGGAGAAAACAAATTAAAAAAGGCAACATTTACCTTGTTCAGATCTTCTTCATCAGAAGATAGAGGTTCCCACCTCCATTCGAACTTCCCTTCTTGCTCATTTAGTAATCGTCCAGTTTCAGCATCTTTTTTCCTCGAACTCATCGCAAAAACATTTATTCAGAAGATAATTTAATTGTGTTTGTGGTTGAACTCAATTCGTTAGAAATTGTTCATCAATAAGTTTGAATTGAAGAAGAACAGGTCAATTGGAGAAGAGAAGAAGAAGACAGAGAAGAAGACGAATTGGGGGAAAAGGAGTCTGAATTTGTTTTGGGGTGAACTTGCCTTCTTTCCACGTAAGATGGTCCAAGTTGGCAGTGATGCCATTTGTCTTTCACTATTCAATTTCATTTTTCCCCCAAAATCATATAATTTTTTATTTTATCTTTTTTTTTTGGTTTGATATGTGTTGTGTTGCACATATCAGACATATGCAGATACTTCCTCATTCAAGGGTAGGTATAACTGAATGGCTGATCCATAATCCATTAGTATATGTAAGGTGCACGGTTATAAGTGTACGGTGCATCCGGATGTACCTACTAATTTTCGATGATCAACTTTTGTTACGGTACCAGCCACCAGGGAGTAGGGAGGGCAATAGGGAGGGGTGACTCCGTGAGGGTGTCAGGCCGTCAGGGTGGTAGTACCGGTAGTAGAGCCTGGAAATTCAAAATAATAGAAAAATAGAAAGTCCTTGATCATGTACAAATTAAGTCAAATATTTAAAGCTTGACTCTACACGCGAGCATCCAGTTTGAATGAAACAACCTAATATTGATCCAAACTAATATTAACCCGAAGTCTTAAAATGATCGTCAATAAAATCGAATCCCTAAATCAAATTCGAGCCTTGCCTGGAAGTAGGTTAGACCTAAATTAAACCGAACTAAATTGATTCGATCAACACTATCCAACTGCTAGGTTTAAGGCCCTGCTCCGCAAAATTAGCGGTAGCGGGTAGCGGTTGTAGCGGGTAACGGTTCGAATAGCGGGTAGTCCGTAGCCGTGAATGGTAACGGGTAACGGTTAGCTGTCAAAGTAGCGGCTAACTGATATGTATGATCGGTAAAGTAGCGGTTGATATTATAAAATAAAATAAAAGGTAAAATATTGTTTAAAACTTTATTATAAATTTCTCAAAAGCTATCCGGTACCATAAAAACTACTAATTTTAACGTTTGACAAAAGTTACCCATACGCTACCTCTACCACTAACCGCTACCTTGCCAAACACTTACAAATTTTACAAATAACAAAAACTACTGCCGAACATGCCCTAACTAACTCATCAAAGATATATTCTAAACTTTGACTTTTAAGGGCCCTGTTCCCTCCGTTTTAAATTAGTCAAACTAGTTTGACTTTTGATCAACTCATAATGCTACATATTACTCCATACTTGGTATGTTTAACATTCTGGTTTAAGACGCAGTGCTGAAGGGAATACAAGCATCAATTTCCGGCTCTGTTGCTCACTCCAACAAACAATTCAAGTTCATATATTGTTATGAACTCTTTTGAGAGTTTTAGATCGAAGGAGTACTGCAAAAAGGGATGCAAGGTTTTATTCAATTAATTGGTATTTTCAGTTTCCGGGGGTGATGATAAATAATCGGTGACAACAAGTTGAAGAGACGACGAAAATGATCTGTAAACTTATGTCTATGTTGCAGTCGTCCTGTACACTACATTCAACTTCAAGGTGTGATTGAAAAGCAAACTGCGTAGTGCATACATTCTAGATGACGAAGCATACAGTTTTAAATATGAGTCCAAAATGTGTCCAACAATTAAGTGTCCACCGCATATCATTACATGTCCACTTGTCCACATATTTCCAAAAAAGTTGGACACTTGATTTCGCGTGTCCAACACATATTTTGCATGTCCACGGAATATCTGTGTTCAATACGTGTCCGACACATAACACGCCACCTAATGACCTGACATGTGTGTTTGTGCTTCCTACTCCGATTTTAACTGATTTGTTCTCTAGTATATTGTCCCTTCTTTTCCCTTCCTTCTTCATTTGCAATAACTTCGTTACATACTCAAACAAGAATTTCTTTTCTGTATTCTACCCCACAAAATACTGCTTTGTAAGTCAATAAAATGGAGTATATTTCGATATTTTTTAATGAATAAGGTTTATTACTGGATCACTATTCCATAATATTAAAAGACAAATTATTTGATCAACGTGTAATGCGATCAATATAACAATAAGATTCGAATAAAACTCTCCACTTAAATACAAAAATATCATAATAGATTAATCTAATATACATATATAAAGGAGGCATATTTGCTGAAAGATTAGAGCGCCATCTAGGATTACTAATGGTTTCGGCCAATGAAAAATAAGATTTCTAATTTCTTTTTGAATTAAAAAAATCAAGTGCCACATTGTGAGGGGGTCGAAAAAGCGCGAGGCTAATGCGTGACCTCGTCCCTCGTGGGTGTGACGATTCTTTTTATGCAATCAAGTGTAATTGAATTTCCTGTGAATAAAGAGAAAATAGATTTACATCCTCTTGTTCTTGAGAATATAATTTCCTCAGTTTCCAATTGTCGACCCAATCCGAGGTATTTTTAATGCACTTAATATGTCCTGCAAAAGATACCTTAAAATAAGGACTATGGACTATGGTTGATAATTCATAGAAAAGGTTTTATTTAAGCTGATTCAAATACTCATACCTTACAAACACAATGAGTTGCTGTAGCAGTTAATGCCATCACAGGGACAGTTGGAAAATTCTGCTTAAGACATCCCAACCTCCGATAATCTGGACGGAAATCATTGGCTAAAACACAAATAAGAAATAATTAAGCAAGACATAAAATATTGCAGCAGTAATAAGACAAACAACAAAACATAATTTTACTGTCAACTAATTTAAAAACTATGAATTGCCAAAAAAAAAAAATTAAAAACTATGGAACCAAATCTCCTTTTTCTCTGTAAAACTAGTCTATCATTCACCCTTCAGTACCTATTCCGCACTGATGACTGACTTAATTTTCTAGTGAAAAAAAAAAATCAAATTATGTTGCTTAATTGTTTTCCTGTTCATGCTTGATTCAGGAAAAAGAGTTCAACACTAGAACACAAAATCAAGTAAGAAGGAAAAAGGTTACTGGCCAAAATTATTCATTAGTTGGCAGAGGAATCATTTTCCATTTTTCCCTGGTAAGGTGAATCAATATGCATATGATATTTCGCTATTGCTCCGTATCATGCACAGTGTTGGCTAAATGATCCCAAGTTTTCCTTAAACAGTTTAAGCATGCTCCAAAACAGTGCAACCAAAATTTCCTCTTTTTCCTAGGATACAAAATAAAGGTAACTTTCCCCTTCATGTAGTAGGTCAGGTGATTCACCACCCTCTGCAGATCTGAACTGCGTCAACATCAAATTAGAACTACTGGGGCATCATCGAGGGGAAAACAGTAATATAAATGTTATCATGTCGTAATAGACAATAATTCCAAGAGTGAGCAAGAACGTAAGTTTAACACATATATTCTTTGCAAAATTCATTTTCAAGTAAAATGCATACCTTACACAATGTGCTTCATCAACAACAAACCCTGTCAGCAGTCCCTGGGAATGACATAGACGTTCCCATCTGTTATTCAGCTAATACATGCTACAAGTGCAGAAATCTATCTGGAGAGAGCAAATTGAGTTCTTACTGCAGAACTAGCACAAACTCACCTTTTGATGCATATAATGTAGTGCATCTAAAAATGATGCATTTGCAGAAATTCTTTCCAGAGTTACATACAAGAGCTTGCATGAGGGTTTGTCACTCCTATCAAGAATAAAGGAAAAACATCAGTTCTTTAAGGTAGCAGCATTCAGCCAATGCCCATATTAGACAAATCCATCTTAATCGTGCCTCAAAATGACCAACAGCTCCGTAGAGCATTCAGGCATTAGCAAGATGTACTGGACTTCAACAATACCTTACACGACAAAGGACAAATGTTGGTAAAAACCAACTACTTCGTATATAAGTACATTTACTAGTCAGTCCATCATACTGCTTCCTTTGCCAATTTGTCAGCCTCCGTATGTGCTTCCCTCCATTGAAGCTGAAATGTAATAACATACAGTATTTCCCGGGATGGCTTGAACAAGCCCTGATGACGTTCTGTTGAAGTTGCATTAGGTTTTTTGTGTTCAGGATTGTAGTAATCAGGCAGTCTTGCAGGGCTCAACATAGAAAAAGGTTTTGCTTCAACGACAAAATCACTTGATTTGGATTTGCTTCCAGTGGAAGATCTATTACTCCGTATAACCAAATCGCCAATTAAGATAGTGTGGGAATATCAAGTAGCTAAAATCTCAAAAAATATGCAAAGCTTCCACCACATTTGACAGTGTAATAATAATATGGAAAAAATAAAATAAAGGAAAGAGTTTCATGTTAATATGTTATAAAATACAGATTATATAACCACAAAACCAGAGTTTCAACATAAACCAAAAGTTCATTTAACAGGAGCTGAGGCTACAAACTATGGGCCCGTTCATTATCGTTTTTTGTTTCTTGTTTGTGTTCTTTATAAAACTAAAAACCAAAATATGAAAACCACAAATAGTAGTTTCCAATTTTATGATGCCAGTTTTCAAAATTAACATGATTACTAAATAGGATTAATTTTTAATTCATGATTCAATATAAATCATATGACTTATAAACCAAAAAACCAAAAACTGGAAACTGGCAGTGATACCGAACGAGTCCTAAATAATCATTTCTCGAACAACTTTCGAAGTAAAGCCTTGTTTGAATCACAAGTCAAAACAGGATGATAATCTTGTCATGCTAGTGATGTTACAGAATAGATAAACAGAAACCTGAGAAGTGAAGAACATAAACACAAATTTCTTACCGAGTAGAGGCCAAACACTCATAACTTAAGAAAATTTTGAAGTAAAGCCTTGTCTGAATCGATAACATCAGAGTCCGTGAGTAAGCTAACAAACAGAGCAACGTTGTGATTGTGAGCTGCAAACCCTCTGCTTCTCATTGTGCTGACAAGTTCCAAAGCCTTGCTTACATCCTTACTTTCCGAAAACCCTTTAATTATTGTATTGTAGGTGCATTCATCTGGAGGACATCCGTTGTCTTCCATTGTAAGTAACAGTTCAGCAGCATCATTCAGAGAACCACTTTTACAAAGTCGTTTGACAACAATATTGTAAGTATATACATCTGGCTGTAAGCCCTTATCTGTGAGAGATGAAAAGACATCCAAAGCTTCTTCAAGTTGCCCTGCTTCACACAACCCATCAATTAGGATATTGTAAGTTATAATACCGGGAACCACTCCCTTTTTCTCCATTTCTCTCATCAATGCCATTGCCTCGTCAATGCTTTTGTTTTTACACAGGCAATGAAGCAATGAATTCCAGGTGACTAAATCAGGTTTTAGCCTGTGACCTTCCATTCCCTTAAAAAGCTTGTATGCAAAATTGAGTCTATTGTCCTTGCACAAGGCATCAATAAGAATGTTGTATGTGAAAATATCAGGAGATAATCCTTTAAGGTGCATCTCTTGGAACAAACAAAGAGCTTTGTCAAGCTTTCGTGACTTGCAGTATCCGTTGATTAAGGTGGTGAAAGTAACAATATTAGAGTTGCATCCATCTTTTACCATCAAATTCATGAGCTTTTCTGCCTTGTCCATCTGGCCACATAAACAATACCCATTCAACATAGCACTGTATGTGATAATATCAGGAACCAAACCTCTCTTGCTTATGGATTTTAATATAGATTGTGCTTCATCAACCATTCCCTCTCTACAATACCCACTGATCAAGGTATTGAAAGTCACAAGATCAGGTTTGCAGCCCTGTTTTACCATCAAATCCAAGAGCTTTTTTGCCTCATCAATCTCACCACATACACAATATCCATCTAACAGAGCGTTGTAAGTGATGATATTGGGAACCAAACCTCTCTTAGTCATGGATTCATAAATAGCCCGTGCTTCATCAACCTTGCCATCTTTACAATACATGTGAATGAAGGTGGTATAGGTGTCGACGCCAGGCACTATATCATTTTCTAACATCTCGATCAACATTTTTTTAGCGTCTTTCCAGAATCCCAAAGTGCACATACCATGAATTAAGGTATTATAGGTGATAACATTAGGGGAAATGCTCTTGGCTTTCATCTCCTTCAAAAGGTTGAGGGCTTTGGGTAAGAACTTGTCTTTACAAAGACTATTAATGATGGTATTATAAATGACAACACCAGGGGTGCAATGACCACGAGATTCCATCTTTCGAAGCAGATCGAGAGCACCAGCAGTATTGGCAGTTCTGCAGAGGCCTTTGAACAAAGTACCATAGGTGACTAATGTGGGTTGAAAGCCAAGCTTGACAATCTTATCCAACAACTTAACAGATTGATCCAATTTATTAAAGTGAACAAGACCATTGATTAGGGTATTGAAACTCAAAATGTCAAGTTGATAGCCAAGCTTAATGCGATTAGCGAGAAGGGAAAACCCGAAATCAATATAACCCAAACGACAGTAGCAATTGGATATAACGTTAAGGGAATGTCCATCTGGACGGAGACCTAACAATTGAATATCTTAAGGGGATAATCAATATTAGCAAACCCTAATTTGAAAATGGAGGGCGGGGTTTAATCTTACACATTGCAGCGAAAAGCTGATTGAAATCAATAATTGAAGGAAGAGGACGCAATGATTTCATATGATGGAAGACGGAAAGGGGATAATCAATATTAGCAAACCCTAATTTGCATTGCTGTCTCGTAGATTGGAGGAACAATTGGGGGTCATCACAATGATCAACAGCATGAGAAGCGTAGTTACGGAAAGGAAACTGGAAAAGGGGTAAATTTAACATTCGAAAACTGAAATTGAAATTGGGAAGACGAAAATGAAAATGAAACGGAGGAGAAAATGGATGAAGAAACTTACACCGAAAAGAGACGCCATTAAAATGGAAATGAGAACGAAGATGAAGAACACCAGATTTGATGCTCATCGTGAATTGTCGCCGGATTTTTTCTTTTCTGGGTGTACTTCGTATAAGAGCAACTCCAACACTTTCCAAAACTTTACTCCGTAGTAAACTACGGGAGCAATTTTGTAATTTTTTTTTTTTCTAATTATTTGGAATTTTATTAGGTAAACATAAGTATAGAACTGAAAAAATGAGTTTTTTTTTAAAAAAAAATGAGTTTTTTTTTTAAAAAAATGAGGTTTTTTTTTAAAAAAAATGAGGTTTTTTAAAAAAAAAAAAAAAATCAAACTACTTGCTCATTATTGGATCATATTTTAGATAGAAAATGTTGTTGCTTGAAAGATTGATGTGTAGTCCTAACAGGAAATATTAAAATACAAAGTATAGAATCAATCTACCGAATTGAATGGGTTAAAACATTATCCTCTTTTATCGTGTTGGTCAGATTAAAATATTATATTTATATTAAAAAATATATCGGTTGGAATGTTATAATAATTTTTAAAAAGGGTTGAATACTGAGTAGTATAAAAAAGCTTAGACCATAACATATTACATATCTTCTTATATTTGTATTTTTTTTGCCAAATGTTTTTAGTTTTGTAGTAGCATGAAATGTGTTTATGGAAAATACAGATTATAAATTTAACAAGACCTCACTTAATGATTTTGTATATATGTTATTATCAATAAAAGAAATTGTATTGTATGTTAACGTACAAATACAGTCAAAGTTTAATCATATCAAAGGACATTTATATGATCGGATCATACCAGAAAAATTGAAATAAAATGTACTTGAATGCGAAAGCACAAGTAATAAAAATGATCTCTTATTGCCTTCCATTAGCATATATAAAATGTACAATATTATTTTCAAATGTTCAATAATATCCATGTACAATAATTAAGCACGTTTTCTTCAACCAACGATAACTTTTCTTAAAAGAGCTTTTCATCTTACCTTCAACGTTATATATCTTATATTTTGCCATTCTTCTTTTCCTCTTTTGTTCGGGATTATTATACCATGCCTTAACTGAAAATATTGAAGAGGTTGATGTCGTGGTTAAGGATGATTTATGTTTTGATGATCTACGAACGATGTCTCTTCGTGGAGGAGGCCCTCGAGATCTAGCTACGTACATTTGATCCACAGGTGTATGTTGATCAATGCCATTAAACTCAACCCTCCGGTCGCCTTCATATCCGTAAGAATGGCTATAAGGCGACCGGAAGTCGTCCATTATTGCCACTTTTCTCTTCTCTTATTCCCCGTTTTCTCTTCCTTCCGCTCTCCTTCCGTTCTATTTTTCTTCCAAATTTTTTTTGATTGATGTGCGAGGGGGAGAGAATAGAGGGCAGAAGAAAATTGGTTGAGCTAGGATCAAATGAAGTAGATTAATTGAGTTATGTTTTATTCTTTTGTTGTGGATATAGACATGATGTGGATTTACTTATATTTAGGAGTCACCTTAATATTAGGGACAGATTGCTTGCTTCAACAACTTTTACCCATGCCTTCTCAATTCTCATTTATACTCCGTAAGTAATTTATAAGTAATTACATTTATATATCTCTTGTAAATTATAAGTAATTTATTGATCCAAAAATTTTGTTAACTATTTTGAGACTAAAAGTTACAAATAAAATAAAATAAATTATTACATGACCCAAATAAAAAGGAACACGTTGACATATGACTAAGTGGCGATGATGTCATTTTCTATTACTCCATATACGACCTAATTGTACCCATTACTTCACGAGGCTCTCCCAATTCCAAGATTCACATCCTGGTTAAACGCCTCACCTCCTACCCCCGCCCCTGCCCCCCAACCCACCCAACTTTACGGGAACTGATTTTGACACACCAATTGCGAGAGCACGATTATTTGTGCTATACTCACAATGTGGTATCCATAATCAATTATTTGGTGTCAAAACCCAAAATCAGTTTTCCAACTTTACCTCCAACAAACATAAAATGACAAGTTTCTTAAATCAAAGCCCAATTGAACTTAAGAGAAATATATACAATATGTTGCCGTTGTAAGAGTGTAGCATATATACAGAGTGCAAGACAGCACCTTCTTGAAGTCAGCATCTGACCAAATTCTAGAAACTAGACATATATACAATTAATTCATCACCTCACAGAAATGGAGAAATGTAAAACTGTGGTGTTACTACTCTAGGAGGATTCAGGTTGCCCAGCCTCGACTTCAGATTTCCTCTCAAACCCAACGTCTTTCTTCCTCGACATCTTCGTGTCACCAATTTGTGAAGCCTGTAACCAAGAGATAGACTACTACAATAAAATAGCACAACAATAACTCACAAATTTGCAAGTTCATGAATACGATAGATAAGAGAACGGGAAAGAGAGATTAAATAGGTGATTGATGAGGATCAGATAGTTTCAGGATATGGGGAAGTTGCAGAAAATATTATGTTCACCTTACAGCCTGACTTTGATCCACAATTGGCATTCCAGTCAGAGCTTTTAAAAGAGATTCATTTGATTTAGTCGATGCACTTACAATGTGGGATTTCCACTCCATTTTGACATTTTTTTCTTGGACGTCAACGGCTTGAGATTGGTTGCCGATGTGGTGGAATAGATGAACCAGAACAACTGCGTCAAGAGCAGCATACTCCAACTGCAGAATACCCCATAAATTATGCTTCTATTCTATATGACATAAGAAAATTAATCAAACAGTAAAAGTACTAACTTGTTGCTGACTCAAAGGCCTTAGTTCCCAGTTGCTGTTCCTTCTTGTTTTGTTTAAACCAGCTCCCAGTATTTTCTACATCCGAATATTAAGTTGAAAGTTTCTATTAGTGTAAGCCTCGTCAAAAACCTTATATATATGTTTAAGTGACAAAAGAAACGGCATGAATTACCTTCACAAGGCCAGACAATCCACCACAAGGCTCATTGAACACTTTCTGGATGTCAAGAAGCATCTCATAACGCTTGAAGCAATCCAACTTTTGGTAAGAATGACCCAACTGATGCATATCACATTGAAAATTATAGCCTAGATATAATACAAAAAGGAAGCAATGTCATTACAACGCCATTATCTGGTAAACACAATATAAAATAGATAGATAAGGTGTGTCATTCGTTCTAGTGCAGGATAAACACTTTAACAGGAATAAAATGAAGAAGAAAACAAAGAAACCAATTATGATGATACACATACCAAGCTTCAGAATTCTTGGGGATTGCAGAATACGGATGAAGCAGTTGTTAAGAATTTCAGGAACGTCGTCATATAGCTTGATTAAATCAAAAATGAAAGCAACCTTTTCTGAAGCAATTTGTATGATGGAAACCTGTCAACCAAGATGTGGGGAAAAGGCAACATCAGGAGAGGAGCCCGCTATCAAAACACAATGATCGGAGTCCAGTAGAACAGAAATACTAAGCAAGCTTCATAAACTAAAATCCAAAGATAATATAAGATGAATTAGTTTCAGCATTACAAATGAATAACTACTTCAGCAAAATGTAAACAGATTCATCATCAGATAACCAAACGCGAGCACCTGTTTTTTTTTTTTTTTAACACGTGAACATTTTTGGGCCTTAACCTTTCACAAAACCTTTTTCTAAATAATTGACAGTATACACCTCGGAGAAATGAAGTGGTATGAACATAATGACACCACTAAAAGAAGTTTGATTATGACAAGGTACCTTGTTGCCTTTGCTACCTTTGACATAATTAGGCTTCCACTCACAATCTACACCGACGACTTTACACCCTTCAATATAAGAAGTCGCTTTCTGCAGACTATCAGCTTCATCAACCCAAACAATGTCATCTATGAACAATTCGTGAAGATGTAGATAACGACTCTCAAGAGGATGGACCTCGGGTTCTGCAAGAACATAACAAGTTATCAGAGTTTGTATGAAATTCATGTCTTTACAACCCTACAGATGCAACCATATTATTTTTTGAGTGCTTTGTTTGATGACTTAGATCTGCAGCCAGTATAATCTCCTTCTCTTGCACAACAGAGCATCAAACATATATACAGCTTCAAGGGCAAAGAAATTTGGTTCAACAATATATTAAATTTGGAACCTTCATGCTCCAGGGGTTTAGGTCTTTAGGAATAATAATTGATAACCAACCGCGGGTTATGTGGGGAAGAAGCCCAAGCTCACCAAGTCACCAGATACAATGAAGTCAAAGGTCTAAAATCTAAAAAGCCCATAGGTCAAGTTCGTTACCTGTATTTTGAACCTAGACTGAGATATGCTGAGAAATGTGATATTGTTTTTTACTTATCTAGATGAATGTGTTCTGCTATTGTATTTGTGGATAACTCTGCCCCCCTGATAATAAATTATCTACCCGTAGTCTGAACAGAAGTTCTTTTGATTCTAAAAATATGAATTCCTTCTTGATTCTCATTCTTCAGGAAATTGGATTTTAGATCATCTAACAGCAAAAAGCTTAACGTAGATTTCGACTTTCGAACTTTAACATCTGTAGTTCAACAAGCAAAAGAAAACTATACCATCAACTACAAGGCAGCAGATACTAGATTGATAATCAACTATAATAGTCCTGTTCTCGTGCCAAACAAAGTTCAATAGACAAAAGAATAACCAATGGTTTACCTTTAGCTTTCACGAATCCTTCCAGCGAGTATCGTTCACATAATTCATCAACCTTCTCAGAGTATCCAGCTTCCATCGCCAAATAGACCTTTTTTATGTAAGAAAGGTGTTAGGTACTGATTACTAGAAAAGTACACATTTAAGCAGTAAGAGAAACACAGCTTCCCAATGTATCTTTTCAGTAGTCATACAGATGTATTACGTAAAAAAATCAGCTTAGCACATTAAAAGTTTTATAACATTATTAATACATCTAGATGAGGTTGTTTTTATATGCTTTTCCATTTGCAGGTTTATTGAATTTTGCATGGATCATATTATCTTAAGATTACATTAATCTAAAATAAAGCAGACATTAACCCATAAGGAACTCCGTCTATAAAATATTTAAACAAATAAATATTAAATGGGAAAACACTGAAGTCTTCAGCCAATTTTGCACCTAGTGTGAAGGAAGCAGCTTACATCACCCAAAACCTCCAGAATATTTATAGAAAGATGATAAACCCTGATAATGACCAAAAACAATCATGGATGAAGGGATAAAACGAGAAATTATCATTTTTGATATAATTGATTGGATATTTGAAAATAAGAAAACTGAAGTTTAATGAGCATTGTCGAACTAAACTAAGCGCTTCAGAATTCAGAAACAGGCCTATAAAAGAGCTTCTGAAAATTTCAAATTGAGAGTTCTGAAAAGAAGTTGTTCTTTGAATATACATCTACTGGAATATGGGAAGGCTGTTCTTAGGTTTAGGCTCGAACTATTTTCCAATAAGCCACGTCAGCGTTACCAGATTCGCGGGTACCCCCTGCGAATCTCGAACCGGTTCGCCCGTACCGAATCGGGTTCTCCAGCGGCCCAATTCGTTGTGGTTCGCGAACCAAATCGTTGGTATTGTCATGCCGAATCCGAAACCCTAGTTATATATGTTGGGGCTTTTATTTGGGAAGGAAATAACATGTTATCTGAGTATGAATGTGTGAGTATTAAAATAAAATCTTGAACAATTTTGTTTTTAAAAATCCTGAAAAAAATAGTTTCAAATCCCTCTTGCGAACCTAAAACCAGCCAACCCGTGAATCGTGAACCCGAACCCGAACTCGTACCCCGTACCGAAGCGAACCACGAATCAGGTAACCCTGAGCCACGTACTCACCAGATATTCAAGAAGCTGCCTATCATTCTTTGCCCTCTCTTCTGCAACATCCCAGCATCCTTTTTCAGCTAAAGTCTTCAATGAGCTACAATTCAAACAACCATTTTCATTCATGATTCAAATAGCAAAGAGGAGTTGGCTTCTGTGAAAACATTTCTGCGGGAAAAATCACCTTTCTTTACATTTATGGTATACATCTGGAAAGTCCTCTTGAAAATTGTTCCTTTTTATAATCCCATATGCAGCTTTTAGCATATTCAACTTAACGTATTCCTGGACAAGAACACACAACATTGACTTACCCATATATGATGCCCATTTCTCTGCTGCTCTGAAGTCTTTGTTCTCTATCATCTTAAACAGAAGAGATTCTCCAGAATGGCGAATATTGAATTGTTCTAACAATGAGACAGCAGTCATATATGACTGAGATTCTATGTGTTGATGAATATATTTCTCCATGAAAGTTTCAGCCTTGTCACAAGTCAAGTTCTTTGCATCTGAACTGCGTAAAGCTTTATCAACATTAACCAACTTCAGATCAACAGCTTCAATTAGCTTTAGAAGTATCCTCTCATCGTGGATGACAAAGCCTTGGACAACATCGAAAAATAACTGTGCAGCTAGATCCTGTGCTTCTAGCAAGTCAGGAGAATTGGTATTGGCTTTCAGGAATTTACGAAGAGCAGATACAATCAAGTGACTAAAGCCATCAGCATGTGATTCAAATACTGGAAGCACGTAGAGACATCGGACAATAAAAACAGCTGGTCCAGGCTGAGGGGCATTTTCGAGCGCTAAATTGACTTGTTGTTGCAGAGCACGGAATTTTGTAGTTGCTTTAGACTTCCCTGTAAAACCAAAATATACAAATTTGTAAGTCTCCTATCCCTCTCTTTACCTGGTTCGGAAAAGGAGATTATATACAAAATTGTAGAACATTACTGTTCCACTTGCAATGCCTATTTTCTGAACCTCATTAACATCAGTTCTTATCAGCCAAGCAGAATTCCATTATTAATAAAGACAACTATTGACTGATAGAATCTATAAACAAGCAAGAGAATTGCATTGACTAATGACTATGAACTATACAGTCGTAGATCTAGTAAGCCCCTAAACCAGAACTAAATTAATGAACCAGTATCAATTCAAACGTTCTTGCACGCATTAGGTGTGCACTAAATTTATTGTACATCAAGGTAATTATATTTTTTGATAGATAAACATTTTAAAGGTTTACATAGTTACTTTTATACATTATTAGTGATTTTGAAGAGATAATTTTTATTGAAGTGAAAATTTTATCACTAAAAATTAGATAATTCTTATATTATACTAGAGTGACTTTTAAACATTTTGCTTAACTTTTACTATGATGTAACACCACCTTCAAAATAAGAATTTGTGGGATCAATTACAATTTACACCACCAATTGCTTGTTGGTTCAGTGGTGATTGGGGCTGAACTTGGTAGGGAGAACCCGTGTTCGATCCCCCGCAACAACAATTGGGAGGGGACTGGAACCTAACCACCCAGAACTCGCCCCGAATCCGGATTAACCATAAGGGTGAACCGGGTGCTAACACAAAAAAAAAAAAAAACAATTTACACCCATATGCCCATAACAAAAGGAGCAAGAAACAAATGAATTTGACACCTAATTGTAGTTCTTCAGGTTAAAGCATTCACTTGGTAGCCGGTAATAAACGTCGGGAATGAGAATGAATCTAATTATAATTTGGCAAGGAAAATAACATCATAACATCCATGGTAATGCAATCTCATCTCAAACTTGTGTCTTTTCTACATAAATTTTTGTTCCCACACACCACCACCCAAGTGCAAGATTTACGAAGAAAGTGAGATTCTTGAGGAGTTGAGGTGAATTAGCATTACCATAGGCATTGCATGTGACGTTTATCACAAATTTACAATACAATTTCATTTCAATTACCATCATTTATTACCCTCGACCAAAGGGGCCATCAAAGTAAGACAGGAAAAGGCAAGATAATTGTTGATCCACAAGTTTCGAATATTCAACTTTTAAGAGAATAAGAAATAATCGTGATTAACAACCACCTAATAATACTGTGCAGAAGATAAGCATACCATAGATATAAGACTCTTTTAATAAAAAGAGGAATACAACGGGTGAAACGCATGACAGATCCGAAAACGCATGCAGGCTGATAGCCAATGATTGCTTTGCTTGCTTTACATCATCATGCTCCATAACTCTTTCCTCGAAACCCATAATACAATTGCTGATGATCCTAGACACCACAAAGAGTATCCAATTAGAATGAGCATGAATGAAATTAACAGTATAAAGTTTCCCCTAGAGATGTTAGTTGTCAGCGATTCCACAAACAATTGTAGCACAAACTACGAGATCAAGCATAGTATTATGGTGAAAGTGGCCAGACATTATATGGCACACCAGAAGACAAGACCAAGGTTTAAATAAAGAAAATTTTGGAGTCATTAAATATCAAGATAAGAAGATCAGAGTCCCCACCAGAATTTCCAGTCTGTGGTATATTACAGAACGTTCGCTTCAAAAGTACAAAATGGAAAGAAATTTTCCAGCTTAAGAAAAGTAAAATGCCTCTACAATGTTCTCTCCATAACTGAACAAGTGCTTTCTTGTGTATCTTATAAATAACTTAAAAGCTTTTTTCATATTTAAAAAATGATAGAGAAGTTGCACCTACTTTTCGGCTATCCACATGGGATTCTGCACCTAACAATCTGACCTGCTCAGTATCCATTTCCACAGGACAAAACAATATATTTGACTTTGATCCTACAAAGGTACTGCCAACTTGCCAAGTATGCCAACAGTACACATAGAAGCCTAAAAGGTTTTGGTAAGGTATACCACATTCTACTTTACCCAGGTTTGCATGGTGCACAATAAAACATTCTGAGATATTAGAGAAAAGCCAAAGAAAAAGCAGGAGCTGGAAACACTGTGAAAGTTCCATGACACAAAGGCAAAACAAAATAAATGATTAAGACCAAGATAAGGACTCTGAAGAGATGGGGCAAACTTGGAGTTTGTGTGAGAGTGAGTTGGCAAGCTATCCTCTTGAAAAGTAATGATAAATAATATATGGAACAAAAAAGAAAGAGTACTGCCAAAGAACAACCCCAAATCACATCACTACCCCATCTGATGCTTGCATCAGAACGTTTGAACGGCTGAGTAGCAGACAAAGAAAAAAAAAACATAATGTATACCCACTTCTTTGTTTTAGTCCCAAACCATACAGCCAAGAACTATTGCCCTTGCAATTTCCATCAGTAATTCAGTAAGCTGTCTGCACTGTCAAGGATATTGTCTTAAAAAACGCATCAGCATACGAGTGTTAACTATATCATGATGTTACTAATGGAGCAAATACATTGGCAATTAATAATCAGAAATCCAGACTTTGGCAATGTAAAGTCGGAAATCTATTAGGCATAAACGACTCTATACAAGAGATTAAAGGTCAATATGAATTCTATTTTCCATACTTAACTAGCTAATATAACTGGATCATCATCCCCGAATTGAGGACCCGTTTTATCCCTGACCCATCTGCTGATTGGGTTTGAACATCAGAACGGCTGAATAAACAAACATATTGTACACCCACTCCTTTGTTTTACTCCCAAAACATATAGCCAACGCATATTGCCCTTGGATTTCCATCAGTAACTCGGTAAACTTTCTGAACTGTCAAAGATGTGCCATGTTTGGAATATTTTGGCACAAGAAAGATATTTAAGCAGATCTGTGAAGGCAATATTAGCATTTCAAAGCTGGAATTTGTTCCAGGAAATTATTTTCTATCTAGGTTTTCTTCATTACGCAGAGATTTAAACATTTCCTGGAGATGGAATCTAATTTGCATTGAGCAAAGGCCAAAGCTACAAGTATAATGACCTCTATCAACCTAAACCACTATGAACTAACATATACTCAATACCGAGCCTCGAAATTCTGCCAAGGGTTCAGATAAGAGTTCTCCATTAAAGTTTGCAAAGAAAAGGCACGTAACACACAGAATATCCTGATAAAAGCATAGAAACTATCAGCATATTGCCTAATAAAATGCACAATGAGCAATTCTACATTCATAGAGTTGTTGTCCACCCAAGGTGACGAATACCCATGTGCCCAATTCGCTCTTCGTTGAAGAAACTAGCATCAAGCCATCAACTGTCGGTGCAAATTTTTAAAAAGATGCCCAAAAGTATCATTAAGCTAGCCTGAAGTAAAAGATGCACTCTTGATAATGAACAAATAGGCTGCTGCAATAAGTCAACAGCTCCAAAATCACGTCAAAAAATCAAAAATGAAAAATAAAAATGAAAAGGGCAATTGCATGAAAATCAGACCAACTTGGAAGCTCCCTATAGAAGTTAAAGCAATCATCTTTTTCATTTTTAGCTCCATCCTTTTTTTTCAGAAATTAAATATCTTCAAGCTGCTATTTTCTGAGACCCACAAATTAATATTAATATTATTAAGAATAAAAAAGCATTATTTTTTTCATAGAACAAGCGAAACATGAGAGCAGAGAGGGACAATTTGCAAATTATACCAATGTGGTAAGGAAGAAATAGAATCAGACAGTAATACCAAAACCAAATAAAACACCATAATTGCAGAAAAAACAACAAACACAAAGTGGGTATGAAAGCAATCATCAAAAAATAAACAGTATGAAATCAGCAATGGAATGTGAATTATCAAACCTGAAGAATTTGCTGAATCTGCGAAATTCAAACAAGGGGGGAAAATTCAATTGCTTAGAAATGTAGAAATAGGGAAAACAAGTACAAAAACATGGGATTTTTTGATTCAGTTTAGAAGGGTCCTTTTGCCAACTAACCTTATTTTTTTGTACCTCCTTTTTTATGGGATTTGATTTGATGGGGACTTTAGCTTGTGGTTTTTGGATAAGAAAAAACCCTAAAATCATTAAAGAATACCCAGGAGTACAAGATTGCTAATTGTCCAGAATGCGGCGGTGTTGAAGACCCACTTGAAACGGTGGAATCTTTGCAAGGAAATTTTAATTACGGGTATATTTCCTCCGTTCCGCAAATATCACACTATTTGTTTTTTACGCTATTCATACTATTACTTTGGCAATTTTTTGTGATTCGTATATAAGGAAATTTTAGTCATGTAGGATCATATTAGATTCGTATCGATATATATTTTCTAAATATTAATTTTTATAATTTTTACTTGAACACGATTTGAGATATTAAGAGTCAAAGTAATGGTTAAAGGAGTAAAAGTCAACCATGGTGCGTTATTTCTAGAACGGAGGAATTTTATACTCGTAGAGAGTAAAGAGGAGGAGGAATCCTCCGGCGTGTTCCACAGTAGTTTTTAAGGCAGCGGATAATATTATGCCTCAATTAAAATACGAGTTGTAAATTTTTTAGTGTTTGGCAAAGTTGTGGTAGCCACCTTAGCTTTAGGTTGAATTTTCTCAAACGTTAAAAATACTAATTTTGAATTGCACAAGTTTCGTTTTATTTTTTGTTTTGATTAACTATTTTGTAGTTATGTTATTAGGTTGCGTTTTGGTCTCCAAATTAATCTCCTCTCCCTCTTACTGTAAGAAATATACCAAGAAAGCAAAACTCTTAATCTATCTCCTTCTCCTAATAAGGCCCTGTTTAGTTCACCTTATTTCTCCTGATATGATCTGATCTGATCTGATCTGGTCTGATCTGAACTTATTTTTTCTAATCTGATCTGATCTGATCTGGTCTGATATGATCTGATCTGATCTGGTCTGGTCTGGTCTGATCTGATCTGATTCTTCATAATTAAGTTTAAACAAAAATCTACATTTATTAATATTAAACAACTTACGTGTAAAATAAATGTTACACAAATTTATAATATTGATATTATTTATTTGACTTTGCTCATGATTTAACTATTCCTTATATTAGATAGACCTAGACATGATCTAGATAGATCGGTTATGATCTATACACATAAGTTATGATCTGGATATGATCTGTACAAATCGATTATGATCTGGACATGATCTGTACAGACCAGTTCTGATCTAGTCATGATCACTATTAATCAATTCTGATATGGACATGATATTTGCCGATCAATTCCGATCTGAACATAATCTGTACAGAGTCGATATCTAGACCAGTTATAAGCTGCATCGATTCTGATCTGGACACGATCTGTACAAATCGGTTTTGATCTGAACATATTGGCTATGTAAGATTTGGTTCTGATGTAGACAAGATCTTTGCAGATTTGAACATGATCTGGACATGATCTGTACAGATCAGTTATGATATGGATATTATCTGATTCTATCAGTTCTGGTCTAGATATATACTCCGTAATAGTTTTGATCCATAAAAATCAGTTTTGATACGGACATGACCTGATCATATCGTTTCTGATCTGGACTTAATGGTTTTAATTTGGACATGATGAATTTGAATGTTTTGTTAATGTTTTTTTATGCCTTAAGTAATAGATTTTAATTGCACCGACAACAAAATTCTTTTTTATTAAAGCAATAATAGTAATAAATATTAAATATAATAACAATGATAATAATAATAATCATCATCATAATAATCTGGTCTGATCTGATCTGGTCTGATCTGATCTGGTCTGATCTGAACTTATTTTTTCTGATCTGATCTGATCTAATCTGGTCTGGTCTGATCTGATCTGATTAAATCTGAAATAAGTAATAAGGTCCTGAAATAAGGTGAACTAAACAGGGCCTAAGTATACCGAGAACACTTAATCTATCTCTTTTTTTGTTACTCCATTGATGCGCACGCAAGAAAAATTCAAGAACAATATCTTATTTCCATGTCCATTGATCGTGCGTAAGAAAAAACCAATAACATGCATGTTGATCTCTTTTTTTTTTCTTTTGCAGAGTGGTTGCTGGAGATGAACTTTGAATTGAATTTTGAACTATATAATTCTATTAAACGACAGGAATATAGTAAGTGCAAATGAACTCTAGCTAATCATTCTTTAATATTGATTGAATATCTCGCTTATTAAGTGCCGTTTTGTGCATCAATTATATATTTATATTGGCTTTATACCTTGACGGATACTTTAAAAACTTTATATTGCCTCACACATAATTTATCAAGTTTTTAAAGTATCCGTCAAAACCGAATTATACTCTCTTAGTTGCTTAATACTCGTCCAATTTGACCGGCACAGATTTTTAGGCAATTTAATTGAATAATTAATTTATTAGGTGGTAGTTGATAATGGGGTATATTTTTTTTTTAATATAGTTAGTGAAAATTTTGTCAAATAAAGGGGTGAGAGGTTGAATTTTTAAAGTTTTTTAGGAAGTAGGAATATATGTGGGTTTATGGTTAAGTGAGATAAATGATATAATATTAGTAAAAGTATGTCATTTATAGAAACGAGGTGAGTGTTAAGAGACGACTTTACAAGAATAGCGGAACGAGCTTTGAGGGAGAGAGGGAGTCATAAAATAACTTTATTTTGTAGAAATTGTTTATTAGGTTATAACGACATTTATTTTACGCTAAATAATTTTTGCACAATTAGGTACCCTGTCAATTTGCGCTCACTCAAGGATTTCTAGTCACTTGATTGATTTATTTACAGATCTTTATATTATCCGATCTCTCTTTGCTTTTAACTACCCTCTCCGTTTCTTAATGTTCTTCCCATTTAGAATCTTGACACTATTTATAATGGAAGAGAATCTTTTGAATTATGTTCAATATATAAGAAAAAACATAGTCACGTGGGGTCTTGTTTGATTCGTCTCAATTAGTACTATAACAATATAAAAAATTTATAATTTTTAATAACACCTAATTAGAGATAATAACAATGTAAAATGTGGATTGGCAAGTGTGCCAAAAACAAACGGGAAGAACATTTAAGAACAAAGAGAGTATACCAAAATGAATCAAAATATTATATTGTATTCAATCTTTATCCCATAACTTTATAAATATTATCCCTGTTGTGGGATCTTTTACGGTGATGACGTGTCACGCGTTCCTCGGAAGTATCAAGTATGACCTGACACGAACTTCTGGCAACCTGCAAAACAAGAATATTCCCGTAGGAATATTCCCTCCGATGCTTAAGTAAGTATATGCTAGAGAGAGAAATAATTTGTAGAGAGAGGGCAGAGCAAAGTTAATGCCAAGTTGGTGGGAATGAATTGATTGTCCCATTTGCCTAGGGATCTGCACTATTTATAGTGCTAGGGTTTCTTGGGAGCTGGTCCTGCATTAATTGGATAGTTTCTTGAGATCAAGACACGTGTCTTGCGTAAATGCGGGGGGATTGATTTGAGCCTGGTGGGCTTATTAAGTGGCTTGGGCTTCTTGTAATCAGTGGAGATGGGTCCCTTCTGAGTAAGAGGGCCTAAAGACCTTCTAGAAGGCCTTTTAGGCTTTCTTAATGGGCCTTTACGGTTTAGCTTAGGTGGCGTTTATTTTAGGCCACATCATTTGCCCCTCAAGGAGGATGCCCCTTGCCCATGTGGGGGTAGGCTGCTTGTCCTGGGAACGTGCCACGTGTGAGGGCTTTTCAGAGCTCAGTTTTTCCTTTAAAACCTTCAGAACTTCTCTCATGTTCCCTTTGTTACCTCAGAGAAATTTTCCTAGAGAGAGAAAGTGAATTCGATTTGCCAAAGATCTGCTTGTGCTTGCGTTTGAGTGTTCTTGGATTCTTGTTCAGTGTTCTTGAGGATTTAGAAGATTTGCCCATACTTCTCATCAGTTTGATCATTTTCTGGTAAATTCTCTATCAAAACTCTTGTTTTCTGCATGCTTATGGGTCTCCTTTCTTTTATCATTTATAGTGTCCTTGGGAGGCGTCCTGTGGGTTATGACGCCCATCTCTTTCTTTCTTTTGCTAAAGTCAGACGTCCTGTTCCTTATGCAGGACAGCATGGCTCGAATTAGGCAAACAACCAACGTGCGTGCATGGGCTGCACCGCGAGAGGGGGACGATAGGGTTCCTTTTTCGAACCCGTCCCAAGGAGATAGGAGTGGAGTCCGCTCCTCTCGTAATATAGGAGACGGGGCCGTAAGAACGGCACATTCTTCTGAGAGAAGGAAAAACGTGGCATGCCGTCCTCGCGTTCCGCGCGAGAATTTTGAAGATGATTCCTCTAGTTCTTCGGACGAGGAGTTTGCAAAAAAATCTTCCTCCTATGGTCCGGGGGAAGGAGGATGTCAATTTGTTTCCTTCTGACATCTTTCCCAGGATGAAATTGTTAGGTTATGATACATATGATATTACATAAATCATGCGGAAACAACCATTAACCCAGGAATACATATTATTTACACATAATCATATAGCATAATTTAGATGCATACTCTTTGTTGCGTGCCTTCCCTAGCTGCGCCCGAACCGAACAAGAACAAGTCTTTAGGACTCCAAGTGTCGTCCCTCCGTAGATAGTCCACAGCACGTCCGGATCCGCCTTAAGATTGACCAACTAGAATCGCCCTTAAGGTACTAGAATTTTCGGCACTTTTGAGCAAGATGTGTGGCTGAATTTTTCTCTCAAAAACTCACTTTGAATACTTTGAAACTCGTTTTTTTGTGAACCCAGGCCACATATTTATAGGGTTATGGAAAGGGAATTGGAATCCTATTCAGATACAAATTAATTAAACCTAGAATCCTACAAGAACTCTAATTTAATTAATTTATCAAATAGAATTAGGAATTTAATCATTAACCGAACTCTGCACGTTTTAGGAAACGTGCACGAACACAAACACTTACGCACACACACACGGCAGCCTCGATGGGCCGCCCATGCGTGCGTGCGAGCAGCAGCCCACGCAGCGAGGCCTGCGCGAGCCACAAGACCACGCAAGCACCCGCGCGCGCTGCGCGCGCTGTGCGCGCTGCCACGGCCTGCTGGGCCTGGCCTTGCGCTGGGCCTGGCGTGGCTGTTTGTGTGGCGCGCTTGGCTTGCTGGGCGATGGCCTGGCTTCGTGCTGGGCCCTCGTCCGGCAGGCCTCGTCCGATGCTTATTCGTACGATACGCTTCCGATTAAATTTCCGATTCCGGAATTCATTTCCGATACGAACAATATTTAACATTTCCGATTCCGGAATTAATTTCCGTTTCGAACAAATATTTAATATTTCCGTTTCCGGAATTATTTTCCGATTCCGGTAATATTTCCGATTCTGACAATATTTCCGTTTCCGGCAATATTTCCGATTCTGGTAATATTTCCATTTCCGATAATATTTTCCGATACGTACCATGTTTCCGTTTCCGGCAACATCTACGACTTGGATAATATTTATATTTCCGATACGATCCATATTTCCGTTTCCGGTAATATCATCGTTTTCGGAGTATTCATTTCTTGCCTGTGACGATCTCAGCTCCCACTGAAACCAAGATCCGTCGATTCCGAATATCCATAGATAGAGTATTTAATGCCATTAAATACTTGATCCGTTTACGTACTATTTGTGTGACCCTACGGGTTCAGTCAAGAGTAAGCTGTGGATTAATATCATTAATTCCACTTGAACTGAAGCGGCCTCTAGCTAGGCATTCAGCTCACTTGATCTCACTGAATTATTAACTTGTTAATTAATACTGAACCGCATTTATTAGACTTATCATAGAATGCATACTTGGACCAAGGGCATTATTTCCTTCAGTCTCCCACTTGTCCTTAGGGACAAGTGTGCATTTCCTAATTCCTTTGTCGCTCGATGCTTGCTCTTGAACATAAGGTAAGAGTTGTCATCCTTATTATGTCCAGAGGTGTTCCTCGGTTTCAGAGTTCAACTGATCAAATAAACAGATAATCATAGCCTATGATTCATCCGAGCACGGCCATGCATTTCACAGTTTCTAGCTCTCCGAGTGGCCTTGTACAACTTTTAAGCATCTCATCCCGATTTATGGGAGGACAATCCCAATCTTGCGATCTTGAGATTAGACTTCGTTTGATAGGTGATTACCTGAGCGTTGCCTTTATAGCCTCCTTTTACGGTGCGACGGTTGGTCAACGTCAAAGCAACCAGTTCTCAAACAAGTAATCTCAAATCACTCAGGTATTGAGGATTTAGTGTCTAATAATTTAATGAAATTTACTTATGACAGATTTTCATCTCTTACAGTAAAGTTTCATAGGTCTTGTCCGATACTAGTCTTCCCAAAGTAAGTATCTATGCAAATGATTATGACATTGCCATGTCCACATAGTTCAAGAAACAGAACTACTAGTCATCTTGCATTCTAATC
The DNA here is from genome assembly GCF_020520425.1 of Spinacia oleracea. Classification (NCBI taxonomy): domain Eukaryota; kingdom Viridiplantae; phylum Streptophyta; class Magnoliopsida; order Caryophyllales; family Amaranthaceae; genus Spinacia; species Spinacia oleracea. Next base: position 16,186,568 of record NC_079490.1, read on the forward strand.
GTCTAACGTTTTCTATGCGTCCAATTTTATAGAAAACTCCGACTAGGGACCATTTTCAACCTTTGACATTCAAGTTCACTTGATAGACATTTCTTAGTCACAGGACTGGTCCTGACAGTCTATCTTGAATATATCGTCAAATTGAAGGGACTCATCATTTAATAAACCACAAATTAAATGGAAAAATGAATTCTTTTCATTTATTGTGAATGATTAACCAAAAATGTTTTACAAAGATTTAAACTCTAAAACTTTAAAACATTAAACAGAGACATCAAAGCCATTCTCCAATATGCTTGATTCCCATAGCTGCAGTGTGCGAGTTGTGCTTCGCCTGCGGCAGAGGTTTAGTTAATGGATCTGATATGTTGTCATCAGTTCCAATTTTGCTTATCTCGACTTCTTTTCTTTCAACGAACTCTCGTAGAAGGTGAAATCTACGAAGTACATGCTTGACTCTCTGGTGGTGTCTAGGCTCTTTTGCCTGTGCAATAGCTCCGTTATTGTCACAATACAGGGCTATTGGTCCTTTAATGGAGGGGACTACACCAAGTTCACCTATGAACTTCCAAGTTCACCTATGAACTTCCTTAGCCATATAGCTTCCTTTGCTGCTTCATGTGCAGCAATGTACTCCGCTTCAGTTGTAGAATCCGCAATGGTGCTTTGCTTAGCACTTTTCCAGCTTACTGCTCCTCCATTGAGGCAGAAGACAAACCCAGACTGTGATCTGAAATCATCTTTGTCGGTTTGGAAACTTGCGTCCGTATAGCCTTTAACAATTAATTCATCATCTCCACCATAGACCAGGAAGTCATCTTTGTGCCTTTTCAGGTAATTCAGAATGTTCTTGGCAGCAGTCCAATGCGCCTCTCCTGGGTCTGACTGGTATCTGCTCGTAGCACTGAGTGCGTACGCAACATCCGGGCGTGTACATATCATAGCATACATTATTGAACCAATTAATGATGCATATGGAATCCCATTCATTCGTCTACGCTCATCAAGTGTTTTTGGGCACTGAGTCTTGCTTAGAGTCATTCCATGAGACATGGGTAGGTAGCCTCGCTTGGAGTCCGCCATCTTGAACCTATCAAGCACCTTATTGATATAAGTGCTTTGACTAAGTCCAATCATCTTTTTAGATCTATCTCTGTAAATCTTGATGCCCAATATGTATTGTGCTTCTCCTAGATCCTTCATCGAAAAACATTTCCCAAGCCAAATCTTGACAGAGTTCAACATAGGAATGTCATTTCCGATAAGCAATATGTCGTCGACATATAATACTAGGAAAGCAATTTTGCTCCCACTGACCTTCTTGTATACACAAGATTCGTTTGCGTTCTTGATGAAACCAAAGTCACTGACTGCTTCATCAAAACGTATATTCCAGCTCCTGGATGCCTGCTTCAATCCGTAGATTGATTTCTTTAGCTTGCATACCTTTTTAGCATTCTTTGGATCCTCAAAACCTTCAGGCTGTGTCATAAACACAGTTTCTGTTAAAACGCCGTTTAAGAAAGCAGTTTTGACATCCATCTGCCATATTTCGTAATCGTAATATGCAGCGATTGCTAACATTATTCGAATAGACTTTAGCATTGCAACTGGTGAAAAGGTTTCATCGTAATCCACACCGTGGACTTGCCTGTAACCTTTTGCAACCAATCTAGCTTTGAAAACTTCAAGTTTCCCATCCTTGTCCTTTTTCAGTTTGAAAACCCATTTGCTTCCAATGGCTTGGTAGCCATCTGGCAAATCGACCAAATCCCATACTTGGTTTTCAGACATGGAGTCCAATTCAGATTGCATGGCTTCTTGCCATTGTTTGGAGCTAGGGCTCGTCATAGCTTGTTTGTAAGTCGCAGGTTCATCACTTTCAAGTAATAGAACGTCATAGCTCTCGTTCGTCAAAATACCTAAGTACCTTTCCGGTTGAGATCTATATCTTTGCGATCTACGCGGGGTAACATTTCTAGATTGACCATGATTCTCACCAGATTCTTCTAAAGATCTCTGAGTTTCATCCTGAATGTCATCTTGAGCATTCTCTAGAGTTTGTTGTTCGACTCGAATTTCTTCGAGGTCTATTTTTCTCCCACTTGTCATTTTGGAAATGTGATCTTTCTCCAAAAAGACACCATCTCGAGCAACAAATACCTTGTTCTCAGATGTATTGTAGAAGTAATACCCCTTTGTTTCCTTTGGATAGCCCACAAGGATACATTTGTCAGATTTTGGATGAAGTTTGTCTGAAATTAATCGTTTGACGTATACTTCACATCCCCAAATCTTAAGAAAAGACACATTTGGAGGCTTTCCAAACCATAATTCGTATGGAGTCTTTTCGACAGCTTTAGACGGAGCTCTATTTATAGTGAGTGCAGCTGTATTTAGTGCATGTCCCCAAAATTCTAATGGAAGTTCGGCCTGACCCATCATTGACCTGACCATGTCTAGCAAGGTTCTGTTCCTCCGTTCCGACACACCATTCCATTGTGGTGTCCCAGGAGGAGTCAACTCTGATAGAATTCCACATTCTTTCAGATGGTCATCAAATTCATAGCTCAGATATTCACCGCCTCTATCAGACCGCAGTGCCTTAATCTTTTTGCCTAATTGATTCTCTACTTCACTCTGAAATTCCTTGAATTTGTCAAAGGATTCAGACTTATGCTTCATTAGGTAGACATAACCATACCTACTGAAGTCATCAGTGAAAGTGATAAAGTAGCTGAAACCACCTCTAGCATTTGTACTCATTGGTCCACATACATCTGTATGGATTAAACCCAATAGTTCATTTGCTCTTTCTCCAACTTTAGAGAAAGGTTGCTTTGTCATTTTGCCAAGTAAACATGATTCGCATTTACCATAATCCTCTAAGTCAAATGGTTCTAGAATTCCTTCCTTTTGAAGTCTTTCTAAGCGTTTCAAGTTTATGTGGCCTAATCGACAATGCCACAGATAGGTGAGATCTGAATCATCCTTTTTGGCCTTTTTGGTATTTATGTTATATACTTGTTTGTCGTGATCTAATAAATAAAGTCCATTGACTAATCTAGCAGATCCATAAAACATCTCTTTAAAATAAAACGAACAACTATTGTCTTTTATTAAAAAGGAAAATCCCTTAGCATCTAAGCAAGAAACTGAAATGATGTTTTTAGTAAGACTTGGAACATGGAAACATTCTTCCAGTTCCAAAACTAGCCCGGAGGGCAACGACAAATAGTAAGTTCCTACAGCTAATGCAGCAATCCGTGCTCCATTTCCCACTCGTAGGTCGACTTCACCCTTGCTTAACTTTCTACTTCTTCTTAGTCCCTGTGGATTGGAACATAAGTGTGAGCCACAACCTGTATCTAATACCCAAGAAGTTGAATTAGCAAGTATACAGTCTATAACGAAAATACCTGAAGATGGAACGACTGTTCCGCTCTTCTGATCTTCCTTTAGCTTCAAGCAATCTCTCTTCCAATGCCCCTTCTTCTTGCAGTAGAAGCATTCGGATTCAGAAGTGGGTTGACTGACCTTCCTCTTTACAGATTTGGCGCCAGTTTGCTTAGTTGGGCTGGCCTTGTTGCCACCTTTCTTAGCATTCCTCTTCTTTCCAGATTTCTTGAACTTGCCCCCACGCACCATAAGCACATCCTGCTTATCACTTTTGAGCGTCTTTTCAGCGGTCTTCAGCATACCGTGAAGCTCAGTGAGCGTTTTGTCCAGACTATTCATACTGTAGTTCAGTTTGAACTGATCATACCCGCTATGAAGAGAATGGAGGATGGTGTCTATAGCCATTTCCTGAGAAAATTGCTGATCCAGCCGACTCATATTCTCAATGAGTCCAATCATTTTGAGAACATGTGGACTTACGGGCTCGCCTTTCTTAAGCTTGGTCTCAAGAATTTGCCTATGAGTCTCGAATCTTTCGACTCGAGCCAGATCTTGGAACATGTCTTCAACTCACTGATGATTGTGAAAGCATCTGAGTTGATGAACGTTTTCTGCAGATCCGCACTCATGGTGGCGAGCATTAGACATTTCACATCCTTGTTGGCATCAATCCAACGATTGAGGGCTGCCTGAGTGACCCCGTCGCCTGCAGCTTCGGGCATCGCCTCATCTAGGACATACTCCTTTTCTTCCTGCATAAGAACTATTTGCAAGTTCCTTTGCCAGTCAAGGAAGTTTTTCCCGTTCAACTTCTCCTTTTCGAGAATTGATCGAATGTTGAATGAATTGTTGTTTGCCATATTAAAAACTACAATTGAAAAGAATAAACAAATAAATAACCATTCACAGTTTCTCTTAATAAACTTAAATTCTAGCATACATGCATAATTCAATGTTTATTAAGCATTTTATTCAAGTTATGTGTTCCGGCAGGTGTGAATAAAATGATTCCAAGATCCTAAAATCATTGAAGAACTAAGCACAGTTTGTCGACTTAATCCTAGAACATCTTAGGTAAGCAAAAGCCTTTTGCTAATAGTCTAGAAACTATTCTTAGTTGATAGGTACGTCTAAGAACTTATTAGGTAAACCTATCGATTTTGCCACGACATAAAAGGACTCCTTACTTATATCGTTGAGTTTCACCAAAACTAACATGTACTCACAATTATTTGTGTACCTTGCCCCTTTAGGACCAATAAGTAACACCTCGCTGAGCGAAAACTATTACTAGATTGATGTAAAGGATATCCAAGCAAGTGTATATTTTGGCATGGCACCTTTTAACTCAATTTTTAAGTTTGGAACTTAAGGCTCTTACTATGTTGGTTAGATTTTAAGTGAACTAAAATCCTTAATCATGCAACATAATCAAGCTTTTGATCTCATGCATTTTAAGACATATTTAAAAGCAATAAATAACTTAAAACATGCATAAGATATTTGTGATCTAGTATGGCCCGACTTCATCTTGAAGCTTTAACTTCAAAGTCCGTCTTGAAAATCTCCGTGGGAGGCACCATTTTCTTCAAATAGGATAAGCTATAACTAATTACAACTATTTGATGGTACGCAGACCATATTTGAATTGAAAAATAACTTTGGTACTTTAGACCAATTACATTCAAATTAATGGTACGCAGACCATATTTTCTATCCTATTTGGGCCATACTAGTCACTTCATAACCTGCAAAACAGTACATATACAATATATACCATTCACCCATTCATTATCATGAATGGCCCACATAGCTGGTTAGTAAAACACATTATGCATCACGTAAATATTTGCAGCAATTAATCAAGGGCACCAATAATCTACCAATTATTCAGTCCTTATTAATTCTTATCAAGTTGTTTTAACCTTAAGGATTTGTAGACCTAATCAAGAGTTTATGACTAAAATACGCTCCCACTTAAACCAATAAATTCATATGCTTTACTAATTTTAAACATAAAAATGTATTTCTAGTCTAACCGGAAACATACAAATTAAATTAAAATTTAAAGCTCATATAAATTTATAATTGAATCCAAAAAGTTTAATTTAATTTCAGTCGTTATTTAAATTAATTCATGATTTTAATTTTAGTAAAATAATTAGAATAAATAACATTTATTATAATTACAATATTCAAAATTAAAATCCAAGAAAATAATTTAAATTATTAATTTTAAAATTAATTAAAATTACGTGAACTGAAATTTTCAAATTAAACATTCAAAACGATCTAATCGTAACGCAAACACCCTACGCATTGCACGCCCATGGGCCGCACGCATACAGCCATTGCTGGCCATATGCGCGCAGCCCATGCGCTCGTCGCATAGCTGCTGCATCTCCATCGCAAGCCATCGCACACTGTGGTGCTTGCTGCGCGCGCGCCAGCGCTCGTCGCACGCGAGCCATCGCTTGCAGTGCGCGCGAGCCATCGCTCGCTGGGCGCGCGACATCGCTCGCTGTGCGCGCGAGCCATCGCTCGCTGGGCGCGCGACATCGCTCGCTGGGCGCGCGACATCGCTCGCTGGGCGCGCGACATCGCTCGCTGTGCGCGCGACATCGCTCGCGGTGCGCGCGACATCGCTCGCTGTGCGCGCGACATCGCTCGCTGTGCGCGCGAGCCATCGCTCGCTGTGTGCGCGAGCAACGCTGGGCGCAGCGCTCGTGGCACGCGAGCTTGCGCTCGCTGCGCGCTAGGCTGCGCGCTCTTGCGCGAGGCAGTGCGCGTTGTGGCGCAGCTCGCTTGCTGCCCACACGCGACTGCCTTGGCTCGCCCTTCGCCCATGCCCATTCGTCCATTGCTCGTGGCCCACGACACAAGGCAGGGCTGCTGCCTTGTGCTCGTGCACTACGCCCTTGCTCATTGCATTCGTGCCGCACGGGCGACGAGCTCCCTTGCTCGTCGTCGCATGCCCGCATTATACAACACCCTTAAGGGTAACACGAAGCGTCCATTGCTTTGTGCGTGCAAGTTATATGAACGAATCGCATAAAAAATTTAAAATTTATAAAATTAATGACAAATTAATAAATATTATTAATTTCATAATTTTAGGGCGAAAAATCGAAAATTTATTATCCAATTGATTTCCGATTGTTATGGATTCAAGTCTAGGTCATAAAAAATTTTAAAATTTATCATAAATTTACAATTTTTATGGTGGTTTTTAATCATAGGTTTCTAATTAAATTACAATTAATTATGAAAATCAAATTAATTCTAAATTATTCTAATTTTCAACAAATTAATCATAATTACAAATTAGATTGCATAATTAACAAGACTAGGCATTCAAACTTGTTAAACATATGCAGTAGGTCATTCAAAAATTCAAGATTTATCAACAAGAATCGCAAATATTTAATTTAACATCTTAAATTTACGAAATTTTGCATTCGAAAAACTAAAACCTTCGAAAAGTCATAGTTAGGCTTCGAATTTGAGAATTCCGCGTTCGGCCAAAAAGTACTATTTTTGTCAAAATTTTAGAATGCCTTTTACATGCGGAATTGACACAAAAATCACTCAATTCGGATGAGTAACGAAGAAACTGCCGAAAAACTGCGTACGTATAATTAAATAAACGCAATTTGCAATTAATTAACAATTACGAAAATTAATCACCCCTTTTAATTCTTGCAAATTTGTAATATTTAACCATGTTTATGCAATTTAGATTATGAAAATAATAAGGGGCTCGTGATACCACTGTTAGGTTATGATACATATGATATTACATAAATCATGCGGAAACAACCATTAACCCAGGAATACATATTATTTACACATAATCATATAGCATAATTTAGATGCATACTCTTTGTTGCGTGCCTTCCCTAGCTGCGCCCGAACCGAACAAGAACAAGTCTTTAGGACTCCAAGTGTCGTCCCTCCGTAGATAGTCCACAACACGTCCGGATCCGCCTTAAGATTGACCAACTAGAATCGCCCTTAAGGTACTAGAATTTTCGGCACTTTTGAGCAAGATGTGTGGCTGAATTTTTCTCTCAAAAACTCACTTTGAATACTTTGAAACTCGTTTTTTTGTGAACCCAGGCCACATATTTATAGGGTTATGGAAAGGGAATTGGAATCCTATTCAGATACAAATTAATTAAACCTAGAATCCTACAAGAACTCTAATTTAATTAATTTATCAAATAGAATTAGGAATTTAATCATTAACCGAACTCTGCACGTTTTAGGAAACGTGCACGAACACAAACACTTACGCACACACACACGGCAGCCTCGATGGGCCGCCCATGCGTGCGTGCGAGCAGCAACCCACGCAGCGAGGCCTGCGCGAGCCACAAGCCCACACAAGCACCCGCGCGCGCTGCGCGCGCTGTGCGCGCTGCCACGGCCTGCTGGGCCTGGACTTGCGCTGGGCCTGGCGTGGCTGTTTGTGTGGCGCGCTTGGCTTGCTGGGCGATGGCCTGGCTTCGTGCTGGGCCCTCGTCCGGCAGGCCTCGTCCGATGCTTATTCGTACGATACGCTTCCGATTAAATTTCCGATTCCGGAATTCATTTCCGATACGAACAATATTTAACATTTCCGATTCCGGAATTAATTTCCGTTTCGAATAAATATTTAATATTTCCGTTTCCGGAATTATTTTCCGATTCCGGTAATATTTCCGATTCTGACAATATTTCCGTTTCCGGCAATATTTCCGATTCTGGTAATATTTCCATTTCCGATAATATTTTCCGATACGTACCATGTTTCCGTTTCCGGCAACATCTACGACTTGGATAATATTTATATTTCCGATACGATCCATATTTCCGTTTCCGGTAATATCATCGTTTCCGGAGTATTCATTTCTTGCCTGTGACGATCTCAGCTCCCACTGAAACCAAGATCCGTCGATTCCGAATATCCATAGATAGAGTATTTAATGCCATTAAATACTTGATCCGTTTACGTACTATTTGTGTGACCCTACGGGTTCAGTCAAGAGTAAGCTGTGGATTAATATCATTAATTCCACTTGAACTGAAGCGGCCTCTAGCTAGGCATTCAGCTCACTTGATCTCACTGAATTATTAACTTGTTAATTAATACTGAACCGCATTTATTAGACTTATCATAGAATGCATACTTGGACCAAGGGCATTATTTCCTTCAGAAATGGCTGAGGTATCCGAGGGAGCAGGGACGTGACTTTGAGCGTTTTCTGCTTCTGCCCCCAGGTTTTAGTCTTAGGAGCCCTCGACCCCATGATTTTGTGGACCAACTCTCTCAGGGAGAGGTTGCTGTCTATACTGCTGTCTTTAGATTGGGTCTTAGATTTCCTTTGCATCCCTTTGTGATGGACGTCTTGGAGGGGTATGATATTGGCCTTGCTCAATTGACGCCTAACTCTTGGGCAAACGTTTTTGGATTTATTGCCAAATGTGCTTTGAGCAGCATCACCCCTTCCTTTCCTTCTTTCCTTCGTCTTGTAGTTATTGCCCCTTCCTCTCGCTCTCCCCAGGGATGGTTCACCCTTTACATCCGTCGTGGATATAAGACGGTGGTGGGTAAGACCTCTAGCTGGGTTTGGTGGAGGAAGAAGTGGTCTGTTGTTCAAATGGAAGACCTCTCTCTTTCAAGGCATCTTTCTAGGTGGAACTGTCGGCCCCGTTATTTATCTAGAGACGACGCCAACCCCCGTCTTTCGTCAAGGGATTGGGGACTCATAAAGCCCTTGTTCCAGGCCTAGATGTATCGGCTGTCGTCAAAGAGCCATGCCTGGGTGCCTAATGCTTGGCTTCCCCATGTAGGCCAGTTCACCAACATAGTCTTTCTTTCGGCCGCCGGTCTTTGTTCCTTTTTAAGTAGAGGTAGTTTTCCATAGACTTTCACTCAATATCGTTTTTCTTTTTTCTTCTACTAACCCTTGGTTCCGTAGATTCTGCCATGGATCGTTTATCCTCCGAGGACAAGGGTGTAGTGGACGTACCCGCTTGGCTGTCCGAGGTATACACTGAGGACATTCTCAAGGCCTTGGAGGCCAAGAAGAAGGACTCCTCCAAGAAGTCCGACAAGGGTGCCTCTGGTGACGTCGCCAAGGTATTTTTTGTGCTTTTAATATGCCTCTGTATTCCTTTCAGATTTCGACTTGGTCGTTGACTTTTTACATTTTTTTTAGGAGCCCACTTCGTCAGCTACGAAGAAGCGTCCTGCATCTTCAACGGTGGCTCCTAAGCCAAAGCGGCCTTTCTTTAAGAAGATGGGTACGGCCGATGCTGCAACAAAGCCGTCGGTGTCAAAACCATCTGCTCCTCTGGCTGGGGGAGAGGTTCTCCTTAACCAGGCGTCCATTCCTCCGTCTGAGCATAAGGAAGTCTCTCCCCAGGTGGACACCGAAGGGGATTCCGCTGCCAGAGCGGCTGCCGACGAAGTAGCGGCCGACCAGGCTGAGGCTGCTGAAGCCACCACCTCGTCCAAGGAGGATAAGGGTAAAGGCAAGGAGGCTGACGCTCCTTCTACTGATAATGCCTGTGAGGGGGGTCGAAAAAGCACGAGGCTAATACGTGACCTCGTCCCTCGTGGGCGTGACGTTTCTTTTTGTCAAATCAAGTGTAATTGGATTTCCTGTGAGTTTACACCCAATTGACTAGTAATATAGGAGTCGCCATTCAGTTTTTAACGACAATGAGAAAAACTGACAAAACCCGGTTATCGTGACATAAAGGGAGTGCAATTATGTTTGACCACGACGGCCATAGGTTCCCTTGTGATCCCTGGTGTGGGGATCTCTCAACGTACACCCGCAAGGTAGAGATTGAGGGTTCGGGGGACTGTAACTACCGAGAGGAGTACTCGCTCTTTGATAACTCCAGAGGCAGGATATCCTTACTAGCTCAGCATAAATAATTGAAGGGACATGCGTTTGAAGGAAATAATGCCCTTGGTCCAAGTATGCATTCAATGATAAGTCTAATAAATGCGGTTCAGTATTAATTAACAAGTTAATAATTCAGTGAGATCAAGTGAGCTGAATGCCTAGCTAGAGGCCGCTTCAGTTCAAGTGGAATTAATGATATTAATCCACAGCTTACTCTTGACTGAACCCGTAGGGTCACACAAATAGTACGTAAACGGATCAAGTATTTAATGGCATTAAATACTCTATCTATGGATATTCGGAATCGACGGATCTTGGTTTCAGTGGGAGCTGAGATCGTCACAAGCAAGAAATGAATACTCCGGAAACGATGATATTACCGGAAACGGAAATATGGATTGTATCGGAAATATAAATATTATCCAAGTCGTAGATGTTGCCGGAAACGGAAACATGGTACGTATCGGAAAATATTATCGGAAATGGAAATATTGCCGGAATCGGAAATATTGCCGCAAACGGAAATATTGTCAGAATCGGAAATATTATCGGAATCGGAAAATAGTTCCGGAAACGGAAATATTAAATATTTGTTCGAAACGGAAATTAATTCCGGAGTCGGAAATATTAAATATTGTTCGTATCGGAAATGAATTCCGGAACAGGGAATTTAATCGGAAGCGTATCGTACGAATAAGCATCGGACGAGGCCTGCCGGACGAAGGCCCAGCACGAAGCCAGGCCATCGCCCAGCAAGCAAAGACGCGTGCCAACGCCCAGCCCAAGGCAGCACCAGGCCCACCGCAAGGCAGGCCCAGCGCGCCAAGGCAAGGCTGCCCAGCGTGGGCTGCGTGGGCCGAGCGCACGCGTGCGGGCGCCCTCGTGGCTCAGTGCGTGTGTGTGTTTGTGTCCATGCACAATTCCTAAATCCATTAGGATTTGGTGTATGATTAAATTCCTATTCCTATTAGGATTATTTAATGAATTAGAGTCCTTGTAGGATTCTAAGTTTAATTAAATCGTATCCTACTAGGATTCCAATTCCCTTTCCAAACCTCTATAAATAAGTGCCTAGGGTCATAATTTATAAAGACGATTGAAGTATTCAAAGGGTAAGTTTTTGAAAGAAAATTCAGCCACGCTCTTGCACAATAATAGCCGAAAATTCCTAGCACCTTAAGGGCGATTCTAGTTGGTCAATCTTGAGGCGGATCCGGACGTACTGTGGACTATCTACGGAGGGACGACACTTGGAGTCCTAAAGACTTGTTCTTGTTCAGTTCGGGCGCAGCTAGGGAAGGCACGCTACAAAGTGTATGCATCTATACTATGCTAAATGATTATGTGTAAATAATATGCTTTCCTGGCTTTATGGTTTTTCCGCATGATTTATGTATTGTCATATGTATCATAACCTAACAGTGGTATCACGAGCCTCTTATTATTTTCATAATCTAAATTGCATAAACATGGTTAAATATTACAAATTTGCAAGAATTAAAAGGTGATTAATTTTCGTAATTGTTAATTAATTGCAAATTGCGTTTATTTAATTATATGTACGCAGTTTTTCGGCAGTTTCTTCGTTACTCATCCAAATCGAGTGATTTTTGTGTCAATTCCGCATGTAAAAGGCATTCTAAAATGTTGACAAAACTAGTATTTTTCGGCCGAACCCAGAATTCTCAAATTCGAAGCCTAACTATGACTTTTCAGAGGTTTTAGTTTTTCGAACGCAAAATTTCGTAAATTTAAGATGTTAAATTAAATATTTGCGATTCTTGTTGATAAATCTTGTATTTTTGATTGACCTACTGTATATGTTTAACAAGTTTGAATGCCTAGCCTTGTTAATTATGCAATCTAATTTGTAATTATGATTAATTTGTTGAAAATTGGAATAATTTAGAATTAATTTGATTTTCATAATTAGTTAATAATTTAATTAGATACCTATGATTAAAAACCACCATAAAAATTGCAAATTTGTGTTAAATTTTAAATTTTTATGACCTAGACTTGAATCCATGTTAATCGGAAATCAATTAATTAATAAATTTTCGATTTTTCTCCCTAAAATTATGAAATTAATATGATTTATTAATTTGTCATTAATTTTGAAAATAAAATTTTTAATTTTTATGCGATTCGCTTATATAACTTGCACGCACAAAGCAATGGACGCTACGTGTTACCCTTAATGGGTGTTGTATAGTGCGGGCATGCGACGACGAGCAAGGGAGCTCGTCGCCCATGCGGTACGAATGCAATGAGCAAGGCTAGGGTGCACGAGCACAAGGCAGCAGCCCTGCCTTGTGTCGTGTGCTGTGAGAGATGGGCGAGTGGGCAAGGGCGAGAGCAAGGCAGCGAGCAGTCGCGTGCAACGCGCACTGCCTCGCGCAAGCGAGCGATGCCTCGCGCGCAGCGAGCGCTGGCTCGCGTGCGACGAGCGCTACGCCCAGCATCGAACGACAGCGCGCAGCGAGCGATGGCTCGCGTGCATCGAGCGCTGGCGCGCGCAGCGAGCAATTGCCTCGTGTGCTTCGACGATACCTTGCGATGGTGTGCAGCGACGAATGCGACGCAGCACATAGGCTGCGCGCACATGGCCAGCGATGGCTGCGTGCGTGTGGCCTATGGCTGTGCGTTGCGTGATGATGTTGCGCACCTCATGTTACGATTAGATCGTTTTAAAATTTTAATTTGAAATTTTCAGTTTACGTAATTTTAATTAATTTTAAAATTAATAATTTAAATTGTTTTCTTGAATTTTAATTTTGAATATTATAATTATGATAAATTTTATTTATTCTAATTATTTTACTAAAATTAAAATCTTGAATTAATTTAAATTCGACTGAAAAATAAATTAAATAAGCGGATTCAATTATAAATTTATATGAGCTTTAAATTTTAATTAAATTTGTATGTTTCCGGTTAGACTAGAAATACATTTTTATGTTTAAAATTAGTAAAGCATATGAATTTATTGGTTTAAGTGGGAGCCCTTTTAGTCATAAACTCTTGATAAGGTCTACAAATCCTTAAGGTTAAAACAACTTGATTAGAATTAATAAGGACTGAATAACTTGTAGATTATTGGTGCCCTTGATTAATTGCTGCAAATATTTATGTGATGCATAACGTGTTTTACTAACCAGCTATGTGGGCCATTCATGATAATGAATGGGTGAATGGTATATATTGTATATGTACTGTTTTGTAGGTTATGAAGTGACTAGTATGGCCCAAATAGGATAGAAAATATGGTATGCGTACCATTAATTTGAATGTAATTGGTCTAAAGTACCAAAATTGTTTTTCAATTCAAATATGGTCTGCGTACCATCAAATAGTTGTAATTAGTTTAATTATAGCTTATCCTATTTGAAGAAAATGGTGCCTCCCACGGAGATTTTCGAGATGGACTTTGAAGTTGAAGCTTCAAGATGAAGTCGGGCCATACTAGATCACATTTATCTTATGCATGCTTTAAGTTATTTATTGCTTTAAATATGTCTTAATTATGCATGAGATTGTGGCTTGATTATGTTGCATGATTAAGGATTTTAGTTCACTTAAAATCTAACCAACATAGTAAGAGCCTTAAGTTCCAAACTTAAAAATTGAGTTAAAAGGTGCCATGCCAAAATATACACTTGCTTGGATATCCTTTACATCAATCTAGTAATAGTTTTCGCTCAGCGAGGTGTTACTTATTGGTCCTAAAGGGGCAAGGTACACAAATAATTGCGAGTACATGTTAGTTTTGGTGAAACTCAACGATATACGTAAGGAGTCCTTTTATGTCGTGGCAAAATCGATAGGTTTACCTAATAAGTTCTTAGACGTACCTATCAACCAAGAATAGTTTCTAGACTATTAGCAAAAGGTTTTTGCTTACCTAAAATGTTTTAGGATTAAGTCGACAAACTGTGCTTAATTCTTCAATGGTTTTAGGATCTTGGAATCATTTTATTCACACCTGCCGGAACAATAAATTCGAATAAAATGCTAATAACTTGTTTGAATTGCATGAATGCTTTAATTTTCAAGTTATTACTCATGATAAATGTTTAGACTTTGCATGCTTCAATTAATGTTTTAATTATTGTTTATAATTAAATATCTTGCACTGCAGTAAATCCTTTTAGAAAGGTAACAGTAAATTTCCTCGATTGGTAGTGAATCCAAGACCGATTCACGGAAATGAGAGAAAGTGAGCAATTTAAAATGTACGTTTCTTATATCGACTTTTATGGTTGTTTTCGAATATCAAAATCGAATGGCGAACTGATTGGTGCTTGTGGATTTAAAAATACGATGTAGTTTTGAGATCATAAAGCATTGAGTTTAAAACGCTCAGCTTTACCAATGGTTAACAACCTAATATCTTTGTCCATTTAATTCTCGAATGAGTCTAGTCCCTAGACATTCGAATAGATCGATGCTTAGAGAACTTTAGAAGCTTCTGGTAAGATCATCTAGTTGAAACTTAATATTCAACATAAATGGTAAGAACTTTGTTGGAGTGACATTGGACATGTCTAAACAAAGTATAAAAGTCAACACTAGAGAATTCAATTCTTAAGGCTATAAGAAAGGGTACAAGAAATAGGAAAACAAAGGAACAGATGAAAGGAATTTACAATTCCGTTTCTACCTGTAAGTTTATGTTTAAAGAAAAGTAACCTAGCAATCAAACTTCCTTGGTATCATATACCGCTTGAGGTTCTTACTTCGGTAATGACTCAAAAAATGGAAGCTAGGATACACTAATGGCCTACAAGTGGGAAATGAAGCATAGCAATGCTACATTAGTTGTAGGGTCATCTGGTTTGTTTTAAATCCTTTCAAAGGCTGGAACTTAATGGCTATTTTGTTCCATAATCAACATACCTAAATTTCTGTTTTCAAACACAGAAAGACTCACATTCAAGAAAAACAAAAACAATGTTTGTTTGTTTATTTGAATGAAATGGTCAATTACAGGTTGAGTCAATATGCTTGATTAAAACAAACAACTCTTTAAAGAACTTTACTAGGTTCAAATCAACCCCTTGATTTGAGTTCCACTAATCTTTGGCATTGTTGCTTAGACCATATCAACAAGTTAACATTCAAAAGCTCTATTTTGATGGACTTTTGAAAGTTCATTGATTTCTAGATCAATTTAAGACGACTAGTCTTACTTGTTGAAAGTAACAAAAGATATGAACTATTGTTAGAACGCCTAGACAATAGAGTTCAAAGCTAAAGAAAGGTTTTATGACTTTATTATTTCACATGGATTTGAGTGAATATAGGTTTATTTACTCAAAAGTGATATAAGTTGAATCTGTTTGGCTAGTTCAAAGATTCAGAAGTATAAAATCCACTTGGCAAGAAATCATAAAGATCTAGGTTAGATCATGTTGATGATTACTTGAGACCAAATATGATCATCATTGATCGTGTGTTGTAATTTCACAATCTAGGTCCATAAGATATGGCATATCTTAGTTGGAATAATCGAAGTCAATTAGTACTTGATTCGATTAATGATGAATCATAAAGACTTTTCCTATAATTTCTAAAACAAAATGCTCAACTACCACCAAACTAAACCAAATTCGTCAAAGCTATTGAAAAGAAATTTCAGAATAACTTTTCATAAAATATATCTAGAGAGTTGCAAAACTCAGTGGGAGCTTAGTGTTTGTCATTCGACAAACTAAGGCCCAAGTATAGATATATGTTTCATTGTGATTTATTCAAATGAGACACAAGGGTATTGTTTCTACCACGAATTTTTGAGAACATAATGTTTGTTTGCTCGAAATAATGTCCTTTTGGAGATTCGTTTCCAAAATGACAAGTGGGAGAAAAAAGACCTCGAAAGACTTCGAGGCGAACAACAAACATAAACGGACATTCCGGAGGCTTTTCGAAGTTCTTCAGAAAATCCGAACACTTATTCTTAAGGACTTTAGAAGTGGCTTTAAAAATAGACATCTCTTAGAAGACTTTACAAGTGCTTCAAGGAGAACAAAATATTCAAAGGACTTTCAAGTGTCTGTTGATATTCTATTGTTTGATGTTCTATACCCAAGTAGGCATGGAGTTCAAGTCACTGAAACTATGAGATTCTTCTATTAGATAGTGAAGAAACATAGAGTTCAAGTCAATGAAGCTATGAGATTCTTCTATTAGATAGTGAAGAAACCTACAACTTGCAGTCAAACTATTATGTAGATTAATGAGTTTGTGACTTGTAAGAATGCTATGACGAAACCCAGATTCCCTAAAATGGTTAAAGGCCATATATAGACTCAAATGTTTTAGATGGTTAAAGGCCATAAAAACATACTCAATGTTTTGATGACAAAATTGAAATTTTGTTGATTTGCAAGAATAGTTTCACACCTATTGGTTGCAAGTTTGTTTTAAGAATAAAAACCATCAAACATTGAATTGTGTTTACACACAAAGCTAGATTAGTTGCTAGAGGTTACAAGCAAATTCATGGCATGGATTGTGTTTTACCTCATGCATAATCATAATGCTCAAGTCTATAAATCAAGCAATGATTGCATATTGGTACATATGGCAATTAGATGACAAAACGTATTCCTCAATCAAATGTTGGAAGAAACTATGTACATGGCATGTCATAGGATTTGTGGATCCAAATAAATGCTTGAAAAGGAAAGCTAGCTTATGAAATCTAAGTACAGATTTGAGCAAGCAATTGGGAATTGGAATTGTATTTTAGTGAAGCTAATAAGTATTTGAGTTTCATAAAATGTACATAATTTTTATAGATATATAAGAAGTTTAGTGGGAGTACGTAAAACTTAATTGGTCCTATGTGTATCACACACATATCTCTCTATTGAGAAATAACATTCAAATGCTAATGACTTAGATTTGAAAATTATTTATCAATGATAGACCATGGCGAAACTTAGTACATACTGGGTATTAAGATCTATTTGCAAAGATCTTATAATATTGTTTTAGATTAAGTAATAGCATTTACTAAATCAAACACGAAAGACTCCACTGGAGATATTCGACCCATGTGAATAAATCTAAGTAAAAGATGTTTGAACTATGTATAAGCATTTACTAAGTTAAACATCAAAGAATCTAATGAGATTCTTCACCTATATTATATCTCAAAGAATTTAATTGGATTCAGTATCTACTGAAACTGAATGAGCTAAAGTTACATGAATAGAATTCAATTGGGAATTATTCTGCAAAAGAATTTATCATGTATATAATATAATATGAGGATCGCCAAAATCGTATCGTATGACTTTAGGCATGACGAACATATACCAATCTCTATTGATCTAAGTAAAGATCAACTAGATTGAGATCAAGAAAAACTTATGGTACTTGAAAAGGTACATAGGATTTGTTCTTGATTCAAGGAAATAAAGATATGCTAAATATTGATGCTACACGCATAAACACTGGCAAAGGATCAAGAAAGATCCCTTTGAAGTTAACCATTGACAAGGACGAGCTATAGAGCATTGTGTTTTGAAATGGCAACAGGATTGGAGACCATGAGTTGTTGCGTGGGAAATTAAATATTAATTTCTATGTTCTAAGATACAGCTGGAAAGTCTTCCACATATCTGTGAACTGCTTGGATAAGCAAATCCAAACAAAGCATCACTAGCAACCTATATAGTTGAAGTAAAAGTAATTATTGCCTAAGAAGCAATGAAACAGGGTTGTTTAAGTTAAAGAGTTCTTCACTGAACTTGGGTAGATCACATGTCTGCTGACTTGATGGTTCTTCATTGCAAAATGCGTAGAACCACCCTTGTAGCTAGAAAGAATAGATCACAAACTAAACACACTCAAAAGATCTTATCTTCCTATCTCGAAAAGACATTCGATGAAAAGGGTATTAAGATTGGCAAAGCATGATAACTAAACCTATGCAACAAGTAAGAAGCAACACTCACATTGTAGCACTGGAAATCAAGCATAGCTTTGAATTCCATGAACTGTTTTAAAGATGGGTTTGAGGCTCATGGTTGTAAAACATTGGGGTTGAACATTTATCATATATGAAATGTATTTTCATATTCCATTTAATCTTGGTTTAGTATTAAATGATGAGTCCCTTCAAATTTGACGATATATTCAAGATAGACTGTCAGGACCAGTCCTGTGACTAAGAAATGTCTATCAAGTGAACTTGAATGTCAAAAGTTGAAAATGGTCTCTGGTCGGAGTTTTCTATAAAATTGGACGCATAGAAAACGTTAGACGACTAGAATGCAAGATAACTAGTAGTTCAGTTTCTTGAACTATGTGGACATGGCAATGTCATAATCATTTGCATAGATACTTACTTTGGGAAGACTAGTATCGGACAGACCTATGAAACTTTACTGTAAGAGATGAAAATCTGTCATAAGTAAATTTCATTAAAATTATTAGACACTAAATCCTCAATACCTGAGTGATTTGAGATTACTTGTTTGAGAACTGGTTGCTTTGACGTTGACCAACCGTCGCACCGTAAAAGGAGGCTATAAAGGCAACGCTCAGGTAATCACCTATCAAACGAAGTCTAATCTCAAGATCGCAAGATTGGGATTGTCCTCCCATAAATCGGGATGAGATGCTTAAAAGTTGTACAAGGCCACTCGGAGAGCTAGAAACTGTGAAATGTATGGCCGTGCTCAGATGAATCATAGGCTATAATTATCTGCTTATTTGATCAGTTGAACTCTGAAACCAAGAAACACCTCTGGACATAATAAGGATGACAGCTCTTACCTTATGTTCAAGAGCAAGCATCGAGCGACAAAGGAATTAGGAAATGCACACTTGTCCCTAAGGACAAGTGGGGGACTGAAGGAAATAATGCCCTTGGTCCAAGTATGCATTCAATGATAAGTCTAATAAATGCGGTTCAGTATTAATTAACAAGTTAATAATTCAGTGAGATCAAGTGAGCTGAATGCCTAGCTAGAGGCCGCTTCAGTTCAAGTGGAATTAATGATATTAATCCACAGCTTACTCTTGACTGAACCCGTAGGGTCACACAAATAGTACGTAAACGGATCAAGTATTTAATGGCATTAAATACTCTATCTATGGATATTCGGAATCGACGGATCTTGGTTTCAGTGGGAGCTGAGATCGTCACAAGCAAGAAATGAATACTCCGGAAACGATGATATTGCCGGAAACGGAAATATGGATCGTATCGGAAATATAAATATTATCCAAGTCGTAGATGTTGCCGGAAACGGAAACATGGTACGTATCGGAAAATATTATCGGAAATGGAAATATTGCCGGAATCGGAAATATTGCCGCAAACGGAAATATTGTCAGAATCGGAAAATATTACCGGAAATGGAAATATTGTCGGAATCGGAAATATTTCCGGAAACGGAATTATTATCAGAATCGGAAATATTATCGGAATCGGAAAATAGTTCCGGAAACGGAAATATTAAATATTTGTTCGAAACGGAAATTAATTCCGGAATCGGAAATATTAAATATTGTTCGTATCGGAAATGAATTCTGGAACCGGGAATTTAATCGGAAGCGTATCGTACGAATAAGCATCGGACGAGGCCTGCCGGACGAAGGCCCAACATGAAGCCAGGCCATCGCCCAGCAAGCAAAGACGCGCGCCAACGCCTAGCCCAAGGCAGCGCCAGGCCCACCGCAAGGCAGGCCCAGCGCGCCAAGGCAAGGCTGCCCAGCGTGGGCTGCGTGGGCCGAGCGCACGCGTTCGGGCGCCCTCGTGGCTCCGTGCGTGTGTGTTTTGTGTCCATGCACAATTCCTAAATTTATTAGGATTTGGTGTATGATTAAATTCCTATTCCGATTAGGATTATTTAATTAATTAGAGTCCTTGTAGGATTCTAAGTTTAATTAAATCGTATCCTACTAGGATTCCAATTCCCTTTCCAAACCTCTATAAATAAGGGCCTAGGGTCATAATTTATAAAGACGATTGAAGTATTCAAAGGGTAAGTTTTTGAAAGAAAATTCAGCCACACTCTTGCACAATAATAGCCGAAAATTCCTAGCACCTTAAGGGCGATTCTAGTTGGTCAATCTTGAGGCGGATCGATCCGGACATACTGTGGACTATCTACGGAGGGACGACACTTGGAGTCCTAAAGACTTGTTCTTGTTCGGTTCGGGCGCAGCTAAGGAAGGCACGCTACAAAGTGTATGCACCTATACTATGCTAAATGATTATGTGTAAATAATATGCTTTCCTGGCTTTATGGTTTTTCCGCATGATTTATGTATTGTCATATGTATCATAGCCTAACAGCGTTAACTATTAAACTAATCTGAATTGATTTTAACAATATGCAACACATAATACTAGATCGATCATGATTATCTTGTTTAGATTGATTTAAGGGACCTAGCATGATAGTTCAATTTCCCAAGATATTATCTTTATTAGGCGTGATAGAACAATCAGATTAATAGTTTAACAGTTTTATAAAAGGGCGAGGAAAGCGATTAAATCATGCGAAGGGACACATTACGACGCACCCTTGAGAGGTGCGTCATGGTTCTCAGAAAACTAACCACTTTGGCTTTGCTATTTCTCCTTTTATTTAACGAATCTCAAGTTTCCGGGCTTAATTCTTCAGCTACAAGGGACAGGATACGTTCTGTTCGATTTTTGGATCGATTGCGATAGAACGCGGGATCAATTTCGCAGCGTGTGGCTTAGGCTTAGGGGTTGGAGTCAATACTCAGAATATGAATTGTGTGTTGTGTTTATGTCGAATTTGGGGCTGTATTTATAGGGAAGAGTTCGTGGAAAGATAGAATTGTAGAGCTCTAATCCAAGAAGAATTAGGAGAGAACACGTACCCATGTATTTTCAGCGCCCAGAGCCAGGCGTTGAAAATAGGGTCTGGGCCGTATTTCCTTGTCAGATTTGGACTCGTGGAACATGGAGTCTTTGAGACTTATCCGAGTCTTTTAGTGCGTATTAACTTTATGACGGAATGCGTCTGGGCCCGTTACGAACTCTAGGCTCGTTAGGATTTTAATTAATACGTAACTCTTTATTTTCGAATTATACTAGGAATAGGATTCCTCTTGCAAATTCTATCTCATTTAGGATTTATGTTGGAGTGCAACACCTAATTCTGACAGGTTTCTATCTTTTATGTCTTGCCACTTTTAGCAACTACCCGTTACGGCAGTTACTATTTTTAGCAGGTTTCTATAAATAGCAGTTTTGGTTGAAATGAAAAGGGTGATTGACATTCGTTATTTTATAGGATATGCGTTGCCAAGTGGAGATTTATGTTTTCATCATCGAACCTTCCCTTTCGGGAATGGGGACAAAAGTAGGTGTCTACAGTTAGCCCCCACTTTGACTTGGGATGAGACGATGGTCAAAGTACTGGACGGAGTGCGTCACACAAGCCACAATGTATGTGACTTGTTTTGCGAGGGTCTCACGAGCCCCCGAGTGATAACTTTTGACTTAAGGGTCATCACTTGAAGTGTCGACATATCCCTCACGTGTCATTGGGATTTGTCAACGGATAGTATAGAAACTCCCTCACTTTGTCATTGGAAGTATCTAAAGATGTGTAGAAACTCCCTCACTTTGTCATTGGAAGTAGCTACAGATGTTTTCGAAATCAAAGCTATAAAGTGTAACTGGGCCTGGCCAAGCCCAATCACGAGGTAAAAATGTTTTTAAAGATTCTCATTTTCAGGGTTAGCTAAACGAGAAAACCCCCTTGTTTTTATGGGACGTAAAACGAAGGAAAATCCAGCACATCGTTTTTTTTTGGAAAAACGGAAAACCAATCCTTTAATTTTTGGAAAAAGGGAAAACCGAAAAAAGTTATCGCTACGGCGACTAAAGACCTGCGCGGTTAGTGGCGCAGACCGCGCCGGCTTAAGATGGCGAGCCTGTCTGCTGAGGGTGGACGCCCCGTCCGATAGAAGTGGACGAATCTGTTTCGAAATCTGTTTGTGGTTTTTTGAAAATAAGGACCTACGCGGTTTGTGACGTAGACCCCGCCGGCTGAAGATGGTGAGCCTGTCCGCTAAGGGTGGACACCCCGTCCGATAGGAGTGGACGAATCTATTTTGAAATTTGTTTTTTTGAAAATAAGGACCTACACGGTTTGTGACGTAGACCCCGCCGGCTGAAGATGGCGAGCCTGTTTTTTTGTTTTTGAAGATTTTTCGAAAACTGAGGACCTGCGCGGCTAGTGACGCAGACCCCGCCCGCTGAAGGTGGGCGAACCTTGTCCGCTGAGGGTGGACGTCCCTGAATTAGTTTTTTCGATTTGGAACTCGCGAGGTTCGTGGCGCGATCTTGCCCGATTGAGGTGGGCAAGTTCCTATTTCTTTTGTTCATCATGATTTCTTTTGAGAATTTCTTTTTTTATTCATTTCTGTAGGAGCGAATTCTTTCGAGGGATGCTCGGATTTAGTTGCAACCTGAATGTGGGTTGACAACGTGTTTAGACGGACCATTGTCTTGTGGTCATCTTCTTTCATGGTTTTGAGCTAGTCTTTACGGCTCAATTTTGCCATTACCTGGGTCCTTGATTGGGGGACCATGTATAAGTATCAACGGCGACCTTTGTCTTGAGGTCGTAAATCGGTTTTATCTTTTGAGGGAAAGAAATATCAAGACAACGGATATCTTACACAAAGAGGGGAGTCACGCGTGCCCCGACAGCGAATATTCGCTGTCTGGGAAGTATTTTCAGCGCCCAGCTCTGGGCGCGAGAATTCCTAACGCCCAGGTCTGGGCGTTGAAAATGTAAAGGGAGGTTCGGTCTTTAAATGCCGCGGACCGTCTCCTTCCCTTCCCATTTCCACCATTTTCGCTCAAACTTCCTCTCATCTTACTGATTTTTTCCACTCGTTTTCTTCATTTTTCTTCACGAATTCTACTCCAAATCACTTCCTAATCCTCCCAATGTGAGTAATTTTCAGTAATTTTAAGCTTTTTTTCTCAATTTATAGCATTCTTGTCAAGTGTTCTTGAGCTTGAAATTGATTTGAGGGTTTTTGATTTTGTGCCCCTTTCTTTCAATTAGATAGTTGAAAATGTTCTACATGACATGTTAATTAGTTTGTGCATGTTAATTTTCGCAAGTATGTTGGTTTTTGTTGAATTTGGGCATATTTATACTAGCCCCCAAGTGTACCTACGATTCTTAGTATTTTCTTGCAATGTAGGTATTCTTGGTATATTGCTTGCGTTCCTCATAATTTATGAGTGACAAATTATGGAAGAATTTCAATTTTTGTCGGAGTTAATTTTTGTTTAGGGAAATTTTGCTCAATATGAACTTAGTATCATGCTTTAGGGAACAGAAATTGTATGACTCCATTTCATGAGCGGAATGCACTCTTTAGGGATTGGTGTGAGTGCCAATTTTGTTAAAGGTATAATGCCTTATTGTTGTATCGTTGACCAGCATGTCAGACGAGTCGTCACCGTCCTCTGGTGGCCACGCGGAGCGTGGTATGACGCGTCAGTCCACTGGCGCGGGACCCCTATGGGTGGGTCCTGAGTACTACGACGGTCGGGACCTGCACTACGACCTGGAGCATCACGTGACCACCCGCCTTCACGCGAGGAGGGATACTACAGTTCGTGGCTATGGTGCAGCGATGAGCGAGACTGTCTTTGATTACCTGAGTTCGGATGCCCAGGCTTTGGTGAGGGAGAGTTCGCTGTTCCCGGTGGTTGAGACTTTCTGGGAGATACTGCGACTCAACATCTCCCTATCTTTTCTGCGGTCGTTCATGAGGTGGTGGTGGGATACCACCAACACTTTCCACTTTCCTTGGGGTGAGATGACCATTACTCCCGAGGACTACACTGCTTTGACGGGCTTGACCTTTACAAGGATCCCCGTTCGTCTGAGGTCAGATGGCCCGCTGCCGACCGTAGCTGAGGGTTCTAAGCTCATGGGCTCGTGGCTGGGTCAGAGATTGCCCTCGTACCAGGCCCGTGGGATACCCTATGCTGACTTGATGTGGGGCCTGGAGCGTGGGTGGAGGAGTCGCCTTTGAGACAGGCCCGACTGTTCTACCTCCATTTTATCACTTCCACTTTCCTGTCGGGTCCTACTGACACCTTTGACCCGAGGTGGATAGGCTTGGTGGAGCACGTGTCTTTGCTAGGCGACTACTGCTGGGGTGATTTGGGCTATGCGACGCTCGTAGGCCAGATGAGTTTGGCAGTGCGAGACTCGGACCCGCGTAGGCATCACTTTGTCATTGCATTGGCGGGAGTGCCGCGTTTGATTGAGGTATGTGCCTAGCTCTCCTTTTTGCTTTCTTGCCTTATTGGGCCTTTTGATGTATTTTTTTGTTTTTTCTTTTATAGCTGTGGGCCTTCGAGCATCTGCCTTGGCTGTCCCCCCGAAAGGGGCAAAGGCCTTTGGAGTACCCTGCCGGTCGTCGTTGGGGTTGGAAGAAGAAGCTGACGGCGCGTCCGCCGCCCGATACCGTGTGGGATCTTATCCGGGACGGGAACCCCGAACATGTGAAGCACCTTTTCCTTTATCTCGTATCTCATCATTTTTTTTATTGTTTCTGTGTGCTAGATCTGATTGTGTCTGTATTCACGAAATAGGTGGTCTAGACCCCATGGCTTTCTTTTAGGGGTGCATACGCTTCGGTCAGGGATAGTTATGCCCTGAGCCAGATGCGGGTTTTGTTTATTGGTCGCCGTGACCCTGTCTGGTACCTGGGAGAGCGGGTACGTATGCAGACCGTTGGAGTCTTCTGGTGCCTCAGCCTCCACCCGCGACCATGCTGTCTACCCGTTCGATAGGCGAGGCCTGGAGGGTTCATTCGAGGACGGGCGTGCCGGCGAAGGAGTTGGTGATAGCGGGAGCTAGCTATCATCAGTTCATCCTGGACTCTCTTCCTCTCCCGGAGCCCGGTGCTGTAAGTTGCTCTTTTTTATTTATTCTTTTTGCAGTGTTTTCATGTTCGTGCCCATGTGTTTATATTTATCGTGTTTTGTGCAGGAGCAATCTTGACCCTTTGTTAAGGGGATGGGTGCCTCCCGATGCTCGGATCTCATATATTGGGGAGAGTGGATCCGAGGTTGTGGAGACTGTCCCGGAAGGCCGGGTTTTCCATGCTCCGCTCCCTGAGGGAGTACAGGCGGTATGCACCTTGCATTTATGCATCTGTAGACACCTACTTTTGTCCCCATTCCCGAAAGGGAAGGTTCGATGATGAGAACATAAAACTCCACTTGACAACGCATCTCCTATAAAATAACGAATCTCAAACACCCTTTTCATTTCACCCGAAACCTGCTATTTATGGAAACCTGCTACTTATGGAAACCTGCTAAAAATAGTAACTGCCGTAATGGGTAGTTGTTAAAAGTGGCAAGTCATAAAAGATAGAAACCTGTCAGAATTAGGTGTTGCACTCCAACATAAATCCTAAATGAGATAGAGATTACGAGAGAATCCTATTCCTAATATGATTCGAAAATAAGAGTCACGTATTAATTAAAATCCTAACGAGCGTAGAGTTCGTAACGGGCCTAGACGCATTCCGTCACAAGGTTAATACGCACTAAAAGACTCGATTAAGTCTCAAACACTCCGGATTCTAGGAATCCGAATCTGACTAAGAAAACAGCCCAGATCCTATTTTCAACGCCTGGCTCTGGGCGCCGAAATCTTCGGCGCCCAGGCCTGGGCGCTGAAAATACCTGGTACGTGTTTTTTCCTAATTCCTCGTGGATTAGAGTTCTACAATTCTATCTTTCCACGAACTCTTTTCTATAAATATAGCCCATGTTCGACGTGAAAAAAGGGAAAAAAAACACACAATTATTATTCTGAGTATTGACTCTAAACCCCTAAGCCTAAGCCTCACGCTGCAAAACTGATCACGCGTTCTGTCGCAATCGATCCATAAATCGAACAGAATGTATCCTGTCCCATAACTTGAGATTCGTTAAATAAAAGGAGAAATAGCAAAGTCAAAGTGGTTAGTTTTCTGAGAACCGTGACGCACCTCTCAAGGGTGCGTCGTAACGTGTCCCTTCTCTATGATTTAATTGCTTTCCCCGCCCTTTTATGAACTGTTAAACTAATTAAAACTGATTGTTCGATCACGCCTAATAAAGATAATATGTTGGAAAATTGGATTATCATGCTAGGTCTCTTAAAACAATCTAAATCAAATAACCGCGATCGATCTAGTATTATATGTTGCATATTATTAAAATCAACTCAGATTAGTTTAATAGTTAACACATGTCCCTTCAATTATTTATGCTGAGCTAGTAAGGATATCCTGCCTCTGGAGTTATCGAAGAGCGAGTACTCCTCTCGGTAGTTACAGTCCCCCGAACCCTCAATCTCTACCTTGCGGGTGTATGTTGAGAGATCCCCACACCAGGGATCACAAGGGAACCTACGGCCGTCGTGGTCAAACATAATTGCACTCCCTTTATGTCACGATAATCGGGTTTTGTCAGTTTTTCTCATTGTCGTTAAAAACTGAATGGCGACTCCTATATTACTAGTCAATTGGGTGTAAACTCACAGGAAATTCAATTACACTTGATTTGACAAAAAGAAACGTCACACCCACGAGGGACAAGGTCACGCATTAGCCTCGTGCTTTTTCGACCCCCTCACAGTGGCGACCACTAGTGGAAAAAGGGTCATTTGCATCGCACTTTTAAGCACATTTGCGTCGCACATCGTGCGTGGCAAAAGCTCTCGACGCAAATGACTAAAAGTCATTTGCGTCGCACAATTGTGCGACGCAAATGACCCTTATTTGCGTCGCACAATAAGCAAATGTGCGTGGCAAATGACTTTTCAGGCACCATGTTGAAAAGTCATTTGCCACGCACATTAGCTAAATGTGCGACGCAAATGACTTTTAGGCGCCAAAAAAAAAGTCATTTGCCACGCACATTAGCTTAATGTGCGACGCAAATGACTTTCAGGCGCCAAAAAAAAGTCTTTTGCCACGCACATTTGCTTAATGTGCGACGCAAATGACAATTTTAGCGCCAAAAAATTAAGTCATTTGCCTCGCACATTAAGCTAACGTGCGTGGCAAATGACTTATTTTTTTTAAATAAAAAATTCATTTTTTAATATTTTAGTTGGAAATTCCGACATGATCGTCTTTGAAATTAGACGCTTCATTCCCAATACCGGGAATACATTTATAAATAATACCTGTCACAAAAGTTTACAACGTAATTAACGTTCCCAATAAAAGGCAATTAAATTCGTCATAGATCAACCAACATGTTACAACAAACATAAAATTATTACAACAAAGGTACGTAGCTAGCTAGAGATCAAGTTCATATTACAAATTAAGCTAAAAATTCGACATTGTTCATGAAGTAATCTGCCCAAAAATCTTTCACCTCATTAATCTCCTCCGGTGAATAAGGCAATGTTCTTGAAAAATCCTAAAAAAGTGTAAATAATTCAATTTATCAACGATCGATCAATATAATAGTTTTGTGTACTTCAATTTATTATATAAAGTACGTAGTTTATGAGAACATACCTTAGTAAGATCTTGACTATTACCATGATTCATTATTATGTCGTACATAAAACGCATGACGTAGTAGCCACAATCTAGTGATCCCGGTTGTTGAGCACACTAAATGCATTAAAATAAATAACACAAGTAAAATTTCTATCACATTGTATGTTATAATTTTGAAAAACTTGCTTCTTAGGTAAGTAATAAACTAATTATACCTGTGCTGGAATCCATGTTAATTTAGTTCCCTTAGATTGTCCACCTAGTCTCTTGTAACTCCGAAAAGCACTACACATTCGATAAAATATGCAATTATATATACTTTGTTTACACATGTAAATGCAAAGAATATTTTACATGTAAGTGCAATTATATACTTTGTTTACACATGTAAATGCAATTATGTACGTAGTAGCCACATTTAAGGCTAATTGAGTCGTTCTAGGTCATTTTTAGGCAAAAATGATGTTTTCGAACCCAACTTTGAACTAAAGAACCTAAGGAATGTTTTCAAACTTATTACACGTCTCATATGCATAGTTATAACTTTCTAAGGCTCTTTACAATATATTATTTCACATTTAAGGCTAATTGGGTCGTTCTAGGTCATTTTTAGGCAAAAATGATGTTTTCGAACCCAACTTTGAACCAAAGAACCTAAGGAATGTTTTCAAACTTATTACACGTCTCATATGCATAGTTATAACTTTCTAAGGCTCTTTACAATCTATTATTTCACATTTAAGGCTAATTGGGTCGTTCTAGGTCATTTTTAGGCAAAAATGATGTTTTCGAACCCAACTTTAAACTAAAGAACCTAAGGGATGTTTTCAAACTTATTACACGTCTCATATGCATAGTTATAACTTTCAAAGGCTCTTTACAATCTATTATTTCACATTTAAGGCTAATTGGGTCGTTCTAGGTCATTTTTAGGCAAAAATGAAGTTTTCGAACCCAACTTTGAACTAAAGAACCTAAGGAATGTTTTCAAACTTATTACACGTCTCATATGCATAGTTATAACTTTCTAAGGCTCTTTACAATCTATTATTTCACATTTAAGGCTAATTGGGTCGTTCTAGGTCATTTTTAGGCAAAAATGAAGTTTTCGAACCCAACTTTGAACTAAAGAACCTAAGGAATGTTTTCAAACTTATTCTACGTTTAATATGCTTATTTACAACTTTCTAAGGCTCTTTACAATCTATTATTTCACATTTAAGGCTAATTGGGTCGTTCTAGGTCATTTTTAGGCAAAAATGAAGTTTTCGAACCCAACTTTGAACTAAAGAACCTAAGGAATGTTTTCAAACTTATTACACGTTTAATATGCATATTTACAACTTTCTAAGGCTCTTTACAATCTATTATTTCACATTTAAGGCTAATTGGGTCGTTCTAGGTCATTTTTAGGCAAAAATGATGTTTTCGAACCCAACTTTGAACTAAAGAACCTAAGGAATGTTTTCAAACTTATTCTACGTTTAATATGCTTATTTACAACTTTCAAGGCTCTTTACAATCTATTATTTCACATTTAAGGCTAATTGGGTCGTTCTAGGTCACTTTTAGGCAAAAATGAAGTTTTCGAACCAAACTTTGAACTAAAGAACCTAAAGAATGTTTTCAAGCAAATCTTTCAATACAATACAAATTATGTATCAGAATATTGTACCCAATCAATCAATATTAAATCCAGATTCTAATTTGACAGTTGTGCACAAATTACGAAAATCAAAATAAGAAAAAGGGATGAAGTGAAGCTTGCCAGATGAGAAGACCAGATTAAAGTGACTGGATCTGCTTGTGTTTCTTGGTTTCGCCATAGTTGTAGATATTTTGATTGTGTGCGTGACTTAGAATTTTAGGAGATATATGATGAGGAATATGCACACTGATATCATGACAGAAGATCTCTATCCTGGATATAAAAATGGAAGATGTTAGAAATCAAATCTATGAAAAATCAAGATATGACTTTCAATACAAAGATGGGATGCATTACCAACGGTGATAGTCACAGTTAAGGCAAAGAACTTCAAGAAAGTCCAGCAACTGGTGAAAATAAACACTCTTTAGGCTGGCTTGGTTTTGTTCTTGTTTCAACTGGCTGCTGCCAGAATTGCTGCTTTCTACTTCTGCCAGAACTGCTGCTGCTGCTTCTAGCTTGTAATCGATAACTGTTGTTGCCAGAACACCTGCTGCTGCTGCTGCTGCTGCTGCTGAAGCTATGTTCACCAGTGCTCGGACGCTCAAGGGATGAAAGATGTCACCCAATGGATGACCGAACCAGGCAGAGTCGGCCAGCAGATAATTGACGGCCTCAGAAGGATTACATGAGCTGTACTTTGGTTGCAAACCATCTCCATGGTGTCGCACCCCGATGCTGCTCCATGCCACCCTATTCCACAACATGCTCCTCTTGTTTCCTTGATGCCTACCACCCAAAAATTCACATACCATCACTACCAACATCACAACAGAATCAGCTTAGAGACATAATTATGCATATATAACTGCATAAGTAACACTAAGTATTGTACAACATTATAACCAGCATTGTTACAAGATCATAGGTTAAAAACAGTTCCACCAATGTAATGTAATGAAAGTGCTTACCATAGTGTTTAGGGTTGGACAAGATACGCATGAAGCCTTGGTAAACATCACAGAACACAAACTGGGCATCAGAGAGCTCCAAAGGTCAGTTATGTGATCCAACAAAAGCTGATTATGTTGCGAAATATACTGATTGATCTCATTGACACAACCTCTTGTACTTTTAATATTTCTGCCGGAATGAAAGTACCAGTCAACCACCGTCCTAGTAGCTCATTCCATCTGCAAGACACGTGGATGCTTCTTAGAGAGTTTACTGGCTTCAATCTTAACCATTTCCTTGTATTCTTAGCGAGTTTACTCGCTTCAAACCCTAGCTTCTTCTTGCTCCGGCCATCTTTCTCTTCTTTTCCTCAAGTAGAGACAAAAGGTAGTCAAGATCCTTCACAGACACGTCACTGCCCTGTCTACATATTATAGATTATTCAAAGAGTGAACTCCAATTTAAAAAGCGATATATCACTATTAAAACATCCAACTCCACAGAGTTTCTGACAACGATTGTAACTAATAAGTAATTCCAAATTGCCACAGAAAGAAAGGTCGTGTAGAAACTTTAATCACCAAAAAGAGCATATTCCAAGACAACTGCTCCGAGTCCACTTCATAACTACGAAATTTATACATTGGTTACATGTCTAATTGCCAAATCACCAGTTTCGTGATCTAATTACCAACAGCAATTGAAAATTACAGTGTTCGATCATGTTCAATTCAATGATATGCAAGTGTTCGACAACTATCTTTTGTTAAGTCTTCACAAAATTTGAAGAAAATAAATAAAACAAGAACACAAAAAGGAGAAGCCAACAGAACTAGAGGAAACCTCTGTCAATCCGGGATTGCTTCTACACCTAACACAAACAACTCTTGTATGTTATCTTCAGCATCTACGGAGGCAGTATACGTAATATTCAAGCACATATTACCAAACAGCTTCTGTGGCAACAACATGAAAATCCTTACGGGACCTTAACAACATCTAGTATTTAACATAACAGAAAATAATAGTGAAGCTCTTTACCTGAAAGAAAAATAAAGAAAATAATGCCAAGTTGCCAACGAAAGGGTTTCTTCACAAGTTCCCAATTAAAACATGGAGTACAAAAATGAGAGCAACAGAATTTGGCAAATTGAATTAATATTATCCATACATTTGATGATATAAAAAATATATTGCAGCAAGAGAAATTGCACTTCACTCTCAACATTTTGATTTTTTCAGGAAACCAGACCAATACAAGTCAGAAGACCAATACTACAAGGATATAAGGGTAAAGCTGAAAATTAATTTAAACAACAATCAAAATCATAACACATTTCTCCCAAATACATCCAAATCTCACAAAATAATAGCAATTCCGTGCCTAAAACCTACAGAATAGCAGTCCAATGCCAAAAAAGTAAAATTCTAAACAACGAAATTCTAAGAATTATCAGCGCATTTTTCCGTCAAAAATCAAACGAACTCAAAACCTTAACAGTCAAGAGACAATGCACAATTAAAATTAAAATGAACAATTAAAATTCAATATCCACAAAAATTCAATCTTAATATCAAAATTAAAATTCAATCTTTAAATATACCTAGGAGAGGAGAGAAGACAGTGACCAGGAGCGGAGGAGTGGGCGGCGGCGTGGGCGGCTGCCGTGGAAGGCGGCGTTAACACGGAGCAGCGACACTAATTAGTTTGAGTTGAACGACGCAGGGGAAGAAGAGAACGAGCAGCAGGTTGACGAGGAGGACGAACAGCAAGTTGAACGGCGCAGGGGAAGGAGAGAACGACGCAGAAGGAGGGAAGACGACGGCAGTGAAGCTGGTAAACGGAAGGGTGAAGCCGATGAGAAAGGAAGTTTTGGGCTTAACTGGTTTCGATAGATTTAGGTCATTTGGAGCAAGTCAGAATATTGAAGAAAACAATTAAAAGGTGAGCGCGAATTTGAGAAAAAATTAAATTCACAAACACCTGTGCGTCGCAGCTTTATTAAACTGCGAGGAAAATGACTCTAAGATGTTCTCAGAGTCATTTGCGTCGCAGATTAATAAAACTGCGACGCACTTGATTGATTAAATTGCGTCGCTGTTTTACTAATCTGCGACGCAAATGACTCTGGGAGCATTTTAGAGTCATTTGCCTCGCTGTTTAATAAAGCTGCGACGCAAATGACTAAATTTTATGCTAAAATTTGTCATTTGCGTCACATGTTTAGATTGGCGATGCAAATGCAGCGATGCATTAAACGTTTTTGCACTAGTGGACTCTGCTGGGGATAGTGAAGGAAATACTCGTGCTCGTAGGTAATCAAAATAGCCGAAGGGTGAAATGATCCTACCCCGCGTTTATTTCCCCATCAAGTTGGGACGACCTGAAAATCAGCATATTAATGTGAACGGACAGAACCGCATAACGAATCTTGGCTCCCTTGGTGTTTCATCTCGGGAGTTGGGACTAAGGATACCCATCGCCAACCGGGGGGTGCATACGCTTCGAATGTTGTCCACTCGGCACTTTCGCTAGTAGTACACCCGTCCCAAACCCAATCGCTCGCCCATTAGGTCCCTCTCATTGGTGCATGCCCCCTTGGCTTACATCGTGATTGGCCTCTTGGGCGAAATTCGTCTGTTGAAGGCACTACCTCGACCGGGGCATGTGTTGGATCTGCGATAGAAGCGGTACCAAGCCAGGCGCAAAAACTACCCATAGAAGCCTATCATAAACTACGTGACACATCATTATTGCTTCATGATGTAATGCTAGTTATGTGTAGCGAAATATATGATTGTGTGCGACAAACTATCCTAGAAAAACCAACGACCTTAAAAATCGCCCAAACATTCATAAACCAATTTGCCAAAGAGTTATACCGAAATACGTGTTCCGCAAACCCGAACGATCGCCACAAAAATAAGCGACGCTCGGGATGGCCTGTAACGAATCCCACAAACGCTGCACAACGCGTAAAGGACGTTATTGGGCAAGCACGCAAAATCGAAGTCGCATAAACAAAAGTAGACGCAAACAGGAAACGAGAACCAGCCAGGGACGCATTTTCAACGCCCATGGCTGGGCGCCAGAATTTCTCACGCCCTACGCTGGGTGCTGAAGTTGCTGCTTGGCCTTCTGGTCAGGCGCAGCAGCCTCGGTGCCCACGCAAAAGCAAAATACGGAGCACAAAAAACCGTTCGTAAAAAAAAATTGCTACGAGGGCGTAAGAAAAAGCACTCGATTCTAAAAGCGACTCGTAAAAAATAAATAACTCTTTGTGTCGTTGTTAGGCCTCCTACGACGACAATGCTCGGCACCAAAACCGAACATGCTAATAATTATGAATGTCACACGGGCAGGTGTTTCGAAAATCCAAAGAATGACCAAGAGAAAGAACTAAAAGTGTACCAACAAAAGAAAGAGTGAAAAACCAATAGAGAGAGTCGAAGTCTAGACTAAGTAATACTTGAAACTTTGCGGCCTAAACTTTAGCTTATCGTATGCATAGGACTGGTCCTGCCACTTGGTGTCGATCAGGAAATCAACGGTTAGTGCGTCTCGAAGATACATCGCCAACACCAGGTTTAGTGACTCCAAGCTCCGTCCGTCATCCCTCATTTCAAGGATCTCCGCTTCTCCAACCTCGATTCACACCCTCAAACATGTCCATCGAAGAATTGCGAGACCAGATGGCTCAAATGACCCAACTCATGGGCCAACTGAAAATGGAAAACGAAGCCTTAGCGGCTGCACAAGCCAAAAATAACCTCGATAACGAGAAGAGGATTGAAAAAATGGTCCTACAGCAAACCATGGGGAGAAAGTACTTCTCCCTCGATCCTGAACCTTTTCCTGGCAAACTACCAGAAAAGTTTATTTCATCTGACTTACCAAAGTTTAAAGCCACGGACAATCCCCGTGATCATCTATTGAGCTTTGTGAATGCCATGAACTTGAAAGGCGTGGACAAGTCCATGTATTTACCTGCCTTTCCTTTGTCCTTGGAACCTGTGCCGCTCAAATGGTACTATCACCAGGACCCTAAGCTCTTCCCCACTTGGGAAGACTTTGTCAATGTCTTCATCAAGCAATACTCGTCGAACATGGATTTTCAAGTCACCATGCGCGAGCTGGAAGTTCTCTTCCAAAAGAAAAATGAGGGTTTCACAACCTACTTTGCTAGATGGAGGGATCAGGCGGCCCAACTAATCAATAGGCCTCCCGAAACAGAATTGGTCCAAAAATTCATTAACAACCTGGACCCGGCTTACAGACAACACCTTAGGTACCTGGGACTTGACACTTTCAAAAGAGTTTATGATGTGGGAATAAGGATCGAGGACGATCTCGCAAAAAAAATACCAAGTAAACCCGCATACAAAAGCAACACCTACAACAGGGGCAACACATCTCAAGCCCAAGAAGTCCATGCCGTAGAGGAGACTCCCGCCAGAAGAAGCCCTGGAAGATGGGTCCGAGACCGAAAGTTTGCCCCACTCGGGTCGACTTTGGTACAAGCCTTCGAAAGACTAACCAATCAAGGAAAGTTGAGACCTATAGGCCCCACCCGTGAACCTCCTGTCAAGAGAAAATATTGGGTCGAAGGTACTTATTGCAAATTCCATCAAGGAAATGGACATGACACTGAAAACTGCTGGAACCTAAAAAATACAATCCAGGACATGATAGAGGATGAAGTGATACCTCTCCCTAACGTTGGCAAACCCAACAACAACAAGAGCCCACTCGGCTCTTGTCACATCTCTCTCAACCAACCAGAAAATGAGAACTTTGACCCTACGGTGTACATTACACCACAAGGTACACCACTCGCTGTGGTCCCTATGGATCGAATCGAGAGAGAAGTGTGCGGTGTGTGGGATGATGAGGCTGAAGATATTTATCTATCTCAAGTGTCGGACCAGGACCTCTTTACTGAAACTTGGCCCGGGTATGCTCTCATTGACACCACCCCTCAGGATCCCAAGGTCGACAACCTCACCCACCTCCTATGGACGATATCCCAGTTAGGCAAACTCCTGAGAATGGACGGCACACCACCGTCGCGGAAGTCATTGAAAATCCTCTCTTGAAACAACTAAAAAGAACTAAAGCCGAAATTACCATCTGGGATCTCATGTGTACTTCAAAGGAACATCGCGAAAAGCTTATTCGCTCACTCGACCTCATCTCAGTACCTACATATATCACACCTGACTCATTGGTTAGCCATGTCACGAGAGATGCCGGAGAAAAGGCCATAGTTTTCACTGACAAAGACTTGCCCAAAGAGGGGGGTGCTCACAATAAAGCCCTCTATCTAGTAGTTGGATGCAAAGGACAAAACATCCCCCTAGCGCTCGTAGATAACGGTTCGGCGGTTAATGTTTGCCCATTGCGAACCGCCCATTGCTTGGGGCTAGTAAACGATGACTTCCAAACCTCCACGCAAGGGGTACGAGCTTATGATAACTCCCGAAGGCCTGTGTTGGGAAAAATCAGCCTTACCATACAAACCGGGCCTGTGGCACGCACCACGGAGTTTCAAATAATCGACATCAAGCCCACTTTCAACCTCCTCTTGGGGCAACCTTGGCTCCATGACTTAGGAGGTGTGGCTTCTACCTTGCACCAAATGGTTAAACTTAACCATAACGGGGTAATACTAGAAATCCGCGCCCCTCCTCTCGACGTCAGTTGTACTATGGTTGGAACGGCCGAAACTGCAGACGACCTTTACGGGTTTCAAATGGAAGAAGCAATCCAGTTCATCGAAGACTATGATCCAGCATTCCTAGACCCGCACGCATCCCGATTCATCCCTAGAATGCTGTTAGCTCAAGGTTATTTCCCTGGAACCCCATTGGGCATAAGGAAGAACGAATGCACATTCCATCCTTTACCCAAAAAATCTACTCCCTTTGGCTTAGGCTATGAACCACCGGAGGAAGATATTGCTGACCGCCTGTCTGGGCTACGCCTTAACAAGGCCAAACAAACCACCCTCCTTCCCCCGTATCAAAGAACCCTTAACGGAATGTTCGTTCGGGAAGGAGAAGGACACCCATGCTGTGATTTCCCTGAACCCTTCGTTCAGGATGGCTTGCTAAAACCAGGATTTGAAATCTTCCATGACTGCCACACCTTGGATGAGGCACCCCACCTCACCAAGACTAAAACAGCTGAAATATTGGACGACCAGACTCTATGGACATTGTTTAAAGAATCGAGGCCTATGGAGGACGAGACTGTGATGACTACCCTAGCTTTACAAGATGAAGGTTTCGATCCAACCCGGTTAATCGCTCCTGCATCAACACTAGAAGAGACCGAGAACGGATGGGTGAAGACATATCAGTGGGTCAATGCAAAAGGAATAGAATTCAAGTTGAGTACCGGTGAAGGACCAAAGTTTTACGAGACTAAACCCAAGGCTTGAGCCACATAGAGCACCGTAGTAAAAAGCGCCTAGTAGTTCTTTAGATTGGTAAAAAAAAAAAAGACTTTAGATGGTCCTAAGACCCCTTAGAATATAGGTTAATTTTATTTCAGTGTGTTTTCCTTACTTTCCAAATTAATAAAGGCGTAATATTCTCCTAAAATTTTTATTCTAACACTAAGTAAGCACCAAATGTACTTGCAAAATACAAAAATAAAGAGGCGGCCCACTCTAGGCCCAACAAACGAGGCCCACTCGGTCTTGAAATAGTGCCATGGGAACCAATTCCCAAAACCCACAAAATAAACCGCACCATCCCCTTCATATCCCCAAAACATAAAGGTCAACCAGTGTCATCATAAAAGTCAATCCATGCAACCCAAAGAAATCGAAGGAAATCAAAATCCAAAACAAATGCAAATGTTGCTTAAAAAGGGAATTAATAAAATGTAACCCCACCATACCCTTCAAAAACGACACGTACCTCAACCCACCTCAAAAGCCTACAGAAAGATCTTCATAACTCCCGCACCCTAACCCCATTTTCAAAATCGTTTCGAGTCACGAATAGAAAAAATTAATCCGGACAAGAATGCGTCTCACGCTAACAGTCAAAAAAGCCTCCGAAATAGCCTCAAAATCAATTTTTATACAAGTAAAAAGCAAAGCACTAAAACGAAGAAAAAGAAATAAATGCAAGAACACGTGAAGCAAAGCGTCAAAAACGACCGCCAGAAATCATTTTCAGCGCCCAGGGCTGGGCGCCGAAATCTTTGACGCCCCAGCCTGAGCGTTGAAACTCTCTGCCTGGCTAAATTTTTTTAGAAGTGCTCGTCATTTTATCCGCACTTAACGGAAAAATAACGAACACTTGGGGGGTACAACACGTATCCAAATATGCTCACCAAAAAATGGTAGTCGAATTTCATTTTTTACGCGACTCACGGCAAAAAAACGTTAGACGAAAATAATGATAATACTTCACTCATTTGACCGGTTAAGTAATATGCTTCCACCTCAGGGCATGTCTATTAAAATCCGGCATCTTGGAATTTATTCTAGCTAGAACTACGCGCGACCTGATTCTGACAAGATACGTAGGCAATCCTTACCAAGGATTCGGTCCAATAAAAAAAACATATATAAATTGTGCAAAAAGTGTTAGACATATGAAAATATAAAAAAGAGGAGAAACAAAAAATGAAAATGAAAAATAAAATACGCCTTTATTGAAAAATAATAAGAAGGAAAACAAAGTGCTAAGATATGAAAAAAACAAACACAACTGAAATAAATAAAGGGCACCTACACCCTAGCAACAACTACACTACTCTAGTTCTCCCGGATCATCAAATAAAGTCTTGTAGAGGGCAATGTTCGCAGGATCCACCCCCACAGTCTTCTGCGCTGCCCCTATATCAATCTCCATAAGAACCGACACCTGGACACTAACTTCCAAAGATGCCAAGGCTTCAGAAACATTCTCGGTTATAGCCCGCTCAGCCTCAAGGGTACAGACAATGGTGGGAGGAGAATTATTATCATCAACTAGACCAGCCACTGTTTCTACAGGCGACTGAGCCTTCCTAACCTATACATTGTTCCGGCGACGATCTCCGCGAGAGCCTGCACTTCTTTTAACAACAGCAGGCCCCTTCATATTAGGCATCTTTTTAGGCCTAGAACTGGAACGGGGAGGAACTTCCTTTCGCTTTCGATCAGAACGAGCTTTCACAGTCTTAATACCATGGGTGCGAGGATTGGCAGAATCACGGCCCTCATATCTGACCCGAATGCGAGGTATCAAAAGCTCAGCCGGCTCCCCATTTCGAGCCTCGGTCCTCACAGCCTTATCATCGGAGCTCATCCACAACTTGTAGTTTTCAGAAAGACCCACAAAGCCATTTGTAGTTACGGCCCAACGCGGGAGACCATCATAATACTTAGCCCACGCTTGAACCCGTGCTTGTGAAAAGGCCGCTACTTTAGGTGGTACCGTATCAGAAAAGGGGATAGTCTGCCTTAAACCGTATTGACGCATGACTCGGTAAGGGAAAATATAAGTGGGCCGAGATAGCCACAACAAGGAAACATAAACCGATACATCAGAATCCCCCGTCATAGTAGTCAAACCCCACCATGGTACCACCCACTTAATAGAACATATACCATGAGTAAAAAAGGAGGCCCACTCGGCCTCGTCCTGGCCTCGGTGCAAATATTTTCGGTTACCCAAGGCTATAGGGCGATAATGTTTAGGATCGGCAGGAGTTTCCAAGAGCCTAAGCCGTTCCACGAGCCAAATCTGCGAAAAACGTGTACGATAAAAAAAAATAATAAAAAGAAAAACGGTTCCTGGGGCGCAGTTTCAATGCCCAGGACCAGGCGCCGATAATTCTAGCGCCCAGCCCTGGGCTCTGAAACTCAGCCCCAAGGCAGGACGAATAAAAAAATATATATGCAAAAAAACGTATACGTGCGCAAAGAAAAAAAATCGATTACCTGCAGTAATAGGGGGCTTCCCTTAAAATATTCAGATTTGGCATCCTTCTTCAGCTCATCCGCACTCAGCAAAGTCTCGGCAACAACCAACGGCATAATAGAATAGCAACTTTCCATCTGGCTAATGAAGGGGATCAACCTTATGTCACCGAACTCACCATTGTTATTCGACAGCAAATAATGATTCAACAAGAAAAATACAAGGGCTCGAATATTCAATTTCTGTTCGGTCATATTCTTACTAGGCCTAAAGTGGTGTTTTACAAGTTTTGCCAAATTAACCTCATCACCTACGACAATTTCAGCAAGCATGTTAGCATCTAGTCCTAGGAAAGCCCCTATGGTTGTTTTACCCTCTTCAATAGTGCCAGGAGTGGCAGGGGTAGCATTAGTAGGATAACCAAGGATCGCAGCAAATTCATCTGGCAAAGGATATATTTCGTTGCCCCGAAAGAAAAAAATATGATGATCGGAATCCCAAAAGCTTAGGGCTGCATGCAGAAAATTATAGTCAATGTTAATTTGTTGTAAGCCTAAAAGTGCCTCTAAGTGGTATTCTTTCAACAAAGCCTTTTCTGTAGGAGTAAGGGCCCGTAGCCAACGCCTAACAGCCCGTTAGAGTGAGAAAATAGGAATCGACATGACGAAAGCAAGGAGTAACTAAAACACAGCAAAGAAAGAAGGAAATTGAGAGTGATGGAAAATAGGGACGTATCTAGCCCCTATATATAGCTGAACGCATCAAGTGACACCCTGATCCCATTCGGAAACGCGTTAAGAAATCCGAAAGTTAAAATTCGCCAGGAAAGGACTTTCAGCGCCCGAAGCTGGGCGCCGAAATAATTAACGCCCAGCCTTGGGTGCCGAAAATGCAGCCCAAGGCCCAGATTTCACAAAACGCGGAACAGGAAAAGACTTAAAACCGTGTTGCTAGACACGAGGCCCTATTGCAATTAAGATCAAGCCCAAAAGCACCTTTAAGCTCCCAAATAGCAATGGTAAAACTTGGTCGAAACTTAGACTTGTCTCAAGGAACATTTATGTACACTTTTCAAAACAAATATGAAATATCAAGGTCATTCTTCGAAACACCAAAAAATGTTGTTACGTCGTTGGTTTCTCAAATAAAAATGTTTGTCTGTCAAAAGATTAATCCAGGCCAGGCTAAACCGGATGATATTAAACCTTGTCGCCCCAAGACTGAAGTCGCACCCCATGACTTCGCCAAAATAGCACACCACTATGAAAGGTCGCTCGCACATACGAGCACGACCCCAAACATGATTAAAAGACATTATGAAGTATGCGAAAAATGACCATCAAAGCCCAAGTGCTTGGGGGCTCGCGAAAAGTATACTCCAACGAAGAGTGCGCAATCGAAATCACATTCCCGGACTATGCTATACGCCGTCCCATGTTTGGATGATCTCAAAAGAACAGGTTCAACCTCAGAAAAGGGTCGTCATTGACACTTGTACATGGTCCTCTGATAAAAAACCAAGTGGTGGCAAAAATCGAGCCATAAAGACTAGCTCAAAACCACGAAAGCAGACGGTCGCAAGACAAAGGTCCGTCTAAACCCGTTGTCAACCCACGTTCAGGTTACAACTAAATTCGAGCATCCCTCGAAAGAATTCGCTCTTGCAAGAATGAACGAAACAAATTCTCAAAAAAAAGAAATCACGATGAAAAAATAGGAAACTTGCCCATCTCAGTTGGCAAGATCACGTCACGAACCACGCGAGTTCCAAAACGAAAAACGAATTCAGGGACGTCCACCCTCAGCGGACAGGGTTCGCCCACCCTCTGCGGGCGGGGTCTGCGTCACTAGCCGCGCAGTTCCTCAGTTTTCCAAAAATAAAATTTTCAAAATTCAAAATGAAACAGGCTCGCCATCTTCAGCCGGCGGGGTCTACGGCGCAAACCACGTAGGTCCTCATTTTCAAAAAACAAACACAAAACAAATTTCAAAATAGATTCGTCCACTCCTATCGGACGGGGTGTCCACCCTTAGCGGACAGGTTCGCCATCTTTAGCCGGCGGGGTCTACGTCACAAAACCGCGTAGGTCCTTATTTTCAAATTTCAAAAACAGATTCGTCCACTTCTATCGGACGGGGTGTCCACCCTTAGCGGACAGGCTCGCCATCTTTAGCCAGCGGGGTCTGCGTCACTAACCGCGCAGGTCCTTAATCACTACAACGATAACTTTTTCTGGTTTTCCGTTTTTTCCAAAAAAGAACGATGTGGGTAGCTTCCCTTTTTTCCAAAGATTGGTTTTCCGTTTTTCCAAAAAAGAACGATGTGAGTAGCTTCCCCTTTTTCCAAAGATTGGTTTTCCGTTTTTTCCAAAAAAGAACGATGTGAGTAGCTTCCCTTTTTTCCAAAGACTGGTTTTCCGTTTTTCCAAAAAGAACGATGTGAGTAGCTTCCCCTTTTTCCAAAGATTGGTTTTCCGTTTTTCCAAAAAAAGAACGATGTGAGTAGCTTTCCCTTTTTTTCAAAATTTAAAAGAATGGTTTTCCGTTTTTTCCAAAAAGAACGATGTGCTGGATTTTCCTTCGTTTTACGTCCCATAAAAAAAAGGGGGTTTTCTCGTTTAGCTAACCCTGAAAATGAGAATCTTTAAAAACATTTTTACCTCGTGATTGGGCTTGGCCAAGCCCAATTACACTTTATAGCTTTGATTTCGAAAACATCTGTAGCTACTCCCAATGACAAAGTGAGGGAGTTTCTACGCCTCTTTAGATACTTCCAATGACAAAGTGAGGGAGTATTCTATACTATCC
Organism: Spinacia oleracea; assembly: GCF_020520425.1. Lineage (NCBI taxonomy): Eukaryota > Viridiplantae > Streptophyta > Magnoliopsida > Caryophyllales > Amaranthaceae > Spinacia > Spinacia oleracea. Next base: position 16,228,760 of record NC_079490.1, read on the forward strand.
GTTGACAAATACCAATGACACGTGAGGGATATGTCAACATTTCAAGTGATGACCCTTAAGTCAAATGTTATCACTCGGGGGCTCGTGAGACCCTCGCAAAAACAGGTCACCATGGTTTGTGCGACGCACTCCGTCTAATACTTTGACCATCGTCTTACTCCAAGACTCAGTCAAAGTGGGGGCTAACTGTAGACACCTACTTTTGTCCCCATTCCCGAAAGGGAAGGTTCGATGATGAGAACATAAAACTCCACTTGACAACGCATCTCCTATAAAATAACGAATCTCAAACACCCTTTTCATTTCACCCAAAACCTGCTATTTATGGAAACCTGCTACTTATGGAAACCTGCTAAAAATAGTAACTGCCGTAATGGGTAGTTGTTAAAAGTGGCAAGTCATAAAAGATAGAAACCTGTCAGAATTAGGTGTTGCACTCCAACATAAATCCTAAATGAGATAGAGATTACGAGAGAATCCTATTCCTAATATGATTCGAAAATAAGAGTCACGTATTAATTAAAATCCTAACGAACCTAGAGTTCGTAACGGGCCCAGACGCATTCCGTCACAAGGTTAATACGCACTAAAAGACTTGATTAAGTCTCAAACACTCCGGATTCTAGGAATCCGAATCTGACTAAGAAAACAGCCCAGATCCTATTTTCAACGCCTGGCTCTGGGCGCCGAAATCTTCGGCGCCCAGCCCTGGGCGCTGAAAATACCTGGTACGTGTTTTTTCCTAATTCCTCGTGGATTAGAGTTCTACAATTCTATCTTTCCACGAACTCTTTTCTATAAAGATAGCCCATGTTCGACGTGAAAAAAGGGACAAAAAACACACAATTATTATTCTGAGTATTGACTCTAAACCCCTAAGCCTAAGCCTCACGCTGCAAAACTGATCACGCGTTCTGTCGCAATCGATCCATAAATCGAACAGAACGTATCCTGTCCCATAACTTGAGATTCGTTAAATAAAAGGAGAAATAGCAAAGTCAAAGTGGTTAGTTTTCTGAGAACCGTGACGCACCTCTCAAGGGTGCGTCGTAACGTGTCCCTTCTCTATGATTTAATTGCTTTCCTCGCCCTTTTATGAACTGTTAAACTAATTAAAACTGATTGTTCGATCACGCCTAATAAAGATAATATGTTGGGAAATTGGATTATCATGCTAGGTCCCTTAAAACAATCTAAATCAAATAACCGTGATCGATCTAGTATTATATGTTGCATATTATTAAAATCAACTCAAATTAGTTTAATAGTTAACACATGTCCCTTCAATTATTTATGCCGAGCTAGTAAGGATATCCTGCCTCTGGAGTTATCGAAGAGCGAGTACTCCTCTCGGTAGTTACAGTCCCCCGAACCCTCAATCTCTACCTTGCGGGTGTATGTTGAGAGATACCCACACCAGGGATCACAAGGGAACCTACGGCCGTCGTGGTCAAACATAATTGCACTCCCTTTATGTCACGATAACCGGGTTTTGTCAGTTTTTCTCATTGTCGTTAAAAACTGAATGGCGACTCCTATATTACTAGTCAATTGGGTGTAAACTCACAGGAAATCCAATTACACTTGATTTGACAAAAAGAAACGTCACACCCACGAGGGACAAGGTCACGCATTAGCCTCGTGCTTTTTCGACCCCCTCACAGCATCTTTCTTATTTTTTGTTTTCTTTTGTTACTGACATTCCCTTTTCAGGTTCCGGCCGTACGGCCAATGCGATGGTGGGGGTGATCAACCGGTTGAAGTTTGCAATGATTCGGGCCCGATCTGCACTTTCTTGCAGGAGCCCCCGCTCTGCTCAGGTAATGTGCCGATTTTTTTTTTTACATGTACTTCTTATTTGGCTTTTTTTCACTCATTTTCCTTTTTTGTTTCTGCAGACGGGGACCGGACGAGCCGGGGCTGACGACGCGGGACCGTTGGGATTTGGGGGACGCGGCCCTGAGGAGAGAGAGCGGGCACGGCACTCGCCTCTACGGCATTGCCGTTCTGATGTGGGGGTGAGTTCTTCTGGGGAGAGATCCGAGCCGGAGCGTAGGCGTCGTTCCGTGTCGGTGGCTCGAGAGCCCAGTCCCGAGTTGCAGCCACAGCCTTAGTTTTGGGGCGATTCTGGCTGGGGGTCCTCACACTATGGGGGGTGGAGCGGATGGACTGGCGAGGCTTGGAGGCATGAAGCCGATGACGAGTCTTAGCCTTGCCTCCTCTTTTGTATTTATTCATTCTTGTATTTCGCATGTATATATGTTTTATTTATTTTCGCGAATCTTTGGTGCAAGAATGTTTTGAGCCTTCCATGGGCTTGCTAGGTTGCCTTTATCAAATGAGGCCTCAACACATAGCATTATGAGAGTACTAGGTTTCTAAACCAACGACAAATTTTGAAAAAAGAAAGGATTCCATATATTGTGTTTAAAAAAATGAGTTCATACAAGAGTGCACACATATTAGACTAGCCGACTACTTGGGGGGTATTACATATGTATGTTTTCTTATGTCTACCTTTGGGGTTTCCGTTTTTTGCCGACTCGTGCCATACTCCTTTGTTGGGCTTGCTCCTGAAATATATTTTTTTGTGGCTTCGCTTTTCGTTCTATTTGGTCTTTTAGCCTTGCTCGTGCATGGGTTAGGGTATAATGCCCTTTATAATATCTTTTCCTCTTGATGTGTTCCATGACTTTATTATTATTTATTTTTTATTGGAACGAATCCTTGGTAAGGATTGCCTACGTATCTTGTCAGAATCAGGTCACGCGTAGTTCTAGCTATATGTTTTTTTTGAAAGGGGTGTTCATTACACGTCTGCTACCCCCCTCCCCCAAGTGTTCGTGGTTCTTTTGATAATCCAAAAAGGAGTACGAACACTTGCAGAGGCGGGAAGATCGGTGGCAGGAGAGAATGACGCCCAAGCATGGGCGTTGGAAAGATCGGCGCCCAGGCCTGGGCGTGAAAAATATCAGCGCCCAGCCCTGGGCGTTGAAACTGTGTTCTTTGCGATTTTTTCGCCCTTTCTACTTTAGCGAGTCTTTATGCCGTTCGGTTAGAGTAATGCGCAGAATTCTTGCTTATGAGTTTAATGTGTATTATTAGATGCCTTAACTCCGGACTGAGCTTTATTAAATATAGTACTTTTTCAATTGGTCTAAATTCGTGAGGTTAGCGAATTCCGCTCCATCTATGTCAGCCAGTTGGACCGCTCCTCCAGGTAGGATAGTCTTTACAAAGTATGGTTCGGTCCAATTAGGCCAGAATTTTCCTCGGGGGTCCGTAGTAGGTGCGCGGACCTCTTTTAACACAAAATCACCTTCTTTGATATTTCGAGGTTTGACTCTTTTGTTGAATTGCCTTGCCATACTCTTTTGATACACTTGCACGTGATGTAAAGCCTTCAACCTCCGTTCGTCTAAAAGAACGAGCTCGTCGTACCTAGCTTGAACCTAATCGGCCTCAGGCAGCTTGCTTTCTAGGACGATCCGGAGGGAGGGAATTTTCAACTCGATCGGTTGAACTGCTTCCATTCCGTATACCAAGGAGTAGGGTGTTACTCCAATGGAGGTGCGGATTGAGGTTCGATAACCCCATAATGCAAAGTGTAATTTGTTGGGCCAATCCTTATAATTTTCGGCCATTTTTTCGATTATGACTTTACTGTTTTTGTTAACCGCCTCTACCGCGCCGTTTATTTGCGGCCTGTAGGGAGAGGATTTATGGTGTTTGACATGATATTTTTCGAGCAGGTCTTGGACTTTGGCCCTAAAGTGGGAACCTTGGTCGCTTATGATTTCATGTGGAACCCCGTATCGACAGAATATGTTCTTTTCTAGGAATCGAGCTACATGTTTGGCCGTTAATTTTGCGTAGGAGACTGCCTCTACCCATTTAGTGAAGTAGTCAATTGCGACTAAAACGTACTCGTGTCCCCCTACGCCTGTGGGTGTTACTTTGCCGATTATATCTATACCCCAGGTAGAAAAGGGCCATGGGGAAGTGAATGTGTATAGTTCTGAGGGAGGTAAGTGGTTAAGGTTACTGAAGATTTGGCATTTTGGGCAAGTTTTCACAAAGTGATGGCAATCGGTTTCCACGGTGGTCCAATAATACCCTGAGCGGGATATTTTCCGGGATAGCATTTTGCCGTTCATATGAGGTCCACACACGCCGTTATGGTATTCTTCCATTAGTCTTTGGGCTTGGTTTTGGTGAACACAAAGTAACTTGATTTTATTTGGCGTGTATTTGTACAATTCTCCCAGGATTATGCTATATTGCGACGCGAGGAGGCGTAGGGCCTTTTGTGCTCGCGGGGAGGTGTTTGGGGGGAATTTCCCACTTATTTTGTAACGAAGGATGTCTGTATACCATGGTTCTTCTTCAGTGTTTTCAGGTTCGGAGTCTATGGCACAACAATAAGCCGGCTCTTTCCTTCGCTCGACCCGAATGGTCATTCCGTCCCATTCATTCGGGATGTTGAGCATTGAAGCTAACTTTGCTAGTGCATCCGCGAATTGGTTGTCGTCTCTTGGTAAGTACGTATACTCAATTTTTTCGAATTGCTCGACTATTTGGTCTAAGTGAGCTTGATATTTTGAGAGACTAGTGCTTCGGACCTTCCATCTTTTGGATATATGGTTGATTATTAGGGAAGAATCCCCGAAGACTTGTAGATGTTTGACTCCGAGGCTAACTGCAGCCTCTAGCCCAACTATGCAGGCTTCATATTCGGCGGCGTTGTTCGTGGCCTCGAAGTCAAGTTTGACGGAAATTGGTATATGGGCCCCTTCGGGACTGACTAGGAGAACTCCGACACCGCATCCCTTCTGATTGGACGCGCCATCGAAGTATAGTGTCCAATAGTCGTCTCGTATCATCAGAAGTTCCTCGTCAGGGAGGAGGTAAGCTTCCGTGGTTTCCTCGTTCGTAGCATGCTCGGCTAGGAATTCGGCTACCGCTCTTCCTTTGATTATTTTTTCTGGCATGAATTTTAGGTCGAACTCTGAGAGCATGACTAGCCACCTGGATAGGCGACCGTTTAGAGCGGGCTTTTCGAACATATATTTTAAGGGGTCTAGTTGTGACACGATATGAACGGTGTGGGCCAATAGGTAATGTCTGAGTTTTTTGGACGCCCAGACAAGGGCGAGGCAGGTTTTCTCAAGTTCTGTATATCTCGTCTCGTACTGTATGAACTTCTTTCTCACGTAGTAGATGGCTCGCTCGGATCCATGTACACACTGTGAGAGCATAGCTCCCGCTGCAGTATCCGTGACGGTTAGGTATAGGCGTAAAGGGATTCCAGGCAAAGGAGGGGAAAGGACGGGTGGTTTTCTTAGATATTCTTTGATTTTATCGAAGGTAATTTGGCATTGTTCATCCCATTCGGCTTTTTCTTCTTTTCTTAATTTTTTGAATATTGGCTCACAAGTCATAGTAAGCTTGGAAATGAACCTACTAATGTATTGCAGCTTTCCTAGGAAGCCCCTTATCTGTTTTTCAGTCTTTGGTGGGGGCATTTCGGTAATGGCTTTAATCTTGGATGGGTCAATCTCGATTCCCCGTGTACTAACTACATATCCTAGTAATTTTCCAGAGGTTACCCCGAACACACATTTTGTGGATTTAGTCTCATGTTATATTTCAGGATTCGGGTGAAGAACTTTCTAAGTGCCGGGAAGTGACCGTGCCGGTCTTTAGATTTGACGATCATGTCGTCTACATAGACCTCGATTTCTTGTGTATCATGTCATGGAGTAACGTAGTGGCTGTTCTTTGATAGGTGGCCCCCGCGTTTTTCAAACCAAAAGGCATTACAGTGTAGCAATATGTACCCCAAGGGGTAATGAAGGTTGTATTTTCCATGTCTTCTTCTGCCATAAGTATTTGGTTATATCCTGCGTACCCATCCATAAAGGAGAGAAGCGCATGTTCCGCGGTGTTGTCTACCAATATGTCAATGTGAGGTAGAGGGAAGTCATCTTTAGGACTGGCTTTGTTGAGATCTCGAAAGTCTATGCACATTCGCACTCGTCCATCTTTTTTAGCTACGGGGACAATATTGGCCACCCATTCTGGGTAGTTGGAGACTTTTATGAAGCCGACGTCTAATTGTTTAGTGACTTCTTCTTTTCTTAATGGTCATTGTAGCTCTGGAGTTCTTGAGGTGATACTTGGGATTGTCAGTTGACTTGAATTTCGGAATGTCATTGACAGAGAATTTGTCTGGCAAGTTTGCCTTCCCCTTGAGGTTGTCCTCCATTGAGGTGTCGTAGCTTTTGTTTTCAAGGCTATCTCCGGTTTGAGCCGCCGTAGCTTTTGTTTTACTGGCGTCATTTTGGGATCTAGTGGAATCTTATGCTCAGCGATTTCTTGATCTATTCCGGGCATATCTTTGTAGGACCAAGAAAAGACACCCTCGAATGCCCGTAAAGTGGAGATTAGATTGGTTTTTTCAGTGGGAGTTAAGGTGAGGCCAATTTTAATGAATTTAGGATTTTCCTCTGTTCCAATATTTACTGATTATGTGTCCTCAATTATAGGAGTTTTGAGTTCTTGTTCATTTACAACTTTTATTAATTCGGTATATTCCTCTTCTGGCTCTTTTTCGTGCTCATTAGTGGCGAGGCATTCTGCATTACTACTCGGATTTTTAAGCGGCATATACTTGTAGACACCTACTTTTGTCCCCATTCCCGAAAGGGAAAGGTTCGATGATGAAAGAATAAATCTCCACTTGACAACGCATCTCCTATAAAATAAACGAATCTCAATTCCCCTTTTCATTTCACCCGAAACCTGCTATTTATGGAAACCTGCTAAAAATAGTAACTGCCGTAAAAGATAGCTTCTAAAAGTGGCAAATCATGAAAGATAGAAACCTGTCAGAATTAGGTGTTGCACTCCAACATAAATCCTAAATGAGATAGAAAACTGCAAGAATCCTATTCCTAATATGATTCGGAAATAAGAGTTACATATTAATTAAAATCCTAACGAGCCTAGAGTTCATAACGGGCCCAGACGCATTCCGTCATAAAATTGATACGCGCTAAAAGACTCGAATTAATCTCAAACTCTACGGATTTCAGGAATCCGAATCTGACCAAGAAAACAGCCTAGACCCTATTTTCAACGCCTGGCTCTGGGCGCCGAAATCTTCGGCGCCCAGGCCTGGGCGCTGAAAATACCTGGGTACGTGTTTTTTCCTAATTCTTTATGGATTAGAACTCTGCAATTCTATCTTTCCACGAACTCTCCCCTATAAATAGACCCCTAAATTCGACATGAAAGACACAACAACACAATTATATTCCGAGTATTGACTCCAACCCTTAGCCTAAGCCTCACGCTGCGAAACTTTTCACGCGTTCTATCGCAATCGATCCATAAATCGAACAGAACGTATCCTGTCCCATAATTGAGATTCGTTAAATAAAAAGGAGAAATAGCAAAACCAAAGTGGTTAGTTTTCTGAGAACCGTGACGCACCTCTCAAGGGTGCGTCGTAATGTGTCCCTTCTCGATGATTTAATTGCTTTCCTCACCCTTTTTATGAACTGTTAAACTAACTAAATCTGATTGTTCTATCACGCCTAACAAATATAATATTTTTGGGAAATTGGATTATCATGCTAGGTCCCTTAATGCAATCTAAATCAGATAATCGCGATCGATCTAGTATTATATGTTGCATATTGCTAAAATCAACTCAGATTAGTTTAATAGTTAACGCATGTCCCTTCAATTATTTATGCTGAGCTAGTAAGGATATCCTGCCTCTGGAGTTATCGACGAGCGAAGTACTCCTCTCGGTAGTTACAGTCCCCCGAACCCTCAATCTCTACCTTGCGGGTGTATGTTGAGAGATCCCCACACCAGGGATCACAAGGGAACCTACGGCCGTCGTGGTCAAACATAATTGCACTCCCTTTATGTCACGATAACCAGGTTTTGTCAGTTTTTCTCATTGTCGTTAAAAACTGAATGGCGACTCCTATATTACTAGTCAATTGGGTGTATACTCACAGGAAATCCAATTACACTTGATTGAATAAAAGAATCGTCACACCCACGAGGGACGAGGTCACGCATTAGCCTCGTGCTTTTTCGACCCCCTCACAATACTCGAAAGTTTTGTTTATCTTATTAAAGTCATGAAGCATTACATCAAAAAGATCTCCCGGAGTGGATATTTCCGGGTCTAAACTAGTTTTGGGAGGGGTTACAATTTTGTTAGGTTCGGACTCGGAGTCGGACTCGGATTCAGACTCTAATTCTTCGTACATTGGGCCCTCTCCCGCAGATATCTTGAACTTCATTCCACGAGCATTAGTCCATTTGAAGGTCTTGCGCCACCCTCGTTGGATTTGGTCGACCTTTAAGGGTGATGGAGCGATCAGTTTAGTGGGATCGAACAATTCATCTTGAAGGGCCAATGCCATAATTTCTGTTTCGTTTCTTGCTTTTTTCTTTTCTAACCCAAACAATAGCCCGAAAGCATGTGAGTTGGGGAGCGTTGTTGGCATAGAGTGGTTCTTTGAGGCGAGTGGCCTTTGAGAACGTAGAGGGTCGTGTTCCGGAGCATGCATCTCTTGGGTTTGTGCGACCTCTAGGAATAGATGTTCGGGATATGCTACTTCCATTGCGATCCTTGATGGCTATCACGGGTAGGTATTCAGGGGTCCTGCATTATCGTTGTGGAGTTGGAGACACATTAGTTTATTTCATGAGTCGGTTTTTAGACATTTTATGACTACCCTTAAGTCGGATTAGTATATTTGGACTATTATGTGTGCACTTTGAACTCATTATATTTTCGAAAATCTTTGCCCGTGTGACATTCATAATTATTAGCATGCTCGGTTTTGGTGCCGAACATTGTTGTCGTAGGAGGCCTATCAACGACACAAAAAGTTATTTATTATTATTTTTTTTAGTCGCTTTTAGAATCGAGTGCCTTTTCATACGCCCTCGCAGCAATTTTTTTTACCAAAAGTTTTTTTTTGCTACGTATTATTTTTATGCGCGGGCACCGAAGCTGTTGCGCCTGACCAAAAGGCCAGGCAGCAACTTCAGCGCCCAGCGAAGGGCGTGAGAAATATTGGCGCCTAGCCAGGGGCGTTGAAAATGCGTCCTTGGCTGGTCCTCGACTTTCGTTTGCGTACATCTTTTCGCTTATGCGACTTTGATTTTGCGTGCTTGCCTAATAACGTCCTTTACGGGTTGTGCAACGTTTGTGGGATTCGTTACGGGCCATCCCGAGCGTCGTTTATTTTTGTGGCGATCGTTCGGGTTTGCGGAACACGTATTTTGGTATAACTCTTTGGCCAATTGGTTTATGAATGTTTGGGCAATTTTTAAGGTCGTTGGTTTTCTAGCATTATTTGTCACACACAATCACATAATTCGCTACACATAACTAACATTACATCATGAGGCAAGATAATAATATGTCATGTAGTTTATGATAGGCTTCTATGGGTAGTATTTGCGCCGGCTTGGTACCGCTTCTATCGCAGATCCAACACATGCCCCGGTTGAGGTAGTGCCTTCAACAGACGAATTTCGCCCAAGAGGCCAATCACGATGTAAGCCAAGGGGGCATGCACCAATGAGAGGGACCTAGTGGGTGAGCGATTGGGTTTGGGACGGGTGTACTACTAGCGAAAAGTGCCGAGTGGACAACAATCGAAGCGTATGCACCCCCCGGTTGGCGATGGGTATCCTTAGTCCCAACTCCCGAGATGAAACATCCAAGGGAGCCAAGATTCGTTATGCGGTTCTGTCCGTTCACATTAATATGCTGATTTTCAGGTCGTCCCAACTTGATGGGGAAATAAACGCGGGGTAGGATCGTTTCACCCTTCGGCTATTTTGTTAACCTACGAGCACGAGTATTTCCTTCACTATCCCCAGTGGAGTCGCCACTGTGAGGGGGGTCGAAAAAGCACGAGGCTAATGCGTGACCTCGTCCCTCGTGGGCGTGACGTTTCTTTTTGTCAAATCAAGTGTAATTGGATTTCCTGTGAGTTTATAACCAATTGACTAGTAATATAGGAGTCGTCATTCAGTTTTTAACGACAATGAGAAAAACTGACAAAATCCGGTTATTGTGACATAAAGGGAGTGCAATTATGTTTGACCACGACGGCCATAGGTTCCCTTGTGATCCCTGGTGTGGGGATCTCTCAACGTACACCCGCAAGGTAGAGATTGAGGGTTCGGGGGACTGTAACTACCGAGAGGAGTACTCGCTCTTCGATAACTCCAGAGGCAGGATATCCTTACTAGCTCAGCATAAATAATTGAAGGGACATGCGTTAACTATTAAACTAATCTGAATTGATTTTAACAATATGCAACACATAATACTAGATCGATCGTGATTATCTTGTTTAGATTGATTTAAGGGACCTAGCATGATAGTTCAATTTCCCAAGATATTATCTTTATTAGGCGTGATAGAACAATCAGATTAATAGTTTAACAGTTTTATAAAAGGGCGAGGAAAGCGATTAAATCATGCGAAGGGACACATTACGACGCACCCTTGAGAGGTGCGCCATGGTTCTCAGAAAACTAACCACTTTGGCTTTGCTATTTCTCCTTTTATTTAACGAATCTCAAGTTTCTGGGCTTAATTCTTCAGCTACAAGGGACAGGATACGTTCTGTTCGATTTTTGGATCGATTGCGACAGAACGCGGGATCAATTTCGCAGCGTGAGGCTTAGGCTTAGGGGTTGGAGTCAATACTCAGAATATGAATTGTGTGTTGTGTTCACGTCGAATTTGGGGCTGTATTTATAGGGAAGAGTTCGTGGAAAGATAGAATTGTAGAGCTCTAATCCAAGAATAATTAGGAGAGAACACGTACCCAGGTATTTTCAGCGCCCAGGGCTGGGCGCCGAAGATTTCGGCGCCCAGAGCCAGGCGTTGAAAATAGGGTCTGGGCCGTATTTCCTTGTCAGATTTGGCCTCGTGTAACACGGAGTCTTTGAGACTTATCCGAGTCTTTTAGTGCGTCTTAGCTTTATGACGGAATGCGTCTGGGCCCGTTACGAACTCTAGGCTCGTTAGGATTTTAATTAATACGTAACTCTTTATTTTCGAATTATACTAGGAATAGGATTCCTCTTGAAAATTCTATCTCTTTTAGGATTTATGTTGGAGTGCAACACCTAATTCTGACAGGTTTCTATCTTTTATGTCTTGCCACTTTTAGCAACTACCCGTTAAGGCAGTTACTATTTTTAGCAGGTTTCTATAAATAGCAGTTTTGGTTGAAATGAAAAGGGTGATTGAGATTCGTTATTTTATAGGAGATGCGTTGCCAAGTGGAGATTTATGTTTTCATCATCGAACCTTCCCTTTCGGGAATGGGGACAAAAGTAGGGGTCTACAATGCCTCCATGCCTCCTCCAACTTCGTCGATTGGTTAGTGTTTCTATACTTTTAATCTGTCATGACAACTCGGTATTTGCATGGTGTTTGATATCTTGACGTTTGGTTTAGTTGATATGTTCAAAAGGATGCGGCGTGCTGAGGTGGCGAGCATCCCCTCTTCTGACAGTTTTAGCTCAGAGGCGAAGGATAAGATCCTTTCGCACGTGTATGCGGCCATTCCTGAGGAGTATGTGAGGTCACTTCCCGGGATTGACTTGGGATTCTTTGGGTCCATTTAGTCCCTCGTACTTGATGTGAGGCACTTATTCCTGGTCTTCTTTTTCTCTTTTATTTTTTTTTTTTTTTTGCTAACTCTATTTTGTTTTCGGCAGCTCTTCATCCGCTGTGCCGAGAGTAGGAACTACCGATTCGATATGCATAATGAGATGCTCAAGCACAAGGACCTGATTGAGAACCATGAGAAGTATGCCGAGAGGACGGCCAGATTGATCAATTTGGACGCGGACAAGAAGATTAAGTCCGAAACGGACGCTCTGAAGAAGGCTGAGGAGGACGCCCAGAATTATGAACAGAAATTGCTGGAGCATGAGGAGAGGCTGGCCGTGCTGAGAAAGGAGTACTCCTCCATCTCGGAGCGGGTGACTAATTTCTCATCCAAGGTGAACGTCCTGGAGGGTCAGCTCAAGGCTATGCAGGGGGAGATTGAAGCCGTGCGCAAGGAGGTAGCGAGCTCTTTCAAATTAGGCGAAGAGTCCATTTTGAAGAGTGCCCAAAGGGCGTGGGATCAGTCTATGGATGGGAAGGAATTTTCCTGGTTCAAACGTCGTATCTCCTACCAGATGGCTGTTTCGACGGCTAGACGCCTAGGCTTAGATCCCCCTGAGTTCGTTAGCGACGGGGAGGAGGACATGGAGCCCCTCATCCTTGAGCAGCCTTTTATGTAGTTGGTTTGAATGACGCCGTGGGCGTGTGTAATAACTTTGATGCCTTTTGGCATTTATTTGTGTTGGTTTGTTTGCGCCATGAGCGCATGTATAAACATTTTGTGCCTTCGTGCACTTGTTTTATTTTAATTCCATTTCAGTTCGTTGTAGGGGAATACAGTTAAACATAATAACATGTGCGGAACAATCCCCAAAGCCAGGAAACATGTATAAAGCACAGATTAAGCAAACTTACATTCGAAGCGTGTTTTCCACAATAATCCGTCAACGAACACGAACAAAGAACTCCACTTGTCGTTCCTCTACTTGGTTCACCGACACGATCAGATCCATCTTGATTATCGTAGCTTAGACAATCGATCAAGAGATTTGCTTTTTGGGATGAACACACCATGGAGGCACAGAGAGAATTAGGGTTCTCTGTTTTCTCCTAGGGTTGTGTGTAATCTGAATTGTGATTGCCTCAGTTGGAAATTAGGTCATAAGATTATTTACATAACCTTACTAACCGACCAAGCCATAAGGCAAGGCCGGCTAGCAAGCCCGCGCAGCATCACACGGACACGTACAGCGAGCTGGCGAGCTGGGCCGTGGGCCGCGCGCTGCTACTGCTGTGTCGTGGTCTTGGCCCGCGCGCGCACACAGCTGCTCGGCCATGGTCCAGCGTTGTTGTGTCGCCTTGCTTGCTTGCCTAGCGCGCGCGCCCATGGGCCTTGAGTGCTTCGTGCACTCGGCTCGTGGACCGCTCCTCGTATCCGCGTTTAATATATTTTCGATATATTATTTATCGTTTCGTATACGACAAATCACCGTCGTACGATACGATTTATTCGTTTTTCCTAGCTTACGAATATCCGCGATACGATATACGATTCCGATGCAAGGTCGTATCGTATAATACGTTTCCAACTTAAATCCCGAAAAGCTATTAAATGAATTTCCGATTCATTTAATCCGGTGATCTGTTACGTGTCATTGGTGTGACCTTGTAGGTTCAGTCAAGAGTAAGTTGTGAGTTCAATATCCATTAGAACTCACTGATCGGAAGCATTGCTCCAGCTAGCTGTTCCGATCACTTGATCTCACTGAATTAATTGTTCGCAATTAATCTGAACCTTGGTATTAGACTTAATGCACCTTGGGTGAAGGACATATTTCCTTTAATCTCCCACTTGTCATTCAGACAAGTGTGCATCCACATTCCTTTGTCTCTTAGTGTTACTTACTGAACATAAGGTAAGATCCAAGCCATCCTTGTTAGGTCCAGAAGTGTTTCTCGGATTACAGAGTTCAACTGTCAAACTTTTGCAGAAGGTTAAGCCTAACCATTCTGAGCACGGCCATGCATTTTACAGTATCTAACTCCCCGAGAGGCCTTGTTACACAACAACACCATATCCTATCAAAGATAGGAGGACAATCCATTCTTGCAATCTATGAACACTCACTTTGGTTCATAGTACGCCCAATAACTGCTTTTATAGCCTCCTTTTACGGTGCGATGTTTAGCTAGTATCAAAGCGAACTAATTCTCAAACGAGCAGACATAATCGCTCATGTTCTGAGGAACGGTTTCTAATCACCATTAATGAGAACTACCTATGACATGACTTTAATCTCTTAAAGCGTTCTCATGGTCAATCCGATACAAGATCCAATAAGTATCTATGCAAAAGATTCTGACATCCAGTCACTCTAGTTCAAGAAACAGAACTAAGTAATCTACTTGCAATATAATCTTCATTAGTCATTGGTCGTCCACCTTTCAATGACCTGGATTAGGGATCCTTTGTGACTTCAATATTCAAGTTCACTTATGGGTGTTTCTTTGCCAAAGAATCCATCTTGACATCCCATTTGAATGATTTGAATCACATGGACTTATCATTTAATTCTAAACCACAATTAAATGAATATGAAATAATAAATTTCATAAATATGAAATGGTTAAACCAATTGTTTTAAACATAGATCTAACAGATGTTCTAAAACAATACTTAGAAAATCAAAGCCATTCTCCAACATGCTTGATTCCCATGGTTGCTACATGTGCGTTGTGTTTCACTTGTGGCAACGGTTTAGTCAATGGATCCGCGACGTTGTCGTCAGTTCCAACCTTGCAAATCTCGATGTCCTTTCTTTCAACGATCTCTCGAAGTATATGAAATCGCCGCAGTACGTGCTTGGACTTCTGGTGGCTCCTAGGCTCCTTTGCCTGGGCAATGGCTCCGCTATTGTCACAAACAAAGCCACTGGTCCTTTAATGGAGGGGACAACACCAAGTTCTTCGATGAACTTCCGAATCCAAACAGCTTCCTTTGCTGCTTCTGAGGCAGCAATGTACTCGGCTTCAGTTGTAGAATCCACAATAGTGCTTTGCTTAGCACTTTTCCAGCTTACTGCTCCGCCGTTGAGGCAGAACACAAACCCAGACTGTGATCTGAAATCATCTCTATCGGTTTGAAGGCTTGCGTCCGTATAGCCCTTAACAATCAACTCATCTGTACCACCATAAACCAGAAACTGATCCTTAGTCCTTTTCAGGTATTTTAGGATGTTCTTGGCAGCAGTCCAATGCGCCTCACCTGGTTCTGACTGGTACCTGCTCGTTGCACTGAGTGCGAACGAAACATCCGGCCTTGTACAAATCATGGCATACATGATGGATCCAATAGCCGAAGCGTATGGAATTCCACTCATCTTTCTACGCTCATCAGATGTTTTGGGACACTGATTCTTGCTTAGATATACGCCATGTGACATGGGTAGATGGCCTCTCTTGGCTTCCATCATATTGAACCTAGCTAGCACTTTATCAATGTAAGTGCTTTGGCTTAGTCCAATCATTCTTTTAGATCTATCCCTATAGATCTTGATGCCCAATATGTACTGTGCCTCTCCCAAGTCCTTCATTGAGAAACACTTCCCAAGCCAAGTCTTTACAGACTCCAACATAGGAATGTCGTTTCCAATAAGCAGTATGTCGTCAACATACAATACTAGGAATGCAATTTTACTCCCACTGACCTTGTTGTATACACAAGATTCTTCCTGATTCTTGATGAAGCCAAACTTATTGACTGCTTCATCAAATCGTTTATTCCAACTCCTTGATGCCTGCTTTAGTCCATATATGGACTTCTTAAGCTTGCATACCTTTCCTTGGTTCTTTTGATCGACAAAACCCTCCGGCTGTGTCAGGAACATAGTCTCTTCAAGAACACCGTTCAAGAAGGCAGTTTTGACATCCATTTGCCATATTTCATAGTCATGAAAAGCGGCAATCGCAAGGATTATCCGAATAGACTTAAACATCGCGACTGGAGAAAAGGTTTCATCGTAGTCAACGCCGTGAACTTGCCTGTAACCTTTTGCTACCAATCTAGCCTTGTATATGTATACAATTCCATCTTTGTCTTTCTTCAATTTGAAGACCCATTTGCATCCGATAGGTGTGAACCCATCCGACAAATCAACCAAATCCCAGACTTGATTTTCAGACATGGAGTCTATTTCAGATTGCATGGCCTCTAACCATTTAATGGAGCATGGGCTCGTCATAGCTTGCTTGTAAGTCAAAGGTTCATCACTATCCAATACGAGAACGTCTAAGTTTTCAGTCAAGAGGACGCCTGCCCATCTGTCCGGTTGAAAAATAGTTCTATTTGACCTACGAGGGGCAACAACGTTTTGAGGAACTACTCCCACTGGCTCTTCTAAAGACCTTGGAGGTTCATCAACTTGAACTGCTTCTAAAGAGTTTTGAGTTCGTTGTTCGTCTCGAATCTCTTCGAGGTCTATTATTCTCCCACTTGTCAATTTGGAAATATGATTTCTTTCCAAAAAGACGCCGTCACGAGCAACGAATACCTTGTTGTCTGACTTGTTGTAGAAGTAATACCCCATAGTTTCTTTTGGATACCCAACGAAGATACATTTGTCAGATTTAGGTTGTAGCTTGTCCGAAATTAATCGCTTGACATATGCTTCGCAACCTCAAATCTTCAGAAAAGACAACTTTGGAAGTTTCCCAGTCCATAATTCGTATGGAGTCTTTTCAACAGCTTTTGACGGAGCACGATTCAGTGTGAGTGCTGCAGTTTGCAACGCATGTCCCCAGAACTATAAAGGAAGTTCGGCCTGACCCATCATTGACCTGACCATATCGAGTAAGGTCCTGTTTCTCCGTTCCGACACTCCATTCCATTGAGGTGTCCCCGGAGTAGTCAATTCAGAAAGAATACCGCATTCTTTTAGATGGTCATCAAACTCGTGGCTAAGATATTCACCTCCTCGATCCGATCTTAGAGCTTTTATTTTCTTGCCATGTTGATTCTCTACTTCATTTTGAAATTCTCTGAATTTCTCAAACGATTCAGACTTGTGCTTCATTAAGTAAATATAGCCATATCTACTGAAGTCGTCCGTAAACGTTATGAAATAGCTGAACTCACCTCTAGCTTTCGTACTCATAGGCCCACATACGTCCGTATGTATTAGCCCTAGTAGTTCGCTTGCTCTTTCTCCCACCTTTGAGAAAGGTTGCTTTGTCATTTTGCCAAGTAAACAAGATTCGCATTTATCAATCTTCTCTAAGTCAAATGATTCTAGAATTCCTTTCCGTTGAAGTAATTCAATGCGCTTTATGTTTATATGGCCTAATCGACAATGCCACAGAAATGTGAGATTCGAATCACCAGTTTTAGCCTTTTTGGTATTTATGTTATAAATGTGTTTGCTCGTATCTAGCACGTAAAGACCGTTTTCTTGTTGTGCTGAACCATAAAACATTCCATTCAAAGCAAAAGAACAACTATTGTCTTTAAATTGAAAACTAAAACCTTTAGAATCCAAACTTGAAACGGAAATGATGTTTCTGGTGATACTAGGAACATAGTAACAGTTTTCTAGTTCCAAAACAAACCCACTAGGCAAAGAAATAAAATAAGATCCTACGGCTAATGCAGCAATCCGTGCTCCATTTCCCACGCGTAGATCCATCTCGCCTTTATCAAGCTTTCTACTTCTCCTTAGTCCCTGTGGATTGGAACACAAGTGTGAGCCACAACCAGTATCTAATACCCAAGAAGTAGAATTATCTAGATTACAATGTATAACATACATACCTGAAGGAGAAGCAACGTTTCCGTTCTTCTTCTCTTCCTTTAGTTTGGGGCAATCTCGCTTGTAATGACCAATTTCATTACAATTGAAGCATTGCGATGTAGATGGAGAACGATCCTTCTTCATCTTCTTCTTGGATGGCGCCACTTGCCTTCCTGAAGTAGATGGAGATGCACCCTTGCTTTGGATCTTCCCCGGAACCTTTTTCTTGATTTTCTTACTCTTTACTTTTAGTGATGTTTGCTTATCACTTACAAAGTCCAATTCGTACTGATGAAGCAAGTAAATTAGTTCACTAAGAGTATTCTCCCTTTTCTTGGAAAAATAGAGTAGTTTGAATTTCTTATAACCAGGGTGAAGAGAATTCAAAAGTATTCCCGCAGCTGCAGAATCTGGGAATGGATCACCAAGTAACTCAAGCCGGTTGAGAAGCCCAACCATTTTCTTTGTATGAGTTCTGATTGGTGTCCTTTCTGTCATTTCAAGATCAATGACCCTTTCCCTTGCCTTTTGTCTTTCGACGTCAAAGCAACAACCCAGTGGTGCGTTAAGCTTTAGATCCTCAAATGAATTTACCAATTCAAAAACATTTTGGTCGACATGTTGACCACTATGTTGGAATCTACCACGACATATATCCCTAAGATGCCTTAGGAGTGCCCATGGCTCGTATGCAAAGAACCTTGCACTCCAATCATTGGGGATAGAGCCAAGAATAAGATCCATCACTAGCGATACGTGGCTCGCCCACGTATAGTGCTTTTCCGGAGTCATATCCTTTGAGTAATAGCTGGGGATGGGATGGTCAACTACATATTCAATGTTGTTCCACCTGAGGACTTGCCGAAGCTTCCTCTCCCAATCAAGAAAGTTTGATAGGTTCAATTTTACATCCAGAATTTCAGTTACTTTGAGTTGTGTTTTGATTGCGGCCATTTTGATTACTACAATCGAAAAGAATTTGCAATAAATAACCATTCATACAATTCAATAACTTTGAAATAAAAGCAAAAACATGCAATCATTAAAGCTATTAAAACATTTCATTCATGCAAAAAGGCAAAAACATGGTCCGAAATGAATGAAACGATTCCAAGACCCCAAAAGTCCTAAATCCTTAAGCAGCTTTAGCATGTCTTAAGTGTTTTAAGATTTTAGGTAAGCAAAACCTATTGCTAGTAATCTCCAAATTACTCTTGTTTAATAAATTAATGTCATAATTTATCCCATTGCCACAACTTAATGCCATTGTTGTTTGAGTTATAACCACAATCAACGTGCTCCTTTAGGACGCCTTACCATCTAAGTCAACTAAAATAGCACCTCGCTTTAGCGTAAACCTACTATCTTAGATCCCTAGATTTTTGTAAGTGTTGATTTGGAAGGCAATTTTTTAAAACTCAATATTACTTGGACCTAGTTGTTTCTATGTTGGTTCGATTATTTAGTGAACTTAAAACTAATTGATTCATAGGAAACAACCTGTTCATGCAAAGCATACATACATTCATACATTCACGCATAATATATATATATATATATATATATATATATATATATATATATATATATATATATATATATATATATATATATATATATATATATAAAATTGCATAAATAATTGGTGATCTAGTATGGCCCAAAACTCTTGTCTTGAAGCATCCAATCTTCATCACCTCCTTGTTAGCTTGGCATCGTCTTGAATCTTCGTTCAAATGCTAACTTAAAGTTCTAAACTTAGAAATACTTGAAAATAATAAATTACATCAAAATTTTCATGGTACGCAGACCATATTTAAAACTTTACATTCAAAGATAGAACGGTACGCAGACCGTATTTAACTATCCTAAATTTGGCCATACTAGTCACTTGGAGTACCTGCATTGCATAAAATATATATATTCTACGCATTCACCCATTCGTATTCTAAAACGAATGGCCCATGTTAATATGCAAGTATTTACGTGAATTAATTAAAATTCACGTTCACATAAACGCGTCCTAAAAGATTAATTAATTTCCAAATTATTAATCCTTAGACTTTATTCTAATTAAAATTGAATTTAATTAAAATAATGCGACCTACGAAATAATTAAAATAATTATTTCATTTTAATTTCATTTAGTGGCTCCCACTCAAACCTCTAATTATTCCGGATAATTAATTATGAAATATTAAATTAAAACTCGCGGCCCGCCCAAGTAAATAAAATATTAAATTAAAAATCCCGTTAGCCCAAATTAATGCAAATACACGAAGCACAACTAATTAAACGATTAAAAAAAATTAATCAAACGGCCTAGGCTTGCGCCCAGCCCGTCGTGCGAGAGGCCCAAGAGCACACGAGCATTGCCCGCGCGCGCCCAGCCCATCGCACCGCATAGCATGCCATCGCTCGCCCATCGCTCGCGCGCCATGCCTCGCCCACACGCGTCGCGCGCCATGCCTTGCTCATGCGCATCGCGCGCCATGCCTTGCGCATGCGCATCGCGTACCCGCAGCCTAGCTGCCCTGCGTTGCGTGTGTGTTGTGCATCGTGGGCGCTCGACGTCGCAAGCATCGCGCTTTCCTTCGTCGCAGCCCCGCAGGCATCGCCCGCCCCTGCCTTGCGTAGCGCGCACGAGGCACGCAGCTCGTGCTGCTGCCCGTGTCGCATGGCACGGCTCGCATAACGGCCTCGTATGGCTCGACGAGCCATACTTCCATCATGCTCATGTTCGTGTTTTTGGTTCGTAAAACGGACCAACCTAATTAAAATTAAATTTTAATTCACGAACTTGCATTAATTTTATTTTTCAAAAAAAAAAGTTACGATTAAATTTTTCGAAAAACAACGATTTTTAACGATTTAATAAACTTAATTTAACGACAATCCAATTTCGTAAAATTAATAAATCAAGAGCTAACAATATTCAAACTTTTAAGAACGATCGAATCAATTTTAAAATTTGAACCTTTAATTAACAAAATCCGAAATTTTACATCGTTCATAAACAATTAAATTTCAGATTATTAATAAATTGGTTTAAGTGTGATTAAAATTAACGAAACCATTCAAAATTTTAATCCAATAATTTTTAAAATTATCCACTGACCCATGAAATTATATCCCCTTTCCCAATTAACCGAATTATTAATCCATAATTAATTAAAAATCAATTAGGGTTGTAAATTTTACGAATTGGGGAAAGGCAAAATTAGGGTTTATACTTATCGGAAAAATCTGAAATTTTTACCATAGATCAAGCATGTATCCACAAACATTGTGTCAAAATTTCAAGCAATTCAAAATTTCAAGCAATTCCGAGTAGTTTAGGTCGACCTTTTAATTGAATTACTGTCCGACACATTTAATTTTTAATGAAAAATTAACAAAAACGCCCAAAAACTGATGCTTCGAGGCCTGTTTTCGCAATTCTATTCACATGAGTTGATCTTAGAAAATTGTTTTCCATCAGATTAGGGTTTTAAAAATCGAAAAAGCGAATTTTTTATTTCGGAACTGCCAATTTCGCAATTAATCCCATAATTCGAAAAAATTTCGAAAAATCAACAAAAATTCCAAAAATTTCGACAATGCAAAAACAATAATAATCATGCTAATTCATGCTTTGAATACATAAGGCTCTGATACCACTGTAGGGGAATACAGTTAAACATAATAACATGTGCGGAACAATCCCCAAAGCCAGGAAACATGTATAAAGACAAATTAAGCAAACTTACATTCGAAGCGTGTTTTCCACAATAATCCGTCAACGAACACGAACAAAGAACTCCACTTGTCGTTCCTCTACTTGGTTCACCGACACGATCAGATCCGTCTTGATTATCGTAGCTTAGACAATCGATCAAGAGATTTGCTTTTTGGGATGAACACACTATGGAGGCACAGAGAGAATTAGGGTTCTCTGTTTTCTCCTAGGGTTGTGTGTAATCTGAATTGTGATTGCCTCAGTTGGAAATTAGGTCATAAGGTTATTTACATAACCTTACTAACCGACCAAGCCATAAGGCAAGGCCGGCTAGCAAGCCCGCGCAGCATCACACGGACACGCACAGCGAGCTGGGCCGTGGGCCGCGCGCTGCTGCTGCTGTGTCGTGGTCTTGGCCCGCGTGCGCACACAGCTTCTCGGCCATGGGCCAGCGCTGTTGTGTCGCCTTGCTTGCTTGCCTAGCGCGCGCGCCCATGGGCCTTGAGTGCTTCGTGCACTCGGCTCGTGGACCGCTCCTCGTATCCGCGTTTAATATATTTCCGATATATTATTTATCGTTTCGTATACGACGAATCACCGTCGTACGATACGATTTATTCGTTTCGCCTAGCTTACGAATATTCGCGATACGATATACGATTCCGATGCAAGGTCGTATCGTATAATACGTTTCCAACTTAAATGCCGAAAAGCTATTAAATGAATTTCCGATTCATTTAATCCGGTGATCTGTTACGATCATTCGTGTGACCTTGTAGGTTCAGTCAAGAGTAAGTTGTGAGTTCAATATCCATTAGAACTCACTGATCGGAAGCATTGCTCCAGCTAGCTGTTCCGATCACTTGATCTCACTGAATTAATTGTTCGCAATTAATCTGAACTTTGGTATTAGACTTAATGCACCTTGGGTGAAGGACATATTTCCTTCATTCGTTACTGATTTCTTAGGAATTCTTTATGGGTCCATTTGATGGACGGGAACCTCAGTGTTTTAGGTGATCAGCCTAATTTGAGGCGCTAATCTAGGCCACTTCTCAGGCCGTCAATCGATTAGTCTTTTTAGACACCTTCCAAGGAGGAGGCCTCATGTTGAATGTCTGCTCTTATTGAGTCTTTTCCCCTTTTTTTTTGGACGCCTTCCAAGGAGGAGGCGTCATGTTGGGTATCTGTCTTTTGTGTTTATTAGCACAGGGTATTTTTAGGGCAATCGTTTATTTAGTAAAGATTGACGCCACCATTTAGAGATTGTTTCCTTGTGGGTTTCTCCACCCCTTAGTGTTTTTGAAGGGTTTAACTGAGACTTGTATTTTTCAGATAAGAAAATATTCATTTACTAAATTGCAAGCTAAATTCACCACGTCTTAGCGGGCATTTACAGGCCGTTTTGTGGGCTCTAGTACAATAGCTAGACCGTTTTGTAGGCTCTGGGTACATGAGTTAACCTAATGATATTCTATTTTTAGCCACTTTCTTCAATCTTGGCCGTTTCTGTTTGGGCGGGTTTACTCTCCTTGGCGGCTTGCAGTTCGTCTTCATGCTTTCTTTTGCCTCTGACTTCGGCAGAATCTTGCTTCCATGCTGACGGGTTGAGGGTCGTCAGATAACATTCCCTAGCATGTTGTTGATCTCCATGTATGGTGCCTATCACTCCATCATTGCACACAAACTTCAAAAGCATCAGATGGGTGACGACTACAACTTTAATCTTGTTCAAGGTGGGTCGTCCCAAGATGACATTGTATGTAGTCAAGTCCTTAACAATCAGGAAGTCCACCTCCATCCTTCGTCCATTTTTCCTATCCCCAATTCGAACCGACGGAGTGATGACTCCCACAGGGTGAATGATACTCCCTCCGAAGCCAATGATGGGATAGTGAATACTTTCGATGGTTTTGGGATCATGCGCTAGGCGATTGAGGAATTCTAGACTCATTATGTCGGACGAGCTTCCCGTGTCTATTAGAATCTCATGTTGGATATCTTGAATTCGACCACAAGAGGATCATCATGCGGAGTGGCTATTCGTCCACCATATGACTCACATATCTCTATCCGTGGGAATGGATCCATAGGTGACTTTGCCGACAACATTACTTGTCCTAGGCGGCAAGCATAATATTTCTGTCCCCTCATGGTGGGTCCTCCGGCGGCTGGTCCTCCAGATATGACGGCTACAAACCCTCCGTCGTTGTGCTGTCCCTCCGTAGGTGAGGCAGGTGACTTGTTCTTTTTGTATTGGTTTTTTCCAAAGCCACGAGCATTCTTCTGTAAGTAGTTCTTGAGGTGTCCTTTGGAGGCTAGGCCGTCTAAAGCCCTTTTCAAGCTTCTACAATTCTTAGTTTCATGTCCTATGTCTTCATGGAACTGGAAATATAACTTGGGATCTCGACTCTCAGCAGGAGATTTCATGGGGAAAGGCCGTTCAAGGTCAAACCTTGTTCCAACGTCTTTTAGTATTGTGAGGAGGTCTGTGTTATACTCAAAATATTCCCTTTCCTGCGGACGTTCCCTCTTGTGCCCAGGAGAGTTGGTATCATGCTCTTTTGAGAGGGCCCATGTGCCATTTACTCGTGGGGCTTTTTGGTCCACTTTATCTTTCTTTCCGGAGGAGTCTGTTGTTTCTCCAATCCTTCCTTCCTTTGACGCGCTGCATATTTCTGTTGCATGGATAAATGCTTCGGCCTCATCCAAGACTTCGGCCATAGTCCTCACGCTTTTCTTGACCAGATCAAACTTAAAGGATCCCTTCTTCAATCCTCTGATAAAATTATCAAAGGAGACGCCATCGGGCAAGTCTGGGATCTGTCCGGCTTCTAGGTTGAAACGCTTCACATAGCTTCTTAGGGATTCATCTTTCCCCTGTTGGATCCGTCCCAAATGCATGCTTGTTTTCCTTTCTTCCTTGTGGCCATGAACCTTGTGGAGAACAAATTTTGTAGTTCGTTGAAAGAAGCAATTGACCCTGGGGGCAGCCGTTCAAACCACTTAGACGCCACTCCTTTGAGAGTGGCTGGGAAGTATTTGCACCAAGTGGCTTCATTGGTTCCTTGAACATACATGTGATGGCGGTATGCGACTAGGTGCATATCAGGATCGGTGGTCCCGTCATAGGCTTCAATGGTAGGAGTTTTTACCTTGGGTTCCTTCGGGGCGTTCATGATCTCTTCGGAGAAGGGGGTACTCATGTACCTTAGCGTCAGATTATTAAACCCTTGCTGGATATGATAAGTTGGTTCACGTCGGTTGGATAGCAGGCGGGGGCGCATGCTTACTCTGTTGGGCGTCATCTGGGTCTGTCCTCGTGTAGAGGGGTAAAATGGAGGATCTTCCATCACAGGGGTGGACCCAGTGTCTGATAGTTCAGATTCAGCTTCATAATATTCTTGACGCCTTGAGGCAGGCTGGAAGACGGCTGGTGGGCTTCCCCTAGACGGTGGTCGTATGACCGGGTCCCTTCGAGGTAAGAGAGTATGGGGGGTCGCGGTCGTTTCCCGAGCGCTCAGGCACAGGGCTGACTCCCCTGCTAGCTTGTGGACGAGAACCTTCTTCAGCTCTCTATACGTTGGATCTGAGTGGCATTCTGCTTATCCGATTGACTCCTAGGCTGAGGGGTCTCTGTGGAGCCGTCCTCTCAGCGCTGTAGATTAGCATATTTTTCCGAATTTCATCTTGCAATGTGGTGCTCATCTGCTGTCGAAAGGTTTGATTCATTTGCTGTTGGAATCCTGCTAAGATCTCGCGTAAAGATCCCACCGAGACCGGCAACTCTAGATTCTCATCCAGCACAGCGTCTCGGACGCTGGGGCTTAGGTGGTCGCCTGGCGGAGACGCCTCTGTCATTGGTTCTTCTTCTACAACCACCTCAACCTCCTGCACCCGACGTGGTGTATTTCCTGCATTTGCGATTCGATTGGCTTCTTCCATGTGTCGTTGGCTCCTTTCGAGAGGCCGCCTCTCTTCTTCCTCACCAGTGTATTCTCTGTCAGAGTGTAGTTCGGCCATGATACTATACCTCCCCACAGACGCCGCCAAATGTTGTGGGATCTTTTACGGTGATGACGTGTCACGCGTTCCTCGGAGGTATCAAGTATGACCTGGCACGAACTTCTGGCAACCTGCAAAACAAGAATATTCCCGTAGGAATATTCCCTCCGATGCTTAAGTAAGTATATGCTAGAGAGAGAAATAATTTGTAGAGAGGGCAGAGCAAAGTTAATGCCAAGTTGGTGGGAATGAATTGATTGTCCCATTTGATTAGGGATCTGCACTATTTATAGTGCTAGGGTTTCTTGGGAGCTGGTCCTGCATTAATTGGATAGTTTCTTGAGATCAAGACACGTGTCTTGCGTAAATGCGGGGGGATTGATTTGAGCCTGGTGGGCTTATTAAGTGGCTTGGGCTTCTTGTAATCAGTGGAGATGGGTCCCTTCTGAGTAAGAGGGCCTAACACATTTTATATTTTTTATATTTGTAATTTTTTAGTTAAAGTAGATCGAGAATTTATTATATTTTGAATATATTTTTATAATTTACCTTTTATATAGTACTAGATTAGATCTCGTGCATGTAAAGATATTTTAAAATTATTTGACCAAATTTTAACACATGTAATATATTATTCAATTTCTCTCCGAAAAATTACTGCAGAATTAATAAATCTTGAACATACTCATTTAATCATAATACGAAGTTCCGAAAAATTACTGCAGAATTAATAAATCTTGAACATATTCATTTAATCATAATACGAAGTATGCAATTTTTTTCCTACTACGTATTACATATTTTATATACTTGATATGCTAATTTGACCGACAATATTCTATATACTAATATGTTGATTTGACCAAAATGTTGAATAAATATATTTTCCATTATTAATACAAAGTATAAAGATTCTGGCTAAAATATTACCAAAATACTTTTAGCAAATTATTATGTAGCATATGTTATTTCTAGAGTTAAGCACATGAATGAGCCCCAAACTATCACTTTTTTCACCACTTGGGACCTGTTAACTTTTTTTTCACCCTTTGGGACCTGTGGTTGAGATTCCGGCCAGTTAACCCAACGTTAACCCACCTGAGAGAATTTACACTTTAAAAAAAATGAAGAATATTTAAAATGAAAAAGAAGTTGTTGGAAGCTGTGGGAACAATCAATTAATAGTTGATTACATTGTCTTTGTTCAACTATAAACCCCAAAAAAGACAGAGAAACAACTTCATTTGCCAAAACTCCAAAAATATTCAAGCATTTGCTGCAACTACAAAATCCAAAAAGACAACATTGTTTTGTTGCAAGCCCAAAACTCAAAAAATGACAGGAGTTATAAAATTCTTCAGATTGCATCCAACATTTCCCTTAGTTCCAAACATTCCTCCAACAACAAGCTGCATAGTTGAACATGAACAACAATGAGATAATTTGTGATTGTCATAAAATTGCAAAGAAAAGAATTTCATGGCTGGGACAAAACAATAGCAGAATCCTCTAGTTTATTTTTTGGACTTTGCTGGCTTCTAAATAGTTTCAAAGCATGGTTAATGGTAGAGGTTTGAAAAATGTAAAATAAGTGCATGAAGAGGTTTTCCAAACCACTGTAAACTAAATAAGTAAAATATTGTATCATTGCGGTTTTGTGGACTTGATATTTACTATCTTACAATGTACCTTCGATTATTGGAATTGCAACTCAGAAAAATAAGACAGCAGAGTTCCGATATTTAAATCAGTTGAATAATATTGTTCAATGCTCAAATGATCCGAGAGCATGACAGTAATCCTAGTCTAGAAACAATACACACTTTAAAATAAAGAATATCCAGAACTTAGAAAGGGAAGCAATTTAGCTAGAAATTAACACGTAGTTGATCTCTTAGTTTATGTGGCTTACGTCCAAGTTTAGCTTGTATGAATGAAAAGACATAGGAACAAATGCCATGAACAACTACCCACATTCCAATCGAGAGCTAGACTGCTAAATTCAGAAAAAACTACATTTATTTGCAGATTCTCATGAGTTTTTTTTATTTCCAACTAAATAATTTTTTAAAAATAAAACTATGTAAGAGTATTATTTCAACGTAGTTTATTATTTTTTCATATCTTTTAGAAATAAAACTATAAAAACATGGCACTCATAAAGGCTTCGTAGTCTTCCGTATCTAGGCGTTAGACCACCTACGGTATTATGTTGTCTTTTTCAAGAAAAGTAATTTAAATTAAAATATTGGAAATAAATTGAAATTTCTTACCTTGTAATGGACTTAGAATAATTTTGTTGGTCCCTTATATAATGAGTCAAATACTGTGATACTTGTTCTGTTTGTTGTGTTGCTTACTTGACTTTCATTGAAGTTCAACATCTGCATCCACAAATCACATTAGTATCTTCAATTTGTAAATGAAAATGAAAATATTAGTAATTTATATAATCATAGAAAGCACATTACATTGGTTGCTTGTCTTTGGAATCCATTTGAGTATGAGAAAACACCAACACCCCCGTTGTGCATAGGGACAGTGTGGTGGGACTGTTGAGTTGATGTAGCAACACTTGCATCCCGCTTCTTCTGCTTAGGTGCATTCTGCTTTGGCTGCTTAGGTGCCTTAGGTGGTTGATCTGCCTTTAGTGGTGCAGAACACTTTCTCTTGTTGTGTCCTGCTTCACCACAGTTGCTGCACCTCATTGTAATCCCTTTTTTGGTCAACCTTGTACCAGTAACTTCTCCAACAGATGGCTTTCTTTTGACTGTAGGCCTATTGTGAATCTTTTTCACTGGAGGTGCGACTATGGAGGCATAGGGTGACTGAGGCCAATCTTGAGGGCCATTAAGTGGCTCTAATGGGAATTCGTATGCCTTCAGATATGTGTTCTTTGAGAAGTAGTGTGATAAATAGTGTTCAGGCATTTCCTTAGCTTTCCATATCGCAGCAACTGCATGATTACATGGCACTCCACTTAGTTGCCAAGCATTGCAACTACATGTTCTTTCAAGCAAGCTCACCACATATCTTGTTTGAGATAAACCTTCTCTGACCCCATAACAGAAGTGACCATCCCAAAATGCAAGCCAACCCCTAGCATCAACCTTTGATTTCTCCAACTTTGCTTTTATCCTTGGGCATATGTCAACTTCTTTATTTGCAATGAAGTCCCTTTTTTTGTGTAGCCTCTCCATTAACCCTTCCCTAATGTCTTCAAGCATTGTTATGATTGGTTTATGCCTTGATGATAAGATATAGGCATTGAACACCTCATTCATGTTATTGTCAATGCAATCACAATGAGAAGTTGTAGTAAAAAAGGCCCTCACCCACTTTTTATAGTTTCTCTTCTTTAAATCTGATGCAGCTTCTTTAGATATGTTAGCAAAGAGTTGCATGTTGGAATCATACTCAGCTTCTGTGGTGCTTTTTGCAATCTTCCAGAAACCTCTTCTATATTGCACTCCACCACCAAACACTTGCCTGAAATTACAGTAGACATGTCTGGCACAACATCTAGTATCTGCTTTAGGCCATATCAGAGAAACAGCTCTGAGCAACCCTTTTTGTTGATCAGACATGATTGTGTAACCATGACCATCACTCGTTCCAAGGTCATCCGCCAGCAACTGTAAGAACCAGCTCCAAGTCTCAGTGTCTTCAACTTCAACACAAGCCCAAGCAATAGGGAACATTTGGTTGTTTCCATCCCTACCAACTGCTACAAGAAGTTGACCACCAAAGGGACCTTTCAAAAAACATCCATCAATACCAAAAAAGGGCCTGCATCCAGCCAAAAACCCCTTCTTAATTGCATTAAAGCAAACATACAAGCTCTTAAAAACACCATTGTTCAGTTTGAACTTGATAGTGTTCATTGGATTTGTCCTTTTAATCTCTTCAGCATATCTATTTAGAAGACCATATTGCTCCTTATATTCACCAAGTATAAGTCCTTGTGCCTTTCTTCTAGCTTTCAGTGCAAGCCACAATGATGCCTTGACTCCTTTTTCAGCCCATAATGTGTCCACTATCTCTTGGCATTTGATGTAAGGGTTGATCTTGAACTTTTGATGGTATATCTTTGCAATCCAAGCTGCCCTGATCTTCTTTACTACTGGTAACCTACCACAATTGTGCTGAGGAACAAGGGTCTTGACAATTAAGTGTCCTTTTCCTCTTATAAGTGAGGTGTACACATAGAAAGGGCACTTCTCTGCTTTACATCTAGCTCCAAGCTTCTTGGCATCATTCCTTGTGAAGTATGTATCTCTCCCAACAGACAAGCAATAGTTAGTCACTGCATCTCTAAACTCAACTGCGTTCTCAAACTCTTGACCTAAGTAGAACGGACAATCTTGTTCAAGCAACCCACCATCTGAGGTAACAATTGTCTTCCTCGCCTTCTGCTTTTTCTTTGGACATGGTTGTGCTAAGAGGTAACCATAATCATCCTCATCCTCAGAATTTGGAGGGCTCTCAAATTCAGAAGATTCACCCTCATAATCAGAACTTCCTTCTTCAATATCCTTTCCCTTCCTCTCAGCTAGCCTTCTAAGTGATTTAACTTCATCCTCGAATGATTTCTCTTTCTTTTTCTCTTGTTGTATCATCATTCTTGCTTCTCTAACTTCGTCATCTTCATTGTCAGAACCCTCCTCATCATAATCAATTTCACCTATCATATTACTACCACTTGCTCTGCCACTGTGCTCAAATAGATGACTCTGAGCAGTAAGATCATCAATGAATTCAGAGTGTTCAGTGTTGAGATCTTCAATGAACTCAGCTTCTTCAGTAGTGAGATCTTCAATGAACTCGAGTTCTTCAACAAAGGCCTCAGGTTGTTCAATAGTGATATCTTCAATCAATTCTTCATCATGTTCTGTAAATACATCTAGCATCCTATACTCCTTTAGTAGACTAATGAACATTCCAAATGTAGTGTCATCATAACCTAAGAACATAATTCCTTGTTGAATGTCTTTCAAAGGGTCACAGTAGTGTGTCTTAATAATGTTATTGTAACCTAAAGAATTGATCAATGTCCTAAGGTATCTCGGACTCAAATCACTAGGAAGGTCATTGACCAACTTCACATCACCCCCGAAATAACTTAATTTTGGATTGTTAACCCACTTTCCTCCGTGATGAATGACAATACACATTGGTATATCCATATCCTGTACCAATAAAAAATGAAACAAAATAAAGTCATTATTTGGTTGAACCTAAAATAAGTGAAAGACACAATAAAAATGAAACATAATAAGGGATGATGATACTTTATTTGATCATCTAAAATGAAATGAGAAGTATTTAAACCTCACTGTTCACATCTAATCATCTTGCAATCACTAACAAGAAATTTTAGCATGAAATTTTACACAATAAAATACACTTAGTCACACTCAAAAATATTCACTAAAGTCTCCATACCTAGATAATATTATGTACAACAGAGGGAGAATGGAATTTCAAGTATAACAAAAGTGATATAGCATCATTAAGGGACTAGTTCCTTTGAGACCAACACACTGCCAATGTAACTAGCTTTCATAACTTCACAACTTCGTAAATTCCTTATTGTCTTATTCAACGAGGTAAAATCACCTTAGTAGAACAAGACTACCTTTCCACTAAAAATTGGAAGAAAAGTAAAATTACCATCTAATATGTAGTTTGTTAAAAAGAAAAAGTATGCGGCTTCTCCGAAAGTCTTTCCAGCCCTTAGCATATCACCAATTCATATATGATATTCATCAAAAATATCCTTCCCAAATCCTAACTTAAATCCAACAATTATTCATAAAACCATATTAAACACATTATAAACATAAGTATACCATATCTAAACATGTCAAGAACACAATTCAATAGCCACAACTTCATGATTATAAACCTTCCCCTGTTATACCATGAAAATACCCTTCCCAAACCCTAACTAAAACCCACAAACTAAAACAATAGAATTTCATGATGATAAGAAAAAAATATATAACCAAAATACATACCTTGATGATTGTTGTGTTTTTAATCAAACAAAAACCGAGCTTGAAGCTTTGAAGGACCTTCAATGGAGTTTGTGATGTTTTAAGGGGATGGAGTTCGCAGGAAGTGAGGAAGCAGGGAATTGTCGTTTCTTTTCTTTTTGGGTGAAACAACAATTTTTGTTTTTGGGTTACTGTACAACAAAATCAACCGACGTTTTTACGGCCCATAGTTAACCACAGTTAACAATTTCCAACTCAAACTCATTCTAGGTCCTAAACGGTGAGAAAAAAAAATATAGGTCCCAAACGGTGAAAAAAGTAATAGTTTAGGGCCCATTTGTTTGCTTAACTCGTTATTTCTATAATCTATAAACAAATATTTTTTCCATACATAAACAATTAATAAATAAGGATAGAGAATAAACAAAAAAGTAAAATAGAGATTTTTTTTAGGATTTTTTTTTGGTGGGGAAATTTTACAACAGAAAGTGACATGTGTCATTCCTGGTGTCTGTTTTAATATAACAATGTAATGCATAAATTCATATTCACCGGTTTCCTTTACCACAAAATTTCATATTAAAATTATTAGAGCATTGGTTATGATATTTTTTTTAATCTATTTAACCATATCATTGAGTAAATGAGCACTATAAGTTTTAAAAATATACGCGAAGTGTTTTTCTAGGGGAAATATGTACTCAATACATTAATAAATTGTTCCCTCCGTTTCATTTTAAGTGCCATAAATGGATTTTGGCACGGACTTTTAGAAACTAAAAACAGAAAAGAAAAAATTACTTTTTAATAATTTTTTTTATTGTTAATGGATGTGGTTCTTAAAATGGGACGGAGAGAGTATAATTTAGCAATTCTAACTTACCGTGAATATTCATTAAAGAATATCCAGGAGTACAGGTTGCTAATTGTCCAGAATGCCGCGGTGTTGAAGACCACTTGAAAACGGTGGAATCTTTGCAAAGGAAATTTTAATTATTGAGTTATACTCGTA
Source organism: Spinacia oleracea (assembly GCF_020520425.1). Classification (NCBI taxonomy): domain Eukaryota; kingdom Viridiplantae; phylum Streptophyta; class Magnoliopsida; order Caryophyllales; family Amaranthaceae; genus Spinacia; species Spinacia oleracea. The sequence goes on from NC_079490.1 coordinate 16,260,957, forward strand.
GAGAGTAAAGAGGAGGAGGGGGAATCCACTATATAAGGTGTGTTCGAGTATTCGACTGTAGTGTTTAAGATAGCGGATAAATGGATAATATTATGCCTAAATCAAAATACGAGTTGTAATTTTCTGAGGGTTTGGCAAAGTTGTGATAGCTAGGTTGGTTGGTTTTTCTCAAACGTTAAAAATATTAACGTTAAAAGATAGCGGATGGTGTGTGATCGAATTATCTTACAATCTCAATTGTTACTTTTGCCGAAATACTCACATCCTATCAATAGTTGTTTTGACGGCTAATTGTGCTAAAAGTAGTAAATTACCCGCAATCGCTAAAAGTTATCCGCTACCACTAGTTTAAGGAACATGAACTATGTATTAGCTAGGGGCCCTTGTTTAACAACTAGTGATTGGTTTTTTGTTTGTATAGAGAGTCATGAAATGTAAATGATGTAAACAAGATTTGATTTCAAGTCATGGATTGAGTGTGGGCAACAATTTAAGGTAGTTTGTTAGTTGAGTGTTATGATTGTTACAGGATAATCTGTACTCCTTTAACCTGTGATGTTAGTTTCTTTAACTCGTGGTGTTAGTTTCTTTTTTTTTTCTTTTTTTTTTTTCTTTTTTTTTTTGACATAAGCTTATAGAACAAATTAAGGAAAAGTACTAAAATTTAAAAGTAACGTAGAAGCTAAAGTTGCTAGATCATGAGCCCTCTGAACTTGATGACGATCTACCTTGTTGACACAACACCAGCAAAAAGTTTTCCCTATTTTCTTAATTTCCGCAATAGTCCACCTGACCTGCACATCTGACAAATCATCCAATCTTAAAAATTCAACTAATCGTTGTGAATCTGTCAAAATTGTAACCCTTGCTATCGAAGCTTGTGACGCCCAACATAAATCTAGAAGACAAGCTTTAGCCTCTGCTTGTAACGCAGAATGCGCAGTACCAGATTGCGCCCCTCCAAAAGTACTTACCTTCTGGATCTGATGCCCTTCTAGTACCCAACCCATTCCTGCATTCTTAGTTGACTTGTGCCACGACCCATCCACCAAAATTATAGCTGGAGTTTCTTTTAGATGTTGTATAAAAATGTTTGATATTATTAATTGATAGTTTATGTATAACATAAGATAAACAATAAGGTTCCTGGAATAGTTTTTGATAGAGGGGTTTTTGAGAAACTTTGGCATAGGTTAGTAAAACTTTGGCCAATTTTAAAACTATGTACCACTATCTTACGTTCGTATCATTGTGGCTCATTCGCAAAAAAAAAAAATACAAAAAACAAATAAATGTAGTGTTGATGGTTGATTACTTGATTAATAAAGACATTGCTAATTTGTCACCCGATCATACTTAATAATCAATATCAAAAATCAAAATGATAGAAATGGTAGGTGTTTGGACCCTCTGTGGAACCCACTTCCAAATATGAAATTACTAAAATAACCTTCACGAGAAAATTATGAAAATACGCGTGATGACAAACCCAATATGGGCTTTAAGCCAAGTCTCGAGGCCAAGCTCAAGCCTCCATTGGCCCACCGATTTTACACCGATACAATTACAAATATTTACCAACAACGCCATCCCGTATTCCTATAAATATTTAAATATCACATCACTTTTGAGATATTCGATTCTCTCAAAATGCACTCTTTCTCTACTTTCTTAGTTTCTCTCTCTAACTTATAACACACAACTGACTTGAGCGTCGATTAAGTACCTCAAAACCCCCACCACCACCCCCCAACACAAAAAATTAGTTCATAGTTCATATTGTTAATTGTATACTTCCTCCGTTTCGGAAAGTTCTTTACGCTTAGAAATATGTGTCCAAAATATGAAAACTTTGACCGTAAATTCTCACTATTATATACATCAAAACGTTACATGTAAGATCTTGTTAGATTGGTCTCGGTATATATTTTCAGAATATCAACTTTTTATATTTTTTTCACATACAAAATTGGATATATTAGTAGTTAAATATTGCATTGGAGTCCGTGCAAATAGTAACTGTAAAGAACTTTCTGAAACGGAGGTAGTAGGTCATAAGTCGTCCAAGAATCCAAGGATAGAACATCGATCTCCCACTCATCTTCCCAGTCGATTCACTCCTTACAATTTCTACGCATGCGGAAACAGTAGGTGATAAGGAAACGTATTTAGATTAAACGTATTTTGCATCATGACATATCTATTACTATATACTAAAAGAGACACCAGAAATGACACGTGTCAATTCCTGGTGCGATTTTTTCCCGCCATTTTTTTTTCCTTTTTTTTTTTTGAAGCTAATAATCTATGCTTGAAAAATAACACGGTTTCTTGGAGAATATTAAAGCCTAATGGGCTGACGTTTCCTTTTTCCTTTTTCCTTACATGGACATGCCATATAATCTTAAACGAAACTGTCCAAAATTTGACTAAGAAAAGTTAAATGGTTTCTTAAATTACCGTCGGGAGTATATACTATAATATACACTTAAGAATATTTGCTATTATTGTTGCAATTATGACCTTAATTTCTGGTCAAGATTTTGCTATTATCTTTTTTTTCCTTAAATAACTAATCTATAATCTATTACTTAAAAAACTGTTTCCTGTTAGAATATAACGTATATATTTGACCAGGAATGATAATATAACGGTTTCCTATAATATTTGGCCTTAACTTTTGGTCGTAATTTCAGCAATCTTAGCAATTTTGGAGAATATAATAAAGCATTATCGTACTTTCCTTATAATGGTCAATTTAGATTGCTAAAATCCTTGTACGACCTTACATAAATAGATTGCTTAATATAAGTACACTTGATAATATTTTCTTACACAAATTTGGTCAAAATTTTAGCGATTTTAACAATCTTTGGGTAATATATAAAGTAAGATTTCAGCGGGAAAAAGGAAAGACGGTAATAGAATAATAATATACAGTATGGAAATTATATATTTCAAAAATTATATGCATAAAAATACACGGGAGATCTTAACAAAGTCATCCGAAAAATATGACACGTAAATCACTTTCAGTTACATTCTTCAAATCAGCGCCTATAAAAAAAATTGACATCTTTAGATTATTAAATGGAAAATTTGGTAATATTAATCCAACCTTTGGCCGATTTTCTTTTATTAATCCCACCTACGACATATTTTTTAATAATCCCACCTTTACTACCCGACGACTTTTATTGGGCTTAAGTGGCCGGTAATCGGTGAAAAAGTCAACGAGATGGTGATGAATTGATGATGATGACTGAATATATCGAGAGAGAGTACTGCCATGTAGAGAAATAATGCCGCTTACAACAGTTTTATGACATGTTGGGCCCAATAAAAGTTGTTGGGTAATAAATGTGGGATTATTAAAAAATATGTCGTAGGTGGGCTTAATAAAAGAAAATCGGTCAAAGGTTGGATTAATATTACCAAATTTTCCTTATTAAATAAAATCTTTGAGAATATTCTATGCAGTATAAAAACCCGTACCAATGAACAATTAAAAACCCACGAGTTCACTTGATCATATTAAAGACATAAACATACTATAGCTTTCAAACACAACAATCAACAATGACACAAAATATCGCGTTGATCAAGGACATAAATCCTACTACGGAATATTTGACACTACAAGTTAGAGTTGTTCGTTTATGGACAATGGCGTCATTCAAAAATCCGGCTGATGTTTACTCGATCAGAGGTAATTATTTTTATCTTATTTCAATTTTATCGATAACTTTATTATCGTCTTCACTATTCTAATTATTTAATTATGTTTGTCATTTCTCATTTCATGTTAGGGTGATAAAATACAAGCGACTATCAAAAAATCTTTGTTGAGAACATTCCAGCCTCTATTCAATGAGGGCGAACAATATAATATATCAAACTTTGGTGTTGGAAAGAGTAGTGGGGAATACAAGCCTACTGGTCACCCATACAAAATAAATTTTGGGTTTTTAATCCGAGTTAATGTCTTACAGGCGGCAAATATTCCTACATATGGTTTTGATTTGGTGCCTTTTGATACAATTATTTCAGATAACACCTGTTTAGTGGGTATGATAAAGTTCCTTTCTTACAGAACATAAGATATGAGTTATAGTATATAGATAGTTTGCTAACATTAACATTGTATTTTCATGCAACATATGTCATTGGATATCTTTTTGGAGTAACAAGTAGTGATGATTATATGAGGAATGTAATTTTAAGGGATATCTTTTTGGAGTAACAAGTTATGGTCAACTATATGTTGCAATATCAAGGAGATTTTTTCTGAAAATTTGAGAAAGAATCTATACTATTATTAAATCTCGAAGGCAAATCATGTTACGCCGCCATGTGTCACATTTTCTAAACATGACAAGGTACCACATCAACAATGACATGGAGGATGTGCTTTTGATATATTGATACACAAAATGTTTTGTTAGGGTTCGAACATGGAATCAACAAGAAAAATAGTAGAAAGCTTACCATCTTAGATACTAGTCTTATATGCACGCGATGCGTGCGAGATTATGTATAAACTAAAATTATATGTTGGAAATATTAAAGAGTCAACAGTCTTATGATCCAGTTCTGAATATTTACAAAGTTCAAGATGAAAATGCAAACTCTTGATTATTTACAAAGTTAGTTGCCAATTATTTACAAAGTTATATCTGAGCACCTTCTGTACTTTCTCAGCTTTGGCATAATCCCATTCTGTAAGAGGTCCAGAGGTCCAGAGGTCCAGCAGGAAAGAGTGTGATTCAACAATGATATGTGGCATTGGGAGCTCATCAAAGAGCGCTCTGACATTGTTGCAACATACACTTTCTCCATGAGCACTCTCCCTTCTAATCTGGCAACCCAAGAAATCTAGTGATAAGTGATAGAATATGGCAATATTAAGTCAAAGAATATTTTTTAAATCAATTTAATATTCTGTAAATATCCTAAGATTAGGCTAGCATTAATTAGAATCAATTAGCATCAATTAGGATCAATTAGTCAAACTTAATTGATCATGTATATCCTAGGATTAGGCTGTATTTTGGTACATTACGCCACTCCATCAATGTGATCAACTACGGAATCAATTACTTTCAATAAGTAAACACTTTAACATGCAGAAAATATCAGCAAGGAATTAAGCTCTTTATACATAAGAAAGCTTAGAGACACATAAATACATGATTGTGACCAGTGATGAATTGATGATGGCATCAATAACTTCAATGGGCTAATAAGAATGAGTTCAGTCATGGAAATTATTAATCTTTCACACAAATCATACATATATCAGTTCGCTTTTCTTTTCAAAAGAAAATTTGTTCATCAAAATCAGAACCAATCAAACAAACCCAGATCAAAACTTCCAAATTCAAATCAAAATTACAATCCAAATTAACACTTGAACCTAATAAAATCAGAACCAAATCAAGCTCAAAAATCACCCAGCAACATGCAAAATCTCTTCTTTTTTCTCATTTTTTGCACACAAAGATTAGAAAGCAACAGGGGGAAAACCCTCTCGTGTATGAAAGATTAACTTACCTTACACAAATTACAACAAAAAACCCTAGTGTTTCAACTGTTGGTACTTCTTGCTTCTTTTTCTGATTTTTTGCGCACAAAGAATTATTGTACCCTCCAGAAAGTTTTTCAATTTAATTTTGTTGTTGGGGGTTTTCAGCAGAACAAAGATTCAATCTTTTTGGGGGTTCTAATTCAAAAAAAACAGAAAAAATAGTAATTCTCAAGAAAAAAAATAGTAACAAATAATTTAGTTCACAATGATGATACTTTTTGTGTTAAATCCCTTAGCCTCCCCTACCCAGATCATTCTTAAACAAAACACAATAGACATCTATGTCTTAACCAATTCAACAATTACGATGGGGTACTCTGTCTTTAACAAAAAGAAACTAAATTTAAACCTAAACAAACGAAACAATCCCAAATTTGACAAATTTTACCTTGAATCTATGGTATTGATCAACAGCTACATCCGCATCGCTAAAATCCAATATCCTCCCTTCAATTTAATAAAAAATAACAAATTAATCAATTGTGCTATATAATAATTCTAATTAATCAAAATTAAGAAATTAAAATACTACCCCTCAAACGAAAACAAAATAAAATACTACATAATGCTTCAATTTAATCAAAATCAACAAATTAATTAAGCAATTATATACATAATATCCTAATCGCTATAAAATTAACAAATTAATTAGTATTCGTACTAATAATTAAAAATAATAATACCTGGGAGTCTGGAGAAACTATCCCATATACTCTTCCCTCGATTTCCTTCATTCACAACTCCGTCAAACTGCAGATTTTTTCCTTCATTCGTGACGGCGGCGACGATTTCGAAGAGAGGGAAGCCTAATCACCATCAGATTAATCTCTCCGACGGAAACCACCTCCGAAACCTCGTGAGTTGATAAAATGAGTTGATAAGAATCAACAATTACGGTTTTGGAAATAAAAATGGAGGCAAATGAAGATTGAGGACGATGAAAGAGAAAAATGCTATGATTTACCTTGTGAGTTTATAAATTGATATCATGCAGAACACTGCGATCGGCCATAGCTAGGATTGAGATCGAAATCAATTAGTCCAGATTCGAAGAATTCGAGCAAGAAGAAAGAGAGGAGAGAGGGAGAGCTTTTTAACGAAACCCTAATCTGATGATAGAGGATGGGAGAGAAAATGGTTTGAAAGTTTTGGAATAAATGCCAGCTTCAATGAAATAAGCGGAAGAACGATGTAGGTTAGGGTATTTTCGTATTTTTGTGGGTGGACACGAAAAGTGTTGTTACCGAATCGCCCCTCCCCTCTTGGCTTATATAATAGAGATACTATAATTTATGTATCTGAACTCTATTTAAATATACTTAAGTGGGATAGGATTAGTGTACATATATTTATACTATTTTTCACATGATTAATGTTATTAATGTTCACCACATAGTGATTGCAAGAAAATTTAATTTTGTTACCATTATTAAAAATAGGTTTGAATAATTGCTGCATTTTTAATTTGTCTATTTTTCACATATAATAGAACATGTTTTTTCATTAATTAGTCAACAATTGTGCTAGCATATATGTATCATAGCATATATACAAAACATTTTTTAGATATTAGACATGATTTACGTACTACATACATTACATTCGCATCTAAATAAAATAAACAATCTAACTAATTGTCTGTTGGTTCAGTGGTGATTGAGGTTATACTTGGTAGGGAGGACCCCGTGTTCGATCCCCCGCAACAACAATTAGGAGGGGAATGTAACCTATCCACTCAGAACTCGCCCCGAATCGGGATTGGCCCTAAGGATGAACCGTGGTACACCAAAAAAAAAACGATTTTCAGATAGTTATTAAAAATGTCAAACTCGAATACACAACACATGTAAACAACGTAAATAAAACATTTCATGTATTATTCAACATTGTAAGTTTGTAAACGGGGCGTCGCCCGGGACACACACACTAGTTAGACTTGAAAACGGAACAAGAACCAACCTATAGCCTTCAAGGTTGCGATTAGCAGTTTTGTTTGACAGTTGTTGAGATGGATTCTAAGAAACTTTTGTGAATAGAGGCTATGGTAATTGCTTGGTTGGAGAAGATGAATGGGGTGGCGGTGGTTGGAAAACGTGATTATTGATGGCGGTGGAAACTAGAAAGTTTCCCACTTTTTTTTTTTTCTTTTTTTTTCTGTTTTAGATATTAGCCTGTACTACTCCTTAGTTTTTTTTTTTGGAAGGAGCGTAGATCCTTAGTTCCTTACTCCTAACCAACTTAATTACTCCTAATTTCCTTACATTTTTTTTTTATTAATAGATTTTACGTTTTTATCTTTTAACGAGTACAACTCTTTCCATTAGTCAGATGCAATTATCTAATCACAATTCAATATTTTAGTTATTTTTAATACTAACTTATTTACATATTTTATTAAATATTAAAAAAACGATTATATAGACTTATAATCAATATTGTTATAATCTCCGTGGTCATAGAGAATGGTGGGATATAAATACAATTAATTTATAATCTCCTTATATTTTGATGTAGATAACTAACTATGTTTCACCCTTTCTCTCATAATTAGAGAGATTATGGGCTATAATTACTTGGTGGTCGTTCAAACTTATTACATATAACTACAAGATACGACCAAACATGTTCACCTATTTCAAACTAATATCCGTTATTTACTTTTTAATGATCTTAAATACATAAATACTTTCTTCCACGTACTTCTTCCACTTTAGCTATTTTATAAAGTTTAGTGGTATAGAAAAATTATTTGTTACAAATTACGGAGTATATGTTTAAGGAGTACCTTCTAAATTATTTTGAATTACCGTGCGTGACACGGGTCCTAAACTAATTCCATCATATTTTTGGGTCTTTTGCTATGAATAACGTTTCTACAAAAGGTACGTCAATACATTGACGTGATATCTAGATTTATTTTTTATTTTTTATTTTTTATTTTTGACTTGATGCATGTCTAAGTTCACAATTTATCGGTACAAACCAAATTTACAAATCGGTTGTAGTATCTTACTCCCTGCGAATTTAAATTTTATTCCCATTTCTTTATTAGTGTCCCAAAATAATCTTACCATTTATTTTATTTCCTTTTTAATCTCTTCCTTGTAATTTTAACTTTGTAATTTTATTGGTTTAGGGTGAGTTTATCCCTAGTCTTGAAGGTAGTCTTGAGGTGAGTCTCAAGCCTAAATCTTGGGATAATGTGGTAAAAGACTACACCAAGTCTTGAAATGAGTTTGAAAATCCAAGACTCACTCAAGACTCACTTAAGACTAAATAGGTTCGGAGGGAGTACTAAATAGGTCCCGTGGACATGGATACTCAGAAAATTGACATTTAGGTTCGGAGGGAGTACTAAATAGGTCCCGTGGACATGGATATTCAGAAAATTGACGTTTGACCATCTTTTCTATAAAATATTTAACTGAAATATTTATCTCTTAAAGCTAATGTGTAATTAATCAATCTTGAACATACTTATTTAATCATCTAATATAAAATTTTCTACGTAAGCGTATTATATATTTATATGTTGAATACGACACTTTGACCAACATATTTGATATGCTTAATATGTTAAGTTGACCAAAATATTTTCTATAATTAATATGTCGATTTGACTAAAATATTACCAAAATCGCCTAATATTGTTGATGTGGGTAAAAATACCCCACCTACGTGGCTCCTTGTTCATATGACACGTGGCCCCTCCTAACTGGTCAGCCGCCTATTTGGCTGCCATCTAGGAGTTAGTGTAGGCTGATGAATGGTTGAGCCAAGTGTGCCAATTCCTTGTAAGGCCCATGACCCATAGGGAATGTTATGATAGTGACACATGTCATTATCTGGTAAACTAACCAATCATGAGAGATCACTCTAGGGTTTCCCCCCAAAAAGGGGAGACTATAAATATACCCAATTCCCTAGGAATTAATACAGAATTCTAGACAGAGAAACACCCTACGTACAATTTATAGTTAATGCTTTCTGTTCATTATCTACTTCTTCCTTAAAACCCGTGTCTTACTTAAGCATCGGAGGGAATATTCCTTCGGGAATATTCTTGTTTTGTAGGTACGCCGCCGACGTGGACTGGACTTGACACTACGTGGAACCTGATACCTCCTCGTCATCATCCAAAGGAAAAACTCCCACAACATTTGGCGCCGTCTGTGGGGAGGTAAGGTAACATGGTAGACGTCCAGCACTTCGGAGACGCGCCCATCAATCGAAACGAAATCGACGAAACCGCAATTAATGGTGATCGTCCTCCTCGAGGGAGGGGCGACAGAAGCAACTAGTCTGTGGGGCAGGACGGCCGTCTTGAACCCCCTCCTGAATCACAACCTGAGCAGGTCCAGGTGGAAGATGAGACGGGTCAGCCTTCATTTCCTCCAGGTGGTCACTTGAGGGCTGACGCCGACACAGTCATGGAGGAGAACCCAGATTTGTCGGTGTCTACTGGGCAGCTCAAAGACATCCTGGCCGGGTTTAAAGCGCAGATGGACACTCTCCAAGATGAGATCAAGACTATCCGTTCTCAGTCTCATGGGACGGGAATTCCATTCTTTAATGGACTCACTCGGTCTAATGTCTGGAGGCAAGACCAAGCCCGAAATGACGATCATGACAGACGCTTTGACAGAACAAGAACTTTTTTCCAACCTATGGCTCCGCGTCGGATCCTTCCAACTGCTCGGCCTGAACCTGGACCGTCCAGAAGAGTACCAATCATTCAGCTAGACAGGCCTCAAGAAACTGAGCTGTCAGATACAGGTTCCACCCCTATCATGCAAGATTCACCCCTTGCTGCTCCTTCGCGCCGTCTCACCAGGACCCATGTCAGTCGCGCGGACAGCGAGCGGCGTAGAACGTCCCAGGGTAGAAGGAAAGATCCTATATGCCATATTCAACAGGGGGTAGCGGGCCTCATCCTTGACTTCACCACTCCATTCTGTCCTAACATTATGAATGCTCCTAAGGAGTCTAAGGTGAAGCCACCAGCTATTGACGCCTATGATGGCACCTCTGATCCTGACGTACACCTCTTGGTTTATCGTCATCACATGTATGTCTAGGGGACCACTGATGCAACCTGGTGCAAATACTTCCCGTCCACTTTGAAAGGGGTCGCCTCGAAATGGTTTGAGAAGTTGCCCGCTGGGACGATCAACACTTATGCAGAGCTAGAAATGTTGTTTTCTGCAAGGTTCATGGCTTATAAAGAGGAAAAGAAGACGAGTATGCATTTGGGCCGAATACAGCAAGGGAAAGACGAATCGTTGCGAAGCTACGTGCGACGTTTCAATTTGGAGTCAGGACAAATTCCAGACCTACCTGATGGGGTGGCTTTTGATAACTTCTTTAGGGGGATTAAGAAAGGGTCCTTTAAATTCGAACCGGTAAAGAAAAGTGTGAGAACTATGGCCGATGCTCTGGAAGAGGCCGAGTCCTTTATTCATGCCACCGACATTTGTTCCGTCCCCAAGGAATCTAAGGGAATAGAGATTGCAGACTATCCTCGGCTCAAAGACAAGGCAGACAAGAAGACCAACCGTCCTAATGGGACGTGGGCCATTGAAAAGAAGGGATATCAGGCAAACACCTCCCAGGGGCAGAAGAGAGGACGGCCATACGACAAAGAAAGGTTTGAGTACAACACCGACTTGTACACAATATTGCTGGACGTCAGTGACAGATATGAGATTGATCGTCCGTTCCCTATGAAGTCGCCGGTAGAAACCCGGGACAACTCCCTTTACTGTAAGTTCCATTGTGATGTGGGACAAGAAACAAAAGATTGCAAGAGTCTGCGTAGAGCTCTTGATGGATTAGCCGCCAAAGGATTTCTGAAATCATATCTCAGCTCGAGCACAGGGGGAAGTGGTAAAAAGTTCTACAAGAAAAGTAAGTCGCCGTCATATCGACGTGATGACAATGACACTGATCCAGAAATCGTAGCCGTCATCTCAGGGGGCCTAGCTGCTGGGGGCCCAACAATGAGAGGTCAAAAGGACTATGCAAGCCGGTTGGGGCAAGTCATGTTGTTTGGAAAAGCTCCAATGGACCACTTCCCTAAAGTGGAGATTTGTGAATCTGATAGGGGCAAGATAGCCACTCCTCATGACGACCCCTTGGTTATTGAGTTGAAGGTAGCAAACCTCAAAGTAAGGCGTATTCTAGTAGACACGGGGAGTTCGTCAGACATTATCAGCACAGCTTGTCTAAATCGTCTTGGGTATGATCCTAAGACAATTGAAAAGATATATTATCCGATCATTGGATTCGGAGGCGGCATAATTCATCCCCAAGGGATAATCACTCTGCCCCTACGAGTAGGAGGTCGGCATCAAAGTAAGAACTTGAACGTCCAATTTCTAATTGTGAAAGACCTCACCGCTTACAATATCATATTGGGCCGCCTAACTTTGAATCAGGCCAAAGCAGTGGTCGTCACTCATCTTATGCTCATGAAATATGTCTGTGATAAAGGCCAGGTCGGAACTATTCATGGTGATCAACAGTTAGAAAGAGATTGTTATCTCACTACACTAAGTCCCGAGGCTTGGGGGGAAATTGACGAAGCGAGAGCAAGCTCAAAAAGAAAGCTAGACGAGATAGAGGAGAAAGTCAAGAAAGAAACCTTTACCATTGCCACGGCTCACATGGAGGCGAGGCGACCTAAGCCGGTTGGTGGACATTATTAAATCATTCTTGATGAAGCGCGTCCAGATAGGACGGTGCCAGTAGGGGTCTCTCCTGACGATCAGCTTGGGGCACATTTGGTCACTCTCCTGAGAGAGTTCCAGGACATCTTTGCTTTTGCTGTGGAGGAGATGCCGGGCATTGATCCAAGTATAGCCGTCCACAAACTCAACGTAGATGAGTCCTTAAAACCTTTTCATCAGAAGAAGAGAAATCATGGAGAAGAAAGAAACAAAGCCGCGGCGGAAGAAGTTCGGAAGTTGTTAGAGGATAGGTTCATTCGGCCAAGTCAATATCCGGATTGGGTAGCAAATGTAGTGTTGGTGCCGAAGCCTAATAAGTCATGGAGAATGTGTGTGGATTACACGGATTTAAACAAGGCCTGTCCAAAAGACAGCTTTCCTCTGCCCAAAATAGATCGGTTGGTAGACTCGACGGCCGGTCATGCAATGATGTCCTTCATGGACGCCTATTCAGGTTTTCAGGTTTTCATGGACGTCATTTGTTACTGAGCAAGGCTTGTACTGCTATAAAGTGATGCCGTTTGGCTTAAAGAATGCGCCGACCACATTTCAGCGTCTAGTCAACACTGTCTTCTCTAATCAGTTGGGACGAAACATCGAAGCCTACATTGATGATATGATAGTAAAAAGCAAGCAACGTGAAGAACACCTGGCTGACTTTAGAGAAACTTTTGAGACGCTCCGAAAATATCAGATGAGGTTAAATCCAAAGAAGTATGTTTTTGGAGTAACGGCGGGGAATTTCTTGGGTTTCCTTATTGATGAAAGGGGAATTGAGGCCAAGCCTGACAAAGTGCAAACAGTAATAGATATGACGTCGCCAAAATCAGTGAAAGAAGTCCAACGTCTGACTGGATGTCTAGAATCCCTGGGACGGTTCTTATCAAGAGCAGGTGACAAGTGTCACTATTTCTTCGGCACAATCAAGAAGAAGAGCAAATTTGAATGGACCGAATTGGCAGAAACTGCTTTCGTCCGATTAAAGGAACATCTCCACACTTTACCCCGGCTGGTCAGTCCTCTTCAAGGAGAAACTTTGTATGTATATCTGGCCATCTCCGAGTGGTCCTTGAGTGTTGTATTGTTAACAGAAAGGGAGGGAGTGCAACTCCCTGTCTATTTTGTGAGCCACGTCCTGCAAAATGCCGAGCTGAGATATCCTCCAATTGAGAAGTTTGCACTTGCGCTATTTATGGCAAGTAAAAAGCTGCGTCCTTACTTTCTGGCACACAAACTAGTGGTATACACAGACCAGCCATTGAAACAACCGCTTACTAAGCTAGACGCTGCCGGCAAATGCTAAAATGGGTAATTGAGCTAAATGCATTTGACATCTCGTATGAACCGCGAAAAGCTATCAAGGGACAGGCATTTGCCGATTTCATTGCAGAAATGACGATGCCAACTTTTGAGAAGAATGTGGCGACCCGTTGTACGGTATATGTAGATGGGTCGTCCACCCAGAACGGATGTGGAGCCGGCATAATATGTCAATCACCTGAAGGAGACAAGTACGAGTACGCCATGAGGTTTAACTTCCAAACTTCAAACAATGAGGCTGAATATGAAGCTTTGCTAGCCGGCATAAAAATGTGCAAAGCTGCCGGAGCTCAGGAGATACTTGCTCTTTCTGATTCACATCTCATTGTAAGTCAGGTAAACGGAGACTACGAGGCAAGAGATCCCAACATGATCAAATACATGCAAGCTGTGCGTCAAGAAATAGAACACTTGAAGAGTTTCGAAGCTAAGCAGATTCCCAAAACAGAGAACAATCAGGCCGATGCCCTGTCTAAACTAGCTAGCTCAGCTTCCTGTGACACTCCGCGGCATGTGTTTTGGGAAGTGAAAGAAAGACGAAGCATTGAACAAGAGTTGTGCACTCCTGTGGTAGCCATCCTTGACCGGTCATCAACATGGATGGACCCCTTCATTGCATATAAGGTAGACGAATCACTTCCAGACGACTCAAGTCTGGCCGCCAAAATTCAGAAGATAAGTTCTTGGTTTGAATGGTGGAATGGAGTTTTGTATAAAAAGTCATTTTCCAGACCCCTCTTGCGGTGCGTCACTCCTGAGAAGGGGAAAGAAATTCTGGACGACCTGCATTAAGGATTGTGTAGCTCCCATATTGGAGGACGAGCTTTAGCTGAAAAAGCCTTGCGAACTGGTTATTACTGGCCCACCTTGAGAGAAGACGCTCTGGCCATGGTGCAGAAGTGTGACAAGTGCCAACGAGTTTCTCATCTCATTCACCGGTCGTCTCACCCTCTCACCCCTATCATGAGCCCCATACCTTTTTCCAAGTGGGGAATGGACCTATTAAGACCATATACGGCAGCCCCTGGAGGCCGGCGCTACGTGATTGTAGCCGTTGACTACTTCACTAAGTGGGTAGAAGCAGAAGTCCTCAAGAATATAAGGACCAGTGATGTGAGGACGTTTATCTGGAAAAATATTATGACTCGCTTCGGAATACCACAAGCTATCGTCTTTGACAATGGGCCTCAGTTTGAGACGCCTAAGCTAAATGAGTGGTTAGCAGACCACGGCATACACAACTGCTTTGCCTTTGTAGGACGACCTCAAGCCAATGGCCAGGTCGAAGAATTTAACAAGATAATCTCCGAGGGGATAAAAAAGAAGCTAGATGAAGCTAAAGGTCTATGGGCTGATGAGCTTCCAAACGTCTTATGGTCAATCCGCACCACGGCTAAGAATTCCACCGGCGAAACCCCATTCTTGCTAGCCTATGGTGCCGAGGACGTACTGCCCATAGAGATGTGTGAACCTACACTGAGAGTCATGCTATATGACGAGAATGCCAATTGGGAAATGATGAAGTTTGCCCTGGATTTTTTACCTGAAGTAAGAGGGAATGCGGCATTGAGGCAACAGTTGTACAAGATAAGGATGGCGAGGGAGTACAACAAAAAAGTCTCTAAAAGAGTGCTCAAGATTGGGGACTTTGTTCTCCGAAAAATGGAGTCTGTGGGACGAGCCAACGAGTAGGGCAAGCTGACACCAACTTGGGAAGGACCCTATGAGATTTATGACGAGGTCAGGGATGGAACTTATCGCATTCAGGACATGCAAGGCCGGCCCATTCTACGCACCTGGAATGCAGACAATCTCAAAAAATATTTTTTCTAGATGTGTTCTGACTTCATCCTTTATGGAAGATTCTGCTGTCTAGACAACGGCCGCTAATGGTCCTAATAGAGTAGTAATCTCTCTTGTAATCAGCTAAATTCGCCTTACAAAGTATAAATAATATTACTCCTTGTTTCGTACTATTTATTACTCATACACTGAACATTAACTTACCTAACATATGCATGTAAAAAGCCTAATCGAATAAAGGCCTAAGAAGTGGCGCTAGATTAGCAAAAGGTTTCCAAGCCTAATTGATTGCAGCCTAAAGAGTGGCCCAGATTAGCATAAATATAGGCTGATCACCTATCAAAGTTATAAAAACCGTTCCCTAAAAATCGAGCGTTTATGGCAAATAGGATTACTCCTATACACCGCGGCATCAAACATGCCGCGCCCATTTAAGACGGGGGCAAATCCCCCATAGGTCGTCGTTTCCTTAAAAACGAGTATTTTTACTAAGGCAAATAGGATTACTCCTATATGCCGCGACATCAAACATGCCGCTTTGTGAGGGGGTCGAAAAAGCACGAGGCTAATGCGTGACCTCGTCCCTCGTGGGCGTGACGTTGTCACATCAAGTGTAATTGGATTTCCTGTGAGTTTACACCCAATCGACTAGTAATATAGGAGTCACCATTCAGTTTTTAACGACAATGAGAAAAACTGACAAAACCCGGTTATCGTGACATAAAGGGAGTGCAATTATGTTCAACCACGACGGCCATAGGTTCCCTTGTGACCCCTGGTGTGGGGATCGCTCAACGTACACCCGCAGGGCAGAGATTGAGAGTTCGGGGGAATGTAGCTACCGAGAGGAGTGCTCATCGATAATACTCCAGAGGCAGGTTATCCTTACTAGCTCAGCATAAATAATTGAAGGGACATGCGTTAAACTATTAAACTATTCTGAATTGATTTTAGCAATATGCAACACATAATACTAAATCGATCGTGATTATCTTATTTAGATTGATTTAAGGTACCTAGCATGATAATTCAATTGTCCAAGGTATTATCTTATTAGGCGTGATAGATCAATCAAGTTAATAATTTGACAATTTTATAAAAGGGTGATGAAAGCGATTAAATCATATGAGGGACACATTACAACGCATCCTTGAGAGGTGCGTTACGGTTCTCAGAAAACTAACCACTTGGCTTTGCTATTTCTCCTTTTATTTAACGAATCTCGGGTTTCTAAGCAATGTTCCAGTATTTAGGCTTAATTCATCAAGCTATAAGGGGCAGGACGCGTTCTTTTGGACTTTTGGGTCGATTGCGGCAGAATGCTGGATCAATTTCGCAGCGTGAGGCTTAGGCTTAAGGCTAGAGTCAATACTCAGGTTATGCAATTGTGTGTTCTTTTCGCGTCGGTTTTAGGCTGTATTTATAGGAAAAGAGTGCGTGGAAAGATAGATTTTAGGATACGAATCCAAAAAGAATCCGGAGATAAAATGACCCCAGGCATTTTCAGCGCCCAGGGCTGGGCGCCGAAGATCCCAGATCCAGGCGTTGAAAATGGGATCCGGGCCGAGTTCTTTGTCAGATTTGGACTCTTAGAACACGGAGCTTTTGAGATTTATCCGAGTCTTTTAGTGCGTATTAACTTATGACGGAATGCGTCTGGGCCCGTTACGAACTCTAGGTTTGTTAGGAATTTAGTTCATACGTGACTCTTATCTTCGAATTATACCAGGAATGCAAATTCTATCTCTTTTAGGATTTATGTTGGAGTGCAACACCTAATTCTGACAGGTTTCTATCTTTTATGACTTTTCCACTTTTAACAACTACCTTTTACAGCAGTTACTATTCTTAGCAGGTTTCTATAAATAGCAGTTTTGGCGGAAATGAAAGGGTGATTGAGATTCGTTATTTTATAGGAGATGCGTTGCCAAGTGGAGATTTATGTTCTCATCATCGAACCTTCCCTTTCGGGAATGGGGACAAAAGTTGGTGTCTACAGCTAGCCCCCACTTTGACTGAGTCTCGAGATGGGACGATGGTCAGAGTACTAGACGGAGTGCGTCATACAAGCCAAGGTGTATGTGACCTGTTTTGCGAGGGTCTCACGAGCCCCCGAGTGATAACATTTGACTTAAGGGTCATCACTTGAAGTGTAACACATTCCTCACGCGTCATTGGAATTTGTTAACTGATAGTATAGAAACTCCCTCACTTTGTCATTGGAAGTATCTAAGATGTTTTCGAAATCAAAGCTATAAAGTGTAACTAGGCCTGGCCAAGCCCAATCACGAGGTAAAATATTTTTAAAGATTCTCATTTTCAGGGTCAGCTAAACGAGAAAACCCCCTTGTTTTTATAGGATGTAAAACGAAGGAAAATCCAGCACATCGCTCTTTTTTGGAAAAGCGGAAAACCAATCCTTTGATTTTTGGAAAAAGGGAAACCATCTTTTGATTTTTGGAAAAAGATAAACCATCTTTTGATTTTTGGAAAAAGATAAACCATCCTTTGATTTTTGGAAAAAGATAAACCATCCTTTGATTTTTGGAAAAGGATAAACCGGGAAAAGTTATCGGTGCAGCGACTAAGGACCTACGCGGTTAGTGACGCAGACCCCGCCCGCTGAAGGTGGGTGAGCCTGTCCGCTGAGGGTGAACGCCCCGTCCGATAGAAGTGGACGAATCTGTTTTGATGTTTTGAAAATAAGGACCTACGCGGTTTGTGACGTAGAACCCGCCGGCTGAAGATGGCGAGCCTGTTTTTGTTTTTGAAGATTTTATTTCCTTTTCATTTTCAAAAACTGATATTTTTTTTTTTTTTATCCTTGATTTTTCTTTCCGCCGGCTGAAGATGGCGAACCTGAATTCGTCTTTTCGATTTGGGACTCGCGTGGTACGTGCCTCGATCTTGCCCGATTGAGGTGGGCAAGTCCCTATTTCATTTGGTCTTGTGATTTCTTTCGAGAATTTCTTTTTATTCATTCTTGTAAGAGCGAATTCTTTCGAGGGATGCTCGGATTTAGTTGCAACCTAAATGTGGGTTGACAACGTGCTTAGACGGACCATAGTCTTGTGGTCATCATCTTTCATGGTTTTGAGCTAGTCTTTACGGCTCAATTTTGCCACTTCCTGGGTCCTTGATTAGGGGACTATGTATAAGTATCAACGGCGACCTTTGTCTTGAGGTCGTAATCCGGTTTTATCTTTTGAGATTATCCAAACACGGGACTTCGTACAGCGTAGTCTGGGAATATTGTTCTAACTTTGCATACTCTCTTTTGAAATATATATTTTCATTCAATCCCCCAAGCACTCGTTCTTGACGGTCATTTCTTGTCAAAGAGGGTCCTTGGGGATACGCATTTTGTAATGTCCTTGATTGTGTTTGGGATCGTGCTCGTAAGTGCGAGCGATCTTTGTAGTGGTGTGCTACTCTTAACAAAGCCGTGAGGTGCGACTTTCAGTAAAGAAATCGGCAATTTTCGAGTCGAATGGATACGGCAGGGCTCTATAGAAGTCAAGGCTTTTTTTGGGCCTGGGCTCATTTTCGGCGCCCAGGCCTGGGCATTAGAAATAATTCACGCCCAAGTGGGGCGTTGAAAATATTGTTTGGGCTGGTCTTTTGATGACACAGTTGGCCTCTTGTTCGTTTGTTTACTTCACTTGGAAATTCTACGTATTTTCTTCTCTTTTGTTTTTCTTTATTTTTGGAACGTAGAATTTTAGAGATCATAATGATTTGAGTGATCGTGATGATTTCTCGAGAAGCCGTAGCCTATTGGTGGACTACGGTGTTTGTCGCTTTGGGGCGATTATTTAAAGGAACTGTTGCTCTTAAGGCGTACAGTTATTGCAATAGTTGGGCGAGTCTATATGGCCTGAGGAACATACCGTGAGGCTTAAGACTTTGATCGCTCTTGTTGTTATTTTGAACGTATATTTTTTCTTTTGAACGTGTTCGTGAATGTTCGATACTTAGAATGTATGTGCGAACGAGCGTTCATAGAATGGCTGTTGCGTGCGGTCCATTAATCAGTTCGCTTGAATCATTTTTTTTTTGAGCAATGACTGATGTTGAATAGTTTGCTTAGAAGCTTGATAGGGTTCAGGCCCATTCATGAAGTGGGCTCAAGCATCGTGCCCTTTCGATCGTTCAAACATTTGCTTTGAGATTTTTTTATTTTGCTACGGTCGTTTCGTAGCTTGGAGCCCCCAAGTATGCATATTGGGATGCTTCCTTTGACGTACGATTTTTGTAGGTTCTTTCGAGAAAGATGCCTTGGGGTTCCGTTCGTGTAGGTGCGAGCTATCCCTTCCGTGCTAGGTAATATTTTGCTACCGTTAATCCTTAATGTAGAAGTCGTGTGGCTTGCATTTTGAATTTGGGCGATAAGTAGTCTTTGCCTCTTTTACACATGCTCTTGGTCGTGCCCGTATTAGTGCAATATGCCTTACTCTTTTTTTTAGACTTGTACCGTGGGATGGTTGAACTTATGGTGCGACGTAGGCTTGTGTGGCCTAACAGCGTGTCTTAGAACATTCCTCCAGGTGTTGGGATATCATTATTTATTTTTTGCATTGGAGTACTTCATCACGCCTCGTTCAGGTGTTCGAACAAGTGTAGCACCTTCTGCGTGGGTGTGCACGGCTTATTACTTCGTTCGATGCGAGGATTCATAGATGTTTTTTTTTTATCCTTGATTTTTCTTTCGCTTTTGCTTTGGAACGACGTAGACTGTGTAATGGGCGCTTGTAGGGCGAGCGTTATGTGCAGTAGTTTGATCGGAGTTTTGGTGACTCGCGATTTTCAGTTACCCTTGTTAGTGGGGTGACTTTATATATTCTAAGTAGTGCTTAGAATTTGGGAGGGGTTGTAGCCACTCTAAGGTTCGTTTTACACGATTAAACCTTAGGATTGTGCCCTTATGACATGTGTATAGCATTAGCGTCGAGAATTTGCGATAAAGTCGTCATTTCGAGCATTTTTAGACTGTTTTTCTCAAGCCCCCAACTGTAGCTACGGGATTGGCTTGGTGCTATAATGCTTGGCATACGTTTTTATGCATTCATGGTGACATGGATCATGAATAGTTTGAACCAGACTCGTTTAGTGCGAGGTACGTTCGAGTAGTGATTTGCTACTTCTCTTGTAAATGTCGTATTGTGCGACATTGCCATGGTCAAGGTAGTCACATGTTGAAGTGTGCCTTGACCAAAATCTAGGTGCCTTTCTTTACCCATAATCATATTTAGAAATCTTTTTGACTCACTTGCAACATCGAGATAAACGCATACTTAGCTTAAACCAACGCCACTTTATTATGTTCGAAGAAGTCTTTGAAAATTATTTGAAGTCCGAGTCCTACTTTGTACAATCCGAGGTGTCCTAAGTAAGTTGACTTATAGAAGGGTTTGTACAGGATTACATGAGTGAATCAAAATATTGTTACGATTTTTGGAATGCTGTCTAAGGATTTGCTGGAAGCCAGGGTGCAGGCGTCAAGATATTACTTGTGCCCGTGTGGCACATGCTTTAGGCTTTTAGGGCCATCATTTTCAGAATTGCGGGAATATAAACCGTTTCAAATGGACTTAGATTTACTTGGTGTATGTCTGCACAAAAGGTCAAGGTATACTTAGTTCTTTCCCTAGCTCTTTCATTTCAATCTTTATCCCCCAGTTGCTATTATGTCTTCTCATTAATGATGCTTTCAGATTTCGATTTTAGATGCCCGTGTCATATGTCTGAGTAGGGTGAGCCTTGGTTAAGTGCCAAGCCCTATTGACAATGTCTGATTTTTTCAAAGGGGATTCGCAAGCATTTGAATTATCATGAACAGGTGCCCTGAGTTCGAAGGAACGATGGGGCGATGCCGTAGAACAATCCTCTTTATTGCAAGCTTACTGCCTTTACTACTTGTTGGCGATTATGACTGTGTCTAGTGGTGAAAGAAGGTCTTTAAGTGAGTTACTTTGCTTTAGGAAGGGTCAAGTCGAGTACTTTAGAGGTCATGGACGCTCGCGCTAGCCCCCATTCAATTGTGGCAAAGCGATCTTTTGAGTATTGGCTAAGTGCCTAGGAGTGTGAGTGCTCCTTCTAGCAAGGGTACGTGCCCTTATTATTTTTCGATGTGTGCTCATTTTGGCATCTTGATGACTTGGATTCTTCTTTTGACTTAAATTTTTTTTTCGACTTGGATTGCAAGTAATTAAATTTCAATAAGGGACTCTATTTTTTATTCTTGTTATTCTATAGGCTTTAACATTTTTGCAAATTGGTTGGACCGAATCATGGATTGCCTACGTATCCACCTTAAATAGATTTAATTTGGAATCAGGTCTTGCGTAGTTCTTAGCCAGAAAATGGTTTCTTAGAATGCTGATTTTAAACAAGTACGTTCGAGTGGAATCGTAATGTTTGAAATAGGGTGAAATAAGTGTACGAAATTTTGGAGCGCGCGTATTTTGCGTATTTTATATGATCTTCTACCCCCCAAGTGTTCGTTATTCTTCCGCATGTATATAGGAAGATATACGAACACTTTTAGGAGTTGGGAGTTGAAAAGTGATAAGCAAGAACGGCGCCCAGGGTTGGGCGTTATTATTTTTGGCGCCCAGGTCTGGGCGCTGAAAATGTGTTATGGGCTGCCTTTTTGTGCTGCTCCTTTTCGTTTTGTGCCAAATATTTGCGAATCTTTTTTGTGCGCTAAATGCTTCTTTTTCTTTTTAGACAAACTTTAAAGGCGCTTTGCAAAGTTTCTTTTTTTTATTATTTTTTTTTATTTTTTTTACGTTAAGCGTAGAATGTACTTTTCATTTGTCTCTTTTTCTTTTATTCGCGACTCAAGACGGCTTGAAAGATGGGTTAAATGAGATAGGATAATTTGTATAGGTATTAGTCAAGCATGAGGATTGGAAAGGGTAGAAGATCGTAGAACTTTATGTAGTTTTTGTGGTATGATTTGGATTGGTTGACTCAATTCTTTTCCTTCATTTACTTGGTTAAATTTCACACTTTGGGAGGTACGGGCTAAGTATTTCATGGCTCGCTCTTTTCGCTCTCCCTTTTCTCTTTCTCTTTTTTCTTTTTTTGCTTGGGATTTCTCCCCCTTTTTATTTGTGCTAAAAGGTAGATGGTTATGGTCTTTGAGTCACGAGGCGAGACTGAGTGAGCCTCGTTTGGTAGGCCTATAGTGGACCTTTAAATTGTCTTACTTTTGCAAGCGTATTTAGTCGTTTCTTAAAATGTGAAAATCGCGTAGATTCAAAATGTTGTTTTTACTTTATTGAGATTTAACGAAAGAATTACATCGAAAATAATTTTTTTGCTTCTTTTCAGATTCCAGTTTCCGGGATTTAATTGGAAGTTGTGATTTAGACTCGAACTTTTATTAATTTTTCTGATTATAACCTGTGTATGAATACAAGGAGGTGGCCTAGACTCAAAATAATGACGTGGCGTAAGCCTATAATACTTGACCAAGCGACTTTCAGACGTAGGCTAATTGGACCATAACTTTCGTTGGTTGACACTTTAGATTTTAACCCTTGGGTGTTCATTTGTCATGCGCCATTTTGCTTAATGTTGGCAAGGTAGTTAGTTGGGGAGATCGAATTTTCATTTTTGCAAGACTAGAATCATTAGTGCGGCTTCCCCTCTTAGTGTGTATTGCTTTACCCCGATGGTAGCCTTATGGCATGCCGATTCGGGTATTTTTGTGGTTCGTCATGTTGCATTCATGGAAAATCTTTTAGTCCGTACTTAGGAGTACTTCAAGGAGCGAGCGGCTCGAGAGAACTATGATAGTCGTGACCCAATGTGATCATAAGCCTTGAGGCCATTAAGTTTTTCTTGCCAATGGTTTTGCCACCTTAGGCTCACTTTGGGGGTTGTGCGACTACAGAGGAATGGTTTTCAGAATGTGACTGTTTCCATTTTGCAAATACTTGAATTACATAATATATTCTTTTTATTGGCGAGAGAGAGTATTGAGGCCGTAGATTCTTAGCAATGGATGACAATTACATATGGGTGCTTATTGATTTCTTTTAAATGTTAGGAAGGGAGACTCAATATGGTTTGACCTTTTAACTTGCAGAACGACACCAAGCATTAGGACCGATTCTATGTATAAGACAACTAAAACTTAGGATTTAGATTGTACTTTGGCATAGCCTAGTCTAGACTCGGATTTATTTATTTTTTATTCGAACATTATTTTTCCTTGAAAACTTTATTTGAACATCATTTTTTGAATACTTTGCCATGTGACATTCAAGGTCATTCAATCAGCGTGCTCAGTTTAGTGCCGAACATAGTCGTCATAGGAGGCCTAGTGACGACACAAGGAGTTATTTATTTTATAAGTCGTTCTTAGAATCGAGTGCCTTTTTTCATACGTCCTCGTAGCAAATTTGTTACGAATTTTTTTTATTGCTACATATACTTTATGCGCGGGCACCGAGGCTGCTGTGCTCAGCAACTTCAGCGCCCAACTCTGGGCGTTGAAAATGATTGGCGCTCAGCCAGGGGCGCTGAAAATGCGTCCCTGACTGGTACTCGTATTCTGTTCGCGCTTCCTTTTTTCGTATATACGACTTAATTTTGCGTGCTTGCCTAATAACGTCCTTTACGCGTTGCGCGGCGTTGTGGGATCCGTTACAGGCTGTCCTGGCGTCGCTTATTTTCGTGGCGATCGCCCGGGGTTGCGGAACACGTATTTTGGTACAACTCTTTGGCCAATTGGTGTTTATGAATGTTTGGGCAATTTTTAGGGTCGTTGGTTTTCCGGTATTATTTGTCACACACAATCTCAACACAATCACATAATTCGCTACACATAACTAGCATTACAACATGAAGCAAGAATAATATGTCTCGTAGTTTATGATAGGCTTCTATGGGTAATATTTGCGTCGGCTTGGTACCGCTTCAATCGTAGATCCAACACATGCCCCGGTCGAGGTAGTGCATTGAACAGACCAATTTCGTCCCAAGAGGCCAATCACGATGTAAGCCAAGGGGGCATGCACCAATGAGAGGGACCTAGTGGGCGAGCGATTGGGTTTGGGACAGGTGTACTACTAGCGAAAGTGCCGAGTGGACAACATTCGAAGCGTATGCACCCCCCGAGTGGCGATGGGTATCCTTAGTCCCAACTCCTGAGATGAAACACACCAAGGGAGCCAAGATTCGTTATGCGGTTCTGTCCGTTCACATTAATATGCTGATTTTCAGGTCGTCCCAACTTGATAGGGAAATAAACGCGGGGTAGGATCGTTTCACCCTTCGGCTAATTTGATTACCTACGAGCACGAGTATTTCATTAACTTCCCCAGCGGAGTCGCCACTGTGAGGGGGTCGAAAAAGCACGAGGCTAATGCGTGACCTCGTCCCTCGTGGGCGTGACGTTGTCAGATCAAGTGTAATTGGATTTCCTGTGAGTTTACACCCAATCGACTAGTAATATTGGAGTCGCCATTCAGTTTTTAACGA
This sequence comes from Spinacia oleracea, assembly GCF_020520425.1. NCBI lineage: Eukaryota > Viridiplantae > Streptophyta > Magnoliopsida > Caryophyllales > Amaranthaceae > Spinacia > Spinacia oleracea. The sequence goes on from NC_079490.1 coordinate 16,285,890, forward strand.
CAATGAGAAAAACTGACAAAACCCGGTTATCGTGACATAAAGGAAGTGCAATTATGTTCGACCACGACGGCCATAGGTTCCCTTGTGATCCCTGGTGTGGGGATCGCTCAACGTACACCCGCAGGGCAGAGATTGAGAGTTCGGGGGACTGTAGCTACCAAGAGGAGTGCTCATCGATAATACTCCAGAGGCAGGTTATCCTTACTAGCTCAGCATAAATAATTGAAGGGACATGCGTTAAACTATTAAACTATTCTGAATTGATTTTAGCAATATGCAACACATAATACTAAATCGATCGTGATTATCTTATTTAGATTGATTTAAGGTACCTATCATGATAATTCAATTGTCCAAGGTATTATCTTATTACGCGTGATAGATCAATCAAGTTAATAGTTTGACAATTTTATAAAAGGGTGATGAAAGCGATTGAATCATATGAGGGACACATTACAACGCATCCTTGAGAGGTGCGTTACGGTTCTTAGAAAACTAACCACTTGGCTTTGCTATTTCTCCTTTATTTAACGAATCTCGGATTTCTAAGCAATGTTCCAGTATTTAGGCTTAATTCATCAAGTTACAAGGGGCAGGACGCGTTCTGTTCGACTTTTGGGTCGATTGCGACAGAATGCTGGATCAATTTCGCAGCATGAGGCTTAGGCTTAAGGCTAGAGTCAATACTCAGGTTATGCAATTGTGTGTTCTTTTCACGTCGGTTTTAGGCTGTATTTATAGGAAAAGAGTGCGTGGAAAGATAGATTTTAGGATACGAATTCAAAAAGAATCCGGAGATAAAACGACCCCAGGCATTTTCAGCGCCCAAGGCTGGGCGCTGAAGATTTCGGCGCCCAGATCCAGGCGTTGAAAATGGGATTCGGGCCGAGTTCTTTGTCAGATTTGGACTCTTAGAACACGGAGCTTTTGAGATTTATCCGAGTCTTTTAGTGCGTATTAACTTATGACGGAATGCGTCTGGGCCCGTTACGAACTCTAGGTTCATTAGGAATTTAGTTCATACGTGACTCTTATCTTCGAATTATACCAGGAATGCAAATTCTATCTCTTTTAGGATTTATGTTGGAGTGCAACACCTAATTCTGACAGGTTTCTATCTTTTATGACTTTGCCACTTTTAACAACTACCTTTTACGGCAGTTATTATTCTTAGCAGGTTTCTATAAATAGCAGTTTTGGCTGAAATGAAAGGGTGATTGAGATTCGTTATTTTATAGGAGATGCGTTGCCAAGTGGAGATTTATGTTCTCATCATCGAACCTTCTCTTTCGTGAATGGGGACAAAAGTAGGTGTCTACACGCTTCATTTTTAAGACGGGGCAAACCCCCAAAACAGTCATCGTTTTCTTAAAACGATAGGTAATTTTTCCAAAGGCTAATAGGATTACTCCTATACGCCGCGGCATATACATGCCACTTCCAATTTAAGACGGGGGCAAATCCCCAAAAGGTCGTCGTTTCCTTAAAAACGAGTATTTTTACTAAGGCAAATAGGATTACTCCTATATGCCGCGGCATCAAACATGCAGCTTCATTTTTAAGGCGGGGGAAAACCCCCAAAACAGTCATCGTTTTCTTAATACGATAGTTAATTTTTCCAAAGGCTAATAGGATTACTCCTATACGCCGAGGCATATACATGCCGCTTCCAATTTAAGACGGGGGAAAATCCCCCAAATGTCGTCGTTTCCTTAGTATTTTTACTAAGGCAAATAGGATTACTCCTATATGCCGCGGCATCAAACATGCCGCTTCATTTTTAAGATGGGGGCAAACCCTCCAAAACAGTCGTCGTTTTCTTAAAACGATAGTTAATTTTTCCAAAGGCTAATAGGATTACTCCTACACGCCGCGGCATATACATGCCGCTTCCAATTTAAGACGGGGGCAAATCCCCCAAAGGTCGTCGTTTCCTTAAAAACGAGTATTTTTACTAAGGCAAATAGGATTACTCCTATATGCCGCGGCATCAAACATGCCGCTTCATTTTTAAGACGGGGCAAACCCCCAAAACAGTCATCGTTTTCTTAAAACGATAGTTAATTTTTCCAAAGGCTAATAGGATTACTCCTATACGCCGCGGCATATACATGCCGCTTCCAATTTAAGACGGGGGCAAATCCCCCAAAGGTCGTCGTTTCCTTAAAAACGAGTATTTTTACTAGGGCAAATAGGATTACTTCTATATGCCGCGGCATCAAACATGCCGCTTCATTTTTAAGACGGGGGCAAACCCCCAAAACAGTCATCGTTTTCTTAAAACGGTAGTTAATTTTTCCAAAGGCTAATATGATTACTCCTATACGCCGCGGCATATACATGCCACTTCCAATTTAAGACGGGGGCAAATCCCCAAAGGTCGTCGTTTCCTTAAAAACGAGTATTTTTACTAAGGCAAATAGGATTACTCCTATATGCCGCGGCATCAAACATGCCGCTTCATTTTTAAGACGGGGGCAAACCCCCAAAACAGTCAGCGTTTTCTTAAAACGATAGTTAATTTTTCCAAAGGTTAATAGGATTACTCCTATACGCCGCGGCATATACATGCCGCCTCCAATTTAAGACGGGGGTAAATCCCCAAAGGTCGTCGTTTCCTTAAAAACGAGTATTTTTACTAAGGCAAATAGGATTACTCCTATATGCCGCGGCATGTTGGCATCCAACATGCCACTTCATTTTTAAGACAAGGGGCAAACCCCCAAAACAGTCATCGTTTTCTTAAAACAATAGTTAATTTTTCCAAAGGCTAATAGGATTACTCCTATACGCCGCGGCAAATAAATTTCGCTTCCAATTTAAGACGGGGCAAATCTCCAAAGGTCGTCATTTCCTTAAAAACGAGTATTTTTACTAAGGCAAATAGGATTACTCCTATAGGCCGCGGCATCAAACATGCCGCTTCCAATTTAAGACGGGGGCGAACCCCCAAAAAAATCATTGATTATTCTAAATCTTCTGCGGCATAAAACATGTCACCACCAAAAAAACCGCTCAACATTCCCCATACCCAAGTTCAGCGGCAATCATACTGATTGATTGACTTGCGTCAATCAATCAATTAAAATAAACTTGGGCATGGGAGTCTTGTCCAGAGACTTATTAACACCTGCTCTGGGGCACAAAGTAGACGTCGAATCATACACGACAAAATAACAGAGAAGGCGTTTAAAAGTCTCAAACTAAAAGATAACATAAAAAGGTGACGAATCACCACTGGTCTGCGCTCAAAACGGCGCCAAATTCAACAAAAAAAAAATTATCCAAACAAACTCCATAGGCGTTGAAACACAAATAAAAATTATTCATTACAGACGCTCTAGGCGCCATAAAAACTGATTTTGATTTTGACAAGGGGGAGTGGAGTTAAGACCCAGCAGGACGAGCAGCGGCAGAATGGGCGGAGGTCGACGTGCCCACACCATCTGGACCGTCGACAGCAAGCTTTGAGGTTGGCTGAGCTGAAGTCGCCTCCTCCTGAGCCGGTGAGTTCACCTCCTCACTTTCGGCATCAGAATCCTCAAACACCGGAGGAGGAAGACCTTGTTGCTCGGCTTCAATGATAGCACCCTGCTTGCGAATTTGCCGCTCAAACCAGGCGAATGAGAAGTCCTCCATGCAGGCGTCCCAGGCTCGGCGAGTTCTCTCTCTCACCTCCTCTGCTGCCAACTTGGCCTCGGCCTTGACCCGAGAAACCTCGGCCTGAGAAGCCGAGACCATCTCTTCAAGACTAGCCACTTGCTGGCGCAGGCTTGCAGCATCCTTCACCTTGGCCTCGGCCTCCTGGAGGAACGGTTGTGCAGAAAGGGCTTCGGCTTCGAGGGTCTCAATGGCAAGAACTTGTTCATTAATTTTGATCAAGCATTGCCTCTTGTCACTCCTCAGGACGGCCAGCTCCTTGCTCTGAGCTTCAATGGTCTCCTACATCTCAAGCCGAACCTTCTCCACCGTCTCCATGGCATAGTCACCAGCATTGGTGGCCTTATGCACCTGTCGCTGAAGCTGACTGGTGACGTCAGCTCGCCAGCGTTTAAAGCCCTCGGCCTAATAAGCAGCTGCGAGAAAAATACAAGAAAGGATAAAAATTGCTAAGTATAGGAATGAAACAAAAGTCGGACGCTTACATCCAGGAGAACCGCCTGCATAGTCCTAAACTGCGCATCCGCCGCCGGAGGGAATTGCTCCACATATTCCTTCGGCACGGCCTTAATCACCGACGAGATGATCTTAGCCTTGTCTCGGGACGGGAAATGTCGAGACGGAGGAATATTGCGGACCTCATCGTCCAAAGCCGCCTGCCGGCTAGAAGCTATACACAAGAAAGGTGAGTCCACAAAAGTACTTAACCAAGAATACAACTAAAACTTGAAGAATCCTGCACCTACCTGGATCGTCACTCCCCCGGGGAGGAGGGAGAGGCGCTTCCGGAGTCTGAGCCGCCTGAGCCACTGGTTGATCGTCCTCACCATCGAGGATCTCAACCGGCGTAGGGGAAGCAGCCCTCTTGCTGGGACCGGCTCCTCCTCTGGCGTGCCCCCTCTTGGACGAGCCCTCCGGAGGAGGATGCTGCCTCAAAGGAGTCACAGCCTTCGGAACGACCTCCACTGGAGAGTCCGTCGACTTCTCCGGCAAGTCCTCCTTCTTAGAACGCCTGATCCCCGCCTTGACTTTGGGACGCTTCCCCGCTGTAGAAGCATCCCTGTCTTCGGCTTTGCGCTTCGGGCCAGCCGGACCCTTCTCGCCCTTCTGCAATAACAAAAACAGGCAATGTAAAGAAAAGTCGAAGCTAACATATCACGTTTGGCAGAAAGAAGACGACTTACTTTCGCCGGGGAACCTCCGACGATCCCTTTTAGCTTCTGGTCAACCATCTGGGTCAACCACTCCTTAGTGCTAATTCCCCCCTTCTCCTGAGGTGGAAGCTTAGACATGGCGACGGCTGTAAAAGAAGATTTTTGCAGAGATTAGTAAGCAAATAACATCCAACACATGAAAACAGTAATGCCTTGATATCTTGGTCTAATCCATGATCTAGACCAGCCGCTGCCAAGAACACTGGGTACTTGAACTGAGAACATGACGGAAGCCAAGACTTGGGAATGTTCAGATTCTTGGTCTGCACCGTCACGGCCTCAGCCTAAAAATGGACCGCGATCTGGTCCCATTCCTGCACCATTAAGGCCGGCAACTCCTCATTCCCCCCGGCAAAGCGAGGCTCTAATTGCCAGCGGCTAAATTTTAGCTCCGCCTCCTCGTCGGCGGTCCACATTATCACCCACCTCATTCTACAGAAGTGATGTTTTGACGGCTTGTCAAAAGTAGTAGCATACTCCCCCTTGTTAGCTAATTGGAACCAACCTTCGGCACCCTTTACTTTCTGAAAACGCACCAACCTAAGAAACGCATTGAAAGACGGCCTCAGGCCCAACAACTCACATTTAGCAACGTACCCCAGTACGTTCGTCCAAGAATTGGGTGACAATTGGCAAAGACCAATGCCGAACCCATCCAATACTTCCTCCACAAAAGGGTGGACCGGAAAACGTAAACCACTTTTGAAAGCTCCAGCATACACAGGAAATTCTCCTGGGCCCATGTCAAAAATGGTGGACGCCTCGCTCTCAGGAAACCTCATCTTATAACCGAGGCCGGTATTCATGCCAGCGGCATAGTTCCTCCCATGCCTCTCCAGCCATTTCAACCACTTTGGATCAGCCCCAATCTGATCGGCGGCAATTTGAGCATTCTCCCTCTGCACACCACCAGCAAAAACTTGAGGCACTCCAATTACTTCTTCTTCCGCCTCTTCAACCCCAACCTCGCCGTCACTCTCATCCTGCACTGACTCCTCGAGTGAGTCGGCGGGTTGTCTCGACGGACCAGCATCTTCCATCTCCTCCATCCAAAATTCATCAAAGTAAGTAACTCCCTGACGAGTGCTTTTAGCCTTGCTTGGCGGAGTCCGGCTTATTTCTCCCGCCGGCACTCTGATGGATCTCCCCCCTGAGAAAGAAGGGTCCATCTGCTGACCTCTTAACCGTAAGTCAGCAATGTTTGCCGTCTTTTTCGTCCTCGCCATCGTGTCCTGCATAAGACGCAATGGGAGGCCGGACTTAATGACGGGCTTAAAAAATGAGGGATATTGGTGCGGCGCAGATCAGACCACCATACCCTGAAGTTCCAACTATAACGGCTCAAGAACCTTAAAAACATCGACCCAAAAGAAAAAGAAAAACAGACGATGCCAAAATTGACGAATGACAAAGAATGCAAAGAATCACTGGCATACATGAGATTTTAGGCGAGAAGTTAGATAATACCTTAAAAAATGTCGGAGATAATGGCGTCAAAAGCAGGCGTCCCGGAAAGGAGACGAAGGGCTCGCGCGGTCTTTCCTTCGTCTTAGGAGATCGCTCGAATCAAAGAAGGCGTCAGAAATCTCTGTAAATTCTCTCTCTAGAAAGCACAGAGGTGAATTTTGGAAAGTGAAAAATCAAAAATTTTACCCCTCTCACATATATATAGGGAGGATAGAATGGGAAAAGTCGCCACGTGGCGCGCTCTCTTCGGTTCAAAGAACCTGATTAGAAGTTCAATGGTCAAGGAAGGGCATCATACAAACTATTTTACTCTAATACCCTCCTTGAGGGGAAAATGATGTGGGTAAAAATACCCCACCTACGTGGCTCCTTGTTCATATGACACGTGGCCCCTCCTAACTGGTCAGCCGCCTATTTGGCTGCCATCTAGGAGTTAGTGTAGGCTGATGAATGGTTGAGCCAAGTGTGCCAATTCCTTGTAAGGCCCATGGCCCATAGGGAATGTTATGATAGTGACACATGTCATTATCTGATAAACTAACCAATCATGAGAGATCACTCTAGGGTTTCCCCCCCAAAAGGGGAGACTATAAATATACCCAATTCCCTAGGAATTAATACAGAATTCTAGACAGAGAAGCACCCTACAATTTATAGTTAATGCTTTCAGTTCATTAATTACTTCTTCCTTAAAACCCGTGTCTTATTTAAGCATCGGAGGGAATATTCCTTCGGGAATATTTTTGTTTTGTAGGTACGCCGCCGACGTGGAATGGACTTGACACTACGTGGAACCTGATACCTCCTCGTCATCATCCAAAGGAAAAACTCCCACAACAATTGTAATATTCTATAATCTTATCTTTTTTTCATACATAGCAGTTTATACAAAAGGAGAGAAAAGAAAATATTAGTTAAAGTACATATGTTTTTTTTTAGAAAAGAGCTTCTTGGCGGGAAAATTTTACACCGACATGTGTCATTCTTGGTGTCTGTTTTAGTATACTGTAATAGATAGATAATGTGTAGTACTTCATCCAATTCAAAATAGTTGCAACACTTTGTTTTTTGCACTATTCACATAATCTACTTTTATTTTTATTTTGATGATCTATACTTTAGGAAAAACATATTCATGTGGGATCTTGTTAGATTCGTCTTAATGTATATTTTGTGAAATCAATTTTTTATAATTTTTATTTATCGGTAATTAAATATATTAATTGTTCAAGGTATGTATTGACAATCGTGAAAAGCAAAGTGTTGCAACTAAAAAGAATCGGAGGAAATACGAAGTATGTGTTTCGCATATATTTCTCCCTGCCCTTCCCTGCACTCACGGAAACTTTTGTGTAAGACCCCCTAACGGTTAGACTACTTTTTTGATACTAACTAAACTAGTGTAACACATAACTAAAAGTAATAAAATCATACTCCCTCCGTCCTAGATTAGTTGTTACACTTTCCTTTTTCGTCCGTCCCAGATTAGTTGTTACACTTCTAAACTAGGAATGACCCCACAATTATTATATTGTCTCTCTCTTCCCACTAAATCTTTTTTTGTCCCCGCACCCTCTCTCATTCAATTAAAAAAATACTCCACTAACTCCTATCACATCTATTTTTTCAATAAAATAACAATTGATAACCACACTACTACTTATCGCATTAAACTATGTGCCCATGAGAGTGTAACAACTATTCTGGGACGGATGGAGTAACTAATTGAATAACAAAAAAATTAAAGTATAAAGACAAATAGTTAAATTTATGAGTCGAATAGTTCATACTTTTGAACAAACTTATTATTAACTAAAACTCATAAAATCTTAACTACTCGATCTCATTGTTTAACTAATCAGTTTTATTGTTTAACTAATTGGTTCAGTGCTTAAAGTGCATAACTAATAGGTTCTAGTGCATAAAAGTGGTCTAACTGTTAGACTGTCTTTCCTAAAAATTTGTACTGCACTTAAGAACTGAGTTTGATCAATACTTCGTAGTTGTTAATTCAATACGCTTGATCTCTACTTATTCCGTAGTTCCTAGCATATGCGGAAATTTGCAAAGTTTAACTTTCACCATTGATTACTGTTAAATCTTACACGGTACGGAGTGATTGTTTTAATAGTTTTGTTTGTAAAGAGTAAACATAATTTATGAAAAGACCCACATTTCTCAGAAAAGTTAACAGTTTTAACAAATAATTAACGAAAAGTTACAGCAATTAACATGATAATGATAATGATAATGATAGTGATAATGCTATGATCGGTAGGTATTGTCGGTTTGATCATGTCAGCAGCAACTTAACAACTGACATTTCAAATTGTCCTTGCGCATGGCATGGCCCTATCTTCATGATGAGGATGTTTGACGTACTTAACTTGTATGTAAATGTCATAATCATGAACATTTTTATTAAAATAGAAAGAAAAATCAAAATTATTAAAAACGTCGGCTGAATTCTAAAAAAATAATTAAAATCGAATTATTACAAGGAACTTTTGTAACTTCATAATTACATACTATCATATCTCCCCACTGGGAATAGCACTTTTGAGGGACTAGCTTCAGCTTCATCTAGCATCCTTATGCCGGGTGCCGGCTATAGTCTACTATGGAGTACTCCATATGTGAGTCTGAGTCATCCTCCACGGACCGAGCAGTGGGGCCCGTTATCGCAACCACATACTTAGTGTCTGCACAACTTCAAGGTATAGAGTCTATTCAATTCTTCATAGCTATTATTACAATGCTTACTCATTCTTCAAGGCGACTGCAACACCAAGTGTTCGGTTAAACGTAGCAAATACACACAATCGACCCATAAGGAAGACGCCCTTAGTGTTTGTCTGAGTTAACTGCAAAGAATAATGGTATAGTTAGCTAACAGTTGGTTATGGACATCAAGCATGAGAACAGAACCAAACAACCAAATTAAGGAGAGTGGTCGATAAAACTAAGGGGTGAACTTAAACTATAAACTCTAAAGAAAAAACAGGGCAAAGCTAACTAACGTGCCTCAGTTGATGTACATGTGCCTTAGTGTCATATCCTTAACAAAGAACACTCTTTCAGCAACGTACTTTCAGGATATCAGCCTGTATATACATGGGTAAAACAAGCATGCAATTCTAGCACTATGTTTTTCATTTAATCTAAAATTTGTGCAGAAATATACAATAAGAAATTCACACAGACAATGAAAGCAGAACAGAACACTCCGCCAGCATGAGGAATATAACAAAGAGATAAAGGTTCATGGGAAATTTTACTCATGAAATTTACAGATATAACCAATAACAAAAGCTTCTAAAATTGAATAGTTGTATTATTCAATATCATTAACAGTGTGTTGGGGATAGCTATCATAGAAGAAAAGGTAGGGGAGGAGTGAGCTTGCAGTTTTCAACATTGGAAAGATTTGATAAGTTCAAAAGGGAAGGGAAATGGAATTTCTCCGATTCCCTTCCTTTCCTCAATGCCATATCCAAACAAGGAAACGAATCCCTCACTTTCTCTTCCCTCCCTCTCCTTCCGAATTCCTCTATCCAAACTCAGTTACCTGAAACCTGCAGGAATGTCGTTCTATAAGATCATAAAACAGTGAAAGGTACTAAGGTAGAGTATAGAGTTCCCGTAATCATGTAATGGGGTGGTCCTTAAAAAATTTCATTAGAAAAATCTCTTACTACCAAGAATTTTAAATTGTTTTTTTTTTAGTATAAAAAGTTGAAAGAGACTAAAATAGGACCGCGATCCACATACACCGTTCATTCTTAAAACAACAAAAAAATTGTAGCTTAACCTTTTCTTATGATTTGCAGATAGGAAAATTTAATATCCCCACCCTGAAAATGGGAATACCTTTTTGTTTGATTGATAATATATCTACATGTGTAGAATGTTTTATCATCTTCCATTCTTCCCTTTTAAGTTTACCTTTTTTATTTAGACTCTGACTAGTTTTACACAAATATAAAAGAATTATAGCAAAGAATTTCAGAAAACCATGTTATAACACCTAAAAGAAAAATTGGCTTTGGGTACACTTGCAAGTGCTGCTTCTAGGTTTCAAGTTACAAGAATTTGATTCCAGACCCAAACATCACACATCAAGCTCATGAAGCAAAAATTTCTGATCAATTAATCACAACAGTTAAAATGATCAATGCAAGACTAGCAGAGAAAATAAACCACACCCATATATTTGATTATTCTGCAAGAAATTAGATGATCAGAAACAAGTTTCTTCAGCATGACATACTAATTGATAATCAAATTGTGGGGACTCCTTTTCCAAATTTTCAAATTTAACATGAGCTTATAACCTTAGAATGACGTGACCAAAGCAAAACCCATATAGCTTCTTCTTGATAAGAGAACTGACAAGTGACAGCCTAGTTTTAACAATTCTCAAATCTCAATAAGCTGACACATGGTAAAAAGAACTAGGAAAGGGAAAGAAATGAAACTGACCAGTTTATAACCTTCATGGAACGGAAAAAAATCAATCTCTTAGTGCTCAACAGCTCATTCTGCTCAACCTGACTGATAAAATCCGCTAAAATATAAGCGTTTTAGTACTGTTTTTAGCAATGATAACATTTGTCAAGTTAGTTCAACAATCTTCTAATAAACATATCACACATCTTACCCAACTACTTGGTCGATTTCCATGTTTCCTCTCCTGAATAAGAAATATCCACGAATTGCACCGGTTTCCAAGTTCTCCCATGGTAACGAAAATTTCAACAGGAATTCGGCAAACATCATTGTCTTGCTGATGACTCTGAGCCGTCCATTTCAACTACAACCAATAACTTCTGATGAAAGACCTGAAGATAAAAAGACTTACAAAACTGTGATATTATATTTATTGTTGGTCATATCAAAATTTAAACACAAGGCAGTTAGTTATACCCCTTCAAAGAACTCGGCTTCTTTCCTGGTTTTTGTTTCAATGTCCTTGGCCAATGACTTTGAATCTAGAAGTATAGGTTGGTCCCCCTTCTTTACCAGAACCTACAAAGTACAAATATCAAATTTACCAGCTGAAAACAAGCAGTAAAATAAGGGTTACTGGGATGTTATCATGATCTTGCATGATGTGCCCAATGATGAAGAAAAACAAAAAACCAACAAATTTCTTTTTATTTTATAAATTATCAAAACACACATGCAGTAGGGCACTGAAGCAGATACAGAGAATTTTCTCATAAGAAAAAGAAAGTCCACAAAGTAATTTTTGCAGTAGTTGACTGACATTTACAACTTCTACATATACTCCCTCCATCTAGAATATACAGTCACATACTCCTTTTGGATATCCGTAGAAAGTTGTCACCTTTGCCTATTATAGCAATGGTTTCACTACTGAAAAAAATCAATGGGGAGAGGCGAGAATTAGTTCAACTATTACAAAGGGTCTTTAGAACAATTAAATCATACTCTAAAGGGTTTTTCTACGTTTTACCCTTATGGTTCTTCGATTTCTACATTGCACCCAAACATTTTAAATTTTACACATTGTACCCTGTAGTTGCAAAATTTAATCATTTTTATCCTAGCCGCCAACCCCAATGTTACCAAGTTCGATTGTATTTTTAAAAAATCAAGATTTCCTACATTAACGTATGGTTAACAACAAAAATAAGGTTGATTATAATATAGAAGAACCTTAGTTTGTTTAAAAAGTAACTTAATTTTAAACGTTGGATTAAGAACCAGGATAAAGTTGACTATATTTTACAAGTACAGGGTACATTGTGGAAGATTTCAAATGCATGGGGGGCACAACGTAGAAATCAAAGAAACACAAGGGTACAATGTAGAAAAATCCTACTCTAAAAGTGTAAACTACAAGAGATTTAGAGAATGTGACAGCTGATCCCAACAGAGATTTTAAATCATACAGTTTCTTTACCATAAAATGAGAATGTGACAACTGATCCCGACAGAGATTTAAATCATACAGTTTCTTCCATAACATGGAGACTGCAAGGATCCTCAGCATTTGTCCCTGATATGTACTTGATGAGTGAGGATACTCTCCATTTCCTAAAAGAAATGGATGTTCCATTTCTTAAATCAAATGTTGTGAATACATTAAGGGGGGAAATAGGAGGGGATTTTGGGGAACTCCTTTTCTAACTACCTTAGGTGTCATCTTAAGATATGAAATGGATGCAAAGACATGGAGAAGATCCTATCACGTACTTGATTCTAAGAACTTCATTTATTACTCTTGTTTCTTCTACATCAAGGCATCAAGCCATTATTTAATGTTGACCTAAACATAACCTCCCAGTTCTGAGTAAAGCACTCTGCCTTCCTGTAATGGACCAGCCTAACCAGGACCCACCCAGTCTGGTCTACAGAAGGTGCAGCAAACAGAGCAGGCACCACAACATTAAATGACTGTAATGAGCTCAGATGTATAAATAGAGGAGAGGAAGAAAGAGAGGCATTGAGAAGTTTGTTGGTGTTTAGGAGAGTAGTAACCTAAAGTTACTGACCTGAGATTTGTAGCCTAAAGCTACTACCTATTGTGACCTTTTGGCTTGAGTATTCCTTAATTAATCTATCTTCTTCTTCATTATTGTGTTCTTGTGTGCGTTTGTGGGTGAGTCGAGTCAGTTCTTTACACTTCCAAGTTCCAACAAACATAAACAAGGAGACATATACTTACCAGTACAAAACTTTCACTAGAATCATCAAATTTGATCTCTCCAAGCTTCAATATCTTGTGCTTCTGAATGATGACTGATAAACGTAAAATGGAGCAAAGAATTCCAAATTTCTGTATGTATCACCTCAAATTTAAGAGATGTTCACAAAAACAACAAGAAAGAACTATTAGTTTATTTATTACACTTTCACTTCATCTATTAAGTATGCAAAGTAAGTTCTTAAGAAGGCAATATGGTACCTCTCTTGGGAAACCTTGGAGAGAAGTATACTCAAAATTTGGGAACTTCTTCCTATGATGTCTGGCAAGTTGTGCTATCAACTGCATAATCACAAAGCAGTTATCACCAATAAACCCTAAAAGGACATTAATCAAAAGAAGTGTCATAAAAAAGTACCTGAATCTCCTCACTTGTGTAACCATCTAGTTGGCTGTGTTCCTGCCACAACAGACCACTGTAAGGGAACAAAGTTGCAAAAGCAAACAAAAAGTCCAATACCCAATACCAAAATTTGAAGCTAAATCCACAAATAAATCATTTGCACCACATAAGTTAACAGTGGCCAAGCCATGTCCTAACCTAATTAAGTTCCAATTAATGTCATGTACCCCATCCCTAACAATTCAGAGAATTTTTTCCATTTATTCACAAAGTTCAGAAAGAGCACCAATAGTCTCATTGTTGCCCAAAAAAATGTTGTACTCAAGTACTTTCCTGAAGGAAAACCAAACCTAAAGAATTGTCAACCACGCAAAAAGTGGAATTGTTCTTATCCTATGTCCAAAAGTGCAATCTAGTTCATAAGTGTAAAAGATACACCATTCAGAAGCCATACAAAGCAATCATTTCTTCCACATTGGGAGAACTGCCAAGTGTAGTGTCAATAGAGTGGGTTAAAAGGTGAGATGTGTTCTGAGCGCATCTAATCTGCAACCGTAGCGATAAGCTCTAAGCTAAAAGGCAAAGTAGAAGGGATTTTTAAACATCTTTAGAAATAAGACATGGTGATTTTTACACAGACTAGTTCACAAACTCCACTCATCCAAAACAAGTTGTCATATTATTTATATTGTCACTAATATATCCTTCGTAGTACAGCTAATCCTTTCCCTAAACTCTACTACTCAATTTAAGTGGGGATGTGTTAAGAAATCCAGTCACAGTCTAATTCTATTTTTGGAAGTGTAAACCGGGGATGTATCATGTTCCATGCACTAGGTTATTGTAAGGGCATTTACATTTCAGGTAAAAATCAGCTTAATTCCACAACAAATGTAGTCACTAATTCTTCCTTTTCATCAAAGATATTGGGGGGGGTGGGGGGGGTAAGTTATCTGTTAAGAAATTATGCTAAAATGCAAATATCCCTACCATGACAATACTATAGGAGTTTTTATGGTAGCCCTTTTTCCCAAGATAGAGACCAATATTGTGAAGCATACAAGCAGCTTCAAGATACTCAAAATCCTTTTCATCAAGGCATACATCATCAGTAAAATGATCTTCAAAAACCTTGGTGTACTTCCTCAAACCTTCAAATATATCCTACAAAAGATTATCCAGTGAATACTCATTGTTAGCAGTCTTAGCACTAACATATTAGATTCCAAATAGTCCTACACCAACAATACCTTCGCGATAGCAGAGCACTGAACACCATTTCTCATCCTATCATTTCCATTAAACCTCATGGAAAGTCTCATTATTGATTTCCATCTCACATTGGCGTTCAAATCAAACTCCGGGAATTCCCCAGAGACCATCTCAGCCACTACACCTTCTCCCAGCGCATACTTGGAAACCTGCATCTCACTAATCCCAAGCAACTCCATAATTTCTTCCAAAAGAACTGCACCCGCCACAATGAACTCCGACCTCCTACCAAAGAACTCGTCTCTCCTAACCTTTTCTCTCTCACTAAACTCAACCGTACACAATCTCTCCACAAGATCCCTCAACTCCTCCCT
This sequence comes from Spinacia oleracea, assembly GCF_020520425.1. Lineage (NCBI taxonomy): Eukaryota > Viridiplantae > Streptophyta > Magnoliopsida > Caryophyllales > Amaranthaceae > Spinacia > Spinacia oleracea. Next base: position 16,300,893 of record NC_079490.1, read on the forward strand.
ACTAAACCACCACAAATTCCTCCTACTGCCCTCCTCCAAAACCCTCATACCCCCTTTCTCCCTGTCATCACATCCATAACTGCACCATATCGCATTCTCAACAGCTCGAATCGTCCCAGATGATCCAACTGCAACCTCAAATCCCAAAATTTTCACTTTGTCAACCAACCCAGATCCTTCAATCAGCTCACGAACATAACCCCTAAGTCCAACCAAATCACTCTCCCCAAAATTTTGGGTCAGCGTCAAATGCCCTAATCTTAATGAATCAGCATAAACAACCTCCCCATGATCCCCTATCACAAATTCAGTAGACCCACCTCCAATATCTATAGTTAAAACCCTTTTATCATAAACATGCAAAAATTGAAGCACACCAAGGTAAATTAACCTAGCTTCTTCAACCCCAGACAGCACAGTTACATGGAAATCAAAACCCAGATTTTCTCTCACCTCATTTAGGAAGATGCTCCGGTTTCCGGCCTCCCTGATGGCTGAAGTTCCGACCATCCTGGTTCGAGTCACGTTGTGGGACCGTAAAATTTCTTGGAATTTCTTGAGGGATTCAATTGCCCGGAATTGGGAGTCCGGGGAAATTAACGGCGGTGATGATGGCGATGATGACGACGGAGATGAATTGCGGCCCAAAGCGACGGCGTCTGAGTGGTTGTGGATGGTGGTAAACTTGGCGGAGGAGGGTTCAAGATGGATGATTAAGAGTTTGAAGGTGTTTGTGCCCATGTCAACTGAGGCAAAGAGGTTTTGGGATTCAAGTGGAATCACCATTTTTACGAGTTTTCCTTGATTTGGAGGCTTTGATTTTTTGAATTTCTGTTTAGCGGTTTGGGCAACGCGCGGACGGTGCAGGGGCCTGCACGTAGATCTACGTGCACCTGCACCAAAACGCAAAAACATTAAAAGAAAACGAAAAAGAACATAACAAACTAAACAGAAAGAATATAATAAAGTAAACGAAAAGAACATTAACTAAAACCTGAAAAGAACACTAATGCTAAAAAACTAAAGAAAATATACAAAAATGAAAATAACATATTCTCTCTCCTGATAAACTATAAAAAGAACAATTATTTTTCAAAAAGAACATCGTGTGAAAAATACAACAGAAAAACAAAAAAAAAATATTATCGATAATGTTATTAAATATTAAAAAACATAAATAAGTTAAAAAGAACACAAAATAATTAAAAAAAGAACAACAACTTTTTTACAAAACAGAAGAAAAAAGAATTAAACACATGGAAAAGAACAACATTTTCTTTTTCCTTATCAAACAAAAGAACAGAATGAAAGGGACGAAAAGAACAACAAATCTATGTTCTTTTATTAGTTGTATTTGTTCTTTTCAAACCACTTAGTGTTCTAATTAAAAAGACGAAAACGACGATATTTTGATGCACTTAAAACTAGATCTATATTTTTATTTAAATGTATTTTTGTTCTTATCCCACGCATCAGAACTATGTTCTTTTATTAAGTGTTATTTGTTCTATTCAAACGATTTTATGTTCTAATTAAAAAGACGAAACGAAGATTTTTTGATGCACTTAAAACTAAATCTATATTTTTTTAAAAAGTATTTTTTGTTCTTTTACCACAAATCGTACTATGTTCTTTTTTAAGTGTTATTTGTTCTTTTCAAATCATTATATGTTCTTTTTTAACAATCTATGTACGTTGATATAAAAGAACAAACTATGTTGATTTAAAAGAACAAACTATGTTGATGACACAGTAAAAGTAAAGTTGTGAAAAGAACATAACAACTTGAAAAAGAACATTAGAGGAAAGAACAAGGAAACGTACCTTAATCACTTGATCAACATGTATCAGGAACATCAATATCTTTTAATAAATCTTAAAAAACTGATCTCAATCCTCGGAAAATATCACGCTCTCCAGAGATTCTCTTGCTTCGAAAACTAACCAAATTGAACTAGTGTTTTTTCTTAATTCACTCATTTTCAACAAACAAGAAACATTCAGAAGGAATTTTAGAGAGAGAATAAGGAGAAAATGTTTTTTTTACTCTATCACTCACCATCTAACTCTTTCTCTTTCAAAAAATCTCTCTTATGTTGAGAGAATATAAATCATCTTCTCTTTCTCTCTCTAAAATGTATTTATAAAATGACTAATGGTTATGACTCATAAGTACAATTATTATATATATAGTTGCTGAAAAATAGAAAATGAACAAATAGGAAGTAGAATCAAATAATTGAAGAACAAAGAAGGAGAAAGGAAAAATTGTTAAAGAGTGCATAATGAGAACTGTGCACGTGTTTTTATTTTGTTATTTTAACAGAGTATTATAAAAAGAACAAATGAAAAGACTAAAAGAACAAATATAGAGACTAAAAGGAACAAGTCAAGTATTTTGTCCCACAATAACATATGATTCGGAATCATCATTTTCATCATTCTGTTATGAATTATCAAGCACATTATTCTTAATATCTGAAAAAAATAATAGGTTAACATGTATAAAAACAAGAAAAAGAACGCAATCAAAGAAACAAAGGATAAATAAAAAGTAACAAGAAAAATAACACAATAAAATAAAAAGAACAAGTTATGAAACGCAAATAAAATTGAAAATAATAAAAAAGAAGAACACAGTAAAATAAAAGAACAAATTATGAAACGCAAGTCAAGTACTTTGTCCCACAATAACATATGATTCGGAATCATCATTTTCATCATTCTGTTATGAATTATCAAGCACATTATTCTTAATATCTGAAAAAAATAATAGGTTAACATGTATAAAAACAAGAAAAAGAACGCAATCAAAGAAACAAAGGATAAATAAAAAGTAACAAGAAAAATAACACAATAAAATAAAAAGAACAAGTTATGAAACGCAAATAAAATTGAAAATAATAAAAAAGAAGAACACAGTAAAATAAAAGAACAAATTATGAAACGCAAATGGTCTATTTTTCTACTATAATGAAACTGTTCTTTTAATACGAGCATAATGAAACTGTTCTTTTAATACGAACATATGTTCCTTTAATAGGTAAAAATGTTCTTTTCTGGGAAAAAAAATCGTAATTACGTAATCAAAATCTTCAAAATCAACGATTTCAACAAAATCAGCGTGTTATTACATAATTTGATTCATTAAAATCACCAAATTCATCAAAACACGATTATTACACAATCAAAATCATCAACATAGTCAAAATCATCAAAAACACAATTATTACAAAATCAAAATCATCAAAACATACCATTTATTATTACAAAATTGAAAAATTACCTCCCAAAATCAGATTACCAGCTGCAGAATTCAGGTTTGAAGAAGAAAAATCAATTTAATTTGATGTTGAAGCAGAAAAATCAACGAATTTTTTGGGATTTTCATTACTTTCTCTCTCTAAAACCCATTTAAGAAAACCTAGTTCACACTTTCTCTCTCCTCTTCATAGTTTGAATTCAAAATATAAAACCCAGAAGAATATATATCGCAAAAATAACAACGAATCAAATAAAAACGCGATAAACATAGCTGAAAAGAACAGAGCCTTTAATGTTCTTTTGTTTAGGGGAATTGTTCTTTTGTTCAAGGGCATTGTTCTTTTTTTCTGGGAATTTAATAAAAACGCGCGTTTTATGTTTAATGTTGGTCGTTTTGATCCCGGTGCACCTAGAGCTACGTGCACACGCCTGTACCATCCAATTTGCGCGGTTTGGGGGGTTTGCTGAAGTGGGAGTTAGGACTTTGAGGGATCATAGAAACGCAATTTGTTGATTTTGTTCTACAAAGAGACGACGCCGTATCAAGATTGTTCCTTTTTGGTTTTGGGTAGAAACTAGAAAGTCTAATGATGTCTTAATTATTGCTTTACAAAATCTATCTTGCACTCGATAGAACTTTTTGCAAATTGATCAAATGAGAAAAAGTATATTTGAATGTACCTATATTAAAATACACCTGAATGTACAATGATGATCTTTCTTATGCATATTAAGTCATTAATAAATTTGGCACACTCAAATAAATTAGAAAATCTTCTCTTAATGAGTGCCAAGATTATCTCCCTAGGATTTAGAGAATGGATGGATGGATAAACATGATGTGATTTCAGTATGCTATCCAACCCCTATTTGGTGTACAGAGAACTATAGATGGCAAGGCGACAAATGATGTAGACGAGATTCGATATCAGGTCTTGGGTACTACCTTTTTGAGATTTTATCAACTACTTCCTCCGTCTCTTTTTGTTCTTTACGTTTGGTATTTTGCACGCGTTTTAACGACTAATTAATGAGAATTGAGATTCTTATATTTTTTTTATTTAAATAAGACAAATTACGTTTTTTAATAATGTTTTCACTTCTATCAAAATTCTGATATTGGGAAAATGAGAAAAAATTTAGTGGAGCGCTAAAAGCCGCCCCATATTACTCAAAACCGCCCCACTATTTTACCCATATACCCTCCTTTATTTACCCCCTCATTCAACATTTACCATCCTCATTTACCCTCTTACTTTCCCACCCCAAACCGGACCACCACCGGCCAGCACCCCCGTCCACCACCGCCGCCACCACGTCGCCGGCGACAAAATGCGTTGTAATGTTTACATGGCTGAGTCTACCGGTGGAACGTCGAATTCACAAGAGTTATTTTTGTTTTTGTCCAGAAAAAATTTCAGAAAGTTATGCATCTTTAGTTTGTACCATGGTACAGGCTTATACCTATTCGCTTCCTTTCCATGAAGTAGAAGATGGTCGTCCTGTTGTTGTCCCGTTACCTCTTTTGGGTCAATTGGAAACAACCTCTCTGCAATTGCAGGGGTAAGGTTGCGTACGTCCGACCCCTCCTTACCCTGCTTCTCGCGGGAGCCTTTTTGAGGCAAATGGGGTAATGATAATAATAATACCATGGTACAGGCTTATGAATTTTAAGCTTGTACAATGGTACATACTTATGAGTTTTTAGCAATTGGCCTAAATATGCCCATAACGACCCAACAAGCCTAAAACGTGCATAACCATATTGGAATGAGTCTTAGAAAGTTTAAACAAAGCATATAAAACATGTAATTAGTTTCAAATGAGTCCTTAGGTTCTTTAGTGCAAAGTTGGGAGCGAAAATGCCTCAATTTGGCCTAAATATGTCCTATAACGACCCAACGAGCCTTAAACGTGCACAACTAGATTGGAATGAGTCTTAGAAAGTTTAAACAAAACATATAAAACATGTAATTAGTTTCAAATGAGTCCTTAGGTTCTTTGGTGCAAAGTTGGGAGCGAAAATGCCTCAATTTGGCCTAAATATGTCCTATAACGACCCAACGAGCCTTAAACGTGCACAACTAGATTGGAATGAGTCTTAGAAAGTTTAAACAAAGCATATAAAACTTGTAATTAGATTAAAATGAATCATTAGGTTCATTAGTTCAAAAATGGGAGCGAAAATGTCTCATTTTAGCCTAAATATGTCCATAACGACCCAACAAGCCTAAAACGTGCATAACCATATTGGAATGAGTCTTAGAAAGTTTAAACAAAGCATATAAAACATGTTATTAGTTTAAAATGAATCATTAGGTTCATTAGTTTTAAAATGGGAGCGAAAATGTCACTAAACCATTTAAGTTACTGATTTCTCAATGTTCTTAGTTATATTGTTGAAAGCATTAGTGCAACTTTCCCTTTTCTTTTTTCATAGAGTTTTTTTGTTTTAAAGGAAATGGTGACGCCGCTGCCAAAGAAGAAGGCTAAACCGCACCATGGTAAAGGAAGTGAGAAAGGGAGCACCAAAGCTAGTTGTGTCCTTAAAAAGGGATCTGGCTCAAAAAACAAAGATACATCAAAAAGTGATAACCCCATTGGTAGTAAAGTTGATGTCCTTAGGGTGGAGTGTGAACTACTATCTTACATGATGTCCAATATGCCTAAATTTTCATCAGCATTATCACTTCCTGCTTCAATTTTCTCGTACAAAAAGGACACACTGACTTCTGTCAAATCTCGTGATATCTCTGAGTTTCTCACGAAGGATTTCGTCGGTATTAAAGTACTTCAAGTTTATATGATGTATGTTATTCTGCCTATGGTATCTCATTTGATTCTACCTACATGGCGATTTATAAAATCTTTTTCATCCTTTGATCTTATGGTTAATGACCCTATGTTTGCATATGTATGTACTTGTATCATGAATACATATGCCCCTTAAAGTTGTCTCATATTAACTTTTTGTGTCCCGATGCAATTTCTTGTGCCGCAATGAAGAAGAATCGTTTAAGCGTTATTGACTATATAAAAGATGCTTTCTTAAATGAAAGGAAAAAGGATGTGCAGTCAAAATTCTTGTTGGCTCCCTACCATGAAGGGTATCTTATATAACCTGCTAACTTTTATATATGTTATTTATTTTTTAATATTATTAGAACTCTTGTTTTCATGCAACTAATCATATAATTGGGTACTTTATAATAGGAATCATTGGGTTCTTATCGTCCTTGATCTTGTCTTTGGCCTAGCATACGTGTTTGATTCGGCCACTCCTCCCCCTCCCGAGACACGGAAGTTAGAAGGGTTCAATTGTATACAAATGTAAGTTGAATGTACAAACCCATTTGCAACTCATTATATTATGTCAATAAAACACATGCTATATATATTTAATTTCTTTATTGAAAGTAATATGATTAGATTTTTGATAGAGAACTAAAGTGTTATAATTATTGTTTATGTAGGGCATATAGAATTTATTGGACTAATCTTGAAAATGGCAAACGGAAGATTAAGTCACAAAAGTTACGATTCATACAGATGAAGGTACGTACTAATTAAAGTTTGTACTCCTTAAATCTCTTAATTTGAAAAATTTGCTTTGACACATATATACGTGCCTCATTTGTGTAAATAGTGTGCTCAACAAGTTGATGCAGTTGACAGTGGTTATTATGTGATGAAATACATGCATGATGTTGTCACAGTATACAATGAATACAAGGATAATTTGTCTGAGGTACGTGAACTTATTTAATTAGGTATAAGAATCAATTTTCTCTTAAATTAGTTTTCGAGTACTTAATACCAAGTTTTTGTTTTTTGACCAACATAGAGTTGGCTCAAGTGGTAAGCAGCTTGATGCCGCTTAAGGGAGGTCTCGGGTTCGAGCCTCGCCGTATGCAGAAACTCTTGTTGGGAGACTCACCCACCACAAGCAAGGTGTGCGACCCGGGTCGGATTCGGATGTAGTTGGAGCTAAGCTCCGGTGAACCGGGTGTGCTATGCGTAAAAAAAGTTTTTGTTTTTTGAAGGGTTATGTACAAAGAGAAATGCCATATTCTAATGAGGAGTTAGAAGAAACTCGAGAACAATGGGCAAAGTATTTTAAGGACAACTATTTGATGGATGCCGGCGAATGCGTTTGTTGTCTAGTAATGTTATGTTTTATGTTTTTGTTATGTGTTGGATATGACGTTGGATGCTACTCGGAGCATATATATGGTTGTTGGAACATATATGTATGTTATGTCTTATATACAGGTTTTTGTAAATTCCCGTTTTGCCGGGTTTCGCAAATTACAAAGAAAACTATGGCAAAATTTTTGCAACCTATTAAACTATTTATAATGTTTTTATTATAATTTTTTGTCAAAATAATAGGATTGTCCAGGGATAAATATATAAATATGCATCTGATCGTAGCTACTATATTTATTTTTTTTAAAAATAAAAATATATTAATTACAGCGCGTGTGATAGCACCAAGCTGCAAAATGACAACTAATTGCAGCGCGTATTTCACCACAAGGCGTTGCAACTACTTTTTATTTACAACTTATATGGGTCGACCCACACTGCAACTAATATACTACTTGCAACTTATATAGGTCTACCCGCGCTGCAATTAACCTATTATTTGCAGCGAATATAGGCGCTGCAAAAAATCTTACGGTATTTGCAGCCATCACAATTGCAGCGCGCGAAAACGCTGCAAAAAGCCCGTTTTACCAGCGCTGCAAATGTGATTTTTTCTACTAGTGTGGGAGAGAGATACTCGTCTCCACTTAGTTTAAAAATTTTAGCAATTTTAAGCTTGTACAATGGTACATACTCGTCTCCACTTGCCCAGGGGCATGGGAGATATGAGTATTCGAGAAATCAATTGTATTAATCAAGTTTTTTTGGCTACTAGTGCTTGGCGAATTGTTCACAATCCCCAGCTTCTTCTTTCTCATGTGGTTTGGGCTTGTTATCCTTCCCTTTATATCCATCTAGGTCCACAACCGGTTGCACGACCTTCTAGGAGTTACAGGAGCCTCTTACAAGGTTTCAAGTTTTAGGGCAAGGGGGCGTAGAAGACGAGAGCATGTACTAATATTCGCATTATGGATGATGTTTGAGTCTCCAGAGACCTGTTCTCTTTTAAACCTTCTATGGTTGCGTTGAATCTTCCTACTCATGTTTCATCTTTACTAGATCTGAATTCTTACGCATGGAATGTCGAGTTGGTTCTTCATCTTTCTAATGACATCCAACTGCTCAAATTCTAGCTTTGGAGCGTCTGTCATCTCTAATGGATGATTTTGTTTACTAGATATTCTCACTGGATGGAAGCTTTTCTGTTCGCGTTGCTTATGCGATGCTTCTAGGTACGGGTCCACAAGTCACCTCGGCGTCTTTTTCCCCTTCTGCAATCTAGTGGAAGCCTTTTGGATGTCTTAATATTCTGCCTCGTTTCAAGGTACTTCTCTGGAAATTACTTAGTCACGCTCTTCCTTTAGCTTCCTCTTTGTATCATAGAGGAATCCCCGTGGATCATTCTTGCTCCTTTTGTCACTTAGGGCGTGAAACAAGTTCTCATATGTTTCGAGATTGTTCCTTGCTCTACCATTATGGACGTCTGGTCCTCTTCGGTCGTATTGTTCCCACGTTGCTTCAGACTCTCTAGTGGGCTGGTGTGTCCGCTTTGTTTCCAATCTTTCTCGTCCCATTTCTTGATTATCGTTGTTGGAATTGTTCATTTCAATGATCTATTCCATCTGGGTTCTCTTCAAGAATACCCGCTTCCGAGAAGCTGTGTGGAATATTGTTTCTTTCTCTGCGGCGGTTGATGGTTAGCAGGAGTGGTGCCTTACGACCCGTCGTCTCCAAAGGAGACCTATAATGTACTTCTGTTTGCCTCACAGGAGTTAGTTTGTGTCTGTTCCAAACATTACCTCGATCGACCAGGACATACCATATGGGATTATTACCTTTAACAAGGCTTGGTTAACATCCTCCAATGAGGCTCGGATCGGCTTGGTCCTTCCGGACCCACGTTCCTTTCAAGTTGTAGGTGGTGGAGTGTATGCTTATGTTTTGGGTTCTTTCCTCTAGGCCGAGCAACTTGTTTGTGGGGTCTTTGGATGACTAGTCGTTCGTTGGATTTCTAGGCCTATTTTGTATTCTGATTCTAAAGTCCGTATCGAGCTGCTAAATGGATCTCCTTCTGTTCCGGATATGTTATGATGGTTAGTTTAGGAATTACATACGTTCCACTCTAAGTTATTTCATCTCCGTCTCTGTTCGTAAGGTGCATAAGTCCTTTATTTATCCGGCTCATACCTTTGCTACAACTGGTAGGCATCGTCATCTGCTTCATTTTCGTCTCTAGTATAGTTTTATTTTTGTGTTTTGTTCTTTTTTAGTCCCTTTGTCAAAAAAAAAAAAATTAAAAAGTCATGAAAGCTTGTTTCACGAGCTTTTGACTAGAATTGTGAGGAAAACTATATTTATAAACATCTTAAAATAATAAGTATATACTACCCATACCGTGTATAAGCTAAGTGATCAATTGAATAACACGAATACGATATTATATAATACTTCATCTCATGCACAAACAAAATAAAGAGGATAAAGAAGGCTAGAGAAGCATCATATATACGGATTAGGGAGTACAAAGTATATGATATACAACTAATTTATTTTCTTCCTATCATATATACGTACGTGATCGATCAATTATCACTAATAAAAAAATTAAGCTCTTGATATTTTAATTTCGTTTATAATTAATATATTTTACATAAGTCCACTTATTAAAGTATTACAAAGTTTGTAACCGTGGTCGTTGCCCGTTGCCCGTTGGTAGTTTCTTGTATTAGTTGAGCTCTTCTCATATTCTTTATTTAGTCTCCGACCACGTACTTATCAAAAGTATTTATTAGGGAGAAGTTACGTAATTGTTAATCATTATTCTATTTTTCTATGCATATAACTAATTAACCTACAAATGTTTGATACCCTTAATCCTTAGATAGATAAGATAAACTACCTCAACGTTCTAAAATTATCTGGAGTTAGTAGGATAGGCTATTTTTTAAAGTGCGAGGATGGAAAAAAAAAATCTCCATCCACAAAGTACCTTTAATGATTTTGAACCCCCAAACATAAGGTTAACTAGTTGTGCCGTTTGAATATGCCTAGAATTGGTTAAATCCTCTTCGAGCAACGCAACATAAAGGTCTATTTTTTGACATTCTCTGTATCTATGCGTCTGCAAAGTACTATTATTAGTGATTCACGTTAAATGAAATGTTCTTTTATGTTCTTAATTATTCTTTTTTCGAAAATGATAAAGGTCGCAACATGCGACCTTTAAGCCGTGTCACAATGATGACATGACATGCTTATGTGTCATGATTTAAATTGGAAACTAAAATATTTAACTTATATAACATATTATATATGTTACAAAAAAAGGTGGGAAAATCTTAATATTCTAATTTGTTTTATTTTTCATATTGATTATCTTAGTTACATATTTTCATAGTAAAAATATTGCATTGATAATAAAAATAATCTGATGACGCATAGCCTACATGGCACCTATATATACCAATTAAACTCTGACACGTAAAATTGCAACAACTAAATGTTGTCGCAACTTGCGACCTTTATCTTTTTTTTACATCCATTATAATATGTGTAATTGCTGAATCCTTTCTACAAGTCGAGATTTTTGGTATACATGCATGCATATGCAAGTCATATATGAATGCTCAAATAAAACCGTGTTGGCGTATTGCTAATAATTAAGTACTAAATACGTACTAATGAATTATGATAAGCATAATTACAAAAAGGTAGTTACATTTTCTACCTTTAGGCCGTTAGGTGAGCACCAAAAACCCGCGTTCGTCTTTGCCTACCACTTGACTGCCATTTTGATCAATCTCCTGGTTTTTAAGTTTAGAGTTAAGCTTAATTATGTGGTATATATAATTATACGAACCTAATTAAACCTACGGAGTATTTAAGCTAATTCAGCAAGTTATTAAACCATCAATTGATCATATTAGCTCAATTGGAGAGGGGAAGGTACACATACTTTTATAGTGCACCGTGCACATACTATGTAACTACTCCTATGTAAGTACTACTCGTAAAACCGTATTACATATGTACAAATGATCAAATATTGAGAACATAAAGCAATCTTAAATCTTAGATATTATTTTCATGGGTGATGATAAAGGTCGCAAGTTGCGACAACAATTAGTTGTCGTAATCTTACGTGTCGCAGTTTAATTGGTACATATAGGCGACACGTAGGTTATGAGTCATAATAATATTTTTACTATCAATGCAATATTTTTACTATGAAAATATGTAAATAAGGTAATCGATATAAATAAGGAAACAAATTAGAATATTAAGATTTTCCTAGCTTTTTTTAAAACATTTAAAGTAGGATATATAAATTAAATATTTTAATTTACAATTTAAATCATGACATATAAGCATGCCATGTCATCATTGTGACACGGCTTAAAGGTCGCATGTTGCGACCTTTATCATTTTCGTATTTTCATTGCTATAATCCGTGTTTATTATAACACATCTTTATTCTTAAAATACAATTTTACCAAATAATTTTTCTCACTTTTACGTCAAACTTTTTTTTATTGTCACTTTTGCGTCAAAACTAGAAAAACAACTACCTAAAAATTTGTTGCCAAACAACGTATACGTGAACGATATTTCTCCAAATCAATTAGAAGTTGATAATAGGTCACTCGATATAAATTGATCGTACGTGGGTCATCCAATTTACTCTGTATTATGATTTGTTGTAAATTTCTCCACAATTTAAACAATGTATTATCTAAGCTTATCTAAAATTGTCCAAAATTTAAAATTTAAACCAAATAGAACAAGAACTAAATGATACTCCGTGATTCTACATTAATAACTGAGGTGGATTACCCAATATCGAAACGAATCAACCAATCCTAAACTTTAAAATTGAGATATTTAGAGAGTCGGGTAAGTTTTGTCAAGTCTAACCACACGACAATTTACAGCCTTTAGAGGCAAGGCCGCCGGGGCTTCTGGAAGTGAAGAAAGAAGGTCGAAACTACAGACTGCCCTGGCACCCCACCACCATCTCTATTTTCCCAATTCCCTGAGAAAATCATCCTCGAAACCCAGAAAATGAAGCAAAATGCGATCTTCCCTGGCAGCTTCCTACGCACAAGAAGAAAATTCTTTGTACCCTTTTATCCAGAAGGGTGTTTTCGTGTGGTCGTGAATGAATGAATGATTGAATTCTAACTCCACTCTTCTGGTCAGAATTGTTCTCACTTTGATTCTACCCTGATTTCGATTTTTTATCTTCTTACTCTAAAACTAATTGCGTTCTCAGTTGACTTGCTTGTGGAATTTTTGATTTTTGATTTTCAATATTCACATGGAATTTATTTCTTCATCAACGAATTGAATTGTATTTGTCTATTGAGATTGTTAGTCAATTTAATGCTTACTTATTTCATTCATAAACCTTTGATTTAATACGCCTCCTAATTTCGATTGTTTTTTCTTCCTACCTTCCTCATAATGTTTCGTGTTTTGTATTCCTCAATCCGTCCCACTTTTTATAGGCCACACGTTGACACCCTTTATTCAAGATGTCCTAAAATAATATTCCGAGGTCACATTTCATGTATTGTGACTCGTACCAATTGAGGTTGGCATGAGTGGTTAAGGGCCTCTTGCTCCTTAACCAAGGTTTCGGTTTCGAGTCTTGGAAATGGAAAAAATATCAATTGGGAGGGATGCTGCCCACCGAGTTACCCATGCAAACTCCCGCGGGATATTAGTCCACTCGCCGAAGGCGGTGGGAACTCCTCGTAGTAGAACCAAGAAAAAAAAAAAGTATTGTGACACGTGTACTTTATCTAAGATTTGATCCAAAATACCATGTCAAAGATCAATATGCGTGCCCTTGTGCACAATAATGTAAGAATGCTTAAAATGCTACGAAGGGAGTAATGTAATTACTAGAGTATTTGATCATGCTATAAGGTTGATTAGTTATTAGTTGAATTTCATAACACAAAAAACAAAATAATTAGAATTGACAACAATTTAGATCGAATTGAGTGGTACTTGTCAGGGTGTGTTTGCTTGATAAAAGTGATAACTTTATTTTAATTCTATACCCCAGAAAGAAAGAAACTTATAAAAGAAAAGAAAAGATAGTCAGTACTTTTTTCTTTCTGAATTGTCTTTTTCTTAGATGTCTTGAGTGTTGACCATAGTTTTACTTTTCTTTATATTTCTTTCACACATCACATTATTGTTTGGTAGTTCTAAAACTTCTGACTTTTGAGTCAAATTATTGCAAAACATATAGGAATTCCAACAATACATTATACAAGTAGTGTTCATGGAGTCGTCTAACACTTGGAGTATTAAATTAAACTGATTCAAATATAGTTAAATCACAAGAAATGGAGATTGAAGTGAACTGTATGACGAAAAACAAAACCGGGTTTTAATTGATTTTATTGGATGTTAGAGTATGTAGTTATGTACATTGAGGCTCTTAAAGTGGCTCACCAAGTAGCTCTTCAAGTAGTTTTCCAATAAGAACTATCTTTTGGCCAACATTGGGGCTCTTGAGTGGTTCATGAGGGGATCTTGATTAGCTCTTTATGGAGAGCTATTTCAAGGTAACTCTTGCCCAATGGCCCTCCAAGAGTTGATTCTTGTTAAAAAGTGGGTAACTTTGAAAAGTGGATAGTAACTTTTAAAAAGACAATTAATTATGGATCATTAAATGGTAAAAAGAGACTTGATAGCTCACTTGAAGAACCAACCAATGTTGGGTGTTTTTAGGAATGAATTCTTGAGTGTGTCTTGTACACAGATAGTGGTAGAGAGAGAGTGGAGAGTCCTCCGAGAGCTCTTTTAAAGAGCCAACCAATGTACATGCTCTACCGGAGTACTCGGTATTACTTTTTCAAGTTTGATTGTATTTTTGCTTGAAGCTATCTATGTACTTTTTCGTTTATCTTATAATTTTATTTTTTTTGTTTTGATCGGGAATGCAATCTAATTAATTTCCTTTTCGCTTGCATAAAATCACATGCTATTAAAGCATTTGCAATCCTAAAATCCCTAGTATAAGATGGAAACCATGTACTATGAATCCATGATAGGTACCCTTGACTTCTTTTCAAGAAAAAAATAAAGTAGACATAGCCACATTGGGCATGTGTGGATCATAGTGTCCTCAATTTGGTATATACGGAGTAGCATATATTCTTCCCCATTTCTGTATAAATATACAAAAAAATTGAGCTTTCTTGTATATAAATTTGAGCACTCGTGTTTGACTTGTATTAATGAATTACAATCTCATAAGTGTTTGGTGATAGGTGATGACTTGACAATAGACCATGACTAGTGAAACTTTCTTTTCAAGCCTTAGCGCGTTTCTTTGGTCATTTAGCTAGTTGCTTTGTTTTTTAATAATCCATTTTCTTTATGTTTATTGTTTAATACTCCTAATAATCATATACTTACATGATAGGTTAAGATTTCTCTCTACGTAAAATGTATGGCTTACCCAGTTACCCTGTTTAAAAATTCGACTATAACTGTATTTTTGACTAGTGTACATTTTGTTTATCAAAGAATCAAGCATGTGTATCTTTTCTAAAGACTTGAGGAGGTGTGGTTGTTATTGATAAATGATAATAATTTAGCTTGACTTTTATAATTTATTCAACTTTTGTGTTTAAATGAAACATCTACGCGCTTTCATGGGGACTGATTTGCTGCCTCGTGCCCTATAAAAGCATGCAGCTATTAAGCAGTTTTTGGTTACTTGCTTTTAGTTTTGCTCTTTTCCTCTAAGAAACATTCTGATTCACTGTAATGGTACTCAAAAGGCAACTTGGTGATGACGGGAGTGGCAACTCATCACAAAACAATAACTCCCATAGCCCGCCAACCAAAATTCAGAAGTGAGTGCATGGATTTTCAATTTGTTTCCATGTGCTCTTTTGCTTTGTGTTTGTATGTTTTTATTTTTGAGTATATTTGGTGACTGACTTGCAATGTATTTGCAGAGTTGTTAACTATGTAACGAAAGAAGTGTCAGTGCAAGAGATTGCAACACAAATATCTGCAATATTGGAACCTGCACTTCGTAGAATGGTATGATTTCAGTTGATGCTTTATTCTGCCTGATTATCTTATGTACAGCAAACTCATGGAAAATCTGAAGTTTGACTGCAAATTTGCATTTAGACTGCGTCGAGTTCTCTAAGAGTCTGAGTAATGTAGTTATTCCTTTGAAGGGTTTTTTTTAGCTGTGTTTAGTATTCTCTTCCTAGAACTCCTTGGATTTAATAGTGATGTCCATGTTTCATTATTGAAGTTAATTTAAAACTGTTATTTCATGTACTGTAAATAGGTGAAGGAGGAAGTGGAGCCTCTGATTTATTTTCTTCAGTCATCTCCAAGGTTAGTTTTGTGTCCATCTTTTTTTTGTTTTTTTAACACCCTGGCTTGTGGCCGCAGCTCTTGCTTCTCCTACTTGTATCGTTTTTTGCAGTTCTAAAGTTTGTTAGACACCCTTTGGTACAGTGTAACTGTAGGTAAATTAGTTTTTCACATAACTACCTTCTAATGGCTGTTAAAAGATCTATTCTGTGACTATTACAGTAAAGTTGGCTACTATTTTTATGCTCCATTCCCTAGGTATTTGGTCTTAGTTTTGAACTGGATTGCCTTTTTCAGGTGATTTAACGTATATAGGTACGATTTTAAATGCTGTAGTTTTGTTTAATTGCCAGTGAGCAACTGGACTTGAAGGGTTTTTTTGTTTTCTGTATTGAAGCATAACCATGCATGTATTTGTAAGTGTGTCAGTATGTGTGCATAAGCGCGTGCGTGTATGTGGGTGTGCCTGAATTTATTAATATAAAGAGAGAAAACTGATGGAATTGTGACATTATAAATTGAGAAAAGTTTATTACTTGTTTATGAACTTCCACTGACTCAGTGACTCTGTATTTTTGTTACTGATGTTTCTTCTATAATTACTGAATGTTTTGTTTATTGGTTGTAGACATCCGCTTGGTCTCCAGCAAGATCTATTTCCTTTAAGAAGCCTGCAGCTGCTTTTTGTCAACAAATTGCCTTACACACTTTTTACAAATAGTAAGGTAGAGGACGAGGAGCACGACCCTCTTCGGATAAAACTAGTGGATGCAAAGTCTAAGAGCCTGATCCAACATGGTCAATTCTCTTCTATGAAGGTTGAGATTTTTGTTCTTAATGGTGATTTTGCTGCTGATGGACGGGAAGATTGGAGTGAGGGCGAGTTTAAAGAGAACATCTTGCGTGAGAGAGAAGGTAAACGGCCATTGTTGGTTGGAGATATTTCCTTTGCACTTGTTGGTGGTCTTGGAACCATTGAAAACATCATGTTCACTGACAATTCAAGCTGGGTGAGAAGTAGAAAGTTCAAGTTGGGGGTTCGAGTTTTGTCAAGAGCTTCTCATGGAATTGGCATCAGGGAAGCCGTCAGTGATGCTTTTACGGTGTTGGACCATCGTGGGGAATGTAAGTGCATGTCTCTTTTCCTTTGTCTTAGATGTCTAACTTGGACTGCTAACATATCCTCAGCTTTTGAGTGTGTTTTTAACATGTTTCAGCCTATCAGAAGCACAATACACCATCCTTGGATGACCCAGTTTGGCGTTTAAAAAAAATATCAAAACAAGGAGCATCGAACATGAAATTGGAGAAAAATGGAATCAGGACAGTAAAGGATTTCTTGATGCAATATCACTTGAACTCGTCATATTTACGACATGTAAGAACATGGATTCTGTATGTGTATGACTTTGGAGAGAATCCTGTTTCTGCGTAGTCTGATTTAACTTATGTGTACCCTTTGTAGGTGCTTGGCAAAGGGGTTGCTAATAGGACATGGGACACAATGGTGAAGCATGCTAATGAATGCCACCTAGACAACACATGCTATAGTTACTGTAATGAAGTGGATCGTACTCAGCTCCTGTTCAACTGTGTCTACAAAGTCGTAGCTGTGAAGTTTAAAGGTCAAGATTATCAGCCCGTTGATGCTCTTGATATTTGCCAAAAGGTGAATGATTACAGATTGGACCATTTAGTGAGTTTTTTGCTCCTCTGAATAACTCGGGGCTGATCTTTTTTTTATGTAAAATCTTTGTCAGGGTCTGGTGGAGAAGCTGAAGCAGTTAGCATTCTTGAATGTGAATCAGCTGGTTCCAGTTATCAATCCGTCAGCTATCTCTACTTCAATGCAACCAACTATTGAACATTTCCAATATTCTAGTCCGAAGCTGGAATTACAGCATGATTCTCTTTCGATTATAGATCAAGGTAATCTAACTATGTACTTCTTCGAAAGGATGGGGGGGGGGGGGGGGGTGAGGGGTGATTCTGTATACGCTTAGTTCTAGATAGTTGTGTATTTCTGCATACCTTTATCGTAAGACAAAGTTTGGTGTTGTAAAATCCAGTGATAAACTGATAATAGAAACTGAATGAAATCCCCAATTAAGAGGTAATAACTTTGGATGAGTTCTGATTTTTTCCAGGGATCATATGAATATTCTGAGAATCTCTAGAATAATCGTGCAATAACACATGCTGTTTTATTGAGCTGTTACTTGCACAGACGTCCTTCTTGTACTTGTACTTGTGTTGCTCAATGTTGCAACATACATGCAGAAACAAGTCTTAGGGTGTGCTAGATCAGCAGTGGAAGTTTAAATCTTTATTTCTTGTCCAAGTTTAGGTCACTATTTCTGCAGATGAGTAATTGAGGAGTATGTGTTTTTTGTTATTGATCCCTGATTTCTTATTGCTTATACAAACTGGATTTATTCCTTTTAAATCTCAATTGTTTTGTTTTTAGCTTCTAATATAACTACTATGTTTGAACAGCTGAACCAGATAAGAAGTTGGACATCAATCTATCAGATTCAGCATCATATCCGTGCACAATTGAAGATGGCTATCTACTGGAAGGCGACTCAGCATCTCAGACAAACCAACCGATACAAGGGTTCACCCCAGGCTCTTTACTGATGTGTGATTACTCTGCTGAACCCTCTGACAAAGCATACAACTGGTTCCATAACAGTCCAATTTCAACATTTGCACAAAACTGTCAGTTTGGAGAGCTTTCTCATATTCAAACCACACCATTTTATCCTGTTACTACAAATTGGGGACAAGGGGACAACTTTTTAGCAGCTTCAACACCTGATGTACATTTAGGTATCTTCTCCCAGGTTCCTGATATTAGAGTTGATATCTCAGGCACTGGAAAGTCCAGGGCTGGGTGGTGTAAGATCCGAGCTGCTGTCATGTGGAAGATTGTTAGACGAACTGTTGCTGCTAGAAGGAAAGCACAGTTTCCTTTCGGGTATCATTAATGCAGGTGAATAGATGATGCTACACTGCTCATTCTCTGAACCTTGAAATTGCTAGGTATATAGTTAGAGTTGCGGCTCCCATAGAAATGGGTGGCGTTTATGTCGAAATTTCGTTAATGAATGTATAATGAACAATAAAACATGCAGAAGGCAGAATTGCCATCTACATACTCTTGTAGTTATGATTGCTACCAGCACATATGATCTTGATTTTGTCGTAGACTTGCTCTTTGTTCTTTCGCCCTGTAAGATTTTCATTTTTTCTTGGCTGTTGAAAACGAGCAAGGCCTGGCATGTGGGCCGATATGGCCTTACTCGGCCTGCTCATATGCGCTAGTTTTCAAAAATAATTTCCACTGATATGCTGATCGCAAATTTTTGGCTATACCCGGGTACAGTCAAAGCTGGCTGTACCCCCATCCAAAACGATGTCGTTTTGTGTTGTTTAAAATGAATATTAATATACTGGTACAAAAATGAACATTTACTATTTCGGAAATGAACATTTATTTATTTATTTGGAATGAACATTGACTATTTTGGAAATGAACATTTATTTATTTATTTGGAAATAAACTACAAAAATCAACATTTACTATTTCGAAAAAGAACATTTATTTAGTTATTTGGAATGAACATTTACTATTTTGGAAATGAACATTTATTTATTTATTTGGAAATAAACAATATAGGCGCTTGTAAAAACATAAAAGACAAATGAAGTGAATAATTTCATTATGAACATTAACCATATATTTATTGTGAACAAACAAATAAACAAGAAAGAACAAATAATTCAACAAAAAAGAATAAACAATATAAAAAAGAACATAAAATTCCAGAAAAAAGAACAACCAATACAACAATTATGAACAATTTTATGATGAATTTTAAAGCCAACATGAAAAAACAAACAATACAACAAGAAAGAACAAATACTGGTACAAAAATGAACATTTACTATTTCGGAAATGAACATTTATTTATTTATTTATTTGGAATGAACATTTACTATTTTGGAAATGAACATTTATTTATTTATTTGGAAATAAACTACAAAAATGAACATTTACTATTTCGAAAAAGAACATTTATTTAGTTATTTGGAATGAACATTTACTATTTTGGAAATGAACATTTATTTATTTATTTATTTGGAAATAAACAATATAGGCGCTTGTAAAAACATAAAAGACCAATGAAGTGAACAATTTCATTATGAACATTAACCATATATTTATTGTGAACAAACAAATAAACAAGAAAGAACAAATAATTCAACAAAAAAGAACAAACAGTATAAAAAAGAACATAAAATTCCAGAAAAAAGAACAACCAATACAACAATTATGAACAATTTTATGATGAATTTTAAAGCCAACATGAAAAAACAAACAATACAACAAGAAAGAACAAATACTGGTACAAAAATGAACATTTACTATTTCCGAAATGAACATTTATTTATTTATTTGGAATGAACATTTACTATTTTGGAAATGAACATTTATTTATTTATTTGGAAATAAACTACAAAAATGAACATTTACTATTTCGGAAATGAACATTTATTTATTTATTCGGAATGAACATTTACTATTTTGGAAATGAACATTTATTTATTTATTGGGAAATAAACAATATAGACGCTTGTAAAAACATAAAAGACCAATGAAGTGAACAATTTCATTATGAATTTTAAAGCCAACATGAAAGAACACACAATACAACAAGAAAGAACAAACAATAAAGCAGATAATTATTATGAACAAAAAAATAAACAAAAAATAACAAAAAATAACAAACAATATAAAAAAGAACATAAAATTCCAGAAAAAAGAACAAACAATACAACAATTATGAACAATTTTATGATGAATTTTAAAGCAAACATGAAAGAACAAACAATACAACAATAAGTTTGATGAATGAATTTAAAAAACAACAAGAAAGAACAAACAGTACAACAAGAAAGAACAAACAATACAAAAAGAAATAATAAAAGATTAATGAAGAGTTTAATTATGAACATTAACCATATGATTATTATAAACAAACAAATAGACAAGAAAGAACAAACAATATTAAAAAAACATAAAGTTCTAGAAGAAAGAACAAAAAATACAACAATTATGAAAATTTGATGATGAATTTAAAAAACAACATGAAAGAACAAACAGTACAACAAAAATGAACAAACAGTACAACAAGAAAGAACTAACAGTACAATAAGAATGAACAAACAGTACAATAAAAAAGAACAAACAGTCGACAAGAATGAACAAACAATATGAGCGCGTCATTTTTGGGGGTACAGCCAGAGTTGGCTGTACCCGGGTATAGCAGTTAGCAATTGTATGCTGATAATGCTATGACGGGCCAACAGGCCCAGCAATATGCTTGCGTCATGTTTAGACCTGGTTAATGGACAGGGTAGTCCAATGGATATAGGGTTAGGGTCAAGTTAATAGGGCTTTTATTGGGCAGGGCTCTTATTGGACAGGGCCTTTATTGGACAGGGTCATTATAGGGTCAAACTTATACTACAATTATTTTGACAATTAAAATAGTAATGATACAAAAAATTACGTGTATAGCTTCGTATTTACTTGTACTTGCACATGGCTCTTTTGTTTTTCATTTTTCATTGCTCGTTTATTGACCCGCTCACTAATGACCCGCTATTGACCCGCGACCCGCTTTTGACCCGCCCATTATCGACCCGCTAAAAATGACCCTTTCAATACCCGACCCTCTTTTGACCCGCACCGACCCTGACCCGCCCCGCCCGATAACCAGGTCTAGTCATGTTAGGATTAATTGGTCCATGCAGACATGCAGTGGTGTATCTTGAACGGTTTAATTAAAAGGAATGGAGAATAGTATAATAATTACACAATATACTGATGCAGTATGAGATTTACACAGTTATACTCGAATTTGACGAGGGTAAAACTAAAAATTCACGACCAAATTTCTTTTTTGGACAAATTTTCTGATTGGGGAATTAGGGGGCTTGGCCCTCTTAAGCCATATTGAAGATCCGTCATTGGGTCAATGCAATGCTCAACTCCAATGATACGTAGCAGATTGAAAGATTATTTCGCCCAAGAATGAATAGATTTTAAGGCCAATAAATTTTTGATTATGAGAACCTTAAACAAATGGGTAGATTTCCAGGCAAATCACACTAAATGAAATGTCATTAGTTTTGTATCTAGTACGGAATATGTTTTATCCGTTTCTAAGCAAATACGAGTAAGTCCTAAAATACAACTAACTATCAATGCCTAAAAAAAAAGTATCGGCCTAGTGGTTAAGGTTAGACATTATGCATGAGTTACAAATTCAAATATTTCTCTCCTATTTGTAACTTGTATTGTCTTTATGGCTCATTTACAGACGAATAAATAACTTTCTAGTTTATCATTTGAAGTACCAAAAATACATAGTACAAAACTTTGTATGAGCCTCATTTATAGAGAAAAATAGTAATGATCCTTGTGGGCTTGGGGTGGATGGTGCTCATGTCTGGGCCTAAATGGCCCGACCATGCTAAGCCCACTTCTTTTGTGCCTAGCCGCAGCAAAATTATTTAAAAGGTGGCCCAAGCACGACCTAGGCCCACGTGCCCTCGTACCAAGTCAAGCTATGCCCTTGTTTCTAAGCCAAATTTTACTTATTTTAGCGTGCTTTATCGTCGATCTGTCAGACCGTCTTTTTTCTGTACCGGTCAGTGTCACTCCATGGACCGGAGTGGCCCAATACCATCTTAATTTAGTGAACATTGACAAGGCTGTTTAACTTTTTTCTTGGCCCGTTCTAGACATGACGCGTTGGGGTATGTGAGCCTACCGACACATGTCGCTCTATATGAAGTAACTCGACGAATAACACGTTTTCCGTACACTAAAAATAGAATAAAAAAGTCCAAGAAAGAAGGATCCAATCAAGTACGTAGCATGAGAATCTAACATCTAACATAGCAATGGGCCCGCATGAGATCAGTAGAAGAAGAAGACTGCGACTATATACTTGGGCAGGAAGTAGCTAGGCTTTTACGGGCAGAACGGGTAGCCAACGTCGAACCTACTCATCGGTGACTAGTCCTTGACTAGAGACTACAGACAAACTTACAATTAACAATTAACTAAATAACCCCATTGCTCAATAGTTTAACACTTTAACATTGTTTAATGTTCTTCTTTTCCAATTAGGAAACTCAAATTACAGACAATGATGCAACATCCTTGGTCATTGATCAATTCGGATGAAGTGCAATAACTTCATCATGATAAATATATATGATTAAATGAGATCCGATTTAATACTTTTTGGAAGTAGGCTGATCTTTGTTTGATTGTTTAAGTAATGGTGATATAAGGAATAGTTTGTTAATTAAGCCATTAAGGTGGTGCAAGTCCTAGCTATGTTACGTACGCACATAATACTTTTTCATCTCTACGGCAATTTATTAATAACAATGTTTTAAATCTATTATTCAATAAATTCAATCAGATTATTTTTAAATCATTAATGATAAGATCGTCTACCATTAAAATTAATCTGAAACCCTATATCCGAAAATTAAAACAAATTCGTATCATTTTTTCACATTAGTGAATTGATTAAATACTCAACCTCCGTTAATGCTTCTCCGATCCTCTTAGTCATTATTATACTCTATTATCTCAAACTTTTTTTGTTTTTGAGGCGCTAGGAAAGTAATAACCGTACATTTATAAATTAAGTAATTATTCCTTCATTTTTTTATTTAATTTATTATTTATTCTACAAAGAAATATATATGTTTGTATGGAAAGATATTACATACTACGCAAGTTATCATTGATTAAGATGGTCGGAAGTATAAATTTTAACAAAAAAGTATGGTATTTTAACTTTTAAATTGGTGTTCTTACGTAATACGTATATGTTCATAAGAGCATCTTTTAATATTATTAGTATAAATATGAAGTATATACTATACTCGGTATTACTTAAATTTGAGGTAGGCTATTACTTAGCTTATAAATTAATTTTAGTTTGGTCTATTTGTTGCAATTATAATGCAATTTGCGCGCGCTAATTAATTAGTTAAGGTGGTGCAAGCTAGTCAATCCTATCTACGTGTACAAACTTCATCAACTCAAGATGTTTTTAACTTCCTGATCAACGTTGTACGTATGTGAATACGTGATCAGGTGATGTCTGATGATCCTAAATCCTGATTGTGTTGACTTTACAGCTTGAATTAAGCATATCATTATCTATCGTTAATTCGTTATGTATAGTAATTAAGTACTTAATTAACATTATAGTGTTGCTTTTTAGTACGTTGCTCGGAACGAATATACTTTATTATGCACCCATGCACTGTATCTTGGTCGGGTTTCAGTATTTTATTACCCGTATTCGATTATGTACGCAATTCGTACATGATGAGCTCAATTCTACCCATTTATACTAGTATTAACTTTATTACACTACAAGAATTTGTATCTTTAACGACAACCTAATTACGACGGGTCAAAAATCCCGTCGCAAAAGCCTTTTGCGACGGGGCTAACAACCAAACAATGACGGGAATAACCGTCGCAAAATGTCTTTTACGACGGGTTAACGACGGGATTTTCTATTAACGACGGCCCCCTTTTATGACGGGTTCGCGACAGAAAACCCCGTCTTTAATCAACGATTATTGGCCTTTTGCGACGGGATTTCCCGTCGTAAATAGTACAATTTCTTGTAGTGTTAACATTTTAATTAAAGCTAGTATACTTGTAATTGTACTATTGTACGATATTATTATATATATGAGTACCGGACACCCGTATTAGGGTAAGCCGTATCATAATAATATCGTACAATAGCACAATTACGAGTATACCCGTAGTATCTTCTATTACTAGCTACATATTCAAATACGTAGAATGCTATTGTCACTTTATTTTAATTTTTAATAATGATAAGAGAATCTTCACTTTCAGACATAATACAATTGATATGACTCGAACTTAATTGATTAAAACCTTCAAGTAATTACAAGGCGTATGTCCCACTAACTCCACCAAACAGATCGACTTGGTTATGCTATTGTCACATACTTGATGCTTATAAGAATTCATCTTGGCCTCGATTAAATACCCCTGCTCATCTATGCATGTTTGATATATTTCTTACGTTCCGAAAACATCGCATCATTTATTTTGTGCGACAAAAAAAAACTTCGCTGCCTAAAATAAAGTTTATGTGCCACGAATTGAAATTCGTGGCCCAAAACTGTAATATGTGCTGTAGATGTTAAATTCGAGGTCTATACGCCCCCATGTGCGACGAACTTGGTTATGTGTCGCCCAAAAGTGGTTTGTGTGCCACGGAAAAATTTTGACGCCTTTTCTGGGCTATGTGCCACATATTATATTTTTGTCGCCCTACAAATTTAATTTCGACGCCCATTCTGCTTTTTCTTGTAGTGTACACTATTCACGCTACGACTTTGACAATTTTTTGTGGTTTATACGTAAGAAAAATTTAGTCATACGGGGTCATGTTAGATTCGTATCGATAAATATTTTCAAAATATTATTTTTTTATAATTTTTACTTGCACACGATTTGAGATATTAAGAGTCAAAATAATAGTTAGAGGAGTAAAAGTCAACCATGATACGATATTTCCGGAACGGAGAAAGTATAATTTTGCGTATCTATAATTAAAGATATAAATAGTTGAGAAACGTGAAATTCAATACGTTGCAACTAAAAATGAACGGAGGAAGTATATAGATTAAATTCTAAGCCAACACTTATTTGTATGTAGCGCCAACCTCAAAGAGCTCAGAGACAACGCCATTTGTAGTAGTGTCAGCAATTCCAGGACTATACTTAAAATTCTTTATAATGGTAAAAGACTGAGAATTTGTGTATAATAAATCTATCACACGAATGAATCCCCTCAATCTGCTCCATTTATAATGCCCTTGTTGCTCGCTTGCGCCAATAAAAGATAAAATTCCGTACCGTTTATAAGTTACCAATACCCCAATCTCACTAGCTACGCCTACCAAATTAAGAAGATTAGGAATATCATACTTTATTGGCCTATTACTCTATTAGATTAAGAAGACATCATCAATGATCAATATTAACTACTTAATTATATTAGATAATCAATTATATATTAGCAAGTATAACTACTTATACATTAGATAATTAATGATATATTAGCAAGACCATACTTTAGAATTCTAGTTGGGATTTTCAATTTTCTTTCTTTTGAAAAGAAAGCAAGATTTCTAGTAGTTGGTCATGGTCATTGTCATCAATTAATATATTATTACTTTATAATATAATATTATTAAAAAATTATCGTTTACTTGACTTGGCGACATTTTGGGAAGTCCATGTAACCTTCGACGCGGTTGCTTATTACTTTAACTTATTGTATTAATTAAAGTATTAATCTCATGCTTAATTCTTTCTATTATAAATATGTCGTCTTTGGGCTGTTTATAGGTTACTCTAATCATTTTCACTCTTATTAACGTTATTTGAATTGAAGTATTTTTATTTTCCCAAAAAAGTTTGAGTTTTTGAAGTAATCATTCATTTGGATGGTGTTGAAGAGGAGTTTTTGTACCGGTGAAGAGGAGAATGATAATCCACAATTACAAGCAAATCAACAATCTAATCAGCGTGTTAAGTTCACCAAGTAAGTTTTTAGCGAAGTTTGTTAAGAGCTTAGCGAGGTAAAAGTACGTAGAAATATTAAACATTTTTTTAATTAGAGAAGAAATGTTAATAAACATTTAATATTACTCATGTGTAATTTTGGATAAATTCTCAATCCAACAAAATGTTAAATCGAACATATATTTAAAGTTTATACAAGGCAAACATACGGTTGATTAATAGGTTCACAATAAAAATAAGTCCATTAATAACACGTTATTAACGACGGGTTCAAAACCCGTTCTTTTTGTCAAGGATTTTATGATAAAGTATTTGAGCCATCAAATCAACCTATCCTAAATCTACTGACGATTCTCTTTCAATTGCTTTTTATAACGGGGCTAATCTATTATCATGACTCCTTTTATGACCAGCTTATGATGAGTTATCTCGTCGTAATTAATCTTTTACGTTGAGAATTCCTATTGTTAATAATATTCTCTCTTGTAGTGGTTATATCCAAGGGTGAAGACAATCATGATCGTTGAGGGTCCACAGTTCCACACTTTTAGAAATTAAATAATTTTACTTATCAACCTTTTTTTTAATGGGGGTACTTGCACCTTTTCGGTGTGACATGCTTCGACTTCAACTATGCTTATTTTCTTAGTTTTAACTCGATCTCAAAACCTACTACGTATAAGCTTACACAATGGTTGTGGTTTCATCGAGGCACTTTGGGTAAGGGATTCTCCTTATTGGATTATACTTTCTCCCTTCTCCAATCTCCCGTAGTTTCTTCCCGCAATCTCATACTATCTCCGTTTCATAAAGTTCTTTACAGTTACTATTTGCAGTTAATGCAATATTTAACTACTAATATAATCAATTTCGTATGTGGAAAAATTATAAAAAGTTATATTATGAAAATACATACCGAGACAAATCTAACAAGATCTTACATGCGTTTTGATGTATATAATAATGAAAATTTACAGTCAAAGTTTTCATATTTTGGGCACATATTCCAAAGCGTAAAGAACTTTTAGACACGGAGGAAGTAATTAACCTGAGAGTGGTTCTAGTTGTATGGTAGGGGCCATCTATTTACCTTAATTTTGTTTTTTAAAAGCTTGCAAAGTTGATCATTCAAATTTTAAGGGTTAAAGGGTTCTCAAGAACATAAGCATTCCTAAAAACAAGAAAATGGAATTAATTAGGATGTTTTTAAGAATTGTATACTTTTAAAAGTTATTTTTTTAATTAATGGGATTATAATAGGGTTTGGATGTTGGTGAATTTGATAGGTGTGTGTGCAAAGATAAGTTATGGTTGCAAGCATTTTCTGCCCAGTTGGAGAATTCAATCCGAAAAGTGGTAATTTTTTTTTTCTCGATCTACCTTTTTCTTAATTTATTTCTTTTTTGGTTCATCTCTAAATTTATTGTAATTAATTTTGCACTTTTTTTGGGATCAATTAATTATTTGTGTGTCCTTTTCGAATGATATCAAATTGCATCTATGTTTGAATTTGTTACTATTTTTATTTTTAATAAATTTATTGTCACTAAATTTTGCTCTATTTTGGGATCAATTAATTATTTGTGTGTCCCTTTCGAATGATATCAAATTGCATCTATGTTTGAATTTGTTACTATTTTTATATTTAATTAATTGGGCCTCATGTCGGGAAGATGCTTAAACAATCAATTCTGAGGTGAGCATTTTGTAGGACGGTCAACGGGTCAAGTCAACGTTGTTGTGATGTTTTGTTCAAGTGCTAGGAAAAAAGAGTCCCAAACGTATGGTAGGAAGACTCTAGAGTCTAGCTAGAGAGCTGGATTAGGACGTGGTCGATATAGTTCTTGACCTTGTTGAGCCTTCTGTCTAGGACTGGGGTCGGGACAGCACGTGTGATGGCCCATGGCATCGTATGTGTGATGACCAATATGTGTCATGGCCCATGGGTCACAGTCCACAAAGCCTACTGTTCCAGTATCGGAATCGGGTAATGTGGTAGGATCTTCAGATCTTGAGCGTGAAGGTGAGTTCCTGCAAGGTGAACCTCAATCCAGGAGGCTACCCGAATCAGGGTTTCCGACGCTCAATATTAGTATCATATTGTGAGATTAAAATAGTGAGAGAAGAGAGAGAGAGTGGAGCTGTCTCTTTTACCTTTCCCCATAAATGAGTATATACGGGTTTGGGGAATATTAGGTCATGGACTTGGGCCTTAGGCCTTGGGACTTTTGTCCTTTGGGACCATAATTCTATAATATGCTATTCATGTATTTAGTTTGGGCTACGGGAGTATCCCGTAAACCTACCTTGTGCCATACTATTTGTGCAATAATTTCTGAGAAATCATGGTTTAGTTTGGATATTTTGTGTATGGACTGCATATTGGGTTAACAAAATTTGTATTAATAACGCAGTTGTTACAATTAGGTGCCTGATTCCCGTGCTGGCCCGTTGCCATTTCAAGAAAGGTTTGATAATATATTTGATTGATACTTGATACTCATCATGCAGCTGTGACTTAAATTCTCAGGTCATTTTGAATATTACCATTTGGATAATCTGATTTTCTTACCATAACATGAACAGGTCAGGGAGGAAGTAGAGCAGGTTATAAAACACTCCTACCACTCCATTTCAAGGTCAGTTCTTTCGAGGCCTCGTTTTTTCATGCCATTTTGATCACCGACATTGATGTCAAATAGCAATGTTTTCTGAGTTTGTTTGTCCTGAAATTAAACATGTTACAGAAGTATGTGATTTAGATGTGATAAAATTGCATGCTTGTGTTTGGTTAATAGAGGTTTGTGAGAGAGTTTTGGGATACAACATCAACAACAACAACAAAGTCTTAGTCCCTAAATGTTTTGAGGTCGGCTAACATGAGAGAGTTTTGGGATAAAAGTCTAATTTTGAAAAAGCTCAATATATGAGCTTTTGCATTAGATGTGTGAGGAAATTGGAATACAATGCAATTTTGTCCTAATATTGTTTAAAGTTACAACATTTACCAACCTACATCACTTTATGTCAACGTGTTTTTTTTTACAAACAGCAAATCGATGATAACTAATTCAACTCTTTAATCAGATAGTACATCAAACCAACAAATACAAACATCTAACGGCTAACAACTAGCAACTAATTGCCAAACAGGACTAATAGTCCTTATATGAACGATATCGGACTTATTGATCTTTGACATGAACTTTAATTTTCTTTAACCGAATTTTGTTACTCCATATAAGTGAAAAGAACAAATCTAAGCCGGACCATTTTATCAGGGTACTGATTACTTGTTTTACGCTTCATTTCTCTATCAATCATTCAACTTGCAACCCTAGCTATTTTAAATTTGAGTATGATCAGTAATACAATTTTAAAAATACAGGTTATTGCCAAGCCAGGCTAAGCCATGTGATTCAAGGAAGTACAAGTTGCAGTTCGAGGGAAAGTTACCTCAGAAACTGTTCACTGGCAACAAGGTAGAAGCTGAAGGGCCTTCGCCTATCAAATTGTTCCTTCTTGATACGGTTTCTGGTCATCGAGTAACAGACGGTCCACTGTCATCAGCAAAAATCAAAATCTTTGTTCTTGATGGACATTTCAAGGCCGAGGAACTAGAGAGTTGGACAGCAGAAGAGTTGGGAAACAATGTTGTTTCCGAGAGGGATGGTAAAAGGCCATTGTTGGTTGGACAGGATGTAGTAATTTCTTTGCGAAATGGGATCGGCTCTGTAAGTGATATCTGTTTTACAGATAACTCCAGTTGGCAAAGAACCAAGATGTTTAGGCTTGGTGCTAAAGTTGAAGATGAAGCCAAAGGAAACCATGTCAGGGAAGCGGTAAGTAGTCCTTTTGAAGTCAAAGATCGACGTGGAGAGAGTAAGTTTTAATTAACTCACCCTTCTTCCTCTTGTACTGCTTTTCAGTTAACCAAACCATAATTGTCTCCCATTAGTCTGATAATTGAATGCATTCGGTGTTATATATTAGCTGATTTGACTAGCGGATTGTTAAATTTGGCTGATAGTTAGCAGCTATCGACTCATTTATCCTGTATAATGACACCTAAGACGCTGTAATGCTGTGTAGATTACCAAAAGCATTCGATTCCATCACCAGAAGATGAAGTCTGGCGTTTACCATGGATAGCAAAAGATGG
The DNA here is from genome assembly GCF_020520425.1 of Spinacia oleracea. NCBI lineage: Eukaryota > Viridiplantae > Streptophyta > Magnoliopsida > Caryophyllales > Amaranthaceae > Spinacia > Spinacia oleracea. The sequence continues at coordinate 16,331,513 of NC_079490.1, forward strand.
GAAGATCTGCAAAAGGTTGGCTGAACATCAAATTTTCAAAGTAAAGGATTTGGTGTCACAGTATTACCTTAATGAGTCCTTACTCCGCCAAGTAATGAAACTTTTCTATATCTTTTTATTCTTTGAAATTTGAATGATTGGTATGCTGTCAAATCCTCTGTATACTTAACCTAACCAAACTCCTTTTTTCTGTGAATATTGCAGATTCTTAACGTTTCTCCCAGAAAGTGGGAGACAATCATCCAGAGAGCTAATTCATGCTTTTCAGGCAGTACTAGCCAAAGTTCAAGTGACTCTGCAGCACCGTTGGACGTTCATGTTCCTGTTAACCTGCATCAGTACTGTATGCCTCAAGCTTACCATACAGAGGAGCATAACCATCATCTGGATCAGTCCGCGGGTCTGAACAATCCCTTACTCATGGATTATTTAGCTGGATCATGCTGCGAGGATGGAAATTACCTTCCGTCTCTAGAAGATTCTATGCTACCGCCTTTCCCTAATATGTTCGACTCTGAACCCTCTAGTTTCCGTGTTACAGTCAGCAGCAGGCGGCTTGCCCCTTAAATATTTGAAGGGGTAGGCCGGAAAGAAAAGGGTTTCTTCTCTAATGTTTGGTATTTTCTTTACATGTCAAGTGCTAAATAATGGTTCTTTTGTGTTGTAACAGATATACCCTATGTTTCCAGATGTAATTAGTCTTGGTTCATTTTGTTCACATAAATGTAGTTTTTCCTTTTTTACATGGAAAATCACATTAGTATATACTATATAGTTGCATGTGTTGGTATCCTTAATGACACATGGTTATTGATGGATTTCATAATCTTCTCGTTAACCTCATCGAAATATATGTATCTGATGTCGTTCATGGCAATGATCTTGTGCAGTTTGTCTCTTAATTTACTTACTTATGCTAGTGTCAAATACGATGTGGTTTCTGATACTGACAAAGATTACAGAACTTTCATACTTGCGGCTGTTATGATTTCAATTCTCGAGTATTTTTCTGCAGTTGTGTTTAGCTAGGCGTAAACAAATGTGTTGGTAAAACTAATAAAATGCGCAAACAATTACGGAGTATATGATTATGATTAGAAAAAGACTATGAATGACTAAATTACTTAGCCCTCTTCACTCTCTTGTACATAAGATAGGTTTTTTTTATCCTATCCTATTAAGTATCGCAGTATAGTTGAGGCTTTACGGTACTTGACTTATAAGATAGTCAAATATTGCAAAACAGATGTAAAGTTACCCGATATAAGTAAAAATTATTTATTTATTAATGATTAGACATTTTTGTTTAATAAAAATTAACTCTTCAAATTAAAATTACTCCATAAGGTAACCATGTAACCTTATTCTGAGTAATTTTAATTACTTTCTCCATCTTTTTTAGTTGCACCATTTGGGTTAAGTATAAAGATTAAGAAATTGTTTACATGTACTTCGTCCGTTTCTTTTTAATTCCAATACTTTGTTTTTCATGTTTGTCAATGCATAATTGAACAATTAATACTTTTAATTATCGATAAGTAAAAATTATAAAAAATTGATTTCCACAAAATACAGTGTACATTCAGAAAATTTAACAAGATCCCACATTAATATGTTTTCCTAAAATATAGACCGTCAAAAATAAACAAAGTAGATTATGTGAATATTACAAAAAGCTCGGAGTATTATTGCTACTATTTTGAAACGGAGGAATTAATTACTCCCTCCATTCTTGTTTATAATTAGTCCCTTTTCCGCATTATGATGTTTTTTTATTAGACCCTTTTAGAATCTTTTCTTATTAGTTCAACGATAAGAATATTACATTCTTGTTTATTCACATTCTTCTTACGATAGGAATTAATTACTCCCTCCATTCTTGTTTATAATTAGACCCTTTTAGACCCTTTTAGAACCTTTATATTACATGATGTAATTAGTCCCTTTTCTTATTAGTTCAACGATAAGAATATTAGTCCACATTATAATTCCCTTTTCATCCCAAATAAATATGCAAATGGTCCCTTTATTTTCTAATTTAACAACGCTAAACACTTCACCTACCCATATTTTCTTAATTTTTCTCTTTCCTATCCACATGGGTGGGATTCTTTAGAGATTCACAGGCAATATATGTGTCGTTTTAGTGGATTGTTCAATATTACATAAGGGACTAATAAACAAAAACGGAGGGAGTATCAAAATTGCCCATATGATAACAAACAAAAGAGAAGGAGGGAGAAGATTAAGTAACAATGGTAAATGACCCAAGGTCAGGGTAAAGGAGGGCGGAGAGGCCAATATCTTATATGTATTTCAAGATACATATCACCCAACTAAACGACAAAATAGGGATAAGACAAACATTAAAACATGTGTCATTTTTCAAAGAACATATGCCCATTTTCAAAAATCGATGCCATTTTTCAAAAACAGATGCCATTTTCAAAAAAATTGATTTTGTCCTTTAGTGTTTGTCTTTAGCCTATTTTTCCCTTTAGTGGGATGATATGTATTTTGAAATACATATCAAATATTGATTTATACTTCCTCAGGGTAAAGTGGTATTTAGTGTGTGAACACACAAAAAAGCATGTGATTATGAGACTTATCATAAAAGAAAACAGTACAACTAACATATAACTTTCATAAAAGAAAAATGGTGCAAGTAAAAAAATAAAAAGAAGAGGAGGAAGTAATAAATAAGCCAACATTTACTTATTGGCCCTGTTTGGTTAGGAGCGGTTAGCTGTTAGCTGATTTGACTAGCTGTTAGCGGTTAGCTGTTTATATTAGCTGATTTGACTAGCTGGTTGCATTAGCTGTTTGTGTAAAAGTGTTTGGTAAATTAGCTGATAAATGTTAGCTGTTTAATATGTAAAATGACTATTAAGGACATTGACATATTTTTATTTATTATTAATATTAGACAAATAGTTTATTGTGATAATATTTTTTCTCTTTATATTTTTCTAATAAACATTGACTAAATAAAATAAATTTATTTTAAAAAAAATATTCTTAATTAAAATTTTTTAACAATATATATTTTTCAAATAGAGAAATATTACTAATGATATTTCCGCTCAAAATAAAAATACACTGTAATTTTCCGCTCGAGAGAGCCGAACACCCATGCCATATAAAAGATTCGCCACCGAGTTCTCAGACTGCCAGGCATATAACTTGTGGAGTACTCTGTATTAGTATATTTTTTTCTTTTATTATTTCATACATCCTTATTAATTACTACCTCCGTTTCAAAATGATCTTTACACTTTCTGTTTTAGTCTGTTTGATAATGTTCTTTACACTTTGCTTTATTCTATTTTTGGACATTAAAATTTATTACTTATCCTTCTTATCCCACCATATTTACAATTTTCCACTCACTTTCCTTTACTTTATTCATTTTTTTTATCTTACACCTACCTATCTTTTTACACATTTCTCTTACTTTTTTCATACTCCCTCCGTATTTATTTAAGGGATACACTTGGCCGAGCATGGGTATTAAGAAGAAAAATTGAATGAAATAAAATAATAAAACAAGTAGGGTTAGGTAGATATTTTAATAAATAAGCAATTAGGGACCATGTAATTTTGGGGTGACAGGTGGGGTGTGTTTATGATATTATTAGTTTAATAGGATAGGGGGTCATAGGGTAAATTAGATGTATTATTTAATTAGATGGTGGGGTTAATAAGTTAATAAAAATGGCAAGTGTATCTCTTAAATAAATACGGCCGGAAAATGCAAGTGTACTTAAATAAATACGGAAGGAATATTTTATTATATTAAACCAACTTTTCTACTTTTATTTTAAACTTGTGTAAATAATAAATTAAACTTTTTTATGAAATGAATGTAGTATATCAATATACGAAGTATAATTTTATACCATCATTGTTATTACTATTCAACCGTGTAGGTCTTTAATTTATGTGATTTTATTTTATGGAGCATTTATTTATTATATTCATTTGCATGTTACGTTGGGTTAAATTGTGTTACAATAACTTACTAGATTCAACAAGATCTTTTTATGATTAAAAAGAATAGGTTGTTACACACCTTTAATTTTTTCCTTTTTATTTTATAATAATTCTTACTAGAACCAAGAATGAATCATCCACTTCAATCGAATAAACATGATGGTCCAAGCGCATTACAAGAAAACATGCTATATTTAAGTTTGGATATGCGGGATGTGAAAATATTTTTTTTTTGGTACGCAAGCAAGAATAATATTATTAATCCATCAACCAAACAAACACCAACCTAATTCAAGAGAGACGAACCAACTAGGTTGGCCCCCCTCAACATGAGCTAGCACAAGCTACACTAGAGGCACATCCCTCACAGCTCTACAAACCACCTATGATCATTCCTACTTACTTTCTTAGGCATAACCACTAAGATTCTACTTCTTTAAACTAGCTATTACATTCTGAGTAGTAAACACTGACTGATTCCAATAGCTATTATTTATACTTCTCCAAATCAGGTAGACCAAAGCAGAAACACCAGCATAATACACCATTCTCCTGAATTTAGTGCATCTTTTGTGACTTAGGCTGTTAACAACATTCAGCAAATTAGTACCCTGAATCTGAATCCCAAACCATCTTGTAAGCTCTTCCAGACAAGCTTTGCTATACTGACAACTAAAAAACAAATGGTCATGATCTTCATCAGCCTGCCCACACAGCAAGCAAGCAGCAGAAGAACTAATACCAATCCTTGCCAGGACTGCAGTAGAAAGGAGCCTTTTCTGCACAGCTAACCAACAAATGAACCTGTGCTTAGAAAGACTAAGCCTATTCCAGACAAGTTTATCCCAATACACTCCTGCAAGCTTCTGATACACCTGCTTAACTGAATAAACACTCATACTACACAATTCTGCCTTAGTATAAACTTGCTTCAGCAATTCTTTAGTAGCATATATTCTCCTCTAGTACCAACTTGCAGAAGCTTTAGGTTGATACTCCCACCAATCTCTATTCTGAATATAGACAGAATTGATCCACTTGATCCAAACATTATCTTGTTTAGTAGCCACTGCCCACACATACTTTCCCATGCTAGCAGTATTCCATAGAATGACATTCCTGAAGCCCAAATCACCAGCTTGCTTGTCACAACATACACTTTCCCAGGCTATATTACTTGGTTTGCTGTTGTAAGCTTGGCCACTCCACAAGAAGGCTCTACATATTCTAGTAATATCCTGCAACACATTCTTAGGAAGGATATAAATCTGAGCCCAATACATGTGCAGGCTGAGAAGAACATAATTGATCAAATGAACTCTAGCTGAATAGGACAAATTCCTAGTGCTCCACACTAATTCTTGCTATCATCTTGTCTACTAACACACCACATTGAGCAGCTGTGATTCTTTTGGAACAAATGGGAACACCAAGGTATTTGAATGGCAAGGAACTCCTGGCAAAACCAGAAGCTTCCACCACTCTAGTTACATCCCTGTCCTGGATGCCATGACAAAAAATTGAAGATTTCTGCTTATTGGAAACCAAACCAGAGGAATCAGAAAACAGCCTAAAAGCTTGCAGCAAGAGATAGATAGAAGGATAATCTCCTTTGCAACATAGGATCAAGTCATCTGCAAAACACAGATGAGTAAGTCTGATTTCTTTGCATCTTGGGTGAAAATGGAATTGCTCCATTCTGCTCATTTTATGAAGTATTCTGGATAAATACTCCATACAAATGACAAACAACAAAGGTGATCGACATAGGATCACCCTGTCTCAACCCCCTACTGGATTTGAAAAAGCCATGCATAGAGCCATTGATCATTAAGGAAAATTTAGGGGTAGTAACACACTCCATTACCAGATGAACAAACTTTTGAGGAAACCCCAATTGCTCCAGCATTTCCTGAAGAAAACTCCAGTTAACAGTATCATATGCCTTCTGCATATCCACCTTCAGTAAACAACTTGGTTTGACATTTCTTCCTTCCATAGTGCTTAACTAAATCCTGCACAACCATGATGTTATGGACAATATATCTACCATGCACAAATCCCCCTTGGTTCTCTAAGATCAAATCAGGCAGGATATGCGTCAACCTCCCACAAATCACCTTTGTAATACACTTATATAATGTATTACAGCAAGAAATTGGTCTGTAATCACTCACATTCTGAGGGCATTTAGTCTTAGGGAAAAGAGTTATGACAGTATGATTAAGATCCTTTAGCAATTTTCCATTATTTAGCACATCCAAACCCATCAGGTCCAGGTGCTTTCACACCAGGAATAGAAAATAAAGCTTGTTTCACCTCTTCTATAGTGTAACTGGCACTTAGGATAGTTCTATGATGTTCAGAAACCAGAGGACCCTCTCGAACAACTTGCCTTATCGCTGGTGCCCTATGCTCCTGATTCTTCCCCACCAAATCAACATAATATTCTAAAAAAGCTGCAGAAACAGAATCAGGTGTGTCCCTCCAAACCCCATCCATACCATGAATGCTACACACCTGGTTTTGAACATTTCTACTCCTTATACTTTGATGAAACAAAGCAGTATTCTCATCACCAACTTTACCCAGTCTATCTTGGCTTTTTGTTTCAAAAAATCCACATAAGCTTGATTCTGTATTCTGTAATTCTCAATAGCCACTAACTCCAAATCAGCAAGCTCCTGATTAGCAGGATCTAAATGCATGGCTTCCTGTGCAGCTATCATAGCATGATAGGCTTTTAAATCACTTGCCTGATTATCCGAGAATCCCTTTTTATTAAGCTCTCTAAGAGCCTGCTTAACTTTCTTCAATCTGGTAACAACACTATACATCTTACTTCCATGAACCTGTTGATTCCATTGATGTTGCACAATTCCAGCAAAATCTGGAGAGGACTTCCACATAGTGAAATATCTAAATGGTTTCCTACCTCCTGTGTGTCTTGGATACACAGTGATCAACCCAGGTGAATGATCAAACTCACCCTCAGTCAAGAAACAGGCTTCTGCAGAACAATATAATAAGCACTTTGCCAAGCTGGATTATACAGAACACTATCCAACTTAGAAAAAACTCTAGCAGCCCCGCATTGCTTGTTGTTCCAAGTATACAGATTACCAACACTTTTGATATCTTCCATACTACATCCATGCATACAACACTACTAGAAAAAGGACATTTAACGACGAACAATTTCGTCGTTAAAAGCCTTAATTTTCGTCGTTAAAATCTTTAACGACGGCCATGATGTTCGTTGTAACAGGTTCCGTCGTTATTGGCTTTAACGACGATGTTCGTCGTTAATAATTAATGTTTCTTAACGACGAATTACCTTTTCGTCGTTAAGTATTAACGACGGATTATCCGTTTGTCGTTAACTATTAACGACGGATTATGATTTCGTCGTTAACTTTTAACGATGAAATCATAATTCGTCGTTAATAATTAACGACGAAGTTAAAACTTCATCGTTAAAAGTTAACGACGAAACAATAATCCGTCGTTAATGATTAACAACGAAACTGTATTTCGTCGTTAAATGCTTATTTACTATGATCAATTAAGCAATAACGACCAACATATCCCTTGTAAAATGTCCTTTCCAACAGGCCAAAAATTGGAATTTTGGCAATAACGACCAACTATTCTGTCGTTAATATTGCAATCATAATAATATTATTTGCGCTTTTCAAAGCACCACATTTTCCCTGTCCAACAATATAGATAACTATAAACAAATTAAAATTTCATTACTCAAAATATTTTTGACAATAGAATTTCAAGTTATGTTAAATCAAAAATCACATCCCCTTGTCGTTAAATTCTAAAAAAAGATAAGTAATTCTTGTTTAATCTAAAAGAACAAAATAAAAATCTAACTAATTGAAGTATTCTATCTTGGAGTGCCATCTTTTGAAAAGCGTTGTAAGAACACTTCTTTAAATGCTTTAAGCTCATTAAGCTCTTCTTCAACTGAACTCATGCGACTCTTAAGTGCATTGTTTTCTTCCTGTACCGTATCCACGTGATTGGTAAGAACATGATTTATTTGTTTGTTTGCCTCATTCAACTTAGATTGAAGTTCCACCCTACTAGGTTGTGGTCCTGATAATTCTTTAAGTGTTATTCCTCCTCCAAAACCCAAAACCCAAAACCCGATCACGAGACTTCGACTTAAACACCTTTTGTGCTACCTATATAAAGAAGCAAAAAAGTTAAATATCATGGCATGGGAAAGTAAAAATAAAACCAAAAAACATATAAATGAAGAAAAAGTACCTGTACATGGGAAAGTGTTGGTTCTTCTTCCATTATTTTCTGAATTTCCTCCTACAACACATGTAACCATCTCAATTAGTATCATACATGGGTGGCTCGAATTAAAGGCCAATTGTCAAAGTTCTAATCTACTAGTTAAATGTCAAGATCGGATAATATTCTGTTTTTGACATATCCAACAAATCCCGCACCCCAACAGGGCACCTCTCACTTTTTCTAATTCGTATATTTTCATTCAAAAGCTGTAAAAAACATGGAAAAGAAACTTCAAGAAATCACATATTCATGGAAAAGTCGGCACGCTCAGATTACATTACAAATGCTTGACATTTAAGTTAAAACTATGTTAAACTCATTTTCTCAACTTGTTTCCAAAAGTTAAACGCTTGATAAACGAGTGTACCTGTTTAATCATATCAGAAGCAACACTTGATATGTTGACTTGATCGGACCTGGATTTTATAGGTGTATGGCTTGAGAAATGGGAGGTAATTTTGGGCTTGGATTTTTCAGCTCGGGTGTACTTTCTGAGTTCTTGCAGTTCTGTGGCAGAATGATCAGAAGTTGGAGTGTTGGCCCCTAGTGAGTGATGCTTTTGTTCTGGGTTGGTTCAGTAAATGATGAAGTTCAGATGGGTTTTGGAGGCTGCAGTTTGCTGTATTGTATTCAGATTGTTAACAAGCAAAGTATAGGGTAATTTGAATTTTGAGTGTTGGTTTGGCCTGGTCTGATATGTTGCCTCCTATTGGGCTGCCTTGTTTCAGCTCGAGTGTATTTTCTGAGTTCTTGCAGTTCTGTAGCAGAATGATCAGAAGCTGGAGTGTTGGCCCCTAGTGAGTGCTGCTTTGGTTCTTGGTTAGTTCAGTAATTGATGAAGTTTAGATGGGTTTTGGAGGCTGCAGTTTGTTGTATTGTATTCAGACTGTTAACAAGCAAAGCATAGGGTAATTTGAATTTTGAGTGTTGGTTTCCTATTATGAGTTGGTTTGGCTTGGTCTGATATGTTGCAGTTGGAATGATTGCTAAAGTTGTAGGAAATACAAGGAATGATAACTGATATGTTGCAATTGGGATGATTAGACCTATTAAGGTTTCTTTATCTGCTCATCTATTTAAAAGCAGGATTAAACCTATTATCTGCTCATCTAACTAATATGTTGCAGTTGGGATTATTAGACTTATTAAGCAATAACTGATATGTTGCAGTTGAGTTGCCATATTCTTGGCCAACCTACTCACTGATGGGTTTTGGATGCTGGAGACACCAAACGCCCCATAAAAGACATGTAAACTCCATTCTTTCTAAAAATGGATTTTCTACCATTATATATATAATACCTGGCAAAAAAAAAAAAATGACAGCAACTTGAACAAACAACAACACGACCCATCTCCTAAGTTTAGTTGCTTGATTAACTAAAACGTTTTGAACTTGTCCGTGAAACACAAGTACTGTAACTGAAAAATTATAAAATTTATTCAAATGTTTAGAAACTTTGACAGGCTAACTGTAACTAAATGAATTTTTGGTATCTCTAGGTCTATGAATGGATGAGTAACAGAATAGAGAGGTTCAGAATAACCAGCAGTCACACAACTATCCAACTAGACCTAATTGCCAAAGTTCATGGAGTTTCGAGTGCGGAAGATTATTTTGTGAGGTTACCTGACACACTTAAAGACAACCGAATATTTACCTGACCAAGTTGAGAAGCTGGTTTCTGAAATGAAGCAGAAAAGAATCCGGCTTGAATTATACTCCCACAATATTTGGCTATCTGCACCCTACGGTTCTGCTGAAAATATGGAGCAAGTTTTTGAAGAAATGAAGTTGGAACCAACAGTTGTTCCTAATTAGACTAGTTTCAGCACTGTAGCTTCTGTTTATATCAAGTTAGGGATGCTTGGAAAAGCAGAAGAGTCCCTTAAAGACCTTGAGAAGCGAATTACTGGGCGGGACAAGATGCCATATCATTATCTTATAAGTCTTTATAAAAAAACCAGCAGATGACCAAAAATCGATACCAAAGTTACAAGACAAAGACTCCATGGATGTAAGCTTCTAATATAAGCCATTTTTATTTTTTAATTTCATATAGTTTACAACTTTGAAACATATATTTCCGTCAGGAAAAAACAAAAAACAAAAACCTGATTCATGTTATTCTTTTTGAATGAATATCAGGAATTGATGGGATTGGAGATTTGTGGGAATGGAGATGAAGAGTGCTTGAAGAGAAGAATGGTTTCAGAAGTTCACTTGGACTACATTTACACACAGCATCAAAACCCTTAATTTAAACCAGAACACCTTATTTCAAATGAAGAAAACTAAGTTTGATCTCAAACCTGAATAGGAATATATCTAATATAAGAACCAAGTGATATAAATACTCTCAGTCGCTAACAAAAGATTTGACACCACTCTAGGCCAACAAGTTAAGAACAGTAATTCACATGATTTATAAGCAGGCCCAAACTGAAAGTTACATATCTAATTAAATTCTTACCGTGACGGCACTTCACAGGATTGATGCCATAAGTAATTATCAACATTATATATAAAGGTTGATCTGTTACTGAATTAATATTTCACATCTAATATAACAAATCCAAAATTCAGAGAATACAAATCATAAATTCCAAGTGCCCCTACAATCAAGAGTACGAATTCCTGAGTTCTAAAATTAAGCATATACGATATAAATTAAACAATTGAAAAAGAAGCACTAATCGAAACATGCAACTCGCAATTCACAAATCGCAATACAGACTTACCAATTAACAATTACAAGCTAGACAAATAAATAGCGAATTAAATTGTATGAATCAGTTGCCTTGAACAAGAATTTGCAAACGAAGATTTAAATTTCCTAAAACTCGGTCTTAAATGAAAAAAAAACACTGAGAAACATAATTTACATAAGCAAACAGTAAAGCAAGAAAGAGAAACATACTGATCAAATTCCCCAAATTCACAAGACAATTCTCCAGCCTTCAAATCCAAACATTGCCAAACCTGGAAGCCCCAACCAACTATTCAGGAGAAGCTTCAAAGTTGAGCGAAAATTGAAGAATTGGATCAATTTTTGCAGTATTGCCTCCAATGAAGAAACGAAATTTATTTGTAAAAATGATCCGAATTCAACGGATAAAAAAATTGGCAGTAGAGAAAAGATAGAAATTGCCATTTAAATTATTGTAATCTGCTGAAACTTGATGAAGAAGTTAAGATCAAAGAATAAACTTCTCGTCCATGAAAATTCCATAGCGAGAGAGAGGAAGAAATAAAAAGAATTTAAGAATTGAAGCACTCGAGGACCGCCGTCGTTCAAGATTTTAGGTTAGAGATGAGTGAAAAATGAGGGCAGCCTTCGAAAATAAAAAGTGGCGCTGTAGAGAATGGGAAATAACGACAAACAATAAGTTTATTTTTTTTTCTTTTCTTTTTTTTCCACCTATTACGACGAACTTATATTTTGGTCGTGAAGTTGTAGTGCAATCATGCTTTTCACGACTGAATGTCGAGTCCGTCGTTAGTTAATTGTCGTTAAATGCACATTTTCTAGTAGTGCAGGTATTAATATCAGTAATTTCAGCATGCCTCTTCTTCAACCCCCATCACACAATTAAAATCCCCACCTAATAGCCATGGATCATGAGTGTTCAATTCCATAAAAGTTTTCCATAACTCTTTTCTCTGGGAACTATCATTAAAGGCATAAACAAAAGTACAGAAAAAACTAGTCATGCCACTAACAGGGGTAACATGACAATGGATAAGCTGGCTTGTTACAGCAACAATGTTCATTGTAAAACAACCAGGCTTCCAGGCAACAACAATTCTTCCACCATAAATCATGAGGAAAAACCTAGATGCCAGGATACATATTAATTGCACATAATCATATAGCATAATTTAGATGCATACACTTTGTAGTGTGCCTTCCCTAGCTGCGCCCGAACCGAACAAGAACAAGTCTTTAGGACTCCAAGTGTCGTCCCTCCGTAGATAGTCCATAGCACGTCCGGATCCGCCTTAAGATTGACCAACTAGAATCTCCCTTAAGGTTCTATAATTTTCGGCTAAATAGGCAAGTGTTTATGGCTGATTTTCAGCTTAAAAATCCTAGCTTTGAATACTTGAAACTTGTATATAAATTTGTGACCCTAGGCACATATTTATAGAGTTATGGAAAAGGCCTTAGAATCCTATTAGAATACCAATTAGTTTAATTAGAATCCTGTTAGAACTCTATTAAATAAATTATATCTACTAGGATTAGGATTTAATCATAGAACGAATTCTAATAGCTTTAGGATTCGTATTGCACACAACCGCACACGAGCACGAGCACAAGCACAGCCCGCGCAAGCCTCGCGGCCCACGCGAGCTGCACTTGCTCGCAGCCCATGTCCGTCGCAGCCCACGACGTTCCGCGCGCGCCATACCTTGCTGGGCCTGGCCTTGCGCTGGGCCTGGCGAGGCTTTGGCGTGTGTGTTGATGCGTATGGCTTGCTGGGCGAGGGCCTGGCTTCGTGCTGGGCCTTCGTCCAGCAAGTCTCGTCTGATGCTAATTCGTACGATACGCTTCCGATTAAATTCCCGATTCCGGAATTTATTTCCGATACGAACAATATTTAACATTTACGATTCCGGAATTAATTTCCGTTTCGAACAAATATTTAATATTTCCGTTTCCAGAATTATTTTCGGATTCCGATAATATTTCCGATTCTGACAATATTTCCGTTCCCGGCAATATTTTCGATTCCGGCAATATTTTCATTTCCGATAATTTTTTCCGATACGTACCATGTTTCCGTTTCCGGCAACATCTACGATTTAGATAATATTTATATTTCCGATACGATCCATATTTCCGTTTCCGGCAATATCATCGTTTCTGGAGTATTCATTTCTTGCCTTTGACGATCTCAGCTCCCACTGAAACCAAGATCCGTCGATTCCGAATATCCATAGATGGAGTATTTAATGCCATTAAATACTTGATCCGTTTACGTACTATTTATGTGACCCTACGGGTTCAGTCAAGAGTAAGCTGTGGATTAATATCATTAATTCCACTTGAACTGAAGCGGCCTCTAGCTAGGCATTCAGCTCACTTGATCTCACTGAATTATTAACTTGTTTAATTAATACTGAACTGCATTTATTAGACTTAACATTAAATGCATACTTGGACCAAGGGCATTATTTCCTTCAGTCTCCCACTTGTCCTTAGGGACAAGTGTGCATTTCCTAATTCCTTTGTCACTCGGTGCTTGCTCTTGAACATAAGGTAAGAGTTGTCATCCTTATTATGTCCAGAGGTGTTTCTCGATTTTTGAGGTCAACTAATCAAATAAACAGATAATCATAGCCTATGATTCATCTAAGCACGGCCATGCATTTTACAGTTTTTAGCTCTCCTAGTGGCCTTGTACAAATTTTCAGCATCTCATCCCGATTTATGGGAAGACAATCCCAATCTTGCGATCTTGAGATTAGACTTCGTTTGATAGGTGATTACCTGAGCGTTTCCTTTATAGCCTCCTTTTACGGTGCGACGGTTGACAACATCAAAGTAACCAGTTCTCAAACAAGTAATCTCAAATCACTCAGGTATTGAGGATTAGTGTCTAATAATTTTAATGAAATTTACTTATGACAGATTTTTATCTCTTACAGTAAAGTTTCATAGGTCTGTCCGATACTAGTCTTCCCCAAGTAAGTATCTATGCAAATGATTACGACATTGCCATGTCCACATAGTTCAAGAAACAGAATTGCTAGTCATCTTGCATTCTAGTCGTCTAACGTTTTCTATGCGTCCATCTTTATAGAAAACTCCAACCAGGGACCATTTTCAACTTTTGACATTCAAGTTCACTTGATAGACAATTCTTAGTCACGGGACTGGTCCTGACAGTCCATCTTGAATATTTCGTCAAATTGAAGGGACTCATCATTTAATAAACCATAAATTAAATGGAAAAATGAATTCTATTCATTTATTGTGAATGATTAACCAATAATGTTTTTACAAAGTATTAAACTCTAAAACTTTAAAACATTAAACAAGGACATCAAAGCCATTCTCCAATATGCTTGATTCCCATAGCTGCAGTGTGCGAGTTGTGCTTCGCCTGCGGCAGAGGTTTAGTCAATGGATCTGAGATGTTGTCATCAGTTCCAATTTTGCTTATCTCGACTTCTTTTCTTTCAACGAACTCTCGTAGAAGGTGAAATCTACGAAGTACATGCTTGACTCTTTGGTGGTGTCTAGGCTCCTTTGCCTGTGCAATAGCTCCGTTATTATCACAATATAGGGTTATGGGTCCTTTAATGGAGGGGACTACACCAAGTTCACCTATGAACTTCCTTAGCCATATAGCTTCCTTTGCTGCTTCATGTGCAGCAATGTACTCCGCTTCAGTTGTAGAATCCGCAATGGTGCTTTGCTTAGCACGTTTCCAGCTTACTGCTCCTCCGTTGAGGCAGAAGACAAACCCAGACTGTGATATGAAATCATCTTTGTCGGTTTGGAAACTTGCGTCCGTATAGCCTTTAACAATTAATTCATCATCTCCACCATAGACCAGGAAGTCATCTTTGTGCCTTTTCACGTACTTCAGAATGTTCTTGACAGTAGTCCAATGTGCCTCTCATGGGTCTGACTGGTATCTGCTCGTAGCACTGAGTGCATACGCAACATCCGGGCGTGTACATATCATAGAATATATTATTGAACCAATCAACGATGCATATGGAATCCCATTCATTCGTCTACGCTCATCAAGTGTTTTTGGGCACTGAGTCTTGCTTAGAGTCATTCCATGAGAGATGGGTAGGTAGCCTCGCTTGGAGTCTGCCATCTTGAACCTTTCAAGCACCTTATTGATATAAGTGCTTTGACTAAGTCCAATCATCCTTTTAGATCTGTCTCTGTAAATCTTGATGCCCAGTATGTACTGTGCTTCTCCTAGATCCTTCATCGAAAAACATTTCCCAAGCCAAATCTTGACAGAGTTCAACATAGGAATGTCATTTTCGATAAGTAATATGTCGTCGACATATAATACTAGAAAAGAAATTTTGCTCCCACTGACCTTCTTGTATACACAAGATTCGTTTGCGTTCTTGATGAAACCAAAGTCACTGACTGCTTCATCAAAATGTATATTCCAGCTCCTTGATGCTTGCTTCAATCCGTAGATTGATTTCTTTAGCTTGCATACCTTTTTAGCATTCTTTAGATCCTCAAAACCCTCAGGCTGTGTCATAAACATAGTTTATGTTAAAATGCCGTTTAAGAAAGAGGTTTTGACATCCATCTGCCATATTTCGTAATTATAATATGCAGCGATTGCTAACATTATCCGAATAGACTTTAGCATTGCAACTGGTGAAATGGTTTCATCGTAATCCACAGCGTGGACTTGCCTGTAACCTTTTGCAACCAATCTAGCTTTGAAAACTTCAAGTTTTCCATCCTTGTCCTTTTTCAGTTTGAAAACCCATTTGCTTCCAATGGCTTGGTAGCCATCTGGCAAATCGACCAAATCCCATACTTGGTTTTCAGACATGGATTCTAGTTTAGATTACATGGCTTCTTGCCATTGCTTGGAGCTAGGGCTCGTCATAGCCTGTTTGTAAGTCGCAGGTTCATCACTTTCAAGTAATAGAACGTTATAGCTCTCGTTTGTCAAAATACCTAAGTACCTTTCCGGTTGAGATCTATATCTCTGTGATCTACGCGGGGTTACATTTCTAGATGGTCCATGATTCTCACCAGATACTTCTAAAGATCTCTGAGTTTCATCCTGAATGTCATCTTGAGCATTCTCTAGATTTTGTTGTTCGACTCGAATTTCTTCGAGGTCTACTTTTCTCCCACTTGTCATTTTGGAAATGTGATCCTTTTCCAAAAAGATACCATCTCGAGCAAAAAACACCTTGTTCTCAGATGTATTGTAGAAGTAATACCCCTTTGTTTCTTTTGGATATCCCACAAGGATACATTTGTCAGATTTTGGATGAAGTTTGTCTGAAATTAATCGTTTCACGTATACTTCACATCCCCAAATCTTAAGAAAACACACATTTGGAGGCTTTCCAAACCATAACTCATATGGAGTCTTTTCAACAGCTTTAGACGGAGCTCTATTTATAGTGAGTGCAGCTGTATTTAGTGCATGTCCCCAAAATTCTATTGGAAGTTCGGCCTGACCCATCATTGATCTAACCATGTCTAGCAAGGTTCTATTCCTCCATTCCGACACACCGTTCCATTGTGGTGTTCCAGGAGGAGTCAATTCTGATTGAATTCCACATTCTTTCAGATGGTCATCAAATTCATAGCTCAGATATTCACCGCCTCTATCAGACCGCAGTGCCTTAATCTTCTTGCCTAATTGATTCTCTACTTCACTCTGAAATTCCTTGAATTTGTCAAAGGATTCAGACTTATGCTTCATTAGGTAGACATAACCATATCTACTGAAGTCATCAGTGAAAGTGATAAAGAAGCTGAAACCACCTCTAGCATTTATACTCATTGGTCCACATACATCTGTATGGATTAAACCCAATAGTTCAGTTGCTCTTTCTCCAACTTTAGAGAAAGGTTTCTTTGTCATTTTGCCAAGTAAACATGATTCGCACTTACCATAATCCTCTAAGTCAAATGGTTCTAGAATTCCTTCCTTTTGAAGTCTTTCTATGCGTTTCAAGTTAATATGGCCCAATCGACAATGCCACAGATAGGTGAGATCTGAATCATCCTTTTTGGCCTTTTTGGTATTTATGTTATAAACTTCTTTGTCGTGATCTAATCAATAAAGTCCGTTGACTAATCTAGCAGATCCATAAAACATCTCTTTAAAATAAAGCGAACAACTATTGTCTTTTATTAAAAAGGAAAATCCCTTAGCATCTAAGCAAGAAATAGAAATGATGTTTTTAGTAAGACTTGGAACATGGAAACACTCTTCTAGTTCCAAAACTAGCCCAGAGGGCAACGAAAAATAATAAGTTCCTACAGCTAATGCAGCAATCCGTGCTCCATTTCCCACTCGTAGGTCGACTTCTCCCTTGCTTAACCTTCTACTTCTTCTTAGTCCCTGTGGATTGGAACATAAGTGTGAGCCACAACCTGTATCTAATACCCAAGAAGTTGAATTAGCAAGTATACAATCTATAACGAAAATACCTGAAGATGGAACGACTGTTCCGTTCTTCTGATCTTCCTTAAGCTTCAAGCAATCTCTTTTCCAGTGCCCCTTCTTCTTACAGTAGAAGCACTCGGACTCAGAAGTGGGTTGACTGACCTTCCTCTTTTCAGACTTGGCGCCAGATTGCTTAGTCGGGCGGGCCTTCTTGCCATGTTTCTTAGCATTCCTCTTCTTTCCAGATTTCTTGAAGTTGCCCTCACGCACCATAAGCACATCTTGCTTATCACATTTGAGCGTTTTTTCAGCGGTCTTCAGCATACCGTGAAGCTCAGTGAGCGTTTTGTCCAGACTATTCATACTGTAGTTCAGCTTGAACTGATCATACCCGCTATGAAGATAATGGAGGATGGTGTCTATAGCCATTTCCTGAGAGAATTGCTGATCCAGCCGACTCATATTCTCAATGAGTCCAATCATTTTGAGAACATGTGGACTTACGGGCTCGCCTTTCTTAAGCTTGGTCTCAAGAATTTGCCTATGAGTCTCGAATCTTTCGACTCGAGCCAGATCTTGGAACATGTTCTTCAACTCACTGATGATTGTGAAAGCATCTGAGTTGATGAATGTTTTCTGTAGATCTGCACTCATGGTTGCAAGCATTAGACATTTCACATCCTTGTTGGCATCAATCCAACGATTGAGGGCTGCCTGAGTGACCCCGTCGCCTGCGGATTCGGGCATCGCCTCTTCCAGGATATACTCCTTTTCTTCCTGCATAAGAACTATTTGCAAGTTCCTTTGCCAGTCAAGGAAGTTTTTCCCGTTCAACTTCTCCTTTTCGAGAATTGATCGGATGTTGAATGAATTTTTGTTTGCCATAGTTAAAACTACAATGAAAAAGAATAAACAAATAAATAACCATTCACAGTTTCTCTTAATAAACTTAAATTCTAGCATACATGCATAATTTAATGTTCATTAAGCATTTTTATGTGTTCCGGCAGGTGTGAATAAAATGATTCCAAGACCCTAAAACCATTGAAGAATTAAGCACATTATGTATTTAGACTTAATTCTAAAATCTTTTAGGTAAGCAAAAGCCTTTTGCTAATAGTCTAGAAACTACTCTTGGTTAATAGGTACGTCTAAGAACTTATTAGGTAAACCTATCAATTTTGCCACGACATAAAAGGACTCCTTACTTATATCGTTGAGTGTCACCAAAACTAACATGTACTCACAATTGTTTGTGTACCTTACCCCTTTAGGATCAATAAGTAACATCTCGCTGAGCGTAAAACTATTACTAGATTGATGTAAAGGTTATCCAAGTAAGTGTTATTTTGGCATGGCACCTTTTAACTCAATTTTAAAGTTTGGAACTTAAGGATCTTACTATGTTGGTTAGATTTTAAGTGAACTATAATCCTTAATCATGCAACATAATCAAGCCATAATCTCATGCATAATTAAGATATATTTAAAACAATAAATAAGTTAAAGCATGCATAAGATAAATGTGATCTAGTATGGCCCGACTTCATCTTGAAGCTTCCATTTCAAAGTCCGTCTTGAAAATGGATTGGAAACTCCGTCTTGAATTTCACCATGGGAGGCGCCATTTTCTTCAAATAGGATAAGCTATAATTAAACTAATTACAACTATTTGATGGTACGCAGAACATATTTGAATTGAAAAACAAACTTTGGTGCATTAGACCAATTACATTCAAAATAATGGTACGCAGACCATATTTTCTATCCTATTTGGGCCATACTAGTCACTTCATAACCTGCAAAACAGTACATATACAATATATACCATTCACCCATTCATTATCATGAATGGCCCACATAGCTGGTTAGTAAAACATGTTATGCATCACATAAATATTTGCAGCAATTAATCAAGGGCACCAATAATCTACCAATTATTTAGTCCTTATTAATTCTAATCAAGTTGTTTAACCTTAAAGGATTTGTAGACCTAATCAAGAGTTTATGACTAAAACGCTCCCACTTAAACCAATAAATTCATATGCTTTACTTATTTTAAACATAAAAATGTATTTCTAGTCTAACCGGAAACATACAAATTTAATTAAAATTGAAAGCTCATATAAATTCATAATTGAATCCACTTAATTTATTTTCAGTTGAATTAAACGAATTTAAATTAATTCAAGGTTTTAATTTTTGTAAAATAATTAGTATAAATTAAAATTTATAATAATTATAATATTCAAAATTAAATTCCGAGAAAACAATTTAAATTATTAATTTTAAAATTAATTAAAATTATTTCTGAACTGAAAATTCAAAATTAAAATCAAAACGTATCAATCGTCGCAAGACGAGGCACTTGGGCTTGCGCCCAAGCCCCATCGAGCTACGAGGCCCCATGCCCCGTGCCATTGATCGTTGCACACGGCTTGCACAGCCACACCGCACACACAGCCATATGCCACGCATACACACAACCATGATGGCTACGCTGTGCGCAACCTTGTGTTGTGTCGTGGCTGCCTAGCTCTCGGCGAGCCTGGTGCATCGTGGCGCAGCTCATCGCTGCCCACACGCATCTTGCTCGTCGCATGTGCTTGCCCATTGCTCTCGCCCATGCTGCACACGGCACTCGACACAAGGGCAGCGTGCTGCCTTGTACTCGTGCGCCATGGCCCTTGCTCGCTGCATTGTACTGCACGGGCGACGAGCTCCCTTGCTCGTCGTCGTGATATGTGTGTTTTATGTAGAGTTTTTACCCCCGTCCCTTAGTACTTTTTGATCTCAAATGAGCTCTTCGGAGCGATTTTTAGTACTAATGTGCTCCTTGTAGTGTGTTTGTAGTTTCAGGTTCATCATTGTAGGAATTAGTATATTTTTGTGAATTTCCTACTCATTTGAATCAATATAAGAGATTATGTACTTTCGAGAGCACAAACATTAAGTTTGAAGAGTTTTGAAGCAAAGCGAATAACGAAGGAAGTACAAAAATGACTATAGTCCACTATTTTAAGCATAACTCAAGTTCTACAACTCCAAATGATATAATTCTAATTGGGTTGGATTCTAGACTTCAATATCTTTCCAACAAGTGGTCACTCGCCTAATTCCGACGAATAACGAAAGAGATATGAAGTTTTGAAGATAGAGGATCGTGCAGTTTCAACACGCGCCCGATCGGGCGGGCTTCGCCCGATCGGGCGGAATTTCGCCTGATCAGGCCGACTATCGAGCACATCGCCCGATCGGGCGACGCCAACCTCCAGCGTATTTCGCGAGATTTTATTTCCGATTTTGGGCTCTATTTTGGGCAAACTATAAATACTAGCCCCTTATATTTTTAGTGACATCTTTTTTATTCTAGTTTTCAATACTTAGTTTATTTCTAGTTTTCTCTCCAATTATTCAAATACTTAGTTTTTAATTTCAAGTAAAGATCAAAGCTTTATTATTTTATTTGTTCTTCAATTCGGTATTATTTCCTACCTTAATTTATTTTGTTGCTTTAATCATGTTTTCCATTATGCTAATTGCTTTGTTATTTATTATCATGAGGGAGTAGTTTAATTTCTAGGGTTTAGGGGATCCATGAATGCATGATTGGGATTATATGTGGACTTGATTATTGATTGATTGATTATAATTTCTATAGCTTATTATTATTGCTCGTCAATTCTGTTCGGCCGGACTATTTTGATTTGAGTTTGATTAAGCTTGGATTATGCACCGAGAGGTATAAATCTGATGTTTTTGGTATGTGGCTATTAGATAGGAATTATTTCTAGTACGTAGCGAGAGCCCGCTAGTTGTTCTATCCTAAGGAATTCATAAGATTCGAGAGATGCATGTTTTCCTAGTTATGATTGTTAATTGATTGTCATTGTTCGTTGTCCAATCCCGGTCAGCATTTATGGTGAACCGCTGCCCTAGATTCCTTTAATATTGTTATTTTCCGATTTGATTATTTGCTTTAGTTTAATACACAACCCAATCCAAACTCTTGTTACCAGTAGTCTAGATTAGTAATTTAATAGTAGAAAGAACGCCTGTTTCCCTGTGGATACGATCCCTGCTTCCCTTGCTATATATTTAGTTTGTGAACGTTAGGTTTATCTTTGATAGGAGTACGATTTAGCCTGTCAAATTTTGGCGCCGTTGCCGGAAAAACGGTTTTATTTTCTGTTATTAATTGTTTTTCTAGATTATTGTTTGTTACTTCTCAAGGGACTCCCGTTCCTTGAGACCGGATCTCACGAATTTTTTCTAGTTTTTGCTTGTTTATGCCCAGGACTGTCCATACCAGCGATCTGACTTCGTTCGATCCTCAACCTGAACGGACCTTTCGTAGACGGCGTAGATTCGTTAAACAGTTGAGAGACTATTCTGACTCTGAATCCGACTATCTGATTAGCAATCTATTCCATACAGATTCAGAGATGGGTGACCAAGCACCACCACAGCCACCCCACTTGTGCCAAGGCTTACAGACTACTCTAAACCAAGTCTGTCTATGCTCCCCAAGGCAATCATGCCTTCCATTGCGGTCGAGAATTTCAAGATCGAACCCCAGCTGATAAACATGATCGAGAGACACCAATTCGGTGGGGAAAAGGGTGAAGATCCTAATCTCCATATTCAGTCTTTCATTCAGTATTGTGCCACCATTAAGCAGAAGAATTTAACACCGGAGCAGACTATGGAGATACTCTTTCCATTTTCATTGAGTGGGAAGGCAAAGCTATGGATTAATAGTCTCAACCGCGCAATTATGAAAATCACCGATTGGCATTTTTTGGCCCTTGCATTCTATGTTAAATATTTCCCACCTGAGAAGACAACTCGTCTAAGGGGACAGATATTAGGTATCTCTCAACAAGCAGATGGAGTTTGTTCGAGGTTTGGGAAAGATTCAAGGACTTGCAAAGAGACTGCCCACACCATGGTTTGGAGGACTGGTTCCTAGTTCAGCAGTTCTATAATGGTCTGGGTAATGAGTCTAGGTGTCTTTTGGATTCAGCTGCCAGTGGGAGATTTATGCAACTGGAGGTGCCTAGAGCTTTAGAGGTGATTGAGGAGATAGCCATCCATAGTGCCCAATATGGGAATCCTAGAGGTTTTGCCGATCGTGGTGTTAAGCATGAGATGAACTCTATTGAATAGCTTACTGCTCAGCTAACTGCCCTACATCACAAGCTGGATAATATGCAAAACGCATCTTCCCAAGCCACCCAACAAGCTAGTGTCGTCGCAATGAGTGCTCAGTTGGCCAATGTCTGTAATAGTTGTGGGATACAAGGTCATTATGCACCAGAATGTAGGAGCTCTATTGAACAATGCAATGCATTCTAGGCCTACAAGCAGAACAATCCGTACTCCAACTCATACAATGAGGGGTATAAAAACAACCCCCTATTATCATATAGGAGTATTAATGTTCAGAACCCCCACCAGATTCAACACCCTCCACCACCACGACAACCTTACCAACCACCACCACAGCAGCCCTACCAACCGCGAAGTAACTACAACCCGCAGCCTAGTGGACCACCTGGCTTTCCTCCACAGCCTCAACCCACACAGCCTGATCCCATGCTTGTTGAGATGCGGAATATGATGTTTGAATTGCAGAAGTCTCTGAGCGAAAAGGATGCCAAAATCGATGCCCTCACTGCTCATAACAAGATCATGGATAAACAGTGGCACAAATGGCTACTACTCTCGCAGAGAGACCCAAGGGTCAACTCCCTTCACAGTCTGTGACCAAAGAGTCTGTAAATGCTGTCACTTTGCGGAGTGGATATGAGTATGATGGGCCACCTATGACTATAGAGGAAGGGGTTGAAGTATCTGTAAGTGGTGTTGTGCCAAGAGAAAGTGAGAAGGTGGTCAAGGATAAGGAAGCTGACACAAGGGTTGAGAAGAAAGTTGAGATACAAGTTCCACCTCTCAAACTTCCCTTCCCTCATCGTCAGCTAAAGAACAAGCTAGACAAGCAGTTTGGTAAGTTCTTAGAAGTGGTAAAGAATCTGCAGGTAACGGTCCCTTGCACTGAATTAATTACTCAAGTACCTGCATATGCTAAATACATGAAAGACATCTTGACTAGGAAGAGAGCATTTAGTGAGGTGGAGACTATTGCATTTACTGAAGAGTGCAGTGCCTTACTACAAAGTAAGTCTCCACCCAAGTTGAAGGACCCCGGGAGTTTCTCTATCCCGTGTAATATTGGCAACCTTTTTATTGACAAAGCCTTATGTGATTTAGGTGCCAGTGTTAGTGTCATGCCCCTGTCTGTATGTACTAAGTTGAACATGGGTGATTTAAAAGTTACCAACATAACTCTGCAAATGGCTGATAGATCTGTAAAATACCCCCTAGGTGTTTTAGAAAATGTGCCTGTTAGAGTAGGTAAATTTTTTATTCCTGTTGATTTTTTTGTTTTAGACATGGAAGAGGATAGGCAAATTCCTATTATTTTAGGTCGACCCTTCCTACACACTGCAAGGGCAATTATAGATGTCAAGAATGGCAAATTGACTTTAAATGCGGGGGATGACAAAGTCACTTTCAATTTAACCCAAGTTGCTAGAAGCCCGATGGTAGAAGAGTCATGTTTTGGAGTCAATGTTTCTAATGATTATTTTAATACTGAATTGACTCATACTAACTCTAATAACTCCTCGGAGAAAGCGCATGTTTCAAATTATTTTGCAGGTGGAGGTGACCGGAGTGTGAACCCCTTAACATGGGTTCGAAAGAAGGCACAGGTTGATGATGCTCAGACCCAAAAGGCCGAAAGTTTGGTGAACGGTGGGCATCGCATTCATGATCGGGGTCGTGGTTTGTCACCCCCCGCGCCACATAGCTCATCCAAGGCAATTGATTTGACACCAGATGGCACCATCTTTGGTGCCCCCATTCGATGAGTTGTCGTGGCTCTCATCCCCTTCCTTTTGTTGTCTGTGCATAAACTGAGATTGTGTAATGGGGACATTACACCAATCTAATAGGGGATGAGTACTTAACTATCCATTTATTGCTTTCCGTAGTGTACTTTATGCTTTCGTTTTGTGTGTTTTAGTATAATTTTTGATCAAGTGTGTGATTCAGTGTAGTCCTTGGTATTGGAGAGGCGAGATGAGTGTATTTTACAGTTTTGGTGTTTAATGTTATGCAGGTCTAAGGCCCCAAGCTCGAAAAAGTTGAATCAAAGCCAAACGGAGCAGCTTGCATTTCGCCCGACCCGGATCGGGCGAAGAGCGCCCGATCGGGCGCGTGTCGATACAAAGAAAAATTTGGGAAATCGCCCGACCGGGCGAAAGTGGCCCGATCGACACAAAAGGCGAGTGAAATGCCCGATCGGGCGAAATTCCGCCCGATCGGGCGGTTAATGATGACGTCGTAGAAAGGTCAAGGAAGGATTCTAGGCTGAGAAAAGTCAATAAAACAAGGCATTGCATTTCGCCCGATCCGGAACGGGCGAGGTGCGCCCGATCGGGCGCGCACAGATTCAACAAAAAGGTTCGAAATTCGCCCGATCGGGCGATCTGCTGCCCGATCGGGCGATCTACTGCCCGATCGGGCGATTTGCGAATCAGCGACAAATAAGCCACGGGTTGCTTACTTTCCTCATGATACCCCTTGAGCCAATGAGGACATTGTCTGATTTAGCTTGGGGGGGTGTTTCACTCACTTGTACATATTAGGTATGTTTTTCCTTTTATTTTTTGCATTTACTTATTTTTGTGTGTTTATTTTGGTGTGTTTAATGTTTTCCAGAGTAGTTTATTGCTTTGAAAAAAAAAACACAAAAATACGTTCCGATGAATACAATATCATGCTTCCCTGTGCCCCTTGAACGAAAATTGTTTTGATTCTTGGTATTTGATGATGGGCAATGTAGATGTGTTAGCCATGATTTGATATTCGATTGCTTTGATGCCTTAACATGAGTCAACTCCGACTAACTATTTGTGGACTTGGCGCTTGACTAGTTGATTTGGTTAGGATGTGTGATAGCTTCCTGGTGTGTTATTGATTTTGAGTATTGATTTGCAACTATTAGTAGTGTTTTATTACTCATATACATGCACATTGTGGAGGACGAAGGCATTTTTCTATTTAGGTAGCCTTCAGATGAAATTAGATACATTTGTCCCCTCCTTTTCAACCCATGTTGTTGCTTGTGCCCTTTTATTCGGTGACTAGCCATATTACAAGCCCATGAAAAACCCCATTGGTTACTAGTCCCAAGCCTAGCTTGGGGGAGCTAATAGTAGTGAGGTGAGGGAGTTGTAGTGTGCTACATTTTGAGCACAAAGTGGGTATTGAAAATGGAGTTCGTCTTATCATGTTTGTTGTTGAAAATGAGTTAAAAATGAAAAGAGTTGAAAGAACAAAACAAATGTGAAGGTTGCTAAAAAAGAAAGAAAAATAAAGAGAGATTGAAAAAGAAAAGAAAGAGAAAAATCTATTACTCTCATAAAAAGTTCAAAGTGTTGTTTCAATCAAGTTCTGCAAATTCATATCCTTATGAGTGATTGGTTACAATTGTGAAAAAAGGCAAGAAAGTATGGTGTTGGCTATTTGTTGTTTTGTCATGTGTTGAGTGGGAGATTATGGTCATTATGTTGATTGATCACGGTTGTTTTTAGGATTTATGCTCCCCAAAGCCAAGGCTTTAAAGCTCACATTATACCCAAATTTACCGCACCCTTACCTAAGCCTAACATTACAAGCTTTGAAGACCTTCCACCTTTGTGCATAGAGTCGTAATTATGTGAAAATAGTTGTTTATCAATGCAAGTTATGACATGACACATTTCAAGTCGACTACTAGGTTGAGTGTATGTTTTTCTAGACACACGAGTGTTGTGAGTTTGGGAGGGCATTGTTCACTTATATGTTGGGAGGAGAGCGAACGGGTACATCTTTTACCCGCCACATAAATGAGTGATGAGTGTGTGAGCACTAGTCTTCAATTCCATTGTGCACTTGTCGTTCGCTTTGCGTGACGATTGTTAGGGAGGATTTGTGGTTGGGTGGATTTGATTGGTTGACATTGATGCATGCTCATGCCTTGAATTATGTTTTTCATTTTGAAATATGGTGGGGGTGAAGTTGGTCTTGTATTCATCGATTATTTTCTTGCTTAGGGACAAGCAAGGATCTAGCTTGGGGGAGTTTGATATGTGTGTTTTAT
This sequence comes from Spinacia oleracea, assembly GCF_020520425.1. Classification (NCBI taxonomy): domain Eukaryota; kingdom Viridiplantae; phylum Streptophyta; class Magnoliopsida; order Caryophyllales; family Amaranthaceae; genus Spinacia; species Spinacia oleracea. Next base: position 16,358,175 of record NC_079490.1, read on the forward strand.
GTAGAGTTTTTACCCCCGTCCCTTAGTACTTTTTGATCTCAAATGAGCTCTTCGGAGCGATTTTTAGTACTAATGTGCTCCTTGTAGTGTGTTTGTAGTTTCAGGTTCATCATTGTAGGAATTAGTATATTTTTGTGCATTTCCTACTCATTTGAATCAATACAAGAGATTATGTACTTTCGAGAGCACAAACATTAAGTTTGAAGAGTTTTGAAGCAAAGCGAATAACGAAGGAAGTACAAAAATGACTATAGTCCACTATTTTAAGCATAACTCAAGTTCTACAACTTCAAATGATGTACAAAAATGACTATAGTCCACTATTTTAAGAATTTCGCCCGATCAGGCCGACTATCGAGCACATCCCGATCGGGCGACGCCAACCTCCAGCGTATTTCGCGAGATTTTATTTCCGATTTTGGGCTCTATTTTGAGCAAACTATAAATACTAGCCCCTTATATTTTTAGTGACATCTTTTTTATTCTAGTTTTCAATACTTAGTTTATTTCTAGTTTTCTCTTCAATTATTCAAATACTTAGTTTTTAATTTCAAGTAAAGATCCAAGCTTTATTATTTTATTTGTTCTTCAATTCGGTATTATTTCCTACCTTAATTTATTTTTTTGCTTTAATCATGTTTTCCATTATGATAATTGCTTTGTTATTTATTATCATGAGTGAGTAGTTTAATTTCTAGGGTTTAGGGGATCCATGAATGCATGATTGGGATTATATGTGGACTTGATTATTGATTGATTGATTATAATTTATATAGCTTATTATTATTGCTCGTCAATTCTGTTCGGCCGGACTATTTTGATTTGAGTTTGATTAACCTTGGATTATGCGCCGAGAGGTGTAAATCTGATGTTTTTGGTTTGTGGCTATTAGATAGGAATTATTTCTAGTACGTAGCGAGAGCCCGCTAGTTGTTCTATCCTAAGGAATTCATAAGATTCGAGAGATGCATGTTTTCCTAGTTATGATTGTTAATTGATTGTCATTGTTCGTTGTCCAATCCCGGTCTGCATTTATGGTGAACCGCTGCCCTAAATTCCTTTAATATTGTTATTTTCCGATTTGATTATTTGCTTTAGTTTAATACACAACCCAATCCAAACTCTTGTTACCAGTAGTCTAGATTAGTAATTTAATAGTAGAAAGAACGCCTGTTTCCCTGTGGATACGATCCCTGCTTCCCTTGCTATATTTTTAGTTGGTGAACGTTAGGTTTATCTTTGATAGGAGTACGATTTAGCCTGTCACGTCGCGTGCCCGCACTATACAACACCCCTTAAGGGTAACACGTAACGTCCATTGCTTTGTCCGTGCAAGTTTTATGGGCGATTTTCATAAAATTTAAGATTTTTAATTCAAAATTAATGACAAATTAATAAATCATATTAATTTCATAATTTTAGGGCGAAAAATCAAAAATTTATTAATCAATTAATTTTCGATTAACATGGATTCAAATCTAGGTCATAAAAATTTAAAATTTATCATAAATTAACAACTTCTATGGTGGTTTTTAATCATGGGTACCTAATTAAATCATTAATTAGTTATGAAAATCAAATCAATTCTAAATTATTCGATTTTCAACAAATTAATCATAATTACAAATTAGGTTGTATAATTAACAAGTCTAGGCATTCAAATTTGTTAAACATATACTGTAGGTCAATAAAAAATTCAAGATTTATCAACACGAATCGCAAATATTCAATTTAACATCTTAAATCTACAAACTTTTGCGTTCGAAAAACCAAAACCTCCAAAAAGTCATAGTTAGGCTTCGAATTTGGGAATTCTCGTTTCGGCCGAAAATTAATATTTTTGTCAAAATTTTAGAATGCCTTTTACATGCGGAATTGACACAAAAATCACTCGATTTTGTTGAGTAACGAAGAAACTGCCGAAAACCTGCGTACATATACTTAAATAAACGCAATTTGCAATTAATTAATAATTACAAAAATTAATCACCCCTTTTTAATTCTTTGCAAATTTGTAAAATTTAACCATGTTAAGCAATTTATAGATTATGCAAATAATAATAGACTCGTGATACCACTGTTAGGTTATGATACATATGAAAACATAAATCATGCGGAAAAACCTAGATGCCAGGATACTTATTAATTGCACATAATCATATAGCATAATTTAGATGCATACACTTTGTAGCGTGCCTTCCCTAGCTGCGCCCGAACCGAACAAGAACAAGTCTTTAGGACTCCAAGTGTCATCCCTCCATAGATAGTCCACAACACGTCCGGATCCGCCTTAAGATTGACCAACTAGAATCGCCCTTAAGGTTCTATAATTTTCGGCACTTTTAGTCAAGGAATGTGTCTGAATTTTCTCTAATTATAGAGTTATGGAAAGGGTTTTGGAATCCTATTAGGATACTAATTTATTTAATTATAACCCTACTAGGACTCTAATTAAATAATCATTATCTAATAGTTTTAGGATTTAATCACACTTTGAATCCCGATTGCTTCAAGATTCCCGCACAAGCATTGCACGAGCACCGTACACCCGCGCAAGGCATGCGGCCCACGCTAGGCGCACAGCGCTCGGCCCACTGCTGTGCTCTCGCGCGCGCGCCCAAGGCCTTGGCTGGGCCTGGCCTTGCGCTGGGCCTGGTCGAGGCTTAGCGTGCGATGGTGCGCGTTGGCTCGCTGGGCGACGGCCTGGCTTCGTGCTGGGCCTTCGTCTAGCGGGCCTCGTCCGATGCTAATTCGTACGATACGCTTCCGATTAAATTCCCGATTCCGGAATTCATTTCCGATACGAACAATATTTAATATTTCCGATTCCGGAATCAATTTCCGTTTCGAACAAATATTTAATATTTCCGTTTCCGGAATTATTTTCCGATTCCGATAATATTTCCGATTCTGACAATATTTCCGTTTCCGGCAATATTTCCGATTCTGGCAATATTTCCATTTCTGATAATATTTTCCGATACGTACCATGTTTCCGTTTCCGGCAACATCTACGACTTGGATAATATTTATATTTCCGATACGATCCATATTTCCGTTTCCGGCAATATCATCGTTTCCGGAGTATTCATTTCTTGCCTGTGACGATCTCAGCTCCCACTGAAACCAAGATCCGTCGATTCCGAATATCCATAGTTGGAGTATTTAATGCCATTAAATACTTGATCCGTTTACGTACTATTTGTGTGACCCTACGGGTTCAGTCAAGAGTAAGCTGTGGATTAATATCATTAATTCCACTTGAACTGAAGCGGCCTCTAGCTAGGCATTCAGCTCAATTGATCTCACTGAATTATTAACTTGTTAATTAATACTGAACCGCATTTATTAGACTTAACATTGAATGCATACTTGGACCAAAGGCATTATTTCCTTCAGTCTCCCACTTGTCCTTAGGGACAAGTGTGCATTTCCTAATTCCTTTGTCGCTCAATGCTTGCTCTTGAACATAAGGTAAGATTTGTCATCCTTATTATGTCCAGAGGTGTTCCTCGGTTTCAGAGTTCAACTGATCAAATAAACAGATAATCATAGCCTATGATTCATCCGAGCACGGCCATGCATTTCACAGTTTCTAGCTCTCCGAGTGGCCTTGTACAACTTTTAAGCATCTCATCCCGATTTATGGGAGGACAATCCCAATCTTGCGATCTTGAGATTAGACTTCGTTTGATAGGTGATTACCTGAGCGTTGCCTTTATAGCCTCCTTTTACGGTGCGACGGTTGGTCAACGTCAAAGCAACCAGTTCTCAAACAAGTAATCTCAAATCACTCAGGTATTGAGGATTTAGTGTCTAATAATTTTAATGAAATTTACTTATGACAGATTTTCATCTCTTACAGTAAAGTTTCATAGGTCTTGTCCGATACTAGTCTTCCCCAAGTAAGTATCTATGCAAATGATTATGACATTGCCATGTCCACATAGTTCAAGAAACAGAACTACTAGTCATCTTGCATTCTAATCGTCTAACGTTTTCTATGCGTCCAATTTTATAGAAAACTCCGACTAGGGACCATTTTCAACCTTTGACGTTCAAGTTCACTTGATAGACATTTCTTAGTCACAGGACTGGTCCTGACAGTCTATCTTGAATATATCGTCAAATTGAAGGGACTCATCATTTAATACTAAACCAAGATTAAATGGAATATGAAAAATATATTTCATATATGATAAATGTTCAACCCCAACGTTTTACAACCATGGGCCTCTAACCCATCTTTAAAACATTTCATGGAATTCAAAGCTATGCTTGATTCCCAGTGCTACAATGTGAGTGTTGCTTCTCACTTGTTGCATAGGTTTAGTTATCATGCTTTGCCAATCTTAATATCCTTTTCATCGAATGTTCTTCGAGATATGATGACAAGATCTTTTGAGTATGTTTATTTTGTGATCTAGTCTTTTCTTGCTTCGATGGTGGTTTTACTCATTTTGCAATGAAGAACCATCAAGTTAGCAGACGTTTTTCTTGCTTCAAGAGTGGTTCTACGCATTTTTCAATGAAGAACCATCAAGCCAGCCGATAGGTGATCTACCCAAGTTCAGTGAAGAACTTTAAACAACCCTGTTTTATTGCTTCTTAGGCAATAATTACTTTTACTTCAACTGTATAGGTTGCTAGTGATGCTTTTGTTTGGATTTACCTATCCAGGCAGTTCATAGATATGTGGAAGATTCTCCAACTATATCTTAGAACATAGAAATTATTATTTTAATTTCCCACACAACAACTCATGGTCTCCAACCCATGTTGCCATTTTCAAAACACGATGCTCTATAGCTCGTCCTTATCAATGGTTAACTCCAAAGGGTCTTTCTTGATCCTTTGCCAGTGTGTAGCATCAATATTTAGCATATCTTTATTTCCTTGAATCAAGAACTATTCCTATGTACCTTTTCAAGTACCATAAGTATTCTTGATCTCAATCTAGTTGATCTTCACTTAGATCAATAGAGATTGGTATATGTTCGTCATGCCTAAAGTCATACGATACGTTTTTGGCGATCCTCATATTATATCATACATGATAAATTCTTTTGCATAATAATTCCCAATTGAATTCTATTCATGTAACTTTAGCTCATTCAATTTCAGTAGATACTGAATCCAGCTAAATTCTTTGACATAAAATATAGGTGAAGAATCTCACTTAGATCCTTTGATGTTTTAACTTAGTAAATGCTTATACATAGTTCAAACATTCTTTACTTAGATTTATTCACATGGGTCGAATATCTCCAATGGAGTCTTTCGTGTTTGATTTAGTAAATGCCATTACTAAACAATATCATAAGATCTTTGTAAATAGATCTTAATACCCAGTATGTACTAAGTTTCGCCTTGGTCCATCATTGATGAATAATCTCAAATCTAAGTATTTAGCATTTGAATGTTATTTCACAATAGAGAGATATGTGTGTGATACACATAGGACCAATTAAGTTTTACGTACTCCCACTAAACTTCTTATATATCTATAAGAATCATGTACATTTTATGAAACTAAAATACTTATTAGCTTCACTAAAATACATTTCTAATTCCCAATTGCTTGCTTAAATCTGTACTTAGATTTTATAAGCTAGCTTTCTTTTTCAAGCATTTATTTGGATCCACAAATCCTATGACATACCATGTACATAGTTTATTCCAACATTTGATTGAGGAATACGTTTTGTCATCCAATTGCTACATGTACCAATATGCAATCATTGCTTGAATATAGACTTGAGCATTACGATTATGCATGAGGTTTCAACACAATCCACACGGTGAATTTGCTTGTAACTTTTAGCAACTAATCTAGCTTTGTGTGTGAACACAATTCAATGTTTGATGGTTTTTATCCTTTAAAACAAACTTGCAACCAATAGGTGTGAAACTATTCTTGCAAATATGTTTTATGGTCTTTAACCAATTAAACATATAGTCTGTATATGGCCTCTAACCATTTTAGGGAATCTATATTTCGTCATAGCTTTCTTACAAGTCACAAACTCATTAATCTACATGATAATAGTTTGACTGCAAGTTGTAGGTTTCTTCACTATCTCAATAGAAGAATCGCATAGCTTCAGTGACCTGAACTCCATGATTCTTCACTATTTAATAGAAGAATCTCATAGTTTCAGTGACTTGAACTCTATGCCTACTTGGGTATAGAACATCAAACAATAGAATATCAATAGCCACTTGAAAGTCCTTTGAATATTCTGTTCTCCTTGAAGCACTTGTAAAGTCTTCTAAGAGATGTCTATTCTTTAAAGCCACTTCTAAAGTCCTTAAAGAATAAGTTCGGATTTTCTGAATCACTTCGAAAAGCCTCCTGAATGTCCGTTTATGTTTGTTGTTCGCCTCGAAAACTTTCGAGGTCTATTTTCTCCCACTTGTCATTTTGGAAACGAATCTCCAAAAGGACATTATTTCGAGCAAACAAACATTATGTTCTCAAAAATTCGTGGTAGAAACAATACCCTTGTGTCTCATTTGAATAAATCACAATGAAACATATATCTAGACTTGGGCCTTAGTTTGTTGAATAACAAACACTAAGCTCCCACTGAGTTTAGCAACTCTCTAGATATATTTTATGAAAAGTTATTCTGAAATTACTTTTCTATAGCTTTGACGAATTTAGTTTAGTTTGGTGGTAGTTGAGCATTTTGTTTTAGAAATTATAGGAAAAGTCTTTATGATCCATCATTGATCGAATCAAGTACTAATTGACTTCGATTATTCCAACTAAGATATGCCATATCTTATGGACCTAGATTGTGAAATTACAACACACAATCATTGATGATCATATTTGGTCTCAAGTAATCATCAACATGATCTAACCTAGATCTTTATGATTTCTTGCCAAGTGGATTTTATACTTCTGAATCTTTGAACTAGCCAAATAGATTCAACTTATATCACATTTGAGTAAATAAACCTATATTCACTCAAATCCATGTGAAATAATAAAGTCATAAAATCTTTCTTTAGCTTTGAACTCTATTGTCTAGGCGTTCTAACAATAGTTCATATCTTTTGTTACTTTCAACAAGTAAGACTTGTTGTCTTAACATGATCTAGAAATCAATCAACTTTCAAAAGTCCATCAAAATAGAGCTTTTGAATGTTAACTTGTTGATATGGTCTAAGCAACAATGCCAAAGATTAGTGGAACTCAAATCAAGGGGTTGATTTGAACCTAGTAAAGTTCTTTAAAGAGTTGTTTGTTTTAATCAAGCATGTTGACTCAACCTGTAATTGACCATTTCATTCAAATAAACAAACAAACATTGTTTTTGTTTTTCTTGAATGTGAGTCTTTCTGTGTTTGAAAACAGAAATTTAGGTATGTTGATTATGGAACAGAATAGCCATTAAGTTCCAGCCTTTGAAAGGACTTAAAACAAACTAGATGACCCTACAACTAATGTAGCATTGCCATGCTTCATTTCCCACTTGTAGGTCATTAGTGTATCCTAGCTTCCATTGTTTGAGTTATTACCGAAGTAAGAACCTCAAGCGGTATATGATACCAATGAAGTTTGATTGCTATGTCACTTCTCTTTAAACATAAACTTATAGGTAGAAACGGAATTATAAATTCCTTTCATTTGTTCCTTTGTTTTCCTATTTCTTGTACCCTTTCTTATAGTCTTAAGAATTGAATTCTTTAGTGTTGACTTTTATACTTTGTTATACATGTCCAATGTCACCCCAACAAGGTTCTTTACCATTTTAATTTATGTTGAATATTTTGTTTCAACTAGATGATCTTACCAGAAGCTTCTAAAGTTCTCTAAGCATCGATCTATTCGAATGTCTAGGGACTAGACTCATTCGAGAATTAAATGGACAAAGATATTAGGTTGTTAACCATTGGTAAAGCTGAGCGTATTAAACTCAATGCTTTATGATCTCAAAACTACAGTGTATTTTGAATTCACAAGCACCAATTGGTTTGCCATTCGACTTTGATGTTCGAAAACAACCATAAAAGTCTCTATAAGAAACGTACATTTTAAATTGCTCACTTTCTCTCATTTCCGTGAATCGTTCTTGGATTCACTACCAATCGAGGAAATTTACTGTTACCTTTCTAAAAGGATTTACTGCAGTGCAAGATATTTAATTATAAACAATAATTAAAACATATATTGAAGCATGCAAAGTCTAAACATTTATCATGAATAATAACTTGAAATTAAAGCAATCATGCAATTCAAACAAGTTATTAGCATTTTATTCGAATTTATTGTTCCGGCAGGTGTGAATAAAATGATTCCAAGATCCTAAAATCATTGAAGAACTAAGCACAGTTTGTCGACTTAATCCTAAAACATCTTAGGTAAGCAAAAGCCTTTTGCTAATAGTCTAGAAACTATTCTTGGTTGATAGGTACGTCTAAGAACTTATTAGGTAAACCTATCGATTTTGCCACGACATAAAAGGACTCCTTACTTATATCGTTGAGTTTCACCAAAACTAACATGTACTCACAATTATTTGTGTACCTTGCCCCTTTAGGACCAATAAGTAACACCTCGCTGAGCGAAAACTATTACTAGATTGATGTAAAGGATATCCAAGCAAGTGTATATTTTGGCATGGCACCTTATAACTCAATTTTTAAGTTTGGAACTTTAAAGCTCTTACTATGTTGGTTAGATTTTAAGTGAACTAAAATCCTTAATCATGCAACATAATCAAGCTTTTGATCTCATGCATTTTAAGACATATTTAAAAGCAATAAATAACTTAAAACATGCATAAGATAAATGTGATCTAGTATGGCCCGACTTCATCTTGAAGCTTTAACTTCAAAGTCCGTCTTGAAAATCTCCGTGGGAGGCACCATTTTCTTCAAATAGGATAAGCTATAATTAAAACTAATTACAACTATTTGATGGTACGCAGACCATATTTGAATTGAAAAACGACTTTGGTACTTTAGACCAATTACATTCAAATTAATGGTACGCAGACCATATTTTCTATCCTATTTGGGCCATACTAGTCACTTCATAACCTGCAAAACAGTACATATACAATATATACCATTCACCCATTCATTATCATGAATGGCCCACATAGCTGGTTAGTATAACACATTATGCATCACGTAAACATTTGCAGCAATTAATCAAGGGCACCAATAATCTACCAATTATTCAGTCCTTATTAATTCTAATCAAGTTGTTTTAACCTTAAGGATTTGTAGACCTAATCAAGAGTTTATGACTAAAAAGCGCTCCCACTTAAACCAATAAATTCATATGCTTTACTAATTTTAAACATAAAAATGTATTTCAAGTCTAACCGGAAACATACAAATTTAATTAAAATTTAAAGCTCATATAAATTTATAATTGAATCCAAAATTTTTTTAATTTGATTTCAGTCGTATTTAAATTAATTCATGATTTTAATTTTAGTAAAATAATTAGAATAAATAAAATTTATTATAATTACAATATTCAAAATTAAAATCCAAGAAAATAATTTAAATTATTAATTTTAAAATTAATTAAAATTATGTGAACTGAAAATTTCAAATTAAACATTCAAAACGATCTAATCGTAACGCAAACACCATACGCATCGCACGCCCATGGGCCACACGCACACAGCCATCGCTGGCCATGTGCGCGCAGCCCATGCGCTCGTCGCATAGCTGCTGCATCTTCCATCGCAAGCCATCGCACAAGTGGTGCTCGTTGCGCGCGCGCCAGCACTCGATGCACGCGAGCCATCGCTCGCTGTGCGCGCTCGCCAGCGCTTGCTGCGCGCGCTCCAGCGCTCGATGCACGCGAGCCATCGCTCGCTGTGCGCGAGCAATTGCTCGCTGCGCGCGATCGTTGCTGGGCGCAGCGCTCGTGGCACGCGAGCTTGCGCTCGCTGCGCGCGAGGCTGCGCTCGCTGCGCTCGAGGCTGCGCGCGCTTGCGCGAGGCAGTGCGCGTTGTGGCGCAGCTCGCTTGCTGCCCACACGCGACTGCCGTGCCTTGCCTTCGCCCATGCCCATTCGTCCATAGCTCGTGGCTCACGAAACAAGGCAGGGCTGCTGCCTTGTGCTCGTGCACCATGCCCTTGCTCATTGCATTCGTGCCGCACGGGCGACGAGCTCCCTTGCTCGTCGTCGCATGCCCGCACTATACAACACCCCTTAAGGGTAACACGAAGCGTCCATTGCTTTGTGCGTGCAAGTTATATGAACGAATCGCATAAAAATTTAAAATTTATATTTAAAATTAATGACAAATTAATAAATTAATATTAATTTCATAATTTTAGGGCGAAAAAATCGAAAATTTATTATTCAATTGATTTCCGATTATCATGGATTCAAGCCTGGGTCATAAAAATTTAAAATTTATCATAAATTTACAATTTTTATGGTGGTTTTTAATCATAGGTTTCTAATTAAATTATAATTAATTATGAAAATCAAATTAATTCTAAATTATTCTAATTTTCAACTAATTAATCATAATTACAAATTAGATTGCATAATTAACAAAGCTAGGCATTCAAACTTGTTAAACATATACAGTAGGTCAATCAAAAATTCAAGATTTATCAACAAGAATCGCAAATATTTAATTTAACATCTTAAATTTACGAAATTTTGCATTCGAAAAACTAAAACCTTCGAAAAGTCATAGTGAGGCTTCGAATTTGAGAATTCTGGGTTCGGCAGAAAATTAATATTTTTGTCAAAATTTTAGAATGCCTTTTACATGCGGAATTGACACAAAAATCACTCGATTTGGATGAGTAACGAAGAAACTGCCGAAAAACTGCGTACGCATAATTAAATAAACGCAATTTGCAATTAATTAACAATTACGAAAATTAATCACCCCTTTTAATTCTTGCAAATTTGTAATATTTAACCATGTTCATGCAATTTAGATTATGAAAATAATAAGAGGCTCGTGATACCACTGTTAGGTTATGATATATATGACAATTCATAAATCATGCGGAAAAACCATTTAGCCAGGAATACATATTATTTACACATAATCATATAGCATAATTTAGATGCATACTCTTTGTTGCGTGCCTTCCCTAGCTGCGCCCGAACCGAACAAGAACAAGTCTTTAGGACTCCAAGTGTCGTCCCTCCGTAGATAGTCCACAACACGTCCGGATCCGCCTTAAGATTGACCAACTAGAATCGCCCTTAAGGTACTAAAGATTTTCGGCACTTTTAGTCAAGGAATGTGTCTGAAGTTTAGTGGGAGCACCGTACACCCGCGCAAGCCATGCGGCCCACGCTAGGCGCACAGCGCTCGGCCCACTGCTGTGCTCTCGCGCGCGCGCCCAAGGCCTTGGCTGGGTCTGGCCTTGCGCTGGGCCTGGTCGAGGCTTGGCGTGCGATGGTGCGCGTTGGCTCGCTGGGCGACGGCCTGGCTTCGTGCTGAGCCTTCGTCTAGCGGGCCTCGTCCGATGCTAATTCGTACGATACGCTTCCGATTAAATTCCCGATTCCGGAATTCATTTCCGATACGAACAATATTTAATATTTCCGATTCCGGAATCAATTTCCGTTTCGAACAAATATTTAATATTTCCGTTTCCGGAATTATTTTCCGATTCCGATAATATTTCCGATTCTGACAATATTTCCGTTTCCGGCAATATTTCCGATTCTGGCAATATTTCCATTTCCGATAATATTTTCCGATACGTACCATATTTCCGTTTCCGGCAACATCTACGACTTGGATAATATTTATATTTCCGATACGATCCATATTTCCGTTTCCGGCAATATCATCGTTTCCGGAGTATTCATTTCTTGCCTGTGACGATCTCAGCTCCCACTGAAACCAAGATCCGTCGATTCCGAATATCCATAGTTGGAGTATTTAATGCCATTAAATACTTGATCCGTTTACGTACTATTTGTGTGACCCTACGGGTTCAGTCAAGAGTAAGTTGTGGATTAATATCATTAATTCCACTTGAACTGAAGCGGCCTCTAGCTAGGCATTCAGCTCACTTGATCTCACTGAATTATTAACTTGTTAATTAATACTGAACCGCATTTATTAGACTTAACATTGAATACATACTTGGACCAAGGGCATTATTTCCTTCAGGTTGAACACTAGATGTTCTAACCCTGATAGGTCTGAGAGCCCTCTGAAATCCTTCTTGATCCACCACTGGTTCCACTTCAGCAGCTGGCACAGGTAAAGTGCTTACTGGTTGCTTCTGAACCCCACACTCTCTTAGTCTTAGTCTGTCTACAATCTGCTTCCACATGACCAACCAACTTGCACCTAGTATACAATGCAGGTCTCTATTCATAGTGTACTGGCACACCAACCATCTCCCCATGTTCATCCATGAAAGAGAGTTGATCAGGTAGAGCCTGATCCATTTGAACCTCCACCATTACCCTAGCATACTTAATTTTGTCTCTACATGTAGTAGCATAATCTCTCTTAAGAGGCTTACCCAACTGATTCACTATTTTGAATAAGGACTTCTCCCCCCCAGTATTTAAAATGCAGCTGCAACTGAACCCAAATAAGCACCATTTTCACCTCTTCCTTCTCCATATCCATGTCTACTCTCCATGGCTTCAAAACTAATGGTTTACTGTCAAAGAAGAAATGCCCAGCAAGCACTTTATCCCTTGATTCCATTGTAGTAAATCTAACCAAATAGACACCCTTCTTCACCATCACAACTTTATCTACTTTCAAGTTTCCCCAAATTCTTCAAATAAAACCCTCCATCACATGAATTGGGGGATTTGCACCAACAACAGAGCACACAACAGATGAGTTCCAAAAATCAATTTCCTCCTGTATATCATCAAGTTCTATTCTAACAGGGGTAGTATTCTCAACAGATTCAGAAATGGGTTCAGCATTAATCACATCATCATCATTATCACTCATAACAACCTCTTCAAACTGCTGTAAAATGGGTACAGTAATCGTACCTATATCGACATTCTATCGATCTTTCATCTGAGCAGCTGAACCATGAATAACCTGCATAAATTCATTGAATGATTGCCTAACTTCAGATCGTAGTTGAAGCTGCTGCAACCCCGATTTCGGCGTGAAAACCTCATTTTCCAATCCAAAATCAAGTGCCTCCACCCCCAAAATTTCATCAATCGATCGTGTACGAAGTGCCTGAGAATCCGAAGATGGTCCTGCGAGCTTCCCTCTACCATGTCCATGCTTGCTCCCCTGAGATTTCGAACCAGTTTTTCGTGCCATGGCCACGGCTCACGTTAGCTTAACATGATCCGAGAGAAAAACTTGGAGAGAAAGTCAGGAGAACTTGAAATGTTTGTACTCTTGGATGTGAAAATATTAAGTTTCAAAAGTCGAGTAGCAGAAATGAAGTTTGTTTTATGGAAATGGCACCAACGATAAGTATCAACAACAATGTTATGTCAATAATGTATATAGCATTTTCAATACTTCATTATAAAACAACATACATCTATAATCTATATATAGTTATAGTTGTAACTAATAAAAAATCTATTTTTATTATAAAACTCTAAATAAATTATACTTTTATTATAAAACTATAAATAAATATATATACTGAATAAAATGTTTGGTAAAAAAAATTTGAATAGATGTAAATAAATAATTTCGGTTTTAGTTACATGACTAATTTATTAGAAATTTGAACATACTTAGAAAAAATGTAGTTTCATGAATCATTTTTTTGTTTTCAATAATTCTAGGGGTGTGTGCCCTTATTTAACAAAATATATTTGAATATAATTTTAATTAAAACCACAATTCTACGACCAACAAACTCGAAAGTTGAAAGGGCAGTAACATTCAAATAAGTTGCATCTCAAATACTGGTAGAAAAAACTCTTGTTGCAGCGGGCTTTTAGACCCCTGTTGCAGCGTACATCGTATGCTGCAACTGGGGGGCCTGCAACAAATCTGAACTTGTTGCAGCGTACATTGTTCGCTGCGAAAAGTTCTTTGTTATAGCGTACATATATATGTACGCTGTAACAAGTATGTAAAATTAGGCCAAAATCATGACCTGTTTCAGCGTACAAATGGGTGTACGCTGAAAAAGACATAGCATGTTACAACGAACAACCATTTGTACGCTACAACAGGTCATGATTTTGGCCTAACTTTACACCCTTGTTGCAGCATATACATATATATGTACGCTGCAACAAAACACTTTTGGCGGGAAATTTTAGTTTTATTTAGCAATACCTAAAGTGTCTTGCACCAAATATAGAAACCTGTCAACAACAATAATAGAATATCGCAACCTGTATAACAAATATAAAAACAATAACTGGTGTTTTGTATACTATGTATCCCAAAACCAAAGTGCACGTACTACATTTAAATATATGTACGTTCAAATTTCAACATACGCCTACATTTTCATATAAAAGATTGTTCTATAACATCTAAACCAACTCGATCAAGCGCGCTCAGGCTAATAATAAATACTTGCTGGTAAAAAACTTAGCCCATTGCTCACGGACCACATCAATTTCCTCGCTAGCATAAGGCGCATTCCTCGGAGTATAGACTTTCAAAAACAAAAATTTGATGGGAGCATTAGATTAAATGTCATTTTAGTCTAAATATGACCTATAACGACCCAATGAGCCTTAAATGTGCATAAATATATTGGAATGAGTATTGAAAACTTTAAAACTAAGAATATTATTCATCTAATAAGTTTGAAATGATTCCTTAGGTTCTTTAGTTCAAAGTGGGGAACGAAAATGTCACTTTAGTCTAAATATGACCTATAACGACTCAATGAGCCTTAAATGTGCGTAAATAGATTGGAACGAGTCTTGAAAACTTATAAAAAAGCATATTAATCATGTAAAGGGTTTAAAATGAGTCTTTAGGGTCTTTAGTTCAAAGTTGGTAGCGAAAATGTCTCATTTTAGCCTAAATATGACCTATAACGACCAAACAAGTCTCAAATGTGCATAAATAGATTGGATTTAGTCTTAGGAAGTAAAAACGAATCATATGAATCATGTAATAAGTTTGAAATGAGTTCTTAAGTTCGTTAATTCAAAGTTGTGAGGGAAAATGTCATTTTAGCCTAAATATGACATATAACGGCCAAACAAGTCTCAAATGTGCAGAAAAAAAAAGTATTGAGTCTTGGAAAGTTAACACTAATCATATGAATCATGTAGTAAGTTTGAAATGAGTTTTTAGGTTCGTTATTTCATAGTTGGGAGCGAAACTGCCTCATTTTAGTCTAACTATGACCTATAACGACCCAATGAGCCTTAAATATGCATACATATATTGGAATGAGTATTGAAAACTTTAAAACTAAGCATATTAATCATGTAATAAGTTGGAAGTGAGTCCTTAGGTTCGTTACTTCAAAGTTGGGAGGGAAAATGTTATTTTAGCCTAAATATGGCCTATAATGGCCAAACAAGTCTCAAATGTGCATAAATAGATTGGATTGAGTCTTGGAAACTTAAAACTAATCATATGAATCTTGTAGTAAGTTTCAAATGAGTTCTTAGGTTCGTTAGTTCAAAGTTGGGAGCGAAAATGTCATTTTAGCCTAAATATGACCTATAATGGCCAAACAAGTCTCAAATGTGCATAAATAGATTGGATTGAGTCTTGATAAGTTAAAACTAATCATATGGATCATTTAATAAGTTTAAAATGAGTTCTTAAGTTCCTTAGTTCAAAGTTGTGAGCGAAAATGTCATTTTAGCCTAAATATAACCTATAGCGGCCAAACAAGTCTCAAATGTGCATAAATAGATTGGATTGAGTCTTGGAAAGTTAACACTAATCATATGAATCATGTAGTAAGTTTTAAATGAGTTTTTAGGTTCGTTAGTTCAAAGTTAGGAGCGAAAATGCCTAATGTGCATAAATAGATTGTTGTTCTCTTTCTCGCCTCAAAGCAGCATCTGATGCTCGTTTTACTTCTTCTTCAGCCTCGGACTAAACCCTTTGTATATAAGCTTTCAGATCTGCAACAGCCTTTTCTCGCTCTTCTCTTCTTTGGTCACGCTCTTCATCCAGCTGCGTCTTCAACTCAGCTATAGATGCCTTCTAGCCGCAACAAGCAAACCACAAAAAGGTTACTTTCTGTCTTGGACAATTACGCATTTACACAGAATTTCTTAGCCCTACTTTAGACTACAATCAACAAGTTCTTCTTGTAGCAGGAGAAAATAGGAAGAGAAAGAAAAGGAGATAAAAAGAAGTTTCCCCTTGTACCTTTTCTTTGTCAAGATCTTTCCTCATTCTTCTCGTTTCACTTTCAAGTTCTTCCATTCGCTAAATAAGAAGTGCAAAAGGGAAAGTAATCAGCTATGGAAAAGAAAATGTCATAAGCAATTAGCATTAAATTGAAAACTGAAGTTGGATATAGCACAAAAATACATACTGATGTTTTGACAGCAGAAGACTGTTGTTCGACTAACACTTGAGCCTCAAGCTGGCAAACTCTGTTGTCAGAGAAGACCAATTTCTGTCTAGTGTCTTCCTGTTATGAGACAAATTTTAAGTAACGCTAGATGTAACTGATGCAACTCCCCCCGCCCCCAACCCCATAACAAAAAAGGCCCAAACAAAGATAATAAAGTGTTATGGCCTTTTTCTCTTATTGAAAAAGCAGACATAAGAAAGGCCCATACCAATTTGGATCTCAGATTCTCAACCAGTGATGAACTCTCTCTTTCTGATTCCTGATAATAAAATAAAACAAATTCACCACCTACGCTGAATCTACAGATGAATTAAAGGTCATAAAAAAGTAATGGTTGGTACCTGAAGTTTACCGATAACTTCTTGTTGTTCTCTTTCTCGCCTCGAAGCAGCATCTGATGTTCGTTTTAATTCTTCTTCAGCCTCGGACTGAACCCTTTGTATTGAAGCTTTCAGATCTGCAACAGCCTTTTCTCGCTCTTCTATTCTTTGGTCACGCTCTTCATCTAGCTGTGTTTTCAGTTCAGCTATAGATTCCTTCTGGCTGCAACAAGCAAACCACAAAAAGGTTACTTTCTGTCTTGGACAATTACACATTTACACAGAATTACTTAGCTCTACTTTAGACTACAATCAACAAAACTTCAAAGAAATAATAGTTAACAACAATAAAACATTTAATTACAATATGTAGACAAAATAATCTCCTAAAACATGATAAAAAAAAAAACAAAATGAATCGAAACATCATATGCTAAGACACACTAAGAAAATATAGATAAAAAAAATTGACTCAGTAATAAACTTGGACAACTGGAGCTTTATCAGCATCGGGTGCACAAGCTGAACAATTAGCTAGAAATCTTTATCAACCAAACTACTTTGAGGAGTTTGTTTCTGACATGGAAATGCATACAATTGGATAAACTCAGGTACACCAGTTTAGCACGAAATCAAAGGTAAGACACCTAACTTACTAGCAGAACATAAAACAAGTAATCTCTCGACAAATATCATACTCCCTACATGCCATTATAAATATGTGGAAAAGAACTAGTGGGAAAAGCTTCCAGATGAGCAGTGCATCAAAATATCAGATTCAATACAATTAAAATTGATAATTAAAAAATGGAAAATTTGCCAATTACTACCTAGGTTTTTAGTAACTTTGCGAATTACTACCTAGCTTGTTAAAAGTTGTCAATTATTATTTAGGTGGTTAGATATCGTTGTCAATTACTACCTTAACCCATATTCCGACCAATTAGTCATTAACAATATCGTTGACTTATTTTAATTACTTAATATAAATATAACATAATTTTTTTTTTCCAAAACTAATTAAATCAGAAAATACCCAAAACATTAAACTTTTGCTGCTCCTCTCTCTCGCCACCATACTTGTTGCTGCTACTGTATTTGTTGTCATTGCTTTGGAATTTCACCTGTTTTCTTTTTACAAATCGGTTTTAATTTCAGAATCTTTTGAATTTATTTTTCTAGAAAATGGGTTGTTCATTGTTGTTTCTGTTGCTGTCGTCGTCGTTCAATTTACATGTCTTTTTCCGGTTACAAATCTGTTTTGATTTCGCAAATGTCTTGAAGGATGATTTCCGGGTGATGATACAAAATAGATGACGAGTCCGATCCATTCTTAAATATCGTGACGACAAAACGAGGCAGTAATCCGATAGAAATCCACATCTCATTATCTTCCCCTCTTTTTCTTTGATTTTTTTTGAATTAATTTGTAGTTTTGTTTGTGAAAAGCTATGTTTGAGTTAGCTTTAATGGGAAGCAAAAATAGTTATGCTGATAAATCAATGACACTCTCCTCGAGTAAATGAGAATGGTGTTATGCCATTAATGATTATTTTTCAAGCCTTTCCGAGTTAATCTCAGTGATTTGAAAATTTTTCCAATCAAATGGCATTTTCGTAAATAATTCATGATTTTATTACGAAAATGCCATTAAATGTGGGTGACACGTCATCAAATATGAGCCACATGTACGGTCATAATTGTATTTTCATAATATATCAAAACTATATAATATACAGTCAACAACTCGCAATGTACAATAAACTTCTACTAATAATCAATCCACAACTATAAATATACAGTCAATCACTTACCAATAACCAATATTGCAGTTTAGTAATTAATCCACCATCATAAAATATACAGTCAACGATAAGTTGTATACAATCAACACCGAGTAATATGCAGTCAACAAACACAAATATACAGTCAACACGTAATATTATACCACCTACACTTTTCAAGCAAAATATTTACGAAAATGCCATTTGATTGGAAAAATTTTCGAATCACTAAGATTAACTCGGAATTTCTCAGCTTTTCTTAGCTGCATTTTACTCCCTTTTATTTTCCAATTGAAATGGTTTTTTGGGGATTTGTTTTTGGGTATTTTGGATTTTCTAGATTTAATTAGGTTTGGCCTTTTTTAATTTAATTCAAATAAGGGATTAATGGTTGATTATGATAGGATTAGTGACTCATTGACTATAATATGGGTTAAGGTAGCAATTGACAACAATAACTAAACACCTAGGTAGTCATTGACAACTTTTAACAAGCTAGGTAGTAATTCACAAAGTCACTAAAGACCTAGGCAGTAATTGGCAAATTTTCCTTAAAAAATTAAACTTAAAACATGCCATTGTATAGAAAGGAAGACAACCATTGTAATTACGGAGGGAGTACCCACTGACAAGGTATACTATCTACTGAAACACAAGCTAAATTAAGGATCGTCATTACAGGAAGCACCAGAGTAGTTCACACAAGACAACGTAAAGAGAAAATGTTTAAGTCAAATATTTCATTGACCGTATTTACTTTAGAATCTATTTTTAACATTAACTTCAAAGTGCTTTAGTTCTTAATTGCACTCCAGCCATCTCCAGATCTCCTATTCTTCCTTACAACTTATTGCCTTTAGCTCGAGACCCTAGGAATTAAGTCAGACAGATCAAATCAATGTACAACTCCTAAAACATATCTTCGTATCTCTGAAACATAAATAACGAACAACCGACTAAAGATATAAACCAATATCTTGCTTTGCTGCCCTGTTTCATTAATGTGGCATCCTGTGCATATTGCAAGTCAGTATGTTCAAAACTTCAAATTACTTTTTGTAGCCTCTGCTTGTAAGTTAGAGATAACAGACCAGGGAGATTCTCTGACATATCATCTCATATACAAAACATAGAGCATTATTTTCCACACTCAACGATTAAATCTTTGTAGAAATAAACTTCACCCTCCAAAAATCAACCGAGAAATACACATTCAACATCACAGCCAAACGAATTGAAATCACATAATTCCCGAATTCGCAACAACATCAGATGATGTAATCAATCGTCGTATAAACTAAAACCGAATTCCAGAAAACTACATCAATCATCATGACAATTCACACGCAATACACGATTCGGGGAATTAAACAACTTGCCACAAAAAAAAAAGAACAAACCCTAATTCTGTATACGAAAATGAAGAGGAAGAGGGAAGAAATATACCTGCCGCGGCGAGGATTGACGGAGAACAAGATGGAATTCACCAGCCGAGGAAAGTAGGTAATTTTTTCGAGCAAAGATGGACTTCACCGGTGGTTTTTCGAGCAGGGATGGAGGTTTTTCGAGCAGGGGACAACCGGTGAGGAGGCTAGGAGGCAAGGAAATAGATCGAAGAAGGAGGACCGGCGAAGGAGGAGTACCACCGGCGACGACGATTGGCGAGACCGAGCGGCGCGACGACGACGACTGGCCGGGAAAGCTGAGGGTAGAAGAAGGAGTGAGCGCGGGTTTGGATTTCGAATTTGCTTGAGGTTTGAAACGAAATGCATGTTAGTCTTAATACATGAATTACTTTGCAGCGAATTTTTTTTACAAAAAGCTATTGCAGGGGGCTTTTACCTTGTACGCTGCAAAATAAAAGGTCTATTGCAGGGGGCTTTTACTTGGTATGCTGCAACAACCCTTTATAGGGTTTGACACACGTTGACCTACAAGTTGTTGAAGCGTATTAATACATGTATGCTGCAACAAGGGGGTTGCAACAGGGGTTTTTTCTACTAGTGGATCGTATGTTCTCAATAATACTTTTTAATTGTTACTACAAGTCATTTTTTATTTGTATCTTTTTTATTTATGAATTATTGTTTACGAGTAATTAACAATATTCCGTAAACAAATTTGAGTCACAAGAAGTTACAAGAAGAAACTTCAACTGAAATACTACGCTTAGCAAAACATGTAAAACCGAGTAATATATTACCAAAGAAACAAACACCAATATTTCAAAAATTCGAAAGGAAGAAAACAAAAAAAAAAAGCAAAAAACTGAAAGAAGGAAACAAATTCACAAGAAAACAACGACAAGCAACATTTTAAAAATCGCGTACCAAGACCTAAAAAATGCAGAAATTCAGAGAAGATTACATGAAAGAACCCCTAAAAAATCAAATTTTCTGAAAATGAACTGACATTCTCTTAAAGAATCACCATTTTCGTTGTTTATCATCCTCCAGTTCTAAAAATTTCTCAGTAGAGTAGTTCTCCAACCTAACAAACCCCTTCCTGAGCATGAAAAACAGTGATCTGATATAAAATCACCCAAAGTCAATTTCAAATTAAAACCCAAAATTACAAAAAGAAAACCTTAATCCAAAATTAAATTCGTCGAAAAAAATCAATCACTAACTAAGCATGGAACAACTTGTATAAATTTCACAAGAAAAAGAATAAATTTGAACAACTTACCTATACAAGACATAGGGTGAGAGGCTGAGAGCATAGATGCGGGAAGGAGAGAGTAAAGCATGAAGAAACATAAGTGAGGAGAGAGAAAGAAGTTCGTAGGAGGAACCGAGGAAGAGGAACTCATTAGCAACATAACGGGAGGAGAAAAACAAAAGGAAAGGGCATATTGGAGGTTTTACTGTATATAAGGAAAATGCCAAAAAAAATTGAAGAAGAAAATGGAGGGTAAAACAGACAAATCACTATTGTGGGAATAGTAAGAGCAACTTCTCTCTTTTATAAGTGTTAGGATTTATTTTCAAACTTTAACCATACATAATATGTTTATTATGTTCTCTGTTTTATGCATGATAATTTTTTTTTTTTTGGGTGAATTATTATGCAATATGGAGGCGATTTAAGTATGAGACTATAGTAAGCTGGTTTGGCTTGCTTTTGTGAGTATTTTGTATAGGAGACGATACTTGGTGGCTTGGTAAAGATAATGAGTTCACAAATTTGTGTAAGTTCCCAATGTATGGAGGTAGCAGTGATTCAGCTCTTCATGAAGCTGAGAATGGTTTTACTAGAGTTTATCTAGTCAAATCACTTGTATGCTTTAAGGCCAGGTACTTTCACTAGTTCTTGAAACTGTGGGGTATACAACTAAGGTGAGACCTTTAACTTTATTGTGGGCCACAACTAACCTAGTATGTGTACTTGTGATATACTTGTAACATTATGGATATTGTATAAGCTGATTTGGATACTGGATGTCTTTTCATTTATTTGAATTGAATGATATCACTAATTGTGAATCTCGTGAAGTTATTATTTGATTAAAAATCTTACAGGGATATAATAAAGGTATCTTTATACACTCAATGCTTCCAGTCATTTCTAATGTGCTGGATGAGTCAGTTTGCTAGGGTGTAGCAAAGGCAAGAGCACAACTAGTGGAGTCCATACTCTTTCTTGTTTGTTTTAAAGAAGTTATGAGGTACCAATGAGGTTCATGGGGGTATCTTCGAGAAATAATGGATAACTTTCATGAATCATCTTAAGTGGTCATATAGTTGGAACTAGTTGGAAGAATGTTGTATTCAAAGGTGATTATGAGTTTTTAATTAAGATCTATTGTACCTTGGATATGTTAGCTCAGACTTCCCCAATCTTAGCAGGGTTGACTACTAAGTTTCTTTCAGGTGTTAGTTAAAAGATAAGAGCTTGTAAAAGGGCAACTTATGTTTTTAGAGGATTCACTATAGCTTATGCGTTGACCATGTACTTTTCTCAACTATGACTAAGGTCCTGTTTAGTTCACCTTATTTCACGACCTTATTACTTATTTCAGATTCAATCAGATCATATTTATTATAATGATTATATTTATGATTATTGGTATACATTTTTATCATTTTTATTATTATTAATATTATTATTATCATTATCATTATTATTATTATTG
The DNA here is from genome assembly GCF_020520425.1 of Spinacia oleracea. NCBI lineage: Eukaryota > Viridiplantae > Streptophyta > Magnoliopsida > Caryophyllales > Amaranthaceae > Spinacia > Spinacia oleracea. Next base: position 16,380,902 of record NC_079490.1, read on the forward strand.
TTATTATTATTTTACTAGCTACTATTATTGCTTTAATAGAAAAAGAATGTTGTAGTTGGTGCAATTAAAATCTATTATTTAAGGCATAAAACACATTAACAAAACATTCAAATTCATCATGTCCAAATTAAAACCATTAAGTCGATCCAGATCAGAAACGATATGATCAGGTCATGTCCATATCAAAACTGATTTTTATAGATCGGAACCATTATATGTCTAGACCAGAAATGGTATGATCATATAATATCTAGATAATAACTGATTTGTACAGATCATGTCTAGATCATGTTCAGATCTGCAAAGATCTTTTCTAGATCAGAACCGATCCTTACAAATCATGTCCGATCCTTACGGAATCAAATGTTCAGATCAGAACCGATTTGTACATATCATGTCCAGGTTAGAATCGATATGTCCAGATTATAACTGGTCCACATATCGTCTCTGTACGGATTTTGTTCAGATTAGAATTGATCTACAAAGATCATGTCCATATCAGAATTGAGTTGTACAGATCATGACCAGATCAGAATTGAACTGATCTGTAAAGATCATGACCCCATCAGAACTAATCTATACAGATCATGTCCAGATCATAACTAATTTGTAAAGATCATGTCCAGATCAGAACTGATGATGTCCATATCATAACTGATGATGTCCAGATTAGAACTGATCTATACAGATCATGTCCATATCAGAACTGATCTGTACAGATCATGTCCAGATCAGAACTGGTCTGTACAAATCATGTCTAGATCAGTATTGATCTGTGTAGATCATGTCCAAATCAGAATTGATATACACAGATCATGTCCAAATCAGAGTTGATATACACAGATCATGTCCAGATCAAAATCGACTGTCCATATCAGAACCCATACGTGTATATCAGAACCCATATATTCATATCGATCTATCTAGATCATGTCTAAATCTGTAGTGATTTTTCAAGATCATGTCCACATCAAAACCCATATTGTACGTCAAGATTATGTCCCATATGTCCAGATCTGTACTGATCATGTCCATATCAGAACCAAATTTGTACATACACTAGTAGAAAAAACCCCTGTTGCAGCCCCCTTGTTGCAGCGTACATGTATAAATACGCTTCAACAACCAGTCGGTCAACGCGGGTCAAACCCTTTAAAGGGTTATCGCAGCGTACATTTTAAATGTTCGCAGCAAATGTGTTTGTTGCAGCGTACAAAATAAAAGCCCGCAGCAACAACCCGACTTTATCGCAGCGTACATGCTATTGCCCCCTGCAACAAGTCCGCGTTTCAAAATTTTTTGCTGCAATAACGTTATTTCGTCAATAGCTTTTTCACTTAACAAAATATCTCAAAATTTTATTTTCCAGCGCTCTCTCAACTCCTTCTCTCCAAGCATCTGGCCTTCGAACTCAGCCGTCGAACTCAGGTGTTGCTCGGCCCTGCGTCGCTGTCTTCGCCGGTGGGTCTGTGTTCTCGCCTCATCTCCCCCATCGCGTTCTGTTCTCGCCGTCACAGTCCCAAGTATTTCGATCTCTTACTCTCTCTTGCGCGAATCTGTTTGAGGAGGTATAGTTTTCCAACTTTTTGTGTCTGTTTTTCCCTAATTTCGTATTTTTAGGGTTTGCTTTCAGTCAATTCTTGATTTTTCCCCCAATTTCGTATTTTTAGGGTTTGATTACATAAATTATTCTTATTTTTTGTGTTAATTAATACATTTTTTTCCGATATTGATTGTTAGGGTTTGATTTTTTTGGTAGCTTATAATTCATCTGTTGACCGGTTTCCTACTGAAAAGAAGAAGATTGTGGTGAGTGGGAATCCGGTTAGGTTGTTAATAAAGAAGTTTGTGTCAAAAGCCGTGGCAAGGACGTATTTTTTCCCTAGGTTGGCTAAGGTATCAGAATCGGAGGCGGTGGTGCTGCTGGTGCTTGGGGGATCCTTTGGGGCTAATTCTATGAACATTGCTCTATTCAATATTTATTTTCAGATGTTGGAGCAGCGGCCAAATTTGCATATAATTTGAGAGACTGGTGTTGAATCATTCAATGAGATGGAGAGCCTTGTTCGAAACCATCCACGATTGGTATTGGCACCGTGAGTTTTCGATTCCCATTCCATTTTAACTCACCATTATAGCTGTTCCAATGTTCCATTGATGTTTATTTATGAGAAAGCTATTGTCATACTGTACTAAGTTGCTAACTAGCTGAGTAGTTTTACTCCTCTTCAATTGCTTCATATAACTATAGATAATCCTAGCCTATGTTGATTTATAAATTACAATTTGTCAATATAAATCCGCAGGCTACATGCCAAGCTTGTACACCAAATGCATAAGATTTTGGTTCCTTGGAGAGGATATTTTGGCACTGCTGTACCACAAGTGTCCTATCTTCACCATAGATAATAAGTCATTGTTACGTTAGGTTAGAGCATCTTTGCTCGTGTTCCAATTCACTGTTATCCTGTAAAGAAATTCATATAATAACTAATAAGTGGTGACTAGAGAATAACCTATCCCAGAAGCAAGTTTATTCCCTCAGCTCTTGAATACTTGATTAATTTTAACAATGGCCTTTTTAGCTGTTTTGAAATGAAATGATTGTCACATTCCTTTTGGGGTTTGTGGTTGTCAGTTGTCACCCTTCCTCTCCTTATCACATGGGCCTCATCAAAATGTGTGATAATCCCCTATGTTATAGAATGAAGGGAGTATATGTTTTATCTTTTATTCAGTACCCAATTCTGTTCCTGGAAGTCAATGTTGTTGATCCAAATCTTTTCTTTGGTTTACAAGCCTGCTTCAACTGTCAATTTTGTACTTGACTTTTTGTGTTGATTTTGAACACGAAATCATTATCCGTAAACCTCTTTTGTCTGTTTCAGATATATATATATGCTTGCGTGTGTGTCTCAAAACTTTTACTATCATCTTTAGGATCAGTAAAGTCCATCTGATTGTTCTTTTTTTCCCGTACATGATCTGAACATAATTTTCGTTTTTTATAAGGTTTTTGCGTTCTATGGACATGGGATATGGAGCTGCAGATCTTATTGTTTCTAGGGCTGGATCGATGACTTGTACTGAACTACTAGTTACAGGGAAACCTGCCATCCTGGTAACAACCTTTGCTTCCTTTATGGTCTCTTCAATTTTTGAATTGCTATAAGGCTTGTTTGGTCGTTATAGGTCATATTAGGCTAAAATGAGGCTTTTTTGCTCCCAAATATGAAATAAAGAACCTTAGGACTCATTTTAAACATATTAAATGTTTTATATGATTAGTTTTAACTTTCCAAGACTTACTCCAATCTATTTATGCACATTCGAGACTTCTTTGGCCGTTATAGGTCATATTTAGGCTAAAATGACATTTTCGCTCCCAACTTTGATCTAACGAACTTAAAAACTAATTTCAAACTTATTACATGATTCATATGATTATTTTTAACTTTTCAAGACTCAATCCGATCTATTATGCACATTTGAGACTTGTTTGGTCGTTATAGGTCATATTTAGGCTAAAATGAAGCATTTTCGCTCCCAACTTTGAACAAAGAACCTAAGGACTCATTTTATACTTATTACATGTTTAATATGAATATTTTTAACTTTCTAACACTCATTCCAATCTACTTATGCAAATTTAAGGCTTGTTTGGTCGTTATAGGTCATATTAGGCTAAAATGAGGCTTTTTTGCTCCCAAATATGAAATAAAGAACCCTAGGACTCATTTTAAACATATTAAATGTTTTATATGATTAGTTTTAACTTTCCAAGACTTACTCCAATCTATTTATGCACATTCGAGACTTCTTTGGCCGTTATAGGTCATATTTAGGCTAAAATGACATTTTTCGCTCCCAACTTTGATCTAACGAACTTAAAAACTAATTTCAAACTTATTACATGATTCATATGATTATTTTTAACTTTTCAAGACTCAATCCGATCTATTATGCACATTTGAGACTTGTTTGGTCGTTATAGGTCATATTTAGGCTAAAATGAAGCATTTTCGCTCCCAACTTTGAACTAAAGAACCTAAGGACTCATTTTATACTTATTATATGTTTAATATGAATATTTTTAACTTTCTAACACTCATTCCAATCTACTTATGCAAATTTAAGGCTTGTTTAATTGGTCGTTATAGGTCATATTAGGCTAAAATGAGGCTTTTTTGCTCCCAAATATGAAATAAAGAACCTTAGGACTCATTTTAAACATATTAAATGTTTTATATGATTATTTTTAACTTTCCAAGACTTACTCCAATCTATTTATGCACATTCGAGACTTCTTTGGCCGTTATAGGTCATATTTAGGCTAAAATGACATTTTCGCTCCCAACTTTGATCTAACGAACTTAAAAACTAATTTCAAACTTATTACATGATTCATATGATTATTTTTAACTTTTCAAGACTCAATCCGATCTATTATGCACATTTGAGACTTGTTTGGTCGTTATAGGTCATATTTAGGCTAAAATGAGACATTTTCGCTCCTAACCTTGAACTAAAGAACCTAAAGACTCATTTTAAACCCTTTACATGATTAATATTCTTAGTTTTAAGTTTCCAAGACCCTTTCCAATCTATTTACGCACATTTAAGGCTCATTGGGTCGTTATAGGTCATATTTAGACTAAAATGACATTTTCGTTCCCAAATGTGAACTAAAGAACCTAATGACTTATTTCAAACTTATTACATGTTTAATATGCTTATTTTTAAAGTTTTCAAATACTCATTTCAATCTATTTATGCACATTTAAGGCTCATTGGGTCGTTATAGTTCATATTTAGACTAAAATGACATTTAATCTAATGCTCCCATCAAATTTTTGTTTTTGAAGGTCTATACTACAGGAATGCGCCTTATGCTAGTGAGGAAATTGATGTGCACTAGTAGAAAAAACCCTTGTTGCAGCGGGCTTTTAGACCCCTGTTGCAGCGTACATCGTATGCTGCAACTTGGGGGCCTGCAACAAGTATTGACTTGTTGCAGCGTACAATGTACGCTGCGAAAAGTACCTTTTTGCAGCGTACATTTGCATGTACGCTGCAACAAGTGTGTAAAATTAGGCAAAAATCAAGACTTGTTGCAGCGTACAAAATGATGTACGCTGCAACAGACTGGTTTGTTGCAGCGGGCTTTTATTTGTACGCTGCAACAAACCAGTCTGTTGCAGCGTACAAATAAAAGCCCGCTGCAACAAACCAGTCTGTTGCAGCGTACAAATAAAAGCCCACTGCAACAAACCAGTCTGTTGCAGCGTACATCATTTTGTACGCTGCAACAAGTCTTGATTTTTGCCTAATTTTACACACTTGTTGCAGCGAACAAGTATATGCCCCCTGCAACAAAGCTGTGCTTTTGGCGGGAAAATTTTAGTTTTATTTATCTATACCTAGGGTGTCTTACACCAAATATAGGAACCTGTCAACAACAATAAATAAAATATCGCAACCTGTAGATCAACAAATATAAAAAATAATAACTGGTGTTTTGTATACATATATATATATCCCAAAACCAAAGTGCACGTACTACATTCAAATATACGTTCCAATTTCAATGTACGCATACATTTTAATGTAAACGATTGTTCTATAACAACTAAACCACCTCGATCAAGCGCGCTCAAGCCAATAGTAAATACTTGCGGGTAAAACACTTAGCCCGTTGCTCACGAACCACATCAATTTCCTCACTAGTATAGGCGCATTCCTCGGAGTGTAGACCTTTACAAAAACAGAAATTTCAACTAAGCATTAGATTAAATTCAAATTAAATATCACACTTTAACATTCAAGCAACTAATAACAATGTCCTAATAGCTATTACAAATAGTGCTTTGAAGTGGTATAGTTAAGAAGAAAAACCTTTATTTAGCAGTGCGTCATTTCAGAAACATAGATGATTTGTTCAACTCCGAAATAAAGCAGTACTTGAGCAGCATCACAAACAAGCTTCTCCTTGCCCCTCTTACAATCATCAAAACATCAGTTCTTCTCCAGGCACAGGAAAAGTGCTAGGCACAGAAACGAATGCTTGCCTTCCATGCTGCATAGAAGTTAATACATTTGGTGATCTACATACATGGAGCGAATATGTTATTCAAACAACCATTAAGAGGGTGATCCCTCTCTCCCTGTCACTTCTTAGGTATAAGGGATATTCATATATGTGGATCTCAACAGCTTCACAAAACATTTGACAGCAAACCTGTTTATAAGATTGAAATTTGGGTCCTATTTTCTGAACAAAATAAGTTACAGACTTACAGGTTGTTATAACTCTTTATAAATACTTAATTCTTGAATTGTCATGTTCCCACAACTCCACCCTAACTAGTGATAAATCCAAACTAATGAGCCACAGAAAACATATACAGATACCTATCACCTATACCCAAGCTAGTTAACATTGTTAAAAACTACTATAAAGTACACAATGTCTATCGAAGCTTCTAATCCTCGCAACGATCACTTGTCAACTAATGATGCAATGTTGGGAAATCAAAAGCTTTGTGGAAGAAGTGACTCAAATAAAGCAAATAGAAGTGGTTCGAGTAAGAATTGGATGATGAGTTGGACCAAATCTACATGTGTGTGTGTGTGTGTGGGAGTGGGGGGGGTGGGGTGGGCGGGGAGGGGGGGGGTGAGACCCTGATGGCATTATGACTGGGGTGTAGTTTTCTGGGTCAGTTTTCCCTGCCCAGCAAGAGCATACAAGTTTAGTTTACTGATACAAAACCCTTTCTTCAAACAAAATAAACATACAATGGAATACCTTTACGAAAAGTGCTTGCCTACCATACCTCTATAAAACAATTGCCTAGCTCCTAGTATTTAAAAGTGAATCCAAAAGCACAAAATAACCAAGGCCTGAAGTAAACTCAACCAAGTCCAAACCTTTCAGTAGTATCCAATTTGGATCTTAAATCAGCTATTTCAGCCTCAGCAACAGAGAGACGCCGTTGGCAAGCCGCCTCAGCTTCATTAGCAGCTTTTATCCTCAGCTTCAACTAGTTTAGTGATTTGATTCTAGAAGAGGTAGACTGTGGACAGATACAAGAAGATAGAATAGATCACATAGTAAGTAGAGGCACGGGAAGATATGTCAGACTACATTTACACAAACAAAGAGTTGGAGAAGTGAATTTATCACAACAGAACTAGAGTACAGAGGAATATCAAATCAACAGTTGTCTGATTTTTTTTAACTTTAACAGGAAAAAAAACAGTGGAACGGTTTTATCCATGAAATTCCTTTTAACATAAAAGTTTGTGGCATGAGCCTTAGATGTGCGTAAATAGATTGAAATTAGTATGTCCACCCTCCTCTCATCTCAAACAAAACCCATAAAGGCAAGAGTCCGCAAGACAAATTCTGGGCTTGGCTTGTAACTGAGTCCCTGGCCATCACTCTGGTTCTTCTCTAACTTACACTGAACACCAATTATACTTTTTCCAAAAAAGACTTGCTCCATCATCTGCATCTCTTACATAGTCAAGCGCATTTTAATTTCAATCTCAAAACTGGACTCATTTCAGCTTTTAGTTACAGGGGATGAGGGTCTAAAACTCAAGTCTCTCAAAGGAAAAAACCCGTCAATTTATCAGAGAATATAGGAGACAGCAGCACAAGTATCTAAACCAAAAAGAAAGTGATTGCTAGATACCAGGAAACGTTGTATTCATCTGGGTCTCTACGGTACGCACAATACCAAGCTGCTCAACGTAGTTTCCTAGGACTATCAATGCTCTAGTGGAAGCAATTATAATTTTATAATTCCGGTCACCAATACACCATTGTAACATACTACTAGAAAGACCTATCCTAGAGGTAGCTTCTCGGCATATATTGCATAAGTACTACATAGGAGAGTTGGAAGTGTGGAACCACTGATCAGAGAGTGATTTGAACCCCTCTCGAACATGAAACTGCAGTTCATCTAATACAGTATATAAATAATCAATATCCAGTTTGCAGTGAATCAGTGATCACTACAAGACCTTGAAAAACTGAAAATAATAATACTAGCCAGACTATGGGACTAGTATTATGAAAGCTGAAACTTTGGAAAGGCATAAATACGACAATACCTCAAACGCTAAATCAAAGTGCAGCTAGCTGAAAGGTGGTTCAGATGTTTATGCTAAGACATGTGTTTGGGACGGATAAAAATTAGGAATTGAAAAGACTTTTCGCTCAATCAACAACCCTCGATGTTGTCAGTTACGCTTAAGTTAGGAATGCATATTCACTCAAAGTTAAGAATAAAAGTTGCGTTGGATTGCTTGGCCACTATTTTCAAGCTTCGGTCTACCCCTTAACAACAATATGCTAACATCCACATCTATAACCCACTGCACGAAATCATTTGTATTCATATAATTACTTGAAAGTGGAATAGAACTATTAGATGACCATAAAGAATTCTGCAAGGAATAAAAAATGACAGATAATAGTAAGCCTGGCCTAGCTGAAACATATCAATTTTTGTTTTAACGTATCAAAGTATGGCTGATTTCAAAATATAAACTTGATCAATTGAATTCCCCCGAAGTAAAGCAGAATCCTAACATTTACCCTTATCCTTATATCAGTCAGTCCATGAACAATAACATATACTAGTATTAAAGAACACTTCAATGTGCAGGACCAAGAAGAAAATAAATGCAAACTAAAGATAACAAAGTTTTATCAAAAACTACCTTAAATTTGGCAGGTTCAACTAGTTGAAAAACAACAGTATCTCCTTCCAATTTCAGAACTATGGCAAACCTTTTCCACCCACCACTGAGTCCACGATATTGAGGCAGATAATTGGCTTCGTATTGTTCTCCAGTATCTGTCTCGAGTATTATAACAGTACGGTTTTTTACTGGTATATGCGCCCTTCAAAAGGGTGGAGGAAGTCTCTGTGACTCCACCAAATGAACCAAGTAAGAAAACACCTCAAAATAAGCATATTAATTTCATCAGAATAATATATAGTTTGTCACATTTGGCTAATGAAAAGGCCTAAAACATGAAACATGAAATTACTTAAATTGGATTGCTTTAGATTCAAAAAAGGACTGACATTCAAGAATGGAGGGAGTAGTTTTTCACATTTGCCTAATGAAAGAGCCTAAAACATGATTTGAGGTACTAACCAAGATGAAACCACCAGAAACATTCGATTTTACATCACTTTTACGGTAGTCGGATGTTCAACATTTATCTTTGAGTGAATTTTTCTAGCATGAACAAAATTATATTTCCTTAATCAGGGATTATTACAATATTTTTCTCATCAAGAAAATCAAATTAATTGATATATCTCTGTTTAAATTACATACGAAGATCAAGATTCAAGAATTTGCAAAATTTCATCATTTAAAACAAAAGAAATCATAACCCACCCGAGATAAACGTATGTATTTTCTCCTAATCTTGTCAGCCAACAATTTCTTTGGCTTTCTCTGCAAAAATGAAAAATGAACAAACCCTAATTTTGAAAACGAAAATAAAAAGGGACAGGGGAGAAAGTTACTTGCCGCAGCGAGGATTGACGGAGAACAGGGTTCGCGAACCGGCCGAGCAAAGAAGCTTAGTTTTCCGAGCAGGGAATCACTTCGCCGGTTGTTTTTTCGAGCAGGGAATACCTTTTGCGGGGGTTTTTCGAGCAGGGAACCACCGGTGAGAGGTGAGGAAATTAAATAGACTCTTGCTAGAGTACCACCGGCGACGGGCGAGACCACGCGGCGACGACCACTGGTGAGAACCACCGGCGAGACGCAGGGTAAGCCGAGAGAAGAAGAAGGGAGTAATGAGAGTGGGATATTCGCTGCGAAATTGGTCATGAGGTTTGAGGTAGAAATGTTTGGTCTGAGTTAAAGTTGCAGCGAAAAAAATTACAAATATGTTATTGCAGGGGGCTTTTACCATGTACGCTGCAAAATAAAAGGTCTATTGCAGGGGGATTTTACTATGTACGCTGCAAAAATCTCTTTTGCAGGGGGCAATTAATTTGTACGCTGCAACAACCCTTTAAAGGGTTTGACCCGCGTTGACCGACTGGTTGTTGAAGCGTATTAATACTTGTACGCTGCAACAAGGGGGTTGCAACAGGGGTTTTTTCTACTAGTGGTGGTTCGTGAGCAATGGGCTAAGTTTTTTACCAGAAAGTATTTATTATTGGCCTGAGCGCGTTTGATCGAGTTGGCTTAGATGTTATAGAACAATATTTTGTATTAAAATGTATGCGTACGTTGAAATTGGAACGTACATATATTTAAATGTATTAGTACGTGCACTTTGGTTTTGGAATATATACAAAACTACAGTTATTGTTTATATATTTGTTATACAGGTTGTGATATTCTATTATTGTTATGACAGGTTTCTATATTTGGTGCAAAGTCCCTAAACAAAATTAGAATTTTCCCGCCAAAAGTGCTTTGTTGCAGCGTACATATATATGTGTACGCTGCAACAAGGGTCTAAATTTTGGCAAATTTTCAGACTTGTTGCAGCGTACAAATAGATGTACGCAGCAACAAGTGGAGTTTTTTGCAGCGTACACTTCTTTGTACGCTGCAACAAGTCACTATTTTTGCCAAAATTTTGACACTTGTTGCAGCGTACATGCATATGTACGCTGCAAAAAAGTACTTTTTGCAGCGAACGTTGTACGCTGCAACAAGTTCAGACTTGTTGCAGGCCCCCCAGTTGCAGCATACGATGTACGCTGCAACAGGGGTCTAAAAGCCCGCTGCAATAAGGGTTTTTTCTACTAGTGATATCATCTCCAAATCAGAACCATTGTGTACAAATCATATCCATATTAGAACTGATATGTCTAGATCATAACTGATCTATCTAGATCATGTCTAGATTTATCTAATATAAGGAATAGATAAATCATGAGCAAAGTCAAATAAATAATAACAATATTATAAATTCGTGTAATATTTGTTTTACACGTAAGTCGTTTAATATTAATAAATGTAGATTTTTGTTTAAACTTAATTCTGAAAAATTAGATCAGATCAGATCAGATCAGACCAGATCAGATCAGAAAAAATAAGTTCGGATCAGAAAAAATAAGTTCAGCTTAGATCAGACCAGATCAGATCAAGAGAAATTAGGTGAACTAAACGGGGCCTAAGTTTGTCTAATTTGGGTATATATGCAATATCATTACAATTGAGAATCAAATAGAATTTTCAATTTTTATTCTTATGTGGCACCTTAGATAATAAAGTGTACATAGTGAAATTCTGAGTTCATTGTTTACTAGTAAGGAAAGTGTTGGGTGAGGAATTGAGAAGTACATGCAGGTCATGAGCAATAGCATGAGTAGTCTCATTAAACTTGTCTAGCTTGTTTCTTTGGCTTGCGTATTAATGGTCGTAATAAATGTGTATATGTTGATTGACTAATCAGATGGTGTTGCACTAAGTATACACATGAAGCTTTAGATCAGACTAAAGTTGAATCATTCATGCCAAATTGTTGATTGATTGAGTTCGATCTGATTGTTGGTGGTAAGAACAATGAATTGGTAAAGTACATCTAAAATCAATCTCTTTGTGTAGAGAAGTTATGTTGTAAGTCATCTATCGTGTATACTAGTCAATAAAGTTTATTGCGACTCTATCCAACTGGTGTTAAAAGAGACTGAGAAGGTATGTCTCAAAAAGTTGTGTGTGCTAGGAGTTTGAGATTCTAATACTTGATTTTTTTTTTCTTGACTAGATGATGCCTTTGCAGTGAAGTAAACTTGCTAGTTGATTTCCAACATTCATGTTTGAGTGGTCGTGATTTATCACCTAGGAGTTCTCATATTCATGAACGGTCTGACGGAGTGACTCGGGCACCTCGAAAAAAATTCTTTTCGTTGACAGTGATAGTGATTGTGGTTGGGTTTTGGAGTTTGGGTTCGCGCTCGGTTGGGGACAGATTTGTCATTTCATACTGGACAACATAGGTTCCCTCTATGATACGTCGACTTTCACTGGTTTTTATGTCACGTATTCGGATAGACCGGGCGATGACTCTTTTATACTTCTCTTTGAAGTCTGCAAAGAAAATGAGTATTGAAGTTCCACTACAAAGATGATTTGTTATTGGTGGATCTTGCTAGTCGAGAAGTCAAGTGGTTGCGATAATTATTGCATGATAGTTCGATGTGGGGGTTGGTAATTCCTCCGATTCTCTATAATTTAATTCACTGCCTTGAATGTGCAGCCAGAAATTATGAGCTTTCTTAAGGTCAAAACACTATAGTGTGAGACGAGAGCTAGCAGTGAGCGTGGTACTCCTCGTGGAGTATAGATGCTAGACAAGTGAATAACCACTCAAATATTCATATGAAACATGAACCACTATTTGTTTGTGTCTAACCCGTTGAGGGCAATGAGTTATAAAATTCATGCATTGATCCATCCCTTACGGGGTGATGACGAGTTAAAGCTTAAGGCTCTGCATTTGTTTGGCCTAACAGACCTAGACCTCCTGTTTGGATGGTGTCGTGAGAAGTTCTGGTGGATACATTGCTTTATGTGTTAGCTTCATAGACCTGATTGGCCTCCCTATTGGACTGAGTCACGAGATAGTTTAACGTGAACACTGATATTTATGATTAGCCTCATAGACCGAGGTCACTCGTGTTATTGAGGATGAGATATTCTGGTTGGTTCTCTTGTATCTAGCCTCATAGACCGAGGTCACTTGTCTAAGATATGTCATGAGATGTTCTTGTAGATACAATGGTTTCTTTGCTTAACCTCATAGACCGAGAACATTCGAGTTAATGGTGTCATGAGAAGATTTATATAACTAGCCACCCAAACATAGGCCACTCGAGTTAGTGGTGTTGTGAGATGGCCGGTGAGTTGTATAGATGGAAGGTTGAACTTAAATGTTCTTAATGTTCGTGGAACACCTGCAGTGAATGCGAAGGGATGACCTCCTTCTATGAGTGATGGTATATCTCTCTAGAGCGTTCACTAAGAATCCCAAGATAGCGACCATGTTATTTATCGAGGAATTGCTCAAGCTCTTATGGCAAGGTACGTGTTGTCTGTTCACTTTAGTAGTCTGGGAGTTCAATCCTTTGGACACTCTCTAGATCATTGAACACCCCACTCCACTTTGTGTTACTTTAAACCTTAGGGTACTAACATTTGAGTACTAAGTCTACAATTTACTGCTAAGTATCTCTAATTCTCGTATTTTTGGCATTAGTGGGGAAATGTAGGTTGTAATGCAAAAGGTTAAGTATTTCGTATAACATCAAACTTCCTTTTGCAATGTCAATGGAGTCCGCAGCCAAGTTGTGGCCATACCTTGTTCCCGTAGCCAAGTCGTGAACTTTGCTGATTGTGAGAAATCTAATGCAAAGTAATTAGTGCAAAGTTGGTTTCCTATTCCTACGAGATATTTGGTAGAAGTTTGGAAGCTAATATAATTCTTTAAAAATCCTATCTTTCCTTATTGATAAGCTTTGGTTAGGGGCCCGGGGTTGTCGAGGAGTATATACTTTGCCGAATTTCCGTCAAAATACATATACACAAAATTATTAACCCAAAACAAATATACCAAAAACACAAATCCTAAATCCTAATATAGATCTGAGCGCGCAGTTCTTGAGCAGTTACACCTTTTAAGTTTGGTGCACGAATTTGAAGGAGAGTTGTGTTAACCTGCGGGGAGAATTGAAATTCGTTACAGCCTGTATCGATAGTGGCGAAATTTGCTTCCAAGTCAGTGGCATTCATACCTCGACGCAACTATTTTTCCATGTGATCTATAATCCGCTAACATAATATATGACTATTAATTATTCATAAATTTTTGGTTTCAACATTTATTTTTTCTACCTATTAAATTCATATATACCACACCAATACAAGACTTGAATCTATCATTCAACAAAGTCGTGTGGCAACTTGTTATAGCGGATGCAAAGAAAGAATAGATAACGCAATAAATAACGCAGAGAATTTATGGTTCACTAACAATGTGTTAGCTACGTCCACGGGCAGAGGGGAGGAAAATACAACTAGGTTATGACCTAGAGATTTTATATATTACTCTCTAGACAGATGCGGAAAAGCCCAGAAATAAGCCCAAAACAAATAACCCTAATCCAAAATAACTATTAAGGCATTATCTAACATTCTAACACAACTAAATTACAGCTTCCACTAGAGGGGTCATTGTAACTTCCATCTAATCAAAGGGGTTCAGTAGGCAGTAAAGTAAGAAAGTAAGAAACCCAAAAACTCACGTGTAACTGGGTGAGGAATAACACTCATTTTGTCGTTACATACTTGAATGAATGTTCTTCATACGCTAAATCGCTAATCACCATCGTACGGAGTATATACATATTACGAGTAATTACGTTGGTATAACCTTACACGTACTTCTGGAATCTGGATGCATTCAGCTGATTAATCCTACACATTTCACCACTGCTTCCCAGATGTTGCTTCTCACCTCATTCCTCATTTCTATGTTTTTGTTTCTTCTTATATTTGTCACTATAAATACTCTCATTTTAACCCTTTTAACTAACTCATTTTCAGCCTTTTTCTCATCATTTCATTCTCTCTACAAAGAACACATTGGTTAACCGTATGGCGCCAAAGAGGGGTTTGAGTGGTGGTGTTGGTGAGGACAACAACAATGACAACCATGATGATCACCAACTAAACATACAAATCACTGTCTTATGTTCACTAAGTAAGTTTTCCATCTTGTACTCCCTCGGCCCAAATTTAACTTTAAATATACTAATGCGACAACTAACTGAATTAAATATTAGCATATATAGAGTACTTTAAGTTGACATAGTTTCGTTACTTATATTTGGTTTTAAATATATTTGACGGGGCCTTGAAACTTGCGTACCAGATATTTGTTCAAAGACAAGTCATGGCTGCAAAAATATTCTTCCCACTTGGAGAACATATTTCGGAAAATGGTACAACTCTTTTCTTTCTTTGTGCTTTTTTTCATTTATTATGTGGATAATGTTTGAATGAGTCTAGGCGTCGTTGAATATACCCCTATGCTACCGGCCAATATTATACTCTTGCCCTTTTATTTTTAAATACAGTGGTATACGAAGTATGATTTTGATAGATTATATGTACACATTCTATTCTATTATATTTTGTAATTTACATTACCAACCCTAGCTAAACCCTAAACTGTTGTATAGTGACATTACGCTTAATGAGAAAATACGGCAAATATTTCTCACAAATTTTAATCTTTGCTAAATTGGATTTATATATGATTGGTTTAGATCGGATTTGCCTAGAGCTTGACACTGGCCATGCTAGGCAAGTGGACCTCTGCTCGAGTAGGCCGCGCCTGGAACGTAAGGCTCATGCACGACCCAGTCCACGAGCCTGGATGGGTTATGCTCGACCTAAATTTCAAAGTACTTTTCAGATTTTCTATACTTGGTTAAAAACTTAAAATAAACATGCTTACTGATAATAAGTGTGTGTCACGTGGCATAACATGTAATACAAACCTGCCACGTTACCCACTCAATTAAAAATATTTTTTTGACGGGAACTATAAACATTATGAACGACAATAAGAATGTTTATTACTCCCTCCGCCCAAAAATTATAGTCATGTTTTCCAAATCTGACGTCCCAAAATTATAGTCATGTTTCTAATTTTGGCTATTAAGGTCCCCATTTTCTCATGTACTATATTAATTAAAAATGCATTGAAAACCCCACCTATGTACTCCGTACTATATTGCACTTTTCTATATACTATACTAGATTTTAGCCCGTGCGATGCACGGATTCTATTAAATTGTTAAGTTAAAATAAAACTCATATATATACCAATTTTACATATTAGATTAGATTAATTTTTGATTTTGGATTGTATTTCATGTTAGATTTTTTTTTTTTTAATTATGAGAGTGTTTGATTTTGGATGAAATTGTATATGCATAATATTAATAATTAATTAATAAAAATATCTATGTGGCACACTCAACTTTTTTTAATTCAAAATTAATTTTGAAATCTTATTTTTCATTGGCCGAAACCATTATATTTCCTACGTGGCGCTCTAATGTTGGATTAATGTTTGATTTTGGATTGAATTTTATTTTATTTTATTTTACATTTATTTTTTAATTATTAGAGTGTTTGTTTTAGATGGAGTTGTATGTATTAGCAATTACTTAATTAAAATATCTACGTGACACCTATTTAAATATCTACGTGGTACTCGATTTTTTTAATTCAAAAATAAATTAGAAATCTTCTTTTTCATTGGCCGAAACCATTAGTAATCCTAGGTGGTGCTCTAATATTTCAGCAAATATGCCTCCTATATATATATATATATATATATATATATATATATATATATATATATATATATATATATATATATATATATATATATATATATATATATTAGATTCTACTCCCTCCGTCTCTCTTTGTTCTCTACGTTTGGTATTTTTCACGCGTTTTAACGATTAATTAATTTGCATCGAGATTCCTCAATTTTTTTATTTAAACAAGATAAATTACGTTTATTTATAATGTTTTCACTTTTATCAAAATTCTGATATTGAAAAATGAGAAAATTTTAATGTCCCAATGGAAAAGTGTGAGAGATTAAGTGACCCAATAAATTTAATTGGTTAAAATAATAATTGGGCATAAATTTTGATAGAATACTAAATCATTTATGTGATAATATAAAAGGAAATGTAAAGAACATTTTAAAATACCCAAAAAGGAAAACGTAAAGAACAAAAAGAGACGGAGGGTGTTGAAGGAAATAATGCCCTTGGTCCAAGTATGCATTCTATGATAAGTCTAATAAATGCGGTTCAGTATTAATTAACAAGTTAATAATTCAGTGAGATCAAGTGAGCTGAATGCCTAGCTAGAGGCCGCTTCAGTTCAAGTGGAATTAATGATATCAATCCACAGCTTACTCTTGACTGAACCCGTAGGGTCACACAAATAGTACGTAAACGGATCAAGTATCTAATGGCTTTAGATACTCCATCTATGAATATTCGGAATCGATGGATCTTGGTTTCAGTGGGAGCTGAGATCGTCACAGGCAAGAAATGAATACTCCGGAAACGATGATATTACCGGAAACGGAAATATGGATCGTATCGGAAATATAAATATTATCCAAGTCGTAGATGTTGCCGGAAACGGAAACATGGTACGTATCGGAAAATATTATCGGAAATGGAAATATTGCCAGAATCGGAAATATTGCCGGAAACGGAAATATTGTCAGAATCGGAAATATTATCGGAATCGGAAAATAATTCCGGAAACGGAAATATTAAATATTTGTTCAAAACGGAAATTAATTCCGGAATCGGAAATATTAAATATTGTTCGTATCGGAAATGAATTCCGGAATCGGAAATTTAATCGGAAGCGTATCGTACGAATAAGCATCGGACGAGGCCTGCCGGACGAGGGCCCAGCACGAAGCCAGGCCATCGCCCAGCAAGCCAAGCGCGCCACACGAACAGCCAAGGCCACGCCAGGCCCAGCGCAAGGCCAGGCCCAGCAGGCCGAGGCAGCGCGCACAGCGCGCGCAGCGCGCGCAGGAGCTACGTGGGCTTGTAGCTCGCGTAGGCCTCGCTGCGTGGGCTGCTGCTCGCACGCACGCGCATGGGCGGCCCATCGTGGCTGCCGTGTGTGTGTGCGTGAGTGTTTGTGTTCATGCACGATTCCTAAAACATGCAGAGTTCGGTTAATGATTAAATTCCTAATTCTATTAGATAAATTAATTAATTAGAGTTCTTGTAGGATTCTAGGTTTAATTAATTTGTATCTGAATAGGATTCCAATTCCCTTTCCATACCCCTATAAATATGTGGCCTGGGTTCACAATTTATAACGAGTTTAAAAAGTATTCAAAGTGAGTTTTTGAGAGAAAAATTCAATCACACATCTTGCTCAAAAGTGCCGAAAATTCTAGTACCTTAAGGGCGATTCTAGTTGGTCAATCTTAAGGCGGATCCGGACGTGCTGTGGACTATCTACGGAGGGACGACACTTGGAGTCCTAAAGACTTGTTCTTGTTCGGTTCGGGCGCAGCTAGGGAGGGCACGCAACAAAGAGTATGCATCTAAATTATGCTATATGATTATGTGTAAATAATATGTATTCCTGGGTTAATGGTTGTTTCCGCATGATTTATGTAATATCATATGTATCATAGCCTAACAGTGGTATCACGAGCCCCTTATTATTTTCATAATCTAATTTGCATAAACATGGTTAAATATTACAAATTTGCAAGAATTAAAAGGGGTGATTAATTTTCGTAATTGTTAATTAATTGCAAATTGCGTTTATTTAATTATACGTACGCAGTTTTTCGGCAGTTTCTTCGTTACTCATCCAAATCGAGTGATTTTTGTGTCAATTCCGCATGTAAAAGGCATTCTAAAATTTTGACAAAAATAGTACTTTTCTGCCGAACCCAGAATTCTCAAATTCGAAGCCTAACTATGACTTTTCGAAGGTTTTAGTTTTTCGAATGCAAAATTTTGTAAATTTAAGATGTTAAATTAAATATTTGCGATTCTTGTTGATAAATCTTGAATTTTTGATTGACCTACTGTATATGTTTAACAAGTTTGAATGCCTAGCCTTGTTAATTATGCAATCTAATTTGTAATTATGATTAATTTGTTGAAAATTAGAATAATTTAGAATTAATTTGATTTTCATAATTAATTATAATTTAATTAGAAACCTATGATTAAAAACCACCATAAAAATTGTAAATTTATGATAAATTTTAAATTTTTATGACCTAGACTTGAATCCATGTAAATCGGAAATCAATTGAATAATAAATTTTCGATTTTTCGCCCTAAAATTATGAAATTAATATTATTTATTAATTTGTCATTAATTTTAAATATAAATTTTAAATTTTTATGCGATTCGTTCATAAAACTTGCACGCACAAAGCAATGGACGCTTCGTGTTACCCTTAAGGGGTGTTGTATAGTGCGGGCATGCGACGACGAGCAAGGGAGCTCGTCGCCCGTGCGGCACGAATGCAATGAGCAAGGGCGTAGTGCACGAGCACAAGGCAGCAGCCCTGCCTTGTGTCGTGTGCCACGAGCTATGAACAAATGGGCATGGGCGAAACGCAAGCCAAGGCAGTCGCGTGTGGACAGCAAGCGAGCTGCGCCACAACGCGCACTGCCTCGCGCAAGAGCGCGCAGCCTCGCGCGCAGCGAGCGCAAGCTCGCGTGCCACGAGCGCTGCGCCCAGCGTTGCTCGCACGCACAGCGAGCGATGTCGCGCGCCCAGCGAGCGATGGCTCGCGCGCACAGCGAGCAATGGCTCGCGCGCACAGCTAGCAATGGCTCGCGCGCACAGCGAGCGCTGGCGAGCTCGCACTGCGAGCGATGGCTCGCGTGCGACGAGCACTGGCGCGCGCGCAGCGAGCACTACAGCGTGCGATGGCTTGCGATTGGTAGAGCAGCAGCTATGCGACGAGCGCATGAGCTGCGCGCATATGTCCAGCAATGGCTGTATGCGTGCGGCCCATGGGCGTGCAATGCGTAGGGTGTTTGCGTTACGATTAGATCGTTTTGAATGTTTAATTTGAAAATTTCAGTTCATGTAATTTTAATTAATTTTAAAATTAATAATTTAAATTATTTTCTTGGATTTTAATTTTGAATATTGTAATTATAATAAATTTTATTTATTCTAATTATTTTACTAAAATTAAAATTATGAATTAATTTAAATAACGACTGAAATTAAATTAAACTTTTTGGATTCAATTATAAATTTATATGAGCTTTAAATTTTAATTAAAATTGTATGTTTCCGGTTAGACTAGAAATACATTTTTATGTTTAAAATTAGTAAAGCATATGAATTTATTGGTTTAAGTGGGAGCGCTTTTTAGTCATAAACTCTTGATTAGGTCTACAAATCCTTAAGGTTAAAACAACTTGATTAGAATTAATAAGGACTGAATAATTGGTAGATTATTGGTGCCCTTGATTAATTGCTGCAAATATTTACGTGATGCATGATGTGTTTTACTAACCAGCTAAGTGGGCCATTCATGATAATGAATGGGTGAATGGTATATATTGTATATGTACTGTTTTGCAGGTTATGAAGTGACTAGTATGGCCCAAATAGGATAGAAAATATGGTCTGCGTACCATTAATTTGAATGTAATTGGTCTAAAGTACCAAAGTTATTTTTCAATTCAAATATGGTCTGCGAACCATCAAATAGTTGTAATTAGTTATAGCTTATCCTATTTGAAGAAAATGGTGCCTCCCACGGAGATTTTCAAGACGGACTTTGAAGTCAAAGCTTCAAGATGAAGTCGGGCCATACTAGATCACATTTATCTTATGCATGTTTTAAGTTATTTATTGCTTTTAAATATGTCTTAAAATGCATGAGATCAAAAGCTTGATTATGTTGCATGATTAAGGATTTTAGTTCACTTAAAATCTAACCAACATAGTAAGAGCCTTAAGTTCCAAACTTAAAAATTGAGTTAAAAGGTGCCATGCCAAAATATACACTTGCTTGGATATCCTTTACATCAATCTAGTAATAGTTTTCGCTCAGCGAGGTGTTACTTATTGGTCCTAAAGGGGCAAGGTACACAAATAATTGTGAGTACATGTTAGTTTTGGTGAAACTCAACGATATAAGTAAGGAGTCCTTTTATGTCGTGGCAAAATCGATAGGTTTACCTAATAAGTTCTTAGACGTACCTATCAACCAAGAGTAGTTTCTAGACTATTAGCAAAAGGCTTTTGCTTACCTAAGATGTTCTAGGATTAAGTCGACAAACTGTGCTTAGTTCTTCAATGATTTTAGGATCTTGGAATCATTTTATTCACACCTGCCGGAACACATAACTTGAATAAAATGCTTAATAAACATTGAATTATGCATGTATGCTAGAATTTAAGTTTATTAAGAGAAACTGTGAATGGTTATTTATTTGTTTATTCTTTTCAATTGTAGTTTTTAATATGGCAAACAACAATTCATTCAACATTCGATCAATTCTCGGAAAGGAGAAGTTGAACAAGAAAAACTTCCTTGACTGGCAAAGGAACTTGCAAATAGTTCTTATGCAGGAAGAAAAGGAGTATGTCCTAGATGAGGCGATGCCCGAAGCTGCAGGCGACGGGGTCACTCAGGCAGCCCTCAATCGTTGGATTGATGCCAACAAGGATGTGAAATGTCTAATGCTCGCCACCATGAGTGCGGATCTGCAGAAAACGTTCATCAACTCAGATGCTTTCACAATCATCAGTGAGTTGAAGAACATGTTCCAAGATCTGGCTCGAGTCGAAAGATTCGAGACTCATAGGCAAATTCTTGAGACCAAGCTTAAGAAAGGCGAGCCCGTAAGTCCACATGTTCTCAAAATGATTGGACTCATTGAGAATATGAGTCGGCTGGATCAGCAATTTTCTCAGGAAATGGCTATAGACACCATCCTCCATTCTCTTCATAGCGGGTATGATCAGTTCAAACTGAACTACAGTATGAATAGTCTGGACAAAACGCTCACTGAGCTTCACGGTATGCTGAAGACCGCTGAAAAGACGCTCAAAAGTGATAAGCAGGATGTGCTTATGGTGCGTGGGGGCAAGTTCAAGAAATCTGGAAAGAAGAGGAATGCTAAGAAAGGTGGCAACAAGGCCAGCCCAACTAAGCAAACTGGCGCCAAATCTGTAAAGAGGAAGGTCAGTCAACCCACTTCTGAATCTGAATGCTTCTACTGCAAGAAGAAGGGGCATTGGAAGAGAGATTGCTTGAAGCTAAAGGAAGATCAGAAGAACGGAACAGTCGTTCCATCTTCAGGTATTTTCGTTATAGACTGTATACTTGCTAATTCAACTTCTTGGGTATTAGATACAGGTTGTGGCTCACACTTATGTTCCAATCCACAGGGACTAAGAAGAAGTAGAAAGTTAAGCAAGGGTGAAGTCGACCTACGAGTGGGAAATGGAGCACGGATTGCTGCATTAGCTGTAGGAACTTACTATTTGTCGTTGCCCTCCGGGCTAGTTTTGGAACTGGAAGAATGTTTCCATGTTCCAAGTCTTACTAAAAACATCATTTCAGTTTCTTGCTTAGATGCTAAGGGATTTTCCTTTTTAATAAAAGACAATAGTTGTTCGTTTTATTTTAAAGAGATGTTTTATGGATCTGCTAGATTAGTCAATGGACTTTATTTATTAGATCACGACAAACAAGTATATAACATAAATACAAAAAAGGCCAAAAAGAATGATTCAGATCTCACCTATCTGTGGCATTGTCGATTAGGCCATATAAACTTGAAACGCTTAGAAAGACTTCAAAAGGAAGGAATTCTAGAACCATTTGACTTAGAGGATTATGGTAAATGCGAATCATGTTTACTTGGCAAAATGACAAAGCAACCTTTCTCTAAAGTTGGAGAAAGAGCAAATGAACTATTGGGTTTAATCCATACAGATGTATGTGGACCAATGAGTACAAATGCTAGAGGTGGTTTCAGCTACTTTATCACTTTCACTGATGACTTCAGTAGGTATGGTTATGTCTACCTAATGAAGCATAAGTCTGAATCCTTTGACAAATTCAAGGAATTTCAGAGTGAAGTAGAGAATCAATTAGGCAAGAAGATTAAGGCACTGCGGTCTGATAGAGGCGGTGAATATCTGAGCTATGAATTTGATGACCATCTGAAAGAATATGGAATTCTATCAGAATTGACTCCTCCTGGAACACCACAATGGAATGGTGTGTCGGAACGAAGGAACAGAACCTTGCTAGACATGGTCAGGTCAATGATGGGTCAGGCCGAACTTCCATTAGAATTTTGGGGACATGCACTAAATACAACTGCACTCACTATAAATAGAGCTCCGTCTAAAGCTGTCGAAAAGACTCCATACGAATTATGGTTTGGAAAGCCTCCAAATGTGTCTTTTCTTAAGATTTGGGGATGTGAAGTATACGTCAAACGATTAATTTCAGACAAACTTCATCCAAAATCTGACAAATGTATCCTTGTGGGCTATCCAAAGGAAACAAAGGGGTATTACTTCTACAATACATCTGAGAACAAGGTGTTTGTTGCTCGAGATGGTGTCTTTTTGGAGAAGGATCACATTTCCAAAATGACAAGTGGGAGAAAAGTAGACCTCGAAGAAATTCGAGTCGAACAACAAACTCTAGAGAATGCTCAAGATGACATTCAGGATGAAACTCAGAGATCTTTAGAAGAATCTGGTGAGAATCATGGTCAATCTAGAAATGTTACCCCGCGTTGATCGCAAAGATATAGATCTCAACCGGAAAGGTACTTAGGTATTTTGACGAACGAGAGCTATGACGTTCTATTACTTGAAGGTGATGAACCTGCGACTTACAAAAAAGCTATGACGAGCCCTAGCTCCAAGCAATGGCAAGAAGCCATACAATCTGAATTAGACTCCATGTCTGAAAACCAAGTATGGGATTTGGTCGATTTGCCAGATGGCTACCAAGCCATTGGAAGCAAATGGGTTTTCAAACTGAAAAAGGACAAGGATGGGAAACTTGAAGTTTTCAAAGCTAGATTGGTTGCAAAAGGTTACAGGCAAGTCCACGGTGTGGATTACGATGAAACCTTTTCACCAGTTGCAATGCTAAAGTCTATTCGGATAATTTTAGCAATCGCTGCATATTACGATTACGAAATATGGCAGATGGATGTCAAAACTGCTTTCTTAAACGGCGTTTTAACAGAAACTGTGTTTATGACACAGCCTGAAGGTTTTGAGGATCCAAAGAATGCTAAAAAGGTATGCAAGCTAAAGAAGTCAATCTACGGATTGAAGCAGGCATCCAGGAGCTGGAATATACGTTTTGATGAAGCAGTCAGTGACTTTGGTTTCATCAAGAACGCAGACGAATCTTGTGTATACAAGAAGGTCAGTGGGAGCAAAATTGCCTTCCTAGTATTATATGTCGACGACATATTACTTATCGGAAATGACATTCCTATGTTGAACTCTGTCAAGATTTGGCTTGGGAAATGTTTTTCGATGAAGGATCTAGGAGAAGCACAGTACATATTGGGCATCAAGATTTACAGAGATAGGTCTAAAAGGATGATTGGACTTAGTCAAAGCACTTATATCAATAAGGTGCTTGATAGGTTCAAGATGGCGGACTCCAAGCGAGGCTACCTACCCATGTCTCATGGAATGACTCTAAGCAAGACTCAGTGCCCAAAAACACTTGATGAGCGTAGACGAATGAATGGGATTCCATATGCATCATTGATTGGTTCAATAATGTATGCTATGATATGTACACGCCCGGATGTTGCGTACGCACTCAGTGCTACGAGCAGATACCAGTCAGACCCAGGAGAGGCGCATTGGACTGCTGCCAAGAATATTCTGAAGTACCTGAAAAGGCACAAAGATGACTTCCTGGTCTATGGTGGAGATGATGAATTAATTGTTAAAGGCTATACGGACGCAAGTTTCCAAACCGACAAAGATGATTTCAGATCACAGTCTGGGTTTGTCTTCTGCCTCAACGGAGGAGCAGTAAGCTGGAAAAGTGCTAAGCAAAGCACCATTGCGGATTCTACAACTGAAGCGGAGTACATTGCTGCACATGAAGCAGCAAAGGAAGCTATATGGCTAAGGAAGTTCATAGGTGAACTTGGTGTAGTCCCCTCCATTAAAGGACCAATAGCCCTGTATTGTGACAATAACGGGGCTATTGCACAGGCAAAAGAGCCTAGACACCACCAGAGAGTCAAGCATGTACTTCGTAGATTTCACCTTCTACGAGAGTTCGTTGAAAGAAAAGAAGTCGAGATAAGCAAGATTGGAACTGATGACAACATATCAGATCCATTAACTAAACCTCTGCCGCAGGCGAAGCACAACTCGCACACTGCAGCTATGGGAATCAAGCATATTGGAGAATGGCTTTGATGTCTCTGTTTAATGTTTTAAAGTTTTAGAGTTTAAATCTTTGTAAAACATTATTGGTTAATCATTCACAATAAATGAAAAGAATTCATTTTTCCATTTAATTTGTGGTTTATTAAATGATGAGTCCCTTCAATTTGACGATATATTCAAGATAGACTGTCAGGACCAGTCCTGTGACTAAGAAATGTCTATCAAGTGAACTTGAATGTCAAAGGTTGAAAATGGTCCCTAATCGGAGTTTTCTATAAAACTGGACGCATAGAAAACGTTAGACGATTAGAATGCAAGATGACTAGTAGTTTTGTTTCTTGAACTATGTGGACATGGCAATGTCATAATCATTTGCATAGATACTTACTTTGGGAAGACTAGTATCGGACAAGACCTATGAAACTTTACTGTAAGAGATGAAAGTCTGTCATAAGTAAATTTCATTAAATTATTAGACACTAAATCCTCAATACCTGAGTGATTTGAGATTACTTGTTTGAGAACTGGTTGCTTTGACGTTGACCAACCGTCGCACCGTAAAAGGAGGCTATAAAGGCAACGCTCAGGTAATCACCTATCAAACGAAGTCTAATCTCAAGATCGCAAGATTGGGATTGTCCTCCCATAAATCGGGATGAGATGCTTAAAAGTTGTACAAGGCCACTCGGAGAGCTAGAAACTGTGAAATGCATGGCCGTGCTCGGATGAATCATAGGCTATGATTATCTGTTTATTTGATCAGTTGAACTCTGAAACCGAGGAACACCTCTGGACATAATAAGGATGACAACTCTTACCTTATGTTCAAGAGCAAGCATCGAGCGACAAAGGAATTAGGAAATGCACACTTGTCCCTAAGGACAAGTGGGAGACTGAAGGAAATAATGCCCTTGGTCCAAGTATGCATTCTATGATAAGTCTAATAAATGCGGTTCAGTATTAATTAACAAGTTAATAATTCAGTGAGATCAAGTGAGCTGAATGCTTAGCTAGAGGCCGCTTCAGTTCAAGTGGAATTAATGATATTAATCCACAGCTTACTCTTGACTGAACCCGTAGGGTCACACAAATAGTACGTAAACGGATCAAGTATCTAATGGCTTTAGATACTCCATCTATGAATATTCGGAATCGACGGATCTTGGTTTCAGTGGGAGCTGAGATCGTCACAGGCAAGAAATGAATACTTCGGAAACGATGATATTACCGGAAACGGAAATATGGATCTTATCGGAAATATAAATATTATCCAAGTCGTAGATGTTGCCGGAAACGGAAACATGGTACGTATCGGAAAATATTATCGGAAATGGAAATATTGCCAGAATCGGAAATATTGCCGGAAACGGAAATATTGTCAGAATCGGAAATATTATCGGAATCGGAAAATAATTCCGGAAACGGAAATATTAAATATTTGTTCAAAACGGAAATTAATTCCGGAATCGGAAATATTAAATATTGTTCGTATCGGAAATGAATTCCGGAATCGGAAATTTAATCGGAAGCGTATCGTACGAATAAGCATCGGACGAGGCCTGCCGGACGAGGGCCCAGCACGAAGCCAGGCCATCGCCCAGCAAGCCAAGCGCGCCACACGAACAGCCAAGGCCACGCCAGGCCCAGCGCAAGGCCAGGCCCAGCAGGCCGAGGCAGCGCGCACAGCGCGCGCAGCGCGCGCAGGAGCTACGTGGGCTTGTAGCTCGCGTAGGCCTCGCTGCGTGGGCTGCTGCTCGCACGCACGCGCATGGGCGGCCCATCGTGGCTGCCCTGTGTGTGTGCGTGAGTGTTTGTGTTCATGCACGATTCCTAAAACATGCAGAGTTCGGTTAATGATTAAATTCCTAATTCTATTAGATAAATTAATTAATTAGAGTTCTTGTAGGATTCTAGGTTTAATTAATTTGTATCTGAATAGGATTCCAATTCCCTTTCCATACCCCTATAAATATGTGGCCTGGGTTCACAATTTATAACGAGTTTAAAAAGTATTCAAAGTGAGTTTTTGAGAGAAAAATTCAATCACACATCTTGCTCAAAAGTGCCGAAAATTCTAGTACCTTAAGGGCGATTCTAGTTGGTCAATCTTAAGGCGGATCCGGACGTGCTGTGGACTATCTACGGAGGGACGACACTTGGAGTCCTAAAGACTTGTTCTTGTTCGGTTCGGGCGCAGCTAGGGAGGGCACGCAACAAAGAGTATGCATCTAAATTATGCTATATGATTATGTGTAAATAATATGTATTCCTGGGTTAATGGTTGTTTCCGCATGATTTATGTAATATCATATGTATCATAACCTAACAGGAGTATCATATAATTTATTCCACTTTTTCATGTAACTCAATCATCATTTGTACTTTATTCCACTTTACGATGTACTATAGTTCATCTACAAAAGGTCTTGCATGCACAAGGTGTACAGTAAATTTATTGTACACCAACATAACTTTTACCCAGATTTCTCTAACTTTTACCCACTTTTCTCTAACTTTTATATTATTGAAAAAAAGTTAATAGATAAACATTTTAAAGGGTTAAATAATTAATTTTATACATTATTAGTGATTAATTTTTTATAAAAATGAAAAAATTATCACTACAAAATAGACAACTTTAAGCATTTTACGTCAACTTTAACTTT
Organism: Spinacia oleracea; assembly: GCF_020520425.1. Taxonomy (NCBI): domain Eukaryota; kingdom Viridiplantae; phylum Streptophyta; class Magnoliopsida; order Caryophyllales; family Amaranthaceae; genus Spinacia; species Spinacia oleracea. The sequence goes on from NC_079490.1 coordinate 16,408,588, forward strand.
GGTGTACAATATTTATCGTACACCCCATGTAAATAAGAATATGGTTTCATCTATACCTAGTCTATACCTAGTCTATACCTAGTATTTAAAAAGGAAAACCATAAGTTATTAGAAGCCATGTGGCATCTCATTATTAGAAGCCATGTGGCATATCTCCTTTTATCCATCATTTTGTTTTGTTGTTTTTTCAATTTTTCTTTATTGTTTCTATGTTTTACAACTTCTATTGCCTCTTCCACTCCATTTTTCTTATTCAACATCAAGTTATTAATAGTCTATTATACTCATTAGTCTTTTCCACTCCATTTTTCTTATTCAACATCAAGTTATTAATAGTATATTATACTCATTAGTCTCTTCCACTCCACCACTTTAACATCCAATGTTTATTCATCATTATAACTTTTAATATTTTTTCAATCTTTAAATTACACCTCTATTTAATTCATATGTTACCAAAAATCACAAGTACTAACTAATTAAAAGTTCAAAAAATATCTAAACAACCAATATACAATCGCCCGTTCTTTGAACAGGCTCAAAAGCTCATTTTTATTAAAATACGTGTTTTTTATCCAACGGAACTATAAATATGGGCACGGATGGAGTATAAAGCTTAGAACTCGAGACCACCGAGAAATAAGATACAAAATTTTCCACCTGGTGTATATTTTTAATTGAGCTGTTGTCATACTCAAATATGTCTAACTTGGTTGGAAAGATATTTATTATTGTTTGGTTAAATGGTTGTGTTCCGGTGTTGTAAAGATGGAAACAATGGGCTTCTAATGAAGGCCCTTTCGTGTGTGTTGAAGATCTTGCTTGATTGAATGAGTTGAGTCCGAATTCACCTGCACAAGAGCAAAGTCACTAGCCTCGGGGGTGTTTCCGAGGAAAGCCCCTCCGATGCCTAAGTAAGAACGATGCTCGGATTCTAGAGAGAAGTTCTCTAGAAGAGTAGTCTTAAGGCGATAAATTGGACGTACCTTGAGGTGTGAGCCTTGGCGGCCTATTTATAGTGTTTGCATAATAAATGCCCATAGGTCATTTATTGCTATTGGGCCTTGGGCCTTAATGGATGACTGACTAGCCATTGGTAGGTTTGATGCTGTTGTTTAGAGCCATTGGGCTTTAGACTTAGTGGCCCAATTGAGAATCAATTGGGAGCCCAAACAACATGCCCCCCAGACCCGGTCCATTTAGAATTAAATGGGTGGGTTTCCAGTTGTCAGAAGTCCAAAAGTTCCCTCTCTTTTTTGAAAAGGGATGATTTGCATTGATGACAAGTGTTGGGATTTGCATTGTGTCGTGGAGATCGTGGATTGAAAAGAAGTTGATACGCTTCCCTTTTCTATAAATACTGGGCGCTAAACTTCCTTCAAACTTTACTTTCTCTCTCTTTTAGACAAACTTCCTCTCTTTTCCGGCGATCGCGGTTTTCGAGTTTCTTCAGATCTACGAAATTCAGCCAGCTTTAGACTTCGAGAACTTGTGTCGTTCGTTTTGTAGGCGAATTCCGCTTCGGAAAAAGGTAATTTGTTTCTGAATTCTCCTTACTTCTTCGTTCTTTCTTCTACTCCTCAATCTAAACCCTAGACCGAGAATTCGCGACCATGGCAAAGAATAAGGGCAAAAGTAAGTTCGTCGTTGGCTCCTCTAGTAAGAGGGAGGATGTGCCTTCGGGAAGGGTACAGAAAACTTCAAGGGGTTGGCCTTCGGAGAGGCCGGTGGAGAAACGTTCGACTGGTTGGGACGCTTTCAAAGATGGTGATGTTGGCGGGTTTGGCGTGTCTGAACGCGCTACTTCTAGTAAGAAAGCTGGTTCTTCGGGTGTACGCCGTCCTTACCCTGAGTTTCCAGTTCATTGGACAGAAGCTGATCCGAAGGGCAAGTATGCCCCGATCTTGCATGAGACCACCAAGATCGATGGTCCGTTGGAGAAATCGGTTAGTGGTGACTGGTTAGGGGAGGCGAAGCTGGGGAACTACCATCGGAGGGCCGAGGAGCTATACGGAATCCAGCATGCGTTGGGGTACTGGTGTGAACTTCCCGATCAGGAGCGTCCTCGGGTGACTCATCCGCCGAGGGGGTTCATCTCTGTGTACACTCATCACTTGGAGAACGGTCTCCGCTTTCCCTTGGATCCGTTCATTTCCGAGCTCCTGGTGTCGTACAACATCAGTTTGGCCCAACTTACACCCAAGTCTATGAGGCACATCATCGGATTTAGATGGGTGTGCGACTTCGTTAACTTTCCCTGCTCTGTCTCCGTTTTTCGGGATCTCCACGATCTGTCTTTCAACCATGCTTCCAAGGGTGATGGGTATGGTTGGTGGACCATCATCAACAAAAAGTCCCGAAGGAGAGGGGAGCCGGACTATATTACGGCATACCCTTACCTTAGCTCTGACCATAAATGGAAGACGGAGTGGTTGCTTGTTCGCGTGCCGACGGATCCGAAGCACCCCAATTTTTATCGCCCTCCAAAGTGGTTTGTGACTCCTGATCCTGACATGGGGGGCGTGGCTGCTCCGGATCGGAACCATCAACACTACGTGGATCTCCTCCATTGGTTCTTGGCTCGGGAGGATAATTATAAACTGCCGTCTAGCTGGCTCCCGAACCTTAACTACATCTTGCGGGAGGACATTCTTGCTGTTGCCGGTCTCAGCAGGATTTTTGACAGGGGTAGGTGTCTTTCGGCTGGGACCGTGTTTCAGTGAGTTTGTCCTCCTCTTTTTTCCTTCGTTTTACTGATTGTTTTGTACTTTGTTTTTGCAGAGTACGGCTTTAGCTGCCTTGATCCTGAGATTTTGGGCATTTCTTTGGATCTGAAAACTATTCACGACTCGGCTCCTGATTACAAGTTCGGGAAAGAGAATCCTCGTAATCCTCGCCTGAAGGATTACGTGTTGTCTCCTTCGGGTGTTGCTCGGATATCCGAAGTTCGAGCTGATCCGTGGGATTCTGCCTCCTCTCCCGAAGCTGTTCCAGTGAAGGTCGTGCTTCCTGTTTTGAGGACAACTTCGGATCCGGTGAGTGTTTCTATCGGCTCGGTTTTTTTTGTCTTTTCTTTCTCTTTGGTTGGCCGTCGGCTAACGTCTTGGTCCTGGACCATCTTTCTAGGGTCCTGCGACTGACGCTGTGCCGCGTGCCGTTCCTTCGGTTTCATCCCCGGCTCGGATAGATATCTCTTTATCTAGGAACCGGGTACTTCGCCTTTTTCCTTTATTTTCCTTTATCTTCTTCTGAATTTACTGATCCTTTGTCTCCTTTTCTTAGGATCAAAGGAAAAGGAAGGGTAGCACTCTTCTGAAGTCTTCTGCGCATCTGAAGAAGGCGGAGGTTTCTCAGTCCTTGGAGAAGGTATTTGCTCTGACTTAGGACCTTTCTTGTAGTCCGTTTTTTTTTCTTTTCCGAAGCTGATCTTTGAACGCTTGTTTGGTAGGAAACGGCTTCGGAAGACATGCCTCCTCCTAAGAACCTTCTTCACTTCATGCCCTTGCCAGGGCAGAAGTTAAAGAGCGTGGTGGTTGCGGAACTACCACCCGTGGATCAACCGCTGGCCGAGGAATATACCATCCCTTCTCCGCTGAAGCCGTCTACTGCTTTAGGGATCGAGGTCCAGGATATCACCAAGGTGATGGAGGCGATTGAAAACGACTCTGTTCCTGGCTCGGATGTCCCTATCGTGGCCGAGGAGAAGAAGGAATCTGCTGACGTTCCTCTCGAAAGAGAAAGAAGTCCAGATAAGGAGATGGTGGATCTCACAGGCCCCGATGTTGAGATTCCCGAGGCTGAGAAGGATGTTCTCTCTGCTGAAGAGGAGCAGCCCGAACAGGGTCTGACGAGAAAAAGGCGTCATTCAACTTTGGGGTCTACTTCGACTTGGGCCCTGGACAGGTTGATCCATGCTGACCCTTGCTCGGATGTTCCGCTGAAACGGATCCCCGAGGAAGTAAGGGAGGCGATGGCTCGGTTTGCTAGGGCTCCGGTTTTGGGAGAGAATCCCCTGGCTCATGTGGGATCTTTAGTGGGTCCCGAAGCTGCTCGGGAGAATCTTTTTCGGGCCAATCCGCAGTGGAGGGTTCCTGGAGCTGAAGAGAGGAATCCGGCTATGATGGCCCAGTACTACCTGAATGAGGTAAGTGTTGGATTGCTCTTTGATTTGTGTCTTTGTCTTATGTTTTTCCTACTCTTTCTCATCTTTCTTTCGCTCCCAGGCTGTCTTCTGGTCCTCGTTCGCTTCCGAGTGTAGCTCGGTTGAGGAGAGACAATTGAGGAGATATCAGGAGGCTTATGCTCGTGATATTCCTATCTTGGACCAGAAGGCTGGGCAGCTCCTCTCCGAGCTTGTGGAAGTCAAGCAGTTGTACCTTAAGTACAGTCGCGAGGCTAGAGCTACCGCTGAGCAGATCGGGGCCGAGGTTGGTAAGCTTACCTTCCGAGTCGAAGAGGATGCTGAAAAAATAGCTTCCTTCGACAAGGAGAAGAAGGATATGGCCGCCAAGTTTGCGAGCGAACTTGAAGAAAAAGACAGACTTCTCATGGAGATGACGTCTAAATTTGAGGCGGCTGATAAGAAGAGTAAGGATGCGGAGGTGAGGCTTCAGCAGTTCGTCAAGAATCGGGAGATGATTCAGAACCAAGCTGACAAGGTGCCTGTTCTTAAGCTGACGATCCGAGAGAAGGATGAGACCATTCGGAAGTTGGAGCAAGAGCGAGCTGACCTCTATACTGTTGATCAGTGTAGAGAGCAGTATTGGAATGGTATCCTGGGTGCTCGGCGCATGTTTGCGAAGCACATGCCTCATTTCCCTTGGAATGAGAAAGTTCCTCTCTGGATGCGGGCCCAGGATTACTTGGTGGAATGCCAGGCTGACCGAGACGAAGCTGAAGCCGAACGCCAAGCTGCTCTTGCAGTGGCTCTGGCCCAGAAGGCGGATTCGGAAGGTGACACTACTGCCGGGGGTTCTTCGAAGGATGCTCCCCTAGGGGCTGCTCCTGAGACTCCCAAGAGTTAGGGATTCGGGCAGTCGTCTTCTTCAGAGTCGGTCGGTTCCAGTTGAGGACTTCCGAATGTGTGCTTGCCTTTCCCCCTTTTGCCTCGGCGCTGCGTTGTACTTGTTTCTTTTTGCTTTTTAGTACTTCGGTAGGCCGGTATTATCTGTTGATGGCTGCCGATTTTAACTGTTTCATTTTCTTTTCAATTTTTGAGGGTCCTCGGGTGTGTCCCGAGTTGGTTTGATGTATTTGTACTTCCCCCGAATATTGAATAAAAAATGAATGTTCGTTACTTAGCTGTCTCTTTTCAATTTTTTTTTGTGCTTTCCGAAGTTTTAAGTCTGCCTTTGAACTTGTAACTCTCGAGCTTTTCTTTGTGGACTTGCTGAGGGATCCTTTGATCTGTAGATCTACTAAGAGACTCTTCAGTTTTGCGAGTTCTTCAAATCCATAGATCTGCTAAGAGACTCTTTAATTTTGCGAGTTCTTCAAATCCGTAGATCTGCTAAGAGACTCTTTAATTTTGCGAGTTCTTCAAATCCGTAGATCTGCTAAGAGACTCTTTAATCTTGCGAGTTCTTCAAATCCGTAGATCTGCTAAGAGACTCTTTAATTTTGCGAGTTCTTCAAATCCGTAGATCTGCTAAGAGACTCTTTAATCTTGCGAGTTCTTCAAATCCGTAGATCTGCTAAGAGACTCTTTAGTCTTGCGAGTTCTTCAAATCCGTAGATCTGCTAAGAGACTCTTTAATTTCCAGACTCTTCAAATCCGTCGATCTGCTCAGAGGTCTGAATTGTTCTTCCGATCTCTTGTGGTTCGGAAACCTGGGCAAGAGATCGCTAGTCTGCCTCTTAGTTATGACTTTGGCGATCCGTGGATCTGAGCCGAAGTTTTATAACTTGATTCGAGCGACTGTTTGTTGCGAACAAGGTTTATCTGGGTATCGCGAATCCGAGGATTCTAGACGATTCCCCGAAGTGTATGATTTGGTCATTTCTTGCATTTTATCAAGGAATGGGCAAAGTCAACCTGCTTTTAGTCTCGGATTGATCAGATCCCAGGCTGCATGTATATATAAAAGGACAATGAATTTGAAATATAGAGATAGGTTTAATGAAACACATGGCGCCAAACGGCTTTCCTCTTCTCATTAAACAACTTACTTGGTTTACAGACAGAGATCATACAAAATAATTCTTGAGAACATCGGTATTCCAATTGTTCTTCAAGATTGTTCCATCTAACTATTTCAGCATAAACGTGCCTGGCCTTTTTTCGGAATGGATGATGTATGGTCCTTCCCAGGTGGCTGAGAGTTTGCCATGGATCCGTCCTTTCTGAACCGAGGCGGCGTTTCTGAGTACTAGATCGCCGACTTTTAGGGGTCTGGCGTTGACTCTTCGATTGTAATGCTTGTTGACCCTCTGCAAATAAGCTGCGTTGAGTGTCCTTGCATCGTTCCGAGCTTCATCTAGTAGGTCGAGAGCTTCGGACAGAAGTTGGTTGTTGCTTTCTCCTTGGAGTCCATCATACCTGTTGTATGCCTGGATCCTCAAGCTTTCTGTTCCGATTTCCACAAGGATGACAGCCTCGGATCCGTATACAAGGTGGAACGGTGTTTGCCCAGTAGCTTCTTTCTCGGTGGTCCGAAGGGACCATAACGTTCCGGGTAGCTCTTCCAGCCACTTGTTTTTGTCATCCTCGACTCTTTTCTTGAGTGCGTTGAGGATGAGTTTGTTTGCAGCTTCAGCTTGCCCGTTGCTTTGTGGGTGGCAAACTGCCGAGTAAGCTAGGTGTATGCCGAACTGTTTGCACCATTTTTGCAGCGGGGTGTTGTCGAACTGTTTCCCGTGGTCGAAGACCATCAGTCTTGGTATGCCGAACCTTGTGATGATGTTCTGCCATATGAACTTGCGGACCTGAGGTTCGGTGATGGAGGAGACAGCTTCGGCTTCGATCCATTTGCTAAAATAGTCTACTCCTACAATCAACCACTTTTTCTGGTTCGTAGCTGAGGGGAAGGGACCAATGATGTCTAACCCCCACTGTGCGAATGGTAAGGGATACAGTGTTGATTGTAAGGTTTGAGCTGGTTGATGGATAGCTGGTGCGAACTTTTGGCATTTCTCGCATTTCCTTGCCATCTGCTTTGCCTCGGAAACCATAGTGGGCCACCAGTATCCGGCCCGAAGGGCTTTGTGTGCCAATGTCCTGCCTCCGATGTGGTTTCCGCATATTCCGAGGTGGATTTCTCTTAGGATATAGTCAGCGTCTGCTGGACCCACACATTTTAGCAGTGGAGCGGAGAATGATTTCCTCATGAGCTCTCCTTCGGCGTCGATGATGAACCACTTGTTGAATCTTTTCAGCTTTCTCGCCTGTAGCTTATCTTCGGGAAGTTCTCCCCTTTCTTTGTATGCAATTACTGCGTCCATCCAGCTGGGTTCGGTACGTAAACTGCATACTGTGGGGAGTGGCAAGTTAATGCTTCTCTCTTTGTGAACTTCCACGTGGACCGACCTGTTTAGGTCGATGAGTGTTGAGCTTGCGAGCTTTGACAGTGCGTCTGCTTGCGTGTTTTGTCCTCGGGGGATGAGAATGACTTCAAAGGATCTTAACTTTGACGTTAAGGATTTAATTTTCGCTAAGTAAGCTGTCATGCTGGGCCACTTGGCCTCATACTCCCCTCGGATCTGGTTGGCTACAAGCTGGGAATCGGTTTTGAGGCAAACATGCTCGGCCTCCAGGGATAAGCAAAGCTCTATCCCTGCGATTGCGGCCTCATATTCGGCCTCGTTGTTAGTTGCTTTGAATCCGAACTTCAATGCATACTCTATGCTTTTCCCCGTTGGGGGGATTAATACAACTCCTGCTCCTGAGCCGTTTACTGTGGAAGATCCGTCAGTGAAGACCTCCCAAGTGCTTTTCGTATCATCCAACATTTCTTGGTATGAGCACTCGGCCAAGAAGTCTGCCAACGCCTGTGCCTTGATGGCGGTCCTGGGCTGATATTTGATGCCGAACTCTGATAGTTCAAAGGCCCAGGCAGCCAATCATCCTGACCTCTCTATTTTGTCGAGTACTTTCTCGAGTGGTTGGTCGGTCAGTACTGTGATCTGATGGGAGTCGAAGTATGGCCTCAGTTTTCGTGCAGCTACCACCACTGCATATGCAACTTTCTCGATGAGCGGGTACCGAGTTTCGGCGCCTGTGAGTATTCGGCTGGTGAAGTAGATTGGCTGTTGCTTCTTCTCTTCTTCCCGAAGAAGCACTGCGCTGACGGTTCCAGGGCTGACTGCGACATATAGATACAGGGTTTCCCCCTCCTTTGGTCTAGCCAGTGTCGGCAGTTGAGCTAGGTGGGCTCTGAGTTGCTGAAAAGCCTCTTTTTGCTCCTGCTCCCATATCAGCTCGGGGTCCACCTTCCTCGGGACCCCCTTTTTCTTGACTGGTTCTGCTTCTCCCCCGGGGAGGCTCTTTGGTTTTAGTGCTTTGAAGAAAGGGGCTCCCTTGTCCGAGGCTTTTGATATGAACCTTGTTAGTGCGGCTAACCTGCCGGTTAGCCTCTGCACGTCTCTCTTGGTCCTCGGCTCGGGTAGATCCAACGCTGCTTGGACTTTGTCCGGGTTCGCATCGATTCCTCTTTCGCTCACCATGAATCCGAGGAACTTCCCTGACTTCACCCCGAAGACACATTTTTTTGGGTTCAGCTTCATGCTGTATTTCCTCAGATTTCCGAAGGTCTCTGCCAAGTCTTTGACATGGTCTTCCTCCTTAATGCTTTTTACGATGGAGTCATCCACATAGACCTCGACGTTCCTCCCTTTCTGGTCGGTGAAGACGTGATCAACTAGCCTCTGGTAGGTAGCGCCAGCATTTTTCAAGCCGAAGGGCATCATTTTGTAGTTGAACACTCCTGCGCTCGTGATGAATGCTGTCTTCGCCCTGTCGTCGGGGTGCATGAACACTTGATGGTAACCTGAAAAGGCATCCATGAAGCTGAGTAGTGCATGGCCGCTGGTGAAGTCAACCAATTGATCTATCCTCGGCAGGGGATAGCAGTCTTTGGGGCAGGCTCGGTTCAGATCTGTGAAATCCACGCACATTCGCCAAGAGCCGTTTGCTTTCTTGACCATCACCACGTTGGCCAACCATTTTGGGTACATGCATGGCTCGATGAATCCGGCTTCCTGCAACTTTTTCACCTCTTCGGCGATGGCTCTGTTTTTCTCCGAGGAGTAATTCCTCTTCTTTTGTTTGATTGGCCGAGCTTCAGCGTTGACGTCCAGCTTGTGACAAATCAGCTTCGGATTTATCCCTGGCATATCTGCTGCTGACCATGCGAAAATGTCTTTGTGATCCCTGAGCAGTTGGATCAAATCGATTCGGAGCCCCGAGCTTAGGCTCTTGCCTATTCGGACGCTCCTGTCTGAACCCTCCTCGAGGAAGATATCCTCCATTTCTTGATCTGGTTCGGGAGATAGGGTTTCGGGACGGGCATCGACCTCTGCAGGAGATAAGCTGCTCGTGCCTGCCTTTCTCCTTTTTGCCTCGTTCTCCTCTCCTGGAGCATCTTTCTCCGCCTCGGAACCGTCTCCTAATTTGGGCTTTCGGACGGCGGTGTGGCAGGTTCTTCTTGCAACCTCTTGATCACCTCTAATTCGTTCGGCGAATCCTGCGTCCGAGACGTATATCATCAGCTGATGGTATGTGGAGGGGACTGCTTGCATCTTGTGAATCATGGTTCTTCCCATGATTACGTTGTATACGGAGTCGCAGTCCATCACCAAAAATTCGTCCCGAAGGGTTTTTGCTGCTTGGCCTTCGCCCACTGTGACTGGTAGGGTGATCTTTCCTCGAGGGATAGCTGCGGATCCGTTGAATCCGATCAGGGGGTAACTGACTTTCGTCAATGCTTCCTCTGACTCCTCGAGGATCAGTTGCTCGAAGCAGTTTCTGAAGATGATGTTGACGGCACTTCCTCCGTCGACCAACACTCGGTGTACGTTGTGGTTATTGAGGTCCATGGAAATGACTAAAGGATCGTCATGTTTGTACTGGACTCCGAAGCAATCATCGGCAGTGATGGTCATGTTCGGGGGGCATGGTTGGTTGTCTCCCACTGCGCTGAAGTTGACTCGATGGGTGAGAGCTCTTAGGTGTTTCTTGCTGGCCTGGCCAGACTTCTGTCCCCCGAACACCACTAGGATGTCATTCTTCTTGTGCCCTGTTGTTTCGTAGACCCTTTTCTGGGGTTGCTCGTGTTGTTTGCCACTTGCGGCTTTTTCTTTTTCCTCCCTTCGGTCTAACAAGTATTGCTTCAGATAACCTCGGCGAACGAGGTCCTCAATGTTGTCTTTCAGCGAGTTGCATTCTTCGGTGTGGTGACCGAAGTCATCATGAAACTCGCACCATTTGTTCTTGTTTCTCCGAGCTGGGTTGGACTTGAGCTTCCCAGGTAGTTTCCACTTTTCATCATTTCTGTTGAGGCTAAAGATTTCCTTTCGGGGCAGAGTTAGTGGAGTGTAGTTAGTGTACTTGGGTTCAAGTTCACCCCTTCTCCCGTCTTTCTTCGGGCTCATTTCTCTAACTCCTACTTTCTCCTTCCCTTTCCTTGAGCTGCCCTCGGGCTTGCTCTGGACATTTTTCGTGTCTCTCGGATCCTTTCAACCTTGCAGCAGCTTTGTTAAACTCTTCGGTTCTGATGAATGCATCAGCCATTTGGAGCACGTCGGCTATTTTGGAGGGGTTTTTCATCGAGAGCTTGTCACGGAATTTCCCTTCCTGGAGCGCGTGCTTCAAGGCGAAGATGGCCACGTCTGGCTGCAAGTTTGGTATGTTTGTTGATTCCTTCATGAATCTGGCCATGAATTCTCTTAGACTTTCGTCTCTTTCTTGTTGGATTGAGGTCAGTTCTGCTGTGGTTCGCTCGGGGCGATTGTTGCTCACGAACTGTGTGCAGAATCTCTTTTTCAGCTTCTTCCAGCTTTTGATCGATCCCTTCGGCAGCGATCTAAACCACTCTCCCGCCACTCCGGTTAGCGTGGTTGGGAAATATTTACACCAACATGCTTCGGAGTAGGGGCTCAAGAACATTTTCTGTTCGTAGGAGATGACATGATCCCTCGGATCTGTGATTCCGCTATATGTCAGGTGTGCTGGCAGCCTCACCTTCGAAATTTCTTCCATGATCAGCTCGTCCGAGAAAGGGGATGACGTGGGAGTCATGATTCTTTTCCCGAGTCTAGCCCTGATGCCTTCGTTCGCCGAGGTTCTGTGATTAGAACGTTCGGGCGTACGATGGGGGCTAGGGGTTCGATCATGCCTCCTGTCTCTTCTTCTTTCTCGGCTACTGACCTTGGGTCGTTCGCCAGATCTGCTTGATTCGCCTACCCCGAGTCTCGTATGGATCGAAGGTCTTAACCTTGAGTGGACCGAGGGCCTCAACCTGCTGAGCACCGAGCTTCGGATCCGAGTGTTATGAGTAGTCGATTCGCTTTGGAGAGCTGTTGGAGTAGGCGATGGTCTTGCAAACCAGTCTGGTTGTTGTTGTGCCCTTTTTTGGGTGTCCCACGTGCTTTCCATCCATCTCGACGTCAGGTGTGTTCCTGTCAAGGGAGGGAGCTCTCGTTCGGGTCTGGACACCTCTACACTAGGCGGCTCGTTCAGCCTTCGCCTGGTCCTCCTCTCCTCTCTGCGGTCTTTTGCCAATCCTTGCTGCTTCTCATTGAAGAGGAAGTTTTGCATGATGGTCATGACCGCAGTGAGCTCTTCCCTAGTTGGAATCGGAGGTCCTGCGTTTGTGGCGGTCGTAGCTCTGCTTGGCTGTGACCTCGCCACCGATTGAGGGTGCTCCTCTTCGTCAGATTCCGAATCTGACCGCACTATCATATCGTCATCATTGTTGTTGACAACATCATTAACCATTTTGCAGAAAGAGGTGGTTAATGTCTTTCAAAGGCTTTGAAGTGTTCTTCCCCACAGACGGCGCCAAATTGTTCCGGTGTTGTAAAGATGGAAACAATGGGCTTCTAATGAAGGCCCTTTCGTGTGTGTTGAAGATCTTGCTTGATTGAATGAGTTGAGTCCGAATTCACCTGCACAAGAGCAAAGTCACTAGCCTCGGGGGTGTTTCCGAGGAAAGCCCCTCCGATGCCTAAGTAAGAACGATGCTCGGATTCTAGAGAGAAGTTCTCTAGAAGAGTAGTCTTAAGGCGATAAATTGGACGTACCTTGAGGTGTGAGCCTTGGCGGCCTATTTATAGTGTTTTCATAATAAATTCCCATAGGTCATTTATTGCTATTGGGCCTTAGGCCTTAATGGATATCTGACTAGCCATTGGTAGGTTTGATGCTGTTGTTTAGAGCCATTGGGCTTTAGACTTAGTGGCCCAATTGAGAATCAATTGGGAGCCCAAACAGGTTGAATTTGTTATGAATAGGCCCGAGAGGGAGTAGACGATGCTGTTCAACGCTCTCCCCTTTTCAATTTCATTTCCAATCCCAGGTCAGTTTATTTCTCTTTGTTGATAATTCTTGACACTAATCCACCATTCAATGAAACGGGGAAAAATTGTTGTCAATCGACTCTAATTCGGCCTATTTAATTGAATGAGTTTGAGGGGTTGACCTATATAACATGCTTAATTACATATTTTGAGAAATTCTTAAACAAGTAAACCAACTTTTCACTGTTTTCAGTGTCTGATTTTGTTGTGTCGTTGATTTAATTCAAGTTGTTCCTTGGCATTTCAGTATATTAATACATTCACAGATAAAATTACAGTTTATTACTCTAGACTTTTTAATTAAATCACTAAATGGGTTACTCATTGTTTAGCTCAAAATTATCAACACTAACCCGCTTACTTTGTGTTCGGTTTGTGATGTGTTGCCATCTCAGGGCCAACCTGTATCATCTATACTTCCATTAAACACTATCGGTTCCTAAACTGAATAAGAATGAATGTAATTGTTAGCCATTAACCCAGGATTTTAATGGTAACGATAGCGACTTAGGGATGAACATCATTTTCTTTCTGCCTTTCTGGTGTTATTTTGCACTCTTATGATACCAGGTGACAGTTTGTAAAATTAGAAGCTATTAGGCCATTTAGTCAGTTTGGGTTAAAGTATCCTTGACTTCATTCTGTTTTTACTCCTTAAGTTATTTATATTACAGTTTTGGTGTATAATGTGGCTCTAAATTCACTTCATTATGTCATAGGTCATTCCCAAGTAGGATTGATCCATCTGAATCCAGACAATTTAAGCTGCAGTTTGAGGGAGAGTTACCTCGTACACTTTTTACTGGAAACAGGATAGAAGCTGAGGGGCCTTCACCTGTGAAAATACTGTTACTTGATGCAGTTTCTGGACATCCAATTAAAGATGGTCCCTTATCATCAAAAAAGGTTGAAATTGTGGTTCTTTAGGGTCATTTCAAGGCTGAGCAACTAGAGGAATGGACAACGAGGGACTTCTGTACACATATGGTATCGAAGAGAAATAATAAAGGATCATTGTTGGTTGGGCAATGTGTGATTGCTTTGCAAAATGGGATTGGTTTTGTTGATAATGTTTGCTTCACGGATAATTCCAGTTGGGGAAGAACCAAGAGGTTTAGGTTGGGGGCTAAAGTTGTAGCCGAAGAAGACCAAGTGAGGGAAGCAGTGAGTACTCCTTTTCAAGTGAAAGATCGTCGTGGGGAGAGTAAGTACTTCCCCTTCCTCTTTTATATTGCATTTCCATAAAGCCATTGCTACTCTGTGTGGTGCCTATACTTTCTCAAACTATGGTCAGTACTAAATAGGATTTGCACTAAGCTTTTATGATCTGGTAATGGGAGATAGATCTTCACAGTTCTGCAAGTGTTTTTTTATACAGCTAGTCATTTATTTGAATGACACAAGCAAGTAGCAATCCCTTAATCAGTTCAGACTAGTTAACGAAAGAATGCATAATTTGAACTGTTCAAAATCTTGTTAATTAATGATGGATTTATAACTTAATTGTTGCTTTCAATAAGGTTGTTGGTTTGTTGCTATGCTAAGTGTCATAAGATCACGATGTTCACCCTGTATATCTGCATAACGTAAAGCGGTGTACGGAGTACTATTTAAGATATACTTCGTATTAATGACTGATGATTACATGTTCTGCAGTCTATAAGAAGCACGACATTCCATCTCTAGACGATGAAGTTTGGCGTTTGTGCTGTGTAGCAAAAGATGGGAAGATCTGCAAAAGATTGGAAGAAAATCAGATTTATAAAGTGAAGGATTTCATCACACAGTATCACAACAATGAATCCTTACTTCGCAGTGTAAGATTTACTATTTCTCTATATCCTGGTGTTAAAATCTTGAATTCTTACTACAGAGTTGATTCTGAAGATTATTATCTGCTTTGTTCTGTGTCAATGTAGATTGTCAAAGTGTCACCAAACAAGTGGAAGAAGATCATTCAACATGCTACTTCCTGCTTTTCAGGAGATGATGCTTGCACAAATCCGAATAATTTGGCCCAAATTAACAACCCTATTGATATTGCTATCAACCCAATTACCGCTCCATGCTCGAACCTGCAGCAACTTTATGTAAATGGTAAGGAGCATCAACTCATATCTTGGTTACAATGTCAGTTTTAGTGTGTCATGACTCAGTGTATTTCTATTCCTAAAACTTCCTATTTGAGAAACTTCTAAACACCGTCTTTTGATTACTTTTTGTGTTTTAAGGAAAAATATTGGAAACTCTGTATTGATATTATCTTATATAAATGTGTTTGTCCATACAGATGAACAAATGCTTCAAATGTCACAGTTTCATGCAGGGAAGCATAGCCATCAGCTGGTTGACCAATCCACGGCTTTCGACAATTCCTTGCTCGAAGACACATATACAAGCTTACCTAATGATGTCCACCTTCCTTATATAGGTTACTCTATGCCATCATCTTCCTCCACTACGCTCAACGGGCAGACCTCAAGTTGGATTCCTGACCAACTAATGAGGGAAGAAGGCACAGGGATGCTCTCCTCAATCCCTGGTGTGAGTGTTAATGCTTCAGAGATCACACATCCAAAAATGGTGTAGAGGATGTTGTTTAAGCATGATGAAACTGCTATCAAAAAGCAAAAGTTTCAGCGTGTTACCCTGGCCTTGAATATTTAGAAGGACAGGAGGCAGGGAAGAGAGGAGTTGAAATCGACCTTTCCTTTTCTGTTCAGTTATTTTCCTACTAACTTTTTTTTTAATGATTGTATAAGACTCGATTGGTGACAATGACGATCTTCTACGATGATTCATGTTAGCCGACCCCAAAATATTCTGGGACTAAGGCTTTGTTGTTGTTGTTGTTGTTGTTGTTGTTGTTGTATTGTATAAGACTCGGTATGTTTTGATACATGAAACAAATATGCTCTATGTTTCCCGATGTTAACAAGTGTTTGCTAGTATATACGAAGTACAAGCTTTTGGGGATTTGATCTTGTTCTTTTGGCCCTTAACCTACTTAGGTTAGGTCATGGTTTGGGTCTTATTGGAACTTATGTTCTTCTTGTTAGGATTAGTTCTGAAGGATAGGGTGATTATAAGCAATATCCTTTCCATTTGGTCATGATGACCATTTGGGTTATTACTTCAAAATACCCACTATCTAAAGCGAGCGCCCTAACTCAGTTTTTGGCTGTGATGAGTAATTGAGTATGACCGCTAGCGCCATGAAATGAGATTGTCCCCAAGAATATTTGCATCTGTGTATGTTTTTTGTGTCCTTTATGTCGAATAGATTTATTAGAAGACCTTAGACTCTTTAAGTTACCATGTAGGAGTACCAAATTAATTTCAATAACTACACAGAAACAAAAACTTGAGAAATTATCAAATTATAAAAGGAACTAATTAATGAGCCGTTCACAAGATAAGAGCTTATCAAATTAAGCTGAAGGTACTTGTTAAGATCGACCTCAAGTCAACTAGTCAAGTTCGAGTTAAAATCTTGCCACGTCAAAGTCAACTCGAGTCGAGTAGGATTTGCTCAACTCGATTAACACATCTGGTTGTTAAAACAAGGCAAATAGTGAAAACAAAGTTAGGGGGTCATTAACTTCCATTAAAACCAAAAACAAATATTAAGAGGGTTCATTAGCTTCCAATCTTCCATCCACAAAAAACAAAGAATGTTGTTAGGGGGGTTCAAGACTTCAAGTAAAATAAGTAAATAACAAACCCAAGTAGAGACCTAATAAAGACCCTTTTTTCTTACCCTAACTATGTTAATATGGGATATGATAAATTGAAAATATGAGAGATGTCAGAGAGAGAGGTTGGAGAGAAATTCTCTCCAACTCAAACCAACACCGCCCTCAAGGCCATATTGACAGGGACCTTGCACTCTGTCCAGCAGCATCAACCGGCACGACCAAGGGGAAAGAGTTAACCGCCAACGCTGTCCACAAACCTCACTCAACCAAAACCCCCCACCAATGCACCCCATAGTAGCCGACTAGCCTCACCTTCAACCCCTCAAAACCCTCTTCCTAACAATGGTGCAAAGAAGAGCTTTAGAGACATTGTTTCTCTGGAGCACCCCCTTACCCTAGCCCTTACACAACCACCAAATCACTCACCATCATTACCTTACTCCACCAACAACCCTAGGGGATGACCTATTCTTGCCAGTTTCAAAAGAGAAATATGAGGAGATATCCAAACCATGGGTAAGTTCAGTCGTTGTCAAAGTGATAGGGAAGTCCTTCGAAAAGGAGTTCCCACGTAAGGAAATGCAGAGAATTTGGAAAATACAGTCAAAAGTGGAACTTCTCGCACTAGGGAAGGGCTTCTACGCAATGCATGGATTATCAGCAGAAACTAGGAGTAATGTTCTCGCAAATGGTCCATGATTCGTTATGGGGGCCCTCCTATGGACGAGAACATGGGAACCGTCCTTTAGACCATCCTTGGCCAAAGTCAACATGGGACCAATTTGGGTCACCTTACCAGAGCTACCACTGGAATTCTATACAAAGGAAATGTTAGAAGACATTGATCAACAACTGGGTACCCTAATTAAGGCCGGTGGACACACACTCGCTTAGAGGTGAAGCTCGAAGATTTGCAAGCTTGTGTGTGCTTGTATTGAAGGATACATGATGAGTCATATTTGTATAGGGTATTTTAGGCGCATTTAGGTTGCATTATTAGGCATTTATATCATTTTAGTTGCATTTAGGATCACATTTGCATAAATTATCGTTGTCGTACTCTATTACGCCCCGCTTGTGTTTTCTTAATGTTTCAGGTGATTTTACGGTCATTTGGATGCTTTCGGAGTGTTATGAGTTGATTTGGATGATGAACGGATGGAATGTTGACTCGAGGAATATTGCATATCTCTAGGGATAATTTTGAGTCAACAACGAAGCTAAACGTTATTTTTCTAAGCATCAAAACGGACAAGCGTTCACTCTTTTGATGATATCTCAAGTTCTACATGTCAAAATGAGGCGATTTTTATTGGCCTAGAAAATAGACTTCAAGAGCTTTCCAACGACAGGTCACACGTCCTTATAGGCATTGTAGAACAAGAGTTATGACATAAACAAGATGGCTCGACTATCCGATTCGCCCGAAGCCCAAAATGATGGCCCAATCTTCCCCTTGGGCGCGAAAACCAGCGACCCACCAGCGGGCCCGCTGGTTTCTCCGCCCAGCTACTTCCACGCTGGTTCGTTGCGTCGTTTCTCGTGATCGTTCAATTAAATGATAACTTATGTAATTATTATTTTTTTTCCTTTTTTGTTTAGAATTCAGGAAGCACTAAAATACCTCAAGGGAATTAATGTATTCCCTTATGCTTTATCTTTCGTGAACGTTTTTTCAATCCAGAGAACGCTTTTCACGTTATTTTCTATTCTCTCGTTTTCCATTGTTGAACCCTAGTTTTTCCATAATTCAATTCATCAATCTAAGGTATTTTTCATAATTTCTTTTGATTTAATTCTTTCTTATTATTTTCGTTTCTTAGATTAATTCGTTCTTTGATTATGAATCTCGTTTTTATTATTTATTTCATGCTTGTTAATTCAATTATGAGCAAGTAGTTTTATTCTAGGGCTAAGTAAGGGAAGCCATGTTTATACCATGATTGTTATGCATTAAAGTTTGTTAATTTATAGATCATTGCTTGAGTAATTCCAATTGATTTGTTTTAATTGTTGATTCATGTTATAGGCCAATTTCATGAGTTGATTATCTAGCTAATAGGAATTAGAATCGAAAGATCGTATTTTTAGAGGCTTAGTGCAATTGGCAATTCTGATTATGTTAGCGACCGTACTGGATATGTTGAATTGAAAGTGTTAAGACCCGACCGTAGGATTAGCATGTACTTTAATTACTCGGCTTAGTTTATTCATTTCCGAATTGATTTGTGTTCTTGGATTGGTATAAGCATGGTGAACCGAACAGACGCCCTAGACCTTTAATTCATCGATAAATTCTCATTTACATTATTGCTTTAGTTTCATTAGTTAATAATATCCAAAATCAACTTTCGTTATTGAAATAGTTCGTATAATTGGGCAAAAACTAATAGAACTTGTCTCCCTGTGGGATCGACCCGTATTTGCTAAGTATCTGCTAACAACGGACACCGTGCACTTGCGGTATCACTTTTTAATTCATCAAGTTTTTGGCGCCGTTGCCGGGGAGACGGCTAGATTCTATTAGTTTTAGTTTGATTACTTGAACTGTTTCCATTGTCTCATTGGAACTTTTAGTTCCAATTGAGGCAAATTTCACTGCGTTTTCTTGTCTGTTGTTTATGCCCAGGTCTGCTAGAACGGGTACCTTAGTTCCACCCGATCACGATCTTGGTAAGACTCTTCGACAACTCAAAAAGAAACAACAAAAGAAGAAGCAGTCAGGGGTTCAAGACTCACAAACTCCACCGAGTCACACGATGTCTAAATCCTTGAAATCATATGGGGTTCCTTCCTCAAGCAGTGTTCCGACTGGGCTTACGATGCCAACTATCGAAGCAGTCAACTTTGAGATCAAGCCAACTCTAATCTCCATGGTCTCACAAAATCAATATGGTGGCCATCAATCTAAGGAACCCACCAACCATCTGTTGAGGTTCAACCAACTATGTGGCACTATCAAGCATCAAGGGGTCACTCAAGACCAATTGAAAGTAATGTTGTTTGGTTTTAGCCTTCGTGATAAGGCTCAAACATGGTTGAACGATGTCAAGGAGACAGAGTGGAGTGCTATTTCACAAGCCTTTCTAGAAGAATTCTTTCCCCCCACCAAGACTGCTGAAATAAGACACAAGTTGACTACATTCACGCAAGAACATGGAGAGTCACTTCGAGAAGCATGGGATAGATTCAAGGATTTGCAGCGGTCGTGTCCGCACCATAACATTGAAAAATGGTTCTTGGTTCAGATTTTCTACCATGGTTTTCAAGATGAAACAAAGAACACGGTTGATTCTGCTGCTGGGGGTGTTTTTCTTCACAAAGAAGTGGATGCAGGTTATGATTTCCTTGCCAATCTTGCTGCCAATCACTATAGCACCACCAGAACCACATCTAAAAGGGGCAAGATAGACGTTGATGCTTATGCTCTATTGTCCTCACAAGTGGCAACCTTGAACCTAAAGATCGATGCTTTGAAGTCCCCTCTGTCTGGTACTCCCCCAATGAGTATCAATGCTATGTCTAGTGTAGCTCCAGTGACAACTTCTTACTGCGAAGTTTGTGGCATCCAAGGTCACTTTGGTCATGAGTGCTCTTATAGTCCGCAAGATACCACGCAAATGGAACAAGTGAATGCTTTTCAACAGAGGCAACCTGATGACCCATATTCTAACTCATACAATCCAGGTTGGAGGAATCATCCAAATTCCTCATATCGGAGCAACAATGTTCAAAAGCCTCAACCCCAGCAACAATGGTCACAACCACAGTTCCATCCACCTCATCCACATGTTGCTAGGCCTCCATTCCCACAAGGAGCCTCACATAATGCTCCCCCAGGGTTTAATAGACCTCCACACCAAGGCTATCAACAACAACCTCCTCAGATCAATGCTACTCTAGAGCCTAACATGGGTGATCTGTATAAGCTCATAGCGAATATGCAGAAGACCTCATAGATTGCTCAAAAGAACCACGATGAAAGCATAAAGGAGTTGAAGAATCAAAATAGAATGTTGGAGAACCAAGTTGCTCAACTCGCTGATACTTTGTCAAAAAGGCAACCGGGAAAACTTCCAAGGCAATCTACTTCATCTCAAAATCACACTAGAGAGAGTGCTTGTGCCATAGTTCTTCGGAGTGGTACTACATATGATGCCCCCTTGGTACCTACTGATTTTGTAGATATTGAAAAGGGGAGAGAGGAGGCTAGAAGGACTAAGGAAAGAGTCAAGGAGAAGGTTATTGATGATTCTCGCCCTTTTGTTCCTCGACTGCCATTTCCACATCGACAATATAAGTCAAAGGGTGATCATCAGTCTGGTGAAGAGGCATATGTTGAAATTAAGACTGTGGATGTAGGGGTTGAAACCCCGGGTGTTGAGAATGAAATAGAAAAGATGGAAAGCGGCAAGGAGAAGGTTACTGATTCTCCCCCTTTTGCACCTACACTACCATATCCTCACAGAATGCAGAAAACGAAAGTTGATCAACAGTTCGGTAAGTTCTTGGCTATGATTAAGAATCTTGAGGTAACGATTCCTTTCATTGATTTAATATCTCGGATTCCTATGTATGCAAAATATTTGAAGGAATTAATCACTAAGAAAAGGGATCTTGGTGGTGTAGAGAGAGTGGCTCTAACTGAGGAGTGTAGTGCTATGTTACAAAACAAGTCTCCCCCTAAATTAAAGGACCCCGATAGTTTCTCCATCCCTTGTCATATAGGTGCTTTATTTATTGATAAGGCTCTATGTGATTTAGGCGCTAGTGTGTCCGTCATTCCCCTCTCTATTTATAAAAAGTTGAACATGGGAGAATTGAAATGTACCACCATTACTCTGCAAATGGCCGACCATTCTATTAAATACCCCTTAGGTGTTTTAGAAGACGTCCCCGTGAGAGTAGGTAAATTCTATATTCCCGTAGACTTTGTTGTGCTTGACATAGCAGAGGAAAATCAGATTCCAATAATCTTAGGTAGGCCATTCCTTCATACTGCGGGGGCAGTTATTGATGTTAAGAAAAGGAAGCTAACCTTGACTGTAGGGGATGACAAGGTGACCTTTAGCTTGTCTCATGAGATGAAAAGTCCAATGCAAGAAGTGTCTTGTTCTTTGATTGCCCCTAATGCTAAGTTGCCTCATTCTTATTCTAGAAACTCTTCAAATAATGCACTTGGTTTGAAAGGGTTTGCAGGTGATGATGACCCTGGTGATGTAGTTGATGCTAGTCCAACAGTTGGAGCAAGAAGTTCGGTACTCCATGGCACAAAGTTCAAAGTGAACGACCAACGGTTGAAGCTATACACTGAAAAAACGTTCATCGGAAAATTGGAGACGATCTATCTCTCCGATCCACCCATCGACGCTTGATTTTTGAGGTTTGGAGTCAAGCTAATGACTTAAAACGAGCGCTTATCGGGAGGCAACCCGATTTCTAACTCTTTCTCATTTCAATTTTTTTTCATTTTTTTCTATTTCACTTTATCTTTTTTCTATTTTAATTTATTATTTTTCATTTGGTTAATTTATTGGGAAAAAAAAGCACAAAAATATTTTATTTTCGAGTTCACTTGAATTCAATTTTTATTTTAATTCCGGAAATCCCGATGCATAAACAAATCTTGTGAGCTTGCAAATTGCATCATCCATACAGCGAGAAGCTCGTGAGCAAGCGAATTCCAGCGATGGGCCAGCAATTGCGTTGGCCAGCTCTCACGCTTGCTTTGCACCCAATGCATAATCCAACGCCCAGCCAGCGGGCTCGCTGGACGTTTTCCCCTCGCAAGCTGATGTCTCTGCCTTGCCCGCTGGCCTTCCAGCGGTCACGCTGGATTTACCGCCCATAGCTTTTTCAAATTTAAAAAAAAAAGAAAAAAGAAGAAGTTCCTCTCAGCGTTCCTTCGCAAACAACCTACTGACACCCTCCTTCAAACTTCCCCCTACCGTCGTCCAGCCACCACAGTCGACCCATTACCTCACCGGAAGTTCCGCCGGCACCGAACCCCCACCGCCGCCCTACCCCCCCCCCCCCTCGTGTTAGGCTCTACCTCACTCACGCTGCAGCACCACTCTTCTCCCTCGCAATCTCCCACTGCAGCCTCCACATCCAACACCAGCCCCCACCGACGCCAGCCATCTCCCTCCTGCCACCATCCCTCGCCTCTTCCTTCACCAACCGCCGGCGCGCCAACTGCACCACTGGAGAACGGCGGCCCTCCACCTGCAACAACACCCTCCCTCCAATCTCTCTCACCCGCGCAACAACCACTGCACGCCCTCCACTCACGCCCAGTACACCCGCGCGAACCGCCATCGACGGCCGCCGGCTCTGTACTGGCGGTCAGCGCACCACCACCCCCCTCTTCACCTCTCCAATCTCCATCCTTCACCATTCTTTTGTCCAATAATTTGAAACCTTGTAGACACCTACTTTTGTCCCCATTCCCGAAAGGGAAGGTTCGATGATGAGAGCATAAATCTCCACTTGACAACGCATCTCCTATAAAATAACGAATCTCGATCACCCCTTTTCATTTCACCCGAAACCTGCTATTTATGGAAACCTGGTAAAAATAGTAACTGCCGTAATGGGTAGTTGTTAAAAGTGGCAAGTCATAAAAGATAGAAACCTGTCAGAATTAGGTGTTGCACTCCAACATAAATCCTAAATGAGATAGAGATTACGAGAGAATCCTATTCCTAGTATGATTCGAAAATAAGAGTCACGTATTAATTAAAATCCTAACGAGCCTAGAGTTCGTAACGGTCCTAGACGCATTCCGTCACAAGGTTAATACGCACTAAAAGACTCGATTAAGTCTCAAACACTCCGGATTCTAGGAATCCGAATCTGACTAAGAAAACAGCCCAGATCCTATTTTCAACGCCTGGCTCTGGGCGCCGAAATCTTCGGCGCCCAGGCCTGGGCGCTGAAATTACCTGGGACGTATTCTTTCCTAATTCCTCGTGGATTAGAGCTCTACAAATTCTATCTTTCCACGAACTCTTTTCTATAAATATAGCCCAAGTTCGACGTGAAAAAAGGACAACACACAATTATTATTCTGAGTATTGACTCTAAACCCCTAAGCCTAAGCCTCACGCTGCAAAAACTGATCACGCGTTCTGTCGCAATCGATCCATAAATCGAACAGAACGTATCCTGTCCCATAACCTGAGATTCGTTAAATAAAAGGAGAAATAGCAAAGTCAAAGTGGTTAGTTTTCAGAGAACCGTGACGCACCTCTCAAGGGTGCGTCGTAATGTGTCCCTTTTCCATGATTTAATTGCTTTCCTCGCCCTTTTTATGAACTGTTAAACTAATTAAATCTGATTGTTCTATCACGCCTAACAAAGATAATATGTTGGGAAATTGGATTATCATGCTAGGTCCCTTAAAACAATCTAAATCAGATAATCGCGTTCGATCTAGTACTATATGTTGCATATTGTTAAAATCAACTCAGATTAGTTTAATAGCTAACGCATGTCCCTTCAATTATTTATGCTGAGCTAGTAAGGATATCCTGCCTCTGGAGTTATCGAACAGCGAGTACTCCTCTCGGTAGTTACAGTCCCCCGAACCCTCAATCTCTACCTTGCGGGTGTATGTTGAGAGATCCCCACACCAGAGATCACAAGGGAACCTACGGCCGTCGTGGTCAAACATAATTGCACTCCCTTTATGTCACGATAACCGGGTTTTGTCAGTTTTTCTCATTGTCGTTAAAAACTGAATGGCGACTCCTATATTACTAGTCAATTGGGTGTAAACTCACAGGAAATCCAATTACACTTGATTTGACAAAAAGAAACGTCACACCCACGAGGGACAAGGCCACGCATTAGCCTCGTGCTTTTTCGACCCCCTCACAGTGGCGACTTCACTGGGGATAGTGAAGGAAATACTCGTGCTTGTAGGTAATCAAAATAGCCGAAGGGTGAAACGATCCTATCCCGCGTTTATTTCCCCATCAAGTTGGGACGACCTGAAAATCAGCATATTAATGTGAACGGACAGAACCGCATAACGAATCTTGGCTCCCTTGGATGTTTCATCTCGGGAGTTGGGACTAAGGATACCCATCGCCAACCGGGGGGTGCATATGCTTCGAATGTTGTCCACTCAGCACTTTTCGCTAGTAGTACACCCGTCCCAAACCCAATCGCTCGCCCATTAGGTCCCTCTCATTGGTGCATGCCCCCTTGGCTTACATCGTGATTGGCCTCTTGGGCGAAATTCGTCTGTTGAAGACACTACCTCGACCGGGGCATGTGTTGGATCTGCGATAGAAGCGGTACCAAGCCAGGCGCAAAAACTACCCATAGAAGCCTATCATAAACTACGTGACATATTATTATTGCTTCATGATGTAATGTTAGTTATGTGTAGCGAAATATGTGATTGTGTGTGAAAAACAAAGTTAGCAAACCAACGACCTTAAAAAATTGCCCAAACATTCATAAACCAAACTGGCCAAAGAGTTATACCAAGATACGTGTTCCGCAAACCCGAACGATCACCACAAAAATAAGCGACGCCCGGGATGGCCAGTAACGAATCCCACAAACGCTGCACAACGCGTAAAGGACGTTATTAGGCAAGCACCAGCCAAGTCGCATAAACAAAAGTAGACGCAAACAGAAAACGAGAACCAGCCAGGGACGCATTTTCAATGCCCCTGGTTGGGCGCCAGAATTTCTCACGCCCTACGCTGGGCGCTGAAGTTGCTGCTTGGCCTTCTGGTCAGGCGCAGCAGCCTCGGTCCCCGCGCAAAAGGATAATACGTAGCCCAAAAAACCGTTCGTAAAAAAAAAAAATTCTACGAGGGCGTAAGAAAAAGCACTCGTTTCTAAAAGCGACTCGTAAAAAATAAATAACTCTTTGTGTCGTTGTTAGGCCTCCTACGACGACAATGCTCGGCACCAAAACCGAACATGCCAATAACTATGAATGTCAAAATGGGCAAGTGTTTCGAAAATCCAAAGAATGACCAAAAGAAAGAACTAAAAGTGTACCAACAAAAGAAAGAGCGAAAAACCAATAGAGAGAGTCAAAGTCTAGACTAAGTAATGCTTGAAACTTTGGGGCCTAAACTTTAGCTTATCTTATGCATAGGACTGGTCCTGCCACTTGGTGCCGATCGGGAAATCAAAGGTTAGTACGTCTCAAAGATACATCGCCAACACCAGGTTTAGTGACTCTAAGCTCCGTCCGTCATCCCTCATTTCAAGGATCTCCGCTTCCCCAACCTCGATTCGCACCCTCAAACATGTCCATCGAAGAATTCCGAGACCAGATGGCTCAAATGACCCAACTCATGGGCCAACTGAAAATGGAAAACGAAGCCTTAGCGGCTGCACAAGCCAAAAATGACCTCGATAACGAGAAGAGGATTGAAAAAATGGTCCTACAGCAAACCATGGGGAGCAAGTACTTCTCCCTCGATCCTGAACCTTTTCCTGGAAAACTACCAGAAAAGTTTAGTTCATCTGACTTACCAAAGTTTAAAGCCACGGACAATCCCCGTGATCATCTATTGAGCTTTGTGAATGCCATGAACTTGAAAGGCGTGGACAAGTCCATGTATTTACCTGGCTTTCCTTTGTCCTTGGAACCTGTGCCGCTCAAATGGTACTATCACCAGGACCCTAAGCTCTTCCCCACTTGGGAAGACTTTGTCAATGTCTTCATCAAGCAATACTCGTCGAACATGGATTTTCGAGTCACCATGCGCGAGCTGGAAGTTCTCTTTTAAAAGAAAAATGAGGGTTTCACAACCTACTTTGCTAGATGGAGGGATCAGGCGGCCCAACTAATCAATAGGCCTCCCGAAACAGAATTGGTCCAAAAATTCATTGACAACCTGGACCCGGCTTACAGACAACACCTTAGGTACCTGGGACTTGACACTTTCAAAAGAGTTTATGATGTGGGAATAAAGATCGAGGATGATCTCGCAAAAACAATACAAAGTAAACCCGCATACAAAAGCAACACCTACAACAGGGGCAACACATCCCAAGCCCAAGAAGTCCATGCCGTAGAGGAGACTCCCGCCCGAAGAAGCCCTGGAAGATGGGTCTGAGACCGAAAGTTTGCCCCACTCGGGTCGACTTTGGTACAAGCCTTCGAAAGACTAAACAATCAAGGAAAGTTGAGACCTATAGGCCCCACCCGTGACCCTCCTGTAAAGAGAAAATATTGGGTCGAAGGTACTTATTGCAAATTCCATCAAGGAAATGGGTATGACACCGAAAACTGCTGGAACCTAAAAAATACAATCCAGGACATGATAGAGGATGAAGTTATACCTCTCCCTAACGCTGGCAAACCCAACAAAAACAAGAGCCCACTCGGCTCTTGTCACATCTCTCTCGACCAACCAGAAAATGAGAACTTCGACCCTACGGTGTACATTACACCTCAAGGTGCACCACTCGCTGTGTTCCCTATGGATCGAATCGAGAGAGAAGTGTGCGGTGTGTGGGATGATGATGCTGAAGATATTTACCTATCTCAAGTGTCGGGCCAGGACCTCTTTACTGAAACTTGGCCCGGGTATGCTCTCATTGACACCACCCCTCAGGAGCCCGAGGTCGACAACCTCACCCGATCCGGAAGGATATACCAACCGGATATTCGCCCACCTCCTATGGAAGATATCCCAGTTAGGCAAACTCCTGAGAATGGACGGCACACCACCGTCGCGGAAGTCATTGAAAATCCTCTCTTGAAACAACTAAAAACAACCAAAGCCGAAATTACCATCTGGGATCTCATGTGTACTTCAAAGGAACATCGCGAAAAGCTTATTTGCTCACTCGACCTCATTTCAGTACCTACAGATATCACACCTGACTCATTGGTTAACCACGTCACGAGAGATGCCGGAGAAAAGGCCATAGTTTTCACTGACAAAGACTTGCCCAAAGAGGGGGGTGCTCACAATAAAGCCCTCTATCTAGTAGTTGGATGCAAAGGACAAAACATCCCCCTAACGCTCGTAGATAACGGTTCGGCGGTTAATGTTTGCCCATTGCGAACCGCCCATTGCTTGGGGCTAGGAAACGATGACTTCCAAACCTCCACGCAAGGGGTACGAGCTTATGATAACTCCCGAAGGCCTGTGTTGGGAAAAATCAACCTTACCATACAAACCGGGCCTGTGGCACGCACCACGGAGTTTCAAATAATCGACAACAAGCCCACTTTCAACCTCCTCTTGGGGCGACCTTGGCTTCATGACTTAGGAGGTGTGGCTTCTACCTTGCACCAAATGGTTAAACTTAACCATAACGGGGGTAATACTAGAAATCCGCGCCCCTCCTCTCGATGTCAGTTGTACTATGGTTGGAACGGCCGAAACTGCAGACGACCTTTACGAGTTTCAAATGGAAGAAGCAATCCAGTTCATCGAAGACTATGATCCAGCATTCCTAGACCCGCACGCATCCCGAGTCATCCCTAGAATGCTGTTAGCTCAAGGTTATTTCCCTGGGACCCCATTGGGCATAAGGAAGAAGGAATGCACATTCCATCCTTTACCCAACAAATCTACTCCCTTTGGCTTAGGCTATGAACCAACGGAGGAAGATATTGCTGACCGCCTGTCTGGGCTACGCCTTAACAAGGCCAAACAAACCACCCTCCTTCCCCCGTATCAAAGAACCCTTAACGGGATGTTCGTTCGGGAAGGAGAAGGACACCCATGCTGTGATTTCCCTGAACCCTTCGTTCAGGATGGCTTGCTAAAACCAGGGTTTGAAATCTTCCATGACTGCCACACCTTGGATGAGGCACCCCACCTCACCAAGACTAAAACAGCTGAAATATTGGACAACCAGGCTCTATGGACATTGTTTAACAAATCGAGGCCTATGGAGGACGAGACTGTGATGACTACCCTAGCTTTACAAGATGAAGGTTTCGATCCAACCCGGTTAATCGCTCCTGCATCAACACTAGAAGAGATCGAGAACGGATGGGTGAAGACATATCAATGGGTCAATGCAAAAGGAATAGAATTCAAGATGAGTACCGGTGAAGGACCAATGTTTTACGAGACTAAACCCAAGGCTTGAGCCACATAGAGCACCTTAGTAAAAAGCGCCTAGTAGTTCTTTAGATTGGTAGAAAAAAATAATAAAGACTTTAGATAGTCTTAAGACCCCTTAGAATATAGGTCAATTTTATTTCAGTGTGTTTTCCTTACTTTCCAAATTAATAAAGGCGTAATATTTCTCCTAAAAATTTTATTCTAACACTAAGTAAGCACCAAATGTACTTGCAAAATACAAAAATAAAGAGGCGGCCCACTCTAGGCCCAACAAACGAGGCCCACTCGGTCTTGAAATCGTGCCATGGGAACCAATTCCCAAAACCCACAAAATGAACCATACCATCCCCTTCATATCCCCAAAACATAAAGGTCATAAAAGTCAATCCATGCAACCCGAAGAAATCGAAGGAAAACAAAATCCAAAACAAATGCAAATGTTGCTTAAAAAGGGAATTAATAAAATGTAACCCCACCATACCCTTCAAAAACGACACGCACCTCAACCCACCCAAAAGTCTACACAAAGATCTTCATAACTCCCGCACCCTAACTCCATTTTCAAAGCCGTTTCAAGTCACGAATAGAAAAAATTAATCCGGACAAAAATGCGTCTCACGCTAACAGTCCAAAAAGCCTCCGAAACAGCCTCAAAATCAATTTTTATACAAGTGAAAAGCAAAGCACTAAAACGAAGAAAAAGAAATAAATGCAAGAACACGTGAAGCAAAACGTCAAAAACGACCGCCATAAATCATTTTCAGCGCCCAGGGCTGGGCGCCGAAATCTTTGACGCCCCAGCCTGGGCGTTGAAACTCTCTGCCTGCCTAAACTTTTTTAGAAGTGCTCGTCATTTTATCCGCACATAACGGAAAAATAACGAACACTTGGGGGGTACAGCATGTATCCAAATAGGCTCACCAAAAAAATATAGCCATACAAAAAATAGTCGAATTTCATTTTTTACGCGACTTACGGCAAAAAAAAAAAACGGCAGACGAAAATAATGATAATACTTCACTCATTTGACCGGTTAAGTAATATGCTTCCACCTCAGGGCATATCTATTAAAATCCGGCATCTTAGAATTTATTCTAGCTAGAACTACGCGCGACCTGATTCTGACAAGATACGTAGGCAATCCTTACCAAGGATTCGGTCCAATAAAAAAAAACATATATAAATTGTGCAAAAAGTGTTAGACATATAAAAATATAAAAAAGAGGAGAAACAAAAAATGAAAATGAAAAATAAAATACGCCTTTATTGAAAAATAATAAGAAGGAAAACAAAGTGCTAAGAAATGAAAAAACAAACACAACTGAAATAAATAAAGGGCACCTACACCGTAGCAAGAACTACACTACTCTAGTTCTTCCGGATCATCAAATAAAGTCTTGTAGAGGGCAATGTTCGCAGGATCCACCCCCAAAGTCTTCTACGCTGCCCCTATATCAATCTCCATAAGAACCGGCTCCTGGACACTAACTTCCAAAGATGCCAAGGCTTCAGAAACATTCTCAGTTATAGCCCGCTCAGCCTCAAGGGCACAGACAATGGTGGGAGAAGAATTATTATCATCAACTAGACTAGCCACTGTTTCTACAGGCGGCTGAGCCTTCCTAACCCATACATTGTTCCGGCGACGATCTCCGCGAGAGCCTGCACTTCTTTTAACAACAGCAGGCCCCTTCATGTTAGGCACCTTTTTAGGCCTAAAACTGGGACGGGGAGGAACTTCCTTTCTCTTTCGATCAAGACGAGCTTTCACAGTCTTAATACCATGGGTGCGAGGATTGGCAGAATCACGGCCCTCATATCTGACCGGAATGCGAGGTATCAAAAGCTCAGCCGGCTCCCCATTTCGAGCCTCGGTCCTCACAGCCTTGTCATCGGAGCTCATCCACAACTTGTAGTTTTCAGAAAGACCCACAAAGTCATTTGTAGCTACGGCCCAACGCGGGAGACCATCATAATACTTAGCCCACGCTTGAACCCGTGCTTGTGAAAAGGCCGCTACTTTAGGTGGTACCGTATCAGAAAAGGGGATAGTCTGCCTTAAACCGTATTGACGCATGACTCGGTAAGGGAAAATATAAATGGGCCGAGATAGCCCCAACAAGGAAACATAAACCGATACATCAGAACCCCCCGTCATAGTAGTCAAACCCCACCACGGTACCACCCACTTAATAGAACAGATACCATGAGTAAAAAAGGAGGCCCACTCGGCCTCGTCCTGGCCTCGGTGCAAATATTTTCGGTTACCCAAGGCTATAGGGCGATAATGTTTAGGATCGGCAGGAGTTTCCAAGATCCTAAGCCGTTCCACGAGCCAAATCTGCAAAAAACGGGTACGATCAAAAAAAAATAATAAAAAGAAAACGGTTCCTGGGGCGCGGTTTCAACGCCCAGGACCAGGCGCCGAAAATTCCAGCGCCCAGCCCTGGGCGCTGAAACTCAGCCTCAGGGCAGGACGAATAAAAAATATATATGCAAAAAAAACATATACGCGCGCAAAGAAAAAAAATCGATTACCTGCAGTAATAGGGGGCTTCCCTTAAAATATTCAGATTTGGCATCCTTCTTCAGCTCATCCGCACTCAGCAAAGTCTCGGCAACAACCAACGGCATAATAGAATAGCAACTTTCCATCTGGCTAATCAAGGGGATCAACCTTATGTCACCGAACTCACCATTGTTATTCGGCAGCAAATAATGATTCAACAAGCAAAATACAA
Organism: Spinacia oleracea; assembly: GCF_020520425.1. Lineage (NCBI taxonomy): Eukaryota > Viridiplantae > Streptophyta > Magnoliopsida > Caryophyllales > Amaranthaceae > Spinacia > Spinacia oleracea. Next base: position 16,439,605 of record NC_079490.1, read on the forward strand.
GGGATCGAATATTCAATTTCTGTTTGGTCATATTCTTACTAGGCCTAAAGTGATGTTTTACAAGTTTTGCCAAATTAACCTCATCACCTACAACAATTTCAGCAAGCATGTTAGCATCTAGTCCTAGGAAAGCCCCTATGGTTGTTTTACCCTCTTTAATAGTGCCAGGAGTGGCAGGGGTAGCATTAGTAGGATAACCAAGGATCGCAGCAAATTCATCTGGAAAAGGACATATTTCGTTGCTCCGAAAGACAAAAACATGATGATCGGAATCCCAAAAGCTTAGGGCTGCATGCAGAAAATTATAGTCAATATTAATTTGTTGTAAGCCTAAAAGTGCCTCTAAGTGGTATTCTTTCAACAAAGCCTTTTCTGTAGGAGTAAGGGCCCGTAGCCAACGCCTAACAGCCCGTTGGAGTGAGAAAGTAGGAATCGACATGACGAAAACAAGGAGTAACTAAAACACAGCAAAGAAAGAAGGGAATTGAGAGTGATGGAAAATAGGGACGTATCTAGCCCCTATATATAGCTGAACGCATCAAGTGACATCCTGATCCCATTCGGAAACGCGTTAAGAAATCCGAAAGTCAAAATTCGCCAGGAAAGGACTTTCAGCGCCCGAAGCTGGGCGCCGAAATAATTAACGCCCAGCCTTGGGCGCCGAAAACGCAGCCCAAGGCCCAGATTTCACAAAACGCGGAACAGGAAAAGACTTAAAACCGTGTTGCTAGACACGAGGCCCTATTGCAATTAAGATCAAGCCCAAAAGCACCTTTAAGCTCCCAAATAGCAAAAATGAATGGTAAAACTTGGTCGAAACTTAGACTTGTCTCAAGGAACATATATGTACACTTTTCAAAACAAATATGAAATATCTAGGTCATTCTTCTAAACACCAAAAAATGTTGTTGAGTCGTTGGTTTCTCAAATAAAAAATGTTTGTCTGTCAAAAGATTAATCCGGGCCAAGCTAAACCGGATGATATTAAACCTTGTCGCCCGAAGACTGAAGTCGCACGCCATGACTTCGCCAAAATAGCACACCACTATGAAAGGTCGCTCGCAGATACGAGCACGACCCCAAACATGATTAAAAGACGTTATGAAATATGCGAAAAATGACCAACAAAGCCCAAGTGCTTGGGGGCTCGCGAAAAGTATACTCCAACAAAGAGTGCGCAATCGAAATCACATTCCCGGACTACGCTATACGCCGTCCCATGTTTGGATGATCTCAAAAGAACAGGTTCGACCTCAGAAAAAGGGTCGTCATTGACACTTGTACATGGTCCTCTGATCAAAGACCAAGTGGTGGCAAAAATCGAGCCGTAGAGACTAGCTCAAAAACCACGAAAGCAGACGGTCACAAGACAAAGGTCCGTCTAAACTCGTTGTCAACCCACGTTCAGGTTACAACTAAATTCGAGCATCCCTCGAAAGAATTCGCTCTTGCAAGAATGAACAAAGGAAGTTCTCAAAAAAGAAATCACGATGAAAAAATAGGAAACTTGCCCATCTCAGTTGGCAAGATCACGTCACGAACCACGCGAGTTCCAAAACGAAAAACGAATTCGGGGACATCCACCCTCAGCGGACAGGGTTCGCCCACCCTCAGCGGGCGGGGTCTGCGTCACTAGCCGTGCAGATCCTCTGTTTTCGAAAAATAGAGTCTTCAAAAAAAAAAAAAAAAAAATGAAACAGGCTCGCCATCTTCAGCCGGCGGGGTCTACGGCGCAAACCACGTAGGTCCTTATTTTCAAAAAATAAACACAAAACAAATTTCAAAACAGATTCGTCCACTTCTATCGGACGGGGTGTCCACCCTTAGCGGACAGGTTCGCCATCTTCAGCCGGCGGGGTCTACGTCACAAACCGCGTAGGTCCTTATTTTCAAATTTCAAAAACAGATTCGTCCACTTCTATCGGACGGGGTGTCCACCCTTAGCGGACAGGCTCGCCATCTTTAGCCGGCGGGGTCTGCGTCACTAACCGCGCAGGTCCTTAGTCGCTGCAGCGATAACTTTTTCTTTTCCGTTTTTTCCAAAAAAGAACGATGTGAGTAGCTTTCCCTTTTTCCAAAATTTAAAAGAATGGTTTTCCGTTTTTTCCAAGAAAGAACGATGTGCTGGATTTTCCTTCGTTTTACGTCCCATAAAAACAAGGGGGTTTTCTCGTTTAGCTAACCCTGAAAATGAGAATCTTTAAAAACATTTTTACCTCGTGATTGGGCTTGGCCAGGCCCAATTACACTCTATAGCTTTGATTTCGAAAACATCTGTAGCTACTCCCAATGACAAAGTGAGGGAGTTTCTACGCACCTTTAGATCCTTCCAATGACAAAGTGAGGAAGTTTCTATACTATCCGTTGACAAATCCCAATGACACGTGAGGGATATGTCGACACTTCAAGTGATGACCCTTAAATCAAATGTTATCACTCGGGGGCTCGTGAGACCCTCGCAAAAGCGGGTCACCATGACTTGTGTGGCGCACTCCGTCTAATACTTTGACCATCGTCTTACTCCAAGACTCAGTCAAAGTGGGGGCTAACTGTAGACACCTACTTTTGTCCCCATTCCCGAAAGGGAAGGTTCGATGATGAGAGCATAAATCTCCACTTGACAACGCATCTCCTATAAAATAACGAATCTCGATCACCCCTTTTCATTTCACCCGAAACCTGCTATTTATAGAAACCTACTATTTATGGAAACCTGCTAAAAATAGTAACTGCCGTAATGGGTAGTTGTTAAAAGTGGCAAGTCATAAAAGATAGAAACCTGTCAGAATTAGGTGTGGCACTCCAACATAAATCCTAAATGAGATAGAGATTACGAGAGAATCCTATTCTTAGTATGATTCGAAAATAAGAGTCACGTATTAATTAAAATCCTAACGAGCCTAGAGTTCGTAACGGGCCCAGACGCATTCCGTCACAAGGTTAATACGTACTAAAAGACTCGATTAAGTCTCAAACACTCCGGATTCTAGGAATCCGAATCTGACTAAGAAAACAGCCCAGATCCTATTTTCAACGCCTGGCTCTGGGCGCCGAAATCTTCGGCGCCCAGGCCTGGGCGCTGAAATTACCTGGGACGTATTCTTTCCTAATTCCTTGTGGATTAGAGCTCTACAAATTCTATCTTTCCACGAACTTTTTTCTATAAATATAGCCCAAGTTCGACGTGAAAAAAGGACAACACACAATTATTATTCTGAGTATTGACTCTAAACCCCTAAGCCTAAGCCTCACGCTGCAAAAACTGATCACGCGTTCTGTCGCAATCGATCCATAAATCGAACAGAACGTATCCTGTCCCATAACCTGAGATTCGTTAAATAAAAGGAGAAATAGCAAAGTCAAAGTGGTTAGTTTTCAGAGAACCGTGACGCACCTCTCAAGGGTGCGTCGTAATGTGTCCCTTTTCCATGATTTAATTGCTTTCCTCACCCTTTTTATGAACTGTTAAACTAATTAAATCTGATTGTTCTATCACGCCTAACAAAGATAATATGTTGGGAAATTGGATTATCATGCTAGGTCCCTTAAAACAATCTAAATCAGATAATCGCGTTCGATCTAGTACTATATGTTGCATATTGTTAAAATCAACTCAGATTAGTTTAATAGCTAACGCATGTCCCTTCAATTATTTATGCTGAGCTAGTAAAGATATCCTGCCTCTGGAGTTATCGAAGAGCGAGTACTCCTCTCGGTAGTTACAGTCCCCCGAACCCTCAATCTCTACCTTGCGGGTGTATGTTGAGAGATCCCCACACCAGGGATCACAAGGGAACCTACGGCCGTCGTGGTCAAACATAATTGCACTCCCTTTATGTCACGATAACCGGGTTTTGTCAGTTTTTCTCATTATCGTTAAAAACTGAATGGCGACTCCTATATTACTAGTCAATTGGGTGTAAACTCACAGGAAATCCAATTACACTTGATTTGACAAAAAGAAACGTCACACCCACGAGGGACAAGGTCACGCATTAGCCTCGTGCTTTTTCGACCCCCTCACAAACCTTCACTTTTGAAATCAATTTGGGATTCTTGATTCTTTTGGACTTTGGCAAATTATGTAATATTGGGCCCATTCAAGTGAGTTTGCAAATTCTGGTTTGGTGGTACACAAAGAGGTATTAAAATTTCAATTTTCCTAAACTTTATTCACTTGAATCATATTTTGAAAAGAAAAATTGGAATTTGATATCAATATTGGTTGTTGAACTCGAATTGTTTCGTTGTTGGTGAATATTATATGAATTATTTGTTGTGATTGGTTAACGCTCGTTGGTTGTTGAGTTTGAATTATTAGCATTGAGCGAATATTGTTATTGATTGGATTGCTCATTGGGATTGATCGTTGAATCTTGAAGTATGCACCGTCTTGGTTGATTGGAGTACTTTAAATCGTGGTTGTTGCATCATGAAAGCAACTAAACCAACCAGCTCTCACCCAAATCCACCACATCCTAGAGATTGGCTCTTTGCGTCGTCAGTTTGAAGCTTCTGGCCACACCGCTTCTACTATCGACAGTCCTATCGAGTGGTACTCGGCAAACGAGGCTCATCACGAGTGAGCACTTTCCATCTCTCTCCCATGTTTGAGTTATATTGTTGCTATTTTCACAGTGAGGGCACTGTGTTTTGTTTAGCTTGGGGGAGGGATATCTATCTTTATTGCTTTCTAGTATAGTTTTATTGTTTTTTTTAGGTGTTGTACGCTTTGTACCATCCATTAGGGATGGGAGTTTACGTGCAAAGAAAAAAATGTACTGCTTTCCTATTGTTATTGTTCAATTTAGTTGCATTTTTACTTGCATTCATATGTCTTTATACCCTGCATTGTGCAATTGACTTTCAAACTATGTTCGTGCTTTATTTGACTCTCTTGAGCTTCTTTTGAACTTAGTTATGATTCTGAAATTCAGTCGGGCATGCTATACATTGATAACTGCTTGGCATTGTGTGAACCAATTGAATGGTATGCGGTAAGATGTTGGTCTCGTGTCAAGAATAGCTAGCCAATTATCTTGTAGGTCACCTTACTATGTGTTTGTGTGATTGATGTGACTTGTTATCGTATGATTTTGGCTTGAGATTCATTAGTAGTTTAGTTGCAACTCACGCATGCCGCGTATGACAGAGGCCATTCTCTTTGGAAGCCTTCAGACGAATTTAGAAACATCAGTTGCTGCCTTTCATACCCATGTTGTTGAAGGAAATAGTGCCCCTTGGTCCAAGTATGCATTTAATATTAAGTCTAATAAATGCGGTTCAGTATTAATTGACAAGTTAATAATTCAGTGAGATCAAGTGAGCTGAATGCCTAGCTAGAGGCCGCTTCAGTTCAAGTGGAATTAATGATATTAATCCACAGCTTACTCTTGACTGAACCCGTAGGGTCACACAAATAGTACGTAAACGGATCAAGTATTTAATGGCATTAAATATTCCATCTATGGATATTCGGAATCGACGGATCTTGGTTTCAGTGGGAGCTGAGATCGTCACAAGCAAGAAATGAATACTCCGGAAACGATGATATTGCCGGAAACGGAAATATGGATCGTATCGGAAATATAAATATTATCCAAGTCGTAGATGTTGCCGGAAACGGAAACATGGTACGTATCGGAAAATATTATCGGAAATGGAAATATTGCCGGAATCGGAAATATTGCCGGAAACGGAAATATTGTCAGAATCGGAAATATTATCGGAATCGGAAAATAATTCCGGAAACGGAAATATTAAATATTTGTTCGAAACGGAAATTAATTCCGGAATCGGAAATATTAAATGTTGTTCGTATCGGAAATGAATTCCGGAACCGGGAATTTAATCGGAAGCGCATCGTACGAATTAGCATCGGACGAGGCTTGCTAGACGAAGGCCCAGCACGAAGCCAGGCCCGCGCCCAGCAAGCCGAGCGCCCAACACGGAGCTGGCACAGCCTCGCCAGGCCCAGCAAGGCCGTTGGCGCGCGCGCTGAGCGTGCTCGTGGGCTGCGAATAGCGACTGCTCGTGTGGGCCGCAAGGCCTGCGCGGGTGGTGCGATGCTCGTGGTCATGCGACGCTCGTGTTCGTAACGAATCCTAATCCTATCGGAATTCGTGCATTGATTAAATCCTAATCCTAATAGATTAAATTTATTATTTAGAGTTCAAATAGGATTCTAATTAATAAATCCACATCCTAGTAGGATTATAATTCCTTTTCCATATCTCTATAAATAGGTGCCTAGGGTCACAAGTTATAGACACAATTGAAGTATTCAAAGGTAAGGTTTTTAAGCAAAATTAGCCAAACACTTGCAACCCAAAAATAGCCGAAATTCCTAGTAACCTTAAGGGCGATTCTAGTTGGTCAAGCTTAAGGCGGATCCGGACGTGCTGTGGACTATCTACGGAGGGACGACACTTGGAGTCCTAAAGACTTGTTCTTGTTCGGTTCGGGCGCAGCTAGGGAAGGCACGCTACAAAGTGTATGCATCTAAACTATGCTAAATGATTATGTGTAAATAATATGTTTCCTGGCTTTATGGTTTTTCCGTATGATTTATGTTTTGTCATATGTATCATAACCTAACAGTTGTAGCCTTGTCCGTTTATTGTTTTAACTCCACAAAATTGAGCCCTATTAGCCCCGTTGGTTACTTGTCCCGAGTCTAGCTTGGGGGAGCTTTGGTGTTCGTAATGGTTTCATTGATGTTGATTGATTGGCACACTAAGCCAATAGTTCGTGGTTCGAGGCTATGTTTGGATTTGTGGTTCGGAAATGGTGTATATTATTGTTGGCACCCAAGCTTGTAACAGTTAGCATTAGATTTATTTATGTACTTTCGATTTCATTCTTTAGATTCATTTTCAAAAAAAAAAAAAGAAAAAAAAGGAAAAAAAAAATATAAAAATCAAAGAAAAATCAAAAATATGTTTTTCGATTTTGTATATAGTTTGAAGGCAAGGAAAGGGGATTGAACAAAGATCATTGACATTATATTATGTTTTTCCCCTTGGTTATATATAACTTGGTTGATTGTTCGGGTTTCATGGTTCGATGGAGTTGGATTTTCGGCATTATCACGCCGACGCATATAGTTCACATTTGCTCCCCAAGTTGGACCTTACTCTCACTTTTTCCCAAATTATACCCTACCCTTCCTTTTCACCTAGCCCCATTACAAGCTTATTATAAAGACCTCTTGATCGGCATGTTTGTTTTGTGATTGAATGAAAATCCTTTCTTGCTATTGTCATCTTACCCCATGTTGCATCATATATTTATATTCTACAAGTTATGCGGCGACGACTAACTTGATTGAGAATAGTTTGTGGCTAAGCTTGGTTGTTTCAATTGTGGATAATGATGCTTTGTGGTTCTATTTGTATCCGAGCTAGTTTTCTGTCTCAATAACTCTGTTTGATTGTTTGCTCGAGAGTTGGGTTGGTCTTACCATGGTCTTATGAAAGTCATGTGCATCTCGTTTCTCTATCTTTGGTTTAGTGTTGCTTGGGGACAAGCAACAGTCTAGCTTGGGGGAATTTGATGAGTCATATTTATATAGGGTATTTTAGGCGTATTTAGGTTGCATTATTAGGCATTTATATCATTTTAGTTGCATTTAGGATCACATTTGCATAAGTTATCGTTGTCGTACTCAATTACGCCCCGTTTGTGTTTTCTTAATGTTTCAGGCGATTTTACGGTCATTTGGATGCTTTCGGAGTGTTATGAGTTGATTTAGATGATGAACGGATGGAATGTTGACTCGAGGATCATTGCATATCTCTAGGGATAATTTTGAGTCAACAACGAAGCTAACGCTATTTTTCTAAGCATCAAAACGGACAAGCGTTCACTCTTTTGATGATATCTCAAGTTCTACGTGTCGAAATGAGGCGATTTTTATTGGCCTAGAAAGTAGACTTCAAGGGCTTTCCAACGACAGGTCACACGTCCTTATAGGCATTGTAGAACAAGAGTTATGACATAAACAAGATGGCTCGACTATCCGATTCGCCCGAAGCCCAAAATGATGGCCCAATCTTCCCCTTGGGCGCGAAAACCAGCGACCCACCAGCGGGCCCGCTGGTTTCTCCGCCCAGCTACTTCCACGCGGGTTCTTTGCGTCGTTTCTCGTGATCGTTCAATTAAATGATAACTTATGTAATTATTACTTTTTTCCTTTTTTGTTTAGAATTTAGGAAGCACTAAAATACCTTAAGGGAATTAATGTATTCCCTTATGCTTTATCTCATGAACGTTTTTTCAATCCTGAGAACGCTTTTCACGTTATTTTCTATTCTCTCGTTTTCCATTGTTGAACCCTAGTTTTTCCATAATTCAATTCATCAATCTAAGGTATTTTTCATAATTTCTTTTGATTTAATTCTTTCTTATTATTTTCGTTTCTTAGATTAATTCGTTCTTTGATTATGAATCTCGTTTTTATTATTTATTTCATGCTTGTTAATTCAATTATGAGCGAGTAGTTTTATTCTAGGGCTAAGTAAGGGAAGCCATGTTTATACCATGATTGTTATGCATTAAAGTTTGTTAATTTATAGATAATTGCTTGAGTAATTCCAATTGATTTGTTTTAATTGTTGATTCATGTTATCGGCCAATTTCATGAGTTGATTATCTAGCCAATAGGAATTAGAATCGAAAGATCGTATTTTTAGAGGCTTAGTGCAATTGGCAATTCTGATTATGTTAGCGACCGTACTGCATATGTTGAATTGAAAGTGTTAAGACCCGACCGTAGGATTAGCATGTACTTTAATTACTCGGCTTAGTTTAGTCATTTCCGAATTGATTTGTGTTCTTGGATTGGTATAAGCATGGTGAACCGAACAGACGCCCTAGACCTTTAATTCATCGATAAATTCTCATTTACATTATTGCTTTAGTTTCATTAGTTAATAATATCCAAAATCAACTTTCGTTATTGAAATAGTTCGTATAATTGGGCAAAAACTAATAGAACTTGTCTCCCTGTGGGATCGACCCGTATTTGCTAAGTATCTGCTAACAACAGACACCGTGCACTTGCGGTATCACTTTTTAATTCATCAATACACCACCAGCAAAGGGGATCTGGCTAGGAGGAACTTATCAACCCTTTGTTTATTCAACAGGGGCTTGGTTCTGTCAAAAATGCAATGTGTTTGGTCATGCAAACGACACGTGTTCAAAAAACAACGAAGGAGTCAACCAAAAAGTGCAAACTCAAAAAATCAACTATGACAAACATGGATTGAGAAATGAAGATGAATCATGGGAGATGATTGGGAAAAAGGGAAGACGGTTTAGCAATAATCAAGAAGTAATTAGGGGAGGGCAGAGCAAAAATATGATTAATCATAGGTGGACCCCAAAGAAAACCCATGAGCCGTCATTTGCAGAAAAAGAAAGCTATGGGGAACCTAAAGAGTCATCAAGAAACGTGCAAAAAGAAGGATTACCCATGGAACTGAAGGAAATAATGCCCTAGGTCCAAGTATGCATTCAATGTTAAGTCTAATAAATGCGGTTCAGTATTAATTAACAAGTTAATAATTCAGTGAGATCAAGTGAGCTGAATGCCTGACTAGAGGCCGCTTCAGTTCAAGTGGAATTAATTATATTAATCCACAGCTTACTCTTGACTGAACCCGTAGGGTCACACAAATAGTACGTAAACGGATCAAGTATTTAATGGCATTAAATACTCCATCTATGGATATTCGGAATCGACGGATCTTTGTTTCAGTGGGAGCTGAGATCGTCACAGGCAAGAAATGAATACTCCGGAAACGATGATATTGCCGGAAACGGAAATATGGATCGTATCGGAAATATAAATATTATCCAAGTCGTAGATGTTGCCGGAAACGGAAACATGGTACGTATCGGAAAATATTATCGGAAATGGAAATATTGCCGGAATCGGAAATATTGCATCTGGAAGACAGCTATCTTGACAGGTTGGTTAGAGAACCCCTTGGTCAAAGGAAAGAGGGGGTTGTGAGCAGTCTCAAGGGAAGCCCTAATAGCTCTCTTGCTTTGAAACAAGACAGGTTGTGGGTGAGGATCCTGATCATATTAAGAGTGAAATCATCTCTTTCTACAAAAAGTGACTTGGTTCCGGGAAACGGAAATATTGTCAGAATCGGAAATATTATCGGAATCGGAAAATAATTCCGGAAACGGAAATATTAAATATTTGTTCGAAACGGAAATTGATTCCGGAATCGGAAATATTAAATATTGTTCGTATCGGAAATGAATTCCGGAACCGGGAATTTAATCGGAAGCGTATCATACGAATAAACATCGGACGAGCTTGCTAGACGCAAGGCCTAGCACGAAGCTAGGCCCAACGCCTAGCAAAGCCCGCGCGCGACCAAAGCAAGCAAAGCCCAAACGCGAGAGCAAGGCCAGCAGGCGCGCGCCCCTCGTGGGCTGCGAGCACTTGCTGGGCCTGGGCTTAGAGCGCGCGCGCGCATGGCGCCCCTCGTGGGCTGCTGCGCCTGCGTGTGTGTTTGTGCTTGCGTACGAAACCTTGATCGGTTAGGATTCGTATAAGATTGATTTCCTAAATCTACTAGATAAATTAAGTGATTGAATTTTAGATTAATTCAGATTCACTAAATCGTTTCCTAGTAGGATTCTAATATCCGATACCCATGCCCTATAAATAGGTGATCAATTCTCACAATTTAAATCGAGTATTCAAGTATTCAAAGTGATTTTTGAGAGTAAAAATTCAGTCATACAATTGCCTATATGTGCCGAAAATTCTAAGTACCTTAAGGGCGATCCTAGTTGGTCAAGCTTAAGGCGGATCCGGACGTGCTGTGGACTATCTACGGAGGGACGACACTTGGAGTCCTAAAGACTTGTTCTTGTTCGGTTCGGGCACAGCTAGGGAAGGCACGCAAGAAAGTGTATGCGTCTAAACTATGCTAAATGATTATGTGTAAATAATATGCTTTCCTGGCTTTATGGTTTTTCCGCATGATTTATGAATTGTCATATGTATCATAACCTAACAGTGGTATCACGAGCCTCTTATTATTTTCATAATCTAAATTGCATGAACATGGTTAAATATTACAAATTTGCAAGAATTAAAAGGGGTGATTAATTTTCGTAATTGTTAATTAATTGCAAATTGCGTTTATTTAATTATACGTACGCAGTTTTTCGGCAGTTTCTTCGTTACTCATCCAAATCGAGTGATTTTTGTGTAAATTCCGCATGTAAAAGGCATTCTAAAATTTTGACAAAATTATTATTTTTCGGCCGAACCCAGAATTCTCAAATTCGAAGCCTAACTATGACTTTTCGGAGGTTTTAGTTTTTCGAATGCAAAATTTCGTAAATTTAAGATGTTAAATTTAATATTTGCGATTCTTGTTGATAAATCTTGAATTTTTGATTGACCTACTGTATATGTTTAACAAGTTTGAATGCCTAGCCTTGTTAATTATGCAATCTAATTTGTAATTATGATTAATTTGTTGAAAATTGGAATAATTTAGAATTAATTTGATTTTCATAATTAGTTATAATTTAATTAGATACCTATGATTAAAAACCACCATAAAAATTGTAAATTTATGTTAAATTTTAAATTTTTATGACCTAGACTTGAATCCATGTTAATCGGAAATCAATTGAATAATAAATTTTCGATTTTTCGCCCTAAAATTATGAAATTAATATTATTTAATAATTTGTCATTAATTTTGAATATAAATTTTAAATTTTATGCGATTCGCTCATATAACTTGCACGCACAAAGCAATGGACGCTACGTGTTACCCTTAAGGGGTGTTGTATAGTGCGGGCATGTGACGACGACCAAGGGAGCTCGTCGCCCATGCGGTACGAATGCAATGAGCAAGGCCATGGTGCACGAGCACAAGGCAGCAGCTCTGCCTTGTGTCGTGGGCTGTGTGCGATGGGCGAATGGGCGAGGGCGAGAGCAAGGAACGAGCAGTCGCGTGTGGGCAGCAAGCGAGCTGCGCCACAGCGCGCACTGCCTCGCATCGATCGCTCGCGCGCAGCGAGCGCTATTGTGCGTGCGACAAGCGCTGCGCCCAGCGATGGCGTGCAGCGTGCTTGTTGCGACGTGCGACGAGCACTGCGGCCAGCGATGGCAAGCAGCTTGCTTGTTGCGACGTGCGACGAGCGCTGCGCCCAGCGATGGGCTGCGGCAGCATGCTCGTGCGTCGAGCGCTGGTGCGCGCAGCGAGCACCAGCTCGCGTGATGCCTTGCGATGGTGAGCAGCAGCGATGCGACGCAGCGCATGGGCTGCGCGCACATGGCTAGCGATGGCTGTGTGCGTGTGGCCCATGGGCGTGCGATGCGTGGGATTGTTGCGTTGCGATTAGATCATTTTGAAATTTTTAATTTGAAATTTTCAGTTTACGTAATTTTAATTAATTTTAAAATTGATAATTTAAATTATTTTCTTGGATTTTAATTTTGAATATTGTAATTAGAATAAATTTTATTCTAATTATTTTACTAAAATTAAAATCATGAATTAATTTAAATACGACTGAAATTAAATTAAAATTTTGGATTCAATTATAAATTTATATGAGCTTTAAATTTTAATTAAATTTGTATGTTTCCGGTTAGACTAGAAATACATTTTTATGTTTAAAATTAGTAAAGCATATGAATTTATTGGTTTAAGTGGGAGCCCTTTTTAGTCATAAACTCTTGATTAGGTCTACAAATCCTTAAGGTTAAAACAACTTGATTAGAATTAATAAGGACTGAATAATTTGTAGATTATTGGTGCCCTTGATTAATTGCTGCAAATGTTTATATGATGCATAATGTGTTTTACTAACCAGCTATGTGGGTCATTCATGATAATGAATGGGTGAATGGTATATATTGTATATGTACTGTTTTGCAGGTTATGAAGTGACTAGTATGGCCCAAATAGGATAGAAAATATGGTCTGCGTACCATTAATTTGAATGTAATTGGTCTAAAGTACCAAAGTTGTTTTTCAATTCAAATATGGTCTGCGTACCATCAAATAGTTGTAATTAGTTTTAATTATAGCTTATCCTATTTGAAGAAAATGGTGCCTCCCACGGAGATTTTCAAGACGGACTTTGAAGTTAAAGCTTCAAGATGAAGTCGGGCCATACTAGATCACATTTATCTTATGCATGTTTTAAGTTATTTATTGCTTTTAAATATGTCTTAAAATGCATGAGATCAAAGCTTGATTATGTTGCATGATTAAGGATTTTAGTTCACTTAAAATCTAACCAACATAGTAAGAGCCTTAAGTTCCAAACTTAAAAATTGAGTTAAAAGGTGCCATGCCAAAATATACACTTGCTTGGATATCCTTTACATCAATCTAGTAATAGTTTTCGCTCAGCGAGGTGTTACTTATTGGTCCTAAAGGGGCAAGGTACACAAATAATTGTGAGTACATGTTAGTTTTGGTGAAACTCAACGATATAAGTAAGGAGTCCTTTTATGTCGTGGCAAAATCGATAGGTTTACCTAATAAGTTCTTAGACGTACCTATCAACCAAGAGTAGTTTCTAGACTATTAGCAAAAGGCTTTTGCTTACCTAAGATGTTTTAGGATTAAGTCGACAAACTGTGCTTAGTTCTTCAATGATTTTAGGATCTTGGAATCATTTTATTCACACCTGCCGGAACACATAACTTGAATAAAATGCTTAATGAACATTGAATTATGCATGTATGCTAGAATTTAAGTTTATTAAGAGAAACTGTGAATGGTTATTTATTTGTTTATTCTTTTCAATTGTAGTTTTAAATATGGCAAACAACAATCAAAACATCATCATGGGTTCTGAGCTTATGGTCAAGCTGAACCTGGCAAATTTTCTTGAATGGGAAGCTAAGCTAGTTGGAATAGTCAAACTCAATGGACTTGAGTATGTACTATCACATCCCATGCCAAGCTACTACGCCAGAGACATGACCCCTGAGAGATTTTACGCCTGGGATGCGGATCTCAAAAAGGTTATGAGTCTCATGCTGAACAATATCCCTGATGATTGGGCTAGAAGGTTTGTAGCCTATGAACCTTTTACGCTCATCAAGAATCTGAGGGATATCTATCGTGGAAGCACGGAGGACAGGGACCTGAACGTCCATGAGTTGATTGAATCAATGTCTGGTCTAAAGGTTAGTTCTCCCAACATGTGTTATAGGATGGAAGTCCAAGAAACACATGTTCAGCTCCTTCGCACTAAACAGAGGGTAGGCGTCCCACTGAGGTTCCATGTGGATCTTATGCGTTCATACTTTGATCGCCTAAGTCTACTAGGAACACCAATAAGCGAAAGGATGGCAGTCTCTATCTTGCTCAATTCACTACACAGTGGGTTTGGTCGCTTCAAGCAACTATACCTAAGTGAACCAAGAGAAGAAACAGTTGCAGAATTTGTTCACCTTGTCAGAAAGGCTGAAATAATACTGGACTGTGAAGCCAAAGATTTACTCAAGGCTAGAAGGAGACCGTTCAAGAAAAGTGGAAAGTCCAAGGGCGATGCTAAATCAAAGCAGGACAAGTCCACATCAAGCTGTCTTTATTGTGATGGAATAGGCCATTACAAAAGAGAATGTCCAAAGCTAAAGGAAGATCAGAAGAACGGAACAGTCGTTCCATCTTCAGGTATTTTCGTTATAGACTGTATACTTGCTAATTCAACTTCTTGGGTATTAGATACAGGTTGTGGCTCACACTTATGTTCCAATCCACAGGGACTAAGAAGAAGTAGAAAGTTAAGCAAGGGTGAAGTCGACCTACGAGTGGGAAATGGAGCACGGATTGTTGCATTAGCTGTAGGAACTTATTATTTGTCGTTGCCCTCCGGGCTAGTTTTGGAACTGGAAGAATGTTTCCATGTTCCAAGTCTTACTAAAAACATCATTTCAGTTTCTTGCTTAGATGCTAAGGGATTTTCCTTTTTAATAAAAGACAATAGTTGTTCGTTTTATTTTAAAGAGATGTTTTATGGATCTGCTAGATTAGTCAATGGACTTTATTTATTAGATCACGACAAACAAGTATATAACATAAATACCAAAAAGGCCAAAAAGGATGATTCAGATCTCACCTATCTGTGGCATTGTCGATTAGGCCATATAAACTTGAAACGCTTAGAAAGACTTCAAAAGGAAGGAATTCTAGAACCATTTGACTTAGAGGATTATGGTAAATGCGAATCATGTTTACTTGGCAAAATGACAAAGCAACCTTTCTCTAAAGTTGGAGAAAGAGCAAATGAACTATTGGGTTTAATCCATACAGATGTATGTGGACCAATGAGTACAAATGCTAGAGGTGGTTTCAGCTACTTTATCACTTTCACTGATGACTTCAGTAGATATGGTTATGTCTACCTAATGAAGCATAAGTCTGAATTCTTTGACAAATTCAAGGAATTTCAGAGTGAAGTAGGGAATCAATTAGGCAAGAAGATTAAGGCACTGCGGTCTGATAGAGGCGGTGAATATCTGAGCTATGAATTTGATGACCATCTGAAAGAATGTGGAATTCTATCAGAATTGACTCCTCCTGGAACACCACAATGGAACGGTGTGTCGGAACGGAGGAACAGAACCTTGCTAGACATGGTCAGGTCAATGATGGGTCAGGCCAAACTTCCATTAGAATTTTGGGGACATGCACTAAATACAGCTGCACTCACTATAAATAGAGCTCCGTCTAAAGCTGTCGAAAAGACTCCATATGAATTATGGTTTGGAAAGCCTCCAAATGTGTCTTTTCTTAAGATTTGGGGATGTGAAGTATACGTCAAACGATTAATTTCAGACAAACTTCATCCAAAATCAGACAAATGTATCCTTGTGGGCTATCCAAAGGAAACAAAGGGGTATTACTTCTACAATACATCTGAGAACAAGGTGTTTGTTGCTCGAGATGGTGTCTTTTTGGAGAAAGATCACATTTCCAAAATGACAAGTGGGAGAAAAGTAGACCTCGAAGAAATTCGAGTCAAACAACAAACTCTAGAAAATGCTCAAGATGACATTCAGGATGAAACTCAGAGATCTTTAGAAGAATCTGGTGAGAATCATGGTCAAAATAGAAATGTTACCCCGCGTAGGTCGCAAAGATATAGATCTCAACCGGAAAGGTACTTAGGTATTTTGACGAACGAGAGCTATGACGTCCTATTACTTGAAAGTGATGAACCTGCGACTTACAAACAAGCTATGACGAGCCCTAGCTCCAAGCAATGGCAAGAAGCCATGCAATCTGAATTAGACTCCATGTCTGAAAACCAAGTATGGGATTTGGTCGATTTGCCAGATGGCTACCAAGCCATTGGAAGCAAATGGGTTTTCAAACTGAAAAAAGACAAGGATGGGAAACTTGAAGTTTTCAAAGCTAGATTGGTTGTAAAAGGTTACAGGCAAGTCCACGGTGTGGATTACGATGAAACCTTTTCACCAGTTGCAATGCTAAAGTCTATTCGGATAATGTTAGCAATCGCTGCATATTACGATTACGAAATATGGCAGATGGATGTCAAAACTGCTTTCTTAAACGGCGTTTTAACAGAAACTGTGTTTATGACACAGCCTGAAGGTTTTGAGGATCCAAAGAATGCTAAAAAGGTATGCAAGCTAAAGAAGTCAATCTACGGATTGAAGCAGGCATCCAGGAGCTGGAATATACGTTTTGATGAAGCAGTAAGTGACTTTGGTTTCATCAAGAACGCAGACGAATCTTGTGTATACAAGAAGGTCAGTGGGAGCAAAATTGCTTTCCTAGTATTATATGTCGACGACATATTACTTATCGGAAATGACATTCCTATGTTGAACTCTGTCAAGATTTGGCTTGGGAAATGTTTTTCGATGAAAGATCTAGGAGAAGCACAGTACATATTGGGCATCAAGATTTACAGAGATAGATCTAAAAAGATGATTGGACTTAGTCAAAGCACTTATATCAATAAGGTGCTTGATAGGTTCAAGATGGCAGACTCCAAGCGAGGCTACCTACCCATGTCTCATGGAATAACTCTAAGCAAGACTCAGTGCCCAAAAACACTTGATGAGCGTAGACGAATGAATGGGATTCCACATGCATCATTGATTGGTTCAATAATGTATGCTATGATATGTACACGCCCGGATGTTGCGTACGCACTCAGTGCTACGAGCAGATACCAGTCAGACCTAGGAGAGGCGCATTGGACTTCTGCCAAGAATATTCTGAAGTACCTGAAAAGGCACAAAGATGACTTCCTGGTCTATGGTGGAGATGATGAATTAATTGTTAAAGGCTATACGGACGCAAGTTTCCAAACCGACAAAGATGATTTCAGATCACAGTCTGGGTTTGTCTTCTGCCTCAACGGGGGTGCAGTAAGCTGGAAAAGTGCTAAGCAAAGCACCATTGCGGATTCTACAACTGAAGCGGAGTACATTGCTGCATATGAAGCAGCAAAGGAAGCTATATGGCTAAGGAAGTTCATAGGTGAACTTGGTGTTGTCCCCTCCATTAAAGGACCAATAGCCCTGTATTGTGATAATAACGGAGCTATTGCACAGGCAAAGGAGCCTAGACACCACCAGAGAGTCAAGCATGTACTTCGTAGATTTCACCTTCTACGAGAGTTCGTTGAAAGAAAAGAAGTCGAGATAAACAAGATTGGAACTGATGACAACATATCAGATCCATTGACTAAACCTCTGCCGCAGGCGAAGCACAACTCGCACACTGCAGCTATGGGAATCAAGCATATTGGAGAATGGCTTTGATATCCCTGTTTAATGTTTTAAAGTTTTAGAGTTTAAATCTTTGTAAAACATTATTTGTTAATCATTCACAATAAATGAAAAGAATTCATTTTTTCCATTTAATTTGTGGTTTATTAAATGATGAGTCCCTTCAATTTGACGATGTATTCAAGATAGACTGTCAGGACCAGTCCTGTGACTAAGAAATGTCTATCAAGTGAACTTGAATGTCAAAGGTTGAAAATGGTCCCTAGTCGGAGTTTTCTATAAAATTGGACGCATAGAAAACGTTAGACGACTAGAATGCAAGATGACTAGTAGTTCTGTTTCTTGAACTATGTGGACATGGCAATGTCATAATCATTTGCATAGATACTTACTTTGGGAAGACTAGTATCGGACAAGACCTATGAAACTTTACTGTAAGAGATGAAAATCTGTCATAAGTAAATTTCATTAAAATTATTAGACACTAAATCCTCAATACCTGAGTGATTTGAGATTACATGTTTGAGAACTGGTTGCTTTGACGTTGACCAACCGTCGCATCGTAAAAGGAGGCTATAAAGGCAACGCTCAGGTAATCACCTATCAAACGAAGTCTAATCTCAAGATCGCAAGATTGGGATTGTCCTCCCATAAATCGGGATGAGATGCTTAAAAGTTGTACAAGGCCACTCGGAGAGCTAGAAACTGTGAAATGCATGGCCGTGCTCGGATGAATCATAGGCTATGATTATCTGTTTATTTGATAAGTTGAACTCTGAAACCGAGGAACACCTCTGAACATAATAAGGATGACAACTCTTACCTTATGTTCAAGAGCAAGCATCGAGCGACAAAGGAATTCGGAAATGCACACTTGTCCCTAAGGACAAGTGGGAGACTGAAGGAAATAATGCCATTGGGCCAAGTATGCATTCAATGTTAAGTCTAATAAATGCGGTTCAGTATTAATTAACAAGTTAATAATTCAGTGAGATCAAGTGAACTGAATGCCTGACTAGAGGCCGCTTCAGTTCAAGTGGAATTAATTATATTAATCCACAGCTTACTCTTGACTGAACCCGTAGGGTCACACAAATAGTACGTAAACGGATCAAGTATTTAATGGCATTAAATACTCCATCTATGGATATTCGGAATCGACGGATCTTGGTTTCAGTGGGAGCTGAGATCGTCACAGGCAAGAAATGAATACTCCGGAAACGATGATATTGCCGGAAACGGAAATATGGATCGTATCGGAAATATAAATATTATCCAAGTCGTAGATGTTGCCGGAAACGGAAACATGGTACGTATCGGAAAATATTATCGGAAATGGAAATATTGCCGGAATCGGAAATATTGCCGAAAACGGAAATATTGTCAGAATCGGAAATATTATCGGAATCGGAAAATAATTCCGGAAACGGAAATATTAAATATTTGTTTGAAACGGAAATTGATTCCGGAATCGGAAATATTAAATATTGTTCGTATCGGAAATGAATTCCGGAACCGGGAATTTAATCGGAAGCGTATCGTACGAATAAACATCGGACGAGCTTGCTAGACGCAAGGCCTAGCACGAAGCTAGGCCCAACGCCTAGCAAAGCCCGCGCGCGACCAAAGCAAGCAAAGCCCAAACGCGAGAGCAAGGCCAGCAGGCGCGCGCCCCTCGTGGGCTGCGAGCACTTGCTGGGCCTGGGCTCAGCGCGCGCGCGCGCATGGCGCCCCTCGTGGGCTGCTGCGCCTGCGTGTGTGTTTGTGCTTGCGTACGAAACCTTGATCGGTTAGGATTCGTATAAGTTTGATTTCCTAAATCTACTAGATAAATTAAGTGATTGAATTTTAGATTAATTCAGATTCACTAAATCGTTTCCTAGTAGGATTCTAATATCCGATACCCATGCCCTAGAAATAGGTGATCAATGCTCACAATTTAAATCGAGTATTCAAGTATTCAAAGTGATTTTTGAGAGCAAAAATTCAGTCATACAATTGCCTATATGTGCCGAAAATTCTAAGTACCTTAAGGGCGATCCTAGTTGGTCAAGCTTAAGGCGGATCCGGACGTGCTGTGGACTATCTACGGAGGGACGACACTTGGAGTCCTAAAGACTTGTTCTTGTTCGGTTCGGGCGCAGCTAGGGAAGGCATGCAACAAAGTGTATGCATCTAAACTATGCTAAATGATTATGTGTAAATAATATGCTTTCATGGCTTTATGGTTTTTCCGCATGATTTATGAATTGTCATATGTATCATAACCTAACAAGAACCTACCTTTAACCCCTTTTCTGTCCTTGAATCCCTAGAATCTAGGGAGTTGGAAGATGAACAGCAGATTGAAATGCTTTCTCCCACCCAATCCATGACACGCAACCCACAACCACCCTCGAAACCCAACACTACCACTGATACAACCTTACCTCTAAAACCAACCTTTACACTACCCCGTAATGATGATAATACACGGAACCCAACCACAAATTCAAACCACACTCAAATAACCTTAGCTTCCCAAGACACTCTCAAAAACATAAATCAACACCATGAAATCCCACCAAACCACATCACCACAATCCTCAACCGGGAGCACATCCTCCACCACATTGTCAGCCTCACCACCAAAACCACCAAGAATGGGGTCGGAACCACTAGTGCTCCTCCGTCGTCCGGCCTTACCTCTGAAACCAGAAATCAACCTCCACAAAACTTTCTACCTACTACCATGCCAATTCCAACTCCAAGAACTATCACTACAAGAAGTCAAGCAGTTGATCCTCAACCCGAAAAGTGCTCCGCCGGAAGTGGACGACCTTCTAATGTATACAGGGGAGGAAGACTTCGAAGTGGCTCACCTCCCTCAACTCTACGACGAGATCACCTACCTCCGGTGATGGGAATCTTTATGGAGTGGCTGCTCAAGAAAGAGGTCGAAGTAGAACGAGAGGAAATCGATCTCCTTCACAACCTGGGACCTTGGATCGACCCTTACCCTCTCCTCCCAAAGTGGAGGCAATTTGCTCAACTGAGAAACGCTCCGATCAAGGTGATGGCTGCATGCAACACCAATTCCCTGATGGCCATGTCAATCTTACCGATGCTAAAACAAATCACTCTCCAAGTGAACTGGGAAGAGGTAAGAGGAAAAATAAACCTAAGGGTTACAACGATTCGGGTGATTCCTCAAAGGGACAAGTGGGTATGTCTAATAACTCACGAAGAGATCGATCCAAGGTGGGAGGCTCAAACGGCAAAAGTCAAGGCGATGAAACGCCAACCCCAACTGCCGTATAACATGTCAGTCATCTACTGGAACGCTAGAGGGATAGGGAGGAAGTCCTTCAACCCAAACTTCCGCCACCTGATCAACCCACAAACCAGACCTAGTTATCATTTCTGAAACCCAAGATGGTCGAGCAAAAACCGATAGGATTATGGGCAACCTGCCGTTTGACTCTTGGTATTTGGTCGAGCCGGAGGGAACTGCTGGTGGCATTCTCCTGATGTGGAGGACAGACCGTATCAATGTCCACATCATCAACAAGAATCGTCAAGGAGTCCATGGTCTTATCGAGGTAACACAAATTAATACTTCTTTCTTTATGTCAGCTATTTATGCTAGTACAGATTTTGTTTTGAGGAAAAATTTATGGTCAGATTTGATATTGCATCAAATATGGTTTTGCCTTGGATTGTTATTGGGGACTTTAATGAAATAGTGAGCCAAAATGAAAAATGGGGGGGGGGGGGGGGGGAGACCAGTTAATCGAAGAAAAGCATCACTTTTTGCCCAAACAATGAGTACTTGTAATTTGAATGATCTTGGTTATAATGGCTCAAAATTTACATGGACAAATAAAAGAAAACATTATCCGATTAGGGCTTGGGGCAACTCTTTATGGGCTTCGAATTTCCCAAACTCGTCCATTTGGCATCTACCTCCTATCACCTCTGATCTTGATAGGGTTTGGCATCTTCCGTTTTGAACCAATGTGGATTTCGGACCCAACATACCAAAATCAGGTCAACCATGTGTGGGAAACAAATGTAGGGAAAACACTAGAAAAATTGGAAGTATTAAGTAAACATCTAATCCAATGGAATAAAGAAGTGTTTGGAAATGTGTATGCGAGGAAAAAGAGAGTTTTAGCTAGGCTAAAGGGAACCCAATTGTGCATAGATAACAACCGGCCTCAAGATTTCATCAAGACCTTCTAATTAAACTTCAGGAAGAGTTCTTACTCATCTTGGAATTGGAAGAGAGTTTGTGGCTTATGAAAAGTAGAGCTGGCTGGGTAGTCCATGGGGAAAGAAAACAAACTTTTTTCATAGAAAAGTAAAGGTTAGGAGGCAAAGGGGTAGAATTAGAACCCTAAAGAATGAGGTGGGCCAAGAAATTTGTGATCAGGGAGAGCTTGTAGACCATATAAGAAACTTTTACATTAAGCTTTACTCTTCTGAGCAAGTAGACTGTGATAGAACTCAACCAAACACTAATGCAACAGTTAACCTCGCCAACCCTCCTTCTGACTTAGAAATTAGGAATGCCCTTTTCTCAATGAAACCGTTGAAAGCGCCTGGCCCAGATGGGTTCCACCCTATCTTTTTTCAGAAAGCATGGGAAACCATAGGGGGGAGGTGTGTGAGACTATTCGAAGCTGGTTTGGGACCAAGTGTGTACCACCTAAGTTATGTCATGCCCTTATTTGCCTTATCCCAAAGCAAGACCATCCAGAAACAGTAAAAAAATTACGACCCATTAGCCTCTGTAACACCCTTTATAAACTAGTCACTAAGGTTATTGTGAACAGGATCAAACCCCTATTTCCATATTGGATTAGTGAAACTCAGAATAGTTTTATCAAAGGGAGGGGAGCGGATGTCAATCTAGTTGTGGCCACAGAGGTTCTCCATAGCATGAATAAGAAAAAGGGAAATGGGACTGGTTTGTTCTAAAAGTACATTTGGAGAAAGCTTATGATCGTCTTGAGTGGAGTTTCATCCGTAGTTGTCTAATTAACCTTAACATTGACGAGGCTACAACCTCCTTGATTATGAACTGTGTATCAAATGCTTCATCTTCGATCCTGATTAATGGGGGTAAAATTAATAATTTCAATCATTTGAGAGGTTTGAGACAAGGGGACCCAATGTCCCCTTATATCTTTAAAATTTGTCTAGACTACCTATCCCAAATGATTTTCCAAGCTTGTGAGGAGAAGAGTTGGAAACCCTTTGAAATGGGAAGAAAGAGAATCACTGTTTCTCACTTGCTTTTCGCGGATGACTTATTATTATTTGGTAGAGCAGATGATAGTACGACCTCAACCCTAAGAGAAGTGCTTGATAGTTTTTGTAGTGTTTTGGGTCAGAAAGTTAATGAGGAAAAGAGTAGGCTGATTTTTTCACACAATACCCCTAACCAACATAAAACATGGTTCCAAGAGTTGATCAATGTGAAGGAGAGTTCTTCTCTAGGGTTATATTTAGGTCTTCCGCTCTCCCATAAAAAGCCCACTAGGAATTCTATTCAATTTGTGGTGGAAAAGAGGAAAAAACTTGCAAATTGGAAGACGACATGTCTCTCTAGAGCAGGGAGACTTTGCCTTATTAGGTCAACCCTCAACACCATCCCGCACTACTATATGCAAGCTAACTACCTCCCTAAAGCAACCTTGAATGACCTAGACAAAATTATTAATGACTTCCTGTGGGGGCATTCGGAAAATAAAAGGAAACTTCACCTAGTGGCCAAGGAAGACATGTTCAAACCAAAGGATCAAGGAGGGCTAGGCATCAGATCCCATGAAAAGTTAAATGCTAGTGCAATGGCTAAGTTAGGATGGAAACTGAGTCAGGGGGAGGAAAATCTAGCTTATCGTTGCATACATGCTAAGTATGTGCATGCAAACCATGTCACCAAATTTTCAAATGGTTCCCCTATTTGGAAGAGTGTAGGAAAAGACTGGGATCTCCTAGCTTCCAATAGTGTATGGGAGGTGGGAAACGGGGAAAACATCCACGTATGGACTGAAAATTGGGTAGGTCTTGACTCACTTAGATCGCTCATCCATAGACCGCTAAATCGAGGGGAGGGGGATAGGATGTTATCTGAGTACATTACTCATAATCAGTGGGACTTTCAAAATCTCTCCTTTGTGCTTCCCCCCTCCATTCTAGATCGTATCAATAGTCTGATCCCTAATCCAAATCCAATCAGGCCGGATAAGCCTACTTCCCCCTTTCTTTATGCTACAAGTTCTCCCTTGCCCAAGCATACAAAGCAACAATCTCTTCCCATTCCAAAACAGATGTCAACTCGTTATGGCAGGCGAAAATACCTCCCAAATATAGCTTCTTCATGTGGCTAGCTTCGCGTGACCGCCTACCTCATAGGAAACTCCTTCACATCAGACAAATCCTCCCAAATCCAACCTGTGCAAACTACCTTCAAAATAATGAAGATTCCATCCATGTGCTTCGTGACTGCCTCTTTTCTTGTAATGTTCGGACTTGCACCAACCCCCCACCTGAGTTCTAGTTGGGTGACGAGAAGAAGTGGCTCAAAACTAACTTCTCGAACCCTCGCACATATCTAGGGATTAAATGGAATATGTTTTTTCCATTCCTTTGTTTTGAAATCTGGAAGCAGAGAAACAAATTTGTTTTCGAAGGGAAGGCCCATGATCCACCAAACATAGTTCTCAATAGAGCTACTACCTTAGCCTTGGAATTTCTGAAGGACCAGCACCAAAGTGTTGCCCCTTCTCCGGCTATCTACTCTCAATCGGATGACTTAAGAAATATAGTCCATGTAAATGTTGATGCTTCTTTTGTCAAACATGATACTCCCTCTAGCATTGCAGGTGTTGTAAGAGATTCCACTGGGAATTGGTTGTTGGGTTTCACAAAGTTAATTTATGCAGTATCCCCTCTCCATGCGGAACTACTAATCATTCAAGAGGCTCTATAGATAACACGAAATGAACGTTAGGATAACATCCACATCCTTTCGGATTGCCTAAGAGCCGTCAACGTGCTTACAGAGAACAACAACAACTCACTGTTTGTCTACTACTTTTGATGCATGCAGGGAGCTGCAGGAGGATTTTACAGGCGTTAGCTATTACCATGTGCCGAGATCGCAAAACAAAGTAGCGGATGGATTAGCCAAGCATTGTAGAAAGGATAGCTTAGACTTGAATGTAACTAGGACGTTTCCCCACCCCCCTAGTTACTCTTTGCAGCAGTTACTTTTGGATTGTAATGAACTTTATGACAATATTTAAGTAATGCTTGGGTACCGTAGTTAACCAAAAAAAAAAAGTAGAGACCTAATATCTTTGTCGGGAAAAAGGATGTTGGTATGGATTGGGCTTTTGTTTGTATGAATTGGTACGAATCTTTATGATAAGTAGATCAGCAAATTTAAGTACTACTGCCTCTGTTCCAAACTTATAGTCTTATTTGACTAAAAATACAGATTTTAAAAAAAGTGGAATCAAGTGTGTGGGAAATTGAAATATGGTACTCCCTCCGTTCGTAAATAAGCGTCACTTTTTCATTTTTGGCGTTCCCTTATAAGTGTCATTTTTCTATTTTTTAACATGTACTTTTCCCACTTTTCCATACACTTTTCACACTTTTCCATCACTTTTCTCACTTTTCTATAAATCATAATTACTTTTACTTACACATTCTACACTTTTCCACTTTTTAATCCCCACATACACTTTTATTTGTACTTTATTCAATTAAACAATTATCTACTTTATCCTTTTCCCAAAAAAACATTCTGAATCATTAATTCTTACACACTTTACAATTTTCTTAAGCACCGTGCCGAGACCCAAAAGTGACACTTATTTAGGAACGTAGGGAGTACATTTATGATGAAAAAGTAGACTATACGGAGTAGTACATGTAAAAAGAATAAAGTACATGAGGAAGAAAAAATAGTACGGAGTACATGTTAAAAGGAATAAAGTACATTTTCATTTTGTTTTGTGGTTCCAAATGAGGGTAACATGGGAAATTTTTTGTGTTCAAATAAGGAAATATGACTATAACTATGAGACGCCCGATTTAGAAAACAGGACTATAATTTGGGGACAGAGGGAGTAATCAACGCACGGTTAATAGACCAAAACAGACACGGCCATCGTTCTTCTTGGTTTTAACTTCTACTAAACTGGTTGGTGTAAATAAGTTGGACTTAGTACATTTTAAGTTCATCTTACCTATTTCATGAAAGCTTCCAAGAGGTTGCTTCTTACCTCATTGGTCATTTCTCTGTTTTCTATCTCCCTCAGTTTAGGATGAATCGATAATAATGAGACTAATTCCACAGGGCTTATAAATTGGTATTTTCTCTCTTTTTTCTTTAATGTAGGATAACTTACATGTAGGTAACATTTCAACATACAACATATAACCTGCACTATGCATTATCAATTTATCACACACTATGTAGACACAAACATTAAAACCAAAGTCAGGGGTTCATTAACTTAAACTGTTAGAATATGTCTTGAATCGTGAAATTTACCTTTAAACAACTCAACGCAGAGATCTCGCTGACCAGAATAAGTGGCATCTATTTTTTTGGGCTGAGGTTATTTGTTTTGGCCCATTTTCTAATCTTTTTCTACATTTATCTAGAGACTGCTATATAAATTCTATAGGACATAAGTCACATAACCTAGTTGTATTATATAATTATATAATCTTCAGTATCTAAAACTTCTCTTTCCTTCTGCATGTGAACCACGTTAAATTTATGTGCTTTTTTTTATTTGTGATTCTTAATTATTTTTTTGTTTCTTTGTAATATAGGAAATTTTAGAGGGTTCAATCAAATGCAATCCCAAGAAAACACGAAAGAGATGTTAGGGGGTTCATTAGCACTCACACGTCTCGTCCTTTTGTCGGGATAAAGAGGATATCAACCAACGAACGTGAAAAGAATCACACTTTTTGTTGTTACTTAAATGAATCTTCTGTGTTCATGATAAGTTTACCAAATATAGCGTTATGTTTTTAACAAGTACAGTTTTAACTTCTACTAACTGATGGTGCTATATAAGGTGGACTTTTGTGCATTCTAGAGGTCATCCTCGTCATTTCATGAAAGCTTCCAAGACCTTGCTTCTCACCCTATATCTTTTTTGTCTCCTAGCTCTATAAATCTTTTGATTCAATAATTTTCATTCTCTCTCATCATACACAAAATTATTCTTTGCACATTCTATTCTATTTGTTTTTACAAACGCATTGATCGATCGTATGGCACCTAAGAGGGGTTTGAGTGGTGTTAGTGAGGACGGCAACAATAACAACGGACAATATCACCATACTAAACATTCAAATCACTGCCTTATGTTCACCAAGTAAGTCAGTTGTCGGTCTAGCTTGTACTCCCTCGACCAATATGTATACTTTGATATGGTTAAATATTAATGTGACAAGATGACAACTAACTGAATAAAGATGGACGGAAGAAATAATGTTTTTTTTTTTTGATGCAAGCTAGAAACGTTATATTAAAAATTCAACAACATAATGGAAGAAGTAATTTAACATACAAAGTATTACATACATGATACGTACTCTAAGTTAATAGAGTTTTATTACTTATGTAGTTATGTTAGTTGTAGTTTTATTTGACTGACCTTGAAACTTGTATTCCAGGTATTTGTTCAAAGACAAGTCATGGCCGCAAAAATATTCTGCCCAATTGGAGAACATAATTCGGAAGATGGTACAACTCTTTCTTTCACTGTTTTAATTGTCGTTATGTGGCTGATGTTTGAATTTCGAAGGTGTACCAACCAATATTATATTCGTATAGATTTATTTGTAGATAGAGTGACTTTTAATAATCTTTGGCAAAATGGAATATGTTAAATAACTGGATCTATGATGGGTTAAATTCGACTTGTCTAGTGTTGAGCACATGTTAAGCAGTACATGCTAACATGCTCGTTAGCTCGTATGTTAAGCATATAGTCCTTGTGTTCTTGTAGAGTTACAGGCCGTGCCTGAAACAAGCCAAGGAAAACTAGGGCCATATACTATCCCAAGGCAACATGTACTTGGAGTAAATAGGTCTGGAGGTCCCTAAACTTTGCCAAAAGGAGCAGTTAGGTACCTCAAGTTTCAAAAGGAGCATTTAGGTCCCTCAAAATGGATGGAAAACGCTGCCTTTTGTTTTCCGTCACTAACGGCCGTTAAAATTCAATTAAATTAAAAGGAAACTAAATAAAAGGCACTAAACGACAAAAAAACAGTTACATTTACCATTTACCAATAATTAAATAAAGGGAAATTCATTTCAGTTAGCTTTTTACAAAAATATAGCCGTTGAGGCTCTCAAAAAACAGAGTATTTAACATTCCATGCACAACAAAACAACAATAAAACACTTAAAAAACAAAATTCTTTCTTCTCCATCTTCTGCTCTGTGTTTTTTCTCTGTTGCTCCGCCATAGCCGACTCTTCTCAACAAAAAAGTATTTTTCTGCCATTTTTTTAAAAATCTTAAGTTAGCTTATTTTAACAATAATTAAACATATTTAGGAAATAATTATTAAAACGTAATTTATTTGCAGAATGATGAACATGGCTATCTCTTTGTTCAACAATGGTGATAATGAACACCCTAAGAGGTGCTACTGTGGATTCACAGTATCCATTCAAAAGGCATGGACAAAAGAAAATCCTGGAAGGAGGTTCATTGCTTGTCCAGATTATGATGTTGAAACAAACAGAAGGGATTGCATCTTTTTTAGATGGATTCATGAACAAGAACCAACAACTTGGCAAACAATTGTCATACTATGGTTAATGCAAGATAAACAAAGCCTTGCTGCTGAAGTTGATAGTTTTAGGACAAAACTTAGTGAAGCTAACAATTATGCAAGGAAGAGGGAGGCAGACTATGTGATGAGCAAGATGAGAAGACCTATTAGTGTGAAATGTGAAGTGTGGGTTGTAATCCTAGTGGTTCTATTTTTTTTATCTGGTTTGTTTTAAGTTAAGTGGGTTAAGTGGGTAGGTAAAATGTAATGATCTGCACTAATGAAATGTAATGAAGACTTTAAATTCAATAAAATCTAACCTCATGGTCTTTTTTCTAATCTTCTAGCCATTGCAAGATCCTGCAATGCTTGGCTTGATATTGTGTGTCCTTGACTTGGTTGAGTCTGTGACAATGGGAAGTCATGTGCAGGGAAGGAGTAGATGGTTTGCTCACCCCCATGATCAGAATAGAAAGCTGCAGGAGGTCTTTGCCTCTGTGGTGTGGGGAAATGTTGTGATATAGGCTGCATTAATTAAAACAAATTAGGAACAAGTTGGCTTCAGTACAGTAAAGTAACATGTAAGAAAGAATTTGAGTCTATTGAATGACTTACAGTAGCTATTCTTTGATACCCATTTGGGTAGGTATAAATACCCACACCCCTATTGTGCATTGGTATAGCTGAACTGGTTCTTGGGTGTTGTTGCTGTGGTGTGGTCTGCTCTGCAGTAGCATGATTGTTGCTGTGTTGTTGTTGCTTAGGGGCATTCTTGCTACCCCTTTTGTTGTGGCCTATCACACCACATAAGCTGCATTTCATAGAACAACATGTTCTCTTCAGCTTACCAGATGCAGTTACCTCTCCAACACCATATCTCCTCTTTGTTTTAGGTCTTCCATTGACCTTTTTCACCTTTGGAGCCACAACAATGCTATCAGAAGTAGGCCACTCTTGAGGACCATTTAAAGGCTCTAACAAAAATTCATATGCCTTCATGTAGGTCTGTTTGCAGAAATATGCATTGACATATTGTTCTGGGTGGTCTACTTTATTCCATATAGCAACAATTGCATGTTTGCATGGAATCCCACTCACCTGCCATGCATTGCAACTGCAAGTATGTTGGTTCAGATCCACCACATACTTAACCTGTGTTGCACCTTCTCTTACTCCATAGAAAAACCCACCATCCCAGTATGCATTCCAACCCCTAGCCCAAAATTTGTGTTTCTCTAAATGAATTTGGATCCTAGGACACAACATTATCTCCTTTTTCCCAATGAAATCTCTTTTCTTATGCAGTCTTTCCATCAAACCTTCTCTGATATCTTCCAACATGGTAATAATAGGCTTGTGCCTTGCACTCAAGATGTATGCATTAAACACCTCACTCATGTTGTTGTCTACACTGTCACAACAAGATAATGGAGTGTAGAATGCCCTACACCATTTCTTGTAGTTCCTTTTCAGTAGGTCTTCAGCAGCTTCATGTGAAATACCCCTCATTACTTCAATGTTTTCATTGAAGTGATTTACTGTGTTGCTTTTTGCAATAGTCCAAAATTGTTTTCTGTACTCTAAACCACCTCCAAACACTCCCCTAAAGTTACAGTACACATGCCTTGCACACACCCTACTTTCAGCTTGTGGAAACACATTTGACACAGCAGCAAGTAAACCCTTTTGTTGGTCAGACATGAAAGTGTACCCTGCTCCTTCACTAGTGCCTAAATCAGTAGCTAGAAGTTCTAGAAACCAACTCCATGTGTCAGTGCTCTCAACCTCACAAACAGCCCAAGCCAAAGGGAACATTTGATTGTTTCCATCCCTCCCTACTGCTACTAACAATTGACCCCCAAATGGTCCCTTTAAGAAACATCCATCAAGTGATATGAAAGGTCTGCATCCTGCCAAGAACCCTTTCCTAAGTGCCTCAAAACGCAAATACAGTCTGTCAAACACATTTGCATCCAACTTCAACTTCACTGTGTTCCCTGGATTGCTTCTTAGTATCTCAGCTGCATACCTTGGGAGTAATGCATACTGCTCTTTGTATTCACCAACAATGAGTGCTTGACCCCTTCTCCTAGCCCTGGCAGCCTTGTCTTTGCTCACCCTTATACCCTTTTCTAACCAAATGGTTTCCTGAATATCTTGCACTCTCATGTAAGGGTTAACCTTAAACAGATTCTGGTAGTGTTCTGCAATCCAATGTGAAGTCATCTTCTTAATGATAGGTGTCCTACCACAAGTGTGCTCACTGACAAATGTTTTCACTGTAAATGACCTTCTTCTTCTCTCCCATGAAGCCCAAATTCTCCATTTACAACCTTTATCTTTGTGCTCACACTCTGCACAAACCCTAGTGGAATCATTTTTAGAAAATGGAATGTTTCTTCCTTTATCAATTGAATAATCTATGATTGCTTTCCTAAATGTCTTTGGATTCTCAAACTGTTGCCCAACATAAAAAGTGGCTTCCCTCTCTTCAGTTTCAGTGTTGTTTTGCTTCTGTTTCCCTCTCCCCCTCTTATGGTGTTGTGGTGCAACTAAGTAACCAACATCATCCTCATCTTCTGACTCACTAGGGCTGTCTAAGTCACTGTATCCATCAAAGTCATCCCCCAAATTCAGACCACCTTCTACTTTACTTTCTGCTAGTTTTTTCAGCATTACTAACTCCTCAAAATAAGTCTTTTCCCTTCTCATATCATCAGATATCTTAGACCTAGCAGTGGCTAACTCATCATCATCCTCATCTGTACCCTCTGAATCATAATCAATTTCAGGTTGAGGCACATTTTGAGGTTGAATTTGAGGTTCAGGTTGAGGTTCAGGTTGAGGTTCAGTTTGTTTGGGTGGGAGTACTGTAAAAGGTGGTTCCACATAATCAGAATTTAAGTCAACCACGTCAGTATTCAACAACTCAAGGAAGATACCTCTCCCTCCTCCCCCTCCTCCACTCCTGTTTAGGTTAAAGTTGTAGGTGGGTTTGATTTTATGTTCAATGTATATATGAATGCTTTTGTATTCAAAGAGTAAAGCTAAGAAAGGGTCACAAGTACTACTATCAAAACCTAAAAACCTAACCCCATTCTTGAATTCTTCCCTAGGGTCCCAGAAATGTACTTTCTCTATATCATTATAACCTAAACTATCGACTAATTCCCTAACATATTTGCCATCTGCATTCTCATGGATGTAATCAAAGACATCCACCCTCCCCCCACTATAAACCATATCACCTTGCACAACCCATTCACCACCATGATGCACATATATGCAAGGGTTCAAAGTCAAATCATCAACATCATCTGATCAAAGTTAAACAATATCAATTAAAAAAACAAAACTTTAAGAAATCAAACCAAACCAAATCTTGAATAACAACACAAGAGATAACAAAAGGTTAAATTGCATTCATTCATTCTCCATCCATCATGATCGGAATTCATTTACAAAAGGGTAGGCTTCAACCCTAACATTTCAAACCTCAATCCACTATTGAGGGAGAAGCCTACGGTTAGATATAAACTACTGTCATAGCAGTGACAAATACCAAAAACCAACATTTGTCACATTCACAAAAACCTAATTGCAATGACAGTAGTAATGTAATTGTCCTTGAAAATTAAAAATAAAAAAAGCTATAAACAAGCTGGATCATCATAAGCTTGACAAAAGAGGGGCCACCACCAGCGCCACCACCACCCCTGCATGGCCTCCACCACCAGCTACTCCTCCTCCTTGAAAAGGAGGGGGAAGCCGTCAAAGTAGACGGTCATGTCCTTGTCCATCCAGGCGTGGAAGTCACGGCCTTCATTGTCAATGATGTCCATGATCACCCACTCCCGCAGCCACGCGCGGTAGCATCCTTGAGGGTAGTGGTATGGGAGGCGGTACCGCAACTTGTCCCACCTACGCCACTGCTTGCACACCATCTGCACAGCAGCCTGCCCCTCCCAGTCCAGCTTGGTGAAGATCTGGGTGATGAGGATGTCTTGATGATGACAAAGGGGGTGTGCCTCCCTTAAAGCAAGGTCTCCTAAAGTCAAAGTAACGGCCAAAGTCAATAAAACAGTAAGTAAACCATAATTATTATACGGAATCTAGATTAAAATACTTCCAAATTAAACAATAGTTTAAATAAACACCATTTTCAAGAACATGCAAGCATCAATTCGAATTAATCAAACTCTGTTTTTTATTTAAGTGAATCAAAAACAGTAAGTGAAACCCTAATTACTACAAAATCTAGTTTAAATTAATTCCAAATTAGGCAACAATTGTATAATTTAACATATTAAACACCATTTTCAAGAACATGCAAGCATCAATTCGAATTAATTAAACTTTGTTTTTTATTTAAGTGAATCAAAAACAGTAAGTGAAACCCTAATTACTACAAAATCTAGTTTAAAGTAATTCCAAATTAGGCAACAATTGTATAATTTAACATATTAAACACCATTTTCAAGAACATGCAAGCATCAATTCGAATTAAATATTGGAAAGTAAAAACGGACGAAACCCTAATTCAACCTTCAATTGATAAATTATGCGAAATCAGCCCACGATTGTTTAAATTAACATATAAAACACCACAATCAAGATAATGCATGCACCAATTTTGGGAAAAAGTTACTTAACAAAAAAGCCATAATTTATCATGGTTCAACTGCAAACATTTATTGAAAAAACCGACAAATTGAATGAAAATACCTTCGTCCCATCTGGAAATTCTTGTTCTCTTGGGGGTGCGACATTCCCACTTATCAGCAGTCCTCTTGTTGGATACGCAAGAACCCATTGATGCAGAAAACTCAGAGCAACAACTTCAAATTCTCTTAAGTGTTTGAGTGAGTAAATGGCAAAAAGACAACTGAGAGTGAAAATGGGGGGGGGGGGGGGGACCATATAAATAGGAAGTGAAAAGGGGGGAAATAGGATTGGGAACAGTAAAAAAAATTACCGCCAAAACATTATTAGGAAGGAACCAGAAAATACGAGGGAAGTTGGAAGGTTTCCACGTGTACACATTGAAAAAGTAAGTTGAAAAGGCTAAGTAATTGGAAAAGGGTTCTTTTCATCAAAATCATCTATTTTCAATCATTAATCTACGTGTATATTAATTCTCCTTTTATTTTAATAATTTTTTATATTATTATATTCATTTTAACGGCCGTTAGTGACGGAAAACAAAAAGCAGCATTTTCCATCCATTTTGAGGGACCTAAATGCTCCTTTTGAAACTTGAGGGACCTAACTGCTCCTTTTGAAAAAGTTTAGGGACCTTCAGTACATTTTACTCCATGTACTTGACCGGGTGGTGATCGTACTTGTTTTCAAAATAATTTTTAGATTATTTTTTAATTGGTTAAAATAAGTTGACAGAGCATCCGCCCTCATACCAAAATTTAAATATGGTAAATCGTGTCATCGTTCATGTGCGGTGCGGCCCTTGGCCCGCCGTTGTGTCTTGTCGGGCCTTATGCGGGCTCGGTTGGGACATATCACTTGTGGACTCATCTTGGACAATGTGGTGTAAAACTGTCAAGTGTCAACCCCTCAAGTTTAAGTGTTGAATTTGCTATGAGCAGGTCCGGGAAGGAGTAGACGATGCTGTTCAACGCTCTCCCCTTTCCAATTCCATTTCCAATTCCAGGTCAGTTTATTTATCGTTGTTGTTTCTGGAATTTAGTGTAATTAGCAAATAATAAGAGCTTCATGTTTGTATTTTATCTGTTAGTGTTGAATCATGGTTTATGGATCCTTGATTATAATAACTTGAGTCAATTTATCCTTAAAACATGTTTGAATAGACACACTTTTACGTCATTTTTATGCTTTCGATCAATCGTATTGGTCGGCAAGTTTGATTAATTGAAGAATGCATTGCTTTTAATTTCACAATTAGGCTCCAAATAAGATTACCCTTTTAAATTTGGAAATTTTAGGTCAATGAATTATTTCGCAGTTTGCTTCAATAGTGGTAGGAGAGATTTGGACGGAGAAGAGAAAGGAGATTCTTGTAGTTTCGATGATAATCTCTTGACACTAACCTGACCCATTTAATGAAACGGGGAAAAATGCTTGTTAATCAATCTAAATTGACCTATTTAATTGAATGAGCATGGTTGATTACATATTTTGAGAAATTTTCAAACAAGTAAACCACATTCTTACTCAGTTTGAGTTAAACTATGTTTGACTACTTGCTGTTTTTAATTTCTTCTGAGAATAAGATGGGTTTACATACAGATATGCCTATGGCCTTAATTCCTTAAGCTATTTATATTATAGTTTTGGTGTATCATATAGAACTAAACTCAGTTCATTATGTCATAGGTCATTCCCAAGTCGGATTAATCCATCTGAATCCAGACAATTTAAGCTGCAGTTTGATGGCGAGTTACCTCGTACACTTTTTACTGGGAACAAGGTAAAAGCTGAGGGGCCTTCCCCGGTTAAAATACTGTTACTTGATGCAGTTTCTGGGCATCCAATTAAAGATGGCCCCTTGTCATCGATAAAGGTCGAAATTGTGGTTCTTCATGGTCATTTCAAGGCCGAGCAACTAGAGGAATGGACAAAGAAAGACTTCTGTACACATATGGTATTGAAGAGAAATAATAAAGGATCATTGTTGGTTGGGCAATGTGTGATTGCTTTGCAAAATGGGATAGGGTTTGTTGATAACGTTTGCTTCACGGATAATTCCAGTTGGGGAAGAACCAAGAGGTTTAGGTTGGGGGCTAAAGTAGTAGCAGAAGAAGACCAAGTGAAGGAAGCAGTGAGTAGACCTTTTCAAGTGAAAGATCGTCGTGGGGAGAGTAAGTACTTCCATTTCCTCTTTTTGTATTGCATTTCCGTAAAGCCTTTGCTACTATATGTGATGCTCGTCATCTATAACATTCAATCTATGAGTTGTGGTGCCTATACTATGTCAAACTGTGATCAGTACTAAATAAGATTAGTATTCACTCTACTCAGCCATGATGATCTGGTTTTACTCTGATCTCGTAATGGGAGATAGATGTTCACTGTTTTGCAAGTTATATTTTTATACAGCTAGTTATTCATTTGTATGACACGAGCAAGTAGCAATCTCTGTATCAGTTCAGACTAGTGAGCGAAAGAATGCATAATTTGGACTGCTCAAAATCTTGTCAATGGTGGATGTATAACTTAATTGTTGCTTTCAACATGGTTTTTGGTTTGGTGCTTTTCCAAGTGTCATAAGATCACAATTTTCACCCTTTATATCTACATAACGTAAAACAGTATTTTCCTTTTAAGAATATATGCTGTCAAAGATTTGTCAATGGTTGATGATTATATGTTCTGCAGCCTATCAGAAGCACGACATTCCATCTCTAGACGATGAAGTTTGGCGTTTGTGCTGGATAGCAAAAGATGGAAAGATCTGCAAAAAGTTGGAAGAAAATGAGATTTATAAAGTGAAGGATTTCATCACACAGTATCACAGCAATGAATCCTTACTCCGCAGTGTAAGATTTACTCATTTTCTATATCTTGGTGTAAATGATCTTCAGTGCTTATGTGCTTTGATCTGTGTCAATTGCAGATTGTCGAAGTCTCACCAAAGAAGTGGAAGGAAATCATTCAACATGCTACTTCCTGCTTTTCAGGAGATGTTGATGCTTGCATGAATTTGAATAATTCGGCCCAAATTAACATCCCTAGTGGTAGTGCCATCAACCCAATTACCGTTCCATGCTCGAATCTGCAGCCACTATGTGTAAATGGTAAGAATCTTTATTACAATGTCATTTTTAGTGTCATAATGTATTCCTATTCCTAAAACTTTCCACTAAACACTGTCGATCTTTGATTATCTTTTTGCATTTATGGAAATCATCGAATTCTCTGTATTGATATTATCTTATATAAATGTATTTGTCCTTACAGATCAACAAATACTTCAAATGTCACAGTTTCATGCAGGGGAGCATAGCAATCAGCTGCCTGACCAATCCATGGATTTCGACAATTCCTTTCTAGAAGGTGCATATACTGGTTTACCTAATGATGTCCACCTTCCATATCAAGATTACTCTATGCCATCATCTTCGTCCACTATGTTCAACGTCCAGACCTCAAGTTGGCCTCCTGATCAACTATTTACAGAAGAAGCCACAAGGATGCTCTCCTCAATCCATCTTGTGAGTGCTAATGCTTCAGAGACCGCAAACCCAAAAGCTGGTGCAGAGGAACGTTGAGCATGATGAAGCTGCTGTAAAGAAGCGGAGTTTCTGTGTGTTACAGTAAGTAGGGTACTTAACTTGGCCTTAAATATTTGGAAGGACAGGAGGCAGGGAAGAGAGGTACTTGAAGTCGATTGTATAAGACTCGATATATTTTGATTTTTGACACATGAAACACATATGCTCTATTTTTCCAGATGTAATGCTATTGCTCCATTTGAGTTCTAAATTATGTTGATTTCCGTGTTTTCTATTACAGAGTACTCCGTACTTCATCTGCCCCTGCATGCTACGTATTGTTTTACTTTGTACATACTGTATGAGTTACTTCCTCCGTCCCATAATATAGTGTCCATTTGACATTTTTCACGGGAATTAAGAAACTTGGAAAATAACATTGATAAATTATTACTCCGTAATATTATTGTACTTTATTAGAAAAAGTACACAAGTTTTTTAAATTTTTTTAAAACAAAAAGACAAAAATTAATAATATTGTGGGACCATATTTTCATGATAAAAACATTAATGATAGAGCCACACTATTTTCTACGGAGTAGGTACAAACATTAAATATCTGACCATATTTTAGGACACCAAAAATGGAAAATAGACACAACATTTTGGGACATCTAAAATGAAAAACAGGTAATATATTTTGAGACGAACGGAGTAATGGTTATATGCGGTCTACTTGTTGCATAATTGCATGATAGAATAACGTTTTACCATTGACTGGTTCATTTTTACTAAAGGAGAACCGGCGCGCAAAAGCGATTTACATGGAAAACCTTGAAGCGTCCCCCTTGACTAACCAAAAATCACCTCAAGAACAAGACATGATCATCCGATCCAACAAGAAACCAAAGAGGAAAATCACAAATTATATATTTGAGCGCAATGAACCAGGAAATGTTCAGATGGCAGAAGTGGAAAATGGGGAAACTCATCCCTCACAACAAAGTCAAAAAGATGGGTACAATACTAACACAAAGCCTAGCAACATGACGCCTCAAATCTCATTCAGAGATATGCTGAAGGGGCATCAACCAACCAGGATACTGACTCAAACACAAGTTGATGAAGAGGAAGATGACGAGGTATCAGATGATGATGAAATACCAGAGGAATTTGTGCAGGATGAGAGGTGCCCTGCCATTCTGCTGACCAAGGAGGAGAAGAGAAGAATGAGAAAACCTTGGAAAAATTCCCTAATCATAAAGATGTTTGATGGAAGATTGGGGTACATGGGACTTATGCGACGGTTCAAGAAGAAATGGAATGTGCGAGGTGAACTAGCTTTAACTGACATAGGGTGTCGCTATTTCATAGCCAGATTCACTAATGAAGAAGACTACAACTATGTTTTAACACAAGGTCCATGGTTGATTGACGACTGCTACCTCACCATTCGGAAATGGGTTCCAAATTTTGTTCCTGACGAAGCCCCTATTAAAGTACTCACAGCCTGGGTGAGAATTCCTAACCTATCAGTGGAGTACTTTGACATGAATTTTCTAAAAAAAATCGGTTCAAAGATAGGCAAGGTGCTGCGTGTGGATAAAACAACCGCCCAAGCTGAGAGAGGCCAGTTCACAAGGCTAAGTGTGGAGATTGATCTTACTAAGCCCCTCTTATCAAAATTTTGGCTTAAGGGGAGAATATGGAGAGTCCAGTATGAGGGCATCAGGATGATATGCTACAAATGTGGAGTAATGGGTCACAATGAAGAACAATGCCCTACACTACAGAATGCACCCATTGAAGGCATTGAAAAGATTAATCTGCAAATAGAAAACACTAGAATTGTGGACTCTGTCACAAGCAAGAAACCAGAGGAGCTGACTGACTTTGGATGCTGGATGATGGTGAAAAAACCAGTGAGGAAACAGAATCCCAGACCGGAGAAGTCAAATCAAAACGGCGGTAAGGATGAGGGAAAATCGGACAAGTCAACGGAGAAGATCAGTCAACAGCAAAACAAGGAAACCAACGTCACGGAAGGAGCAAATCCAGGCGCAATTATAGGAACAGGTACAAGATTTGCTGTACTAGGAGATACAGAAAATAATCTACAAGAGTTTGATATGGAAGAGAATACTAACCATCCCGTAACTGAAGGGAACATGAAAATCCCCACCGTGGATTTAGGAGTTAATTCACAATCAAATCCCACTATGGATGGAAAGAATATTGCCTTCACATTAGGGAAACAACAAGCGAATCAAAACAAATCTGCTCCTACCAAAACTCTTACCAAGATTTACCAAGAAAAGAAAAAGACTCCTCTCCAAGCAGCACAAAGTGGACTAATTGATAAATTCCAAAATCAGCCACAAGATTCAGCACACAAAGTGACGAGAGCACAAGCGCCTGGAAAAGAAAATTCATTGTTAATATTCAAAACCACCATAGAAGCCAATAACTCCAAGCCAATTACTCATGTCGAGACCACCACACCAAGCCAGACAATTGCCAACACTCATGCTACCTCCACTCCCCAACATAATCAAACTAATGTTGCCAACGGAGAAGACACTATGTGTAGGTCAGTGGACAGACGACCTATACATAGTAACGGCGAACCCCCTGACACATGTTTTGGAGGTGAGGATGGACTCGTGGTTGGAGCCCAATCCAGCAACACCGGAATTAGTGGTAACTTTGTTACTCCCCAATGAAGTCAAACGTTTAATGCGTTTAATAAGTCAAGCTTATGTACAATCACTCCCTCTCATACCAGAATTAATGGAAGACAGAATTCCTAATTTGGCTCCGGATACTTTACCTATTTCCTGTATGGTGTGGAATGTTCAAGGGGAAGGAAGCAAAAATTTTGTAGCTGCTCTGAAAGAAATTGTTCGAACGAACAAACCTAATGTGATAGCCTTAATTGAGACCCATATGGGAGGTTCCCAGGCACAAAATATTGCCTCAATCATTGGCTATACAGGGCATACTCGAGTTGATGCGTTGGGGTTTAGTGGAGGAATATGGGTTTATTGGAAACCGGAACTAGTCACAGTTGAGCCTATTATCCAACATACCCAACACATCACAGTGGATATTAAACGAGTGGGTGCCACGCCATGGTACTTTACAGCAGTTTATGCGAGTCCGGATCCTACCAAGCGTAGAG
This sequence comes from Spinacia oleracea, assembly GCF_020520425.1. Classification (NCBI taxonomy): domain Eukaryota; kingdom Viridiplantae; phylum Streptophyta; class Magnoliopsida; order Caryophyllales; family Amaranthaceae; genus Spinacia; species Spinacia oleracea. Next base: position 16,479,559 of record NC_079490.1, read on the forward strand.
AATTATGGGACGAACTTAAGAACTTTGCCTCATCACACAATAAACCATGGTTGATTGCTGGAGATTTCAATGATACTAGATTCCCCTCGGAAAGAAGCAGTTCATGCCACGAAACTACTAGACGTTCTGCCCTATTCAATAATTGGATCGATGAGATGCAGCTAATTGAGGTAGAATTTTCTGGTGCTTCACACACTTGGGCGAGAGGTTTGACTCCTGAAACAAGACAAAGTGGTAGATTGGATAGAGCACTTTGTAATGATAACTGGAGCCTCAGATTTGGTGCAGCCAAAGTTAAACATCTTCCAGCAATCCAGTCAGATCACTGCCCCATTTTAATCTCTCCAAATGGGTTTTCAGGCTACCTGGCTAACTCACGAGAAGTTCAGTGACTTCATACACTCTAAATGGAGCCGTGATGACTGCTTGGTGACGGCTCTTGATAAACTCTCAACAGAACTGCAGGAGTGGAACAGAACGGAATTTGGTAATATTTTCCACCAGAAAAAAAGTCTCTTGGCCCGGATTAAAGTCATCCAAACTATCCTGGCTGCAAGTTGTAATAGGGGCTTACTGAAACTTGAATCTAAGCTAAGAAGGGAACTCGATGAAGTGCTTGAAAGAGAGGAAATGTTATGGTATCAAAAATCCCGTGTTGAATGGCTAAAGAATGGGGACCGAAACACAACGTTTTTTCAACTGAGTACTATCATGCGGAGTTGGAGAAACAAGGTTGTGGCAAAAAAGGGAGAGGATGGCGAGTGGATCATAGATAATGATTTGGTGAAAAATCATATTGTCAGATTCTTTACCAAACTATTTACAGAAGAAGGTGGAAACCAGGGTAATGCCATTCCACAAGACATTTTCCAAGAACTGCCAACCAGAGAATGGGAACAATTGAGTAGACCATACACAACTGCTGAAATTGATATGGTCATAAAACAATTAGGCTCAATGAAAGCATCTGGCCCAGATGGATTTCAAGCTTTGTTTTATCAAAAACACTGGGACATGATATCCCCAAATGTGCATAAATTGGTGATGGGTGTGTTGGAAGGAAAGGGGATTCCAGAACACTTAAATGAGACACATATTGTTTTGATTCCAAAAACTGATCACCCGGAGCTGCCCTCACAGTTTCGGCCAATAGGTCTTTGCAATGTGGCATATAAGATCATTACTAAGGTCCTTGTCAACCGTCTCAAACCCCATCTACCCTTCTTCATCTCGAACACTCAAGCAAGTTTTGTTGCGGGAAGGCAAATCACAGATAACATAGTGATTTTTCAAGAGGTACTACACACAATGCGAAGAAAACAAGGAGCCAAAGGTTACATGGAAATAAAGATCGATTTTGAGAAGGCTTACGATAGGTTAAGATGGTCATTCATAAGGGAAACTATGCTGCAAATGAATCTGCCATATCTCATGATTAATGTAATCATGGAGTGCATAACCTCTGCTTCTCTAAGTGTACTATGGAATGGGGAGCTTACTAAGCCATTCAAACCATCTCGAGGCATCCGTCAAGGAGATCCACTTTCACCCTACATTTTTGTAATGTGTATGGAGAGGTTATACCAGACCATTGAGGAGGCTATTGTGCAAAATAAATGGAAACCTATCAGAGCTAGTCGTGATGGACCTCTTCTCTCGAACTTGTTTTTCGCGGATGATGTGGTTTTATTTGCTGAAGCATCAGTGGAGCAAGCTGCTACGATCAGCGATTGTATAGAGCGGTTTTGTGGAGCCTCTGGCCAAAAAATAAGTTTAGAAAAATCGAGAGTTTATTACTCAAGGAATGTTGATGAACTGCTCAAGGCGGACATCAGTACGACTCTAGGCATGACTACTACGGATGATCTTGGCGTTTATTTAGGAATGCCAACGTTAACTAGTAGGGTCACAAAAGCAACATTTAATCATCTTTGTGAGAAAATTGATAGACGTCTTACCGGCTGGAAGACGAAGTACCTATCACTGGCCGGACGGATTACCTTGGCTAAGTCGACCTTAAACTCCATGGCCACATACTCAATGCAAACGGCCAAGGTACCTCGTACCATTTGCGATGAGATTGATAAAAAAACAAGGAGATTCATATGGGGAGGAAGTGAAGACAGAAGAACGACTCATCTCATCTCATCTCATGGGAAAACTTACAGAAACCCACCAACCAAGGGGGTATTGGAGTCAAATCTGCAAGGCAAGCTAATGCTGCGTTTCTAACAAAACTGGGATGGTGTATGCTTACTGAACCTGAAGCTTTATGGTCACGTGTTTTAAGGCAAAAATATTGTCGAGGGAGATGTGATGTGGACATGTTTGTCCCGAAAGCTGGAGCTTCGAATGTTTGGGCTGGCATTACGGATAATGCCAGAGTTCTCTGCGAAGGGATGAGATCAGCAGTTAGCACTGGCAATAGAACTCTATTCTGGGATCATAGCTGGGCTTTCTGTAAGCCCTTAAGCACAGTAGCCACACAACCAATCCCCGTAGACATATCTGGAGCTACTGTTGCTGACATGTGGGATGACATTCAAGGGTGGAAATGGGATACTTTTGCACCATATCTCGATCAAGAACACCTAAAGCTAATTGAAGCCTTCGAACTACAACCAGATGCAGAAACTGCAGATTAATTTATTGGCAAGGTAGCTCAAAAGGAAAGTTCTCAATCAAATCTGCCATTAGCATTATGAGGAACAAAAGTGACTCGATAGATGATGAGTGTTGGTCCATAATCTGGAGGGCTCCAGTCCAGCAACGAATTAGTGCCTTTCTTTGGATTGTTTGCCATGATAGAGTCATGGGAAATTCTAACAGGTACAAACGTTACTTGGTTGATGACCCTAAGTGTGTAATCTGTAATGACCCAGAAGAAACAACCCTGCATATTTTGCGTGACTGCCCATCAGCAAGGTCAGTTTTACGAAAGGTAGGAGGCCCTGCTAACTCCATACACTTCACTCATGGCTCAATCAAACAATGGGTAAAGGAGAATCTGTCCTATGAAGAGATGGAAGGCAGACCAGTTTGGGCCACCTATTTTGGGATAACTTTATGGTGGATATGGCGCTGGAGAAACTGTGTGGTGTTTAGTAGACAACAAGAGCTTTCAGTGGACATAGGAGCCTTCCTTAAGATAAGGTATGAAGAAAATAGAAGGGATATTCACTAGAGGAAAAAATCTTATAAGTTTCTCAACATAAGGTGCCCTCATACAACAAGAGCAACTTATAATGGTTTTAAAAAAAAAAAAAAAAATATTTTCCCTCCAATTTGAAACCAGGGCACCTTAAACCTAAGTGATTCTTATTTCACGCAAAACACTACAGCAGCCAACTTGAGTTCCGTACAACTCAAGTTTGCTCTCCACACTCAAACTCACTCAAACTCAGGCCACCATCACCACCGACGTTCGGCCATTCTTCTTTACCGCCACTCAAACTCCGGCCACCATCACCGTGCACCATCCTCACCGTCGTTCTTCGCGCGCAGCTGGCCTGCAATTTTGTTACACGTACGTTCTTCTCACGGCCTAGCGACAAGGCTCTTCACCGGCGCCTCCTCTTCACCGGCCTCCTCTTCACCGGTCTCCTCTGAGGCTTTCATGTTCACCGGCGACAAAGCCCTACGCGGCGCCTCCTCGATCTGCTCCTTCTCACGTACCGGCGGTAATTCTCTTCACTCACCACTCAATTCTCTCCATATTAGGTGGTTGATGTTCCTAGGTATGATTTAATTACATAATTCAGTTACATTACACCCTTATTTATTATGAAATTGCTTTGTCGATCGGTTTTGTTCTTGTGGTGGTAGTGCGTTGGTTGATTCGGTGGTGGTGGGAGTGGGGGGAGGAAGTTAGTGGGAGGGAGTTGTATTGGTGGTGGTGGGAGGTGGTGGTGCGCAGTTTGGGAGGGAAGAGGTGTGGGAGGTGGGCAGTGTGGGAGGGAAGAGGTGGTAAGAGGTGGGCAGTGTGACAGTGTGGTGGTGGTACGTGGGAGGGAGTATTGCATAAAAATAATAATAATAATAATAATAATAATAATAATAATAATAATACAAATCAAAATTATATATAATAATAATAATAAAAATTAATAATAATAATAATAATAGTAATAATAAAAATAATAATAATAATAATAATAATAATAATAATAATAGTAATAATAATAATAATAATAATAATTATTATAATAATAATTATTATTATTATTATTATTATTATAATAGAAGTACAATTACAATTAGAAATAAATAATGAAAACTAAAAACTAATAAAACCAATTAAACTTTAAAATTTTATAAAAACAAAGAAAACAAACGAGTTATGAAAATAAGGCCTAAATCTTGTTATTAACAAGAACACAATTCCGTATTTTTAATTTGTTGATCTCATCTGTATGCGGCCTAAAATCTTTTTATTATCAGTAGAACACATGCAATTCACTTTTTTGTAATCTAATAGCTTCTTGCTCTTATGTGCAGGCTAGACGCTTCCCCACCTTGTTCAGTAGAAAATTAAATTGTTGATTGTTTTTTAGGTGAGTTTTCCCCCTTTACACTTTATTTTCGAGCATTTATGTATATATGTTTACTGTTTACATTATTGTCTAGAAGTAAATGTATCATCATCATATGCCTAGATACCCGTTCAAGACTTACTCGTTAGGAGTAAGTCTTGAATAGTCCCCGGTTTGGGACTGTTCTTGGACGTCTAATCTCACTTAGGAAGTGAATGTATGTCTTCTTTTTTATTCTAAGGAATATACTGGCTCGTCGTTTCCCTATTTTGTTCTCTGGGTACATATGTAGGTAATAACTTACCTACATCGTGTACTTGGTGAACAGTAGGGAAATGCTGCCGGATTTTCCTTAGAATTGAATAGTTGACATGCATTCACTAGTGGGGTTAGACGTTCAAGGATGGGTTAGGTTGGAGTGATAAGGACCTTTGGAAGCATGCATTCATTCGATAAATCAACTTCTGTATGCATATGCTAAAGTGGTAGAGTTTTTGCTTTTCTATGCCAATTAAACGGGGGTTTTGGTTTGTTTAGAAGTTCCCGGAGATGGATCGTAGTTGGATGTATGGTAGACGTTACACAAAGGATTTCATGCATGGAGTTTCGGAGTTCTGTATGAGTGCTTTACAACATCAAGCTAGTACGGGGGTCAAAGAGTTTTATTGTCCTTGTGCCGATTGTGAGAATGTGAACACGGTCAATAATGTTTTGGTGATTAGAGATCATGTATTTATGCGTGGGTTTAGACCTAATTACCATGTATGGGTTTATCATGGTGAGAGTGGAGTGTACGTAGGTAATTCTAGTAAGAATGTTGTGCATGAACAAGAAGAAGCTATCTATGCGGAAGGGGAAGCCGATTGTTTTGAGGATGAGGATGACGATGACGTTGAAAATAATATTGATGATGATAATGATCGTGTCGAGGACATGTTGCACGAGGTCGAGGATGAAGTTCGCGATCGTGTTTTTGAGTGCTTGTCTAAGGCGGCTGAAACGCCATTGTATCCTGGTTGTACAAAGTATAGCAAGCTTTCCGCTGTTTGCACACTCTACAATATCAAGACAAGCGGAGGCTGGACTGACATTAGTTTCACTGAGTTGTTGGTGGCGCTAAGTGATATGTTACCGGCTGGCAATGAACTTCCCAGGTCGAACTATTATGCCAAGAAGCTCATGTGTCCCTTTGGTTTAGAGTACAAGAAGATACATGCTTGTCCAAATGATTGTCTGCTATATCATAAGCAGTATGAGAATTTGGATAAGTGTCCACGGTGCGGAGTGTCGCGTTACAAACGCAAAGGGGTAAGCGAGGGTAAGAATGTTTACCCAGCTAAGGTGTTGTGGTATCTTCCCATAATACCGAGATTCAAGCGCTTGTTTTCGATAAAAAAAGATGCAAGGAATTTGAGGTGGCATGCAGATCCTGATCGAAGGAAGAGAGATGGTTTGCTTAGGCATCCTGCTGATTCTCCCCAGTGGAAGACTTTTGACAAGCTTCATGACACTTTTGGTAAGGAACCTCGGAATTTGAGGCTTGGGTTATGTACGGATGGGATGAATCCATTTGGCACTCTTAGCTCCCAACATAGTACATGGCCAGTACTTTTAGTCATATATAATTTACCTCCTTGGTTGTGTATGAAACGCAAGTACATCATGTTGTCTCTTCTTATATCGGGGCCTAAACAACCGGGAAACGACATAGATGTCTACCTTGAACCTCTCGTTGATGATTTGAGAAAGATGTGGGATGAAGGGGTTTCCGTGTTTGATGCACATGCAAATGAGACGTTTAGATTGCGTGCAATGCTTTTCTGCACCATCAATGACTTCCCTGCTTATGGTAACTTATCCGGCTACAAGAACAAAGGAATGAAAGCATGCCCGACTTGTGAAGAGGATACACAATCCAAATATATTTCTGAATGTCACAAATATGTGTTCTTGCGAACGCGAAGGCTTCTTAGACGTGATCATCCCTATCGTAAGATGAAGACAGCATTCGATGGGAATGTTGAGATGGATGTCGCCCGTAGAGCGTTGACTGGTAAGGAAGTTTATGAGCGGGTCAAGGGTGTTGAAACGGTCTTCGGCAAGTCAGTGAAAGACAAGGGTACAACTGGATTATGGAAAAAAGAGACTGTGTTCTGGAAACTTCCATATTGGAAAGATCTACCGGTTAGGCATTGTCTTGACGTCATGCATATCGAGAAAAATGTTTGTGAAGCAATTCTTGGGACACTTATGAATATTCCGGGCAAGACAAAGGATACCAAGGGAGTGCGAGAATACTTTAAAAGTAAGGGGCTTCGTCCAGAGCTGTGGCCTCAGACTTCAGGAAATAATAGAACGAAGGAAATGGAAACAGGGGGTGCCAAGACAAAAGGAAAAGGCAAAGGCAAAGGCAAAGGCAAAGGCAAAGAAAAGGGCAACGGCAAAGGGAAGAAGAAAACCCAATACTTGCCTCCGGCTTGTTACACATTGTCCAAATTAGAAAAGCGGTTATTTTGTGAGTGCTTGTATGGCATTAAGGCTCCCTCGGGGTACTCATCGAACATGAAAAGATTTGTGTCTTTAAATGGCGAGTTGAAGTTGACAAGTATGAAATCTCACGATTGTCATGTCATGATGCAAAATTTCTTACCCATACCAATTCGTGGGATATTGCCAAAGCAAGTGAGACATAGTATTACTAGTCTTTGTTCATTTTTCAATACGATATGTAGCAAAGTGCTTGATCCGTCAACACTCGATGAACTTCAGAACAAAGTAATCCAAACATTATGCGAATTTGAGATGTATTTTCCACCTTCGTTCTTTGAGATAATGGTTCATTTAATTTGTCATCTTGTTCGAGAAATTAAGTTGTGCGGTCCAGTGTTCATGAGGTGGTGTTATCCTTTTGAGAGACACATGGGTGTTTTACAAGATAAAGTGAGGAATCCTGCACAACCAGAAGGTAGTATGATTCAAGGCAACGTGGGTGAAGAAGTTGGAAATTTTGTGGCCGAGTATTTAGCAAAACCTGAACCGATTGGACTTCCTACATCTCGGCATGAGGGAAGACTAGAAGGCAAGGGTACAATTGGGTCAAAATTGATCTCACCTCCTACGCATAAGCTATTACAAGCTCACTTATATGTGTTGCATCATATTCTAGCCGTCCACCCATATTTGGTGATGCATAAGAAGGAATTGGCTAATGAATACCCTTCCAAAGGGGAAAGAGAATTGACGCAATTGCATAATAGAGAGTTCATTAAATGGTTCCAAGATAAGGTGATGGGTGAACTAGAGGTAGCTGGTAATACTGTTTGTGAAACTGTTTAGTATCTAGCTCTTGGTCCTCGGGAAGCCGTGCAGTCATATCAGGGTTATGATGTCAATGGATACACATTTTGGACCGAGCGCCAAGATCAGAAGTCCTTGTCAGTGCAAAATAGTGGTGTCTCCCTTGTGGCGTCATCAAGAGAGTATGCTAGTGCTAAGGATGGATCTCCGGTTGATGCCAAGTTGTCTTACTACGGGCGAGTCCAAGATATATGGGAGCTTAAGTACGGAACAAAATTGACTGTTGGTCTGTTTTGGTGCAAGTGGGCTGATAATAATAAGAGGTGTGTAAAAAGGGATGATCCTTGTGGGTTCACTCTTGTAGACCTGGGTCGTTTGCGTGAGACTGAAGAGCCATTTATACTTGTATCACAAGCTAAGCAAATATTTTATATAACCGACCCTGCCGATAAGAAGTGGTCTATTGTTGTACCGGGAAAGAGAAACATCCTCGGTGTCGGTGATGTTGAGGATGAGGACGAGTATGTTGCTTTTGATGATACACCTCCATTCACCAATCCCGAAACTGAAGTGACAAACAATGTGGATAATGACACAAATTACATGCGTTCGAATCACACGAAAGGAATACTTGTTGATGTCGAAATCTAGCAATGGTTAGAGGTATGAACTAAACAAGTTAAATTGGCACAACATATAGCTTTTTAATTTAGGTCTTGTCACTGTGTGTGGACCGTACTAACAGGCCACATGTTCAATTGGTCTACAGTACATGAATCAAGAAAACACAAGAGGCGACTTCAGACTAGCATGAAGAAACAACCAACAAGGAGCAGTTGGTGGTGCAAGACTTGTGTATTGTGTTGGTGGTGCAAGACTTGTATATTGTGTACTGAAGAAAACCATATTGATGCAATGTACTTGTGTATTGTGTTGTGTTGAAATTTGTAACCTAAAGCTACTATATTAGGCAAATAGTCACATTTTAGCTATTGGTAGTTTGTATTGTACGTATTTGGTATTTTGGTATTTTGTATTAGACATATTTTGAGCCTGACTATTTGGGCTTCGGCCTCGTAGTCTTGCTTTGTTTTTAGGTTCATTTCTTTTAATATAAGTTTGACTATTTTCTCTGTGTGCTATTGGATGAATTGTTTAGAATTTGGACTATATATGCCATTTTGGGCCATATATAACCTATATCGAGCCATATGAGCCTTAGCTGTGCATAAATAACTTGAAATGAATCTTAGAAACATCTAACTAAGCATATGACACATAAAAAAAGGTTTAGAATTTGGACTTAGGTTCATTTCACTACAAAAAAACGCGGCACATTGTGACGCTTTTTGGGACAAATTGTGACGCTCTACAGTGTCGCTATTTCACATAGCGACGCTTTGGGAGAGGGTCGCTATTTTCATTGCCGCTATTTACCGACGCTTTAGAGCGTCACAATTTGCAAAATATCGACATATTTCTCCGTCGCTATTTGGGATATAGTGACTCTATAGAGAGTCGCAATATTTAGACTGTATAAAGCGTCACTATTTTCACGTGTATAGACACATTTTTCCGCCACTATAAACCACATAGAGACGCTTTAGACACCCGAAATATATAGACTCTTATTAGAGTCACTATATGTTCACTTTCGTGCGAGGTCCCCCCATTCCCTCCAAAATAATTTAGACCCTTTGGAGAGTCACAATTTGCATCATATTATTTTTCATATATACATAATAATTTAGACGCTTTGGAGCGTCACAATTTGCATCATATTTTTTTCATATATATATATATATATATATATATATATATATATATATATATATATATATATATATATATATATATATATATATATATATATATATATATATATATATATATATATATATATATATTAATCTAAAATCATGAATTATCTATAAAAATATATATCGACCATAGATAATTAATCATAATCAAATACATTAACTTACTACGTAATCAACTTTTGAGGTTAATCAACTTCCTTTGCTTCATATTCACACAACTAGAAAGGTTGGATCCATATCCATCAGGAACTTTAATTTTCTGCAAAACATTTAGGAACCTCTCCTTCTCCTCCGTAGACATAGAATAGGAAGCCGGAGGCATGCATTCACCTCCGTTAGGATTAGTACTCAGCCAAAGGTGAGACTTTATTCTCCATGCTTCAAGGGCTTCTCGATCATTCCTACTATCTCTACTCTTATCCATGCTAAGAAGAGTTCCTAAAATATTCTCAGACACGTTTTTCTCAATGTGCATCACATCTAAATTATGCCTTAGAAGATTATGCTCCCAATACACCAAATCAAAGAATATGCTTCTCTTGGTACCAAAGTCACTTTCATCTTGGACATCATCGTCATCATCGTGTCCTCTTTGCCTCTTTTTCGGTGGTGCCTTCGACTTTCCGTAAACATGCTTCACCTTTTCTTGCTGCCTCAATATATCAGTGCCGCTAGGACGAGATGGGGCTTTACCCCACTCATTAGTTCCAAACTTCTCACAAAACTTGTCACCTTGACATCGATATGGGTGATCTGCAGGTAACCATTTTCTATAGCTACAATAGCAAATCTTGCTCCCAAATCTATCAGAAGGCGTGGAATCTAAGCATATAGGACATGCATTGTAACCTTTTGTGCTCAAACCAGAGAGCATTGCATAGTCGGGAAAGTCATTAATAGTCCAAAGCAAAGCCGCACGCAAATTAAATTTCTCTCCGGCAAAAGCATCAAAAGCTTCAACCCCTGTCCACAGCAATTTCAATTCATGCACTAATGGCTGCAGATACACGTCAATATCATTTCCGGGACCTGATTTTCCAGGAATAAGCGTGGACAGAATGAAAGAAGACGGTTTCATACATAACCATGGTGGAAGATTATAAGGAATCAACATCACTGGCCACGTACTATAAGTGGTGTTCATTAAACGGTAAGGATTAAAACCATCACTCGCAAGACCTAATCGAACACTACGAGGGTCTAATGCAAAATCACTGTGACGCTCATCAAATGCCTTCCATGCTAAGCCATCTGAAGGATGCCTTAAAATCTTCTTATCATCTTCACCCAATCGCTCTGTATCATGCCATCTCATATCTTCTGCTGTTGATGATGACATGTAGATTCTTTTTAGTCTCGGTATAAGAGGGAAATATCGCATTACCTTAGTTGGCACACCTTTCTTACAAGTATCCGTACCTTGATCACTTACAACGTTGCCCCTATCCTTAGTTTTCTTCCACCTCGATGTACCACAAACACGACACTTGTCTTTCTTTAAAAATTCACCCCAATACAACATGCAATTATTCGGACAAGCATCAATCTTTTCATACCCAAGGCCCAAGTCTTTTATCATTTTCTTACTGTAATAATAAGAAGAGGGAAAATCAAGTATTTGAGGAAATGCATCTAGAATTAGCTTCAACAACATATTGAAAGATTCTATGGACCAGTGATTCATACACTTCAAGTGAAACAAGTGTAACAGAAAAGATAACTTTGAAAAATTGATACACCCCTCGTACAATTTCTCCTCAGAAGCTTCAAGCAACTTCTTATATGTCACATCTTCTTCTATTGTAGAATAATCATATTCTACATCTGTGTCATAGGCCAAGGGCTCCTCAATCCATTCATCATCCTCTCGTGCTTCTAAATTTGGGCAATTGGGAGGCATATTAACACTAAATGCTGATCTTAATAGCCCTCCCATATTATCTCGACCTACAAACCCACTTTGGTTATCAAGGGATCCTTCACTAGTAATCCCTCCATCACTCTCAAACATACGCTGAAACGTATCCCCTTTACCATGAAAAATCCAATCCTTATATGGCTTATAAAATCCCTTAAACAAAATATGCCTCTCCACTTCATTTACGGAGAACCATTTCTCTACCTTACAGTTCTTACATGGACATCTAATTTTTCCTTCGACTAGATCTTGCTTGGCAAACTCAATAAATTCCATACAACCGTCGATATATTCATGATGACCAGTGGGTAGATCGATCCAACTTTTATCCATATCTATACGAAATTAGTTGAGTAATTAGTAATATACGTCGGTCGCAGAATAGGAAATTTTTATATGTACTTATTAAAATATTATAATCATTCTTAGAACCTTGATATATCACACGAGATTAATTTAAGTCACATAACACCTCCGTACACAACTCTTCTTAATTCATACCATAACTTATGGTTTTTTGTTTAATCATTCTTCCTTAGTGACTAATATTTGTGATCTATCTTCATCTTCTAAAAGTTATTACCCTATATCACTTCCATATTATATTTTCTTTTTGCGTACAAGATCATACTTTCAACTTCACATGAATTTGCAAGGAAAATAAAGCATGTGATTTTAGCGCACAAGGTGATATTTTCAACTTCACACGAAGACAACAATATAAATCCATTTTTTAAAAAGAGTAAGAGTACCTTAAGTAACGTGGCATCACATAATCAGAATTTATGGTAAAATTTCTTGGATTAAATGTAATTAAGCTAAGCAAAATTATGTAGTGGGGATAATGTAATTAGACAAACAATACCAACACAAAATGCCAAAGCTAACAAAAATACGTACTTACAAATTTGAAGCTATTATATCAAAACATTTGAAATTAAATCAACAGGAATACAATAGAAAGATCCAACTTTTTCATGATTGACGTAAGTTATGATAGCACAATAAACGTCGGTATATGCTCATTGTATATATATTGGACATCGAGGAAATGTAAAGCCACGGAAATTATATTCTAACACTTAACAAACCTAACTTGCAGAGTTGTAGCCCACCCTTGTCCATACAAAATTAGGGAAATAACAATTGTCCAATAAAAAACCTAAAAGGGACTTTATAGTATACATACCTCTAGTATCAAAGAGCATATGCAACGTACGAACCGATGCACGAACCTACGAACAACGCTAAAGACTTGCAGGAAACCTTGAACCGGTGTAGCAACGCACGAACTGATGCACGAACCTACGAACAACGCTAAAGAATCACAGGAAACCTTGAACCGGTGTGGTCGGCGAAACCTGATAATGTTGATAAATTATGGTCAAAATATAAGGACAACAACATTATCAGGAATTTAAAATCTAAAAAATATAGTAGATGAAGTTATCAACTTAAACAGAAAACACTACAAACATATCAATTCATGACCATGAATGCTCCATGAAAATGAACAAATGTAGGGAAGCAATGTGCTAAGCGCAGGTCAAAGAAGGGTGTTTTTTCTACATGGAAAGTAAAAGAAAATATTATCCGCAATCTACTCCGCGATAAGGGGATCAAGCAATTGAGTTTACGAAAGTCGTTATTGTGGGGCGACAAAAATACCAGAGGAGAGAGAAAGGAGATAGTGGTGAACGTAGAGGGACAGGAGAAGAAGTGAACTGATCAGAAGTGAACTGATCAGAAGTGAACTGATCAGAAGTGAACTGATCAGAAGTGAACTGATCAAAAGTGAACTGATCAGAAGTGAACTGATCAAAAGTGAACTGATCAGGACTGATCAGGATTGATCAGTAAGGACTGTTCAGAACTGATCTGATCAGGACTGATCTGGACTGATCTGATCAGGACTGATCTATTTTCTATGTCGTCTGAGAGTGCAAGTGTCACAGTCCATAGAAAGCTAGCTATTCCATTTATTACTCAAAAGTGATCACCATACTCCGTATTAAGCAGCCATATTATCTCATATTCAAGGAAGTTGACAGAACACAACACATAATTAAAAAGACTCCCAAAAGTTTTATAATAATATTAATCCTACCTTATTATGTCTAATCTAAATATTAGTCATTATAGATTACTCTTCTATTATGACTCATCAATTCCACGATCAATTATTTATAACTTGTACACCGTAGCAATCAGTATGTATTACTCCACTTCTTAAGCTCTTAGCTAGTGTTTGTTTGAATAATGAAATAAGAATAGTAATCACAATTTTGGATTAGATTCTATTAATTTGTTAAGAATAGAGTTATTCAAATAGAACGATAATCTCATGATTGAGCTTGAACTGATTTAGTGAAACACTCCTATCCGGTGCAATTGCATAGCCTCTAAAACGTTTTCTGTTAATGTTTCCCATTTTTTCCCGGTTATGCGCAACACATGATGTATATAGTTAAGGTTCGATAGTTATATTAGCAACACCAACATAAATTGGGATGTTTTCCAATTCCAATTACATTATTTATGTGTGGGATAAAGTAATTAAACCTAAACAACACCAACACAAATCAGGAGAAGAAGTGAACTGATCAGAAGTGAACTTATCAGTTCACTGATCAGAAGTGAACTTATCAGAACTGATCAGGATGGATCAGTAAGGATTGATCAGGACTGATTTGATCAGGAATGATCCGATCAGGACTGATCTGATCAGGATTGATCAGAGCAGGACTGATCTATTTTCTATGTCGTAAATAGCCTAGGACTGATCTATTGTCATGTAATGCATGATCTATTGTCATGTAATGCATGATCTATTTTCTAAAATCAATAGAGATAAAAAGTTCAGGTATGTAATAAAAAATACTCTAAACAGCTCTATAGAGAAGCACTAAAAAAAGCTAGGTAACGACTCTTTACCATAATTCCATAAACCCTTACTCGCAAGTTCAAAATAATTCAACAGAAGAATACAATGTCGTTCTTTCTAACAATAGAACCTAAAGTGTAGCCAAACCATCCATCTCAAAAATTTGCTACTGTTACTTTTAACTCGATACATGTTGAAACTAACTGATATGTTATTATCAAAGCTCGTAGTCATAAAAACCATTTATGCATGCTGCAGTTTATTGGGGCAAAGATGGGGGCCTCAGGACTACAAATACAAACAGAAAGTGGCCTAATTAGCATCCCTAGTAATATCTGATGTGTTGTTGTGAAATATCTTCCTAGAGGTGCCCTAAAGAAATACCTCATTGATAATCGAAGGAAGAAGCTAGCTTTTAAGGTTGTCCACCAGTTGGCGCTTGATCTTTCTAGAGTGACAAATAATTTTGCAAACTCAGATAAATAATACCGGATGATAAGCTATAGTTCAAAGCTACTCTCAACTTGGCATGATAAACCCAGATAAACAATAAGCTAGTGCTGATAAGATAATATTTGGTTAGCTATGACAGTTCAAAACCGGATGATAGAAACTCAGAAATGGTTATCTGAGTTTATCATCCCAGCTATGACAGTTCAAAAATCAAAACCGGATGTTCTATCCCTTAACTCAGTTAAGCTATAGTTCAAAGCTACTCTCACTTCTCTGTGTTTTGAACTGCATATATTCAGATTAGGGTGCTTACTGCATAGGTTTATTCCTTACTCCATACAACTGGTAGTCAAACCTATATTTGGTGCCAACTAAAGCAGGGAAAGGCAAAGAAATTTATAATAAAGACAAGCAAAGTGCTGATAAGATAAGATATTTAACACTGCGATACACTGCCACTACCTAATACTACACTTATGACATATAGAAAGCATGCAGTAGCTTAACATAACGATGACAGACAGACAATGAGATTATCAGTCGCCTAATACTAAGTTCTGCTTTGTAAAGCTCAGTTCTGTTTTGTGCAAAGTTTGTTCAGTTCTTTTCTACTTACAGTCAGTCCATCGGTCACACATTTCACATAATCAGTCACAGAAAACAGTGTAGCCTCAAAAGAAGTTATAGATAACAGTAGAAAATGCTAAGTGAAAGGGTTCAAATAATTAGTATAAGTTCTATAGCGACAAATAATTTTGCAAACTCATCCAACATGCACATTTGATGCACCAAGTTTCTCACTAAAGACAACCTAAACTAACCAAGTACAGCTAGGTGTCTTAAAGATTGACAACAGATTTTTCATACTAAGTACCAGATATCTTGGTCAGAGATTATCACCTAAATCTCACTAAATGTCTGTGTGTCTTTATACAAAGCATTGCCATGTATCCAAATTTCAAAGATTCTAGGCCAACTAAAAGTTGCAAATTTAAAACTATGGAATCACAAAAGTACAAAGTAATTCAAGAAAGATACCGCAGAAAATTAGAAATAGATAGACAATACCTACAGTAGTAACAACACGGAAGAAGAAGTCAGACGTTCACCACTTTCCAACTATCGTCCATATTACCAACTATCTGCAATTGAAACCTAAAATAAATGAAATAGCAAACACTCTGTAAGCGGTATATAGAAAATCACAGAAACTAAGAAGACCCATTCTAGTTTTTTTCTTGAATTAAGGATGCAATATAACATGGAAAACTTAAAGGCATATGATTGACATTAGAAATTGACATGAAAAAACGTGAATTAACAATATATGACGGAAATTAAAATAGTGAATCAAACCTAAACATTGTTATATGATAAAAATCAAATAGTGAAGGCGTGAAGCAGACCAAAAACCTGGCGAATATATCCGGCAACACCGAGGATGAAGCAGCAATTAAGAAACCAGAGTATGCTTGAATTTCTCCAATTACAAACCAGAGAGAACAACGAATTTATCTTGAATTTGTTGGGCGAATTGTGAATTCAATAATTGGGATTTTTCATGAATTTATAGGATGAGGAGTGAGATAGCTTATATTGGGAGATTTGACTTTGCTAACGTAAAGGTTGAAGACAGAATTCATGGAATTCGTTAATGGCCGGTGCTGAAGGTGAGGAGGAGAGATACGAATTCATCGGAAATCTGACGAGGGTGGTTAGTTTCGTAAAGCAGCAAGGCGTATGTCGGTGGGAGGAGGTTGAGAGAAACGTGGGAGGTGGGTTGAGAGTTAGGCGGGATTCTGCGAAAAAAACAGAGAGTTAGGCGGGATTTTTTGCCCAAAAATTCAGTTGCATTGCTGCCTCACAAACACGTGCAACACACGTGTCTTTTTTTGTAAATAGCGACGCTTTAGAACGTCGAAATATTTTGCGGCTCTCTAAAGCGTCGCAATTTACAAATTAATATTCGCGCCCCAATTTCCTTGCGACTCTTTGTTAGACCGTCACAATAATTCCGTCTCAATATGTACCTCTTTTTTGTAGTGTTTGTTTAGATTTGGGATTGAAAATGCCATTTTGGGCCATATATGAGCTATATCGAGCCATATGAGCCTTAGCTGTGCATAAATAACTTGAAATGAATCTTAGAAACATCTAACTAAGCATATGACACATAAAAAAGGTTTAGAATTTGGACTTAGGTTCATTTGTTTAGATTTGGGATCGAAAATGCCATTTTGGGCCATATATGACCTATATCGAGCCATATGAGCCTTAGCTGTGCATAAATAACTTGAAATGAATCTTAGAAACATCTAACTAAGCATATGACACATAAAAAAGGTTTAGAATTTGGACTTAGGTTCATTTGTTTAGATTTGGGATCGAAAATGCCATTTTTGGCCATATATGACCTATATCGAGCCATATGAGCCTTAACTGTGCATAAATAACTTGAAATGAATCTTAGAAACATCTAACTAAGCATATGACACATAAAAAAGGTTTAGAATTTGGACTTAGGTTCATGAGAATGTGTTCCTCGCAAGACTAGACATATAAAAAGTCTGAATTAGAATCTTTCCTTATTCCAGAAGACTGAAAATATCACCAAAACATGCTAACAACAGATTAGAAACTGGTCGGTTCAGCTGCAGATCAGCAGCAGCAGATCAGCTGCTGAACAGATCAGTTTTTGATTTGTTCAGGTGCAGATCAGCAGCAGCAGATCAGCTGCTGAACAGATCAGAATCTGATCAGTTCAGGTGCAGATCAGCAGCAGCAGATCAGCAGCTGAACAGGTCAGTTTCTGATCTGTTCAGCTGTTAATCATATGTCTTGCGCTCGGGAATTTATGCTTGGGACTATACATGTTAACTTACATTTCCATGTTTATTTGTTTGTGTAGAATCAATTCCATATTGAACCTTCCCAAGCTAAGAAGGACGTTTTTGAATCTAATCTACGTTTGAGATTCAAAAACTTCAAAGCCAAGTTGGTGAGTGGTTGGATTTCTAAGACGAGAGAGATAAGTAAGGTAGAGAAAGGTGAAAATGAAGGAGAAAATGAAGGAGAAAATGATGGTGAAAAAGAAGGTGAAAAAGCGCCACCGATAAAGCTCCCTTTTGACATTTGGAAGCACATCACACCAGAGGAATGGGAGGCTTTTGTTGCACAAAAAACAACTCCAGATGCAGTGGTAAATTTTCAAACAATCTACCTACGTACTTTATAAATTTATTGTTTACATTTTGCATTGAAGTTGACATGTATACTTTGTAGGCAAAGCGCCAAAAGTGTTCAAATTATGCAAAGAAGAAAAAACATACTCATCGGCTAGGTCCCGAGACTTATGAAGAAAAGAGGAAGAGATGGAAAGAAAAAGGATTATACCCCAACGGTGGCAACACCCGTGCCAATGATTGGTGGTGTTCGATGCATAGTCTCGACAAAAATGGGAAATATGTAATTGTTAATCCCGAAACAAAAGAGGCTTGTGATAAACTAGTAAGTAAATGGAGTGATTTTCAATAATTTGAATTAATATATATATATTATACATTTTGTCTAACTTTGTATTAATGTAACAATCACTTTCTATATTGTTTTCATAAAATAGGTTGAATATCAACAAGCATGTGCCGAAGGCAAGGTTTCTTCAGTTTTAAACAAGGATCCCTTGTACATGACTCTTGGACCTGACCCTTCCGGGCATCCAAGAGGTTTCGGAGGGGTACGTGTTGGCTTGAAAAAGGCGTATGGTGAAGAATATCGCAAGCCCACCAACTCAAACTTCAGTGCATCTTCAACAGCTTCAGATATAGCTTCGATGAGAGAAGAACTGAAGAAGGAGATAACTGAGGCAATCCTACAACAGATGGGCTTACAAAGCTTGGAGTTGCCCCGCCGTAGCCCTTTGGATTCATCAAGCCAACCAATTCTTGACCTTCAACCACCTAATGAAGGTCAAGAACCTACTGGATTTCAACCACCTGCTAGAGTTCAGCCGTCTACTGGAGTTCAACCAATGCTTGAAGTTCAATCAATGCTTGGAGTTCAACCAATGCTTGAATTAAAGGTGAGCTGAATTCTGGAGTTTAATTCCGTAATGTTCTTATATAAATTTTGGAGTTTTAATTCATTCAATAACGTGATGGCTAAATTTTTACTTATTGCATATCCTGATGGTTGAATGTTAGGAGGAGACGCGTTGCGAACTACTACACCCGGGACAATCAAATGGTGATAAATTGTATGTGGTGGCCGATGCGAATGCACAACCACAAAGTGACCGACCACTAGTCCACTTCAAGCAAGTCCCGAGTGGTTATTATGCGGTGAGCCCATACAATGTTCATGAAGACTATTTGGATTGGATACTTCCGGTGCCCAACAATTTCCTCCATACTTTGGCCGATGCCTCCGGTTCTTATGTACTATGGCCATTTGCATGGGTGAAGTTTTCAGACGAGGTGTTTTGTGTTTCTAATTCCACGCCTTTCTATTTTGCATAACATTTCCTATATGTTTCAATAAACAAGTTTTTTCATAATCTCTTGGTTTTTGTAAATTAACCTTACAGATCATCAAGAAACTAAAAGCGTCACCAATGAAAGCTAAACAAAAGAAACCACCAACTCAAGCTAGCAAAGATGGTCAACGATCAATGGAGTTGATTGCAAAAGGAAGTTCACAAGGCAAGAGTCAAAACTCCAAACTTAAATCATCGAAAGGTCCAGTTTCTCATGCAAATTTACTTGTGGAATCAGATGTTTTTGACTCTCTTAGTAAGCCGTGCAAATGGTTGCATAGTCTTGTTAGTGAGTTACCGGATGGTAATCCTATTGGAGTTCAGATGGACATGTCATTATTCCACTTTTTCGAGCATGGCACAGCATGGGTAACTAAAGACGATATATGTGAATTCCTCAAAGTTGATATGCTTAATATTTCAATGATACAAGTCTTCATGAGGTAATTAATATAGTTAGTTATGGTAATGTATTTATTAAGGTAAATGGTTTGCCAAGTTTCGATTATTCTTATGTTTGCTTGTTCTTTAGGTCTCTTCAGTTCGATGATTTTAGTTCGGATAGTCATATTGGGTGGTTGGATCCACAATCAATAAGTGGTGCTAGTTGCATGAACAATCGAGCCGAAGTCAGTCAATATCTCGATGACGGTATCCGTCAATGCACAAAAGCGAAAAACAAGTTCATATTAGCCCCGTACTTTGAAGAGTATGCCTTTGCTTTAATATCTTTATTGTCCTACATTAGTGTCGATTATAATGATATTTTGTGATTGTTGTGGCATATTATGGATTATTAAACCACTCTTTTGTGATTACAGCCTCCATTGGATGCTCCTTGTGATATGTGTTTCAAGCCACACAATTTATCAATTTGATTCTTGTCGTCGAGATCCATTACGATCCGTGTTGGTCAAGTCACTATTGAATAAGTACATTCCGTATTTAGTTTTTTTTGTACATATCAAATAAAACTTGCAATCATATTTTACATTCAAGCATTTAATGTTAATTAACTTCCAATGAATTGTGGAATTGCAGAGTGTTGATGAAAATGAATGTCAAAAAAAGCGCACTTCCTCAATGGAAATCAGTTAAGGTAACTAATAACTTGTTCACTAGTTATTGTACGGCCAAAACAATTACATTTCCTATTATCTAATTTATGTTGTCTTTAATCTAGTGCGCCCAACAAGAGGGTGGGGTCGAGTGTGGCTATTACGTGATGAAATTCATGCATGACATATTCAAAAGTTGCAAGGAAGTTCAAGATCTGGAAAAGGTACATAAAATAGCTTATTTATGATGTATTATTAGGCTAGAAATTAGTTAAAAAAAACTATTCGCCTATAATTGGCAAGAACCGTCGAAAATGCCATTTTGGACCAAATATGACCTATATCGACCTAAATGAACCATAGACGTGCATAACGAACTTGAAATGAGTCTTATAATCATATAACTAATCATATGAATCATGAAAAACGTTTAGAATATGGAAATAGGTTCGTTTGTTGGTATTTGGGATCGAAAATGCCAGTTTTGGCCATAAATGACCTATATCGACCTAAATGAACCATAGACGTGCATAACGAACTTGAAACGAGTCTTATAATCATATAACTAATCATCTGAATCATGAAAAACGTTTAGAATATGGAAATAGGTTCGTTTGTTGGTATTTGGGATCGAAAATGCCATTTTTGGCCATAAATGACCTATGTCGTCCCAAATGAGCCTTATGTGTGCATAAAGAACTTGAAATGAGTCTTATAAACATATAACTAATCATATGAATCATGAAAAAGATTTAGAAAGTGTCCTTAGGTTCATTTGTTAGTTGTTGGGATCGAAAATGCCATTTTTAACCAAAAATGACCTATATCGACCCAAATGACCCACAGACATTCATAAATATCATGAAATGAGTCTTATAATAATATAACTAATCATATGAATAATGAAAAACGTTTAGAAAATTGAAATAGGTTCGTTTGTTGGTAGTTGGGATCGAAAATGTCATTTTTGGCCAAAAATTACATATATCGACCTAAATGAACCATAGACGTGCATAACGAACTTGAAATGAGTCTTATAATCATATAACTAATCATATGAATCATGAAAAACGTTTAGAATATGGAAATAGGTTCGTTTGTTGGTATTTGGGATCGAAAATGTCATTTTTGGCCATAAATTACCTATATCGTCCCAAATGAGCCTTATGTGTGCATAAAGAACTTGAAATGAGTCTTATAAACATATAACTAATCATATGAATCATGAAAAAGATTTAGAAAGTGTCCTTAGGTTCATTTGTTAGTTGTTAGGATCGAAAATGCCATTTTTAACCAAAAATGACCTATATCGACCCAAATGACCCATATACGTTCATAAATATCATGAAATGAGTCTTATAATAATATAACTAATCATATGAATAATGAAAAACGTTTAGAATATCGAAATAGGTTCGTTTGTTGGTAGTTGGGATCGAAAATGTCATTTTTGGCCAAAAATTACATATATCGACCTAAATGAACCATAGACGTGCATAACGAACTTGAAATGAGTCTTATAATCATATAACTAATCATATGAATCATGAAAAACGTTTAGAATATGGAAATAGGTTCGTTTGTTGGTATTTGGGATCAAAAATTCCATTTTTGGCCATAAATGACCTATATCGTCCCAAATGAGCCTTATGTGTGCATAAAGAACTTGAAATGAGTCTAATAATATAATTAATCATAATAATCATGAAAAACATTTAGAATATGGATATAGGTTTGTTTGTTGGTAAGTAGGATCGAAAATGCCATTTTTTACCATAAATGACCTATATCGACCCAAATGAACCATAGACTTGCATAACGAACTTGAAATGAGTCTTATAATCATATAACTAATCATATGTATCATGAAAAACGTTTAGAATATGGAAATAGGTTCGTTTGTTGGTAGTTGGGTTCAAAAATGTCATTTTTGTCCAATATAATTGTTTTCGCAACCAATCTAATTTTTGTTTTCGCATATGAAACTTAATTTAATTTATTGGTTTGCATGTACGGTGTTCTTTTAAAGGTTTTCAAAACTCCAAGGGAGGAGCCCTTTACCAAAAAGGAGTTGGATGAGGTTCGAGACAAGTGGGCTATTTACTTCAACGATTGTGAACTACCCTCAGTGTAATAAATAGAGCAGATTTGTAGTTATTCGTGACTCTTACATTATTTTGTTATTAATCGATTTAATTAATTACATTTGAATTAATTCGGTAATATTATTGGAAATTTGAAATTTATATCATTTTTGAGAATGTCAAGCTGGTGTTTGATGAAACAGAAATTATATTGCAGAATATTAGGAATTATATTGCAGATTTTTTTATTTTTTTTAAAAAAGAAAAAAAAAAACTCAAAAGTTGCCCTTGTTTGCAGCAAGAGCAACTTATGTGCAGCTTATAAGGTGCCCTTACCTTATGTGCAGCTTATAAGGTGCCCTTACCTTATGTGCAGCTTATAAGGTGCCCTTGTTGCAGCAAGGGCACCTTATAAGTTTCACATAAGGTGCCCTTGTTGCGACAAGGGCACCTTATAAGTTTCACATAAGGTGCCCTTGTTGCAAACAAGGGCACCTTATAAGATTATAAGTTGCCCTTATTAAGGGCAACTTTTGATAATTTTACATAAATGACCCCCCATTGGTGGCACTTACGAAGGACACCTTATAAGCAACTTTTAAGAGCAACTTATAAGGTTTTTTCCTCTAGTGATTGATGATGTCTGTAATAATATGCAGGAAGCTACTAAAGTCAGAATAGAAAGCCTAATAAGCTGGAGCCACCCTCCACCAGAATGGTATGCTTTGAACGTTGATGGAGCTGCAAAGGGTGCTACACTGTACGGCCTTCAAAGCGGAAGTTCTAGCTCTAGCTAGAGGGCTCGAACTAGCTAAGAATCTTCAAATTGAGAAGCTTGTACTGCAAATGGACAATATATCTAGCTTGTGTAAAAATCCTTAGAAGCAAGAAATGGGGAAGATGCGAGTGTTCACATCTATTCGAACACATCATGCAACTAATTGATAGTCCTAATTGGACAGTTGAGATCTTACATGTTTACCGTGAAGGTAATAGAGCGGCAGATTGGTTAGCAAACTAAGGCGTGGCTCAACACAATCGTCAACAAATTTTACATTCTGCACCTAGAGAGCTCACCAGGATCATTGCTGAAGATGCTAGGGGAGTAGCGTTGCCTCGCATGGTTCCTAGTTAGCTTGGTTTTTTGTAGTCAGTAGAATAGCTGTTAGTTTTGGTTAGTTTGTTCGTTCTTCTTTTGTTTTGTCTTTCAATTTCTGGCTTGGCCTCATTAGAATCAAAAAATAAAAAAAAAATTGACTTGTTCATTCACTCAACTAAGGGTGAATGGACGATATTGATTTGCATTGTACTTCGTATCCTAGCTCAAATTAACCAACTCTTATCTTAGCTCTTGTAATCGTGTAATTAAGCCTTGAATCGGATTGATTCCGGCTATAATTTTCCTTTGTATTTAATACAATAATATTTTCTTAATTAAATAAAAAAAATCAATTTACAAAGAGATTCATAAGTATAATGATGTGGACATGTGGTTTCATTAGAAAATAAATAACTAGTTGGGAACTTCCTCTACTCATTTGTCATTAGACATTTATTCCGTGTATTTTTGTAATTTTTAATCGTGTAGAAATATACACTATCTGTCCCTTATTGTTTGTTCCATTTGACATTTTATGGTCTTCAAGACACTATTTATAACATAAAATTCTCCATTGGCTTTTCATAGTATCTTAGAAGCAATGTATAACGTAAATATCTCAAATTCTATGCGTGTAATTTTTTAAAAATTTAATACTCTAAAAATATAAGTTGAATCGAATCTAACAATAATATACATGACCATTTATAATTTTTTAAAGGTTAATGAGAATTAAATATCAATGTTTAAAAAATTTAACCCAAAAGAAAAGTAACGGAGTAGCAATAGGAGATGGAGATATTAGACATCTACATTCAAGTACTCCTTACGTTTTAAGTCGGGACAATGGGCCAAGTCCCCAAGCCCGGCCCAAGGGAGTGTATGGTTGGAATATTGACCAAAATATGATTAAGGCCTTGTTTTCTTTGGCTTAGTTTTAGTTTTAGTTCCAGTTTAGTTATATTCAGTTTAATTCAATTCTATTATTATTATTATTATTACTATATTTTTTATTTTTTATGAATTTATATATAACTTATTATTTACTATTCCTTCATATTAATGTTTTAATTATTAATTACCATAATTTATATTTTATTAATTGTAACTATTATTCAGTAATTAATTATTTAGAATTTATTATTAATTAATTTTTGTTTATTATTTATCATTTATTAGTTTCTAATAAATTATTGTTCACGGCTAGCGACACTTCCAATTGTAAAAGGTCAACCGTCCCAAGGGCTTCCCCCTAGTCACCTTGATCGTCCTATAAAATAATGTGATGTTGCTTGTTTGTTGTTAGCATCGACATGGCTTAATGTCTTGACTTAATTTTAATATATAGTCCCAGTTTCAACAAAAAAAATATTACATTTAGCATGTTTGGCTAAGATATATAAAGTTGAATTAATCATCGGTTAAGATAATCTCATACTTTCTCCATTTTTATTTACAAGACACAATTTCTTTTAGGAAAATTCATTTTTAGTTGGTACAATTTTAGCTATTGTGGGAAAGTTTTATATGATGAATTGACATACTTCTAGTTGCAATGACTTTTAAAGAGGTGAAAGTGATGGTTGGTTGTTGTTGTTGCTAAGGTGCACTTACTTTTGTCCTTTAATGTTTTCTTTTACCTCTCCTTAATATGTGTGACAAAATCAATTGTACCATGGAAATTAGAACGGAGAAAGTAATACTCCCTCCCTTCTTGATTATGAGTCCCTTTTGGAATCTTGTCACTGTTTCCAATTGAAGAGAATCTTCCAATTCCTTTCCAATACGTATTTCAAAATATATTCATGTAGGATCTTGTTTTGTTCGTCTTAATGTGTAGTTTAACAACAAAATTTTATATTTCATTAACATATGTATTTGAATATATTTACGTTTAAATATTGAGTTGAAACGTATGAAAAAATCAAAAAGGGACTAATATTTAAGAACGGAGGGAGTAGGGTAGTTGACAACTACGCTAGAAGATTCTGAAGCTTTTATTGAACACTAAATTGACATACTACCTCCTTTTTCATAAAGATTTTTAAGGTTACTATTTAAACAAATATTAAGACAAAAATAGAAAAGTTGGTTGAATATAATAAAACACGGATAAAGTAAGAAAAAATCTTTAAAATTTGAGTGCGTGTAAGAAAAAAATGAATAAAATAAGAGAAAATGAGTGAAAATTGTAAATATTGTTGGGTGAGGTGGTAATATAGTAAATTTTCATGTCCAGAAATAAAATAAAGCAAAGGGTAAAGAACATTATGAAATAAAATGAAGTAAAACGGAAATATAAACATCATTTCGTAACGGAGGTAGTAAAACATTATGGTTGGATCGGATTAATTCTAACGTCGCTCTTGACTTAATTAGAAACTAGACCTCGTATATTGATCGGGAATGAATAATGTTGCGCACCATCAAAAGCAGCATCTATGATTATGCGAGTAGCTGCTTCCGTCGGGTGATAAAGATCCCAGAAAACATGGTCGGTTCTATAATTACAAAGATTTGAAAATGGAAAACAAGCTACTTCACCATTTAGGTGCCCAAGTCCACAACATGCAGCTTTCACTTCCTTAAATCCTGAAAAAAGAGGCAGGGTTGTATAAGTATTTTTCGATCATCAATCTTCAAGGGTACGTACGTGGTGTTTTTTTAACTTAATTCACATTTCAAAGGGTAAGTACTAAGTAGTAGGGTTGAGTACAACTGGGTACGTACCCTGTTAAAATTTCAGGAACCGGAACCGGAACTTGTTGCAACAGGTTCCTGAAAATGGGAACCGGAACCGGAACCTGTTGAGAACCGGAACCGGAACCTGTTCACGGGTTCTGATTAAGGGTACCCTGTCATATTAAAAATTTAAATAAATTATTGTTAATTTATTGAGAAAAAATCTACTTTATGGTTTGGGCTTTATTTGTTTTATAGCTTGGGCTTAGATTGTAATTTTATATTTATATTTTTCAAAAACTAGCTTGGATAGAATAGAGATTTTAGGCATAGAGAGCCTTTTTATAAGGCCCGAAAACTTTTTTTGGGAAATTCATATTACACTTGGTGTGTACAGGGTACCCAACAGGATACCCGTTCCGAAAAAGTGAGAACCGGAACCGGAACCTGTTGCAACAGGTTCCCAATTTTATTAGCCGGAACCGGAACCGTAGGTTCCTAACAGGTTCCCAATTTTATTAGCCGGAACCGGAACCGTAGGTTCCTAACAGGTTCCCAATTTTATTAGCCGGAACCGAAACCGTAGGTTCCTAACAGGTTCTGGTTCTGGTTCCGATTCAGGGTACCCTGACTTTTTGCTCACCCCTACTAAGTAGGGAGTAATTCATACCGCAAGAATGTGGTTGTTCTATGATATTGAGAAAGAAATCGTAGACGTTGAAGTAGGAATACTGGAAATTTTCAAGCTCTGACTCGAGTTTTTGTAGGACTACTTGGAGTCCTTGGTTGTATTTGGTAGCCCAATAATTAAAGACTTCATTGCATGCCTCATCTTTTATCTTCACTCTTTCTGATGGTATGCAGCCAATTGTACCTATCCCGATCATAACAAACTTACGGCCCCCAATATTGTATATTTCCTGCCACAAACATGTTAAATACATTTGTCATGTTTGAGACTGTTGCGACTTCTGTTACTTTCACCTTTAAGTTTAAATAAAAATAACACACGAAGAAAATCCGAAAATAATAATCCACTACAAGAAATTGTACTATTAACGACGGGAAATCCCATCGCGAAAGGCCAATAATCGTTGATTAACGATGGGATTTCCTGTCGTGAACCCGTCATAAAAGGGGGCCGTCGTTAATAGAAAATCCCGTCGTTAACCCGTCATAAAAGATATTTGAGACGGTTATTCCCGTCTTTATTTGGTTGTTAGCCCCGTCGAAAAAGGCTTTTACGACGTAATTTTTGACCCGTCGTAATTAGGTTGTGGTTAAAGATACAAATTATTGTAGTGTAATTCACGGACAAAAAAATGTGACACATACTTTGGTATGTACGGTGCCATGTAACTTACAATTTTTCATGTACTTTTTCTCTCTGCTTATTCCCTGATTATTATATAAGCTTCTCACAACGGACCGACCATATAAATCTAATTTTCCCATCCAGACAAATTAAGTGGCCATTTTTTATAGGTGGTATATTACCACTAGAATCTCTCCCAATTTCGGAGTTGGGGGTGGTGGTGGTGGTGGTGGTATGGGGGGTTTCCGTTACTTTTTCCCCCTCACTTTCAAGAGCCTGACATGTGTATAGCTGACAGATAAATCTGTGAGAGGTGTGGATGTGGTTCGTACTATTCCATCCGTCTCTTTTTGTTCTTTACGTTTTTCATTTTGGGTATTTCAAAATGTTTTTTACATTTTCTTTTATATAACCACATAAATGACTTAGTATTCTATCAAAATTTGTGTCCAAATATTATTTTAACCAATTAAATTCATTAGGTCATTTAATCTTTCACACTTTTCCATTGGGACATTAAAGTTTTCTCATTTCCCAATAGGCCAATATCATAATTTTGATAAAAGTGAAAAAAATTATAAATAAACGTAATTTATCTTGTTTAAATAAAAAAAATTGAGAAATCTCAATGCAAATTAATTAATCGTTAAAACGCGTGAAAAATATCAAACGTAAAGAACAAAAAGAGACGGAGGGAGTAGTATAAAACAAAACAATTGTAATTTAAAGGGAGGATCGTACCTTCAGTTGTGATGTAATAGTAAGTATCAATAAATCAACTAATTGTTGAGGGCTCCCTTGCTTTTTGAAACTTGCATCCCGTGCATTGTAGTATTCTCCTATGTCGACGCTTCCAATCACAATCGCGAATACAGATTCTGCTATGTGTTTGGCTGCATCCCGTTGCCCTAATTTCTTAACCAAGACTTCCCGTACTTTTACACAATACTCTACTTGTTCATCCATGGAAATTGTGAAACGCTGAACCAAGTTATGGTGAAAATTTGAGAAGCTAGTAAAGTTTTATAAGACAGTGTCTTTTAATCTCGAAATCAAGGCAAATTTGACAAATACAATTAATAAAGTTATGTATTTTTCAATTACAAAATCAAACTTCTAATTTTATCAAGTACAACCTTAAACTTATACACCGGCACAAATTCTTATTTACAATGGGTGTACAATAAATATTGTACACCGGAGTAAAAGTTGACTCAAAATGTTTAAAAGTTACATTTATATATGTAAAAGTTATTTATTTTTTAATGATAAATTTTTTCATTTGAATCAAAATTATTTCTTCAAAATCACTAATAATGTATAAATTAATCATTTAACCCTTTAAAATGTTTATCTATCAACTTTTTATTTTTATAATATAAAAGTTACAGAAAAATAAGTTAAAGTTACAAAAAACTGTATAAAAGTTATCTTGGTGTACAATAAATTTATTGTACACCTTGTGCGCGCAAGACCTTTTGATACACCGGAAGACGAAGTCATAATGTTATTAAAAAACAATTACATAATATCCATAAAAAAATTATTCTTCGATTTTTTTTAATTCTTATTTCTCGATCTATTTTGTTTTATTTCTTATTTTTTGGTTTAATAGAAATTATGTAATTGTTTCTTATAATGACATTATGACATCATCTTCTAGTGTTTTTTGCTGAAAAATGAATATGGGTTGTAATTGAAAATGGATGTATAGTTTAAGGTTGTAATTGACAAAATTAGAAATTATGGAAGTTTATTAGGTTGTATTTGCCAAATTTTTCCGAAATAAAACAACTTAGTTGTTTTAACGAAATATTACCTATATTTCAAAATGATCTTTAATTACACTTCCATTTTAATCTATTTTATAATGTTATTTACATTGTGCATTATTCTATTTTTAGAAATGAAAATTTACTATTTTACTCCTCTTATCCCACAACATTTACAACTTTCCAATCACTTTCTTTTACTTAACTCATTTTTTTCTTACACGCACCCTTTTTTACACATCTATCCTGCTTTATCCATATTTTATTGTATCCACTCATATTTTTACACACTGTTCCTATTTAATGTTAATTTTTGTATAAATAGTAACTACAAAGAATATTTTAAAACGGAGGTAATACAATTCAAGAACATAGTAAACAGAACCCGCGTGTGTACAATTAAGTACTTATAAGTTAATTAGTATGGCTTTCGAGTTAAGGATAGGATACAGATAGACATACAGATAGTTCATTGTGATCGGTTCCGCCAAACTGAGGAAGATATATGTATCGAGAAGTTGTATTTAAAATTCCAGCAGCTGCTGACGCAAAGCTAACACCCTTGGTAAAGTCGTCGACGTTGTTGTGCACTAGTGAAAGGTAAGGTGGTGGGGAGGGCAACCCAAGTTTCTCGGCTGCCAAAACGTTCATATAGACAATTAAAAATCATAATTAAGACTTGTGTTGTGATCTACTATTGTATAAGCATACTCCCTCCAATTTTTTTTAATAGTTACACTAATTTGCTTTCTACGATCTCTAATACACGTACACGTTTGACCATCGATATATCCAATTACATATGAAACTTTTTTTATAAAATAACAAAAAATTGATATTTTGAAAATAAATAAGGATGGTAATAAAGGCTAACAACAACGCAAGTGATTAAGCAAAGACAAGTTCTTATGAGAGGTATTGGTCCATACCCCTCTGTTGAGTAATTAAGTTTTGATGATTGTAAACTAATGATGATTATCTATTTAATATGTGTGTCAAGATGCGCACAGGAGGAACAAGGTATGATTGAACCAAGAAACAAGGAACTCGAGCAATGAGAAGTTATTGTTCACTAAAGTGAAGATGGCTACGTTATACAAGTTGTTTATATGTAAATTAGCATTTACATTGGTAAACTTCATGTGGTAAGTACAGTGACAAAGGACGAACGAAATGATACTTTATATAGTCCAGCAGGAACAACCAGAAAGAGATCAGAAACTGTTTATCAGAGTTCCTAGTTGTCTGACTGTTCCTGTTCCTAGTCACATGTACGACATATACTTGTGGGCGTTAATAGAGTTTAGGAGTGCATATAATACTTTCATATTTTCATCCTAATATGTTTGCTATATTGTAGGTAAGAGTCCATACTGGGATAAGTTGTTTATTAGACGTAGGATTTTGCATTAGTCTAGGTCTCTCATATTATCCTATCATAAGTGCATATAGTTGTATGTGCTTAGGACTCTTCATATAGTTAGATATGCATTAGGAGTCTTCTAGGAATGCATATCATAGCTGGTCTCATTTATCATATATTATGATGCATTGTAGACGGTTTAGG
Organism: Spinacia oleracea; assembly: GCF_020520425.1. Taxonomy (NCBI): domain Eukaryota; kingdom Viridiplantae; phylum Streptophyta; class Magnoliopsida; order Caryophyllales; family Amaranthaceae; genus Spinacia; species Spinacia oleracea. The sequence goes on from NC_079490.1 coordinate 16,510,571, forward strand.
AGTCTAAGAGTTTTAGTTCGCATAAGCACTTTAGGAAAGATTAAATGCTTAGAGTTTAAGCTATCATAATTAGTATTATCCATAATATAGGACTGTTTAGATTCACTGTATTTTAGGTATTTGAGTCACATAATATTTGGCATACATATTAAAGTTCTTATTAATTAGGGTAGGAATATTATTTATGCATTAATATATTATATTCCATATTATCCTATGTGTATTTTAGTCAAGCAAATATTATAATATATGATTTATGAATATCAATCATACTTGACTCAATATCTAACGTGGTTTATTATGCATGCAAAGAAATGATAAATGACGTGTGTAGGTAAGACTTTTTGAAGAAGACCCAAAGACTTACAGGAGGAACACGGATTCAAGAGTTAGAGAATCCAAGAGAAGGAGGAACTTGGACTCAAGGAGAATCAAGAGTACAAGTACAGAGAAAGAGAAGAGAAGGGAAGAAAATCTAGTAGCATTAGGGTGCTTAATAGATTTGCTTTAGAAACTGAAAGTTTGGAGCTGGTGGCACAGCGTACGTGGAACAGTGTCAATGACGAGGGTACTGGTCCTAGTCTGCACGTAGTATATAGGATTGCATGAGTATTGTTGTTAGATCACATTACCTTAGAGTTCGCGTCCTAATAGAGTCTAACATAATAATACTAAGTCATGTACTAAGGAGTTTTAGTATAGTTAGGATTATGTGTTTGATATTAACTAGGATTGCATTAGTTAATGGTTAAATAATGTTTATCTTATTCAAGAGTCATGATAAGATAGGAGTGTCGTTTAGATAGAGTTTCATTAATATATCTACTGCATAACCGCTATTATTCTATACTATGTTTGTTAAAGTCTTTAAAAAAGAGTTTATCATGATAGAGTTCTATTAGGTCTAAAAGTCCTAAATAAAAGACAAACATAAAATATATCTTCTAGGGTTAGTAGGTAACATGCATCACTATATATACTGCATTCATAATTAGGAAAATTTTCTGACTTAGTGGTGTTATGTGCTTAAGTTAAATCTACATTATAACCCACGTCAGTACCGTCAGTTCCTGTTCCACATACAAAGTTCTTGTTCCAGAAGAATTCCAGATTCTATTTGTTATTCTATTTTTTATACTTGAGAATTGGGAAGGGGTTTGAGTGAACCTTGTAATTGAGAGAATCAGCTTGAGTCGAGCGGAAGAGTTGAGAGAGAAGATCTCTAGAGAGATCATTGAGAAGGAACGGTTGAGGGACTGTTCCTAAGGGAGTTGTGTTTAGGGAACTGTGATTTTCCTAATTAGTAAAAGGGTTTAAGTCCCTACGGGGCCATGGTTTTTCCTCTCTATTAGGGTAGAGAGGTTTCCACGCTAAAATATCTCTTGCAATCTCTTAATGTTTTTAATTCCGCGAAAAAGTAGATCCAACATCTACAAACACTAATTCACCCCCCCCTCTTGTGTTGTTCATCTAAACTAACAATTGGTATCAGAGCCGGTGCTCTATATTTTACAGGTAATTCTGATGAGTGATCCGGGAAAAGATGAACAATGTTATGAAAGAAACAGTTCCCACAATTCTGCTGTTCCTGATGGACGAAAAGGAGGATAGCACGTATTTGATGATGATGATTAACACAAAGATTGAAGAAAAATAATTAGAGGTAAATTTTCAATCTTTAATATATTATTTATTCTTGTTCTTAATTGTTAAATATTAGGAACATCATACGTTATATACCATTGGCCATATGTGTGTTAATTCCGTAACGCAGAAATATAAAGCAACGATTGATTGTGAGCAACCTTGAATTAACCATGTTTATTTACAAGTTTTCCATAAGACTTTGCTTTAAATTTAAAATATTTCTTGCGGTTTTGAAGAGGAACAAAGTGGTCTTGATTGTTGCACAATTCCAGCAAAAATTAAAATTTTCTCCTAGTCTTGTCGATGGTAAAAATATTTCTATTTTTCTAAATGGTATGAAATATAATTTTTATTCTCTTGAATCTGAAAAGTTTGATTTTCAAATAGATTTTAAAAATTGCAAATAATTTGTTTCATAAATATTTTACTAGGAACATGTGTGCAACAAGACTTGTTAAAAGCAATATTGATTTGAAATATCAAAAATTGTTTTTGCAAATTGTCGAAAAAGGTCATGCAACTTGAATTGAACCATGTGACCATGAATACCAAAATCATTGAGATGGAACTGAGATTCGTTGTTCCTAGTGCTGGTTTCGGTAAAACAATATTTGGTTTCAAAAGAGTTTGAAATATGTTTTTGAAGATATTGAAACTTCTTCATGATGGGAATAAAAAGAAAAATTCAGATTTCCAAACAAAAATGAAATTTTTAAATTTTGGATTTACTAGGAACGACCAAGATAACGTTTTTGGAACAAGTCATATCAATTTCAAAACAAGGTTTACAAATCAAAATAATTTTCTTATTAGTGAAGTGTTGAACACATGTAGGGAACTTATATGGAAAATTACAACTTCGGGTTTTGAATTGATTTTGATAGAACTAAAACCTGTTCCTACAACTGTTTCTAGTAAAGATGACCTTATCTATTTTAAGAATTTGAAATCTGACTTTAATTGTATTAAAAACGATATTTATGTGTCTTCGAATGGAAGAGAAGGTTTTCTAATCATTTTTGAAATTTATCAATCTTCATCTCACTAGAAATAGTACAAGGAACAGATCTAGAGGAACTGAATGTTCCTACTTATGGGAACTGCATTATTTTAGGCACTGTTAATTTTATATTTTCAAGGTGTATGCCTAAAGTCAAGAAGGTTATGCATTATGAACTATTTACTTATTGGCCATATGAATGCATAATTAATCTTGTACGTATTAGTAGTAGAGTAAAACTCGTTTTGAAGAAAAAGACACATATGACTACTCCTACTAACAAGAAGGGACTCAAGCAAATTTGGGTACCCAAGACCAAGAACTGATCTATTTTGCAGGCCATATGTGAGAAAAGACAATATAAATCTCATGACAAAAATGTTATTCATGCACATTTTTGAAGACATATGTAAGTGTGTCTCACGAAAAACCTTTAAAAGAGGTTTTGGAAGAGAAGTTGTGCTACATATTTATATCATTATGCAAGAGATCTATAACGAAGAAATGGACAGCAAACAAATCACACAAAAAAGAAAGGAAAGATGGTATATCCCTTAAGGTCCGTTGAAATATTAGGAACAGACGCAGTAGGAACTGGATAAGGAAACAGTAAAAAGTCAAATCCAGTTCCTCCACAACAAGTCAGTTCCCTGTAATCAAGATGGATGAAAACAACAAACAAACTCATACGGATCAAATTGAAGTTTCCAAGACTATGTTAAGGAGAATGAATTATGAGTAATATGAAGAAGGGAACTTAATCAAAATCCTTATTTACTTTGTGTGAATTACTTTGTTTCCTTTATTTCTTATATTATTAACTTCACTTTGTGTTTGGTTAGTTGTGCAAATTAACGATAAGGTTTTGAAGGCCTATTCTTGAAGTAAAAGAAATTGAAGTGTAAAAATATGTTCCACGTATCAAGGGAACAGAGACCAAGATTTGGAGGAACGACTGAAGTACCTAAGAATACAGGAACGAAAACCAACTTATCCATGAGAAGGCTTTGACACCGACGCACAAGTTCCTGGTCCAACTCATGAGGAACTCAATTTCAGAAATATAACAGAAGTTCGGGAACAACTCTCTTAGTGAATGTACAACAAGGAACATCAACAAGGTTTACTGTTGTAAGTACAAAAGAGACTATCAAAAGGGAGTATTCACGTCTAGAATTTTCTGTATATTTATGCTTTAATATATATTTATTTCTTGAAGACTAACCTAGTAACCTTATAATTGCACAAAAGATTATACTTGGGTTTTGATTTTAGATTACATCAATGTGAGCGAAAACAAAGATGCTTTACTGGTTAATAAAGACCCCAAACCATTGCAACTTATTCCTCAGATCTACGCGAGACAACCCAAGATGAAGAAGCATGGTCAAGCATAAAGACCAAAGGAAAGAGAACGAGTTCCTGTTCAGATGAAAGAGGAACAAGGAACAGGAAGCAGTTGAGACGAACCATTCAACATCACTTAGAGCGTTCCAGCAAAGAAGAAAAAGGAACACGAACAAGATCTCAACTAATAAAAGGGGCCACAAGGAGCAACTGGAGTAAATGTGAAACTAACACTAAATGAAACTCGTGAGTAAGCCATCAATGATCAAACCATATGCAACGTTTTCAAGCAAGTTTGGACCATGTGAGGTATAACACTCTTACTCATATTAATGATGTGTCAAATTGCATGATTATCGCACCGTTTATTTTAAGAAACCTTCTAAATGTTATCTCATGTGAATAAATTCTTTGTTGCTATCACCAAGTAGTAAAGGAACAAGACTTCTTGAAACTAACATGAGCATAAAGTACTTTTTTCCCAAATGAACTTTTCGTTTAGGGCCCTTGTACACTTTTCAATTGAAGTAAATCATGCACACCTATAAGTCAATGTGTCACACTCAATTCTCATGTTTTAAAAGACATATTCACTTGCCTAAAAGTATTAGAGGACTCGTTGAGAAATTTGGATGTTGTCCCAATACAAAATTCCTAAGTTGCCAAAGGAACAATGGACGAAACGTTGAAGGAACAAGGCAATTATGTTCCTGAAATATTGCACGTCTTTTTAAATACTTTAGAGGGAACAAACCTTCAATACCCACACCGTATTTTCAAAGTCAGGTTTGTGTTTTAGTGATTGGGTTGAGCCTACCCAGGCCGAGCCATTAGCATAATTCTACAATGTTATGATTGTGGGTGTGTGATAAGTTCAATCATACTCTACAACTATGGTCTTGTTTTTCTCTATAACATGTTTCAAAAATTTCGAATATTCTTTCCTTATCTCATACCATATGTGTACTCTACCACTTCATATCCTCACTACCCTTGAAGCTCCAAAAATATATTCTTCTTTCCTATGGTTCGACGATGCATGAAGAGTAATAATTATGAATATGTTTTGAGAGGGAAGTCAAAGAAGAAGTAGGAGCAGCGGGTTATTATTTATCAATAAAAGCTTTGGAGAAAAATCACCGTATGATGTACGTATCACATAGAAATTTACTGGGTATCATATAGAACTTTACTTCTACGAGGTTCCGCATGAAAGAAGATGGTAAGGAACTCAGGGGAATAAGGTAGGGAACATTGAACATGATTTTTATATTCGGTGGTGGAACTTATATTTAATGGTAAGTCCTTTCTATATTATTATATGATCTTATACTCTAGGAAAGCTCAAATTTTTGTAATGACGCCTTTGTTTTAAAAAAAAAATCAAAAAAAAAATCAAAAAAAAAAAATCAAAAAAAATTAAAGCAAAGGTGATCTATTCTTGTACTTTATATTTTCTCCTAGAATTCCATTATTACGAAGAATATCAATGAGTTACAAAAATTTAAACTCATACACTCGATGAGGTGTAAGGGAACAGACGGTTATAGGAACAGGAATAAGAAGCAACATTAATGTTAGTTCCTACTCCACTACACTTTGTAAGTTGTGAATGAAAGAAACAATCACTGCAGGAACATTGATTTAAGCAGTCAGTCCACGTTTCACTATGATGTCAGTTCCTTATGGAAGATTGGTGATATATGGGAACTTGGTAAGATAAGGTGATACATACAGCGATGGAGGTGTGTTGGGTTTGATTTCATATTCATTAAAAAACTCTAATGATTGTTGAGGGCCTCATTTGAAAAAATAAACCACAAACACATTATCTACATTTGGTTCCCTCTACTCAATTATTCACCAAGCCATTTCTTCACATCATTTCTACTTGATCCATTCTCGACCTTGACAATTAACCTTGCAACCATTTTTTTTTGTTATTATTTGTCAAGTTACTTCATTGCTTCTAACATTGGGTCTTAGGATTGTGAATTGGAATTATGTAGCTACTACATCCTTAATTCAAAATTGGGAACTCGAAGACTTTTTGGGACAAACAAGTGACTAAACTATAAGGTGGTGTGTGTGACATATAAACATTGGGTGTGTATGGTTAACCTAAAAAGAATGTGTGCAAAATAACCCTTTTCGATAATGCCAAAAGTGGGAAGAGTATGTATGATGCTTATTGTTTGATAATACAGTCTAAATCCTTAACTAATTGGTGTTTATTAGTATTGCTCTCACTCTATCATTTTACTTGTTCATTAGTTGTTGGTTTACAAAATTAAGGGGGAATAAATCTAAATCTTTATTGCTTAAAGTGTGATAAGCATCATTAGTTTGTCATCATCAAAAAAGGGGGAAATTGTTGAGTAATTAGGTTTTGATGATTGTAAACTAATGATGATTATCTATTTTATATGTGTGTCAAGATGCGCACAGGATGAACAAGTTATGATTGAACCAAGAAACAAGGAACTCGAGCAACGAGAAGTTATTGTTCACTAAAGTGAAGATGGCTACGTTATACATGTTGTTTATATGTAAATTAGCATTTACATTGGTAAACTTAATGTGGTAAGTATAGTGACAAAGGAAGAACGAAATGATACTTTATATAGTCCAGCAGGAACAACCAGAAAGAGATCAGAAACTGTTTATCAGAGTTCCTAGTTATCTGACTGTTCCTGTTCCTAGTCACATGTACGACATATACTTTTGGGCGTTAATAGAGTTTAGGAGTGCATATAATACTTTCATATTTTCATCCTAATATGTTTGCTATATTGTAGGTAAGAGTCCATATTGAGATAAGTTGTTTATTAGACGTAGGATTTTGTATTAGTCTAGGTCTCTCATATTATCCTATCATAAGTACATATAGTTGTATGTGCTTAGAACTCTTCATATAGCTACATAAGGAGTCTTCTAGGAATGCATATCATAGCTGGTCTCATTTATCATATATTATGATGCATTGTAGAAGGTTTAGGAGTCTAAGAATTTTAGTTTGCATAAGCACTTTAGGAAAGATTAAATTCTTAGAGTTTAAGCTTTCATAATTAGTATTATGCATAATATAGGACTGTTTAGATTCACTGTATTTTAGGTATTTGAGTCACATAATATTTGGCATACATATTAAAGTTCTTATTACGGTAGGAGTATTATTTATGCATTAATATATTATTTTCCATATCATCCTATGTGTATTTTAGTCAAGCAAATATTATAATATATGATTTATGAATATCTATCATACTTGACTCAATATCTAACGTGGTTTATTATGCATGTAAAGAAATGATAAATGACGTGTGTAGGTAAGACTTTGAAGAAGACCCAAAGACTTACAGGAGGAACACGGATTCAAGAGTTAGAGAATCCAAGAGAAGGAGGAACTTGGACTCAAGGAGAATCAAGAGTACAAGTACAGAGAAAGAGAAGAGAAGAGAAGAAAATCTAGTAGCATTGGGGTGCTTAATAGATTTGCTTTAGAAACTGAAAGTTCGGAGTTGGTGGAACAGCGTACGTGGAACAGTGTCAATGACGAGGGTATTGGTCCTAGTCTGCACGTAGTATATAGGATTGCATGAGTATTGTTGTTAGATCACATTACCTTAGAGTTCGCGTCCTAATAGAAGTCTAAACATAATAATACTAAGTCATGTACTAAGGAGTTTTAGTATAGTTAGGATTATGTGTTTGATATTAACTAGGATTGCATTAGTTAATGGTTAAATAATGTTTATCTTATTCAAGAGTAATGATAAGATAGGAGTGTCGTTTAGATAGAGTTTCATTAATATATCTACTGCATAACCGCTATTATTCTATACTATGTTTGTTAAAGTCTTTAAAAAAGAGTTTATCATGATAGAGTTCTATTAGGTCTAAAAGTCCTAAATAAAAGATAAACATAAAATATAACTTCTAGGGTTAGTAGGTAACATGCATCACTATATATACTGCATTCATAAGTCTAGGAAAATTGTCTGACTTAGTGGTGTTACGTGCTTAAGTTAAATCTACATTATAACCCACGTCACTACCGTCAGTTCCTGTTCCACATACGAAGTTCTTGTTCAAGCAGAATTCCAGATTCTATTTGTTATTCTATCTTTTATACATGAGAATTGGGAAGGGGTTTGAGTGAACCTTGTAATTGAGAGAACCGGCTTGAGTCGAGCTGAAGAGTTGAGAGAGAAGATCTCTAGAGAGATCATTGAGAAGGAACGGTTGAGGGACTGTTCCTAAGGGAGTTGTGTTTAGGGAACTGTGATTTTCCTAATTAGTAAAAGGGTTTAAGTCCCTACGGGACCGTGGTTTTTCCTCTCTATTAGGGTAGAGAAGTTTCCACGCTAAAATCTCTCTTGCAATCTCTTAATGTTTTCAATTCCGCGAAAAAGTAGATCCAACATCTACAAACACTAATTCACCCCCCCTCTTGTGTTGTTCATCTAAACTGACACCCTCATAGAGGTTTATTTTGAATTAGCTAAAAACTGCCAGTGAACACTGGAATTACACTAACATAATAATTCTCTCTAAATCCTAGAAAACTATTAGAATGATCCTAGAAAATAATAGATAAGAGAAATATAAGTAAAGGAAGGTTGGATTCTAACATCCTCCCCCACTTATGTTGTTGGCGCCCTCGTCGACTTACAAGAGTTACAAATAAAAGAAAAAGCTCATATCCTAATAAATTCTGCAGTCTCTTTCGCGCCGTTCGTTGATGGCGGTTGTTGGAGTCTTCTTAAATCTTTGTGTGTCTTGGTTGGTTGGTGAGTGTCCGTGGGAGTCTTGATAAATGTTTCTTTTTGGAGTGGGTGATTCTTGTGAATCCAAGTCTTCCTTGTTTCTGGGTTCTTGATCGGAGCTCCTAGGCTTGAGCTTGCATCTTGATTCTTGTGTTTGTGGCGAGGGGGTATATGAGATGTCGCCTTTCTGAGCGGCTCCATCACTCGTTTAGGTGGGTAGTTGATGCGAGATTTCTTCTAGGATGTTGCCTTCTTATAAGGCTCCATCACTCGCATTACCGAAAGGTAGAACCAGACAGGTCTGTCGACCTGCTACATGCAAAGAATTCAAGCGAGACATTTCAACTGCTTTCCTGGTGCGGAGGAACTCCAATCCAAGTACAAGGTTGAAGTCGTCCATGTTGATGGCAGTGAAGTTCATTTTTCCTTCCCAGTCACCCAACTTTGTTTCCACACTTTGGTACACCGAGGATCGGCTTGGCTTTAGAGTTGACGGATTTCATGCTACCGCCTCCTTTCTTGAGTACCAATCCCAATCTCCGGGCTTCTGTTTCGATCACAAAGTTGTGAGAGGCGCCGGTGTCGACCGTGGCTCGAGCATTCCTCAAATTCACCAAGAGGTCCACATACATCATGTTCGCGGAGCTCGATCCCTCTTGTCTTTGGGGCCTCTTTACCCATTGCATACATCATGTAGACGGAACTCATTCTGAAGGGCTCATCGTCTTCACTTCATGCTTCTTTTCTGTCTCTTTTTGGGTTTCCTCTACGGACATGGCCGACAACTTCCTGTGTAGGTTGTCGATCTCCCATTTGTGCTTGCACTCCCACCATTTGTGTGGGCCTCGACAAAGCAAACAGTTAAATCTACTAATGTTTTCCGAGGGCTTGCTGGTCTTGGATTCCTTTGTGGATAGGGAAGGTTATGACCAAGATTTCTGGGAGTCTCCTCACCCATTTCCTTTTTTAAATCCTCCGACTGAGTTGGACGACACCTTTCAGTCATTTCTCGCATTCTTGGGTGAGGTTGGAGTTGGGCCCTCCAAACTTGTAAGCGTCCCCTTGGTTCTTCTTCTGAGCGATGGCCCTTCCTTGCGAAGTAGTCGATTAGTCGCTCTGCAGCAGTCATGGCGGCGGAGAGGGTGTCAACCTTCACCCTCAGAACTTCACGTTGCCCCCATTCTTTCAACCCGTGAACAAAGTTGAACAAGCAATCCTTCTCATTCATGTCTCGAATGTCCAACATGCAAGTCGGGTATTCCTTCACACAGCTAGTCGCATATGGAGCCCTTGTGGCGCATCCCTTGTAGCTTCCTTCTTGCAACAAACTCGGTGTTCTTGGGGTAGAATTGATCTTCGAGTTCCTTCTTGAACTCTTCCCACGTATCTATCTTAACTTTCCCCTTTCATTGTCGGCGTGCTTTGTGCGCCACCATAGCTTCGCATCATCCGACAAATGCATGGTTGTGGTATCCGCCTTTAGATTTTCACTCAGCTGACAAATTCTGAAATATTGCTCCATGTCGAAGAGGAAGTTATCAACTTCCTTCGAGTCTCTAGCGCCACTGTAGTCTCGAGGCTTTGGATATTTGATCTTCATCGCACTACCTTTACCTGAGTCAGTCCTAGCTTGTAGCGTGCATTAGGATAACGCACTTGTCTTGTGCATCTTGAGCTTGCCCTTTGATAAAGCTAAGTTGCCATACAATCCTTCTCTTTATGGCATGAGCTTGTCGACCGCATTCTCGAGTCTCTCTATTTCTTTGGCTTTGGCCAATCACAATTTCCTCTAGTCGGGTCCAGATCTCTGACTCGCCCTCCAGCCAGGCTAGTATTTCTTCAACTAATTCCATCTCAGATTGCTTGCTCGGGTCTCTTGATGCCTAAGTTTGAACCTTGGCTCTGCTACCAACTGTTAAGGTCTGAATGTTTTGAGACCGGATCGTGCGGCGCACCTCTTTCCTATAGGGCGGCAAGGACGCAAGCCTTGTGAGAAAATAGAATCTCAAGGCTCGGGGGACGAGCGGGTTCTTGCTTCAGAATAGGCTCTCTTGCCTATTAGCGACAAGAGTGAGGGTCGAGGGTCGATCGGGGCGCTTGTGTGCGCACAGCAGGCACAAGCGGGACCGACGACTAGAATGTATTTGTTTTGTGGTAGACTTTGTTGAGTCTCGGAAAGCTTAAAAACATGCGACATCACAATATCTATAAAGGTTAACAACAACGCAAGTGATTAAGCGAAAACAATTTCTGGTGAGAGGTATTGGTCCATGCCCCTCATAGAGGTTTATTTTAAATTAGCTAAAAACTGCCAGTGAACACTGGAATTACAGTAACATAATAATTCTCTCTAAAGCCTAGAAAACTATTAGAAAGATCCTAAAAAACAATAGATAAGAGAAATACAAGTAAAGAAGGTTGGATCCTAACACTCATGCTATATTCTACCTAAATCAATAATAGTCAAAATAGGAAAAACAAAAAGTGGAGATTGAAGAATATATACACAAGACGGAAGAACATACAAAAACTACAATTTGAAAAGGTAAATTTGCAAATTACTACCTAGATCTTTAGTGACTTTGCATATTACTACATAACTTGTTAAAAGTTGTCAATTACTACCTAGGTGTTTAGTTATTGTTGTCAATAACTATCTTAGCTCATATTTCGGCCAATTAGTCACTAACTAAATCATAATCAACCATTAATCATACTTTAAATATTTAAATTAATTAATAAAATTAAAAAAAATTAAAAATTATACTTTAATACTTTTAAAAAAGAGTTTCATTAGTTAATTTTTTCTAAAATATTTTTATCATAAATATTCATAATTAACCTTTAATCATACTTTAATACTTTTTATTTAATTTTAATAATTAATTAAAATAATTAAAGTATAATTATTGTTTGATTATGATATGATTAGTGACTAATTGACTGGAATTTGGGCTAAGGTAGTAATTGACACAATTACTAAACACTTAGGTAGTAATTGACAACTTTTAACAAATAACAACCTCCGTTTTATAAAGATCTTCACGGTTACTAAATGCACACATATTAGTACAAAAGTACTAAAGCTTGTTTGTATAATAAAATATGGATAAAGTAGGATAGATGTTTAAAAAGATGAGTATGACTAAGAAAAAAATAAAAAAGTAAGAGAAATTGGATGGAAAATATTATGTATTGTTGAATAAAAAGGGTAATGAAGTAAATTTTCATGTAAAAAAATAGAATAAAAAAAGTGTAAAAAACATTATGAAACAGACTAAAACAGAAAATGTAAATATAATTTTAAAACAAAAGTAGTATGCATCAATTTGCAAAGTCACTACAAACTTAGGTAGTAATTTGCAAATTTTCCATTTGAAAACAATAACCGGGAGTACTTCATAAATTATACAAGTGATGGAGATAATATTTCCCTAGGATATAAATTATACTAACTCCGTTTCAAAAAGATCTTTATAGTTACTATTTGCACCGGACTCCAATACAATATTTAAATACTAATATATGCAATTTCGTATGTGAAAAAGTTATAAAAATTTGATATTCTGAAAATACATCCCGAGACCAATCTAACAAGATCTTACATGTAACTTTTTGATGTATATAATGGTGATCCATGAGAATTTACGGTCAAAGTTTTTATATTTTTGACACATTTTCCAAAGCGTAAATAACTTTCTGAAACGGAGGTAGTATAATTCTAGTTTATATCCTATGAGAATTCTATCTCTACGATAAAGTTACCTAGAAAATCAGCTCCATTCTTGCCGTTACTGAATCTTCCGGTGGGCTTGTGGGTAGGAAAGTCAACGCCATGATATGGGAGATTACTTTTGGCAATGGTGAAAGTGAGGTAATTATTGTTGCCCACATCTACTAATGAATCGCCAAACACAAACAAAGCTGGTACTAATTGGGCTTTTGCTAATTTCAAGCTAAAGATGACGAAGACAAACCGTAAATATATTGCACGAGATGTCATCTTGTGATCTTGGAGATTACTTCTATGCGATCTGATCTTGAAATGTGAAGATAATTAAGTTTGTATGTTTTGACAATGTCATACTTATCTTGACACTTGATCAAATTACGAGTACTGAATGCTTGATTCATCTACAACTGTTCTATGGAATTTTATAAAATGAAGTGCACATCATGTGTGAGCTGTTCATTGTTCTGAGTTAGTGCTTCACACGTACTTAGATTTTATAAAATTAAGTCAATTAACGTTTGTCCTAGACTCCGTTATATTGGACTTATTTTGACTGAATCTATATTAGCCGAACTAATTTAAACTAATCTGATCTAATCTGAACTTATTTTATCTGAAAAAAACTTATTTTATCTGAAAAAAACTTATTTTGTCTGAAAAAAACTTATTTGTGTGTGAAATGTGAAAAAAAATTATTTTTGCTAAACTTATATTATCTGAACTTAACTGAACTTATCTCAACTTATATGAACTTATCCGAACTTATTTTGTATGAAATAAGTCAAAATAAATCGAACAGAACAAGGCCTTAGCTTTTTACCTCGATCTCCTAGATTTCTTTTTTATTTGCCTATACAAGGACATGCCTTTTTCTGTAAGTAACTGTAAAAACCTCTACGGTAACAACATCAACAACTAACATCAACGAGTTGTTAAAGCTAATTAATCAAACACATTTTTAAAGTATGGTTGGGGAAAAGGAGAGGCCTTTGCATGTAGCGATGTACTCATGGTTTATGGTCAAAGTTTTTCAATATCAGACATATTTTTTAAAGTGTTAAAAACTTAGTAAGGATGTGAGGTTGTATTTGTAGGAACATATAGATGCATAAAGCGGAATTTCAGGAAACAATTTCTTAACATCTATCACAGGATCTCATGCATAACAATAGTATAGATCAGATTAAGTCGAAAGAATAATCACCTTTGAAGCGTGTTCTCCCGTTCGTATGCAAGCTTCGAAGATCTTAGAGCCCCACTTGTTGCTCCTCTACTCAATCCACAAGCACGAATTGAATCCCACGTATGCTAGTACGGAAGAGAACGATCACAATCTGTCTCTTGCTTTGTTTGGGATGTACGGCGTTTAGAGAATGACAGTTAGGGTTTTTGTGTTTGCTTTTTGTGTCAGATATTCAATCAACGTAGTTACTGAATCCCTGACATTATAACTATTATAATGTTTAGGGCTTTTAAGTTAACACAAAGCCCAACCTTATTTCTCTTAGCAGGCCGGTTGCCATAGGACCTTTTGGGCCCATTCCAATTAGTGCTTATATGTGTGACCTTATAGGATTAATATATTTTAGTTGTAGGTCCAATCAATATTGTCCTACTAATCACATTTATTCTCTAGCAAGCAAATATGATTACTAAAATAATTAATTTATTATCTTCATAATTAATTCCTATTTATATTTAGTAATTGCCGGAAATGTCTGAGGACATAATTCCTTCAATCTCCCACTTGTCCGAAGACAAGAACGCAATGCTAAATTCCTTAAGTCTCTTAATGCCAAAATTTGATAACACACTGTTATTCTCAAATTCTAGTTTCTTGATCGCCGAGTTCGAACTGTTCAAATAAAGATTAACTTTTAATCCCATTCCGTATGGCCATGCAATTTTCAGTTCTCGCTCATCAAGAGGCCCAGACACCATTCCTATCAAATAGGAGGACTTATTCACTCTTGTATGACCATAACTCCCACTCAATTCTTAGCCCACCTGATCACTGCCTTTATAACCTCCTTTTACGGCGCGGCGTTTAACAGCGTCAAAGTTAAACTAATTGTCTCGTGGTTATTAAGACATACTCATGTCTAAGGAATCCACTAAATATAGAAGTTTGATTCTACTTTTAGAATCTAGTTAGGTCAAGTCTCAATGCATCAAGCATACATCCATATAATCAATTACACATCCCTATGTCTCCATAGCCCATGGAACTGCACTATCAATTAATTACATGCTAGTCTTCACATAAATCACTTATGTCCAATTTAGTGATTTAGACTAGGGACTTAATAAGTTGTGATTTCAGTTCACTTTATAGGGTTCCATTATCAAAACGTTTTCGATAATCCTATTTGAAAACACAAGTTATTTGGACATTTTATTTAATACTAAACCAAACAATTAAATAAGAATGAACTTTTATTGATAAACATTCAAAGCATAATAAATGTCTTTACAATTGTAAACATAAAGTAAACAAACTAAAGCCATTCTCCCATATGCCTAAGCCCCATAGACCTAGTATGACTCTCATGCTTAGGTTGAGCAAGCGGTTTAGTTAGAGGATCAGCCACGTTATCCTCAGTATGAACCTTGCTTACTTTCACATCCCCTCTTTCAACGATCTCTCGAATAAGATGGAATCTCCTGAGCACATGTTTGGATTTTTGGTGCGATCTGGGTTCCTTAGACTGGGAAATGGCACCATTGTTGTCACAATACAACTCAATGTTAGGTTATGATACATATGACAATTCATAAATCATGCGGAAAAACCATAAAGCCAGGAAAGCATATTATTTACACATAATCATTTAGCATAGAATAGATGCATACATGTTGTAGCGTGCCTTCCCTAGCTGCGCCCGAACCGAACAAGAAAAAGTCTTTAGGACTCCAAATGTCGTCCCTCCGTAGATAGTCCACAGTACGTCCGGATCCGCCTCAAGTTAGACCAACTAGAATCGCCCTTAAGGTTACTAGGAATTTCGGCTAGTGTTTGCAAGTGTATGGTTAATTTTATTTCAAAAACTTACCCTTTGAATACTTCAATCGTCTTTGCAAATAATGACCCTAGGCCCTTATTTATAGAGGTATGGAAAAGGAACTGGAATCCTATTAGGATACTAATTAGTTAAACTAGAATCCTAGTAGGACTCTAACTAATTAATTTTATCCTTTTAGGATTAGGAATTTAATCATCAAACAAATCCTATACAATTTAGGTTTCGTATGTGAACACAAACTCTACACGAGCATGACCCACGAGCATGCAGGCCATGCCCGCGCACAGCCCACACGGTCGCTCGGCCCACGCGAGCCGCAAGCCCACGCGAGCAGCAGCACAGCTCGCAGCCCATCGCTGCGCGCGCTGCGCGTGCTGCCATGGCCTGCTGGGCCTGGCGTGGCCTTGGCTGTTCGTGTGGCGCGCTTGGCTTGCTGGGCGATGGCCTGGCTTCGTGCTGGGCCCTCGTCCGGCAGGCCTCGTCCGATGCTTATTCGTACGATACGCTTCCGATTAAATTCCCGGTTCCGGAATTCATTTCCGATACGAACAATATTTAATATTTCCGATTCCGGAATCAATTTCCGTTTCGAACAAATGTTTAATATTTCCGTTTCCGGAATTATTTTCTGATTCCGATAATATTTCCGATTCTGACAATATTTCCGTTTCCGGCAATATTTCCGATTTCGGCAATATTTCCATTTCCGATAACATTTTCCGATACGTACCATGTTTCCGTTTCCGGCAACATCTACGACTTGGATAATATTTATATTTCCGATACGATCCATATTTCCGTTTCCGGCAATATCATCGTTTCCGGAGTATTCATTTCTTGCCTGTGACGATCTTAGCTCCCACTGAAACCAAGATCCGTCGGTTCCGAATATTCATAGATGGAGTATTTAATGCCATTAAATACTTGATCCGTTTACGTACTATTTGTGTGACCCTACGGGTTCAGTCAAGAGTAAGCTGTGGATTAATATCATTAATTCCACTTGAACTGAAGCGGCCTCTAGCTAGGCATTCAGCTCACTTGATCTCACTGAATTATTAACTTGTTAATTAATACTGAACCGCACTTATTAGACTTAACATAGAATGCATACTTGGACCAAGGGCATTATTTCCTCCAGTCTCCCACTTGTCCTTGGGGACAAGTGTGCATTTCCTAATTCCTTTGTCGCTCGATGCTTGCTCTTGAACATAAGGTAAGAGTTGTCTTCCTTATTATGTCCAGAGGTGTTCCTCGGTTTCAGAGTTCAACTGATCAAATAAACAGATAATCATAGCCTATGATTCATCCGAGCACGGCCATGCATTTCACAGTTTCTAGCTCTCCGAGTGGCCTTGTACAACTTTTAAGCATCTCATCCCGATTTATGGGAGGACAATCCCAATCTTGCGATCTTGAGATTAGACTTCGTTTGATAGGTGATTACCTGAGCGTTGCCTTTATAGCCTCCTTTTACGGTGCGACGGTTGGTCAACGTCAAAGCAACCAGTTCTCAAACAAGTAATCTCAAATCACTCAGGTATTGAGGATTTAGTGTCTAATAATTTTAATGAAATTTACTTATGACAGATTTTCATCTCTTACAGTAAAGTTTCATAGGTCTTGTCCGATACTAGTCTTCCCAAAGTAAGTATCTATGCAAATGATTATGACATTGCCATGTCCACATAGTTCAAGAAACAGAACTACTAGTCATCTTGCATTCTAGTCGTCTAATGTTTTCTATGCGTCCAATTTTATAGAAAACTCCGACCAGGGACCATTTTCAACTTTTGACATTCAAGTTCACTTGATAGACATTTCTTAGTCACAGGACTGGTCCTGACAGTCTATCTTGAATATGTCGTCAAATTGAAGGGACTCATCATTTAATACTAAACCAAGATTAAATGGAATATGAAAATACATTTCATATATGATAAATGTTCAACCCCAATGTTTTACAACCATGGGCCTCTAACCCATCTTTAAAACATTTAATGGAATTCAAAGCTATGCTTGATTTCCAGTGCTACAATGTGAGTGTTGCTTTTCACTTGTTGCATAGGTTTAGTTATCATGATTTACCAATCTTAATATCCTTTTCATCGAATGTTCTTCGAGATAGGATGATAAGATCGTTTGAGTTTGTTTATTATGTGATCTAGTCTTTCTTACTTTGATAGTGGTTCTATGCATTTTGTAATGAAGAACCATCAAATCAGCAGACAGGTGATCTACACAAGTTCAGTGAAGAACTCTTTAAAAGAACTCTGTTTTATTGCTTTTTAGGCAATAAGTACTTTTAATTCAACTGTTTAGGTTGCTAGTGATGCTTTGTTTGGATTTACTTATCCAAGCAGTTCACAGATATGTGGAAGACTTTCCAGCTGTATCTTTGGAACATAGAAATTAATATTTTAATTTCCCACGCAACAACTCATGGTCTCCAATCCATGTTGCCATTTCAAAACACGATGCTCTATAGCTCGTCCTTATCAATGGTTAACTCCAAAGGGTCTTGCTTGATCCTTTGCCAGTGTTTATGCGTGTAGCATCAATATTTAGCATATCTTTATTTCCTTGAATCAAGAACTATTCCTATTCACCTTTTCAAGTACCATAAATATTCTTGATCTCAATCTAGTTGATCTTCACTTAGATCAATAGAGATCCTCATATTATATCATACATGATAAATTCCTAAAGTCATACGATACATTTTTGGCGATCCTCATATTATATCATACATGATAAATTCTTTTGCAGAATAATTCCCAATTGAATTCTATTCATGTAACTTTAGCTTATCTAGTTTCAGTAGATACTAAATTCAGCTAAATTCTTTGACATATAATATAGGTTAAGAATCTCATTTAGACTCTTTGATGTTTAACTTAGTAAATGCTTATACATAGTTCAAACATCCTTTACTTATATTTATTCACATGGGTCGAATATCTCCAATGGAGACTTTCGTGTTTGATTTAGTAAATGCATGCCATTACTTAATCCAAAACAATATCATAAGATCTTTGTAAATAGATCTTAATACCCAGTATGTACTAAGTTTCGCCATGGTCCATCATTGATGAATAATTTCAAATCTAAGTCATTAGCATTTGAATGTTATTTTACAATAGAGAGATATGTGTGTGATACACATAGGACCAATTAAGTTTTTATGTACTCCCACTAAGGGGGTGTTTGGTATGAATGTTGGAAATGGAGCGGAATGGAAACAAATAAGAAGGGGAAAGGGTAAGGTTAAGTATTACCATTATTGATTGTTTGGTATATCCTAGAAAAGGAATCGCTTATACAAGTTTCCCTTACTTGATGTTTGGTAAGTAACAAGGAAAGTAATAAATTTTGTAGTGTATATTCTACATCATACATGTACAATAGAAAAGATAACAAAGTACTGTTGCTGGTTATAAAAATAATGCTGCTTGGCATAAAAATACTATTGTTGCTGCTGTTATAAAACAAGTTGTATATCCAAGTAATCCTAAAACAAGCTAAAGTACAGCCCTGTTGGTAACAACTACTCACAAGCTGTATAATCCATATGAACTGTCAACTGTCAACGACTCAACATCCACATCCATCCTGTTAAAACCAAAACAACAAAAATTAGACTCTTTTAATTAGGTTTGCCCATCTTTTAACCCAAAAAATAATTAGCTAAAAATATCAACATTTCAAGGTCAAGCAATATTCCCAACAACTAAAAAACCCCAAAATAATCCCAGAAACTAGAAAATCATGAATCTAGGCCAAAAAAATCCCAACAAATAAAAAACCCCAAAATCTTCACTGTATTATTATTATTTAGCACAACTGAAATCCTAATTTCATTGTAGAATGCTTAACTGTATAATACTATTGGGCATTCGACTTCTTGTTAATTTTTATCTTCTAGTAATAAGCCTTGTTTATGAAATTCACGACAACAATCCGTAGCAGCCGCAATCACATCACGATGCTACCCCAAATTTGTGCGAAAATACCAATTGAATAACCAAAGTCGAATTAATCGCCAAAATCCAAAAACAAGGTCGATTAATCGCCAAAATCCAAAAACAAGGTCCAATTAATCGCCAAAATCCAAAAATTATGATTAATTTATGAAATCATAGCTAACAAACTTCTCAAAATGCAGAAGTTTTCCAAAAAATTTCCGAAGAACAGACGATAAATCAAAAAATGAAACAATAATCAAAGAAATTGTGAAAATAGTCGATAAATGTTACCGTTGTGAAAGAAATTGCCGAAGAACCCAATGTTGATCGGAAAATCGACGAAGATGAAGCTTGAGATCGGATCGAAATTCAACAAAGAGAGGGGAAGAGGAGAGAGGAGAGGGAGAGAGATGGAGGCGGCAAGAGAACAAAGAGAAATTTGAGGGGAAAGGTAAGGGTTACTGCAGGTTTTAGAGCAGAAATAAAGTAACGGATTTAGTTACCCTTAATAAACGGTAACAGTTACCAAATACGTACACCAAACAACTAGTAACGTAAACGGTTACTTAATTCCGTTTCCAGCTCCAAAATTCTTCATACCAAACATGCCCTAAACTTCTTATAAATCTATAAGAATCATGTACATTTTATGAAACTAAAATACTTATTAGCTTCACTAAAATACAATTCCAATTCCCAATTTCTTGCTTAAATCTGTACTTAGATTTTATAAGCTAGCTTTCCTTTTCAAGCATTTATTTGGATCCACAAATCCTATGACATACCATGTACATAGTTTATTCCAACATTTGATTGAGGAATACGTTTTGTCATCCAATTGCTATATGTACCAATATGCAATCATTGCTTGAATTATAGACTTGAGCATTACGATTATGCATGAGGTTTCACCACAATCCACACCGTGAATTTGCTTGTAACCTTTTAGCAACTAATCTAGCTTTGTGTTGTGAACACAATTTCATGTTTGATGGTTTTTATCCTTAAAACAAACTTGCAACCAATAGGTGTGAAACTATTCTTGCAAATCAACAAAATTTCAATTTTGTCATCAAACATTGAGTATGTTTTATGGCCTCTAACCATTTAAAACATTTGAGTCTATATATGGCCTCTAACCATTTTAGGGAATCTGGGTTTCGTCATAGCTTTCTTACAGGTCACAAACTCATTAATCTACATGATAATAGTTTGACTGTAAGTTGTAGGTTTCTTCACTATCTAATAGAAGAATTGCATAGTTTTAGTGACCTGAACTTCATGTTTCTTCACTATCTAATAGAAGAATCTTATAGTTTCAGTGATTTGAATTCTATGCCTACTTGGGTATAGAACATCAAACAATATAATATCAATAGCCACTTGAAAGTCCTTTGAATATTCTGTTCTCCTTGAAGCACTTGTAAAGTCTTCTAAGAGATGTCTATTCTTTAAAGCCACTTCTAAAGTCCTTAAAGAATAAGTTCGGATTTTCTGAAGCACTTCGAAAAACCTCCGGAATGTCCGTTTATGTTTGTTGTTCGCCTCGAAAACTTTCGAGGTCTATTTTCTCCCACTTGTCATTTTGGAAACGAATCTCCAAAAGGACATTATTTCGAGCAAACAAACATTATGTTCTCAAAAATTCGTGGTAGAAACAATACCCTTGTGTCTCATTTGAATAAATCACTATGAAACATATATCTATACTTGGGCCTTAGTTTGTCAAATGACAAACATTAAGCTCCCACTGAGTTTTGCAACTCTCTAGATATATTTTATGAAAAGTTATCCTGAAATTACTTTTCAATAGCTTTGACGAATTTGGTTTAGTTTGGTGGTAGTTGAGCATTTTGTTTTAGAAATTATAGGAAAAGTCTTTATGATCCATCATTGATTGAATCAAGTACTAATTGACTTCAATCATTCCAACTTAGATATGTTATATCTTATGGAGCTAGATCGTGAAATTGCAACACACAATCATTGATGATCATATTTGGTCTCAAGTAATCATCAACATGATCTAACCTAGATCTTTATGATTTCTTGCCAAGTGGATTTTATACTTCTGAATCTTTGAACTAGCCAAACAGATTCATCTTTATGTCACATTTGAGTAAATAAACCTATATTCACTTAAATCCATGTGATCGAAATAATAAAGTCATAAAATCTTTCTTTAGCTGTGAACTCTATTGTCTAGGCGTTCTAACAATAGTTCATATTTTTTTTGTTACTTTCAACAAGTAAGACTAGCTTGTCTTGAATGATCTAGAAATCAATCAACTTTCAAAAAGTCCATCAAAATAGAGCTTATGAATGTTAACTTGTTGATATGGTCTAAGCAACAATGCCAAAGATTAATGAAACTCAAATCAAGGGTTTGATTTGAACCTAGTAAAGTTTTTATTTAAAGAGTTGTTTGTTTTAATCAAGCATATTGACTCAAACCGTAAATGACCATTTCATTCAAATAAACAAACAAACAAGCATTGTTTTCGTTCTTCTGAATGTGAGTCTTTCTGTGTTTTGAAGCAGAAATTTAGGTATGCTGATTATGGAACAAAATAGCCATTAAGTTTCAGCCTTTGAAAGGACTTAAAACAAACTAGATGACCCTACAACTAATGTAGCATTGCCATGCTTCATTTCCCACTTGTAGGTCATTAGTGTATCCTAGCTTCCATTGTTTGAGTTATTACCGAAGTAAGAACCTCAAGCGGTATATGATACCAAGGAAGTTTGATTGCTAGGTCACTTCTCTTTAAACATAAACTTATAGGTAGAAACGGAATCGTAAATTCCTTTCATTTGTTCCTTGATTTCCTATTTCTTGTACCTTTTCTTATAGTCTTAAGAATTGACTTCTCTAGTGTTGACTTTTATACTTTGTTAGACATGTCCAATGTCACTCCAAAAAGGTTCTTATCATTTAATTTATGTTGAATATTTTGTTTCAACTAGATGATCTTACCAGAAGCTTCTAAAGTTCTCTAAGCATCGATCTATTCGAATGTCTTGGGACTAGACTCATTTGAGAATTAAATGGACAAAGATATTAGGTTGTTAACCATTGGTAAAGCTGAGTGTTTAAACTCAATGCTTTATGATCTCAAAACTACATTGTATTTTGAATTCACAAACACCAATTTGTTTTCCATTCGACTTTGATACTCGAAAACGACCATAAAAGTCGCTATAAGAAACGTACATTTAAATCGCTCATTTTCTCTCATTTCCGTGAATCGTTCTTGAATTCACTACCAATCGAGGAAATTTACTGTTACCTTTCTAAAAGGATTTACTGCAGTGCAAGATATTTAATTATAAACAATAATTAAAACATACATTGAAGCATGCAAATTCTAAACATTTATCATGAGTAATAACTTGAAAAGCAATCATGCAATTTAAACAAGTTATTAGCATTTTATTCGAATTTATTGTTCCGGCAGGTGTGAATAAAATGATTCCAATACCCTAAAACCATTGAAGAATTAAGCACAGTTTGTCGACTCAATCCTAAAACATTTTAGGTAAGCAAAAACCTTTTGCTAATAGTCTAGAAACTATTCTTGGTTGATAGGTATGTCTAAGAACTTATTAGGTAAACCTATCGATTTTGCCACGACATAAAAGGACTCCTTACTTATATCGTTGAGTTTCACCAAAACTAACATGTACTCACAATTATTTGTGTACCTTGCCCCTTTAGGACCAATAAGTAACACCTCGCTGAGCGAAAACTATTACTAGATTGATGTAAAGGATATCCAAGCAAGTGTATATTTTGGCATGGCACCTTTTAACTCAATTTTTAAGTTTGGAACTTAAGGCTTTTACTATGTTGGTTAGATTTTAAGTGAACTAAAATCCTTAATCATGCAACATAATCAAGCTTTGATCTCATGCATTTTAAGACATATTTAAAACCAATAAATAACTTAAAACATGCATAAGATAAATGTGATCTAGTATGGCCCGACTTCATCTTGAAGCTTCAACTTCAAAGTCCGTCTTGAAAATCTCCGTGGGAGGCACCATTTTCTTCAAATAGGATAAGCTATAATTAAAACTAATTACAACTATTTGATGGTACGCAGACCATATTTGAATTGAAAAACAACTTTGGTACTTTAGACCAATTACATTCAAATTGATGGTACGCAGGCCATATTTTCTATCCTATTTGGGCCATATTAGTCACTTCATAACCTGCAAAACAATACATATACAATATATACCATTCACCCATTCATTATCATGAATGGCCCACATAGCTGGTTAGTAAAACACATTATGCATCACATAAACATTTGCAGCAATTAATCAAGGGCACCAATAATCTACAAATTATTCAGTCCTTATTAATTCTAATCAAGTTATTTTAACTTTAAGGATTTGTAGACCTAATCAAGATTTTATGACTAAAAAGGGCTCCCACTTAAACCAATAAATTCATATGCTTTACTAATTTTAAACATAAAAATGTATTTCTAGTCTAACCAGAAACATACAAATTTAATTAAAATTTAAAGCTCATATAAATTTATAATTGAATCCATAAATTTAATTTAATTTCAGTCGTATTTAAATTAATTCATGATTTTAATTTTAGTAAAATAATTAGAATAAATAAAATTTATTATAATTAAAATATTCAAAATTAAAATCCAAGAAAATAATTTAAATTATTAATTTTAAAATTAATTAAAATTACGTAAACTGAAAATTTCAAATTAAAATTTCAAAACGATCTAATCGCAACGCAACAACCCCACGCAACGCACGCCCATGGGCCACACGCACACAGCCATCGCTGGCCATGTGCGCGCAGCCCATGCGCTGCGTCGCATCGCTGCTGCTCCCCATCGCAAGGTGCGCGCCAACGCTCGTCGCAACAAGCATGCTGCTGACCATCGCTGGGCGCAGCGGTCGTCGCACGTCGCAACAAGCACGCTGCTCGCCTTCGCTGGGCGCAGCGCTCGTCGCACGTCGCAACAAGCACGCTGCACGCCATCGCTGGGCGTAGCGCTCGTCGCACGTCGCAACAAGCACGCTGCACGCCATCGCTGGGCGCAGCGCTCGTCGCACGCACACTAGCGCTCGCTGCGCGCGAGGCTCCGCATGCTTGCGCGAGGCAGTGCGCGCTGTGGCGCAGCACGCTTGCTGCCCTCACGCGACTGCTCGTGCCTTGCTCTCGCCCTTGCCCATGCGCCCATTGCTCACAGCCCACGACACAAGGCAGGGCTGCTGCCTTGTGCTCGTGCACCATGCCCTTGCTCGCTGCATTCGTACCGCATGGCGACGAGCTCCCTTGCTCGTCGTCGCATGCCCGCACTATAAAACACCTCTTAAGGGTAACACGTAGCGTCCATTGCTTTGTGCGTGCAAGTTATATCAGCGAATCGCATAAAAAATTAAAATTTATATTCAAAATTAATGACAAATTAATAAATAATATTAATTTCATAATTTTAGGGCGAAAAATCGAAAATTTATTATTTAATTGATTTCCGATTAACATGGATTCAAGTCTAGGTCATAAAAATTTAAAATTTAACATAAATTTACAATTTTTATGGTGGTTTTTAATCATAGGTATCTAATTAAATTATAACTAATTATGAAAATCAAATTAATTCTAAATTATTCCAATTTTCAACAAATTAATCATAATTACAAATTAGATTGCATAATTAACAAGGTTAGGCATTCAAACTTGTTAAACATATACAGTAGGTCAATCAAAATTCAAGATTTATCAACAAGAATCGCAAATATTTAATTTAACATCTTAAATTTACGAAATTTTGCATTCGAAAAACTAAAACCTCCGAAAAGTCATAGTTAGGCTTCGAATTTGAGAATTCTGGGTTCGGCCGAAAACTTTTGTTTTTGTCAAAATTTTAGAATGTCTTTTACATGCGGAATTGACACAAAAATCACTCGATTTGGATGAGTAACGAAGAAACTGCCGAAAAACTGCGTACGTATAATTAAATAAACGCAATTTGCAATTAATTAACAATTACGAAAATTAATCACCCCTTTTTAATTCTTGCAAATTTGTAATGTTTAACCATGTTTATGCAATTTAGATTATGAAAATAATAAGAGGCAATTCATAAATCATGCGGAAAAACCATAAAGCCAGGAAAGCGTATTATTTACACATAATCATTTAGCATAGAATAGATGCATACATGTTGTAGCGTGCCTTCCCTAGCTGCGCCCGAACCGAACAAGAACAAGTCTTTAGGACTCCAAATGTCGTCCCTCCGTAGATAGTCCACAGTACGTCCGGATCCGCCTCAAGTTAGACCAACTAGAATCGCCCTTAAGGTTACTAGGAATTTCGGCTAGTGTTTGCAAGTGTATGGTTAATTTTATTTCAAAAACTTACCCTTTGAATACTTCAATCGTCTTTGCAAATAATGACCCTAGGCCCTTATTTATAGAGGTATGGAAAAGGAACTGGAATCCTATTAGGATACTAATTAGTTAAACTAGAATCCTAGTAGGACTCTAACTAATTAATTTTATCCTTTTAGGATTAGGAATTTAATCTTCAAACAAATCCTATACAATTTAGGTTTCGTATGTGAACACAAACTCTACACGAGCATGACCCACGAGCGTGCAGGCCATGCCCGCGCACAGCCCACACGGCCGCTCGGCCCACGCGAGCCGCAAGCCCACGCGAGCAGCAGCACAGCTCGCAGCCCATCGCTGCGCGCGCTTTGCGTGCTGCCATGGCCTGCTGGGCCTGGCCTTGCGCTGGGCCTGGCGTGGCCTTGGCTGTTCGTGTGGCCCGCTTGGCTTGCTGGGCGATGGCCTGGCTTCGTGCTGGGCCCTCGTCCGGCAGGCCTCGTCCGATGCTTATTCGTACGATACGCTTCCGATTAAATTCCCGGTTCCGGAATTCATTTCCGATAGGAACAATATTTAATATTTCCGATTCCGGAATCAATTTCCGTTTCGAACAAATGTTTAATATTTTCGTTTCCGGAATTATTTTCCGATTCCGATAATATTTCCGATTCTGACAATATTTCCGTTTCCGGCAATATTTCCGATTCCGGTAATATTTCCATTTCCGATAATATTTTCCGATACGTACCATGTTTCCGTTTCCGGCAACATCTACGACTTGGATAATATTTATATTTCCGATACGATCCATATTTCCGTTTCCGGCAATATCATCGTTTCCGGAGTATTCATTTCTTGCTTGTGACGATCTCAGCTCCCACTGAAACCAAGATCCGTCGATTCCGAATATCCATAGATATAGTATTTAATGCCATTAAATACTTGATCCGTTTACGTACTATTTGTGTGACCCTACGGGTTCAGTCAAGAGTAAGCTGTGGATTAATATCATTAATTCCACTTGAACTGAAGCGGCCTCTAGCTAGGCATTCAGCTCACTTGATCTCACTGAATTATTAACTTGTTAATTAATACTGAACCGCACTTATTAGACTTAAAATAGAATGCATACTTGGACCAAGGGCATTATTTCCTTCACTCAATGCCATTTTCAATGCTAGGAACTACACCAAGTTCACTAATGAACTTTTTGATCCAAACAGCTTCTTTTGCTGCATCAGTTGCTGCAATATACTCAGCCTCTGTTGTAGAATCTGCGATGGTACTCTGCTTAGAACTCTTACAGCTCACAGTCCCTCCATTAAGACAAAATATGAAACCAGATTGTGATCGGAAATCATCTTTGTCACTTTGGAAGCTTGCATCGGTGTATCCAGTGGCAACCAACTCATTATCTCCACCATAGACCAAGAAATCATCCTTAGTCCTTCTTAAGTACTTAAGGATATTCTTTGCTGCCATCCAGTGCGCCTCTCCTGGGTTTGACTGGTATCTGCTGCACATATTCAAAGCATATGCAACATCCGGTCGAGTGCATACCATGGCATACATAATGGACCCTACTGCAGAGGCATAAGGAACATTACTCATACGCTTGACCTCATAAGGTGTCGAAGGACATTGAGTCTTGCCAAGTGAAATGCCATGTTGCATGGGAATGAAACCTCTTTTGGAGTTTACCAACTTGAACCTTGCAAGAACCTTATCAATATAAGTCTCTTGGGTAAGTCCAATCAGCCTTTTGGATCTATCTCTATGGATCCTTATTCCCAAGATGTATTCAGCTTCTCCTAGGTCTTTCATGGAAAAACAACTTTTAAGCCATTCCTTGACTGACTCAAGCATGGTCTTGTCGTTTCCTATGAGAAGTATGTCATCCACATACAAGACTAGGAAAGCAATACTACTCCCACTCAACTTCTTGTATATACAAGATTCCTCTTCATTTCTGAGGAAGCCAAAAGATTTGACTGCCTCATCAAATCTGAGGTTCCAACTCCGGGATGCTTGCTTAAGCCCATAAATGGACTTCTTAAGCTTGCAAACTTTTCTTGGACTGTTTGGATCTTCAAAACCTTGTGGTTGTGTCATGTACACATCCTCTTTCAAGAACCCATTCAAGAAAGCGGTTTTGACGTCCATCTGCCAGATCTCATAGTCATGAAAGGCAGCAATCGCAAGAATTATCCTAATGGATTTCAGCATGGCTACTGGTGAGAAGGTTTCATCATAGTCAATACCATGAATTTGTCTAACACCTTTTGCCACTAGTCTTGCCTTAAAGACATCAATGTTTCCATCTTTGTCCTTTTTCAGTTTGAAAATCCATTTGCAACCTATGGGTTTAACCCCATCAGGCAAAGCAACCAAGTCCCATACTTGATTTTCAAACATCGAATCCATTTCGGATCTCATGGCTTCAAGCCATTTCTCGGAGTCTTGACTCGTCAAAGCATTTGTGTAGCTAGTAGGTTCCTCATGTTCTAAAATCTCTATCTCAGAACTTTCAGTCAAAAGGAAATCAATATATCTCTTTGATGGAATGACGGTCCTACTAGACCTACGTTGGGGAACAACAGGAGAAGTTTCCACCTCATTAGGTTGAGGGACTTCGCATGGATTATCTCCAAGTGGGACGGTAGAAGGCGCATGAATGGAATGCACCGCCTCCTGAGCATTTTCATGCTGGGTCGTCTCTGACGAGGTGTGAACCTCATCCATTTGTTGCTCATCTCGAATTTCTTCGAGATATACATTACTCCCACTTGTTTTTCTGGAAATAAACTCCTTTTCCAGAAAGACACCATCGCGAGCAACAAACACTTTGTTTTCAGTTTGGTTGTAGAAGTAGTATCCCTTAGTCTGTTTTGGGTAACCCACAAAAAGACACTTATCGGACTTGGGTGAAAGCTTATCAGAAAGTAAACGTTTTACATAAACTTCACAACCCCATGTCCTTAGAAAAGACAATTTCGGAACTTTTCCAGTCCACATCTCATATGGCGTCTTTTCTACTGCTTTGGACGGAGCTCTGTTGAGTGTGAATGCCGCTGTTTCAAGCGCAAATCCCCAAAATGAGGCAGGAAGGTTAGCAAGACTCATCATGGACCGAACCATATCTAATAAAGTTCGATTCCTTCTTTCGGAAACCCCATTCAACTGTGGTGTCCCTGGTGGAGTCAATTGCGAAAGTATTCCACAATCTTTCAAATGATCACCAAACTCTTGAGATAAATATTCACCACCACGATCGGATCGCAATGCTTTAATTTTCTTTCCAAGTTGGTTTTGTACTTCATTTTGGAATTCCTTGAACTTTTCAAAGGATTCCGACTTATGTCGCATGAGGTAAACATATCCAAATCTTCTCACATCATCAGTAAAAGTAATGAAATACCCGTACCCTCCCCTAGCCAAAGTACTCATAGGTCCGCAAACATCAGTATGTATGAGGGCTAAAAGATCATTGGCCCTTTCACTTGAGCCTGTGAAAGGAGACTTTGTCATTTTCCCCATTAAGCATAACTCACATACTTCAAATGATTCAAAATCAAATGATTTGAGAATTCCATCCTTATGAAGTTTCTCTATGCGCTTTGAGCTTATGTGGCCTAATCGACAATGCCATAGGTAAGTAGGGTTCAAATCATTTGGTTTGTGTTTCTTGTTTTCTATGTGATAGATATGGTTTTGTAAGTCTAGTTCATACAAACCATTTGATAATTTAGCAGAGACATAGAACATACCATTCAAATATGCTGAACAACAATTATTCATAATTTGAAATGAAAAACCTTCCGAATCCAAAATCGGAATAGAAATTATGTTCTTGGTAATAACTGGAACGTAATAACAATTATAAAGTTCTAATATTAAACCAGAAGGCAAGCGTAAACTATAATCTCCTACAGCTAAAGCAGCAACTCTTGCTCCATTGCCTACTCGGAGATCCACTTCGCCTTTGCTCAAGCTCCTACTTCTTTTTAGTCCCTGCACATTACCAATAATGTGAGATCCACAAGCGGTATCAAATACCCAAGAAGCAGTTGTAGCTAAATTAACTTCTATGACATAGATACCTGAAATTGAAGCACCAGTCTTCTTTTCCTCCAGATACTTGGGGCAGTTCCTCTTCCAATGACCAATCTTGTGGCAGTGGTAGCACTCATGTTGAGCAGCTACCTTAGCCTTTGGAGTGGCCTTTGGCTTGGTTGAAGAGTTCTTATTGGCAACTACCTTGCCCTTGTTCTTCTTCATGGGAGCCCCTTTCTGTTAGGTTATGATACATATGACAATTCATAAATCATGCGGAAAAACCATAAAGCCAGGAAAGCATATTATATTCACATAATCATTTAGCATAGAATTGATGCATACATGTTGTAGCGTGCCTTCCCTAGCTGCGCCCGAACCGAACAAGAAAAAGTCTTTAGGACTCCAAATATCGTCCCTCCGTAGATAGTCCACAGTACGTCCGGATCCGCCTCAAGTTAGACCAACTAGAATCGCCCTTAAGGTTCCTAGGAATTTCGGCTAGTGTTTGCAAGTGTATGGTTAACTTTATTTCAAAAACTTACCCTTTGAATACTTCAATCGTCACTGCAAATAATGACCCTAGGCCCTTATTTATAGAGGTATGGAAAAGGAACTGGAATCCTATTAGGATACTAATTAGCTAAACTAGAATCCTAGTAGGACTCTAACTAATTAATTTTATCCTTTTAGGATTAGGAATTTAATCATCAAACAAATCCTATACAATTTAGGTTTCGTATGTGAACACAAACTCTACACGAGCATGACTCACGAGCGTGCAGGCCATGCCCGCACACAGCCCACACGGCCGCTCGGCCCACGCGAGCCGCAAGCCCATGCGAGCAGCAGCACAGCTCGCAGCCCATTGCTGCGCGCGCTGCCATGGCCTGCTGGGCCTGGTCTTGCGCTGGGCCTGGCGTGGCCTTAGCTGTTCGTGTGGCGCGCTTGGCTTGGTGGGCGATGGCCTGGCTTCGTGCTGGGCCCTCGTCCGGCAGGCCTCGTCCGATGCTTATTCGTACGATACGCTTCCGATTAAATTCTCGGTTCCGGAATTCATTTCCGATACGAACAATATTTAATAATTCCGATTCCGGAATTAATTTCCGTTTCGAACAAATATTTAATATTTCCGTTTCCGGAATTATTTTCCGATTCCGATAATATTTCCGATTCTGACAATATTTCCGTTTCCGGCAATATTTCCGATTCCGGCAATATTTCCATTTCCGATAATATTTTCCGATACGTACCATGTTTCCTTTTCCGGCAACATCTACGATTTGGATAATATTTATATTTCCGATACGATCCATATTTCCGTTTCCGGCAATATCATCGTTTCCGGAGTATTCATTTCCTTCTTGTGACGATCTCAGCTCCCACAGAAACCAAGATCCATCGATTCCGAATATCCATAGATAGAGTATTTAATGCCATTAAATACTTGATCCGTTTACGTACTATTTGTGTGACCCTACGGGTTCAGTCAAGAGTGCTGTGGATTAATATCAGTAATTCCACTTGAACTGAAGCGGCCTCTAGCTAGGCGTTCAGCTCACTTGATCTCACTGAATTATTAACTTGTTAATTAATACTGAACCGCACTTATTAGACTTAACATAGAATGCATACTTGGACCAAGGGCATTATTTCCTTCAGTCTCCCACTTGTCCTTAGGGACAAGTGTGCATTTCCTAATTCCTTTGTCGCTCGATGCTTGCTCTTGAACATAAGGTAAGAGTTGTCATCCTTATTATGTCCAGAGGTGTTCCTCGGTTTCATAGTTCAACTGATCAAATAAACAGATAATCATAGCCTATGATTCATCCGAGCACGGCCATGCATTTCACAGTTTCTAGCTCTCCGAGTGGCCTTGTACAACTTTTAAGCATCTCATCCCGATTTATGGGAGGACAATCCCAATCTTGCGATCTTGAGATTAGACTTCGTTTGATAGGTGATTACCTGAGCGTTGCCTTTATAGCCTCCTTTTACGGTGCGACGGTTGGTCAACGTCAAAGCAACCAGTTCTCAAACAAGTAATCTCAAATCACTCAGGTATTGAGGATTTAGTGTCTAATAATTTTAATGAAATTTACTTATGACAGATTTTCATCTCTTACAGTAAAGTTTCATAGGTCTTGTCCGATACTAGTCTTCCCAAAGTAAGTATCTATGCAAATGATTATGACATTGCCATGTCCACATAGTTCAAGAAACAGAACTACTAGTCATCTTGCATTCTAGTCGTCTAATGTTTTCTATGCGTCCAATTTTATAGAAAACTCCGACCAGGGACCATTTTCAACTTTTGACATTCAAGTTCACTTGATAGACATTTCTTAGTCACAGGACTGGTCCTGACAGTCTATCTTGAATATGTCGTCAAATTGAAGGGACTCATCATTTAATACTAAACCAAGATTAAATGGAATATGAAAATACATTTCATATATGATAAATGTTCAACCCCAATGTTTTACAACCATGGGCCTCTAACCCATCTTTAAAACATTTAATGGAATTCAAAGCTATGCTTGATTTCCAGTGCTACAATGTGAGTGTTGCTTCTCACTTGTTGCATAGGTTTAGTTATCATGATTTGCCAATCTTAATATCCTTTTCATCGAATAATATTCGAGATATGATGATAAGATTTTTTTTGAGTTTGTTTATTATGTGATCTAGTCTTTCTTACTTCGATAGTGGTTCTACGCATTTTGCAATGAAGAACCATCAAGTTAGCAGACATGTGATCCACCCAAGTTCAGTGAAGAACTCTTTAACTTAAACAACCCTGTTTCATTGCTTCTTAGGCAATAATTACTTTTACTTCAACTATTTAGGTTGCTAGTGATGCTTTGTTTGGATTTACTTATCCAAGCAGTTCACAGATATGTGGAAGACTTTCCAACTGTATCTTAGAACATATTTAATTTCCCACGCAACAACTCATGGTCTCCGATCCATGTTGCAATTTCAAAACACAATGCTCTTAGCTCGTCCTTGTCAATGGTTAACTCCAAAGGGATCTTGCTTGATCCTTTGCCAGTGTTTCTGCGTGTAGCATCAATATTTAGCATATCTTTATTTCCTTGAATCAAAAACTATTCCTATGTACCTTTTCAAGTACCATAAGTATTCTTGATCTCAATCTAGTTGATCTTCACTTAGATCAATAGAGACTGGTATATGTTCGTCATGCCTAAAGCCATACGATACGTTTTTGGCGATCCTCATATTATATCATACATGATAAATTCTTTTGCAGAATAATTCCCAATTGAATTCTATTCATGTAACTTTAGCTTATTCAATTTCAGTAGATACTGAATCCAGCTAAATTCTTTGACATAAAATATAGGTGAAGAATCTCATTAGATTCTTTGATGTTAACTTAGTAAATGCTTATACATAGTTCAAACATTCTTTACTTAGATTTATTCACATGGGTCGAATATCTCCAATGGAGTCTTTCGTGTTTGATTTAGTAAATGCCATTACTTAATCCAAAACATTAATATAAGATCTTTGTAAATAGATCTTAATACCTAGTATGT
Source organism: Spinacia oleracea (assembly GCF_020520425.1). NCBI lineage: Eukaryota > Viridiplantae > Streptophyta > Magnoliopsida > Caryophyllales > Amaranthaceae > Spinacia > Spinacia oleracea. The sequence goes on from NC_079490.1 coordinate 16,544,049, forward strand.
ACTAAGTTTCGCCTTGGTCCATCATTGATGAATAATTTCAAATCTAAGTCATTAGCATTTGAATGTTATTTTACAATAGAGAGATATGTGTGTGATACACACAGGACCAGTTAAGTTTTTATGTACTCCCACTAAACTTCTTATATATCTATAAGAATCATGTACATTTTATGAAACTAAAATACTTATTAGCTTCACTAAAATACATTTCTAATTCCCAATTGCTTGCTTAAATCTGTACTTAGATTTCATAAGCTAGCTTTCTTTTTCAAGCATTTATTTGGATCCACAAATCCTATGACATACCATGTACATAGTTTATTCCAACATTTTATTGAGGAATTGTTTTGTCATCTAATTGCCATATGTACCAATATGCGATCATTGCTTGATTTATAGACTTGAGCATTACGATTATGCATGAGGTTTCAACACAATCCACGCCGTGAATTTGCTTGTAACCTTTAGCAACTAATCTAGCTTTGTGTGTGAACATAATTTCATGTTTGATGGTTTTTATCCTTAAAACAAACTTGCAACCAATAGGTGTGAAACTATTCTTGCAAATCAACAAAATTTCAATTTTGTCATCTAAACATTGAGTATGTTTTATGGCCTATAACCATTTAAAACATTTGAGTCTATATATGGCCTCTAACCATTTTAGGGAATCTGGGTTTCGTCATAGCTTTCTCATAGGTTATAAACTCATTAATCTATATGATAATAGTTTGACTGCAAGTTGTAGGTTTCTTCACTATCTAATAGAAGAATCGCATAGCTTTAGTGACCTGAACTCCATGTTTCTTCACTATCCAATAGAAGAATATCATAGTTCCAGTGACTTGAACTCTATGCCTACTTTGGGTATAGAACATCAAACAAATAGAATATCAATAGCCACTTGAAAGTCCTTTGAATATTCTGTTCTCCTTGAAGCACTTGTAAAGTCTTCTAAGAGATGTCTATTCTTTAAAAGCCACTTCTAAAGTCCTTAAAGAATACGTGTTCGGATTTTCTAAAGAACTTCGAAAAGCCTCCAGATTGTCCGTTTATGTTTGTTGTTCGCCTCGAAGACTTTCGAGGTCTATTTTCTCCCACTTGTCATTTTGGAAACGAATCTCCAAAAGGACATTATTTCGAGCAAACAAACATTATGTTCTCAAAAATTCGTGGTAGAAACAATACCCTTGTGTCTCATTTGAATAAATCACAATGAAACATATATCTATACTTGGGCCTTAGTTTGTTGAATAACAAACACTAAGCTCCCACTGAGTTTAGGAACTCTTTAGATATATTATGAAAAGATATTCTGAAATTACTTTCCAATAGCTTTGACGAATTTGGTTTAGTTTGGTGGTAGTTGAGCATTTTGTTTTAGAAATTATAGGAAAAGTCTTTATGATTCATCATTGATCGAATCAAGTACTAATTGACTTCGATCATTCCAACGTAGATATGCCATATCTTATGGAGCTAGATTGTGAAATTACAACACACAATCATTGATGATCATATTTGGTCTCAAGTAATCATCAACATGATCTAACCTAGATCTTTATGATTTCTTGCTAAGTGGATTTTATACTTCTGAATCTTTGAACTAGCCAAACAGATTCAACTTATATCACATTGAGTAAATAAACCTATATTCACTCAAATCTGTGTGAAATAATAAAGTCATAAAACCTTTCTTTAGCTTTGAACTCTATTGTCTAGGCGTTCTAACAATAGTTCATATCTTTTGTTACTTTCAACAAGTAAGACTAGCTTGTCTTGAATGATCTAGAAATCAATCAACTTTCAAAAGCCCATCAAAACAGAGCTTTTGAATGTTAACTTGTTGACATGGTCTAAGTAACAATGCCAAAGATTAGTGGAACACAGATCAAGGGGTTGATTTGAACCTAGTAAAGTTCTTATTGTTAAAGAGTTGTTTGTTTTAATCAAGCATATTGACTCAACCCGTAATTGACCATTTCATTCAAATAAGCAAACAAACATTGTTTTTGTTTTTCTTGAATGTGAGTCTTTCTGTGTTTGTAAACAGAAATTTAGGTATGCTGATTATGGAACAAAATAGCCATTAAGTTCCAGCCTTTAAAAGGATTTAAAAGAAACTAGATGACCCTACAACTAATGTAGCATTGCCATGCTTCATTTCCCACTTGTAGGTCATTAGTGTATCCTAGCTTCCATTGTTTGAGTTATTACCGAAGTAAGAACCTCAAGCGGTATATGATACCAAGGAAGTTTGATTGCTAGGTCACTTCTCTTTAAACATAAACTTATAGGTAGAAACGGAATCGTAAATTCCTTTCATTTGTTCCTTGTTTTCCTATTTCTTGTACCCTTTCTTATAGTCTTAAGAATTGAATTCTTTAGTGTTGACTTTTATACTTTGTTAGACATATCCAAAGTCACTCCAACAAGGTTCTTACCATTTAATTTATGTTGAATATTTTGTTTCAACTAGATGATCTTACCAGAAGCTTGTAAAGTTCTCTAAGCATCGATCTATTCGAATATCTAGGGACTAGACTCATTCGAGAATTAAATGGACAAAGATATTAGGTTGTTAACCATTGGTAAGGCTGAGAGTTTAAACTCAATGCTTCATGATTTCAAAACTACATTGTATTTTGATTTCACAAGCACCAATTGGTTCGCCATTCGATTTTGATGTTCGAAAACAACCATAAAAGTCGCTAAAAGAAACGTACATTTTAAATTGCTCATTTTCTCTCATTTCCGTGAATCGTTCTTGGATTCACTACCAATCGAGGAAATTTACTGTTACCTTTCTAAAAGGATTTATTGCAGTGCAAGATATTTAATTATAAACAATAATTAAAACATACATTGAAGCATGCAAAGTCTAAACATTTATCATGAATAATAACTTGAAATTAAAGCAATCATGCAATTCAAACAAGTTATTAGCATTTTATTTGAATTTATTGTTCCGGCAGGTGTGAATAAAATGATTCCAAGACCCTAAAATCATTGAAGAATTAAGCACAGTTTGTCGACTTAATCCTAAAACATCTTAGGTAAGCAAAAGCCTTTTGCTAATAGTCTAGAAACTACTCTTGGTTGATAGGTACGTCTAAGAACTTATTAGGTAAACCTATCGATTTTTGCCACGACATAAAAGGACTCCTTACTTATATCGTTGAGTTTCACCAAAACTAACATGTACTCACAATTATTTGTGTACCTTGCCCCTTTAGGACCAATAAGTAACACCTCGCTGAGCGAAAACTATTACTAGATTGATGTAAAGGATATCCAAGCAAGTGTATATTTTGGCATGGCACCTTTTAACTCAATTTTTAAGTTTGGAACTTAAGGCTCTTACTATGTTGGTTAGATTTTAAGTGAACTAAAATCCTTAATCATGCAACATAATCAAGCTTTGATCTCATGCATTTTAAGACATATTTAAAAGCAATAAATAACTTAAAACATGCATAAGATAAATGTGATCTAGTATGGCCCGACTTCATCTTGAAGCTTTAACTTCAAAGTCCGTCTTGAAAATCTCCGTGGGAGGCACCATTTTCTTCAAATAGGATAAGCTATAATTAAAACTAATTACAACTATTTGATGGTACGCAGACCATATTTGAATTGAAAAACAACTTTGGTACTTTAGACCAATTACATTCAAATTAATGGTACGCAGACCTTTCTATCCTATTTGGGCCATACTAGTCACTTCATAACCTGCAAAACAGTACATATACAATATATATACCATTCACACATTCATTAACATGAATGGCCCACATAGCTGGTTAGTAAAACAAATTATGCATCACATAAACATTTGCAGCAATTAATCAAGGGCACCAATAATCTACAAATTATTCAGTCCTTATTAATTCTAATCAAGTTGTTTTACCCTTAAGGATTTGTAGACCTAATCAAGAGTTTATGACTAAAAAGGGCTCCCACTTAAACCAATAAATTCATACGCTTTACTAATTTTAAACATAAAAATGTATTTCTAGTCGAACCGGAAACATACAAATTTAATTAAAATTTAAAGCTCGTATAAATTTATAATTGAATCCATAAATTTAATTTAATTTCAGTCGTATTTAAATTAATTCATGATTTTAATTTTAGTAAATTAATTAGAATAAATAAAATTTATTATAATTACAATATTCAAAATTAAAATCCAAGAAAATAATTTAAATTATTAATTTTAAAATTAATTAAAATTACGTAAACTCAAAATCTCAAATTAAAATTTCAAAACGATCTAATCGCAACGCAACAACCCCATGCAACACACGCCCATGGGCCACACGCACACAGCCATCGCTGGCCATGTGCGCGCAGCCCATGCGCTGCGTCGCATCGCTGCTGCTCCCCATCGCAAGGCATCAATCGAACACGCGAGCCAGTGCTCGCTGCGCGCGCCAGCGCTCGACGCAACAAGCATGCTGCCGCAGCCCATCGCTGGGCGCAGCGCTCGTCGCACGTCGCAACAAGCAAGCTGCTCGCCATCGCTGGGCGCAGCGCTCGTCGCACGTCGCAACAAGCACGCTGCACGCCATCGCTGGGCGCAGCGCTCGTCGCACGTCGCAACAAGCACGCTGCACGCCATCGCTGGGCGCAGCGCTCGTCGCACGTCGCAACAAGCACGCTGCACGCCATCGCTGGGCGCAGCGCTCGTCGCACGCACACTAGCGCTCGCTGCGCGCGAGGCTCCACATGTTTGCGCGAGGTAGTGCGCGCTGTGGTGCAGCACGCTTGCTGCCCTCACGCGACTGCTCGTGCCTTGCTCTCGCCCTTGCCCATGCGCCCATTGCTCACAGCCCATGCTCTCGCCCTTGCCCATGCGCCCATTGCTCATTAATTAAATCACAATTTAATGATTCCAATCAATTAATATCATATATTAATTTTGCAAATTCAAGCCATAAATAAATCTTCCCTTAATTGAATCAAAATAATAATTTTGCATACAATCATGATCATAAAATATTATGCAAGAGGCTAAAACTGATACCACTGTAGGAACATATAGATGCATAAAGCGGAATTTCAGGAAACAATTTCCTAACATCTATCACAGGATCTCATGCATAACAATAGTATAGAACAGATTAAGTCGAAAGAATAATCACCTTTGAAGCGTGTTCTCCCGTTCGTATGCAAGCTTCGAAGATCTTAGAACCCCACTTGTTGCTCCTCTACTCAGTCCACAAGCACGAATTGAATCCCACGTATGCTAGTACGGAAGAGAACGATCACAATCTGTCTCTTGCTTTGTTTGGGATGTACGGCGTTTAGAGAATGACAGTTAGGGTTTTTGTGTTTGCTTTTTGTGTCAGATATTCAATCAACGTAGTTACTGAATCCCTGACATTATAACTATTATAATGTTTAGGGCTTTTAAGTTAACACAAAGCCCAACCTTATTTCTCTTAGCAGGCCGGTTGCCATAGGTGAAAGAAATAATGCCCTTGGTCCAAGTATGCATTCAATGATAAGTCTAATAAATGCGGTTCAGTATTAATTAACAAGTTAATAATTCAGTTAGATCAAGTGAGCTGAATGCCTAGCTAGAGGTCGCTTCAGTTCAAGTGGAATTAATGATATTAATCCACAGCTTACTCTTGACTGAACCCGTAGGGTCACACAAATAGTACGTAAACGGATCAAGTATTTAATGGCATTAAATACTCCATCTATGGATATTCGGAATCGACGGATCTTGGTTTCAGTGGGAGCTGAGATCGTCACAGGCAAGAAATGAATACTCCGGAAACGATGATATATATTGCCGGAAACGGAAATATGGATCGTATCGGAAATATAAATATTATCCAAGTCGTAGACGTTGCCGGAAACGGAAACATGGTACGTATCGGAAAATATTATCGGAGATGGAAATATTGCCGGAATCGGAAATATTGCCGGAAACGGAAATATTGTCAGAATCGGAAATATTATCGGAATCGGAAAATAGTTCCGGAAACGGAAATATTAAATATTTGTTCGAAACGGAAATTAATTCCGGAATCGGAAATATTAAATATTGTTCGTATCGGAAATGAATTCCGAAATCGAGAATTTAATCGGAAGCGCATCGTACGAATTAGCATCGGACGAGGCCTGCCAGACGAAGGCCCAGCACGAAGCCGGGCCATCGCCCAGCAAGCCAAGCGCAACAACCACACGCCAAGCATTCGACCAGGCCCAGCGCAAAAGCCAGGCCTAGCCGAAGCTTGGGCGCGCACACGGGGCTGCGACGAGTGGGCTGGCGCTGTGCGTGGGCCGCAAGGCCTGCGTGCGGTGCTAGCGTATTACTCGAAGTGTGTTACTCGAATCCTAAGGCTACCGGGATTCGTCATATGATTAAATCTAATCCTAAAAGATTTAGTTTATTTAATTAGAGTCCTAGTAGGATTATAATTAAATAAATTAGTATCCTAATAGGATTCCAAATCCTTTTCCATAACTCTATAAATAGGTGCCTAGGGTCACATATTTACAACGAGTTTTCAAGTATTCAAAGTGAGTTTTTGAGAGAAAAATTCAGTCACACAATTGCCCAAAAGTGCCGAAAATAATAGTACCTTAAGGGCGATTCTAGTTGGTCAATCTTAAGGCGGATCCGGACGTGCTGTGGACTATCTACGGAGGGACGACACTTGGAGTCCTAAAGACTTGTTCTTGTTCGGTTCGGGCGCAGCTAGGGAAGGCACGCAACAAAGAGTATGCATCTAAACTATGCTAAATGATTATGTGTAAATAATATGTAATCCTGGCTTTATGGTTTTTCCGCATGATTTATGAATTGTCATATGTATCATAACCTAACAGTGGTATCACGAGCCTCTTATTATTTTCATAATCTAAATTGCATGAACATGGTTAAATATTAGAAATTTGCAAGAATTAAAAGGGGTGATTAATTTTCGTAATTGTTAATTAATTGCAAATTGCGTTTATTTAATTATACGTACGCAGTTTTTCGGCAGTTTCTTCGTTACTCATCCAAATCGAGTGATTTTTGTGTCAATTCCGCATGTAAAAGGCATTCTAAAATTTTGAAGCCTAACTATGACTTTTCGGAGGTTTTAGTTTTTCGAATGCAAAATTTCGTAAATTTAAGATGTTAAATTAAATATTTGCGATTCTTGTTGATAAATCTTGAATTTTTGATTGACCTACTGTATATGTTTAACAAGTTTGAATGCCTAGCCTTGTTAATTATGCAATCTAATTTGTAATTATGATTAATTTGTTGAAAATTAGAATAATTTAGAATTAATTTGATTTTCATAATTAATTATAATTTAATTAAATACCTATGATTAAAAACCACCATAAAAATTGTAAATTTATGATAAATTTTAAATTTTTTATGACCTAGGCTTGAATCCATGATAATCGGAAATCAATTGAATACTAAATTTTTGATTTTTCGCCCTAAAATTATGAAATTAATATTATTTATTAATTTGTCATTAATTTTAAATATAAAATTTTTAAATTTTATGCGATTCGCTCATATAACTTGCACGCACAAAGCAATGGACGCTACGTGTTACCCTTAAGGGGTGTTGTATAGTGCAGGCATGTGACGACGAGCAAGGGAGCTCGTCGCCCATGCGGCACGAATGCAATGAGCAAGGCCATGGTGCACGAGCACAAGGCAGCAGCCCTGCCTTGTGTCGTGGGCTATGAGCAATGGACGAATGGGCATGGGCGAAGGCAAGGCACGGCAGTCGCGTGTGGGCAGCAAGCGAGCTGCGCCACAGCGCGCACTGCCTCGCGCAAAGCGTGCGGAGCCTCGCGCGCAGCGAGCGCAAGCTCGCGTGCCACGAGTGCTCCGCCCAGCGTCGATGCCTCGCATAGCGAGCGATGGCTCGCAGCATCGAGCGCTGGCAAGCGCGCGCAGCGAGCACTGGCGAGCGCGCACAGCGAGCGTTGGCTCGCATGCAGCGAGCGCGCACAGCGAGCGCTGGCGCGCGCGCAGCAAGCACCAGCTCGCATGAGGCCTTGCGAAGGAAAGCAGCAGCAGCGATGCGACGCAGCGCATGGACTGCGCGCACATGGCCAGCGATGGCTGTGTGCGTGTGGCCCATGGGCGTACGTCGCGTAGGGTTGTTGCGTTGCGATTAGATCGTTTTGAAATTTTAATTTGAAATTTTCAGTTTACGTAATTTTAATTAATTTTAAAATTAATAATTTAAATTATTTTCTTGGATTTTAATTTTGAATATTGTGATTATAATAAATTTTATTTATTCTAATTATTTTACTAAAATTAAAATCATGAATTAATTTAAATACGACTGAAATTAAATTAAACTTTTTGGATTCAATTATAAATTTATATGAGCTTTAAATTTTAATTAAATTTGTATGTTTCCGGTTAGACTAGAAATACATTTTTATGTTTAAAATTAGTAAAGCATATGAATTTATTGGTTTAAGTGGGAGCCCTTTTAGTCATAAACTCTTGATTAGGTTTACAAATCCTTAAGGTTAAAACAACTTGATTAGAATTAATAAGGACTGAATAATTGGTAGATTATTGGTGCCCTTGATTAATTGCTGCAAATGTTTACGTGATGCATAATGTGTTTTACTAACCAGCTATGTGGGCCATTCATGATAATGAATGGGTGAATGGTATATATTGTATATGTACTGTTTTGCAGGTTATGAAGTGACTAGTATGGCCCAAATAGGATAGAAAATATGGTCTGCGTACCATTAATTTGAATGTAATTGGTCTAAAGTACCAAAGTTGTTTTTCAATTCAAATATGGTCTGCGTACCATCAAATGGTTGTAATTAGTTTTAATTATAGCTTATCCTATTTGAAGAAAATGGTGCCTCCCACGGAGATTTTCAAGACGGACTTTGAAGTTAAAGCTTCAAGATGAAGTCGGGCCATACTAGATCACATTTATCTTATGCATGTTTTAAGTTATTTATTGCTTTTAAATATGTCTTAAAATGCATGAGATCAAAAGCTTGATTATGTTGCATGATTAAGGATTTTAGTTCACTTAAAATCTAACCAAAATAGTAAGAGCCTTAAGTTTTAAACTTAAAAATTGAGTTAAAAGGTGTCATGCCAAAATATACACTTGCTTGGATATCCTTTACATCAATCTAGTAATAGTTTTCGCTCAGCGAGGTGTTACTTATTGGTCCTAAAGGGGCAAGGTACACAAATATTTGTGAGTACATGTTAGTTTTGGTGAAACTCAACGATATAAGTAAGGAGTCCTTTTATGTCGTGGCAAAATCGATAGGTTTACCTAATAAGTTCTTAGACGTACCTATCAACCAAGAATAGTTTCTAGACTATTAGCAAAAGGCTTTTGCTTACCTAAGATGTTTTAGGATTAAGTCGACAAACTGTGCTTAGTTCTTCAATGATTTTAGGATCTTGGAATCATTTTATTCACACCTGCCGGAACACATAACTTGAATAAAAGCTTAATAAACATTGAATTATGCATGTATGCTAGAATTTAAGTTTATTAAAAGAAACTGTGAATGGTTATTTATTTGTTTATTCTTTTCAATTGTAGTTTTAATATGGCAAACAACAATTCATTCAACATTCGATCAATTCTCGAAAAGGAGAAGTTGAACGGGAAGAACTTCCTTGACTGGCAAAGGAACTTGCAAATAGTTCTTATGCAGGAAGAAAAGGAGTATGTCCTAGAAGAGGCGATGCCCGAAGCCGCAGGCGACGGGGTCACTCAGGCAGCCCTCAATCGTTGGATTGATGCCAACAAGGATGTGAAATGTCTAATGCTCGCCACCATGAGTGCGGATCTACATAAAACGTTCATCAACTCAGATGCTTTCACAATCATCAGTGAGTTGAAGAACATGTTCCAAGATCTGGCTCGAGTCGAAAGGTTCGAGACTCATAGGCAAATTCTTGAGACCAAGCTTAAGAAAGGCGAGCCCGTAAGTCCACATGTTCTCAAAATGATTGGACTCATTGAGAATATGAGTCGGCTGGATCAGCAATTTTCTCAGGAAATGGCTATAGACACCATCCTCCATTCTCTTCATAGCGGGTATGATCAGTTCAAACTGAACTACAGTGTGAATAGTCTGGACAAAACGCTCACTGAGCTTCACGGTATGCTGAAGACCGCTGAAAAGACGCTCAAAAGTGATAAGCAGGATGTGCTTATGGTGCGTGGGGGCAAGTTCAAGAAATCTGGAAAGAAGAGGAATGCTAAGAAAGGTGGCAACAAGGCCAGCCCAACTAAGCAAACTGGCGCCAAATCTGTAAAGAGGAAGGTCAGTCAACCCACTTCTGAATCCGAATGCTTCTACTGCAAGAAGAAGGGGCATTGGAAGAGAGATTGCTTGAAGCTAAAGGAAGATCAGAAGAACGGAACAGTCGTTCCATCTTCAGGTATTTTCGTTATAGACTGTATACGTGCTAATTCAACTTCTTGGGTATTAGATACAGGTTGTGGCTCACACTTATGTTCCAATCCACAGGGACTAAGAAGAAGTAGAAAGTTAAGCAAGGGTGAAGTCGACCTACGAGTGGGAAATGGAGCACGGATTGCTGCATTAGCTGTAGGAACTTACTATTTGTCGTTGCCCTCCGGGCCAGTTTTGGAACTGGAAGAGTGTTTCCATGTTCCAAGTCTTACTAAAAACATCATTTCAGTTTCTTGCTTAGACGCTAAGGGATTTTCCTTTTTAATAAAAGACAATAGTTGTTCGTTTTATTTTAAAGAGATGTTTTATGGATCTGCTAGATTAGTCAATGGACTTTATTTATTAGATCACGACAAACAAGTATATAACATAAATACCAAAAAGGCCAAAAAGGATGATTCAGATCTCACCTATCTGTGGCATTGTCGATTAGGCCATATAAACTTGAAACGCTTAGAAAGACTTCAAAAGGAAGGAATTCTAGAACCATTTGACTTAGAGGATTATGGTAAATGCGAATCATGTTTACTTGGCAAAATGACAAAGAAACCTTTCTCTAAAGTTGGAGAAAGAGCAAATGAACTATTAGGTTTAATCCATACAGATGTATGTGGACCAATGAGTAAAAATGCTAGGGGTGGTTTCAGCTACTTTATCACTTTCACTGATGACTTCAGTAGATATGGTTATGTCTACCTAATGAAGCATAAGTCTGAATCCTTTGACAAATTCAAGGAATTTCAGAGTGAAGTAGAGAATCAATTAGGCAAGAAGATTAAGGCACTGCGGTCTGATAGAGGCGGTGAATATCTGAGCTATGAATTTGATGACCATCTGAAAGAATGTGGAATTCTATCAGAATTGACTCCTCCTGGAACACCATAATGGAACGGTGTGTCGGAACGGAGGAACAGAACCTTGCTAGACATGGTCAGGTCAATGATGGGTCAGGCCAAACTTCCATTAGAATTTTGGGGACATGCACTAAATACAGCTGCACTCACTATAAATAGAGCTCTGTCTAAAGCTGTGGAAAAGACTCCATATGAGTTATGGTTTGGAAAGCCTCCAAATGTGTCTTTTCTTAAGATTTGGGGATGTGAAGTATACGTCAAACGATTAATTTCAGACAAACTTCATCCAAAATCTGACAAATGTATCCTTGTGGGCTATCCAAAGGAAACAAAGGGGTATTACTTCTACAATACATCTGAGAACAAGGTGTTTGTTGCTCGAGATGGTGTCTTTTTGGAGAAAGATCATATTTCCAAAATGACAAGTGGGAGAAAAGTAGACCTCGAAGAAATTCGAGTCGAACAACAAACTCTAGAGAATGCTCAAGATGACATTCAGGATGAAACTCAGAGATCTTTAGAAGAATCTGGTGAGAATCATAGTCAAACTAGAAATGTTACCCCGCGTAGATCGCAAAGATATAGATCTCAACCGGAAAGGTACTTAGGTATTTTGACGAACGAGAGCTATGACGTTCTATTACTTGAAAGTGATGAACCTGCGACTTACAAACAAGCTATGACGAGCCCTAGCTCCAAGCAATGGCAAGAAGCCATGGAATCTGAATTAGACTCCATGTCTGAAAACCAAGTATGGGATTTGGTCGATTTGCCAGATGGCTACCAAGCCATTGGAAGCAAATGGGTTTTCAAACTGAAAAAGGACAAGGATGGGAAACTTGAAGTTTTCAAAGCTAGATTGGTTGCAAAAGGTTACAGGCAAGTCCACGGTGTGGATTACGATGAAACCTTTTCACCAGTTGCAATGCTAAAGTCTATTCGGATAATGTTAGCAATCGCTACATATTACGATTACGAAATATGGCAGATGGATGTCAAAACTGCTTTCTTAAACGGCGTTTTAACAGAAACTGTGTTTATGACACAGCCTGAAGGTTTTGAGGATCCAAAGAATGCTAAAAAGGTATGCAAGCTAAAGAAGTCAATCTACGGATTGAAGCAGGCATCCAAGAGCTGGAATATACGTTTTGATGAAGCAGTCAGTGACTTTGGTTTCATCAAGAACGCAGACGAATCTTGTGTATACAAGAAGGTCATTGGGAGCAAAATTGCTATTCTAGTATTATATGTCGATGACATATTACTTATCGGAAATGACATTCCTATGTTGAACTCTGTCAAGATTTGGCTTGGGAAATGTTTTTCGATGAAAGATCTAGGAGAAGCACAGTACATATTGGGCATCAAGATTTACAGAGATAGATCTAAAAAGATGGTTGGACTTAGTCAAAGCACTTATATCAATAAGGTGCTTGATAGGTTCAAGATGGCGGACTCCAAGCGAGGCTACCTACCCATGTCTCATGGAATGACTCTAAGCAAGAATCAGTGCCCAAAAACACTTGATGAGCGTAGACGAATGAATGGGATTCCATATGCATCATTGATTGGTTCAATAATGTATGTTATGATATGTACACGCCCGGATGTTGCGTACGCACTCAGTGCTACGAGCAGATACCAGTCAGACCCAGGAGAGGCGCATTGGACTGCTGCCAAGAATATTCTGAAGTACCTGAAAAGGCACAAAGATGACTTCCTGGTCTATGGTGAGATGATGAATTAATTGTTAAAGGCTATACGGACGCAAGTTTCCAAACCGACAAAGATGATTTCAGATCCCAGTCTGGGTTTGTCTTCTGCCTCAACGGAGGAGCAGTAAGCTGGAAAAGTGCTAAGCAAAGCACCATTGCGGATTCTACAACTGAAGCGGAGTACATTGCTGCACATGAAGCAGCAAAGGAAGCTATATGGCTAAGGAAGTTCATAGGTGAACTTGGTGTAGTCCCCTCCATTAAAGGACCAATAGCCCTGTATTGTGATAATAACGGAGCTATTGCACAGGCAAAGGAGCCTAGACACCACCAGAGAGTCAAGCATGTACTTCGTAGATTTCACCTTCTACGAGAGTTCGTTGAAAGAAAAGAAGTCGAGATAAACAAGATTGGAATTGATGACAACATATCAGATCCATTAACTAAACCTATGCCGCAGGCGAAGCACAACTCGCACACTGCAGCTATGGGAATCAAGCATATTGGAGAATGGCTTTGATGACCCTGTTTAATGTTTTAAAGTTTTAGAGTTTAAATCTTTGTAAAACATTATTGGTTAATCATTCACAATAAATGAAAAGAATTCATTTTTTCATTTAATTTGTGGTTTATTAAATGATAAGTCCCTTCAATTTGACAATATATTCAAGATAGACTGTCAGGACCAGTCCTGTGACTAAGAAATGTCTATCAAGTGAACTTGAATGTCAAAGGTTGAAAATGGTCCCTAGTCGGAGTTTTCTATAAAATTGGACGCATAGAAAACGTTAGACGATTAGAATGCAAGATGACTAGTAGTTCTGTTTCTTGAACTATGTGGACATGGCAATGCCATAATCATTTGCATAGATACTTACTTTGGGAAGACTAGTATCGGACAAGACCTATGAAACTTTACTGTAAGAGATGAAAATCTGTCATAAGTAAATTTCATTAAAATTATTAGACACTAAATCCTCAATACCTGAGTGATTTGAGATTACTTGTTTGAGAACTGGTTGCTTTGACGTTGACCAACCGTCGCACCGTAAAAGGAGGCTATAAAGGCAACGCTCAGGTAATCACCTATCAAACGAAGTCTAATCTCAAGATCGCAAGATTGGGATTGTCCTCCCATAAATCGGGATGAGATACTTAAAAGTTGTACAAGGCCACTCGGAGAGCTAGAAAATGTGAAATGCATGGCCGTGCTCGGATGAATCATAGGCTATGATTATCTGTTTATTTGATCAGTTGAACTCTGAAACCGAGGAACACCTCTGGACATAATAAGGATGACAACTCTTACCTTATGTTCAAGAGCAAGCATCGAGCGACAAAGGAATTAGGAAATGCACACTTGTCCCTAAGGACAAGTGGGAGACTGAAGGAAATAATGCCCTTGGTCCAAGTATGCATTCAATGATAAGTCTAATAAATGCGGTTCAGTATTAATTAACAAGTTAATAATTCAGTGAGATCAAGTGAGCTGAATGCCTAGCTAGAGGCCGCTTCAGTTCAAGTGAAATTAATGATATTAATCCACAGCTTACTCTTGACTGAACCCGTAGGGTCACACAAATAGTACGTAAACGGATCAAGTATTTAATGGCATTAAATACTCCATCTATGGATATTCGGAATCGACGGATCTTGGTTTCAGTGGGAGCTGAGATCGTCACAAGCAAGAAATGAATACTCCGGAAACGATGATATTGCCGGAAACGGAAATATGGATCGTATCGGAAATATAAATATTATCCAAGTCGTAGATGTTGCCGGAAACGGAAACATGGTACGTATCGGAAAATATTATCGGAAATGGAAATATTGCCGGAATCGGAAATATTGCCGGAAACGGAAATATTGTCAGAATCGGAAATATTATCGGAATTGGAAAATAGTTCCGGAAACGGAAATATTAAATATTTGTTCGAAACGGAAATTAATTCCGGAATCGGAAATATTAAATATTGTTCGTATCGGAAATGAATTCCGGAATCGAGAATTTAATCGGAAGCGCATCGTACGAATTAGCATCGGACGAGGCCTGCCAGACGAAGGCCCAGCACGAAGCCGGGCCATCGCCCAGCAAGCCAAGCGCAACAACCACACGCCAAGCATTCGACCAGGCCCAGCGCAAAAGCCAGGCCCAGCCGAAGCTAAGGCGCGCGCGCGGGGCTGCGACGAGTGGGCTGGCGCTGTGCGTGGGCCGCAAGGCCTGCGTGCGGTGCTAGCGTATTACTCGAAGTGTGTTACTCGAATCCTAAAGCTACCGGGATTCGTCATATGATTAAATCTAATCCTAAAAGATTTAGTTTATTTAATTAGAGTCCTAGTAGGATTATAATTAAATAAATTAGTATCCTAATAGGATTCCAAATTCTTTTCCATAACTCTATAAATAGGTGCCTAGGGTTACATATTTACAACGAGTTTTCAAGTATTCAAAGTGAGTTTTTGAGAGAAAAATTCAGTCACACAATTGCCCAAAAGTGCCGAAAATAATAGTACCTTAAGGGCGATTCTAGTTGGTCAATCTTAAGGCGGATCCGGACGTGCTGTGGACTATCTACGGAGGGACGACACTTGGAGTCCTAAAGACTTGTTCTTGTTCGGTTCGGGCGCAGCTAGGGAAGGCACGCAACAAAGAGTATGCATCTAAACTATGCTAAATGATTATGTGTAAATAATATGTAATCCTGGCTTTATGGTTTTTCCGCATGATTTATGAATTGTCATATGTATCATAACCTAACAATAGGACCTTTTGGGCCCATTCCAATTAGTGCTTATATGTGTGACCTTATAGGATTAATATATTTTAGTTGTAGGTCCAATCAATATTGTCCTACTAATCACATTTATTCTCTAGCAAGCAAATATGATTACTAAAATAATTAATTTATTATCTTCATAATTAATTCCTATTTATATTTAGTAATTTCCGGAAATGTCTAAGGACATAATTCCTTCAGTATTGCCCTTGCTTTTCAATGAAATAACTAGCTTTTGATCCCGTTTAAAGAACGGACGGTCATATAGTAGCTATTCAAGTGTGTTTTGAAATTTTAATTTAATTAGTGGGGAGAGATGGAGTGGAAGGGGTTGAATGAATATATTGGACCACTGATGAATTTTTGTTGAATGAGGAAGATGAATTAGAAGAGACGTCAGAGCTGTAAAATGTAGCAAACAACAAAAAAAAAGTTGGCCATGACGCCTGTATCAGACGACAGACTAAGATACAACAGTTAGCCATGACGCCTGTAAACATCAAACGACAGACTAAGGTACAACAGTTGGTCATTACGCCCGCAAATATCAAACGATAGACTAAGATACGACGGTTGGCCATGACGCTTGTGAGCATCAGACGACAGACGAAGATACAAAAGATGGCCAGGACGCCAGATCCCTAACTAATGCTACGTCTTAAACCTATTTTCGTGCAGGTTTCTTAAGAATTACATTCTGTTGTTTTACGTTCGTTAAGCGAAAAGATTCTTTTACAGGATGTCAGGTTTACATCAAAGTCGGTGACACTAGAAGGCGACGTCACTGATCAAGACTCGAGACGAAAGACGACGGACAGTTCGAAGACAATGACAAGGTGGTGTCGACGGCAAATGAACGTGGTAACATACTTTAAAGATTATTTTCCTAACTTTCGGCTAGCTACAATTAGGAAAATGTGGGCTGTTGTTATGGGTCGTTTTGTATCACACGTGTCGCAGTTGGTTCCTACAATCAAGGAGCCATTATCTCCACTTCATGCTTGTTGGACAAGGTCAAGGAAGCTGGCAAGGATCAAGCAAACGGTTAGAGGAAATCAAGGGATCAGTTGAGAATATCAAGGGGCAACTAACGGCATTATTCAGTCTTCTATGCTTGACCTAGCACTATATAAATACCACCAGTCTACAATGAGAGTACACGTCCAATACCCATGGTAAACCCAATGCCTAACTATCATCCTCCATTTGATACCTTCCCTTCTGATGGTATTGTTTCCCTAACACTATTACCTTTCCCGTAGCCTAGTAATTACAAATAATAACAGGCCTTCATCCCCTTAGTTCCACATAGATATTCTGCTAAGCATGCCTAATCATTAATAATTGTCATTTACTCCCTGCCTTCTCTTTGATCCATATACTCTCACAAATTAACCTTTCTAATAGCCATATATATCACTCATAAATACTTACCAACGACTGCCTTTCCCAACGATCCCCTACCCATATATCCGTCGTATCGCCTATGCCTTCTTACACTTATGTTTTATTATTAGTGATGGATAGCTCAGTTGGTTAGAGCTTCCATCCCGGTTCCAGATGATCCTGGGATCGATTCTCATCCCCTCCCTTGTGGCTCATTCGCACCAAAAAAATATTGTACTTATACTTAACTAGGCTTTTTATGCCAACAACATAGTGGATTGGTGGACTCATGGCCACCCACGTACTGCTTTTATCCCTTTCGGGTTTTCCGCGTCACCATCTCTTGTCTCGTCTCCCTTTATTTTCTGCCCTTTATTTCTTGTCATTTATTTACTCTATTTAATCTAGTTGTCTATGTCCCAACCAAAGATCGTCCAAGTGAAATTTGGCATAAACAATAAGCATTTGTGGGTGGAATGCTTCCCATTTGGTTGGATGAAAAACCACCAATTTCCAGATAATGCAAGATCAATTTCCAAAACGGGGTGGTGCCGTGGTGGTGGTAGACCGGTAGTTGTTCTAGTCCTATATTTGACTTTTTGACTCAAACTATGGGGGACGTCTGGACTATATTGATTTGCAGTGTATTTTGTATCTTAGCTTTGTAATCATGTACTCCGTGTCAATTAAGCTTTGAATCGGATAGATTCTGGCTATCATTTTCATCCAGGCTATCATTTTCTTTGTATTTAATACAGTAATATTTTCTTAATTACATAAAACGTTCAATTTACAAAAGAGAATCATAAGAAAAATGATTAGTTTCATCAGAAAATAAATAAGTACGTAGTAATAGAAAACAAATGACATTTATATTTCTATAATTTTCAGTCGCGTAGAAAATGTACCCCCTCGGTCCCTCCCTTCCTTATTATTTTTTCCCACTTGACTTTTTACGGTTTTTAAAACGTACTAATAAAAATATATTACATATGTCCCGAAATAATTGCAATGGTTTGACCGGCATATAGTTTAAGACAATTTAATTGACTTATTATTTAATTAGATGTTGCTTGATATTGAGTATTTTTTAATATAGTTAGTGGGAAATGTGTCAACTTTTTAAGGGTGGTGGAAAGTGGGGGTGATTTTTTAATATTTTTTACATATTAAAATTACCAGTGGGGCCTTAGTTAAGTGAGAGAAACTATATAAATTTAGAAAAAATATGTCATTTATAGAAACGGCGCAAATATTTCGGGACGACTTTATAAGGAAAGCGGTGCGAGTATTCCGGGACGGATAGAGTGCTTCGTAGAAATCTTCATTTGACCTTTCAATTTTTCGTGATCTTTTAGAAGCAACATATAATGTAAATATCTCAAAATTTATGCGTGTAAATTTTTTAAAAGTTGAAATTCTAAGAATATACAATGAATCGAATCTAACAAGGCCACACAATTTATTTATTTTGTACTATACAGTTACGAGGAGTTCCTACCGCTTTCAGCAAGTGGACTAATCTCCCGTGGGAGTTTGCATGGGTATTTCGATGAGTTTGCTGAGGTTTTTTTCATACCCAAGGTTCGAACCCGATACCTTCATTAAGGAGTAAGAGACCCTTAACCACTCACGCCAACCCCAATTAAGAAACGAGAGGCCCTTAACCACTTAAGGCCACACATGACTATATTATAATGTTTTATAAATAATGATAATTTTTATAAAAAAAAATTAACCCGAAGATATGTGACGGAGTAATAATAAGAGATGGAGAAAGTAGAGGATATTTTATCAAACTAGCTAATTTTACAATTTTATTTACCAAAATAACTACTTTTAAAATCTATTTCCCAAACTAGTTAAAATATATTTACCAAAATGACTATTTTAATATTGCGGCAAAAATAATTAAACCGGTTTGGTTTTGTACTTTTAAGTTTGTTTATTTACCCATTTTAATATTTTAATCACGTTTACTTTTTGTCAACCTAAACTCCAATGGTGGGCAAGTTTGTATTATGCTTGTTATTGCATATCATCTTCTCAAGTTACATCATTGCTAGCTATTTCTTGCTCCAACGATAAGCTAATTATTAATTCATTATTCTAACTAATTTTTTTATTCAATTCATAGTTTCATACTTAATGAATTACAGTAATTTTAAAAAATTTAAAAAATACAATTGGCTATAGTAAGATAGTTTCGTGGTCAGACTTGTAGGGATTAAAGACGCAAAAATTTGCACTGTTAGGCGTCTTTATTGCACGCACTACTCTTCTCCTTCATGTCACTTTTACGCACACGATTTTAGAGTTGTTAAATTCTTGATTGATCGAGTTTGCCAAGCAAATTCGTTTAACACAATGAATTCGCTTATCCAAGCGAATTAACAATATCCGCAACAACAATTCAACTAATTTCTTTATATTTATAATATTTGCGAGCAGATCCCTATAAAAAAACTTGTGAAGTTGCTAAAAGGATAAAAGTATAAGAAAAACGTCAATCGGTTCACTAGCAATTAAAAAAAAATTCGAAGCACCAATTGCCTGTTGGTTCAGTGGTGATTGGGGCTGAACTTGGTAGGGAGAACTTGTGTTCGATCCCCGCAACAACAATTGGGAGGGGACTGGAACCTATCCACGTACCCAGAACTCGCCCCGAATCCGGATTAGCCGTAAGGGTGAACCGGGTGCTAACACCAAAAAAAAAAAAATCGAAACGGTTCACTATTTAAAAAAAAATCAAACCGGTTCATTGGTTTTAAAAAATTAACTCACAGAATGCCCAGAGTCGAAGGTCGTTGCTCGGCTTCTTTAGAATTGAACTAAAGTTACCAATGTTGGTGAAATCGAAGTTGATTACTCCCTAATTAACTTTTACCCATACTGTAAATTAACAACATTTCATTGAAATTTCATAATCAAACTACATTTCGTTGAATTTTCAATCTTCTTCCACTTCCTTCTCTTTCTGGGCTTTAAAAGAACAAAGTCAACAAACTGTGCTCATTTTTTCACTCCTCCTGTTCTCCACACTTCTCTTTTGATCTCAATTAATTTTATTAAAAAAAAGTTGTTAATTTTGTGGGTAATTTGAGTTGGTATGGCGTCCGGAAAGTTTTCTGGTGAAGAACACCCTGATCAAAGATTCAAGTGAGTAATCTCTTACATTATTAATTATTGAGTAACTATAAGTATTATTTAATAATATATTTATAAAATGGTTGTTAATTTTTTGAGTTTCTAAATTCTAATTTTCTGGGGTGTGATGTGCAGGTGCTGCTGTAGAGATGCTATTAACTACGAAAATCTACTTCATGAGTTTTTCGTATTTAAATCTTCATTGAAGGAAGTTAAATCTTCAATTAAAGAGGTATTTTTGAGAAGGGAGGTGATAAATCTAAAGAAAATTTTCAATTTTTCCAACGAAATCAACATTTATCAGAGTTGATTTATTTGGAAAAAGTGAATTCTTTCTTGAATTTATCATTTGCCTCTTGTAAATAGATATTCTTTCTATTTATAGATATGAGAGTGAGTGTGTGACTGAATTGGGTTGTTTTATTGAAGGTACAAAACACTTTGAATCAAGTACTATTGCAAAATTCTGCCCTGCCTCCTATTACAAGGTACTTTTTGCTTGTTTTTGTTTATCATGTTATTTAATTTTCTATTTTTGATTGTGTTCCGGTAAGATTTGGGAACGGTTGGAGAGGTCTTGCTGGTCGGGTGTTGCTGTTATCCTGATGATATCCTGCGCAGATAACAAAGATGAACTAGCCTCGAGGGTGATTCGAGGATCCCCCCTCCGATGCTAAAGTCAGGTATGATGAGTAATAAATATTTTGGGTTTAGTGGAAATGATTGTGTTTGCGTACCTTTTTGTCATAAATGAAGCTCGTATATATAGGCGCGGGTCGGGCGTACGGACAAATGGGTCCTACCCGATTGATAGCGACCCGTTGACCTCTTGAGTTGGTCACGTGCCTCCTCCCTACCGGCTTTTAAGAGATGCTGGTAGGGAATAATAGCTGCCGTTAAGGATCATTGGCTTTTATCCTTAACAGATTGGCGATGCTACCAGCCAGCTGGTAGCACACCCGTACAACTAGCCCCCTCAGAGTGAGCATATCTATCTTGACTGATGTGCTTGCTCTGAAAATAGTGCTCTTCCTACAACTAGCCCCCACGACTGCGCGCTTTCCGCGAAATGTGCTGGTGCGTTTTGTTTATGTGTTAAGTGCTGACTAGCCTCCTCATAATGAATACCACCTGTAATTTCGCTGAAACTAAGCAGACAGGGCGCCCTGCTCCCCTCTACCGATATGTTCCTTTGGGGATTTTGGACGCTGACTAGCCCCCTTGAGATTTTTGGACGCTGACTAGTCCCTTTGAGATTTTGAATGCTGACTAGCCCCCTTGAGATTTTGGATGCTGACTAGCCCCCTTGAGATTTTGGATGCTGACTAGGAAGTATTTTGAATTTGTACCGCTTAAATTCATTCCACGTGTGATGCATCTGCATGTTATGCGACGCGTGTCGCTTTATCATTTTATTTCAATGGCTGAGATTTGCTCTGTCCTTTCAACTTCTTTTAACTGTCAAATCGCCCGTTTTTCCCGACTTTTGACTATTTAACTTTCTTTTCTTAAAACGTCAAAACACTTTCGCTCTTTTCTTCAAACTTTTCTCTCTCCTTCTAAAATCTTCTCCTTTGTTCCTGCGAGTTATTTTTCGCCGCTGTTTCTGTTGCTGACTGTGGTGCTTGCGGAAGTGCTGTACCTCGATTCTGGGCTGCTAATTTTCCGTTGTGCGAGAAGGTATAGTCTTTTTTGTTTTTGTTTCCTCCCTTCGTATAGGTTTATATTTGGGTATAATGTCGAGTGAGCGAGATAGTGAGAATGTGTTGAGTGGGGATGGGTATGACGATGCTGACCTTGCGTCCATTTCTGAGGATGTCAATTTTTAAGATGATGATAAACCGTCTACCTCTGATTATTTCGAACCGTCCTACGAGGATGCTGCAAAGGAATTACAGGCTCATATGCGCAAACAGGTACGAGCCGATATTCGTCGTGATTTGAATTTAGTAAATAACTGCGAAACAATCCCGGCAGTGGATGCTCCCTCTATTGCCCTTGAGTACGAACTTCGATCATGGACGCAATTTATGGACCCTGCCGGTAAAGGATATGGTGACTATGGCACTAATTTTGGCAATGTTGTTGTGTCTTTTATCCAGGATGCCGTTAGGGGTGCCCATCTAGAGGACGTGGCTGGTGGGAGCCGTCAGATAGATGAAGGAGAGGTTAGCAGTCGTGCCAACGATGTTTCGGGGTCCGAAAACTCCGCCGGTAGTGGTGGGGAAGAGGATGAGGATATAGGGGATTCAATTTTGGAGTCTGATGATGACATTGGCAAGCTGTGGGATGATGGTGAAGACGTGACCTCTCTGTGTGAGCAGGTTTTGAGGGAAGGAGATCTGGATGTGGAACCAGATTCCGATACAGAGGAGATGAGATTTAGGGTTGAGAGTCCTCTTCCCGCTGGTAGTGCCGTTGGCAAAGCTAAAATAATCAAATCTTTCCGTGATAGGGCTATCAAAGACAACCATCCGCGCTGGGCCAAAGAGTATTTGAAACTGCCCAAAGGCTACCGTCTCGTGATTCCTGCTGAGGGGAGTGTGATTTTGGATTGCCCTCCTGGTCATATCGGCGTGTATGCCCATCATCTTGATTTCGGCCTCCGATTTCCCCTGCATCGTTTTATAGAGAAGGTATTCCGGGCTTGGAACGTATGTTTGGCGCAGGTAACGCCTCAGGTGGTGAGGAATGTGGTGGCTTTTACCTGGCTGCTGTCTTTTAAACAATGGCCCCAAACCATTAACCTGTTTAGGCGGTTGATTTGGTTGAAAAAATATAAAAAGAAGTCTGGATGGTGGTCTTTTTACACCAAGGCAAGCAAAATGACCGTCAACCCCAAGTTGTCTAGCTGTAAAGACTGGGAAAAAAATTTCTACTGGTTGAGAGTGCCCTCTGACTTCCCCATTTGGACTCGATTTCACCTCCCCCGTCCTCATATGAACCATTACCCCATTCGGGAGTTGGGTTTCAGGGAGAAAAGGGCCCATCAGTTTGTGTCCTGCTTGCATGTTGACACCGGTTTGCAGAAGTCTGTGACCGTTCCTAAATACTGGTTGCCTCCTGCTAAGTATATTTTGGGAAATGGGCCGTTGTCTGCAGTCGGCTTGTGCCACACCCATACTCTTGGTATGGTCGTGGGGCTGATAGCTATATCCCCCTCTTATATTGTTTAAGTATGCTTTTCTTGTTTTGTACGTATTGTTGTTGTCTGTGTTTAAATCTTTACTTGTTTTTTCTTACCAGGTCTGCACACCCTTAACTTTGCTATCCTTGGTTTGGGTAAAGACGGTCGTCCTACTACCAACAACCCTCCCAATCCGAAAGGTGTGTTTTCTACTCTGTCGACCTACGCAACCCAAGCCAACAAAAAATGTGGCTCGACTCGGGAGGAGGTTGTGAGTGAGTCTCCTGCTAAGAAGACAAAAAGATTAAGCTCCATACCAGCTCCCAAACCACTTTCTATTCGTGCACCCACTGGAGCTGTTGCTATCGGTGGCTGGTCTGATAATCCTGCTCCAAAATCTGTTTTCATCACCACTCATACTGCTCCCGATATGGCCGGTGGTTTTAAAAGTTTGGATTGCGGTCGTGGTGCCGCCCTTACTGGCAGGCGTCCTCGTGATCGTAACCAACCCTTCACTCGAGTGAATCGGTCTCGAGTGGACGATACTGCGCAGCCTGCCCCTTACAAGTCTCAGCAGAAGTCTCCTGAGAAGGATTTTGAATCGGCTGCAGATGTGAACATCGCAGGCCAAGGGGGTGATGCTGTCGCGAATGTTGAGCCGATAGTCCAACCAGACTTGATGGTTGTGGATCTTATGACTCCAACCCGCCAGATTCAAGAGCAAGAGGTAAATGATACTGATGTTGCTGGTATGGCCAGAAGACTCCTCCTCTCTTGCCTCCTACTCTGCATACCTCTTCTGGGTATGTTCGCCCTAGCCAGAGTGCTGGTACCAGTTCTGGTCTGAACATGGGTGTCTTTGTCCGTCCTGGGGAGTGGATTGAGAAGACTCCGATCTGCCTAACCCCCAGGAAGATGAAGTACTTTGAGGTTCCTCCTGGTGAGCCTGATGAACCCTGGAACCCTAAAATCGATCTTCTTCGTGGTGAGTCGATACTCACCGACGACTGCAAAGGGGGTGGTTGCATGGGTTGGAGGGCTTTGAAGGATCTGGCTACTCCTCGCGACAATCCTGCTGCTGAGATTGACGCGCCGGCTGCCCAACATATGAATGATTTGCTCAAGGTATGCAATCGGTGTTACTTTTATGGTATGCTTTTTGTATATATATATATATATATATATATATATATATATATATATATATATATATATATATATATATATATATATATATATATATATATATATATATTTGCTCAAGGTATGCAATCGGTGTTGTTTTTGACGAATTGTCTTTCGTAGGCTTGCAACTCTGCAGTGGAGCTTGTGAAACTGTACCTTTGCTACCAGGAGCAGAATGAGGCCCTGCAGAAGAGGCAGGCTGATTTGGACCAACAATTGGGTGATACCAAACGTGATCTGGATCAGAAATCCTCTGAGCTGGAGAGGTTGAAACGGCGCAACAAGGAGCTGGAGAATGTTGCGAACCAGCTGACTGCAGAGGATATTAAAAACAAAGAGCTGTCTGAGAAGCTGCAGGAAGCAGATGAAAAGGCCAAGACTGCCTACAAAACCGGTGCTCGAGATGGTGCCTTGCGTTTCACCCGTAGTCAGACTTATAGCAAACGCATTACTGATAGTCACAACGGTGGCTGGTTTGCGGCTCATCTCTGTGGTGTGCATGGCATTGGTCTGACACAGGAGGATTGCTAGGATATCGAGTATGCATTCTTGGTGGAGCAGAAGCACAAGGAACCTACTGGTTGGGAGACACAAATCATTCCTGAAGAGATTATTCAAAATGCTGATCCTTTGACTCTCCCTCCCATTGAGCTGAAGGAAGAAGACTACCTGGATCCTGCCCTGCTGTCTTCCAGTACCAACCAGACGGATCATCAACAAGTTTGAAGGTGCGGGCAGTCATCACCGGTATCATCCTGTGGTTCATCTGGCGTTGCTGCTTTTAAAGATTAGTTTATTTTCTTAAACGCACTTTTGGTATCAGCTGTTTGTGTCACTTTTTGCCCTGGAATATTTTATGCTTGTTCTTGTAAACTTTGATTTGGTAAAGGGTACTTTACCTTGTGCCATTTTTAACAGCTAACAAATGTCAGTTTTGGTGTTGGCTGTCGAATTTATTTTATCAGATGGTGTTGCTCTTATACTTATGATATTGTGTTGTTTGTTTTATTTTTCTATTTTATGCTTGCCCTCATTTATACTATTGTGCTGTTTGAATCTGGTACTTTACCTTGCTGATATATTTTTCTTTTATCACCCCGAGTCAGTAAGCTGATAGTAGCCTTGCTGACCTACTTTAAGGGTTTGATTCGTATCACCCCGAGTCAGCAAGCTGATAGTAGCCTTGCTGACCTACTTTAAGGGTTTGAATCACGATTTTTGATTATACATCACCCCGAGTCAGCAAGCTGATAGTAGCCTTGCTGACCTACTTTAAGGGTTTGATTCGTATCACCCCGAGTCAGCAAGCTGATAGTAGCCTTGCTGACCTACTTTAAGGGTTTGATTCGTATCACCCCGAGTCAGCAAGCTGATAGTAGCCTTGCTGACCTACTTTAAGGGTTTGATTCTTCTGCTTTGAATTCCTCGACTTTCTTTCATTTCACGGACCATAACAGGCCTGGCTCAATCGGCCTTTTTGGGTTAGTGACTACACATAAAACTTTCTAAGGACGCTGGCGTTCCATGAATTTTTTAGCGCTGTTCCACCCATATCCATCAGCCTAAAAGCTCCTGGTACGATTTCTTCCCATATCTGATAAGGCCCCTCCCAGTTTGGGGTTAACTTTCCTTGGACCTTTGCCTTGCCTGTAGCTGCAGTTCTGCGGAGCACCAGGTCTCCTACTTCAAGCTGTCTGTGTTTTACTCTTTTGTTGTAGGCATTACTTATACGCTGCTTGTAAGCCGCCGATCTGATTTCTGCTCTGAGTCTGATCTCTGGTAGAAGATCCAGCTCCTGCTTTAACAGTTTACCGTTCTTGTCTTCTTCATAATGCTGGATCCTGAATGTAGGTAACCCTACTTCTGCTGGTATCACTGCTTCTGATCCAAAACATAGACGGAATGGGCTCTCTCCCGTTGCTTCCTTAACGGTGGTTCTATTTCCCCAAAGTACCTCTGGAACAATATCGGCCCAACCAGCCTTATAGTCGTCTAGCTTCTTTCTCATTGCTACCAGTATCTGCTTGTTGGCAGCTTCTGCCTGTCCATTGCTTTGGGGATGACAAACAGAAGAGTAGGCAAACTTAACCTTGTACAGACTCAAGAAACTTTGAACTGGCGAGCAATCAAACTGTACCCCATGGTCCATCACGATTGCCATCGGTAATCCGAACCTGGTGATTATATTTTTCCATATGAACTTTTTGACCTGATTTGCAGTTATCTTTGCCACCGGTTCTGCTTCTATCCATTTGGTGAAATAATCGACTGCCACTATCAGAAATTTTCTTCCACCGGATGCCGTTGTGAATGGTCCCAGTGAAGGAAATAATGCCCTTGGTCCAAGTATGCATTCTATGTTAAGTCTAATAAATGCGGTTCAGTATTAATTAACAAGTTAATAATTCAGTGAGATCAAGTGAGCTGAATGCCTAGCTAGAGGCCGCTTCAGTTCAAGTGGAATTAATGATATTAATCCACAGCTTACTCTTGACTGAACCCGTAGGGTCACACAAATAGTACGTAAACGGATCAAGTATTTAATGGCATTAGATACTCCATCTATGGATATTCGGAATCGACGGATCTTGGTTTCAGTGGGAGCTGAGATCGTCACAGGCAAGAAATGAATACTCCGGAAACGATGATATTGCCGGAAACGAAAATATGGATCGTATCGGAAATATAAATATTATCCAAGTCGTAGATGTTGCCGGAAACGGAAACATGGTACGTATCGGAAAATATTATCGGAAATGGAAATATTGCCAGAATCGGAAATATTGCCGGAAACGGAAATATTGTCAGAATCGGAAATATTATCGGAATCGGAAAATAATTCCGGAAACGGAAATATTAAATATTTGTTCGAAACGGAAATTGATTCCGGAATCGGAAATATTAAATATTGTTCGTATCGGAAATGAATTCCGGAACCGGGAATTTAATCGGAAGCGTATCGTACGAATTAGCATCGGACGAGGCCTGCCAGACGAAGGCCCAGCACGAAGTCGGGCCATCGCCCAGCAAGCCAAACGCGCGCCCAGCCAAGGCAGCGCCCAGGCCCACCGCAAGGCAGGCCCAGCGCGCGCCAAGGCAATGGCCTCGCTACGTGGGCTGCTGCTCGCACGCACACGCATGGGCGGCCCTCGTGGCTGCCGTGTGTGTGTGAGTTTGTGTTCATGCATGATTCCTAAAACTATTAGAGTTAGTATATGATTAAATTCCTATTCCTAAAAGGATAAATTAATTAATTAGAGTTCTTGTAGGATTCTAAGTTTAATTAATTCGTATCCTACTAGGATTCCAATTCCCTTTCCATAACTCTATAAATACGTGCCTAGGGTCACATATTTTCAGAGATTAATTCAAGTATTCAAAGTGAGTTTTGAGAGTAAAATTCAGTCATATTTCTTACCTAAGAGTGCCGAAAATTCTAGTACCTTAAGGGCGATTCTAGTTGGTCAATCTTAAGGCGGATCCGGACGTGCTGTGGACTATCTATGGAGGGACGACACTTGGAGTCCTAAAGACTTGTTCTTGTTCGGTTCGGGCGCAGCTAGGGAAGGCACGCAACAAAGAGTATGCATCTAAATTATGCTATATGATTATGTGTAAATAATATGTATTCCTGGCTAAATGGTTGTTTCCGCATGATTTATGAATTGTCATATGTATCATAACCTAACAGTGGTATCACGAGCCCCTTATTATTTTCATAATCTAAATTGCATGAACATGGTTAAATATTACAAATTTGCAAGAATTAAAAGGGGTGATTAATTTTCGTAATTGTTAATTAATTGCAAATTGCGTTTATTTAATTATACGTACGCAGTTTTTCGGCGGTTTCTTCGTTACTCATCCAAATCGAGTGATTTTTGTGTCAATTCCGCATGTAAAAGGCATTCTAAAATTTTGACAAAACTAATATTTTTCTGCCGAACCCAGAATTCTCAAATTCGAAGACTAACTATGACTTTTCGAAGGTTTTAGTTTTTCGAATGCAAAATTTCGTAAATTTAAGATGTTAAATTAAATATTTGCGATTCTTGTTGATAAATCTTGAATTTTTGATTGACCTAATGTATATGTTTAACAAGTTTGAATGCCTAGCCTTGTTAATTATGCAATCTAATTTGTAATTATGATTAATTTGTTGAAAATTAGAATAATTTAGAATTAATTTGATTTTCATAATTAATTATAATTTAATTAGAAACCTATGATTAAAAACCACCATAAAAATTGTAAATTTATGATAAATTTTAAATTTTTATGACCTAGACTTGAATCCATAATAATCGGAAATCAATTGGATAATAAATTTTCGATTTTTCGCCCTAAAATTATGAAATTAATATTATTTATTAATTTGTCATTAATTTTAAATATAAATTTTAATTTTTATGCGATTCGTTCATATAACTTGCACGCACAAAGCAATGGACGCTTCGTGTTACCCTTAAGGGGTGTTGTATAGTGCGGGCATGCGACGACGAGCAAGGGAGCTCGTCGCCCGTGCGGCACGAATGCAATGAGCAAGGGCATGGTGCACGAGCACAAGGCAGCAGCCCTGCCTTGTGTCGTGGGCCACGAGCTATGAAAAAATGGGCATGGGCGAAAGGCAAGCCAAGGCAGTCGCGTGTGGGCAGCAAGCGAGCTGCGCCACGACGCGCACTGCCTCGCGCAAGCGCGCGCAGCCTCGCGCGCAGCGAGCGCAAGCTCGCGTGCCACGAGCGCTGCGCCCAGCGATTGATCGCGCGCAATTGCTCGCGCGCACAGCGAGCGATGGCTCGCGCGCACAACGAGCGATGGCTCGCGCGCACAGCGAGCGATGGATCGCGCGCACAGCGAGCAATGGCTCGCGCGCAGCGAGCGCTGGCGAGCGCGCACAGCGAGCGATGGCTCGCGTGCGTCGAGCGCTGGCGCGCGCGCAGCGAGCACCATAGCGTGCGATGGCTTGCGATGGAAGATGCAGCAGCTATGCGACGAGCGCATGGGCTGCGCGCACATGGCCAGCGATGGCTGTGTGCGTGCGGCCCATGGGAGTGCGATGCGTAGGGTGTTTGCGTTGCGATTAGATCGTTTTGAATGTTTAATTTGAAAATTTTCAGTTTACGTAATTTTAAATAATTTTAAAATTATTAATTTAAATTATTTTCTTGGATTTTAATTTTGAATATTGTAATTATAATAAATTTTATTTATTCTAATTATTTTACTAAAATTAAAATCATGAATTAATTTAAATACGACTGAAATTAAATTAAACTTTTTGGATTCAATTATAAATTTATATGAGCTTTAAATTTTAATTAAATTTGTATGTTTCCGGTTAGACTTGAAATACATTTTTATGTTTAAAATTAGTAAAGCATATGAATTTATTGGTTTAAGTGGGAGCCCTTTTAGTCATAAAACTCTTGATTAGGTCTACGAATCCTTAAGGTTAAAACAACTTGATTAGAATTAATAAGGACTGAATAATTGGTAGATTATTGGTGCCCTTGATTAATTGCTGCAAATGTTTACGTGATGCATAATGTGTTTTACTGAAGTGACTAGTATGGCCCAAATAGGATAGAAAATATGGTCTGCGTACCATTAATTTGAATGTAATTGGTCTAAAGTACCAAAGTTATTTTTCAATTCAAATATGGTCTGCGTACCATCAAATAGTTGTAATTAGTTATAGCTTATCCTATTTGAAGAAAATGGTGCCTCCCACGGAGATTTTCAAGACGGACTTTGAAGTCAAAGATTCAAGATGAAGTCGGGCCATACTAGATCACATTTATCTTATGCATGTTTTAAGTTATTTATTGCTTTTAAATATGTCTTAAAATGCATGAGATCAAAAGCTTGATTATGTTGCATGATTAAGGATTTTACTTCACTTAAAATCTAACCAACATAGTAAGAGCCTTAAGTTCCAAACTTAAAAATTGAGTTAAAAGGTGCCATGCCAAAATATACACTTGCTTGGATATCCTTTACATCAATCTATTAATAGTTTTCGCTCAGCGAGGTGTTACTTATTGGTCCTAAAGGGGCAAGGTACACAAATAATTGTGAGTACATGTTAGTTTTGGTGAAACTCAACGATATAAGTAAGGAGTCCTTTTATGTCGTGGCAAAATCGATAGGTTTACCTAATAAGTTCTTATACGTACCTATCAACCAAGATTAGTTTCTAGACTATTAGCAAAAGGATTTTGCTTACCTAAGATGTTCTAGGATTAAGTCGACAAACTGTGCTTAGTTCTTCAATGATTTTAGGATCTTGGAATCATTTTATTCACACCTGCCGGAACACATAACTTGAATAAAATGCTTAATAAACATTGAATTATGCATCTATGCTAGAATTTAAGTTTATTAAGAGAAACTGTGAATGGTTATTTATTTGTTTATTCTTTTCAATTGTAGTTTTTAATATGGCAAACAACAATTCATTCAACATTCGATCAATTCTCGAAAAGGAGAAGTTGAACGGGAAAAACTTCCTTGACTGGCAAAGGAACTTGCAAATAGTTCTTATGCAGGAAGAAAAGGAGTATGTCCTAGATGAGGCGATGCCCGAAGCCGCAGGCGAAGGGGTCACTCAGGCAGCCCTCAATCGTTGGATTGATGCCAACAAGGATGTGAAATGTCTAATGCTCGCCACCATGAGTGCGGATCTGCAGAAAACGTTCATCAACTCAGATGCTTTCACAATCATCAGTGAGTTGAAGAACATGTTCCAAGATCTGGCTCGAGTCGAAAGATTCGAGACTCATAGGCAAATTCTTGAGACCAAGCTTAAGAAAGGCGAGCCCGTAAGTCCACATGTTCTCAAAATGATTGGACTCATTGAGAATATGAGTCGGCTGGATCAGCAATTTTCTCAGGAAATGGCTATAGACACCATCCTCCATTCTCTTCATAGCGGGTATGATCAGTTCAAACTGAACTACAGTATGAATAGTCTGGACAAAACGCTCACTGAGCTTCACGGTATGCTGAAGACCGCTGAAAAGACGCTCAAAAGTGATAAGCAGGATGTGCTTATGGTGCGTGGGGGCAAGTTCAAGAAATCTGGAAAGAAGAGGAATGCTAAGAAAGGTGGCAACAAGGCCAGCCCAACTAAGCAAACTGGCGCCAAATCTGTAAAGAGGAAGGTCAGTCAACCCACTTCTGAATCCGAATGCTTCTACTGCAAGAAGAAGGGGCATTGGAAGAGAGATTGCTTGAAGCTAAAGGAAGATCAGAAGAACGGAACAGTCGTTCCATCTTCAGGTATTTTCGTTATAGACTGTATACGTGCTAATTCAACTTCTTGGGTATTAGATACAGGTTGTGGCTCACACTTATGTTCCAATCCACAGGGACTAAGAAGAAGTAGAAAGTTAAGCAAGGGTGAAGTCGACCTACGAGTGGGAAATGGAGCACGGATTGCTGCATTAGCTGTAGGAACTTACTATTTGTCGTTGCCCTCCGGGCTAGTTTTGGAACTAGAAGAATGTTTCCATGTTCCAAGTCTTACTAAAAACATCATTTCAGTTTCTTGCTTAGATGCTAAGGGATTTTTCTTTTTAATAAAAGACAATAGTTGTTCGTTTTATTTTAAAGAGATGTTTTATGGATCTGCTAGATTAGTCAATGGACTTTATTTATTAGATCACGACAAACAAGTTTATAACATAAATACCAAAAAGCCAAAAAGGATGATTCAGATCTCACCT
Organism: Spinacia oleracea; assembly: GCF_020520425.1. Classification (NCBI taxonomy): domain Eukaryota; kingdom Viridiplantae; phylum Streptophyta; class Magnoliopsida; order Caryophyllales; family Amaranthaceae; genus Spinacia; species Spinacia oleracea. The sequence continues at coordinate 16,576,431 of NC_079490.1, forward strand.
ATCTGTGGCATTGTCGATTAGGCCATATAAACTTGAAACGCTTAGAAAGACTTCAAAAGGAAGGAATTCTAGAACCATTTGACTTAGAGGATTATGGTAAATGCGAATCATGTTTACTTGGCAAAATGACAAAGCAACCTTTCTCTAAAGTTGGAGAAAGGGCAAATGAACTATTGGGTTTAATCCATACAGATGTATGTGGACCAATGAGTACAAATGCTAGAGGTGGTTTCAGCTACTTTATCACTTTCACTGATGACTTCAGTAGGTATGGTTATGTCTACCTAATGAAGCATAAGTCTGAATCCTTTGACAAATTCAAGGAATTTCAGAGTGAAGTAGAGAATCAATTAGGCAAGAAGATTAAAGCACTGCGGTCTGATAGAGGCGGTGAATATCTGAGCTATGAATTTGATGACCATCTGAAAGAATGTGGAATTCTATCAGAATTGACTCCTCCTGGAACACCACAATGGAACGGTGTGTCGGAACGGAGGAACAGAACCTTGCTAGACATGGTCAGGTCAATGATGGGTCAGGCCGAACTTCCATTAGAATTTTGGGGACATGCACTAAATACAGCTGCACTCACTATAAATAGAGCTCCGTCTAAAGCTGTCGAAAAGACTCCATACGAATTATGGTTTGGAAAGCCTCCAAATGTGTCTTTTCTTAAGATTTGGGGATGTGAAGTATACGTCAAACGATTAATTTCAGACAAACTTCATCCAAAATCTGACAAATGTATCCTTGTGGGCTATCCAAAGGAAACAAAGGGGTATTACTTCTACAATACATCTGAGAACAAATTGTTTGTTGCTCGAGATGGTGTCTTTTTGGAGAAAGATCACATTTCCAAAATGACAAGTGGGAGAAAAGTAGACCTCGAAGAAATTCGAGTCGAACAACAAACTCTAGAGAATGCTCAAAATGACATTCAGGATGAAACTCAGAGATCTTTAGAAGAATCTGGTGAGAATCATGATCAATCTAGAAATGTTACCCCGCGTAGATCGCAAAGATATAGATCTCAACCGGAAAGGTACTTAGGTATTTTGACGAACGAGAGCTATGACGTTCTATTACTTGAAAGTGATGAACCTGCGACTTACAAACAAGCTATGACGAGCCCTAGCTCCAAGCAATGGCAAGAAGCCATGCAATCTGAATTAGACTCCATGTCTGAAAACCAAGTATGGGATTTGGTCGATTTGCCAGATGGCTACCAAGCCATTGGAAGCAAATGGGTTTTCAAACTGAAAAAGGACAAGGATGGGAAACTTGAAGTTTTCAAAGCTAGATTGGTTGCAAAAGGTTACAGGCAAGTCCACGGTGTGGATTACGATGAAACCTTTTCACCAGTTGCAATGCTAAAGTCTATTCGGATAATGTTAGCAATCGCTGCATATTACGATTACGAAATATGGCAGATGGATGTCAAAACTGCTTTCTTAAACGGCGTTTTAACAGAAACTGTGTTTATGACACAGCCTGAAGGTTTTGAGGATCCAAAGAATGCTAAAAAGGTATGCAAGCTAAAGAAGTCAATCTACGGATTGAAGCAGGCATCCAGGAGCTGGAATATACGTTTTGATGAAGCAGTCAGTGACTTTGGTTTCATCAAGAACGCAGACGAATCTTGTGTATACAAGAAGGTCAGTGGGAGCAAAATTGCTTTCCTAGTATTATATGTCGACGACATATTGCTTATCGGAAATGACATTCCTATGTTGAACTCTGTCAAGATTTGGCTTGGGAAATGTTTTTCGATGAAGGATCTAGGAGAAGCACAGTACATATTGGGCATCAAGATTTACAGAGATAGATCTAAAAGGATGATTGGACTTAGTCAAAGCACTTATATCAATAAGGTGCTTGATAGGTTCAAGATGGCGGACTCCAACCGAGGCTACCTACCCATGTCTCATGGAATGACTCTAAGCAAGACTCAGTGCCCAAAAACACTTGATGAGCGTAGACGAATGAATGGGATTCCATATGCATCATTGATTGGTTCAATAATGTATGCTATGATATGTACACGCCCGGATGTTGCGTACGCACTCAGTGCTACGAGCAGATACCAGTCAGACCCAGGAGAGGCGCATTGGACTGCTGCCAAGAACATTCTGAAGTACCTGAAAAGGCACAAAGATGACTTCCTGGTCTATTGTGGAGATGATGAATTAATTGTTAAAAGCTATACGGACGCAAGTTTCCAAACCGACAAAGATGATTTCAGATCACAGTCTGGGTTTGTCTTCTGCCTCAACGGAGGAGCAGTAAGCTGGAAAAGTGCTAAGCAAAGCACCATTGCGGATTCTACAACTGAAGCGGAGTACATTGCTGCACATGAAGCAGCAAAGGAAGCTATATGGCTAAGGAAGTTCATAGGTGAACTTGGTGTAGTCCCCTCCATTAAAGGACCAATAGCCCTGTATTGTGACAATAACGGAGCTATTGCACAGGCAAAAGAGCCTAGACACCACCAGAGAGTCAAGCATGTACTTCGTAGATTTCACCTTCTACGAGAGTTCGTTGAAAGAAAAGAAGTCGAGATAAGCAAAATTGGAACTGATGACAACATATCAGATCCATTAACTAAACCTCTGCCGCAGGCGAAGCACAACTCGCACACTGCAGCTCTGGGAATCAAGCATATTGGAGAATGGCTTTGATGTCTCTATTTAATGTTTTAAAGTTTTAGAGTTTAAATCTTTGTAAAACATTATTGGTTAATCATTCACAATAAATGAAAAGAATTCATTTTTCCATTTAATTTGTGGTTTATTAAATGATGAGTCCCTTCAATTTGACGATATATTCAAGATAGACTGTCAGGACCAGTCCTGTGACTAAGAAATGTCTATCAAGTGAACTTGAATGTCAAAGGTTGAAAATGGTCCCTAGTCGGAGTTTTCTATAAAATTGGACGCATAGAAAACGTTAGACGATTAGAATGCAAGATGACTAGTAGTTCTGTTTCTTGAACTATGTGGACATGGCAATGCCATAATCATTTGCATAGATACTTACTTTGGGAAGACTAGTATCGGACAAGACCTATGAAACTTTACTGTAAGAGATGAAAATCTGTCATAAGTAAATTTCATTAAAATTATTAGACACTAAATCCTCAATACCTGAGTGATTTGAGATTACTTGTTTGAGAACTGGTTGCTTTGACGTTGACCAACCGTCGCACCGTAAAAGGAGGCTATAAAGGCAACGCTCAGGTAATCACCTATCAAACGAAGTCTAATCTCAAGATCGCAAGATTGGGATTGTCCTCCCATAAATCGGGATGAGATGCTTAAAAGTTGCACAAGGCCACTCGGAGAGCTAGAAACTGTGAAATGCATGGCCGTGCTCGGATGAATCATAGGCTATGATTATCTGTTTATTTGATCAGTTGAACTCTGAAACCGAGGAACACCTCTGGACATAATAAGGATGACGACTCTTACCTTATGTTCAAGAGCAAGCATCGAGCGACAAAGGAATTAGGAAATGCACACTTGTCCCTAAGGACAAGTGGGAGACTGAAGGAAATAATGCCCTTGGTCCAAGTATGCATTCTATGTTAAGTCTAATAAATGCGGTTCAGTATTAATTAACAAGTTAATAATTCAGTGAGATCAAGTGAGCTGAATGCCTAGCTAGAGGCCGCTTCAGTTCAAGTGGAATTAATGATATTAATCCACAGCTTACTCTTGACTGAACCCGTAGGGTCACACAAATAGTACGTAAACGGATCAAGTATTTAATGGCATTAGATACTCCATCTATGGATATTCGGAATCGACGGATCTTGGTTTCAGTGGGAGCTGAGATCGTCACAGGCAAGAAATGAATACTCCGGAAACGATGATATTGCCGGAAACGGAAATATGGATCGTATCGGAAATATAAATATTATCCAAGTCGTAGATGTTGCCGGAAACGGAAACATGGTACGTATCGGAAAATATTATCGGAAATGGAAATATTGCCAGAATCGGAAATATTGCCGGAAACGGAAATATTGTCAGAATCGGAAATATTATCGGAATCGGAAAATAATTCCGGAAACGGAAATATTAAATATTTGTTCGAAACGGAAATTGATTCCGGAATTGGAAATATTAAATATTGTTCGTATCGGAAATGAATTCCGGAACCGGGAATTTAATCGGAAGCGTATCGTACGAATTAGCATCGGACGAGGCCTGCCGGACGAAGGCCCAGCACGAAGTCGGACCATCGCCCAGCAAGCCAAACGCGCGCCCAGCCAAGGCAGCGCCCAGGCCCACCGCAAGGCAGGCCCAGCGCGCGCCAAGGCCATGGCCTCGCTGCGTGGGCTGCTGCTCGCACGCACACGCATGGGCGGCCCTCGTGGCTGCCGTGTGTGTGTGAGTTTGTGTTCATGCATGATTCCTAAAACTATTAGAGTTAGTATATGATTAAATTCCTATTCCTAAAAGGATAAATTAATTAATTAGAGTTCTTGTAGGATTCTAAGTTTAATTAATTCGTATCCTACTAGGATTCCAATTCCCTTTCCATAACTCTATAAATACGTGCCTAGGGTCACATATTTTCAGAGATTAATTCAAGTATTCAAAGTGAGTTTTGAGAGAAAAATTCAGTCATATTTCTTACCTAAGAGTGCCGAAAATTCTAGTACCTTAAGGGCGATTCTAGTTGGTCAATCTTAAGGCGGATCCGGACGTGCTGTGGACTATCTACGGAGGGACGACACTTGGAGTCCTAAAGACTTGTTCTTGTTCGGTTCGGGCGCAGCTAGGGAAGGCACGCAACAAAGAGTATGCATCTAAATTATGCTATATGATTATGTGTAAATAATATGTATTCCTGGCTAAATGGTTGTTTCCGCATGATTTATGAATTGTCATATGTATCATAACCTAACACCCAGAATGTCCATTCCCCACTGGGCGAACGGTACTGGATTTAGGATTGGCATGAGATCGTTTGCAGGACGATTGATGACTGCTGAAAAAACTTGACATTTTTCACATTTCTTGACGTATTCTTGTGCGTCTGTTAACATTGTCGGCCAGTAGTATCCTTGCCTTTGGCATTTTAGTGCAAGGGTTTTTCCTCCCTGATGATTTCCACACACTCCTTCATGTATTTCTTCTATCAGTCGTGCCGATTCGTATGCTGATATGCATCGTAAAAGAGGCAAGCTAAAACCCCGTTTGTAGAGTTGGCTTCTGATGATTACAAACCAGCATGAGTTCCTAATCAACCTTCTTGCTTCCGTTTTTTCTGTAGGCAGTGTTCCATCTCTCTTGTATGCCCACATAGTGTCATACCATTTAGGTTGGCTCGTGATTACCATGACCTCTTTCCCCAATACCTCAGTGCTCCTTCGATGCATGACTTCCATCATTACTGATTTTATCAGAGCACTTGAGCTGGCCAGTTTTGACAGGGAGTCTGCCAACATGTTCTCTGATCGGGGTACTAATTTTATTTCGAAGCTTTCCAACTGTGCCACTGATTGTTTAAGCTTTTCGGCGTATCGTTTCATGGATTCTTCCTTCGTTTCATATTCTCCTGAGAACTGGTTTGCTACCAGCTGTGAGTCGGTTGTGAGTATGAGCCTACGAGCACCAGCTGCCGTGCAGATCTGTATGCCAGCGATTGCGGCTTCGTATTCTGCCTCGTTGTTTGATGCCTGGAAAGAGAACTTAATAGCATACTCGAACTGGTCTCCTTCTGGTGAAGTAATTATTACCCCTGCTCCTGCCCCTGATTTGGTGACAGAGCCGTCTACTGCTACTTCCCATTTTCCTTCCTTTATTTCCTCCTCCTGGTATGATGCTTCGACTATGAAGTCAGACAATGCTTGGGCTTTTATAGCCATTCTAGGCCGATACTCCATGTGAAACTCTGATAGTTCAATCGCCCATTTTAGGAGTCTACCTGATGTGTCCATTTTTTGCATTGCTTTTTCCAGTGCATAGTTTGTGAGGACTTGGATTCCGTGTGCATCAAAGTAAGGTCTCAGCTTTCTGGCTGCAATCAGTACTGCCAACCCCAACTTTTCTATCAAGGAGTATCTCGTTTCTGCTTCTTGCAGGATGTGGCTGACAAAGTACACCGGTATCTGTGTTTTATCTTTCTCTATGATCAGTACTGCTGCTACTGTGTGCTGAGAAGCAGATATGTATAGCTGCAGCGTGTCTCCTTCCTCTGGTCGAGCTATTGTGGGTAAGGCTTGCAGGTGCCGTTTTACTGCCTCAAAAGCTGCTTTTTCTGTTTCTCCCCACTTGAATTTCTTGTTTTGCTTTAACACGTTGAAAAAGGGCAACGACCTATCTGCTGATTTGCTAATGAACCGGGTCAATGCGGCCATTCTTCCTGTTAACTTTTGCACGTCTTTTATGCAACCGGGTTCTGGTAGATTCATAATTTCTTCTACCTTATCTGGATTGGCATCGATTCCCCTTTCGCTTACTAGGAAACCCAAGAACTTTCCTGATCGGACCCCGAATACACATTTCTTGGGGTTTAACTTCATCCTGAACCTCCTCAGAGTTTCGAAAGTTTCTCTCAAGTCGTCGATGTGGTCGCTGGCCAATCGGCTTTTAACTATTGAGTCATCCACATATACCTCTATGTTCCTCCCTTTCTGGGAAGCAAATACCCTATCCACCAACTTCTGGTAGGTTGCTCTTGCATTCTTCAGCCCAAACGGCATAGCCTTATAGCTGTATACCCCTGAATCTGTGATGAAGGCGGCCTTCTTTCTATCGGCCTTACACAAACTGACTTGGTGGTACCCTGAAAAGGCATCCAGGAAACTCAAAAGAGCATGGCCACTTGTTGAATCTACTAGTCTATCGATTCGTGGCAATGGATAGCAGTCCTTGGGGCATGCCCCATTCAGGTTGGTAAAATCTACGCACATTCGCCAACTGCCATTTGACTTTTTTACCATGACCACGTTGTCCAACCATTCGGGGTAGTCACAAACTTCTATGAACCCTGCTTCCAGCAATTTTTCCACTTCTTCTTTTATTGCAGCATTTTTTTCATTGGAGAAATTTCTCTTCTTTTGCTTTACCGGCCTGACTGACTTGTCCACATTCAGACGATGCACTATAATGTCCAGGCTGATACCGGGCATTTCATCTGCAGAGAAGGCAAAGACATCTGCATGTTCTCGTAACAGGCCGATAAGATTGACCTGCTGATCTGCCTCCATATCGGCACCTATTCGTACCGTTCTTTCTGGAACTCCTTCTACCAATTCAATTTCCCGAGTTTCTCCATTTGCAGCCGGCCTTGGGATGCAAGCAGGCCTTTCATCAAAATTTTCCATGCTCAGATCCCCTCTCTTTCTTTTGGTTGGCATGTTTGCTTCTCGGGCAAGGTTGGTTTTCGGCACCATCCTTCCTGGTGCCTTTATCGCTGTCAGATAACACGATCTGGCAGTCTCCTGACTGCCATGTACCCTTTCTGTTCTTTCCAGATTTGAGAGATATATCATGGTCAAATGATACGTGGACACCACCGCCTGTGCGTCATGAATAAATGGTCGACCAATTATCACGTTATACGCTGCTGGTACTTTTATCACCAAAAAATCGACCATTAAGTCCCTGGCTGATACTCCTCTGCCCACTTGAACCGGTAAACGGATACTGCCTTCTGGGTAGACGCTGGCCCCAGAGAATCCGATAACGGGATAGCTCACCCTTGCTAACTCTCCGTGATCTATGTTCAGCTGGGTGAAAGCTTCCCAAAATATGATGTTCGCAGAGCTGCCTCCATCAATCAGGCATCTCTTGACGGGGAAGTTTGCTATCTCGAGCTCCAGTACCAGCGGGTCATCATGGGGATATATAATGCCGCGGCAATCGTCCGAAGTGAACGTGATGACCGGTAGGGGGGTTGGTTCCGGCCATTTCCTTGCGCTATGGTAACTCACCAGGTGCCTGTGCTCCTCTAGATTTTTTATCGCCCCGCTAACTGTACCTCCATGCACGGGCCCTCCTGAGATCACCCAGACAGTGGGTCTTTTTCCCCTATCGGCCCCATCTTTACTTGTTTCCGGTAATGACCGGATTTCTTGTCGGGATGATGGTGCCTGTTCAATCCTACCAGCGGGCTGTGAATACCCCGGCTGAGTAGGTATATATGGGGCATGACTATGCGAACTGCCCTGTCTATTATTTCCTCCCTGGCCTTCCTGTCGAATCCTGTACTGGGACAGGTATCCCCTTCTTACCAGCTCTTCGATGTTATCCTTGAGCTCTTTACAATGCTCCGTGTAATGACCATGATCATTATGAAAAGCACAAAAATTCTTATTGTTACCTGGAGCATCCATCGGTAACGGTTTTCTCCACGCTGCCGATTTATTTACTGCGTAGATAGTAGCTCTGGCGGTGTTGAGGGGAGTGTACACCTGATAAGCCCCTACCGGCTGTCTATTCGGGTATCCCCCTCTCTGCTGATGGCCCTCCTTTCTACTGTTATCTTTTCGGTAGTTGTGTTGCTGTATGGGAACATGATCCTTCCTGTCCGATTGTACTGCCTAATTTCCCCCCATGGGTGATATTAGCATCAGTTCATCACTTCTGATATACTCATTTGCTTTTCTCAAGGCCTCCCCCAGCGAGGTAAATGATTTTCTTCCCAGGTACCTTTTGAACTCGCACTCTTGCATCCCTCTCAACAGAGCCAAGACGGCTATTTCTTGCTGTAAATCTGGTATGGTGATGGATTCGTTGTTAAACCGGGTAAGGTACTCTCTCAGCAGTTCTTTCGGCCTTTGTGAGATTGACATCAACTCTCCAGATGTTTTCTTTCGTTCAACCTTGCTAATGAATCGCCTCACAAAGTCCTCTTGTACCTGCCGAAAACTGAATATCGATCCAACCGGCAACTTCTTATACCAATCGGCTGCCACCCCTGATAATGTGGTTTGGAACACTTTGCACCACATGGCATCTGAGTCGGAATACAGCATCATGTGTTGTTCGAAAGCGGTGGAATGATTTTCGGGGTCTGTGGTTCCGTTGTATTTGCACGTCGGCATTTTTACTTTCTCCATAGGCTGTTCCAGTATACCCCTTCATAGTGGGGAGTCTTTGGGGTGTATGGTTCGCCTCATCGGCTCCTGGTGAGGTATATATCCTTCATATCTATTCCAACCCGGCTGTGGAGATTGCACGATGTACTCCTCGTGGTACGGTGTCGATTCCCTACCAGCAGGAACCGACCCTTCTTGTTCTGATACCGACTCTCGGTGTCTAATGGACCTTTCTCTGCGCCGAGAGCTATGCCTTTTTCTTCTACCCGGATTTTCACTGCGTATAAGTATTGGTTCAGGTTGTGCTGGCAGTACCACTTCATGCTCTAGGGTTTCGTAGAGATTTCTAACCGGCATCGCACCCGGGAGACTGCCGGTAACCACGATCTGATTTCCCTCTGTCCTCCCCGAGGACAGTTCAGCCATTGCCTTCATGACGGTCGAAGCCGTCAGCAGCTGTTGTGGTGTGAACCTTTGGGACAACGCCGAGAGGTTGCTCTGAATCTGTGGGGGGGATAGGGAATCCTGTGCCCTTTCCTCCATGGACGTTTCATCCTCTATGTTCACGTCGTTCGGGTCTTCAAAACCTGGGGGGGCAATGCTTATCTGTGACTTGAGTGCTTTTGGGGGAGGATTGGTAAGTGGTGTGACTTGGCTGGTTGAGACAGGTAAGAGAGGAGGTTTGACTGTGGTGGGTTGTGCTACTGGTGTTGGTGTGATCACTGCTGATTGTGGGAGATTGTTGTTTTTTCTAGGTTTTTTGTTGTTGGTATCCATGGTGGCTGATTAGCTTGACAAGATTGGGAAAGCCCCTCCTTCTAGCGCCAATTGTTCCGGTAAGATTTGGGAACGGTTGGAGAGGTCTTGCTGGTCGGGTGTTGCTGTTATCCTGATGATATCCTGCGCAGATAACAAAGATGAACTAGCCTCGAGGGTGATTCGAGGATCCCCCCTCCGATGCTAAAGTCAGGTATGATGAGTAATAAATATTTTGGGTTTAGTGGAAATGATTGTGTTTGCGTACCTTTTTGTCATAAATGAAGCCCATATATATAGGCGCGGGTCGGGCGTACGGACAAATGGGTCCTACCCGATTGATAGCGACCCGTTGACCTCTTGAGTTGGTCACGTGCCTCCTCCCTACCGGCTTTTAAGAGATGCTGGTAGGGAATAATAGCTGCCGTTAAGGATCATTGGCTTTTATCCTTAACAGATTGGCGATGCTACCAGCCAGCTGGTAGCACACCCGTACAGATTGCATCTATATATTGATTTTAGATTTTCATCAAGGGGGTTCACTTGTTTTCAATTATACATAATCCGATTATAGATGTTTTTTTTGTTGTTTTTTTACAGAGATTAATAAACATGATGGAGTTCAGATCTAATATCAGATCGATAACCAAATGGAACTCAGAAATCAGATTATATGTATCAACTTTATGTAGGTTAATAAAACAAAACATTTTTTAAATTTTTTTTGAGAGGAACATAAGTAAGATATTAATTACTTCATCCATACATGGTATGCATACATACACATGTTTATAGCTACTGCTCTACTTAGTGTGTTAAGAAGTATTCTTAGTTGATCAAACTAGATCCGATCCAAGTTAAGGATTGTCAAATCGCAATTTAGAAGGTGGACAATGGTGCACATAGAGCATGATGCACTTTAAGAACACTGGTATATAATTGAAAGAACATCCGGTTACGAGAAAATAACATGAGTATTTTTTTATATTTAGGTTTTTAATAAATAGTAAAATAATATATTATTTTTATAACAAAAAAGTGAAATGTTATATCGCATGTTCTTTTCCCGCAGCGTCATGTTCTTTTGCTTATGCACATATGTTCTTTTGGTGCACCATGCTCTATGTGCACCACGGTCCATAGTCCACGGATTGACATATGTTAGTGTCATTGATTTTATTATTTAAATTGGTGTCTTGTACGTAGTTGTTACTAATTTTTAATGAAGTACGTAGTACTTCGTAGTTGTTATATATTATGTGCAATAATTAGCGGAGTTCATATCTGAGTCCATATCTTTAATATATCATCAGAGTAAATTTGCTTCACTCAACCTAAATTGTGCATAATAGTAATCGTCTACTTCCACATGGAACCAATCACACTCGAACAACACAACACTAAATGCACTCCAATAATCTATCTCAATTATCGATTTTACACACATAATACTACGTACTCCGTATTGAAATCAAATTAAATGACTCAGTCATTCACTTCCCAAGTATAAATAAAATGGGGTTGACACGAACAAAACCATCTGAACGATGTGTTTGCAACGGTGCAACCTCTACAAGACTACCAAGTATGGTTATCCAATCTTTTTGTATGTGTGTGTGGGGCAACAGCTAATTAAACACAAGAATTACAACAAACTAGAAAAGGAAAATAAAAAGGTACAACAGAAGTTTGCAATGTCAGGAGCTTTCTAGCCCTATTTCGATCAATCTTTACGACTGAACATTCTTGAAAATGTTGTTCAGTGTTATATTTGTTGGAGAATGTCATATACTACGTGTTTTGGGTATGAAACAACCACCTCGGATGAGGTTAACACCACATTATGTGGTGTCTGATCCTGGACTAAAATTTTCTTTTACTTTTATTCATCAGTGTTACAATTTGATAATGTGAAAACTGCACATTTTCTCATTCTAAGGGGCTGTCTGTATAAATTAATACTACAGTCACACAAAATATTTCAGATAGACATCATCCCCTACAATTAAAAGTTTAAGGTTGATCTATGCTGCAGCTCATTGCCTTGTCAAGGTGCGTCATCTGCATCAAGGATCTTGCAATTGTCCTTTAAGGGAGAATGTCCTGATGTACTGTTAACCAGGAAAAAAGTAGAAGATCATGAGGGTGCTTCACTTGCAGTAAACTTACTTGATGAATCTGGGAACAGAGTTGAAGTTGGCCCTGAATCCTGTGTGAAGGTTAAGTATGTCGTTCTTGACGGTGACTTTGAAGGTGAGGATACAGATGATTGGACTGAGGAGGATTTCCAAAAGAATATCGTAACCCCAAAGAAAGATAGAGGGTCGCTATTGAAGGGCAACAACAAGGTTCCATTGATTGGAGGGGTTGCTAGTGTTTGTAACATTTCTTTCACGGATAACTCAAAGACAATAGTGAAAAGTGGAAGGTTCAGGTTAGGGGTTCAAGTCATAGGTAGTCTTCCCTCTGGGGTGGTTGTAAGGTCAGCAGTAAGTAAAGCATTTCGGGTGAAAGAAGGTCGCCTAGAGGGTAATCACAGTTTTGAACTTGGCATATTATTTCCATTTCATAAGAAGCTGCTAACTTGCTAGGAACTGAAAATTATCGCTTCTTTTTTTGAGAAATTTTTGTCAGGCTTTTGGTAAGATGTTCATCTTTATTGTGCTGTTTGTGCATTTTCTTATTTATTCAGCTGATCAAAAGCATGCAACTCCGTTACTAGAAGATGCTTTATGGCGGTTGAAAAACATAAGCAAAACTGGGATACTTTGTCGTAAGGCATAGGAGAAACATGTTTATACAGTGAAGGATTTCCTACGACTTCTTCACACTGATGAAAAGAAAATGCAAGATGTAAGGGGACTGTTTTCTTTGTTACACATTTTAATTTCTAAGTTTCATTACTGCTAACAGGTCTTATGTTGATGATGTTTATAATGTTGTTGTGAAAATCAGATTCTTGGTGTTGGTAAAACAAAGTGGGGTGAAATAGTAAAAAATGCTGAAGCGTGCAAGTTAACCGACCAGCTTTATTGGTACAATGATTATGCATCAGGGGATAATCTTGTGTTAGATTGTGCCTTCAACATTAAAAGCGTTACATTCTGCGGTCAAACAAGCCAGCTCTATGAATCCCTTGACTTTACTCAGAAGGTTAACAGTACAACAGTGTATTGTTTGTTTGTTTATGATCCTGTCCAACTCATTTTAATTGCAAAGAATTAAACCATGTAATTTCGATTTTTTACTTGGGCTTCTCTGTTGTCTGTTCTTTATGCAGGAAAAGGCTGGTAAACTGAGGATAGCTGCATATGATAAACGAAATGAGCTTCCAATTTTGGAAGACTCTACCAATCTAGTTCAAGCAGGACCCGCATACCTATCTAATGTTCAACAACAGGTACAAGAAGAGCAACAGCAAATCGTAACCTCTACAACAGCATCAGTACAAAATTCTGGTTTTTCTGATGTAAGTTTGCTTCTGAACTCCGTCATGAACCAAGTACGAGCAACTTAATATGAATAAAATTATGGGATGTAGAATTGATGTTTCTGAATGCTGAATACTAAATACGTTGGCAAATAAATTATTCAGCCATGGTAGAGGTTATCTTTTTTGTACAGTTATGTCTACTTAACGTCCTAATACAATTTGGCGTGGTTAACTGATATTTCAGTCTACCTTGTTCAACAGGGAAATTATACAAGTTTTGCAAATGAAAACTTGCCTCTTCAGGTTACAGATTATGAGCAAGAGTTTTCGATATCAATGACAGCTGAATCTGGTGGTTTATCTTCCTATCCCTCCTACATTGGTATGCAGTTTATACATGAAAATCAAGGTATGGAAATCCTAATAAGAACAGGAAGTGCTTAATTCTTTTCAGTCTTGAATTTTTGCACTTGGATTTTACATGTTTATTTCGCCTTGACACACCTAACATTAAGCTTCACTTGACAGAGCAAAGGTTTTCCATTCCATCACTAGACAGTAGACAGGGGTTTCCATTCCTTATCTCCTTCCTTCGGCTTTCTTCTTGATGAGGAGTGCCCCTGTTCCGGGGACACACAGGCTGTTGCTGAGAAGGGAGCTTGTCTTGGGGACCCGCAGGCTGTACGTGGGTTGGACGAGTATAGGACCAAGAATTCAAGCAAGTGGCGTTTGAACGGAGTGGTAATTCTGGTAAAATGGGGCTTTTATTCAAAAAGGAACAAAGGAAAAGATTGCAGACCCTTTAAGAAGCAAAAGACTTACTGACAAAGCGCGCAAGATCAGATGGTTTATACGGTTAGCAACTGACAAGTTAAAGATGCTACTTTTATTTTTACATAAGCAAGCAACTTTCAGTCTGGTTCATTTAGAATTTTGCATCTCTAATTCTCTACTTTCGAGTTTCGAGTCATCTGGAGTCTAGAGATGGTGTAACTGTAGTTACCTGGTATCTTCTTTTACCAGTTTTAGTGGTAATTCCATTGAAGAAAAGGATCTTTCTTTACAAACTCATAAAAGACCAGGTGATAGCAATGTGCACTTCATTATAGTTAGTAGCTTGTTTTATATAGGCTCGTAAACTCTATTGCAAATTTTGCAACATACTCCCTCCGTCCCTAAAAGATTGCCCGTGGAGCAATTTTTTTTACTTTTTCCCCCCTGAAATTACAGTCAGGGAGATTTATGCTCCAATATTACAGTCATAACATAGTCATAACATAGTCAGGGAGGTTTATGCTCCAATGTTACAGCCATAGCAAAGTTTGGGAGGTTTATGATAGAATACATATATTGTAATTAATGTAAATTAATTATATTTGTAATTTTGTAATTACTAGACTAGCCTTAGCCAAAACCCTAATCCAGTGATGTATACATTCTGATAAAATTAATGAGAAAGCACGGCAAACATTTCTCACATGGTATCAGGAGACTAGGTTTCCTTTCCCCACAACCCTAGCAGCCGTTTCTTCCTTCCCCTTCCCCCCCCCCCCCCCCTTCTCTCCAATGGCGGATGTCACAAAACTCCATCCCGCAACCACGGTTTCTAACATCAAGACCTGTATTCCCATAACTCTAGATTATGAGGGCACTCAATACAGTAATTGGTCTACCCTATTTCTCCTTCATTGTCGTGCAAATTTGGTCGTCGAGCATATTGTGCCTCCCTCTTCCACCACCACACCGACCGACACTGATGCCGACAAAGCAGGAGCTGTGGAACTGCAATGGCAGCGGCTCGATGATATTGTACGTCAATGGATTTAAATCACCATCTCCAATGACCTTCTCAACAATATTCTCAATCAGGATGACTGCTCAAGATGTGTGGACTCGGTTGGTGCACTTATTTCAAGAAAACAAGTCTGCTAGGGCACTTTACCTTGACACCCAATTCACCAACACGAAGTTGGACCAATTCTCCGGTGTCAAACCTTACTGCACCCGCATCAAAGTCCTATCTGACCACCTTCGAAACGTGGGGGCACATGTTTTTGAGGATCTTATGGTGCTTCGCGTACTGCAAGGCATCTCTGCTGAATATAAATCTTTCCGTAACGACGTCCAACACCGGGTTCCTATGCCTCCCTTTGAGGAGGTGCGCACAATGCTGGAATTTGAAGAAGAGTCACTCGCCGAGGGTCCCATTGATACAGGTTCGGATACTCCTCTTTTCAATTCCCATTTTGATAATGCAGTGAATGTTAGTTAGGGAAAAAATTCATCCCATAATAATAGGGAACACAACAACAAATCTAATTATAGTGGGAAAAGAGCCACCGTGGCAGTGGTGGGAACAACCACCGGAATAACAACCGGCACGGTGGTGGCAACAGTGGAAATGGTGGTGGCCGCAATAACCACTCACGGTCTAATTGTAACACCCCCGATATACTAACTAGAAATGGATAAGAATATAAAAGACTTTATAAAAATTTGCGGAAGCTTACACCTAAATCGGAGGTATCACCGCCACACTTCACCACATTGTCAAGTGCTAAGGCTTACAAGACTTAAACTATTACAACTCAATTACTAGGTGGTCTATTTACAACTATACAACTGTTATAAAAGACTAAACGGTAACACTTGATCTCCTTCAACTTGTAACTGCATTCTTCACGATCAATCTGCTCCAGTCAATCTTGGCTGCTCACCATAGAGGACAAATTCCAAAAGGATCGTCGCAGGGCCACCATAAGAAAAAGACATGGCCGCAAACACACATAGTAAATAAACACACGTCAGCAAAAAGCTGAGTAATCACTTGTAATATAACAATATATAGTAATAGTTGCTCACTTAAATAATGTAGTACGAGACTACATCACACAAATAATCCCAAAGATGTCATTAACTCAATACTCTATAGATATTCTCTTCGACTAGACCTCAAATGTATTGATATGATCTTTTCCTCTACTAAAATTACTTAAACCAATATATACGTGCCTTGCTCTTTGTTCTACACCTAGCCTTGGACACGGGTAACTTGAATAAATAAACCAACCAGTATAAAAACTTGAAACTCTCAATAGCTACTAGAAAGACTCTCTGAGTCAATGCCACTTTTGGACCAAATCCCACTTTGGGGATATTAAGAAAAATAAAGATTGTATCTTGCTCCTCTACTAATGGTTATCATCTCCTTACCAACATGCCAAAGACTAAGGTTTATAACATCGAGCCTCAAACCAAAAATATAATAATTATTCTCAATCTTTTCTCATGATATGATCAGTAAACATCTAGACTTTAATAAACAATACTCAACATTGGCACAAATTCCCAAATGAAGTTAACATTCGAAACTATTTTTGCATTATCCTCTAGTTTCTTTCGCAACAAGTCTAATACTCAAAACTACTACTCAAATTGTTTAATCCCAAAATAATTATACACTTAATTCCCAAAATTTAATTCATCTCATCAAGAATAATCACCAATCTAAGGCTTTGCTACAACTCACATACACGCAAGTACATTAAACCATGAATATAATTCCATAAAAAAAACAACAATCAGCAAACTCAAAATATAACGCAAGTAAATCGCATCGTAAAATAATATACATAGTTATGAATGTAAATATAACCTTGGCGATCATATACAAATAATTTAAAGAGACTAAGTATGCGTAATTACAATTAACATATACAGATAATTCAAATAGACTAAGTACGCGTGATTACAACTAATAATATACACGAATCATTAGAAGGGATTAAGCGTGATTACCTTCCCGGATAAAAATACCAAATAGTAAAATTCAAGGAAATGAAACACAATCAAGTACGGGGTGCGGCTGCTGCTCGATCAATATTGATATGACCCGCATGAGTGTGTGGTGGTTCGTAAAGTTTGATAAAGAAAATTAAATATGTGTGAGCTAATAGATCATGTGCTACAAAGGAAGATTTGATGACTTATGATGAAGATGAACAAAGGAAAATAGTGTTTATGATTGTACAAAACTCACGCACAAGCCACGATAAAAACAATGACGGCTAATCACTACTTTATTAGAAATAGTTAGGGTTTAAACCATATTTATAATGTTTCGTAAATAAGGGTCCTATTAAAGATTAAAATAGGTTTTATAACTTAATAAAAATATAAATATATCATTTAGTTTAGAAAAACTCACTTAATAAATAAATATAACCTTATTCTAGCTATAAACATATTTTATAAAATCATAAAATATTAGGATATTACAATCTACCCTTCTTAAAAGAAGTTTCGTCCCGAAACTTAAAGCTATAAAAATACATGTATTACAATGACCCACAACACCAGCAACAACCTTATAATGAGGCACCCGCGTTTTGGCACTTCCCACCTAGGACCGGTAATTGGCAGGCCCAACCTTGGGCCACTCCCCCCTGCCCATATCCCTCTACTGGGTGGCAGTACAGGTCTTCTGGCCCACATCAGGTGCTGCCTCAGCACGCTAGTGTTCTTGGTGCCCGCCCACAGCAGTCGTACCCACAACAGTCTTACTACATGGCTTCCGCCCCACCTTCAATGGGCTATGCTCCTACAGACATCGATCAGGCCATGCACACAATGTCATTGCACCCTCCAAATGATAATTGGTACATGGCTGCCGCCCCACCTTCAATGGGCTACGCTTTCTTGCCGTACTAGTGGTGGTCAGATGTTTGTAGCCTTGCAATTGCAAAGTATATTTCTCTTTAGAAACAACTTTTACTTTCTATAATGCAAAAGATGAAAAATAGAGGTTAGCTTTGAAGGAAATAATGCCATTGGTCCAAGTATGCATTCTATGTTAAGTCTAATAAATGCGGTTCAGTATTAATTAACAAGTTAATAATTCAGTGAGATCAAGTGAGCTGAATGCCTAGCTAGAGGCCGCTTCAGTTCAAGTGGAATTAATGATATTAATCCACAGCTTACTCTTGACTGAACCCGTAGGGTCACACAAATAGTACGTAAACGGATCAAGTATTTAATGGCATTAGATACTCCATCTATGGATATTCGGAATCGACGGATCTTGGTTTCAGTGGGAGCTGAGATCGTCACAGGCAAGAAATGAATACTCCGGAAACGATGATATTGCCGGAAAAGGAAATATGGATCGTATCGGAAATATAAATATTATCCAAGTCGTAGATGTTGCCGGAAACGGAAACATGGTACGTATCGGAAAATATTATCGGAAATGGAAATATTGCCAGAATCGGAAATATTGCCGGAAACGGAAATATTGTCAGAATCAGAAATATTATCGGAATCGGAAAATAATTCCGGAAACGGAAATATTAAATATTTGTTCGAAACGGAAATTGATTCCGGAATCGGAAATATTAAATATTGTTCGTATCGGAAATGAATTCCGGAATCGGGAATTTAATCGGAAGCGTATCGTACGAATTAGCATCGGACGAGGCCCGCTAGACGAAGGCCCAGCACGAAGCCAGGCCGTCGCCCAGCGAGCCAACGCACACCAGCGCACGCCAAGCCTCGACCAGGCCCATGTTAGGTTATGATTCATATGACAGTTCATAAATCATGCGGAAAAACCATAAAGCCAGGAAACATATTATTTACACATAATCATTTAGCATAGTTTAGATGCATACTCTTTGTTGCGTGCCTTCCCTAGCTGCGCCCGAACCGAACAAGAACAAGTCTTTAGGACTCCAAGTGTCGTCCCTCCGTAGATAGTCCACAGCACGTCCGGATCCGCCTTAAGATTGACCAACTAGAATCGCCCTTAAGGTTCTAATATTTTCGGTTAGGTAGGCAAGAATATTGGCTGATTTTTCTGCTTAAAAATCTTAGTTTTGAATACTTAAAACTTGTTGTATAAATAATGACCCCTAGGCCTTTATTTATAGAGTTATGGAAAAAGGAATCGTAATCCTAGTAGGATACGAATTAATTGAAATTAGAATCCTACATGAATTCTATTTAATTAATTTATCCAATTAGGAATAGAAATTTAATCATACACTGACTCTTGTAGATTTAGGAATCACGCATGAGCACAAACTCACACACACACGGCAGCCACAAGGGCTGCCCATGCGCGTGCGAGCAGCAGCCCACGCAGCGCGGCCCACGCATCCGTGGCCTTGGCGCGCGCTGGGCCTGCCTTGCGGTAGGCCTGGGCGCTGCCTTGGCTGGGCTTGTGGCGTGCGTGCTTGCTGGGCGATGGCCCGGCTTCGTGCTGGGCCTTCGTCCGGCAGGCCTCGTCCGATGCTAATTCGTACGATACGCTTCCGATTAAATTTCCAGTTCCGGAATTTATTTCCGATACGAACAATATTTAATATTTCCGATTCCAGAATTAATTTCCGTTTCGAACAAATATTTAATATTTCCGTTTCCGGAATTATTTTCCGATTCCGGTAATATTTCCGATTCTGACAATATTTCCGTTTCCGGCAATATTTCCGATTCTGGTAATATTTCCATTTCCAATAATATTTTCCGATACGTACCATGTTTCCGTTTCCGGCAACATCTACGACTTGGATAATATTCATATTTCCGATACGATCCATATTTCCGTTTCCGGCAATATCATCGTTTCCGGAGTATTCATTTCTTGCCTGTGACGATCTTAGCTCCCACTGAAACCAAGATCCGTCGGTTCCGAATATTCATAGATGGAGTATTTAATGCCATTAAATACTTGATCCGTTTACGTACTATTTGTGTGACCCTACGGGTTCAGTCAAGAGTAAGCTGTGGATTAATATCATTAATTCCACTTGAACTGAAGCGGCCTCTAGCTAGGCATTCAGCTCACTTGATCTCACTGAATTATTAACTTGTTAATTAATACTGAACCGCATTTATTAGACTTAACATAGAATGCATACTTGGACCAAGGGCATTATTTCCTTCAGCCCAGCGCAAGGCCAGGCCCAGCCAAGGCCTTGGGCGCGCGCGCGCGGAGCGCAGCAATGGGCCGAGCGCTGTGCGCCTAGCGTGGGCCGCAAGGCTTGCGCGGGTGTACGGTGTTCGTGCATTGCGTGTGCAGGAATCCTGAAGTAATCAGAATTCGAAGTGTGATTAAATCCTAAAACTATTAGATAATGATTATTTAATTAGAGTCCTAGTAGGGTTATAATTAAATAAATTAGTATCCTAATAGGATTCCAAAACCCTTTCCATAACTCTATAAATACGTGCCTAGGGTCACATATTTTAAGAGATGATTCAAGTATTCAAAGTGAGTTTTTGAGAGAAAATTCAGACACATTTCTTACCTAAGAGTGCCGAAAATCTTTAGTACCTTAAGGGCGATTCTATTCGGTCAATCTTAAGGCGGATCCGGACGTGCTGTGGACTATCTACGGAGGGACGACACTTGGAGTCCTAAAGACTTGTTCTTGTTCGGTTCGGGCGCAGCTAGGGAAGGCACGCAACAAAGAGTATGCATCTAAACTATGCTATATGATTATGTGTAAATAATATGTATTCCTGGCTAAATGGTTTTTCCGCATGATTTATGAATTGTCATATGTATCATAACCTAACAGTGGTATCACGAGCCCCTTATTATTTTCATAATCTAAATTGCATGAACATGGTTAAATATTACAAATTTGCATGAATTAAAAGGGGTGATTAATTTTCGTAATTGTTAATTAATTGCAAATTGCGTTTATTTAATTATACGTACGCAGTTTTTCGGCAGTTTCTTCGTTACTCATCCAAATCGAGTGATTTTTGTGTCAATTCCGCATGTAAAAGGCATTCTAAAATTTTGACAAAAATAGTTATTTTTCTGCCGAACCCAGAATTCTCAAATTCGAAGCCTAACTATGACTTTTCGAAGGTTTTAGTTTTTCGAATGCAAAATTTCGTAAATTTAAGATGTTAAATTAAATATTTGCGATTCTTGTTGATAAATCTTGAATTTTTGATTGAACTACTGTATATGTTTAACAAGTTTGAATGCCTAGCCTTGTTAATTATGCAATCTAATTTGTAATTATGATTAATTTGTTGAAAATTAGAATAATTTAGAATTAATTTGATTTTCATAATTAATTATAATTTAATTAGAAACCTATGATTAAAAACCACCATAAAAATTGTAAATTTATGATAAATTTTAAATTTTTATGACCTAGGCTTGAATCCATAATAATCGGAAATCAATTGAATAATAAATTTTCGATTTTTCGCCCTAAAATTATGAAATTAATATTATTTATTAATTTGTCATTAATTTTAAATATAAATTTTAAATTTTTTATGCGATTCGTTCATATAACTTGCACGCACAAAGCAATGGACGCTTCGTGTTACCCTTAAGGGGTGTTGTATAGTGCGGCATGCGACGACGAGCAAGGGAGCTCGTCGCCCGTGCGGCACGAATGCAATGAGCAGGGGCATGGTGCACGAGCACAAGGCAGTAGCCCTGCCTTGTGTCGTGGGCCACGAGCTATGGACGAATGGGCATGGGCGAAGGCAAGGCACGGCAGTCGCGTGTGGGCAGCAAGCGAGCTGCGCCACAACGCGCACTGCCTCGCGCGCAGCGAGCGCAAGCTCGCGTGCCACGAGCGCTGCGCCCAGCGTCGATCGCGCGCAGCGAGCAATTGCTCGCGCACAGCGAGCGATGGCTCGCGCACAGCGAGCGATGGCTCGCGCACAGCGAGCGATGGCTCGCGCACAGCGAGCGATGGCTCGCGTGCATCAAGCGCTGGAGCGCGCGCAGCGAGCGCTGGCGAGCGCGCACAGCGAGCGATGGCTCGCGTGCATCGAGCGCTGGCGAGCGCGCACAGCGAGCGATGGCTCGCGTGCATCGAGCGCTGGAGCGCGCACAGCGAGCGATGGCTCGCGTGCATCGAGCGGTGGCGCGCGCGCAGCGAGCACCACTTGTGCGATGGCTTGCGATGGAAGATGCAGCAGCTATGCAACGAGCGCATGGGTTGCGCGCACATGGCCAGCGATGGCTGTGTGCGTGTGGCCCATGGGCGTGCGATGCGTAGGGTGTTTGCGTTGCGATTAGATCGTTTTGAATGTTTAATTTGAAATTTTTCAGTTTACGTAATTTTAATTAATTTTAAAATTAATAATTTAAATTATTTTCTTGGATTTTAATTTTGAATATTGTAATTATAATAAATTTTATTTATTCTAATTATTTTACTAAAATAAAAATCATGAATTAATTTAAATACGACTGAAATTAAATTAAACTTTTTGGATTCAATTATAAATTCATATGAGCTTTAAATTTTAATTAAATTTGTATGTTTCCGGTTAGACTAGAAATACATTTTTATGTTTAAAATTAGTAAAGCATATAAATTTATTAGTTTAAGTGGGAGCGCTTTTTAGTCATAAACTCTTGATTAGGTCTACGAATCCTTAAGGTTAAAACAACTTGATTAGAATTAATAAGGACTGAATAATTGGTAGATTATTGGTGCCCTTGATTAATTGCTGCAAATGTTTACGTGATGCATAATGTGTTTTACTAACCAGCTATGTGGGCCATTCATGATAATGAATGGGTGAATGGTATATATTGTATATGTACTGTTTTGCAGGTTATGAAGTGACTAGTATGGCCCAAATAGGATAGAAAATATGGTCTGCGTACCATTAATTTGAATGTAATTGGTCTAAAGTACCAAAGTTGTTTTTCAATTCAAATATGGTCTGCGTACCATCAAATAGTTGTAATTAGTTTTTGTTAGGTTATGATACATATGATATTACATAAATCATGCGGAAACAACCATTAACCCAGGATTACATATTATTTACACATAATCATATAGCATTATTTAGATGCATACTCTTTGTTGCGTGCCCTCCCTAGCTGCGCCCGAACCGAACCAGAACAAGTCTTTAGGACTCCAAGTGTCGTCCCTCCGTAGATAGTCCACAGCACGTCCGGATCCGCCTTAAGATTGACCAACTAGAATCGCCCTTAAGGTACTAGAATTTTCGGCACTTTTGAGCAAGATGTGTGGCTGAATTTTTCTCTCAAAAACTCACTTTGAATACTTTGAAACTCGTTATAAATTGTGAACCCAAGACACATATTTATAGGGGTATGGAAAGGGAATTGGAATCCTATTCAGATACAAATTGATTAAACCTAGAATCCTACAAGAACTCTAATTTAATTAATTTATCAAATAGAATTAGGAATTTAATCATTAACCGAACTCTGCACGTTTTAGGAAACGTGCACGAACACAAACACTTACACACGCACACACGGCAGCCACGATGGGCCACCCATGCGTGCGCACGAGCAGCAGCCCACGCAGCGAGGCCTGCGAGCTGCAAGCCCACGCAGCTCCCGCGCGCGCTGCCACGGCCTGCTGGGCCTGGCCTTGCGCTGGGCCTGGCGTGGCTGTTTGTGCGGCGCGCTTGGCTTGCTGGGCGATGGCCTGGCTTCGTGCTGGGCCTCGTCCGGCAGGCCTCGTCCGATGCTTATTCGTACGATACGCTTCCGATTAAATTTCCGATTCCGGAATTCATTTCCGATACGAACAATATTTAACATTTCCGATTCCGGAATTAATTTCCGTTTCGAACAAATATTTAATATTTCCGTTTCCGGAATTATTTTCCGATTCCGGTAATATTTCCGATTCTGACAATATTTCCGTTTCCGGCAATATTTCCGATTCTGGTAATATTTCCATTTCCGATAATATTTTCCGATACGTACCATGTTTCCGTTTCCGGCAACATCTACGACTTGGATAATATTTATATTTCCGATACGATCCATATTTCCGTTTCCGGTAATATCATCGTTTCCGGAGTATTCATTTCTTGCCTGTGACGATCTCAGCTCCCACTGAAACCAAGATCCGTCGGTTCCGAATATCCATAGATAGAGTATTTAATGCCATTAAATACTTGATCCGTTTACGTACTATTTGTGTGACCCTACGGGTTCAGTCAAGAGTAAGCTGTGGATTAATATCATTAATTCCACTTGAACTGAAGCGGCCTCTAGCTAGGCATTCAGCTCACTTGATCTCACTGAATTATTAACTTGTTAATTAATACTGAACCGCATTTATTAGACTTAACATAGAATGCATACTTGGACCAAGGGCATTATTTCCTTCAGTCTCCCACTTGTCCTTAGGGACAAGTGTGCATTTCCTAATTCCTTTGTCGCTCGATGCTTGCTCTTGAACATAAGGTAAGAGTTGTCATCCTTATTATGTCCAGAGGTGTTCCTCGGTTTCAGAGTTCAACTGATCAAATAAACAGATAATCATAGCCTATGATTCATCCGAGTACGGCCATGCATTTCACAGTTTCTAGCTCTCCGAGTGGCCTTGTACAACTTTTAAGCATCTCATCCCGATTTATGGGAGGACAATCCCAATCTTGCGATCTTGAGATTAGACTTCGTTTGATAGGTGATTACCTGAGCGTTGCCTTTATAGCCTCCTTTTACGGTGCGACGGTTGGTCAACGTCAAAGCAACCAGTTCTCAAACAAGTAATCTCAAATCACTCAGGTATTGAGGATTTAGCGTCTAATAATTTAATGAAATTTACTTATGACAGACTTTCATCTCTTACAGTAAAGTTTCATAGGTCTTGTCCGATACTAGTCTTCCCAAAGTAAGTATCTATGCAAATGATTATGACATTGCCATGTCCACATAGTTCAAGAAACAGAACTACTAGTCATCTTGCATTCTAATCGTCTAACGTTTTCTATGCGTCCAATTTTATAGAAAACTCCGATTAGGGACCATTTTCAACCTTTGACATTCAAGTTCACTTGATAGACATTTCTTAGTCACAGGACTGGTCCTGACAGTCTATCTTGAATATATCGTCAAATTGAAAGGACTCATCATTTAATAAACCACAAATTAAATGGAAAAATGAATTCCTTTCATTTATTGTGAATGATTAACCAATAATGTTTTACAAAGATTTAAACTCTAAAACTTTAAAACATTAAACAGAGACATCAAAGCCATTCTCCAATATGCTTGATTCCCATAGCTGCAGTGTGCGAGTTGTGCTTCGCTTGTGGCAGAGGTTTAGTTAATGGATCTGATATGTTGTCATCAGTTCCAATTTTGCTTATCTCGACTTCTTTTCTTTCAACGAACTCTCGTAGAAGGTGAAATCTATGAAGTACATGCTTGACTCTCTGGTGGTGTCTAGGCTCTTTTGCCTGTGCAATAGCTCCGTTATTATCACAATAAAGGGCTATTGGTCCTTTAATGGAGGGGACTACACCAAGTTCACCTATGAACTTCCTTAGCCATATAGCTTCCTTTGCTGCTTCATGTGTAGCAATGTACTCCGCTTCAGTTGTAGAATCCGCAATGGTGCTTTGCTTAGCACTTTTCCAGCTTACTGCTCCTCCGTTGAGGCAGAAGACAAACCCAGACTGTGATCTGAAATCATCTTTGTCGGTTTGGAAACTTGCGTCCGTATAGCCTTTAACAATTAATTCATCATCTCCACCATAGACCAGGAAGTCATCTTTGTGCCTTTTCAGGTACTTCAGAATATTCTTGGCAGCAGTCCAATGCGCCTCTCCTGGGTCTGACTGGTATCTGCTCGTAGCACTGAGTGCGTACGCAACATCCGGGCGTGTACATATCATAGCATACATTATTGAACCAATCAATGATGCATATGGAATCCCATTCATTCGTCTACGCTCATCAAGTGTTTTTGGGCACTGAGTCTTGCTTAGAGTCATTCCATGAGACATGGGTAGGTAGCCTCGCTTGGAGTCCGCCATCTTGAACCTATCAAGCACCTTATTGATATAAGTGCTTTGACTAAGTCCAATCATCTTTTTAGATCTATCTCTGTAAATCTTGATGCCCAATATGTACTGTGCTTCTCCTAGATCCTTCATCGAAAAACATTTCCCAAGCCAAATCTTGACAGAGTTCAACATAGGAATGTCATTTCCGATAAGCAATATGTCATCGACATATAATACTAGGAAAGCAATTTTGCTCCCACTGACCTTCTTGTATACACAAGATTCGTCTGCGTTCTTGATGAAACCAAAGTCACTGACTGCTTCATCAAAACGTATATTCCAGCTCCTGGATGCCTGCTTCAATCCGTAGATTGACTTCTTTAGCTTGCATACCTTTTTAGCATTCTTTGGATCCTCAAAACCTTCAGGCTGTGTCATAAACACAGTTTCTGTTAAAACGCCGTTTAAGAAAGCAGTTTTGACATCCATCTGCCATATTTCGTAATCGTAATATGCAGCGATTGCTAACATTATTCGAATAGACTTTAGCATTGCAACTGGTGAAAAGGTTTCATCGTAATCCACACCGTGGACTTGCCTGTAACCTTTTGCAACCAATCTAGCTTTGAAAACTTCAAGTTTCCCATCCTTGTCCTTTTTCAGTTTGAAAACCCATTTGCTTCCAATGGCTTGGTAGCCATCTGGCAAATCGACCAAATCCCATACTTGGTTTTCAGACATGGAGTCTAATTCAGATTGCATGGCTTCTTGCCACTGCTTGGAGCTAGGGCTCGTCATAGCTTGTTTGTAAGTCGCAGGTTCATCACTTTCAAGTAATAGAACGTCATAGCTCTCGTTCGTCAGAATACCTAAGTACCTTTCCGGTTGAGATCTATATCTTTGCGATCTACGCGGGGTAACATTTCTAGATTGACCATGATTCTCACCAGATTCTTCTAAAGATCTCTGAGTTTCATCCTGAATGTCATCTTGAGCATTCTCTAGAGTTTGTTGTTCGACTCGAATTTCTTCGAGGTCTACTTTTCTCCCACTTGTCATTTTGGAAATGTGATCTTTCTCCAAAAAGACACCATCTCGAGCAACAAACACTTTGTTCTCAGATGTATTGTAGAAGTAATACCCCTTTGTTTCCTTTGGATAGCCCACAAGGATACATTTGTCAGATTTTGGATGAAGTTTGTCTGAAATTAATCGTTTGACGTATACTTCACTTCCCCAAATCTTAAGAAAAGACACATTTGGAGGCTTTCCAAACCATAATTCGTATGGAGTCTTTTCGACAGCTTTAGACGGAGCTCTATTTATAGTGAGTGCAGCTATATTTAGTGCATGTCCCCAAAATTCTAATGGAAGTTCGGCCTGACCCATCATTGACCTGACCATGTCTAGCAAGGTTCTGTTCCTCCGTTCCGACACACCGTTCCATTGTGGTGTTCCAGGAGGAGTCAATTCTGATAGAATTCCACATTCTTTCAGATGGTCATCAAATTCATAGCTCAGATATTCACCGCCTCTATCAGACCGCAGTGCTTTAATCTTCTTGCCTAATTGATTCTCTACTTCACTCTGAAATTCCTTGAATTTGTCAAAGGATTCAGACTTATGCTTCATTAGGTAGACATAACCATACCTACTGAAGTCATCAGTGAAAATGATAAAGTAGCTGAAACCACCTCTAGCATTTGTACTCATTGGTCCACATACATCTGTATGGATTAAACCCAATAGTTCATTTGCTCTTTCTCCAACTTTAGAGAAAGGTTGCTTTGTCATTTTGCCAAGTAAACATGATTCGCATTTACCATAATCCTCTAAGTCAAATGGTTCTAGAATTCCTTCCTTTTGAAGTCTTTCTAAGCGTTTCAAGTTTATATGGCCTAATCGACAATGCCACAGATAGGTGAGATCTGAATCATTCTTTTTGGCCTTTTTGGTATTTATGTTATATACTTGTTTGTCGTGATCTAATAAATAAAGTCCATTGACTAATCTAGCAGATCCATAAAACATCTCTTTAAAATAAAACGAACAACTATTGTCTTTTATTAAAAAGGAAAATCCCTTTGCATCTAAGCAAGAAACTGAAATGATGTTTTTAGTAAGACTTGGAACATGGAAACATTCTTCCAGTTCCAAAACTAGCCCGGAGGGCAACGACAAATAGTAAGTTCCTACAGCTAATGCAGCAATCCGTGCTCCATTTTCCACTCGTAGGTCGACTTCACCCTTGCTTAACTTTCTACTTCTTCTTAGTCCCTGTGGATTGGAACATAAGTGTGAGCCACAACCTGTATCTAATTCCCAAGAAGTTGAATTAGCAAGTATACAGTCTATAACGAAAATACCTGAAGATGGAACGACTGTTCCGTTCTTCTGATCTTCCTTTAGCTTCAAGAAATCACTTTTCCAATGCCCCTTCTTCTTGCAGTAGAAGCATTCGGATTCAGAAGTGGGTTGACTGACCTTCCTCTTTGCAGATTTGGCGCCAGTTTGCTTAGTTGGGCTGGCCTTGTTGCCACCTTTCTTAGCATTCCTCTTCTTTCCAGATTTCTTGAACTTGCCCCCACGCACCATAAGCACATCCTGCTTATCACTTTTGAGCGTCTTTTCAGCGGTCTTCAGCATACCGTGAAGCTCAGTGAGCGTTTTGTCCAGACTATTCATACTGTAGTTCAGTTTGAACTGATCATACCCGCTATGAAGAGAATGGAGGATGGTGTCTATAGCCATTTCCTGAGAAAATTGCTGATCCAGCCGACTCATATTCTCAATGAGTCCAATCATTTTGATAACATGTGGACTTACGGGCTCGCCTTTCTTAAGTTTGGTCTCAAGAATTTGCCTATGAGTCTCGAATCTTTCGACTCGAGCCAGATCTTGGAACATGTTCTTCAACTCACTGATGATTGTGAAAGCATCTGAGTTGATGAACGTTTTCTGCAGATCCGCACTCATGGTGGCGAGCATTAGACATTTCACATCCTTGTTGGCATCAATCCAACGATTGAGGGCTGCCTGAGTGACCCCGTCGCCTGCAGCTTCGGGCATCGCCTCATCTAGGACATACTCCTTTTCTTCCTGCATAAGAACTATTTGCAAGTTCCTTTGCCAGTCAAGGAAGTTTTTCCCGTTCAACTTCTCCTTTTCGAGAATTGATCGAATGTAGAATGAATTGTTGTTTGCCATATTAAAAACTACAATTGAAAAGAATAAACAAATAAATAACCATTCACAGTTTCTTTTAATAAACTTAAATTCTAGCATACATGCATAATTCAATGTTTATTAAGCATTTTATTCAAATTATGTGTTCCGGCAGGTGTGAATAAAATGATTCCAAGATCCTAAAATCATTGAAGAACTAAGCACAGTTTGTCGACTTAATCCTAGAACATCTTAGGTAAGCAAAAGCCTTTTGCTAATAGTCTAGAAACTATTCTTGGTTGATAGGTACGTCTAAGAACTTATTAGGTAAACCTATCGATTTTGCCACGACATAAAAGGACTCCTTACTTATATCGTTGAGTTTCACCAAAACTAACATGTACTCACAATTATTTGTGTACCTTGCCCCTTTAGGACCAATAAGTAACACCTCGCTGAGCGAAAACTATTACTAGATTGATGTAAAGGATATCCAAGCAAGTGTATATTTTGGCATGGCACCTTTTAACTCAATTTTTAAGTTTGGAACTTAAGGCTCTTACTATGTTGGTTAGATTTTAAGTGAACTAAAATCCTTAATCATGCAACATAATCAAGCTTTTGATCTCATGCATTTTAAGACATATTTAAAAGCAATAAATAACTTAAAAAATGCATAAGATATTTGTGATCTAGTATGGCCCGACTTCATCTTGAAGCTTTAACTTCAAAGTCCGTCTTGAAAATCTCCGTGGGAGGCACCATTTTCTTCAAATAGGATTAGTTTTAATTAGTTGTAATTAGTTTTAATTATAGCTTATTCTATTTGAAGAAAATGGTGCCTCCCACAGAGATTTTCAAGACGGACTTTGAAGTTAAAGCTTCAAGATGAAGTCGGGCTATACTAGATCACATTTATCTTATGCATGTTTTAAGTTATTTATTGCTTTTAAATATGTCTTAAAATGCATGAGATCAAAAGCTTGATTATGTTGCATGATTAAGGATTTTAGTTCACTTAAAATCTAACCAACATAGTAAGAGCCTTAAGTTCCAAACTTAAAAATTGAGTTAAAAGGTGCCATGCCAAAATATACACTTGCTTGGATATCCTTTACATCAATCTAGTAATAGTTTTCGCTCAGCGAGGTGTTACTTATTGGTCCTAAAGGGGCAAGGTACACAAATAATTGTGAGTACATGTTAGTTTTGGTGAAACTTCAACGATATAAGTAAGGAGTCCTTTTATGTCGTGGCAAAATCGATAGGTTTACCTAATAAGTTCTTAGACGTACCTATCAACCAAGAATAGTTTCTAGACTATTAGCAAAAGGCTTTTGCTTACCTAAGATGTTCTAGGATTAAGTCGACAAACTGTGCTTAGTTCTTCAATGATTTTAGGATCTTGGAATCATTTTATTCACACCTGCCGGAACAAATAACTTGAATAAAATGCTTAATAAACATTGAATTATGCATGTATGCTAGGATTTAAGTTTATTAAGAGAAACTGTGAATGGTTATTTATTTGTTTATTCTTTTCAATTGTAGTTTTTAATATGGCAAACAACAATCAAAACATCATCATGGGTTCTGAGCTTATGGTCAAGCTGAACCTGGCAAATTTTCTTGAATGGGAAGCTAAGCTAGTTGAAATAGTCAAACTCAATGGACTTGAGTATGTACTATCACATCCCATGCCAAGCTACTATGCCAGAGACATGACCCCTGAGAGATTTTACGCCTGGGATGCCGATCTCAAAAAGGTTATGAGTCTCATGCTGAACAATATCCCTGATGATTGGGCTAGAAGGTTTGTAGCCTATGAACCTTTTACGCTCATCAAGAATCTGAGGGATATCTGTCGTTGAAGCACGGAGGACAGGGACCTGAACGTCCATGAGTTGATTGAATCAATGTCTGGTCTAAAGGTTAGTTCTCCCAACAGGTGTTATAGGATGGAGGTCCAAGAAACACATGTTCAGCTCCTTCGCACTAAACAGAGGGTAGGCGTCCCACTGAGGTTCCATGTGGATCTTATGCGTTCATACTTTGATCGCCTAAGTCTACTAGGAACACCAATAAGCGAAAAGATGGAAGTCTCTATCTTGCTCAATTCACTACACAGTGGGTTTGGTCGCTTCAAGCAACTATACCTAAGTGAACCAAGAGAAGAAACAGTTGCAGAATTTGTTCACCTTGTCAGAAAGGCTGAAATAATACTGGACTGTGAAGCCAAAGATTTACTCAAGGCTAGAAGGAGACCGTTCAAGAAAAGTGGAGAGTCCAAGGGCAATGCTACATCAAAGCAGGACAAGTCCACATCAAGCTGTCTTTATTGTTATGGAATAGGCCATTACAAAAGAGAATGTCCAAAGCTAAAGGAAGATCAGAAGAACGGAACAGTCGTTCCATCTTCAGGTATTTTCGTTATAGACTGTATACTTGCTAATTCAACTTCTTGGGTATTAGATACAGGTTGTGGCTCACACTTATGTTCCAATCCACAAGGACTAAGAAGAAGTAGAAAGTTAAGCAAGGGTGAAGTCGACCTACGAGTGGGAAATGGAGCACGGATTGCTGCATTAGCTGTAGGAACTTACTATTTGTCGTTGCCCTCCGGGCTAGTTTTGGAACTGGAAGAATGTTTCCATGTTCCAAGTCTTACTAAAAACATCATTTCAGTTTCTTGCTTAGATGCTAAGGGATTTTCCTTTTTAATAAAAGACAATATTTGTTCGTTTTATTTTAAAGAGATGTTTTATGGATCTGCTAGATTAGTCAATGGACTTTATTTATTAGATCACGACAAACAAGTATATAACATAAATACCAAAAAGGCCAAAATGATGATTCAGATCTCACCTATCTGTGGCATTGTCGATTAGGCCATATAAACTTGAAACGCTTAGAAAGACTTCAAAAGGAAGGAATTCTAGAACCATTTGACTTAGAGGATTATGGTAAATGCGAATCATGTTTACTTGGCAAAATGACAAAGCAACCTTTCTCTAAAGTTGGAGAAAGAGCAAATGAACTATTGGGTTTAATCCATACAGATGTATGTGGACCAATGAGTACAAATGCTAGAGGTGGTTTCAGCTACTTTATCACTTTTACTGATGACTTCAGTAGGTATGGTTATGTCTACCTAATGAAGCATAAGTCTGAATCCTTTGACAAATTCAAGGAATTTCAGAGTGAAGTAGAGAATCAATTAGGCAAGAAGATTAAGGCACTGCGGTCTGACAGAGGCGGTGAATATCTGAGCTATGAATTTGATGGCCATCTGAAAGAATGTGGAATTCTATCAGAATTGACTCCTCCTGGAACACCACAATGGAACGGTGTGTCAGAACGGAGGAACAGAACCTTGCTAGACATGGTCAGGTCAATGATGGGTCAGGCCGAACTTCCATTAGAATTTTGGGGACATGCACTAAATACAGCTACACTCACTATAAATAGAGCTCCGTCTAAAGCTGTCGAAAAGACTCCATACGAATTATGGTTTGGAAAGCCTCCAAATGTGTCTTTTCTTAAGATTTGGGGATGTGAAGTATACGTCAAACGATTAATTTCAGACAAACTTCATCCAAAATCTGACAAATGTATCCTTGTGGGCTATCCAAAGGAAACAAAGGGGTATTACTTCTACAATACATCTGAAAACAAGGTGTTTGTTGCTCGAGATGGTGTCTTTTTGGAGAAAGATCATATTTCCAAAATGACAAGTGGGAGAAAAGTAGACCTCGAAGAAATTCGAGTCGAACAACAAACTCTAGAGAATGCTCAAGATGACATTCAGGATGAAACTCAGAGATCTTTAGAAGAATCTGGTGAGAATCATGGTCAAACTAGAAATGTTACCCCGCGTAGATCGCAAAGATATAGATCTCAACCGGAAAGGTACTTAGGTATTCTGACGAAAGAGAGCTATGACGTTCTATTACTTGAAAGTGATGAACCTGCGACTTACAAACAAGCTATGACGAGCCCTAGCTCCAAGCAATGGCAAGAAGCCATGCAATCTGAATTAGACTCCATGTCTGAAAACCAAGTATGGGATTTGGTCGATTTGCCAGATGGCTACCAAGCCATTGGAAGCAAATGAGTTTTCAAACTGAAAAAGGACAAGGATGGGAAACTTGAAGTTTTCAAAGCTAGATTGGTTGCAAAAGGTTACAGGCAAGTCCACGGTGTGGATTACGATGAAACCTTTTCACCAGTTGCAATGCTAAAGTCTATTCGGATAATGTTAGCAATCGCTGCATATTACGATTACGAAATATGGCAGATGGATGTCAAAATCGCTTTCTTAAACGGCGTTTTAACAGAAACTGTGTTTATGACACAGCCTGAGGGTTTTGAGGATCCAAAGAATTCTAAAAAGATATGCAAGCTTAAGAAATCAATCTACGGATTGAAGCAAGCATTAAGGAGCTGGAATATACGTTTTGATGAAGCAGTCAGTGACTTTGGTTTCATCAAGAACGCAGACGAATCTTGTGTATACAAGAAGGTCAGTGGGAGCAAATTTGCTTTTCTAGTATTATATGTCGACGACATATTACTTATCGGAAATGACATACCTATGTTTAACTATGTCAAGATTTGGCTTGGGAAATGTTTTTCGATGAAGGATCTAGGAGAAGCACAGTACATATTGGGCATCAAGATTTACAGAGATAGATCTAAAAGGATGATTGGACTTAGTCAAAGCACTTATATCAATAAGGTGCTTGATAGGTTCAAGATGGAAGACTCCAAGCGAGGCTACCTACCCATGTCTCATGGAATGACTCTAAGCAAGACTCAGTGCCCAAAAACACTTGATGAGCGTAGACGAATGAATGGGATTCCATATGCATCATTGATTGGTTCAATAATGTATGCTATGATATGTACACGCCCGGATGTTGCGTACGCACTCAGTGCTACGAGCAGATACCAGTCAGACCCAGGAGAGGCGCATTGGACTGCTGCCAAGAACATTCTGAAGTACCTGAAAAGGCACAAAGATGACTTCCTGGTCTATGGTGGAGATGATGAATTAATTGTTAAAGGCTAAACGGACGCAAGTTTCTAAACCGACAAAGATGATTTCAGATCACAGTCTGGGTTTGTCTTCTGCCTCAACGGAGGAGCAGTAAGCTGGAAAAGTGCTAAGCAAAGCACCATTGCGGATTCTACAACTGAAGCGGAGTACATTGCTGCACATGAAGCAGCAAAGGAAGCTATATGGCTAAGGAAGTTCATAGGTGAACTTGGTGTAGTCCCCTCCATTAAAGGACCAATAGCCCTGTATTGTGACAATAACGGAGCTATTGCACAGGCAAAGGAGCCTAGACACCACCAGAGAGTCAAGCATGTACTTCGTAGATTTCACCTTCTACGAGAGTTCGTTGAAAGAAAAGAAGTCGAGATAAGCAAAATTGGAACTGATGACAACATATCAGATCCATTGACTAAACCTCTGCCGCAGGCGAAGCACAACTCGCACACTGCAGCTATGGGAATCAAGCATATTGGAGAATGGCTTTGATGTCTCTGTTTAATATTTTAAAGTTTTAGAGTTTAACTCTTTGTAAAACATTATTGGTTAATCATTCACAATAAATGAAAAGAATTCATTTTTCCATTTAATTTGTGGTTTATTAAATGATGAGTCCCTTCAATTTGACGATATATTCAAGATAGACTGTCAGGACCAGTCCTGTGACTAAGAAATGTCTATCAAGTGAACTTGAATGTCAAAGGTTGAAAATGGTCCCTAGTCGGAGTTTTCTATAAAATTGGACGCATAGAAAACGTTAGACGATTAGAATGCAAGATGACCAGTAGTTCTGTTTCTTGAACTATGTGGACATGGCAATGTCATAATCATTTGCATAGATACTTACTTTGGGAAGACTAGTATCGGACAAGACCTATGAAACTTTACTGTAAGAGATGAAAATCTGTCATAAGTAAATTTCATTAAAATTATTAGACACTAAATCCTCAATACCTGAGTGATTTGAGATTACTTGTTTGAGAACTGGTTGCTTTGACGTTGACCAACCGTCGCACCGTAAAAGGAGGCTATAAAGGCAATGCTTAGGTAATCACCTATCAAACGAAGTCTAATCTCAAGATCCCAAGATTGGGATTGTCCTCCCATAAATCGGGATGAGATGCTTAAAAGTTGTACAAGGCCACTCGGAGAGCTAGAAACTGTGAAATGCATGGCCGTGCTCGGATGAATCATAGGCTATGATTATCTGTTTATTTGATCAGTTGAACTCTGAAACCGAGAAACACCTCTGGACATAATAAGGATGACAACTCTTACCTTATGTTCAAGAGCAAGCATCGAGCGACAAAGGAATTAGGAAATGCACACTTGTCCCTAAGGACAAGTGGGAGACTGAAGGAAATAATGCCCTTGGTCCAAGTATGCATTCTATGTTAAGTCTAATAAATGCGGTTCAGTATTAATTAACAAGTTAATAATTCAGTGAGATCAAGTGAGCTGAATGCCTAGCTAGAGGCCGCTTCAGTTCAAGTGGAATTAATGATATTAATCCACAGCTTACTCTTGACTGAACCCGTAGGGTCACACAAATAGTACGTAAACGGATCAAGTATTTAATGGCATTAGATACTCCATCTATGGATATTCGGAATCGACGGATCTTGGTTTCAGTGGGAGCTGAGATCGTCACAGGCAAGAAATGAATACTCCGGAAACGATGATATTGCCGGAAAAGGAAATATGGATCGTATCGGAAATATAAATATTATCCAAGTCGTAGATGTTGCCGGAAACGGAAACATGGTACGTATCGGAAAATATTATCGGAAATGGAAATATTGCCAGAATCGGAAATATTGCCGGAAACAGAAATATTGTCAGAATCGGAAATATTATCGGAATCGGAAAATAATTCCGGAAACGGAAATATTAAATATTTGTTCGAAACGGAAATTGATTCCGGAATCGGAAATATTAAATATTGTTCGTATCGGAAATGAATTCCGGAATCGGGAATTTAATCGGAAGCGTATCGTACGAATTAGCATCGGACGAGGCCCGCTAGACGAAGGCCCAGCACGAAGCCAGGCCGTCGCCCAGCGAGCCAACGCACACCAGCGCACGCCAAGCCTCGACCAGGCCCAGCGCAAGGCCAGGCCCAGCCAAGGCCTTGGGCGCGCGCGCGCGGAGCGCAGCAATGGGCCGAGCGTTGTGCGCCTAGCGTGGGCCGCAAGGCTTGCGCGGGTGTACGGTGCTCGTGCATTGCGTATGCAGGAATCCTGAAGTAATCAGAATTCGAAGTGTGATTAAATCCTAAAACTATTAGATAATGATTATTTAATTAGAGTCCTAGTAGGGTTATAATTAAATAAATTAGTATCCTAATAGGATTCCAAAACCCTTTCCATAACTCTATAAATACGTGCCTAGGGTCACATATTTTAAGAGATGATTCAAGTATTCAAAGTGAGTTTTTGAGAGAAAATTCAGACACATTTCTTACCTAAGAGTGCCGAAAATCTTTAGTACCTTAAGGGCGATTCTAGTCGGTCAATCTTAAGGCGGATCCGGACGTGCTGTGGACTATCTACGGAGGGACGACACTTGGAGTCCTAAAGACTTGTTCTTGTTCGGTTCGGGCGCAGCTAAGGAAGGCACGCAACAAAGAGTATGCATCTAAACTATGCTATATGATTATGTGTAAATAATATGTATTCCTGGCTAAATGGTTTTTCCGCATGATTTATGAATTGTCATATGTATCATAACCTAACAAGCTTTGCGGGAAATTTGTTTATTTTTTCATTACTACGTTACTAAAAGAATCCTGATGATTGTTGTAACACCCTAATAATTCCTTGATATTTTAAAACCAATTTTCAACCCCAAATGAGGAATTACTAAAGTATTACTGCCACCGTGATAATGGCGAAGGCTATTACCAGAATAACGCAGCGGAATTAATCAACTTTTAAAACAATAATAATAGTTAATGGCCTACATACAAGTTGGAACCATAACGGCCCAAACCAAAATACTTTAAACAAAATCCATTAACTAATTAAAAACTTTATAGTCTAGACTAGATAAAATAATTAGAGTTTAGAATAATGCAAGTACAAAAACTCTCTCAATCAACCCATGAAAGATTACTCGTCCTGCAAGTCACCTCTAAACAAACCTGTTAATGATAGACTACTCCCCGAAAATGAAAATGCAATGATGGATCATCAGAGGGTCATTAAGGCAAAGGCCATGACCAAAACACAAAGCACGTAATCAACGAAAGCTGAGTACAAACAAGCTAGAATGAAATCCTATATCTATCATGCTTCATTGCAACGATAAACTAGATCTCATTCAAAGCCAACTAAATAAACAATTAATCATGAAGACAAGACTCGACTCTCGACAAGACTCTTGACTCATAGATTAATTAGAATAATATCCGAACGGGCCTAAAAGAAATATCCATTACGGAAGAGTGTTGGGAGTCAACCAAACACTAAAATAAATATCCATTACGGAAGAAAGTAACCATATCGGACCATACCGACGGAATTCCAGCGCATAAAAGAATGAAACAACGTCTAGTATCATTCATAGGAGTACAAGCCTCTTGGCAAGGTACTACCCCATTGTTCATACTCAAGGTATATACGTTCCAAGAGTTTTGAAGCTTGTTCTGGTTTCACTTTACGTTTATTAATATTTTATTCACAAAGCCGACTCAAGACATAAACGAGCAAAGCACTTAATAAACGATCACCCAAACAATAATCCTTTTTAGTTCATTAGGACTTGTAACTCAAGTGAAATTACTCTTATCGTTCCTTCTCAACATACTGTTGAGTTCCATGACATGCTTGTTAACATGCGGTTTGCATAATAACATATTTTTGTTTTCTAATATATTTTTCTAATTCAAGTGAAATTACTCTTATCGTTCCTTCTCAAGTGAAATTACTCTTATCATAATAACACATTTTTGTTTTCTAACTCAAGTGAAATTACTCTTATCGTTCCTTCTCAAGTGAAAAACTCTACTACGTATATATAAGCATAATAACATATTTTTGTTTTCTAATATATTTTTGCACGCATAGCGTGCATATAAGACTAGTCATTACTATGGGAAGACCTCACTGTTGGAAGTAAAGCTTGAAAAAGAAGTTCGCCCGATGGTCATTGGGCGGATGGCGTTCGATCGGGCGTGCGTACAATGTGAAAATGGGCGAGTAATTAAACCGACCGGACGCTCGTCGCCCGATCGGGCGAATGGCTCGTAATATTTCACTTGTGGGCGCCCGATTGGGCGAATGGAAGTTCTTTTGGTTTGATAGACGCGGGCCTGACCGGGCGGTTGTTGTCGCCCGATTGGGTGTTGGGTGCCCGATCGATAAGACCATCGGACGGATACCAAAAGACATTTTTTGGACGTTGGTTTTGCTTCCTTGGGATTCCTTTTGTGGCAACCCTATTAAGTATGTTTTAAGGGCTATTAACCTTTCTGATTATGGTGATTTAAGTGTGTTTAAGTCCCTATTGATTAAGGGGGTTTTAACTCTTCATTATCATAGGTTAATTGTCATGATTAAGATCATTGGATTCCTTCGAGTCCTTTGGTTTGCTTGAGCTGTTTGGTATCCTCCACTAATACTATAAATACATGCTTCATTTCTTGTGTTGTTAATAGAAACAGAAATATTAATCCCTTATCATCTCATTTTCTTCCTCTATTTTGGGCATAAGTTCTAGTAACTCCATCTCACACCCAAGAGTGCCATTGCGTGTTGAGAGTTGTGTAAACCTTAGGGAAACAAATCGGTGAATACAATTGTGCACCCCGATTGCACCGAATCTCGTTTTCAAGGCAGTAGTTTGGTTAACACGTACGGCATAACAAGTTTCGTAAGTCCTACTTTCTTGTTCTTGATTTTAGCCTTGAAAACACATAAAGTACAACACTCACAAGGAGAATGGTTTTCCATAATGGTTTACATATGAATATGATCGAGTGTCCCACATTGATTAAGAGGTTACTCCCCTTATTACCATATGATTTTAAGGTGGAACTTCATTTGATCTTGTTAAATGGACTCTCTTTCTTAATGACGGATGCGGCTCAAACCCGTATTTAACCATTAACATTCTTTTTGGCAAGAGGTGGCACACAAAGTTGGAATAAGCCCACGTGGAAGATAGATTAGTAATTCAGTTTGATTTAAATTAATTACGATGCACAAACATAAACAAGTGTTTGAAGAGCAATAGATTTTAATCGTTCCACAAAGTGGTGTGAAAGACTCAAAAAAGAGTTTTTGATTAAAATGGTGCAAGTGATAATCAACATAACTACATAAGTCCTAGTGGTAGTGGCGGATCCAGGGGGGCATACCCGGGCCTTCGCCCACCCCATGGATCTGCTATGTCATAAATAATAAATGTTTCAATATATTTGCAAAATAGATTTAGCCCAGTTGGTTTTGTAGTTAAAGTCTTTGGGTGCTTTAAACACGGAGGACTTGGGATCAATTCCCCTTTAATGCAAATTTTAAATTGTTTTGTTTTATTTTCATTCCAAATTCAACTGCTGATATTTTCTTTTATTTATTTTAATTTTAATTTTAATTTTAATTTGAATTTCATGTTTTATTTTCCTTCCTTTCAACCCTCAAGAATAAAATAGTTTATCTTTATGTGTTATTTATAATCGGTTTATCTTTTTTTTTTTTTTTGACATAGGCTTAAACATACATAATTGAAAAGGTTCACATATTACAACAAACTACTACTAGAGCTTTACTAGCTCTTACAAACCAAAATAAACAGTAAACTTTAAAAACCGCAAAGGCAGTGAATACTTTAATCGTCAGCCCTTGACTGATGAAGCCCCATAACATTTCTTCATTCCCATTTTCACTTGGCTCGAAGCAAGCTTGTAGACGTCGAAAGGAAGCCCTTGAAACCCTGTGACACTTGAACGACAAAGAGAGACACGGAAGGATAGATAATCCACTCATTGATTGAACCAACTTTGTAAGCAGGGTGAAATGCTTACAAACAAACTGAGACAGTGACCTTATACCTTCTTGAAAAGGTACATGGAGTCTTTCCTTGGAACGGGAGAGACTCAACCTAGTTGACAAGTTATGAACCCCCAAACATTGGGGAGCTGTCTTCGGATAAGAAATTTTGAATGCAATGAGATCACCTCTCATCGCAAACCTAAACCTAACAACCCAACTTTGTGGACACCAACACCCCCTTCCATAATCACCCTCATCTTCTCCCTTCGCCTTACAACCTGACATACCACCACTATAGGTAGTATGAACTCCCAGGACAAGATCACTAACAAGGTTAACTAACTCTTCTGAAATTAGAATCGGGCCAACACTTAAACTCAATCGAACAACCCATACTTGCCTCAAAATTGAACATACCCACATAAGACATCCAACAACAAACCAATTTTAGGAAAAACTCAAAGGGCTACAAAAATTAACAGTTCTAACAGGGAAACTTCCAACACCAAAGCATAAAACCACACTACCCAACAACATTAAAGAAGAACTTGACATTAAAACTAATCAACTAAACCAATCAAATTAACACAATAGGGATGAAAACAAGGATCACACCACTCACATAAATGACATAATCCTCTAAAATCCGGCCAAAATTAATACCAAACACCACCCTTTAACCTAGTCTTTACCTTTTACCGTCAAGATCGGCGTATTTTCCGACACTGCGAGACGGCGGCGACAAGGAACTTAGGTATTAATTGGTTTCCGAAAACCTAACAGAAACAGAGCAAACAACCTAATTACCTAGCACCCCTAATCCGAATTAGAAACCCTTACCCCAAATTTCACCTTTACCGGAGAGATTATCCACGGCGGCGTCTAGGGAAGCTTCGGAGATGAACACCAAGGTTGCTTAACCCGATCTGACAGAGATCCCTTGTGTCAAAGGTCGGAAAAGTCGACTGAAACAAAATCGCCGACGAGGAGATCAAGAGAAGCAATAAAGCTTCTTCAACCTATTGAAAACCCTTCTTTGATTTGCCGGCGAAACTCACGGAGGTAGCTCCTCCACCAAAAATAAAAAACACTCTAAACGAAAGAAGCTACTACACTTAACCGCTCGCCGACGACCTGAGAGGAGAGACGATTCTCAAGCCGTCGGCGGCGCTAAGGGAAAACCTAGGGTTTGAGTTTTTGTAGAGAGAAGGAAGAGGTTTCTTTTTTAAGAGAGAGAAAGGGAAACGATATAGATTGATGTTCTTATAATCGGTTTATCTTTATGTTATAAGAATCCTCTATTTTATAAACTACGATTTTTTCCAATTAAGATAAGTTACTATTTTTTTGGTGGAAATAAAATCTCATAAAATTAAATAACATATACAATTTGACCCACCCAATAAAATCATTCTGGATCCGCTTCATAACATGATTACTTACAAAACCTGAAATCATTTCCTCAAAATACAAATAAGTTTTTTCATGGATAAGGATGAAAATGATCACATACTTCGATTTGTGACTTGTGCAAAAGAGATCTGAGTCCAGACTTGCATACGGATACGAGTGATTTAAAAGAGTCGATCATCAAAATCCGGCAAAAAGTGATCTCTCCTTACAAACAACTTTTTATAGAGGATGATTTTTCAAATCACTATTTTAGTTAGAAGATGCATAATTTTTGTAAAATTTACGTTGATATATAATGTAAAAGTCGTTTACCTTTTCGTGATAAGATTATCAAAAATTGATAAAAAGTTACTTTGATGTACAATAAATTCGGATACACTATACGTAAGATCTTTTGAGGCATACTTCCTCCGTCCCTTAATACTCGCACCGTTTTTCTTTTCGGGTCGTCCCTTAATACTTGCATCACTTCTATAAATGGAAATCTTTACCAATATTATATTATTTCTCACACTTACCTACTACTCCATCTACACCCCTACTTCCTACCAAAAATCATTTAAAAATCCACACCTCACTCACCACTTCCCACCCCTTACACATTTCCCACTAACTATATTAAAAAAATATTCCACTATCAACTAACATCTATTAAATTAATAAGTCAATTCAAATGTGTTAAACTCCGTACTGATCAAACCAATGGTCCAATGCGAGTATTAACAGAGGGATTAATGCATGTTACGTTCGCTATTGTTATTTTATGGGCATTGGTACTTGAAATCGCGAATAAGTTGGGATTGATTTTAGGAAAATTTGTTAAAAAGGACCTTTTATAACCCCAATTTTGTGAGAAAGGACCTTATATAATTTTTTTTGCGAAATTACACCTTAATGTAATTTTTTTTGCGAGAAAGGACCTTACATAATTTTATTTTGTGAAATCACACCTTAATGTAATTTTTTTTTGCGAAAGACAACCAAAAGTAAATTTTCGGCATTGACTGAGCTTTTTCGGCCATTGACTTGCACGTGAGAAGCACGTGTGACTTTATATTGCTAATCACACCCAATTTTCCTCCAAAATTCAAGCTTTAAAACCTAAAGTTGGAAAAAAAAATCGAAATAAAATCAAGTTTGAAAATTCAAGACTCGGGAAAATCAATGTCTTTAGCCAACGTAAGCCACACGTGCTGCTCACGTGCAAGTCAATGGCCGGAAAAGCTCAGTCAATGTCGAAAACTTCCTTAGGTCATTTCTCGCAAAAAAAATTGCTTTAAGGTGTGTTCTCACAAAAAATATTATATAAGGTCCTTTCTCGCAAAATTTGAATTATAAAAGGTCCTTTTTGGCAAATTTACCTTGATTTTAATACAATTTGCAAGTATGAAAGAATCAAGTTACGCTAATTCTGAGACGATTTTGTTCACCATTGTTTATATTTCTTCCACGATATCCGCAACTGCATCGATGACTTTTAGCTATTTTAGGCTAAGGCCTCTAAAGCTTCAACCCACGTGCGGACTATTTTCCTTATCATGCATTTAGACGAACCATTGAAATCATCTACCGATTACCATGACAATACAAGAATTTGTATTTTTAATGGCAACTTAATTAAGATAACTCAAAAATCTTGTCATAAAAGACTTTTGCGATGGGGCTAACAACCAAACAAAAACGGGAACAACCGTCGCAAAATATCTTTTACAACGGGTTAACGACGACCTTCTTTTATGACGGGTTCGCGACAGAAAATCCCGTCATTAATCAACGACTATTGGCCTTTAGCGACAGGATTTTCCGTCGTTAATGGTACAATTTCTTGTAGTGCGAGTATACTCTATTTTTTAAAAAATTTGATCCATATTCAATAAAAACTATATTAACTTGACTTTGATCATGTGCTTACTGAGTTCCCTGTTGTAACGGCCAAAAAAACGGACAAAAAGAGTAACATCCAACGGTTACGTAATCAATGTAAATTCCCGTAACAAAGACTTAATCCAACAGCCCGGTACCAAAAAGAATAGGTAAGGCCTAAAAAACCACCCCACGCGCGCCCACGAACCACAAGGCCCAAGTACCACGGCCCGAGCCTGACCCGGCGCGCATGTGTTATGTGTCCACCAATACCACTCTCACACTTTCTTAAACTAGAGTTACACGCATTCTCCAATTGATAAACAAGGAGAATATGAAGAGTTTTCCAAAATAAGAATCTCTTATTTTACACTCATTTTTTTGTGTTTCCCAATAATAACTTCCAACAATTTAAGGCACGACCATACACAGTTCAAAGATAAGTTTATAAACATGTTCCTTCCGTGCATATATACGTAGTATTTCTTTCGTGAACTTTTGGAATGCTTAATTGCCCCATTATAGCTACTACTCCGTAGACCGCTAGACGATCGAACAAAATTATTGTTGATTTATTTTGATCCGCAATTTGGGATAATAATAATAATAGAATAACCAGAGGATAATGTTACTATTTTATTTTGGGGAAAGATAATGTTACTATATTTGTGTTATACAGACTACAGTTTATGTAAGAGCTTCCATTAGGGATGGTGATGAATCTGAAATTGAATCTGGACTTGGTTATCAGAAATTCTTATTTAAATGTGGTGTATATATAATAACTGAAATTGAATCTGGACTTGGTTATCAGAAATTCTTATTTAAATGTGGTGTATATATAATAAATATATATTGCATAATGAAATTAAATTAACTCAAAATACTTAAAAGTTACTCTGGTGTAATGTTAAGAAATATTTAATTTTTATTGATAAAATTTTGTCACTTTAATAATTACTCCGTATAATCCATTCAAAATGACTACTCCGTACTAATGAAGAAAGAAAAATATGAGCTCGCCCTTTAAAATGTTCATCTTTCAATTGTTTTTATTAATATAAAGTTAACCAAAACATGTTAAAAGTTATAAAAAATTTAGAAATTAACTCCTGTGTACAATAAATTTATTGTACAACTTGTTTATGTATATGTAAGACGTTTTGCATGTTTGTTATTAACCTATTGGGGCAAATAATGTGAGAACGTGGGAATAATTGAAT
Organism: Spinacia oleracea; assembly: GCF_020520425.1. NCBI lineage: Eukaryota > Viridiplantae > Streptophyta > Magnoliopsida > Caryophyllales > Amaranthaceae > Spinacia > Spinacia oleracea. The sequence goes on from NC_079490.1 coordinate 16,621,156, forward strand.
TGTTATGATCGAGTCATTTCTGCATTACTCGAATAATTTAAACAAACAATAACAAATTCCGGGTACGTATGATGTCCTGTCTATAAATACACAAGTATTAAGCTCTTCATACTCATTCAGAAATAAAAGTGTAAAGCTCTTCCTTGCAGTGCAACAAGAATTCTTAAGCTTTTCATATTTCTGAATTTGAGATCGAGTTGAGGTAGGCTATGCTCTTCATTTCAAGTAAAAGATTTTATTTGTTTTGTTTTTTTTTAAAATGAATATAGTTAGTTTTACAATTTACATAATAATACTCCCTCCGTTCTTGCATTACTCCGTTTTATATCATTACAATTTATATATGAAGTAACATAATTAATTTTATATCATTTCTGCATTACCCAGTTCCTAAATATTTATACTCCGTAACCGCTTGACGTACTTTTGCATTATTTATACATTAAGTCTGACCACATTTCTTATTAATATATACTACCTTCGTTTCAAAAAGTTATTTACGCTTAGGCTATGTTCTGTTCGGGTTATTTTGACTTATTTTAGAAAAAGTAAGTCAAAAAAGTTCAGATAAGTTCAGATAATATAAGTACATCAAAAATAAGTTTTTTCAGATATTTTCATACACAAATAAGTTTATTTCACACAAAATAAGTTTTTTTTCTCAGATAAAATAAGTTCAGTTAAGTTCAGATAAGTTCACATAATATAAGTTCAGTCAAAATAAGTCCAATAGAACGGAGCCTTACTATTTGCACGGGTTCCGGTGTAATGTTTGACCGTTAATATATCCACTTCTGTATGGCAAAAAATTATAAAAAGTTGATATTTACAAAATATTTTTTGTACGAATCTAACAAGATATCTCATAATAATTTTTGATAGATATAATAGTTAGCATTTATGGTCAAATTATTGGTTGTGGGACATATTTTTTAAAGTGTAAAGAACTTAATGAAACAGAGGTAGTAAAAGAACAAACGTTATTATGTACGGATCGACTAAAAAGTAAACTAATATATTATTTGTATAACAAAAAAGTGAAAAATTATATCGCATGTTCTTTTGCCATAGTGTCATGTTCTTTTGCTTATGCACATATGTTCTTTTGGTGCATCATACTCTATGTGCACCACGATTCATAGTCCACATATGGCTACTACTTATTATTAATTATTATTTTGACAGGTTGAGGTTTGGGAAACATGTCGAAGATTGAAATCCAAGCGCAGAGCGTAGAGAACCCAGAAGCTGATTATGAGAAGCTGATATTGGAGTTAGATAGCAAGGCGGAAGTGGTATTGTCAACCACCACCGCAAACTTCGGCAAAAGCCCACGATTACATATAATTGACACACATTTCTGGTCTGGCCGTGCCATTTCAGGTTTCCCTGCTCTTCATAAGCATTTTTATGCCGTTCCTAAGCAGCAAGGCACTCTTCCTCAAGGCATCAAATGGGGCCTCGTCTATGCTGATGGCGATGACACTACTGCTCGTAAGTGGGTTGCCGCTTTTGATACCACTGCCGGCAAGGTACGTTGTACATACGCGTGTAAATTTGGTAAAATTAATCCAACCTTTAGCCGATTTTCTTTTTATTAATCCCGCCTACGACATATTTTTTTAATAATCCCACCTTTATTATCCAACGACTTTTATTTGGCTTAAGTGACTGATAACCGGTGAAAAAGTCAACGAAATGGTGATGAATTGATGATGATGACTGAATATATCGAGAGAGAATACTGCTACGTAGGGACATATTACCGCCTACAACAGGTTTATGAGCTGTTAGGCCCAATAAAATTCGTTGGGTAGTAAATGTGAGATTATTAAGAAATACGTCGTAGTTAATAAAAGAAAATCGATCAAATGTTGAATTAATATTAAATATTACGTACTAACTTAATTATCCGCTCCAATATAAATGCAACTAACTATATTTATTTAATGATTTTTTTTGAAGGCTTATGCTGAAGCTGGACCAATAGGTCCAGTCGACTGGAATGTTGTTGAAGTTAAGTTGGGTGCATCAGAAAACAAGAGTGTTTATACGGACCCAATTATGGGAGGCATCACCACAGCTGAGATTAATGGTCTTACAGCAAAAGCAATTTTCAGTGGATGATTAATTGGCTTAATTAAGATCATTACTACTACAACTATGCATGCGCTATGTAACAATAATAACGATCCTTGTGTTTTTTAATTTACCAAACTTGCTTTCAAATAATTTAAGGTGTATGTGATGTTTCCGTTTGTTTTATTGCTGAAAATGTTTTCGTTTGTCATTTGGCAGAAATCGTTGAATATTAATAAAATATGTTTTTCTTTAATTACATGATTTTCCTGTCTATTTATATACTATAAGTTTCAAAATTAGGTATACAAAAGGAGATAAGTATCCACAAATTTCCATAAAAATATTAGAGTCCACTTAAAAAAATTAAAGGAGGTTCCACCTTAAAATTAATCATATGTCAATAAAGAGAGTAGCTTATTAAGCGATTAACTCTTTCCTCTTTTACCAACGTGAGACATTCACATCTGTTGTTTGGGAAGACTACGCTTCAACATTTAGCACCCCACCTCAAGAACTAATCTTTTGATATTTGACGTACATTACTGCTCTGGATTGATCATACTGCATTACTGCAATAGTATGCTTTAATGGAAAATTCAAAATTTTAATCATTTATTGATGAATAACAGTGTAGGATAACGATGATTATTGTTGAGAATTGTGAATATTATTACGTGCATCCGGGTGCATGTTGCATCCAAGGTCATTTTATGCTCATTGATGGTTCTTATCACATTTTCTTCTTACATGTAAGGAGAAAATGTGAGTGGGTGCAGTGGTGCACAATGTACCTGGGTAAATCTAATATGCTCTAGGATTTGGTTTCTTAATTTGTAGATTTGATAATATGCTTTGTTTTGATCTTTAATAGTAAAAGTATACATTTGGTGAAATCGGTTTTTATTCCCGTCATTGATAAAAAAACAGTTTTTTTATTGTTTTTCTATTACTTTTTATTTTTAAAATATTTTTTATTATGGTTAAACAAATAAACGGATATGATTAATCCTTACAATCAAAAAGTTGAGATTTAGTACAATTATAGTAACTATGATATTATTTTAGCCACTGAAAAGTCGTCCTAATATAAGGTGTACAACTAAAATATACTTTAAAAAATTATCTTTAAGTAATTATGTTATGATGATTGCTTAATAGCCTGGATCACTCTCAAAATATACAAGTAGTTAATTAATTAAGTGGCGAGATTCGTATTAATCGAAGAGGCAGATCGATCAATATATAAAGAATAATCTATCCACGTTTCCCTTACGAGGCCTAAAACCGCACACACTTTAGATACTTTCAAACCACCCTTTATAACAACCACTAGACCTTGTAATTGGGTCACTCAGATCGGGTAAATTCAATTTGTGTCGTTTAGAAATCAAAACTATTTACCAAGAATATCATCACTATTAACCCGGCCGAAAGCCAAGAGGCATAATTATTACTACGTAGCTCCGTTTTATAAATATCTTTTCAGTTACTATTTACATAAATATTAAGATAAAAGTAGAAAAGTTGATTTAATAATAAAATATGGATAAAATAAGAAAAATATGTAAAAAGGAGGGTGAGTATAAGAAAAAATGAATAAAGTAAGAGAAAGTGAGTGAAAATTTATAAATATTGTGGGATAAGAAGAGTAAGTTAGTAATTTTTCATCTCAAAAAATATAATAAAACAAAATGTAAAGAACATTATGAAACAGACGAAAACGAAAAATCTAAAGATTATTTTGAAACGGATGCAGTATTTAGATAGATGTAACTATTAACCAAAAATTTGTAAGTATTACCCAAGAAAGCCGTAACTTAATCGAATTTTTTCCTTTCACTTGAGCATTGATTTTACTCACTAAAGGGTTGGCCAAAAAACTTATTTGTGTATTAGTTTAACTTTCATTAATTAAAAATTAAATATAAGGTGTCCAACTAAATTATTACTTTTAAAATTAAAAAACTAATATATTTCTCCTCATAAAACAAATGCATATTTAATAAATCTTGAACATGCTTAATTATTTAATATGCAATCTATCTATATATTATACTAAACGAGAGGAAATTAATGTTGTGATGACAAATGTCACTCATTGATTGGCCTCTCTTATAGATATAAACAAATATATAAAAAAAATATAATACATGATTCTAAAATTTTTTTTGTTAACATTTACCTCAAAATATATTTGATTTTCTTTTCCTCAAAATAAAAAAAATATTTCATTCTACATATATGTAATATTTTTTATATTATATATATTTTCTATATTTGGTAACAAATATAACCAAAATAAGATTCTTTTATAAAAAATAATAAATTATATGGAGTACGTAGTATGATTTTTATAAAAAATCAAGAGTAGTTTACTTATTTGTATTTCGTACTTACATAATTCGAACGCAAATAAATTAGAAAATCAATCAAGTATGAATAAGAGTGTATAAAAAAGTTACAATAGTATTCTATAATATTTTAACAGCTAAATGCGATAATTATAAAAAGTCATTGATTGTACTATTTTGTATGTAGTGTATTTAGCAACTAAATGAGATAATTATAACCGTCATTGATTGCGCAATTTTATATGTAGTATATTTAGCAACTACCACTGTGAAAGTTTGTAGCTTAAATCAAGTAGAGTATAAAGAGTTTTTAGAAATAGACTAAAACAAAAAGAATTTGCAGGAATGGATGTATTCACAATATTGTATGCGTATGGCTTTATCTAACTAATCTTGTAAGAATCTATCTAAGAGATTTGATGTGCATTAGTTGTTTGAGGATGCATGAAACTGCTGAATAACAACTTGAATTGAATCTGGTAGGAGGAAGGTTGGAGACTTGGCTTAATAACAGCGAGATATGTAAGGTGAGTTATTGGTGATGGATGGAGATTATATAGATAGGGATAAAATTATACCAACTATGTAAAAAAGGGGTGGTATAGAATTTAAGGAGTAAGAATTGACGTTCTTTAAAATAATAAGTTATCATCGGTGAATATATTAAAATAAGTGCCAATAAAAATAATTAACGACACTTTTGAAAAACCATTATCGATATGCTATATATTGTGACTTTTATATATAATTTAAAATACAGTAGATAAAAAAGTATATCCCTGCGGAATAAATTTTTATAAGTGCACTTTAACAATTTAAATTTTATCATATTTGTGCCAAATTATTTATGCCCTGGTGATGTGGAAACTTTGGTAGCGAAGTTATAATTTTTTTGCCTCACCCAATACTATGACTTATACTCCATTTTATTTTATTTTCGTTCTTCTTAATTTTAACAAAAGAGTATCATTTTGTTCTGAATTGGAATGATAATTTAAAAGATGAACATAGAATAGATAATTAATTGGAATTTAAATTGTGAATTGGCGGTGGACATATTAGAGCAACTCCAATTGTGAGCTACAAACTAGGTGGTGTGGCTAAGTTAACCACATCAAATTTCTAGTTATAATTAATTTAAGCTACAAATTTTCACATTGGTGGACTACAATACCTTGTAGCTTCATATAATATTTAATTTAAATAATTAATTTATTTGAGCTATCTTTTTTATTTGAGCTACCTGCCCAAAATAGATGCAAGGTTTTAGTAGCTGCTTATGTCATTGTTGTACCAATGGTGGTCTGCCTGCTCACATGTTCTTTTTTTTTTTTTGTGGGCATGTTCATTTTTTAACCATTGGAGTTGCTGTAGCTAAGGAGGTATTTGGTGACTATCTGAGTATCCCCTTTTCATATCGAATGGTATATAAATATCTAAGTGGGTGGTGAGTTGGAAATAGTTTTGTATTTATGCACGCACATGGATAAAGGACAAGACGAGATTACATATATTTAATTAACTTTCACGATTTATTAATTTTTTATTTACCTAAAAGAAATATCAAATTGTAGATTTAAAAGACACAATGTTGAATACAAAACGACTTATTAATTCTTCTTGAATACCAGGCATATGTTTGACAAGAAAAAATATGTTGCTCAAAGTTATCTTAAGAGTCTAAAGAAGGAAAAATTGTAATACATTTTGGACTAATAAGATAATAGGGTCACGAAGAGTCGGTCAAAAGTAATTCTTAGATGAATTCTAAGTTCCTTAGATTTTATTAGAAAATCATTTTAACATATGAAATTAAGGAGATTATGATGCGGGTATTCTATTCCTGGCTAGCTTAACATCATATTCAATATAAAGGGGTAAAATTGAAGAAAACAAGCGACATAAAATACTTTTTAGAACCATGTTCTCGAAGTCTTGCATTTACTATGTCTGACGTAGTAGACATTGTATTTAAATGTACAATGTACGTGTTTCAAATTTCAATAACCCGTAAAATAATTTATAATATACTCTGTATTACATTGAAAATATTAAATTTTAAATAATAATACTCCGTAATAAAGTAAGGATATTTTAGGTGGATAGACTGAACACCATTTTTCTCAAAAGTTAACTTATAACAAAGGGATCCTTTATATAGTATGTTTTTCCGATAACCAACATTAATCAATGCCAGATTAATGATTAATCTATTAACTTATCGTGTCTACTATTTCTAATTAAATTAAATTTTTTTTTATTTTTTAAAAGTTAGTACAGAGTGCATTTTATTTAAATTAGTAAAAGTTTCATACTATACGTGCAACCTATCTTTGTCTCTCATTTGTGTTCTTATGTGAATTATTATTCCTACACGCGATTGTTTTACGTTGCATCATAATCATACGCGGTATGTGCCTATGTGGCATCGATGATATATTGGATTAGTAGTTGGGGTGTCAATTCCAATAAACGGAACGACTTTGGTCGGATTTATCGGTTTGAGTCAAAATGGTTTCATTTGTCTAACTGATTGGAATGAGTTGGGTTCAGTTAGATAGGGTTGATAAGCACGGGTTCATATAGGATTGGGTTGTAATCATGTTATAGTCGGGACGAGTCAGGTTGGGTCGGGTTGAAATACTTCAGGTTGTAAACGGGTTTATCCGACTTGTAAAAGGTTCAAATTATATCGGATCAGAACCATATGCAGTCGGGTTCTTCAGATAATGTTCTGAAATGGTCAGGTTGAACAGGTTTAGCCGGCTTACATCGAGTCAAAATTCATATCGGTTCGGATTCTTATCATTTCAGTTCTTATTGGTTTGGGTTCATACCGTGTGGATGAAACAATAACGAGATGAAATGGGTGGCGGGTTGTAATTTGGGTTAAGTCAATTTAGTTCCAATTATAAAATCACAACATCGGGTTATTACTAGAATCACAATTTTCAATACATTTATAAATTATACTCCGTAATATTGAGGCTTTATTAGGGCACAAGGGCGATCATTACTAACTTTTTTAAGTATTAAAAATTAAGATTAGTATAGTCAGTGAGTATATAGTATTAATGTGAGCATTCGGATTGGTATGTTGAGAGATTTTAATAATATAGTTTGAAGTTGTTTAAATTATTATAGTTTGAAGTTGTTTAAATTAGTTTGAACTTTAAGTTTTAATAATATAGTTTGAAGTTGTTTAAATTATTTAATATGTATTTTAACGATGAATTAATAACTAATACTCCCTCTATATTTTAAAAAGAGATACATTTTTCTTAAATGCATGCATTTTAAAAAGAGATACACTTTCTTTTTAAAACATGTTTTGATTCTCACTTCCAATTATATTAACAGTTCTATCTTTTTTGTGGTTCCTCACACTTACTCACATCATATTTTTACTATAATAAATAATTCATCTACTACTCCACTTTCATCTTATAATAAATTCAACTCACCCTCCTAAAAGTATGTGCCGGTCAAAGTGTATCTCTTTTTAAAATAAGGATGGAATAACTAATAAAGTGTATCACTTCGTACTAATGAAGCATTTATTAATTGCTGAATTAATAAATCATAATGTAATAGAATAATCGATAACTATCAACATAACAGGTTACGAGTTGTAAACGGTTTGGGTTAAACGGGTCACGGTTACGAGTTGAAGCAGTTCTGATTGTAAACGGAACGGATTAAACGGGGTTTCCTCGGGTTGAAACGGTTCAACGGATCGGTCACTAACGGGTTTCAGATCTGTACGGTTCGGGTAAATACGCATCGAGTTTTCGAGGAACGTTTGTAATCGGGTTTCAAATCTTAATTGATTTAATATTTTCCGGACGGTTCAAGTTCAACTTGAATATAATCGTATTGGATCGAGTTTCAGAATAAAACTCAGGGGTTATTAACGGTTCGGGTTCTATACGATCGGACTAACCCAACGGGTTTAACGTTTCAGGTTGAGAATTGACAGCTTTACTTAGTGACAAAAAGTGAAAGTCTGTATACAATAAGTTACAAGTACGAATTCTCTCTCTCCCATTTGTAGTTTATAATGCCCCTGCCGACTTATTAACACCAAAAATGTACTCATAAAGGCATAAGTCGTAAGGCACTGAGGTGTATGAGTATGGGCTTGGTTTGGACAATTCCAATTTTTTTATGGTGATTTTTAATCGACTTCCACGTTCGATAAGAATGATCGCGTATTTATGGGGAAATTTCAGGACGTTTATGCCTCCCTCCCCACTTCACCTCTCTCATTCTTCATCTCTGCCTCTCTGATTTTCCGGCCAAGTTCCGACCACCACCCACGAGCCACCAGCCAAAAAAATCGCCCCCCTTGACAACTTCTTCTCAATTGGAAATATGATAGTGTTTTTGAGATAAAGTGTGGTTGGAGTCAACATCGGCCATGTTGCCTCCACTAGAACTGAGAATAATGATAAGAATGAGCATCAAGAATACCAACAACACCGGTCGAGACATAACCGTGTCTCTCCCAAGAAACTGTCCCCATCCCAAAATACTCACAAGTTGTTGGTCTCGTACTCCTGCTTCCAAGGTTGTGAGGATCGGGATCTTACCTTGGGACGATGATGGAGGGTAGTATTGGATTGGTAGAATCGGATCGTAGGATCGTAAGATCATACTAAATAATAAAATAATATTTATATTGTTAATTAAAATGCAATGTAAAATCATGTATTCAAGTAATCTTAATACTTAAAGATCATTTTTGCTCACATAAGATTAATACTTGTGTAGATTCAAGTGCAACTAATAAGATGTGCGCAAGGTTGTTGAAATTAAGATTTTAGTTATGATCAACATCAAGTCTTAATTGATAAAATTATATGAATTTCTTTACTTTTTAGTAAACTAGTTGTTGGACCACGCGCTAGCGCGCGCGGTCCCCCAAGATATTAAAATCAAATATCAGAACAAAATAAGCAAACAAGCAGAGCGATTAGGGGAGAAAACCCCGAGAAAAGGAGTTGAGCGGAAAAAAAATCAATTAGACAAAAATTCCCCAAAACCACCACCCTTATGTAGATCACAAGAGCTACTACAATGGTTGCATATCTCACACCGCCTCTCGCCCACCTCTTTATATCCTCTTTAAACCTCACTGCATAAGTCGAGTTAAAAGGCGATAATCTCTCGTCTTTATGGCTGTTGGTTGAGATCTCCATGAAAGAAGACTCGCCATTGATCTTCGTCCTAGTGCTGGTTAACCTAACATATGGACTACAAAGACATGAGCAGTGTTAGACAAGCCAGAAGAAAACTAAACAAATGAATGCAAAGAGTAAAAGTCACAAACTTACGGAATTGTTTAAAACAATAAAGAATGCAGAACAGATCCAACATACCTGATGTACAATTCCCAATATACTTAATGGTTGACAACAAACAAGCAGTGACAACCACTACCCCCATGCAGCAACACCACACCCGAAACACTGCCAACAACAGCCAAACAGAGCAGAACAGCTGCGCAACAGTCAATCACTGGAAGCATACCACCTTTGACTGACTGCAACAACCCTTCCAGCTGCAAAACAAACATCCTCATGCAGAAACTCTGCAGCCACCAAAAACCAACAACAATCTGTAAAGTACCTATATCACCCACAATGTCGCACCTGAAAACATAGTAGAGCTAGCCTGACAAGAACCATAATAAAAACAGGCCAATCAGACCCAAAAACATTCAGGAACCTAGCTTAGCAGAACAGGCAACCCACCACCGCAACCAAACGACACAACGAGCCAAATCTTAAGTAACTTATCCTATCCTGAACCACATAAGTTTCCTCTAAGATGACACAAATCTAGTAATCTACTTGCGCAATTTTTATTTTCAACCATTAGGGAACTTATATTCTCATGCAATAACACATTTGAAATCAGGGCAAAAACTATCAATAGGCACCAGACACTATGACTCAAGTATAGATGTATTTGTATCTAGGGCGTAAGACACCAGAGCCCCTGATTAAGACATAAATAGGCAGAAACTATCAAACAAAATAAACATTGTTCCATGTATATATGTATTTGTAAACTAAACATATCTGGATATAAGTGAACCAAGAGCTTGCTTATAAACTTATCCCCCCCACCCACCAGGTTAATTGACAAACGGTGAATTAATTGAAGATAAAGAAACTTAAAATCTTTTTCCAGCAAGACCATAGACGTATATGAATATAAACCTCATCAAATTCCTTTGCAAGTTATCAAACATGTGTTTCATTCTATCTGAATATTCAACTAACACTGACTTTCTTCTTTCATCTAATGAAGTGACCATCATAGGTCTCAAATAGTTTTCCAAGGGTATAAGAGTGGTCCCACGATCATCCACATGACAGCATCTGATGAAATAAAACTATGTATCAAATCAAGATTACGGTGGATAACCGCAAAGACAAATATTTTTTTACTAACAAAACAAAGGTCATGCACCACAGATAGCAAGGGTTAAAAAGAGATAGACATTAGGGCTTAGAGATTAGACCTTTAGCCGGTAAGCAATACTCTTACTCTTTACCCCTCAGTCTGACATTCCCCCCCGTCTTTACTTTCTTTTTCCTTCCTTCTCTCACCCTTATTTCTCTCTCTTTGCTTTCTCTTGCTCCTTCACTCACGTTTCTATGGTTTCACATTTTAGAGGAAGAATATGCTTACTTACTTGTGTTATTGCTCTTTTTAAAAGAATAACGATTTTAAAAGTGCTATTTGTGTCTCTGTATTTCCCTCTCCCCCCCATCTCTCTCTCTCTCTCTCTCTCTCTCTCTCTCTCTCTCTCTCTCCCCCACATCCTTTCCTCTCTCTCTCTCTCTCTCTCTCTCTCTCTATCTCCCCCACATCCTCTCTCTCTCTCTCTCTCTCTCTCTCTCTCTCTCTCTCTCTCTCTCTCTCTCTCTCCCCCACATCCTTTCCTTTTTCAATTTTTTGCGTTTTATAATTACTGCAATCATATTTAGTGTAGAAGGTTGAACATTAGTAAATGGGGGGTAATGAATAAGAGTAAATGAATCCAAAGACTTGGAGATAATAGAGAGAGTGTGAGATACGGGGCTGATGATATGAAATTGAAGCAATTACATTGGTTTTAAGTGATAAAGAAATAGAGGCACATAGCATAATGGCATGCACAAAAGCGCTGAACCATGATTTTGTAATTTACCCATAATATTGTTGCATTGTTTCAACTTTAAATGGAGATATAATGACAACCAAAGATGATTTTATTCCCATTAAAAAATAGATATTTATAGTTGATACATGGAGTATAACAAACATATGTAGGACATACAAAAAGGCAGAAAGATATCAAATTTATAATATACAGAAAATATCTAGAACGCTAACCTTGTTAGGCACATGGAGAATTTTGACGCGTCTAGCCTCTTGAACTTAATCTAAGAAGTTGAGTAAAAAGGTACGTTATCAGAGGACGACAATGATAACCTAAGAAAATAAAACAGTAACTACACAGTCATTATTGCACTGTGAAACGGTAAACCATACAGGAATCTGTGCACCAGAAAATCCACGCAAAACAAAAACTAAGATGCAATGAAGCTAACAAAAGTACGGGAATGATCAAATGACGTACATTGTCCCAGTAATGTGTGTCAGCAAAAGTGAACTTTAGCCACATTCAACAAGTGCCTGCATTGTCAAAGTATAAATCAGATTAACAAGCTTAAATCAAAACTCCAGAAAAGCAATTGTACACTTCAAAGTATCCTCTTTGAAAACCTATAGTGTCAAACATCCGTTCAAAGCATGTGAAGTTGTCCCAAGAGTTGCGTTGTTTGTTCTTAAAAACAGTATATCTAGAAATTGTTAGAAACACTACTATGCTTTCTTAAGCTCCAAAATAAGTATTGTAGACCATTTCCCCTAAATTTTCACCCTTGTCTCTCTTACTAATCCTATCTCTCCTATCCCCTCCCCTCCACCAGAACCATCACATATTTTCTCCTTTTCACATCTTCATCTCTCCTGTCATCAAATCCTCAACATCCCTTCTATAACCTCCCATTTTGTTCCTAATCCTTATCTGCCACCCTCTCACAAGTCAAATTGTCAATTATCTAGTTTATAGAATCATAGATTCCCTTAAACTTCACAAAATCCAATCAAAATTCTCTTTTTTCTACCACAATGGTGTGCTATTCGACATTAACGTTGAGTCAGCCATAACCTGGTCGTAATTTGTTACTCACAGATCAAACATAAGCACACATTAATTTCTTAAAGCTAATTCGACCCTAATTTTCTTATTATTCAAAATTTACTTCTTTGTCAGAAAGTTAAACACAACAATAATTTTTTCGAAGGAAAACATTGGAAAATCTAAAAGAAACCCAAATCTGAATTAGACCTAAATATATCCAAAGTAAAGTCTATAATCAGGGGAACATAATGTGGTTAATTCTAGTAATCCTAAGCTGAAAATTCAAAGAAATTTGAAGAATATTCAAATATTCACAAATACCCATATAAAAATAATAATCAAAATCAACAAAGTTAGACAATTTCAAACAAACAAATAGAGGTGTTTGATTAAAATAAACAATCAAAAAATGCCGACAATACATAGAAAACCCAGATCACGAAAATAATCCCCAAAATCGGTAAAAATAAGAGAGATAAAGTAATTACCTGGCACCAACAATATTTAAACAATCTACCGGTTTTTTGGGAGCAATAATGGCCACCCTGTTCGGCCATCGACAACTCTCCGTTAAATCCTCCGTAGTACCCATTTAAGCAAATAATTGATGGTGTTAGTGCGTAGTATTGGGAAAAGTATCAACAAAAAACGAAAATCCAATAAAATAATAAAAGAAGAACGGTAAACATATTAACAATTGAAAAAAAATTAAACATTTAATAAATCAACAAATCTGCGAAAAATTAAATCAAATACAATCAGATGATTATAATAGATGAACAAGAACAAATTACCCAAAGAAATCGATCAGATGACCAGATGTTTCGCATGAGAGATACATAAAGAGATTTCGCGATTGAGAAACTAAAGTTCTGATGGAGAGTGATGAGAAGAAAAGATATGGTGGTCCTAGTGGAGAAAGGGGCGGACGGCGGAGGATGGAGGAGAGAGGAGAAGGGGCAGATCCGCATATGAGGGCTAGGTTGAAAGAGAAAGTGAAAATAGGAGGAAATGGAAAGAATAAGGTAAATAAGGGGGGTCACGTGGAGGAGAAGAAAGCACATGGGGCAATGAATCAGGAAATAAAGAAGGGAATTTTTTTTTTTGGAAATATGCAAGAACCAAGGTTTGAACCTTGGTTGATTGAGCAAGTAGGATAGAGCCATCAAAGGGAAGCAATTTGGGAATTTTTTCTTATAAATAGTGAAAATCACCTATATGTGACATTTTAAAGGTTTGGGAAGTGATTCTTCTTTTTTATAACTAATTTATTGATAGAAGTATGATATTTCTATTTATATGTGATCATGAACTATTTAGTAATAAAAAATATGATTCATTATCTTGAAATATTGTATGCTGAATCAGATCGTAGAGTCCTATTAAGATCCTGCTACTCAAACTTTTTACCGAGGTAGGATCGTAAGAATAGATCCGGATCAGTGGGGTACATGTTTTTGGATCGTAGAAGTGTAGGATCGTAAGATCCGAATAAAGAGTTTAACAACTATGCCTGCTTCTATGGCGGATGGTTAGTTTAATTTATTTTTCAGTTGCTGACGCACACTTTTTTGCCACAGAGACCACGGTCAACGACACAAGATCTACGGCATTGCTGTGTAGCCGACGCAAATCTTGGGTGGCCGGCCGTGGTCAATCGTTGTCACAAAAAATTTGCAGCACTACTCGATTCTGCTTAAATTTAATTGTTTTTATATATTTTTTCGTTTATTATTTCTGAAAATCTTTCGTTTATTATTTTGAAAATATTTAATTATAATTTAGTTATTTAATTGAAACTTTTATTTGTAATATTTTTTAGTTTAATTATTGATCAATAATATAATATTTGATATTGTTGTAAAGTATAATTAATTTTAGGACAGTTATTGTTATTATTATCAATATTATTATTTGTTATTGTTATTGTTATTATTATTATTATTATTATTATTATTATTATTATTATTATTATTATTATTATTATTTATTATTAGTAGCAGCACGAGCCCCAATGTCCTGAGTCTTAGAGAACTTCTGAACCCGCTTCAGCAACGCAACAACATCCTTATCCAGCTCCCCCAAAGAAGAGAAAGAGAACGGAAGAAGGTCACAACCACTTGCCCGACAACTTGCTCGTACTTGTTGTTGTTGTTGTTGTTGTTGTTGTTGTTTTTGTTGTTGTTGTTGTTGTTGTTGTTGTTGTTGTTGTTATAAGGGTAGAACCGTCCTTTCACGTGAAATACGAGGGCGATATTAGCATACGTGGACGTCGTATAACGATACACTTTTTTATTTATGTAATATCAACAGTACGTCCAAGACCCCTTGTTTTTCCAAAACTTAGATAAAAGTTATTCTCTTCATAGATGTAGAAATAAGTTGAAGAAAAAATATTGCCTATAAAAGTATTTTACTATGTACTCCATCCGTCCCTTTTTATTCTTTACATTTTCGCTTCTATTGTCCCATTTTAATCTTTACCTTTAAAATCTTTTCTTTTATGTTGTATTATAAATGTCCTTAATATTTTGTAAAGTATCGTGCAAGTACGTGTTTATTTTAATTAATTAAAATCATTGGTACACTAAACCTTTCACACTTTCCCATTGAAACATTAGATCTCTCACACTTTCCCAATGTCATATTTTGGATAAAAGTGAAAACATTATCAATAAACGTAATTTACATTTTTTAAAAATAAGGAGGAATCTATCAATATTAATTAGTTGCTAAATCACATGAATGAAATCAAATAATAAAAAGGCACTAGTAGAAAAAACTTCATTTGCAACTCATCATTTGCAACTCACCTAATGAATAGAAGTTGCAAAATTACTTTGGTCAACGCGGGTCAGACTTTAATGAGTTATTATTAGCGTTTCTTTTTTATCAACGAACTCTGCGAGAAAGAGAAAAAAACAAAAAAAAAACTTAATCGCAACTTGCACCATGTCTCTGCGTGTTGCAACCGTGTCACATAGTTGCAACTCACACACTCGCGCGTGCAATCCATTTTCATATCTGAAAAAACAAGCCCTCGAACTCTCCATCTATTTCACAATTCTCTCTCAAACCCTAGGTAGCATTCTTCGTCCTCCCTCCCTGAATCTCTCCTTAATTTCTTCCTCTAAATCTTTAATGGATTCATCTTCTCCGATTTCGTTTCAAGTCTTTTCACCCTGACGGAAGAGAGAGATACAAAGGGCGGAAGAGAGAGAAAGACACCCGACCTTTTTCTATGCTCAACGTTCTACCATAACTTCGCCCATTGTGGTAGGGATTCTACGCCTAAACTCTTTGTTTTTCTTCAATTTTTATTTATTTATTATGTTTCGTTTGATATTTTTTTTTAGGGTTGATTTTTTGTTTGTCGTTTGACTTGTTTACTTGATATAAAATTTTTGGGGGTTTATCGATTGAGCGACTAACTCTGGTTAGGGTTTTTTTTTGGTTTTTGAAGTTATTTCGGTTGATTTTAGTGCCAAGTTGTGTCTGTTTATTTGGAATTTACACAATTAGTATTTGTTTGATTTTCGTATATTTAAATCACCTAAGATGAGATTTTCATTGACCCGTGCAATTGGGTTATTTCGTTATCAAAGTTTTGGTTATCTGATATCTAATTTTTCTTTATTGTCAATTTCTCATAGGCAGTGTTCTGTTCAAATGGTTTCATGCATCAATCTCTAATAGGCAGGGTTCTGGTTCAAATGGTTTGTTTGCTAATCGCATAATTCAGTCATATGTAAACACCTTCATGGGTCATCACACGAGTGCTTTCGCTGAGAATCAATTGGGAGCTCACTAGTAAAGTTCCCACCTTACTCTTATCCTGTAGTTGTAAAGTGCTCAATCACTTTCCTTTTATTGGTAATTCCCTTCCGGGATCCTCCCCCCGGAAAGCGTCAAAGTGTCCTGTGTGGATCAGTAAATCTCCAAATAAAATAATTGTTGTTTACAGGGAAAGTAGAATCTACATGATGTAGGTGTGGAACTTTTAGGCTTTTACTCTATATAAGCCTAACTCTATCCGGATTCCCCGCATGCATATAACAAAAAGAAAGATGAACTTGCAAAACTTGAAACCATGCTACTGTTGCTGTACCAACTACTTAGATCAAACTGTAGCTTCCAATTAATATTGCCTTGGAGAATGAGCCTCCATGGGTCTCATTAAAAGAATGATCACAATGGAAAGTGATTATGAAGTGATACATTGAAAACATGAAATTTAACTTGTAACACAATGGATCGTGAAATTGATCTCTATGTGTAGACACCTAATTTGTGTCTCCCCTCTGGGATGATGACGATACCATTATCCTTATTAGGCGGTTGGAGCAACTCCGTGCGGAAATTCCAATTGCTAAGAACATGTCCAAAATCCAAGAGCCAAAATCCAATCCCCGAGGCCGTTCCCCTTCCGGAACTCGGTACAAAACACAATTTTCAAAAATCAATTTCAAAATCCAAGTACAATCTCACCCAATGGACTATCCCATTGGTTTTACAAGGCCTTTTCCAGTCAAAATGACATTAAGCAATCCAAATTCGGGTGCCGACCCACAAAACCGAGCAAGCTGGGCCTCGTCCCGTAAAACCGAAATTCAAAAACCCGAAACGGCTTGTTTTTAGACGCAAATTAAGTCTTAATCCCCAAGAAAACACTACGTGCCAAACTTCGTACGAATAGTACGAAGGTACACCAATACAAGACAAAGCAAGGACGAAGCCCGAGTCCTTGTTTTGGCAGCATCTGCGCCACGTCAGCAGCGCCTGGCGCCGGTGCTGCGCTGGACGCTGGTGTTGGCTGGCGTTTAGAAGCAAATCCTCCTATAAATACCCTTAATTCTAAGCATTAAGGGAGGAAAAATCGAAACATAACGTCGTAATACAAAAATTTCCCCTCAAATCAAAATCCAAAAATCTCCAAAAGTCTCATACAACATTTCAAGTTCTAAGCAATTGGGAGCTCTAAAAGGAATTCTTGCCTAAGCCTAACTAGGTAACTCCGAATCCCACCATATTCAATCACGTTTATTTGATTTTCCTATTTCAAAAATGATTAATAAGTTGACATTTTTAACAATAAAAATGTCACTTACAACAATCATACATTTCTTCAAAATCCAAACTTTTCAAAATACAAACATGCAAACTTTCAAGATTCAAGGATGTTTAAAGTTGTTTGTAATCACTTCTTTCAACTAGAATCATTTTCAAAATGTGGAGTAATCAAAGATGATTCCTTTCTAACTTTTAAAGGTTTAGTCTTTGAGATTCAAGACTCCATTTTTCAATATACAAGTTCAAGTTTTCAAATTTCAAGATCCAACAATGTTTGGGGTTGCTCATGACCACTTCCCTAAACTAGGATCATTTCAAAGTAAGAGCTAATCAAAGATCTAACATTTTCAACATTAAAAGGCCCGATCTTTGAGATTCAAGTCTCTTAAGTTCAATATTTCAAGTTCAAGTTCAATATTTCAAAGTTCAACATTTCAAGTTTCAAACTTTTCAAGTTCAAGTTATATATGCAAAATCTAGGATACTTTGGGTGAACAATCCATCCTAAGTTGAGATTTTTTAGCTTTGACTCCGTGTTGGACGCAATTATTTTTAAGTAGCCGTTTGGCGTTCGGACCTCATGTGCTTAAATTCTATTTCAATATTGCAATTTCTATTCCACAATTTCAATTATGCACCATTCAATTCCGCACCATTCAATTCCGCAATTTCAATTCCGCACCTTTCAATTACGCAATTTCAATTCCGCATTTCAATTCCGCACTTTCAATTCCACAACTTTACTTGCCTAGTCCTTCTAGGCAATGTGGACTTACTCCCTAGTCCATTTCTAGGGGGTCTTGTACTTTACTAATTCCGCACTTATTTTCAATTGTGATGTCGCTTTACTTGTTTATCGCTTTCATCACCTCACATGCTAAATTCAACAAAATACAAGGTTACACCACGCTTAACAAAGATAATTTCCTAGACAAACCGCTCTTAGGTTCCCTTAAATTAACTTTAAAGCAAAGTGACCACCATACAAATTAGAAATTCTATTTGTTCTAAATTCAAACCCACATAGTCTAAACTAGGGTATTTTCGAAAATGTTGTGTCACGCACTTGAATTATTTCTAAAGCTCGCGGAATAAGCATCTCCTTCCCTAGCCCGGATCTCACCCATCTGTTTCGAAGATTCAAAGCCTTATCCTAATAGAGTCATTTTTGGTCTTTCCAAACGAGACCCTAAACAATGTTTGGTGGCGACTCCTACAAAGTACAAAAATACAAAGGTTTCTAAAAAACCGCCCCCGTAGGAAGAGGAATAAAAAACTAGTCCTACAATATGGATAAATGAAAATAGACCTCTATGGGTCACAAAACTGACCTCTATGGGTCACAAAACTGACTAACCTGATTTTTACAGGTACTGAATCTCCAGATCTATTGCTGGGACAAATGTTGAATCATGCCAACATTTAAAAAAAAAACTTCAAACCAAAAAATGGCAACAAATCATGCCAAATAATTCTGTTATCATTTCGTCTTGCTGCTCACACATGCCCAACAACAACTTACTGCACATTGGATGACTGCCCCTATTTGCTGTAGCTGCACAATTCACTACAATCTGCAAACTTGAGAGATAAACCAATAAAATCATCACACCCCATTCTTGTTTATACAATGGAGTTAAGATGACTTGAAGCTGGAATAATGAGAGTCCAACACCTAGTAACAGGTTCTAAGGCTAATTAATGACAGCAGACTGTCGCCTCAGTTGATGATGTTGGTTTTCCATTAAGAAAGAAAAGGAGCAGCAACAACGTGCTCGGGATATATTGTGAAGATAGAAGAAATCCTGCAGAATCAGTGAGCCCCAATAGCAAGCAGAGGTGACAGAATACTCAACACTTCAATTCAATGTTCAATCAAGAACTACCCAAATCGAACATGAACCAGAATCTCAAACTACAACAACATCTTAGAACAATATCCAATTGGAAGCCAATGAACATTCAAAATAAATTGGAAATTAATTTGATGTAGTTGACAGTTCTTAAACCTCAACTCAAGCATATGTTACCCAGACTAAAAAATCATAACAATCAATTTGCAGAAGGTTTAGAAACCCAGTTTTGGGAGATGAATTTGAATCTCGCGAATCCTTCATTTTCTTAGTGTTCAATTGAAGAAGATAGGAATAGGTAATCAAGAAAATGATAATGGGTACCCAAATTTCACCAACATTTATCAACCCATTAAGCAGGGAATCACTCAAATAATGCGAAAGTTTAGTCTATTCGCAATTAAAGAAAGTAATCAAGGAGATCAAGAAGTCAAACCAAGAACGCTCCAAACAACGTACGAACCCAACAATCGCATTCCACTACCTTGAATTCTCCAAGAGTTTCCTCAATGGTAGCGACGATCTTGATGATGATTCCGCGCCTCTGATTGTGAAAACGGTGTTACAGGTGGCAGTGGAGGCGGCGGTGACTATTCATCTTTCTCTGGTTATCGCCGGCGAGGAATATGTGATGGACGCTTGCGGTTAATTTCAGGAGTACCCAAATTCTTGAAGTAGCAGAAGCAGACGTCGAAGAAGACGACGACGGAAGTGCATTGGACCCATTGCCGACTTAGGAATGAGGATGCCTTACTCCAAGCAATGAACCCACGAATTGCTACCAAACCACCGATAAAATTCGGTCAATCATTCGATTAAAAACATCGAAGAAAGCAGAAAAACATCAAAAAACTATCACCAATTTTCAGATTCTTGCAAACACGAAATTGCTCAAAAATCTTCAAGAAATCCATATTTGAGGAACACCGAAATTGCAAAAGAAATTACCAAAGCAATCGATAACCCATCAAAATTGAATTTGGGCAAATCGTTCAATTTTGCGAATAAAAGGTATGAACCCTAGAAATTAGGGAAATCAAGAATCAATAATTATTTAATTAAGGATTCGAAAGGAGAAATTAGTGAATGAAATCAGAAGATGTCAGGGAAAATTGAAACTCTAATTCGTCGAATTTTAACGTAATAGAAAAATTTCGAAGTAAAATTTGGGAAATTTTGATGAGGTGATTTGAACGAAAATATTATGCGGAATTGAAGAGTCGGGATCGTTCCCGCTATGATACCATGTTGAATTTGTGAGTGTAGGAGGAAAGAAGAAAAAGTAAGAGGGAAAGAAACCAAGGAAGCCATTGATGAGCTTGGAGAGCTCGTGGCTGAGAGAGAAACACTAAGAGACTACATTTATATTATTGTTGTAATAATGTGAGATAGTACAAAGCTAAAGTATTTATACTAAGTATTTATAAGCTAGTTGCAAGCTAATGTTCTATACTCCAATAATCAACAACCTATTGAGCAAGTCAAGCTTCCGCAGTAAGTCATTTCATCTGGGTTTAGCTATATGTAACTTAATTAGTTGCCACTCTTAATTACTCCCTCCGTCCCGGAATACTCGCATCGCTTTCCTTATAAAGCCGTCTCGAAATAATTGCATTGTTTCTATAAATGACATTTTTTCTAATTTATATTTTTTTCTCTCATTTAGCTAAGGTCCCACTTGTATTCCTAACATCTAAAAATATATTTAAAAAATCACCCCCACACTCCACCACCCTCAAAAAATTGACACATTTCCCACTAACTATATTAAAAAAAAAACACCCAATATCAACTACCACCTAATTAAATAATAAGTCAATTTAATTAGCTTAAACTATGTATCGGTCAAACAGGTACGAGTATTCTGAGACGAAAGGAGTATCAATTAAGTGTGTATTAATGAGTTGATAGAAATTAGCATCATCTAATGGGAGTATTATTATTATTTTTCTTAGGCCATATATGATGGTGAAAAAGTGCTAGCAATTTAGGGGAAATGAAATTGTTTGATTTTTCTATGACACTATAGGTTCCTTGTTATGCTTATATAATTATATTGTGGATTTCTTAGTCATGTCTTGAAAAATGGGATGTTTCAAAGACGCATATTTGGAATTTGGAAACATCTAAAATGAGATTTTGTACATGATATTAATCCTTTTGGTTCGTACTTTGGGATATCATTTATTGTGCAGCTCAATTCTCAATTCTTACCTTTTGTGGGAAAATTTCTAAAACCAGACCCTGTGCTCTTAGATCTAGATTTTGGTTGGAATCAATCTAAGATTCTGTTTGTACCGGCCTACAACTCTATGTATATCTTGGTCAGTCTCTAAATCGTTAACAGTTTAAGGTTGACCCTTGTTGCAGGTCATTGCCTCATCAAGAAGAGCCATCTGCTCATCTGCATCAAGGATATTGCAATTGAAATTTAAGGGTGATGTTCCTGATACACTCCTAATTAACCATGACAAAAATAAAAGATCACGAGGGTGCATTACTTGAAGTCGAGTTACTTGATGAATCTGGGAAGTGAAGGAAATAATGCCCTTGGTCCAAGTATGCATTCTATGTTAAGTCTAATAAATGCGGTTCAGTATTAATTAACAAGTTAATAATTCAGTGAGATCAAGTGAGCTGAATGCCTAGCTAGAGGCCGCTTCAGTTCAAGTGGAATTAATGATATTAATCCACAGCTTACTCTTGACTGAACCCGTAGGGTCACACAAATAGTACGTAAACGGATCAAGTATTTAATAGCATTAAATACTCCATCTATGAATATTCGGAACCGACGGATCTTGGTTTCAGTGGGAGCTAAGATCGTCACAGGCAAGGAATGAATACTCCGGAAACGATGATATTGCCGGAAACGGAAATATGGATCGTATCGGAAATATAAATATTATCCAAGTCGTAGATGTTGCCGGAAACGGAAACATGGTACGTGTCGGAAAATATTATCGGAAATGAATTCCGGAATCGGAAAATTTAATCGGAAGCGCATCGTACGAATAAGCATCGGACGAGGCCTGCCGGACGAGGCCCAGCACGAAGCCAGGCCATCGCCCAGCAAGCCAAGCGCGCCGCACAAACAGCCACGCCAGGCCCAGCGCAAGGCCAGGCCCAGCAGGCTGCGCGCAGCGCGCAGCGCGCACAGCGCGCACAGCACGCGCAGCGCGCAGCGCGCGCGGGCGCTGAGTGGGCTGCTGCTCGCGCGCACGCATGGGGCCCATCGTGGCTGCCGTGCGTGTGTGTGCAAGTGTTTGTGTTCGTGCACGTTTCCTAAAACATGCAGAGTTCGGTTAATGATTAAATTCCTAATTCTATTTGATAAATTAATTAAATTAGAGTTCTTGTAGGATTCTAGGTTTAATTAATTTGTATCTGAATAGGATTTCGATTCCCTTCCCATACCGCTATAAATATGAGGCTAGGGCTCACAATTTATAACACAAGTTTCAAAGTATTCAAAGTGAGTTTTTGAGAGAAAAATTCAGTCACACATTTGCCTATAAAGTGCCGAAAATAATAGTACCTTAAGGGCGATTCTAGTTGGTCAATCTTAAGGCGGATCCGGACGTGCTGTGGACTATCTACGGAGGGACGACACTTGGAGTCCTAAAGACTTGTTCTTGTTCGGTTCGGGCGCAGCTAGGGAAGGCACGCAACAAAGAGTATGCATCTAATCTATGCTAAATGATTATGTGTAAATAATATGTTTTCCTGGGTTTATGGTTTTTCCGCATGATTTATGAATTGTCATATGTATCATAACCTAACAGTGGTATCACGAGCCCCTTATTATTTTCATAATCTAAATTGCATGAACATGGTTAAATATTACAAATTTGCAAGAATTAAAAGGGGTGATTAATTTTCGTAATTGTTAATTAATTGCAAATTGCGTTTATTTAATTATACGTACGCAGTTTTTCGGCAGTTTCTTCGTTACTCATCCGAATTGAGTGATTTTTGTGTCAATTCCGCATGTAAAAGGCATTCTAAAATTTTGACAAAAATAGTTGTTTTCTGCCGAACCCAGAATTCTCAAATTCGAAGCCTAACTATGACTTTTCGAAGGTTTTAGTTTTTCGAATGCAAAATTTCGTAAATTTAAGATGTTAAATTAAATATTTGCGATTCTTGTTGATAAATCTTGAATTTTTGATTGACCTACTGCATATGTTTAACAAGTTTGAATGCCTAGTCTTGTTAATTATGCAATCTAATTTGTAATTATGATTAATTTGTTGAAAATTAGAATAATTTAGAATTAATTTGATTTTCATAATTAATTGTAATTTAATTAGAAACCTATGATTAAAAACCACCATAAAAATTGTAAATTTACGATAAATTTTAAATTTTTATGACCTAGACTTGAATCCATAACAATCGGAAATCAATTGGATAATAAATTTTCGATTTTTCGCCCTAAAATTATGAAATTAATATTATTTATTAATTTGTCATTAATTTTAAATATAAATTTTAAATTTTTATGCGATTCGTTCATATAACTTGCACGCACGAAGCAATGGACGCTTCGTGTTACCCTTAAGGGGTGTTGTATAATGCGGGCATGCGACGACGAGCAAGGGAGCTCGTCGCCCATGCGGCACGAATGCAATGAGCAAGGGCGTAGTGCACGAGCACGAGGCAGCAGCCCTGCCTTGTGTCGTGTGCCACGACCAATGGACGAATGGGCATGGGCGTAGGGCGAGCCAAGGCAGTCGCGTGTGGGCAGCAAGCGAGCTGCGCCACAACGCGCGCAGCCTCGCGCGCAGCGAGCGCAAGCTCGCGTGCCACGAGCGCTGCGCCTAGCATTGCTCGCGCGCACAGCGAGCGATGTCGCCCGCCCAGCGAGCGATGTCGCCCGCCCAGCGAGCGATGTCGCGCGCCCAGCGAGCGATGGCTCGCGCGCCAAGCGAGCGATGTCGCGCGCCCAGCGAGCGATGTCGCGCGCGCACTGCGTGCGATAGCCCGCGTGAGATGAGCGCTGGCGCGCGCAGCGAGCACCAATGCGTGCGGAGGCTTGCGATAGGGATGCAGCAGCTATGCGACGAGCGCATGGGCTGCGCGCACATGGCCAGCAATGGCTGTGTGCGTGCGGCCCATGGGCGTGCAACGCGTAGGGTGTTTGCGTTACGATTAGATCGTTCTGAATGTTTAATTTGAAAATTTCAGTTCACGTAATTTTAATTAATTTTAAAATTAATAATTTAAATTATTTTCTTGGATTTTAATTTTGAATATTATAATTATAATAAATGTTATTTATTCTAATTATTTTACTAAAATTAAAATCATGAATTAATTTAAATACGACTGAAATTAAATTAAACTTTTTGGATTCAATTATAAATTTATATGAGCTTTAAATTTTAATTAAATTTGTATGTTTCCGGTTAGACTAGAAATACATTTTTATGTTTAAAATTGGTAAAGCATATGAATTTATTGGTTTAAGTGGGAGCGCTTTTTAGTCATAAACTCTTGATTAGGTCTACAAATCCTTAAGGTTAAAACAACTTGATTAGAATTAATAAGGACTGAATAATTGGTAGATTATTGGTGCCCTTGATTAATTGCTGCAAATGTTTACGTGATGCATAATGTGTTTTACTAACCAGCTATGTGGGCCATTCATGATAATGAATGGATGAATGGTATATATTGTATATGTACTGTTTTGCAGGTTATGAAGTGACTAGTATGGCCCAAATAGGATAGAAAATATGGTCTGCGTACCATTAATTTGAATGTAATTGGTCTAAAGTACCAAAGTTATTTTTCAATTCAAATATGGTCTGCGAACCATCAAATAGTTGTAATTAGTTATAGCTTATCCTATTTGAAGAAAATGGTGCCTCCCACGGAGATTTTCAAGACGGACTTTGAAGTCAAAGCTTCAAGATGAAGTCGGGCCATACTAGATCACAAATATCTTATGCATGTTTTAAGTTATTTATTGCTTTAAATATGTCTTAAAATGCATGAGATCAAAAGCTTGATTATGTTGCATGATTAAGGATTTTAGTTCACTTAAAATCTAACCAACATAGTAAGAGCCTTAAGTTCCAAACTTAAAAATTGAGTTAAAAGGTGCCATGCCAAAATATACACTTGCTTGGATATCCTTTACATCAATCTAGTAATAGTTTTCGCTCAGCGAGGTGTTACTTATTGGTCCTAAAGGGGCAAGGTACACAAATAATTGTGAGTACATGTTAGTTTTGGTGAAACTCAACGATATAAGTAAGGAGTCCTTTTATGTCGTGGGAAATTCGATAGGTTTACCTAATAAGTTCTTAGACGTACCTATCAACCAAGAATAGTTTCTAGACTATTAGCAAAAGGCTTTTGCTTACCTAAGATGTTCTAGGATTAAGTCGACAAACTGTGCTTAGTTCTTCAATGATTTTAGGATCTTGGAATCATTTTATTCACACCTGCCGGAACACATAAATTGAATAAAATGCTTAATAAACATTGAATTATGCATGTATGCTAGAATTTAAGTTTATTAAGAGAAACTGTGAATGGTTATTTATTTGTTTATTCTTTTCAATTGTAGTTTTTAATATGGCAAACAACAATTCATTCAACATTCGATCAATTCTCGAAAAGGAGAAGTTGAACGGGAAAAACTTCCTTGACTGGCAAAGGAACTTGCAAATAGTTCTTATGCAGGAAGAAAAGGAGTATGTCCTAGATGAGGCGATGCCCGAAGCTGCAGGCGACGGGGTCACTCAGGCAGCCCTCAATCGTTGGATTGATGCCAACAAGGATGTGAAATGTCTAATGCTCGCCACCATGAGTGCGGATCTGCAGAAAACGTTCATCAACTCAGATGCTTTCACAATCATCAGTGAGTTGAAGAACATGTTCCAAGATCTGGCTCGAGTCGAAAGATTCGAGACTCATAGGCAAATTCTTGAGACCAAGCTTAAGAAAGGCGAGCCCGTAAGTCCACATGTTCTCAAAATGATTGGACTCATTGAGAATATGAGTCGGCTGGATCAGCAATTTTCTCAGGAAATGGCTATAGAAACCATCCTCCATTCTCTTCATAGCGGGTATGATCAGTTCAAACTGAACTACAGTATGAATAGTCTGGACAAAACGCTCACTGAGCTTCACGGTATGCTGAAGACCGCTGAAAAGACGCTCAAAAGTGATAAGCAGGATGTGCTTATGGTGCGTGGGGGCAAGTTCAAGAAATCTGGAAAGAAGAGGAATGCTAAGAAAGGTGGCAACAAAGCCAGCCCAACTAAGCAAACTGGCGCCAAATCTGTAAAGAGAAAGGTCAGTCAACCCACTTCTGAATCCGAATGCTTCTACTGCAAGAAGAAGGGGCATTGGAAGAGAGATTGCTTGAAGCTAAAGGAAGATCAGAAGAACGGAACAGTCGTTTCATCTTCAGGTATTTTCGTTATAGACTGTATACTTGCTAATTCAACTTCTTGGGTATTAGATACAGGTTGTGGCTCACACTTATGTTCCAATCCACAGGGACTAAGAAGAAGTAGAAAGTTAAGCAAGGGTGAAGTCGACCTACGAGTGGGAAATGGAGCACGGATTGCTGCATTAGCTGTAGGAACTTACTATTTGTCGTTGCCCTCCGGGCTAGTTTTGGAACTGGAAGAATGTTTCCATGTTCCAAGTCTTACTAAAAACATCATTTCAGTTTCTTGCTTAGATGCTAAGGGATTTTCCTTTATAATAAAAGACAATAGTTGTTCGTTTTATTTTAAAGAGATGTTTTATGGATCTGCTAGATTAGTCAATGGACTTTATTTATTAGATCACGACAAACAAGTATATAACATAAATACCAAAAAGGCCAAAAAGGATGATTCAGATCTCACCTATCTGTGGCATTGTCGATTAGGCCATATAAACTTGAAACGCTTAGAAAGACTTCAAAGGGAAGGAATTCTAGAACCATTTGACTTAGAGGATTATGTTAAATGCGAATCATGTTTACTTGGCAAAATGACGAAGCAACCTTTCTCTAAAGTTGGAGAAAGAGCAAATGAACTATTGGGTTTAATCCATACAGATGTATGTGGACCAATGAGTACAAATGCTAGAGGTGGTTTCAGCTACTTTATCACTTTCACTGATGACTTCAGTAGGTATGGTTATGTCTACCTAATGAAGCATAAGTCTGAATCCTTTGACAAATTCAAGGAATTTCAGAGTGAAGTAGAGAATCAATTAGGCAAGAAGATTAAGGCACTGCGGTCTGATAGAGGCGGTGAATATCTGAGCTATGAATTTGATGACCATCTGAAAGAATGTGGAATTCTATCAGAATTGACTCCTCCTGGAACACCACAATGGAACGGTGTGTCAGAACGGAGGAACAGAACCTTGCTAGACATGGTCAGGTCAATGATGGGTCAGGCCGAACTTCCATTAGAATTTTGGGGACATGCACTAAATACAGCTGCACTCACTATAAATAGAGCTCCGTCTAAAGCTGTCGAAAAGACTCCATAAGAATTATGGTTTGGAAAGCCTCCAAATGTGTCTTTTCTTAAGATTTGGGGATGTGAAGTATACGTCAAACGATTAATTTCAGACAAACTTCATCCAAAATCTGACAAATGTATCCTTGTGGGCTAACCAAAGGAAACAAAGGGGTATTACTTCTACAATACATCTGAGAACAAAGTGTTTGTTGCTCGAGATGGTGTCTTTTTGGAGAAAGATCACATTTCCAAAATGACAAGTGGGAGAAAAGTAGACCTCGAAGAAATTCGAGTCGAACAACAAACTCTAGAGAATGCTCAAGATGACATTCAGGATGAAACTCAGAGATCTTTAGAAGAATCTGGTGAGAATCATGGTCAATCTAGAAATGTTACCCCGCGTAGATCGCAAAGATATAGATCTCAACCGGAAAGGTACTTAGGTATTTTGACGAACGAGAGCTATGACGTTCTATTACTTGAAAGTGATGAACCTGCGACTTACAAGCAAGCTATGACGAGCCCTAGCTCCAAGCAATGGCAAGAAGCCATGCAATCTGAATTAGACTCCATGTCTGAAAACCAAGTATGGGATTTGGTCGATTTGCCAGATGGCTACCGAGCCATTGGAAGCAAATGGGTTTTCAAACTGAAAAAGGACAAGGATGGGAAACTTGAAGTTTTCAAAGCTAGATTGGTTGCAAAAGGTTACAGGCAAGTCCACGGTGTGGATTACGATGAAACCTTTTTTCACCAGTTGCAATGCTAAAGTCTATTCGAATAATGTTAGCAATCGCTGCATATTACGATTACGAAATATGGCAGATGGATGTCAAAACTGCTTTCTTAAACGGCGTTTTAACAGAAACTATGTTTATGACACAGCCTGAAGGTTTTGAGGATCCAAAGAATGCTAAAAAGGTATGCAAGCTAAAGAAGTCAATCTACGGATTGAAGCAGGCATCCAGGAGCTGGAATATACGTTTTGATGAAGCAGTCAGTGACTTTGGTTTCATCAAGAACGCGGACGAATCTTGTGTATACAAGAAGGTCAGTGGGAGCAAAATTGCTTTCCTAGTATTATATGTCGACGACATATTGCTTATCGGAAATGACATTCCTATGTTGAACTCTGTCAAGATTTGGCTTGGGAAATGTTTTTCGATGAAGGATCTAGGAGAAACACAGTACATATTGGGCATCAAGATTTACAGAGATAGATCTAAAAAGATGATTGGACTTAGTCAAAGCACTTATATCAATAAGGTGCTTGATAGGTTCAAGATGGCGGACTCCAAGCGAGGCTACCTACCCATGTCTCATGGAATGACTCTAAGCAAGACTCAGTGCCCAAAAACACTTGATGAGCGTAGACGAATGAATGGGATTCCATATGCATCATTGATTGGTTCAATAATGTATGCTATGATATGTACACGCCCGGATGTTGCGTACGCACTCAGTGCTACGAGCAGATACCAGTCAGACCCAGGAGAGGCGCATTGGACTGCTGCCAAGAACATTCTGAAGTACCTGAAAAGGCACAAAGATGACTTCCTGGTCTATGGTGGAGATGATGAATTAATTGTTAAAGGCTATACGGACGCAAGTTTCCAAACCGACAAAGATGATTTCAGATCACAGTCTGGGTTTGTCTTCTGCCTCAACGGAGGAGCAGTAAGCTGGAAAAGTGCTAAGCAAAGCACCATTGCGGATTCTACAACTGAAGCGGAGTACATTGCTGCACATGAAGTAGCAAAGGAAGCTATATGGCTAAGGAAGTTCATAGGAGAACTTGGTGTAGTCCCCTCCATTAAAGGACCAATAGCCCTGTATTGTGATAATAACGGAGCTATTGCACAGGCAAAAGAGCCTAGACACCACCAGAAAGTCAAGCATGTACTTCGTAGATTTCACCTTCTACGAGAGTTCGTTGAAAGAAAAGAAGTCGAGATAAGCAAAATTGGAACTGATGACAACATATCAGATCCATTAACTAAACCTCTGCCGCAGGCGAAGCACAACTCGCACACTGCAGCTATGGGAATCAAGCATATTGGAGAATGGCTTTGATGTCTCTGTTTAATGTTTTAAAGTTTTAGAGTTTAAATCTTTGTAAAACATTATTGGTTAATCATTCACAATAAATGAAAAGAATTCATTTTTCCATTTAATTTGTGGTTTATTAAATGATGAGTCCCTTCAATTTGACGATATATTCAAGATAGACTGTCAGGACCAGTCCTGTGACTAAGAAATGTCTATCAAGTGAACTTGAATGTCAAAGGTTGAAAATGGTCCCTAATCGGAGTTTTCTATAAAATTGGACGCATAGAAAACGTTAGACGATTAGAATGCAAGATGACTAGTAGTTCTGTTTCTTGAACTATGTGGACATGGCAATGTCATAATCATTTGCATAGATACTTACTTTGGGAAGACTAGTATCGGACGAGACCTATGAAACTTTACTGTAAGAGATGAAAGTCTGTCATAAGTAAATTTCATTAAATTATTAGACACTAAATCCTCAATACCTGAGTGATTTGAAGATTACTTGTTTGAGAACTGGTTGCTTTGACGTTGACCAACCGTCGCACCGTAAAAGGAGGCTATAAAGGCAACGCTCAGGTAATCACCTATCAAACGAAGTCTAATCTCAAGATCGCAAGATTGGGATTGTCCTCCCATAAATCGGGATGAGATGCTTAAAAGTTGTACAAGGCCACTCGGAGAGCTAGAAACTGTGAAATGCATAGCCGTGCTCGGATGAATCATAGGCTATGATTATCTGTTTATTTGATCAGTTGAACTCTGAAACCGAGGAACACCTCTGGACATAATAAGGATGACAACTCTTACCTTATGTTCAAGAGCAAGCATCGAGCGACAAAGGAATTAGGAAATGCACACTTGTCCCTAAGGACAAGTGGGAGACTGAAGGAAATAATGCCCTTGGTCCAAGTATGCATTCTATGTTAAGTCTAATAAATGCGGTTCAGTATTAATTAACAAGTTAATAATTCAGTGAGATCAAGTGAGCTGAATGCCTAGCTAGAGGCCGCTTCAGTTCAAGTGGAATTAATGATATTAATCCACAGCTTACTCTTGACTGAACCCGTAGGGTCACACAAATAGTACGTAAACGGATCAAGTATTTAATAGCATTAAATACTCCATCTATGAATATTCGGAACCGACGGATCTTGGTTTCAGTGGGAGCTAAGATCGTCACAGGCAAGGAATGAATACTCCGGAAACGATGATATTGCCGGAAACGGAAATATGGATCGTATCGGAAATATAAATATTATCCAAGTCGTAGATGTTGCCGGAAACGGAAACATGGTACGTGTCGGAAAATATTATCGGAAATGAATTCCGGAATCGGAAAATTTAATCGGAAGCGCATCGTACGAATAAGCATCGGACGAGGCCTGCCGGACGAGGCCCAGCACGAAGCCAGGCCATCGCCCAGCAAGCCAAGCGCGCCGCACAAACAGCCACGCCAGGCCCAGCGCAAGGCCAGGCCCAGCAGGCTGCGCGCAGCGCGCAGCGCGCACAGCGCGCACAGCACGCGCAGCGCGCAGCGCGCACAGCGCGCACAGCACGCGCAGCGCGCAGCGCGCAGCGCGCACAGCGCGCGCAGCGCGCAGCGCGCACAGCGCGCGCAGCGCGCAGCGCGCGCGGGCGCTGAGTGGGCTGCTGCTCGCGCGCACGCATGGGGCCCATCGTGGCTGCCGTGCGTGTGTGTGCAAGTGTTTGTGTTCGTGCACGTTTCCTAAAACATGCAGAGTTCGGTTAATGATTAAATTCCTAATTCTATTTGATAAATTAATTAAATTAGAGTTCTTGTAGGATTCTAGGTTTAATTAATTTGTATCTGAATAGGATTTCGATTCCCTTCCCATACCGCTATAAATATGAGGCTAGGGCTCACAATTTATAACACAAGTTTCAAAGTATTCAAAGTGAGTTTTTGAGAGAAAAATTCAGTCACACATTTGCCTATAAAGTGCCGAAAATAATAGTACCTTAAGGGCGATTCTAGTTGGTCAATCTTAAGGCGGATCCGGACGTGCTGTGGACTATCTACGGAGGGACGACACTTGGAGTCCTAAAGACTTGTTCTTGTTCGGTTCGGGCGCAGCTAGGGAAGGCACGCAACAAAGAGTATGCATCTAATCTATGCTAAATGATTATGTGTAAATAATATGTTTTCCTGGGTTTATGGTTTTTCCGCATGATTTATGAATTGTCATATGTATCATAACCTAACAGGAAGAGGGTAGAAGATGGCCCTGAAGCCTGTATGAAGATTAGGATTGATGTTCTTGATGGGGAATTTGATGTTAATGATGGAGATTATTTGAATCTAGAGGATTACACAACATATCCACAGACCAAGAAAGAACAGATTAAGGGCCACTACTAAAGACCAATGATCAGACTAGGGGTGAACACTGGTCCAGAACCGGAACGGACTAGACCTGACCAAAATCGAAATCGGGAAAACATGTCAACCGAAGATCGGACCGATAAATTTCGATCTTGGACCGCATTTTAAAAATTATCATTCGCGAAATCATCCGACATTATGTAAAAGCGCAACAGACTGTTCAATATATTTCTTGGCCCAACATTATTTTTAATATGTGTCGCTAGCAAAGCTCATCTAAAGGCTATTTTTCTAGTAGTGAATGTTAGGTCTGATGGTTGTCAAGTATAGCAATGATCCAACCATCCCTCTTACTTCGTTTGATTCACACTTTTTCCTTTAGGATCTTCATCTAATCTCATGGAAGTTCCCATGGGTGTGATTCACTTTAACAGATTCTAGCTCGTACTGTAGGGGAATACGGTTAAACATAATAACATGTGCGGAAACAATCCCCAAAGCCAGGAAGCATGTATAAAGCACAGATTAAACAGAATTACGTTAGAAGCGTGTTTTCCACAAATTGTCAACAAACACGAACTTAGAACTCCACTTGTCGTTCCTCTACTTGGTTCACCGACACGATCAGATCCGTCTTGATTATCGTAGCTTAGACAATCGATCAAGAGTTTTGCTTTTTGGGATGAACACACTTTGGAGGCACAGAGAGAATTAGGGTTCTCTATGACTCTAGGGTTAGTGTGAATGAATTGTGTTGTGTTGGAAAAAGGGTTAGAAGGTTATTAACATAACCTTACTAACAGACCAAGCCATAAGGCAAGGCCGGCCAGCAAGCCCGCGCAAGAGCACACGAGCACGCACAGCGAGCTGGGCCGTGGGTCGCGCTGCTGCTGCTGTGTCGTTGCCTTGGCCCGCGCGCACACACACGCAGCTGCTCGGCCATGGGCCAGCGCTGCTGTGTCGTGGCCTTGCTTTCGTGCCCAGCGCGCCCATGGGCCTTGAGTGCTTCGTACACTCGGCTCGTGGGCCGCTCTTCGTATTCGCAATTAATATATTTCCGATATATTATTTATCGTTTCGTATACGAAGAATCACCGTCGTACGACACGATTTATTCGTTTCGCCTAGCTTACGAATATTTGCGATACGATATACGATTCCAATTCAAGGTCGTATCGTATAATACGTTTTCCCACTAATTCCCGAAAAGCTATTAAATAAATTTCCGATTCATTTAATCCGGTGATCTGTTACGTGTCATTGGTGTGACCTTGTAGGTTCAGTCAAGAGTAAGTTGTGAGTTTTATATTCATTAGAACTCACTGATCGGAAGCATTGCTCCAGCTAGCTGTTCCGATCACTTGATCTCACTGAATTAATTGTTCGCAATTAATCTGAACCTTGGTATTAGACTTAATTCACCTTGGGTGAATGACATATTTTTTTCAGTCTCCCACTTGTCATTCAGACAAGTGTGCATTCACATTCCTTTGTCACTTAGTGTTACTTACCGAACATAAGGTAAGATCCAAGCCATCCTTATTAGGTCCAGAAGTGTTTCTCGGATTACAGAGCTCAACTGTTAAATTTTTGCAGAAGGTTAAGCCTTAACCATTCTGAGCACGGCCATGCATTTTACAGTATCTAACTCTCCGAGAGTCCTTGTTACACAACAAAACCATATCCTATCAACGATAGGAGGACAATCCATTCTTGCAATCTATGAACACTCACTTTGATTCATAGTATGCCCAATAACTGCTTTTATAGCCTCCTTTTACGGTGCGACGTTTAGCTAGTATCAAAGCGAACTAATTCTCAAACGAGCAGACATAATCGCTCATGTTCTAAGGAACAATTTCTAATCACCATTAATGAGAACTACCTATGACATGACTTTAATCTCTTAAAGCGTTCTCATGGTCAATCCGATACAAGATCCAATAAGTATCTATGCAAAAGATTCTGACATCCAGTCACTCTAGTTCAAGAAACAGAACTAAGTAATCTACTTGCAATCTAATCTTCATTAGTCATTGGTCGTCCACCTTTCAATGACCTGGATTAGGGATCCTTTTGTGACTTCAATATTCAAGTTCACTTATGGGTGTTTCTTTGTCAAAGAATCCATCTTGACATCCCATTTGAATGATTTGAATTACATGGACTTATCATTTAATACTAAACCACAATTAAATGAATATGAAATAATGAATTTCATAAATATGAAATGGTTAAACCAATTGTTTTAAACATAGATCTAACAGATGTTCTAAAACAATACTTAGAAAATCAAAGCCATTCTCCAACATGCTTGATTCCCATGGTTGCTACATGTGCGTTGTGTTTCGCTTGTGGCAACGGTTTAGTCAATGGATCCGCGACATTGTCGTCAGTTCCAACCTTGCAAATCTCGATTTCCTTTCTTTCAAAGATCTCTCGAAGTATATGAAATCGCCGCAGTACGTGCTTGGACTCCTGGTAGCTCCTAGGCTCCTTTGCCTGGGCAATGGCTCCGCTATTGTCACAATACAAAGCCACTGGTCCTTTAATGGAGGGGACAACCCCAAGTTCTTCGATGAACTTTCGAATCCAAACAGCTTCCTTTGCTGCTTCTGAGGCAGCAATGTATTCGACTTCAGTTGTAGAATCCGCAATAGTGCTTTGCTTAGCACTTTTCCAGCTTACTGCTCCGCCATTGAGGCAGAACATAAACCCAGACTGTGATCTGAAATCATCTCTGTTGATTTCAAAGCTTGCGTCCGTATAGCCCTTAACAATCAACTCATCTGTACCACCATAAACCAGAAACTGATCCTTAGTCCTTTTCAAGTACTTTAGGATGTTCTTGGCCGCAGTCCAATGCGCCTCACCTGGTTCTGACTAGTACCTGCTCGTTGCACTGAGTGCGAACGAAACATCCGGCCTTGTACAAATCATAGCATACATGATGGATCCAATAGCGAAGCGTATAGAATTCCACTCATCTTTCTACGCTCATCAGATGTTTTGGGACACTGATTCATGCTTAGATATGTGCCATGTGACATGGGTAGATGGCCTCTCTTGGCTTCCATCATATTGAACCTAGCTAGCACTTTGTCAATGTAAGTGCTTTGGCTTAGTCCAATCATCCTCTTAGATCTATCCCTATAGATCTTGATGCCCAATATGTACTGTGCCTCTCCTAAGTCCTTCATTGAGAAACACTTTCCAAGCCAAGTCTTTACAGACTCCAACATAAGAATGTCGTTTCCAATAAGCAGTATGTCATCAACATACAAGACTAGGAATGCAATTTTACTCCCACTGACCTTCTTGTATACACAAGATTCATCCTGATTCTTGATGAAGCCAAACTTATTGACTGCTTCATTAAATCGTTTATTCCAGCTCCTTGATGCCTGCTTTAGTCCGTAGATGGACTTCTTAAGCTTGCATACCTTTCCTTGGTTCTTTTGATCGACAAAACCCTCTGACTGTGTCATAAACACAGTCTCTTCAAGAACACCATTCAAGAAGGAAGTTTTGACATCCATTTGCCATATTTCATAGTCATGAAAAGCGGCAATCGCAAGGATTATCCGAATAGACTTAAGCATCGCGACTGGAGAAAAGGTTTCATCGTAGTCAACGCCGTGAACTTGCTTGTAATCTTTTGTTACCAATCTAGCCTTGTATATGTATACAATTCCATCTTTGTCTTTCTTCAACTTGAAGACCCATTTGCATCCGATAGGTGTGAACCCCGCCATCCGGCAAATCAACCAAATCCCAGACTTGATTTTCAGACATGGAGTCTATTTCAGATTGCATGGCCTCTAACCATTTAATGGAGCTTGGGCTCGTCATAGATTGCTTGTAAGTCATAGGTTCATCACTATCCAATATGAGAACGTCTAAGTTTTCAGTCAAGAGGACGCCTGTCCATCTGTCCGGCTGAAAAATAGTTCTACTTGACTTACGAGGGGCAACAACGTTTTGAGAAACTACTCCCACTTGCTCTTCTAAAGACCTTGGAGGTTCATCAACCTGAACTGCTTCTAAAGAGTCCTGAGTTCGTTGTTCGTCACGAATCTCTTCGAGGTCTATTATTCTCCAACTTGTCAATTTGGAAATATGATTTCTTTCCAAAAAGACACCGTCACGAGCAACG
Source organism: Spinacia oleracea (assembly GCF_020520425.1). Taxonomy (NCBI): domain Eukaryota; kingdom Viridiplantae; phylum Streptophyta; class Magnoliopsida; order Caryophyllales; family Amaranthaceae; genus Spinacia; species Spinacia oleracea. The sequence goes on from NC_079490.1 coordinate 16,657,753, forward strand.
AAAACCTTGTTGTCTGACTTGTTGTAGAAATAATACCCCAAAGTTTCTTTTGGATACCCAACAAAGAAACATTTGTCAGATTTTTGTTGTAGCTTGTCCGAAATTAATCTCTTGACATATGCTTCGCAACCCCAAATCTTCAGAAAAGACAACTTTGGAAGTTTCCCAGTCCATAATTCGTATGGAGTCTTTTCAACAGCTTTTGACGGAGCACGATTCAGTGTGAGTATTGCAGTTTGCAACGCATGTCCCCAGAACTATAAAGGAAGTTCTGCCTGACCTATTATTAACCTGACCATATCGAGTAAGGTCCTGTTTCTCCGTTCCGACACTCCATTCCATTGAGGTGTCCTTGGAGCAGTCAATTCAGAAAGAATACCGCATTCTTTTAGATGGTCATCAAACTCATGGCTAAGATATTCACCTCCTCGATCCGATCTTAGAGCTTTGATTTTCTTGCCATGTTGATTTTCTACTTCATTTTGAAATTCTCGGAATTTCTCAAACGATTCAGACTTGTGCTTCATTAAGTAAATATAGCCATCACTAGTGGAAAAAATACCTGTTGAGGGGGGCATTTTGGGCTTATTGAGGCGAACAAGGCCCGCTTCGACAGACGTGGCTTCAACAGCTCACATAGCTGTTGAGGCGGGCTTTGTTCGCCTCAACAGGTAGTCTGTTGTGGGGGGCTTTCAAAAGCCCGCCTCAACAGCCCAAAACCAAAGCGAAAAATAAGGACCTGTTGTGGGGGGCTTTACAAAAGCCCGCCTCAACAGACACCTCTGTTGAGGCTCACTTCTTAAATGCCCCCCTCAACAGACCTGTATTTTTGCGTCAATACCTGTATTTTTGCGCCAATACCACCACTAATATTCTGCTTTAATTTTCTTTGTTAGGTAATAGAAGAACCATAATACTCATAAAATAGACAATTGTAAACAATAAATACTTCATTCACATTAATATTGAAATAATATTGTTTAATGTAATTTTATAATATAAATTCACACAAAAATAATATTTGAATCTACAATTCGATTATTCTGCCTACGCTTCCCTTGACCATTACCAAAATTACTCTTCCTTGTAAATGAACAACCACTCAATTTTGCAAGTTGTCCAACCAGTTGGCCAACACCACCAAACGCAACAGAGACAAAGACACGATCTCCTTTCTTAGCACCTCCAATCTCGTACAACCCAACATAGGCTATCATGCGTGCCTAGCATACCTACATATGATACAAGCGAAAAAAATAAAACGACAATTATTTTTTAAACAAGACACTGGATTCATGAATTCATATTGGATTCATGAATAATTTTTTAAACAAGAGATCAGAAAGCTGTAGTTATAACTTAAAACCATCCCATTTTTAATTATTTACAGAATAACCCAACTTATTATACCACTTGATAAAACTGTCGCCTTTCTTTTCCTTCTCTCACCACCTCCCCTTAAGGTTGGATTTATATTTTCAATTTTTCCTAATTTTAATTGAAATATGATTTCCTCCTCACTATTACAACAACCTAAAAAAGTAAACCTAAATAACTGCACAAAAAGGAGCACTTAAGGCACTACATTACACGGTGAAAAGGAGGTGATTGTCTTAAAGGCTCTTGGCAAGGCGAATATCTAAGGAACATTTGAGGCATTTTAGGGCATTTGATGCTCATAGCAGACCTTTGTAAACACAAATTAGTGCAGTAAAGTATTAAAGTGCTAAAGTACAATATCAATCCTGCAACAGTAGGGAAAATAAGAACTGCATACATCTACCATATACATCTAAAAGCAGTTTTAAAACACAATCTCAGCATCAAGCTTAACCAACAAAACGATTTCTTTTTTTTTCCCAGCAATGGTTCATAGTTTCATACACACAGATGCCCCAATTCACAGAATATTAATTCTTAAAGCCATACACCAGCAATCCAGAAAGTGAACATACCTTGATGTCTGGATGAGTTAAAATATGGAGCTTTGTATGGAGCTTATGGCTGCTTGCCCTCCTGTTGCTGCAATGTACTGCTGTGTTTGCTGCATTTTGAACCACAAAATGTTACTAATCATACATGAGAATCCAAGATAAAGCAAGGTATGATATATGAATGGTAAAAATTTATCAGTTAAACAACAAAGTAATGCCCGAAGTTCACCAAAAATGGCAAAATGACAGTTCAGTTTTACTGAACTTTAAGAAAATATACATTGTAGTTGATGTTTGTTGCATGTGGAACCAAAAACCATTACTAATCATACATGAGAATCCAATATCAGAATATCTGGATGGTAAAAATTTCTCAGGAGAACACTGAAAGACGCTTAATAGGAAAAGAAATGGAAGAAGATCATCAAAATTACAGTTCTGTTTTACTGGAGTTCAAGCAGGTATATTTTGCAGTTGATGTTTTGGTGCATTCGGAGATGACAAATATTAAATTCTTTTCCTGCCCGTTCTCTATGTCTCAAGGGAGAAAATAGATCACAGATCAATAAGCATTAGATGTATTACAGAACACTTGATAAGCATCAGAAAACTACCTATTCCCAGTCTCTATCTCATACAAAAGTGAACAAAGTTAAAAATAATTAACAATAAGAAACTGAAATGAGGGAGAAGAAAAACAACCTTTACGACAGTTGCTTGAAATCAGGCCACGATTATGGTATTCTGTATATTTTGCTACTAGCTAGAAACAAGATTGAAACAAGATTGTAATCAGTAATCAAAACAAAAGTTTTAATACTAACATAAAATTAATAGAAAAATAGAAAATACCTTTTCTAGCATCTGTGATTTGTTATGATTTATAATTTATCAACATGTTTGATAGTTGACACTTGACAGAGCAGTAGTAACTATTAAGCTTATGGACAAGGGACTGACTGCAGATATTCAGTTCAGTCTGATCTCCACTAGAGTACTAGACAGCCATAACATATTTTCTATTAGCATAAACATGATCCTTAACAACAACTTGTTGTGCAGTTAGTAGGCTTAAATTGCTAGATGAATCATTAAGTAATAACCCAAGACACGAGCACTGAGCCAATGAGCAATGAGCAATGAGCCAATGATGATGATCGTTTGGCATCATAAGCTGCACCTTCCATATCCCTCTACACTTCCTAACTTAATTTTACAACCTTAAAATGTTTCACCTTTACCACCCTATATATTATATAATCTATTCTACATCTCATCTAACTACACTTGTATTGTTCCACAACAACTAAACCAATCAACCATCTAGTAAATCAACAAGGATTGCCAAAACAACCTCAAATAGACCCTCGTAACATTCAAATTCAACATTTTAGCAATTTAGACTTGACAAGTATTAACAATGAAATAATCAACTTGGTAATGAATTCAATGTAACTGCCGTTTCTTCTTGTAATGTGTAATGTAATGTACTCCGTAGTATTCAATTTCAAATCAATTAGAACAAAGCAGATTTTGATACTTTATACAATGACCTTAAAAACCACACAAAAGAATTAAACTTAGGAATATATTTGAAACTAAACAATTACATGACATCCAATACTAAGTATCATACCCTTCTTCTCTAGCTTTTCTTAATTGGCTCATCATCATCTTCAATATCCCAACTCAAATATTCATCATCATCTTCAGCAACACTCAACCTCTTTCGCAATTCTTCCTTGTTACTAGGACTACTTAGAATACAATGAAAAACTGACTAAAAAGTAAGAACGTTCAGGTTCAGAAATCAACAGCAATTCCTACCAACTAAAAACATGTTTTGCTAATCATGGAAGAGCAATATGCTTTTTTTCCCAACCTCATACCCACATATTCTACTCCGTACTGTCTTCTTCCCTATCTTCCGAACAAATTAATCATGCATCCAAACTCATCAATGAATTCAGATTACAAACCACCACCACCGCAACTAATTTGAGACAAAAAACCTAAAATAAAAAACCTAAATTCACCACAATTGTAAATCATTAATTGGAATTGATGAGAGTAATTCCAAGAAGAAGAAGAAGAAGATCTCTTTACCACCGCAAGATCAGAGCCACCAGCAAGCCATCACCTTGCTTGCGTCGCCTCATCCGACCACCCACGACCTACCTAAACCCGAGCCGCACCTCCACCACCGCCACCTCCCTTTAGAGAATAAAAAATCGTTAAAATCAACAAAAATAATCAAAAACCTAAATTATAAATCAAAAGAGTTAATAAAAAATAATATGAAAAATCAAAAACCTAAAAGAATTGAAGAATGCAGGAGAGATGGAGAGAGATGAAAGAGTTACCTCATTTGGAGAACGACGCCGTCTTCCTCGAGAATACGAAGTAGATGACGGTCGAATCGATATACCCTAGCTTGAGGAGGGAGACAAATCGACGAGTTTGAAGAGTCGAGGGAGAGAGGTCGCGGAGATACCCTAGCTTTGTAACTCTTCCATGGAAGGCGGAGGAAAAGCTTCCATGGAAGCCAACGACTGTGAGGAGAGCGAGAGGGAGCCCGATTTGTTGACGAAATAGCGGGTTTGAGGAGTTTTGAACCAGGAGAGAGGAGAGGAGAGAGGAGAGTGAAGAGAAGAGAGAGAAATGAAACAGATGAAATGAGGAGGTTTAAATGTTGCGAAGACCTGTTGAAGCGAACAAAAATAAGCCCGCCCCTTTAGACTAGTGTCTATTGAGGCGGGCAATCAAAAGCCCTCTTCAATAGTATCTATAGAAGCGAACACCACAAAAGCCCGCCCCAATCTGTTAGTAAAACATTTGACCCGCGTTGACTGAGTGGTTATTGAGGCTCACTTATGTATGCCCCCCTCAATAAGGGGGCTACAACAGGCATTTTTTCCACTAGTGCATATCTACTGAAGTCGTCCGTAAACGTTATGAAATAGCTGAACTCACCTCTAGCTTTCGTACTCATAGGCCCACATACGTCCGTATGTATTAGCCCTAGTAGTTCGCTTGCTCTTTCTCCCACTTTTGAGAAAGGTTGCTTTGTCATTTTGCCAAGTAAACAAGATTCGTATTGATCAATCTTCTCTAAGTTGAATGATTCTAGAATTCCTTTCCGTTGAAGTAATTCCATGCGCTTTGTGTTTATATGGCCTAATCGACAATGCCACAGAAATGTGAGATCTGAATCACCAGTTTTAGCCTTTTTGGTATTTATGTTATAAATGTGTTTGCTCGTATCTAGCACATAAAGACCGTTTTCTTGTTGTGCTGAACCATAAAACATTCCATTTAAAGAAAAAGAACAACTATTGTCTTTAAATTGAAAGCTAAAACCTTTAGAATCCAAAATTGAAACGGAAATGATGTTTCTGGTGATACTAGGAACGTAGTAACAGTTTTCTAGTTCCAAAACAAAACCACTTGGCAAAGAAATAAAATAAGATCCTACGGCTAATGCAGCAATCCGTGCTCCATTTCCCACGCGTAGATCCATCTCGCCTTTATCAAGCTTTCTACTTCTCCTTAGTCCCTGCGAATTGGAACATAAGTGTGAGCCACAACCAGTATCTAATACCCAAGAAGTAGAATTAGTAAGATTACAATGTATAACATATATACCTGAAGTAGAAGCAACGTTCACGTTCTTCTCATCTTCCTTTCTCTTCAAGCAATCCCTCTTCCAATGCCCCTTCTTCTTGCAGTAGAAGCATTCAGAGTCGGCAGGAGAACGAGTCACCCTCTTCTGTTTACCAGAACTGGTGCTGTTGGACTTGGATGAGGGCGCAACCTTTCCCTTATTCTTGCCTGATTTCTTGAAGTTCTTGCCCTTACGCACCATAAGAATATCGTGCTTGTTCTCTTGCTTGAGCGTCTTTTTAGCGGTTTTCAGCATACCGTGAAGCTCAGTAAGAGATTTCTCCATGCTGTACATGTTGTAATTCAACTTGAACTGATCATATCCATTATGAAGCGAATGGAGAAAGATGTCAATAGCCATTTCATTTGAGACGTCAGAATCTAGAGCTCTCATGTTCTCAAAGAGTCCAATCATTTTAAGAACATGTGGGCTAACTGGTTCTCCTTTCTTGAGCTTAGTCTCAAGGATCAACCTCTGAGTCTCGAATCTTTCGATTCTGGCTTGGTCCTGAAACATGTTCTTCAACTCCGAGATGATTTGGTAAGCATTCGAGTTAATGAACGTTTTCTGAAGTTCAGGACTCATGGATGCAAGCATCACACATTTGGCATCCCTGTTGGCCCGAATCCAACGATTAAGGGAAGCTTGAGTTACCTCCGGCCCAACCTCTTCCGGTAAATCTTCCTCAAGGACATATTCCTTTTCCTCATGCATAAGAACTATTTGTAAGTTCCTTTGCCAGACGAGGAAATTGTTGCCATTCAACTTCTCTTTGTCGAGAATTGAACGCAGGTTGAAAGTATTGTTATTGTTTGCGGCCATTTGATTACTACAATCGAAAAGAATTTGCAATAAATAACCATTCATAAACTTCAATAACTTTGAAATAAAAGCAAGCATGCAATCATTAAATCTATTAAAACATTTCATTCATGCAAAAGCAAAAACATGGTCCAAAATGAATGAAACGATTCCAAGACCCCAAAAGTCCTAAATCCTTAAGCAGCTTTAGCATGTCTTAAGTAGTTTAATATTTTAGGTAAGCAAAACCTATTGCTAGTAATCTCCAAATTACTCTTGGTTAATAAATTAATGCCATAATTTATCCCATTTCCACAACATAATGCCATTGTTGTTTGAGTTGAAACCACAATCAACGTGCTCCTTTAGGACGCCTTACCACCTAAGTCAACTAAAATAGCACCTCGCTTTAGCGTAGACCTACTACCTTAGATCCTAAGATTTTTGTAAGTGCTTGATTTGGAAGGCAATTTTTAAACTCAATATTACTTTGGACCTAGTTGTTTCTATGTTGGTTCGATTATTTAGTGAACTTAATCTAATCGAGTCATATGAAACAACCTATTCATGCAAAGCATACATACATTCATACATTCACGCATAATATATATATATATATATATATATATATATATATATATATATATATATATATATATATATATATATATATATATATATATATATATATATATATATATATATATATATATATATATATATATATATATATATATATAAAATTGCATAAATAAATGGTGATCTAGTATGACCCAAAACATCTTGTCTTGAAGCATCCAATCTTCATCACCTTCTTGTTAGCTTGGCATCGTCTTGAATCTTCGTTCAAATGCTAACTTAAAGTTCTAAACTTAGAAATACTTGAAAATAATAAATTACATCAAAATTTCCATGGTACGCAGACCATATTTAAAACTTTACATTCAAACATAGAACGGTACGCAGACCGTATTTAACTATCCTAAATGGCCATACTAGTCACTTGGAGTACCTGCATTACATAAAATATATATATTCTATGCATTCATCCATTCGTATGCTAAAACGAATGGCCCATGTAAATATGCAAGTATTTACGTGAATTAATTAAAAATTCACGTTCACATAAACGCGTCCTAAAAGATTAATCAATTTCCAAATTATTAATCCTTAGCCTTTATTCTAATTAAAATCGAATTTAATTAAAATAATGCGACCTACGAAAATAATTAAAAATAATTATTTCATTTCAATTTCATTTAGTGGCTCTCGCTCAAACCAATAATTATTCCGGATAATTAATTATGAAATATTAAATTAAAACTCGCGGCCCGGCCCAAGCAAATAAAATATTAAATTAAATATCCCGTTAGCCCAAATTAATGCAAACATGCGAAGCCCAACGAATTAAACAATCTTTCAACAAAAAGGTTCAAGTGCATAGTTGGGCTAGGCTTGCGCCCAGCCCATTGCCCTTGCGTGTGGCCTACGAGGCGCACGAGCAAGCTCGCACACCCCGCAGCCTAGCGCGCGCGCGTGCCCACAGCTCGTCGCTGCCCTGCGCGCTCGTCATCGTGCATCGCTGCGCTGGACGTCGCATGGCCTTGCGCCTTGCTTCGTCGCAACACCCGCAATCCAATGCTTGCCCTTTCCTCGCCCAGCGCGCACGAGGCACGCAGCACGCTTGCTGCTGCCCGTGTCGCTGCGGCTCGGCTCTCGTACAGCAGCCTGCATGGCTCGTCGAGCCATACGTCCACCACACATCGTGTCCGTGCCTTTGGTTCGTGCCTACGGACCAACTCAATTAAAAATAATTTAATTTCAAGAACTTGCATTAATATTATTTTTCAAAAAGTTACGATTTTTATTTTTGAAAAGCAACGATTTTTAACGATTTAATAAACTTCAACGACAATCCAATTTCGTAAAATATTAAATCAAAGGCTAACATTATTCAAATTTTTAAGAACGAACGAATCAACATTAAAAATTTGAACTTTTAAATAATAAAACCCAAAAATTTAAATCTTTCATTAACATTTAAATTTCAGATTTTAATAATTAGGTTTAAGTGCGATTAAAATTAACGAAACCATTCAAAATTTTAATCCAATAATTTTTAAAATTAGCCACTGACCCATGAAATTATATCCCCTTTCCCAAGTAACCGAATTATTAAACCAAAATTAATTAAAATTCAATTAGGGTTCCAAATTTTACGAATTGGGGAAAGGTAAAATTAGGATTTATACTTATCGGAAAAAACTGAAATGTTTACCATAGATCAAGAATATACCCAGAAACATTGTGTCAAAATTTCAAGCAATTCCGAGTAGTTTAGATCGACCTTTTAATTGAATTACTGTCCGACATTTTTAATTTTTATTAAAAAATTAACTAAAACGCCCAAAAAACGACACTTCGAGGCCTGTTTTTGCAATTCCGTTCACTTGAATTGATCTTAGAAATCGTTGTCAATCAGACTAGGGTTTTAAAAATCGAAAAAAAGAATCTTTTTGATTTCGGAACAGATTATTACGCAATTCATCCAATAATTTGTAAAAATTCCGAAAATTCAACAAAAAATTCCAAAATTTCGACAGATGCAAATACAAATAAATCATGATAAAACATGCTTTGAATACATAAGGCTCATGATACCACTATAGAGGAATACAGTTAAACATAATAACATGTGCGGAAACAATCCCCAAAGCCAGGAAGCATGTATAAAGCACAGATTAAGCAGACTTATGTTAGAAGCGTGTTTCCACAAATTGTCAATGAACACGAACTTAGAACTCCACTTGTCGTTCCTCTACTTGGTCCACCGACACGATCAGATCCGTCTTGATTATCGTAGCTTATACAATCGATCAAAAGTTTTGCGTTTTGGGATGAACACACTTTGGAGGCACAGAGAGAATTAGGGTTCTCTGTGACTCTAGGGTTAGCGTGAATGAATTGTGTTGTGTTGGAAAAAGGGTTAGAAGGTTATTAACATAACCTCACTAACCGACCAAGCCATAAGGCAAGGCCGGCCAGAAAGCCCGCACAAGAGCACACGAGCACACACAGCGAGCTGGGCCGTGGGCCGCGCTGCTGCTGCTGTGTCATTGCCTTGGCCCGCGCGCAAACACACGCAGCTGCTCGGCCATGGGCCAGCGCTGCTGTGTCGTGGCCTTGATTGCGTGCCCAGCGCGCCCATGGGCCTTGAGTGCTTCGTGCACTCGGCTCGTGGGCCGCTCTTCGTATTCGCAATTAATATATTTCCGATATATTATTTATCGTTTCGTATACGACGAATCACCGTCGTACGATAAGATTTTTTCGTTTCACCTAGCTTACGAATATTCGCGATACGATATACGATTCCGATGTAAGGTCGTATCATATAATACGTTTTCCAACTAATTCCCGAAAAGCTATTAAATGAATTTCCGATTCATTTAATCCGGTGATCTGTTACGTGTCATTGGTGTGACCTTGTAGGTTCAGTCAAGAGTAAGCTGTGAGTTTAATATTCATTAGAACTCACTGATCGGAAGCATTGCTCCAGCTAGCTGTTCCGATCATTTGATCTCACCGAATTAATTGTCGCAATTAATCTGAACCTTGGTATTAGACTTATTGCATCTTGGGTGAAGGACATATTTCCTTCACGTACTTCTTTAGGAGTTCCTTCCAATTTTTTTTGTTGGTGATTCATAATTCCTTGTTCAGATTGTTTGATTTGCAAACCAAGAAATAAATTGAGTTCCCCCATCATACTCATTTCAAACTCACTGCTCATTAGATTAGAAGATTCATGCACAAATTTTCATTAGTTGCACCAAACAGTATATAATAAACAAAAATTTGTACAACTAATAGATCAGTTCCTTTATATTTTTAAAATAGTTTTTTCTATTCTACCTCGTTTAAAATCATTTAGCAAAAGGAACTTTGATAATCTTTCGTACCACGATCTAGGAGCTTGCTTCTGAAGGAAATAATGCCCTTGGTCCAAGTATGCATTCAATGTTAAGTCTAATAAATGCGGTTCAGTATTAATTAACAAGTTAATAATTCAGTGAGATCAAGTGAGCTGAATGCCTAGCTAGAGGCCGCTTCAGTTCAAGTGGAATTAATGATATTAATCCACAGCTTACTCTTGACTGAACCCGTAGGGTCACACAAATTAATAGTACGTAAACGGATCAAGTATTTAATGGCATTAAATACTCCATCTATGGATATTCGGAATCGACGGATCTTGGTTCCAGTGGGAGCTGAGATCGTCAAAGGCAAGCAAATGAATACTCCGGAAACGATGATATTGCCGGAAACGGAAATATGGATCGTATCGGAAATATAAATATTATCCAAGTCGTAGATGTTGCCGGAAACGGAAACATGGTACGTATCGGAAAATATTATCGGAAATAGAAATATTGCCGGAATCGGAAATATTGCCGGAAACGGAAATATTGTCAGAATCGGAAATATTATCGGAATCGGAAAATAATTCCGGAAACGGAAGTATTAAATATTTGTTCGAAACGGAAATTAATTCCGAAATCGGAAATATTAAATATTGTTCGTATCGGAAATGAATTCCGGAATCGAGAATTTAATCGGAAGCGCATCGTACGAATTAGCCATTAAACGAGGCCTGCCAGACGAAGGCCCAGCACGAAGCCGGGCCATCGCCCAGCAAGCCAAGCGCAACAACCACACGCCAAGCATGTGACCAGGCCCAGCGCAAAAGCCAGGCCCAGCCGAAGCTTGGGCGCGCGCGCGGGGCTGCGACGAGTGGGCTGGCGCTGTGCGTGGGCCGCAAGGTCTGCGTGCGGTGCTAGCGTATTACTCGAAGTGTGTTACTCGAATCCTAAAGCGTATAGAATTCGTTTAATGATTAAATTCCTAATCCTAAAAGATAAATTAATTAAATAAGAGTTCCACTAGGATTCTAATTTAATTAATTCGTATCCTAGTAGGATTCCAATTCTCTTTCCATACCCCTATAAATATGTGGCCTGGGTTCACAATTTATAACGAGTTTTCAAGTATTCAAAGTGAGTTTTTGAGAGAAAAATTCAGTCACATACCTTGCCTAAAAGTGCCGAAATTATTAGTACCTTAAGGGCGATTCTAGTTGGTCAATCTTAAGGCGGATCCGGACGTGCTGTGGACTATCTACGGAGGGACGACACTTGGAGTCCTAAAGACTTGTTCTTGTTCGGTTCGGGCGCAGCTTGGGAAGACACGCAACAAAGAGTATGCTTCTAAACTATGCTATATGATTATGTGTAAATAATATGTATTCCTGGCTTAATGGTTGTTTCCGCATGATTTATGAATTGTCATATGTATCATAACCAAACAGCTTCAACCCATAAAGAGATTTGTCAAGCTTATATATGTAATTTGGAAATTCAGGATTTTCAAAATCGGAAGGTTATTCCACATAGACGTCCTCTTTTAGAAATCCATTTTAAAAGGCACATTTAACTTCAATTTGGTAAAAATTAAATCCCATAAAGGATGCAAAAGAAATTAATTAAAATTCTGATGGCTTCTAATCTAACAAAAGGAGCAAGAGTTCTTCAAAATCAATACCTTCATGTTGATTGTAGCCTTTGACAACCAACCTTTCCTTTTTCCTGACTATTGTTACATGTTCATCGAGCTTGTTCCAGAACACCCACTTCAGACCTATGACCTTCTAATTCTTTGGTTTGGGTTCGAAGTGCCGCACCTTGTTCCTCTTGAACTCATTTAATTCATCTTGCATGGAAGTTATCCAGTCTGTATCTTCCAGGACTTCAGTGATTCCCTGATTCAATTATTGAGAGAAACGCATGAAAAGCACAGAAGTTCCTTGGTTGTGACCTTGTCTTAGTTCTTCTTCTAAGGTCACTAATGATCAGCTCCATTATATTGGATGAGAACCCTGATGATTCCATGGCTTACGTTCGAACTGAGCCACATGAACCATTTCTTGTTCTGGTTCAGTTCCTTTTGTTTCCTCAGTTCTCAAAAACAACATGCCTAACCCTTTTAAGTTCAAGCCATTATGTAATATAGATATGTAGAATGTTATTGGAAAGATTTTATTTTTCATTTTTCCCTTCAACATTGAATAATTATTTGACGTTTTGATTCATGTCAAATGCATACTGGAATATTAGTTTTTCTATGAGTTTTGCCTCAAAAACATCACCCCACAATTATATAGTCAAGTCAATTTACAAATAAACGGGTTAAATTCAGGTCAACACATTTATAGTCAGATTGAGAATCTCAACCCGTTTAAGTAAAGAGGCCGGGTTGGGTTGGGAAAATCACAAAACGTTTATAAACACTACTACAAACCCTGCCCTTCTTCGACGCTTTTTGAACAAATTTGAGTCGAGAATTTTCTCGACGCTTTTCTCTGTCGATACTGTGGACGCTTTTTAGTGTCTTCATTTTATTCTCGACGCCCTCGATATTCTTGACTATTTTAGGCGTCCATATATATGTTTTTTACGTCGACACTATCCATTTTCCCGCCTCGTGAAACATTTACCTATTTAATATTCTCGACGCTTAAAAGCGTCCAGAAATTTTTGTTGGCAAAAATTTAAATCTATCTTAGCCCTCTATCACAACATCAAAAGGCGTTCAAATTTATTTTGTATGTTTTTTTTCACCTATATATTTATATATAATATAATAAATTAACTTTATTCATCTTAAAATTAAAATTAAAATAACCAGAACAATGAAACCTGAATTTTTCATAATTGGTCTTCGATTAACGTAACATTAAAAATAGTTACAAAAATCTAGAAGTATGTAGTACGTTAAATCCTTAGTACATGATAATGTTACTAATATGTTACTAAATAGTCCAAAACATAACAAAAACACAAATCGTATCTACTAAACCGAAGAACTAAATCCTAGGAAAACTAGGATCTAATGGTGGTAGTAGCTTATAAGCGCAAGTATCATGGCCTTCATTCTCATGTCGCTCCTTGTCACGTTGAACGATCTTCAAACAAAAAACAAAATGAAATAAACATGAGTTGGAAATACGAATCACCCGTCAGCGGAAATCAACCAAAACAACAATGAAACAATAAATGCTAACTCTAATAAAAGACGAGGTTGATTCCCTTGTTATGATCTTATCAACTTACCAACTTCATAGTTCATACAGATGATAAAAAAAAACCAGATAAGCCCTGCAAATACATTATATAAACCTATTGTTTCAAATCCGAATGGTTGAATCTCCCTTGTATAAAGAAAACCCTGATCAAGCTATCATAAACATTTACTCATTTCTACACAAATCATGAAATACCAGAAGATTTTATGTACTGACAACATAAAATTACAACATTCATAAACTCGCATTTTCATCGCTTGACTGGTGTAGAGTCAGAGTCAAAATCAGTATCAGCTATACCAGTTTCATTCTTTCCTAGCTTATGACTTATATAACAACACTACAATAACAGCTATACCAGGGTATCCAGTCCCAAGAGCCAATAGTTTACATTTCTTTGACTCTTAGATGATAAAGCTAAATTAAAAATAAACTTAACAAAAGTTATCAACAACATGGGTATCAGGACAATGATAGACTTGGATATTTGCATTGAGATAAGGTGTAGTTCGAAGAAGAGTGGAGGCCTAGGCGTCAGGAACCTGAACATGGACTAGATATTGGGAGATATTCACTAGACACAATCAGGGTGATACTTGATAGTTGAAAGTGAGACGCACTGGCTAGTTGGGAGGGGTCATTAGCCTATCAATGCCTACTAACCATAGTTTGTGTTGCAACAGTGTTTGAAGACTTTATGGGTGGGCTGAAATCACCTAGACATAAGACGAGATCAACAAGGCTGACAAACTTTGGAGGTGTGTTTTCTTTGTTTTCTTACTAGTAACTGACCAAAACTAACATGTTCAGTATCTACTAAATATGACTTAGGTTAAGAACAAAGTAACAAAGAAAAAACACCATTTACACAATAAACATGTTAGCTAAAAGCTAAAGTAAGGAGTAGCATAAAGCTCAAGTTTCTAAATAAGGCGTGGGTCGTGTGGCTCATAAGTATTTTAGTTTCATAAAATGTACATGATTCTTATAGATGTATAAGAAGTTTAGTGGGAGTACATAAAAATTAATTGGTCCTATATGCATCACACACATATCTCTCTATTGTGAAATAACATTCAAATGCTAATGACTTAGATTTGAAATTATTCATCAATGATGGACCAAGGCGAAGCTTAGTACATACTGGGCATTAAGATCTATTTACAAAAGGATCTTATAATATTGTTTTGGATTAATTAATAACATTTACTAAATCAAACACGAAAGACTCCATTGGAGATATTCGACCCATATGAATAAATCTAAGTAAAGAATGTTTGAACTATGTATAAGCATTTACTAAGTTAAACATCAAAGAGTCTAAATGAGATTCTTAACCTATATTATATGTCAAAGAATTTAGCTAGATTTAGTATCTACTGAAACTAGATGAGCTAATATAACATGAATAGAATTCAATTGGGAATTATTCTGCAAAAGAATTTATCATGTATGATATAATATGAGGTTCGCCAAAAATGTATCGTATGGGTTTAGGCATGACGAATATATACCAATCTTTATTGATCTAAGTGAAGATCAACTAGATTGAGATCAAGGAAAACTAATTGTACTTGAAAAAGTACATAAGATTAGTTCTTGATTCAAGGAAATAAATATATGCTAAATATTGATTCTACATGCATAAACACTGACAAAGGATCAAGAAAGATTCCTTTAGAGTTAACCATTGGCAAGGACGAGCTATAGAGCATCGTGTTTTGAAATGGCAACATGGATTAAAGACCATGAGTTGTTGCGTGGGAAATTAAATTTTAATTTCTATGTTCTAGGATATAGCTGGGAAGTCTTCCACATATCCGTGAACTTCTTGGATAAGTAAATCCAAACAAAGCATCACTAGCAACCTAAACAGTTGAAGTAAAAGTAATCATTGCCTAAGAAGCAATGACACAGAGTTGTTTATGTTAAAGAGTTCTTCACTGAACTTGGGTAGATCACACGTCTGCTGGCTTGATGGTTCTTCATTGCGAAATATGTAGAACCACTCTTGAAGCAAGAAAGACTAGATCACAAAAATAAACATACTCAAAAGATCTGATCATCCTATCTCGAAAGGCATTCGATGAAAAGGACATTAATATTGGCAAAACATGATAGCTAAACCTATGCAAAAAGTGAAATACAACACTCACATTGTGGCACTGGAAATCAAGCATAGTTTTGAATTCCATTACTTGTTTTAAATATGGGTTTGAGGCCTATGGTTGTAAAACATTAGGGTTAAACATATATCATATATGAAATGTATTTTCATATTCCATTTAATCTTGGTTTAGTATTAAATGATGAGTCCTTTCAAATTTGACAATATATTAAAGATAAACTGTCAGGACCAGTCTTGTGACTAAGAAATGTCTATCACGTGAACTTGAATGTCAAAAGTTGAAAAAGGTCCCTGGTCGGAGTTTTCTATAAAGGTGGACGCATAGAAAACGCTAGACGACTAGAATGCAAGATGACTAGTAGTTCTGTTTCTTGAACTATGTGGACATGGCAATGTCGCAATCATTTGCATAGATACTTACTTTGAGAAGACTAGTATCGGACAGACCTATGAAACTTTACTGTAAGAGATCAAAATCTTTCATAAGTAAATTTCATTACATTATTAGACACTAATCCTCAATACCTGAGTGATTTGATATTACTTGTTTGAGAACTGGTTACTTTGACGTTGTCAATCGTCGCACCGTAAAAGGAGACTATAACGGCAACGCTCAGGTAATCACCTATCAAACGAATTCTAACCTTAAGATCACAAGATTGGGATTGTCCTCCCATAAATCGGGATGAGATGCTGAAAGTTGTACAAGGCCACTCGTAGAGCTAGAAACTGAAAAATGCATGGTCGTGCTCAGATGAATCATAGGCTATGATTATTTGTTTATTTGATCAGTTGAACTCTGAAACCGAGAAATACCTCTGGACATAATAAGGATGACTACTCTTACCTTATGTTCATAAGCAAGCATCAAGCGACAAAGGAATTAGGCAATGCACACTTGTCCCTAAGGACAAGTGGGAGACTGAAGGAAATAATTCCCTTGGTCCAAGTATGCATTCAATGCTAAGTCTAATAAATGCGGTTCAGTATTAATTAATTATGGAAGTTAATAATTCAATGAGATCAAGTGAGCTGTATGCTTAGTTAGAGGCCGCTTCGGTTCGAGTGGAATTAATAATATTAATCCACGGGTTACTCTTGACTGAACCCGTAGGGTCACACAAATAGTACGTGAACGGATCAAGTATTTAAGTGAATTAAATACTCTATTTATGAACATTCGGATACGACGGATCTCGGCTCCAGTGGGAGATGGAATCGTCAAAAGACAAAATATGAATACTCCAGAAATGATGATATTGCCGGAAACGGAAATATGGATCGTAACGGAAATATAAATATTATCCAAGTGGTAGATGTTGCCGGAAATGGAAACATGGTACGTATCGGAAAATATTATCGGAAATGGAAATATTACCGGAATCGGAAATATTGCCGGAAACGGAAATATTGTCAGAATCGGAAATATTATCGAAATCGGAAAATAATTCCGGAAACGGAAATAAATTCCGCAATCGGAAATATTAAATATTTGTTCGAATCGGAAATAAATTCCGGAATTGGAAATGTTAAATATTGTTCGAATCGGAAATAAATTCCGGAATCGGAAATATTAAATATTGTTCGAATTCAAAATGAATTCCGTAATCGGAAAACGAATCGGAAGCATGACGTACGAAACGAACGACGGACGAGCTTGCTAGACGCAAGGCCCAGCATGAAGCCAGGCGTAGCGCCCAGCGAAGCCCGTGCGCGCGAGCCAGCAGGAAGGCAGCAAGCAGCGCCCAACATCATGGGCCGCGTGCTGCTAGCGCCTTGGGCCGAGCCGAGCACCAGCGCCCCTCGTGGGCTACGTGGCTGCGTGGTTGCGAGGCTTCGTACGACCAAAGCCTTGGTCGTTTAGGATTGCTTGCTTAAACTCGTTTTCCTAATTCTACTCAAATTGAATGTTTTGTTAAATCTGAAACACTTAGGTGTTTGATTAAACATTAAATTCTAATGATTTAATTTAACTAGAATCCTAATGGATTTAGTCATTGGAATCCTAGTAGAATTCTAATTCCGTTATTTCCACCCTATAAATACGTGGTTCATAATCACAATTTATATGACAATTCAATAAGTATTCACATAGATTAAGTTCAAGTGAGAATTTAATAATTTGCCTAAATTATTAATTAAGCTTTCCGAATAAACATAATACTTTAGACAATATTCTAGTTGGTTGAATCTAAGGCGGATCCGAACATGATGTGGACTATCTACGGAGGGGCGACATTTGGAGTCCTAAAACTTGTTCTTGTTCGGTTCGGGAGCAACTAGGGAAGGCACGCATCACATTGTATGTATCCTAATTATGCTAATTGACTATGTCGCAATTAATTTGGATTCCTGGCTTTATGGTTTTCCGGCATGAAATATATTGTTTATATTTGTCATAACCTAACAAATGCATACCGCATACATGCACTCATTGATAAGAAAATCTTACAGTTCATACACATTTGTAACATCTGGCTCTTGCATCAAATGATCATATGGTAGTACCTGAAAAAAGTGTAGAAATTTAAGAAACATAAAATACAAAACATTAATAAATCTGTGAAGGAAGCACATAATCATAAAGCAATTATTTATTGCTTGTATCAACAGAACTACAAAAAAGAAAGGCTTGTAAATATTGTTTGGATCATGACTATATAACAGAAACCCAGGTCCTATAAGGAAATGTTACCATAAGTGTTAGTTTGTTACTATAGTTTTCTGAACCAGTAATAGGACACATTGAGAAAAATAAAGTGCAAGGAACATCTAGTATTCATACATTTAAAGTTTCAACTCTCACCAGTCTTGATGATTACTTAAGATGAACCCTATGTAAAATGTATATATTACTCAAGAACATCTATAACATACACAAGGAAGACTGCTACCCATGTGAACAGGAAGATTGGAGCTGACATAGTGATTTAAATGGATCGACCTGATTCCTACCCAATGCAACCCATTGCCAGCTCCCTTCTCAATGCCTCACATCATTGAGTGAGACAATATAGGCCACACTTCCCCATTCCCTTCCAGAGAGGAGAGCTACAGGAGAACGTTGTTAAAATCCCCGTCCTCTTTGAGACGTAATGGTGTTAATGTGTTATCAATCGTCTGTTTTTTCCTTTACTGAAGTCTCCATACAACCTATATTACTCCCTCCGTTTTTATATATATATATATATATATATATATATATATATATATATATATATATATATATATATATATATATATATATATTCTCATTTACGGCAGATACTTGTTTCGAGGAATAATAATAGGGGTAAAAAAGAGATGGAAAAAGTAAGAGAGATGTAATAAGTTAATGGGTAACAATAAATAAAGTAAGGGATGATAAAATGTGTAATTACTCCATAATATGGAGAAAAGAGATAAGATGAAAAATAAATAATTGTAAAAAATAGAACAAAGTAGAGGTGGAAAAATAATAATTGAAAATTGGATACAAGGAAAAGGAAAAACAAGAAAAAGAGGTACTATGCCAATTGTCACTTTGTCAACTCTAAGAGGTAATCAACCAATAAGATGTGTGAACAAGTGCCGGTTTTCCAAATCCTACCACGCAGATTACCCAATTTCACTTTCAAGTGACCCGGATGCCATGTCACTGAGTCCGCCGCCACTGTCCCACAGTAGCCACCATTTTTCAAACTTCGTCAACGTCAACTACGAAGAAATTTGATTTTTTATTATCATTTTCCTGAATTAAATCACTCGCTAAAAACTGCTTACAATTACATTGGTGAATTCAGCTGGTTAAATTTATTCTGTTTAACCAACTAATTTTAAATTTTACCTGAAATCTACATTTCCATGACATTTCAAGTCATCAAGTGCTCCCCTGATCTGTTTCTACCATATAAGCATTGTTGAAGCTCAGCTTCTTACTTCTTTTTTCTTACTTTCTCTTTCTACAGAAATTCTTGTTTTTTTTTTTTTGTAATTTCAGTTTTGAGTACTAGGAATCCATGGATTCTGGAAGATTCTCTGCTGATCAACAATCCAATGAGCAAGTTAAGCCTCCAGAGTAAGAAATTTCATCTGGGTTTACTTTAGCTTTGTCCTTAAATTTAATTGCAACTCTTAATTGTCAATTAATTGTGTATTTATGAGTTGATTAGCAATTATCATCATCTAATGAGAGTATAATCATTCTTAGGCCATGTTGGTGTAGAGGTGTTAGCAATTTAGGGGAAATGAACTGGCTGCAAGATTTCATGCTTCACCAGCTTAAACCTTCAATTGGGGAAGAGGTAATCTGAGCATTTTTGTTTTTAATTGGATTTTTGTACAATTTGTAATTTCCCTTTTTGCAATTTTCTGCTTCAGTTCTCACACATGCTTCAACCAAGATCCTTTTCAAGAATACCATTTTTGTTTCTTGGATTTTTCGACCAAAAAAACACTAAAACAAAATGTTGTTTAGAGTGATAGAAACAATATTGTTCACATATTGGGCTTTTGTTTGATGTAATCAGGTTGAAAAGGTTTTGGATCGAAAACTCGCACCGATATTTTCCCTATTGCAAGATTTGCAACAATATGTCCTATTTCCTCCTAATCTGAGGTATAGCTTGGTTGTCTATGATTTCTTATTATACTTATATAATGTCTTGATATATGCATATTTGGAAACATCTAATTGAATATCTTTTCCTTACTGATTGACTAAAAGTAGAGTTGATATCTTACCTCTTTTGGTTTGTAACTTTGTACTTTGGGCTATTATTAGTTGTGCAGCTTAACTCTCAAATCTTACATTTTGTGGGAAGATTAAAGATTTCTAAACTATAACTAGTAATCCTTTCAAAAAAAAATTATAACTAGTAATCCTTACTGCCAAAAAAAAAAAACTAGTAATCCTAAACCCTCTTAAAAGCAATAATTCCTCTTTGGAAATTTGAATGGACAACCTTGCCCCTACAATCCTTCTTTGAAAAAATCAAAATTCTCTTTAAAATTAGTGTGTATTGTTGCCCTTTACACACTTCAATTACAAATTACCCCTGTTTAGACACCTCCCTTGCCACTAGGGATGGCAACAGGTTGGCCTCGGGATTGGACCTAACAAGATCCGCATCCAAACCGATTAATAAACATACCCTATATTAGAGTCCGAGTCTAACTCAGATTTCCTAGCCTTCAATTCAGAATCCATCGGACTTTCAAACCTCCGAACTAGCGGACGTACGAAACTGTATGACTATTGCAATAATAATAACTAGTTTTTTATGCACACGATGCGTGAGTGAATTTTAGAATGTGTGTATGTTGACATTAAGAAATTAAAAATTATTAACGTACAATGACTACTTTTTTCTTCTTCAGATTGTATCTTAATAAATGATTTAATATCAATTCAAATATTTCATCACAAATGGCTGATTGAAAAATTAAGGAAATGTTAAAAAGATAGAGCAATCCAATGTGTAACTTTTATCGTCGAAAATGATAAATCTCAATAACACAATTTATGTTTTTATTTTCTTAATTTGTGCATGGATTTGGAAGAAAAGTATATATGTACTCACGTGTATTGGCTCGACTTCAAGAGAAATGGTGGTGGAGTTTTTGGGATAAACACGTGTGTTTGATTTACTCTTTTTTCTTAGAATTATTTAGACTCCTATTACTTTTACAGTAATCGAATGGAAAAAGTGATTTGAATAACTTTAGTTTTCAGTATATAGAATAGAGATTTTGGAAATTATAATTAATTTGTAATGTTATTTGATTTTTTTTATATTCTTTTGACAAGAAAATGAGATATTACGGTGTTGATTTCCATAATTTTTTTACTTAATTGCTTTTATGTTTGTTGGAGAAATTATTTAATTCCACGTTGACTTTTTGTTATCAAATTGACAATTGGGAAGATTCAATATTTGTGTGCATGGTATTATTTGGTTTTCCTAATTTGCTAATTTGCATTAAATAATAAACTTATAATTATTAAAATGGAAAATTTGTAATTATTAATCCAACCTTTGCCCGATATTCTTTAATTAAGAGCCTACCTATGCGATATTTCTAAATAAACCAACCTTTATAACTCAACTACTATTATTAAGCCTAACAAGTTACTAACCTGCTATAGGCGGTATTCACCCTTACGTGGCATATAACAATCATAATTTTTTTTAATTTTTTTCCCCCTTATTTTCTTTATTTGTTATTTTAATTTTCGTTCCTCTCTCCTCTGCGATTTTCTGCTTCATCTCTGCACTCCTCTCCATTATTTATCTTCTACCTCTTCTCCACCATTGTCGGTCCCTCATACGGTCATACCTCTCTATTTGAAGTTCATCAAAAATAATCAGCAATTGCTATGGCTGGGGTAAAGCAATTGCCTGTTGGATCTGGATCTTCTTCAAATTCAAGATTTTTTTCTTTCTAAAGTTTCAACAAGACCACAATAACCAACATCCCACAACATAAAAAAAACTATATTATTGCAATAGCTCGGGTTTTTACGAACTGACCATCAAGGAAGCCCAAAATTCAAATTTTACCAAAAAAGGAACAAAAACTCTAAGGTTCGTAAGTTCACCTTCAATTGTATGATTTTGGAGACGAAATTTGAATGCGCGTGGATGAAATCATCTATTTCCACAAGAAAATCGCTGATGATGGCATGAACCAGTACAATTGTGGTTGAAGCAGCAGTAATGGAGGAGAGAGGAATTGAAACACGGTACAGAGAAGAGAAGGGTTAAGGTTTTTTTGAAAAAAAAATGAAATCCTTGTTTAGGTGGCAAATGATGATGACGTGTCCAATATTTTAGGAGGGAAACCAACTTTAGGTTATCAACGTTTTTAACGTTGACTTTGTAGCAGGTAACCGGTCATCTAGGCTTAATAATAGCAGTTGGGTCATAAAGTTTGGATTATTTAGAAATATCGCATAGGTAGGCTTAATTAAAGAACATCGGGCAAAGGTTGGATTAAGGGTGCGTTCTGTTCAACTTATTTGATCTGAACTTATCTGAACTTATGTGATCTTATCTGAACTTATCTGATCTGAACTTATCTGAACTTATTGAAACTTATCTGAACTTATTGGAACTTATTGAAACTTATTGGAACTTATCTGAACTTATCTGAACTTATTGGACCTGAAACTTATTTTTTTAAGGTGAACAGAACGCACCCTAATAATTACAAATTTTCCTTGACTTTGTAGCAGGTAACCGGTCATCCAGGCTTTATAATAGTAGTTGGGTCATAAAGGTTGGATTATTTAGAAATATCGCATAGGTAGGTTTAATTAAAGAAAACCGGGCAAAGGTTGGATTAATAATTACAAATTTTCCTATTAAAATAATAAGCTTCTAAATAGTGAATTAAATTAATTGTGAATTTGCCGAGAGTATTTTAGTCTGTTCCATAGGGGACACCATGATACCATTTACGGAAATGATCTCAGGAGTTCCTTGTAGAATAGAGATTTATACATTTAAAAGAAAAAAAAATTACCCCCTTGAAAAACCGCGCGTCACAAAAGAAACACTAGTAACATGGAAAGGTGCAACAACCCAAAACCAGAACCCTGTGTGCTTAAATCTGGATTTTGGATTGGGGTCATTGTAGGGAGGCGTAGATTCGTAGAATAGCTAGTATGGAGTAAGGTTGGTACAAGAATTTTGTATCATGGTCATGATTTTTGTTAGAATGAACCTAAGGTTTTGTTTATGCCTACAACTCTATGTATACCTTGGTTAGCTAGTATGGAATAAGCTTAGTACAAGAATGTACTACTACTACTGTATTTAACAGTTAAACACTTGTTGCAGCTCATTGCCTCATCAGGCAGAGCCATCTGCATCAAGGATATTGCAATTGAAATTTAAGGGTGATGTTCCTGATACACTCTTAACCATGACCAAAATAAAAGATCATGAGGGTGCATCACTTGAAGTCGAGTTACTTGATGAATCTGGGAACAGAGTAGAAGATGGCCCTGAATCCTGTATGAAGATTAGGATTGATGTTCTTGATGGTGACTTTGATGTTGAGAAAAAAGAGGATGATTACACTAAAAATATAGCCAAACCAAGGAACACTAAAGGAGCACTTTTGAAGGAGAAATGTGAGATTGCAATGAGTGGAGGTGTTGTTTGTGTTAGCCACTTTTCTTTTACTGATAACTCCGCATCAATGAGAAACAAAACATTTAAACTAGGGGCTACTGTAATCAAAGGTCTCCCCCCTGGAGTGATTGTAAAGGCAGCAGTAAGCGGAGAAATTAGGGTGAAAGAACGCCGTCTAAAAAGTAAGTGTTTCTGATTGTCATTTCCTTCATTTATAGCTGATTGCCTGATTTTTGACTAATTTCTTTCATCCAGGAGAAAGAAAGCATAAAACTCCATCTGCAGAGGATGAGTTATGGCGTTTGGTTAACATAAGAAAAAATGGTCCAGTACATGAAAGAGCACTTAAAGCAGGAATTTGTACTGTACAGGATTTCCTAAAACGCTATCACACTAATCCAAAAGAATTGCAACTTGTAAGGACCGACCATGGACTAGTCTCGTTTTCCTTTTGTTCAACATGCTTATGCAATCTTTTTCGCTTTGTATACTTTCTCCAGAATATTGCATTTACTCCTGCTCTTCTCTGTGAAAATCAGATTCTTGATGTTCCTGAAGCAAATTGGAATGAAATTGTCAAAAATGCTGAAGCATGTAAGTTAACCAACGAGTGTTACAGATACTATGATGTTGCATCAGGGGATGATCTTCAGTTAGATTGTGCCTTCAACATTGTAAGCGTTACTTTCAAGGGCCAAATCAATCAGCCATACGAGGACCTTTCTGATTATCAGAAGGTAGATGGTGTTTTCAATCTCTATATTCTAATACTCGAATCTGTGTATTCATGAATAAGGACTAGCTGATGCCTGATGGTGGCTTTCTTTGTTTCTTTTGCAGGAACTAGCTGATGAATTAAGGCGTACTGCATATGAGAAACGGAATGATCTTGCAAAAACCAATGCCCCCTGGCACCCCGCCAATCATTCTATTGTTCAAAGACAAGAACCACCACCGCCACCACAACCACAACCCCCCAGTGGAGAGCTTGCAAAAACTAATGCCCCTACTAATCAGATTTATGGTAAAGAACAAGAACAACCACTTCCTTGTGGAAATTCTAATATAGGTGGACCCTTCTATACTCAGGATGCAGGCAGTCTTTTATCTTACCAAATGACCAGTATTCCACCAACAAATATTTGTCATTATGCCACAGCAGAAAATCAAACCTATCAAGGTATGAATAGATGATCATTAATAAGGTTGATAGATTTTGTGATATTGTTGGATAAATTTGAAATGTTTTTGAGAATGAAACAAAGCATGTGGTACTTCTGTTATTACATTGTATGACTAGTCTTAAAAACATGGTAAAATATGTTTATGCACATTTCTTATTTCTTACTGTTTCTGGGTCTGGCCTTATTCATACAGTTAAACTGGTGGATCATCCGTATTTGCCAACTCCTATATCGGATCCTTTCACAGTTGGAGATGGCTTGCAACTAGAAGCATCATCAGAAGATTCAAATTGGGATATGGAACAACTTTTCAGAGACTTGATGAGAAGCTCTCCACGGCTAGAGGAGAGGGGAAATGTTACCAGTAAGCTAATAGCCGCATGTTACGTGACTAAAGCTGCAGCTCTGTTCATGATTTCAGTTCAGCAAGATGCAAGTGTCCCTGCTAAAAAGCGAAAGCTTCAATGACACCATAAAATTTTCAGGCTTGTTGTATGCATTATATTAATGTCTCGCTTGTATAATCATCTTCAAATCTCTTTGCTTAGCATATGTTTTCTGTTTAAACCTCGAATATTTCTCTTTATTTTAAAGCTCCAATGAGATTGGGCAGCATTATGTATAACAAAACCTTGTTGGTGTTCTTTGTTGTATAAATTCAATATTATGTTTTCTACAACGGATGCGATGCCTAGCTGCTGGATTTAACATTGCATGATGATAACCCTTAAACTAGAACAATCTTGTGTGAGTATTACTGGATGATTGTGTAGGTAACTAAGGTAAGCAAGTAGCTTCATCTAATAGAAGTACTACAAATTGGGTGATGATAAAGGTCGCAACTTGCGACAAGTTTTAATTGTCGCAATCCTACGTGGTGTATTCTTAGTGGAGCCACATGGGCGCCACATAGGTCATGAGTCAGCAAAATATTTTTACTATTAATGCTAAATTTTTACTATGAAAATATGTAATTAAGGTAGTAGATACAAATAAGGAAATAAATATTTAATATATGTATAATAAATATATATTTCCATTTTTTTTGTAAATTTAAATTAAAACACAAAATTATAATCTAATTATATATTTTGCGTAATTAAAAAAGATACATTAATTTATTATCTAATAATATAATTTAATTTAAGAAATTAGTAATATCAAATAATCGATTACGGTAAAATCAAGAAAACAAAAACTAAATCAGTACGGAGTACTCTGTTTCATTCTCATATGATGTCCTTCATTGTGGCCAAAGAAATTGATTTTTATTTTATTTTAAATAACTTCTTTTAGTTTCCTCCTCTCAAACAGATTATCATTTATCTAGTTTTTCCTCATATACAATGAATAGAAGAAGACATTGCTCCGTTAAAAATAAATAAAAAGAGAGAACATCATGGGATCGAAAATAATAAAAACAGTACATTCAATGGAATGATATATTTCAACCGTTTTAGTTAGACAAAGTGATTTTCTAAATAGTACCGAGTATGTTTTAATCATAAAGCTATTGATTGTTGGGTGGATGATAGATTATACTGATGGAATTTTAATTAATGTGGTGGGTTTGGACGGATAAAGAAGCATATAATAATTTATTTATTTTGAGAACATAATGTTAACGGATTTTATGAAGCAGCTTTTTCTAGTTGCAAAACTGTTTTATTGTAAATTACCTTATTCAATTTGTAAATTAGGATATTGAAATTTTCTTCCTTTTTTTCTAACATGTAAAATATGGTATATAAGTTAAATATCTTATTTTCCATTTTAAAATGTGACATGTAAGCGTAACATGTCATCATTGCGACGAGTCTTAAAGGTCACATGTTGCGACCTTTATCATTTTGCCTATAATGATAAAGTCTGCAACCTCGAAGAACTTATCAACATACACAGGTAGACTAACACCACCACTTATGCCTGCCTGAACAGTTCAAAGAAACAGATAAATGTTTTCCTAGGAATTAGCAAATTACCACTTGGAAATTTTCTACAAAGAAGAAAATTACATCTATGTTAAAAAGCAGCTGTTTTGGCCTATAACTTGCATGCATCAGTTCAATGAAGGAATTATGTCCTTAGACATTTCCGGCAATTACTAAATATAAATAGGAATTAATTACGAAGATAATAAGTTAATTATTTTAGTAATCATATTTGCTTGCTAGAGAATAAATATGATTAGTAGGACAATATTGATTGGACCTACAACTAAAATATATTAATCCTATAAGGTCACACATATAAGCACTAATTGGAATGGGCCCAAAAGGCCCGATGGCAACCGGTCTGTTAAGGGAAGAGTGTTGGGCTTTGGTTTTGTGTTAACCTAAAACTCTCACATTATAATAGTTATAATGTCAGGGATTTAGAAACCACGTTCATTTCAAAAATATCTGACAAAAGGAAAACACAAAAACCCTAACTCTCATTCTCTAAACGCCGTACATCCCAAACAAAGCAAGAGACTGATTGTGATCGCTCTCTTCCGTACTAGCATACGTGGGATTCAATTCGTGCTTGTGGACTGAGTAGAGGAGCAACAAGTGGGGCTCTAAGATCTTCGAAGTTTGCATACAAACGGGAGAACACGCTACAAAGGTGATTATTCTTTCATCATAATCTGATCTATATCATTGTTGTGCATGAGATCCTGTGATAGATGTTAGGAAATTGTTTCGTGAAATTCCGCTTTATGCATCTATATGTTCCTACAGTGGTATCAGTTTTAGCCTCTTGCATAATATTTTATGATCATGATTGTATGCAACATTATTATTTTGATTCAATTAAGGGAAGATTTATTTATGGCTTGAATTTGCAAAATTAATATATGATATTAATTGATTGGAATTAATAAATCGTGATTTATTTAATTTTTGCTCAAAATAAATTTATAAAATTCCGAAAATTTTAACCTAAGGTCGAAATTAACAATTAATATCACATAAAAATTTTCGGATTTTTTAAAATTAAATTCGTCAGTTTTTAAATTATTTATTGGTTAATAAGATTAATCATGGAAATAATTTGTTAACAATTAAATATTTGATTTTTAATTTTTTAAATAAATCTACTGATTATCCTATAATTTTTATACAATAGCCGAAATTTTTTGGTTATTTTTTAACTATTTTTTGGATTTTTTGTATATTAATCATTGAATTTGGTTAATTTTTATGTTTAATTCGATTAATCATAAAATTTAAGGATAACAATTAAAATTTTTGATTTTATTTATTAAGAAAATTCAATAGAACCTCCTAATAATTTAATTCGAATTTTTTGGATTATAATTGTTATTTTTCTGAATTATTTGAATAAATGAGATAATTATGCCCTAAATTTTGAATTCTTGTTAGATTTAATTTGAATAAAGATTCTAATTGAAATCTAACTTTTAACAAACCTAAAATTTAGTTTTAATTTTGTTAATTTATTCATATTTTCTGCCATAATTTTCGGCTAATCTCACCTAATTAATTTTGTTAATCTTTAACAAAAGTTGAATAAAGATTAATTTAATTTAGGTAATTGTTACCAAAATTTAAATAGAACAACCCACCATGGCTGGGTGGCCCCACCTGCGACGATGGAGCCACGGTGGAGGGTTGCTAAAGGCGACGGTCGGGCAGCGGCGACCTGTTGCAGAGCAACACCACGCACGTTCGACGTGCGGTGGTTGCTGTCCAGAATCCGGACTTCCGGGCCATCGCTGTTGGCCTTCTGCTGCCGGCGTCTATCGCATGGTCTGGTTAATGGCGTCGACCGGCGTGGTCTGGTTAATGGCGTCGACCGGCGAGGTGACGGTTTCTCAACCGCAGATGCTGGCCGGCGGCCCTGGTGGTGGCTGGCGAATGCATCATGGTTAAGGGGTTATGGGAATCGATTTCTGATGCAGTTACTTGGAATTTTGTAAATCAGGTTCAAAATGCATTAAGGAAAATCTGATTTTCCTAATCAAGGTCCAATTTTGAAAAGTTCCCTAAATAACCGTTATAAATTGAATAAATTTCCCAAAAATCAGTTTTGGTAATATTTTTTTTTGGAAAATTATATTTTCTAAGTTGAGCATAAATCAATAAATTTCCTTTTAATGCAAATTAAAGATTAATGAGATTATTCTAGCCATATTTAAATAAGTAATTGAATTAAAATAATAAAGTTTCCTAAGTAATGTTAAACTTAAATTGTTTAAGTTTTTATAATTATTTTGGAAATGTTATTTGCCTATTAACAGTTAATAAGTAAATAATTTGTGTTTAATATAGTTTGATATTATATGCGTGTATGGAATATATATGATATTTTGTTACAGGCAAGTGACTAGTATGGCCCAAAATAGGATAGAAAATACGATCTGCGTATCGTTTTGTATTCTTGTAAATTTTGAAATACGATCTGCGCATCGTTCTGTATTGTTGTAATTTAATTTAAAAGTTTAAATTAGATTATAAAGTTCGTATTATGAGCTCGATGAAGTAAGAAGGTTGAATCAGAAATTCAAGGATGGAGATCCAAGAAAGATGAACAGGAACCCAAGAAGATTTGAGCTTATTTTTTAGGGGCCATACTAGGATCACATTTAATTTTTATGTATTTTATATTGCCTTAAAATGCTTATTGATTTTATGTATGTGGTTATTTAAAGCGATGTGTTCACTTTTAATTAAACAACATAGTAAACTTAGGTCCCAAAATAATATTGAGTTTAAGTGCTTTTCCATACAACACCTATAAAGCCTTAGATCATGAGTAATAGGTTCTGCCAAAGCAGGGTGTTGCTTATAATTCCGGGGATAGTAGGGTAGGTTTTTGAAACTTACATGTTAATGTTTGGTTTAACTCAACAAAACTATCAAAAGACAAAGTTTTGGGTTTTGAAGCTAAGAGATAGGAAAATACAAAGAGTTGTTAACCTGTCTACCAAGAGTTATACTCAGTTATAATTAGTAAAATGTTTACTTACCTCGAATACTATAAATTAAAGTAGCAGGGCCAAAGTCCGTTTGATTGTAGTGGGAGGGGATCTTGGTTAATTCTTTATTCAATGGGGACTTCTAATTTTGAATAAAGGGTAGTAGTGAATTGAATTTGTTTAATTGCTACTTTTGATAAACATTATATTGAATCTTGCTTTACTTTTTATTGTAGTTATCATGTCTGGTGCAAACAACTCTACTTTTAACTTACGCCCTCTAATTGAAAAAGACAAACTGAATGCTACCAACTTCCTACAATGGCAAATGGCTGTGAGAATTGTTCTCAGAGCGGAAAGAAAAGAAAGTGTTCTTGACAATCCTCTCCCTGAACCCCTGCCAGAAAATGCTACTGCAGCTCAAAGGCGAGCTAGACAAACTCTAGAGGATAACTCCTTGCAAGTAACATGCTTGATGCTTGCTTGCATGGAACCAGAGTATCAAAAACGTTTTGATGGTCTGGATGCCTACAACATAATCCAGCAACTGAAAACTTTGTTTCAGAAAAAGGCTAGATTGGAGAGATTTGAAGCAAACTGCAAACTTCTGGATTCCAAGTTAGAAGAAGGGAAGCCCGTTGGTCCGCATGTGTTCGATTTGATTGGACATTTTCAGACCATGGAGAAATTGGGTTTCCCTTATCCTAAGGACCTGGCAACTGACATAGTCATCAGATCCTTGCCTGAAGATTTTCATAACTTTAAGTTGAACTTCTACATGCAAGGAGGGGAGGCTACCCTGGATGAGTTGCATGGTTCACTAATTCAGGCTGAGAGAAACTTACCAAGTAAACCTAAACATAAGGATGTTCTAATGGTTAGTAAAGGTAAGCAGTTCAAGAAGAACAGGGCTCCTATGAAGAAGAACAAGGGCAAAGTGGTTGCTAATGAGAACTCTTCAACCAAGCCAAAGGCCACTCCCAAGGCTAAGGTAGCTGCTCAACATGAGTGCTACCACTGCCACAAGATTGGTCATTGGAAGAGGAACTGCCCCAAGTATCTGGAGGATAAGAAGACTGGTGCTTTAACTTCAGGTATCTATGTCATAGAAGTTAATTTAGCTACAACTGCTTCTTGGGTATTTGATACCGCTTGTGGATATCACATTATTGGTAATGTGCAGGGACTAAAAAGAAGTAGGAGCTTGAGCAAAGGCGAAGTGGATCTCCGAGTAGGCAATGGAGCAAGAGTTGCTGCTTTAGCTGTAGGAGATTATAGTTTATGCTTGCCTTCTGGTTTAATATTAGAACTTTATAATTTTTATTACGTTCCAGTTATTACCAAGAACATAATTTCTATTCCGATTTTGGATTCGGAAGGTTTTTCGTTTCAAATTATGAATAATTGTTGTTCAGCATATTTGAATGGTATGTTCTATGTCTCTGCTAAATTATCAAATGGTTTATATGTACTAGACTTACAAAACCATATCTATCACATAGAAAACAAGAAACACAAACCAAATGATTTGAACCCTACTTACCTATGGAATTGTCGATTAGGCCATATAAGCTCAAAGCGCATAGAGGAACTTCATAAGGATGGAATTCTCAAATCATTTGATTTTGAATCATTTGAAGTATGTGAATTTTTCTTAATGGGAAAAATGACAAAATCTCCTTTCACAGGCTCAAGTGAAAGGGCCAATGATCTTTTAGCCCTCATACATACTGATGTTTGCAGACCTATGAGTACTTTGGCTAGGGGAGGGTACGGGTATTTCATTACTTTTACTGATGATGTGAGCAGATTTGGATATGTTTACCTCATGCGACATAAGTCGGAATCCTTTGAAAAGTTCAAGGAATTCCAAAATGAAGTACAAAACCAACTTGGAAAGAAAATTAAAGCATTGCGATCCGATCGTGGTGGTGAATATTTATCTCAAGAGTTTGGTGATCATTTGAAAGATTGTGGAATACTTTCGCAATTGACTTCACCAGGGACACCACAGTTGAATGGGGTTTCCGAAAGAAGGAATCGAACTTTATTAGATATGGTTCGGTCCATGATGAGTCTTGCTAACCTTCCTGCCTCATTTTGGGGATTTACGCTTGAAACAGCGGCATTCACACTCAACAGAGCTCCGTCCAAAGCAGTAGAAAAGACGCCATATGAGATGTGGACTGGAGAAGTTCCGAAATTGTCTTTTCTAAGGACATGGGGTTGTGAAGTTTATGTAAAACGTTTACTTTCTGATAAGATTTCACCCAAGTCCGATAAGTGTCTTTTTGTGGGTTACCCAAAACAGACTAAGGGATACTATTTCTACAACCACAGCGAAAACAAAGTGTTTGTTGCTCGTGATGGTGTCTTTCTGGAAAAGGAGTTTATTTCCAGAAAAACAAGTGGGAGTAATGTATATCTCGAAGAAATTCGAGATGAGCAACAAATGGATGAGGTTCACACCTCGTCAGAGACGACCCAGCATGAAAATTCTCAGGAGGCGGTGCATTCCATTCATGCGCCTTCTACCGTCCCACTTGGAGATAATCCATGCAAAGTCCCTCAACCTAATGAGGTGGAAACTTCTCCTGTTGTTCCCCAACGTAGGTCTAGTAGGACCGTCATTCCGTCAAAGAGATATATTGATTTCCTTTTGACTGAAAGTTCTGAAATAGAGATTTTAGAACATGAGGAACCTACTAGCTACACAAATGCTTTGACGAGTCAAGACTCCGAGAAATGGCTTGAAGCCATGAGATCCGAAATGGATTCGATGTTTGAAAATCAAGTATGGGACTTGGTTGCTTTGCCTGATGGGGTTAAACCCATAGGTTGCAAATGGATTTTCAAACTGAAAAAGGACAAAGATGGAAACATTGATGTCTTTAAGGCAAGACTAGTGGCAAAAGGTTTTAGACAAATTCATGGTATTGACTATGATGAAACCTTCTCACCAGTAGCCATGCTGAAATCCATTAGGATAATTCTTGCGATTGCTGCCTTTCATGACTATGAGATCTGGCAGATGGACGTCAAAACCGCTTTCTTGAATGGGTTCTTGAAAGAGGATGTGTACATGACACAACCACAAGATTTTGAAGATCCAAACAGTCCAAGAAAAGTTTGCAAACTTAAGAAGTCCATTTATGGGCTTAAGCAAGCATCCCGGAGTTGGAACCTCAGATTTGATGAGGCAGTCAAATCTTTTGGCTTCCTCAGAAATGAAGAGGAATCTTGTATATACAAGAAGTTGAGTGGGAGTAGTATTGCTTTCCTAGTCTTGTATATGGATGACATACTTCTCATAGGAAATGACAAGACCATGCTTGAGTCAGTCAAGGAATGGCTTAAAAGTTGTTTTTCCATGAAAGACCTAGGAGAAGCTGAGTACATCTTGGGAATAAGGATCCATAGAGATAGATCCAAAAGGCTGATTGGACTTAGCCAAGAGACTTATATTGATAAGGTTCTTGCAAGGTTCAAGCTGGAAAACTCCAAAAGAGGTTTCATTCCCATGCAACATGGCATTTCACTTGGCAAGACTCAGTGTCCTTCGACACCTGATTAGGTCAAGCGCATGAGTAATGTCCCTTATGCTTCTACAGTAGGGTCCATTATGTATGCCATGGTATGCACTCGACCGGATGTTGCATATGCTTTGAGTATGTGCAACAGATACCAGTCAAACCCAGGAGAGGCGCACTGGATGGAAGCAAAGAATATCCTTAAGTACTTAAGAAGGACTAAGGATAATTTCTTGGTCTACGGTGGAGATAATGAGTTGGTTGCCACTGGATACACCGATGCAAGCTTCCAAAGTGACAAAGATGATTTTCGATCACAATCTGGTTTCATATTTTGTCTCAATGGAGGGGCTGTGAGCTGGAAGAGTTCTAAGAAAAGTACCATCGCAGATTCTACAACAGAGGCTGAGTATATTGCAGCAAGTGATGCAGCAAAAGAAGCTGTTTGGATTAAAAAGTTCATTAGTGAACTTGGTGTAGTTCCTAGCATTGAAAATGGCATTGAGTTGTATTGTGACAACAATGGTGCCATTTCTCAGTCCAAGGAACCCAGATCGCACCAAAAATCCAAACATGTGCTCAGGAGATTCCATCTTATTCGAGAGATCGTTGAAAGAGGGGATGTGAAAGTAAGCAAGGTTCATACTGAGGATAACGTGGCTGATCCTTTGACTAAACCGCTTGCTCAACCTAAGCATGAGAGTCATACTAGGTCTATGGGGCTTAGGCATATGGGAGAATGGCTTTAGGTTGTTCACTTCATGTTTACAATTGTAAAGACATTTATTATGCTTTGAATGTTTATCAATAAAAGTTCATTCTTATTTAATTGTTTGGTTTAGTATTAAATAAAATGTCCAAATAACTTGTGTTTTCAAATAGGATTATCGAAAACTTTTTGATAATGGAACCCTATAAAGTGAACTGAAATCACAACTTATTAAGTCCCTAGTCTAAATCACTAAATTGGACATAAGTGATTTATGTGAAGACTAGCATGTAATTAATTGATAGTGCAGTTCCATGGGCTATGGAGACATAGGGATGTCTAATTGATTATATGGATGTATACTTGATGCATTGAGACTTGACCTAACTAGATTCTAAAGGTAGAATCAAACTTCTATATTTAGTGGATTCCTTAGACATGAGTATGTCTTAATAACCACGAGACAATTAGTTTAACCTTGACGCTGTTAAACGCCGCGTCGTAAAAGGAGGTTATAAAGGCAGTGATCAGGTGGGCTAAGAATTGAGTGGGAGTTATGGTCATACAAGAGTGAATAAGTCCTCCTATTTGATAGGAATGGTGTCTGGGCCTCTTGACGAGCGAGAACAGAAAAGTTGCATGGCCATGCGGAATGAGATTAAAATGTTAATCTCTATTTGAACAAGTTCGAACTCAACAATCAAGAAACAAGAATTTGAGAATAACATCGTGTTATCAAATTTTGGAATTAAGAGACTTAAGGAATTTAGCATTGCGTTCTTGTCTTCGGACAAGTGGGAGATTGAAGGAATTATGTCCTTAGACATTTCCGGCAATTACTAAATATAAATAGGAATTAATTATGAAGATAATAAGTTAATTATTTTAGTAATCATATTTGCTTGCTAGAGAATAAATGTGATTAGTAGGACAATATTGATTGGACCTACAACTAAAATATATTAATCCTATAAGGTCACACATATAAGCACTAATTGGAATGGGCCCAAAAGGCCCGATGGCAACCGGTCTGTTAAGGGAAGAGTGTTGGGCTTTGGTTTTGTGTTAACCTAAAACTCTCACATTATAATAGTTATAATGTTAGGGATTTAGAAACCACGTTCATTTCAAAAATATCTGACAAAAGGAAAACACAAAAACCCTAACTCTCATTCTCTAAACGCCGTACATCCCAAACAAAGCAAGAGACTGATTGTGATCGCTCTCTTCCGTACTAGCATACGTGGGATTCAATTCGTGCTTGTGGACTGAGTAGAGGAGCAACAAGTGGGGCTCTAAGATCTTCAAAGTTTGCATACGAACGGGAGAACACGCTACAAAGGTGATTATTCTTTCATCATAATCTGATCTATATCATTGTTGTGCATGAGATCCTGTGATAGATGTTAGGAAATTGTTTCCTGAAATTCCGCTTTATGCATCTATATGTTCCTACATTCAAGTATCCTGAAAATGGTTTAAAATGATAAATGCTTCAGCAGATGAACAAATGACCAAGAGAAGAGAAGCACCTATCATATCTTAGGCAGATTATGAATTGGGCCACTAAACTGCTGCAGCAACTGTTGCCCACAGCCAATGCACATATGTAATGAGGTAAGAGTAAGACTGTTGCAGTCGCAGATGCTTCTTAACCAGACATGTTAGAGCTCGCAGCGGAAACTTGCTTCTACTAGATAATAAGAAACCGATACCTCACAAATAAATAATATTTTATGGATAAACAAATAACCCTTATGAAGAAATAATAAATGTAACATAAGAAGAATAAGTTTTTCTTAAGCTAAACTTTTATGATGTGAATTGTATTGAATGAATTCTACATTACACTTCTACATACACATTTATAATGAATTATAAAACTAATTAAACAATGGTTTACATTGTTTCTATAACAACTGACAATCAGGGTCGTTCCTAACATTTTGGTGGCCCATGGGCGAATCAATAAATTGGGGCCCATGCTTTTTAAGGTACAGGGACACAAATATTTGCTCGTATATGTGGTGTATTTTTTTATTGAAAAAAAATATTTGTAACCATCGACTTTTCACTTTTTAAGACTTAATACATAGTATAATTTTATAATGAATTAACCTACTAAATAAAATTTAATGATCTATTAAAATTATGAAGCTTGAACATTTTGACTTGTGCTATTAAACATGAATTATATTCTAACATTTCAAACACTAATCATCAAGCTAAAAATTATAGAAAGCTGATATTTTGAAAATACATATCGAGACGAATCAAACAAGACCCCACACGACTATATTTTTCCTTACTCGTAAATCACAAATGATAGTCAAATTGAAATTTGTGAATAGTGTCTAAATTCAAAGTGTCCCTATTATTCGAAACGGAGGGAGTACATATTATGTATGACTTTTAATTAATTTGTTTTATAAAATTATAAAATCACTTTCCATTTATCTAGACTCTTTATTGATCTAGATATCGATAAAACTCATGATATTCATGGATGGTAAGTGTAAGTCTTACATATACTTCAAACAAACCATTGGAATATTATTTACAAGTAATAATTTTTTTATTCAATTCACATAGGTATGCCGATGATGGTTGTGTAAAAGCATATAAACTGGACACAAACATTCGCACATGTCATCTTTCAAATGGAAATATTGTTTAATGTCAGAAGAATCAAGTTACGCCAATACTCATCATTCTCTAATGTGTGCCTTTAGTACATGTTTTTTTAGAAAAAAGTGCTTAATGTTTTGAACTTTAATAATTACATTTTATTATAATCTCACTGAAATACTTTCGAGTACTAACAAGCTAATTAAGATACTAGATATTGATTCTTCAGAGCCTCGTTGGTATGAATCATGTGATGGACATTCAAAGAGAGTAGATCTAAGCTCACAATCTCCTCCTTAGGTAAGCCAAGGTATTTACACTTTTTGGACATTATGCTGAAATGATCATCGATCTTGATGTTTCTGATGTTAAAGAATTTGAAAACCATGCAAGTACATATATAAATTTCTGTATATATATATTGTATTTGAATTACAACATATATTGACCAAAATATTTATTCATAATTAGAAATTTGGAGATATCATTTTGGAGGACAACTTGAAGAAGTGTGATGAATTTGTTCACTTTCATACTACATGTTCCCAAGCTAAAGAGTGGTGATATCATAGTTGCATCAATTTTGCGATTGAGATGGGAAGAAAGATTCTAATATTCGAGGAAATAGAACGAAGACAATGTTGAATTGTTTAAATAGGAGTATAAGGTCTTAGGAAAGTATGTTTGTAATTATTATCAAATTCAAAATTGACTATATTAATGTACCTTTATTTTTGTTTGCTTTACTCTATCTATCCCGTGCTTATGCACAGACACATTCTAGTAATAATCTATAACCTTTTAAAAGCAAGGAGTAGGATATAACTATTCATCCAATAGTGCTGTTACGATTTTACCCCCGACTCTAACTCTTTACTACGGTTTTATCCTCGCTGTTGGAAGCTCCCACGTGTTGGAACTCAATGATCTCAGCCTCTAGCCTTATTTCCCCTCTACGCTTTATGTGTTTCACCCTTTCTCTTTCCTCTTTTCTCGCGGATCATTTTCGATCCCTGTCTACTTCTCCTTCTACCTTGCGGCTCCCCCCCTCCTCCCTGCTGCTTTCTATCTCCTCTTCCCAAGGCTTTCTCGCGGCGAAAATGGTGAGTTATTGAAGGAAATAATGCCCTTGGTCCAAGTATGCATTCAATGATAAGTCTAATAAATGCGGTTCAGTATTAATTAACAAGTTAATAATTCAGTGAGATCAAGTGAGCTGAATGCCTAGCTAGAGGCCGCTTCAGTTCAAGTGGAATTAATGATATTAATCCACAGCTTACTCTTGACTGAACCCGTAGGGTCACACAAATAGTACGTAAACGGATCAAGTATTTAATGGCATTAAATACTCCATCTATGGATATTCGGAATCGACGGATCTTGGTTTCAGTGGGAGCTGAGATCGTCACAGGCAAGAAATGAATACTCCGGAAACAATGATATTGCCGGAAACGGAAATATGGATCGTATCGGAAATATAAATATTATCCAAGTCGTAGATGTTGCCGGAAACGGAAACATGGTACGTATCTGAAGGAAATAATGCCCTTGGTCCAAGTATGCATTCTATGTTAAGTCTAATAAATGCGGTTCAGTATTAATTAACAAGTTAATAATTCAGTGAGATCAAGTGAGCTGAATGCCTAGCTAGAGGCCGCTTCAGTTCAAGTGGAATTAATGATATTAATCCACAGCTTACTCTTGACTGAACCCGTAGGGTCACACAAATAGTACGTAAACGGATCAAGTATTTAATGGCATTAAATACTCCATCTATGAATATTCGGAACCGACGGATCTTGGTTTCAGTGGGAGCTAAGATCGTCACAGGCAAGAAATGAATACTCCGGAAACGATGATATTGCCGGAAACGGAAATATGGATCGTATCGGAAATATAAATATTATCCAAGTCGTAGATGTTGCCGGAAACGGAAACATGGTACGTATCGGAAAATATTATCGGAAATGGAAATATTGCCAGAATCGGAAATATTGCCGGAAACTGAAATATTGTCAGAATCGGAAATATTACCGGAATCGGAAAATAATTCCGGAAACGGAAATATTAAATATTTGTTCGAAACGGAAATTAATTCCGGAATCGGAAATATTAAATATTGTTCGTATCGGAAATGAATTCCGGAATCGGAAAATTTAATCGGAAGCGCATCGTACGAATAAGCATCGGGCGAGGCCTGCCGGACGAGGCCCAGCACGAAGCCAGGCCATCGCCCAGCAAGCCAAGCGTGCCGCACAAACAGCCACGCCAGGCCCAGCGCAAGGCCAGGCCCAGCAGGCTGCGCAGCGCGCACAGCGCGCACAGCACGCGCAGCGCGCAGCGCGCGCGGGCGCTGCGTGGGCTGCTGCTCGCGCGCACGCATGGGGCCCATCGTGGCTGCCGTGCGTGTGTGTGCAAGTGTTTGTGTTCGTGCACGTTTCCTAAAACGTGCAGAGTTCGGTTAATGATTAAATTCCTAATTCTATTTGATAAATTAATTAAATTAGAGTTCTTGTAGGATTCTAGGTTTAATTAATTTGTATCTGAATAGGATTTCGATTCCCTTTCCATACCCCTATAAATATGAGGCTAGGGCTCACAATTTATAAAAAAAAGTTTCAAAGTATTCAAAAGTGAGTTTTTTGAGAGAAAATTAAAACACACATCTTGCTCATAAAGTGCCGAAATTTTCTAGTACCTTAAGGGCGATTCTAGTTGGTCAATCTTAAGGCGGATCCGGACGTGCTGTGGACTATCTACGGAGGGACGACACTTGGAGTCCTAAAGACTTGTTCTTGTTCGGTTCGGGCGCAGCTAGGGAGGGCACGCAACAAAGAGTATGCATCTAAATTATGCTATATGATTATGTGTAAATAATATGTTGTCCTGGGTTAATGGTTGTTTCCGCATGATCTATGTAATGTCATATGTATCATAACCTAACAGTGGTATCACGAGCCCCTTATTATTTTCATAATCTAAATTGCATGAACATGGTTAAATATTACAAATTTGCAAGAATTAAAAGGGGTGATTAATTTTCGTAATTGTTAATTAATTGCAAATTGCGTTTATTTAATTATACGTACGCAGTTTTTCGGCAGTTTCTTCGTTACTCATCCGAATTGAGTGATTTTTGTGTCAATTCCGCATGTAAAAGGCATTCTAAAATTCGAAGCCTAACTATGACTTTTCGAAGGTTTTAGTTTTTCGAATGCAAAATTTCGTAAATTTAAGATGTTAAATTAAATATTTGCGATTCTTGTTGATAAATCTTGATTTTTTGATTGACCTACTGCATATGTTTAACAAGTTTGAATGCCTAGTCTTGTTAATTATGCAATCTAATTTGTAATTATGATTAATTTGTTGAAAATTAGAATAATTTAGAATTAATTTGATTTTCATAATTAATTGTAATTTAATTAGAAACCTATGATTAAAAACCACCATAAAAATTGTAAATTTATGATAAATTTTAAATTTTTATGACCTAGACTTGAATCCATAACAATCGGAAATCAATTGGATAATAAATTTTCGATTTTTCGCCCTAAAATTATGAAATTAATATTATTTATTAATTTGTCATTAATTTTAAATATAAATTTTAAATTTTTATGCGATTCGTTCATAAAACTTGCACGCACGAAGCAATGGACGCTTCGTGTTACCCTTAAGGGGTGTTGTATAATGCGGGCATGCGACGACGAGCAAGGGAGCTCGTCGCCCGTGCGGCACGAATGCAATGAGCAAGGGCGTAGTGCACGAGCACAAGGCAGCAGCCCTGCCTTGTGTCGTGTGCCACGAGCAATGGACGAATGGGCATAGGCGAAGGGCGAGCCAAGGCAGTCGCGTGTGGGCAGCAAGCGAGCTGCGCCACAACGCGCGCTGCCTCGCACAAGAGTGCGCAGCCTCGCGCGCAGCGAGCGCAAGCTCGCGTGCCACGAGCGCTGCGCCCAGCATTGCTCGTGCACACAACAAGCGAGCGATGTCGCGCGCCCAGCGAGCGATGGCTCGCGCGCCCAGCGAGCGATGTCGCGCGCGCACTGCGAGCGATAGCTCGCGTGCGATGAGCGCTGGCGCGCGCAGCGAGCACCAATGCGTGCGAAGGCTTGCGATGGGGATGCAGCAGCTATGCGACGAGCGCATGGGCTGCGCGCACATGGCCAGCAATGGCTGTGTGCGTGCGGCCCATGGGCGTGCAACGCATAGGGTGTTTGCGTTACGATTAGATCGTTTTGAATGTTTAATTTGAAAATTTCAGTTCACGTAATTTTAAAATTAATAATTTAAATTATTTTCTTGGATTTTAATTTTGAATATTGTAATTATAATAAATGTTATTTATTCTAATTATTTTACTAAAATTAAAATCATGAATTAATTTAAATACGACTGAAATTAAATTAAACTTTTTGGATTCAATTATAAATTGATATGAGCTTTAAATTTTAATTAAATTTGTATGTTTCCGGTTGGACTAGAAATACATTTTTATGTTTAAAATTAGTAAAGCATATAAATTTATTGGTTTAAGTGGGAGCGCTTTTTAGTCATAAACTCTTGATTAGGTCTACAAATCCTTAAGGTTAAAACAACTTGATTAGAATTAATAAGGACTGAATAATTGGTAGATTATTGGTGCCCTTGATTAATTGCTGCAAATGTTTACGTGATGCATAATGTGTTTTACTAACCAGCTAAGTGGGCCATTCATGATAATGAATGGGTGAATGGTATATATTGTATATGTACTGTTTTGCAGGTTATGAAGTGACTAGTATGGCCCAAATAGGATAGAAAATATGGTCTGCGTACCATTAATTTGAATGTAATTGGTCTAAAGTACCAAAGTTATTTTTCAATTCAAATATGGTCTGCGTACCATCAAATAGTTGTAATTAGTTATAGCTTATCCTATTTGAAGAAAATGGTGCCTCCCACGGAGATTTTCAAGACGGACTTTGAAGTCAAAGCTTCAAGATGAAGTCGGGCCATACTAGATCACATTTATCTTATGCATGTTTTAAGTTATTTATTGCTTTTAAATATGTCTTAAAATGCATAAGATCAAAGCTTGATTATGTTGCATGATTAAGGATTTTAGTTCACTTAAAATCTAACCAACATAGTAAGAGCCTTAAGTTCCAAACTTAAAAATTGAGTTATAAGGTGCCATGCCAAAATATACACTTGCTTGGATATCCTTTACATCAATCTAGTAATAGTTTTCGCTCAGCGAGGTGTTACTTATTGGTCCTAAAGGGGCAAGGTACACAAATAAT
Organism: Spinacia oleracea; assembly: GCF_020520425.1. Classification (NCBI taxonomy): domain Eukaryota; kingdom Viridiplantae; phylum Streptophyta; class Magnoliopsida; order Caryophyllales; family Amaranthaceae; genus Spinacia; species Spinacia oleracea. The sequence goes on from NC_079490.1 coordinate 16,699,804, forward strand.
TGTGAGTACATGTTAGTTTTGGTGAAACTCAACGATATAAGTAAGGAGTCCTTTTATGTCGTGGCAAAATCGATAGGTTTACCTAACAAGTTCTTAGACGTACCTATCAACCAAGAGTAGTTTCTAGACTATTAGCAAAAGGCTTTTGCTTACCTAAGATGTTTTAGGATTAAGTCGACAAACTGTGCTTAGTTCTTCAATGATTTTAGGATCTTGGAATCATTTTATTCACACCTGCCGGAACAATAAAATCGAATAAAATGCTAATAACTTGTTTGAATTGCATGGTTGCTTTAATTTCAAGTTATTATTCATGATAAATGTTTAGACTTTGCATGCTTCAATGTATGTTTTAATTATTGTTTATAATTAAATATCTTGCACTGCAATAAATCCTTTTAGAAAGGTAACAGTAAATTTCCTCGATTGGTAGTGAATCCAAGAACGATTCACGGAAAAGAGAGAAAGTGAGCAATTTAAAATGTACGTTTCTTATATCGACTTTTATGGTTGTTTTCGAATATCAAAATCGAATGGCAAACCAATTGGTGCTTGTGAATTCAAAATACACTGTAGTTTTGAGATCATAAAGCATTGAGTTTAATACGCTCAGCTTTACCAATGGTTAAACAACCTAATATCTTTGTCCATTTAATTCTCGAATGAGTCTAGTCCCTAGACATTCGAATAGATCGATGCTTAGAGAACTTTAGAAGCTTCTGGTAAGATCATCTAGTTGAAACAAAATATTCAAAATAAATTAAAATGGTAAAGAACCTTGTTGGTGACATTGGACATGTCTAACAAAGTATAAAAGTCAACACTAAAGAATTCAATTCTTAAGACTATAAGAAAGGGTACAAGAAATAGGAAAACGAGGAACAAATGAAAGGAATTACGATTCCGTTTCTACCTATAAATTTATGTTTAAAGAGAAGTGACCTAGCAATCAAACTTCCTTGGTATCATATACCGCTTGAGGTTCTTACTTCGGTAATAACTCAAACAATGGAAGCTAGGATACACTAATGACCTACAAGTGGGAAATGAAGCATGGCAATGCTACATTAGTTGTAGGGTCATCTAGTTTGTTTTAAGTCCTTTCAAAGGCTGGAACTTAATGGCTATTTTGTTCCATAATCAGCATACCTAAATTTCTGCTTCAAACACAGAAAGACTCACATTCAAAGAAAAACAAAAACAATGTTTGTTTGTTTATTTGAATGAAATGGTCAATTACAGGTTGAGTCAATATGCTTGATTAAAACAAACAACTCTTTAAAGAACTTTACTAGGTTCAAATCAACCCCTTGATTTGAGTTCCACAAATCTTTGGCATTGTTGCTTAGACCATATCAACAAGTTAACATTCATAAGCTCTATTTTGATGGACTTCTGAAAGTTGATTGATTTCTAGATCATTTTAAGACAACTAGTCTTACTTGTTGAAAGTAACAAAAGATATGAACTATTGTTAGAACGCCTAGACAATGGAGTTCAAAGCTAAAGAAAGATTTTATGACTTTATTATTTCACATGGATTTGAGTGAATATAGGTTTATTTACTCAAATGTGATATAAGTTGAATCTGTTTGGCTAGTTCAAAGATTCAGAAGTATAAAATCCACTTGGTAAGAAATCATAAAGATCTAGGTTAGATCATGTTAATGATTACTTGAGACCAAATATGATCATCAATGATTGTGTGTTGTAATTTCACAATCTAGCTCCATAAGATATGGCATATCTACGTTGGAATGATCGAAGTCAATTAGTACTTGATTCGATCAATGATGAATCATAAAGACTTTTCCTATAATTTCTAAAACAAAATGCTCAACTACCACCAAACTAAACCAAAATTCGTCAAAGCTATTGAAAAGTAAATTCAGAATAACTTTTCATAAAATATATCTAGAGAGTTGCAAAACTCAGTGGGAGCTTAGTGTTTGTCATTCGACAAACTAAGGCCCAAGTATAGATATATGTTTCATTGTGATTTATTCAAATGAGACACAAGGGTATTGTTTCTACCACGAATTTTTGAGAACATAATGTTTGTTTGCTCGAAATGATGTCCTTTTGGAGATTCGTTTCCAAAATGACAAGTGGGAGAAAATAGACCTCGAAAGTTTTCGAGGCGAACAACAAACATAAACGGACATTCCGGAGGCTTTTCGAAGTGCTTCAGAAAACCCGAACGTATTCTTTAAGGACTTTAGAAGTGGCTTTTAAAGAATAGACATCTCTTAGAAGACTTTACAAGTGCTTCAAGGAGAACAGAATATTCAAAGGACTTTTAAGTGGCTATTGATATTCTATTTGTTTGATGTTCTATACCCAAAGTAGGCATAGAGTTCAGGTCACTGAAACTATGCAATTCTTCTATTAGATAGTGAAGAAACCTACAACTTACAGTCAAACTATTATCATGTAGATTAATGAGTTTGTGACCTGTAAGAAAGCTATGACGAAACCCAGATTCCCTAAAATGGTTAGAGGCCATATATAGACTCAAATGTTTTAAATGGTTAGAGGCCATAAAACATACTCAATGTTTTGATGACAAAATTGAAATTTTATTGATTTGCAAGAATAGTTTCACACCTATTGGTTGCAAGTCTGTTTTAAGGATAAAAACCATCAAACATGAAATTATGTTCACAACACAAAGCTAGATTAGTTGCTAAAAGGTTACAAGCAAATTCATGGCATGAATTGTGTTGAAACCTCATGCATAATCGTAATGCTCAAGTCTATAAATCAAGCAATGATTGCATATTGGTACATATGGCAATTGGATGACAAAACATATTCCTCAATCAAATGTTGGAAGAAAACTATGTACATGGCATGTCATAGGATTTGTGGATCCAAATAATGCTTGAAATGAATGCCAGCTTAGGAAATCTAAGTACAGATTTAAGCAAGCAATTGGGAATTGGAATTGTATTTTAGTGAAGCTAATAAGTATTTTAGTTTCATAAAATATACATGATTCTTATAGATGTATAAGAAGTTTAGTGGGAGTACATAAAAACTTATTTGGTCCTATGTGTATCACACACATATCTCTCTATTGTGAAATAACATTCAAATGCTAATGACTTAGATTTGAAATTATTCATCAATGATGGACCATGGCGAAACTTAGTACATATTGGGTATTAAGATCTATTTACAAAGATCTTATAATATTGTTTTAGATTAAGTAATGGCATTTACTAAATCAAACACGAAAGTCTCCATTGGAGATATTCGACCCATGTGAATAAATCTAAGTAAAGAATGTTTGAACTATGTATAAGCATTTACTAAGTTAAACATCAAAGAGTCTAAATGAGATTCTTAACCTATATTATATGTCAAAGAATTTAGCCGAATTCAGTATCTACTGAAACTAGATAAGCTAAAGTTACATGAATAGAATTCAATTGGGAATTATTCTCCAAAAGAATTTATCATGTATGATATAATATGAGGATCGCCAAAAACGTATCGTATGACTTTAGGCATGACGAACATATACCAATCTCTATTGATCTAAGTGAAGATCAACTAGATTGAGATCAAGAATACTTATGATACTTGAAAAGGTACATAGGAATAGTTCTTGATTCAAGGAAATAAAGATATGCTAAATATTGATGCTACACACATAAACACTGGCAAAGGATCAAGCAAGACCCTTTGGAGTTAACCATTGATAAGGACGAGCTATAGAGCATCGTGTTTTGAAATGGCAACATGGGTTGGAGACCATGAGTTGTTGCGTGGGAAATTAAAATAATAATTTCTATGTTCTAAGATATAGTTGGAGAATCTTCCACATATCTATGAACTGCCTGGATAGGTAAATCCAAACAAAGCATCACTAGCAACCTATACAGTTGAAGTAAAAGTAATTATTGCCTAAGAAGCAATAAAACAGGGTTGTTTAAAGTTCTTCACTGAACTTGGGTAGATCACCTATCTGCTGGCTTGATGGTTCTTCATTGAAAAATGCGTAGAACCACTCTTGAAGCAAGAAAAACGTCTGCTAACTTGATGGTTCTTCATTGAAAAATGAGTAAAACCACCATCGAAGTAAGAAAGACTAGATCACATAATAAACAAACTCGAAAAGATCTTATCATCATATCTCGAAGAACATTCGATGAAAAGGATATTAAGATTGGCAAAGCATGATAACTAAACCTATGCAACAAGTGAGAAGCAACACTCACGTTGTAGCACTGGAAATCAAGCATAGCTTTGAATTCCATGAACTGTTTTAAAGATGGGTTTGAGGTCCATGGTTGTAAAACAATGGGGTTGAACATTTATCATATATGAAATGTATTTTCATATTCCATTTAATCTTGGTTTAGTATTAAATGATGAGTCCCTTCAAATTTGACGATATATTCAAGATAGACTGTCAGGACATGTCCTGTGACTAAGAAATGTCTATCAAGTGAACTTGAATGTCAAAGGTTGAAAATGGTCCCTAATCGGAGTTTTCTATAAAATTGGACGCATAGAAAACGTTAGACGATTAGAATGCAAGATGACTAGTAGTTCTGTTTCTTGAACTATGTGGACATGGCAATGTCATAATCATTTGCATAGATACTTACTTTGGGAAGACTAGTATCGGACAAGACCTATGAAACTTTACTGTAAGAGATGAAAATCTGTCATAAGTAAATTTCATTAAATTATTAGACACTAAATCCTCAATACCTGAGTGATTTGAGATTACTTGTTTGAGAACTGGTTGCTTTGACGTTGACCAACCGTCGCACCGTAAAAGGAGGCTATAAAGGCAACGCTCAGGTAATCACCTATCAAACGAAGTCTAATCTCAAGATCGCAAGATTGGGATTGTCCTCCCATAAATCGGGATGAGATGCTTAAAAGTTGTACAAGGCCACTCGGAGAGCTAGAAACTGTGAAATGCATGGCCGTGCTCGGATGAATCATAGGTTATGATTATCTGTTTATTTGATCAGTTGAACTCTGAAACCGAGGAACACCTCTGGACATAATAAGGATGACAACTCTTACCTTATGTTCAAGAGCAAGCATCGAGCGACAAAGGAATTAGGAAATGCACACTTGTCCCTAAGGACAAGTGGGAGACTGAAGGAAATAATGCTCTTGGTCCAAGTATGCATTCTATGTTAAGTCTAATAAATGCGGTTCAGTATTAATTAACAAGTTAATAATTCAGTGAGATCAAGTGAGCTGAATGCCTAGCTAGAGGCCGCTTCAGTTCAAGTGGAATTAATGATATTAATCCACAACTTACTCTTGACTGAACCCGTAGGGTCACACAAATAGTTCGTAAACGGATCAAGTATTTAATGGCATTAAATACTCCATCTATGAATATTCGGAACCGACGGATCTTGGTTTCAGTGGGAGCTAAGATCGTCACAGGCAAGAAATGAATACTCCGGAAACGATGATATTGCCGGAAACGGAAATATGGATCGTATCGGAAATATAAATATTATCCAAGTCGTAGATGTTGCCGGAAACGGAAACATGGTACGTATCGGAAAATATTATCGGAAATGGAAATATTGCCAGAATCGGAAATATTGCCGGAAACGGAAATATTGTCAGAATCGGAAATATTACCGGAATCGGAAAATAATTCCGGAAACGGAAATATTAAATATTTGTTCGAAACGGAAATTAATTCCGGAATCGGAAATATTAAATATTGTTCGTATCGGAAATGAATTCCGGAATCGGAAAATTTAATCGGAAGCGCATCGTACGAATAAGCATCGGACGAGGACTGCCGGACGAGGCCCAGCACGAAGCCAGGCCATCGCCCAGCAAGCCAAGCGTGCCGCACAAACAGCCACGCCAGGCCCAGCGCAAGGCCAGGCCCAGCAGGCTGCGCAGCGCGCACAGCGCGCACAGCACGCGCAGCGCGCAGCGCACGCGGGCGCTGCGTGGGCTGCTGCTCGCGCGCACGCATGGGGCCCATCGTGGCTGCCGTGCGTGTGTGTGCAAGTGTTTGTGTTCGTGCACGTTTCCTAAAACGTGCAGAGTTCGGTTAATGATTAAATTCCTAATTCTATTTGATAAATTAATTAAATTAGAGTTCTTGTAGGATTCTAGGTTTAATTAATTTGTATCTGAATAGGATTTCGATTCCCTTTCCATACCCCTATAAATATGAGGCTAGGGCTCACAATTTATAAAAAAAAGTTTCAAAGTATTCAAAAGTGAGTTTTTTGAGAGAAAATTAAAACACACATCTTGCTCATAAAGTGCCGAAATTTTCTAGTACCTTAAGGGCGATTCTAGTTGGTCAATCTTAAGGCGGATCCGGACGTGCTGTGGACTATCTACGGAGGGACGACACTTGGAGTCCTAAAGACTTGTTCTTGTTCGGTTCGGGCGCAGCTAGGGAGGGCACGCAACAAAGAGTATGCATCTAAATTATGCTATATGATTATGTGTAAATAATATGTTGTCCTGGGTTAATGGTTGTTTCCGCATGATCTATGTAATGTCATATGTATCATAACCTAACAGTATCGGGAAATATTATCGGAAATAGAAATATTGCCGGAATCGGAAATATTGCCGGAAACGGAAATATTGTCTGAATCGGAAATATTATCGGAATCGGAAAATAATTCCGGAAACGGAAATATTAAATATTTGTTCGAAACGGAAATTAATTCCGGAATCGGAAATGTTAAATATTGTTCGTATCGGAAATGAATTCCGGAATCGGAAAATTAATCGGAAGCGCGTCGTACGAATTAGCATCGGACGAGCTTGCTAGACGAAGGCCCAGCACGAAGCCAGGCCCACGTCCAGCAAGGGAAACGCGCGCCACAACACACCAGCCCAAGGCTGCGCCAGGCCCACCGCAAGGCAGGCCCAGCGCGCGCCCAAGGCTGCGACAGTCGTGGGCTGCGATGCTCGGGCTGTGCGCCCGCGCGCATGGCGCCCCTCGTGGGCTGCTGTGCGTGCGTGGGTGTTTGTGTTCACATACGAAACCTAAAACGTACAGGATTCGTTTAATGATTAAATTCCTATTTCTGTTTGATAAATTAATTAAATAAGAGTTTCATTAGGATTCTAATTTAATTAATTCGTATCCTAATAGGATTCCAATTCTCTTTCCATACCCCTATAAATATGTGGCCTGGGTTCACAATTTATAACAAGTTTTCAAGTATTCAAAGTGAGTTTTTGAGAGAAAAATTCAGACACATTCCTTGCTCAAAAGTGCCGAAATTTTTAGTACCTTAAGGGCGATTCTAGTTGGTCAATCTTAAGGCGGATCCGGACGTGCTGTGGACTATCTACGGAGGGACGACACTTGGAGTCCTAAAGACTTGTTCTTGTTCGGTTCGGGCGCAGCTAGGGAAGGCACGCAACAAAGAGTATGCATCTAAACTATGCTATATGATTATGTGTAAATAATATGTATTCCTGGCTAAATGGTTTTTCCGCATGATTTATGAATTGTCATATGTATCATAACCTAACAGTTATGTTAAATATTCTCATCTCCGCGTTCTATGGTAATTTCTCTTAGTTTCGTAATTTTTCTTTAGATTAGGTTTAGGTTTAAGGATCATGATTAGGATTTATGCAGAGATATAAAATTCAGGGTTTGGGTGTTTAACAGAAAGGGAATGAAACCGGAGAAACTACGAGCTCTTGATCCGTCTTTGTGCAAGGTATTTTAAACTTTTCACTTTGTAGTAATTGGGTTAGTGGTTGAGTTTGCTAAAAAGATGAGCTTCATCGTCAAAGCCGAACTCAATTTGAAGTTAGGGTTTTGATTTTGATTTTTTTTTTATTTCAAAAAACTGATTGTGATTTTTGATGACAGTGACATGAATTCTAGAAATTGCTTGTGATATGTTTGATGACAGTAACATAAATTTTACGGTTGTGAACAATTTGGAGCATTGTATCAAGTATTTGATCCAGACTCTTGTTACTTTCGGCTTTTCAGGTTCGCTTTATCTGTTTGGTAATGATCCTATACGTTTCTTACCTTTTTTCTTTGATTTTCTTTTGAATTTTTGCAAGGTGAGTGGATTAGTTAGGATTCATTTTGTGTTGTATTGTTTTGTCTGGTCTTGACGTCTCTTACTTGTAATTTTCTACACTCTTTGTTGCAGCAGAGGCAACGAGATATCTGAGGTTCGACAGTTGTCTAATGAGCAAAGTCAGCGGTATGAATTGCTGTATTTTTTTGTTTTGCAGCTGATTTTAGTTTAGCATGTTAGTTTAATTTTGGTAGTAAAAGAATAAATATATACTCGGATTGATGCTCTAATGGAATGAAAATTGCGATTTATTTGTGCTCTTGATTCCGGTGATCTTGTAGTCTTAATAACTTTTGTTACTATAATTATAAGAAGAGTGTAACTCTAAAAGTGCTCGCCTTTCCAGTTTGTGCTTGAATGTGGTTTGCTAAAAAAAAACATACAACACGACCATCTTCATACCCTTACTGAAATGAGTTCATATTGAAGTTTTTGTTTGTTGTGATCCACTTAAGATGCTTTCAATACTTCCATGAAGATGTGAGGTCTGAGTTGTTGTTTAAGTTTTGAATAATTTATTACTTTTATTAAATAGAGGATTGAAATCTTTAGCTCGTGTGGTCTGTTTTGAAATATTACACAGCACCCAGCTATATAGAGTTTTGTTGATTTGCGTTTCAGATTTTAGATCTGTTCTGAGGATCATTGGATCTGGATTTGTTCTTCTGATATTTGTGTGTTTGCTTTTGATTCTTTTCTCGCGGTTGTTAGATTAGAGATTGTCCAGTTGATTAATAGTGAGCAGCTACCATGTCATTATATTTTATCAATGAACATCAGATGATTTGTGTACAGTGTGGTAGGCGAATCGATCTCAGAAAGTTTACCGAAGTTAGTGCCCGTGTTGGTCTTACTGGACTGACTGTTGCTAGCACTTCTGTGATGCTGAGGGACAAGATGTGCTGCTCTTTATTGACAACATTTTCCGTTTTACCCAAGTATGGTTTCCTGTCAAAGAACTTCTCTGCTCAATGTGAATCTTCCGTGGAATGATCCTCTTGATTTATGCAAACCCTTTTTTTTGTTGATTCTAGGCTAAGTCAGAGGTGTCTGCTTTACTTGGATGTATTCCCTCGGCTGTTGGTTACCAACCTAACTTGGATACTGATCTTGGAGGTCCACAAGAGTGTATTACAACGACCAATAAGGGTTCTATTACTTCTGTTCAGGCTATCTATGTGCCTGTTGATGATTCGACAGATCCTCCTCCTGCTACAACTTCTCCTCACGGGGATGCCACTACTATGTTATCCCGACATGTAACTTACTTAAAGCTTATTTGATATTTGTGAAAAAAAAAACTTAGATAAAAGGATTTGTCATACTAGGTTCTTGTCTGTGTCTTTTGAGAAGTATGTACCTTGTGTTGAGGATCTTTGTTTAATATAACTCAAATCTCTCTCTTTCTATCTCCTAACATAACTCAAAACTCAAGTCACTGTCACAATTCTCATAATTATTTGTCTTGTATGCACGTCATACACAAGGGAACTCTCCTAAGCATATAAATTTCATGTTTTTAGGGACATTTCGAGCTGCTAAATTGGTATCTGCAGCACCTAAGTAGAACTAAAGAGCTGGTTTGTTCTCTTTCCTATTCATGTCCTATATTGTTTTCAAGCTTTTATTTATCACCGAAGGCCATGTAACTGACCTGATTGCTTTTTATTTTACCCTCTATTCAGGTTGATAATACGAGCTTCTCACTGATCGTCCTAGGCTTTCTTCTCGCGTCGAGACATCTTGATCAAGAGGTGTAATTTCTATTTTTGTTTGCATTTTAATAATTTTGATATCTAGGGTTGGGTTTTTTTTATGTATTTTCTTTCCTCTTTTCCCTGTCTATAACTCTTTTTTTAAAATGATTTTTGCATCTCCCGCTCTTTTTAAATTTTTAAATGATTTCATGTATTAGCAAGAACAGGATCATGTGTTCACTTTGATGTAATTATTAGATTGATCTTTCTTGTTGCATATTTTATTGCAGTTCATATTGGTGGTATAAGATTTGGTATGTAGTATCTGGATTGTTGGATGAGGGTTCACAAGGTCCTGCACTGTCAGCAGTAACAGTTTATGTGACAAGTTTTATGAAGTTCCATGGAGTTGCAAAAACTCCAACAAAGACAATTGTGCGTAATCTGAATGAATACACGGAAAAGAAGGACTTACCAAAAGGGTTGGCTCTAGAGAGCTGCAATATTCTCGAAACTGCAGGACATGGGTAGTTGTTTCTCTTTACCAGATGCTGCAATCTGCCATTAATGGGAATGATTTAGCATTGCGAAATTCTGGGACAGTTATTCGGGTCAATTGCTCTATAGTTTTTCCAATGCAGTTTGTGGAATAACATTAAATGCATAATAGCTGTTTGGGATTCTCTACTTTCAATTTCTGGCATTTGTTTCACTAAAAGCTCAATCATTTGATGCTATTATAAGTTGGTATTCTGTCAACCGGAGTGTTTTTAACTTGTGCACTTTTCTTCTGCCTATCTGACAAGTGGAAATCATACTTCGAGTACTCTTTTAAGCTTCACTTGCTGAACAAGTTTTATGGAGCTTTCACTATACCATATCCCATGCTTAGTAGTGATACCAACCAATTAGAATCCAAAATTTGGTGGGAGCTTGCCATTGTTAGGACCCATTATGTTTCAGTGTCAGCACATTGACGTTGCCAAAGCGATCAACCTGATTTTTCTTCTTTTTTTCTCTATTCGTAAAGAAATGATATTAAAAATATCAAGGACGTGTCACCCCTTTACGAAAGACGGGGTAAAGCCAAAAAGCTCATGCTTCTTCTAACGTGTAATAGTGCTGATATTTTTTGTAGTAATCTAGGGACAAAAAATTTGAGTATATTTGAAAAATTTGAGTATAGTGCTGAAGCATTTGCCTCAATTTTTGAGTACATTTCTAACTATAATTGTGAGTATATTTCTAACTATATTTGTGAAATTTGAGTATAGTGCTGAAGCATTGCCTCAATCTGTGGTAATCTAGGGATTTTAGCTGATTTCTTGAATACATCTTGTCTCTGGAACACTCGAGCACAAGCTCTGGTATCTAGGATTTGTTTAATTGAAAATTATTTTTGCAGTCCAATTTTTAGGGTTTTGTTTGGTGTTGTCCATTGTTCTGAATTTCTGTAATTTTCTCGCAGATTTGAGGGAGATCGCGTCAGCTTTTGAAAACGGGTTCTTATATTAAGGAAGCACGTTTCTGAATTTAGCTAATTGTCACTCACATAGAGCGGGAGGTTGAGCAACTTCTTTGGAAAAAAATCTGGTGGCAAACAAGAAGAAAGGAAATCTCGAACCATCTGGGCGTCAGAAGTTGATAGAAGAAGGTAACAAGAATTACATGTTGTTACTTGCATGAAAATCTTCTTAACTGTGGAATAAAAAAGAAATTTGGTTCATTCTACATTCTAAATTATGGGACCCTGAGTTGATTTAAGTTTCCGAATACACTTTTTCTGTTTGCTTCATCTGTGTCCTATTCGTCCGTGTGTTTTTTTGCCTTTATAGTAGAAATGGGGTTTTGTAATCTGAACATGTAAAGGAGTCTGACGGGGTTCAATTTTGATGATAGGGGTTGGTAACATTTTTAAGGTAATGAGCCAACATAATAAGACAAGCAAGAACCCTTTTATTTATGCACCTACTTTGACATTGCATGAGGTGACAACTTTCTTATAGTGTTGTAAAGATACATGTCCTCCGGCCTTTACTTTCTTGGATATCAGGTTAAGAAGTTTGTTAAGGCGTATCCTTCAGAAAATAGGCATTTTTTGCTTTGTGATGCTCAAAAAATTAAATATCTGGAACTTTTCTATTGACAAATTAATTATTTTGTAACTTTTATATTGAGGCCTTTCTTTTATTTATTTGAATGAAGTTGTGACAATAATAGTAGATTTTATGCAGGTACAGAGATATCTAGCTAGCAATAGATGGACTGAAATAGCCAAGGTGGTCTCTGGGAGGTAAGTTATGCTCTTTTAGAATTTTCTATTTGCATTCATATTGGAATGGTGCTTATTTTATGTTTGTGTATCTCGAATGCAGGATCGATAATGCTGTGAAGAATCGATTCTTCACCCTGTGCTAGAAGGAAGAGAAACTTGAAGCTTTGGCGAAGGTGAATATCAATGCATATATCAATGGGTCCACTGCAAATTATGGTAAAGTGAAGCTGGTGCTGAAGAAAAATCGAATCTTCGTTGAATCCTCATTCCCAGAGATATGTTATTTATTGAATTTGTAAGTTCCAGGTAGTTTTTTCTTGCCCTATATTTAATACCGGTGTTGTGGCTTGCTTAGCATCTGAAAAAGTTATTGAATGATGAATATAAGCAAGTTTCTTTGCCATGTAATTGTGGTTAAATTGTATTTGATGTTACTTTTATTATGTCTGAAGCACCTCTTAAAAGAAAGAAGTGAAGGCTAGATTGGCGACAACGGAGTGCTGTTTAGAGAATGCATGTGTGTGGGGGGGGGGAAGGGGGGGTACGGATTTTAGTGTTTGATTGTTTGTTGATTTGTGGCACTTTGGTTGCTTGATTATTAATTCTACTTCTTTTTAATTGATTATTAGTTTTGATGAGTGAAATCTAGAAACATGATGATAAAGGTAATTGAAATATATGGATCAAATCGAAAACCTAATTTATATACTTGTGCCAAAAATTCAGGAAGAGAGAGAAAATTCATTTCTTCTCTCTCGTCTCTCTGTTTGCACCATTCTCAAATTTGTTTACATGTCATTCAGAAGGCTTTTCTGCAGTATAGTAGGTCTTTGCTGGGTAATTGACTTTCAATGCTGAAATATTTGGAGGGAAGCCAAAGATATGGCTGTGATTTATGGAACTTTGATCTTTGGCTTTCGCTATTATGTAAATATATTATGTGCATCAATGTTTTAGCTTGAAAATTGTTGTTGGTTGTGAAAACATTTTGGATAGAGGACCATGTAACTTAAGGAAGGTAGGTATTGTATTTAAATTAATTTCATTTTGTTCATTGATTCTCTTTTTGCTACACACTGTTTGATTTTAACAATTTCAATGGATTTCTAATCCAAGTTGCGGATACCAATTCCCAAAGAAGTTTGGACTATGTTTTAGGTCTCTTCTCATCAACTTCGACCATTACAACAAAGTTTGGACTATGTTTTAGGTCTCTTTTCATCTTTGAATATGTTCGTTTCTGTGACATTTAGTCTCCATATCAAGACAAACCCGGGATTATATTCGTCTTTGAATATTTCCTGTTTACCTCTCTCCTTTTTATATTCTCCTTGGTATAATTTTATGTCTTTTTCTCATACAATTAATCTTATCTGTTTCACATTCCGGTTAGTACCGGGTTCTCATTCTCTGGAACCGATCCCAGAACCTTTGGGTACCCGGTCTAATTCTATTATAGCAAAAGCGCTGATGAAATGCAGTGCAGTGCTCATGGATGGATTAAAAATCTTCCGATGGAATTCCCCATGAAAAGTGGCAATACTCAACTTGTTACTCAACTGGTTCATGGATCGTGCACCTAAGTGATTGGGGGTGGGGTGGCTGTGAGGGTTTCTGGGGGAAGTTATTATACGTTCTAGGTGTGTTTGAAATACTATTCGTGCGTTTGATCTTTTCTACCTTAGTGTCATTCACAGTAGAATCTTAGGGGATTGATAATTAACGAATTGAATCTATTTTGAGCGTGGATGGTCAAACCAGAAGAAACTACCAAGTGGACTTGCAGAGGGATTGGGTCTGTATTTGATTTAAGTAGATTAACATAGGTTAAGATTTAAGCAGGTTTCTTAATATTAATATAGAGTCGTTGTATTTGTTTAAAGTAGATTAAGGTTAGAGTGCGCTAGACTATAATCAATCAAGTGGATTGGAATAATATTTACTGGGACTTTGGAGACCATTACACTAACCATTTGGCATAGATTAGTACAATGTGTCATGTAGGAAATGGGGCATAGCTCATGCCATATTCATTTTCTTCAATTTTTAGGTCAATTTTCCTCTTCGTATTAAGTTTCTCTTCAATTTCTGTATTTTTGGAACTTAATTGAGGATCTTTTTAGCTACATCAATTTCTTTGGCGTCATTATTATGATCTGTATACAACTAAGTTTGCGAAATCAATGGTGATATGGTACTTCTTTTAGTTATTGCATGAGCTTCTTGGTTTCAGCTAGGCGCAAAAGTAGTGGGCTTACAAAGAATATAAACCAGTCATATGAAAACCATAAGTGAATTTTCAATGATGGAAGATCTACATTCATACCTCGACAGTTTGATTAGCTTTACTACTAAGTCTGAATTTCGATATGATGGCGTTCTCTTCAACATCAACATTATTGTTGAAGCTAGCACTTGTCTTCGCAGTGGTATTGATTATAAATTTTCTTTAATTTTTTCCCGTTATTGTTCCGATTATTTTAGATTACCGGGGTTGCTTTTTTCTTAAAAGTATATTTGAGTAAATTTGCTAATATTTCTAGGATTTTTGTGTATATAAATTTTTTATAGGGTTCTTTTGACAGGGGGTGAGTCGGAGCTTGAACCAGGTCAATTTCCAAAGGCCTTGTCCATTAATAACTTCTTTGATCCTCTGTGACACCTTCTGCGCGCGCTGCAAACCAACCCTCTGGCATCTGCCGCAACCCCACCGCACTTCTCTCCCTGCCCAACTCCCTGGTATTTTGTTCTGAAACCTAACACGTTAATTGATTCTCTTAGTTTTCTCATATCTATACATTAGTTTTGAGTATGGGTAATATTACTTTTCTCTAATATGCTAATGTATCACATATAATAATTATTTGAGCATATAGTGAGTTCTGGTGTTTAGAATATAATAATAATTCGTGGTTTAAATTTAGGTGCAACTGTTCTGGTGTTACTGAGTCTGCTGCCTATAGTTAAAATTATGTTGGTATTGGTGCGGGGCCATATATTAAAGTCACTAATTCTAATTGCACATTTAGGTCTTTTGCCTTCTGGTCGGTTGCACGATCATGGAAGGAATGTGTTAAATATTAGTGGTAGTGTAGATATGTTAATCAGATTAATGAGGTGCTCCATATATTTTGTATTCAGGGTTTACGATCACGGATTTTATCATGAAGAAAGTGCCAAACATCAGTGGTAGGGTAGATATGTTCATCCGTTCAGCCGTTTACCAGATGAATGGTTGATTCTGATACTTCTTTGCTTCCTACCAAGGATGCTGCTCCTATTTGTGTGTGGTGTGTAACCGAATGAAGCATGTTTTCTCTTGGATTATGACCCTCAACTTCGTAGACTCACCTATATCTCATTGTTCGCAACATCGCTATGCAATTGAATGTTTCCCCACTTTCAAGACTTTTGTGGATGTTGTCATCCATGCATACCAATCTCTGTATCTCAGCAGGTATCGACTTCGCGTTGGCGCTGCCTTCGCTTCCAGATACTTTCACAGTGATGAGGCTCATTTTTGGAAAACAACAATTGTATCCCGGAATTGAAATCCATGCAAATTAACGCGTGGATCTCTTTTCTTTTTGAGGGAGTAAATCTCTTTTCTGTTAAGCCGTTGTGGCCTCATGGAGCTTGACCTTCGCATTCAGTTGAGGGAACCAAGGGATTGTCAGCTGCCGGCAAAAAATTTCACATTTGAAATGCTAGAGGTGTTGAAGCTGGATGTCAACCTTGGTCTCAAACAAGTTTTAAAAGCGTCACGTATTCGTTTTCCTCGCTTGAAACATCTCCACTTCCGTGCTTCTCTCAGTAATTCCGAGGATTTGTTCTTGATGTTCAAAGAAGGAGCATATTGGGGTAATTGCTAACTTTACTTCTACAGTACAAACTACAAACATTACAAAAGTGTTAATTGTTTTGAAACTTGAGGGCTGTTATTTTTATACTCTGCAGGGAGCCAGGGACCGTTGCTGCTGTTTATACTGGGATGGAGTACGGAATAAGAAGGACTTGTGGCACAAGTGTTTGGGTATGTTCTTCCCCGAATTAATCTACAAGTAATAGTTATCTTTGCAATCTATTGATTTGATGGAGGAAATGATACTCTAATGCTGAGAAGAATGCAGTAAATATAAATTGATCATGAAACGATTCTTTAGCACTGATATGTACTGATGTTATTGATTAAAAAACGATCAGTGTTAGAACCTATTTACTGAAAATGTTAAGCAAACAATGTTATAAGCAGATTGATTCAGAGAAAACGTATATATATTCAAAACGTCCTCAGGTATGCTGAGTGGCATATCACTGTTGAATTTATGGACAATATTTTTGAGTTTTGATATTAAGTATTTATTTATATAATGATACCAGGGATATGGTATTGGTGGTTGTTTTTACTGTATCAAGTTGTTTTGGGTTAGATATGGTTCTGTCGTTGTGTAAAAGTGGGCTGGACTGTTCCATTCATTCAGTTAAGTATATCAGTTGGACTGACTTGAACTATCACACAATACCTGTAGAACTGGGTTGGTGTTAGGCCGTCTAAAACTTGGTATATTACCCTGATATAATTTCTCAGGTTACCCCAACCTATCAAGATACCAGCACTAATTTGGCTTTACAGAGTTCATGCTTTATATAGACTGGGTGCTATCAGTGTTAACTTTGAACGGATTCTCCACCCTCTGTTGTTGAATTTCCTGATGAAAATACTGTCTGAGTTAATACTGACAACGAGACATTGACCAATCCTAAACAGGATTTTGAGCTTGGCCGGGTCTAGGGTTCTCATGTTGGACAATGTAAGCTAGAAATATACTTTCTTAGTTTAAATGGTTTAGAGGCATGCTTTAGTAGTATCTTTATAAAAGGTAATATTTTGCTGCGGCTGAAGTCCTCGCTGATGTTAAATCATTTATACAGTCTGCATTGGATGGCTATAATGTATCTGTATTTTCTTAGGGGCTAACTCATTCCGGGAAGACTTATACTATGGTTTGTCTCACATTCTCCTCCGTCTCTGTTTGTCTGCCTGTCTGCATGTCTATAGTTCCACATGCATTGTTGAATGCTTAAAAATTATACTTATGTTTGCTTAGCTTTATGTTACAGTGCTAATGCTGTTAGTTTTCACTTTATGAGTTGGAAAAATGTACTAAAACTATTTTGAGCCACATACAAGAATACCAGTCTTTGTGGTGTTATTACTTATTATTAGCTTACCGCATCTGTAGCAGAACCGCTAGAATTTACTTCCCTCCTTCTGCCTTGCTTAGAGTGAAAGAAAATAGCTTTAATTACCTTTGTCTCAGTTGACTCATTTATACACAATAAAAGAAGCTTGTTGGAGAAGTAAAGTTAAATGTGCCAGTCTTTGAGGCTCTTTGGCTAATATGGTAATTTGTTGGCAGTTGTCAATTGTCATCAAACAAAGACTATGATTTCCAACACTCAGAGTGCATCTTGTTAGCGGTATTGTCATATTGTGTGGGAAAATCCTTATGTTTTCAAGCAGTAGGAAGTCACATGGTGGGAAATCCTTTAAAAGTATAGTTGAACATTTGACTGATAGCAAGAAAAAGCTTAACTTTATTCGAAGTATTAGTTTTTAACAAGAAAAATGTATTTTCAGCTGCTGAAAGTCAAGGAAGAAGAGGAAGCAGCAATAGGCAGAGGTGATCTTTGAGCTTTATCTGTGTTCAATATAAGCACGTAGGTGACAATTGGCTTTCTCCCGAGCTTTATCTAGGGCAGGATTCGAACGTGCAATCTTCAGGGCATGAGCCTAATGACTTTTCCAATTACTCTACCTGGCATGGCATTCGAGCAGTTCTCAATTAGTTATGGCCCATTTCCTGATGTCTTTGGTAAGCTTACCAAATTTGAGAAATTCGTGATGATGGGGTTTACCTTAGATTGTGCATGAGAAAAGTGTTGTCGAGTAGTTATGGACTTGTGGTAGATGGCTCATTGTATTGATTTTGGAAAAACTTTGACATTGAGTGGTCACTGGTCAACCTGTCTTTTGGACATTGTTCATAGAAAATATTTGCTCAATGATTTTCCTTTCTGTCAGAATATATGCTTCCTTTAGTGAGGAAACTCAGAGCATTGGTAAATGTTTTTTTTGTGCTCTGCAGACACTTACAAATCCTTGTAGCTAAATATTTTAGGGTTAAGGCGTGAAATAAGGCCTACTGTTCGGACTAAAACTAGGTCTGGTGTTGATTTGTGTAGTGAAGATAGGTTATCGCGATCCTACAAAACTTTCCACATACCTGTTTCTGTGTAGTTTGTTTATGTCATGTTTTTATTGAGTGTAGTAGGTAAAGGAGACTCTTAGGATTTATAAATTCCCATAGATATGAAAATCTATATTCTCGTGTTGTTAAAGTAAATAACCTAATTCCCTGTGTCGTATCGCCTCTCATCTCATGGAGGTATTCATATACAATATGCTTTACGCATAGCCTGCACTATTAATGTGTATGTACAGGCTAATAAGACAGTTGCTTCACAGTGTAACAAAATGCGCTGTGAACGGTTAGGAGATCAAATTACATCGTACAAAGATGCCCTCGAACACAAAGGGACTTATGAGTTCATGGATGCTCCAATCCTATTTGCAGACCAGCAGTGGAAACGAAACGAAGTAATGTTAGCTGATAATGATAAACTCTTGTTTTAGCTGTTCGTGATAAACTCTTGTTATTGGTTTGAATGTTGATTGATACTAGAATCATTATTGGTTGCCCCCTCGATCAAATACAAACTAGTCTCCTGGTAAAAAAAACCTATGAGTAGACTACATAGAGTTGAAGTGGGAGTTGGGCTCCCATAATTTTAGATGTATTCAATTACTCATCCAAGTCATATGTTGGCCATTTCTGAGTGAGGCTCATATAGTAGCTTCATTGTGGCCGGTGGCGGATCGATTCAACAGTGGCATTGTTTTAGCATTTTGGTTTGCAAAATAAGCTATTGAGGCAACACCCTTGCTCGTTACTTTTGATCGGTCTTTTGGTGTTGTATTCAGTGAGAATCCTTGTCGGTGCTTCAACTAAACTGAATGATACTGATATATTTTTATTTGTAAATGTTTTTGCATGGATAAGGGTTTCATATACGTTTTCTATTATGAAGTAGAGATGACAGATTCGGAAGAGAATAGTTCACTGTTTCCTATATTTATTTTGACTATGATGGCACTCCCTTTAGTGCCTTATACACTTTAAAAACTGTCGTTTTGCGAAGAAGAAGGCGAAAATCTTACATTATCAATGTGTCGTATGCTCCCGCTCTGGATAATACCATAAATCAACTCTTTGTAATTAAGTATATTAAATAATATGGAAAAACTTTCAAATTGTAATTATTATATAGTATGAAAATGATAATTTTTGTGATCTTTTTTTTCTAACTTGGGGGACGGCGCGCGTTAGCGCGATTATTGTGCCGTATGCTCGCGCCTTGGATAATACCATGAATCACTATTTGTAATTAAGTATATTAATAATCTGGAAAAGCTTTCAAATTGTAATTACTATATTATGAAAATAATACTTTTGCGATCTTTTTTTCCTAACTTGAGGGACGCGCGCGGACCAACAACTAGTAATAAATAAAAGTAAGAACCTCAATACAAATTACTTTAATTGTTAAATGGCATAAATAATATCCAAACATAAAGAAAACAAGGGACGCATAGAGTAATTCCTTAATTCCCGTGACACCAAAGTTTCCACACCTAACTCGCCAAGTGTCAATTTTCTCCTCCAAAATCCAAATCCAACCACGCGGATTACCCAAGCTCAGTTCGACAGTGACGCTGATGACATGTCACTGAATCCAGCCGCCACTGACCACAGTGCCACCACATTAGCATTCCAATCTTCTTTACTCTATAGACTTCGTCACCTACCAAGATTAGAAATGCTAATCACTGCATTATTATTAACAACACAACTTGATTTAAATATCATTTTCCTTAACTAAATCACTGGATAAAAACTGCCTACAATTACAATGGTGAATTTAGCTGGTTAAATGAACTCTGGTTTAACTGGTTAAGAATTTCCCTGAAAATCTACATTTCCATGACATTTCAAGTTTTCCCCTCTGTTTCAACTATATAAGCAGTGCGGCAGTTCTTCTTACTTCTCAGTTCTCACCCTTTCTCTCTCTCAAAAAAATTCTTGTTTTTTTTCTTTTTTGGTCATTTCAGTGTTGAGTAGTAGAAAATCCATGGATTCTGGAAGATTTTACGGTGATGATCACCTTCATCAACAGCTCAATGAGCAAGTTAAGCCTCCAGAGTAAGAAATTTCACCTGGGTTTACTTTATTTACCTTTATCATTAAATTTAATTGCAACTCGTAATTGTCAATTAATTGTGTATTTATGAGTTGATTAGCAATTAGCATCATCTAACGATAGTATTATTACTCTTAAGGAAATGTTGGTGTAAAGGTGTTAGCAATTTAGGGGAACTGAAATGGCTGCAAGACTTCATGGTTCACCAGTTTAAACCTTCAATTGGGGAAGAGGTAAATCAGAGCATTTTTTTTGTAATTGGATTTTTGTAGAATTTCTAATTTCCTTTTTTTCATTTCTGCTTCAGTTTTCACACATGCTTAAACCAAATGACCAATGATCCTTTTCAAGAATACCATATTTGTTTCTTGGATTTTTCGACAAAAATAACTAAAACAAAATGTTGTTTAGAGTGATTAGAAACAAGATTGTTCACATATTGGGTTTATTGTTTGATGTAATCAGGTTGAGAAGGTTTTGGATCGAAAACTCGTACCGATTCTTTCTTTATTGCAACAATGTGTCCTGCTTCTTAATCCAAGGTATACCTTGGTTGTCTATGATTTCTTGTAATTCTTATATAATTATAATTATATTGTGGATTGCTTTAGTATGTTTCAACCAATATTTTTGGTGCTAATGAGCCATAATACCAATACAAATTACAAATGGTGCGAGGGTTTCGAACTTGAGACCATATGTTTTCTGCTATGCATATTTGGAAATTTCTAATTACTAAATAGGGATATCAAGCTACGGAGTACTTCATTGATTGGCTAAAAGTAGTTGATACCATAACCCAACCCCCCCCCCCCCCCCCAAGGGATATTAAACATATCAAAGTAGATGATATTTTCTCCTTTTGGTTTGTAATTTGTGCTACTTATTATCAATTGTGCAGCTATCCAAAGTACGGAGTAGTCTCAAGTCTTGCATTTTAATTTATAAATAGTAATAATATGAAAATTGAGAACTTGGTTTACAAGCTAAAACGGAGTCTTTATGGGTTTACAAACTTTTATATAAGGCGGTCTTACACAAAAACCACCTTGGTGTCATACAAGTTAAGCAATGGAATCAATTAGTTAAGCACTGAAACTAATTAGTTAATCACTTGAACTAATTAGTTAAACATTGTAACTAATTAGTAAAGTCGTGAAACTAATAAGTTAAACAATGAAATTAATTAGTTAAGCAATTAAACTGGTCTTTCGGTAATGCGGTCTTCCACAAAAGTTGACGTTATGGGTTGGAGCAAGCTCCGTGGGTGTAACAAAGCAAAACCGGAACCCTATTTCTTAGATCTGGGTTTTGGATTGGGGTGTAGGGAGGCTTAGCATCGTATATAGAGTAAACTTGGTACAAGAAACTTCTGTCACGATGATGGATATTTTTACCTACAAGCTCTATGTTATAACTTGATTTTGGTTAATCTTTTTAACAGTTTAAGGTTGACTGTTGTTGCAGCTCATTGCCTTTTCATGCTGAGTCATCTGCATCAAGGATATTGCAATTACAATTTAATGGTGATGTTCCTGATACACTCTTAACCATGGACAAAATAGAAGATGAGGGTGCATCACTTGAAGTAGAGTTAGTTGATGAATCTGGGAATAAAGTGGAAGTTGGGGCTGAATCTTGTGTGAAGATCAAGATTGATGTTCTTGATGATGAACTTGATACTGAGGATAGAGATGACTCAGATGAGTTGACTGCGGAGGATTACACTAAACATATAGTCAGGCCAAGGAAGAACAAAGGAGCACTTCTGAAGGGTAATTGCGAGATTAGAATGACCAGAGGAGCTGCTAGTGTTAGTCACATTGCTTTCACTGATAACTCCAAATCAATGAGAAACGGAAACTTTAGACTAGGCGCTAAAGTTGTAAGAGGTCTCCCCCCTGGAGTGGTGGTAAAGGAAGCAGTAAGCAACGCGTTCACAGTGAAAGAACGCCGCCAAAAATGTAGGTTAATTCTGGTTTATTTATGTCATAACTTTTAACTTATAATCTTCATTTTATATCAAACTTCGAAGAAGTGTGTGTTTTTTTTTTATCTAGCTTCATTTAGAGATGATTTGTGCATGGTTTTCATTGTTCAGGTGCTAAAAAACATGAATTTCCATCTATTGACGATGATTTATGGCGCTTGGTTTATATAAGAAAAGACGGGCCTGTATATAAAAGAGCAGTTGAAGCAGGAATCCGTACAGTAAATGATTTCTTACAACGCTGTGAAACCACTACAGCAAAAGAACTGCAACATGTAAGCTAGCTAAGGACTATTCTCGTTTTTCTTTTTGTTATGCTGCATTCTTCTCCAAATAATCACCTGCTCTCTCTTGTCAAAATCAGATTCTTCATGTTCCTGAAGCAAAGTGGAAAGCAATTGTTGAAAATGCTAATAAAGCTAAAGCCTGCAACTTGACCCAAGAGCCAAGGGTTAAATTCATGGGTCAAACAAACTGGGTTGATGATTCTCGGAAGGTAGATAACTGTAAATGTGATGTTTAGCTTCTTTTATCAGTATGCTATAAGGAAGGATGGTAAAAAAAACAAAAAGGAAATAATTCTTACACTCGGGCTTCTCCAATTCTTTTGCAGGAACTAGCTGATAAGACTGCTGCATATCCGAAGCAGAGTTTGCTTTTAAAATTTAATTCCCCTGCTAATCAGATCTTGGATCAAGAACTCATAAACCCATCATTTATTCAAGGACACGAACAACCACCACCACCACCTCCGTGTGGAAATTCTATTATAGGTGAGCTATTGCATACTCTGAATGCAGGCAGTCTTTTATCTAACCAAATGGGCAGTATTCCACCAAATATTGATCATGATGCCACACCAGCAAATCAAGCCTATCAAGGTATAGGGTTGACAGATTTTGTGATATTGTTGGATAAAATTGATCATGATGCCACTTTCTCTTCCTTGTTTTTTTCTTTTTTTACTTTCTGCTCCTTTCTGGTTTGATTGGTAACAATGACAATCTCCTACGACGATTCATGCCACTTTCTGGCTTTGTTGTTGTTTGTTGGATAAAATTGAAATGTTTTTGAGAGCGAGCACTGTGGGCGGCAAGGGGGGAGGGGGAGAGGGTGTATTTCTGTTATTACATTCTATTACTAGTCTTAAAATCATGGTAATTTAAACCATGTTTAGGCACATTTCTTTATGCCTTACTATTTCTGGAACTGCTCTTATTCCATACAGGTAAAATGGTGGAGCATGAAAATGACTTGCCACTAGAAGCATCATGGGAAGATATAAATTTGGATTGGTTAATTGACTTGAAAGGAAGCCCTCCACGGCTAGAGGAGATGGGGAATGTTTCTCAAGTTTCATCCCATGTCAATGTTACCAGCAAGATAATAACTGCATGTTACGTGACTAAAGCTGCAGCTCTCTTCATGATTTCTGTTCAGCAAGATGCAAGTGTCCCTGCAAAAAAGCGAAAGCTTCAATGACACCATAAAATTTCCAGGCTTGTTGTATAATACGGAGTGCGTTATATAAGTGTCTCGCTTGTATAATTATCTTCAATTCTCTTTGCTTAGCATATGTTTTCGGTTTAAACCTCGAATATTTCTCTTTATTTTAAAGCTCCAATGAGATTGGGCAGCATTATGTATAACAAAACCTTGTTGGTGTTCTTTGTTGTATAAATTCAATATTATGTTTTCTACAACGGATGCCTAGCTGCTGGATTTAACATTGCATGATGATAACCCTTAAACTAGAACAATCTTGTGTTAGTGTTACTGGATGATTGTGTAGCTTAATGTAACAGAAGTACTACAAGGTTTCATGCCTATGTTTCTTTTGACTTGTTTAAACAGTGAATTGGGCAAGATATAAATAGTGTCAGTAACAACGCAAGATATTCCTCGAAACAGCCTTTCATCACCTACGGCCCCCTAACTTTGACTATGCTTTTCGAACCAGGAGATAATACTTCATTTGTATCAGCATATACAGTTTAAGTTTATGGAGGCTGAAGTGGATGACCAACTGATCTTAAAACTAAAACCTTCAAGGGAAACAAATTAAACACAAGAGGATGCTTAACTACAATGTTCAAATTCAGAACTGCAAAATGGGAAATTATAACAATAAATTTAATTAAGAGAAAGAAAGAAACTCAAGTCAATTGATCCACTTACATTATAGGGCGGTTGTCTAGCAGCAACAACAAGAGAAGATTCACTGATTCAGTCAGACCATACCCAGTCTGCACTGTAATTTCAATTGCCTGCAAATGTAGCAGAATAAGTTAAGATGTAAATATGCAACAGCATAAAATCCAAGATCTACAAAACTATACTGAGAAAGTCTGCAACCTCGAAGAACTTATCAACATACACAGGTAGACTAACACCACCACTTATGCCTGCCTGCCTGCACAGTTCAAAGAAACAGATAAAGGTTTACCTAGGAATTTTATTTGCAAATTACCACTTGGAAATTTTCTATAAAGAAGAAAATTATATCTATGTTAAAAAGCAGCTGTTTTGGCCTATAACTTGCATGCATCAGTTCAAGTATTCTGAAAATGGTTTAAAATGATAGATGCTTCAGCATATGAAAAAATGACCAAGAGAAGAGAAGAGAAGCACCTATGATATCTTAGGCAGACAATGAATTGGGCCACTAAACTGCTGCAGCAACTGTTGCCACAGCCAATCCACAGATGCAATGAGGTATGACTGTTACAGATGCTTCTTAGCCAGGTATTTTCCATACATAAAAGGCTCAAAATAAACAATGCAGTTTGATAAGCTATTATTTAAGGATGATGCATTGATGCAATGCACGCACGTGTCAAAACAACAGATCATCAAGAAGAGTGCAAAGCCATCACAAACTGAACAAAGTAATTGAATATACAAACAGACAAATCAAACTTTTCAGTTTTGTAAGTTTCAAACTTCTATAACTATATTCGCCAAAAGTTAATTTTTCAGATTGAACTCTATGCGTATCTCAGGCTAATTAGTCTGTTACGTAGTAGTAAAGACTCCTGCACATAGGCCTTAAGGATTAAAGATAGTTCTTTTAACTTAATAACTTATAAAATGAATTTATGCGACACGTTTGTTATTCTAGAAGTTCAGAAATCATTCAAATATTCCGTCATGATTCCTATTTCCGGTATTCTCCGAATCATCAAAGTTGTTAAAATGTTAATCTAGAAAATTCTAGATAAACCTCTATTGTAATTCTTGATGGTTGTAGGAAGATCAGTGAAAGTAACTAGAATCAATCTATTACATTATAATAAAATAGGCATCAGGAATGACACATGCCACTTTCTGGTATAAAATTTTCCCGCCAAAAACCTTTTCCTAAAGTCGTATCTATTTTACTTTATCTTATGTTCTCTACTTTTGCATAAATTGTTTATGTATGGAAAAAATTAGTATGTTTAGTATGTTTAGTAATTTAGTAATTTAGTATGTTTGCCCGTAATTTAGTATGTTTAGTAATAGGCATCTGTAATTTACTTTTCAGCAATTTAGTATGTTTGCCCGAAACTGAGAGAACACCCCTTGATTTTATTTGGTTAATCTATTTCTGGAACAAAACTGTGTTTCAGAATTGGAGAAGTGATATATGAGGATCTACTCCATGCAAGGGTTTCTTTCATTGCTCGCTGTTACTATTATCTCGTTTCTTATAAAAATAAAAATAAAAGAACTATTTTCAAACTAGCATATGAATTCAAGTAACCAAGCAGAGACGACATCTAAGAAATCAAGCAGTTGGTTCAGCTAGGTTCTACACATCCCAGCCACCTTTAACATGTAAAATAATTCATCTAAGAACTCCCATACTAAATACATCACCAGAAGAATATCATCCCCAATCTACGAGCACCACAATTAACCTATGTATCTAAAGGGTGAGGCAATTTTAAAAGCTGATATACGAAGTAATAAAATATACCTTGAGTAGAAAGGCACATATGCTCCCTTGTTTAGCACTCTCTCCAGTTCCCACATCCTTGACCTGTTCAACCGAGTTCCACATCAATAAGAGCTACAAAGTTCCTGAAGATAATCTTACAATGTCATAACAGATGCTGCAACTAAAACAGCCTGTAAATAATCTTACAATGTCATAAGTCATAACAGATGTTGCGACTAAAATGGCCTGTAAAGGCAACAAAAGTGGCTCTATCAATAAGCTAACATTAAGCAAGTACTTGGCAGCCAAAATCGCAACACCACACGTAGTTCGTGAGTTTTCTAGATGAACTAAACTACACAACGCTCTCAATGGTAGCATCGAAGACATTTAGTGAGTGACTCACAACAAATCAAAAGTCCGATATATATGTTATCACCAGCTGCTCAAGAAATCAAAAGCTGAAGTGCATAAATCAGTAACAAAACTGAACTCAAATTCGAGAAATTAAAGGAAGAAATTTTCTTGGCCGTCATCTTTCCCAGATCCCAAGTCCCACCACCCTTGTGTTTTTAATTTTGTCAACTTCTATAACAAAAAATACAAGAATCATACCAATATACCATGCTGTCATCAGTCTTGTACCACTTGTTCCGTGCATTTCGGGCATAACTAACATAGTGCCCTGAAAAAGAAGCATTCATAATATCCAAGTGAACAACGACCCCATAGAATCTGTATATTGGCGATTTGTCACTTCCTCTCATATGTGGGACTATGTTTAAAATCTCCGGGAACAGAATTGTCTAGCCAAACTTCATTCAGCTTGAGCTTGCCAAACTTCCTTACAATTGCATTGAGCTTGCCAAACTTCCCAGACTGAATTAATTGAAAGAAAACCGGAGTTCAAAATTCGCATTCAAAAGAATAACATAGTAATTACTAATTAGCATGTGAAAGAATAACATAGTAATTCTCATTCTACACTTGAAGCTTACCTAAATCCGCTTCAATGCAATTGTAAGGATATTTGGAGCCTCTACTATGTTTAATTTCTTCTTTGCTTTCTCATAAGATTTGCACCTGCCAAAAGAAAAAGTAGCCTGGATGTAATTTTGACTATGACACGGAAACAACTAATTAGAAATTTTAATATTCCTCCTCTTTCTGGCATACCAGCAAGGAAAACAAAAAGAAACCACAAGAATTAACCCGGATTTCCCCCTTTTGAACTCAACAATAGAAGAACCCAGCCCATATCAATCACTAAAACTGACAAACAAGCAAACAAACCAAAATCTGAAATCATTAACGAATTATGTGAGGAATTCGAATAGAGGAGATGAGAGAAATGCTAACCCAGGAATTTAATCGATCTCAAACTTGACACATCACTAACCATAATAAAATCCATTCTCAAAAACACAATTTCAATTTTACAACTTGAACTTAATGAAAAAATAAAAAAGGTAAACCAGATCATCATCAATTAAACTACAAAATTGAGAGAAAATTCATTAATTCCATCTCAATTCAAAGCCAAATTAAGAATTGCTAACCACCACAATTTCAACTGACAATGAACTAAAAATCAAATCACTGCGAAGATACACAAACAGATCAATCCATCAATTCAAACTTGATCGGTCAAATATAGCCATCACTCATAAACTAAAACTGTACAGCTTATTAGCATGTAAACTTTCTGACGACCAATTCAAGTTAATAGCGACAGACTATAAATTCTTGTATTTACAACAAAATGCAGGACCACAGTTGAAGAAGTAACCACAAATTATTCAAACCAGCCATAACTTGAAGTGGTACATTCAATATGCGTATACAACCACCAACCCGTAACTTGTAAGAGGTCACAGTGGAGAAATTAGCTTGAATGACAGATTTTTGTCCCAAAGAAGGGGGGAAAACATCATAAAAGCATTTGCATATTGATACTGAATATCTGAAAACACAGATATTTAGAATAACAGATTATGAGCCAGGAAACAAGATAACAATACAACTAGGAGACCTTATTGGTTTTGTTCAATAAAAATGCAAAGAGGAAAAACTGTACACTAAGTTCTAGGTAGTAGATACCAGAGAATTTGAGCAGCTCAATGCACTAAAAGTACAAGTCTTCAACAACTTTCTCCAGGTCGCAATCAAAAGAATACATAGTATAACTCAAGTCACGTTTTAACAGAAAATGCAAGTTAGGAAGTTTGATCTTGCACAAAATCAACAAGAAGTCGAGAATCATCCATTTTGAATAGAATGTAAACAGGAGTGGATGATAGTTAAGAATCCTTATAAGCCCTAGAAACTTCCTCAATATCCATCACAGCATCATCTGCAAGCACATCATCATCTAAACCATCCATTGTATTCTCATTCTCTAAGTTCATTTGGAGCCTCTCATCGTCAGAATCACTCTTGAACAAGTCCTTATCCTCAACATCAGAAAATTCATCGAAAGTAGCAGGCTTCTTCTTCTTCCCTCTATAACCAATTAGATCTATAACCTTTTCCTTCCAAAGAACCAAGGGGCATTTCTCAATCAACTCCTGGCCGTTATAAGCCTCATTCAAAAACACATGAAACCTCTGCCCTCTCTCCGAAACATAAAAAATACCGAAATGTTTCAACAGCAACCTCATCAACTTCTGAGGCATCACAAGCTCACGCCGAAAATGAGTCAAATGATCAGTCACCAGCCTCTTCTCAAGTGTAAAACTTAGCAATTCATGCATAACTGCAATTGCTCGTTTATCAAACTCTTGTGATCCTGCTTGAAGCCCTCGAGCATCAGCATAAGGGGATAAATACTCCCTCTTCTTAAAATGCTCTAGCTTCCCACCAATCCTAAACACCTTCTTAAAATTTGGCGGAAACTTCATAGGAAATGCCAAAGAAAGCTTCCCTGGAGAATCCCCATTAAAATTCCCACTTCTTTTCTCTAATTCAGTAACTGCCCACTCATTTTTCCAACCAACCAGTTCTAAAAACTCATGATCCACACCACCATCCTCGGCCTCAGACTTAACTAACCTAAAAAGACTAGGATAACTATGCACCCAATTGTCCCTAAAATCAAATGGCAACCCCATATCCCTCCTAAAATGAGCAATCTTATCAACCCTAATTCGCTTATCAACCGACATCATCAAAATCCTAGTCACAAACTCCGCCACTTTATCAGAACGCGCCTGAATTTCCCTCTCCTCCTCCTTAATCAAATCCTCCGCATCCTGGGTCATTCCGACCCACAAAGTCCCATTACGATCCTTATACAAATCAAACAATTTCGGCGATTTTCGGAGGAAATCGGATAATTTGTGGGGTTTAGGAAGGTTAATTTGACGGCGTTCTTGCTCAAGATATCGAATTGAAATAACATGTTCAGGTTCAGCTTTGATTACCTCCATTAAATGGTGGATTTTGTGGAAGATTTTCCATTTTTCAGTGACGATTTCGAGGTCGTGGACTCGCTTCTTCTTGCTCCTGTCTTGTACTCTTTTGCTCGTTGTCATTTGACGAACTTGAATTTGGTGAGTGTTTGGATTCAGGATGTTGTAGAAACTTTTCCCATTGAATTGTTTGGTGGATTTGAGTTTGTTGATTAGTTTCATTGATATTGTTCAATAAGTTACAATTTTTCCAATTAAATCACCAGAACACGTTCTTTCTCTGGAGGTTTTAAGGGTACAGGCCTGCAGGGTTTAAGGTTGAGTTGTTGAAGAAGAAAGGGTTTTAGAGCATCAAATAGTGGTGCTATCTCTTATTTTTCCACTCTTAGTCTCTCTCCTCATCCACTTCATTACCACTCTTATTAAGAGTTAGCTATTAAAAATTCCAAGAAATACACTAACTCTTATACACTACCTCTTATTTAATTTTTTCACATTTTAAATTTACTTTTATAACAAAAGTGCAAAAAATTAAGCATGATATCCCACAATGTGCCACCTCAACCCCCTCTTATTTTCTAAGAGCTACCTCTTATTTAGAAGAAGCCTCCATCAACCTCTAAATAAGAGGAAGCTAAGAGTTGCCTTGGTTTTGCTAAGAGGTAGCTCTTAACATTTCTCTCTCCTTAAGAGGGGGCTAAGAGTCATCTATAATTGATGCTCTTAGAGCCTGAGTTGTTGAAGAAGAAAGGTTGAGTTATCACAATCATACATGATCTTATCTCTCTTCTACATCATCATTCAAATCACTTTTCACTATCTTGAGTCACTATTATGAGTCACTATTACGAGTCACCTTATTTACTTTTCTTCAATGGTGAGGTTGCCCATCACTCTCTCTCCTAATTTTATCAATACCCCACCATTTATTCTCTCTCTTATGTATTACTCCCTCCGTCTCTTTTTGTTTTTTACGTTTGGTATTTTACACGCGTTTTAACGACTAATTAATGTGCATTGAGATTCTTCTAACTTTTTATGTAAACGAGAAAAATACATTTATTTATAATGTTTTCACTCTTATCAAAATTTTGATATTGGGAAAATGAGAAAAAGTTAATGTCCCAATGGAAAATTGTGAAAGATTAAATGACTCAATGGATTTAATTG
Source organism: Spinacia oleracea (assembly GCF_020520425.1). Taxonomy (NCBI): domain Eukaryota; kingdom Viridiplantae; phylum Streptophyta; class Magnoliopsida; order Caryophyllales; family Amaranthaceae; genus Spinacia; species Spinacia oleracea. The sequence continues at coordinate 16,730,671 of NC_079490.1, forward strand.
GTTAAAATAATAATTAGACACAATTTTTGATAGAATATTAAATCATTTATGTGATGATATAAAAGGAAATGTAAAGAACATTTTGAAACACCCAACAAAGAAAACGTAAAGAACAAAAAGAGACGGAGGGAGTACTAATTATTTTTAGTTATTGAACTTACATAATTAATTAATAAAACTAATGACATCGTTAATTATTAATTTTTTAATTAAAGCATTTTATTATGTAAGCTATTTAATTTATTTATTTTGAATTTGAAATGAATATTAAAATAACATAAAATTTAGATCACATAATTTATAAAACAAGAAATGCATAAACATTTAAAATACAATCTAAATTAACAACGACTTTGGTCTTCTTAATCTTTTCATTCGTTGCCGAAACGACCCCATATATGCTCAACCAAGTCATTTTTTAATGCAATATGGGTCTCCCTATCACGAACATTATTTCTGTTCGCCATATAACCACTTAAATTGTGCCTATCCAATTGTACATTTCTCACGGTAAGTGGTTGGTTGTTGTTACCGTTTGATGATCCAACTACATTTTAAGGTTGATCATTGATAAATTCCGATGCATCGTAATGCAAATATCCATCTCGCTCATCTTCGACAATCATATTGTGCATGATAATACATGCCATTACGATTTTCCATAAAATTTCAGTCGACCAAGCTAGACCTGGTGACGTATTATTGCAAATCGAGCTTGTAACACTCCAAAGACACGTTCAACGTCCTTTCGGTAACTCTCTTGCTTCTTGGTAAATAATTTGTGCTTACCGGTCTGTGGATGTTTGATTGCTGGGATAAATGTTGCCCATTTTGGATAGATCCCGTCGGTAAGATAATATCCCATATTGTATGTATTTCCTTTGACATTGAAGCTAACATCTGGAGCTCTACCCTCACAAATATCAGAGAACACCGACGACCGCTGGAGGACATTTATATCATTACAAGAACCTGGTGTACCAAAGGAAGCATGCCATATCCACAAGTCTTGTCAAGCAACAACCTCTAAGATTATAGTCGATGTTTTACTTCTCCCTTGATACATTCCTTTCCATGCACGTGGACAATTTTTTCACTCCCAGTTCATGCAATCAATGCTTCCCATCATGCCAGGAAATCCACGAATATGACTTTCCCGGAGGAGTCGCTCAGTATCCGTAGTATTCGCCCTCCTCAAGTACTCCGGTCCAAATTCAGAGACGACCCCTTCAACAAAGTGAGAGAGACATTCCCTTGCAGAACTTGACGCCATTTTAAGATATTCGTCAACTGCATCGGCTGATGTACCGTATGCTAACATTCGAATTGCTGCAGTGCATTTTTGGAGGGGGGATGCACCTAGTCTTCCGGTGGCATTTGGCCTTTGTTGAAAGTAAACATTACTTTCTCTTAGCTGGTTCACAATGCGTGTGAAAACATTTTTACGCATGCGAAATTGTCGGCGAAACATATCGTCTGTGTACAATGGTCGGGGACTAAAGTAGTCGTTATATAACCGTATATCAGAATCTTCTCGATCTCTTGGTACATACCACCTTTGGTACGTAGGTTCAGGAGTGAAGGGGACCTGGTAAGTAGAGGTTACAAGGGGAACAACAGATGTATTGATCGCTTCCTCGATCCATTCATCTTCTTTTCGCCTTTCAGTAATTGATTCATGCCACTCTACAAAGTCGTTCACCATGTAGTCAAATAACCCTGAACTAGATGAACTAGAAGAATTTGAATCAGAGTTCATTTGTGATATTTTTTGTTGAGAGGAGGAAAGTGTTTTGTTGCAGAAATGATGCTTATATTTGTGTGTTGAACTATGAAGTAAAACCCCTTATATAGACCTTGTGAAATAATTCAAAGGAAATAACTATTGTTTATGATGTACGGGCACAAAAGTATAACAAATGTGATTTTTGATAAGGTTTACAGATTTTCTTCATTGATAATTCAATAAATGGGGAACCAACTCCAAAAGATTTAGATTTCTGATAAGGTTTGTAGATTTCTTTTGTGTGACAATTCAATGTATGGGCACACATAACTGTAAAAGATGATAATTTTCTGAAAATTCAATGTATCAAATGTGACAATTCAATGTAGCATGCAGCTAGTAAATTTTGCAGGTGTATAGAATATTTCTAAATGTGGAGTTAGTATTAATGATATTATTATTTGCAAGAAATAATTTTTAAAGTTAATAGAAATAGAGAAATTATAAGAAAAACATGAACTTCATTACATTAAGAAATAACAATAAAATATTACAAAGGAAATTTAAAACAATAAAGGTAACATTACATCAATTAAAACTAATATAGATAGTTTGGCTAACTTAATTGATGTCTAAACTAGCCTAAAAGATGTGCAAATTCTTGCTTTAATTTCAAATAACTTTCTTTTTCGTCTTCAGATAGATTTGGTTTTGCAAGAAGGACACTGAATAACTTGAACCTCTTTTCCCCCTCTTTCTTCCGAGCTTTGATGGCATCTCGTTCCTTTTGATACTCGAGCATATGTTCCGCTACATCAATACGCCTCTCGTCAACATCTTTGTGTTTTCCTTTTATCACATTCATCTCTGACATGGCTTGAGTAAAAAAACTCTAAATTTTGAATTTCAGAACTACCAACATTTTGAATACCAGAACTAGCAACAGATTTACCTTTCCTTTTTGTTTTTTTCACCCCATCAGGACGACGACGACGAGTACGAGTTATAGGACCTTCATCAGTTGGAGTATCAGGTTCTAATCTTTTCGAACTGCCACCACCACTAGAAGGTACATCTAGGTCTATTGGTCTCCATTTGTCTAAGTCTCTCAACATCTCCCAACAACCAATTAAACCAAAGCGTGAACCATTACACGTCCCTCTATATATTTCATGAGCTTCAGTCATCTCATCATGAGTGTTAGTGCCACTCTTATATCTTTTTATTGCCTCAGCATAACAACCAACCCATGTACTCACATCTCTATTTATTATTCCCCACCGACTTTTCATAGATCTCAAACTTCTAGGGCGCATGGTGGATGGATTATCTTCTCTAGCTTGATCATACAAAGCCATAATGTTTCTCCACATTATAGCCAAACTTTGATCCGTTGTCGTCTTTGGATCTTCAACTGCACATTCTATCCAAGCCGAGATGAGTGCATCATCTTCTTTTGCACCCCATTTTTCTCTCGACACAATGGTGTTGTTTTCATACAGAGTTTCAACAACATCATCATCAGCATCATCATTAGCACCATCAACATCATCACCAGCTTGTTGTGAACCCCTTGGATCTTCGGGAGGGGTTAGGTTACTGCTTCTTTCTCCCCCGGGAGTTGTTGGACTGTTTTGAATTATTTGGTTTACACCATATTGTTGTGACATTGGGAACATAAAACCAGATGGATAATTTTGGGGAATTTGTGGAAAATTTTGATTTGAAAATTGATTTGGGAATTGTTGTGGGAAATTTGGGTTTGAAAATTGATATGGGAATTGCTATACAAATTGTTGGTTTGGATGCATTGGTTGGTTAGGCATGTTATAAAATAACATCCTTTGAGTATTTGGATTAGTAAGGTTATTTGGATCAAAAGGAAAATTAATTTGGAAATTTGGAGAATTGGAAGATCGGTAATTTGGATTATTTTGAAAGGAACCACTTTCGTAATTAAGATTGTTAAGATCCATAATTACGAAATAATTTATATGTGAATGCTATGTAAATTTGATTTAACAATGATAAAGAGAGGGTAAAATTTAAAGGATGCAAAACTATATCAATATTAGGCTCTATTTATAGATAAAATAACAAGAATCCCGTTGGTGTAATTATTTTTTTGAAAAAAATTTAAATAAGTTATCAAATGGAACGTTATAAAATTACTGAGTGAAAAAAATAGTCGTTGCATTGTCTTAATATTGTTTCAGCAATGTTTACGTTGAAATCAAATAAACCCAACAAAAAGATTCTTGCAAGGGACACTTGGCAAATTCTGGTTGGACCGCGAAACAGTGCTGACGCGCGTCAGAACTGTCAGTTAATTAATTATTTTTTTTTAAATTTCAGCGATTAACGGCTAGGATTTAAGATGGATGTAACGTGGGTCCCGCGCGTCAGGTCCCCCTTCAGAAGTTGCATCCCCTTGCTATGGTCTTGTTGTGAGTCACCCTCCTCAATAGTGAGCTAACTCACAAGTAGGTGAGAAGGTGTTGTGAGTTAGAAGCAACTCACCATTGATGGTGCTCTTAGAGAGCACAAATTCTTATTTGTGTACAATAAATATTGTACACCGGATTAAAGTTGACTCAAGATGATTTAAAGTTACATTTATATATGTAAAAGTTATCTATTTTTTAGTGATAAAATTTTTCATTTGAATAAAAATTATTTCTTCAAAATCACTAATAATGTATAAATTAATCATTTAACCCTTTAAAATGTTTATCTATCAACTTTTTATTTTTATAACATAAAAGTTACAAAAATGTAGGTTAAAGTTACAAAAAACTGCATAAAAGTTATCTTGGTGTACAATAAATTTATTGTACACCTTGTGCGCGCAAGACCTTTTGTTTAGAGAGTACTGCGTGTTCGATCCCGGCAACAACAATCGGAAGGGGACCGAAACTACTCCCTCCCTCCCTTAATATTCGCACCGCTTTTCTTTTTGGACCGTCCCTTAATATTTGCACCGCTTCTATGAATAATTTTTTTTACTAATATTATATTATTTCTCACACTTATCTACTAACACACTTACATTCCTACTCCCTATAAAAATCATTTAAAATTCACACCCCCACCCACCATTTTCCACTAACTATATTAAAAAAATACCCCACTGTCATCTAACACCCATTAAATTAATAAGTCAATTCAAGTGTCTTAAACTCCGCACTGGTCAAACCGGTGCAATTATTAAGCGACGGAGGAATTATCTATTTAGAACTCGTCCCGAATTCAGATTAGCTCTAAGCATGAACCGGGTGGTAACATCAAAAAATATATATAATATTTGTTGACAAAGGTTATTGGGTTTTGTCATGATGGGTTGTGAGTCAAATAAAGGAGTTAGATCCTTTACGAATAAACAGTTGTTTAAATAACCTTAGTGGGCTTTAGGTGTGCAGGACCAATTGGACACCAAAACACGGAGTACTCTGTATATGATTACCTTTATCCTACACTAGTCCATATTAGTTACGAAGTATTTTGAAGGGGAGATTTTTATTAAAAGTATATGATTACCTTTATCCTACACTAGTCCATATTAGTTACGGAGTATTTTGAAGGGAAGATTTTTATTAAATACTCCGTATTTTTTTTAATTTATCACTAAAAAATAAACTCTTTTTATATTATATCGGGGTACTTTTACGTATTTTGAAATAACTTTATGTTCTTTTTTTGTGTGAAAACCATTCAAGGTTTAGTTGTTATTATTTATCGATAAGCAGAAATTTGAGGCTACAATCTCATCAAATACAACCAGACATACTCCCACCCACACTCTAGTCGAGTACTCTAAGGGGTGAATATGGGTCATAGCATCAGCATGGACTGCCTCATTAGCTACCCTAAATACATGAGAAAATAAAACATCATCAAAAGAAATAGCAAGCTTATCAATTTCTCTGAGAATCGTCCCTAGATGCGATCCAACAAAGTCTCGTTCCTTCAGTTTTTTAATCACTTCCAAACAATCACTTTCAACTATTATTGAAGATGCATTGCACTGAATGCCAACTGCAGGCCAAAGACCATGGCCTTTGCTTCTGCTGTAGGTACACTCCAGTTGCTTCAGTCTATCGCACTCTTTCTCTAATTACCACACCCATCTGATCCTTTATTACCACCCCAAGACCAACCCCCTTATCTCCAAACAAAGCAGCATGAACATTAATTTTAATGGTGCCTTCAATAGGTGGGCACCAAGATGTGCTTCCCCGCCTCTGTCTGCTACTCCCCCCCGTCTTTGCAGCCCCATTGCACAACTCCTTTGCTTCCCTATGTGCACTAAGCATGGACATGGCAGTAGCTCCTACCTCGCCTGGGTGGCGAGGCCTACACCCATGAAGAATATTGTTCCTCTCGTTCCATACCGCCCACGCCCCTACAGCCACCAACTCCATCTCACTGCTGTTAAGGTTGTTCACACACCAACTAAACCAGTCTGCTATACTCCCACTATTGGGGCACCCCTCTAGACCGTCAACAGCTGTTGTCTCCCGTACACTACAAGAAAAGTGACACCTCCATATCACATGAAGTTCATCTTCTACCTCCATCCCACAACGACAACACATAGGGGACATTCTCTCAATACGACGGGTCGACGGTGGGTTAGTAGATAAGTGTGAGAAATAATATAATATTGGTTAAAATTTCCATTTATAGAAGCGGTGCAAGTATTAAGGGACGACACGAAAAGGAAAGCGGTGCGAGTATTAAGGGACAGAGGGAGTATTAATTAATAATCAATAATTAATAATTAATATAATAATAATAAATTATAAATAATAATAAATTATAAATAATAAATTATAGTAATTAATAATAAATAATAGTTATATTGTTATGAAATTAGGGAGAGAGGAAGAGAGAAACAGGCGGTTATGATTCTTATTCCCATCAATATAATATGTACATATACATGTATTATATAGGATAAGGATGCTAGGGGTATAATGGGCATCCACAATACAATACATTTATAACACTCCCCCTTGGATGTCCATTATCTAAAATAATACAATGACCCTGTAATATACATGGAATGATGCCTCATTAAAAGCCTTACTACGAAAACCCTGTGGGATAAAAACTTAGTGAAGGAAAAGAGTACAACACTCATCATAATACGCTTGGGATGTTGCCTCGTTAAAAACCTTACTAGGAAAACCCAATGGGACAAAACCATGGTTAAGGGAAAAAGAGTGCAACGCGTACTTTCTCCCCCTGATGAATACATCACTTGAGATCTTCAAGTTCAATGAATATAATATTGTTGATAACTTTTCAAATGTATCAACATGTAGCTCCTTGAAATTTGATTCTCCACCATTGGACTTGAATTTTCAAATCTTCACTTGCATGCACTAGGTGAGTATTTATATCACCAAACTTTTGAAAATAATACCTGAAATAAATATATATTCTTGCATATAATATTACAAAATGTATCCTTTCATATTGGACATATGTAAACCTTCTTCTGGAGGTCATAAGTATTAGTAATCATTAATGTTGATCAAAATTTCTCTAGTCATACTTTCATGACAATACATGATAAATAATATGTCAATGTCCAACTTAGGGTATATAACTAAAAATGTAATTTATGGTTCTTCTGGACCATAAAATAAAACTCAATGCAAGGACATTACATATTCTTATCTTATATTATGAATCAACTCGTATGTGTACAAGAATTCTGCCGTGAATAAATTAATATGTATATTTCATAATTCTCAAGTACTCAAACTACTGGTTGAGACGGCATTTCAAAATCACTCTTTAAGAGTTTTGATAATATCTCATCAATGTTGTGATATTCATATGCAAAACTTAAAGGGCTAGATGTTAAGAACATCGTGTATAAGTTCTTCAAGAACTCTTCTTATTTGCATGATTCATAACATGCTATTTAAATCAACATTAATTATATACTTCATTCGCAACTATTCGCCAATTGGAGTAAGAAACTCCTCTTATAATATTCATAAAGTTGCAAATCCGTCTTACCATTCTTTGGATGCATATTCATATACGATATCATAATAGTTTTGAAACATATATAACTGGATAAATGAAAATCATATCATGATAAAACATAAAACAAACTAAATGTATGATGAATGATGCATGATGCATGATGCATTTACCTATTAACTACACATGTATATGAATGTAAGACTCAAATGCAAAACACTGTACAGTGTGGATATTTCAAATCCATAACTTGTTGGACTTCAGGTCCATGAGCTCATTTGATCATTATAATGATGTCTACATCAAAATAGACATAAATTTACAATCCCCTATTCAATTCATTATTTCTCGCATATGCATTATATTTCGGTTCCATCATATACCGGTATCATCAAAAAATTTCAACATATACTTTGCATGCTATTCATCAATGATATCTGAATACTTATTCAATAGGTACCATTCATCTTTTCTCACGGGCCATCTATTATAGTTCAGATATCTATACCACTTCAAGGGTATTTCATACACTATATAATAGTGTTTTCTTTCTTTTCAATAATATCATCAACTGCATTATCTTGCCCTTTCATATAAATAAATCTATAATTCATCATTAATTATGTTGGAACCGTATATATAATTTACACTTCAGGTGCAAAGATTTAAATAAATATTGGCAAGATCATTATGGTAACATCGAGCACTATGACCATTATACACATTTATGCATCTGAACATGTAACAATTTAATGTAATCAAGTCATAGATATTTATGACCAAACATACTTCGAGGACATACAGTTGGCATTTACACTTACTCATATGGGGATCAATATATTATCTTTCAAATTTGCCAACTTATTCTAGCTCGTCTCCCCCTAAGTTGGGAAAATATTTTCAATATATTATGGGGCATAAAATCTTTCACCAACTAATAATACACTTTTCAACGTGTATTTTGATAAATGTTTCATACTTCCGTTCTCTTCTGGAGATTAACATTGATCATGGGGAGTAGATGCAATATGCAGTTGTATTCTTTTCATATTTTCTCATTTCGTGCTGACATATGATTTCCCCAATCAAGAGATTTATGATACTTAAATCAATCACAAAACATTTGTAACTTCTTGGTGATATTCAAGTCACCTACTATCATTCTGGTGAACTTCAGGCCACTTACTATCATGGTGAACTTTCAATCACCTATAATATCAATATACAAGTTTTCAAAGTAATTAATATCTCTTGTATTTATTTTCTCAATCAATTCATTATAACTATTCGATTGAAATACATCTCAACCTCATCATTATGTCTTGCCTTTTAATATATACAACATATGAGGGAGTGTCAGCACATAAACTTTTATTAAACAAGAATTTTCAAATTCTCATGACGGGTGTTCTTAGACCCGGATGGCCTTAGTTATCATATCGTACGTATATAATATCATATTCAAATATTCCATTCGATAACTGCTGGTTATCTTCCCAAAGTGATCACTGTAATTATAAAATACTATAGTTTGAACATATTCTGATTTGATATAACGACACAAACTGGTGTCTCATTTGTAATGGCAAGACAATCCAACACACTTATGGAAAGATAGCTTGTACTCTTCTGGAGTATGCATTGTAATTATGGTACATATCAATTTCAATAAACATATTCATCTTTTTTCATCTACAGGATGATATCAATATCATAAACTCATACTCGTGTTCATAATTTATGAACAAAACTTGTACCATATTTAACATCCATATATCATTTTAGTCCATATACCACTATTTTGTAAACTTAAAAGCTATCTCTCCCCGATCTTTGCATATATTTAATTCTTAACTATTGTGGGAACAATTTTACATACCCACTAAACATATATCTTCATGATATATTCTCAAATTTAGTTCCCATAGGCAACAATATATTTGCTCTTCTGGAGCCTTCTATAATATTTGTACTACCCGATATAGTACTCACACTAGTCTTTCTCATCATCAATTGAGAAAATTATTTCTTATTATTAAGTATAGTATGAGTAGTACGTTGCACTGTCAGCAAGATATAATTCTTCATTATTTATTATAAATGTACCTGGATTATAAAAGCGCCCAAAATAATACAATATCTATAAAGCTACAAAACACAATGTCGTAGCACAATCACAAAGTTCACAATATTAACACATAATGTCATAGTTCGACTAGTGCAATATTATATCAAATACAACACATTTTATTAAAAGCTTAATTATTCCCTTCAGGGGAAGTAAAGAAATCTGCAACTTCTAAGTGAGTTGCATTACCAGAATTAATAGATTGGTTTCAAAATTCTTTCATTTCTTTTTCAATGAATGTTGATAAAGGTCAACAAGTTGTTTTGGTGCACGACATACACGTGACCAATGAACTTTTCCTCTACTATTATAACATACACTAGTCACAATGTCACTTTTATCTTTCTCACTTTTACCATCTTTGCGATCCCACTTCTGGTGGGAATGTGAGTTCTTGTAATAACCTCCACGACCTCTACCATATCCACCAAAAACCACGCCCACGACCACGCCTTTGCCACGACCACTGTTGCTGGAATGGTCTTTATTCTTTGATTACTTCCCATTATGAGACATCACATTCGCTTCAGGGAATGGAGTTGAGTCAGTAGGGTGTGCTTCATGAATTGTTATCAACAACTCGTTATTTTGCTCAGCCACAAGAAAACAAGATATCAATTCAGAATATTTCTTAAAACCTTTTTCTCAATATTGTGTCTGTAGGACAACATTTTTTGCATGAAAAGAGGAGCATGTATTTTTCTAACATATATGTATAAGTAATCTCTTTTCCACATCATTCAGATGAGAATAAATTTTAAACATGGCTGGATTATGCTCAATCGCAAATTTAAGATCTTGCAATCTTAAGTGCAACCAATCATAATGAGCTTTTGGTAATATCAAGGTTGTGTTGGTCATACTTTTCCTTAGGATTACTCCAAAGAGTTCTTACGTCTTTTAACAACAATATTTGCAGTTTTATACTTTCGTGGAGGATGATGGGGATTAAAAATCATAGTTTTTGCCATAACTTGGCACGTTGTTTTATATTCCTCTTTGGTTGTTTCACCAATTTCTTTTGGGGTGTATCCCACTATCTAAAAACCATGAGAAATGGTTCCTTCCAGTAATATCAAGGGACTTAAGATACACTTTTAGTAAGATCCAATATAATTCATTATACCAAAGGATTGCAAATTAGAACTTATAAATTAAAAGTAAACATATACTATATACCAATTTGTGTTGAGTATACGGAAGAAGTATAAGCATATATAGTAATGAACTAATCCCAAATTCATTTTGTTGTTAAAATCATTATAATACGCCTCATTGAGCATTGCAAATCAAGTACTCAATATTATATAAAAGCCAATCAAAAGTGCCACAATAAATAAATCTAACAGGATATAACCCACCGATACTCTAATCTGATCAATAATCTAGTACCATTCTTATTAACTAGTGGTTAATCCCCAAATTATGGTCCGAGGTGTGCCAATGTAGCGTAATTAAACAGATCTATTAATAAATTAATAATCCACAATGAGAAATGGAACGACATCACTTAGAAAACATACAAATTAATCACATATTGCCGCAACGTTCGTAAAATTCTGCATCGGTAATATTGAGCAAGAAAACAACCAAACTTCTACAAAGTTCCAATAACCGCATACACAAACACTAAATAATCAAATCATTGCAAAAGTGAATTACTAAAAGCAATAGAACATCAATGTTAGTAAACACTCTCTACAAATCAAAATTAAACTTGGAACACATGGGCAGACATAGAATAATGTAGCAGTATAAATACTTTATTATACTAACAATCCAATTAAAACAAAATAATAGAGTCTCGGTTTTGTTGAAAAACTTGGATTGTTTATCATGCAATTCACCAACACAAAATCGCGTATCTATTAAATCAATTAATACGAAGAACCAACTTATCGTATTAATCAGTTAACCGTTCTCATCATTTGCAGATTTATATCATCCATATCATCAAAACAAATTCGTGTACTCCGTATCAGGTAAACCAATTAAAACGAATAACAAACTTACATTGATATAGATGATTGTGATGGACTGATGGTACTCTTTGTTTTTTTTTTTTCTTTGTTGAATCTCTTTGATTTCCGTCAGCGGTTTGCAATGGTGCTGATAACGTGTTATGAAATTAGGGAGAGAGGAAGAGAGAAACAGGCGGTTATGATTCTTATTCCCATCAATATAACATGTACATATACATGTATTATATAGGATAAGGATGCTAGGGGTATAATGGGCATCCACAATACAATACATTTATATCATATATAATAATAATATAAATATAAATATAAATAATAAGTAATATAATAATGATAATAATAATATTATTATTAATATTTTTATTATTATTATTATTATATATATATATTTTATTATTATTATTATTATTAATATTATTATTATTATTATTATTATAAAGAAGCGATTACACAAAGTTGGATGGGAGCCTAGCCACTAATTGGGCTACAACACCCTTATTCAAGGCAAAACACAAACGATGAAAAAGAAAAGAACGAATGTCAGCAGCAGCCGTGTTACTCTGAGCAACCCGTGAGACTCTAGCCATGAACTCGAGGGCATCACACCCTAATTCTCCAAAGGTGGAGAAAGAAAAAGCGATAAAACCATATCCGTTGTCTATGCACTTCGCTTCATACTTCTTCTTCTTCCTGGCAACAGCATTAGCGACAGCAACCCCAGGAGCAAAAGCATCAACTCCTGGCCTGGTGAATGGAGAGATACCTGTGACATCTAAGCATACATTTTTCCCTTTGTCCCAAGACTAGACAAGAAGGTCTGCGGGACGGAGATCTCTCCCTTCCTCAGACAGAAATCCCAAAGGCACCTCCTTATGCACAACAACCCCAGCCTGTGAACAGATATCCCCTAACACATCTCGAACCAAGTTATGGCGGAATTTCAGGCCAACATCATTACCACAATGCACTGCGTGATCCCCGAAACGATCTATGACTTTCGAAGAGCAGCAAGGACAAGTAAAGTCAAGAGGGAACATAGGAATCGCAAGGCGATAACACAAAACACACCTGAATTGTCTTGGGTGCATCGTCTGGCCTAACCCCTCAATAGGGAGGGCTCTCAAGAAGTCTAAGGAGTGCGCCGCTTGGTTGTTAATGAGTATAGCCTTTTCTCTGGAACTCGGGTTGTGCTGTCCCATCATCTTCTTCTCTACCATATCAAAGTACACTGTAGCCAACTTTTTCATAAACGGGGGGGCTGGTACCACACAGCAAAGATCGAGAGGATCGAAATGACACAAATCCCGAAAGCTATTTAAAGCTAAATCACAAGCGAGGCCTAAACCAGAGTCACCATCATGCCCAAGCAGTCTGTTCTGGAGACCAAGAGACTGGAGACGCGAGGCAAAAAAAGCATATGCGGAAGAATCTTGCGCAGTGTAGACCCCGAAACCACCCAACCGAAAAGGTAAAGTGGCACACCGCCCCTGCCAATCTCCAAAGCCCGCACCACCATCCACAATAATATTCTGAAGAACCCTCCTTAAGGCGAGATCAAAGGAAATAGGAGCAGACCCGAGCATATGCGGCGGGCAAGTCCGTAAAGAGAAGTACAAACGACTAACCCCCACACAACACCGCAGAAGAAGGAGCTCCGATTGAGGATCATTAAGCTCAGCCACGGCCTCCATCAAACCCACAGTTATAGCGACCCTGTCCTCTATCAAGCGGCTGCAAAAGTCAGCCTTCAAGCTAACTGGCCCACCCAGAAGTGTGACTCCATCCCTGGGGCGGGCAATACTAGGAGGGAAAAGTGTGGAATCTAGCTCCTCGGATCAGGAGTAGGCCAAAAGATTTCCGTTTTCTCAACATTTAAATGCAACCCCATTGCCGGACCCTCAGTAGTGATCACCTGCAAAGCCAAAGAAACCAAAGCAGTATCCCCAATAATGGTACCGTCGTCGAGGTATCAAGCCATGAAATCAAGATTGCACTTCTCGTTGATCAGATGGACAAGCGGATGCAAGGTAAGCGCAAACAACAAAGGCCCCAAGGGATCACCCTGCTGAACCCCCTGGGATGAAAGCAGGATAGAGCCCTCATAATACAACCTAGCCGGCCGGGCATAACAGAATTCAACCCAAGGAGCGAGCGAAGGACAACGACGTCGCACCTCTCTAAGCATAGTACTACGGTCTATCAAGTTACATGCATTGCTAAAATCAACCAGAAGCATAGACATGCTGCTCACCTCGCCCTTGGCCTCGACCAACCTGTTGACCGCATGAAGAATAGCCTCACTCCCGTTAGGCACACCCACCCCAAACTGAAAATCCTCAAGATAACTACCAACCTCCTTCCCAATCACGAAAGCAGCGACCTTGGATACAAGCCTCCTCCAAACCGTCCCAACAACAATAGGGCGGATACCCCCTCCAAGCTTAAGCAAAGCCGTAAGAGGGGCACTAGCAATAAACTCACCCAAAGAAGCAGGACACTTACCAGGAAGTAACAGATTAACCACCACAGTAATAGAAGTTACTAAGTCATCAGCCACTGCAACAACAGCCTTACCAAGCGCATCCACAACATGTTGGGCCCGTAAACCATCACGCCCACGGGAGGTTCCCTTGGGGAAACTACGAATCCTGCTTAACACAATATCTTTAGGGGCCGACACCGTCTCGACATCAGCACAAAAGGGAGGCATGACCGGACACGGCTGACAGGCTAAATCGCACTCCTATCAAAGATAAACCTAACGTTCACCAACTAAAAATATAGCAAGGGAAGCAGGGATCGTATCCACAGGGAAACAATGTTCTTCTACTATTAAAAGACAAATCTAGACTACTGGTAACAAGAGTTGGATTGGTTTGAGTGTTAAACTAAAGCAAGTAATCAAATCGGAAATTAACAATATTAAGGGAATCTAGGGCAGCGGTTCACCATAAATGCAGACCGGGATTGGACAACGGACAATAATAATCAATTAACAATCATAACTAAGAAAACATGCATCTCTCGAATCTTATGAATTCCTTAGGATAAAACAACTAGCAGGCTCTCGCTATGTACTAGAAATAATTCCTATCTAATAGCCACAGACCAAAAACATCAGGTTTATACCTCTCGGCGCATAATCTAAGGTCAATCAAACTCAAATAAAAATAGTCCGTCCGAACAGAATTGACGAGCAATAATGATAAGCTATAAAAATTATAATCAATTAATCAAATATCATGTCCACATATAATCCCAATCATGCATTCATGGATCCCATTAAGCCCTAGAAATTAAACTACTCACTCATGATAATAAATAACAACGCAATTAATATAATGGAAAACATGACTAAAGCGATAAAATAAATTAAAGTAAGAAATAATACCGAATTGAAGAACAAATAAATAATAAAGCTTGAATTTTTACTTGGAATTAAAAACTAAGTATTTGAACAATCAGAGTGAAAACTAGAAATAAACTAAGTATTCAAAACTAGAATAATAGATCTCACTCAAAATAACTAAGGCTAGTTTATATAGTTTGCCTAAAATAAAGCTTAAAAACGGAAAAGAAACCACGCGAAAAAGCTGCAGAGGTTGGCGTCGCCCGATCGGGCGACGCTTTGCCCGATCGGGCGATTTGCTCGACAGTCGGCCCGATCGGGCCAAATTCGGCCCGATCGGGCGGTTTGCGAAGAGTCCATAGCTGCCTCTGATGGGCGCCCGATCCGGACCGGGCGAACTGCGCCCGATCGGGCGCGTACGGATGAGTTCAAATCTTCTTCTTTCCGCCCGATGGTCACGTTTCGCCCTCAGCTCACAGGGCGATTTGCAATCCTAAATATCCTTCGCCCATATCACCGAGTCTAACTCTCGGGGTTCAACCATAAGCATCTAAGGCTCCCGAAAGTCGACGATAAAGGTCCCGAACTTCCTCGGGCTCGTGTAGTGGCATAAATCACCATGAAACGGGTCTAAAAAGACCAATTTCTCATAATCAAACCTGAAACTCAAGGCACACTCAATAACACATATTAGTACTAAAAATGGCTCCTAAGAGCTCATTTGACGCATAAAAGTACTAAGGGACGGGTGTAAAACACTATATAAAACACACATATCAAATTCCCCCAAGCTAGATCCTTGCTTGTCCCTAAGCAAGGAAATCATCGATGAATACAAGACCAACTTCACCCCTAACATATTTCAAAATGAAAAACATAATTCAAGGCAAAATCCAACGAGCATGCATCAATGTCAACCAATCAAATCCATCCAACCACTAATCCACCTTAACAATCGTCACGCAAAGAGAACCACAAATGCACAATGGAATTCAAGACTAGTGCTCACACACTCGTCACTCATTTATGTGGCGGATAAAAGATGTACCCGTTCGCTCTCCTCCCAACATATAAGTGAACAATGCCCTCCCAAACTCACAACACTCGTGTGTCTAGAAAAACATACACTTAACCTAGTAGTCGACTCGAAATGTGTCATGCCATAACTTGCATTGATAAACAACTATTTTCACATAAGTACGACTCTATGCACAAAGGTCGGAAGGTCTTCAAAGCTTGTAATGTTAGGCTTAGGTAAGGGCGTGGTAAATTTGGATAAAATGTGAGTTAAAAGCCTTGGCTTTGGGGAGCATAAATCCTAAATACAACCATGATCAACCAAAATAATGACCATAACTCTCCCACTAAACACATGACAAAACAACAAACAACCAACACCGTACTTTCTTGCCTTTTTTCACAATTATAACCAATCATCACAAGGATATGAATTTGCAAAACTTGATTGAAACAATACTTTGAATTTTTTTCTGAGAGTAATAGATTTTTCTCTTTCTTTTCTTTTTCAATCGCTCTTTTTTCGTTCTTTTTAGAAACCTTCACATTTGTTTTGTTCTTTCATCTCTTTTCATTTTCAACTCATTTTCAACAACAAACATGATAAGACAAACTCCTTTTTCAATACTCACTTTGTGCTCAAAATGTAACACACTACAACTCCCTCACCTCACTACTATTAGCTCCCCCAAGCTAGGCTTGGGACTAGTAACCAATGGGGTTTTTACAGGCTTGTAATGTGGCTAGTCACCGAATAAAGGGCACAAGCAACAACACGGGTAGAAAAGGAGGGAACAAATGTATCTACATTCATCTGAAGGCTACCTAAATAGAAAAATGCCTTCGTCCTCCACAATGTGCATGTATATGAGTCATAAAACGCTACTAACAGTTGCAAAACCAATACTCACAATCAAAGACACACCAGGAAGCTATCACACATCCTAACCAAGTCAACTAGTCAAGCACCAAGTCCACAAATAGTTAGTCAGAGTTGACTCATGCTAAGGCATCAAAGTAATCGAATTTTAAATCATGGCTAACACATCTACATTGCTCATTATCAATTACCAAGAATCAAAACAATTTCCAATCAAGGGGCACAGGGAAGCATGATTTTGTATTCATCGGAACGTATTTTTGTATTTTTTTTCAAAGCAATAAACTACTCTAGAAAGCAATAAACACACCAAAATAAACACACAAAAATAAGTAAACCCAAAAATAAAAAGAAAACATACCTAAAATGTACAAGTGAGTGAAACACCCCCCCAAGCTAAATCAGACAATGTCCTCATTGGCTCAAGGGGTATCGAACCATCTCGATCCGCCTCAGCATCATTGATGGCCTTGACCATCATCACCATCATCACCATCATTACCATCATCACCACCTCGACCACCATAACCGCTAGTGCCCGCTCCATACCCACCGTAGTGGGTGGGTGTGAAGGTGCCCATGGAACCGGGAGCTCCATATCCCTCCGCGGGATAGCTAAACCATGAAGGGTGCTGAGCATCCGGAGCAATGTAGCCCTGCCTGGCATACTAATCATACATAGGGAACATGGCCCTCTGGTGATCACTCGCGAACTCATGAAAACCAATCTCAAGCCTCCCTAACCTCTCATGAACGGACCCCTGCTCCTCCTCTGGTGTAGGCCTACCCTGTGGCCTCCCCTCATCCCCTCGACGCCCCCTCCTAAAGTAGGTGCGAGGCTCGGGCTCAAACTGGTGGGGCTCTGGCTGTGGGTCAGGCTGGGGTTGGGGATCAGGTTGTTGAGGGTGATGAGAGGGTGATTTTGATGTAAAGAGTGTTGAATTTGGTAGAGATTTGAGGGAGATATGAAGGTTGGAAGTTTTGGGAGGTTGGGGTTTAATGGAGGAGAGAAAGGGAGGTTGAAGATGAAGAAAAGAATGAGGAAAGTGAGCAACCCGTGGAACTTAATCGCTGAATCGCCCGTCTCCCGATCGGGCAGCAGATCGCCCGATCCGGCGATTTTTGAACCTTTTCGTTGAATCTGTGCGCGCCCGATCAGGCGCACCTCGCCCGTTCCGAATCAGGCAAAATGCGAAACCCATTTTCTTCGACTTTTTCCAGCCCAGAATCCTTCCCTGACCTTGGCATGACGTCATCATTGACCGCCCGATCGGGTGGAATGTCGTCCGATCGGGCGATTTACTCGCCATTGGAGTCGATCGGGCAACCATCGCCCGTTCGGGCGAATTTCAACCTTTTCTCTAAAATCGTCACGCGCCCGATCGGGCGCACCTCGCCCGATCCGGGTCGGGCGAAATGCAGACTGCTCCGTTTCAGCTTTAATTCCACTTTTGCGAACTTGGAGCCTTAGACCTGCACAACATTAAATATCCAAACCGTAAAATACCCTCTTCTCACCTCTCTAACACCAAAAACTACAATGAAACACACACTTGCTTAGGAATTATACTAAAACACACAAACGAAAGCAAAAAAAAAGTACACTACGAAAAGCAATAAATGGATAGTGAAGTACTCATCCCCCTATTAGATTGATGTAATGTCCCCATTACACATGCGCAGACAACGAAAAGAAGGGGATGAGAGCCACGACAACTCATCGAATGGGGGCACCAAAGATGGTGCCATCTGGTGTCAATTCAAATGCCTTGGATGAGCTATGTGGTGCGGGAAGTGACAGATCACGACCCCGATCATGAATACGGTGCCCACCATTTACATAACTTTCGGCCTTTTGGGTCGCGGCATTATCAAATCGTGCTTCCTTTCGAACCCATGCCAAGGAGTTGATATTCCGGTCACCTCCACCTGCAAAACAATTTGAAACACGTGCTTTCTCCGAAGGATTGTTAGAGTTAGTATGAGTCAATTCATTATTGAAATAATCATTAGAAACATTGACTCCACAACATGACTCCTCTACCATAGGACTCTTAGCAACATGGGTTAAATTGAAAGTAACTTTGTCATCCCCCACATTTAAAGTCAGCTTGCCATTCTTGACATCTATGATTGCCCCCGCAGTGTGTAGGAAAGGTCGGCCTAAAATAATAGGAATCTGCCTGTCCTCTTCCATGTCCAACACAACAAAATCAACAGGAATAAAAAATTTACCTACTCTAACAGGCACATCTTCTAGAACACCTAGGGGGTACTTCACAGATCGATCAGCCATTTGCAGAGTTATATTGGCAACTTTTAAATCACCCATGTTCAACTTAGTACAAACAGACAAGGGCATGACACTAACACTGGCACCTAAATCACATAAGGCTTTGTCAATAAAAAGATTGCCAATTGTAGACACCTACTTTTGTCCCCATTCCCGAAAGGGAAAGGTTCGATGATGGAAACATAAATCTCCACTTGACAACGCATCTCCTATAAAATAACGAATCTCAATTCCCCTTTTCATTTCACCCGAAACCTTCTATTTATAGAAACCTGCTATTTATGGAAACCTGCTAAAAATAGTAATTGCCGTAAAGGGTAGTTGCTAAAAGTAGTAAGAATAAAAAGATAGAAACCTGTCAGAATTAGGTGTTGCACTCCAACATAAATCCTAAAAGAGATAGAAATTGTAAAAGGAATTCTATTCCTATCGCAGTTCGATAAAAGAGTTAACGTATTAATTAAACTCATAATGAACCTAGAGTTCGTAAAGGGCCCAGACGCATTCCGTCGTAAATTGATACGCACCAAATAATTCGGATTAAGTCTCTTAATGAACTCCGTACTCTAGAGTCCAATCTGACAAAGAATTCTGCCAGACCCTATTTTCAACGCCCAGCCCTGGGCGCCGAAATCTTTGACGCCCAGAGCTGGGCGCCGAAAATACCTGGGACGGATTCTTTTCCTAATCCGTTTCGTATTCAAATTCCTGAAAATCTATCTTTCTACGCCACTCTTTCCTATAAATAGACCCCTAAGGTCGACGTGAAAAAGAACACACAACACACAATTATATTCTGAGTATTGACTCTAAACCCCTAAGCCTAAGCCTCACGCTGCCAAACTGATCACGCGTTCTGCCGCAATCGATCCATAAATCGAACAGAACGTATCCCGTCCCATAATTTGAGATTCGTTAAATAAAAGGAGAAATAGCAAAGTCAAAGTGGTTAGTTTTCTGAGAACCGTGACGCACCTCTCAAGGGTGCGTCGTAATGTGTCCCTTTTCCATGGTTTAATTGCTTTCCTCGCCCTTTTATGAACTGTTAAACTAACTAAAATCTGATTGTTCGATCACGCTTAGTAAATATGATATTTTTGGGAAAATGGATTATCATGCTAGGTCCCTTAAAACAATCTAAATCAGATAATCGCGTTCGATCTAGTACTATATGTTGCATATTGATAAAATCAACTCAGATTAGTTTAATAGTTAACGCATGTCCCTTCAATTATTTATGCTGAGCTAGTAAGGATATCCTGCCTCTGGAGTTATCGAAGAGCGAGTACTCCTCTCGGTAGTTACAGTCCCCCAAACCCTCAATCTCTACCCTGCGGGTGTACGTTGAGCGATCCCCACCACCAGGGATCACAAGGGACCCTACGGCCGCCGTGGTCAAACATAATTGCACTCCCTTTATGTCACGATAACCGGGTTTTGTCAGTTTTTCTCATTGTCGTTAAAAACTGAATGGCGACTCCTATATTACTAGTAAATTGGGTGTAAACTCACAGGAAATCCAATTAAACTTGATTTGACAAAAAGAAGCGTCACACCCACGAGGGACGAGGTCACGCATTAGCCTCGTGCTTTTTCGACCCCCTCACAGTGGCGACTCCACTGGGGATAGTGAAAGAAATACTCGTGCTTGTAGGTAATCAAAATAGCCGAAGGGTGAAACGATCCTACCCCGCGTTTATTTCCCAATCAAGTTGGGACGACCTGAAAATCAGCATATTAATGTGAACGGGCAGAACCGCATAACGAATCTTGGCTCCCTTGGTGTTCCATCTCGGAAGTTGGGACTAAGGATACCCATCGCCAACCGGGGGGTGCATACGCTTCGAATGTTGTCCACTCGGCACTTTCGCTAGTAGTACACCCGTCCCAAACCTAATCGCTCGCCCATTAGGTCCCTCTCGCCTGCATGCCCCCTTGGCTTGCACTTGCGGGTTGGCCTCTTGAGCGAAATTCGTCTGCTGAAGACACTACCTCGACCGGGGCATGTGTTGGATCTACGATAGAAGCGGTACCAAGCCAGGCGCAATTAACTACCCATAGAAGCCTATCATAAACTACATGACATATTATTATTGCCTCATGATGGAATGTTAGTTATGTGTAGCAAAATATATGATTGTGTGTGACAAACTATCCTAGAAAAACCAACGACCTTAAAAATTGCCCAAACATTCATAAACCAATTTGCCAAAGAGTTATACCGAAATACGTGTTCCGCAAACCCGAACGATCGCCACAAAAATAAGCGACGCTCGGGATGGCCTGTAACGAATCTCACAAACGCTGCACAACGCGTAAAGGACGTTATTAGGGAAGCACGCAAAATCGAAGTCGCATAAACAAAAAGTAGACGCAAACAGAAAATGAGAACCAGCCAGGGACACATTTTCAACGCCCCTGGCTGGGCGCCAGAATTTCTCACGCCCGACGCTGAGCGCTGAAATTGCTGCTTGGCCTTTTGGTCAGGCACAACAGCCTCGGTGCCCGCGCAAAAAAAAACAAAAAACACGTAGCAAAAAAAACTTTTCGTAAAAATTGCTGCAAGGGCGTATGAAAAGGCACTCGACTCTAAAAGCGACTAAAAAATAAAAATAAATAACTCTTTGTGTCGTTGTTAGGCCTCCTACGACGACAATGCTCGGCACTAAAACCGAGCATGCTAATTAAACGACCTTGAATGTCACATGGGCAAAGTATTCAAAAAATAATGTTCGAATAAAGTCTTCAAGAAAAAATAAATGTTCAAATAAAAAATACATAAATCCGAGTCTAGACTAGGCTATGCCAAAGTACAATCTAAATCCTAAGTCTTAGTTGTCTTATCCATAAGAATCGGTCCTAATGCTTGGTGTCGCTCTGCAAGTTAAAAGGTTAAACCATATTGAGTCTCCCTTCCTAACGTTTAAATCAATAAGCACCCATATGTAATTGTCATCCCTTGCTAAGAATCCACGGCCTCAATACTCTCTCCCACCAATAAAAAGAATATATTATAGTATTTGCAAATGGAAACAGTCACATTCTGGAAATCATTCTCCCATAGTCGCACAACCCCCAAAGTGAACCTAAGGTGTTAATACCGTTAGCAAAAATTAATGGCCTCAAGGCTTATGATCACATTGGGTCACGACTATCATAGTCCTCTCGAGCCACTCACTCCTTTAAATACTCCTAAGTACGGACTAAAAGATTCTCCATGAATGCAACGTGACGAACCATGAAAATACCCAAATCGGCATGCCATAAGGCTACCATCGGGGTAAAGCAATACACACTAAGAGAGAAGCCGCACTAATGATTCTAGTCTTCCAAAAATAAAAATTCGATCTCCCCAATTAACTACCTTGCCAACATTAAGCAAAATGGCACATGACAAATGAACACCCAAGGGTTAAAATCTAAAGTGTCAACCAACGAAAGTTATGGTCCAATTAGCCTAAGTCTGAGAGTCGCTTGGTCAAGTGTTATAGGCTTACGCCACGTCATTATTTTGAGTCTAGGCCACCTCCTTGTATTCATACACGGGTTATAATCAGAAAGATTAATGAAAGTTCGAGTCTAAATCACAATTTCCAATTAAATCCCAGAAACTGGAATCTAAAAAGAAGCAAAAAATTATTTTCGATGTAATTCTTTCGTTAAATTTCAACAAGGTAAAAACAACATTTTGAATCTACGCTATTTGCACATTTTAAGAAACGACTAAATACGCTTGCAAAGTAAGACAAAATTAAAGGTCCACCCTAGGCCAACTAAAATTAAAGGTCCACCCTAGGCCTACTAAAATTAAAGGTCCACTATAGGCCTACCAAACGAGGCTCACTCAGTCTCGCCTCGTGAATCAAAGACCACAACCATCTACCTTTTAGCCCAAACCAAAAAAATTGATTGAAGGATTTAAGTTGGGGAGAAATCCCAAGCAAAAAGAAAAAAAGAGAAAAAGAAAAGGGAGAGCGAAAAGAGCCATGAAATACTTAGCCCGTACCTCCCAAAGTGCGAAATCTACCCAAGTAAACGAAGGAAAAGAATTGAGTCAACCAATCCAAATCATAAAATTCTACGATGTCTACCCTTTCCAATCCTTATGCTCTTAGACGCCTTCGCTTTGGGGTCCCTGTTCAGCTCATTTAACCCATCCATGTTCTCATTTCCATAACCCAAGAAACCATTACCTCAACTCTTGTTTTTGAACTTGTTATCAACCGCAAAGCACGCACGGCCATTGACACGTGCGTCATGCCCATCATTTCCAAAGTCCAAACCTGCTCTTACACCACCATTAGCATAATGACCATATAACTTGTTTGGATACATCCTGTTGATATACCCTTAAGCCGTCCCCATGCTATTCATTGGCCTTGGTTGATGTAATCCTCATGCTCGACTAATACCTATACAACTTATCCTATCTCATTCAACCCAACTTTCAAGCCGTCTCGAGTCACAAATAAAAAAAGAGACAAATGAAGAGTACATTCTACGCTCAACGTAAAAATAAAAAAAATAAAAAAAAATGTAAAAAAGAAACTTTGCAAAGCGCCTCTAAAGTTAGTCTAAAAAGGGAAAAGAAGCATTTAGCGCACCAAAAAAGATCCGCCCAGGAAACATTTCCAGCGCCCACACCTGGGCGCCGAAAACTTTGACGCCCCAGCCTGGGCGCTGAATCTCTCTGCTTGCTAAAATTTTGTCCAGAAGTGCTCGTCATTTTATCCGCACATGCACGGAAAAATAACGAACACTTGGAGGGGTACAACACGTATTCAGATATACGTACCACCAAAAAATACATGTACTCAAAAAAAAATATAAAACAAATTTTTGGCAGCAGATTTAAATAATAATAAACTTCACTTATTCTACCATTTCAAATAATATGTTTCCACCTCGGAACGTACTTGTTTAAAATCGGCATTCTAAGAAACCATTTTCTAGGCTAAGAACTACGCAAGACCTGATTCCAAATTAAATCTATTTAAAGAGGATACGTAGGCAATCCATGATTCGGTCCAACCAATTTGCAAAAATATTAAAGCCTATTGAAAAACAAGAATAAGAAATAGAGTCCCTTATTGAAATTTAATTACTCGCAATCCAAGTCGAAAGAAAAATTCAAGTCAAGGAAAGAATCCAAGTCGTCAAGATGCCAAAATGAGCACACATCGAAAAATAATAAAGAGCACGTACCCTTGCCAGAAGGAGCACTCACACTCCTAAGCACTTAGCCAAGACTCAAAAGATCGCTTTGCCTCAATTGAATGGGGGCTAGCGCAAGCGTCCATGACCTCTAAAGTACTCAACTTGACCCTCCCTAAAGCGAACTAACTCACTTAAAGACTTTCTTTCACCACTAGACATAGTCATTCGCTTAAAGACCTTCTTTCACCACTAGACACAGTCATAATCGCCAACAAGTAGTAAAGGCAGTAAAGCTTGCAAAAAAAAAAAAAAAAAGAATTGTTCTACGGCATTGCCCCATTGTTCCTTCGAACTCAGGGCACCCGTTCATGGTAATTCAAATGCTTGCGAATCCCTTTTGAAAAAAAACGACAGACATTGTCAATAGGAATTGGCACTTAACCAAGGCTCACCCTACTCAGACATATGACACGGGCATCTAAAATCGAAATCTAAAAGCATCATTAATGGGAAGACATAATAGCAACTGGGGGCTAAAAAAATTGAAATGGAAGAGCTAGGGAAAGAACTAAGTATACCTTGACCTTTTGTACAGACATACGCCAAGTAAATCTAAGTCAATTTGAAAACGGTTTATATTCCCGCAATTCTGGAAAAGACGGCCCTAAAAGCCTAAAGCATATGCCGAACGGGCACAAGTATATCTTGACGCCTGCACCCTGGCTTCCAGCAAATCCTTAGACATCATTCCAAAAATCGTAACAGTATTTTGATTCACTCATGTAATCCTGTACGAACCCTTCTATAAGTCAACCTACTTAGGACACCTCGGATTGTACACAGTAGGATTCGGATTTTAAATAATTTTTCAAATGATTTTTAAAAGACTTCTTCGAACATAATAAAGTGTCGTTGGTTTAAGCTAAGTATGCGTTTATCTCGATGTTGCAAGTGAGTCAAAAAAAAAGATTTCTAAATATGATTATGGGTAAAGAAAGGCACCAAACTTTTGGTCAAGGCACACTTCCCCATGTTCCTACCTTGACCATGGCGATGTCGCATAATACGACATTTACAAGAGAAGTAGCAAATCACTACTCGAACGTGCCTCGCACTAAACGAGTCGGGTTCAAACTGTTCATGTTCCATGTCACCATGAAACCATAAAAACGTATGCCAAGCATTATAGCACCAAGCCAATCCCGTAGCTACAATTGGGGGCTTGAGAAAAACACTCTAAAAAAGCTCGAAATGACGATTTCATCACAAATTCTCAACGCTAATGCCATACATACATCATAGGGGCACAATCCTAAGGTTTGATCGTGTAAAACGAACCTTAGAATGGCTACAACCCCTCCCAAATTCTAAAGCACTACTTAGAATATATAAAGTCACCCCACTATCAAGGGTAACTAAAAATCGCGAGTCACCAATGAAGGAAATAATGCCCTTGGTCCAAGTATGCATTCAATGTTAAGTCTAATAAATGCGGTCAGTATTAATTAACAAGTTAATAATTCAGTGAGATCAAGTGAGCTGAATGCCTAGCTAGAGGCCGCTTCAGTTCAAGTGGAATTAATGATATTAATCCACAGCTTACTCTTGACTGAACCCGTAGGGTCACACAAATAGTACGTAAACGGATCAAGTATTTAATGGCATTAAATACTCCATCTATGGATATTCGGAATCGACGGATCTTGGTTTCAGTGGGAGCTGAGATCGTCACAGGCAAGAAATGAATACTCCGGAAACGATGATATTGCCGGAAACGGAAATATGGATCGTATCGGAAATATAAATATTATCCAAGTCGTAGATGTTGCCGGAAACGGAAACATGGTACGTATCGGAAAATATTATCGGAAATGGAAATATTGCTGGAATCGGAAATATTGCCGGAAACTGAAATTAATTCCGGAATCGAAAATATTAAATATTGTTCGTATCGAAAATAAATTCCGGAATCGGGAATTTAATCAGAAGCCCGTCGTACGAATTAGCATCGGACAAGACTTGCTAGATGAAGGCCCAACACGAAGGCAGGCCTACGCTCAGCAAGCCCAAGCGCCCAAAAACACGCTGCAAAGCCACGCCCGGTCCAGCGCAAGGCCAGGCCCAGCAATGGCCTTGGCGCGCGCGCGGGGCTGCGACGAGTGGGTTGGCGCTGTGCGTGGGCCGCAAGGCCTGCGTGCGGTGCTAGCGTATCACTCGAAGTGTGTTACTCGAATCCTAAGGCTACCGGGATTTGTCATATGATTAAATCTAATCCTAAAAGATTTAGTTTATTTAATTAGAGTCCTAGTAGGACTATAATTAAATAAATTAGTATCCTAATAGGATTCCAAATCCTTTTCCATAACTCTATAAATAGGTGCCTATGGTCACATATTTACAGAGAGTATTCAAAAAAAAAATTCAAAGTGATTTTTGAGAGCAAAATCCAGTCATACAATAGCCTATAAGTGCCGAAAATTCTAAGTACCTTAAGGGCGATCCTAGTTGGTCAAGCTTAAGGCGGATCCGGACGTGTTGTGGACTATCTACGGAGGGACGACACTTGGAGTCCTAAAGACTTGTTCTTGTTCGGTTCGGGCGCAGCTAGGGAAGGCACGCAACAAAGAGTATGCATCTAAACTATGCTAAATGATTATGTGTAAATAATATGCTTTCCTGGCTTTATGGTTTTTCCGCATGATTTATGAATTGTCATATGTATCATAACCTAACAGTGGTATCACGAGCCTCTTATTATTTTCATAATCTAAATTGCATGAACATGGTTAAATATTACAAATTTGCAAGAATTAAAAGGGGTGATTAATTTTCGTAATTGTTAATTAATTGCAAATTGCGTTTATTTAATTATACGTACGCAGGTTTTCGGCAGTTTCTTCGTTACTCATCCAAATCGAGTGATTTTTGTGTCATTTCCGCATGTAAAAGGCATTCTAAAATTTTGACAAAAATAATTTTTTTCTGCCGAACCCAGAATTCTCAAATTCGAATCCTAACTATGACTTTTCGGAGGTTTTAGTTTTTCGAATGCAAAATTTCGTAAATTTAAGATGTTAAATTAAATATATGCGATTTTTGTTGATAAATCTTGAATTTTTGATTGACCTGCTGTATAGTTTTAACAAGTTTAAATGCCTAGCCTTGTTAATTATACAATCTAATTTGTAATTATGATTAATTTATTGAAAATTGGAATAATTTAGAATTAATTTGATTTTCATAATTAGTTATAATTTAATTAGATACATATGATTAAAAACCACCACAAAAATTGTAAATTTATGTTAAATTTTAAATTTTTATGACCTAGACTTGAATCCATGTTAATCGGAAATCAAATGAATAATAAATTTTCGATTTTTCGCCCTAAAATTATGAAATTAATATTATTTATTAATTTGTCATTAATTTTGAATATAAATTTTAAATTTTTTATGCGATTCGCTCATATGACTTGCACGCACAAAGCAATGGACGCTACGTGTTACCCTTAAGGGGTGTTTTATAGTGCGGGCATGTGACGACGAGCAAGGGAGCTCGTCGCCCATGCGGTACGAATGCAATGAGCAAGGCAATGGTGCACGAGCACAAGGCAGCAGCCCTGCCTTGTGTCGTGGGCTGTGTGCAATGGGCGAATGGGCGAGGGCGAGAGCAAGGCACGAGCAGTCGCGTGTGGGCAGCAAGCGAGCTGCGCCACAGCACGCACTGCCTCACGCAAGCGTGCGGAGCCTCGCGCGCAGCGAGCGTAAGCTCGCGTGCCACGACTGCTGCGCCAAGCATCGATCGCTCGCGCGCAGCGAGCGCTATTGTGCGTGCGACGAGCGCTGCACCCAGCGATGGCGTGCGAGCCCTATTGTGCGTGCGACGAGCGCTGCACACAGCGATGGCGTGCGAGTGCTTATTGTGCGTGCGACGAGCGTTGCGCCCAGCGATGGCGTGCGAGTGCTTATTGCGGCGTGCGACGAGCGCTGCGCCCAGCGATTGGCTGCGGCAGCATGCTCGTGCGTCGAGCGCTGGCGCGCGCAGCGAGCACCAGCTCGCGTGATGCCTTGGGATGGTGAGCAGCAGCGATGCGAGGCAGCGCATGGGCCGCGCGCACATGGCCAGCGAAGGCTGTGTGCGTGTGGCCCATGGGCGTGCGTTGCGTGGGGTTGTTGCGTTGCGATTAGATCGTTTTGAAATTTTAATTTGAAAATTTCAGTTTACGTAATTTTAATTAATTTTAAAATTGATAATTTAAATTATTTTTTTGGATTTTAATTTTGAATATTGTAATTATAATAAATTTTATTTATTCTAATTATTTTACTAAAATTAAAATCATGAATTAATTTAAATACGACTGAAATTAAATTAAACTTTTTGGATTCAATTATAAATTTATATGAGCTTTAAATTTTAATTAAATTTGTATGTTTCCGGTTAGACTAGAAATACATTTTTATGTTTAAAATTAGTAATGCATATGAATTTATTGGTTTAAGTGGGAGCCCTTTTTAGTCATAAACTCTTGATTAGGTCTACAAATCCTTAAGGTTAAAACAACTTGATTAGAATTAATAAGGACTGAATAATTTGTAGATTATTGGTGCCCTTGATTAATTGCTGCAAATGTTTATGTGATGCATAATGTGTTTTACTAACCAGCTATGTGGGCCATTCATGATAATGAATGGGTGAATGGTATATATTGTATATGTACTGTTTTGCAGGTTATGAAGTGACTAGTATGGCCCAAATAGGATAGAAAATAGGGTCTGCGTACCATTAATTTGAATGTAATTGGTCTAAAGTACCAAAGTTGTTTTTCAATTCAAATATGGTCTGCGTACCATCAAATAGTTGTAATTTGTTTTAATTATAGCTTATTCTATTTGAAGAAAATGGTGCCTCCCACGGAGATTTTCAAGACAGACTTTGAAGTTAAAGCTTCAAGATGAAGTCGGGCCATACTAGATCACATTTATCTTATGCATGTTTTAAGTTATTTATTGCTTTTAAATATGTCTTAAAATGCATGAGATCAAAAGCTTGATTATGTTGCATGATTAAGGATTTTAGTTCACTTAAAATCTAACCAACATAGTAAGCGAGGTGTTACTTATTGGTCCTAAAGGGGCAAGGTACACAAATAATTGTGAGTACATGTTAGTTTTGGTGAAACTCAACGATATAAGTAAGGAGTCTTTTTATGTCGTGGCAAAATCGATAGGTTTACCTAATAAGTTCTTAGACGTACCTATCAACCAAGAATAGTTTCTAGACTATTAGCAAAAGGCTTTTGCTTACCTAAGATGTTTTAGGATTAAGTCGACAAACTGTGCTTAGTTCTTCAATGATTTTAGGATCTTGGAATCATTTTATTCACACCTGCCGGAACACATAACTTGAATAAAATGCTTAATGAACATTGAATTATGCATGTATGCTAGAATTTAAGTTTATTAAGAGGAACTGTGAATGGTTATTTATTTGTTTATTCTTTTCAATTGTAGTTTTAAATATGGCAAACAACAATTCATTCAACATTCGATCAATTCTCGAAAAGGAGAAGTTGAACGGGAAAAACTTCCTTGACTGGAAAAGGAACTTGCAAATAGTTCTTATGTAGGAAGGAAAGGAGTATGTCCTAGAAGAGGCGATGCCCAAAGCCACAGGCGACGGGGTCACTCAGGCAGCCCTCAATCGTTGGATTGATGCCAACAAGGATGTGAAATGTCTAATGCTCGCCACCATGAGTGCAGATCTGCAGAAAACGTTCATCAACTCAGATGCTTTCACAATCATCAGTGAGTTGAAGAACATGTTCCAAGATCTGGCTCGAGTCGAAAGATTCGAGGCTCATAGGCAAATTCTTGAGACCAAGCTTAAGAAAGGCGAGCCCGTAAGTCCACATGTTATCAAAATGATTGGACTCATTGAGAATATGAGTCGGCTGGATCAGCAATTTTCTCAGGAAATGGCTATAGACACCATCCTCCATTCTCTTCATAGCGGGTATGATCAGTTCAAACTGAACTACAGTATGAATAGTCTGGACAAAACGCTCACTGAGCTTCACGGTATGCTGAAGACCGCTGAAAAGACGCTCATTGCTTATGGTGCGTGGGGGCAAGTTCAAGAAATCTGGAAAGAAGAGGAATGCTAAGAAAGGTGGCAACAAGGCCAGCCCAACTAAGCAAACTGGCGCCAAATCTGTAAAGAGAAAGGTCAGTCAACCCACTTCTGAATCCGAATGCTTCTACTGCAAGAAGAAGGGGCATTGGAAGAGAGATTGCTTGAAGCTAAAGGAAGATCAGAAGAACGGAACAGTCGTTCCATCTTCAGGTATTTTCGTTATAGACTGTATACTTGCTAATTCAACTTCTTGGGTATTAGATACAGGTTGTGGCTCACACTTATGTTCCAATCCACAGGGACTAAGAAGAAGTAGAAAGTTAAGCAAGGGTGAAGTCGACCTACGAGTGGGAAATGGAGCACGGATCGCTGCATTAGCTGTAGGAACTTATTATTTGTCGTTGCCCTCCGGGCTAGTTTTGGAACTGGAAGAGTGTTTCCATGTTCCAAGTCTTACTAAAAACATCATTTCAGTTTCATGCTTAGATGCTAAGGGATTTTCCTTTTTAATAAAAGACAATAGTATTTCGTTTTATTTTAAAGAGATGTTTTATGGATCTGCTAGATTAGTCAATGGACTTTATTTATTAGATCACGACAAACAAGTATATAACATAAATACCAAAAAGGCCAAAAAGGATGATTCAGATCTCACCTATCTGTGGCATTGTCGATTAGGCCATATAAATTTGAAACGCTTAGAAAGACTTCAAAAGGAAGGAATTCTAGAACCATTTGACTTAGAGGATTATGGTAAATGCGAATCATGTTTACTTGGAAAAATGACAAAGCAACCTTTCTCTAAAGTTGGAGAAAGAGCAAATGAACTATTGGGTTTAATCCATACAGATGTATGTGGACCAATGAGTACAAATGCTAGAGGTGGTTTCAGCTACTTTATCACTTTCACTGATGACTTCAGTAGATATGGTTATGTCTACCTAATGAAGCATAAGTCTGAATCCTTTGACAAATTCAAGGAATTTCAGAGTGAAGTAGAGAATCAATTAGGCAAGAAGATTAAGGCACTGCGGTCTGATAGAGGCGGTGAATATCTGAGCTATGAATTTGATGACCATCTGAAAGAATGTGGAATTCTATCAGAATTGACTCCTCCTGGAACACCACAATGGAACGGTGTGTCGGAACGGAGGAACAGAACCTTGCTAGACATGGTCAGGTCAATGATGGGTCAGGCCAAACTTCCATTAGAATTTTGGGGACATGCACTAAATACAGCTCCACTCACTATAAATAGAGCTCCGTCTAAAGCTGTCAAAAAGACTCCATATGAATTATGGTTTGGAAAGCCTCCAAATGTGTCTTTTCTTAAGATTTGGGGATGTGAAGTATACGTCAAACGATTAATTTCAGACAAACTTCATCCAAAATCTGACAAATGTATCCTTGTGGGCTATCCAAAGGAAACAAAGGGGTATTACTTCTACAATACATCTGAGAACAAGGTGTTTGTTGCTCGAGATGGTGTCTTTTTGGAGAAAGATCACATTTCCAAAATGACAAGTGGGAGAAAAGTAGACCTCGAAGAAATTCGAGTCGAACAACAAACTCTAGAGAATGCTCAAGATGACATTCAGGATGAAACTCAGAGATCTTTAGAAGAATCTGGTGAGAATCATGGTCAATCTAGAAATGTTACCCCGCGTAGATCCCAAAGATATAGATCTCAACCGGAAAGGTACTTAGGTATTTTGACGAACGAGAGCTATGACGTTCTATTACTTGAAAGTGATGAACCTGCGACTTACAAACAAGCTATGACGAGCCCTAGCTCCAAGCAATGGCAAGAAGCCATGCAATCTGAATTAGACTCCATGTCTGAAAACCAAGTATGGGATTTGGTCGATTTGCCAGATGGCTACCAAGCCATTGGAAGCAAATGGGTTTTCAAACTGAAAAATGACAAGGATGGGAAACTTGAAGTTTTCAAAGCTAGATTGGTTGCAAAAGGTTACAGGCAAGTCCACGGTGTGGATTACGATGAAACCTTTTCACCAGTTGCAATGCTAAAGTCTATTCGGATAATGTTAGCAATCGCTGCATATTACGATTACGAAATATGGCAGATGGATGTCAAAACTGCTTTCTTAAACGGCGTTTTAACAGAAACTGTGTTTATGACACAGCTTGAAGGTTTTGAGGATCCAAAGAATGCTAAAAAGGTATGCAAGCTAAAGAAGTCAATCTACGGATTAAAGCAGGCATCCAGGAGCTGGAATATACGTTTTGATGAAGCAGTAAGTGACTTTGGTTTCATCAAGAACGCAGACGAATCTTGTTTATACAAGAAGGTCAGTGGGAGCAAAATTGCTTTCCTAGTATTATATGTCGACGACATATTACTTATCGGAAATGACATTCCTATGTTGAACTCTGTCAAGATTTGGCTTGGGAAATGTTTTTCGATGAAAGATCTAGGAGAAGCACAGTACATATTGGGCATCAAGATTTACAGAGATAGATCTAAAAGGATGATTGGACTTAGTCAAAGCACTTATATCAATAAGGTGCTTGATAGGTTCAAGATGGCGGACTCCAAGCGAGGCTACCTACCCATGTCTCATGGAATAACTCTAAGCAAGACTCAGTGCCCAAAAACACTTGATGAGCGTAGACGAATGAATGGGATTCCATATGCATCATTGATTGGTTCAATAATGTATGCTATGATATGTACACGCCCGGATGTTGCGTACGCACTCAGTGCTACGAGCAGATACCAGTCAGACCCAGGAGAGGCGCATTGGACTGCTGCCAAGAATATTCTGAAGTACCTGAAAAGGCACAAAGATGACTTCCTGGTCTATGGTGGAGATGATGAATTAATTGTTAAAGGCTATACGGACGCAAGTTTCCAAACCGACAAAGATGATTTCAGATCACAGTCTGGGTTTGTCTTCTGCCTCAACGGAGGTGCAGTAAGCTGGAAAAGTGCTAAGCAAAGCACCATTGCGGATTCTACAACTGAAGCGGAGTACATTGCTGCACATGAAGCAGCAAAGGAAGCTATATGGCTAAGGAATTTCATAGGTGAACTTGGTGTAGTCCCCTCCATTAAAGGACCAATAGCCCTGTATTGTGATAATAACAGAGCTATTGCACAGGCAAAGGAGCCTAGACACCACCAGAGAGTCAAGCATGTACTTCGTAGATTTCACCTTCTACGAGAGTTCGTTGAAAGAAAAGAAGTCGAGATAAACAAGATTGGAACTGATGACAACATATCAGATCCATTGACTAAACCTCTGCCGCAGGCGAAGCACAACTCGCACACTGCAGCTATGGGAATCAAGCATATTGGAGAATGACTTTGATATCTCTGTTTAATGTTTTAAAGTTTTAGAGTTTAAATCTTTGTAAAACATTATTGGTTAATCATTCACAATAAATGAAAGAATTTATTTTTCCATTTAATTTGTGGTTTATTAAATGATGAGTCCCTTCAATTTGACGATATATTCAAGATAGACTGTCAGGACCAGTCCTGTGACTAAGAAATGTCTATCAAGTGAACTTGAATGTCAAAGGTTGAAAATGGTCCCTAGTCGGAGTTTTCTATAAAATTGGACGCATAGAAAACGTTAGACGATTAGAATGCAAGATGACTAGTAGTTCTGTTTCTTGAACTATGTGGACATGGCAATGTCATAATCATTTGCATAGATACTTACTTTGGGAAGACTAGTATCGGACAAGACCTATGAAACTTTACTGTAAGAGATGAAAATCTGTCATAAGTAAATTTCATTAAAATTATTAGACACTAAATCCTCAATACCTGAGTGATTTGAGATTACTTGTTTGAGAACTGGTTGCTTTGACGTTGACCAACCGTCGCACCGTAAAAGGAGGCTATAAAGGCAACGCTCAGGTAATCACCTATCAAACGAAGTCTAATCTCATGATCGCAAGATTGGGATTGTCCTCCCATAAATCGGGATGAGATGCTTAAAAGTTGTACAAGGCCACTCGGAGAGCTAGAAACTGTGAAATGCATGGCCGTGCTCGGATGAATCATAGGCTATGATTATCTGTTTATTTGATCAGTTGAACTCTGAAACCGAGGAACACCTCTGGACATAAAAAGGATGACAACTCTTACCTTATGTTCAAGAGCAAGCATCGAGCGACAAAGGAATTAGGAAATGCACACTTGTCCCTAAGGAAATAATGCCCTTGGTCCAAGTATGAATTCAATGTTAAGTCTAATAAATGCGGTTCAGTATTAATTAACAAGTTAATAATTCAGTGAGATCAAGTGAGCTGAATGCCTAGCTAGAGGCCGCTTCAGTTCAAGTGGAATTAATGATATTAATCCACAGCTTACTCTTGACTGAACCCGTAGGGTCACACAAATAGTACGTAAACGGATCAAGTATTTAATGGCATTAAATACTCCATCTATGGATATTCGGAATCGACGGATCTTGGTTTCAGTGGGAGCTGAGATCGTCACAGGCAAGAAATGAATACTCCGGTAACGATGATATTGCCGGAAACGGAAATATGGATCGTATCGGAAATATAAATATTATCCAAGTCGTAGATGTTGCCGGAAACGGAAACATGGTACGTATCGGAAAATATTATCGGAAATGGAAATATTGCCGGAATCGGAAATATTACTGGAAACGGAAATATTGTCAGAATCGGAAATATTATCGGAATCGGAAATAATTCCGGAAACGGAAATATTAAATATTTGTTCGAAACGGAAATTAATTCCGGAATCGGAAATATTAAATATTGTTCGTATCGGAAATAAATTCCGGAATCGGGAATTTAATCAGAAGCGCGTCGTACGAATTAGCATCGGACGAGACTTGCTAGACGAAGGCCCAGCACGAAGCCAGGCCTACGCTCAGCAAGCCCAAGCGCCCAAAAACACGCTGCAAAGCCACGCCCGGTCCAGCGCAAGGCCAGGCCCAGCAATGGCCTTGGCGCGCGCGCGGGGCTGCGACGAGTGGGCTGGCGCTGTGCGTGGGCCGCAAGGCCTGCGTGCGGTGCTAGCGTATCACTCGAAGTGTGTTACTCGAATCCTAAGGCTACCGGGATTTGTCATATGATTAAATCTAATCCTAAAAGATTTAGTTTATTTAATTAGAGTCCTAGTAGGATTATAATTAAATAAATTAGTATCCTAATAGGATTCCAAATCCTTTTCCATAACTCTATAAATAGGTGCCTAGGGTCACATATTTACAGAGAGTATTCAAAAAAAAAATTCAAAGTGATTTTTGAGAGCAGAATCCAGTCATACAATAGCCTATAAGTGCCGAAAATTCTAAGTACCTTAAGGGCGATCCTAGTTGGTCAAGCTTAAGGCGGATCCGGACGTGCTGTGGACTATCTACGGAGGGACGACACTTGGAGTCCTAAAGACTTGTTCTTGTTCGGTTCGGCCGCAGCTAGGGAAGGCACGCAACAAAGAGTATGCATCTAAACTATGCTAAATGATTATGTGTAAATAATATGCTTTCCTGGCTTTATGGTTTTTCCGCATGATTTATGAATTGTCATATGTATCATAACCTAACAACCAAAACTCCGATCAAACCAATGCACATAACGCTCGCCCTATAAAGCGCCCGTTACACAGTCTACATCGTTCCAAAGCAAAAGCGAAAGAAAAAAAAATCAAGGATAAGAACTGTCAAAATATACCCAGAAATCATTTTCAACGCCCAGAGCTGGGCGCCGATATCTTTAACGCCCCAGCCTGGGCGCTGAATCTTTCTGCTAGCCAAAGTTTTGCCCAGATATAAAAATAAGAAAGAAACACCTATGAAATCTCGCATCGAACGAAGTAATAAGCCGTGCAAACCCACGCAGAAGGTGCTACGCTTGTTTGAACACCTGAACGAGGCGTGATGAAGTACTCCAATGCAAAAAATAATAATGTTATATCCCAACACCTTGAGAAATGTTCTAATACATGCGGTTAGGCCACACAAGCCTTCGTCGCACCATAAGTTCAACCATCCCACGGTACAAGTCTAAAAAAGGAGAGTAAGGCATATTGCACTAATGTAGGCACGACCAAGAGCATGTGTAAAAGAGGCAAAAAACTACTTATCGCCCAAATTCAAAATGCAAGCCACACGACTCCTACATTAAGGATTAAAGGTAGCAAAATATTACCTACCACGGAAGGGATAGCTCGCACCTACACGAGCGGAACCCCAAGGCATCTTTCTCGAAAGAACCTATAAAAAATCGTACGACAAAAGGAAGCATCCCAACATGCATACTTGGGGGCTCCAAGCTACGAATCAACCATGGCAAAATAAAAAAAATCTCGAAGCAAATGTTTGAACAATCGGAAGGGCACGATGTTTGAGCCCACTTCATGAATAGGCCTGAACCCTAGCAAGCTTCTAAGCAAACTATTTAAAATCAGTCATTGCTCAAAAAAATTCAAGCAAACTGATTATTGGACCGCACACAACGGCCATTCTATGAACACTCGTTCGCACATACATATCATCATTCACGAACGCATTCAAAAGAAAAAAATATATATATACAAGAGCGATCAAAGTCTTACGCCTCAAGGTATGTTCCTTGGGCCAAATAGACTCGCCCAACGATTGCAATAACTGTACGCCTTAAGAGCAACAGTTCCTTAAAATAATCGCCCCAAAACGACAAGCACCGTAGTTCACCAATCGGCTACGGCTTCTCAAGAAAATCATCACGTTCTAAAAATAAAGAAAAACAAAAGAGAAGAGAATACATAGAACTTCCAAGAGGCCAACTGTGTCATCAAAAGACCAGCCCAAACAACATTTTTAACGCCCCACCTGGGCGTGAATTATTTCAATGCCTAGGCCTGGGCGCCGAAAATGAACCCAGGCTCAAAAAAGGCCCTAACTTCTGTTGGGCCTTGCCGCATCCATTCGACTCGAAAATTACCGATTTCCTTACTGAAAGTCGCACCTCACGACTTTGTTAAGAGTAGCACACCACTACAAAGATCACTCGCACTTACGAGCACAATCCCGAACATGACCAAGGACATTACAGAATGCGTATCCCCAAGGAACCTCTTTTACAAGAAATGACCGTCGAGCACGAATGTTTGGGGGCTCGAAAGAAAATATATATTTCAAAAGAGAGTATGCAAAGTTAAAACAATATTCCCAGACTACGCTGTACGAAGTCCCGTGTTTAGATAACCTCAAAAAATAAAACCGGATTACGACCTAAAGACAAAGGTCGCCGTTGATACTTATACATAGTCCCCTAATCAAGGACCCAGGTAATGGCAAAATTGAGCCATAAATACTAGCTCAAAACAATGAAAGAAGATTACCACAAGACATATGGTCCGTCTAAGCACGTTGTCAACCCACATTCAGGTTGCAACTAAATCCGAGCATCCCTCGAAAGAATTCGCTCCTGCAAGAATGAATGAAAAGAAATTCTCAAGAGAAATCACAAGAAAAAAAATGAAATAGGGACTTGTCCACCTCAATCAGGCAAGACCGCGGCACGCGAATCCCAAATCAAAAAGACGAA
Source organism: Spinacia oleracea (assembly GCF_020520425.1). NCBI lineage: Eukaryota > Viridiplantae > Streptophyta > Magnoliopsida > Caryophyllales > Amaranthaceae > Spinacia > Spinacia oleracea. The sequence goes on from NC_079490.1 coordinate 16,768,883, forward strand.
TTCAGGTTCGTTCACCTCCAACGAGCGGGGCGTCCACCCTTAGCGGACAGGTTCGCCATCTTTAGCCGGCGGGGTCTACGTCACAAGCCGCGTAGGTCCTTATTTTCAAAATAAAAAAGCAAACAAACTTCAAAACAGATTTGTCCACTTCTATCGGACGGGGTGTCCACCCTTAGCGGACAAGCTCGCCATCTTTAGCCGGCGGGGTCTGCGCCACTAACCGTGCAGGTCCTTAGTCGTTGCAGCGATAACCTTTATCGGTTTTCCCTTTTTCCAATAATTAAAGGATCGGTTTTCCCTTTTTCCAAAAATTAAAGGATCGGTTTTCCCTTTTTCCAAAAATTAAATGATCGGTTTTCCCTTTTTTTCCAAAAATTAAAGGATCGGTTTTCCCTTTTTCCAAAAATTAAAGGATTGGTTTTCCGTTTTACCAAAAAAGAACGATGAGATCGGTTTTCCCTTTTTCCAAAAATTAAAGGATTGGTTTTCCGTTTTTCCAAAAAAGAACGATGAGATTGGTTTTCCCTTTTTTCCAAAAATTAAAGGATTGGTTTTCCGTTTTTCCAGAAAAGAACGATGTGCTGGATTTTCCTTCGTTTTACGTCCCATAAAAACAAGGGGGTTTTCTCGTTTAGCTAGCCTTGAAAATGAGAATCTTTAAAAACATTTTTTACCTCGTGATTGGGCTTGGCCAGGCCCAATTACACCTTATAGCTTTGATTTTGAAAACATCTGTAGCTACTCCCAATGACAAAGTGAGGGAGTTTCTACGCCTCTTTAGATACTTCCAATGACAAAGTGAGGGAGTTCTTATCCTTGATTTTTTTTCTTTCGCTTTTGCTTTGGAACGATGTAGACTGTGTAACGGGCGCTTTATAGGGCGAGCGTTATGTGCATTGGTTTGATCGGAGTTTTGGTTGTTAGGTTATGATACATATGACAATTCATAAATCATGCGGAAAAACCATAAAGCCAGGAAAGCATATTATTTACACATAATCATTTAGCATAGTTTAGATGCATACTCTTTGTTGCGTGCCTTCCCTAGCTGCGCCCGAACCGAAAAAGAACAAGTCTTTAGGACTCCAAGTGTCGTCCCTCCGTAGATAGTCCACAGCACGTCCGGATCCGCCTTAAGCTTGACCAACTAGGATCGCCCTTAAGGTACTTAGAATTTTCGGCACTTTATAGGAAATTGTATGACTGAATTTTTGCTCTCAAAAATCACTTTGAATACTTGAATACTCTATGTAAATATGTGACCCTAGGCACCTATTTATAGAGTTATGGAAAAGGATTTGGAATCCTATTAGGATACTAATTTATTTAATTATAATCCTACTAGGACTCTAATTAAATAAACTAAATCTTTTAGGATTAGATTTAATCATATGACAAATCCCGGTAGCCTTATGATTCGAGTAACACACTTCGAGTGATACGCTAGCACCGCACGCAGGCCTTGCGGCCCATGCACAGCGCCAGCCCACTCGTCGCAGCCCCGCGCGCGCGCCAAGGCCATTGCTGGGCCTGGCCTTGCGCTGGACCGGGCGTGGCTTTGCAGCGTGTTTTTGGGCGATTGGGCTTGCTGAGCGTAGGCCTGGCTTCGTGCTGGGCCTTCGTCTAGCAAGTCTCGTCCGATGCTAATTCGTACGACGCGCTTCTGATTAAATTCCCGATTCCGGAATTTATTTCCGATACGAACAATATTTAATATTTCCGATTCCGGAATTAATTTCCGTTTCGAACAAATATTTAATATTTCCGTTTCCGGAATTATTTTCCGATTCCGATAATATTTCCGATTCTGACAATATTTCCGTTTCCGGCAATATTTCCGATTCCGGCAATATTTCCATTTCCGATAATATTTTCCGATACGTACCATGTTTTCGTTTCCGGCAACATCTACGACTTGGATAATATTTATATTTCCGATACGATCCATATTTCCGTTTGCGGCAATATCATCGTTTCCGGAGCATTCATTTCTTGCCTGTGACGATCTCAGCTCCCACTGAAACCAAGATCCGTCGATTCCGAATATCCATAGATGGAGTATTTAATGCCATTAAATACTTGATCCGTTTACGTACTATTTGTGTGACCCTACGGGTTCAGTCAAGAGTAAGCTGTGGATTAATATCATTAATTCCACTTGAACTGAAGCGGCCTCTAGCTAGGCATTCAGCTCACTTGATCTCACTGAATTATTAACTTGTTAATTAATACTGAACCGCATTTATTAGACTTAACATTGAATGCATACTTGGACCAAGGGCATTATTTCCTTCAGTCTCCCACTTGTCCTTAGGGACAAGTGTGCATTTCCTAATTCCTTTGTCGCTCGATGCTTGCTCTTGAACATAAGGTAAGAGTTGTCATCCTTTTTATGTCCAGAGGTGTTCCTCGGTTTCAGAGTTCAACTGATCAAATAAACAGATAATCATAGCCTATGATTCATCCGAGCACGGCCATGCATTTCACAGTTTCTAGCTCTCCGAGTGGCCTTGTACAACTTTTAAGCATCTCATCCCGATTTATGGGAGGACAATCCCAATCTTGCGATCTTGAGATTAGACTTCGTCTGATAGGTGATTACCTGAGCGTTGCCTTTATAGCCTCCTTTTACGGTGCGACGGTTGGTCAACGTCAAAGCAACCAGTTCTCAAACAAGTAATCTCAAATCACTCAGGTATTGAGGATTTAGTGTCTAATAATTTTAATGAAATTTACTTATGACAGATTTTCATCTCTTACAGTAAAGTTTCATAGGTCTTGTCCGATACTAGTCTTCCCAAAGTAAGTATCTATGCAAATGATTATGACATTGCCATGTCCACATAGTTCAAGAAACAGAACTACTAGTCATCTTGCATTCTAATCGTCTAACGTTTTCTATGCGTCCAATTTTATAGAAAACTCCGACTAGGGACCATTTTCAACCTTTGACATTCAAGTTCACTTGATAGACATTTCTTAGTCACAGGACTGGTCCTGACAGTCTATCTTGAATATATCGTCAAATTGAAGGGACTCATCATTTAATAAACCACAAATTAAATGGAAAAATGAATTCTTTCATTTATTGTGAATGATTAACCAATAATGTTTTACAAAGATTTAAACTCTAAAACTTTAAAACATTAAACAGAGATATCAAAGTCATTCTCCAATATGCTTGATTCCCATAGCTGCAGTGTGCGAGTTGTGCTTCGCCTGCGGCAGAGGTTTAGTCAATGGATCTGATATGTTGTCATCAGTTCCAATCTTGTTTATCTCGACTTCTTTTCTTTCAACGAACTCTCGTAGAAGGTGAAATCTACGAAGTACATGCTTGACTCTCTGGTGGTGTCTAGGCTCCTTTGCCTGTGCAATAGCTCTGTTATTATCACAATACAGGGCTATTGGTCCTTTAATGGAGGGGACTACACCAAGTTCACCTATGAAATTCCTTAGCCATATAGCTTCTTTTGCTGCTTCATGTGCAGCAATGTACTCCGCTTCAGTTGTAGAATCCGCAATGGTGCTTTGCTTAGCACTTTTCCAGCTTACTGCACCTCCGTTGAGGCAGAAGACAAACCCAGACTGTGATCTGAAATCATCTTTGTCGGTTTGGAAACTTGCGTCCGTATAGCCTTTAACAATTAATTCATCATCTCCACCATAGACCAGGAAGTCATCTTTGTGCCTTTTCAGGTACTTCAGAATATTCTTGGCAGCAGTCCAATGCGCCTCTCCTGGGTCTGACTGGTATCTGCTCGTAGCACTGAGTGCGTACGCAACATCCGGGCGTGTACATATCATAGCATACATTATTGAACCAATCAATGATGCATATGGAATCCCATTCATTCGTCTACGCTCATCAAGTGTTTTTGGGCACTGAGTCTTGCTTAGAGTTATTCCATGAGACATGGGTAGGTAGCCTCGCTTGGAGTCAGCCATCTTGAACCTATCAAGCACCTTATTGATATAAGTGCTTTGACTAAGTCAATCATCCTTTTAGATCTATCTCTGTAAATCTTGATGCCCAATATGTACTGTGCTTCTCCTAGATCTTTCATCGAAAAACATTTCCCAAGCCAAATCTTGACAGAGTTCAACATAGGAATGTCATTTCCGATAAGTAATATGTCGTCGACATATAATACTAGGAAAGAAATTTTGCTCCCACTGACCTTCTTGTATACACAAGATTCGTCTGCGTTCTTGATGAAACCAAAGTCACTTACTGCTTCATCAAAACGTATATTCCAGCTCCTGGATGCCTGCTTCAATCCGTAGATTGACTTCTTTAGCTTGCATACCTTTTTAGCATTCTTTGGATCCTCAAAACCTTCAAGCTTTGTCATAAACACAGTTTCTGTTAAAACGCCGTTTAAGAAAGCAGTTTTGACATCCATCTGCCATATTTCGTAATCGTAATATGCAGCGATTGCTAACATTATCCGAATAGACTTTAGCATTGCAACTGGTGAAAAGGTTTCATCGTAATCCACACCGTGGACTTGCCTGTAACCTTTTGCAACCAATCTAGCTTTGAAAACTTCAAGTTTCCCATCCTTGTCTTTTTTCAGTTTGAAAACCCATTTGCTTCCAATGGCTTGGTAGCCATCTGGCAAATCGACCAAATCCCATACTTGGTTTTCAGACATGGAGTCTAATTCAGATTGCATGGCTTCTTGCCATTGCTTGGAGCTAGGGCTCGTCATAGCTTGTTTGTAAGTCGCAGGTTCATCACTTTCAAGTAATAGAACGTCATAGCTCTCGTTCGTCAAAATACCTAAGTACCTTTCCGGTTGAGATCTATATCTTTGGGATCTACGCGGGGTAACATTTCTAGATTGACCATGATTCTCACCAGATTCTTCTAAAGATCTCTGAGTTTCATCCTAAATGTCATCTTGAGCATTCTCTAGAGTTTGTTGTTCGACTCGAATTTCTTCGAGGTCTACTTTTCTCCCACTTGTCATTTTGGAAATGTGATCTTTCTCCAAAAAGACACCATCTCAAGCAACAAACACCTTGTTCTCAGATGTATTGTAGAAGTAATACCCCTTTGTTTCTTTTGGATAGCCCACAAGGATACATTTGTCAGATTTTGGATGAAGTTGGTCTGAAATTAATCGTTTGACGTATACTTCACATCCCCAAATCTTAAGAAAAGACACATTTGGAGGCTTTCCAAACCATAATTCATATGGAGTCTTTTCGACAGCTTTAGACGGAGCTCTATTTATAGTGAGTGCAGCTGTATTTAGTGCATGTCCCCAAAATTCTAATGGAAGTTTGGCCTGACCCATCATTGACCTGACCATGTCTAGCAAGGTTCTGTTCCTCCGTTCCGACACACCGTTCCATTGTGGTGTTCCAAGAGGAGTCAATTCTGATAGAATTCCACATCCTTTCAGATGGTCATCAAATTCATAGCTCAGATATTCACCGCCTCTATCAGACCGCAGTGCCTTAATCTTCTTGCCTAATTGATTCTCTACTTCACTCTGAAATTCCTTGAATTTGTCAAAGGATTCAGACTTATGCTTCATTAGGTAGACATAACCATATCTACTGAAGTCATCAGTAAAAGTGATAAAGTAGCTGAAACCACCTCTAGCATTTGTACTCATTGGTCCACATACATCTGTATGGATTAAACCCAATAGTTCATTTGCTCTTTCTCCAACTTTAGAGAAAGGTTGCTTTGTCATTTTGCCAAGTAAACATGATTTGCATTTACCATAATCCTCTAAGTCAAATGGTTCTAGAATTCCTTCCTTTTGAAGTCTTTCTAAGCGTTTCAAGTTTATATGGCCTAATCGACAATGCCACAGATAGGTGAGATCTGAATCATCCTTTTTGGCCTTTTTGGTATTTATGTTATATACTTGTTTGTCATGATCTAATAAATAAAGTCCATTGACTAATCTAGCAGATCCATAAAACATCTCTTTAAAATAAAACGAACAACTATTGTCTTTTATTAAAAAGGAAAATCCCTTAGCATCTAAGCATGAAACTGAAATGATGTTTTTAGTAAGACTTGGAACATGGAAACACTCTTCCAGTTCCAAAACTAGCCCGGAGGGCAACGACAAATAATAAGTTCCTACAGGTAATGCAGCAATCCGTGCTCCATTTCCCACTCGTAGGTCGACTTCACCCTTGCTTAACTTTCTACTTCTTCTTAGTCCCTGTGGATTGGAACATAAGTGTGAGCCACAACCTGTATCTAATACCCAAGAAGTTGAATTAGCAAGTATACAGTCTATAACGAAAATACCTGAAGATGGAACGACTGTTCCGTTCTTCTGATCTTCCTTTAGCTTCAAGCAATCTATCTTCCAATGCCCCTTCTTCTTGCAGTAGAAGCATTCGGATTCAGAAGTGGGTTGACTGACCTTTCTCTTTACAGATTTGGCGCCAGTTTGCTTAGTTGGGCTGGCCTTGTTGCCACCTTTCTTAGCATTCCTCTTCTTTCCAGATTTCTTGAACTTGCCCCTACGCACCATAAGCACATCCTGCTTATCACTTTTGAGCGTCTTTTCAGCGGTCTTCAGCATACCGTGAAGCTTAGTGAGCGTTTTGTCCAGACTATTCATACTGTAGTTCAGTTTGAACTGATCATACCCGCTATGAAGAGAATGGAGGATGGTGTCTATAGCCATTTCCTGAGAAAATTGCTGATCCAGCCGACTCATATTCTCAATGAGTCCAATCATTTTGAGAACATGTGGACTTACGGGCTCGCCTTTCTTAAGCTTGGTCTCAAGAATTTGCCTATGAGTCTCGAATCTTTTGACTCGAGCCAGATCTTGGAACATGTTCTTCAACTCACTGATGATTGTGAAAGCATCTGAGTTGATGAACGTTTTCTGCAGATCTGCACTCATGGTGGCGAGCATTAGACATTTCACATCCTTGTTGGCATCAATCCAACGATTGAGGGCTGCCTGAGTGACCCCGTCGCCTGTGGCTTCGGGCATCGCCTCTTCTAGGACATACTCCTTTCCTTCCTGCATAAGAACTATTTGCAAGTTCCTTTGCCAGTCAAGGAAGTTTTTCCCGTTCAACTTCTCCTTTTCGAGAATTGATCGAATGTTGAATGAATTGTTGTTTGCCATATTTAAAACTACAATTGAAAAGAATAAACAAATAAATAACCATTCACAGTTCCTCTTAATAAACTTAAATTCTAGCATACATGCATAATTCAATGTTCATTAAGCATTTTATTCAAGTTATGTGTTCCGGCAGGTGTGAATAAAATGATTCCAAGATCCTAAAATCATTGAAGAACTAAGCACAGTTTGTCGACTTAATCCTAAAACATCTTAGGTAAGCAAAAGCCTTTTACTAATAGTCTAGAAACTATTCTTGGTTGATAGGTACGTCTAAGAACTTATTAGGTAAACCTATCGATTTTGCCACGACATAAAAGGACTCCTTACTTATATCGTTGAGTTTCACCTAAACTAACATGTACTCACAATTATTTGTGTACCTTGCCCCTTTAGGACCAATAAGTAACACCTCGCTGAGCGAAAACTATTACTAGATTGATGTAAAGGATATCCAAGCAAGTGTATATTTTGGCATGGCACCTTTTAACTCAATTTTAAAGTTTGGAACTTAAGGCTCTTACTATGTTGGTTAGATTTTAAGTGAACTAAAATCATTAATCATGCAACATAATCAAGCTTTTGATCTCATGCATTTTAAGACATATTTAAAATCAATAAATAACTTAAAACATGCATAAGATAAATGTGATCTACTATGGCCCGACTTCATCTTGAAGCTTTAACTTCAAAGTCTGTCTTGAAAATCTCCGTGGGAGGCACCATTTTCTTCAAATAGAATAAGCTATAATTAAAACAAATTACAACTATTTGATGGTACGCAGACCATATTTGAATTGAAAAACAACTTTGGTACTTTAGACCAATTACATTCAAATTAATGGTACGCAGACCATATTTTCTATCCTATTTGGGCCATACTAGTCACTTCATAACCTGCAAAACAGTACATATACAATATATACCATTCACCCATTCATTATCATGAATGGCCCACATAGCTGGTTAGTAAAACACATTATGCATCACATAAACATTTGCAGCAATTAATCAAGGGCACCAATAATCTACAAATTATTCAGTCCTTATTAATTCTAATCAAGTTGTTTTAACCTTAAGGATTTGTAGACCTAATCAAGAGTTTATGACTAAAAAGGGCTCCCACTTAAACCAATAAATTCATATGCTTTACTAATTTTAAACATAAAAATGTATTTCTAGTCTAACCGGAAACATACAAATTTAATTAAAATTTAAAGCTCATATAAATTTATAATTGAATCCAAAAAGTTTAATTTAATTTCAGTCGTATTTAAATTAATTCATGATTTTAATTTTAGTAAAATAATTAGAATAAATAAAATTTATTATAATTACAATATTCAAAATTAAAATCCAGGAAAATAATTTAAATTATCAATTTTAAAATTAATTAAAATTACGTAAACTGAAAATTTCAAATTAAAATTTCAAAACGATCTAATCGCAACGCAACAACCCCACGCAACGCACGCCCATGGGCCACACGCACACAGCCATCGCTGGCCATGTGCGTGCAGCCCATGCGCTGCCTCGCATCGCTGCTGCTCACCATCGCAAGGCATCACGCGAGCTGGTGCTCGCTGCGCGCGCCAGCGCTCGACGCACGAGCATGCTGCCGCAGCCCATCGCTGGGCGCAGCGCTCGTCGCACGTCGCAACAAGCACTCGCACGCCATCGCTGGGCGCAGCACTCGTCGCACGCACAACAAGCACTCGCACGCCATCGCTAGGCGCAGCGCTCGTCGCACGCACAATAAGCACTCGCACGCCATCGCTGGGTGCAGCGCTCGTCGCACGCACAATAGCGTTCGCTGCGCGCGAGCGATCGATGCTTGGCGCAGCACTCGTGGCACGCGAGCTTACGCTTGCTGCGCGCGAGGCTCCGCACGTTTGCTAGAGGTAGTGCGCGCTGTGGCGCAGCTCGCTTGCTGCCCACACGCGACTGCTCGTGCCTTGCTCACGCCCATTCGCCCATTGCACACAGCCCACGACACAAGGCAGGGCTGCTGCCTTGTGCTCGTGCACCATTGCCTTGCTCATTGCATTCGTACCGCATGGGCGACGAGCTCCCTTGCTCGTCGTCACATGCCCGCACTATACAACACCCCTTAAGAGTAACACGTAGCGTCCATTGCTTTGTGCGTGCAAGTCATATGAGCGAATCGCATAAAAATTTAAAATTTATATTCAAAATTAATGACAAATTAATAAATAATATTAATTTCATAATTTTAGGGCGAAAAATCGAAAATTTATTATTCAATTGATTTCCGATTAACATGGATTCAAGTCTAGGTCATAAAAATTTAAAATTTAACATAAATTTACAATTTTTATGGTGGTTTTTAATCATAGGTATCTAATTAAATTATAACTAATTATGAAAATCAAATTAATTCTAAATTATTCCAATTTTCAATAAATTAATCATAATTACAAATTAGATTGTATAATTAACAAGGCTAGGCATTCAAACTTGTTAAACATATACAGTAGGTCAATCAAAAATTCAAGATTTATCAACAAGAATCGCAAATATTTAATTTAACATCTTAAATTTACGAAATTTTGCATTCGAAAAATTAAAACCTTCGAAAAGTCATAGTTAGGCTTCGAATTTGAGAATTCTGGGTTCGGCCGCAAAATACTATTTTTGTCAAAATTTTAGAATTCCTTTTACATGCGGAATTGACACAAAAATCACTCGATTTGGATAAGTAACGAAGAAACTGCCGAAAAACTGCGTACGTATAATTAAATAAACGCAATTTGCAATTAATTAACAATTACGAAAATTAATCACCCCTTTTAATTCTTGCAAATTTGTAATATTTAACCATGTTCATGCAATTTAGATTATGAAAATAATAAGAGGCTCTGATACCACTGTTAGGTTATGATACATATGACAATTCATAAATCATGCGGAAAAACCATAAAGCCAGGAAAGCATATTATTTACACATAATCATTTAGCATAGTTTAGATGCATACTCTTTGTTGCGTGCCTTCCCTAGCTGCGCCCGAACCGAACAAGAACAAGTCTTTAGGACTCCAAGTGTCGTCCCTCCGTAGATAGTCCACAGCACGTCCGGATCCGCCTTAAGCTTGACCAACTAGGATCGCCCTTAAGGTACTTAGAATTTTCGGCACTTTATAGGAAATTGTATGACTGAATTTTTGCTCTCAAAAATCACTTTGAATACTTGAATACTCTCTGTAAATATGTGACCCTAGGCACCTATTTATAGAGTTATGGAAAGGGATTTGGAATCCTATTAGGATACTAATTTATTTAATTATAATCCTACTAGGACTCTAATTAAATAAACTAAATCTTTTAGGATTAGATTTAATCATATGACAAATCCCGGTAGCCTTAGGATTCGAGTAACACACTTCGAGTGATACGCTAGCACCGCACGCAGGCCTTGCGGTCCACGCACAGCGCCAGCCCACTCGTCGCAGCCCCGCGCGCGCGCCAAGGCCATTGCTGGGCCTGGCCTTGCGCTGGACCGGGCGTGGCTTTGCAGCGTGTTTTTGGGCGCTTGGGCTTGCTGAGCGTAGGCCTGGCTTCGTGCTGGGCCTTCGTCTAGCAAGTCTCGTCCGATGCTAATTCGTACGACGCGCTTCTGATTAAATTCCCGATTCCGGAATTTATTTCCGATACGAACAATATTTAATATTTCCGATTCCGGAATTAATTTCCGTTTCGAACAAATATTTAATATTTCCGTTTCCGGAATTATTTTCCGATTCCGATAATATTTCCGATTCTGACAATATTTCCGTTTCCGGTAATATTTCCGATTCCGGCAATATTTCCATTTTCGATAATATTTTCCGATACGTACCATGTTTCCGTTTCCGGCAACATCTACGACTTGGATAATATTTATATTTCCGATACGATCCATATTTCCGTTTCCGGCAATATCATCGTTTCCGGAGCATTCATTTCTTGCCTGTGACGATCTCAGCTCCCACTGAAACCAAGATCCGTCGATTCCGAATATCCATAGATGGAGTATTTAATGCCATTAAATACTTGATCCGTTCACGTACTATTTGTGTGACCCTACGGGTTCAGTCAAGAGTAAGCTGTGGATTAATATCATTAATTCCACTTGAACTGAAGCGACCTCTAGCTAGGCATTCAGCTCACTTGATCTCACTGAATTATTAAATTGTTAATTAATACTGAACCGCATTTATTAGACTTAACATTGAATGCATACTTGGACCAAGGGCATTATTTCCTTCACCTACACCCTAGCAAGAACTACACTACTCTAGTTCTTCCGGATCATCAAATAAAGTCTTGTAGAGAGCAATGTTCGCAGGATCCACCCCCATAGTCTTCTGCGCTGCCCCAATGTCAATCTCCATAAGAACCGGCTCCTGGACACTAACTTCCAAAGATGTCAAGGCTTCAGAAACATTCTCAATTATAGCCCGCTCAGCCTCGAAGGCACAGGCAATGGTGGGAGAAGGATTATTATCATCAACTAGACTAGCCACTGTTTCTACAGGCGGCTGAGCCTTCCTAACCCATACATTGTTCCGGCGACGATCTCCGCGAGAGCTTGCATTTCTTTTAACAACAGCAGGCCCCTTCATGTTAGGCATCTTTTTAGGCCTGAAACTGGAACGGGGAGGAACTTCCTTTCGCTTTCGATCAGGACGAGCTTTCACAGTCTTAAAACTATAGGTACGAGGTTTGGCAGAATCAGGACCCTCATACTTAACACGAATACGAGGTATCAAAAGCTCAGCCGGCTCCCCATTACGAGCCTCGGTCCTCACATCTTTATCATCGTAGCTCATCCACAACTTGTAGTTTTCAGAAAGACCCACAAAACCATTTGTAGCTACGGCCCAACGCGGGAGACCATCATAATACTTGGCCCACGCTAGGACCCGTGTTTGTGAGAAGGCCGCTACCTTAGGTGGTACCGTATCAGAAAAGGGGATAGTCTGCCTTAAACCATATTGACGCATGACTCGGTAAGGGAAAATATAAATGGGACGAGATAGCCTCAACAAAGAAACATAAAACCGATACATCAGACCCCCCTGTCATAGTAGTCAAACCTCACCATGGTACCACCCACTTAATAGAACAAATGCCATAAGTAAAAAGGGAGGTCCATTCGGCCTCAACCTGGCCTTGGTGCAAGTATTTTCGGTTACCCAAAGCTATAGGGCGATAATGTTTAGGATCGGCAGGAGCTTCCAAAAGTCTAAGCCGTTCCGCAAGCCAAATCTGCAAAAACAGGTACGATCGAATCAAAAGAATGAAAAGAAAGAAAACAAGGGTTCCTGGGGCGCAGTTTCAACGCCCAGGACCAGGCGCCCAATATTCCAGCGCCCAGACCTGGGCGCTGAAACTCAGCCCCAGGCAAAAAGAAATATATGCAAAAAAAAACATACATGTGCGCAAGGAAAAGATCGATTACCTGCAGTAATAGAGGGCTCCCCTTAAAATGTTCGGATTTGGCATCCTTTTTCAGTTCATCCGCACTCAGCAAAGTCTCAGCAACAACCAACGGCATAATGGAATAGCAACTTTCCATCTGGCTAATCAAGGGGATCAACCTTATGTCACCGAACTCACCATTGTTATTCGACAGCAAATAATGATTCAACAAGCAAAATACAAGGGCTCGAATGTTCAATTTTTGTTCGGTCATATTCTTACTAGGCCTAAAGTGATGTTTTACAAGTTTCGCCAAGTTAACCTTATCATCTACAACAATTTCAGAAAACATGTTATCATCTAGCCCTAGGAAAGCCCTTATGGTTGTTTTACCCTCTTCAACAGTGCCAGGGGTAACAGGAGTAACATTAGTAGAATAACCAAGGATCGCAGCAAATTCATCAGGCAAAGGACATATTTCATTGCCCCGAAAGGCAAAAACATGATGATCGGAGTCCCAAAAGTCTAGGGCACCATGCAGAAAATTATAGTCAACATTAATTTGTTGTAAGCCTAAAAGTGCCTCTAAGTGGTATTCTTTTAACAAAGCTTTTTCTGTGGGAGTAAGGGCCCGTAGCCAACGCCTAACAGTTCGTTGGAGTGAAAAAGTAGGTATCGACATGGAAAAAGCAATAAATAATTAGAGCACAGCAAAAGAAGAGAAAAAATTTGAGAGTGGTGGAAAATAAGGACGTATCTAGCCCCTATATATAGCTGAACGCACCCAATAACATCCTGATCCCATTCGGAAACGTGTTTAGAAATCCGAAAATCAAATATTACCAGGAAAGGACTTTCAGCGCCCACCCCTGGGCGCCGAAATGTCTAACGCCTGAACTTGGGCGCTGAAAATGCAGCCCAAGGCCCAGATTTCACAAAACACGGAACAGGAAAGGACTTAAGACCGTGTTGCTAAACAAGAGGCCCTATTGCAAGTAGGATCAGGCCCAAAGCACCTTTAGCTCCCAAATAAGCAAGAAAAAATAATAATAACATTGAAACTTGGTCGAAACTTAGACTCGTCTCAGAAAATGCTTATGTACACTTTTAAAAAAAAAGCAAGTTAAATATCATGGTCATTCTTCGAAACACCAAAAAAAAATGTGTCGTCAAGTCATTGGTTTTCCAAATGAAAAATATTTGTCTGTCAAAGGGTTAATCCGGGCCAAGCTAAAACCGGATGTCGCCTGAAAGCTAAAGTCGCACTCCACGGCTTCGCTAAAGTAGCACACTACTGTAGAAGGTCGCTCGCACATACGAGCATGACCCCAAACATGATTACAAGATGCGAAAAACACCCGATGAGCCCCAGTGCTTGGGGGCTCGCGAAAAAATAGACTCTAACGAGGAGCGCACGATCAAAATCACGTTCCCAGACTGCGCCATACACCATATCATGTTTGGATATCTCAAAAAAAAATATTGTTAAACAAAAATATACACAGTGTGGACCCACTTATAGGACACATCTAATCAGGAAATATTACGACCCACCAACAGGTTGTAATCACAAAAGCCCTTCTACATAGGCAAAATAAGAAATTCAAAATGGGCTCGCCCACCCTCAGCGGGCGGGGTCTGCGTCACTAGCCGCGCAGGTCCTCAGTTTTCGAAAGAAATAAAATCTTCAAATTTAAAATAGGCTCGCAATCTTCAGCCGGCGGGGTCTACGGCGCAAACCACGTAGGTCCTTATTTTCAAAAAAAAAACAAAAAAAAATTTCAAAACAGATTCGTCCACTTCTATCGGACGGGGCGTCCACCCTCAGCGGACAGGTTCGTCATCTTCAGCCGGCGGGGTCTACCTCACAAACCGCGTAGGTCCTTATTTTCAAAACACCAAAACAGATTCGTCCACTTCTATCGGACGGGGCGTCCACCCTCAGCGGACAGGCTCGCCCACCTTCAGCGGGCAGGGTCTGCGTCACTAACCGCGCAGGTCCTTAGTCGCTGCAGCGATAACTTTTTTCGGTTTTACCTCGTGATTGGGCTTGGCCAGGCCCAATTACACTTTACAGCTTTGATTTCAAAAACATCTGTAGCTACTCCCAATGACAAAGTGAGGGAGTTTCTACGCACCTTTAGATTCTTCCAATGACAAAGTGAGGAAGTTTCTATACTATCAGTTGACAAATCCCAATGACACGTGAGGGATATGTCGACACTTCAAGTGATAACCCTTAAGTAAAATGTTATCACTCGGGGGCTCGTGAGGCCCTCGCAAAACAGGTCACATACACCATGGCTTGTGTGACGCACTCCGTCCAATACTTTGACCATCGTCTTACTCCAAGACTCAGTCAAAGTGGGGGCTAACTGTAGAAACCTACTTTTGTCCCCGTTCCCGCAAGGGAAAGGTTCGATGATGAAAACGTAAAAACTCCACTTGACAACGCGTCTCCTATAAAATAAACGAATCTCGATTCCCCATTTCATTTCACCCGAAACCTGCTATTTATGGAAACATGCTAAAAATAGTAACTGTCGTAAAAGGTAGCTTCTAAAAGTGGCAAATCATAAAAGATAGAAACCTGTCAGAATTAGGTGTTGCATTCCAACATAAATCCTAAATTAGATTGAAAACCGCGAGAATCCTATTCCTAATAGGATTCGGAAATAAGAGTTACGTATTAATTAAAATCCTAACGAGCCTAGAGTTCGTAACGGGCCCAGACGCATTCCGTCATAAAATTGATACGCGTTAAAAGACTCGAATTAATCTCAAACTCCACGGATTTCAGGAATCCGAATCTGACTAAAGAAAACTGCCCATACCCTATTTTCAACGCCTGGCCCTGGGCGCTGAAAATACCTGGGTACGTGTTTTTTCCTAATTCTTTGTGGATTAGAACTCTGCAATTCTATCTTTCCACGAACTCTTCCCTATAAATAGGCCCCTAATTTCGACGTGAAGGAACACACAACAACACACAATTATATTCTGAGTATTGACTCCAACCCTTAGCCTAAGCCTCTCGCTGCGAAACTGTTCACGCGTTCTGTCGCAATCGATCCATAAATCGAACAGAACGTATCCTGTCCCATAATTGAGATTCGTTAAATAAAAAGGAGAAATAGCAAAGTCAAAGTGGTTAGTTTTCTGAGAACCGTGACGCACCTCTCAAGGGTGCGTCGTAATGTGTCCCTTTTCGATGATTTAACTGCTTTCCTCGCCCTTTTTATGAACTGTTAAACTAACCTAATCTGATTGTTCTATCACGCCTAACAAATATGATATTTTTGGGAAATCGGATTATCATGCTAGGTCCCTTAATGCTATTTAAATCAGATAATCACGATCGAATTAGTATTATATGTTGCATATTGCTAAAATCAACTCAGATCAGTTTAATAGTTAACGCATGTCCCTTCAATTATTTATGCTGAGCTAGTAAGGATATCCTGCCTCTGGAGTTATCGACGAGCGAAGTACTCCTCTCGGTAGTTACAGTCCCCCGAACCCTCAATCTCTACCTTGCGGGTGTATATTGAGAGATCCCCACACCAGGGATCACAAGGGAACCTACGGCCGTCGTGGTCAAACATAATTGCACTCCCTTTATGTCACGATAACCGAGTTTTGTCAGTTTTTCTCATTGTCGTTAAAAACTGAATGGCGACTCCTATATTACTAGTCAATTGGGTGTATACTCACAGGAAATCCAATTACACTTGATTGAATAAAAAGAATCGTCACACCCACGAGGGACAAGGTCACGCATTAGCCTCGCGCTTTTTCGACCCCCTCACAGGGAGTTTCTATACTATCAGTTGACAAATCCCAATGACACGTGAGGGATATGTCGACACTTCAAGTGATGACCCTTAAATCAAATGTTATCACTCGAGGGCTCGTGAGACCCTCGCAAAACATGTCACATACACCATGGCTTGTGTGGCGCACTCTGTCCAGTACTTTGACCATCGTCTCATCCCGAGACTCAGTCAAAGTGGGGGCTAACTGTAGACACCTACTTTTGTCCCCATTCCCGAAAGGGAAAGGTTCGATGATGAAAACATAAATCTCCACTTGACAACGCATCTCCTATAAAATAACGAATCTCAATTCCCCTTTTCATTTCACCCGAAACCTGCTATTTATAGAAACCTGCTATTTATGGAAACCTGCTAAAAATAGTAACTGTCGTAAAGGGTAGTTGCTAAAAGTAGTAAGAATAAAAAGATAGAAACCTGTCAGAATTAGGTGTTGCACTCCAACATAAATCCTAAAAGAGATAGAAATTGTAAAAGGAATTCTATTCCTATCGCAGTTCGATAAAAGAGTTAACGTATTAATTAAACTCATAACGAACCTAGAGTTCGTAAAGGGCCCAGACGCATTCCGTCGTAAATTGATACGCACCAAATAATTCGGATTAAGTCTCTTAATGAACTCCGTAATCTAGAGTCCAATCTGACAAAGAATTCTGCCAGACCCTATTTTCAACGCCCAGCCCTGGGCGCCGAAATCTTTGACGCCCAGAGCTGGGCGCCGAAAATACCTGGGACGGATTCTTTTCCTAATCCGTTTCGTATTCAAATTCCTGAAAATCTATCTTTCTACGCCACTCTTTCCTATAAATAGACCCCTAAGGTCGACGTGAAAAAGAACACACAACACACAATTATATTCTGAGTATTGACTCTAAACCCCTAAGCCTAAGCCTCACGCTGCCAAACTGATCACGCGTTCTGTCGCAATCGATCCATAAATCGAACAGAACGTATCCCGTCCCATAATTTGAGATTCGTTAAATAAAAGGAGAAATAGCAAAGTCAAAGTTTTTAGTTTTCCGAGAACCGTGACACACCTCTCAAGGGTGCGTCGTAATGTGTCCCTTTTCCATGGTTTAATTGCTTTCCTCGCCCTTTTATGAACTGTTAAACTAACTAAAATCTGATTGTTCGATCACGCTTAATAACTATGATATTTTTGGGAAATTGGATTATCATGCTAGGTCCCTTAAACCAATCTAAATCAGATAATCGCGTTCGATCTAGTACTATATGTTGCATATTGATAAAATCAACTCAGATTAGTTTAATAGTTAACGCATGTCCCTTCAATTATTTATGCTGAGCTAGTAAGGATATCCTGCCTCTGGAGTTATCGAAGAGCGAGTACTCCTCTCGGTAGTTACAGTCTCCCGAACCCTCAATCTCTACCCTGCGGGTGTACGTTGAGCGATCCCCACCACCAGGGATCACAAGGGAACCTACGGCCGTCGTGGTCAAACATAATTGCACTCCCTTTATGTCATGATAACCGGGTTTTGTCAGTTTTTCTCATTGTCGTTAAAAACTATTACTAGTCAATTGGGTGTAAACTCACAGGAAATCCAATTACACTTGATTTGACAAAAATAAGCGTCACACCCACGAGGGACGAGGTCACGCATTAGCCTCGTGCTTTTTCGACCCCCTCACACCAATGTTACACGGGATAGAGAAACTCCCGGGGTCCTTCAACTTGGGCGGAGACTTATTTTGTAGTAAGGCGCTACATTCTTCAATAAATGCAACAGTCTCCACCTCACTAAATGCTCTCTTCCTAGTCAAGATGTCTTTCATGTATTTAGCATATGCAGGTACTTGAGTAATTAATTCAGTGAAAGGGACCGTTACCTGCAGATTCTTTACCACTTCTAAGAACTTACCAAACTGCTTGTCTAGCTTGTTCTTTAGCTGACGGTGAGGAAAGGGAAGTTTGATAGATGGAACTTGTATCTCAAGTTTCTTCTCAACCCTTGTGCTAGCCTCCTTCTCCTTGACCATCTTCTCACTTTCCGCTGGCACATCACCACTGACAGACACTTCAACCTCTTCTTCAATAGTCATAGGTGGCCCATCATACTCATATCCACTCCGCAAGGTGACATCATTTACAGACACTCTGGGCACGGGATGTGAAGGGAGTTGTCCTTGGGGTCTTTCTGCAAGAGTAGTAGCCATTTGTGCCAACTGTTTATCCATGATCTTGTTATGAGCAGTGAGGGCATCAATTTTGGCATCCTTTTCGCTTAGAGACCTCTGCAATTCCAACATCATATTCCTCATCTCTACAAGCATGGGATCAGACTGTGTGGGTTGAGGTTGTGGAGGAAACCCAGGTGGTCCACTAGACTGCGGGCTGTAGTTACTCCGCGGTTGGTATGACTGTTGTGGTAGTGGTTGGTAATGTTGTTGTGGTGGTGGAGGGTGTTGAATCTGATGGGGGTTCTGAACATTAGTACTCCTATATGATAACAGGGGGTTGTTTTTATACCCCTCATTGTAAGAGTTGGAGTACGGATTGTCTGCTTGTAGGACTGGAATGCATTGCATTGTTCGATAGAGCTCCTACATTCTTGTGCATAATGACCTTGCATCCCACAACTATTACAGACATTGGCAGATTAGGCACTCATTGCAGCAACACTAGCATGTTGGGTGGATTGGAGAGATGCGATCTGTATATTATCTAGCTTGTGATGTAGGGCAGTTAGCTGAGCAGTAAGCTGTTCAATAGAGTTCATCTCTTGCTTAACACTCCGGTCGGCAAAACCTCTAGGATTCCCATATTGGGCACTATGGATAGCCATCTCCTCAATCACCTCTAAAGCTCTAGGCACCTCCAGTTGCATAAATCTCCCACTAGCAGCAGAATCTAGAATGGTTCTAGACTCGTTACCCAGACCGTTGTAAAATTGTTGGATCAAGAACCAGTCATCCATACCATGGTGTGGGCACTCTCTCTGCAGATTTTTGAACCTTTCCCAGACTTCAAACAAACTCTCATCTGCCCGTTGGGTAATGGAAATTATCTCTCCCCTTAGACGAGCCGTCTTCTCAGGTGGGAAGTATTTCACATAGAAAGCAAGAGCCAAAGAATCCCAATCGGTGATTTTCATAGCTGCGCGGTTGAGACTATTAATCCATAGCTTTGCCTTCCCACTCAATGAAAATGGAAAGAGTATCTCCATAGTCTGCTCTGGTGTTAAATTCTTCTGCTTAATGGTAGCACAATACTGAATGAAAGACTGAATATGGAGATTAGGATCTTCACCCTTTTCCCCACCGAACTGGTGTCTCTCAATCATATTTATCAGCTAGGGTTCAATCTTGAAGTTCTCGACCGCAATAGAAGGCATGATCGCCTTGGGAAGCACAGACAGACTTGGCTTAGAATAGTCTGTAAGCCTTGGCACAGGTGGGGTTGGTGGTGGTGGTGCTTGGTCACCCATCTCTGAATCTGTATGGAATAGATTGCTAATCAGATAGTCGGATTCAGAGTCAGAATAGTCTCTCAACTGTTCAACGAATCTACGCCTTCTACGAAAGGTCCGTTCAGGTTCAGGATCGAACGAAGTCAGATCGCTGGTATGGACAGTCCTGGGCAGAAACAAGCAAAAACTAGAAAACAGTCGTGAGATCCGATCTCAAGGAACGGGGGTTCCTTGAGAAGTAAAGTAACAAACAATAATCTAGAAATAACAATTAATAATAGAAAATAAAACCGTTTCCCCGGCAACGGCGCCAAAATTTGACAGGCTAAATCACACTCCTATCAAAGATAAACCTAACGTTCACCAACTAAAAATATAGCAAGGGAAGCAGGGATCGTATCCACAGGAAAACAGTGTTCTTTCTACTATTAAAAGACAAATCTAGACTACTGGTAACAAGAGTTGGATTGGTTTGAGTGTTAAACTAAAGCAAGTAATCAAATCGGAAATTAACAATATTAAGGGAATCTAGGGCAGCGGTTCACCATAAATGCAGACCGGGATTGGACAACGGACAATAATAATCAATTAACAATCATAACTAGGAAAACATGCATCTCTCGAATCTTATGAATTCCTTAGGATAAAACAACTAGCAGGCTCTCGCTATGTACTAGAAATAATTCCTATCTAATAGCCACAGACCAAAAACATTAGATTTATACCTCTCGGCGCATAATCTAAGGTCAATCAAACTCAAATCAAAATAGTCTGACCGAACAGAATTGACGAGCAATAATGATAAGCTATAGAAATTATAATCAATCAATCAAATATCATGTCCACATATAATCCCAATCATGCATTCATGGATCCCCTTAAACCCTAGAAATTAAACTACTCACTCATGATAATAAATAACAACGCAATTAACATAATGGAAAACATGACTAAAGCGATAAAATAAATTAAAGTAAGAAATAATACCGAATTGAAGAACAAATAAATAATAAAGCTTGAATTTTTACTTGGAATTAAAAACTAAGTATTTGAACAATTAGAGAGAAAACTAGAAATAAACTAAGTATTCAAAACTAGAATAATAGATCTCACTCAAAATAACTAAGGCTAGTTTATATAGTTTGCCTAAAATAAAGCTTAAAAACGGAAAAGAAACCACGCGAAAAAGCTGCAGAGGTTGGCGTCGCCCGATCGGGCGATTTGCTCGACAGTCGGCCCGATCGGGCCAAATTCCGCCCGATCGGGCGGTTTACGAAGAGTCCATAGCTGCCTCTGATGGGCGCCCGATCCGGACCGGGCGAACTGCGCCCGATCGGGCGCGTACGGATGAGTTCAAATGTTCTTCTTTCCGCCCGATGGTCGCGTTTCGCCCTCAGCTCACAGGGCGATTTGCAATCCTCAATATCCTTCGCCCATATCACCGAGTCTAACTCTCGGGGCTCAACCATAAGCATCTAAGACTCCCGAAAGTCGACGATAAAGGTCCCGAACTTCCTCGGGCTCGTGTAGTGGCCTAAATCACCATGAAACGGGTCTAAAAAGACCAATTTCTCATAATCAAACCTGAAACTCAAGGCACACTCAATAACACATATTAGTACTAAAAATGGATCCTAAGAGCTCATTTGACGCATAAAAGTACTAAGGGATGGGGGTGAAACACTATATAAAACACACATATCAAAGGCGCATCTGGGTGCTTCTTCTCTAACTCCCGTAGAGTCTCCTCAGTACCAGGTGCAACCCCCGACGAAGTCAAAACCCTAACAGTAGCACTGAAATGGCCATCACTTACTTTCCTCATACATTGCCTCCTATTCAACGCAGCAGAACTCACCTTCTTTCTCATCCCCTCCCCTTCCTCCTCCACCATGGAACGACGATCACCCTCCTTAAGAAGCTCTCTAACCAGAACTTCAGGTCCGCCCGGCTCTCTCCAGACCTGAAGAGCCCTCGAAATACCATCAACCTGACTACACCCCTTCTTACCCGACTTCTTATCAGAACGAGACCGGATAACCCTAAGGGTGCACAAAGGAAGGATGAGCAAAAGGATCCAAGAAGGAAGGTCATGTAGGGAAGCAATCACCTTATCCAGCACAGCTTTAAGGCACCGAGAGAAACCAAGCCGATTAGCTCTAGGATACTTTTAACCGTACGACACTTGCCAGCCAAAACCCCATGCAGTAAAACATTATCAAAAAAAGGAGGGAGAGGAGGCAACAGAATCACCAAAAGAACCAACAGAACCATCAGCCAAACCAACAAGCGGAATAGACCCAGTAGGCTCGGGGATACCGAGGATCGCAACCTCCTCGAAAGAAGGAGCACAAACCACCAAACCATCAGCATGCTTACAATTCTTACTAAAAGTGTGAGTGCAAAAACACTCACCACAAAGCCAAATACCAGCCTGGTGAAGCGCGGAATCTAAAGCAGAGAATAAAGTAAAATCCCTCCCCACATTGGCTTTGTGAGAAGCCTTCAAAGCACCATCTTTAAAATGACGAGCCCCCAGATGATCAATGAAATACTTCTTGGATAACCCCTTCCCACCCCCACTATTGCACCCATCACACCCTTTAAAGGGTTACGGGATTCGAAGAACCATAACACACCAAACACCACTCAACACCAAACACCGCCAAACACCAAACACCACCCAACACCAAACAACAAACACCACTCAACACCCACAAAAACCACTGCCACACAACAACACACATACGAAACTCAAGAAGCCACCCACACCAAAGAGCAACCAAGAAACGCAACACACACAAACAACACCAACACCAAAAAGCAACAACTCAAGCTGCCCAGCACACGAAAGCAAACAAACACCAAACTGAACTCACGAACTCCAAAACAAACGCACAAAAACAACGCCATAATTGACTAAATCACCAAACCGGACTCACGAAACTGAACCAAAGCACCGAACTGAACCCCGAAAAACTGAACGAACCTGATTAAATCACCGAACTGAACGCCGTTGCCGGAAATTGAACGCCTTTGCCGGTGACTGAACGCCTGACTGAACGCCTGACTGAACGCCTGAACTTGAAACTGAATCGGAAAAAGCCTGAGATAGCCTGCTATCACCCGTTGACCCCTGAAAACGGCTCCAAACACCACCTGTAACCGCCGGGAAAACAACACCACCTGACCGCCTGACACTTGACAACCGTCGCCGGACACCACTGACGGCGACGCTGGATAAACGACGTGGAAGGGACCCTAAACGCACATGATCGTGCCCTAATCGCCTAACTTGAGTGGTTTCACGGTTTATTATTATTATTATTATTATTATTATTATTATTATTATTATTATTATTATCGTGTAAACATACTACATAAAGTTGGATGGGAGTCTAGAAACAAGTTATTATTATTATTATTATTATTATTATTATTATTATTATTATTATTATTATTATTAAGTTGAATTGAATTTAATTAAACTGAACTGAACTGAATGCTCATGAGCTGAACTGAACAGAACTGCGAAATAAGTCATAAAACTGAAATTAAGCAAAAAAGAACAGAGCCTGAAGCACAAATTAGCTTGAAATCTTATGTGACATAACAAGCTAATTGTCAAATTAATTTGCCATTAGAGATGTTCTTAGTGCATGTGGATTTTTCATGGAAGAAAAAGCTCTTCACTATCGTGGTGACTTCAGGCCCAATAACGAGCCAGTAAGCTTCAATGAAATTAGGACCAAAGCCATCTGACCGTATGTCGGAGAATATCTGATTGATGTTAAGAAGTAAGAAGAGTGGAAAGAAAAGATAAATTTAATGGTCGTGGGAACTAGTATGTTGTTGTGAATCTTTCTTTAAAGGAATTGATTAAAACTTTTTAGGTCCTCTTCCCATTGACAAAAATCATTTTTAAACTACAAAAAAGTTACGACTTACCCGAAAATGGTGAGCCTTAAATGCAGGCTAAAATCAGCTAAAAGATTGATCTAGAAGTTTAGATTGTAGCTCTTTTATTTATTTATTTTTGACAAGGAGTACATTGAACGAAGAACGTATTACAACCTATATCTAGGAAAATAGAAGGAACTAACATACAAACTACACGCTGAAAGAAATTACAAACATTAGAAACCAAACCACAACCGGAATGCAAGACCAAAACCTTGTTGATTTGCAGCCCCAAACCACTAACTCGAACCTTGCAAAACAAACTACTTACCAAAACTTCTGCCAAAATATTCGGAGGATGAATACCCGGGGTCATTTGAAACATAGCAAAAAAGGGACAATGACGCCGGTGAAGAGGCCTAAACCACGCGAAGGCAACATAACTAAACTTTGACGGAGGAGTATGAGAGATAGCACTAGAATGCCACACCCTGTTGTTCAGACACTGGACAACTACTGACCACTCTCGGGGATCAAATTGCACATCCTGATAGTCTTGAGACACTGCCAAGGAAGCCACATTCCTTAGTGACTCTTCGATGGACATGGCTGCATCAAAGTGCAGGACATCCTGCATTCTCATACCAAGAGAAAACAGGAAACTGGAGGGCTTTGCTTTCCCCAAGCATTAAAGTTGGGGAGCCTCCTTCAAGATTATATTTTTAACAGCAATGACTGACGTCACCACCAGGACGAAATTGACTGACATTGAGCCAACCCCCACCCGACACTGGAGCAACAACATGCACAATAAACACAATCTTCCCAACAAACCAAACCAATGAAAACTAGATTGTGGCTTGAGAACCTAGACATAGATTCTTTTCAAACCAATCTATCAACCAAATTGCTAAGCAAACCCAATCAAACCACTTCTTAGGAAACCCAGAAATCTGACTACTCCATCCGGAGAACCAGAACACTTGCTGTCGCAAACTTCAAACACACCCCAGCAACTTCCGCCCCTCAAATAAGTTCATAGAACAACCTAAATTACGAGGAAACCTGAAACTCCCACCTTCAACAACATCCAAAGAAACCCCTACATACCAAAAACGATTTGGTATAACCAACCATGATCCGAGAATAAGAGCCCAAACAAACATACGAGTAACACCATAGCAAGAGAAATCCGGAAGCAAAGAATTTAAAACAACAAAAAATACACATAAAAGCAGTATAATTACTAACCCATCAGAAGCAAAGACGCCTGAAATAAGCAACCTCACAGAAAGGGCGGAGGATACGGTAAAGAAAAACCACTGCGCTTTCGACAAAGGCACCCAACCAATTTCAGAAACGATCGATCGCCGCCTACCCAACAAAATGCCGACAAATCAAGGAGAGAGACAACGAGCCCAAACAACCTGAGAATCAGCAAGGCCACCGACGACGATGTAAGGGGTTGGGCTAGCCAGCACGCCATAACAAAAAGAAAAGCAACTTGAAGCTCACCAGCAAAGACAGGTGAGACCGGGCCATGAAAGCCTTTTGAGAGCACCATGAGGCTGACGAGCGGCAAGTTTGGAAGGAAAAAAAACTACCTAAATACAGATAGATCTCGCTGACGATGGCGATCTAAAATCACAGATCGCGGGCGAGAAAGAGAAAAGAAATGAAGCGGCTGATGAGGCGGTGGGTTAAAGGGATAAGGGAGAAAAAATTTAGAGAGAGAAATTTTTTAGTAATTCATAAAGTGTACCTCTTTTATTTGATTGAGATTGGATGTTAATTTCAAATTCCAATTACCATATGTGTGCTTTGCCCAAGAGCGCAAGTCTGTTTTGGTAAGGTTAAGTTTTATCTTAATTCTAAAAACTGGGGAACCTCTAATGTTGGTTTTGAAGTGCTTTTTAAACCCTTATCTAGTGAGTAGTGACCGCAAATTTTTGGATATACCCGGGTACAGTGAGATTTGGTTGTACCCCCATCCAAAACGAATATTTACTACTTCGAAAAATGAACATTTATTTATTTATTTGGTAATGAACATTTACTATTCCGAAAATGAACATTTTCTATTTTGGAAGTGAACATTTATTTGTTTATTTGGAAATGAGCATTTATCTACTCATTCGAATATGAACGTTTATCTAATTATTTGGCAATCTTCATTTATTCAACCAATTTAGAAATGAACATTTATCTACTGATTGTGAAATGAGTAGTTACTAATTTTAAAATGAACTTAGTTATTGCATTACTATGTTATTAATTTGAACATATATTTACATATATTAACGTGTCAAATAACATATTTTACCAAAAAATTAAACATTTTTGGCATTGTCTATGTAAGTTCATACTTGAATTACAAGATATTGGTAGAAATCATCCACTTATTTTTCTATATCTTCAATCTTGAATCTTGCTTTTGTTGTAGTCTCGAGTTCTTATACTTTTGAATATGTGTATGAAGTGTGATTTGAACACAATATTTGACTTTCACGGTTTCAATTTCCTCATTGTTGTAGACTGAAAATGAAAATAGTAAGTAATTTGATATGATGATCACAACTAATTAAAAATGAACATTTACTTATTTGAAAATGATGAGAATGCAAAGAAAACAAATAGGTTATAAAGATACAAGGGTTTATAAGATGCTCAGTAATAGAACAAGAAATAACAAAGAATACAAAAGGTATGAACAAATAAAACAAAACGTATGAACAATTTCATTATGAACAAACAAATAAACAAGAAATAACAAACAATTCAACAAAAAAGAATAAACAATATAAAAAAGAATATAAAATTCCAGAAGAAAGAACAAACAATACAACAACTATGAACAATTTTATGATGAATTTAAAAAAAACATGAAAGAATAACAATACAAAAAGAAAGAATAAACAATACAGAGGCTTGTAAAAACATAAAATATTAATGAAGATCTTAATTTCATTATGAACATTAACCAGATGATTATTTATGAATAAATAAATAAACAAGAAAGAACAAATAATTCAACAAAAAAGAACATAAAATTTCAGAAGAAAGAACAAATAATACAACAATTATGAACAATTTTATTATGAATTTAAAAAACAACATGAAAGAACAAAAAGTACAACAAGAAAGAACAAATAATATAGACGCGTCGTTTTTTTGGGGTACATCTAAAATTGGCTGTACCCGGGTATAGAAGTTAGGGGTTAAGTAGTGACCATGCGTTATTGAAACGAAATAAGCCTTAAGTTATTGGGGCCGGAGATAGACTAGGCCTAGTCAGATATAGTAAGGCTGCCATAAGAAGTGGGCTGGGCCTAGTCAGATATATTAAAGCTACCATAAGAAGGGGTGGCATTTGCAGAATCTATCTATCTATCTATTACTTTTATACTAAAACATACACCAGGAATGACATATGTCATTTTCTGGTGCAAAATTTTCCCGCCAAAAATCATTTTTCCTAAAAAAAATATTTTTTATTTTATTTTTATTCTCTATCCTTTTTTATAAACTATTTATGTATGGAAAAAATATTAGTTTATAAATTATGGTAATAATAGATACTACGTAATACTAATTTTGCTAAATATTTTTTGGTAATATTTTAGTCAAATCAGTAATGGTAATATGAAAAACATATTCACTCGATATGATAATCACATTAGCATATTACACATATAATATGCATATTAGATGAAGACAATTAAATGAGTATATTCAAAATTTTATAATTATGCAGTAGTTTGAGGATATTCGGTTAAATATTTTGTTAAAAATTGTTCATAATCCGTGCATGTACGGGATCTAATCTAGTATCAAATATACTTATACACTTTGATTGTCTGCCGTTGTTTCATCAAGTTCATCAGTGTTTAATTTGGGATACTTTAAGAGGATTAACTATGCATAATAGTTTCAAGATAGTATAATAGTCATTATTTATGCCACATGAAATAGATAATCTACAACTATGTAGATTAAGTCGAACAGCCCAAGCATGAAGAAGAAATCCAAGCATCAATGATGGACTAATCACTAATGGCGGCGGCAACAACAACAACAACAACAACAACAACAACAACAAATCTGAATGAAATTATACTTGAGTTCTTACAAAAACTGGGCAAGCAAGCAAATATTTCTGACTAATGCAGAGGGCAAGCGCAGTTATCTTTGCCCATCTCAGATGTAAGACATGGTGGTTGGTTACCTCCATCTTTAAACCAAGTTAAACGTTTCTCAACTAGCTCGTCAAGGAAAGTACCCAGCTTCTCTATTGTAACATATGTAGGAACATATAGATGCATAAAGCGGAATTTCAGGAAACAATTTCCTAACATCTATCACAGGATCTCATGCATAACAATAGTATAGATCAGATTAAGTCGAAAGAATAATCACCTTTGAAGCGTGTTCTCCCGTTGGTATGCATGTTTCGAAGATCTTAGAGCCCCACTTGTTGCTCCTCTACTCAGTCCACAAGCACGAATTGAATCCCACGTATGCTAGTACGGAAGAGAACGATCACAATCTGTCTCTTGCTTTGTTTGGGATGTACGGCGTTTAGAAAATTAGAATTAGGGTTTTTGTGTTTTTCTTTTTTGTCAGATATTGAATGAACGTGATTTCTAAATCCCTGACATTATAACTATTATAATGTGAGAGTTTTAGGTTAACACAAAACCAAAGCCCAACATTCTTCCCTTAACAGACCAGTTGCCATCGGGCCTTTTGGGCCCATTCCAATTAATGCTTATATGTGTGACCTTATAGGATTAATATATTTTAGTTGTAGGTCCAATCAATATTGTCCTGCTAATCACATTTATTCTCTAGCAAGCAAATATGATTACTAAAATAATTAACTTATTATCTTCATAATTAATTCCTGTTTATATTTAGTAATTGCCGGAAATGTCTAAGGACATAATTCCTTCAATCTCCCACTTGTCCGAAGACAAGAACGCAATGCTAAATTCCTTAAGTCTCTTAATGCCAAAATTTGATAACACACTGTTATTCTCAAATTCTAGTTTCTTGATCGCCGAGTTCGAACTGTTCAAATAAAGATTAATTTTTAATCCCATTCCGCATGGCCATGCAATTTTCAGTTCCCGCTCATCAAGAGGCCCGGACACCATTCCTATCAAATAGGAGGACTTATTCACTCTTGTATGACCATAACTCCCACTCAATTCTTAGCCCACCTGATCACTGCCTTTATAACCTCCTTTTACGGCGCGGCGTTTAACAGCGTCAAAGTTAAACTAATTGTCTCGTGGTTATTAAGACATACTCATGTCTAAGGAATCCACTAAATATAGAAGTTTGATTCTACTTTTAGAATCTAGTTAGGTCAAGTCATAATGCATCAAGTATACATCCATATAATCAATTAGACATCCCTATGTCTCCATAGCCCATGGAACTGCACTATCAATTAATTACATGCTAGTCTTCACATAAATCACTTATGTCCAATTTAGTGATTTAGACTAGGGACTTAATAAGTTGTGATTTCAGTTCACTTTATAGGGTTCCATTATCAAAACGTTTTCGATAATCCTATTTGAAAACACAAGTTATTTGGACATTTTATTTAATACTAAACCAAACAATTAAATAAGAATGAACTTTTATTGATAAACATTCAAAGCATAATAAATGTCTTTACAATTGTAAACATAAAGTAAACAAACTAAAGCCATTCTCCCATATGCCTAAGCCCCATAGACCTAGTATGACTCTCATGCTTAGGTTGAGCAAGCGGTTTAGTCAGAGGATCAGCCACGTTATCCTCAGTATGAACCTTGCTTACTTTCACATCCCCTCTTTCAACGATCTCTCGAATGAGATGGAATCTCCTGAGCACATGTTTGGATTTTTGGTGCGATCTGGGTTCCTTGGACTGGGAAATGGCACCATTGTTGTCACAGTACAACTCAATGCCATTTTCAATGCTAGGAACTACACCAAGTTCACTAATGAACTTTTTGATCCAAACAGCTTCTTTTGCTGCATCACTTGCTGCAATATACTCAGCCTCTGTTGTAGAATCTGCGATGGTACTCTGCTTAGAACTCTTCCAGCTCACAGCCCCTCCATTTAGACAAAAAATGAAACCAGATTGTGATCGGAAATCATCTTTGTAACTTTGGAAGCTTGCATCGGTGTATCCAGTGGCAACCAACTCATTATCTCCACCATAGACCAAGAAATCATCCTTATTCCTTCTTAAGTACTTAAGGATATTCTTTGCTGCCATCCAGTGCGCCTCTCCTGGGTTTGACTGGTATCTGCTGCACATACTCAAAGCATATGCAACATCCGGTCGAGTGCATACCATGGCATACATAATGGACCCTACTGCAGAGGCATAAGGAACATTACTCATGCGCTTGACCTCATCAGGTGTCGAAGGACACCGAGTCTTGCCAAGTGAAATGCCATGTTGCATGGGAATGAAACCTCTTTTGGAGTTTTCCAGCTTGAACCTTGCAAGAACCTTATCAATATAAGTCTCTTGGCTAAGTCCAATCAGCCTTTTGGATCTATCTCTATGGATCCTTATTCCCAAGATGTATTCAGCTTCTCCTAGGTCTTTCATGGAAAAACAACTTTTAAGCCATTCCTTGACTGACTCAAGCATGGTCTTGTCGTTTCCTATGAGAAGTATGTCATCCACATACAAGACTAGGAAAGCAATACTACTCCCACTCAACTTCTTGTATATACAAGATTCCTCTTCATTTCTGAGGAAGCCAAAAGATTTGACTGCCTCATCAAATCTGAGGTTCCAACTCCGGGATGCTTGCTTAAGCCCATAAATGGACTTCTTAAGCTTGCAAACTTTTCTTGGACTGTTTGGATCTTCAAAACCTTGTGGTTGTGTCATGTACACATCCTCTTTCAAGAACCCATTCAAGAAAGCGGTTTTGACGTCCATCTGCCAGATCTCATAGTCATGAAAGGCAGCAATCGCAAGAATTATCCTAATGGATTTCAGCATGGCTACTGGTGAGAAGGTTTCATCATAGTCAATACCATGAATTTGTCTAAAACCTTTTGCCACTAGTCTTGCCTTAAAGACATCAATGTTTCCATCTTTGTCCTTTTTCAGTTTGAAAATCCATTTGCAACCTATGGGTTTAACCCCATCAGGCAAAGCAACCAAGTCCCATACTTGATTTTCAAACATCGAATCCATTTCGGATCTCATGGCTTCAAGCCATTTCTCGGAGTCTTGACTCGTCAAAGCATTTGTGTAGCTAGTAGGTTCCTCATGTTCTAAAATCTCTATTTCAGAACTTTCAGTCAAAAGGAAATCAATATATCTCTTTGACGGAATGACAGTCCTACTAGACCTACGTTGGGGAACAACAGGAGAAGTTTCCACCTCATTAGGTTGAGGGACTTCGCATGGATTATTTCCAAGTGGGACGGTAGAAGGCGCATGAATGGAATGCACCGCCTCCTGAGCATTTTCATGCTGGGTCGTCTCTGACGAGGTGTGAACCTCATCTATTTGTTGCTCATCTCGAATTTCTTCGAGATATACATTACTCCCACTTGTTTTTCTGGAAATAAACTCCTTTTCCAGAAAGACACCATCGCGAGCAACAAACACTTTGTTTTCGCTTTGGTTGTAGAAGTAGTATCCCTT
The DNA here is from genome assembly GCF_020520425.1 of Spinacia oleracea. Taxonomy (NCBI): domain Eukaryota; kingdom Viridiplantae; phylum Streptophyta; class Magnoliopsida; order Caryophyllales; family Amaranthaceae; genus Spinacia; species Spinacia oleracea. The sequence goes on from NC_079490.1 coordinate 16,800,267, forward strand.
AGTCTGTTTTGGGTAACCCACAAAAAGACACTTATCGGACTTGGGTGAAAGCTTATCAGAAAGTAAACGTTTTACATAAACTTCACAACCCCATGTCCTTAGAAAAGACAATTTCGGAACTTTTCCAGTCCACATCTCATATGGTGTCTTTTCTACTGCTTTGGACGGAGCTCTGTTGAGTGTGAATGCCGCTGTTTCAAGCGCAAATCCCCAAAATGAGGCAGGAAGGTTAGCAAGACTCATCATGGACCGAACCATATCTAATAAAGTTCGATTCCTTCTTTCGGAAACCCCATTCAACTGTGGTGTCCCTGGTGGAGTCAATTGCGAAAGTATTCCACAATCTTTCAAATGATCACCAAACTCTTGAGATAAATATTCACCACCACGATCGGATCGCAATGCTTTAATTTTCTTTCCAAGTTGGTTTTGTACTTCATTTTGGAATTCCTTGAACTTTTCAAAGGATTCCGACTTATGTCGCATGAGGTAAACATATCCAAATCTGCTCACATCATCAGTAAAAGTAATGAAATACCCGTACCCTCCCCTAGCCAAAGTACTCATAGGTCCGCAAACATCAGTATGTATGAGGGCTAAAAGATCATTGGGCCTTTCACTTGAGCCTGTGAAAGGAGACTTTGTCATTTTCCCCATTAAGCAAAACTCACATACTTCAAATGATTCAAAATCAAATGATTTGAGAATTCCATCCTTATGAAGTTTCTCTATGCGCTTTGAGCTTATGTGGCCTAATCGACAATGCCATAGGTAAGTAGGGTTCAAATCATTTGGTTTGTGTTTCTTGTTTTCTATGTGATAGATATGGTTTTGTAAGTCTAGTACATACAAACCATTTGATAATTTAGCAGAGACATAGAACATACCATTCAAATATGCTGAACAACAATTATTCATAATTTGAAATGAAAAACCTTCCGAATCCAAAATCGGAATAGAAATTATGTTCTTGGTAATAACTGGAACGTAATAACAATTATAAAGTTCTAATATTAAACCAGAAGGCAAGCGTAAACTATAATCTCCTACAGCTAAAGCAGCAACTCTTGCTCCATTGCCTACTCGGAGATCCACTTCGCCTTTGCTCAAGCTCCTACTTCTTTTTAGTCCCTGCACATTACCAATAATGTGAGATCCACAAGCGGTATCAAATACCCAAGAAGAAGTTGTAGCTAAATTAACTTCTATGACATAGATACCTGAAGTTAAAGCACCAGTCTTCTTATCCTCCAGATATTTGGGGCAGTTCCTCTTCCAATGACCAATCTTGTGGCAGTGGTAGCACTCATGTTGAGCAGCTACCTTAGACTTGGGAGTGGCCTTTGGCTTGGTTGAAGAGTTCTCATTGGCAACTACCTTGCCCTTGTTCTTCTTCATGGGAGCCCCTTTCTTCTTGAACTGCTTACCTTTACTAACCATTAGAACATCCTTATGTTTAGGTTTACTTGGTAAGTTTCTCTCAGCCTGAATTAGTGAACCATGCAACTCTTGCAGGGTAGCCTCCCCTCCTTGCATGTAGAAGTTCAACTTAAAGTTATGAAAATCTTCAGGCAAGGATCTGATGACTATGTCAGTTGCCAGGTCCTTAGGATAAGGGAAACCCAATTTCTCCATGGTCTGAAAATGTCCAATCAAATCGAACACATGCGGACCAACGGGCTTCCCCTCTTCCAACTTGGAATCCAGAAGTTTGCAGTTTGCTTCAAATCTCTCCAATCTAGCATTTTTCTGAAACAAAGTTTTCAGTTGCTGGATTATGCTGTAGGCATCCAGACCATCAAAACGTTTTTGATACTCTGGTTCCATGCAAGCAAGCATCAAGCATGTTACTTGCAAGGAGTTATCCTCTAGAGTTTGTCTAGCTCGCTTTTGAGCTGCAGTAGCATTTTCTGGCAAGGGTTCAGGTAGAGGATTGTCAAGAACACTTTCTTTTCCTTCCGCTCTGAGAACAATTCTCACAGCCATTTGCCATTTTAGGAAGTTGGTAGCATTCAGTTTGTCTTTTTCAATTAGAGGGCGCAAGTTAAAAGTAGAGTTGTTTGCACCAGACATGATAACTACAATAAAAAGTAAAGCAAGATTCAATATAATGTTTATCAAAAGTAGCAATTAAACAAATTCAATTCACTACTACCCTTTATTCAAAATTAGAAGTCCCCATTGAATAAAGAATTAACCAAGATCCCCTCCCACTACAATCAAACGGACTTTGGCCCTGCTACTTTAATTTATAGTATTCGAGGTAAGTAAACATTTTACTAATTATAACTGATTATAACTCTTGGTAGACAGGTTAACAACTCTTTGTATTTTCCTATGTCTTAGCTTCAAAACCCAAAACTTTGTCTTTTGATAGTTTTGTTGAGTTAAACCAAACATTAACATGTAAGTTTCAAAAACCTACCCTACTATCCCCGGGATTATAAGCAACACCCTGCTTTGGCAGAACCTATTACTCATGATCTAAGGCTTTATAGGTGTTGTATGGAAAAGCACTTAAACTCAATATTATTTTGGGACCTAAGTTTACTATGTTGGTTAATTAAAAGTGAACACGTTGCTTTAAATAACCACATACATAAACTCAATAAGCATTTTAATGCAATATAAAATGCATAAAAATAAATGTGATCCTAGTATGGCCCCTAAAAAATAAGCTCAAATCTTCTTGGGTTCCTGTTCATCTTTCTTGGATCTCCATCCTTGAATTTTTTGATTGAACCTTCTTACTTCATCGAACTCATAATACGAACTTTATAATCTAATTTAAACTTTTAAATTAAATTACAACAATACAGAACGATGCGCAGATCGTATTTCAAAATTTACAAGAATACAAAACGATACGCAGATCGTATTTTCTATCCTATTTTGGGCCATACTAGTCACTTGCCTGTAACAAAATATCATAATATTCCATACACGCATATAATATTAAAATATATTAGACAAAAATTATTTACTTATTAACTATTAATAAGCAAATAACATTTCCAAAATAATACTAAAAAACTTAAACAATTTAAGTTTAACGTTATTTGGGAAACTTTATTATTTTAATTCAATTACTATTTAAATATGGCTAGAATAATCTTATTAATCAAAAATTTGCATTTGAAAGGAAATTTATGGATTTATGCTCAACATTGAAAATATGTTTTTCAAAAAAAAATATTTTCAAGTTACTCAAAATATATTTTGGAAATTATTTTTAATTTAGAAGAACTAAACCCAAGTTAATTTCCAACTCTTCTTATCAATTTCAATTAATAAATGAGAATCGAACCAAAACACCAAATTTCCAAAACCTTCAACCCAGACTATTTCCCAAAACCTTTTGGAAAACAATCTTTAATTTGAGAAAATTTCTAACTTTTCCAAAAAATTAGGAGATCTTATTTCCAATTTTTAATTCCCTTTTTCCGCCGGAACGCCGCCCTAATTATCCTCCACCGTGGCTCCACCGTCGCGGGTGGTGGCCACCCAGCCATGGAGGTTGTTATTTTAATTTGGGTAACAATTACCTAAATTAAATTAATCTTTATTCAACTTTTGTTAAAGATTAACAATTTAATTAGGGTTTAATTATCCGAAAATAATGGCAAAAAATTTGAATAAATTAACAATCCTTAAACTGAATTTTAGGGTTGTTAGAAGTTAGATTTCAATTTAAACTCTTTATTAAAATTAAATCTAACAAGAATTCAAAATTTAAGGCATAATTATCTCATTTTATTCAAATAATTCAAGAAAATAACAATTATAATCCGAAAAATTCGAATTAAATTACCAGGAAGATCTATTGAATTTTCTTAACAAATAAAATCAAAAATTTTAATTGTTATCCTTAAATTTTATGAATAATCGAATTAAACATAAAAATTAACCAAATTCAATAATTAATATACAAAAATTCCGAAAGTTAGTTAAAAAATTACCAAAAAATTTCGGCTATTGTATAAAAATTAGGGGATAATCAGTAGATTTATTTAACAAATTAAAAATCAAATCTTTAATTGTTAACAAATTATTTCCATGATTAATCTTATTAACCATTAAATAATTTAAAATCTGACGAATTTAATTTTAAAAAATCCGAAAATTTTTATGTGATATTAACTGTTAATTTCGACCCTGTGATAAAAATTTCGGAATTTTATAAATTTATTTTGAGCAAAAATTAATTAAATCACGATTTAATGATTCCAATCAATTAATATCATATATTAATTGTGCAAATTCAAGCCATAAATAAATCTTCCCTTAATTGAATCAAAATAATAATGTTGCATACAATCATGATCATAAAATATTATGCAAGAGGCTAAAACTGATACCACTGTTGGAACATATAGATGCATAAAGCGGAATTTCAGGAAACAATTTCCTAACATCTATCACAGGATCTCATGCATAACAATAGTATAGATCAGATTAAGTCGAAAGAATAATCACCTTTGAAGCGTGTTCTCCCGTTCGTATGCAAGCTTCGAAGATCTTAGAGCCCCACTTGTTGCTCCTCTACTCAGTCCACAAGCACGAATTGAATCCCACGTATGCTAGTACGGAAGAGAACGATCACAATCTGTCTCTTGCTTTGTTTGGGATGTACGGCGTTTAGAAAATTAGAATTAGGGTTTTTGTGTTTTTCTTTTTTTTCAGATATTGAATGAACGTGATTTCTAAATCCCTGACATTATAACTATTATAATGTGAGAGTTTTAGGTTAACACAAAACCAAAGCCCAACATTCTTCCCTTAACAGACCGGTTGCCATCGGGCCTTTTGGGCCCATTCCAATTAATGCTTATATGTGTGACCTTATAGGATTAATATATTTTAGTTGTAGGTCCAATCAATATTGTCCTGCTAATCACATTTATTCTCTAGCAAGCAAATATGATTACTAAAATAATTAACTTATTATCTTCATAATTAATTCCTGTTTATATTTAGTAATTGCCGGAAATGTCTAAGGACATAATTCCTTCAACATATGCATTTTATTTTATGTTACAAGCAGACAGTATTGATCATATGTTTTTCTAAAGAAACACACAGTATGATCATATTGTTACAAAACAATGTTGCTAATATTTTCTGACTTAGGAGTTAGGACAAAGGAGATCATGCAGAGAAGGCCTTTTAAGGGATGGTAAAGGAGCATAACTTTTGTCGCCAGAAAATGCTTTATTGTTGGCAGACCTTCATGAAAATTGATAATCGGTGTTCTTGAATTAGAGACCACAGGAAAGTTGAAATAACCCAATTTCGGATCATCAGGTGATAGCTTAGACTTCAGAGGACAGCATAATGATGTGTTTAGAGTATCACAAATAAAAAGGTTTCAGAAACGGGTGTCAAAAACCTTTAAAAGACTCCCAAATGGAGTTTCTAAGCAATGAAGAGGTAGACCACTTCCTGCAGTCAGATTCTATATGCTTGTAACTTGTAAGTGACTACCAAAAATCACCACAAGAGCAGTTACCATCCTTAAAATGATGAAACCTGTTGATATCTCGAACAATGATCTCCCTCTGTACGATACAACTTATGAATTTTAAAACCGTGTGACAATCCCCACAAGTTCGTAAATTTTTCACTATGCGTATGGTGGTACCAGGAGCAGATTTAAGCAAACCATATGCTACAGCCCACCTTTCACTATGCCACAACAGATGTCTTTCTTTCTCATGCTGTTCAAGTTCATGTAACACATAACTAGTATCTGGAACATAACCTCTCTTTCTCATCTCCAAATCCAACTCCTCAAGCAAACAAACAAGTTTTTCCTGCATAGGATGAGATGTTTCCCCTGCATAGAACACTTGACTCTCCTTTGCAAGTTCAATACAGCTATAACCAGGCTCTCGCTTCAAATCCATTCTAGACATCAATTTGCGAACTTTAGACACGTTTTCCCACATAGAAGCAGCAGCATATGTATTAGAAAGCAAAATATAAGACGAAGGGTCTTCAGGCCCTAAACACAGTAAATGATCAGCAACCCTTATGGAAACCTCTGTATTTTTGTGTTTCCTGCAAGCACTTAACAAAGCAGCCCAAGCAGCTTCATCTGGATCATATGGCATTGTCTTTAGGAGTTTTTCAGCCTCGTCAAGGTCACCAGAACGGCTAAAAACATCCAATAGACATGTGTAATGATGCAAAGAGGGCTTCATTCTATAATCTTGAACCATCAAATTAAAAAAATGCCGACCTTTGCTGACTAAACCTACATGGCTACATGCATAAATCAACCCAAGAAATGTCACTTCATTAGGTTTTACACCATTCATGACCATTTCATCATATAGCAACAATGCTTCCTTAGCTTGGCCGTGTTGAGCCATCCCAACAATGATGGAAGTCCAAGACACGACATCTCGCTTGGATATGCATGAAAAAATGCTTTTTGCTGCTAAAAGGTCACTGCATTTGGCATACATATCAATGAGTGAATTGGAGATAAATAAATTACGTTCAAACCCGAGCAATATAACCAAACAATGTAATTGCTTCCCTAACTGAAGTGCTGCCATATTAGCACATGCTGCAACAACACTTGAAAGAATATATGGGTCAGCACCTGCACCATGATCTACTTCTCTTCTCATTTTCCTAAAAATACTACACGCACCATTCCCATGACCACTATGCACCAACCCAGATATCAAAGCACTCCAAGACAACAAATTTTTATTAGGCATCCTCCTGAATAGCTCCACTGCTTCAGCTTTCCGCCCAATACGAGCATACCCTGAAATCAAAGCTGTCCAAGAAATCGTATTTTTCACCTTAATCAAGTCGAAAACCATTCTAGCATATTCAGGAAACCCACATTTCGAGTACATATCAACAAGAGCTGACTTAACAACATCGTCCTCATAAAAGGGTGACACAACAAAATGAGCATGCACTTGTTTACCAAGCCTAACATCACCCAAACTAGCACAAGCCCGAACAAGACTAGCAATCACAAAATGGTCAGGCTGTAACTTATCAAGCTCCCACATTTTGAGGAACATATAGAGCATTTTTCGAGGAAAGCCAGCATGATTATAAGCTGTGAGAATTGAAGCCCAGGAGACAAAATCTCTTCGAGGCATTTCATCAAACACTTTGAGGGCATAATCAATAGTACCACATTTTCCATACATTTCAAGGAGGGAATTGGGGAGGGGGCCATAATGTTGTAGGCCAAGTTTGGTGATCTGGGTATGGAGTTTTTGGCCTGAGGAGAGAGATTGGAGTTTCGCACAGGCTCGAAGTTGGTGGAGATAATGAGAACAAAACCATTCGATTTTGAGCTTTTTTGAGTGCATCAAATGTGTAAAAGAGAGCTAAAACTTTAAAATTAAGAAATAATTGTGTATCAATTATACATTTTCACATGAAATATTACCTTTTTCGACCAAATGTTAAAGATTTGAAGTTGTAAACCCTGAAATTGGCGGGTAGTTTGAAGGAAGTTGGTAATTTAAAGATTTTTGTTTTGTTTTGTGTAACTATTGCCCTCCCTGTATTATTAGGCGTCACACTCATCGCCGTATTTTTCTACATCACCCTCTAATTAAATAATACGGAGTATATCTAATTTATCCTATTACCCACCGCAATTTAGAAAGTGGACCATGGTGCACATAGAGCTACGTGCACCAAAAGAACACAGTATCTAATTGATAGAACATCTGATTACGAGAAAAGAACATGAGTATTTTTTTATTTAGGTTTTAATAAATAGTAAAATAATAAATTATTTTTATAATAAAAAAGTGAAATATTATATCGCATGTTCTTTTTCCGTAGTGTCGTGTTCTTTTACTTATGCACACATGTTCTTTTGGTGCACGTAGCTCTATGTGCACCACGGTCCATAGTCCACCATCACATTAAACAATTAATTTCAGAAACTCCCCACCCCCACCCCTCCAAAATTTAATGGTCTCCATATATTTTACTTGATTAAAATATTTATTTCATTCAAGTATTCTTCATTAATATCCGTGCCAGATTATATGGGACTCCTATTTAAATACGGAGGGAGTGTGATTTATGAGGCAACTTTTTACAATTCAACTAGTTTTTGGCCCATTCTACGCACGGGCTATATTTTAGGAAACTCAATTAAAAAAATAGTAAATTAAAATACCAAAATGATAAAGGTATAAATGTATAATACTTCAATAAAAACTTTACTAATAATTTTGATAGTACATATACAAATTTAAAATTTCCAAGAAGCATTGCTTTTATGGAATATATTATGAGATTCCACAAGACCACAAATACATTCTTAGTTTAGAAGTATATCTTTTATCCAAGGGATTTAAAAAAAATGAGAATAAGATAAATATGCTAGTACGGAGTAACTAAGTCAAGCATATGTATTCTTTGGTTAAACTAAAGAAATCCACAAATCTTCAATATGATAAGAAATTCACCATTGTTGTTTGTTGGATTAAAAACTATGTTTCAGCTGCCAAGTATACATGAAGTTTCGCACCCTATTCTTTGCATAAAGAAAACTACCAAAAAGGAAAATGACCTAAGAATTAAGAGTCGTTGATCAAGCTAACCAAACGTGATACGTAAAAATTCTGGAAATCAAAGACTAAACCATTTTTTTAAAACTCAAAATTATGCTTATAGAGTTAGGGTGTGGTAGTAGTAGATGTCATACAGATTTCAAAACAAAAATGCATCCATTTGTCTGTTTTTTAAGTAGTTTGTAAAAGAACTTGAAATATGATGACGATTGAGGCAAGTCAGGCAACGGGCTGCAAAAAAGATGCACCGTTGATATAAACGGGCTAAAAAAATGAATATATTGATAACATTAACTAATACCAGTCTCATTAGAAGAAATATTTTTCCATAAAACAATGCGGTGGGTATGAATTAGAAGTTCATAACATAATTTGAACTTTCAGCCACCTATAGGAAAATAGTAAAATTCTTCAGAATGAAGAAATTCAGCAAAATAAGTCGAGGAGGAATGTCGGTCTATAAAAGAATATAAACATGTAGGTTTAATAAATCGTCAAATTCGTTAACCCGAGAATTATAACCATTTGAAATAGTTTCTCATTCTTGATTCACCATAACCGCCAATGTATTAATCAATGTCTCTAATTAAATTGTTCTAAACGGTTAAACTAAAATTTAAAAGGGAAGGATGAAATGTTAAGGTGACTTATTATGTATTAAATGAAGAATTGATTATGTATTCTTGGCCACGTGTCTTCTAAGTGGTGATGATTATGTGTCCGCCATGTGTCTTCAAAATGACGTTGCTTACGTGTCCTTAAATTGGAGTTGGTTTTCTTTTTTGAATACTGGGTATTGATGTCCCTAATTAAATTGTTCTAAACGGTTGAACTAAAATTGGAAAGGGATGGATGAAATGTTAAGGTGACTTATTATTAGGTATGATAGAGGTGGTGAGTATGGTACATAATTTTTAAACGAACTTTGTGAGCAAAATAAAATTATTCATGAATTGAGTGCTCCCTGTAGACACCTACTTTTGTCCCCATTCCCGAAAGGAAAGGTTCGATGATGAAAGCGTAAATCTCCACTTGACAACGCATCTCCTATAAAATAACGAATCTCAATTCCCCTTTTCATTTCACCCAAAACCTGCTATTTATGGAAACCTGCTAAAAATAGTAACTGCCGTAATGGGTAGTTGTTAAAAGTGGCAAGTCATAAAAGATAGAAACCTGTTAGAATTAGGTGTTGCACTCCAACATAAATCCTAAATGAGATAGAAATTATGAGAGAATCCTATCCCTAATATGATTCGAAAATAAGAGTTACGTATTAATTAAAATCCTAACGAGCCTAGAGTTCGTAACGGGCCCAGACGCATCCCGTCACAAGGTTAATACGCACTAAAAGACTCAATTAAATCTCAAATACTCCGGATTCTAGGAATCCGAATCTGACTAAGAAAAACAGCCCAGATCCTATTTTCAACGCCTGGCTCTGGGCGCCGAAATCTTCGGCGCCCAGGCCTGGGCGCTGAAAATACCTGGTACGTGTTTTTTCCTAATTCCTCGTGGATTAGAGTTCTACAATTCTATCTTTCCACGAACTCTTTTCTATAAATAGGGCCTTAAGTTCGACGTGAAAAGGACACAACACACAATTATTATTCTGAGTATTGACTCTAAACCCCTAAGCCTAAGCCTCACGCTGCAAAACTGATCACGCGTTCTGTCGCAATCGATCCATAAATCGAACAGAACGTATCCTGTCCCATAACTTGAGATTCGTTAAATAAAAGGAGAACTAGAAAAGTCAAAGTGGTTAGTTTTCTGAGAACCGTGATGCACCTATCAAGGGTGCGTCGTAATGTGTCCCTTTTCCATGGTTTAATTGCTTTCCTCGCCCTTTTATGAATTGTTAAACTAACTAAAATCTGATTGTTCGATCACGCTTAATAAATATGATATTTTTGGGAAATTGGATTATCATGCTAGGTCTCTTAAAGCAATCTAAATCAGATAATCGCGTTCGATCTAGTACTATATATTGCATATTGATAAAATCAACCCAGATTAGTTTAATAGTTAACACATGTCCCTTCAATTATTTATGCTGAGCTAGTAAGGATATCCTGCCTCTGGAGTTATCGAAGAGCGAGTACTCCTCTCGGTAGTTACAGTCCCCCGAACCCTCAATCTCTACCCTGCGGGTGTACGTTGAGCGATCCCCACCACCAGGGATCACAAGGGAACCTACGGCCGTCGTGGTCAAACATAATTGCACTCCCTTTATGTCACGATAACCGGGTTTTATCAGTTTTTCTCATTGTCGTTAAAAACTGAATGGCGACTCCTATATTACAAGTCAATTGGGTGTAAACTCACAGGAAATCCAATTACACTTGATTTGACAAAAAGAAGCGTCACACCCACGAGGGACGAGGTCACGCATTAGCCTCGTGCTTTTTCGACCCCCTCACAGTGGCGACTCCGCTGGGGATAGTGAAGGAAATACTCGTGCTTGTAGGTAATCAAAATAGCCGAAGGGTGAAACGATCCTACCCCGCGTTTATTTCCCCATCAAGTTGGGACGACCTGAAAATCAGCATATTAATGTGAACGGGCAGAACCGCATAACGAATCTTGGCTCCCTTGGTGTTTCATCTCGGGAGTTGGGACTAAGGATACCCATCGCCAACCGGGGGGTGCATACGCTTCGAATGTTGTCCACTCGGCACTTTCGCTAGTAGTACACCCGTCCCAAACCCAATCGCTCGCTCAGTAGGTCCCTCTCGCCTGCATGCCCCCTTGGCTTGCACTTGCGGGTTGGCCTTCTGGGACGAAATTCGTCTGTTGAAGACACTACCTCGACCGGGGCATGTGTTGGATCTGAGATAGAAGCGGTACCAAGCCAGGCGCAAATAACTACCCATAGAAGCCTATCATAAACTACATGACATATTATTATTGCCTCATGATGGAATGTTAGTTATGTGTAGCGAAATATATGATTGTGTGTGACAAACTATCCTAGAAAAACCAACGACCTTAAAAATTGCCCAAACATTCATAAACCAATTTGCCAAAGAGTTATACCGAAATACGTGTTCCGCAAACCCGAACGATCGCCACAAAAATAAGCGACGCTCGGGACGGCCTGTAACGAATCCCACCAACGCTGCACGACGCGTAAAGGACGTTATTAGGCAAGCACGCAAAATCGAAGTCGCATAAACAAAAGTAGACGCAAACAGAAAACGAGAATCAGCCAGGGACGCATTTTCAACGCCCCTGGCTGGGCGCCAGAATTTCTCACGCCCTTCGCTGGGCGCTGAAGTTGCTGCTTGGCCTTCTAGTCAGGCGCAGCAGCCTCGGTGTCCGCGCGAAAGGAAAATACGTAGCACGAAAAAATCGTTCGTAAAAAAAAAAAAAAAAAATTGCTACGAGGACGTTAGAAAAAGCACTCGAGTCTAGAAGCGACTTAAAAAAAATAAAATAAAAAATAAATAAATAACTCTTTGTGTCGTTGATAGGCCTCCTACGACGACAATGTTCGACACCAAAACCGAACATGCTAGTAACTATGAATGTCACACGGGCAAAGATTTTCGAAAATATAAAGAGTTCAAAGTGCACACATAGCAGTCCAAATATACTAGTCCGACTTAAGGGTAGTCATAAAATGTCTAAAAACCGACTCACGAAACAAACTAACGTGTCTCCTACTCCACAACAATAATGCAGGGCCCCTGAATACCTACCCGTGATAGCCATCCCGAACATCTATACCTAGAGGTCGCACAAACCCAAGAGATGCATGCTCTGGAACACGACCCTTTACGTTCTCAAAGGCCACTCGCCTCAAAGAATCGTGCTATGCAAAAACGCTCCCCAACTCACATGCTTTCGGGCTGTTGTTTGGGTTAGAAAAGAAAAGAGTGAAGAATGAAACAGAAATTATGGCATTAGCTCTTCAAGATGAATTGTTCGATCCTACTAAATTGATCGCTCCATCACCCTCAAAAGATTACCAAATCCAACGAGGGTGGCGCAAGACTTTCAAATGGAATAATGCTCGTGGGATGAAGTTCAAGATATCTGCGGGAGAGGGTCCGATGTATGAAGAATTAGAGTCCGAATCCGAGTCTGACTCCGAGTCCGAACCTAGCAAAATTGTAACCCTTCCCAAAAATAGTTTAGACCCGGAAATATCTACTCCGGGAGATCTTTTTGATGTAATGCTTCATGACTTTAATAAGATAAACAAAACTTTTGAGTATATGCCGCTTAAAAATCCGAGTAATAATGCAGAATGTCTCGCCACTAATGAGCACGAAAAAGAGCCAAAAGAGGAATATACCGAGCTAATAAAAGCTGTAAATGAACAAGAACTCAAAACTCCTATAATTGAGGACACAAAATCGGTAAATATTGAAACAGAAGAAAATCCTAAAATCATTAAAATTGGCCTCACCTTAACTCCCACTGAAAAGGCCGATCTAATCTCCACTTTGCGGGAATTCGAGGGTGTCTTTGCTTGGTCCTACAAAGACATGCCAGGAATAGATCGAGAAATCGCTGAGCATAAAATTCCGCTAGATCCCAAAATGACGCCAGTAAAACAAAAGCTACGGCGGCTCAAACCAGAGATAGCCTTGAAAATAAAAGAAGAAGTCACTAAACAACTAGACGCCGACTTCATAAAAGTCTCCAACTACCCAGAATGGGTGGCCAATATTGTCCCCGTAGCTAAAAAAGATGGACGAGTGCGAATGTGCGTAGACTTTCGAGACCTCAACAAAGCCAGTCCCAAAGATGACTTCCCTCTACCTCACATTGACATACTAGTAGACAACACCGCGGAACACGCACTTCTCTCCTTTATGGACGGGTACGCTGGATATAACCAAATACTTATGGCAGAAGAAGACATGGAAAAAACAACCTTCATCACCCCTTGGGGTACATATTGTTACACTGTAATGCCTTTTGGTTTGAAAAACGCGGGGGCCACCTATCAAAGAACAGCCACCACGTTACTCCATGACATGATACACAAAGAAATCGAGGTCTATGTAGACGACATGATCGTCAAATCTAAAGACCGGCACGGTCACCTCCCGGCACTTAGAAAGTTCTTCACCCGAATCTTGAAATATAACATGAGACTAAATCCACAAAAATGTGTGTTCGGGGTAACCTCTGGAAAGTTGCTAGGATATGTTGTTAGTACGCGAGGAATCGAGATTGACCCATCCAAGATCAAAGCCATTACCGAAATGCCCCCACCGAAAACTGAAAAACAGATAAGGGGCTTCCTAGGAAAGCTGCAATACATTAGTAGGTTCATTTCCAAACTTACTCTGACTTGCGAGCCAATATTCAAAAAATTAAGAAAAGAAGAAAAAGCCGAATGGGATGAACAATGTCAAATTGCCTTCGATAAAATCAAAGAATATCTAAGCAAACCACCCGTCCTTTCCCCGCCTTTGCCCGGAACCCCTCTACGCCTATACCTAACCGTCACGGATATTGCAGCGGGAGCTATGCTCTCACAGTGTGTACATGGACCCGAGCGAGCCATTTACTACTTGAGCAAGAAGTTCATACAGTACGAGACGAGATACACAGAACTTGAGAAAATCTGCCTCGCCCTTGTCTGGGCATCCAAAAAACTCAGACATTACCTATTGGCCCACACTGTTCTTATAGTGTCACAACTAGACCCCTTAAAATATATGTTCGAAAAGCCCGCCCTAAATGGTCGCCTGTCCAGGTGGCTAGTCATGCTCTCAGAATTCGACCTAAAATTCATGCCAGAAAAAACAATCAAAGGAAGAGCGGTAGTCGAGTTCCTGGCTGAGCATACCACGAATGAGGAAACAACAGAAGCTTACCTCCTCCCTGACGAGGAACTTCTGATGATACGAGACGACTATTGGACACTATACTTCGATGGCGCGTCCAATCAGAAGGGATGCGGCGTCGGAGTTCTCCTAGTCAGTCCCGAAGGGGCCCATATACCAATTTCCGTCAAACTTGACTTCGAGTCCACAAACAACGCCGCCGAATATGAAGCCTGCATAGTTGGGCTAGAGGCCGCAGTTAGCCTCGGAGTCAAACATCTACAAGTCTTCGGGGATTCTTCCCTAATAATCAACCATATATCCAAAAGATGGAAGGTCTGAAGCACTAGTCTCTCAAAATATCAAGCTCACTTAGACCAAATAGTCGAGCAATTTGAAAAAATCGAGTATACGTACTTACCAAGAGACGACAACCAATTCGCGGATGCACTAGCAAAGCTAGCTTCAATGCTCAACATCCCGAATGAATGGGACGGAATGACCCTTCGGGTCGAGCGAAGGAAAGAGTCGGCTTACTGCTGTGCCATAGACTCCGAACCTGAAAACACCGAAGAAGAACCATGGTATACGGACATCCTTCGTTACAAAACAAGTGGGGAATTCCCCCCAAACACCTCCCCATGAGAACAAAAGGCCCTACGCCTCCTCGCTTCACAATATAGCATAATTCTAGGGGAACTGTACAAATACACGCCGAATAAAATCAAGTTACTTTGTGTCCACCAAAACCAAGCCCAAAGACTAATGGAAGAATACCATAACGGCGTGTGCGGACCCCACATGAACGGAAAAATGCTATCCCGAAAAATATCCCGCTCAGGATACTCCTGCACAAAACACAGTAAACATAAATACATAAGCACGAGCATGAAAACCCGAACAAAAAGAAATCAATATAAAAAGAGAGAGCAACTCACAACGCCAGGCTCCGGGAGACGAAGGGAATCCTGGATAAACTGATATTAGCTAGCTCCCGCTATCACCAACTCCGTCGCCGGCACACCAGTCCTCGAGTAGACCCTCCACGACTCGTCTATCGAACGAGTAGACAACATGGTCGCAGGTGGAGGCTTAGGCACCGAAAAAAACCCGATCGTCTGCATACGTACCCGCTCTCCCAGGTACCAGACAGGGTCGCGGCGGCCAACGAACAAGACCTGCATCTGGCTCAGGGCATAACTATCCCTGACCGAAGCATAAGTACCCCTAAAGGAGAGCCATGGGGTCCAAACCACCTGTTTCGTACGAACACGGTCAGATCTCGCACATAGAAAATAAAAGAAAAATGACGAAATACGAGATAGAGGATAAGATTCTGTACATGCTCAGGGTTCCCGTCCCGAATGAGGTCCCACACGGTATCGGGCGGTGGACGCGCAGTCAGCTTCTTCTTCCAACCCCAACGACGACCGGCAGGGTACTCCAGAGGCCTCTGCCCCTTTCGGGGAGCCAGCCAAGGCAAGTGCTCAAAAGCCCACAGCTATAAAAGGAAAAGACACTAATACGTCAAAAAAAGAGGGGCCCGGTAAAGGCGAGAAAACAAAAGAAAGGCTAGGCACATACATCGATCAAACGCGGCACTCCCGCCAATGTAATGACAAAGTGACGTCTACACGGGTCCGAGTCGCGCACTGCCAAACTCATCTGGCCGACGAGCGTCGCGTAGCCCAAATCGCCCCAGCGATAGTCACCCAGCGTAGACACGTCCTCCACCATGCCTATCCACCTCGGGTCAAAGGTGTCAGTCGGACCCGATAGAAAAGTGGAAGTAATAAAATGGAGGTAGAACAGCCGGGCCTGTCTCGAAGACGACTCCTCCACCCCATGCTCCAGGGCCCACATCAGGTCAGCAAAAGGTATCCCACGGGGCTGGTACAAAGGCAATCTCATGCCCATCCACGAGCCCAGGAGCCTGGTACCCTCAGCAACGGTCGGCGGTGGGCCATCCGACCCCAGGCGAACGGGGTTCCCTGTAAAGGTCAAGCCCGTCAAATCCGTGTAGTCCTCAGGAGTGATCGTCATCTCACCCCAAGGAAAATGGAATGTGTTGGTGGTATCCCACCACCACCTCATGAGCGACCGCAGAAAGGACAGGGAGATGTTAAGCCGCAGTAGCTCCCAGAAGGTCTCGACCACCGGAAAAAGTGAGCTCGCCCTCACCAAAGCCTGGGCGTCCGAGCTTAGAAAACCAAAAATAGTCTCGCTCGTCGCTGCACCGTAGCCGCGAACCGTAGTGTCCCTCCTCGCGTGAAGGCGGGTAGTCACGTGGTGCTCTAGGTCGTAGTGCAGGTCTTGACCGTCGTAGAACTTAGGACCCACCCATAGGGGTCCCGCGCCAGTAGACTGACGCGTCATGCCACGCTCCTCGTGGCCACCAGAAGGAGGTGACAACTCGTCAGACATGCTGATCAACGATACAACAAGGTTATACCTTTAACAAAATTGGCACTCACACCAATCACTAGAAAAGTGCATTCCGCTCATAAAATGGAGTCATACAATTTTTGTTCCCTAAAAACATGGTACTAAGTTCATATTGAGCAAAAATTCCCTAAATAGAAAAATTATTATTAACTCCAACAAAATCAAAATTCTTACATAATTTGTCATTCATGAATTATGAGGAACGCAAGCAATATACCAAGAACACCTACATTGCAAGAAAATACTAGAATCGTAGGTATACTTGGGGGCTAGTATAAACATGCCCAAAATCAACAAAAACCAAACATACTTGCGAAAATCAACATGCACAAACTGATTAACATGCCATATAGAACATTTCCAACTATCTAATTGAACGAAAGGGGGCACAAAATCAAAAACCCCCAAATCAATTTCATGCACAAAAATACTTGACAAAAATACTGAAATTGAAAAGAAAAGCTCAAGATTACTGAAAATTACTTACATTGGGAAGATTAGGAAGTGATTTGGAGTGGAATTCATGAAGAAAAGTGAAGAAAACGAGTAAGAATCAGTAGAATAAAGTGAGGAGTTTGAGCGAAAATGGCGGAAATGGGAAAGGAAGGAGACGGTCCGCGTATTTAAAGACCAGTCTCCCCTTCGCATTTTCAACGCCCAGCTCTGGGCGTTAGAAATTCTCGCGCCCAGAGCTGGGCGCTGAAAGTGTTTCCCAGACAGCGAATATTCGTTGTCGGGCACGCGCAATCCCTATTTGTGTAAAACATCCGTTATCTGGACATTTCTTTCCCAAAAACAGTATTTTGCAATATCGTTAACAAAAAAAAATATACACAGTGTGGACCCACTTATAGGACACACCTGATCGGGAAATATTGCGACCCACCAACGGGTTGTAATCACAAATAGCCCTTCTACATAGGCAAAATGAAAAAAAAACAAGAAATTCAAAATGGATTCGCCCACCCTCAGCGGGCGGGGTCTGCGTCACTAGCCGCGCAGGTCCTCAATTTTCCAAAAATGAAATTTTCAAAATTCAAAATGAAACAGGCTCGCCATCTTCAGCCGGCGGGGTCTACGGCGCAAACCACGTAGGTCCTCATTTTCAAAAAATAAACACAAAACAAATTACAAAATAGATTCGTCCACTTCTATCGGACGGGGTGTCCATCCTTAGCGGACAGGTTCGCCATCTTTAGCCGGCGGGGTCTACGTCACAAGCCGCGTAGGTCCTTATTTTCAAAATTTCAAAAATAGATTCGTCCACTTCTATCGGACGGGGTGTCCACCCTTAGCGGACAGGCTCGCCATCTTTAGCCGGCGGGGTCTGCGTCACTAACCGCGCAGGTCCTTAGTCGCTGCAGCGATTACTTTTTTCTGGTTTCCGTTTTTCCAAAAAAGAACGATGTGAGTAGCCTTCCCTTTTTCCAAAGATTGGTTTTCCGTTTTTTCCAAAAAAGAGCGATGTGCTGGATTTTCCTTCGTTTTACGTCCCATAAAAACAAGGGGGTTTTCTCGTTTAGCTAACCCTGAAAATGAGAATCTTTAAAAACATTTTTACCTCGTGATTGGGCTTGGCCAGGCCCAATTACACTTTATAGCTTTGATTTCGAAAACATCTGTAGCTACTCCCAATGACAAAGTGAGGGAGTTTCTGCGCACCTTTAGATCCTTCCAATGACAAAGTGAGGAAGTTTCTATACTATCCGTTGACAAATCCCAATGACACGTGAGGGATATGTCGACACTTCAAGTGATGACCCTTAAGTAAAATGTTATCACTCGGGGGCTCGTGAGACCCTCGCCAAAACAGGTCACCATGGCTTGTGCGACGCACTCCGTCTAATACTTTGACCATCGTCTTACTCCAAGACTCAGACAAAGTGGGGGCTAACTGTAGACACCTACTTTTGTCCCCATTCCCGAAAGGGAAGGTTCGATGATGAAAGCGTAAATCTCCACTTGACAACGCATCTCCTATAAAATAACGAATCTTAATTCCCCTTTTCATTTCACCTGAAACCTGCTATTTATGGAAACCTGCTAAAAATAGTAACTGCCGTAATGGGTAGTTGTTAAAAGTGGCAAGTCATAAAAGATAGAAACCTGTCAGAATTAGGTGTTGCACTCCAACATAAATCCTAAATGAGATAGAAATTATGAGAGAATCCTATTCATAATATGATTCGAAAATAAGAGTTACGTATTAATTAAAATCCTAACGAGCCTAGAGTTCGTAACGGGCCCAGACGCATCCCGTCACAAGGTTAATACGCACTAAAAGACTCAATTAAATCTCAAATACTCCGGATTCATGGAATCCGAATCTGACTAAGAAAAACAGCCCAGATCCTATTTTCAACGCCTGGCTCTGGGCGCCGAAATCTTCGGCGCCCAGGCCTGGGCGCTGAAAATACCTGGTACGTGTTTTTTCCTAATTCCTCGTGGATTAGAGTTCTACAATTCTATCTTTCCACAAACTCTTTTCTATAAATAGGGCCTTAAGGTCGACGTGAAAAGGACACAACACACAATTATTATTCTGAGTATTGACTCTAAACCCCTAAGCCTAAGCCTCACGCTGCAAAACTGATCACGCGTTCTGTCGCAATCGATCCATAAATCGAACAGAACGTATCCTGTCCCATAACTTGAGATTCGTTAAATAAAAGGAGAACTAGCAAAGTCAAAGTGGTTAGTTTTCTGAGAACCGTGACGCAGCTCTCAAGGGTGCGTCGTAATGTGTCCCTTTTCCATGGTTTAATTGCTTTCCTCGCCCTTTTATGAACTGTTAAACTAACTAAAATCTGATTGTTCAATCACGCTTAATAAATATGATATTTTTGGGAAATTGGATTATCATGCTAGGTCCCTTAAAGCAATCTAAATCAGATAATCGCGTTCGATCTAGTACTATATGTTGCATATTGATAAAATCAACTAAGATTAGTTTAATAGTTAATACATGTCCCTTCAATTATTTATGCTGAGCTAGTAATTAAGGATATCCTGCCTCTGGAGTTATCGAAGAGCGAGTACTCCTCTCGGTAGTTACAGTCCCCCGAACCCTCAATCTCTACCCTGCGGGTGTACGTTGAGCGATCCCCACCACCAGGGATCACAAGGGAACCTACGGCCGTCGTGGTCAAACATAATTGCACTCCCTTTATGTCACGATAACCGGGTTTTGTCAGTTTTTCTCATTGTCGTTAAAAACTGAATGGCGACTCCTATATTACTAGTCAATTGGGTGTAAACTCACAGGAAATCCAATTACACTTGATTTGACAAAAAGAAGCGTCACACCCACGAAGGACGAGGTCACGCATTAGCCTCGTGCTTTTTCGACCCCCTCACACTCCCTATACTCCCCAACAAAACAACATTGCTAAAAGGGAAAATAGAACCCTTAAGAAAATGATGAATGCAATGTTGATTAGTTTTGGCTTACTCGATAATATGTGGGGGGAGGCCGTACTTTCTGCTAATTATGTGTTGAACAAAGAACCCATAAGAAGTTAAACAAAACCCCTTATGCGTAACAGCCCGTTCGAGCTGCTAATAAAAAACACTTAACCCTTAATGATAACAATTAACCTTTAACACACGGCAGAAAAATTAACCTTTAATCTTAAACTCGATCATGGACCTGTGTTATGGGCCCACAAAATAACCTTAAATAACTCAAATAAATAATCTTTGAATAAATAAACAACCTTAATCCTCAGTCAAAGATATATCCATTCACAATACTAATCTCAAAAATGAATATAACCTTAAATCATAGTACATTTTACTAATCCTTTATATGCACATACTTTACTTTTCTTAATCCAGCTCAAGCCTCCACAAACTTGCTTAACAAATAAAAGACATACAATACAAACAAAATATCCAAAATGAGTGAAAAACTCGTAACCTTCACTTCAGCCCGTTAAACGTTTTATTTTAAAATCATTTGTTCAAAAGGATTTTCGAAACATAACTTAACAATTGTACGGAAATAAGCTTTTGTTATATTTAAAAAACGTATAGATGACATTGATCATTCGCTTTACAAATCAGTGGCAAGAACAAGCTTTGAACACAAACATAACTTATCATAAAACACAACTTATCACACATATTCCGATATTCGACCATTCTGGTCATAGCTTTTAATCTTAGTATCTTCCCTCCGCCTGTAACTAGCCCACTTTTCCATATCTGTTCATAATTCAATGTCAACAAAACAAATATGAAGCATATGTTTAATTTATAATATCCACTACAAAAATTTGTATCTTTAACGACAACCTAATTACGACGGGTCAAAAATCCCGTCGCAAAAGCCTTTTGCGTCGGTCCTAACAACCAAACAATGACGGGAATAACCGTCGCAAAATGTCTTTTGCGACGGGTTAACGACGGGATTTTCTATTAACGACGGCCCCCTTTTATGACGGGTTCGCGACAGGAAATCCCGTCGTTAATCAACGATTATTGGCCTTTTGCGACGGGATTTCTCGTCGTTCATAGTACCATTTCTTGTAGTGATCATTTCAATATTTTTTCAATATACAAATATATTTCCGAACAATTTCACAAATGACTATCACACTTTCAATCAATCAAATTAAATAATAATCCAATATAAATACAATTCATGATATTCATGGCCAATTTGATATATGATCATATAAAATAAAGAATAATTTTCAAAGACACGAGCACAAATATATTTTGTTGAACATAAAATTTACCTCGATTACTTTCCCTTAACTATCTTACTCAAACTCCAGTAATCGACATCCATAAGCTCCAATTCAAACAATAATTCTCCATGCTCTAAAACATACCCATAACAAATATATTGATCACTCATTAGCCACTTGATGAAAGAAATATGACCCATATATTAGCTCTAAATTAGTCAAACACCTTTTTTGTAAAATGTGATTCTCATTTAAAGTTCAACTTTTGTAAAATACTACTTAAAACGTTGGTCTTCAAATCACGTGCAACAATAGACATTAAGTTACTTTTGGGATTTTTAGAAAACAAGAAAATGAAGAAGGCAAAGTAGTAGCAATCACTATCACGGTGGAAATAAGACGACAACATCACTTGACATGCAGAGAACGTATCTCCTAGGACACTAATCCAAATTGAATTATTCTTGAGCCTAAACTGAGTAAATTTTTGAGATAAATGATTTTCATCAAGAAACCATAGGCTAAAACCAACTGGAAATTGGAGACAATGGAGGAAACAGAAAATGTGTCTGAAAACCAGTGGCGGATCTTTGTGATGGCTGGGGTGGGCCTGGCCCCCCGGCCGAAAAATTTTGTAGTGTATTTTTAGTTACGGCCCCCCTAAAATTTGTGTATAATTGTATAATTACATAGTATAATGCTTAATTTTCTCTACCGGCCCCCCTCATAAAACCGTTCAAGGTCCGCCACTGCTGAAAACTGAGCCATAGAAAAGACAAAATAATAAGAGGAGATGGGTTTTGGTACTGTACCTTTCATATATTGGTGAAGGATGATTTGGGTTAGAATCAACCACTTATTTCCAGAAAATTAGGTGGGAAAAATGAAACAATTGACGGTGGTTGTTGGTGGTGTTTTCCATGGAGAACCAACCAAAATATTACGCGAAGAAGATGAAGAAACTAACAACTTTTGAATGGTTCTTTTAATCATTGAAAATGGGTAGAATTTTTGCAAAACAAAAATATCAATTAATATACTCTTGATTAGTCAGCAGATTAGATAAACAAAAGTCAATGCCTTTTCTTAATGGATTGACAACGCAAAAGCAAAGAGATGAGAGGTGAACGCGAATGATTTTGATCATTTGGTCAATTCACTTGCTTATCAAAGACCAATTTTTCTAAAATTAACACTTACTAACCATCAATGTCAAATCATAAACAATTATTAATTATTTTTATCAATGTAAATAAGCTATTAAAAATATAATTAACCTTTAATTAAAAATACCTTAAAACAAGGCTAATATAATTAACCTTTAATTAAAAATACCTTAAAACAAGGCTATTACATTATGAGTTGTGGAAAGGACATGGACCAAACCTGAAATATCTAAAGTGTGGGGGTGTTTAGCTAAAGTTGGGTTGCCTTCTTTTAAACGGGAAAACATTGGTCAAAGACCTTTGATGATGTGTTTGTTAGTAATGATGAAAATTGTGCAGCTTATAGGTTCGTGTGCTTGAATGATAGATCCATGTGTGAATCTAAAGATGTTGAATTCTTTGAGCACATTTTCCCTTTAAAGAATAAAGTTGTTCCACATGATAATTTCCATGATGCTTCACATGATGTCTCTACTTCTGTTCCCTCTTCCTCTTCTATGCCTTTCTTTTTTCATGTTGTTCAAAATGATATTGTAGAACTTAGAAAAAGTAAGAGGCGTCGAACTGAAACTAGCTATGGTCCTGATTTTTTGACTGTGTTTTTATCTGAACTCAATGATGTGGATGAAATAGATGAGTTAGTTGTATTTCTTCACTTGTTTGATGATGAGCCTAAAACTTTTGATGAGGCCATAAGTTCAATTGATGCTAGTTTTTTGAAAGAGGCGGTTAACAGTAAAATAGAGTCTATTATGGATAATCATACATGGGAATTGGTTGAATTGTCTAAAGGTAGCAAACCCATTGGTTGTAAATGGATTTTTAAAAGGAAAAGGAAAACTGATGGTGCAGTTGACAGGTACAAAGCAAGACTTGTCATTAAAGGTTTCACTCAAAAATTTGGTGTTGATTTCTTTTGTACTTACTCACATGTAACTAAGATCGCCACTATTTGTGCTTTACTTGCTTTAGCTTCAAGTTTTAGTTAATTGTGCATCAAATGGATGTAAAAACTGCTTTCTTGAATTGGAGAGGAAATATGGTTTAACCTCCTGGTTTTGTAGTTCCAGGATAGGAACATAAAGTGTATAAGTTAAAGAAGTCTTTGTATGTCTTGAAACAAGCTCCAAATCAATGGTACGAAAAGTTTATTAAAACTATTTTGAGTTTTGGATTTATTGTGAACTGTGCTAAGGATTCTGTGTATTCAAAAATGTTTGGATATGAATGTGTTATTGTCTGCTTATATCTAGATGATATGTTGATTTTTGGTACACATGTTGATGCTATCAATGAAACTAAAATGTTTCTATCCTCTCAATTTGAAATGAAAGACTTAGGTGAGACTGATGTGATTTTGGGTGTTAAAGTCACCGAAACTAATAATGGTTTCTCTTTGTCTCAACCTCACTATGTAGAGAAAGTGTTAAAGAAATTTAACAGTTTTGATGTTGCGCCAGTTAAAACTCCTTATGAATCTAGAATACACTTGAAAAAGAGCAAAGGAAATAGTGTGTCTCAATCTGAATACGCTAAAATAATTGGTGTTTCTTATGAATTACACTAGGCCTGACATAGCCTATGCAATTAGTAGGCTTAGTCGGTATACCCATAACCCTAGTAGAGATCATTGGAATGCTCTTAGGCGTTTGTTAAAGTACCTTTGGGGTATTATGGATTGGGGTTTGCATTATGTTGGATTTCCTGTTGTTTTAGAAGGTTATTGTGATGCAAACTGGGTATCTGATAATGATGAGGTAAGTTCCACTAGTGGATATGTTTTCACTTTATGTGGAGCATCTATCTCTTGGAAGTCTTAATTCAAAACAGACTTGTATTGTCAGGTCAACTATGGAGTCAGAGTTTATTTCTTTGGACTTGGCCGGGCAAGAGGCGGAGTGGTTGAGAAACTTATTGGCTGATATTCCATCGTGTGGACGTCCTGCTCCACCTGTATCTCTACATTGTGATTCACAAACAATAATTTGTGTTGATAAAAACAGTGCTTATAATGGTAAAAAGAGACATATTCATGTGAGACATGAATCTATATGAACTCTAATAGAGAGTGGTGTGATCACTATGAAATATGTGAAATTTGAGAGGGATTGATTTCTGATTTTCGGTTACAACGTTTAGATTGAGTCATTGATTTATGATTTCGGTTACAAATGCTTTGCTAAAATCAGTGTTAGATAATGCCTTATCGGTCAAGCCCCTTACTGCAACGCCCCAGCACGGAGATCTCGCATATGTCTAGTGAGTACTATATAAACTCTTTAGGTCATAACCTAGCCGTATTCTATAATCTGTAATCCTCAAAGATCAATAAAAATTTCCTCCCCTCCGCCTGTGGACGTAGCTAACACATTGTTAGTGAATCACGTTAAATATCTACGTTCTTTAATTACGTTATTTAATCTTTCTTTGCATCCGTTAGAACAATCAGAGTTTGGGGTTCATTTGGAGACACACCAAAAATAGTTTTCCTCTTTCTCTCTTTCAATTTTCCTAAACCTATTGTTCTGAGCATATTATGAGTTCTTAACTTTATCTTATTTGAGTGCATATTAAGGCGAATTGCTGTGTAAAGTCTTGGGGGACAACGCTTATTCTGATTGCATCATTGGCGGAGCAATTTTTTCTTCTAAGACAGTGTTATTTAATACGTCGTAATTTTTTCATGTACATATCAAATATTCGGCACACATTTCTTTAACCGTTTTTCGAATTTTACAGTGTTATTTCCTACATATTAGTGGGTAATGATGCGTATGTAGGCGGAGTAAGATTTCAAGATTTTCGGTGCCGCGTCGTGCTTTTGAGAAGGAAGCAACCTCAGCTAGGGGTGAGCACGGATCGGATATCCGATCCGAAATCTGATTTCGGATCGGATATCCGAATCCGAAAATTGTGAAATTTGATATTTGTATCTGATCCAAAAAGTTTCGGATATCCAATATCCGATACCCAAAAATTTTCGGATCGGGTATCCCGGATATCCAATATCCAATTTCTTAATGTTTTTTTAAAAAATGTAACTTTGTTTTCCATCAATTTCTCACTTTTACTTGTAATCTCACCGTTCACTATCCAAAACAAAGAAATAAAGTTCCTTATTATGAAATGGAGATCTGTAATTCAAGAATACATAAATTCTTACTTTGTATAAAAAATAAGTACAAGAGCTAATTGTGCCCTAGTGTTAAACAAGCTCCTAGTGTTGCTTACTTTTAAGTGTTACGGAGCATATACTTCATCAATTGTTCACATTGTAAAAATTAAAAATAAATTGCATTAGATTTTATTTTTATTTCGGATATTTTTCGGATATCGGATATCCGAAATAATAAAAATCAATATCCAAATAGGTATTTGATATTTGAATTTTCGGATCGGATATCTGATCCGAATTCAATTTTCATATCGGATATCCAAAAAATCGGATCAGATACGAATCGGATTATCGGATATTTGGGTTTTCAGATAGTTTTGCTCAGCCCTAAGCTCGATCACTACTTTATTAGTACATAAGGTTTTATTCGTACCTTTGTACTTATTGCTTAGGCCAGGCTTGGTTTTCTCCCTACTTGTATAGGCTGTAAGTTGGATCATGTTTTCTAATTTACATTATTGCTTAAAAATGGGTCTCCTAACTCCTAAGTGCATTAATTGGTTCACAATAATAAGTTTTATACTCGACCACAATTGATTATGATTATTACTTTGAGGCGTAAATGTATATTGACCAATTGGTAAAATGTACACCCGGTTACATGTAAAGTTACATAAAATCGAATTATTTTGTACTCCGTATTTTTAATCTTTCAAAAGACAAATTTGTATAGTATAAAAACACATAATTCTATTTACTATATGATATAGAAGAGTAACTATTTCTATACGATATAAATATTTACTATATGATATAAAACAATCAATATATTTGTGTATACATAATTAACGAATTGGATTCTTATCAAAATGGCATCAAAAAGTTATTGTATGACTATTAGAATAATTATATTACATATAAGTACAACTTTATCAACTTAAAAGTTACTATATGATCTTTGTGGTAATTGTGTCACATATATTAATAATTATATTGTTAAAATTTACTGTATGACTAGTAGAGTAACTATATTACATATAAGTACAACTATATCAACGTAAGAGTTTTGGATCACGTGAACATTACTGGTCCATGTCATATTTAAATGCGGTAAAATACCTAAAAACACCATGGTCCACAATAATAATAGCGTTGACCTGGTCCATGCAAGTGAGATTGTTTGAGATATTAAGACTCAAATTAAGTACTCCCTCCGTCCCGTAATACTCGAAACGGTTTGATCGGCACAGAGTTTATTGTATTGTAATTGACTTAATATTTAATTGGGTGGTAGTTGGTAGTGGTGTATTTTTTTTAATATAGAAAGTGGGATGTGTAAGTGAATAGGGAAGTGGATGAGTCCTTTGGTAAGTGAGAAATTGATAATAATATTAATAAAAGTTTCCATTTTTAGAAACGTTGCAAGTAATCGGGGACAGCCTTATAAGGAAAGCGTTTCAAGTATTACGGGACGGAGGGAGTAATAGTAAGAGGAGTAAAAGTCAACGATGATGCGATATTTCCGCAACAGATGAAGTATAATTGAATCTCAAGTTTGTGTGACCCGCAACATTAACGTAGATTAGAGCTGATCAACGCTGGCCCGGCCCTACCCGACCCGGCCCGAAAATTACCGGGTTTTGGGCGGCATTTTCGGCCCGGTTTTAGGGCCCGGCCCGGCCGGACTCGAACTTTTTAAAAAAATTGCGGGTTTTGGACAACGTAAAACAACAATTTTAGTTATAAATTTGGCCCGACCCGAAAATGGTCCGAAAAGCTCGCTATTTTTGGCCCGAGATAACGGGTTTGGGCACAAAACATCGGCCCGAAGTTTGGCCCCAGCCCAGCCCGGCATAATGAGCCCTCGACCCAGCCCGACCCGCCTTTTAATCAGGTCTAACATAAATGGACGTTAATAAATTTAAAACCACCATACTTTATCATTCAACCATTGTGAGAAAATAAAAATAACATGAATTCATTCATAAAATTAAAACCTTTTTTTTTTTTATTATTATTATTCAATCTCATTATTAATTCATCTAATTAGAAACCCATGCCATAAGGTGATGAACTACAATATGATCCAAAACTAACTAAAATCACATTCTAACTAAAATCATTTTTTGGGTTATTGTAGGTCACCCCAAAACTGTAATTTTAGGCTGATGGTTGAGTCTAGTCCAGCCCAATCCGATCCAATTATTAATACGGATTTTTCATGAAATACCCTTGAATTTTAAAAAAATTCACCAAATGCCCCTCGACTTTCAGAAATTCACCAAATGCCCTCCACTTTTTAACAAATACACCAGATACCCTTAATGAGTATTTTCTGTCAATTCCGTTAGATTTTCGTCAACTTTACCCTAATTAACTCTATTAATCCATATTTATCTAATTAACCTAATTAAATTTAAAAATAAAAAGTCAAAAAAAACTTATTTTCCTTTATTTTTTTCCCCTTATGTTTTGTTCTCACCATCTTCCATTCTTACTCCCAGATGAAAACCATGGCAGCCATGGTAGCTCACCATCATGGTCATCCCCTTTCTCTCTCTTCCTCCCCTTCACTACCCCTTATTCCTCTCTCCTCTTATCTTCACCACCACCACCTCTACGAGCCCTTGCCAACTGCCTTTACCACCACCCGCTGGCGCGCCCTTCCATTCGTCGCCGCTCAATCTCTCTCCTCCCCCCTTCATTCTTCCTCTTCTCCTCACCATTGAAATCTGAAGATCAATTAATTGCCTACTTGGGTATTCCATTCTTCGATCAATCCCCAATTTTTAATCTAACCAGTAACCATTTGATAAAGAAAATCAAGGGTTTTTGAACAAGATCTTCAACCCCATCTTCCTGATTCGAAGAATTCAAAAAATTCGTAGAAACTTGATTAGTTTGAGGTGGGGTTTTGGAGATCAACTTCGCAACAAGATTGCTGTCAGAGATTCCAATATCGGTGGAGATTAACAAGCATGAATTGGGTTTTCGAGAGTGAGGTCGATTGCAAAATTGGGTTTGATTACAATTGTGAAACTCGTCTTTTTTCCATGATGAAACCGAGGTGAGGAGGTGAGATAAAGAGAAAAGGAAGAAGAGTATGGTAAGGTGGGGTTTGAAGAACAATTTTTCTTCTGGAATAAGTGTTGAATTAAATTCAAGGGGTTGATCATAGATTCATAGTTAAAGGGTTCAAGAAAATGGAGGCAAAGAAAAGAGGAAAAAGGAGAGAGAAAGAGAATGAGTGAGGGGGTTAGTCTAATCTAACTAGTTTGTGGTGCTGGGGAAGACGAAGGTGAAAGCTTCAAGCTTGAACTATGTTTACAGTTTTGACTTTCAAGACAATCCTCCTACTTTGGGTTGGAATTTTTTTTTTTTTTAAATAGTTAATTAG
The DNA here is from genome assembly GCF_020520425.1 of Spinacia oleracea. NCBI lineage: Eukaryota > Viridiplantae > Streptophyta > Magnoliopsida > Caryophyllales > Amaranthaceae > Spinacia > Spinacia oleracea. The sequence goes on from NC_079490.1 coordinate 16,829,443, forward strand.
GTTAATTAGGAGTTAATTAGTTTAGTTAAGGAGAAACTTAACGGAAAAGTTAACGGAGCTAACGGAAAATTGTCATTAAGGGCATCTTGTGCATTAAGTTCATAAATAAGGGTATCTGGTGTATTTGTTAAAAAAGTGAAGGGCATTTGGTGAATTTCTGAAAGTCGAGGGGCATTTGGTGAATTTTGCAAAAATTCAGGGGTATTTCATGAAAAATCCGTTATTAATAAGGCAATTTACCAGGAACGTTGCCAGGTGGATAATATTCACAAACAACAAAAGGCCAACCAGCACCAAAAATAATACTAGCACACCCAACAGATAAACTGTCCTTCCAAACCACCTGTTTATAATGTTTACATTCTTTACCCTTCAAACAAACATTTGAATTATGATCATAGTTTTGTTTCTCCGCCACCCACTGGTTAACCGCATCAACCGTCGAAAAAGCGCCGTAGCCGGCGGCCTTGTTCTCGCCGTAAGGGCTACCGGACTTCACCAGGTCATCGGCTGTTTGCTTGACTTTGTCGGCCAGGTTTTGCGCGAACGTCACAAGGGTGGTGTTCCATTTAAGGGGTGGCACACCGACTTGCGCACGGGCGGCGTTGTGCACGTCTAGGAACTGTTTTTGGTTTTCGTCAGCAGCGGTGGTGGTGGCTAAAATGGCACAAAAAAGATAAAGAAATGATAACTTCATTTTTACTTAATTTTGTGTTGTGTTATTTGTGAGATATAATGCGATTGGTTGGGAAATTCAAGGGGGAATAGGCTGATTATTTATAGGAATATTTGTGCAATAATTTTGTATCTTTTTATAGTGATTTGATTTATTGGCCTTGAAATTTATTAGTAAAGTTTAAATAAAGCTTTTGTTGGTTGGTCAACTATTTATTAAAAGTCCACATAAAATGCTCCAAAACCTACTTCAAATTTCAAAGGTAAAAAAAAGTGACAATCCGTCTTCCATTCATCTTAATTTCACATCTTAAAGCAAAATATATACTTTTTTCTTCTTAATATTTATTTTTTATTTTTTTGGGTGTGGAGGGAGCCACAAAATGCAAGATAATTAGACAGCAAATATGTAGACGAGATTTGATCTCAGTCTTGGATACCACCCCTCAAAAATTTAACCACTAAGTTATTTGATATCCACAAATTCGCTTTAATTATGATATAAATATAATTTGGTTTTTTTTTCCAAGGAGTTGCACAAAGTAATAATACAATAATTTTGCTTCAATATTATGGGTCTAAGGTAGGATTAGGACACTACTATCTGCATGGCCTTGGGTTGTTGGGCTTGAATTGAAGCCAACAAAAGCAAGGCCCAATTTTGCTATAAAATATTTCAAGAGAGTAAGTTATCTATTAGTCGGTCTTAACTCTAGTCAAATTTGATTAGATCAATTAACCTTATTGTTTCACAATTTTGTTTTTATATTTATTTTATACTCTCACACAGTCTTTTACGAGAATTTGTCTTGCATAATAGGGAAGAATAAAGGTTTGGAAGGTTTCAAAACAACGTGCGGTCGTAAAGAGTATTAATAATCAGCAATAATTAAAGAATATAAGGAGTAAAATAAAGAGCCTCGTATAAATTAATTCACATCTACACCGATTGCACTTTGTTAGGTGATTATGTTTTAATTTGCGGAAGGTTTCTATTAATGGAGGAGCAGTCAAATGTGAAGATGCACCATACAAATAAGTTAAATGTAAAATGGTGAGGAGAATTAAAAATAAAATAAAATAAAGTTCAAAAAGAATTACAGAGTAGTATGATTCATGAGAAATTAGCGACAGTTCCACTTGGAAAAATTGACAAATCGATTAACATGCGCTAACTTTAAAGGTTTGTAATTTTATAAGGTGGTAATTTTAAAATTTTCTATATTACGGAGTATAAAAGCTAAGTGGTGCGTAATGAGTAAAGCTCCAAACGAGCAAGCAATCAATCAATCTTCAATCACGCCACATCACTAAAAATTGAAGTACTCTAATCTCAACTATGCCACGTCATACTCACAAAAGGCAAGCAAGCAATCAATCTACATCTTCAATCATGCATCCATCAAGCAAGACGGAAAAGGTCGGAGAAACTATCTTAAATATTTACAGCCTAACTTAATTTAAGTCAAAAGTATCCTAGATTATTTTTTTTAAAGGTTAAAGTATCTAAATAAGAATTAAAAAAAATTAACAATAAAGAAAAAATAATATAATTTTCTAAAAAAAACCTAAAATAAGTATTTAGCATACTATAAAAAAAAGTACGTATAGAATAAAAGAGTTACTATATGATATAGAAGAGTTTCTATCGAAGTATTTACTGATTCAAAATAGAATTTTACTTACAAAACTACATCTTCTTTAAAAGAACATATTGTTAAGTGCAACGCAATTACTAAAATAAAAATTAAAAAGAATCTGAAGTAGATGTGCATTTAAACTATAAAAATGTTGGTAAGTTTTATTTCATAGATTTATTATAATTAATTAAGAATAAAAGGATTCGATCAGTTAACAACAACAGTTAGATTCATGCCGTCGGGACATCGCTGAAATGATCCCCCAATGAAGTAATGGACTCCAGATGTTTTGAGAGGAATTGAAGTATTTCCATCATTTGCTGAAAATATTGAATTCGTTGGATCACATTCTTTGAATTTCTCACCATTCACTTCGTCTACGCTATCTCCTTCTCCATATACAAAAACTACACAAATACCATTATCACTAATCAAATAGTAATATTAATAATACAAAAATTATAACAATAACAAATAATATTAATAATACAGTTCATGCACTTTTTGACTTGCACAATATTTCTCCTTTAAAATCAAAGTTCTAAAAATATGTATCAGGTTGAAGTGTTGCATTTTTCGAAATGACCGTTTTGATTGCTTAATTAATTGGTTCAAATGCTTAACTAATTGATTATATTGTCTTACTAATTGGTTCTAGTGCTTAAATAATTGGTGTGTCAAATGATTATTTTAAACAATTAATTTATTGGGGAATTTTATTTCTCAATTTTCCCAATGTGAGATTTTTTGTAAAAGTGAAAATATTATTAATAAACGTAATTTACATTACTTAAATAATGAAATTAATATCGATTCATATTAATATAATCGTTACATCGCATTTATGATACCGAATGTAAAAAATAAAAGAGACGGAGGGAGTACTTACCGAGGAAGTACAAATACATATCAGATATGTATGGGAAATACATATCAGAACAAAAGACAAAATAGGAAAAAGGACAACAATAATAATTAAATGGTACTTTTCTAAACACAAATGGTACTTTTTTTTTTTACAGAATGGTACTTTTTTTTACAGAATGGTACATGAATGATACTTTTTTTTTGTCTTTTAGCTATTTGTCTTTTAATTGATATGTGTGTTTCCACACATATCAGATATGCGAAAAAATGAACCCGTACTTACCAAGATCGTCACCTTGCAAAAAGGTTTTTCCCTTTACCCAGGATGAATAGTCAATGCCCGGGCCCCATCCATCATGATCACCAACCTTGTAAACCTCTGCATAAATTATTTGGGAAAATCCCAAATAAATTAAGATGGTGTAAAAAATAGCTATTGTAGCAAATTGCCTGTTCATCTTTGAACTTTTGTATTGAAGTATTTTCTGATTTTCTTGTAACTGAGGTCTATTATATAAACAAGTTGTAACTTGTAACTTGTAAAAGGAAATTAAATCGGAAACAATGTTATATTTCACCAAAAGAATCTTTTCATCTATCACTAATTGAACAATCACTAATTAAATAAATAAGTTATATGAATCGTAAACAATGTAACTGAAGCAATATAATATGGTTACATATTCTCTAATATGTTTACCTATTCTCTAATGTAACTGAAGTAATAGAATATGGTTACTGGTTACATATGGTTACATATCTATACCTAGTATTTAAAAAGGATAATCATAGATGATTAGATGATACATGTCACCCACATCTAGCTTTCCCCCAAAAATTTGTTTTTTGTTTTTCAATTTTTTCTTTTGTTGTTTGTTATACGAAATATTTTACAGCTTCAACACTAATTCATCTTCCTCATTCAACATCAATTCACCATTTAATTCATATATTCATTTAACCTCTTTCACTTTATCTCCCTAATTAACACTCAATATTAATTCACCATTTAACTTATATATTTTTTCAAATTTCATCTCTATATAAATAATAAACTAGTGTGTGGCCCGGGCGATGCCCCGGTTGCTACTTTGAATAATTAAAATTCGAGATTCTTTTTCAACACAATATTTGACCAAAATGCATTTAGTCCATAAAAGTGAAAAGATTCATTGAGTTCATCAATTATACATGTACGTTACCGTCATTTATCATGCCAAATAATTTTTCAGTTAGATCATCTTACAAGTCGTTTAATTATATTTATTTTCTAATGGAATTACGTTTTTCAAATTAATAAGATATATGCATGGCATTTCTGTAGTTGATGCTTATGAGACTTATGATATATATCATGTTTAATTCATTGTTCTCTTAATATTTTAATTGCTATTTTTTATTCTAATATATTCCATAAAAATAAAAGGTAACATAAAGATTTAGTTGTTTTAGACTTCGGCTCTGTTTGGCAAAACTAACTGAAACGAGGCTGAAACTGATAAGTTACCTGAAACTGATAAGGAAGTGACTGAAATAGATAAGGTGCTGAAACTGATAAGTTAACTGATTAGGTAAATTGTTTGGTAAAACTTATTGTTTAAGTTATTGATTTTTAGTTAACATTTATACTCCATATATTTTATATACTTCTATGTCAATGTTAATTACTTTTTTAAGTTATTAATCTTGTCACATAGGATGGGCTATTAAATGTTATTGTCGTATTGAATACTCCGTAACAATCCGTAACAAGGCAAGATGGAGGTAATCAAGGAATGTCAAACATAATAAATTAGCAGTATAATTTGAAAGCATCAAAGTCATAATTTGCTAATAGTATGTCAAAAAAAATGTCAAAAGTGTTGCATGACAGTCAAGAAATCCATATACTCTGTATATAATTGGAGTCAAATAACATCGTGTGATGATGCAGCAATGTGATGAAGGGTGATGATTTCAGATTGTCATAAACAATTTACTTCATATTAAGCGCATTTCAGTGACTGAATTCCAGACGTTACTTTGAGTAACGTTCTAATTTCAGTCCAATTCACCACCTGAAATATTATTTCAGCTCTCTACCAAACACTCCTAAAATGATAAGTTAATAAAAATTTCAGGTAACTAATAATTTAAGGTGACTGAAATGCGTTACCAAACAGAGCCTTCATGTTAACATGTGTTTATAAATTAATGTGCATGGATAAACAACAATTAATGGTTGGTTAAGATGCTAATGAGAGTTATTCCTCAAACGTGAGGTCTTGTGTTCGAACCTTATTGTATTGATTTTTGGTTGTCAATAACATCATATAACCTTGGTGAGTGGATGACATGGCGTAAATAGGAGATTCTACATGACACATAAACTTTTTTCACAACGCCTTTTAATATATTAGTATAAATTCCACTAAAATCACAAGCCATCAATGAAGTTATCACTTTAAAAATGACTTAAAAACACTATGTAATTACCCGTTCATTGAACGGGCTTAAAAGCTAGTTCTCTTCAAAAAAAAACACATAAATTTGATAAGTTTGGAAGATAGTGACCTCCAATTCATTAAGCTAATCTGGAAGCTGAAAATTCTACCAAAATGGAGACTCTTTCTTTAGAAGATTTTTTATGATGGTTTGGCGGTGAAGAACAACCTATGCAGAAGAAGAATGGAGGAAAATGTTATGTGTGATTACTGCAGTGTAGAGGAGGAAAATTTGGATTATGTTTTCCGAAAATGTTTGGTAGCGAAATTAGCTTGGATCTATTGTTCTCTCAATATAGATTCCATGGAAAAGGAATCGTGGTCATTGGAGAAATGGGTACGAAGCTATATCCTGTTTTTTAATAGTAAGGATGAAGAGGGTAGTGAACATCTCCCTACCTTTGTTGTGACCTTATGGAGTCTTTGGGTAACAAGAAATGATAGGGTTTTCAAGGGCCAATGAGGGCATTTGCGTAGTGTTCTGGTTAGATGGTGAACATTAAGGGGAAGAAATGAGGGGGTCGGAGAGGCCCATGTCAGATATGTATTTAGCAAATACATCTCATCCCACAAACGACGAAATAGGGAAAAGACAAGCATTAAAACATATCCCATTTTTCAAAAACAGATCCCATTTTTCAAAAAAAATTGATTTTGTTCTTTAGTCACTACAACAAAATAAGCTTTTAATAGCGCTTTTTTTAAAGAAAGACAGCGCTGTTAATTAGCAGCGCTGTTAAAAGAATGACAGCACTTTTAAAAAGCGCTGTCATTATTACCTCATTTAACAACATTCAATATGTAAGCGCTATTAAAGCTTCCGTATGGCGGGAAATTTTATGATTTATTTAATTTAAAAATTAATTAATAGCGTGTAACTAAAAAGCGCTGTTGTTTAAGTGCAGTTATTAATTTTTGTCGGGCTCTTTTATTTTAATTTTTAATTATTAAATACCTGTAATAAAATATAAAAACATTTTAGAGCCTGCACAGAGTAATCAAATCGAATACATATATATAAGATCCAACTTCATTTCTATCATATCAAATAAACGTCGATGTCTCGTGCATAACTTAAAATCATATATGCCTAAATACACAGTAGAATAAAAACAAACTAGAAAACAGAAAGAAGTATCCTTGTCATATAGTACTTCTTTTAATTCAAACCAATAAACTAAAATTAAAACGTTCTAGAGAAATTCTAGTCGAAAAACATAATTAATACATCACAATATTCACACGAGAAGAACATGACGCGTCCATTGAGCTCTGACTTCATCAATTTTTCCTTGATCATAATTCGGAACATTGCAATCATGAAAGTACTACAAAATGAAAAAATTAACATAATTAGTGACAATGCATATAATAATGTCTAGGCTTAATTGAACAAAGAAAAATACATACCATCTTCAAATATTCGAGTAGTTCCAAGAATAGGCAGCCTATGCAATTCGTTATATATAGTGAATGATTTGTACTAGAAGGTTGAACACAAGGTTTCAGACAAGTTTCAAAGAAACTCCCTCGGGATATTTACCTTAAAATGGCAGGAGATAAATCCCATGAAACCTACCCCACAAACTCATCACCAGTAAGAAACCAACAAACTGTAGTTTCCTTTATCTAATTCAACAAGTCCAACTTCCTTGGTAGTAAATCCATAAAAGTTGTTCATGAAAAGAACAAAATTGATAGAAATGAAACTAAAATAGTTCTATTAATTTCCTTATCTTTGTAGTCAAATTCTCGTTATTATTAATTATAAGTAGTTTGATGATCTTCAACTAACCTTTGATAGCACAGAACAGATACAGGAACCCATCGCCTGCATCACGTCAACAAGATCGCCTGCATCACGTCAACAACAGAGCTGATTGCAGCCTTCAAAGAGTCAACATCAGCCTTCAAGTAGAAATTTATGGCCCGAGTGAAAGAATTTTGCTGCAGATTGAGATAGCAGTAAATCAGCAGTAGTATGCAAAGGTGCGAGCTGACTGATGAACTGAGTAACCAACTGACCTCTGATGCTCCAAGAAATTTTTTCGCCAACATCTGATTGTTTTATAGTAGTGTATCCCAATATTTTCTATGTGTTCAACACTGCAAAATAACAACCAATAGTTTTGAGTAGAAACTTCTCATAATAACTAAATTTGTTGCACTTGCACGTACCTAAGTCTGGACGCAGCAGCCATTGCTGATGTTACTCGGCTCAAGCAAGGTAGGCATCCGCTTGGGAAAATATATTCCTTAATGAAATATGAGCTTCTCCTGTATTCATCATATCGCTCATCACGTATTGATATAAACTGAAGAAGAAACAACATCTCCTAGCAAGATACATGAAACAATCAGGAAGACTGAACGGATTGCAGGATTAGTTTTTTTTTTGTCATTACCTGTAGGACAAGAACACCATTAGCTGCCAAGATGGAATCAAAACAATGGATAAACTCCTCCATGAATTCATGCCCTACAGATTCAAGCATCTCACTGTGCAATAAGACGGCAAATCAGAACATTTCAAAGGGAAAAAATAGAAAAGAAAAAGAGCTTAAGGTCTCACCAAGGACGAGGGCCTTAAGCATCAATACAAGGAACCACTAGAAACCATAAATTAGGGAATTATATCCCAAAATTATCAGCAATGCAGGAAATTATGAAGCATATATAGGAGGAAATGAAATATAGAACCACAAAATATCCCATATTTCCAGAGAAAATCAAGGGACAAACTTTAAATATTACATCAAAGACACTGCCAGGACAAATTTACCAGAATTTAGGAGTACAAATGTACAACATTACAGCCGTACAATCAAATTGTTCTCTGAAACTAAAGTGATCTATGTAACAGATAATACTTTATAGTCCTATGCTGGTTGCTGGATACATAAAAATAAATCAATGTCTGATACAATTAAAGCAACAAAAGATGAATAAGGGATATAGGAAGACTTTTTAATAACACAAAGCAACCACCTCTAAGCACCAACACACTGCACACTCCATCTATTCAATTATACAATCAAAAAATATGTACCTGTATTGTATTCTCTAACAGGTAATCCACAACATGGAAGATGGATATATCAACACTTTGTATAGTCCCTTCGGATTTTGACGAGTGAGCACTCAAAACCATTTAATATCCATGAAAATTATAACTTGAAGCCCCAAGACCCACCCTCAGCAAGGAGTGATTGTGATTGGTTAGTTGTAAAACAAAATTTAGTTTTGCATATTGCTTGTATATTCCGTAACGAATAGTACTACGTCTGTAACAATTTCAGATGCTAAAGAGATCCAAACGGAGCTTTAGTTGATGGTTCATTTGTGCATCTCTTTTGAGAAGGGTTGGCGCTTATGCTTAACGACTTGTACTTACGCAGAAGTATAATAATTCAGCAATGGGTTGTTTATTACCGTCACTAATGTTAACTCAAAGCCAAGGTAGAAATGGACCATATACCTAGAAGTTGAACTACATGGAAATGCAGCAGCAAATATGTATTTTGAAGGAAGTTAAAAGACAAAAAAAAACACAAACGTCACACCTCACTCAATGAAGATAAGCATCCGCCAGATAAAACAAAGATCACCCAATAGCTCCATAGTCATCTGATTCTCCAGTTAGTCAGTTATCGACGCTTTATCAAGCGAATAGGAGTGCGGATTTTTGTGGCATCCTCTTCATCTTCATCTTCATCATCATCATCATCATCATCATTTATGTTGTTAGCCTTCTCATACTCTGCTAGTCTGCTTCACTTGAGTCTCCAATTTCTTTTTCCTGCAGATTTAATACATAGGTATTCTAGTTTTGTGAGAATAGTGCAGCATTTTTCACATTTTTAATCAAACACAATTACAAACTAGCATAAAAGGTAAAAATCACATCCAAATCCGGACATGAGGGAACAGAGATAAAATATAAAAGGGAGAAAACAAACAAGTGTGATACTCTAACCAGAAAAATTTGCACACTTTTATTTCTTACAAAAACAGCTAAAAAATGCAGGGAATTTCAACTAATAAGCACTGAAATTTATCTTCATAGTCGAGGCAATTCGAGTTATCAAATCATTCAAAGGTAAGCAGATATGACAGCGTAAATACTAGCAAACTACTCCAGGACTCTTGAAAAATGGCTTTCCCCTCCACCCACCACCCAAACTGTACAGTCTAGCATCAGTATATGAATAAGACACGTTGAAATGGTTGACAAACATCAGCCACTCACTTCAACCTCTATTTTCCCCTTGTGCTCAAAGCCACAAACTATTTTATACTATGTTACTTGGACTCAGGTATCCATGTCTGACAACTAAAGAAAACTAAAGAATTCTTCCATATTTGCTGTGTTTGGCCTTGCTGTTGTTGTTGTGTGTAGCAGGTGCATTGCACTTAATTTGTCCTATTTGGATCATTTCAGTTCGATTCTGCAGTATCTAGTTTCAATTAGCATATTCATTAGCATGTATGAGATCATATAAGTCACAGGGTACAATATCCAAACCCAGTTGCACATATTAGTCTTTTAAGTCATATAAGTCATTCGATACAATAATCAAATTCAGTTGCACATATAAGCTTAGAAAGTCTGCACCTCAATAAGTCATAATTCAGTTGCACATATAAGCTTAGAAATTACATATGCTAGTGAGACAAGATAAATACAAATACCATCAAACAACTTAAAATCAATTTAGGTAATCATTCGATGAATCGACAATCATAATCTATTGATTCAAAGCAGTACTCAGTCTTATTGTTTTCCCCAATTTCTTCCATGAATCTTAGTTCAAGACTGTTTTTTTAATCAAGAAATACCAAAGAAAAATACGAATTAATTAACATGCTTTCCTAAATTTAGCATCACAGGAAAAAGAAAAAGGGGAAAAAAATCTAATCAACATTTACAAGAATGCAGTAGTCGCATAAAAATGGAAGCTCTGAAACGTAATTCTTACCTTGTGCAGGACACTCGATTGAGAAGGTGTTAGATGCTGAACAAACTCCTAAATCGGTAATGGTGGGAAACCCTAATCAACAAGAATGAACATAATTTGAGAATTTAATCAAGTACAAATTAGTTCAAACTCTAAATCGAACAAATAAAAGTTGGGGGAAAACAGCAAAACACAAACCCTAACAAAGAACAGTAAGAAACCTTAAACAATTGATAATTCAAACTCACAATTGATAATTCAACCACAAGAAGCCGGGAAAAATGTTCGCCAGATATTAATCTCCGCCGAGAGACAATCGCTGGAGAAGAAGATAAATACGAAAATATCTGGATTTAGATTGAAGTGAAATCTTTAAATTTGGATTTGAGAAATTTCGGATTGGAATTAAACTCTTGAATTCAATTGGGAACAGATCCTTAACCGTGTAAATCGTGGTGGGAGAAGGAAGGAAGAGGTAGAAGTCGTAGAACGTGGGAAGGGTTTTGGTTTTAGCGGTGGAGTGATTTTGGTTTTAGTTAAAGAAAAGCGATGATTGTTTTTATGCATGATTTCATAAAACTTTTGATAAATACTAATAACAGGCTAACATCATTTACAGAAAAGCGCTGTATTATATTTAGTGGAAATTAAGATTGCTTTCAATAATAGCAGTGTAAAATAAAGTGCTGTTAATTCATTCAAATAATAGCGTTTTTTGTTAAACGCTATTAAATAGGTGCTGTTAATTAATGTTTTTGTTGTAGTGAGTGTTTGTCTTTAGCCTATTACGTGGTTTTGTTGGCTGATATGTTTTTGTTAAAACATATCTGACATGGGAATATATTTCCTCAGAAAGGAGATGGAGGTAAGGAGGAAAGAAGGAAAAGTGGTTTCTCTCCCTTTCAAATGGAAAAGGATTTTCCACCTTTGAGGAGTCATGGAAAATTGTTTTTCATCCCTTACTCAACCAAACAACGTAAAATGATTGAAAAGGGGATAATCATTTTCCATGAAAACGTTTTACACAGCCTACCAAACGTTGTCTTGATCATAGCAATCACTGGAATCTTTCCTTTAGGAAAGAAGGAAATTTTCGCTATTTGGGAGATGGCCATAAGTTGTTGGGAGTTACAGGTAACGGTAGAGTACTGTGGTGATGGAACAAAGGGGTACAAACATGGAAAATATTATTGTTCTTGATGCACGTCAATATTCTCCTTTATTTGTTCAATGTAACAATGAATATTGTGCACCTTACAAATGCGGTGGAAGTATTACGTTACCAATGTGGGTAGCTATGTTCAAAGTCTGGTTTCTCCTTTTTGTATTTGATTTCTATGGAGTACAAAGAATGATGACTATTTTACACTTGGTACTCAATCTTCCTTTTGAAAATCAATTTTTTTTTTGAGTTGGATGCTAAATTTATATCCTTGTAAAATTTGAGTTGGATGTTAATTTTCGATTCTTGCTACTGCTGGAAAGTAATTGGGTTTTTTGTTGTGATTTATTGTCTGATGTTGGGAGGATTGTTAAAATGTTGACAAGCAGTACGTAGTTTACAGTGTGCATATTCCTAAATTATTGTCCTTAACTCGATAAGTTTATATTAAGGAACTCAAAAGATTTAACATAAAAATCATGAACAAAAAAAAATCAACAAAGCATACGTACATATGAACAATCTAAACTCAATTAATCAATTGATCAAGAAGATCGAACTAACAAATTCAGATCCTTAGTTATACCAGATTGCAAATTATTCCAAAATAAATCTACAAATTATTCCCAAATCTATCTTTGCTGATGTGAGCAGTCTCGCTGCACCTCAAGAATACATCTGGATCAACATACATGAATGGATCATCAACTGTTCTTATAGGAGAAACTCTAGCCGTACAATCAAAGCATCCAACAACCCTTTGTTTATCTTAATCATATCCGCGGTATATAATTGATCAGCTTCGAGTTCATTCAACCTCAACTTAACTTGTGCAGTTTCTTTAGCAATTAAACCAAGATACTCAATATCCTCCTTCAACTCCTTAGCAATCCTTTTGATTTTCTCATCTATATTATCGCGCTCCTCTCCCAATTCTTCTACCCGATTCAGTCTCTCATTATATGATACATCGTCTTCTTGTTCTTGTCCATGATCATCATTATCGTTGTAGTTGTTAAACTTGTACGGGTACTTTGACATTAACCCCTTAGATAATTCATAAAGTTGTGCTTGCCTTTTAGTTAAAATCCCGAACTTGATTCCGTTGTACTTGATCATCTTCTCCTTGTACAATTTTTGTGACTCTAGTTCTTCGAGTTTAGAATTTGTATCCCTGATTTGTTTCCCTGTTTGGCTAAGAGACCTCGTAAATTCGTCCAACTCTTCTCCTGTCTTGATGATTTTCTCGGTGATTTCGACGTACTTCACCACCCAATCGTCCACATTGTCGTGCCCATCTCGATGTAGATCCATCTGTTTTTTCTTGTGTGCTGAAACAAATCGCAAACATCTATTTAATGATTTATGTTTTGATTATTTCATCAAATCGGTCATCTACGAAGTATATATATTACTTACACATAGATTGCCTAAGTCAACTAGTACTAGGTTATCTAAACTAACTGGAATTGGAATACTCCGTACTAATAACGGAGTACTAGATTTTATTCGCCTATAGGACTCTAGGGTCCTAATTACATGCTTGCATCAAAAAGTAGTCCTAATAGAAATCTACAATACTTACCACGTGCATGCGAAGTTGTTTTTTCGCATATCAGATATGTGTGGAAACACACATATCAACTAAAAGACAAAAAATGAAGTACCATTCATGTAAAAAAAAATACCATTCTGTAAAAAATAGTACAATTCTGTAAAAAATAGTACAATTCTGTAAAAAAAAAGTACCATTTGTATTTAAAAAAGTACCATTTAATTTCTTTTTTGTCCTTTTTCCTATTTTATCATTTGTTCTGATATATATTTGCCCATACATATCTGATATGCGCTTGTACTTCCTCCGTGCAGGCTATCTATCGATTATTACTCCCTCCATTTTTTAAATTGCATCACTTAGACCGTCACACTTGTCAATACTATCACTCATTCGGCCATTAAATATTTCTAATTTTCTATTTATAAAAATTATTAAAGTTGATATTATAAAAATATGAATTTTGACAAATCCAACAACATTTTACATGATAATATTATTATTATTATTATTATTATTATTATTATTATATTGGTTAAAAATCGAAGTCAAACTTAGCATATGAACAATGACAAAGTTAAAGTGATGTAATTTAAGGGAAAAAACGGAGGTAGTATAGTCAAGGTATTTGTAAGCAATTATTATAATTGTAGATAATGTACTAGGAAAGACTAAGACACTGTTTAGTTCACCTATTTTTACGTAGACCTAAGAAGCGCGGACACGTGGGTCAAGTGGGGGACACAAAAATACGTACGCTCTGAATACTATTGCAATATTCTTGCAAAATAAAAGGAATAGAATTGAACTAACATAAATTTAAAACTGATTATCTGATGTTTTCACCTGTATTAAACATGAAAGACTGAAAGATTTTAGGAGGCAATTAGCTGAGCTATGTCTTCCATAAAAACTGAAAGAGAAAGCAACTTCAACCAACAGAGATAAAAAGGAAAATATTAAGAAAAGAACAGTAGGCCAGTATGGCATTTAATTAAGCTCCAAGTGAAACACAATTACAGAGTCTGATTTCCTTGAATGTGAAGCCGTAGTCGTAGGATTGGAGGAATGTCGGACTTCAATGTGCTAAATCAAATGTATTTTAAAGATTCCCTAACAAGATACTACAACTTAACATAACGACTAAATAGTGATTTGTAGTCACAACTGTGACATTAAAAAGCAAAAGAGCAAACACTAACATATTCAGTTCATAAAAAACTTTTCAAGCAAAGCCTTATCTGCATCACTCACATGATGTCTAGTAAGTCAAAAAATAATGAACAAGTGTCAAGATCAGCCTCAAACCCTTTGCTAGTTATTCTTTGCACAAAGGATCTGTAAGAGTGTTATGCGTGACAAACCATTTAAGTTATTTAAGTTCATTAGTTTAAAGTTGAGACCAAAACAAACTATTTTAGTCAAAATGTGGCCTACAATGATCAAACGAGCCTTAAATGTATATAACTTGACCAAAGTAGTTGAGAATGAGTATTTTAAAGTTAAAACTAAGTATATTTGACATGTAAAAGGTTTAAAATACTTATTTAAGTTCATTAGTTAAAAGTTAGGACCGAAATAAGCCATTTTAGTCAAAATGTAACCTATAATGATCAAACGAGCCTTAAATGTCAATATTTTGGCAGCACTTGAGAAACATCAAGTGCGGGCAAGCCATGTGCTGCACATGTAAAAGTCCGCACTTAACCCCTAAAAATGAGTCCGCACTTTAGCTAACATGGTACGGAGCACAGAGTAATTCATAACACAGAAACAAAAGTTTACATTCTCAATATCAGAAGAGAAACTTGAGAAATGTGATCAATCCCTTCATACATTTTTTTCATGAATTTCTCTCTTTAAAACCAAAACTAGTAGGAGAAATACAAACACTAGGATCTTGAATAGGAATTAATTAGTACGTACGAGCTGAGGGATATTTGATGGCCAAAATGTTTCGATCCTTAAACAAACTGGTTGAGGTACTCATCCACAGAGGTGTACTTGACAATTGACATCAGGATAGAGTTCAGAAGCCTCAACTCCAAACGACGGTTCTATCTCAAAGTTAGTCTGATTACCTTTCACAGAAACAGCATGCCCAATAGACAAAATTGCATTGACTGGTGGTTCAGAATCTGCAATAATATAATATAACAACCTTAAAGTTAGACGTACCAATTAAACGACCATCCTAATCAAATTAAGCTTATTCTGTAACTCGACATTAAGCCATACAATACCTTAATGTCTACAACAAGATTAAGGTCCGTTCTATTCACTTGACTTTTACATTTTTTTTTTTCTGAACTTATTAAAACTTATCAAAAGTTATTTAGTTATAAATTGTACTTAGTTAATCAAACAGAGTCATACCTAGGATGTTCTTGAGGACCTGTTCCTCGGGAACATACTCTTTCTGGATGGTTTTACCGATCTTTTTCTCCCACAAGAAAACGAGCTCATTGAAAGACAACGTGTTACCAAAGGGTTTAATATAGAGAGTCTTGTTTAGGGTCCTTGGATCGTCCACTGCTCGAATGGTGTAGGTTCCAATGTCGTCCTCTTTGTTATGAACCGCTGTGTTAATTCATTAAAAATAAAAGATTATCATTAATTGGATTTTCTTTTTACAGATTCATGTTGTTTTACAGATGCATCCTAGAGAACTTGTTCGTGACCACAACATCAACTTGCTCAGCACGCTCAATGATCTTCATTCTCTTTTTGGTTGAAACACTATGAGCAATCTCGGCACAATATGTCCTAAGATCAAAGAAGCATAGTTATCGACCATTTTATATGCAAAAATTAAGTCACTACAAGAAAATTTACAGCAAAACAAAACAAAACAAGGCGAGAGAGGAACGAGTCTTTACCTATTATGCATTATGAGTAGTTCCAACTCACTGACATTATGAACAACAAATTTCTTGAAGCCATTAGGGAGGTAGGAACGAGTCTCCTTGTTTGAGCCGTAACCAATGTTCGGCATCAAAGTGCAACCCTTGAACTTTCTCCTCACTCTTGAATCAATACCCTTGGGCTTACGCCAGTTACTCTGCAAGAGACAATTGACAAAACACTCTGATCAATAAGCAAAACTGAGAATAAGCCCTAGGGGCAGCAAGTTCCAATAGCATCCATATTGTTTAATCAGAACACATGCAAATTCGAATGCATCGAGATTACTACTGCGCACATATCCCACAATAGAAATAGGAAACAATTTCAATAAAATAATTGACACAAGTTTAGTTTGTCCCGCTAATTCATCTCATATTGAAAACCCAAAACCAAAACCAAAACTTTAGGTAGACTGAAACTACTGAGAAACAAACGTGTACACCGACACACAGTAAGCTTCGGTTAGTATCACAAGCATGATAACAATAAGCCAAAAGCTAATTACAGAACTAAAGCACCACACTCATCAAATAATGTGCAGAATGAAGATTTTAGCCCAAGAGGAAAAGAACTCAAGGGGAAGCAGTTACAGCACTAACCACTACAACTCCAGAAACACAAACAACAGAAAAGAGCTAAAAACTCCTAGTACAAAAGTCTAACTCTAAGTTCATCAGAACATCTACAAGCCACCTTAAAAATGATATCTTTTACAATACTAGGAATAGCTTTACTAGTGCCACTAAACACCACTGACAGCATAAAGAGTTTCAGAGAAGCACATAGTGTACAGCTTAGCACAGGCATTAGACTTCCTACTATGATGAATAGCAAGATGGAGCTCCTGATCAAACCCATAACTGCATCTGTTGATACCCAAGACCAACAGAACTTTCACCCAGATTTCAGCAGAGACAGAACAGTCGAAAAAAAGGTGCTCAACAGATTCTTTACCAGTTTTGCATAAAGCACAGATATCAGAAACCAAAAATGCTCAAAAAATGTCAAGAGTAGCTAACCAGGACACAAAAATGCTCTTTGGACTGGCTTTGTTGTTACAAATCAGCCTTTTCCATGGAACTTTAACAAAATCCCCTTGAAGTTGCTAAACAAGGATTTGTACGAAGAATGCAGAAATGAAAATTGTAATAAATCATCCCAAGTAACGTTAACACGCTAAGTTACTTTAATATCCTAAGTTATTGAATCATTCCTAACTTAATGAAGAATCCTAACCAAAAAAGAAAACCCACTATAATTGCAACCATTGGAAACTACAGTAATCCAGCTTATTTATTTTTAGGCACATTCATTTCAACGCATCCAGCTAAAATTCATTTTGAGATTTTGATTTAATAACATCTGATCCAATGAGTAACAATGACAAAGGTGAAAATATACCTTAAGGGATATGTTGCGGTCAAATTCAGGACGCTTAGGCTTTTCTTCACAATCTTCTTGCATAGTACAGGTGCAGCCATGGGGATCGCGAGTGAGAGAGAAGAGGACTGAAACAGGAACGGTGAAGTAATTTGTCATTACTTAACATAGCAGGAAGTTTCAGCAAAATTAAGTGCAATCATCTCGTGCTTTCATAGATATATCATGGAATTTCTATACATGCACTGAACTTCCAGACCAAATAATTCTGAAAGCAAACCAAAAGTCACCACTAGTTTACCAAGTAACAAAATTAGCATAAATAAAATCGAAAAAATCCTAAACAAAATCGATAAAACCCTAACCCCTAAACAAAATCGAAAAAAAGGAAAAAGAACATGAAAAAATAAAAAACAGTAGCATAAATAAAATCGAAAAAAACAAAATCGAAAATATCAGTATATATAAAATCGAATAAAACAAAAAAAAATAGCATAAATTAGCAGATAAAAATCACAAAAATTAGCATAAATTAGAGAAAGAACAACAACAAAATGAAGAAACCCGAGTGAATGAAAAACATTACCGAGTGGATGAGAGGGATGAGGAAGCGGCGCCTCAGGTTATCAGGTCGGGTTGACCCGATCTTATTGTGACCCATATACAGGTTGAATTCGGGTTGAGATTTTCAATCCGAACCTAACCCATTTAATTTCAGGTCAGGTTCATATCGACCCATTGAAAATCTCAACCCAAACCCGCTATTTTCAGGTTGAGTTCGGGTCAGGTTATCAGGTCGGGTCAACTTTTACCAGCCCTAATCTCTATTATATAAGCCAACAGCTGAGGTTATTTTGGTAACTACACTTTTGGTGTCCCCCATCAAAAATACCAACATACTTCGTTGAAGTATTTAACAAGCGTTGAACCTCTCCTTTATAATGTGACCAAATTACCATCCTGATGTTCCAAACTTTACCAACTCATTGAGTCATTGCACAATATTGCTTAAGTCTAAATAAAGAGTGAAAATTGAGTAGGAACAATACTTCAGGGACTGAGGAAATAAGCTATAAAGTCTTTATGTTAACCATATCAACCCAACCTTTGATATCTTGCATTTGAAAATGACCTAATTTTTTTCCAAAGTACAAAACAAAGACTGAAATGAATCTAAACAATGGGGTAGTAACATATACAAAGACTGAAATGAATCTAAACAATGGGGTAGTAACATATACAAAGACTGAAATGAATCTAAACAATGGGCAAGAAGCCTAAACAAAGTCTTTCATAATTAAAAGTTAAAACGAGTGATAATTTGCAAGCCTCCAAATTCAATACTCAAATAATTCAAATAGACAAAATGCAAAAAGTAAACAACTTTTATATCTAATGGAATCTGCAAAACTTTTCATCATTGACATTTAAGATAACCATTTTATAGAAAATATGGATTCAAGCTTAAGCATAAATCAAAGTAGAAGAACAAATAAGTAATTAATTTAAACTTACTCAGATCATAAACAAGACTTTGAAGTAAATCCTTGTTTGAATCATTAAGACCCCTGATATTGTCACATATAACACTGTCAGTGATTCAGATTACTCCCAAAACCTTGTCTGAATCATTGCTCTTGCCATGACGTTATATATCAATGATAAGTGTTATACGCGACAATATCAGGGGTCTTAATCATTCAAGAGGCATTTCCTTGAGCATTGTCAATCTTTCCCGTTCTCGGTGATATACAACGCTATTATTGATAGTCTTTGTAGAGACCTTAGATAATAAACTGGTATTTACAGAGACTATCAACAATGGTGTTACATATCACAGCATTTGGAGCACTGGCATTATCGCCGGATCTACAAGGGAGTGGGGGTAAGGGAAGGTGATTGAAATCAATTATGCAAAGAAGATGAAGCACCGATTGGATATGGTGAAAGAGGAAAAGACATTAATGAGGGAAAGAGGAAGCCGATTATTAGAAACCCTAATTTGGATTGTTGCAGTGAGTAGAAACTAAATACTGGTCGCAGCTTCAAGTAGCAGCAACCAGACGCGGATGAAAATCAAAATAAAATGCAAGTTGCAATGCAAGTGAAATACTCCGTATAAATTTGTCCCCACATGGCCACATGGTCATCAACTCATAATTTTATTAACTTGACTTGCGGTCACATATCGGACCCGAGTCAAGTTAATAAAAATTTTACATCTTTCACACTATTAACGTAGTAGTTATTTTGTTTCGTCGATTATCACTTGATCACAGCCAAATATTAAGGTTATGTGTGCTCTTAGCAACTTGATTAAACTTTGAAGCATCACTTAAATGTTTTTCACTAACACAATTCTACCTAGGGAAACTATCTACAAATTTGAAAATCCGAAATCCCGCCCTCAATAAAAAAATTGGCCCGATATCCAATTCGGAAATCGGCTATCGGATATGATTACTGATATCAGTTTTAAAGTAACAAGTATCCAATAACGATCCATAAATATATTTTTTTTTGTTCTTCCAACAAAAATGTTTGTCAAAAGCCTAAATCTTAAATTGAATAGTTTTTCTTTTGGTTTTTTGTAACTTTTTTTTTTTAGATAGAGCAACAATTGGTGTATATGTGATTTGATTTCTTGGTTACCAACCCAAAAGGCTTTTTCAACTAATTTAATTGACATCCCATAATTTAAGGGAATGAATTTTAATTTAATCATAAGCTCCAAAAATTTCAATTGAATATCATATCAGATACCTAATATCCAATCCTAAAGTTAGGGTATCCAAAGTTCGGCTATCCGAACTTGTCGATTTGGTTTAAGGATATCAATTTTAGAGTTACTCCCTCTATATTTATTTAAGGGATACACTTGCTTTTTCCGGCTGTATTTATTTAAGAGATACACTTGTCATTTTTAGTAACTTATCAACCCCACCATCTAATTAAATCATCTATCTAATATATCATATGTCCCACCACCCTATTAAACAAATAATTTCATAACTACACCTCACACCCCACCTCCTAAAATGACATGGTCCCCACTTGTTTTACTTATTAAAATATCTACCCAACCTCACTTGTTTTATTACTTTGTTTCATTCAATTTTTCTTCTTAATACCCGTGTCCGACCAAGTATATCTCTTAAATAAATACGGAGGGAGTATTTGACTACATGATCCGGTTTCAAATTTTTAATACCCAACTCATGCTCACCCCTAGATCTTTCGAAACTTGTAATGTTTTAGATTAGTGCTTATTAGATAAGCACTTTTCGTACTTATTTCCTACTAAAAAATTACTATTATCCCAGTTACTTAAGAGGTGTGTAATCAAATCACATTCCGATTGTAATTAAGATTTTCCGGACTTTATTTTGAAGTACAAAAGTAGTTAACAGCCATTTTGTTACTCTGTAATAAAAAAACAAATTACTAGAATGTTAATGTAAAAAATTCACAAGCCGCCACCAATAGAAGTTAGTACTACAAAGTACACAGTCATCCAAGATGACCAAGGCAAATTTAAAGAATTCAATTTGTCTCAAGTAATGTCTTGTTTCCCTTCTCTGCCTAGATCAATCCTTATGTGACACCCATTCTTCAAAATAGAACAATCATCACTGTAATTATCTTTCATCTTCCTTTTCGTAGGACTCATCCTCATTCTTCAACCCATCATTGTAGAAGCCTAGATCTTCATCTCCGTCTTCATTTTGAACTTTGTCCACACCGCCTCTACCACCAGGCTCCGGTTTCATCTTCTTCACCGCACACTGATCATCATTTAACTTCAACAATCTATCGTTCATCATTTTTGTCTATCAGACTCATTTCTTCTCCCAAAACCCGACATTGAGGCAGTGTAATGATCATATTCACTCGATTATCAGTAAGACAGTAAGAATATCATATACAGGTGGCTATAACTTATGAGTATGATAGCATCCCAAGAGACAACTATATCGATGCAATAAGGGATTTACAGGCTAATGTCCTTTCACAATGATCAACTGCTTCCACAGGCCTGTAGCCTATACGAGTATCAAGCTGACAGGCCAACAAACAAAAGGGAAGTGGCCGATAGTCACTCATCTTTTGCTTGTTGCAAATCAATGAAAACCATGCTGGAAAGGAAATAGGACCTCTGCTTTGCTCCAGCTATTCATTGCCACAGGGTGTTGCTCCATTTAACGCTAATCATAAGAAGTCACTCAATTCAGTGATGAGACCTGGCATACAAAATCAACTGTACTACGTAAGTCACCTCAAAAATTATCTATATTTGACCTGAACTTTCATCTTCGTTTTACATAGAAAGGGACACTTAAGAGGCAAAAGATGACAACAAACCAAACAGCTTGTCCAGCAAACACTAATAAATAATGAACATACATATGAAAAAGTTTATTAAGATTAGCGATTAACCCTTGCAGCGTCATATAATATTCACATCACTGCTGCTTTCGACTCTTTCTTTCCAACTAAAAATAATCCCTCAAACCTAATTTTCCTTTCCTTTTCGACCTCTTCCAAAAAACAGTCAAATGGGACACATGGTACCTTTTCGGCTGAGTACAGTATATCCATGAGCACGGTGATATCTGGCACAAATGCCTAGTTAATCTGGAACATTTAGTTCCCCTAAACTTAAAGCTTGTATTGACAACCCTTTCCAACATACGAACAAGAAAAATAACTATACTGACGTCTAACGACACATTCAACTTATAGAATTTTATTCTGGTGAACTGAAGCATGTATCAAGCTTCAATGTGTCACCATTCGAGAATCAACCATCAGCCTCAAGTAGTTATCCAAAACAATGCTGGAAATGGCTTCTCTTCAAAAAGTGCAAAGGACTAGTCAAGTGAATTCACCTACTCGGATCGAGGGAGTACTCCGTAAAAAGTAACCTAACAAAAGATTATACCCTTAAAATGTACTACGTATGGGATTATTTAACATCTAAAATCAAATACAGAGTAATTTGGCAATGTTTTCTGTTTCATAGAAAAGGTCTACAATTGACTTTTCAAAGATAATTAGGAAAGATAATTTAATTGGGAAAAGTGTGAGGCTGTGAGCTAATTGCACCGGAACCCTTTAAATAGAAGTAAAATGCCATGATTATATTGATATTTACTCTTGACACAAAATAGGGTCAAATCTTCAATTTGAATAATAGATCTAATAGATACCCTCAACTTTTCAGAAATGCACCAAGGTCTGTGAAAATGCACCAGATGCCCTTATTGACTAACGGACGTTATTGCCGTTAACTTATTTGTTAATTATCTATCCCTTAACCCCTAATTAAATTAATTAACATACTAACCTACTAATTTACCCCTAACCTATCTCCTTACCTTCTTTCTCCCCTCTCCAGCTACAACCATCTCCACCACCTTCCTTCTCTCTCTCCTCTCTCCAACCACAACCACCTCCACGACACCACCACCTTCCTTCTCTCTCCTACTGCCCAACCTTTGTCCCCAACCCCACCAAGACATCACCTCTTCAATCACCACCCACCCAGACCATCCAGAAATCCATCTTCTTGCTCCTCTGAAAAATGGCAAAGGGAGACCACCATCCACTTTCACACCGGCATCAGATAACAATTGTCTCTCCTCCGATATCAAGACCCACATGTTCGTCCTTCACACAACACCACACATTTCCTTAACACCACTTGCACTTCCTTCCTCCTTCCTCGCATCTCATCACTACTCTTAATCAAACCCCAACATCACCTTCTCAGAACACGAGTATCCACAACAACACAGCTCCACCTTCATAACAACTAAACCTCCTCCAATTTAATCCACAATTTCTTCAAAAATAAAATCTATTTTTTTTTTCAAATCTTAATCAGAACATTAATTCATAATTCAACCCAAAATATCATTTTGTTCTTGTTAATTCATCATAATCATTCACCCTTTACTTCAATATTTCTTCAACTTTCCTTTTTTAGAGAGAGAAAGTAGAGATTGAGAGGGCAGAGAAAGGAGAACGAGAGGGGATAAGAGGAAATTGAGAAGAGGAACTGAAGATGAAAATGGAAGAGAAATTGGAAGAACAACCACTTGGCTTCATTTGTAATTTTTGGGTCAATTCTCCAAGTGGAAATACTCCTTTCATTTTGGAAGAGAAATTGAAGATGGTGATGATGGAGATGGAAGAACTGACGGGGAATAACTATTTAGTTTTCTCTTTTTTCTTTCTTTGCAACCCATTTTATTCTTTGGTTAAGTGGGTTAATTTAGTAGGTTAGTCAATTAATTAGAGGCTAATGACTAACGGGCGTTAACGCCGTTAGTCAGTAAGGTTATTTTGTGTATTTTCACAAACCTCAAGGGTATTTGGTGCATTTCTGAAAAGTTGAGGGTATTTCATGCATTTCTTTAAACCTCGGGGGCATTTCATGAAAAAACCAATAAATTAAATGTAGAATTAAAAAGGATAGAGCGATGAAAGAGCAAGTGGCAAGATGGGTAGAAAAAGAAAATACATGTAAATTGTATGTTTTGACTCAAAATAGAAGTGTATTTGGGACATCCGCAAAGAAAAGTATGGTGAAAGTTCGGAGCCGAGAGAGTGCATTGTTTGAGACCAGAAGTACTTAAGTAATTTATGAATATATGGAAACAATGTTCATTACCATGATATCCAGCTTTTAACAATGGTGAAAAACCAGAACAACATTGACAAATTTTTATTTTTGCAGCTATAACACAAGTGCATAACAGAGTAGGGGAACTATAACACCTTCCCCTACGGCACATCCCAAATTATCCCAAGATTCCCCGCCACCAATACCAATGGTTGGCATACTATCTATCAACCTAACTTCAAGTCAATCAATGACTTTCTTAAGTAATTCAATTTATGACAATTGCAGAACATAAAGAAGAGTGGTACAATGACAAGAACATATCCAGAATCCTTAGAAACCATTAGATTGAATACCATGATGATTAATTGATTATTTTGTCTTCAATTAAAATATATGCTATCATTAAGTCATTACATTATTAAAGCCTTTAAAGGTCCAACCACAGCAACAAACAAAGAAAAGCAACATTTTCTCAATAAGCCATCTATTCATTACGGATAAAATTGCAAGATAAGAAGTTGGTGGCAAACCTTATAGGAGGTCAATAAACAAGTCTGACATCTGCAGCTTCTTTCAGTGGATAGCCTGACGAAAGCCATTCACTAGGATATTGTAGACAACAATAGAGGAAATCGCTTTGGCATTCACCATCACCCTTGACATTCTAAATAAAACGGTGTCTTTAGAATGTGTATTCCCACATAACATGCCTAGGCGCCTATCATAGAAGCATAAACAAAGTATTCGAGTAAGCATATATATTCCATCTTCAGATAAATACTACAACTAACCAAATTAAAGGTCAAACCTTGATAAGTCCATGCTAGTGTTTCCGCTCTGGCAATATCTATCAAGTAATGTGAACAAATTCAAATCACCATTTAGCAGCTTCACAACCTACCTTCCTGACCGGAAAATCCAACACCAGTGATTCCTAGGCATTTCTCCACATGAATATATTCCAACTAATCAAGTAAAGTTAGGACATCCGAGCATGAACATCACGCCTCTCACTCATGAACTCCCCATTGAGCTCAATCTTCAACCCAATGGAGACCTACTCCCTAAAATCTCAGTCAACATTTGACAATTATCTTTTCAATGGCTCCAAACAAACAACAATTCACGGTCTCTTTCCATTTTCCGAATTGCAACACCCTTGAACTAAAGCACTGTAAGTAACAACATTCGGCGAAATGCCCTCTCTCTGCATCTCCTCCAACAGGTTCACAGCTTGAGACATCATATTCTCCTTACAAAGACTATCAATGATGATAGTGTACATGACAACATCAGGCTTACAAACACCATCAGACTGCATTCTCCTAAGAAAATTAATAGCACCCACATTATTCCCTTTCCTACAAAGCCCTTTAACAACAGCACCATAAGTAACAACATTAGGTTGAATCCCAAGCTTAACAATTTTATCCAACAATTTAACAGCTTGACCAACATTATTGTAATTATCATCAATAATCCCATTAATCAAAGTAGTAAAAATCACAATATCAGGATCAAACCCTAACTTAATGCGCTTACCGAGTAGCGAAAAGGCGAAATCAACCCGGCCCAAATGGCAGTAACAATTGGTGAGGATACCCAGTGTATGCATATTGGGGCGGAGACCCGATAACTCCAGCTGCCTGGAGAGGGAAATGATGACGGAATGATGTCTTTGAGGCTTCATCTTGGAGATGGCGTTGAAAAGGTGATTGAAATCCATAGCAGAAGGTAAGGAATCTAAAGATGACATCTGATTAAAGAGAGAAATTGCTTGATTTATGTTGGTAAACCCTGATTTGCATTGTTGTTTCAATGAATTGATGAACAATCGTTTGATGATTGCGTCTCGGATGTTAAACATGTGAAGAAGATTTGTAAATGGAGGGAGAATTGGGGATGAGAAATTGAAGAACAAATGGAAGATTTGGGCGCCTACCTTGGTTCTGTGACTTGGTGTTAGATCTTGGGTAAGGGTTGAATCTCGTGGATCTTTCGTGTTTGGGCATGCACCACGAATTGCGAAATGGCCCAAAAGGTATAGGCTGTTTTTCTTCGTTTTAATTCAAAGATTTTTATTTTTGGCCAATCTTGTACTTCCTCCGACTTTTAATACTCGTTAACGTTTGTGACTTCTACACTATTCACATATAAAAATATATAGTCACGTGCGATCTTGTTAGATTCGTCTTAATGTATATTTTCAAAATATTAACTTTTTATAATTTTTTCTTAAAGAGAATTAAAGGTATTAATGATCAAAGTTGTACATTGGCATGCGTAAAAGTGGTAAACGTTGCGAGTAAAAATAAACGGAGGAAGTATTAAAACAACACTATTTTCAGGTGAGAAAATCAATTTTTTGAGCATTGACCTCGTTTCCCACCAAATTGTCTGTGTATTGTACACACAAATAAAAATTTATGTGTCTTTTCTTATGGCTCATTCGCACACACAAAAATGTATTTACTACTACTCTAAGTTTAACTTTGTATTTACTACTACAGACTATGTCTTCACTAGTTGCATATTACTTGAAAGATCAACTTTGTTTTACAAATTATGGTCATTTTTGGTTATAAAGAATTATTTTTTACCACCTAAAAAATTAAAACTTGTATTTTACCACCTAAAAGTAAATTAAAACTTGTTTTTTACCACCTGAAATCGAAAAAAAATAGATAAAACTTGTATGTATGGCGATCTAATTCAATTTCTCTCCAATTTTTCACACTCCTATGTGATTTTGTTTAACTCTTTCACCCTTCTCTCTTTACTTTCATTAAATTTTGTCAATTTTGTGAATTAGTGGTAGTGAAAAATTATGTAAATTCACGGAACATAAGGAAGTTGGAGAAGAGAAAAGAATTAAATACATGAAATCGTGGAAGCATATAACATATAAGAAGTGTTACCGTTATTGTGGCCCCCTACTTAACAATTTCATATATTTTTCGATTTTTCAGGTGGTAAAAAACAAGTTTTAATTTTTTTTTTTAAGTGGTAAAATACTACTTTTAGTTTTTTAGGTGGTAAAAAACAATTTTTCGATTTTTTAGATGGTAAAAAATAATGTATCCATAATAATAATAATAACAAAAACTAACGCGCAAAGGGTTAGCGCCATCGACATGGCTGTCGCGCACAGGGATTGCGCCGGCGATACGGTAGCCATGCAAATCTTATGCGATGCTTCCATGTCTCCGGCGCAATCTCTATCCGCATCAGCCATGTCGATGGCGCTAACCCTGTGCACGGTGGTATTTATATATAAAAAATAATAAAAAAAAAACCAAATACGAAGTAGGTGAATCCACTTAACGCACTCAAAATCTGCCATGGCCATTAAAGCACTCACGATCACGATCAATACTCACCAAAATACCGAAATATAGAGAGAAAGAAAGAGAAATGGCGGTGATGCAGAGGCTCAGAATGTTCTCTTGCTCTTGTATTATTGCTCCCCTTTGCATACTTTTTCTTATTTCTTTGTTTTTACAACTTTTTCTAAAGATTTTTTTGTAATTATTGTTGTTATATGATAATCTATTTTATTATAGGAAAAATTGACACGAATAATACCAACTTTCACTTATTTTCTAAAAATAATCCCAACTTTTGATTATTTTAGAATAATCCAAACTTTTGGGGCTACCTTCTCAAAATAATCCGAAGTCTTATTTTCATTTCACTACTAAACCATTTTGGGTCTATTAAACATAGACAAATTGATAGTTTAGATTATTTTAAGAAGATATAACCGAAACTTGGGATTATACCAAAATAATCCAAAGTTGGGATCATAAGCTCGTCCGATGCTAATTCGTACGACGCGCTTCCGATTAATTTCCCGATTCCGGAATTCATTTCCGATACGAACAATATTTAACATTTCCAATTCCGGAATTAATTTCCGTTTCGAACGAATATTTAATATTTCCGTTTCCGGAATTATTTTTCGATTCCGATAATATTTCCGATTCCGACAATATTTCCGTTTCCGGCAATATTTCAGATTCCGGCAATATTTCCATTTCCGATAATATTTTCCGATACGTACCATGTTTCCGTTTCCGGCAACATCTACGACTTGAATAATATTTATATTTCCGATACGATCCATATTTCCGTTTCCGTCAATATCATCGTTTCCGAAGTATTCATTATTTGCCTTTGACGATCTCAGCTCCCACTGAAACCAAGATCCGTCGATTCCGAATATCCATAGATGGAGTATTTAATGCCATTAAATACTTGATCCGTTTACGTACTATTTGTGTGACCCTACGGGTTCAGTCAAGAGTAAGCTGTGGATTAATATCATCAATCCACTTGAACTGAAGCGGCCTCTAGCTAGGCATACAGTTCACTTGATCTCACTGAATTATTAACTTGTATAATTAATACTGAACCGCATTTATTAGAATTACCATTAAATGCATACTTGGACCAAGGGCATTATTTCCTTCAGTCTCCCACTTGTCCTTAGGGACAAGTGTGCATTTCCTAATTCCTTCGTCACTCGATGCTTGCTCTTGAGCATAAGGTAAGAGTTGTCATCCTTATTATGTCCAGAGGTGTTTCTCGGTTTTAGAGTTCAGCTGATCAAATAAACAGATAATCATAGCCTATGATTCATCTGAGCACGGCCATGTATTTTACAGTTTCTAGCTCTCCGAGTGGCCTTGTACAACTTTCAGCATCTCATCCCGGTTTATGGGAGGACAATCCCAATCTTGCGATTTTGAGATTAGACTTCGCTTGATAGGTGATTACCCGAGCGTTGCCTTTATAGCCTCCTTTTACGGTGCGACGGATGACAACGTCAAAGAAACCAGTTCTCAAACAAGTAATCTCAAATCACTCAGGTATTGAGGATTAGTGTCTAATAATTTTAATGAAATTTACTGACGGATTTTCATCTCTTACAGTAAAGTTTCATAGGTCTGTCCGATACTAGTCTTCCCAAAGTAAGTATCTATGCAAATGATTGCGACATTGCCATGTCCACATAGTTCAAGAAACAGAACTACTAGTCATCTTGCATTCTAGTCGTCTAACGTTTTTTATGCGTCCATCTTTATAGAAAACTCCGATCAGGGACCATTTTCAACTTTTGACATTCAAGTTCACTTGATAGACATTTCTTAGTCACGGGACTGGTCCTGACAGCCTATCTTGAATATATCGTCAAATTAAAGGGACTCATCATTTAATACTAAACCAAGATTAAATGGAATATGGAAATACATTTGATATATGATAAATGTTCAACCCTAATGTTTTACAACCATGGGCCTCTAACCCATCTTTAAATTTCAAAGCTATGCTTGATTTTCCAGTGCTACAATGTGAGTGTTGCTTTTCACTTGTTGCATAGGTTTAGTTATCATGCTTTGCCAATCTTAATATCCTTTTCACCGAATGTTCTTCGAGGTAGGATGATAAGATCTTTTGAGTATGTTTATTTTGTGATCTATTCTTTCTTGATACAATAGTGGTTCTACGCATTTTGTAATGAAGAATCATCAAGCCAACAGACATGTGATCTGCCCAAGTTCAGTGAAGAACTCTTTAACATAAATAACCCTGTTTTATTGCTTCTTAGGCAATAATTACTTTTACTTCAACTGTTTAGGTTGCTAGTGATGCTTTGTTTGGATTTACTTATCCAAGCAGTTCACAGATATGTGGAAGACTTTCCAGCTGTATCTTAGAACATAGAAATTAATATTTCCCACGCAACAACTCATGGTCTCCAACCCATGTTGCCATTTCAAAACACGATGCTCTGTAGCTCGTCCTTGCCAATGGTTAACTCCAAAGGGATCTTGCTTGATCCTTTGCCAGTGTTTATGCGTGTAGCATCAATATTTAGCATATCTTTATTTCCTTGAATCAAGAACTATTCCTATGTACTTTTTCAAGTACCATAAGTTTTCTTGATCTCATCTAGTTGATCTTCACTTAGATCAATAGAGATTGGTATATGTTCGTCATGCCTAAAGCCATACGATACGTTTTTGGCGATCCTCATATTATATCATACATGATAAATTCTTTTGCAGAATAATTCCCAATTGAATTCTATTCATGTAACTTTAGCTCATCTAGTTTCAGTAGATACTAATTCCAGCTAAATTCTTTGACATATAATATAGGTTAAGAATCTCATTTAGACTCTTTGATGTTTAACTTAGTAAATGCTTATACATAGTTCAAACATCCTTTACTTAGATTTATTCATATGGGTCAAATATCTACAATGGAGTCTTTCGTGTTTGATTTAGTAAATGCCATTACTTAATCTAAAACAATATCATAATATCTTTGTAAATAGATCTTAATAACCAGTATGCACTAAGTTTCGCCTTGGTCCATCATTGATGAATAATTTCAAATCTAAGTCATTAGAATTTGAATGTTATTTCACAATAGAGAGATATGTGTGTGATACACATAGGACCAATTGAGTTTTACGTACTCCCACTAAACTTCTTATATATCTATAAGAATCATGTACATTTTATGAAACTAAAGTATTTATTAGCTTCACTAAAATATAGTTCCAATGCCCATTTGCTTGCTTAAATCTGTACTTAGATTTCATAAGCTAGCTTTCCTTTTCAAGCATTTATTTGGATCCACAAATCTTATGACTTGCCATGTACATAGTTTCTTCCAACATTTGATTGAGGAATACGTTTTGTCATCCAATTGCCATATGTACCAATATGCAATCATTGCTTGATTTATAGACTTGAGCATTACGATTATGCATGAGGCTTCAACACAATCCACGCCATGAATTTGCTTGTAACCTTTACCAACTAATCTAGCTTTGTGTGGGTGAACACAATTCCATGTTTGATGCCTTTTATCCTTAAAACCAATTTGCAACCAATAGGTGTTAACCTATTCTTGCAAATCAACAAATTTTCAATTTTGTCATCAAAACATTGGTTATGTTTTATGGCCTTTAACCGTCTAAAATATTTGAGTCTATATATGGCCTCTAACCATTTTAGGGAATATGGGTTTCGTGATAGCTTTCTTACAAGTCACAAACTCATTAATCTACGTGATTATAGTTTGACTGCAAGTTGTAGGTTTCTTCACTATCTAATAGAAGAATCTCATAGTTTAATTGACCTGAACTCTATGTTTCTTCACTATCTAATATAAGAATCTCATAGTTTCCAGTGACTTGAACTCTATGCCTACTTGGGTATAGAACATCAAACAATAGAATATCAACAGGCACTTTGAGGGTCATTTGAATATTCTTTTCTCCTTGAAGCACTTGTAAAGTCTTCTAAGAGATGTCTATTCTTTAAAGCCACTTCTAAAGTCCTTAAAGAATACGTATTTGGATTTTCTGAAGAACTTCTAAAGCCTCCGAAACGTCCGTTTATGTTTGTTGTTCGCCTCAAAAACTTTCGAGGTCTATTTTCTCCCACTTGTCATTTTGGAAACGAATCTCCAAAAGGACATTATTTCGAGCAAACAAACATTATGTTCTCAAAAATTCGTGGTAGAAACACTACCTTTGTGTCTCATTTGAATAAATCACAATGAAACATATATCTATTCTTGGGCCTTAGTTTGTTGAATAACAAACACTAAGCTCCCACTGAGTTTAGCAACTCTTTAGATATATTATATATTATTGAAAAGATATTCTGAAATTACTTTTCAATAGCTTTGACGAATTTGGTTTAGTTTGGTGGTAGTTGAGCATTTTTTTTTTAGAAATTATAGGAAAAGTCTTTATGATTCATCATTGATCGAATCAAGCACTAATTGACTTCGATCATTCCAACTTAGATATGCCATGTCTTATGGAGCTAGATTGTGAAATTACAACACACAATCATTGATGATCATTTTTGGTCTTAAAGTAATCATCGTCATGATCTAACCTAGATCTTTATGATTTCTTGCCATGTGGATTTTATACTTCTGAATCTTTGTACTAGCCAAACAGATTCAAACTTATATCCCTTTGAGTAAATAAACCAATATTCACTCAAATCTAGGTGAGATAATAAAGTCATAAAATCTTTCTTTAGCTTTGAACTCTATTGTCTAGGGGTTCTAACAATAATTCATATCTTTTGTTACTTTCAACAAGTAAGACTAACTTGTCTTGAATGATATAGAAATCAATCTACTTTCAAAAGTCCATCAAAATAGAGCTTTAGAACGTTAACTTTGTTGATATGGTCTAAGTAACAATGCCAAAGATCTGTGGAACTCAAATCAAGAGATTGATTTGAACCTAGTAAAGTACTTATTGTTAAAGAGTTTGTTTGTTTTAATCAAGCATATTGACTCAACCCGTAAATGACCCTTTCATCCAAATAAACAAACAAACATTGTTTTTGCTTTTCTTGAATGTGAGTCTTTCTGTGTTTGAAACAGAAATTTAGGTATGCTGATTATGGAACAAAATAGCCATTAAGTTTCAGCCTTGAAAGGACTTAAAACAAACTAGATGACCCTACAACTAATGTAGCATTGCCATGCTTCATTTCCAACTTGTAGATCATTAGTGAAGCCTAGCTTCCATTGTTTGAGTTATTACCGAAGTAAGAACCTCAAGCGGTATATGATACCAAGGAAGTTTGATTGTTAGGTTACTTCTCTTTAAACATAAACTTATAGGTAGAAACGGAGTTGTAAATTCCTTTCATTTGTTCCTTGTTTTCCTATTTCTTGTACCCTTTCTTATAGTCTTAAGAATTGACTTCTCTAGTGTTGACTTTTATACTTTGTTAGACATGTTTAATTTTACTCCAATAAGGTTCTTACCATTTAATTTATGTTGAATATTTTGTTTCAACTAGATGATCTTACCAGAAGCTTCTAAAGTTCTCTAAGCATCGATCTATTTGAATGTCTAGTGACTAGACTCATTCGAGAATTAAATGGATAAAAGATATTAGGTTGTTAACCATTGGTAAAGCTGAGCATTTAAACTCAATGCTTTATGATCTCAAAACTACATTGTATTTTGAATTCACAAGCACCAATCGGTTTGACATTCGACTTTGATACTCGAAAACAACCATAAAAGTCGCTAAAAGAAACGTACATTTTAAATTGCTCATTTTCTCTCATTTCCGTGAATCATTCTTGGATTCACTAACAATCGAGGAAATTTACTGTTACCTTTCTAAAAGGATTTACTGCAGGGCAAGATATTTAATTATAAACAATAATTAAAACATACATTGAAGCATGCAAAGTCTAAACATTTATCATGAGTAATAACTTGAAAATTAAAGCAATCATGCAATTTAAACAAGTCATTAGCATTTTATTCGAATTTATTGTTCCGGCAGGTGTGAATAAAATAATTCCAAGATCCTTAAATCATTGAAGAATTAAGCACATTATGCATTTAGACTCAATTCTAAAATATTTTAGGTAATCAAATCCTTTTCTAATAGTCTAGAAACTATTCTTGGTTGATAGGCACGTCTAAGAATTTTTTAGGTAAACCTATCTCATTTTCCACGACATAAAAGGACTCCTTACTTATATCGTTGAGTTTCACCAAAACTAACATGTACTCACAATCATTTGTGTACCTTACCCCTTTAGGATCAATAAGTAACACCTCGCTATGCCGGAAAACTATTACTAAGATTGATGTAAAGGTTATCCAAGTAAGTTTTGAAGGAAATAATGCCCTTGGTCCAAGTATGCATTCAATGATAAGTCTAATATATGCTGTTCAGTATTAATTAACAAGTTAATAATTCAGTGAGATCAAGTGAGCTGAATGCCTAGCTAGAGGCCGCTTCAGTTCAAGTGGAATTAATGGTATTAATCCACAGCTTACTCTTGACTGAACCCGTAGGGTCACACAAATAGTACGTAAACGGATCAAGTATTTAATGGCATTAAATACTCCATCTATGGATATTCGGAATCGACGGATCTTGGTTTCAGTGGGAGCTGAGATCGTCACAGGCAAGAAATGAATACTCCGGAAACGATGATATTGCCGGAAACGGAAATATGGATCGTATCGGAAATATAAATATTATCCAAGTCGTAGATGTTGCCGGAAACGGAAACATGGTACGTATCGGAAAATATTATCGGAAATGAAAATATTGCCGGAATCGGAAATATTGCCGGAATCGGAAATATTGCCGGAAACGGAAATATTGTCAGAATCAGAAATATTATCGGAATCGGAAAATAATTCCGAAAACGGAAATATTAAATATTTGTTCGAAACGGAAATTGATTCCGGAATCGAAAATATTAAATATTGTTCGTATCGGAAATGAATTCCGGAATCGGGAATTTAATCGGAAGCGTATCGTACGAATTAGCATCGGACGAGGCCCGCTAGACGAAGGCCCAGCACGCAGCCAGGCCATCGCCCAACGAGCCAACACGCACCATCGCATGCCAAGCCTCGACCAGGCCCAGCGCAAGGCCAGGCCCAGCCAAGGCCTGGGGCGCGCGCGCGAGAGCACAGCAGTGGGCCGAGCGCTGTGCGCCTAGCGTGGGCCGCAAGGCTTGCGCGGGTGTACGGTGCTCATGCAATGCTTGTGCGGGAATCCTAAAGCAATCGGGATTCGAAATATGATTAAATCCTAAAACTATTAGATAATGATTATTTAATTAGAGTCCTAGTAGGATTATAATTAAATAAATTAGTATCCTAATAGGATTCCAAAACCTTTTCCATAACTCTATAAATAGGTGCCTAGGGTCACATATTTATATAGATTATTCAAGTATTCAAAGTGAGTTTTTGAGAGAAAAATTCAGTCACATACCTTGCCTAAAAGTGCCGAAATTATTAGTCCCTTAAGGGCGATTCTAGTTGGTCAATCTTAAGGCGGATCTGGACGTGCTGTGGACTATCTACGGAGGGACGACACTTGGAGTCCTAAAGACTTGTTCTTGTTCGGTTCGGGCGCAGCTAGGGAAGGCACGCAACAAAGAGTATGCATCTAAACTATGCTATATGATTATGTGTAAATAATATGTATTCCTGGCTAAATGGTTTTTCCGCATGATTTATGAATTGTCATATGTATCATAACCTAACAGTGGTATCAGAGCCTCTTATTATTTTCATAATCTAAATTGCATGAACATGGTTAAATATTACAAATTTGCAAGAATTAAAAAGGGGTGATTAATTTTCGTAATTGTTAATTAATTGCAAATTGCGTTTATTTAATTATACGTACGCAGTTTTTCGGCAGTTTCTTCGTTACTCATCCAAATCGAGTGATTTTTGTGTCAATTCCGCATGTAAAAGGCATTCTAAAATTTTGACAAAAAGAATATTTTTCGGCCGAACCCAGAATTCTCAAATTCGAAGCCTAACTATGACTTTTCGAAGGTTTTAGTTTTTCGAATGCAAAATTTCGTAAATTTAAGATGTTAAATTAAATATTTGCGATTCTTGTTGATAAATCTTGAATTTTTGATTGACCTACTGTATATGTTTAACAAGTTTGAATGCCTAGCCTTGTTAATTATGCAATCTAATTTGTAATTATGATTAATTTGTTGAAAATTAGAATAATTTAGAATTAATTTGATTTTCATAATTAATTATAATTTAATTAGATACCTATGATTAAAAACCACCATAAAAAATGTAAATTTATGACAAATTTTAAATTTTTATGACCTAAACTTGAATCCATGTTAATCGGAAATCAATTGAATAATAAATTTTCGATTTTTCGCCCTAAAATTATGAAATTAATATTAATTTATTAATTTGTCATTTAATTTTAAATATAAATTTTTTAAATTTTATGCGATTCGTTCATATAACTTGCACGCACAAAGCAATGGACGCTACGTGTTACCCTTAAGGGGTGTTGTATAGTGCGGGCATATGACGACGAGCAAGGGAGCTCGTCGCCCATGTGGATCGAATGCAATGAGCAAGGGCATGGTGCACGAGCACAAGGCAGCAGCCCTGCCTTGTGTCGTGGGCTATGAGCAATGGACGAATGGGCATGGGCGAAGGCAAGGCACGGCAGTCGCGTGTGGGCAGCAAGCGAGCTGCGCCACAACGCGCACTGCCTCGCGCGCAGCGAGCGCAAACTCGCGTGCCACGAGTGCTGCGCCCAGCGTCGATGCCGCGCGCAGCGAGCGCTGGCTCGCACCAAGCGAGCGCTAGCGAGCGCGCACAACATGCGCTGGCGAGTGCACGAAGCGAGTGTTGGCCCGCGTGCAGCGAGCGCTAGCGAGCGAACGCAGCGAGCGATGGCTCGCGTGCATCGAGCGCTGGCGCGCGCGCAGCGAGCACCAGCTCGCGCGATGGCTTGCGAAGGGTAGAAGCAGCAGCTATGCGACGCAGCGCATGGGCTGCGCGCACATGGCCAGCGATGGATGTGTGCGTGTGGCCCATGGGCGTGTGATGCGTGAGGTGTTTGCGTTGCGATTAGATCGTTTTGAAATTTTAATTTGAAATTTTCAGTTTACGTAATTTTAATTAATTTTAAAATTAATAATTTAAATTATTTTCTTGGATTTTAATTTTGAATATTGTAATTATAATAAATTTTATTTATTCTAATTATTTTACTAAAATTAAAATCATGAATTAATTTAAATACGACTGAAATTAAATTAAACTTTTTGGATTCAATTATAAATTTATATGAGCTTTAAATTTTAATTAAATTTGTATGTTTCCGGTTAGACTAGAAATACATTTTTATGTTTAAAATTAGTAAAGCATATGAATTTATTGGTTTAAGTGGGAGCCCTTTTAGTCATAAACTCTTGATTAGGTCTACAAATCCTTAAGGTTAAAACAACTTGATTAGAATTAATAAGGACTGAATAATTGGTAGATTATTGGTGCCCTTGATTAATTGCTGCAAATGTTTACGTGATGCATAGTGTGTTTTACTAACCAGCTATGTGGGCCATTCATGATAATGAATGGGTGAATGGTATATATTGTATATGTACTGTTTTGCAGGTTATGAAGTGACTAGTATGGCCCAAATAGGATAGAAAATATGGTCTGCGTACCATTAATTTGAATGTAATTGGTCTAAAGTACCAAAGTTGTTTTTCAATTCAAATATGGTCTGCGTACCATCAAATAGTTGTAATTAGTTTTGATTATAGCTTATCCTATTTGAAGAAAATGGTGCCTCCCACGGAGATTTTCAAGACGGACTTTGAAGTTAAAGCTTCAAGATGAAGTCGGGCCATACTAGATCACATTTATCTTATGCATGTTTTAAGTTATTTATTGCTTTTAAATATGTCTTAAAATGCATGAGATCAAAAGCTTGATTATGTTGCATGATTAAGGATTTTAGTTCACTTAAAATCTAACCAACATAGTAAGAGCCTTAAGTTCCAAACTTAAAAATTGAGTTAAAAGGTGCCATGCCAAAATATACACTTGCTTGGATATCCTTTACATCAATCTAGTAATAGTTTTCGCTCAGCGAGGTGTTACTTATTGGTCCTAAAGGGGCAAGGTACACAAATAATTGTGAGTACATGTTAGTTTTGGTGAAACTCAACGATATAAGTAAGGAGTCCTTTTATGTCGTGGCAAAATCGATAGGTTTACCTAATAAGTTCTTAGACGTACCTATCAACCAAGAATAGTTTCTAGACTATTAGCAAAAGGCTTTTGCTTACCTAAGATGTTTTAGGATTAAGTCGACAAACTGTGCTTAGTTCTTCAATGATTTTAGGATCTTGGAATCATTTTATTCACACCTGCCGGAACACATAACTTGAATAAAATGCTTAATAAACATTAAATTATGCATGTATGCTAGAATTTAAGTTTATTAAGAGAAACTGTGAATGGTTATTTATTTGTTTATTCTTTTCAATTGTAGTTTTTAATATGGCAAACAACAATTCATTCAACATTCGATCAATTCTCGAAAAGGAGAAGTTGAACGGGAAAAACTTCCTTGACTGGCAAAGGAACTTGCAAATAGTTCTTATGCAGGAAGAAAAGGAGTATGTCCTAGAAGAGGCGATGCCCGAAGCCGCAGGCGACGGGGTCACTCAGGCAGCCCTCAATCGTTGGATTGATGCCAACAAGGATGTGAAATGTCTAATGCTCTCCACCATGAGTGCGGATCTGCAGAAAACGTTCATCAACTCAGATGCTTTCACAATCATCAGTGAGTTGAAGAACATGTTCCAAGATCTGGCTCGAGTCGAAAGATTCGAGACTCATAGGCAAATTCTTGAGACCAAGCTTAAGAAAGGCGAGCCCGTAAGTCCACATGTTCTCAAAATGATTGGACTCATTGAGAATATGAGTCGGCTGGATCAGCAATTTTCTCAGGAAATGGCTATAGACACCATCCTCCATTCTCGTCATAGCGGGTATGATCAGTTCAAACTGAACTACAGTATGAATAGTCTGGACAAAACGCTCACTGAGCTTCACGGTATGCTGAAGACCGCTGAAAAGACGCTCAAAAGTGATAAGCAGGATGTGCTTATGGTGCGTGGGGGCAAGTTCAAGAAATCTGGAAAGAAGAGGAATGCTAAGAAAGGTGGCAACAAGGCCAGCCCAACTAAGCAAACTGGCGCCAAATCTGTAAAGAGGAAGGTCAGTCAACCCACTTCTGAATCCGAATGCTTCTACTGCAAGAAGAAGGGGCATTGGAAGAGAGATTGCTTGAAGCTAAAGGAAGATCAGAAGAACAGAACAGTCGTTCCATCTTCAGGTATTTTCGTTATAGACTGTATACTTGCTAATTCAACTTCTTGGGTATTAGATACAGGTTGTGGCTCACACTTATGTTCCAATCCACAGGGACTAAGAAGAAGTAGAAAGTTAAGCAAGGGTGAAGTCGACCTACGAGTGGGAAATGGAGCACGGATTGTTGCATTAGCTGTAGGAACTTACTATTTGTCGTTGCCCTCCGGGCTAGTTTTGGAACTGGAAGAGTGTTTCCATGTTCCAAGTCTTACTAAAAACATCATTTCAGTTTCTTGCTTAGATGCTAAGGGATTTTCCTTTTTAATAAAAGACAATAGTTGTTCGTTTTATTTTAAAGAGATGTTTTATGGATCTGCTAGATTAGTCAATGGACTTTATTTATTAGATCACGACAAACAAGTATATAACATAAATACCAAAAAGGCCAAAAAGGATGATTCAGATCTCACTTATCTGTGGCATTGTCGATTAGGCCATATAAACTTGAAACGCTTAGAAAGACTTCAAAAGGAAGGAATTCTAGAACCATTTGACTTAGAGGATTATGGTAAATGCGAATCATGTTTACTTGGCAAAATGACAAAGCAACCTTTCTCTAAAGTTGGAGAAAGAGCAAATGAACTATTGGGTTTAATCCATACAGATGTATGTGGACCAATGAGTACAAATGCTAGAGGTGGTTTCAGCTACTTTATCACTTTCACTGATGACTTCAGTAGGTATGGTTATGTCTACCTAATGAAGCATAAGTCTGAATCCTTTGACAAATTCAAGGAATTTCAGAGTGAAGTAGAGAATCAATTAGGCAAGAAGATCAAGGCACTGCGGTCTGATAAAGGCGGTGAATATCTGAGCTATGAATTTGATGACCATCTGAAAGAATGTGGAATTCTATCAGAATTGACTCCTCCAGGAACACCACAATGGAACGGTGTGTCGGAACGGAGGAACAAAACCTTGCTAGACATGGTCAGGTCAATGATGGGTCAGGCCAAACTTCCATTAGAATTTTGGGGACATGCATTAAATACAGCTGCACTCACTATAAATAGAGCTCCGTCTAAAGCTGTCGAAAAGACTCAATACGAATTATGGTTTGGAAAGCCTCCAAATGTGTCTTTTCTTAAGATTTGGGGATGTGAAGTATACGTCAAACGATTAATTTCAGACAAACTTCATCCAAAATCTGACAAATGTATCCTTGTGGGCTATCCAAAGGAAACAAAGGGGTATTACTTCTACAATACATCTGAGAACAAGGTGTTTGTTGCTCGAGATGGTGTCTTTTTGGAGAAAGATCACATTTCCAAAATGACAAGTGGGAGAAAAGTAGACCTCGAAGAAATTCGAGTCGAACAACAAACTCTAGAGAATGCTCAAGATGACATTCAGGATGAAACTCAGAGATCTTTAGAAGAATCTGGTGAGAATCATGGTCAAACTAGAAATGTTACCCCGCGTAGATCGCAAAGATATAGATCTCAACCGGAAAGGTACTTAGGTATTTTGACGAACGAGAGCTATGACGTTCTATTACTTGAAAGTGATGAACCTGCGACTTACAAACAAGCTATGACGAGCCCTAGCTCCAAGCAATGGCAAGAAGCCATGCAATCTGAATTAGACTCCATGTCTGAAAACCAAGTATGGGATTTGGTCGATTTGCCAGATGGCTACCAAGCCATTGGAAGCAAATGGGTTTTCAAACTGAAAAAGGACAAGGATGGGAAACTTGAAATTTTCAAAGCTAGATTGGTTGCAAAAGGTTACAGGCAAGTCCACGGTGTGGATTACGATGAAACCTTTTCACCAGCTGCAATGCTAAAGTCTATTCGGATAATGTTAGCAATCGCTGCATATTACGATTACGAAATATGGCAGATGGATGTCAAAACTGCTTTCTTAAACGGCGTTTTAACAGAAACTGTGTTTATGACACAGCCTGAAGGTTTTGAGGATGCAAAGAATGCTAAAAAGGTATGCAAGCTAAAGAAGTCAATCTACGGATTGAAGCAGGCATCCAGGAGCTGGAATATACGTTTTGATGAAGCAGTCAGTGACTTTGGTTTCATCAAGAACGCAGACGAATCTTGTGTATACAAGAAGGTCAGTGGGAGCAAAATTGATTTCCTGGTATTATATGTCGACGACATAATACTTATAGGAAATGACATTCCTATATTGAACTCTGTCAAGATTTGGCTTGGGAAATGTTTTTCGATGAAAGATCTAGGAGAAGCACAGTACATATTGGGCATCAAGATTTACAGAGATAGATCTAAAAAGATGATTG
This sequence comes from Spinacia oleracea, assembly GCF_020520425.1. Classification (NCBI taxonomy): domain Eukaryota; kingdom Viridiplantae; phylum Streptophyta; class Magnoliopsida; order Caryophyllales; family Amaranthaceae; genus Spinacia; species Spinacia oleracea. The sequence continues at coordinate 16,870,713 of NC_079490.1, forward strand.
GACTTAGTCAAAGCACTTATATCAATAAGGTGCTTGATAGGTTCAAGATGGCGGACTCCAAGCGAGGCTACCTACCCATGTCTCATGGAATGACTCTAAGCAAGAATCAGTGCCCAAAAACACTTGATGAGCGTAGACGAATGAATGGGATTCCATATGCATCATTGATTGGTTCAATAATGTATGCTATGATATGTACACGCCCGGATGTTGCGTACGCACTCAGTGCTACGAGCAGATACCAGTCAGACCCAGGAGAGGCGCATTGGACTGCTGCCAAGAATATTCTGAAGTACCTGAAAAGGCACAAAGATGACTTCCTGGTCTATGGTGGAGATGATGAATTAATTGTTAGAGGCTATACGGACGCAAGTTTCCAAACCGACAAAGATGATTTCAGATCACAGTCTGGGTTTGTCTTCTGCCTCAACGGAGGAGCAGTAAGCTAGAAAAGTGCTAAGCAAAGCACCATTGCGGATTCTACAACTGAAGCGGAGTACATTGCTGCACATGAAGCAGCAAAGGAAGCTATATGGCTAAGGAAGTTCATAGGTGAACTTGGTGTAGTCCCCTCCATTAAAGGACCAATAGCCCTGTATTGTGATAATAACGGAGCTATTGCACAGGCAAAGGAGCCTAGACACCACCAGAGAGACAAGCATGTACTTCGTAGATTTCACCTTCTACGAGAGTTCGTTGAAAGAAAAGAAGTCGAGATAAGCAAAATTGGAACTGGTGACAACATATCAGATCCATTGACTAAACCTCTGCCGCAGGCGAAGCACAACTCGCACACTGCAGCTATGGGAATCAAGCATATTGGAGAATGGCTTTGATGTCTCTGTTTAATGTTTTAAAGTTTTTGTAAAACATTATTGGTTAATCATTCACAATAAATGAAGAGAATTCATTTTTCCATTTAATTTGTGGTTTATTAAATGATGAGTCCCTTCAATTTGACGATATATTCAAGATAGACTGTCAGGACCAGTCCTGTGACTAAGAAATGTCTATCAAGTGAACTTCAATGTCAAAGGTTGAAAATGGTCCCTAGTCGGAGTTTTCTATAAAATTGGACGCATAGAAAATGTTAGACGACTAGAATGCAAGATGACTAGTAGTTCTGTTTCTTGAACTATGTGGACATGGCAATGTCATAATCATTTGCATAGATACTTACTTTGTGAAGACTAGTATCGGACAAGACCTATGAAACTTTACTGTAAGAGATGAAAATCTGTCATAAGTAAATTTCATTAAAATTATTAGACACTAAATCCTCAATACCTGAGTGATTTGAGATTACTTGTTTGAGAACTGGTTGCTTTGACGTTGACCAACCGTCGCACCGTAAAAGGAGGCTATAAAGGCAACGCTCAGGTAATCACCTATCAAACGAAGTCTAATCTCAAGATCGCAAGATTGGGATTGTCCTCCCATAAATCGGGATGAGATGCTTAAAAGTTGTACAAGGCCACTCGGAGAGCTAGAAACTGTGAAATGCATGGCCGTGCTCGGATGAATCATAGGCTATGATTATCTGTTTATTTGATCAGTTGAACTCTGAAACCGAGAAACACCTCTGGACATAATAAGGATGACAACTCTTACCTTATGTTCAAGAGCAAGCATCGAGCGACAAAGGAATTAGGAAATGCACACTTGTCCCTAAGGACAAGTGGGAGACTGAAGGAAATAATGCCCTTGGTCCAAGTATGCATTCAATGATAAGTCTAATATATGCGGTTCAGTATTAATTAACAAGTTAATAATTCAGTGAGATCAAGTGAGCTGAATGCCTAGCTAGAGGCCGCTTCAGTTCAAGTGGAATTAATGATATTAATCCACAGTTTACTCTTGACTGAACCCGTAGGGTCACACAAATAGTACGTAAACGGATCAAGTATTTAATGCCACTCCATCTATGGATATTCGGAATCGACGGATCTTGGTTTCAGTGGGAGCTGAGATCGTCACAGGCAAGAAATGAATACTCCGGAAACGATGATATTGCCGGAAACGGAAATATGGATCGTATCGGAAATATAAATATTATCCAAGTCGTAGATGTTGCCGGAAACGGAAACATGGTACGTATCGGAAAATATTATCGGAAATGGAAATATTGCCGGAATCGGAAATATTGCCGGAAACGGAAATATTGTCAGAATCGGAAATATTATCGGAATCGGAAAATAATTCCGGAAACGGAAATATTAAATATTTGTTCGAAACGGAAATTGATTCCGGAATCGAAAATATTAAATATTGTTCGTATCGGAAATGAATTCCGGAATCGGGAATTTAATCGGAAGCGTATCGTACGAATTAGCATCGGACGAGGCCCGCTAGACGAAGGCCCAGCACGAAGCCAGGCCATCGCCCAGCGAGCCAACACGCACCATCGCATGCCAAGCCTCGACCAGGCCCAGCGCAAGGCCAGGCCCAGCCAAGGCCTGGGGCGCGCGCGCGAGAGCACAGCAGTGGGCCGAGCGCTGTGCGCCTAGCGTGGACCGCAAGGCTTGCGCGGGTGTACGGTGCTCATGCAATGCTTGTGCGGGAATCCTAAAGCAATCGGGATTCGAAATATGATTAAATCCTAAAACTATTAGATAATGATTATTTAATTAGAGTCCTAGTAGGATTATAATTAAATAAATTAGTATCCTAATAGGATTCCAAAACCTTTTCCATAACTCTATAAATAGGTGCCTAGGGTCACATATTTATATAGATTATTCAAGTATTCAAAGTGAGTTTTTGAGAGAAAATTCAGTCACATACCTTGCCTAAAAGTGCCGAAATTATTAGTACCTTAAGGGCGATTCTAGTTGGTCAATCTTAAGGCGGATCCGGACGTGCTGTGGACTATCTACGGAGGGACGACACTTGGAGTCCTAAAGACTTGTTCTTGTTCGGTTCGGGCGCAGCTAGGGAAGGCACGCAACAAAGAGTATGCATCTAAACTATGCTATATGATTATGTGTAAATAATATGTATTCCTGGCTAAATGGTTTTTCCGCATGATTTATGAATTGTCATATGTATCATAACCTAACAAGTTTTATTTTGGCATGGCACCTTTTAACTCAATTTTAAAGTTTGGAACTTAAGGATCTTACTATGTTGATTAGATTTTAAGTGAACTAAAATCCTTAATCATGCAACATAATCAAGCCATAATCTCATGCATAATTAAGACATATTTAAAGCAATAAATAACTTAAAACATGCATAAGATATAAATGTGATCTAGTATGGCCCGACTTCATCTTGAAGCTTCAACTTCAAAGTCCGTCTTAAAAATGGATTGGAAACTCCGTCTTGAATTTCACCATGGGAGGCGCAATTTTCTTCAAATAGGATAAGCTATAATTAAACTAATTACAACTATTTGATGGTACGCAGACCATATTTAAATTAAAAACTTTGGTGCATTAGACCAATTTTACATTCAAATTAATGGTATGCATACCATATTTTCTATCCTATTTGGGCCATACTAGTCACTTTCAATAACCTGAAAAACAGTACATATACAATATATACCATTCACCCATTCATTATCATGAATGGCCCACATAGCTGGTTAGTTGAACATATTATGCATCACATAAACATTTGCAGCAATTAATCAAGGGTTCCAATAATCTACCAATTATTCAATCCTTATTAATTCTAATCAAGTTGTTTTAACCTTAAAGGAATGTAGACCTAATCAAGAGTTTATGACTAAAATGCTCCCACTTAAACCAATAAATTTACATGCTTTACTAATTTTAAACATAAAATTGTATTTCCTAGTCTAACCGGAAACATACAAATTTAATTAAAATTTAAAGCTCATATAAATTATTAATTGAATCCTTTAATTTATTTTCAGTTGAATTAAATAAATAAATTTAAATTTATTCAAGGTTTTAATTTTATTAAAATAATTAGTATAAATTAGAATTTATAATAATTAGATTATTCAAAATTAAATTCCGAGAAAACAATTTAAATTACGAATTTTTAAGTTAATTAAAATCGTTTCCGAACTGAAAATTCAAAACTAAATTCAAAATGCATCAATCGTAACAAGACGAGGCACTTGGGCTTGCGCCCAAGCCCCATCGAGTCATGAGGCAGCAGCGCCCCATCGACTGATCGCTCGGCAACGCACGAGCAGGCCACACGCATCGCAGCCAGCCCAGGCCACGCTGCGCGCAGCCCGCCTTGCTTCAATGCGTCTGGTCTCTTCGCTGGGTGAGGCAGCGCGCGCTGTGGCGCAGCACGCTTGCTGCCCACACGCGTCTACTCGCTCGGCTCATGCCTTGCCCCATCGCCCATCGCACAACACACACGCCCAACACCATTGCCTCGCGCGCGCGCCATTGCTTGTTGCTCGCTGCATTCGTACCACATGGGCGACGAGCTCCTTTGCTCGTCGTCGCATGCCCGCACTATACAACACCCCTAAAGGGTAACACGTAGCGTCCTTTGCTATGTGCGTGCAACATTCATGAGCGAATTTCATAAAAATTAAAACTTTTTAATTCAAATTTATTGACAAATTAATAAATTATATTAATTTCTTAAATTTAGGGTGAAAATTCGAAAATTTATTAATCAATTAATTTCCGATTATCATGGATTCATGTCTAGGTCATAAAAATTTAAAATTTATCATAAATTAACAATTTTATGGTGGTTTTTAATCATTGGTGCCTAATTAAATCGTCTATTAATTATGAAAATCAAATCAATTCTAAATTATTCGAATTTCAACAAATTAATTACAATTACAAATTAGGTTGTATAATTAACAAGCTTAGGCATTCAAATTTGTTAAACATATACAGTAGGTCAATAAAAAATTCAAGATTTAACAACAAGAAGCGCAAATATTTATTTTTAACATTTTAAAAATTACAAATTTTGCGTTCGAAAAACTAAAACCTCAGAAAAGTCATAGTTAGGCTTCGAATTTCTGAATTCTGAGTTCGGCCGAAAAATAAGTATTTTTGTCAAAATTTTAGAATGCCTTTTACATACAGAATTGACACAAAAATCACTCGATTTCGTTGAGTAACGAAGAAACTGCCGAAAAACTGCGAACATATAAATCGCAAATTTGCAATTAATTACAATTACGAAATTAATCACCCCTTTTAATTCCTTGCAAATTTATAAAATTTAACCATGTTAAGGAATTATTATGGAATTAATTAGAGGCTCGTGATACCACTGTTAGGTTATGATACATATAATTGAATATATAAATCATGCAGAAAAACCATAAAAGCCAGGATTCCAAATTAATTGCCACATAACAATTAGCATAATTTAGGATGCATACTCTTTGTAGCGTGCACTCCCTTGCTGCGCCCGAACCGAACAAGAACAAGTCTTTAGGACTCCAAGTGTCGTCCCTCCGTAGAAAGTCCACAGCACGTCCAGATCCGCCTTAGGTTTAATTAACTAGAATCGCCCCAAAGGTACTATGTATTTTCGGTTTTATGTAGCAAAATAATGACCAAATTTTGTGCCTAAAACTCGTATGAATACTTGGAAAACTCGTTATAAATTGTGAACTACAATCACATATTTATAGGGTATGGAAACGGGTAGTAGAATCCTACTAGGAAACGAATTAACTAATCTGAATTTAATTAAAATTCTATTAATTAATTATCTAGTAGATTTAGGAATTTAATCTTAAATGAATCCTACATGATTTAGGTTTCGTACACAAGCACAAGCACACACGAGCATGACCCGCATGCGCGCAGGCCATGCCCGCGCATATGCAAGGCCCGCAGAAGCTACGAAGCCCACGCGTACTGCCATTGTGCTCGCAGCCTTTGGCGTGCTGGGCCTGGCCTTGCGCTGGGCCTGGCGTGGCCTTGGGCTGCTGTGAGGCGCGCTAGACTTGCTGGACGTGGGCCTGGCTTCGCGCTGGGCCTTCGTCTAGCAAGCTCGTCCGATGCTAATTCGTACGACGCGCTTTCGATTAATTTCCCGATTCATTTCCGATACGAACAACATTTAACATTTCCGATTCCGGAATTAATTTCCGTTTCGAACGAATATTTATCGTTTCCGTTTCCGGAATTATTTTTCGATTCCGATAATATTTCCGATTCCGACAATATTTCCGTTTCCGGCAATATTTCAGATTCCGGCAATATTTCCATTTCCGATAATATTTTCCGATACGTACCATGTTTCCGTTTCCGGCAACATCTACGACTTGGATAATATTTATATTTCCGATACGATCCATATTTCTGTTTCCGGCAATATCATCGTTTCTGGAGTATTCATTATTTGCCTTTGACAATCTCCGCTCCCACTGAAACCAAGATACGTCGATTCCGAATATCCATAGATGGAGTATTTAATGCCATTAAATACTTGATCCGTTTACGTACTATTTGTGTGACCCTACGGGTTCAGTCAAAAGTAAGCTGTGGATTAATATCATTAATCCACTTGAACTGAAGCGGCCTCTAGCTAGGCATACAGTTCGATCACTTGATCTCACTGAATTATTAACTTGTATAATTAATACTGAACCGCATTAATTAGACTTACCATTAAATGCATACTTGGACCAAGGGCATTATTTCCTTCATAGCAAGCCTATTAAGTGCTGCTAACCAGGTCACAAACACACTCCTTGGACTGGCCTTATGATTACAAATCACCCTCCTCCAGAGGACTTTGACATGATTGCTCTGTAACCCCTTGTAAACCTTGCTGATAGAGAACTTAGCACCTGCAGTAGTATTTTGCCAACCACCCACTTGCTAAATGATTTCTCTACCCCCCAGGATTTTCTTCAGTGCCCATGAACAAGATGGATTTTGACCCTTCATGTAATAGCTGTCAACCCATTTCACCCATAGCTTATCCTTTTTGAAAGCTAAAGCCCATAGCAGCTTACTGATAGCAACTTTGTTCCAGATTGTAATATTATTGATATTTCACCCACCTGCTGATTTAGGGAGATACATCTTTTCCCATGCCACTAAGGCCTTCTTTGAACTGACAGTATCCCTTGTCTACAAGAACACTCTACACAAGCCCTCTATTTCCTTAAGAATCCTTTTAGGCAAGATGAAGATTTGACACCAGAAAGTCTAAATGCCAAATAAGGTAGCTTTGATCAAGAGGACTCTACCAGCATAAGAGAGGAATTTAGAACACCAAGCTTTAGCCCTAGAGAGAATTTTATGCACTAGAGGTTTACACTGATGGTAGTTAAGCTTCCTAAGAGACAAAGGGACTCCAAAATATTTGAAAGGAAGACTACCTTCAGTTATCCAAGCAATAATCTGAGCTATCAGTTACACCACCCAACTAGATATTACTCTTGATGAGATTAGCTTCAAGACCTGAAGCACTAGAGAATTTCTGAAAGGCAGCTAACAAGAGTTGAACAGAAACCACATCTTCTCTAGAGAAAAACAACAAATCATCAGCAAACATCAAGTGAGTTATGTTAAGTCTCTCACACTTTGGGTGGAAATTGAAGTCTGGAGTTTGCTTCAGTTGACTCATACATCTAGATAAGAATTCCATCCCTAGAGCAATCAAGAATGGAGAGAGGGGATCTCCTTGCCTTAAACCTTTCTTAGCTTGAAAAGGGGAAGTAGGGTGGCCATTAACTAGGATTGAGTAGATACTGTTGACAGATAGGCCATGATCCATCTGATAAATTGTCTGGGGAAACCCAATTCTTGCATAACAGTTTCAAGGAACACCCATTCAATAGAATCATAAGCCTTATTTAGGTCTATATTTAGAACACATCTAGGAGAAATGTGAGCTCTATTGTATCCTTTGATAAGTTTAGTAGCCAGAAGGATGTTGTCAGCAATGTGCCGAAAGTTGGGATTATTAATGTCAATTATTCCTTTATTATAAACGTATTTGTTATTATTATTATTATTATTATTATTATTATTATTATTATTATTTATTATTATTATTATTATTTAATAATTATTATTATTATTATTGGGATGAAAATTACAAAGGGAAAAATTGTATTTTCTTGTAATAGATACGGGCGTTTTTGGGAAAACGCAGACGTCGTTTTAAAATTCCCTATTTATTTGCTCATTGTAGTGATTTCTAAAATACGAAGTACTCCGTATTAAATATCTATATCATTAATCCTTCCATCTCTGAATAAATTTTTAGTTTTGTCTCTTATTCTCTCAATATAAACGTAATTAAAAAAATTAAAAAATTAATTATGTTTTATTATATAAAATCCCATCTTAAAAGGTACAATAAGAAACCATCGAGTAATTTAATTCTGGACCCTTAAGAAAACACCATAGATAATGTAAGCAGTTGGCTTAGGGACAACACATAATTTCATTCTAGCAGTGTCCATGGCATGTGGCAGCATTACAGGGTGCAGGTGATATGCATGTTTTATATAGTATTTTTACCCCCGTCCCTTAGTACTTTTATGTGTCAAACGTGCTCTTAAGAGCCGTTTCTAGTACTAATGTGTGTTATTGAGTGTGCCTTGAGTTTCAGGTTTGATTATGAGAAATTGGTCGTTTTAGACCCGTTTCATTGTTGATCTAGGCCACTATATGAGTCCGAGAAGTTCGGGACCTCCATCGTCGACTTTCGGGAGCCTTGGATGCTTATGGTTGAGCCCCAGGAGTTAGACTCAGTGATATGGGCGAGCTACATTGAAGATTGCAAATCGCCCTGGAAGCTGTGGGCGAAATGCAACCATCGGGCGGAATTATAAGCAATATGGAATCATCAACGCGCGCCCGATCGGGCGCAGCTCGCCCGATCCGGATCGGGCGGTCAACCTGGAGCTGTATGGAGAGTTCACAATCCGCCCGATCAGGCGGATTTTGGCCCGATCGGGCCGACTATCGACTGGATCGCCCGATCGGGCGAAGCGACGCCCGATCGGGCGACGCCAACCCCCAACACTTATGCGCGTGTTTTCTTTCCGTTTTTTGGGCTTTATTTTGGGCAAACTATATAAGCAAGCCTTAATTGTTTTTAGAGGACACTTTATTATTCTAGTATTGAAGCTTAGTATTATTTCCTTAGCCTAATTTTCTCTCTAGTTTATGCAAAAACACTTAGTTTAATTCTCAATAAAAATTCAAGCTTTCAATTCCCTTGTTCTTCAAATAGGTATTAATTCTTATTTCAATTCATTGTTTTGCTTTAATAATGCTTTCAATTATGATTATTGCTTTGTGTATTGTCAACATGCTTGAGTAGTCTAATTTCTAGGGTTGGGGATCCATGAATAATATGAAGGGATGATTGAATGATTATGATTGTTGGATTGTAATTGATTCCTATTGATTGGTTTATTTCACTATACAATTAGATTTGCGCAGGTTTAATTGTGGTAGTTATGCAATATCAAATTAAGATTCGAGAGATGCAATTTGATGTTTAGGCTTGTGTCAATAGGTAGAATTAGAGTTAATACGTAGCGAGAGCCCGTTAATTCTAAGTCTATGATTAGTATCGACTTGAGAGAGCATGCTAATCTAATTAATTACTTTGTTGATTATCGTGATTGTTCAATGTCCTGGATTATTATTTGTTGGCAAACCTATACCCTAGATTCCTTAATATATTGATTCATTCTTGTTTAATATTCGTTCGTAGTTTTAGTATACAAACCATCTTTTTGTAGATTCCTTAAGAACTTTCATTGCACAGTGTGGGAATTACTCTGATTCTGATCATAATATTGGCGATCTTTTTCCTTCAGATACAGATTCAGTTTCAGAGATAGCGATGGGTGACAAAAATCTGATACCGCCACCTACCCCACGGCTTACAGACTATTCTAAGCCAAGCCTGTCCGTGCTACCAAAGGCGATCATGCCTTCTATTGCAGCTGAGACCTTCAAGATTGAGCCTGCATTGATTAACATGATCGAGAGACGCCAGTACGGTGGGGAACCAGGTGAAGATCCGAATCTTCACATTCAGTCCTTTATCCAATATTGCTCCACCATCAAGCAAAAGGGATTGACTCCGGAGCAGACTATGGAGATACTTTTCCCGTTCTCTTTGAGTGGGAAAGCTAAACTGTGGATTAATTGGTTGAATCGGGCGGCTTTGAAAATCAATAATTGGGAATCCTTGGCTCTTGCTTTTTATGTTAAATATTTTCCACCTGAGAAAACGGCTCGTCTGAGGGGTCAGATATTAGGTATCTCACAACAAGCGGATGAGAGTTTGTTCGAGGTCTGGGAGAGATTCAAGGATTTGCAAAGAGAATGCCCGCACCATGGTTTGGAAGATTGGTTCTTGATTCAGCAGTTTTATAATGGTCTGGGCAATGAGTCTAGATGTTTGTTGGATTCAGCTGCAAGTGGGAGGTTCATGCAACTTGAGGTGCCTAGAGCTATGGAGGTGATTGAGGAGATAGCCATTCACAATGCCCAGTATGGAAATCCTAGAGGTCTATCTAACAGGGGTGGTAAGCATGATTTAAATTCTATTGAACAATTAACTGCCCAATTGACTGCTTTACATTATAAGTTTGATAATATGCAAGCGGCCAATGCTCAATCTGCCCAACCTGTTAGTGTAGCTGCTATGAGTGCCCAACCTACTACTTTTTGTGAAAGTTGTGGAATGTCTGGTCATTATGCACAGGAATGTAGGAGCTCTATTGAACAATGTAATGCATTTCAATCCTACAAACAAAACAACCCATTCTCCAACTCTTACAATGAGGGCTACAAAAATAACCCTCTGCTTTCCTACAGGAGCAACAATATCCAAAACCCTCACCAAGTTCAACATCCACCACCACAACCATATCAACCCCCACACCAACAATCTTAACAACCCCGAAACAACTACAACCAACAGTCTAGTGGGCCACCTGGGTTCTCTAGACAACACACATCACCCCCACAACCACAACCTCAAACCACACAGCCTGACCCTATGCTAGTAGAGATGAGAAACATGATGCTACAAATGCAAAAATCTCTAAGTGAAAAGGATGCAAAAATCGATGCTCTTACTGCTCATAACAAGATCATTGGCTACTACTATTGCAGGGAGGCCACCAGGCCAACTTCCTTCACAGCCCGAAAATAGGGAGACTGCTAATGCAATTACATTGAGGAGTGGTAGGGATTATGATGGTCCTTCTATGCCGGTTGAGGTTGATTCCGGGGTGTCTGCTAGTGATCTGGTCAGTGAGGAAATCCCGAAGATAGTTATGGGTGAAAAGGAAACTGAAAAGGTAGTCAATGAGAATGAGGCTACAACTGAGGTTAAGAAGGGGGCGGATATTCAAGTACCACCTATTGCACTCCCCTTCCCAAACCGACAACTCAAGAATAAGCTAGACAAGCAGTTTGGCAGATTCTTGGAAGTGGTCAAAAATTTGCAGGTAACGGTTCCTTTTACTGAATTAATTTTACAGGTTCCTGCTTATGCTAAATTCATGAAAGATATTTTGACCAGGAAACGTGCTTTTTGTGAGGTAGAGACTGTAGCTTTTACTGAGGAATGTAGTGCTTATTTGCAAAACAAGTCTCCACCTAAACTTAAGGACCCCAGGAGTTTTTCCATCCCATGTAACATTGGCACCGTATTTATTGATAAAGCTTTATGTGATCTAGGTGCTAGTGTGTCTGTCATGCCTTTGTCTGTCTGTACTAAACTGAATATGGGTGAGCTTAAGGTTACCAATATCACTCTGCAAATGGCCGACCGTTCTGTCAAATACCCCTTAGGTGTTTTAGAGGACGTCCCTGTTAGAGTAGGTAAATTCTATATACCTGTAGACTTTGTAGTATTAGACATGCAGGAGGATTCTCAAATTCCCATAATCTTAGGTAGACCCTTCCTTCACACGGCGGGGGCGGTAATTGATGTTAAAAGTGGGAAATGGACATTGTCTGTTGGGGATGATAAGGTGACTTTTAATCTAAACAGTGCCTTAAAAAGTCCCATGCTAGAGGAGGAACAATGCTATCGCATAGATGTAGTTGACCTTATTACTCGTGATAACGTCTCCCAAGCTCTCGAAAGAGACCCTTTGGAGGCAGTGCTTTGTTGTGAGTCTTCTGCAGGTGATAGCAGTTCTTGGAGTGCTGAAGTGGATGCTCTGGAGTTGGCTCTTAATGGTGGAGAATCTGAGCCGGAGAGCACCAAATTGAAGAGGTTAGTTCGGCCGGTTTGTTCTGTTAAAGAGGTAAAGAAACCCGAACTTAAGCCTCTTCCTGCTAACCTTAAGTATGCGTTTTTAGATAATGAACAACTTTGCCCTGTGATCGTCAGTACTACACTTGATGCAGACCAGTTATCCCAACTTCTTATTGTGTTGAAAAGGCACAAAAAGGCCATTGGGTACAGTATTGATGATTTAAAGGGTATTAGCCCTGACTTTTGTATGCATAGGATACATCTAGATGAGAATCATAAACCATGCATCCAACCCCAGCGTCGTTTGAACCCTGTCATGCAAGATGTTGTAAAAGCTGAAGTTATGAAATTGCTTGATGCGGGTATAGTGTATGCTGTGTCTGATTCTAAGTGGGTGAGTCCCGTTCAGGTAGTGCCTAAGAAAGGGGGGACAACTGTGGTGAGAAATGAAAAAAATGAGTTGATACCAACTAGGGTAGTCACAGGTTGGCGCATGTGCATTGATTATAGGCGTCTTAATGTTGCTACTAAAAAGGACCATTTTCCCCTTCCCTTCATTGATCAAATGTTAGAAAGGCTAGCATGTCACAAGTTTTTCTGTTATCTGGATGGTTATTCTGGTTTCTTTCAAATTCCCATACATCCAGACGACCAGGAAAAGACCACCTTCACCTGTCCCTATGGTACCTTTGCATATCGTAGGATGCCTTTTGGTCTGTGTAATGCACCTGCTACTTTCCAACGTTGCATGATGAGTATCTTTTCTGATTTTATTGAGTGTATCATGGAAGTGTTTATGGATGATTTTAGCGTCTATGGCACTTCTTTTGATTCTTGCTTGCTAAATCTGACTAAAGTTTTGAAAAGATGTGAAGAGTGCAATTTAGTCTTGAACTAGGAAAAGTGTCATTTCATGGTTACGGAAGGGGTGGTTTTGGGACATTTGATATCTGATAAGGGCATTCAGGTGGATCGAGCTAAGGTCCAAGTGATTGAACAATTACCCCCTCCAGTTAATGTGAAGGGTGTTAGAAGTTTTCTTGGTCATGCGGGGTTTTATCGCCGCTTTATCAAGGATTTTTCTAAAATTGTTAAACCACTTACCCAGCTCCTCCTCAAGGATGCCCCGTTTGTGTTTACTGATGCTTGTCTTGAAGCCTTTGACAGGATTAAACAGGCACTGATTTCGGCTCCCATCATTCGTTCTCCCGAATGGGATCTTCCGTTTGAGATAATGTGTGATGCAAGTGATTATGCAGTTGGGGCAGTTCTGGGTCAGAGAAAGGAGAAAGTTTTACATGCCATCTATTATGCAAGTAAGACCTTAGATTAAGCTCAGGTTAATTATGCTACTACTGAGAAGGAGCTTCTAGCTATAGTCTATGCCTTGGATAAATTCCGCACCTATCTGATTGGATCCAAGGTGATAGTTTATACTGACCATGCGGCCCTTAAGTATCTTCTCTCTAAGAAGGAAGCCAAGCCTAGGCTTATTCGATGGATACTACTGCTACAGGAGTTCGATCTAGAGATCCGCGACAAGAAAGGGGCTGAGAATGTGGTTGCCGATCACTTGTCTAGATTGAGGTATGACGATGGTAAGGGATCTACACTAATTGATGATTCATTTCCGGATGATCATCTACTTGCACTTGCCAGTCAGTCACCATGGTTCGCAGATTTTGCTAACTACATCGTGGGGAGAATTCTTCCGGCCGATCTTTCATATCAACAGAAGAAGAAATTCCTACATGATGTCCGGTTTTACTTTTGGGACGACCCTTATTTGTTTCGTGAGACTGCTGAAGGGTTGTACAAGCGTTGTATTCCAGAATGGGAAGTTCAAGGTGTTATCAGTAGGTGTCATTCTTCACCTTATGGTGGTCACCATGGACCGTCTAAAACAAACGCTAAGTTGTCACAATATGGTTTTTACTGGCCTACTATGTTCAAGGATGCACAGGCTTTTATCATGGCTTGTGATGCGTGCCAGAGGGCCGGCACTATTTCGAGGAGGTATGAGATGCCACAGAACGGGATCCTTGAGGTTGAGATTTTTGATGTGTGGGGAATTGATTACATGGGACCATTCCCATCATCCAGGGGTAACTTATATATCCTTGTCGCTGTAGATTATGTGTCAAAGTGGGTGGAAGTCGTTGCCTCACCTACTAACGATGCTAAGACAGTCATCTCCCTGTTCAAGAAGATCATTTTTCCTAGATTTGGGGTTCCGCGCGCTTTGATCAGTGATGGAGGGTCACACTTCCATGAGAGGCATCTGGATGCGCTCCTGCGCAAGTATGGGGTTTATCACCGCACTGGGCTAGCCTACCACCCTCAGACGAGTGGCCAAGTTGAGGTCTCCAACCGAGAGATCAAATCTATCCTTGAGAAAGTGGTGGCGAAGTCTAGGAAGGATTGGAGCGATAAGCTAGATGATACTCTATGGGCATACAGAACCGCCTTTAAGACACCTATTGGTACCTCCCCGTATCGGTTGGTGTATGGCAAGGTGTGTCACTTACCAGTAGAAATGGAGTACAAGGCTTATTGGGCAATCAAACAGCTCAACATGGATGCAAAGCTAGCCGGTGAGAAGCGGTTACTTCAATTGGGTGAGCTCGATGAATTCCGTCTACAAGCCTATGATAGTGCCCGGATTTACAAGGAAAAGACCAAGAAGTGGCACGACAATCACATTTTGCATAGAGAGTTCGCGGTGGGCGACAAGGTTCTACTTTTTAACTCTAGGCTTAAGTTATTTCCTGGAAAACTTAAGTCTAGGTGGTCTGGGCCGTTCACCGTGACTATGGTAAGCAAGTTTGGGTCTGTTGAAGTAGAAAACGAGAATGGCGAACGATTTAAGGTCAACGGGCAACGTCTGAAGTTGTACCATGATGGGGCTACTGTAGGAGTGGTTGAGGTCCATCACCTCAATCCCTCCGCCTCATAGACAGCATATTCAAGGTAACAAGGTCGAGCGGGACCTAGAAATAAACCAGCGCTTTGCGGGAGGCAACCTGTATTTTATCGCTTTAAGTAGTATAAGTTTGATTTTTTTTTATTCTATTTTTGTGTGTTTAGTTAGTATTTCCCATACCTAAGTGTGTTTAAGTATTGTTTTTGGTGTTAGTGAGGCGAGAAGAGGGCATTATGCTGTTTGGGTGTTTAATAATGTGCAGGCCTAAAGCTCCAAGTTCGAGAAAGTGAAATTACGCACAAGGCCAAGCACGCTGCAAACCGCCCGATCCGAATCGGGCGAGGTGCGCCCGATCGGGCGCGCACGGATGAGTTTCTTGCAGTTTATTTCCGCCCGATCGAGCGCAGCATGCCCGATCGGGCGGTATGGCGAGTGGAATGCCCGATCGGGCGAAATTATTTTGCCCGATCGGGCGGTCTGACGAGTGGAACGCCCGAGTCGGGCGGTTGTTTGCCCGATCGAGCGCAGAAGACGAGTGGAATGCCCGATCGGGCAAAATTATTTTGCCCGATCGGGCGGTTGATGAAAATTTCGAGGAAAAGTCAAGGATGATTCTGGGCAGGAAAAAGTCAAGAAAATGAGCATTCGCAAATCGCCCGATCCGGATCGGGCGAGGTGCGCCCGATCGGGCGCGCACGCATGAAAAGAAAAGGTTCGCATTCCGCCCGATCGGGCGGAATGTCGCCCGATCGGGCGCGACGCGATTTCAGCAATAAACCACGATTCCACCCTTTCTTTCTTCACTTCCTCTTCATCTTCAACCTAACTTTCTCTCACTTCCTCCATTAAACCCCAACTTCCAAAAGCTTCAAACCACCATATCTCCCTCAAATCTCCACCAAATTCAACAATTCTTTCATCAAAATCATCCTCTCATCATCCTCTACAACCTACACCTAACCGATTTGAGTTTTCAATTTCGTGTGATGAACCGAACCTACACCATGAGCTTATCTGATTTTGGTAGGATTTTTGGATTGTCTACCACATATAGTAGGAAATCTAAGGAGACCCATAACAACTTCACCATGTGGGGAAAGCTTACGGGCAATGATAATCCCGGGAGTATGCAACATTTGCATGCTTCCAAGATACAACACCCGGTACCCATTGTCTTTTACAGGTTCCTAGGATTTACAATCTTTGGTAGGGATGAGACCCAGAACATTAGGAGTACGGAGCTAGAGATCCTAGGTGGCTACGTTTCAGAAGGAGAGGAGAGCTACAAAATGAACCTTGCCCGTCACATGGCCTCTCAATTTTACTCCATAGCCACTTCCACACATACTACCAAAATTACCATTGGTGGGTTGATCACCCACATAGCCATGGCCACGGCCAACTTTACTGAGGCTAACCAGATTCCAGTTCTGGGTAGCAACTTGCTTGATTTGGCTTATTTTGCTAGACTCCGTAGGCTACAGGGGGAGCATGGGTTATTTAGGCCGGGAGCCATGTACTGGATGTTCGAGGGAAACAGGCTTTTCACCTTGCCTGACCCTCAGGGCCGCACTAGTTTCAGACCCGGTCAGGCTCATTATCTATTTGTTGGATTTGAGCAAGAGCCTCAGCCTGACCCCCAGCCTCAGCCTGACCCTCAGCGAGAGCCCCATCAGTACCAGCCAGAGCCTCGCACCTACTTCAGGAGGGGGCGTCGAGACACGGGGAGGCCCCAGAGTGGCCCGGTAGCACATGAGGAGCAGGGGTCCATTGATGAGAGGTTGAGCAGACTTGAGCTCGGGTTCCGGGAGTTCGCAGCTGATCACCAGAGGACCATGTTCCCATTTTATGATCAGTATGCCAGGCAGGGCTATATTGCCCCAGATTACGAGCACCCTACCTGGTATACCTATCCCGCGGAGGGATATGGAGCTCCGGGTTCTATGGGCACCTTCACACCAACCCAGTACGGAGGGTGGGGAGCGGGTCCTAGTGGGCATGGTGGCCGAGATGATGGTGATGATGGCGGCAATGGCCGTCAATGAAGGAGATGAGATCGAGTTGGTTCGATACCCTTGAGCCAATGAGGACATTGTCTGATTTGGTTTGGGGAGGGTTTCACATTACTTGTACATTGTAGGTATGTTTTTCTTTTCTTTTCGCATTTCTTTATTTTGGTGTGTTTAATGCTTTCTAGATTAGTTTATTGCTTTGAAAAAAAAAATACAAAAATACGTTCCGATGAATGCAAAATCATACTTCCCTGTGCCCCTTTGATTTAAAATTGTTTTGATTCTTGGTGTTTGATGATGGGAAATGTAGATGTGTTAGCCATGATTTGATGTTCGATTGTTTTGATGCCTAAACATGAGTCAACTCCGACTAACGGACTTGGTGCTTGACTAGTTGACTTGGTTAGGATGTGTGATAGCTTCCTGGTGTGCCATTGATTTTGAGTATTGGTTTGCAACTATTAGTAATGTTTTATGACTCATATACATGCACATTGTGGAGGACGAAGGCATTTTTCTATTTAGGTAGCCTTCAGATGAAATTAGATACGTTTGTTCCCTCTTTTTCTACCCATGTTGTGCTTGTGCCATTTATTCGGTGACTAACCACATTACAAGCCCGTAAATTCCCCATTGGTTACTAGTCCCAAGCCTAGCTTGGGGGAGCTAATAGTAGTGAGGTGAGGGAGTTGTAGTGTGGTACATTTTGAGCATATTGAGTATTGAAAAGGGAAGTTCTTCTTATCATGATTGTTGTTGAAAAAAAATGAAATGAAAAATGAATGAGATGAGGAGAATAAAAAAAAATCGTGTGAAGGTTCCAAAAGAAAAAAAAATGAGATTTAGCAAGAACAAAAAAAAGGAAGGAAAAATCGTTATTCTCAAGAAAATTCAAAGCTTTGTTTCACTCAAGTATTGTAATTTCTTATCTTTATGAGTGATTGATTTTAATTGTGAAAGAAAGGCAAGAAAGTATAGTGTGGTTTGTTTGTTGTTTCATCATGTGTTGAGTGGGAAGTTGTGGTCATCATTTGTGGTTGATCATGGTTTTGCTAGGATTTATGCTCCCCAAAGCCAAGGCTTTAAGCTCACATTTTACCCAAATTTACCGCACCCCTACCTAAGCCTATCGTTACAAGCTTTGAAGACCTTCCGACCTTTGTGCATAGAGTCATATTAACTAGGATTGAGTAGAGACTGTTGACAGACAGGCCATGATCCATCTGATAAATTGTCTGGGGAAACCCAATTCTTGCATAACAGTTTCAAGGAACACCCATTCAATAGAATCATAAGCCTTATTTAGGTCTATATTTAGAACACATCTAGGAGAAATGTGAGCTCTATTGTATCCTTTGATAAGTTTAGTAGCCAGAAGGATGTTGTCAGCAATGTGCCGAAAGTTGGGATTATTAATGTCAATTATTCCTTTATTATAAACGTATTTGTTATTATTATTATTATTATTATTATTATTATTATTATTATTATTATTATTATTATTATTATTATTATTATTTATTATTATTATTATTATTTAATAATTATTATAATTATTATTATTATTATTGGGATGAAAATTACAAAGGAAAAAATTGTATTTTCTTGTAATAGATACGGGCGTTTTTGGGAAAACGCAGACGTCGTTTTAAAATTCCCTATTTATTTGCTCATTGTAGTGATTTCTAAAATACGAAGTACTCCGTATTAAATATCTATATCATTAATCCTTCCATCTCTGAATAAATTTTTAGTTTTGTCTCTTATTCTCTCAATATAATCGTAATTAAAAAAATTAAAAAATTAATTATGTTTTATTATATAAAATCCCATCTTAAAAGGTACAATAAGAAACCATCGAGTAATTTAATTCTGGACCCTTAAGAAAACACCATAGATAATGTAAGCAGTTGGCTTAGGGACAACACATAATTTCATTCTGGCAGTGTCCATGGCATGTGGCAGCATTACAGGGTGCAGGTGATATGCATGTTTTATATAGTATTTTTACCCCCGTCCCTTAGTACTTTTATGTGTCAAACGTGCTCTTAGGAGCCGTTTCTAGTACTAATGTGTGTTATTGAGTGTGCCTTGAGTTTCAGGTTTGATTATGAGAAATTGGTCGTTTTAGACCCATTTCATTGTTGATCTAGGCCACTATATGAGTCCGAGAAGTTCGGAACCTCCATCGTCGACTTTCGGGAGCCTTGGATGCTTATGGTTGAGCCCCGGGAGTTAGACTCAGTGATATGGGCGAGCTACATTGAAGATTGCAAATCGCCCTGGAAGCTGTGGGCGAAATGCAACCATCGGGCGGAATTATAAGCAATATGGAATCATCAACGCGCGCCCGATCGGGCGCAGCTCGCCCGATCCGGATCGGGCGGTCAATCTAAAGCTGTATGGAGAGTTCACAATCCGCCCGATCGGGCGGATTTTGGCCCGATCGGGCCGACTATCGAGTGGATCGCCCGATCGGGCGAAGCGACGCCCGATCGGGCGACGCCAACCCCCAGCACTTATGCGCGTGTTTTCTTTCCGTTTTTTGGGCTTTATTTTGGGCAAACTATATAAGCAAGCCTTAATTGTTTTTAGAGGACACTTTATTTTTCTAGTATTGAAGCTTAGTATTATTTCCTTAGCCTAATTTTCTCTCTAGTTTATGCAAAAACACTTAGTTTAATTCTCAATAAAAATTCAAGCTTTCAATTCCCTTGTTCTTCAAATAGGTATTAATTCTTATTTCAATTCATTGTTTTGCTTTAATAATGCTTTCAATTATGATTATTGCTTTGTCTATTGTCAACATGCTTGAGTAGTCTAATTTCTAGGGTTGGGGATCCATGAATAATATGAAGGGATGATTGAATGATTATGATTGTTGGATTGTAATTGATTCTTATTGATTGGTTTATTTCACTATACAATTAGATTTGCGCAGGTTTAATTGTGGTAGTTATGCAATATCAAATTAAGATTCGAGAGATGCAATTTGATGTTTAGGCTTGTGTCAATAGGTAGAATTAGAGTTAATACGTAGCGAGAGCCCGTTAATTCTAAGTCTATGATTAGTATCTACTTGAGAGAGCATGCTAATCTAATTAATTACTTTGTTGATTATCGTGATTGTTCAATGTCCTGGATTATTATTTGTTGGCAAACCTATACCCTAGATTCCTTAATATATTGATTCATTCTTGTTTAATATTCGTTCGTAGTTTTAGTATACAAACCATCAACAACTTTGTTCACAATAGTCTAGATTAATTAATTAATAGTAGAAAGAACGCCTGTTTCCCTGTGGATTCGATCCTGACTTCCCTTGCTACCTAGCTAGTGGACCTTAGGTTATTTTTGATTAGGTAATACGACTTTAGCCTGTCAGCAGGTGCCGTAGGGTGGCAATTAGGTACGATATCCAAAGGAATCAGTGGAGGAGCTGCAGCAAATTCAGTAATACGGCCACCAACTATTCCTGTTAAGAAAAAGAAATAAACAAATTACTCTTTATGATTGATTACTTCCTCCGTCCTTTAATACTCGCACCATTTTGACCGGACACGTTTACCAATACATTATTTTGACCACCAATATCTTTAACTACATATTATAAAATTTTATAAAAAATATTAATATTTTGAAAATACATATTAAGATGAAGTCAACAATATATTAAGCCGGTGCGAGTATTAAAGGACAGAGAGATAATATAAATAGATTAAATTACATATAGAGTAGTACTCCCTCCGTCCCTTAATACTCGCATCGCTTTCCTTTTCGGGCCGTCCCTTAATACTTGCACCGCTTCTATAAATGAAATTTTTTATTACTATTATATTATTTCTCACACTTACCTACTACCCCACCTACACCCATATTCTTTACAAAAAATATTTAAAAATTTACATCATCCACTCACCACTCTCCACCGCTTACACATTTACCACTAACAATATTAAAAAAAATACCCCACTATCAACTAACACCATTAAATTAATAAGTCAATTCAAATGTCTTAAACTCCGCACCGGTCAAACTGGTGCGAATATTAAGGGACGGAGGGAGTAGTATAACTTTGCCAACTTCATAACAGTTTCCAAGATCTGGTCCGAGCTACATTAGGACCCAAATAGGCAAGGCCCATGTCTTAAAATCAAATTTGTTGTACTTCGTATTTAACAACACTACAAGTTTGATTGGAAAAGTGAATGTCTTTGCCTTTGAGGCTTTGACTCTATTGGTAATGCAATTATACAAATTTCTATACACATTACACTAGAAGCTAGAACTACATACATGAAATTGAAAAGTGATTTGACCTTTCGACTAGAAAAAATAAGTGCACACGACCATGTACTACTCATAGCAACAATTTCTATAAACTAGGGGAAATAGAAGTAACAACTAAGAAAAACCAAGGAATACTCTTGTGATTCCTACATTTTTTATGGAGTATATAATTTTAAACAATAAGATAAAAGACTCCAATTAGTATTCTTATCCTGTATAACTCATATGTATAAAATGTTATTTGCACTCACCGGAGTCCATAGATGAAAACACTAGCAACAAAAGTAGAGAAACAAAAATAGAAGCTGTCTTTCCTACCATGATTAAAAAAAAAACTTCAAGAAAAGTATGACCCTAATTGATGAATATGAATATATGATTAGACAACTTGAGATGTGATTGAAATTCTAACTTGGCTTCTTGTTATATAGGTGAGGGGTGCATATTTTATTTATTGTAATTAAGTTCTTGGTCAATTTTTGAAACAATTATGATTTGGAAGTAAATATATTTGTTATTTGACCGTGGTCACAATGTTATTATCGAATATTTTATGTGGTAGTTATTTTAAAAAGCTTAAGAAAAATAACATTATTGTGGTAGATATACCTTGTATAGATTATTTTAGGTTTGAACAAACTTTGGTTTTGGAAATAAATAAATATTACTATTATTTAAGACTAGAATCAAAATGAATTGGCCATAAATTATTTGATACCAAAATAATGGACATGGTATATAGGCTATTTTAGGCTTCAATCAAATTCAGTTTTGAAATAAATGTTATTATTTAAGAATATAATCAAAATGATTTGGTCATAAATTATTTGATACCATAAATAATGGATATTCATTTAAGATACCAAATAATTAGTTGTTTTACACATATATTCAATATTGTTATATCACACATTCTTAGTTATAAGTGGTATGCAATATTTATTATAAACCTGAGTAAAAGTTGATTCAAAATGTCTAAAAGTTACCTTTTTATATGTAAAAGTTATCAATTTATTAGTGATAAATTTTTTATTTTAATAAAAAATATTTTTTCAAAATCACTAATTATGTATAAAACTAATCATCGAACCCTTTAAATGTTTATCTATCAACTTTTATTTTTATAATATAAAAGTTAATCAAAACTAGGTTAAAGTTACAAGGAAATGCATAAAAATTATTTTGGTGTATAATAAATTTATTGCACATCTTATGTGCATAAGACCTTTTGTTGTTTTGAAAAAATTGTTATGATAGTAGTCTTATATATATATATATATATATATATATATATATATATATATATATATATATATATATATATATATATATATATATATATATATATATATATATATATACTAGTATTATATGCACGCGATGCGTGCGAAATTATATAAAAACTTAAAATTGCGTTATTACTACTAATCACAACTTAAAAAACTAAAAATTGTGCTAGTGTATCTATCACCAAAAAATTTAGGCAGTAAAAATTGTTCACAAACTTTATCTAAAAAATAATTATGCTTGATATAGATAAGGAATTAGTAAGTTAATTCATTCGATTCACATAAAAACTAGTGTGATATACAGAGTATTGTTGAAAGAAATGTTCCTATTTGTAGGTATCTGCTAGAAATATAATCTTATTATAAGTATATAATATACCTAGATTTTTAAAAAAACAAAAAAAACAAATACATGTGTGGATGATCCATGTATTTGAACGATGTACATAGAAGCTTTTGATATGAAGATCACAATCACCAAATGCAACAATTATTGGACAAATTAATATCAACTTGATTAAAATGGTTATCACCAAGGGATGTACACAATGTTAATTTCGTAACTGTCCGCCTAATAATAGAAGAACGATCGTATTAGGTCAACAGTGAAAATAATACAAATACGATAAGTAAATAATACAATACGAAGTATTAATCTGGGAAATGGTTTACGCTTTATTCATTATTGCCACTTTTCTTTTGATTTAATTTCCTTCAACGAGTTTAATTGCTGGAACATATAGTACCATTGCATCAAATTTTTTTAAAAAAATCCCATTTCATCTAAAAACAATTAAATGTTTCAATTTAAACTAAAAGTTTACCAAAAGTATGAACTTCAGTCAACGATTTGTATTGCGCTAATGAAAATTAGTGTACTGACTGTAGGAACTATGACTAATAAGAACAATAATTAGAACAAGCTTATCTGTAACAATGTCGTGGCGTGACACCAATCACTGCCCTAAAGTCGAATTCGCCCCGCTAAGTACACGCGGACTCGTAGCAACCGACCCCCAGGGATACACGACTCCAATCCTTCGGTGTACGACGAAGAACTAGATTGAGAACACCCTTAAGCAATGCCCATAACAATGGTGGTTTTGTGTTTTCATTTCGGAGAAGAGGAAGAGATTATGTTTCTATGTGTATTTTTCTGGAAGGGAAGGTCGTGTTTTATAGCCAAAACGGTTCAGCTAAAAACGGAAGCACAATCAATTAGTCCTTGATTGATTCCGTAACTGAAGCAATAAATCGGAATAATATCTTTGACGGAAATCAAATCGTCAAAGAAATCAATTAACCGTTACGTCAATCTTGCAAAGATTACATGACCAAAAATAATAACGGTTAAGAAAAAGGTGCCCCACCCACACCCGCGAACGCGCCGCGCCACTCGCCCGAGCCCGAGCCCGACCCGGCCCGGCGCGCGCGCGCGCGTGTGTGGTTACTAGACCCACCTCTCAAGTATTCTAACAAATCATTAAGGAAGCATCCCTTTTGGAGGAACACACTCCAACATTCCCCCACATGATTCAAAAGAAGAACGGCTTTGGTAATGAAAGATGTTCTGGGCAAGGGATACTTAGTTTTACAAGTATCAATGTCTTGTGGACTTGAATTGATACCTAGTGCATACTGCTATGTCATACAGCCATATAAGGTGGATTTATCCTTGAACCTTGCATGGGGATTGTAGTAACACAACAGCGCACCAAACTTTTCTCAAAACAAGTAGTGTTCTCGCGAACTTTAATAGTCAGTGCCCCACAAATTCCTGGTCTTTCATGAACGCTCTAGAGGTCCTAAGCCAAGGGACCTCATAGGGGGTTGGGCGTAGCCCCCACATTCACATAGGTAAGTTCATCAGGTTTATACTGTCATAAACCACCTCAATAGGCTATGAACTTATTAAGAGCTTTGGCTCATCCTAACACATTTGACAGTAAAACAAAATTACTACATCACTTTATTAATAGGAATGGCCGTAGTATACAAAACGCGAGTTCTTTTGTGACTTAGTTTGACCCATTGAACTTAGATTTCTCCAAGATGGGTATCCATCACAATTCACTCCTCAATAGGCTTCAAACCCATTCCTTGTGCTGACTCATGCACCATTTTCTTACAAAGGCCTTTGGTGAGAGGATTTGCAATATTCCTCTCCGACTTTACATACTCAAGTGATATCACATTATTTCTGATCAGATCTCTAACAATTGCATGCCTCACGCGAATGTGCCTCCTTTTTCCATTATAGGATTGATTGTTCGCTACGCCAATTGAAGCTTGTGAGTCACAGTGCATGGACACTGATGGAGTTGGCTTCCCCCACAATGGAATATCAGCTAGCAGGCTCCTTAGCCACTCGGCTTCTTGACCTGCAAATTCTAAAGCAATAAACTCAGATTCCATTGTAGATTTAGCAATACAAGTTTGTTTAGATGATTTCCATGAAATAGCACCACTAGCAAGAGTGAAAACATAGCCACTAGTAGAATGAATCTCATCATTATCTGACACCCAATTAGCATCGCAATATCCTTCTAAAACACAAGGTGTCCTATGATAGTGCAAACCCCAATTGATAGTGCCTTTCAAGTACCTCAATAGTCTTATTAAAGCATTCCAATGATCACGATTAGGACTATGAGTATACCTGCTTAATCCACTAACAGCATATGCAATATTTGGTCTAGTATAATTCATTAAAAACATCAAACTTCCAATGATCTTGGCATATTGTTCTTGAGACACACTATCACCTTTATTTTTCTTCAAAGTAATATTAGAATCATATGGGGTTTTCGCAGGTGTACAATCAAATTGATTAAATTTCTTTAAAATTTTCTCAACATAATGAGATTGGTTTAAAGACAACCCATATGAAGTTCTAATAATTTTTATGCCAAGAATAACATCCGCCTCTCCCAAATCCTTCATTTCAAAACAAGAATTTAAGAAGGCCTTGGTTGCATTAACAACATCTATATTGGTTCCAAAAATCAACATATCATCCACATATAGACATATGATAACACAACCAAACTTGTCAAGTTTAGAATACACACAAGCATCAGAATCATTAACACAAAAACCATCAGAAATAATAGTTTGATGAAACTTGTCATACCATGCTTAGGTGCTTGTTTTAGACCGTATAACGATCTAATGAGCTTACATACCTTGTTTTCCTGTCCAGGAGCAATACATCCCTCTGGTTGCTTCATGTAAATCTCCTCTTTCAAATCGCCATTCAAAAAAGCAGTTTTCACATCCATTTGATGCACAATAAGATCATGAATAGATGCAAGTGCAACTAAAGCTCTAATGGTAGCAACCTTTGTCACAGGAGAATAGGTATCAAAGAAATCTAGACCTTTCTTTTGATGATGACCACCAACTACTAATCTAGCTTTAAACTTGATCAAATTTCCATTAGTATCCTCTTTCTTTGTAAAAATCCACTTGCTTCCTAAAGCTTTACAACCCCTAGGAAGTTCAGTCAACACCCAAGTATTGTTACTCATGATAGACTCTATCTCACTATTTATGGCCTCTAACCAAAAACTAGAGTCAACAGACCTCATAGCCTCCCCATAGGTCCTAGGGTTTTCTTCTAAAATAAATGCATCTATCTCATGCTCATTCAAAAACTCATTCTCAATAAGAAATGCAGTTATGAAATCAGGACCAAAACTAGACTCAGTTCTAGCTCTCTTACTCCTTCTAGGTTCTACATTAGATGATGCAATGTCATGATGCACAACAGAAGAAGATGGACATGCAACAGGTAACCTTACTTGCACATTCTATTTCATAGGAAAAATATGCTCAAAAAATTCAACATCCCTTGACTCACGAATTGGACCAAAACCAGATGCATCCTTAAGAATGAGTCTATATGCAGCACTGTTAGAAGCATAACCAATAAAAATCCCATCAACAGTCTTAGGCCCAATCTTACTCCTTTGGAAATCAGGAAGTCCTATTTTTCCTAAACACCCCCACACTTTAAGGTAACTCAAGTTTGGCTAGAAACCTCTCCATAGCTCAAAAGGGGTTTTATCTAGCTTTTTATGGGGAACACGATTAAGCACATAGCAAGCAGAAAGAATGGCCTCACCCCACATGTTAGTAGGCATACCCGAACTAATAAGCATTGCATTCATCATATCCTTAAGGGTTCTATTTTTCCGCTCAGCTATTCCATTTTGTTCGGGAGTATAAGGAGCTGTAATCTCATGAATAATACCATTAGTTTCACAAAATTTCTTAAGGGGATTGCTATCATACTCTCCACCTCTATCTGATCTCACCCTTTTAATCTTAAGGTCTAATTGATTTTCAACTTCAGCCTTATAAATAAGAAACTTTTCCTCAGCCTCATCTTTAGTACTCAACAAATAAACCTTAGTAAATCGGGAAAAATCATCAACAAAAGTAATATAGTAACGCTTTCCTCCTCTACTCATTGAATTCTTAAAGTCACCTAAGTCACTATGAACTAATTCAAGTAAAGAAGAAGTACGAGACACACTTTTGTTAAACGCTTTCTTAGGGTGTTTAGCCTCCACACATACTTCACACTTATCAAAGGAAGTATTGCTAAAGTCAGGAATTAAACTAAGTTGTTTAAGTCGTTAAACAGATGCAACATTCACATGACCTAGTCTAGAATGCCATAAAGAAACAGACTCAGCAATATAAACAGAAGCAGTAGGAGTTTTATTATCAGAAACAACATCAAGCACAAACAAACCCCCATTACAAAATCCCTTTCCCACAAAATGTTGCATTTTCGACATATCAAGAATGAAAGCATGGGAAAGCAGGGATGAGGAAATGGGTACAGCAATAGGAATATTATCAGCCATAATTCACGAATAGAAATAAAATTCGACTTTAGATTGTAGGAACTATGACTAATAAGAACAATAATTAGAACAAGCTTATCTGTAATAATGTCGTGGCGTGACACCAATCACTGCCCTAAAGTCGAATTTGCCCCGCTAAGTACACGCGGACTCGTAGCAACCGACCCCCAGGGATACACGACTCCAATCCTTCGATGTACGACGAAGAACTAGATTGAGAACACCCTTAAGCAATGCCCAGAACAATGATGGTTTTGTGTTTTCATTTCGGAGAAGAGGAAGAGATTATGTTTCTGTGTGTATTTTTCTGGAAGGGAAGGTCGTGTTTTATAGCCAAAACGGTTCAGCTAAAGGTTAAGAAAAAGGTGCCCCACCCACACCCGCGCGAACGCGCCACTCGCCCGAGCCCGGCGCGCGCGCGCGCGTGTGTGGTTACTAGACCCACCTCTCTAGTCTTCTAACAAATCTTTAAAGGGTAGTGAGATATTTAAATAAGGAAGCATGTGGGTTTTTTTTATCAATGTGGGACAATTGAGTTTTCCTTCTTTTGAAGCATCCCTTTTGGAGGAACACACTCCAACACTGACTACTGGCTAGACCATTTATTGTGAAGGTTGAAACTACCTATATTTTAATTCAATTGCATGAATCTCGGTCATGCTGGGTATCGACACATTATGCACCACAATTAAATATAAGAATTGTAATAGATCGATCTTATACACTAATCCACATCCATGTTATTTCATCTCTTTACCAATAGGATAAGCCTAGGGACGAAGAGGTTAACTGTTAAAGAGAAGTAGAAGCAAATTGGATGAGTTTCCAAACAAAAAAACCAAATTATAGTCTTTAACCCATTTAACAACTTACAACACGCCACATTTATCAGAGGCACTTCGAAGTCCGAACCCGAAAAATCTGCAAAACTGTTAGGTTATGAACAAATAAATGTCATGCGGAAAAACCCTAAATGCCAAGATCCAAATTAAATGCACATAATCATTTAGCATAATTTAGTGACAGGGCCGGTCCTGACATTTTATGGGCCCTAGGCGAAACAAGAAGAAAAGGCCCCCTTCTTTAAAAAAAAATCTACTATTAAGAATTAGCTAGAATTCATTGCTACCAAAGTGAATTTCGTTAAATTTTAATTTATTTTCCAATACTATGTATAATTACGTTAATCAACCAAATAATAGGAACTAAGATTCTGAAAAAAATAAATAAAGAAGAAGAAGAAGTACGAAGTACTAATTACTCCGTACAAAAAAAAAAGGTATGCTAAATATTTATACCTCGTATTTTACTTCTACAATCAATTTAATCATATACTATTTGAGTCTGTTTTATTAACACTGTCTTATTAAGCTTGAATCAACAACTAATGTAATCACAATATTTTATTCAAAACAAATATTTACTACTAGTATATATTTTGATATTTTTGTTAGTTTTATAATATTGAAAATAACTCACTAAAAAAATAATATAGATCAATAGAAGATATCCAGATAAAAAATGAGACAGACTTATCTTCTAGATAAGAAACCCAAACAAATTTCCATGAAAAGAAAAAATACAAAGAAATAAAAAACGAGACACATTTATCTTCTTGGCAAGAGACACAAAGAAATTTCGATTTAAAAAAAAACACAAAGAAATTAAAAGCTAAAAGAATAAAAAGTAAAAAAAAAAAAGTACATTTTAAAAAAAACACAGAGAAATTAAAAGGCTAAAAGCTAAAATTCTGCGATTGATGCTCGAACCCGCGATGCATGCATGCAACTTTAAAGCAACAACCACTACGCCACATTACCGTATCAAGTACAAACATGCGTGTTTTGCTATATGTACAGAATTATAGTGGTTCAGTTGGAAGATTGGGCCCCCTTTCGGCCTTGGGCCCTAGGCGGGCGCACTCCTCGCCTATGCCTAGGGCCGGCCCTGTTTAGTGAACACACTTTGTGCTGCGTGCCTTCGCTAGCTGCTCCCGAACCGAACAAGAACAAGTTAGAACGCCAAACGTCGTCCCTCCGTAGAAAGTCCACAACAAGTTCAGATCCGCCTTAGATCGTACCAACTAGGATATAATATAAGGTTTATGAATTTCGGGTTCTCACTTTAATGTGATGATCAAAGAGAATTTAATTGTGTTTCAATTGATGTGTATTAATTCATGACCATAGGCCATGTATTTATAGGAAATAGGAAAAACCCTAGGTGCCAAAATCCTAGCACAGTTTTAGGAAAGTTTAGGAAAATTACCGAAATTCCAAAACCCTAATCACCATATGCTGGCCGGCTGCTTTGCTTGAAAAGCAAGCAAGCTGACCAACTTGCTTGACCTGCACGAAAAGCCCTGCAGTGCTGGCCCCTCGCACAAGCCATGCCCGCTGGCCCGCGAGCAAGGCACAACATTTGCTGGCCCATGTGTGCTAACCAGCAGCGCTAGCCTTGAGGCTTGCGCGCTGTGCTCGGCTCATATGCGTTGGCCAGCAGCGCTGACCCTTGTGGCTGGCGCGCTATGCCGTGGCACACGAGCGATGGGTCGTTGCCTCGTGCAACGGTCTGTCGCTCGTTTCGTGCTACCGATTTGTTTTTTCGATTCCATAATTTATTTCCGACTCGAACAATATTTACATTTCCGATAATATTTCCGATTCCAATACTATTTCTGATTTCGACAATATTTCCGATTCCGATAATATATCCGTTTCCGACAATATTTCCGATACCGGCAATATTTCTATTTTCGTTTAATATTTACGATACGAACCATATTTTTCGTTTCCGGCAATATCTTCGACTTCGATAATATTTATATTTCCGTTATGAACCATATTTTCGTTTCCGGCAATATCTCCATTTCCCGCAAATATTCTTTCTTTGCTTTTTGACAGTTTAGCTACCACTGAAACCAACATCCCTCATTATTGGGAAAACATAAACACAATCAAGAACACAAAAGAGGTGAAAGGTAAAACATAAAGAGGATTGCCCATTTTGTAGAACACAAACACAATCAAGAACACAAAAGAGGATTGCCCAATTTGAAGAGCACAATAACAAACACAATCAAGAAAACAAATCGAAAAAATCGGGGGATAAGGACTGATATCAGGAATTAAAACAAAGATTTTGGCAACATTGAAGAACAATAAACAAGAACGCATAAATCAAAACAGGAAAATAAGGGTTGATATCAGATTATTGAAAAAACAAGAGACTCACCGAGCAACTGGAGATGGCCAAATCCAAAGAACAGGACCCCATATTTCAATTAGGCTCCCTATAATACCTTCTATGCTTCTAAGCAAAATAATTTTCCCGCAAGTGGGTTTTGCTTTAGAATTATCAAAGGTATTATTGAATGACCTTGCAACGAAGATTACGAATGGCAGATGAAGAAATGACATGGGAGATAAGAGGAGAGGGGCAAGGGTTAAGGAACCATAGAAAGAAGCAGCGCCATGGGAGAGAGTTGAGGAGAATGGGCGAAGAAACCAGAGAAGCTTGAATGAGGAAGAAGGGTGAAGGAATCCGAGGAAATTAATTAGGGTGTGGCAAGTTGTGATGAGATCAGGTACGTGGCAGTATCTGGAGGGGGGGTATACTCCGTAAAATGAAGGAGAACAAAGGGCAATATGGGCAATCAATTGTTACATGAATAGTACTCCCTCCGTTCCTAAATAAGTGTCACATTTGGGCTCGGGCACGATAATTAATAAAATTGTAAAGTGTATAAGAGTTAATGATTGGGAATGTTTTTTTTGGGAAAAGGATAAAGTAGATAATTGTTTAATTGAATAAAGTACAAATAAAAGTGTATGTGGGGATTGAAAAGTGGAAAAGTGTAGAATGTGTAAGTAAAAGTAATTACTCCCTCCGTCTCTTTTTGTTTTTTTACGTTTTCCTTTTTTGGTATTTCAAAATGTTCTTTACATTTCTTTTTATATTATCACATAAATAACTTATATTCTATCAAAATTTGTGTCCAATTATTATTTTAACCAATTAAATTCATTGTGTCATTTAATCTCTCACACTTTTCCATTGGGACATTAAATTTTTTTCATTTCCCAATATCAGAATTTTGATAAAAGTGAAAACATTATAAGTTAACGTAATTTATCTTGTTTAAATAAAAAAATTTAAGGAATCTCAATGCAAATTAATTATTCGTTAAAACGCGTGAAAAATACAAAACGTAAAAAACAAAAAGAGACGGAGGGAGTATGATTTATAGAAAAGTGGGAAAAGTGTATGAAAAAGTGTGAAAAGTGTATGGAAAAGTGGGAAAAGTACATGTTCAAAAATAGAAATGTGACACTTATAAGGGAACGCCAAAAATAGAAATGTGACACTTATTTAGGAACGGATGGAGTATTAGATGTTCAAGCCTTTATATGGGTTAGGATTAGTTTTAAAAAATAAAGTTAATAGTGATAACTTATAAAACTCTATGATTTTGTTTATTTTAACTTATTATCTCTTATTCGATAATAATAAATTTAGATAAGTTCAACAAACCTAATACTCGAATTAAATATTTTCTTAAAATTGATTAAAATAAGTTCATTTCATATTCACTTGAATCAAAGAAAACCTATATTGTACGGTTAGTTCAAACACAGCTCAAGGGACCCGAACCTATAAAAACCTAACTACCGCTCTAACCAAACAACCTATAAAAACAGCTCCAACGTGGCTCTAGCCAAACAACCTATAAAAACAGCTCCAACGTGGCAAGTGGGTATGGCAAAAACCGTAAATAAGCCCACCTCTATCGTCAAATCCAAACGTACACAACAAAAATATCTTCTCCCCTTTCCCCTCATTCTAAAATTCTCGAACTTTCCACCATCGTCAGCATCCTCAGAACCACCCTCTCTCACCTTCTCTCTCCCGGGGGAGAAAGAGTGAGAGATATAAACAACCACCTCAAATTCTTAGATATTTTTCTCTCTCTTCCCCAATTTCTCCACACCCCATTATTCTTCTTATTTCTCTATGATTTAGCAATTCAGTATAAATATATTCTCAATTCGTCGACCCACCTTCAAATTAATCCCCAATTTTCGCAGCCGTTTGATTTCGGAATCGAAAGATGGATAGAGAAGGAGGATCCAATGGTGTTAATGGATCTTGTTATTACTCTGTTCTTGGTCTCCGTAAGGATGCTTCTTCCTCCGACGTCCGCTCCGCTTACCGGAAACTCGCTCTCGTAATACTAATACTTCTTCTCTCTCTCGTAGCTTTTTCAATTTCCTTTTAATTTATAAAATTAATTGTGAATTTGAACTTTTGTTGAAGAAATGGCATCCGGATAGGTGGGCGAACAATCCTTCCCTCGCTGCTGACGCTAAACGCCGGTTTCAGCAAATTCAAGAAGCTTATTCAGGTTTCTCCTTCTTTTAATTTCAGTAACACACTATTTTTTAAACTTGAATTAAATTAAATTGATTTTCTGAAAAATTTGGTGTGGAAAATTATGTAGTGTTGTCGGATCAGGGTAAGCGGTCAATGTACGACGCTGGATTCTATGATCCCACAGAAGAACAAGATCAAGTTCGTAATTCTTATTTTTTAATTTAGAATTTTAGAATTTTTGCATGTTGATCAAAGATCATTGCCGCATTGGTATATCGCCATATTCCGGCGTCGTTTTTGGGTGCCGAAAATTGGAATATTCCTAAAACGACGACGCCTTGATGCGACGTTTTTGTTTGAAAACTCTCTAAAAATTGTAAAATTCTGGAACAGGGATTCTCTGATTTTATGCAAGAGATGCTGACAATGATGGACAATGCTAGAGGGGAGGTATAATTCCTGATTTTCCCCCCTATTCAATTAATTTCGTTTTTCGGAAATTAGGAATTTTTCAGGGATTGAGGGTGATTTTTTATATTTTTGTGGTGGTGGTAAGGTGAAAATCTGATGATTTACTAGGGTTAAATAATATAAAATGATGGTCAATTTGGTCGTGATTGGTAATTAGTGTTCAACTGTTTGCATTAGCAGAATATAATAGCCGATTTGACTAGCAGATTATTTGGGTTGTTGTGCAATTGTGCTCGGTAGGACTATATTAGATGATGGCTACTTTGTGATGTAAATGATGGATATGTTTTTTTTGGTTTTTTTTGGTGCGAATGAGCCAAAAGGATGGGAATGAGAATCAATTCCAGGATCAACTAGAATCGGATGGAAGTTCTAACCAAGTGAGCTATCCATCACTCCCATGATGAATGTGTACATTAACCTGTTTTATTATTGAACCAATGAGGTCTTGATCCGTAGATGTATTAGATGATGTCTATTTCAGTACTTTGTGACATAAAATGATAAATATGTAAGTTAACATGCTTTATTATTGAATCTACGAGTTAATACTTAATAGCCTAGTAGTTTAACTGGGGTCAATTGAGAATCTTCAGCCTCCATTTGTAATTTATATTTTGCAACCAAAAATATCCATGCTTGGTTATTGAGAAATTGTTGATAACCAATGAGGTCTTAGATGATGGCTACTTTGTGATGTGAAATGATGAATCTGTATATTAACATGCTACTTTGTGATGTAAAAACATTACTTGAAACTTTCTTTCAATCCTTTTTTTTTGGAGTAGTTAGACGTCTCTTTTACCGTAAACTTTTTTCAACCGAACACTCCCAATAATTTCATACATAACGTGACTGATAATACTTGTGTGATATTTTTGGCAGTCGGATAGTCTAGAAGATCTCCAAAAGATGTTCGTGGAAATGGTCGGCGGCGACGGGATGGGCTTTGACTTCGACGCTGACCAAACGGCTGCGAAGAAGAGGTCACGTAGTGGAGGCTGTGCAGCTACCAAAGGGAGCGCCGCACCAAAACGAAGCTCCCCTCGTTGCTGAAACGATGCCGTCTGTTGTTTGTGTGTGATGTTATCTAACCCAATAGTGTCAACTTTAGGCCATTTTAATTGTTTGGAAGTCCTCTTATTTTTCTCTCATTTTAGACTCTTTCAACCTCTTTTGAGTATTGAGTCTGTAATGTTTAGACTATTTAGTGAAATAAACATTTCTTTCATGGTACATTTTTTTTTCTTACCGTTTACTCCGTACAAATTATACTTGCTCCCATTTAGTATGGGTAACTTCAGATTAGAGACAGTAGATAAGTTTGTTATCGCGCGCATTGTGTCATTATTACCAATGAGGTATTGACTTAATTGTTAAGACTGGAGGCATATTTAAATCCCTCATTTCCTATTTGTAATTCATATTACACTTGTTAATTGTGATTCATTTACACAAAAAAAAAGCGTAGGTTAGAAATACAAACTTACATTTGAAGAAGCTACATTGTCCATCAGTATCGGTCATGACTCATGAGTCACAAGTACTCACAACAATCTAGCTCAAATTTAAGGTGGCTTAGTTAAGCTCACAATATAACTCATTAGACTCGAGTTTGAGTTAAGCTAATAAGTACATGTTTGTCCTCTAAATTTTCACTTGTAACAAAGGCAAGGCAACATATGCATAAGACGCGCTCTAGGTACATCAATCTTGCGCCGGGGTTAAAAATCCCTCCCTTAATTATTCTCGCCTATTCATGAAGTATTGTTTTTTGTGTGACTCATTCGCTACAAAAATAAATAAATTATTCTCATCTATCCAAAGTATTACATCCATCAGGAATGTGGGGACCGATAACGTTGTTGACAAGTTGGTTCAATAATCAACATGAATGTGTGGTTGCTTGGCATGTAAAATGCCAAAAATATAAAGTCCCGTCTGCTTCTTTTGACCATCAAGTGCCCAACTTGCTCAAATCAACATCTGTGCACTGTGCTGCATCTTCCTTCTTCTATTATAAAACTTGCACCTTGATGTTTACTGGATTGCATATTACCTCGGCAATATTTGCTACACTAGTTGTTGGCAGGCGCGCCCCAAGTTAGCAAAAATTATTTTGGAAAAATAATTTGTTAAAATAAATACGTTTATAACATCAAGATAAAATGCGTATGATCCCCTAAAAAATTCTTGTGACATAAACAAAAAAAAAGGTACACAATTGGGATTATGTAGCCTCAATAAATTAGCTAAATATCTCAATAATTTTTTTGGTGTTTTTGTTGAAAAAAAGAGGTGGGGAGGGCATTAATATCTCAATTATAGTTGGTAAAATTTTAGTATGCTAAGAGTGGAAAGAAACATATTGGCTCGGGCTATCTTAATTCATAAGTGCATTATTGAAATTTTGGATTCATCTCATGAAGTATGATCATGCGACATGCTTCATGTTTTACTCGCTTATTTACATGACTATATTTCAAGTCCCTACTTCATACAGCAACAACGTATAAACCAATAAAAATGAAAATCTGCCACTCTCTTGCCAAACAAGCAAGTTTAAGAATATTTGGATTATTAAAGAGCAATAAAACATTTTAAAAAATACTACTTAATAATAAAAGAAATTAAAGCTATGTAGTGTTTATATGGTAACCACAACGGCATTGGCATCCTCTGTGAATTTTTTCCATTTTTGCGCCAAGCTCAGCAGTTGGTTCTCCTCCCTTGGCAATGATTCAATCTATATCTTGATCCGTAATTGTACTATTTCAGCACCAAATCTCACCATTTGGAGCAACTCATCCTTGTTAACAGCTGGCCCAAACCACAAGTTTGAGTCAACAAGTCATCAATCAATACAAGCAAAAATAATAAGTACCTTGAAGATTCGAACATATGGTTTACCTTTTGATGCGGAGGTGGCTAAAGCTGCATCAGCTTGCAGAAAGAAACAACCTGAGCATCAGGTATACGGAATGTGCTTCACTTAAGTTCCGGTAAAATCACAGCTAGAATTTATTAAATTAAACAGCTAGAATTATGGCTGACTCCAATTAAACGGCAGATAACAATCAACCATTACACAAAGGAAAAATCAAGAATTAGCAAAATTCCAGAAAACTATGAACAATTCAGCAGCCAATCAAAACTAAAATAGTAGTTAACCTGCTAGGAGAAGTGCAGCGAATACGAATCATAGCACCAGGCAACAACACTTTGTTCCTGAAAGCGAGGATTCCGAGCCGACTTGGCAACTCCACTGCTTCCCCCATGGCAGCTTCGACTCAGGAAAGGTTTCAGAGAATTCAAATGAATAACAATCCCACCTTTGGCCGGTTTTCTTTAATTAATCCCACCTAAGCGATATTTTTTAATAATCCCACATTTAAGCCCTAACTACTTTAATTAGACCTAATTGACTGGCTACCGGCAAAAAAGTCAACGTCTATTTCGTTGACAACCAACACTTTGATTTCCCTCCTAAAATGCTTGACACGTCAGTAATTAATTGCCAACTACTCTAGGTTTTCGAAATTTTTTTACCAAAAAAATTTACAACTCTCTCTCTTCTCTACTCTCCCGTACTTCTCTCTCCTCCATTACTGAACCTTCAACCACAACTGTACTTCATGACATCATCTGCGAGTAACCTGTCGAAATAGGCTTCTTCATCAACGCGCAATCAATTTTCGTCCCCACAATCGTACAATTGAGGTCAGACCTACAAACCCTAGCGTTTTTCTTCCCTGTTTTGGTAATTTTTTAATTCTGGGTTTTGCTTGGTTGTTTGTTCGTAAAAACCCTAATTTTTGCAATAATTTGGTAATTTAGTTGTGGGATGCTGGTAATTTTGGGTAATTGTGATAATTGGGGTAATTGTTGGTAATTGACGTTGAATTCGTTGAAAAGTGGAAACTTTTTGTTCTTGAATTTATTTGGGGTGGGTTAAGAAGTCTTGCTGAAAAGTGGAAACTTTTTGTTCTTGAATTTATTTGGGTAATTGTTGAATTGATTTGAAATCTTGCTGATTTTTCCTTATTTATTTGAAAATTGTTAGGATGGCTGAGGGTACTCTGAAAATTTGGCATGGAGGCGTGTTTAAAAAGGTTGCTAATGGTGAGACAATCTATGAGGGAGGACGGGGTAGAACCTTTCCTGTTGATGTTGATGAGTTGTGTTGGTGGGATTTAGAAGTTTTAGCTAAGAAATGTGGGGGGTATGAGAGTATCGATGGTCTTTACTACTTGATTCCTGGGCTTAGTTTAGCAAATGGTTTGAGGAAAGTGTATGAAGATGTAGAGGTTTTGAAGATGGTTGAATTGGTGTTGAAGTACAGGTGTGTTGAGTTGTATGTATATCATGGTACTGAGTTACCAAACCAAGAAACCACAATCACATCACCACAAAATGATGTCATGTCATCACCCAAAAAAGGTCATGCCCTGTCATCAACATCTAAGACATATCCTGCCACCTCACAAGCTACCAAAAAAGATTATGCTACCTCATCAGCTGCAAAAAAAGATGCTGCCACCTCATCAATATTACCTACAGATACCCTAGCAAACAAAAAACAGACCCATATCCCTGGAAAATCTAAAAACCCAACCAAACCACAAAAAACAAAGTCCACTCCAAAAAAATCAAGAGAATCCATCAAATCCCCCCCTCAACCTACTGAAGAAGAAATCAGCATCCCCACCCTTGAAGCTAATGAAAATGATTTCTTAGAGAACTATGAATGGGAAGACCCCAGACCCGAGAGTTCATTGAAGTTCACAGATCTGTACTCTGACATAAGTGATGAAGATGATGATGTTGATCCGGACTTTGAGCTAGAACTTGCATCCTCTGATGGTGATGGTGATTATGTTGATAAATTGGAGAAGGAATTAGAGGATGAGGAGATTTTAGCTGATCAGAAACTGTCAGACACAGATGAAAGTGATGAGGAGTATATTGCATCTAGGGCAAAGACGAGGAGCTGTAACAACAAGCTTGTTGAACTAGCTGAACAACTTCAAAGGGAGGCAGCTGAGGGAAAGTTAGGTGGTGTTCAGTCAGAGGCTACAACAGGAGAGGGAACTAGTGCTGCAGGGGGTTATGTGAGTGAGTACGAGGATAGTGAGGATGATATACACACGCCCCCCGATAGTGGTGATGAGGATTTGAGTATCGGGAGGAGGAGAAGGAGAGCTGTTTTGGTAGGTGAACACACTGACTTCTCTGTGTTCAGGTGGAAAGTTGGGCAAAGGTTTCCCAACAGGGCTGCTTTCAAAGATGAAGTTGCTAAGTATGCTGTTCTACAGGGGAGAAATGTTTTCATACAGTCTAGTAACATACGTAGGCAACAAAGGGTAGGGGTGAAGTGTGTTGAAGGTTGTCCGTTCTACTTGTATGCATCTTGGGACTCTAGGAGAGCAGTACTTGTTGTGAAGAGGGTAGAGGGTGAGCATACTTGTCATAGAAATATGAAAAAGAATCGACAGTTGAAGTCCACTTGGGTTGCAAAACAGTTTCTCGAGGTGTTCAAGGCTAGACCCCATTGGCCAGCTAAGGAAATCATGGAGACTATAAGGAGGGCATTTAAGATTGTAGTAAAAAAGGAGTTTGCGTATAAGGTGAAGTATGTTGCACACACGTTATTACATGGTTCGATGCACGAGCATTACAAGAAAGTGGGAGGGTATGTGGCAGCCATAAAGAACAGTAGTCCTGGTACGATGGTGGAGCTAGTGACCGATGTCAGTAAACAAGCGTTTCCACCTGTTTTCCAGAGGTTTTACACATGTTTTGAAGGATTGCAGAGGGGCTGGAAGCAGGGTTGCAGGAAGGTGATAGCGGTTGATGCGTGTTTTCTGAAAACCTTCCTGGGTGGGCAGTTGATGAGTGCTATAGGAAGGGATGGCAATGACCAAATGTACCCTATTTCTTGGGCCGTAGTAGAGGGGGAGAATAACATGTCTTGGGAGTGGTTTTTTCTTCTGCTTCAAAGGTCCCTCGATCTAGGTGAAGGAGAGGGAATTGCTATCATCTCCGATGAGCACCAGGTTTGTTATCATCATCTTATCTAGTTGTCATTATTTGCATTTCTGATTTGGTATGTTTGTGATCTTTTATGTATGTACATCAGTCAACACAATATTACAGTGAGATGTGTTAGTATCTTGCATCTTGTTTCACCTATGATTGAACAAACAAACACTAAGCAAATGGCTATCTATTTCACCTGTCATTGAACAAACAAACAATATGCAATCTATGTGAGTTTTTGCTGCTTTGCTGCTATATTATGTCATGTAAATCAGTCAACACATCATTACGATGAGTTGAAACGATCGTGGTCATATTTACCTAAGTTGACCTAAGTTGATTAAGAATTGCCTAATTTGCCTAACTTGATCAAAATTTGCCTAATTTGCCTAACTTTGACCAAATTTGCCTAATTAGACCTAAGTTGACATAAGTTGATCATAATTTGCCTAATTTGCCTAAATTTGACTAAATTTGCCTAACTTTGACTAAATTTGACCAAAATTGACTTATTTTTACCTAAGTTCAAACGATCGTCCTAATCTTTACCTAAGTTGATCATAATTTTCCTAATTTTACCTAATTAGACCTAAGTTGATCATAATTTCACTAATTTGCCTAATTTTGAGAAAATTTGCCTAATTTGCCTAACTTTTACCAAATTTGACCAAAATCGACCTATTTTTACCTAAGTTCAAACGATCGTGCTAATCTTTATTAAGTTTTGAATCTGTTCAGTTCTAAACCTTTCCCCTTACCTAATTTATTATTGTTTCATATGTCCAAGGCTATATTAAATGCCGTTGCAGCAGTTCTCCCAAAGGCAGAGCATAGACACTGTGCGAGGCACATCTTTGCTCATTGGCACAAGACTTGGAAAGGTGATGAGATGAAGCTTTTATTCTGGAAAATTGCCAAGGCTTACAACCTTGCTGACTACAATGATGCCTTGGAGGAACTGACACAGTTGAATGTCGATGCTGCCACTGCGTTTAAGGGCTACAAACCAGAGGTTTTCTGTAGAGCTTTTCTAGATACAACAATGAAGACTGATGCCATAACATCCAACATAGCTGAAACATTCAATGGATACATCATTCAGGAAAGAAACAAACATCTGATCTTCATGTTAGAAGACATCAGAAACAACTTGATGCAAAGATTGGTGGTGAAAAGACAGCAAATGGAGAAGTCGACATCAATCCTTTGTCCAAGAATACAACAGAAGCTGGAAAAAGAGAAGGCAAAGGCTAGCAACTGTGACGTAATACCGTCAACGGATACATTGTTCAATGTCAATTATTATCTGGATCAATTGGTGGTGGATTTGGAAGCAAGGACATGTTCATGCAGAAAGTGGGACATGCTTGGCATTCCATGTTGTCATGCCATTGCGTGTATCTTTTTCCAAAACAAGGAGGCCGAGGAGTATGTTGATAAATGCTACTGGAGGCAAGAATACTTAAATGCATATTCAGGTAAAATTGTTGTTTCAATAGCTAAGTTGTGTGTATTCTGTGATTTGCGTGTAACATTCTGTTTGTGTATGTGTTTGTGTATGTGTATAGGTTCAATTCCACCCATTGATGGAGAGAGGTATTGGCCAAGGATTGAATACCACTTGGATCCCCCTCCCATCAAAATAGGGCCAGGCAGACCGAGGAGAAATAGGATCAAGGATCCCTTTGAGAACCCGAAAAAGCCTGGTCACCTATCGAGGACCGGGATAGAAATGACTTGTAGTGTGTGTCAAGTCAAAGGGCATAATAAAAGACGATGTCCTAACAGAGAGAGTGCTGTTGTTGCAGAACCAGCCCCAAAAAAACCTAGGGGTAGACCAAGGAAGGATGGTCAGCCCCCTCACTCTCGTGCTCCGTCTGTTACTGCCCCATCTACCATAAGTCAAACGACAGATTCAAGAACAAACACACCCACCTCTGCAGTTGTATCTTCTCGATTCACTCGATCAACAAATGCTCAGCTTCACTCTACTTCATGCCAACCTAGCCAACTTGGCAGAGGCGGGAGGATGATCCTAGGTGGTAGGGGTTCTAGGGGTGGAAATACTGGAAGGGGAAGGGGAAACAATGGAGGGAGGGGTAAAGAGAAAGTAAGCTTTGATTCTACATTCTAATTCTCATTTACTCTCCCTTTTTTCTTTCTGCCTATGTTTGCGTGATGTTGTTTTCTGTTTGGCTTTTTT
Source organism: Spinacia oleracea (assembly GCF_020520425.1). Taxonomy (NCBI): domain Eukaryota; kingdom Viridiplantae; phylum Streptophyta; class Magnoliopsida; order Caryophyllales; family Amaranthaceae; genus Spinacia; species Spinacia oleracea. The sequence continues at coordinate 16,912,358 of NC_079490.1, forward strand.
TTCATTCTCATTTACTTCATCAAACAGGTACCTATTGGTGTGGGAATGTATGTTGCCTCGAATGGGACTGCAACAACAAGTGGAGGCAGAGGGAGAGGGAGAGGGAGAGGGAGGGGTAAAAATCAGGTATTATTTCATTAAGTTGTGGTTTGTTAACTTGCTGAAGCCTTAAGTGTCTTCACTCATTTGGTTTACTTTCGTCACATAGGTTGCAACATTTGTCGGAACACAGTCGAGCCAAGTTTCCAGTGCTCATCAACCAACTCAGTAGGACAAGTGAAGATGAATGAACCTACTGCCAGTAACTTGACCATTTTGTGCAGGAAATCAGAAGCTTACAGTAGCAGTAGCAGTTAGCTAACAGTAGCAGTGGCAGTCAGCTTAGCCTAATTAACTTTCAACTGTTTGGCCTTTTTTGTGTAGTTTAGAATTTAGGCAAGAATTGGTAGATTTTGCACACTACAACAACAATTAGTTAGCCAAGAATTTGGCCTTCTTATTTTGTGTAGTTCACATATGCTTTGGAAGTTAATGCGTGAATGGACGTGCTTTTGAAAACTAATACTTGTTAAGTTATGTTGTTGTAACAATTTACGCCTTCTTCAATTAAGTTCTTTCGGTGTAACTTAAGTTCTATTATGCTCGTTTAAAGTCACGTTGCATAATTCTCGTTAACTTATGCTCGACTTACGTTGCACAATTCTCGTTAATTTATGCTCGTTTAAAGTCACGTTGCACAATTCTCGTAAACTTATGCTACCCTTGCCAATTTCTAGTCAACTGTTGCTCATTTTAAGTCAACAATTTGCACATTATTAAAACAATGCTTGTAATTTCGGATAGTTCATTGTCATCTAAGTCGTAATGCAAAGGGGTCAAATAACTCGCGATTTGAACTCAACAAACTTGATCATTTTATTGCCACCATGGAAACAACTTACAAACTAACTGTTAACAAACTATTGTTAACTACTTCAACCAAAAAACAAGAAGGGCAAAAAACACCCATGAGAAATACAGAGCCATGGTACAATTCCTTTCGTTCTTTGAACTCTTCATCAATTCAATACGCATTTGGCAAAGCTCGTTCTTCATTTCTTGAACATCTTCCTCCATATTATCCTTTTTAGTCTGCAATTTTTTGATCTTTTCCTCCATCAACTTCTTGTCATACTCCATCTCAGCTATGGTCGTATTAGCTTCAAAAATCTTAAGTTGAAGGTGGTCAAGTTCATTGTTATCAGGAAGAATCCACCTGAAAAATTCGCACTTCGTATCCTACAATACGATTAACACAACCAAATTAAACAGCCAAACCAAAATTCACCAAACTTGCCAAAATCAATTACTAATTTAGCACACAAAAATTCAATTAAACCGTCATTAACACAGCCAAATTAATCAACCAAACCAAAATTAATCAACCAAACCAAAATTCAACAACCTTGCCAAATTCATTAACACAACCAAATTAATCAACCACGAGTGAATTAAATGAGAGTCCAGACAAGGAGAGGATTCAATTAAACCTTACCAAAACCAAAACCAAAGTCAACAACCTTACTAATTTAGCACACAAAAACTCAATTAAACCGTCATTAATTAGGGTGAGTGAATCCTAAATACACGAATTAAACCAATTGCAAAGGTAAGACCTTTACAAACAATTCGTGACTTGTGGTGGAAATCAAAAAAATTGCAACAAATCAGAGGATCTTACCGGCCATAAAGGGCAGCCATGAAACTTCATTCCTACATTTGGACCTCGCTTAACTGTACGCACAACAGAGTAATTCCCACATTCACACAACAATGGTGGTACCATTCCTCCCCTTGAATTTGATGAAGACGATCCGACAGGTACTTGCTTTGAACCAGCCATAGTAATTGAATTGAACGACGAGGTGTGAGGGAGCAAGAATGGTGGAGGAGAAGAAGAATTTTCGCAGAGGAGAAGATGAAGAAAATGTCGCAGAGAAAATGAGGAAGAAAGAGAAAGAATGAAGATATAAAGAAATAAAAAGGGGGAAAAAAAAAATTAAAGTTACAACGGTTATAATGCCACGTGGGACGCTTCACCGGCTAAATCAGGTTTATTACCTGTTAGGTCTAATTAAAGTAGTTAGGGCTTAAATGTGGGATTATTAAAAAATATCGCTTAGGTGGGATTAATTAAAGAAAACCGGCCAAAGGTGGGATTATTATTTACAAATTTTCCTAAATTAATTAAACAAGATTCACCTCAAAATTGCTCGCAAAATTAACCCCACAAAGCAAATTTTGCAATTAGATGCTTAACAAATTAAACTGGAATATTACCTATTTCTCAACGAATAACACCATTGTCGCATCTTTCAACAAGATTTCCAATAACACCTTGGAGGATTCCATAGGCAACTAATTTTCTGAATCTGTGCTTTGCATTGGAATCCTTGAAGGTGTTATTTGAAGACCTTGCCAGAGACGGCGATGGAGAGCTGCAGATCGGATTAAAATGAAGTTGGATACTCGCATTTACCAGCAGATCGAAGAAGAAAGGTAGGAGAGAAGATGGCGGAGGGGCCACCGCGATGAAGAGGAGGGTGGAGGCACCTACGGCATGTCGAGGAAAGGAAATCAGCCGCCCGAAGCAAAAGAAAGAGGGGTGGACACCTTAAGGCATTGCTTGGAATTTTGTGATTCTTCTGGTTCATTGAAATCCCAAAATTAGGGATTTAGGGTTTGCTGTTAATTCAGAGTATTGATAGGAAATAGGCAGGAAATAGGCGAAGGAAAGAGAAGATAGAGGAGCTGTATGAAGACAATGGAAGATGGAGAGGAAAAGCCGAGAAAGGTGAAGAACGCCATTGCAGAGGGGGGAAGTAGAAGGACGCAGGAGGACGAAGACAGGGAAGGGGGACACCTGGATCATTTGTTAATGAAAAACTGACAGCTGGTAATGGCAGGGACGTAAATAATGAAGGAATTTAAGGACGTGGACGTAAATCCACTATTCTTAAGGAGAGTTAAGAAGAGAGTTCTTGCTTTTTAAAGGGGTAGGATAAACGAGTTCTAAAATATATTTTCTTTCATTTCCCAAACTACAGTATAATGGACTCGTTTTTATCATAAGCTAGACTTCCTCAATCAAACTGTTAATACCGTATAGTAAATCACACTTGTATAACATACCTTACACTCGAGCATGAGTATAGGACACTTGACTCATCGTGTTGGACTTCGAGTCTTGGACACGTACTATTGTTCACACCACCAATAGGCAATAGGCAATAGCCAAGTGCGGCTGTTCTTCAATATTGGCAGCAGATTTGAACTTGCAGACCGCCATTTATACTTGTGTACTGGAGTGGCAGCATGATACTTGCTTCTTCAGATAGCAGTCATATCACTTGCTGCGAGCATTTTAGCAAGAACAAATGCATAGGAAAATATAATATAGGTAAGAAACATAAAATATCACCACCCACCATAACATGATCACCCTTCATTCAATGGTTCAATACAGTACAGATGATGCTTAAACATACAATCCCTGAGGTCCACAGGAATCACAATTAACAGTCATGTCCTAACTGGATGTGGATGTTAAACATGTCGCAATATTCAAATATGAAGGACAAATCATACAAGCAAAAATCTATCAACATCCCAAAGGGCCTTAACATCTTCTGCCACGGGAAGGGGGGAGGAGAAAAGGAAGTCAAGTAAAAGGTTCGTAGAAAGAATATAATCAATATTGACATTATTCATCAAATACGAAGTACTTCGTATATGATTTGTCTACAATGCAGAGCTGTAATCCACATCTAACTGCAAGTCACATATATGCCAAGAGTAAAGCCTCAGGCATACTAGAACTACAAAGTTATTCACATTCATATTAATTAAACCTAGACACAGACAGCAGATCAGTGATGAAAGGCGTTTTGAGGGATGAGGCCATCAGGCACAAGCCGCACAAGGCTCATCAGCAATTGCCTGTGTGGCACTTGAGACGCTCTCATTGTAAAAATATCACCTGTTAGTCAAATTTTTATTTAAGTAAAAACGAAATCATGACTCCAAGCATTCTTTTCTTCACCAATATGACCGAATGGTGATATTTCGTAATATGATACACCATAATAATCAAGTGAATTTGATACAAAAAGACCTGACAGTTCTTGAGCGTTCTTTGAATGCAGGTATTTACGCATTTTGGTACATCTGCTAATACACATAGAAAATAGTTCTGAGAAAAGATTCATACTCACAAAATCAAGGTAACAAGGATCAATTACTGCAAGCGTGAACAACCACATTCCTCGAAAGTACCAAATGCATAAACAAAAATCCTACATCTAATCCAGAAATGCATGTCAAGCCAGACCAATAATTGAAACATGCAAAGGGACTTCAATGTCTAACATACAAATTCGTGACAAAATGCACAACCAGCCACATGCCGGTACCTGATGAAGGATCATTGTCTGATTGATAGATAAAACTAAATCATACAATTGTTAATTGTGCCAACAGAGTCATATCAGAGAAAATTCTTCAGTTAAAAGCAATACATAGAAAATACCTATTATCCTACAGTAACATTTAGTTTGCTTCAGTGGAATGCAACAGAGAGGAGCTGACACTGAGAATCTGCTAGCTTTGCTACTCAAAAGCCAGAGCAACAATAATACAGTATATAAATTCTATCCTGGACAGAAGTAACTTGCATCATAGGAACAGAACGAGAAGCAGCCAACATGTAGCTGCCAATCAAAACGAAAATAGACCGAGCTCGTGGTGGCTTGGAGCATCTACAAGATTTGATTATGCGCATAAGGCTAAAAAATGCCTACAGTGAACTTTACTCCTAAACCCAACAGGCAGCTTGCAAATGAGTAACAAGTTGAAAGGCACAAGTCAAACTGAAAGTTGACAAGGCGTACCAAAAGCAACGGCAGCATACCATTAGACAGCAAAGAAGATTTGCTAGTGCAACAAAAAAGAGTTATATATAGACAGTGAAGAAGATTTGCTAATGCAGAAGCTAGCATTACTATTAGATCAATTCATTCACCCTTAGGTTAGCAACCCTCGTGAGAGAGAGGGTGAAAACTCGCATAAATCCAATAGTTTTATTACCAATTCAATTTCAATCCATAGGTACTGAAATAATTGAGCAATAGGATCAATTAGCCACAAAACTTACGCGGCCCCTTTAGTTTACTTCTTGTTTAAAATATACATCCATGAGTTAACAACTACAATTAAAAACAATACCACATGCTCAATGTGTGAGAATTGATAGCATCTAACCACTGATTCAATTTCTGATATAAATAAAAGTACAATGTGATACCATAAGTTAATGCTAGGAAAACTCAAATCAGTTTCCATACATTGTATGAAAACACTAATTTCATACTATCAACCTACTCAATATCAAAATTTCACCTAATTCAAAAATAACAAAAAATACTAAAAACTCTACTTATTCTTGATTGTAATCCCAAGCTCACTAGCCACAATCACAGTAGTTGCCATATTGATAAACATACCATGTTCAACCACACCAGGCAACCTCAAAATTGCATCACTAGCAACATTAAGATCCCCAATATCCTTCTGAAAATACAAATCAACAATATAATTCTCATTATCAGTGACAAAAGGCTCACCATTTTCAGGGTAAACCCTAAGTTTAGCAACACACCCAGAATCCTCAAACAAGTTCCTGAGCCTCTGAGCAGAGAATTTCCAACAAAAGGGCACAACTTCAACCGGCATAGCTAAACCACTGCCCCCCAAATGCTTAACCATTTTTGTTTCATCCACAATACAGATGAACTTCTTGCAAGCACTCTCAATCATCTTCTCTCTCAACAACGACCCGCCGCGTCCCTTAACCAAATTCATGAATGTATCGACCTCATCAGCGCCGTCAATTGCAAGATCTACAACCGGGTATGTATCAAGATCCGATAAGGGAATCCCACATGAAACAGCTTGTTCATGGGTCATCTTTGAAGTGGGTATTCCAACAATATCTTTGAGTTTCCCTTGTTGCAACAATTCCCCAATTCGGCTCACTGCGTGCTTTGCAGTCGACCCAGTTCCTAACCCGATCACCATACCCGATTCGACATACTCTACCGCTTTGTAAGCTGCAATTTTCTTCAATTCGTCCTGGGTTAAAACCCGAGAAGCGGATGAAATTGAGTTGGGTGAACCTAATAAAAACCCATTCTCCATGGCTGCTTTTTCGGATGATATGAAATGTGTGCAAGGCATTGCCATTATAAATACAGATAGAAAAAGAATGTGAATGCAATTTTAAAGAATCAAAATTGATTTTAATTTTGTGATAAAGAAGGGAAATTTAAAAGATACCCAGAAAAGAATGGAAGGAGGGAAATCTGAAACAAGCAAGAAAAGATAAGGGGTTGATGGGAATTTATAGAGAAAAAGATGATAAGACTGGTTTTTGAGTGGTGGAGGAAGAAGAAAAGAAAGGGGGGAGAAATTAGGGTTTTGTTATTCGGAAGTCAGCACCTCAAGTCCTCAACGTTGCGTAAGTTTATCTTTTGTGGAATATTTTTATTATTTTTGTAACTTTAATTAAAAAATCACGATTAAAAGGCATTTTTGGAGGAGTATTTTGATTGATTATTAGGGAAAAGTGAAGACGTGTACGTATTGATGCGGCGGCAACTCGGCAAAGGTCTTAGATTCTTGTTGGATGGTAAACAATTGAGAAGATCTCTTTTTGCTCATGGGGGAGATTTCTTTTCCTTATAGGGAACATTTCTTTTTCTTTGACATAATACGCTCTTGACTCCGGACACCGGAGATGATTATAGGCTGGGTCGAGCTGGTGGGTCACTCATTGTAGGCGTCTTTTAAATTGCGAAAATTGACAAATTAGATTTTAACGACTTTACGAATGACTACATAACTTGTTAAAAATGGTCAATCTATATCAATTACTATATACTAAAAGAGACACCAGGAATGACACATGTCAATTCCTGGTGCGATTTTTTCCCGCCAAAAACCACTTTCCCAAAAAAAAGTGTATATGTTTTGTTTTATTTTTATTCTCTACCTTTTTTTTATAAACTATTTATGTATGGAAACAAATTTTAGTTTATAAATTATGGCGATAATAGATACGTAATAATAATTATTTTAAATTAGTATTATTTTAGTCAAATCGCTATATTAATAATGAAAAATATATCACTTAATATTTTGGTCAAATTGTTATATTAGCATTTTAAATATGCATATTAGATGAATAAATTTAAACGAGTATGTTAAAAATGTTATAACTATGCAGTATGTTAAAATATTTTGTGAAAAAAAATATCAAAATCCGTGCGTGCACGGGATCTAATCTAGTAATATACTAAAAGAGAGGAAATCAATGTGGTGATGACAAGTGTCACTCATTGATTCGCCTCTCTTTTAATTAAAAAAAAAACTAAATAAATATTTTAATTAAGGAAAAATATTATTAATAGTCATTATAAATCCTAAATATTTTATTGATAATAAACCTCCTATAAATATTTTTCGATTCTTTATTTCCTTCCTAATTAAACAAATTCATTACGGAGTATATGAATTATATATAATTCATTTCAATACCATACTGGGGAACCCTTGCCTAGAAATAACATTTGGAGTATCGAATTCCAAATGTTTTGTCATAAAGTAAAGAGGATTATTAATATTCATAACAATTATAGTACGGTCTTACAAGCACATGGTTCATAATAAATTTATATTGTATATCGGAGTAAAAGTTAACTCAAAATGCTTAAAAGTTAGCTTTATATGTATAAAAGTTATTGGAAAATTCTCTTTGGTAGCAATCAACTCTTGTAAATTCTCAATGGTAACAAAATATTTCCCAATTCCTCTCAAATAGCATTACTTTTTAAAATTTTCTCTATGGTAGCATTATTTTTGTAATTAGCACCTAATTAAAATAATAAGCATCTAATTAACTAAATTAAAAAAATAAGCACCTACTTCTTTTTTATTATTTATTTTAAACAAACAAAAGTTAATTTGGTCTTCTACGGAGTATAATGGAGAACTAAAAAAAATAAGGAAAGAGAGTGGAGCTAGGGGTTGCGTGGAGTATGGAATTATGAACTAGCACTGAAGTGAGAAGATTTCCCAACTGAGCAGCACTCGACCGGTCATTCCACATGGAGAGCTCTAACTCATGTCTAATGGGAGATCTAAGCTAAACACTTATACTGCAGTAATTGAAGGTAATGTACGTGTACGTGAGCAGTGGCGGACCCAGGATTGTAAGTCAGGGGTGGCACAAAAGCTATACAAATAGTTGTTTTTTTTTTTTTTTGAGGGAAAGCTATACGAGTAGTTGTTAGTATATAAAAAAATATTAATATAATTTTGTATAAAATAAATAAATAGTGGGTAACTCTTAGATTTTTTTTAACGATCATCCATATGACATCGATTTAGATTTGCATACCACAAATGAGAGAAAACACATAATTGTTACAATCACAGCAATTACTATTTTGCATTTTATAGCACAACTCGTACTCCCGCTTTTAGCTTGATGCGAACAGTGATTTTCGATGTGTTCACATATTTTTAGAAATCTTCGCAATCTGTTTACGAATTATCCGACCGACGAGTTGATGATAAACTCAAAATCCGTATGAATTCAAATCACCTTTCCATTTATTGAAACTCTAAAAGTAAAATTCGCATCCATAGATGAGAATCAAGAACCTAAAAAATCTAGGAAAAATTCAAGAATAAATTGGGAAAAAACCAACAAAAAAGAAACAAAAACGACAGAACTTGAAGAAAAAACAATGAAAAAACAAGAAAATAGGCCAAAAATAGAAGTATAATTTCTTTCCAGATGAGAGAGAAGGAGAGAGAGAAAAAAGTGCCCAAGTATATCTTATTTTAAATATAGTCCAATTAATTTGGTAAAAAAAAGGGGGAAAAAAGTGGTTTGATTTATAAAAAGAAACATTATAATTGATTTTTAGTGATGATGGAAAATCTTACTTACTAATTAGAAAAAATAAATTGGGAAAAAAACGACAAAAAGGAAGAACAAAAAGACAAATAAGTTGAAGAGAAAAAAATTATACAAATGTGCTTAATCACGAGCTTCGAACCTAGGACAATGGGGGAAAACTCAAACAAAGTCGCATCTTCAATAACCACTACAACAAGGTGCACATTTATATCAATTTAGGAAGATTTATTATATGCCCTTTTTAAAAAAGGTCATAAATAGAGAATTCCAATTTTTTTTTTTTTTTTTTTAATTTTCCGGGGGTGGCACGTGCCGCCCTGGCCCCAACGTGGGTCCGCCATTGTACGTGAGGATGAAGATGATTGTTAGGGATGAACTAGGCGACATATGTGGGTGGCTAGCCGGAGGGCCGAGCATGGGTCAGTGGTGCCGGATGCGGTTGGATGTAGGTTGGTTTCCGATGGTGGTGGGTTAGTGCAAGAGAGGGAGGTGGGTGTCTCGGGATCTTTTATAGGATTAAGCGATAGAAACCGGACCTCCTAAGTCGTAATCAACCGCTTCCAATCGAAGTAAGTCTCAATAAAGGATCGAACAATAACCTCCATTTTTTTGGGATGATTCTTCAAAACCACGAACAACTGCATCAAGAGCTAACATTTGGATTGATTTTCTGGGATTTTCTTAATTGGAAGAAGTAGAGTTGATGTCTTGAAGATGACGATGAAACGAATGTTTAATTGTTGTTTCGTTTAGATTTTTGTGTTTTAGATTTTCTGTGGTTTAGAAATTTTATTTATTATTTTTTATTAATCAGATCAGTTGCTAATTTTTTTTTTATTAAGTGTTACTTACAAAAATAATACTACTACAGAGAAAATTTATAAAAGTAATGCTATTTGAGAGAATTTGGCAAAATTTTTGCTACCATTGAAAATTTGCCAAAGTACATTGCTACCGGTGAGAATTTCCCAAAGTTATTTATTTTATAATGATAAAAGTTTCATTTTAATAAAATATATATTTTCAAAATCACTAATAACAAATTCATTATACGAATTCATATTGGGATGTTACCTTTTAATATTACCCTAAAAACATGTCTAAAATGATATTTTTATCTATATAATACGGAGTATACTAAAAAACAGAAAATCAATGTGGTGATGATAATTGTCACTCATTGATCCGCCTCTCTTTTAATTAAAAAAATATTTTAATTAAGGAAAAATATTGTTGATTGTCATTATAAATCCTAAATATTTTGTTGATCGTAAACCTCCTAAATATTTTCCGCTTCTTTATTTCCTTCCTAATTAAACAAATCCATTATAAGAATTATATATTTCATTTCAATACCATATTAGGATATTACCTTTTAATAGTACCCTAAAAACGTGTCTAAAAAGATACATTTTAATAGTACCCTAAAAACGTATCTAAAAAGATACTTTTTAATAGTACCCAAAAAAATATGTCTAACAAAGATAACTTATGAATCTTGATCATCACTATATGTAACGAATTTTTATTGTTGACAAATATGCAAGTACTTAAGACATATATAACATATAAAGGATAGTGGAAAAATCCTATATTTTATTTTAAAAATCAAAATAAATTTTGGTAGTATTATACGGAGTAATGGTAATATTTTTATACGGAACATGAATACGGAGTAATAATTTATTCTCTCATACGGAGTATTATTGAATTAAGTCTTAAAGTCATGTTGATTAATTTTTTTTACTAATATATCGTAATCAACTATTTCTAAAGTCATAGAATCTAAGTGTCTAAGTTTCTTTATTATGTTTGCAACAACAAAAAATATTGTTTATATGTTATTGTAAAGGATTGTAATATCACTTACTTCGTATCTATAAAATTTCGTGCAAAATTAACATTTTCATATGTAAACCGTGCAAAATAACATTTTCTTATGTATACCAACATCAAATCTTGATGATGGGGCGAGTTTGGATTTAAGATTGGTCTGACGACAAAAATAAACGTCGATAATTGACTAATATTAACTAATAAATAAAGATTTGATGTTGATGTGCCGGTATAAGAATAACATGTACCCACCTTGACGATGAGGCAAATTTGAATCTTGAATTTAGAACATTCACCCAATCCTAAATATGTATGTCACATTTAAATATTTTTATCAAAATTATAGTTAATACCATTAATTTTAATAATAAATTTATGTCAATGTATACAAAAGTTAGTACGTTGAAGAGCAAGTGGCTTATTTACCAAATACAGAGATGTCAGGTTGTCCTCTTTGTGAGATCCCCTGCGCATCATCCTCACAAGTGGGCGGGAATGGAGGAAATTAAGTTTGACGGTGATGGAGTTAAAAAATTACCTGTAGTAGGTGATAGGGCGAGGATGAATTTTAGATTGGACCCACCCACATCCCTTATCTTTGCTCTAATTGATTATAAATAATATCAACATATTTTACTACTAATGTACATATTATAATATTTTATTTATTTACTCAATTACTCTAATCAGACAACCGAATTGTCGGAGACTCTAGAATAGAGTTTTTAAATTCAAAATTATTTTTTTAAAAAAAAGTCGAGTCTAGGGATGGGTTTGAGGCGGGTGTGGATATACGGGTAGGTGATGGAGCGTGAATTAATTTTATTTTGTACCCCTCGAGGCGAGGATTGGGAGGGGGTTACCATTCCCATATGGGTGCATGTCAGGGATGTATATGAGAATTTTAGGCGGATACTGGTTTGGAGGCCTCACCCCACCTCAAAGACATCTATAGGATGAATAAAGTAAATGGTGTAAGTAGGTGTTAATTGGCCATTGAATGAAATAAATGAGGCAAATATTAAGTGGGTATAACTACCGAAGTGAAGGGTGGATGTGGTACCTTCTTGCTTTACAGAGGTGATGAATATAAATGGAGATGAAAATAATTTTATCCATGTACCCTTATTCGTTTTAATATTTTTAATAAATAAGACAACGAAATGGGTAATAAAAAACTATCCGTCACTATTTTAATTAGGATAATATATATAAGCTTTATTTTAATGATAATTGTCTACTAGGTTTTGTACAAATTTATATTAAGATTATAAACCGTGCATCGCACGGGTAATATACTAGTTACTACCTAAACTTTAGTTATTGTTCTCAATTACTACCTTAACTCATATTTCGTCCAATTAGTTACTAATTATATCATAATCAACCATTAATCATACTTTAATCATACTTTAACTAATTAATTAATAAAATCTAAAACTAATTAAACCAAAAAATCCGAAAATACCCCAATTTAAAAAAAATCTTTTTTGGATTATTTCTGGTTAATTTTTTCCTTTTTTGTATTTTCATATTTAATTAGTTTTGGATTTTTTAAAAAAAAATAATTTTAATTTTATTAATTAATTAAAATAATAAAAGTATGATTAACGGTTGATTATGATATGATTAGTGACTAATTGGTCGGAATATGGGCTAAGTTAGTAATTGACAACAATTAATTGGCAAATTTAATTAACAAGTTATGTAGTAATTCACAACGTTACTAAAGACCGGTCTAGACAGTAATTTGCAAATTTTCCTTTATATTAATGTCTAAGGTTTGATCAAGTAAATTGGAGTTAGCTATAAGCCTACAGTATGGATCATATATTTGAAGTCCGGAAAATATGTTTAAGGTGTCGTCTAATTCACATATCCTTATTTAAATGTTGTGTACAATAGATATATCAAGTTATTCCGATGTACAATAAATTTATTGTACACAGTGCATGCAAGAGTACAAGACCGTTTGAGTTTGATTCACCTAAAGTTCACTCATAATCTATTATCTTATTTACGTTGAACTTATCTTATATTATATTTCCTCCGTTTACTACTCCCTCGATCCGTCCATTTTTCTTCTTTACATTTGTTATTATGCACGCGGTTTAAAAACTACTCCCTCCCAATATGTTCTTTACGTATTTCATTTCGGGTGTTTCAAAATAATTTTTTTCCTTTACTTTATATAATCACATAAATGCTTTAACATTCTATCTAAATTTGTGTCAGATTATTTTAACCAATTAAATTAATTTCTAACATTTTTCCATTGGTGAATTAAATCTTTTCCATTTTTTCAATGTCATATTTTTAATAAAAGTGAAAACATTATAAATAAATGGAATGACCTTGTTTAAAAAAAAATAGAGAAATTAAATCTCAATGCACATTAATTAGTCGTTAAAACGCGTGCAATATACCAAACATAAAGAACATTTTGGGACGAATGGAGTAACTAATGTGCAATGAGATTCCTCTTTTTTTTTATACAAGGCAAATTAAGTTTATATATATTGGTTTCACTTTTAACAAAAATCTGACATTGGGAAGATGAGAAATATTTAATTATTCCCTAACGTAAAAAGTGATCAGATTAAATGCCCCAATGAATTTAATTGGTTGAAATAATATTTGGGCACAAATTTTGATAGAATATATATTAAGGCATTTATATGATAATGTAAAAGAAAATATTTCCGTAAAAAACAAAATGAGACACCCGAAATGAAATACGTAAAGAACAAAAAGAGACGAAGGGTGTAATAATTGCAAAGTTTGAATTTGGTCATTTAGGATTTTCTTAGATTCGTTTCAATTTCTAATATCACAACTAGTGGGGGCCCGGACGATGCCCCGGTTGCTACTTTGAATAATTAAAATCCGAGTTTCTTCTTCAACTCAATATTTGACCAAAATACCACTAGTCTATAAAAGTGAAAAGATTCATTAGTTCATTAACTACACATGTACATTACGTCATTTATCATGCTAAGTACTTTTTCAATTAGATAATCTTACAATTAGTTTTATTTTATTTTATTATAGGCCTACCAAGGTCAACCGTAGGAATGAATGATTTTGGTCATTGTGGATGGACTGACAAAATCAGTACAGTTTTTGGCGATGAAGAACAACTAGAGTTTAGATCAACTTGTTGAACTATATGTGAACACTATTGTGCGATTACATGGAGTGCCTTGTTCAATTGTTTATGTTCGTGATTCGAGGTATCAAGTTGCTTATTGGAAATAATTGCAGAAAGCTCTTGGCACGAAACTTAACTTAATTACTGCATTTCATTCAACGACCGATGGACAAATAGAACACACTAATCAAACTGTCGAGAATATATTGAGAGCATGAAGGCAGCACAAAGTAGACAACACAATATTGATAATAGTTTTCCTAAACTAAAATGTAAGCGGTAATATTCAACAAGCAATCATTACACATTAGAGTTCTATGGAATTATCGCGCATTCAACATTTATTACCATATATTAAAAGACACATAAGGAATGACACGTGTACGTCATTTTCTGGTGCGTCCTGTATTTTTTTTATTAAAATATTTGATGTTAATACATGTAAAGAATTAAACAAAATGAATAAAATTAATATACGTTAGGATAATATTATTACATAGATTGCGATTACGTAGATTATTCATGTAAAAATTAAACATGATTAAGCCTTAATAATTTTAATAAAAGATACACATGTCTTTCATATGAGATAAAACTATTTTTTACAAAATATTACGGAGTACATCAAATGTCACATGGAACGAATAAAAAAATCAATAAGTTAGAAAAGAATCAATAAACACCAAAAAATAAGTCTTACACAACACAAACACACATCATAAATAATAATAATCTACGATATATTTCACCAGATGTACAGAAAGAAGAAAATCAATTACATAATGTAAACGATTGGAAATTATAATTAGCTGTAATTAGTGTGACTAATTTGGTTTGTTTATAATTAGCCGTAAGCACACATCTTCATACATTTTTTTTTCAGGCTTAATTTTTTTTCAATATCCTAAACTTTTAAAATATTAATAATTACTTTATAATTCGAACAAATGGTAATTTTCGGGGTGCCTCTTTCTTCCAAAAAACTAACTGTTATGCAGTGTCAGCCTTTGATTAAAAAGATTTTGGCCAGAATAGACAGTTGGACGTCCAAATTATTGTCTTATGCAAGAAGGGTTCGGCTGATCAAGGCCGTGTTATTCAGCGTTCAGACCTTCTGGTGTCAGGTTTTTATTTTACCTCAGAAGGTTCTTAAAGTCATTCAATCTGCTTGTCGTTCATTTTTGTGGACTGAGGGTGCAGGTGCGTCTAAGAGGGCATTGGTTGCATGGGAGTATGTTTGTCTTCCTAAGTCTGCAGGAGGTCTCAACATCACTTGTGTTAAAACGTGGAACAAAGCCGCAATTTGTAAACTGTTGTGGTGTGTGGCTCAAAAGAAAGAGAAAATCTGGGTACGTTGGATTCATGGCTACTATTTAAAGGGTAGGGATCTCACCACTACTCCAATACCTTCTCAAACTTCATGGGTGGTGAGAAAAATCCTAAATGCTAGAGAGTACCTTCAAAGTTTTTCTGGTGGAGTAAATGTGTTGTCTGCTTGTAGACACCTACTTTTGTCCCCATTCCCGAAAGGGAAGGTTCGATGATGAGAACATAAAATCTCCACTTGGCAACGCATCTCCTATAAAATAACGAATCTCAATCACCCTTTTCATTTCACCCGAAACCTGCTATTTATGGAAACCTGCTAAAAAATAGTAACTGCCGTAATGGGTAGTTGTTAAAAGTGGCAAGTCATAAAAGATAGAAACCTGTCAGAATTAGGTGTTGCACTCCAACATAAATCCTAAATGAGATAGAAATTGCAAGAGGAATCCTATTCCTAATATGATTCGAAAATAAGAGTTACGTATTAATTAAAATCCTAACGAGCCCAGAGTTCGTAACGGGACCAGACGCATTCCGTCATAAAGTTAATACGCGCTAAAAGACTCGGATAAGTCTCAAAGACTCCGTATTCCACGAGTCCAAATCTGACAAGGAAATACAACCCAGATCCTATTTTCAACGCCTGGCTCTGGGCGCCGAAATCTTAGGCGCCCAGCCCTGGGCGCTGAAATTACCTGGGTACGTGTTCTTTCCTAATTCTTCTTGGATTAGAGCTCTAAAATTCTATCTTTCCACGAACTCTTTTCTATAAATATAGCCCCAAATTCGACGTGAAAAGGACACACACAATTCATTATTCAGAGTATTGACTCCAACCCCTAAGCCTAAGCCTCACGCTGCGAAATTGATCACGCGTTCTGTCGCAATCGATCCAAAAATCGAACAGAACGTATCATGTCCCTTGTAGCTGAAGAATTAAGCCTGGAAACTTGATATTTTTTAAATAAAAGGAGAAATAGCAAAGCCAAAGTGGTTAGTTTTCTGAGAACCGTGACGCACCTCTCAAGGGTGCGTCGTAATGTGTCCCTTCGTATGATTTAATTTCTTTCCTCGCCCTTTTAATAAATTGTTAAACTATTAAATCTGATTGTTCCATCACGCCTAATAAAGATAATATCTTGGGAAATGGAACTATCATGCTAGGTCCCTTGAATCAATCTAAACAAGATAATCACGATCGATCTAGTATCATGTGTTGCATATTGTTAAAATCAATTCAGATTAGTTTAATAGTTAATGCATGTCCCTTCAATTATTTATGCTGAGCTAGTAAGGATATCCTGCCTCTGGAGTCACTAGTGGAAAAAATACATGTTGAGGGGGGCATTTTGGGCTTATTGAGGCGAACAAGGCCCGCTTCGACAGACGTGGCTTCAACAGCTCACATAGCTGTTGAGGCGGGCTTTGTTCGCCTCAACAGGTAGTCTGTTGTGGGGGGCTTTCAAAAGCCCGCCTCAACAGGCCAAAACCAAAGCGAAAAATAAGGACCTGTTGTGGGGGGCTTTACAAAAGCCCGCCTCAACAGACACCTCTGTTGAGGCTCACTTCTTAAATGCCCCCCTCAACAGACCTTTATTTTTGCGCCAATACCTGTACATTGGCGCCATAAATTCATATGTTGTCGAGGGGTAAATTAAAAGCCCCCTTCAACAACATTATTTTTTTTTCCAAATTCTTTTAATATATAAAATAGGTGGCAATAACCAAATATATATATATACACCATTGAGCATTGAAACCTGTACACGCACCAATCAACACCAGAATAGCAAAGGTATGAATCTGCTTATTTTTTATTAATAAATCATTAAATTAACTTCATTTATATTAACCCAATAGAGAAAAGCGTATAGTACGTACGTTTACAATTTTTAAACACCTAGCTAGCTAGTCTAACAAATTAAAACTAATATTAACAAATAAAGACAAAAGGCTAGAGAGCTAGTCTAACAAATTTCTCTAATCCGGCCACTTAGCTCCCTTTAGATCATGCATTACAAACCTTAATTACGGCCTTGTTGACTTTCTAATTCCAATCGACTCGATCCATGCAAGATGGAAGGAAAATATATGAGCTATAGAGTACCAAAGTTCACACTCACGATATTATCTTTACATTCCATTGAAGCATAAAAAGATAATCTTTATGTGGCTTACTACCGTCCTAATTAGGTGTTATAAATCACAGTTCACTGTATCGTTTATGTAATGCTTTGATTCTTCCAAGTAAGTTATGAGTTTAAACTCTTGCACGGGTGTTAATGTTCATAACTTATGAGGGTTTGTTATTTTCACTTCTCTAAAGGTAAGTTTTGTTCATAGAAGTTCCTAACAAAGCTACTTAAAATAAATTGTTATGAGACAGTACAAGCTATACTACTGATTGCAAGTTTGCAACCCACTGTGTGAAAATATATTCACCTCGAAAGCATAACTACCAGTAGAAACATACGATAATCTTAAAGTTGCCAAAATATTAGTACGGAGTATCATTAAATGGTTTTATTTCCTCGTTTTCTGGGGTAATTGAATCTTGAAAAAAAATTCAGATTCACAGAATCACCAAGTTCCTCGTATTACATTAACCTTGATCTCTTAAAAATCACAGGACCACAGGCAAGTTATATCTTCTTGGAGTTTGGTTGTCTTCACTGCTTACTAATTAAAATAAGCACAGATTATTGGTCACTAGGTTACCTTATTCTGCAGAGGTCCCAACATATTTTTTTTTGTTGGTTTTAACCAGGTTACTATAAGAAATGGTAATAAACTAATAACACTAATAGCACATACAATTCAATACCTGAAAAGTGCTATTCACAAGAATGGATGGTTCATATACAAGCAGCTTCCCCTGCATGAACAGAAGGTGCTACCAGTTCCAGCGTCCCCTGTAAGTCTCTCACCAACCAATTGCATTATCGATATAAACCTGGATCAACTTCACAAACCTGCAAAAGTATGGTGATTTCATGCTCTTTTCAGTTTTCACTAACACTGTATTTGGGAACCAGCAATGTTGAAATATATGGAAGTGTGACATTGGGGATTACACTAGAAAAGTAAGGCTGTCAAAATCAATAATTTTTCCATTATTTGATTGGTAAAATACTCAATTTTTCCATAAATATTGAAAGCAAACCGTGAAAAACTAATTTGACCATATTAGGGTAGAAGATATGCACATATTTTTCTGCAAAGTTTCCCTCCAAGAAAATAAGCAAATTAATTCAGACATCTATAGTTGTTTTCTTTGTAATATAGTTTACCCCATTACCTTCGAGTTTCCGAACATACTATAAAACTCCCCCTCTAATTACCAGGACAATATAAAAAGCTCTGGAAATCATGCTGACATTTTCCGGCTTTAATTTATATTTCACAGCATATTAAGAAACAAATGCACAAAGTCTAGATGTATGATAATTAGGTTGCCTTGATCCAAGTTGAGGATAAAATGGTAATAGACTAGTAGGTCAAAATCACACAATAATTCAGATAATATTTTTCTATAGTAAGAGACAATTTTCTAATAATCCCAAAACAAGAACACAACTGTACATTTCTCATATGAAAATTCTTTAGTAGTTATCAAGTGAAATCTACCACCTCGAGGCAGAAGATCCTTGCAAAGTGCAAACACAAAATAGGTAGTGTATTCCTCTAAGGGAGACAGGTTAACATCTCTATAAAAGCAACCATCTATAAAAAATAAATTATCTTCCATGTTAGAAAGTTAAGCAGGATCATGAAAACAAATGCCAGAAAGCCAATGAGACTGCAAGAAAAGGTGTAAGGTAATAAAATGAGAACTAGGGAAAGTAAAGCAGATTAACCACTACATTGTATAATCACTTATCTTGTTGGTGCCAAAATAGGAAAATTATAATCAAAATACCATAGATTCACCAACAATTTACTGATTTAGGATACTTTATAAAACATTCATACCATAGGCCGGTGTATCTGTATGCAGTGAACTTAGTTAACCAAAATCACATAAAAGTCACCCCAAATCCAATAAAAGTCAACTTCACAAACGGGTTAAAAGACATGAATGAAATTTAGGGTACCAATCTTCGTTGTAAAACTACACCCGTTGTATATAGGACCTGTTAAAGAAACATTGCCAAGACTCAAAGAGTCACAGGACTGCTGTATAATACATAAAAAGCACTTGCCTAATGAAAGCAAGTTATCAAACAACCCAAACATCACCTTGCATATCACCAAAGACATACTTTTATGCAACTTCATAAAAAGGCATTGAATACGCTTGATTAATTGCTAAAGTACGATAATCAAGTACTTAAAAGTAAAAAAATATGAGTAAAAAGAATTCATATCATAACAGAAAGTGAGAAGCAGCCAGAGATATCTGCGAACTTACAAGTGAAAATTGAGTTCCAGATTCATCCATAGTCACAATCTCACCATTCCAAGTGCCTATCTTCTCCAATACAGTGGAAAAATTCTGCTCACCAACAGTAAGTCGAAGTCTCATTGGAGATCTTTTGATGGGAAATTTCTTTACAAGCCGGTGAATAACATCTAGTGCCTGTAATTCACGATGCATAGAATTAACTTATGAGCTAAACTACACAATAGAACCATAATTTATCTTAACTTTATACTGTAATCTAGAAAGTGCAACAATCAAAGATACAGCTAATCAAATGTTCCAAAATAAGACAAATCAGAAGAATTATGCATAGCAATACAGTAGATAAAACAGTGCTAAACCTGCTTTTTGGAACTTTTATGAGGATCAACAGCAAAATGGATGTCATGCATCAAACGTTCGATCATAGTTATCGAGTAAGGGCGTTTCGTGTCAGGATTAATGGTGTTTTCCATGACAATGGTGGCAATATCACGAAACTGAAGTGACAATTGAGCCTCCCTTTCTTTCCCTGCAACTTGAAGATCTCCTTTCTCCAGAATCTAACCAAAACAATCAAATATATAAAATCGTGTTCGCTAAATCATTATTAACTAAAACCTCCCCAAAATTACATAAGTTCAATCAAAGAATTCGATTTCAAGAAGATGAATCACCTCTAAACAAATTGTTGTTGCGTCATCTGTCAGAAATGCAGTCTTCAAATCCTTCAGTTTACTACACTGTCGTCATTCCATTTGTTTGCAGGCATAACATTATAAAAGAACATTAATTCAGAAAGCTATGAGATGACAGCCAGGAATACAAGACAGATGATGGAAATTGGAAAGCAGTATATGTATATACAAGCAAAAAAATGCA
The DNA here is from genome assembly GCF_020520425.1 of Spinacia oleracea. Classification (NCBI taxonomy): domain Eukaryota; kingdom Viridiplantae; phylum Streptophyta; class Magnoliopsida; order Caryophyllales; family Amaranthaceae; genus Spinacia; species Spinacia oleracea. Next base: position 16,932,977 of record NC_079490.1, read on the forward strand.
TCAACCTATTTTCTGAAATTAAACAATTAGTAGAATACCTCTGTAATTCCACATTGAGCATGGTTGTGATCCTGAAATAAACCATACTGGTCATGACTTCATATAACTCAGCTTTAGATGCTGCAGGACTTGGATATATAGCTGCAAAATAAAATCATTTGTCTTAAAGATCCTACACTTCGGTTGCTATGTGCTTTTGATTCAAATAGCTCCCAAGCCAAGTGCAAAACTCATATATAAAAAGGTGGGAACTGGAAATCAGGACTTGTGTCTGAAAATGTTAGGAAAAATTCAACAAGCAAGCATGAAGTGTCTTGTTCTCTAGCATAATTTTTGGCCTAATTCTTCTTCGGATGATCGATTCAACCTCTGATAAAAAAGAACGAGGGAAGCTGTTGTTGAAACTAACCTTAACGGAGTTCACACAACAAACTGTGATATAATTACTCTATGTCAATCATAACAATGCAAACCTAGAGCTGAGTACAGAAAACATGAGACAAAGACATCTGGGCAACTGCAAGGTACATAGCAAGACAAAAGGAAAATAAACAAGCTGAACACAAGACCATCAGGTAGAAAACATTAGCAGGCAGGAACAACAAAAGTAAAAATAAAAGGGATAACTGCCATACACTCATCTAGTGCTGCAAATTTACTAATAAAAGAACAACTTTTAGCACATATTGCATAATTTCATAGTCTGCGCAAATTTACATCAAAATAAGAATGTAATAAATATCGGTTTTACAAATTCAGATTGCCCTGACATATTCATTGAAGTTGTCCAGATGTAGACATTGCCGCAACCATCTGATGGTCTTACAACAAGTTTCTCCAACAACATACTAACTAGCACTAAGATAAAGCATAAAAGTTCTAAATAGTACGGGCTTGATCCCCTGTTTAGTTGCCTGACTCTCTTCCAATTAGAAATTAAAGGAACTGTATGTTAGAAACTCATCAACGAATTCAGATTATAAACCACCACCACGGCAACTAATTTGAGACAAAAAACCTAAAATAAAAAACCTAAATTCACCACAATTGTAAATCATTAATTGGAACTAATGGGAGTAATTCCAAGAAGAAGAAGAAGATCTATTTACCACCGCAAGATCAGAGCCACCAGCAAGCCATCACCTTGCTTGCGTCGCCTCATCCGACCACCCACGACCTACCGAAACCCGAGCCGCACCTCCCGTTAGAAAATAAAAAATCGTTAAAATCAACAAAAATAATCAAAAACCTAAATTATAAATCAAAAAATTTAATAAAAAATAATATGAAAAATCAAAAACCTAAAAGAATTGAAGAATGCAGGAGAGATGGAGAGAGATGAAAGAGTTACCTCATTTGGAGAACGACGTCGTCTTCCTCGAGAATGCTAAGTAGATGACGGTTGAATCGATATACCCTAGCTTGAGGAGGGAGACAAATCGACGAGTTTGAAGAGTCGAGGGAGAGAGGTCGCGGAGATACCCTAGCTTTGTAACTCTTCCATGGAAGGCGGAGGAAAAGCTTCCATGGAAGCCAACGACTGTGAGGAGAGGGAGCCCGATTTGTTGACGAAATAGCGGGTTTGAGGAGTATTGAACCAGGAGAGAGAGGAGAGGGGAGAGGGGAGAGAAGAGAGAGAAATGAAACAGATGAAATGAGGAGGAGATAGAATCAAAACCAGTAGATTGTGAAGACTTGTTGAAGCGAACAAACATAAGCCCGCCCCTTTAGACTAGTGTCTATTGAGGCGGGCAATCAAAAGCCCCCTTCAACAGTTTCTATAGAAGCGAACCCCACAAAAGCCCGCCCCAATCTGTTAGTAAAATATTTGACCCGCGTTGACTGGGTGGTTATTGAGGCTCACTTATGTATGCCCCCCTCAACAAGGGGGCTACAATAGGCGTTTTTTCCACTAGTGAGTTATCGAAAAGCGAGTACTCCTCTCGGTAGTTACAGTCCCCCGAACCCTCCATCTCTACCTTGCGGGTGTACGTTGAGAGATCCCCACACCAGGGATCACAAGGGAACCTATGGCCGTCGTGGTCAAACATAATTGCACTCCCTTTATGTCACGATAACCGGGTTTTGTCAGTTTTTCTCATTGTCGTTAAAAACCGCATGGCGACTCCTATATTACTAGTCAATTGGGTGTAAACTCACAGGAAATCCAATTACACTTGATTTGACAAAAAGAAACGACACGCCCACGAGGGACGAGGTCACGCATTAGCCTCGTGCTTTTTCGACCCCCTCACAGTGGCGACTCCACTGGGGATAGTGAAGGAAATACTCGTGCTCGTAGGTAATCAAAATAGCCGAAGGGTGAAACGATCCTCCCCACGTTTATTTCCCCATCAAGTTGGGACGACCTGAAAATCAGCATATTAATGTGAACGGGCAGAACCGCATAACGAATATTGGCTCCCTTAGGGAGATGGGACTAAGGATACCCATCGCCAACCGGGGGGTGCATACGCTTCGAATGTTGTCCACTCGACACTTTCGCTAGTAGTACACCTGTCCCAAACCCAATCGCTCGCCCACTAGGTCTTTATCATTGGTGCATGCCCCCTTGGCTTACATCGTGATTGGCCTCTTGGGCGAAATTCGTCTGTTGAAGGCACTACCTCGACCGGGGCATGTGTTGGATCTGCGATAGAAGCGGTACCAAGCCGGCGCAAATACTACCCATAGAAGGCTATCATAAACTACATGACATATTATTATTTTGCCTCATGATGTAATGTTAGTTATGTGTAGCGAATTATATGATTTTGTGTGACAAATAATGCTAGGAAACCAACGAACTTACAAATTTCCCAAACATTCATAAACCAATTGGCCAAAGAGTTATACCAAGATACGTGTTCCGCAACCCCGAACGATCGCCACAAAAATGAGCGACGCTCAGGAGGGACCGTAACGAATCCCACAACGCTGCACAACGCGTCAAGGACGTTATTAGGCAAGCACGCAAAATTAAGTCGCATAAACAAAAGAATTTACGCGAACAGAATACGAGTACCAGTCAGGGACGCATTTTCAGCGCCCCTTGCTGGGCGCCAATAATTTTCACGCCCACCGCTGGGCGCTGAAGTTGCTGCCTGGCCTTTTGGTCAGGCACAGCAGCCTCGGCGCCCGCGCATAAAATATACGTAGCAATATGAAAAAAAAATCGTGAAAATTGCTGCGAGGACGTATGGAAAAAGGCATTCGATTCTAAAAACGACTTATAAAAAAATAAATAACTCTTTGTGTCGTTGTTAGGCCTCCTATGACGACAATGCTCGACACCAAAACCGAGCATGCTAATTTAAATAACTTTGAATGTCACATGGGCCAAGAATTCAAAAAATGATGTTCAAATAAAGTTTTCAAGGAAAAATGATGTTCGAATAAAAAATAAGTAAATCCGAGTCTAGACTAGGCTATGCCAAAGTACAATCTAAATCATAAATCTTAGTTGACTTATACATAGAATCGGTCCTAATGCTTGGTGTCGTTCTGCAAGTTAAAAGGTTAAACCATATTGAGTCTCTCTTCCTAACATTTAAAGCAATAAGCACCCATATGTAATTGTCATCCCTTGCTAAGAATCTACGACCTCAATACTCTCTCTCACCAATAAGAAGAATATATTATGTAATTCAAGTATTTGGAAAATGGAAACAGTCACATTCTGAAAATCGTTCCTCCATAGTCGCACAACCCCCAAAGTGAGCCTAAGGTGTCAATACCATTGGCAAGAAAAAATTAATGGACTCAAGGCTTATGATCACATTGGGTCACGACTATCATAGTCCTCTCGAGCCACTCGCTCCTTGAAATACTCCTAAGTACTGACTAAAAGATTTTCCATGAATGCAACATGACGAACCATGAAAATACCCAAATCTGCATGCCATAAGGCTACCATCGGGATAAAGCAATACACACTAAGAGGGAAGCCGCACTAATGATTCCAGTTTTGCAAAAATAAAAATTCGATCTCCCCGACTAACTACCTTGCCAACATTAAGCAAAATGGCGCATGACAAATGAACACCCAAGGGTTAAAATCTAAAGTGTCAACCAACGAAAGTTATGGTCCAATTAGCCTAAGTCTGAGAGTTGCTTGGTCAAGTATTATAGGCTTACGCCACGTCATTATTTTGAGTCTAGACCACCTCCTTGTATTCATACACGGGTTATAATCAGAAATATTAATGAAAGTTCGAGTCTAAATCACAACTTCCAATTAAATCCCAGAAACTGGAGTCTGAAAAGAAACAAAAAATTATTTTCGATGTAATTCTTTCGTTAAATTTCAATAAAGTAAAACAACATTTTGAATCTACGCTATTTGCACATTTTAAGAAACGACCAAATACGCTTGCAAAGTAAGACAATTTAAAGGTCCACCCTAGGCCTACTAAAGTTAAAGGTCCACCCTAGGCCTACTAAAATTAAAGGTCCACCATAGGCCTACCAAACGAGGCTCACTCAGTCTCGCCTCGTGACTCAAAGACCACAACCATCTACCTTTTAGCCCAAATAAAAAAAAAAATTGAAGGATTTATGTTAGGGAGAAATCCCAAGCAAAAAGAAAAAAATAGAAAGAGAAAAGGGAGAGCGAAAAGAACGAGCCATGAAATACTTATCCCGTACCTCCCAAAGTGCGAAATTTACCCAAGTAAATGAAGGAAAAGAATTGAGTCAACCAATCCAAATCATGCCACAAAAACTACGTAAAGTCCTACGATGTCTACCCTTTCTAATCCTTATGTTCTTAGACGCCTTCGCTCTGGGGGCCCTGTTCAGCTCATTTAACCCATCCATGTTCTCATTGCCATAACCTAAGAAACCATTACCTCGACTCTTGTTCTTGAACTTGCTATCAACTGCAAACCACGTACGGCCATTGACACGTGCGTCATACCCATTATTTCCAAAGCCCAAACCTGCTCTTACACCACCATTAGCATAATGACCATATAACTTGTTTGGATACGTCCTGTTGATATACCCTTGAGCCGTCCCCATGCTACTCATTGGCCTTGGTTGATGTAAACTCATTACACTAGTTTGAGGTTGCAAATTGTGAGTCCTAGCAGATGTAATCCTCATGCTTGACTAATACCTATACAAATTATCCTATCTCATTCAACCCGTCTTTCAAGCCGTCTTGAGTGACGAATAAAAAAAAACAAATGAAGAGTACGTTCTACGCTTAACGTAATTTTTTTTTAATAATAATAATAAACAAAATAAATAAATAATAATAAAAACTTTGCAAGGCGCACAAAAAAAAGAAAAGAAGCATTTAAAAAAGGAAAAGAAGCATTTAGTGCACAAAAAAGATTCACACACTTTCAACGCCCAGAGCTGGGCGCCGGAATCTTTAACGCCCCAGCCTGGGCGCTGAATCTCTCTGCTTGCCAAAATTTTGTCCAGAAGTGCTCGTCATTTTATCCGCACATGCACGGAAAAATAACGAACACTTGGAGGGGTACAACACGTATTCAGATATACGTACCAAAAAGCACATGAAAAGATATACGTACCAAAAAACACATGAAAAGATTTTTGTGCAAATACATGTACTTAAAAAATAAAACAAAATTTTGTCTTACGGCAAAGCGGCAGATTAAAATAATAATAAACTTCACTTATTTCACCCTATTTCAAACATTACGATTCCACTCGAACGTATTTGTTTAAAATCGGCATTCTAAGAAACCATTTTCTGGCTAAGAACTGCGCAAGACCTGATTCCAAATTAAATTTATTTAAGGCGGATACGTAGGCAATCCATGATTCGGTCCAACCAATTTGCAAAAATGTTAAAGCCTATAGAATAACAAGAATAAAAAAATAGAGTCCCTTATTGAAATTTAATTACTTGCAATCCAAGTCGAAAGAAAAATTTAAGTCAAAGGAAGAATCCAAGTCATCAAGATGCCAAAACGAGCACACATCAAAAAATAATAAGGGCATGTACCCTTGCCAGAAAGAGCACTCACACTCCTAGGCACTTAGCCAAGACTCAGAAGATCGCTTTGCCTCAATTGAATGGGGGCTAGCGCAAGCGTCCATGACCTCTAAAGTACTCGACTTGACCCTCCCTAAAGCGAACTGACTCACTTAAAGACCTTCTTTCCCCACTAGACACAGTCATAATCGCCAACAAGTAGTAAAGGCAGTAAGCTTGCAATAAAGAGGATTATTCTACGGTATCGCCCCATCGTTCCTTCGAACTCAGGGCACCCGTTCATGGTAATTCAAATGCTTGCTAATCCCCTTTGAAAAAAAACCAGACATTGTCAATAGGACTTGGCACTTAACCAAGGCTCACCCTACTCAAACATATGACACGGGCATCTAAAATCGAAATCTGAAAGCATCATTAGTGAGAAGACATAATAGTAACTGGGGGCTAAAAATTGAAATGAAAGAGCTAGGGAAAGAACTAAGTATACCTTGACCTTTTGTGCAGACATACACCAAGTAAATCTAAGTCAATTTGAAAGCGGTTTATATTCCCGCAATTCTGGAAAAGATGGCCCTAAAAGCCTAAAGCATATGCCAAACGGGCACAAGTATATCTTGACGCCTGCACCATGGCTTCCAGCAAATCCTTAGACAGCATTCCAAAAATCGTAACAGTATTTTGATTCACTCATATAATCCTGTACGAACCCTTCTGTAAGTTAACCTACTTAGGACACCTCGGATTGTACACAGTAGGATTCGGATTTCAAATAATTTTCAAAGACTTCTTCGAACATAATAAAGTGTCATTGGTTTAATCTAAGTATGCGTTTATCTCGATTTTGCAAGTGAGTCAAAAAGATTTCTAAATATGATTATGGGTAAAGAAAGGCACCTAGCTTTTGGTCAAGGCACACTTCAACATGTGACTACCTTGACCATGGCAATGTCGCACAATACGACATTTACAAGAGAAGTAGCAAATCACTACTCGAACGTACCTCGCACTAAACGAGTCTGGTTCAAACTATTCATGATCCATGTCACCATGAATGCATAAAAACGTATGCCAAGCATTATAGCACCAAGCCAATCCCGTAGCTACAATTGGGGGCTTGAGAAAAACACTCTAAAAATGCTCGAAATGGCGATTTTATCGCAAATTCTCAACGCTAATGCTATACACACGTCATAGGGGCACAATCCTAAGGTCAATCGTGTAAAACGAACCTTAGAATGGCTACAACCCCTCCCAAATTCTAAGCACCACTTAGAATATATAAAGTCACCCCGCTAACAAGGGTAACTGAAAATCGCGAGTCACCAAAACTCCGATCAAACTACTGCACATAACGCTCGCCCTACAAGCACCCGTTACACAGTCTACGTCGTTCCAAAGCAAAAGAAAAAGAAAAATCAAGGATAAAAAAAAACTGTCAAATTCTGCCCAGAAATCATTTTCAACGCCCAGAGCTGGGCGCCGATATCTTTAACGCCCCAACCTGGGCGCTGATTCTCTTGGCTTGCCAAATTAGCCCAGGTGTAAAAACAAGAAAGAAACATCCATGAATCCTCGCATCGAACGAAGTAATAAGCCGTGCACACCCAAGCAGAAGGTGCTACACTTGTTCGAGCACCTGAACGAGGCGTGATGAAGTACTCCAATGCAAAAATAATGATATCCCAACACCTGGAGAAATGTTCTAATACATGCGGTTAGGCCACACAAGCCTACGTCACACCATAAGTTCAACCATCCCACGGTACAAGTCTAAAAAAAAGAGAGTAAGGCATATTGCACTAATGCGGGCACGACCAAAGAGCATGTGTAAAAGAGGCAAAGACTACTTATCGCCCAAATTCAAAATGCAAGCCACACGACTTCTACATTAAGGATTAAAGGTAGCAAAATATTACCTACCACGGCAGGGATAGCTCGCACCTACACGAGCGGAACCCCTAGGCACCTTTCTCGAAAGAACCTACAAAAATCGTACGCCAAAAGGAAGCATCCCAACATGCATACTTGGGGGCTCCAAGCTACGAAATGACCATAGCAAAATAAAAAAAATAAAAAAAAATGAAGGAAATAATGCCCTTGGTCCAAGTATGCATTCTATGATAAGTCTAATAAATGCGGTTCAGTATTAATTAACAAGTTAATAATTCAGTGAGATCAAGTGAGCTGAATGCCTAGCTAGAGGCCGCTTCAGTTCAAGTGGAATTAATGATATTAATCCACAGCTTACTCTTGACTGAACCCGTAGGGTCACACAAATAGTACGTAAACGGATCAAGTATCTAATGGCTTTAGATACTCCATCTATGAATATTCGGAATCGACGGATCTTGGTTTCAGTGGGAGCTGAGATCGTCACAGGCAAGAAATGAATACTCCGGAAAACGATGATATTACCGGAAACGGAAATATGGATCGTATCGGAAATATAAATATTATCCAAGTCGTAGATGTTGCCGGAAACGGAAACATGGTACGTATCGAAAAATATTATCGGAAATGGAAATATTGACAGAATCGGAAATATTGCCGGAAACGGAAATATTGTCAGAATCGGAAATATTATCGGAATCGGAAAATAATTCCGGAAACGGAAATATTAAATATTTGTTCGAAACGGAAATTAATTCCGGAATCGGAAATATTAAATATTGTTCGTATCGGAAATGAATTCCGGAATCGGAAATTTAATCGGAAGCGTATCGTACGAATAAGCATCGGACGAGGCCTGCCGGACGAGGGCCCAGCACGAAGCCAGGCCATCGCCCAGCAAGCCAAGCGCGCCACACGAACAGCCAAGGCCACGCCAGGCCCAGCGCAAGGCCAGGCCCAGCAGGCCGAGGCAGCGCGCACAGCGCGCGCAGCGCGCGCAGGAGCTACGTGGGCTTGTAGCTCGCGTAGGCCTCGCTGCGTGGGCTGCTGCTGGCACGCACGCGCATGGGCGGCCCATCGTGGCTGCCGTGTGTGTGTGCGTGAGTGTTTGTGTTCATGCACGATTCCTAAAACATGCAGAGTTCGGTTAATGATTAAATTCCTAATTCTATTAGATAAATTAATTAATTAGAGTTCTTGTAGGATTCTAGGTTTAATTAATTTGTATCTGAATAGGATTCCAATTCCCTTTCCATACCCCTATAAATATGTGGCCTGGGTTCACAATTTATAATGAGTTTCAAAGTATTAAAAGTGAGTTTTTGAGAGAAAAATTCAATCACACATCTTGCTCAAAAGTGCCGAAAATTCTAGTACCTTAAGGGCGATTCTAGTTGGTCAATCTTAAGGCGGATCCGGACGTGCTGTGGACTATCTACGGAGGGACGACACTTGGAGTCCTAAAGACTTGTTCTTGTTCGGTTCGGGCGCAGCTAGGGAAGGCACGCAACAAAGAGTATGCATCTAAATTATGCTATATGATTATGTGTAAATAATATGTATTCCTGGGTTAATGGTTGTTTCCGCATGATTTATGTAATATCATATGTATCATAACCTAACAGTGGTATCACGAGCCCCTTATTATTTTCATAATCTAATTTGCATAAACATGGTTAAATATTACAAATTTGCAAGAATTAAAAGGGGTGATTAATTTTCGTAATTGTTAATTAATTGCAAATTGCGTTTATTTAATTATACGTACGCAGTTTTTCGGCAGTTTCTTCGTTACTCATCCAAATCGAGTGATTTTTGTGTCAATTCCGCATGTAAAAGGCATTCTAAAATTTTGACAAAATTAATATTTTTCTGCCGAACCCAGAATTCTCAAATTCGAAGCCTAACTATGACTTTTCGAAGGTTTTAGTTTTTCGAATGCAAAATTTTGTAAATTTAAGATGTTAAATTAAATATTTGCGATTCTTGTTGATAAATCTTGAATTTTTGATTGACCTACTGTATATGTTTAACAAGTTTGAATGCCTAGCCTTGTTAATTATGCAATCTAATTTGTAATTATGATTAATTTGTTGAAAATTAGAATAATTTAGAATTAATTTGATTTTCATAATTAATTATAATTTAATTAGAAACCTATGATTAAAAACCACCATAAAAATTGTAAATTTATGATAAATTTTAAATTTTTATGACCTAGACTTGAATCCATGTAAATCGGAAATCAATTGAATAATAAATTTTCGATTTTTCGCCCTAAAATTATGAAATTAATATTATTTATTAATTTGTCATTAATTTTAGATATAAATTTTAAATTTTTATGCGATTCGTTCATAAAACTTGCACGCACAAAGCAATGGACGCTTCGTGTTACCCTTAAGGGGTGTTGTATAGTGCGGGCATGCGACGACGAGCAAGGGAGCTCGTCGCCCGTGCGGCACGATTGCAATGAGCAAGGGCGTAGTGCACGAGCACAAGGCAGCAGCCCTGCCTTGTGTCGTGTGCCACGAGCTATGAACAAATGGGCATGGGCGAAACGCAAGCCAAGGCAGTCTCGTGTGGGCAGCAAGCGAGCTGCGCCACAACGCGCACTGCCTCGCGCAAGAGCGCGCAGCCTCGCGCGCAGCGAGCGCAAGCTCGCGTGCCACGAGCGCTGCGCCCAGCGTTGCTCGCGCGCACAGCGATCGATGTCGCGCGCACAGCGAGCGATGGCTCGCGCGCACAGCGAGCAATGGCTCGCGCGCACAGCGAGCGCTGGCGAGCGCGCACTGCGAGCGATGGCTCACGTGCGACGAGCGCTGGCGCGCGCGCAGCGAGCACCACAGCGTGCGATGGCTTGCGATTGGTAGAGCAGCAGCTATGCGACGAGCGCATGAGCTGCGCGCATATGGCCAGCAATGGCTGTATGCGTGCGGCCCATGGGCGTGCAATGCGTAGGGTGTTTGCGTTACGATTAGATCGTTTTGAATGTTTAATTTGAAAATTTCAGTTCACGTAATTTTAATTAATTTTAAAATTAATAATTTAAATTATTTTCTTGGATTTTAATTTTGAATATTGTAATTATAATAAATTTTATTTATTCTAATTATTTTACTAAAATTAAAATCAATAATTAATTTAAATAACGACTGAAATTAAATTAAACTTTTTGGATTCAATTATAAATTTATATGAGCTTTAAATTTTAATTAAAATTGTATGTTTCCGGTTAGACTAGAAATACATTTTTATGTTTAAAATTAGTAAAGCATATGAATTTATTGGTTTAAGTGGGATCGCTTTTTAGTCATAAACTCTTGATTAGGTCTACAAATCCTTAAGGTTAAAACAACTTGATTAGAATTAATAAGGACTGAATAATTTGTAGATTATTGGTGCCCTTGATTAATTGCTGCAAATATTTACGTGATGCATAATGTGTTTTACTAACCAGCTAAGTGGGCCATTCATGATAATGAATGGGTGAATGGTATATATTGTATATGTACTGTTTTGCAGGTTATGAAGTGACTAGTATGGCCCAAATAGGATAGAAAATATGGTCTGCGTACCATTAATTTGAATGTAATTGGTCTAAAGTACCAAAGTTATTTTTCAATTCAAATATGGTCTGCGAACCATCAAATAGTTGTAATTAGTTATAGCTTATCCTATTTGAAGAAAATGGTGCCTCCCACGGAGATTTTCAAGACGGACTTTGAAGTCAAAGCTTCAAGATGAAGTCGGGCCATACTAGATCACATTTATCTTATGCATGTTTTAAGTTATTTATTGCTTTTAAATATGTCTTAAAATGCATGAGATCAAAAGCTTGATTATGTTGCATGATTAAGGATTTTAGTTCACTTAAAATCTAACCAACATAGTAAGAGCCTTAAGTTCCAAACTTAAAAATTGAGTTAAAAGGTGTCATGCCAAAATATACACTTGCTTGGATATCCTTTACATCAATCTAGTAATAGTTTTCGCTCAGCGAGGTGTTACTTATTGGTCCTAAAGGGGCAAGGTACACAAATAATTGTGAGTACATGTTAGTTTTGGTGAAACTCAACGATATAAGTAAGGAGTCCTTTTATGTCGTGGCAAAATCGATAGGTTTACCTAATAAGTTCTTAGACGTACCTATCAACCAAGAGTAGTTTCTAGACTATTAGCAAAAGGCTTTTGCTTACCTAAGATGTTCTAGGATTAAGTCGACAAACTGTGCTTAGTTCTTCAATGATTTTAGGATCTTGGAATCATTTTATTCACACCTGCCGGAACACATAACTTGAATAAAATGCTTAATAAATATTGAATTATGCATGTATGCTAGAATTTAAGTTTATTAAGAGAAACTGTGAATGGTTATTTATTTGTTTATTCTTTTCAATTGTAGTTTTTAATATGGCAAACAACAATTCATTCAACATTCGATCAATTCTCGAAAAGGAGAAGTTGAACGGGAAAAACTTCCTTGACTGGCAAAGGAACTTGCAAATAGTTCTTATGCAGGAAGAAAAGGAGTATGTCCTAGATGAGGCGATGCCCGAAGCTGCAGGCGACGGGGTCACTCAGGCAGCCCTCAATCGTTGGATTGATGCCAACAAGGATGTGAAATGTCTAATGCTCGCCACCATGAGTGCGGATCTGCAGAAAACGTTCATCAACTCAGATGCTTTCACAATCATCAGTGAGTTGAAGAACATGTTCCAAGATCTGGCTCGAGTCGAAAGATTCGAGACTCATAGGCAAATTCTTGAGACCAAGCTTAAGAAAGGCGAGCCCGTAAGTCCACATGTTCTCAAAATGATTGGACTCATTGAGAATATGAGTCGGCTGGATCAGCAATTTTCTCAGGAAATGGCTATAGACACCATCCTCCATTCTCTTCATAGCGGGTATGATCAGTTCAAACTGAACTACAGTATGAATAGTCTGGACAAAACGCTCACTGAGCTTCACGGTATGCTGAAGACCGCTGAAAAAACGCTCAAAAGTGATAAGCATGATGTGCTTATGGTGCGTGGGGGCAAGTTCAAGAAATCTGGAAAGAAGAGGAATGCTAAGAAAGGTGGCAACAAGGCCAGCCCAACTAAGCAAACTGGCGCCAAATCTGTAAAGAGGAAGGTCAGTCAACCCACTTCTGAATCCGAATGCTTCTACTGCAAGAAGAAGGGGCATTGGAAGAGAGATTGCATGAAGCTAAAGGAAGATCAGAAGAACGGAACAGTCGTTCCATCTTCAGGTATTTTCGTTATAGACTGTATACTTGCTAATTCAACTTCTTGGGTATTAGATACAGGTTGTGGCTCACACTTATGTTCCAATCCACAGGGACTAAGAAGAAGTAGAAAGTTAAGCAAGGGTGAAGTCGACCTACGAGTGGGAAATGGAGCACGGATTGCTGCATTAGCTGTAGGAACTTACTATTTGTCGTTGCCCTCCGGGCTAGTTTTGGAACTGGAAGAATGTTTCCATGTTCCAAGTCTTACTAAAAACATCATTTCAGTTTCTTGCTTAGATGCTAAGGGATTTTCCTTTTTAATAAAAGACAATAGTTGTTCGTTTTATTTTAAAGAGATGTTTTATGGATCTGCTAGATTAGTCAATGGACTTTATTTATTAGATCACGACAAACAAGTATATAACATAAATACCAAAAAGGCCAAGAAGAATGATTCAGATCTCACCTATCTGTGGCATTGTCGATTAGGCCATATAAACTTGAAACGCTTAGAAAGACTTCAAAAGGAAGGAATTCTAGAACCATTTGACTTAGAGGATTATGGTAAATGCGAATCATGTTTACTTGGCAAAATGACAAAGCAACCTTTCTCTAAAGTTGGAGAAAGAGCAAATGAACTATTGGGTTTAATCCATATAGATGTATGTGGACCAATGAGTACAAATGCTAGAGGTGGTTTCAGCTACTTTATCACTTTCACTGATGACTTCAGTAGGTATGGTTATGTCTACCTAATGAAGCATAAGTCTGAATCCTTTGACAAATTCAAGGAATTTCAGAGTGAAGTAGAGAATCAATTAGGCAAGAAGATTAAGGCACTGCGGTCTGATAGAGGCGGTGAATATCTGAGCTATGAATTTGATGACCATCTGAAAGAATGTGGAATTCTATCAGAATTGACTCCTCCTGGAACACCACAATGGAATGGTGTGTCGGAACGAAGGAACAGAACCTTGCTAGACATGGTCAGGTCAATGATGGGTCAGGCCGAACTTCCATTAGAATTTTGGGGATATGCACTAAATACAGCTGCACTCACTATAAATAGAGCTCCGTCTAAAGCTGTCGAAAAGACTCCATACGAATTATGGTTTGGAAAGCCTCCAAATGTGTCTTTTCTTAAGATTTGGGGATGTGAAGTATACGTCAAACGATTAATTTCAGACAAACTTCATCCAAAATCTGACAAATGTATCCTTGTGGGCTATCCAAAGGAAACAAAGGGGTATTACTTCTACAATACATCTGAGAACAAGGTGTTTGTTGCCCGAGATGGTGTCTTTTTGGAGAAGGATCACATTTCCAAAATGACAAGTGGGAGAAAAGTAGACCTCGAAGAAATTCGAGTCGAACAACAAACTCTAGAGAATGCTCAAGATGACATTCAGGATGAAACTCAGAGATCTTCAGAAGAATCTGGTGAGAATCATGGTCAATCTAGAAATGTTACCCCGGGTAGATCGCAAAGATATAGATCTCAACCGGAAAGGTACTTAGGTATTTTGACGAACGAGAGCTATGACGTTCTATTACTTGAAAGTGATGAACCTGCGACTTACAAACAAGCTATGACGAGCCCTAGCTCCAAGCAATGGCAAGAAGCCATGCAATCTGAATTAGACTCCATGTCTGAAAACCAAGTATGGGATTTGGTCGATTTGCCAGATGGCTACCAAGCCATTGGAAGCAAATGGGTTTTCAAACTGAAAAAGGACAAGGATGGGAAACTTGAAGTTTTCAAAGCTAGATTGGTTGCAAAAGGTTACAGGCAAGTCCACGGTGTGGATTACGATGAAACCTTTTCACCAGTTACAATGCTAAAGTCTATTCGGATAATGTTAGCAATCGCTGCATATTACGATTACGAAATATGGCAGATGGATGTCAAAACTGCTTTCTTAAATGGCGTTTTAACAGAAACTGTGTTTATGACACAGCCTGAAGGTTTTGAGGATCCAAAGAATGCTAAAAAGGTATGCAAGCTAAAGAAGTCAATCTACGGATTGAAGCAGGCATCCAGGAGCTGGAATATACGTTTTGATGAAGCAGTCAGTGACTTTGGTTTCATCAAGAACGCAGACGAATCTTGTGTATACAAGAAGGTCAGTGGGAGCAAAATTGCTTTCCTAGTATTATATGTCGACGACATATTACTTATCGGAAATGACATTCCTATGTTGAACTCTGTCAAGATTTGGCTTGGGAAATGTTTTTCGATGAAGGATCTAGGAGAAGCACAGTACATATTGGGCATCAAGATTTACAGAGATAGGTCTAAAAGGATGATTGGACTTAGTCAAAGCACTTATATCAATAAGGTGCTTGATAGGTTCAAGATGGCGGACTCCAAGCGAGGCTACCTACCCATGTCTCATGGAATGACTCTAAGCAAGACTCAGTGCCCAAAAACACTTGATGAGCGTAGACGAATGAATGGGATTCCATATGCATCATTGATTGGTTCAATAATGTATGCTATGATATGTACACGCCCGGATGTTGCGTACGCACTCAGTGCTACGAGCAGATACCAGTCAGACCCAGGAGAGGCGCATTGGACTGCTGCCAAGAATATTCTGAAGTACCTGAAAAGGCACAAAGATGACTTCCTGGTCTATGGTGGAGATGATGAATTAATTGTTAAAGGCTATACGGACGCAAGTTTCCAAACCGACAAAGATGATTTCAGATCACAGTCTGGGTTTGTCTTCTGCCTCAACGGAGGAGCAGTAAGCTGGAAAAGTGCTAAGCAAAGCACCATTGCGGATTCTACAACTGAAGCGGAGTACATTGCTGCACATGAAGCAGCAAAGGAAGCTATATGGCTAAGGAAGTTCATAGGTGAACTTGGTGTAGTCCCCTCCATTAAAGGACCAATAGCCCTGTATTGTGACAATAACGGAGCTATTGCACAGGCAAAAGAGCCTAGACACCACCAGAGAGTCAAGCATGTACTTCGTAGATTTCACCTTCTACGAGAGTTCGTTGAAAGAAAAGAAGTCGAGATAAGCAAGATTGGAACTGATGACAACATATCAGATCCATTAACTAAACCTCTGCCGCAGGCGAAGCACAACTCGCACACTGCAGCTATGGGAATCAAGCATGTTGGAGAATGGCTTTGATGTCTCTATTTGATGTTTTAAAGTTTTAGAGTTTAAATCTTTGTAAAACATTATTGGTTAATCATTCACAATAAATGAAAAGAATTCATTTTTCCATTTAATTTGTGGTTTATTAAATGATGAGTCCCTTCAATTTGACGATATATTCAAGATAGACTGTCAGGACCAGTCCTGTGACTAAGAAATGTCTATCAAGTGAACTTGAATGTCAAAGGTTGAAAATGGTCCCTAATCGGAGTTTTCTATAAAATTGGACGCATAGAAAACGTTAGACGATTAGAATGCAAGATGACTAGTAGTTCTGTTTCTTGAACTATGTGGACATGGCAATGTCATAATCATTTGCATAGATACTTACTTTGGGAAGACTAGTATCGGACAAGACCTATGAAACTTTACTGTAAGAGATGAAAATCTGTCATAAGTAAATTTCATTAAATTATTAGACACTAAATCCTCAATACCTGAGTGGTTTGAGATTACTTGTTTGAGAACTGGTTGCTTTGACGTTGACCAACCGTCGCACCGTAAAAGGAGGCTATAAAGGCAACGCTCAGGTAATCACCTATCAAACGAAGTCTAATCTCAAGATCGCAAGATTGGGATTGTCCTCCCATAAATCGGGATGAGATGCTTAAAAGTTGTACAAGGCCACTCGGAGAGCTAGAAACTGTGAAATGCATGGCCGTGCTCGGATGAATCATAGGCTATGATTATCTGTTTATTTGATTAGTTGAACTCTGAAACCGAGGAACACCTCTGGACATAATAAGGATGACAACTCTTACCTTATGTTCAAGAGCAAGCATCGAGCGACAAAGGAATTAGGAAATGCACACTTGTCCCTAAGGACAAGTGGGAGACTGAAGGAAATAATGCCCTTGGTCCAAGTATGCATTCTATGATAAGTCTAATAAATGCGGTTCAGTATTAATTAACAAGTTAATAATTCAGTGAGATCAAGTGAGCTGAATGCCTAGCTAGAGGCCGCTTCAGTTCAAGTGGAATTAATGATATTAATCCACAGCTTACTCTTGACTGAACCCGTAGGGTCACACAAATAGTACGTAAACGGATCAAGTATCTAATGGCTTTAGATACTCCATCTATGAATATTCGGAATCGACGGATCTTGGTTTCAGTGGGAGCTGAGATCGTCACAGGCAAGAAATGAATACTCCGGAAAACGATGATATTACCGGAAACGGAAATATGGATCGTATCGGAAATATAAATATTATCCAAGTCGTAGATGTTGCCGGAAACGGAAACATGGTACGTATCGGAAAATATTATCGGAAATGGAAATATTGCCAGAATCGGAAATATTGCCGGAAACGGAAATATTGTCAGAATCGGAAATATTATCGGAATCGGAAAATAATTCCGGAAACGGAAATATTAAATATTTGTTCGAAACGGAAATTAATTCCGGAATCGGAAATATTAAATATTGTTCGTATCGGAAATGAATTCCGGAATCGGAAATTTAATCGGAAGCGTATCGTACGAATAAGCATCGGACGAGGCCTGCCGGACGAGGGCCCAGCACGAAGCCAGGCCATCGCCCAGCAAGCCAAGCGCGCCACACGAACAGCCAAGGCCACGCCAGGCCTAGCGCAAGGCCAGGCCCAGCAGGCCGAGGCAGCGCGCACAGCGCGCGCAGCGCGCGCAGGAGCTACGTGGGCTTGTAGCTCGCGTAGGCCTCGCTGCGTGGGCTGCTGCTCGCACGCACGCGCATGGGCGGCCCATCGTGGCTGCCGTGTGTGTGTGCGTGAGTGTTTGTGTTCATGCACGATTCCTAAAACATGCAGAGTTCAGTTAATGATTAAATTCTTAATTCTATTAGATAAATTAATTAATTAGAGTTCTTGTAGGATTCTAGGTTTAATTAATTTGTATCTGAATAGGATTCCAATTCCCTTTCCATACCCCTATAAATATGTGGCCTGGGTTCACAATTTATAATGAGTTTCAAAGTATTAAAAGTGAGTTTTTGAGAGAAAAATTCAATCACACATCTTGCTCAAAAGTGCCGAAAATTCTAGTACCTTAAGGGCGATTCTAGTTGGTCAATCTTAAGGCGGATCCGGACGTGCTGTGGACTATCTACGGAGGGACGACACTTGGAGTCCTAAAGACTTGTTCTTGTTCGGTTCGGGCGCAGCTAGGGAAGGCACGCAACAAAGAGTATGCATCTAAATTATGCTATATGATTATGTGTAAATAATATGTATTCCTGGGTTAATGGTTGTTTCCGCATGATTTATGTAATATCATATGTATCATAACCTAACAAAAAAGTCTCAAAGTAAATGTTTGAATGATCAAAAGGGCACGATGCTTGAGCCCACTTCATGAATGGGCATGAACCCTATCAAGATTCTAAGCAAACTATTCAAAATCAGTCATTGCTCAAAAAAAAAATGATTCAAGCTAACTGATTAATGGACCGCACACAACGACCATTCTATGAACGCTCGTTCGCACATATATATTATCATTCTAAGTATCAAACATTCACGAACGCGTTCAAAGGAAAAAATATATACGAGCGATAAAAAATATACGCCTCAAGGTATGTTCCTCGGGCCATATAGACTCTCCCAACTATTGCAATAACTGCACGCCTTAGGAGAAATCGTTCCTTTAAATAAGCGCCCCAAAGCGACAAAAACCGTAGTCCACCAATCGGCTACGGCTTCTCGAGAAATCATCACGACCACTCAGCTCATTGTGATCTCAATAAAATTCTACGTTCCAAAAATAAAGAAATACAAAAGAGAAGAGAATACGTAGAATCTCCAAGTGAAATAAGCGAACGGAAAAGAGGCAGATCTGCCCAATAATCAACTCCGACGCCAAATCCCACGCCTGACTTTGGGCGTTGAAGATTAATCCCACAACCGTTCTAAGCTAAGAAATGGCGAACGAATAAGGAAATAATAAACACCGTTGGTCCACTATTAGGCTACGGTTTCTCGAGAAATAATTATTCACCAATCAACGGTGATCCAAATGAACGGTTCGTTCCAAAAAAAAAAAAAAGAATCTCTAGACGAAAAGAAAAAAAAGAAAACGAACGAACAAGAGGCCAACTGTGTCATCAAGAAACCTCGCCAGAAATCATTTTCAGCGCCCAGAGCTGGGCGCCGAAATCTTTAACGCCCAGGCATGGGCGCCGAAAATGATCCCAGATCCAAAGAGGCCCCTGACTTCTATAGGGCCCTGCCGTATCCATTCGACTCAAAAATTGCCGATTTCTTTACTGAAAGTCGCACCTCACGGCTTTGTTAAGAGTAGCACACCACTACAAAGATCGCTCGCACTTACGAGCACGATCCCAAACACGATCAAGGACATTACAAAATGTGTATCCCCAAGGAACCTCTTTGACAAGAAATGACCGTCAAGCACGAGTGCTTGGGGGCTCGAAAGAAAATATATATTTCAAAAGAGTGTATGCAAAGTTAAAACAATATTCACAGACTACGCTTTACGAAGTCCCGTGCTTGGATAATCTCAAAGATAAAACCGGATTACGACCTCGAGACAAAGGTCGTCGTTGATACTTATACATAGTCCCCTAATCAAGGACCCAAGTAGTGGCAAAATTGAGCCGTAAAGACCAACTCAAAACCATGAAAGAAGATGACCACAAGACAATGGTCCGTCTAAGCCCGTTGTCAACCCACATTCAGGTTGCAACTAAATCCGAGCATCCCTCGAAAGAATTCGCTCCTGCGAGAATGAAAAAGAAAAGAAATTCTCAAAAGAAATCACGATGAACAAAAGAAATAGGAACTTGCCCATCTCCAGCGGGCAAGATCGCGTCACGAACCATGGAGTTCCAAATTGAAAAAAACGAATTCAGGGACGTCCACCCTCAGCGGACAGGGCTCGCCCACCTTCAGCGGGCGGGGTCTGCATCACGAGCCGCGCAGGTCCTCAGTTTTTGAAAAAATCTTCAAAACAAAAAAACGGGCTCGCCATCTTCAGTCGGCGGGGTCTACGTCACAAACCGCGTAGGTCCTTATTTTCAAAAAAAAAAAAAAACAAACTTCAAAACAGATTCTTCCACTTCTATCGGACGGGGTGTCCACCCTTAGCAGACAGGCTCGCCATCTTTAGCCGACGGGGTCTACATCACAAACTGCGTAGGTCCTTATTTTCAAAAAAAAAGCAAACAAACTTCAAAACAGATTTGTCCACTTCTTTCGGACGGGGCGTCCACCCTTAGCGGACAGGCTCGCCATCTTTAGCCGGCGGGTTCTGCGCCACTAACCGCGCAGGTCCTTAGTCGTTGCAGCGATAACTTTTTCCGGTTTTCCCTTTTCCAAAAATTAAAGGATTGGTTTTCCGTTTTTTTTCCAAAAAGAGCGATGTGCAGGATTTTCCTTCGTTTTACGTCCTATAAAAACAAGGGGGTTTTCTCGTTTAGTTAACCCTGAAAATGAGAATCTTTAAAAACGTTTTACCTCGTGATTGGGCTTGGCCAGGCCCAATTACACTTTATAGCTTTGATTTTCGAAAACATCTGTAGCTACTTCCAATGACAAAGTGAGGGAGTTTCTACACATCTTTAGATACTTCCAATGACAAAGTGAGGGAGTTTCTATACTATCCATTGACAAATCCCAATGACACGTGAGGGATATGTCGACATTTCAAGTGATGACCCTTAAGTCAAATGTTATCACTCAGGGGCTCGTGAGACCCTCGCAAAACAGGTCACATACACAATGGCTTGTGTGACGCACTCCGTCCAGTACTTTGACCATCGTCTCATCCCGAGACTCAGTCAAAGTGGGGGCTAACTGTAGACACCTACTTTTGTCCCCATTCCCGAAAGGGAAGTTTCGATGATGAGAACATAAAATCTCCACTTGGCAACGCATCTCCTATACAATAACGAATCTCAATCACCCTTTTCATTTCACCTGAAACCTGCTATTTATAGAAACCTGCTATTTATGGAAACCTGCTAAAAAATAGTAACTGCCGTAATGGGTAGTTGTTAAAAGTGGCAAGTCATAAAAGATAGAAACCTGTCAGAATTAGGTGTTGCACTCCAACATCAATCCTAAATGAGATAGAAATTGCAAGAGGAATCCTATTCCTAATATGATTCGAAAATAAGAGTTACGTATTAATTAAAATCCTAACAAGCCTAGAGTTCGTAACGGGCCCAGACGCATTCCGTCAAAAAGTTAATACGCACTAGAAGACTCGGATAAGTCTCAAAGACTCCGTATTCCAAGAGTCCAAATCTGACAAGGAAATACGGCCCAGATCCTATTTTCAACACCTGGCTCTGGGCGCCGAAATCTTCGGCGCCCAGCCCTGGGCGCCGAAATTACCTGGGTACGTGTTCTTTCCTAATTCTTCTTGGATTAGAGCTCTAAAATTCTATCTTTCCACGAACTCTTTTCTATAAATATAGCCCCAAATTCGACGTGAAAAGGACACACACAATTCATTATTCAGAGTATTGACTCCAACCCCTAAGCCTAAGCCTCACGCTGCGAAATTAATCACGCGTTCTGTCGCAATCGATCCAAAAATCGAACAGAACGTATCATGTCCCTTGTAGCTGAAGAATTAAGCCTGGAAACTTGAGATTTGTTAAATAAAAGGAGAAATAGCAAAGCCAAAGTGGTTAGTTTTCTGAGAACCGTGACGCACCTCTCAAGGGTGCGTCGTAATGTCTCCCTTCGCATGATTTAATTGCTTTCCTCGCCCTTTTTTTAAATTGTTAAACTATTAAATCTGATTGTTCCATCATGCCTAATAAAGATAATATCTTGGGAAATTGAACTATCATGCTAGGTCCCTTGAATCAATCTAAACAAGATAATCACGATCGATCTAGTATCATGTGTTGCATATTGTTAAAATCAATTCAGATTAGTTTAATAGTTAACGCATGTCCCTTCAATTATTTATGCTGAGCTAGTAAGGATATCCTGCCTCTGGAGTTATCGAAGAGCGAGTACTCCTCTCGGTAGTTACAGTCCCCCGAACCCTCAATCTCTACCTTGCGGGTGTACGTTGAGAGATCCCCACACCAGGGATCACAAGGGAACCTATGGCCATCGTGGTCAAACATAATTGCACTCCCTTTATGTCACGATAACCGGGTTTTGTCAGTTTTTCTCATTGTCGTTAAAAACTGAATGGCGACTCCTATATTACTAGTCAATTAGGTGTAAACTCACAGGAAATCCAATTACACTTGATTTGACAAAAAGAAACGTCACGGCCACGAGGGACGAGGTCACGCATTAGCCTCGTGCTTTTTCGACCCCCTCACACTGCTACACATTACTCTATCAGTAAAGTTTATCATAGAATTAGGGGGGACATACAGAAGGTAAGATGGAAGAAACTCTTGTGTAATAATCCTTCTCCTCCGAAGTGCACTTTTATCATTTGGTTGGCTACCCTCAATAGGTTGGTAACTTGTGATCGTCTTCTGAAAATAGGGGTCGTTTGTGATCCTGTATGCTGCCTATGTGAAAGGGATACAGAGAGTGTTGGTCATCTTTTTTTTGAGTGTATGTTCTCGGCTTCTGTTTGGAGGCAATTACTTCAGTGGTTGGGTATCATAGGGAGACCTTGTAAATGGGATGATGAGATGCATTTTCTGGAAACTCAGGTCAATACTAATTCAGGGAAGCATCAGTTTTATAGATTGGAGATTCTATTGCAGTTTATTTGTTATGGAAGGAGCGCAACCAAAGAAAATTCAGATCCTTGAAGCAAAGTACTGATAGTATAGTGCATGAGGCCAAGTTTATTGCTTATGCTAGAGGCCTTAATGTGTCTAAAATTGTGGGCTGTTTGCCATAGGTTTTGTGGGTTTCTTCAATTGCTAGTGGGCTGGTGCAGCAGGTTGTCTTGTTGTTTGTAGTCTGCTGTGTGTGTTTTGTTTGGGATGCGGGTTGTGCTCCCTTTTCTATTTTTTCATGTTTCTGTGTTTCTTTGTTTGGATTTTAATTGTTTATACGTTTTGGTAATAAATTTCGCTATTTTATCAAAACAAATGGTAATTTTCTCTTATTTTCCGATTAATATTTGACAAAAAACTTGATTTTATTTTACTTTGACTTTTTTTTATTATATTAGTGGGGAACGAAAAAAGAATTAAATTATTTATTGACATTCGTGTGTTGCATGAGATCTAACCTAGTTATAATACGAAGTATAATTTTGTATAAATTTATTTTTGATGGATAATTACGCTTTCTATTTTATTTTATTTTAATTGGTGACATTTTTATTTTTATTTTGTATCCACACAAGTACACACGCTCAAACATTTTCCCTTTTCTTTTTATTAGTTCACTTGTTTCACTCCACTTTTTCCTTTACTAGTTGTTGGACCGCGCGCTAACGCGCGCGATCCCCCAAGATAAGCAAAATTTGTACGGGGAAAACCCGAGGGAATTAGGTAGTCCAAAACAACTACAAGGGATAGCATTCCTTATTCCAATATCGGGTGCTTGATCTGTTCAAATAGCAGGTTAATGCAAGCTAGATAGTACATTATAGGAGTTCATGTTAGAAAAACAACATTACATATTCCTGAAATCAGCATTGCAAATCAGAACATAAAGAACTCGGCATAGTGCCCGAGTCATAATGTGTACAAGAGTAGTTATGTTCATGTTACAAAATATTTATGGGGTATTTGTTGAGAACACTGCACTACGAGCTTGTTCCCTTCAAAAATCTCTAGGTAATGAGCCTACATTCCCACCTTCTATACTATCGCAACAGAAACTAATTTTGTTGGCAAGAAGTGTAGGAGCCATAAACATATTACGTGCAAATACTAAAGGGTTCGATTCTAGGCTAAGCATAAGGCTACCTATATCTTACAAGTACCGATTTCAAGCACCATTCAAGAACACCGTTCTTTGAAAGGCTCCTTTGGGCCAATTTCCAGCAGAAAGTGGGTGGACTTGAGCATCTCCTGGACCTTTTCAAAGGTCGCTCCATCATCCTAAAAATAGAGGTGTTTGTTAGCTTACAAACTGCATAGATCTATGCTTTAGCAGAGAAGAAATTTTGCACAATCATGAAATAATGACTTCTGCATAGATCTGTGCTCTTTGCTCTTTTAAAGCTACATTTTATTAGTCTTAAATTCTACATAAAATGTGTCTCAGATTATGTCAATTGTTATGACTGTAACCTTCTTTCTTTTAGCTTGATGATTGACCATGGATTTTATTTACAACAAATAAATAGTTAAAAAGTAGATCAAGCTCTCTAAAACTATGCAGTTGAGAAACATTGATGAATAATTCAAACCAGCAGATTTTTTGGCAGAGGGACGAAATCAATCCTGATAAACACAAACAAACATATATTAATCCTTTGCAAAAGGCATAAATTATCAATATTGGTGTTAACATAATAGATCATCCGAAATACCATTCACAATTCACAATGTTTTTGCTTTTCCTGATTCCTGAATTAGTTATTGCCCCAACTAATGAATCTTGACAAATAACACTACAGTTTCACAACAAAAATTGGATGTTATACAAACAAATATCCAACAAAGGACCAAGTAGTGCACATTTAGTGGTCAGCATCACATGTCCATAGATCGTAGGAGGATTTTCGTTAAAGGCAAGCATTTTTTATAGTAGATCATATGTCTTGGGATACGAAATAGAGAGTTTACATTAGATTAGAACACAAATGGGCATCGAGAAGCAACATACCAACCACTCTAATTATGTGAGTTAACATGAACACATATCTAATCTTAACCTTGGTAGTAGTAAAAGGGTGAAAAGTAAAATGTCTACCTTTCCAAATAAAGAAAACGAAATGGTGAAGCAAAACTCTAACAAGGAAAGATAACCCCCATCCCTTTATATAGAGCAATGTAATTCTGGAAACAAGCAACTCTACAAAAGGATTTTTCACAAAAGGGAAAAATAAAATAAAGTACAGCTCATAAAATCCTACAACACACAGCCACAAAAAAAAGGATTTTTTTTAAAAAAAAGGCAGTATGGTTTGATTTTCTGTAAGGGGAAGGTTGTACTATCCCAGGAAAACAGGAATGTGGACAAGGTGAGCCCAAAAAATAGGGTTGCCTTATAAAGCTAATTTAGGGGAAAAAATACAACAGTTAACAACCCAAACGATGCCTAAACATGTAATCAACCCATTCAAAGCAAATTTAAAGCAAGCAAACATTTTTACAAGCAACAACAAAACGAACCTAACTTGATCAACAAAGCAAGAGGATTAATTAATGCACCATAATTAACAGTTTACAGATGCTATCAAAAAAGAACTACTTCAATTGGAGCCGAAACACAAAACACCGATGTAAGGATGGAAAAAAGAAATGATAAGAATACAACATACCTGCTAACAGGCTACTTACTGGCTGTCGATCAAACCTCCATACTAACCGGAAATCATTTAAGCATGTGGAAAAAAATGAATTATTGACCCATTGAATGATCAATTAAGAATTAGGATTTGCCTAACTAACCAATTAATCACAGAATAAGCAATTCAATTCTTCCCACAGACAGGAAGGGTTCCGGTCGTCGTAGACGAACACCGGCGCCGCACAAAAGTAAAAACAGAGTAAGGGGAAGACGAATAAACGAGCGGAGAAGCAGAGGCAAAAGGAAAAAGGAAAGGAAAACCAGAGGAGAGAGGAATGTAATAAATTAGGAGAAAGAAACAAATTTCTTAGGAATCAGAAAACAAAAAAGATAGTAAGTGAAACAATAAATGTGGAAATATGCAAGCAACAAGGTTTGAACCTTGGTTGATTGAACAAGCATTATAGATCTTGCAAAGGGAAGGAATGCAAAAAATTTCCTTAGGAATAGTGAATTTCATGTATTTGTGACTCAAAACACTATTACTAAGCATAGTGTTCAAAATGTGAGTATTTTAAAGGCTAGAGATTCTACTTTTTCTTATACAATTCCACCAACTTTTTAACTCTCATTATATAATTATATTCTTCCAATTTCTTATGCTCTACAAGTATATATGAGTTTGTGATAATATTAGGTTGTGTAAGGTTTTATAAGTTTAATAAGGTCCAATAAAATACTATAATTTTTAATAAGGTTATTCTAATTATTATTATACAAATAAGTACATATTATATACTTTATTAATTTATAATTATTACTAATGGTTTCGTAGTTAACTAATATAAATATTTTAATGGCCTAAAAGGTTTAGAAATCATCTAATAAACTTTAAATTAGGTTTAGTAAGATTTAACAAGGTCTTATAAGTTCTAATAACGTCTAATATAAGGTCGTATAAATTCAGAAGGGACTTATACGATCTTTTAAGTTAAGTTAAGTCTTAAAAATCCAGGTTTTATAAGTTGAAGAAAACACATCTTAAAACACATGAAACGAAGGGAATATCCTAAGAACACTAAAGTTAAAAAAGAAAAGCCCATTTTCTTCGGCTATTGAATAATCGTTTTTTAATAAAATCAACTCCCATCAAATGTAAAAAAAAATGAACAAATTTTGTTTTGATTTTTGAAAAGAAACTACTCCATACTACGTATGATTTAATTATGGCCACAAAAATCAATTTGAATGAATTATGCTCTCTTAATCTTTATCTTATGTCACCTTAATTAGTGGGGTTTGTAGGAATTAGTACTGTAAAATCGAAAAATGATTAAAATACGTGGGTCGAATATTTGATGTATGTAAAGCCGCGACGTGTTATAAACACTGTCACATAAGCAAAATTCGCCCCGACTATGGTGCAATCGGAAATGGCGATGCCTTACAATATTTAACACATCGTTCCTCTGAAATGTGCACTCAACTAAGGAGGAATTTGAAACTCATAATAATGCTCATAATTTAGGTGAAGAGAAGAGAGGAGAGTTATATTTTTGGTGTGTGAGAATCTGAACTCCCAAAACAGATTATAAAGAAAAAATGATTTTGTAACCGAAAATCAGATTTGAATGAGGCAATAAAAACGTTGTAACCAAAAATCAAAAATCAATTGGGCAATAAAAACTGAGACGAAAAACAAGAAATTGTTTTCGTAAATCATGCGACAGTTACAACATTTATTAGGAACGTGGAATGATCTTTGTAACCGAGAGGTCTCATAATAACTGGACCGTCAGTTTACGACTCGGCCCAAAAAGGAGGCCCCACCCCACCGCGCATGTGTCACAAACACGACCCAAACCGGCAGGACGGCGGCAGCGGGCGCGGGGGTGCCCTTGTCTAGCCCAAACCACTAGGGGAAGTACTTCAAAGTATATACTTTAAATGGGAACAATTAAATTGTACGCTGCAACAACCCTTTAAATGGCTTGACCCGCGTTGACCGACTGGTTGTTGAAGCGTATTAATACATGTACGCTGCAACAAGGGGGGTGCAACAGGGGTTTTTTCTACTAGTGTATATAGCACCCTTGTCCATATTTAAACAAGGGAAAACTCTTTTCAATTTCCATGTGAGACAAACTTTCTTCTTTAAATAGTAGGCTTGGAAAACTTCTTTTTCATTTCTACCAATGTGGGACAAACCCATTTTCACAAAAGGTAGTGTTTAAAACATATCCTTTGCATTATGTCAAACAACCCCCCACAGATGCAAAGACCCATTTGAAAAAATATATGAAACAGAATTCTGAGCATTTTTAGAAAGTTAGATACATAAATGTTGGTGTCTTGCGATTGAACCAACACATAGTGAAGATTAGGCAATTTCATTATTGAGAAATGAACAAATATGGAACTATTCCAACTAAGAAATAAATCACAATAACACATATCTTACCTTAGACCATTATGCGTTCCGCGATAGCTAACCAACAACGACCATTTTAATTGGGATGATCATGAGTGCTCTAGAAAAACTTGCCCAAGTTTTCCATAGAAGATGGTCAAACCTTCACACTCAAGTAGGTGATTTCATCAAGTCTATCACGCAGACCACCCATATCCCAATATATGAAATCATTAAGAGCTATTGCTCAACCTCTCTAAACACACACTAGAGGGGAAAAAATCATAAGTTGCCCTTAAAATAGGCTAATAAGTTGCCCTTTATAAGGGCAACATATGGCTGGGTCACTTTTGTAAAATTATCAAAAGTTGCCCTTAACAAGGGCAACTTATAAGCTTCACATAAGTTTCTCTTGTTGCAAACAAGGGCAACTTTTGAGTTTTTTTTTTTTTCAAAAAAATCTACAATATAATTCCAGATATTCTTCAATATAGTTTCTGATTTTGCAATATAAAATTCTGCAGTATAATTTATAGAATACTGTTTCACCAAACATCAGCTTGACATTCATAAAAAATGATATAAATTTCAAATTTCCAATAATATTACCGAATTAATTCAAATGTAATTAATTAAATCGATAAATAACAAAATAATGTAAGAGTCGCGGATAACTACAAGCCTTCTCTATTTATTACACTGAGGGTAGTTCACAATCGTTGAAGTAAGTAGCCCACTTGTCTCGAACTTTATCCAACTCCTCTTTGGTAAAGGGCTCCTCCCTTGGAGTTTTGAAAACCTTTAAAAGAACAACGTACATGCAAACCAATAAATTAAATTAAGTTTCATATGCGAAAATAGAAATTATATTGGTAGCGAAAACAACTTTCTGAGTGTACTAAGATTCATTTCGAGTTCTTTATGCACATCTAAGGCTCATTTGGCTCATTTGGCTCGATATAGATCATATTTGGCCAAAAATGGCATTTTTGATACAAATATCAACAAATGAGCCTAAGGACACTTTCTAAATCTTTTTCATGATTCATATGATTAGTTATGTGTTTATAAGACACATTGATCAAGTTCGTTATGCACGCCTATGGGTTATTTAGGTCGATATCGGTCATTTATGGCCAAAAATGGCATTTTCGATCCCAACTACCAACAAACGAACCTATTTCCATTTTCTAAATATTTTTCATGATTCATATGATTAGTTATATGTTTATAAAACTCATTTCAAGTTCGTTATGCACGCCTATGGGTCATTTGGGTCGATATAGGTCATTTATGGCCAAAATGGCATTTTCGATTCGAACTACCAACAAACGAACCTATTTCCATATTCTAAACGTTTTTCATGATTCATATGATTAGTTATGTGTTTATAAGACACATTGATCAAGTTCGTTATGCACGCCTATGGGTTATTTGGGTCGATATCGGTCATTTATGGCCAAAAATGGCATTTTCGATCCCAACTACCAACAAACGAACCTATTTCCATTTTCTAAATATTTTTCATGATTCATATGATTAGTTATATGTTTATAAGACTCATTTCAAGTTCGTTATGCACGCCTATGGTTCATTTGGGTCGATATAGGCCATTTATGGCCAAAAATGCCATTTTCGATCCCAACTACCAACGAACGAACCTATTCCCATATTCTAAACCTTTTTCATGATTTATATGATTAGTTATATGTTTATAAGACTCATTTTAAGTTCGTTATGCACGCCTATGGGTCATTTGGGTAAATATATGTCATTTATGGCCAAAAATTG
Source organism: Spinacia oleracea (assembly GCF_020520425.1). Lineage (NCBI taxonomy): Eukaryota > Viridiplantae > Streptophyta > Magnoliopsida > Caryophyllales > Amaranthaceae > Spinacia > Spinacia oleracea. The sequence goes on from NC_079490.1 coordinate 16,962,783, forward strand.
CATTTTCGATCCCAACTACCAACAAACGAACTAATATTCAAATTCTAAAACTTTTTCAAGATTCATATGATTAGTTATATGTTTATAAGACTAATTTTAAGTTCGTTATGCACGCCTATGGGTCATTTGGGTCGATATAGGTCATTTATGGCCAAAAATGGCATTTTTTATCCCAACTATCAACAAACGAACTTATATTCAAATTCTAAACTTTTTTAATGATTCATATGATTATTTATATGTTTATAAGACTCATTTAAAGTTCGTTATGCACGCATGTGGGTCATTTGGGTCGATATAGGTCAATTATGGCAAAAAATGGCATTTTCGATCTCAACTATCAACAAACGAACCTATTTCCATTTTCTAAATATTTTTCATGATTCATATGATTAGTTATATGTTTATAAGACTCATTTCAAGTTCGTTATGCACGCCTATGGGTTATTTGGGTCGATATCGGTCATTTATGGCCAAAAATGGCATTTTCGATCCCAACTACCAACAAACGAACCTATTTCCATTTTCTAAATATTTTTCATGATTCATATGATTAGTTATATGTTTATAAGACTCATTTCAAGTTCGTTATGCACGCCTATGGGTCATTTGGGTCGATATAGGTCATTTATGGCCAAAATGGCATTTTCGATTCGAACTACCAACAAACGAACCTATTTCCATATTCTAAACGTTTTTCATGATTCATATGATTAGTTATGTGTTTATAAGACACATTGATCAAGTTCGTTATGCACGCCTATGGGTTATTTGGGTCGATATCGGTCATTTATGGCCAAAAATGGCATTTTCGATCCCAACTACCAACAAACGAACCTATTTCCATTTTCTAAATATTTTTCATGATTCATATGATTAGTTATATGTTTATAAGACTCATTTCAAGTTCGTTATGCACGCCTATGGTTCATTTGGGTCGATATAGGCCATTTATGGCCAAAAATGCCATTTTCGATCCCAACTACCAACGAACGAACCTATTCCCATATTCTAAACCTTTTTCATGATTTATATGATTAGTTATATGTTTATAAGACTCATTTTAAGTTCGTTATGCACGCCTATGGGTCATTTGGGTAAATATATGTCATTTATGGCCAAAAATTGCATTTTCGATCCCAACTACCAACAAACGAACTAATATTCAAATTCTAAAACTTTTTCAAGATTCATATGATTAGTTATATGTTTATAAGACTAATTTTAAGTTCGTTATGCACGCCTATGGGTCATTTGGGTCGATATAGGTCATTTATGGCCAAAAATGGCATTTTTTATCCCAACTATCAACAAACGAACTTATATTCAAATTCTAAACTTTTTTAATGATTCATATGATTATTTATATGTTTATAAGACTCATTTCAAGTTCGTTATGTACGCCTATGGTTCATTAGGGTCGATATAGGTCATTTATGGTCAAAAATGGCATTTTCGATCTCAACTATCAACAAACGAACTTATATTCAAATTATAAACCTTTTTCATGATTTATATGATTATTTATATGTTTATAAGACTCATTTCAAGTTCGTTATGCACGCTTATGGGTCATTTGGGTCGATATAGGTAATTTATGGCCAAAAATGGCATTTTCGATCCCAACTACCAACAAACGAACCTATTTCTACATTCTAACCCTTTTCGTGATTCATATGGTTAGTTGTGTGTTTATGAAACTCATTTCAAGTTCGTTATGCACGCCTGTGGGTCATTTGGGTCGGTATATGTCAATTATGGCCAAAAATGGCATTTTCGATCCCAACTATCAACAAATGAACCTATTTCCACATTCTAAACCTTTTTAATGATTCATATGATTATGTTTTTGAGATGGATTTAATGCACTAGATATAATAACAGGTAAAGTATCACCATCACCAAGAAAAGCATACTTCAGATTAGCAGGGAGTGGTTTCAGTTCTAATTCAGGAGCTTTTAACAATAGACGGAACTAATTTTTCAGAATGCACTGGCAAGATTAAACTCTCTTTTTCAGAAAGAACATTCAGCCATGGATGCATCAGAATCATTACTATCTACTACATATTTCACATCTGTGTCATAATTCAATAATTCATCAAACAATTTACTTGTATCAAACAGATGTTGTGCAATCATGTCAATCACATCTATGGTATCAATAGCACACAAATTATTAATATCACTAGGGTATCTCATAGCATCGAAAATATTAAATTTAATTACTTCACCATCAAATTCCATGGTTAGATTACCTTCATGTACATCTATCTTGGTCTTAGAAGTTTTTAAGAAAGGTCTTCCCAATAGCAAAGGCACATTCAAAAAATCAGATTTTTATCCCATATCTAGCACGTAGAAATTAGCAGGAAAAACAAGCTCGTTTACTTGAACTAAAACATCTTCTAAGACTCCTAGGGGATAAGCACTAGACCTATCGGCCAATTGAATTACAACATCAGTTTTAGACAAAGGACCTAAGTTCAAAGAATCGTGGACAGATTTAGGCATAACATTTATAGAAGCACCAAGGTCCAACATGCATATTTTGTTGGAAATTCTCATTGGGAAACACAAAGGAAAAAAGGGTGAGTGAAAATTCAAGAGTCCCACATTGGAAAAACTCTTCATATTCCTCTTGTTTATTAATTGGGGAATGAGTGTAACTCTTGTTTAAGAAAGTGTGAGAATGGTATGGGTGGACACATCACACACGCGCGCGCGCCGGGCCGGGCGCGGGCCGTGGGCCTTGGGAATGCGGTTCGCGAGCGTGGGCGTGGGGTGGGGTGGGTTTTGTGGGTCAACCCTGTTCTTTTTGGTAACTGGACCGGTTTGCGCAAGTCACTGTTACGGGAATCAGTATTGATTACGTAACCGTTGGATTAAATGCCATTAATTACGTCCGTTACTATGATCAATGGTTTTGACCGTTTTCTGGCTGTTGCAACATTCATTCCCTCAGCCGTTTTTGTCTGTTGCAATGCTTTCCTTCTAATTATTTAAATCAGAGTTTCAGTTCCCTTCTCACAGAAAAATCATACACACAAAATACGAAAACACATTCTTACTCTCACACAAAATTGCTCTCGGTTTTGGGCATACGTTCTGACTCCATCCGGCTTTGTGAGTGCACACAACGTCGGAGTTGCGCTAATCCTGGAGGGCGACCGCATTCTGTTCTACTGCACCGGGAGGTAGCGCGGAATCGTCTTTTAGGACAGTGGGTGTCCACGACGCAACAATTGTTCTTCGTTCAGTTCATCGAATCAGATAAGTTTGTTCTAATTTTCGCTTTAATCGCAACATATTTCAAATCTAAGATTACCAATTTTACACGGAATACAGAACATTCCGGGGTCTTTACACTTAGTAGGAAGTTCTTTTCAATCACAGCATATAAGTTATTACCTTTACTTACCATTTCAGAAGCTTTAAGTTGCCTCTTATGTGTGCAAAGCTCTTTCAAAAATTTAGCATACCTAGGCACTTGTTTTATGGCATCTAGCAGAGGTATAACCTTCCTAAAAGTTTCCAGTATTTCATTATCAAGTGATTCCTTTTTAGATTTAGCAAACCTAGATGCAAAAGGAGGAATGTCTTTACATTTAGAAAAAATACCATCAGGTTCTGCACTTTTCTTCAAATTCTTGTGAACATTAGACTGTTCCTAATTTTCATCATCCTTCAAATTCTTTCCTGACTGTTCATTTAAAGAAGACTTTTCAGAATTGACTTCATTTTCAGTTAGTTGGTTTTCAGGTCTCACCTCTAACTCATTTTCTACTTCTCTATTTTTAGTTTTAGACTCCTTTAATTTTTCCCGCTCCTAAGTGTAACAGCTTTTGCATTTTCTTTCGGGTTAGGAAAAGGTTGGGAAGGCAGTTTTCCAGAAAATTGAGTTTCTAAATTACTTAATGAGGTGAAAATTTAACATCTTCAGATTGCAAAGTAGGACAAACGTCAGTTTCATGAGACATATCAGCACATATACCACATACTCTAGCCCTAGATCCATTTCCAACAACAACTTTAGACATTAGAGTGGTGAGATTTGCAACTGACTCTGAACCAGATTATAGTCAATTTCATTACCCCGTTTTACATCATTTCTAGTACAGAACGGTTGAGAGTTTTGGGCCATATTAGATATTAAACTCCTAGCTTGAGAAGGTGTTTTATCTACTAAAGCACCCCCTCTCGCTGCATCAATCATCCCTCTGTTAGTAGGTGATAATCCCTCGTAAAAATACTGAATTAACAATTGGTCAGTTATTTAATGTTGTGGACAGGAAGCACATAATTTCTTAAATCTTTCCCAATAATCATACAATGATTCATTAGCTTGTTGCCTAATTCCACAAATTTCTTTCTTAATAGATCCAATTCTAGTGAAAGGGAAGTATTTTCCAAGAAAAGCTTTTTGTAAACCATCCCAAGTAGTTATTGATCTAGAAGGAAGGTCATACAACCAATCTTTATCTAGGTCAAGCAATGAAAATGGAAAAGCATGTAATTTAATTTGGTCATGATCAATACCTTCCGGTTTCATTGAGGAACAAACAACAGCAAATTCTTTCAAATGTCTTTGAGGATCTTCACAAGTATGACCATAGTATTTATGAAGAAGGTTGAGAAAACCTGAGTTTAATTTGAGTGGTTTTTTCAGAGTTGGAAAAACAATGCACAACGGCTCATCATCCACCTTTGGGACAGCTAGCGCCTTCAGAGTTCTTTCTCCCATCGAGACTTCTCCTAGAAGTGGATCTTCTTCTTCTAGTTCAAATTCGTTTTGAAATATTTCAAGCAGTTGCTCCGGCCTTGCATTGTTTAGAAAATCTACGTACAATCTTATACGCTCAAGTAGAGGGTCAGTGCTCATGCAAAACTAAAGACATAAATAAACAGGGGTTAGTGGCAATTTCAGACAAAAATAATGTACATATATATATATATATATATATATATTCTTCAGCTACAGATATCAAATTTCAAAAGATAGACTTGAGACTAGTCTTGTTTGATAAAACTACAAAAATTAGTGTCCAAAGGTGATCAAATTAGTTAATGTTCACGTAAAACTATCTATCTTATCAGATTATCAAATGTAATGTGTAGAGAAACTAGGGAAACTTTTGAGATAACTACACTATGACCATGTGACTTCATAATCTGATTCGAAAAGAAACAATGATGAACATGTTAAACAAACTTATAGTTCAAGCCCAACTAAGCAACTTTCCAGATTATTCAAAGAGAATCATAAGCTAGATGAACCATAAAATTCTCAAGACATAATATAATTTTCGGATTTTTCATGAAATACCCCCGAATTTTGGCGTAATTCACCAAATGCCCCTCGACTTTCAGAAATTCACCAAATGCCCCTCACAAATGACTTAATACCCAAAATACCCTTACTAATAATGCGCCGTTAGTCCTCCGTTAACCTAATTTTCAAATTCACCAAATACCCCTATTTTAATACTTATTTCACCAAATACCCTTATTCAGAAACTTAATTCACCAAATACCAATAACTTAAAATTACTCATTTTGATGCTCAACGACTAGTTTTTGTGTTTGAAAATTAGCCGTTGCTTATTGTTTGCTTATAAATACTCTTTTTCTGACGGTTTATTGTAGTTTTCCTATTATTTTGTTAATTTCATATCATTTTTGTCATGAGTTTTCTTTCAAAATCATCATCCACACCCAATGAGTCCACATATGTAAGAGTCCCAAATAAATTTTGTTATCATGGGAGAAAATTTGACATCCGAATATCTGATACAACACTCAATCTGAAGCTCCGGTACAACACTAAAACAGAAAACACTCCTAAAAACACCTCAAAACGTCGCAACTCTTCAAGAAAATAGCTACTTCTTTTGTACCTTATTCTTTATGTGACCAATTAATTATATTTACCACGCAATCGGAAGGTATTCCTTTTTCAATATGGGAAATATCTTTAACATATGCAAACAGATTAAAAATAAAGCTCTTATTAATTTTATTCTAACGCATATGTTCCAGCTACCTCGGCTTCTATTGCTTCCATGCCACATATTTAACGTTAACTCCCTTTTGTCTCCTGTCTCTACTGCCTCCAAACATCTTTCTTCAATCTCCTAACTTTCTCTCAACCTTACAGTCGAGGCATAAAGGTTTTCCCACTTTTCTTTTGAGCTAGGTCCTATTGACATGGTCAGATTTATGGACAAATGTCTATTTTTGGATTTGAGGGAACAAGAAAAAAAATGAAACTAAGGTATGTTCCAAAGCTCATGAACCAGTGAAAAAACATGAATCTTGGCACAAAGATTTGCCTCCAAACTCAAGATTTTCACATCATGAATCCAAGTTGAAATCGAGGTTGTGATAAAAATGTATGTGTTATTGAACTTGATTTCTTAGTTTCTTTACCATTCGGACAATAAGAAAATTAAGGTGTTAGCTTTAGATTGATTACTTCAGCTTCACTTACATAAGATCCCTTTGAAAATGGGGTTTTTTGGCCTTTTGCTCAGCTAAAGTGCATTGTCTTTACTGGATGAGGCCTGAACTTATTGGATCATAATTGAAACTTACTGAGTGTTGTATCGGAGCCTCAGATGGAAATTTCCTCCCATAATATTAGAAATTGTTTGGGAATCTTACATATGTGGATTCATGGGTGTGGATGATGATTTTGAAAGAAAACTCATGACAAAAATGATATGAAATTAACAAAACAATAGAAAAACTACAATAAATAGTCAGAAAAGGGGTTTTTATAAGCAAACAATAAGCAACGGCTAATTTTCAAACATAAAAACTAGCCGCTGAGCATCAAAATGGGTAATTTTAAGTTATGTGTATTTGGTGAATTAAGTTTCAGAATAGGGGTATTATATGAAATAAGTAATAAAATAGGGGTATTTGGTGAATTTAAAAATTAGGCTAACGGAGGACTAACGGCGCGTCATTAGTAAGGGTATTTTGGGTATTAAGTCATTTGTGAGGGGCATTTGGTGAATTTCTGAAAGTCGAGGGGCATTTGGTGAATTACGCCATAATTCGGGGGTATTTCATGAAAAATCCGTATAATTTTAGTTCATGAAGTCTACTTATAAATGTCTGATTATAAAAATTAATGAATTGAGGTAAAAAGTTTCATACACGGAAAACAAACATGGATAAGTCTTCTCTAATTCTTTAAACACGGTTAGATCAGACCTAAATTTAACTGATAAATTTCTTTTAGGTCCTAACATAATACTCCCTCCGTTCCTTAATACTCGCACCGGTTTGACCGGTGCGGAGTTTAAAACATTTGAATTGACTTATTAATTTAATGGGTATTAGTTGATAGTGGGGTATTTTTTTTAATATAGTTAGTGGGAAATGTGTAAGAATTGGGAAGTGGTGAGTGGGGGTGTGAATTTTTAAATGATTTTTTGTAGGGAATAGGGGTGTAGGTTGGGTTAGTAAGTAAGTGTGAGAGATAATATAATATTGGTATAAATTTCCATTTATAGAAGCGATGCAAGTATGAAGGGACGGCTCGAAAAGGAAAGCGGTGCGAGTATTAAGTGACGGAGGGAGTAATACCTAGACGAGACAGGTGCTAGAATGTATTTTCATAAAATGAGAGTTTACTGTCCAGATTAAGTGAGAAGAATAAATTATGATCCCGAAAGCTTTAACGAATAAGAACACATTTGGACAATGTATTTCAGATCTACCATGCTTGATATCAACATGATCTCCAATATTCTAGTTCAACCAAGTACCCTTTTTATACTATCTGGGATAGCAACAAAGCATTAGGAGTACCAAGGACCTTAACAATCAGACCCATATAGATCATCTTTAGAGTTTTTATTTACATTTGAACAAATAAATAAATAAAATTAAAAAGTAGGCCAAAAAGTAATAGTAAAGATTTTTAATTATCTTACTGCAGGAGGAAGAATATAGTGGAAAAAGATTAATATATTAAGAAACAAATCCTTCGCAAAACACCATAATCAATATATGTATACTATTCGCCACTATAATTGCTTAAATGAACATCTAGCGTCATACTTGTTAATTTGTCATCGTTACTGATAAGATTTCCCGAACAATATAACACACTGTCAGTAAACCTAACACATTACACAATAAAACCAACCTTTATGATCTACTATTAAAGCAAAATTATAAGGTTGTGATTTCTCTGATTCCACTATATGTCATAAAGCATAACTCAAAGGTCCAAAAAATAGAAGATACAGACTAAACATGATAAATTTACCAACTCTAAGAAGCGAGTTTAATACTAGCAATTATTATAAATATGAAGTGGCAAATGAAAGAACAACCTACCGATGGCAGCAGGTATGAACTACTAACATATCCTAAGAAAACAATTACACTAATTTAAGAGGCATGATTAAGCCTATATCTAGCATGAACCAACCACTAAAATAAAAGTCATACCATTGGAAAAGAAATTTAAATAAAGAGTAACTAAGCTAAACATAAAAAGAAAAACTCATGTGAATTGAAACTAAGAGAGAATCAAACATGTAGAACTAACCATTAAAGACTAACATAACAACCAAGACAACTTAATAACTACAAGCAAACACAGGAAAACTAATAAGATTATGAAGAAAACAAGCAAATATAATAAGGAAGCTACTTAAATCACATGCTGTAAATATTACGGAGAAAGGAACTGCTAGTCTACTACATGCTGAAAATAACAAAAACAGAGAACAAAATAGACTACAACTATGCCAACGAAAACAATAAAACAAGAAAATTATTACACAAAAAAAATATAAGAAAACAAACAAACATGAATACAAATACTATACTAGAGGGAGTTTATGCGCATAAAAAGATTTAAAAAAAAGAAACTTTCAATAGTTAAAAAGTAAATTCTACATCCAAATGAATCTCTCCGGCAACGGCGCCAAAATTTACGCACTTATCAAGGACCTTTCATGATACATAATCCCAATTAAATGCGTATATCGAGACCACGCACTGCAAGTTATCACCACTAACCCTCAAGACAATTGTATACATGATGGTCTGTTCATGCAATTCAAAAGGAGTATTCCAAATAAGAAGATGACGGTTTATGGGAATATAAAAACTCATACAAGCACCACATTGTAACAAAACTGAATAACATCAACAAATTAAGCAAAATTGGAAAAAATCAATCTAAATAACATCAAAAACAAAAAATCAAACCCTAAAATGACCCGAATTAGTTTAACATAGGTTTTTCCCCTTATCATGAAGAAGGATTTCCTCAGTTGTAGATTTTTATTTTAAATTGCATTTTGTAAATTAACAGAACCAACTAGATTTTCATCAAACTAACAACTAAAACAAAGAACAATAAATCACCAACAATTCAGCTATTAAATAAGTGAATCTTCATAAATTATAAATTCGAAGAAAACGAAGAGTTTATAAATCGAAACCTTACCACAATAGCTGAAGCGAAGGTAGAATGTCGAGTGTAGTAAGAGAAAGTGAAGAGTGGGAAAAGAAGAGAAGATGGAGAAGATGAGTAGTGCGTGGGAGCAGCAAGAACAAAGGGGAGTGCGAGCACCAACAACAAAGGGGAAGCAGCGAGAAAACTCAAAAGATGCGCTTCCCATGAATTAGGAGGGAAGTGGTAGTTTTGTGGTAGTTTTGTCAACTATTAAGTGTCTTTTTTCTCCCATTTTTATCTTCTTTCCATCCTCATTTTGCATTTCCTAGCTTATTTTGCTTAGTTAGATAATTGTTAAGTTGTAGGTCTTTTGTAAATTTTAGTTAATTTTGTCACTTTTCTAGGATTTGGTACTGCTCCCTTTTGTTTAATGTTGTAGGTCTGGATCTTGCACGTCTACATGCCACGCACAAATAATGGAAGGGCGCAAAGGAGCGAAATAAAACCATTTGGAAGAGTTTTGCAAGACTTGTGAACAACAACCAGACTAAAACGACCATAAATATTTTTTTACTCAATATTTTCACGTGATTCCAGTTGGAGATGAAAGTTTATTGCAAGAGATTTCCAACGAGTGGTCACACGCCTTATTTGGACGAGTAACGAATAAGTTATGGACATTTGAAGCAGGATATGTACGATTCTCCGCGAGAAAGTTCATCCCGGCCGCGACAGGGCATCCCGGCCGCGACGAAATTCACCCCGGCTGGGATTTTGCTACTGGAACTTTTTGCAATTTTTGCCCAGCTCTCTCATCCCGCCAGCGACACCGCGTCCCGGCCGGGACGACCTGTTCTGCGAACACTTTCTTTTGACGGATATTACTATGTTGCTTGGTATAAATAGTCATTGTACGACATTTTCAAAGGGGGGGAAGCCATGTATTAGAAGATTTTAGCTTAGGTTAGGGTTTTAGAGAGAGAAACTCTCACTTTCTAGAGAGAGAAAGTGAGAAAAACTTGTTGAATGCTTGGATTTTGAAGAATCAAAGGAAACTTGAAGATTCGGAGGGTCCTTGCAATATCAATGAGAATTTCTTACTCTATCTCTTGTTTTATTGTTTATTTTACTTATTTTTGTATTGTTTCACTTTTAATTACTTGTTTGTCTTAGTTTAGTGTTGGATTTCATGTTATTAGTTGTGATATCTTTGTTCTTGCTATTTATAATGATTTGTGAGTAATTGTTTTACTTGGGAATTGGTTGAAGCCATTAATGAGATTATGAACCTATAAATTGAACATGGGATTTTCACTTGGGATGAATTTGGTTGATTGATTTGGTATTTCATGAATGCTTGCGTGGTTGGCCATCATAAAAGCATTATTTAGGTACCCTTAGTGAAAGATCGAAAGATGAAGTTAAGGGGTTGCCTCAAATCGATCATTAAACTTGGAGGACCATGAAAATAGGGACTACATAGTCTAGCTACAGGGGACTTTCTTTGATTGTTTATGTTCATCATGTATATGGATATGCTTAGTTGAATGCCTTAGCCATGAAAATAGGTCTTGGGTTGGATATTAGGCCAATCTAACTAGCTTGAAAGAGTAGTTAGAGTACCCTTGGATGAATGATTCCCCTCAATCGATCCCCTTTGTTTCTTTCTCATTTTGATTGCTTGGTTTGTGAATTATTTGATTGGTGGAATACCCTTTCCCAAGGTCTTTTTTTAATTGTTGTTCATTTTAACCCAAAAATCATCACCACAAAAAGACTTGGCCTAGCTTATCATAGTTAATATTTTAACAGTGATCCCCTTAGTCCCTGTGGATCGACCCTTGCTTTCCCTTGTAGGGGAATACAGTTAAACATAATAACATGTGCGGAAACAATCCCCAAATCCAGGAAACATGTATAAAGCACAGATTAAGAAAACTTACATTCGAAGCGTGTTTTCCACAATAATCTGTCAACGAACACGAACTTAGAACTCCAGTTGTCGTTCCTCTACTTGGTTCACCGACACGATCAGATCCGTCTTGATTATCGTAGCTTAGACAATCGATCAAGAGTTTATGCTTTTGGGATGAACACACTGTAAAGGCACAGAGAGAATTAGGCTTCTCTGTTTTCTCCTAGGGTTATGTGTATGAATTGTGTTATGTTGGAAAAGAGGTTAGAAGGTTATTAACATAACCTTACTAACCGACCAAACCATAAGGCAAGGCCGGCCAGCAAGCCCCGCGTGAGACAAGCACAGCGAGCTGGGCCATGGGCCTCGCTGTTGTGGTTGTGTCGCTGCTTCGGCCCGCGCGCACACGCGCAGCTCGCTCGGCCATGGGCCAGCGCTGCCGTGTTGCCGTGGTCTTGCTTGCTTGCCCAGCGTGCGCGCCGATGGGCCTTGAGTGCTTCGTGCACTCGGCTCGTGGGCCGATCCTCGTATCCGCGTTTAATATATTTCCGATATATTATTTATCGTTTCGTATACGACAAATCACCGTCGTACGATACGATTTATTCGTTTCGCCTAGCTTACGAATATTCGCGATACGATATACGATTCCGATGCAAGGTCGTATCGTATAATACGTTTTCCAAACTAATTCCCGAAACGCTATTAAATGAATTTTCGATTCATTTAATCCGTTGATCTGTTACGTGTCATTGGTGTGACCTTATAGGTTCAGTTAAGAGTAAGTTGTGAGTTCAATATCCATTAGAACTCACTGATCGAAAGCATTGCTCCAGCTAGCTGTTCCGATCACTTGATCTCACTGAATTAATTGTTCGCAATTAATCTGGACCTTGGTATTAGACTTAATGCACCTTGGGTGAAGGACATATTTCCTTCAATCTCCCACTTGTCATTCAGACAAGTGTGCATCCACATTCCTTTGTCACTTAGTGTTACTTACTGAACATAAGGTAAGATCCAAGCCATCCTTATTAGGTCCAGAAGTGTTTCTCGGATTACAGAGTTCAACTGTCAAACTTTTGCAGAAGGTTAAGCCTAACATTCTGAGCACGGCCATGCATTTTACAGTATCTAACTCTCCGAGAGGCCTTGTTACATAACAACACCATATCCTATCAAAGATAGGAGGACAATCCATTCTTGCAATCTATGAATATTCACTTTGATTCATAGTACGCCTGATAACTGCTTTTATAGCCTCCTTTTACGGTGCGACGTTTAGCTAGCATCAAAGCGAACTAATTCTCAAACAAGCAGACATAATCGCTCATGTTCTGAGGAACGGTTTCTAATCACCATTAATGAGAACTACCTATGACATGACTTTAATCTCTTAAAGTGTTCTCATGGTCAATCCGATACAAGATCCAATAAGTATCTATGCAAAAGATTCTGACATCCAGTCACTCTAGTTCAAGAAACAGAACTAAGTAATCTACTTGCAATCTAATCTTCATTAGTCATTGGTCGTCCACCTTTCAATGACCTGGATTAGGGATCCTTTGTGACTCCAATATTCAAGTTCACTTATGGGTGTTCCTTTGTCAAAAAATCCATCTTGACATCCCATTTGAATGATTTGAATCACATGGACTTATCATTTAATTCTAAACCACAATTAAATGAATATGAAATAATAAATTTCATAAATATGAAATGGTTAAACCAATTGTTTTAAACATAGATCTAACAGATGTTCTAAAACAATACTTAGAAAATCAAAGCCATTCTCCAACATGCTTGATTCCCATGGTTTCTACATGTGCGTTGTGTTTCACTTGTGGCAACGGTTTAGTCAATGGATCCGCGACGTTGTTGTCAGTTCCAATCTTGCAAATCTCGATTTCCTTTCTTTCAACGATCTCTCGAAGTATATGAAATCGCCGCAGTACGTGCTTGGACTTCTGGTGGCTCCTAGGCTCCTTTGCCTGGGCAATGGCTCCGCTATTGTCGCAATACAAAGCCACTGGTCCTTTAATGGAGGGGACAACACCAAGTTCTTCGATGAACTTCCGAATCCAAACAGCTTCCTTTGCCGCTTCTGAGGCAGCAATGTACTCGGCTTCAGTTGTAGAATCCGCAATAGTGCTTTGCTTAGTACTTTTCTAGCTTACTGCTCCGCCGTTGAGGCAGAACACAAACCCAAACTATGATCTGAAATCATCTCTGTCGGTTTGAAAGCTTGCGTCCGTATAGCCCTTAACAATCAACTCATCTGTACCACCATAAACCAGAAACTAATCCTTAGTCTTTTTCAGGTACTTTAGGATGTTCTTGGCAACAGTCCAATGCGCCTCACCTGGTTCTGACTGGTACCTGCTCGTTGCACTGAGTGCGAACGAAACATCCGGCCTTGTACAAATCATAGCATACATGATGGATCCAATAGCCGAAGCTTATGGAGTTCCACTCATCTTTCTACGCTCATCAGATGTTTTGAGACACTGATTCTTGCTTAGATATGTGCCATGTGACATGGGTAGATGGCCTCTCTTGGCTTCCATCATATTGAACCTAGCTAGCACTTTGTCAATGTAAGTGCTTTGGCTTAGTCCAATCATCCTCTTAGATTTATCCCTATAGATCTTGATGCCCAATATGTATTGTGCCTCTCCTAAGTCCTTCATTGAGAAACACTTCCCGAGCCAAGTCTTTACAGACTCCAACATAGGAATGTCGTTTCCAATAAGCAGTATGTCGTCAACATACAAGACTAGGAATGCAATTTTACTCCCACTAACCTTCTTGTATACACAAGATTCGTCCTGATTCTTGATGAAGCCAAACTTATTGACTGCTTCATCAAATCGTTTATTCCAACTCCTTGATGCCTGCTTTAGTCCGTAGATGGACTTCTTAAGCTTGCATACCTTTCCTTGGTTCTTTTGGTCGACAAAACCTTCCGGTTGTGTCATAAACACAATCTCTTCAAGAACACCATTCAAGAAGGCAGTTTTGACATCCATTTGCCATATTTCATAGTCATGAAAAGCGGCAATCGCAGGGATTATCCGAATAGACTTAAGCATCGCGACTGGAGAAAAGGTGTCAACGTAGTCAACGCCGTGAACTTGCCTGTAACCTTTTGCTACCAATCTAGCTTTGTATATGTATACAATTCCATCTTTGTCTTTCTTCAATTTGAAGACCCATTTGCATCCGATAGGTGTGAACCCATCCGGCAAATCAACCAAATCCCAGACTTGATTTTAAGACATGGAGTCTATTTCAGATTGTATGGCCTCTAACCATTTAGTGGAGCTTGGGCTCGTCATATCTTGCTTGTAAGTCATAGGTTCATCACTATCCAATATGAGAACGTCTAAGTTTTCAGTCAAGAGGACGCATGTCCATCTGTCCGGCTGAAAAATAGTTCTATTTGACCTACGAGGGGCAACAACGTTTTGAGGAACTACTCCCACTGTGTAATACCCCGAATTTTTAAAACTCGATTAATTATGCTTAATTATTTTTATTTAGCTTAAAATCGTTTTAAATCCTAAATTGAACTTTGTTTTAATTAACGAAGCTTTATTTCGCTTGAATTTTTAATAATTGCTACACGATTTATTTATTATTTTCAGATTATATAATTTAATTTTTATATTTACGTGCTTAAACGATCTTTTTAAATCTTAATTATTTTCGGATTTTTCATAATTTAATAACGTTCTTATTTTATTCGAAAACGAAATTTATTTTTCGTTAACGACACTTTTATAAAAGATTATTTTGAGACTTAGTTTTAATTAAACATTTCCATTCTAATTAATTTTCTAAAAACAGAAATTGATTTTCTGAATTTTGCCTAACTTTGGGAAATGACTAAAATGCCCTTAGAAGAGCCAAAATCTCATTTCACCTCTTCTCTTTGCTCTCCACGTACCAGCAAGAAGGAAACCAATCCTTCCTTCTCCCTTTTCCCTCATTTCGGTCCCAATTCATAGCAAAGACAAATTTTGCTTCCTTCTTTTCTTCAGTTACAAATTCTAACATTCCAGATTTTAATTTTAAACATCAAAACCAAAAATAAGTGAGCAAAAGAAATTGAAAACCACCCCCCCTTGTTCTCTTCTCTGTCGAACCACCACCACCTATTGCCACCATCATTCTCAGCCACCCGCACCCGCACCAAACCTGTCTCCGTCTCCACCCTGACCGCCGTTGCCCCCCAGCACCACCGTACCCCACCGTACTCCCTCTCCTTTCCTACGCAACTCCCCTGCCCTCTCCCTCTTTTCTCTTCGCAGCACCACCCCCGACAACCACCACCACCTCCAGCCACCTTCATCACCTTGCCAATCAACCACCGCCACCAAACAACCCAGCGAGCCTCCCTATCGCCGCCCAGAATCGCCCAAATCACCACCCCTCCCCTGCTTTCCCCTGTTCGCGCGACACCCCCTCCCCTTCCTTGTTGTTTCGCCGCCGCGAACACACCACCACCATCGCCTTACCGGCGCGATTCCGCGCCTTTGCGCCGTCCAGAACCCGAGCGCAGCCCCAACCCCCTCTCCTCCCCTCTCCTCTCCCTCCCCTGTTTCCTTCGTGCCCCCTTCCCCTGTTTTTCGTGCTTCCCTTTCGAATGAAACAGGTTCCAAATTGGAACCTTGTTTCCTTTATTTCCCACGCCCAAGCCCAAAACAAATTGGCCCAAATTCTTTTCAAAGTAAATTTTACTATTTATTTAAGCTCTAATTAATTGTTGCTATTTTCTCGTATCTTAATTATAAGGATTTTAAATGATAATTAGAATGTTTATATTTTGGGCTGAAAATTTGGATTTAATAAATATTTTCGTTGATTCATGAAATTAAATAACATTTCTTGTAAATCGATATATATGTTTTGATTGAAATTTCGTTTAATAAATATTTTCAAGAAATTATAAACATTCATATTTTTATTAAATTCATCATTTCAAAATTCACTATTTATAAAATTATTAATTATAAAGTTGTCAATCTAAATGTTTTATGAAAATAAATAGTTACTTAAACATTTCAATAAAATAAATTATTAATAATGATTTAAAAATATAATATGACAGATTTTTGGAAATAAATAATATTTCATTAATTCCGAAATTATAAGATACATATTCATTATTTTAAAATCGTATCAGTTTTAAAGAAATTTATCGTTTTAGTAACTAATTCAAATAACTTAATACTTTGAAAGAAATCGAACTCGGAGCTCAGGACGAATGAACCAAGGAAAAAGGCTTAGCAAATCGTGGAATTGAGGTAACGGCTATTGCTAGTACCCGCAATCCCTTTATAAATGTATTACGAAATTATGACGTTATGATTGGATTTATGAATTAAATGTTTTGACACGTTTTATGGATTGTGGGAATGAATTATGATTTGTTTGAATTATTCTTTATAATATGATTTGTTTGAGTTTTCTCATAAAATAATGTTTATATGATGCGTTGAATGAAATGATGTTTTATGGATCCCAGGATCTAAATGATGTTTTATGATATAAAATGAGTTATGTTATTTCGAATTGAAATACAAGCCAAGGCTTGGTAAAGTTACATACAACATGATAAATGAAAGTGAAAGAACTAGTTTGTCTGGCGGTATATAAACTACCATCTTCCTATCTATCGGTCATGCATGCACCACGGACATCTGTCCACCCATGGATTACGAGCCCAGGCTCCCATGGTTTATGAGCCCAGGCTCAGGGCCCAGGCCCATGTTACGATGATGAGCCCAGGCTCTTATGGGCCCAGGCCCAGTGGAGAATTCCTTCACGGTTCGTACTTGCCGACAACTAGCATGTTAAATTGCAAAGTTTATGAATAAATTGAATATGATGTTTTATTAAATGTTTTACTTATTCTATTCTCCCTGTGTTACTAAATAAAATGAATTGAAATGAATTTACGTTGCTAGAATAGTTCGTTACTGAGTCTTCGGCTCACCGTTTTTGTTTTCTGTTTTAGGTACCGCGGGAAACGATGGAAACGAGTAGTTGCGAGGAATTTCACTTTAATAATATTCACCTAGTTTATGCTTAAAGTTATAATAGTTTAATTAAGAAATTTTAGTAAGCGCGCTATGTACTTTTATTTTGGAAATATAAAGGATTACTATATTAATTTGGAGTTTTAAATGGCTTAGAATATGATGGTTGCCTTGTAATTCCCAAGAGGGAGTTAGGGCAGGTAATGTCCCGACCAAATTAGGTTAATTCCGCTGCTAAGTATGCTTAATAATTGAATTAGAGGTCGGGGTGTTACAGTTTGGTATTCAGAGCCAAGGTTCTGGATCATAAGTGCTAAACCTTACAGATTTGCACGTAATAGAATTCAATAGGCTTTAAGCAAAGAGTTTAGTAAAAAGAATATGTTAAAATCATGTTAAGTTAAAATGAAATGAGTGTGAGCGTAGGAACGCACGGGATAAAAGGGATTCATTTCTCCTGTTATGTATGTTTTCTTGATTGAATATGTTATGCGAAATATCGATTATCAAGGTACTAATGATGCCACGAACGAAGCTCACATCAAGCGCAACATTTACGATGACGTCGCCCACAATGATGTTTCCCATGACGATTTCTATGACGACCAATCTATAAGAGACCACAAGGAGATGATGGAACGATTAGGAACGGAAAGTACGATGTCAACTGAATTAGTCAAAGATTCTCGAAAAACGAAAGTCACTAATGCAAACGAAAATGCGTCACTATTTAAAAAGTTTTCACCTCCGAATCCACCAATCTATGATCGCAAGCCGATTCGATGAAATTTGAAGACTAGATCAATCATATGGATCAACTACTCGAGACTTTCGACATGCTCTAACGAATGGAAGCGAATATCGTGCGAAAAAAGAATACTTGTTATTGATATCAAGGAAAAGATCATTTTGTTAAAGATTGTCCTAAACCACCTCCAACAAATACCGGAACATCAACCTCGACCAATCATGAACGAAACAACAACAATGCTAAATCCATCACGCCCGTCAACATACGTAAGAGATTACATGATGAAAGACGAAGATGACGCCAACGTTGATATTATTTTAATTTAGTTTTCCCTCGCTTTGAAGCTGATTTCACTTTTATTGTTATATGTCATATTATGAGTTTCCTACCCTAGACAGTCTAGGAAAAGTTTAAGTATTACTATTTTCTTAGAAGGAGTTAAGTTAAGCATGCTTCGAACTCAAAGATTCTGTGGATATGGATTGTTTTAAGGAACTTTTATGAAAGATTTAAGGATGGTATAAATGTTAGAGTGCCAAACAAGCATAAGGTTGTATTTCATGAGTGGTTGATCCCCAGTTCAGATGAGGTTATTCGAAGTTTAACGTGTTAACGTTATGAATAAAAGTGATCCTTGGTCTACCTTTCCGATGCATATTTTGGTGTTTATAAGTACAAAGGCCTATTATCTAAAAGCTGATTGATATGCCCCTATTAATGAAGCTAAGAAGTTATACATAAGTGTTATGAACCCAACATGAGTTATGATAAAAGACCTATTTGAGTTGACACATGAATAAGATCTTGAGGATTTTTCCAAAAGAAGTTACCAAGAATTAGCTTGTCAATCAAGATTGAATGATAGAGTACCGAAAGAGCATGAGTTGTAATTTTGTAAGTGGTGAACCATCGATTAAATCAAGGTTATTCAAGGTTTAAAGCGTTCAAGTATGATTGATTCTTGAGTTACTATTCCGCGCCCTTTATAATGATTGTTTTTGCGATTGCAAGTACCTAAGTGTATTTTCAGATATGTTAAGGAAGCTAAGCTAGAATTTTAAAAGTTGTGCAAGAATATTATGTGCAACCAAACATGATTTATGGTGAAAGGATGAAATTAAGGTTACACATGAAGTTCTGAGAATTTTAAAAAGAAGTTATCAAGAATTGGTCTTTCAATAAGGTTGACCTTCTGCATCATTTATAAGGAATATTTTTGTGTAATTATCTGAAAGGATGCTTGATTATCTCCATAAAAGAAATGTTGAACCAGAGAATGTAAGTTTTGCAAAAATGTTGTGAGAAAAAGTATGATTTATGGTGAGGAAATGAAATTGAGTTTGCATATAAAGCATTGAAATAAGTTATCGAGAATTATGTCTATGAGGTTGATGATATTAATGAATGTTATGAAATTCGAAAAGAGTTATGAATGATTGAGGAATGAAATGGAGTTGAGAATAGAAATTGACAAAATGACATGTTTGTAAAACCAGGTAGTATGAAGTAAGTTTTCTAGAAGCTAGATTGTTTATGATAAAGGCATGCTTGATGGCTTAGCATTCTTCGCAAAATATGAGATTTTTCGACCTAAGGATAAGTAACCAAGTCGTATGTCTAACGATATATTTCTAGTCACGTGATTGAATTCGAACCCCTGCAACGAACGCTGTTAACGAAGTCACTCAACATAGAAGAAAAAACGGAGATCGAAATCAAAACGAAACGAATAAAGAAAGACAACGACAAGATTCCTGCAGCAAAGAGGCTCAAGAGCAAAACGAAAACGCAATATGTCCAAATAATCGCCTAAGAATGATATAATGAACGAACCACGATATTTTATGTAAACATGTTATGAATCAACCATACCCGTGTGTTAGATCAAATGATTATGATATGAATGTTATGTTTATGTTGAATGTGAGATTTTCAATTAAAGAATTATGTCTCTATGATATGCTTTATGAATTATGTGTATGCTGACATGATTGTATTGGTAATACCTAATCGTTATACATGGAAGCCGTCTCCAATGGAAG
Organism: Spinacia oleracea; assembly: GCF_020520425.1. Taxonomy (NCBI): domain Eukaryota; kingdom Viridiplantae; phylum Streptophyta; class Magnoliopsida; order Caryophyllales; family Amaranthaceae; genus Spinacia; species Spinacia oleracea. Next base: position 16,982,962 of record NC_079490.1, read on the forward strand.
TTCTCCTGAGCTCAGAGTACGAGATTGTGATAATAAATAACTTTTACAATTATTTGAGTATTGCAATTGATAGATAAGTATTTATTTCATTATATATATACATATATTTTCAGAATTATAATTTTGCATTAAAAACTACTATTTTTGGTGGAAAATATTTTCAAACAGGATCTCGCAAAGTAAAATAGGAGCCTAGTCTATGCTAACGAGTTTGCCCCTTTTATGTTCTTTGCTCCTCGATCCTATTATATGAAATCAAGTGGAGATACGAAAGACGATGGCGAGATGTAATTGACCTTAATGACGATTAAGGATCAATATATTATTTTGCCCCTTTTGCATTCTTTACTCTTCGATTCTAGGTCTCGAGTTGAAGCGGAGTCCTAAAAGATGATGGCGGAATGAAGGCTAGACATTGTCAAGATTGAAATAAAATTTTTGAGATCTGGGTTTTAAAATAAAACATCATACTTTTATTCGAGCGTGTTCAATTTTCAACAAACATTTTATAAATCTAATTTTCAAGTTTCGAGGACGAAACTTTTTCTAAGGGGGTAAGAATGTAATACCCCGAATTTTTAAAACTCGATTAATTATGCTTAATTATTTTTATTTAGCTTAAAATCGTTTTAAATCCTAAATTGAACTTTGTTTTAATTAACGAAGCTTTATTTCGCTTGAATTTTTAATAATTGCTACACGATTTATTTATTATTTTCAGATTATATAATTTAATTTTTATATTTACGTGCTTAAACGATCTTTTTAAATCTTAATTATTTTCGGATTTTTCATAATTTAATAACGTTCTTATTTTATTCGAAAACGAAATTTATTTTTCGTTAACGACACTTTTATAAAAGATTATTTTGAGACTTAGTTTTAATTAAACATTTCCATTCTAATTAATTTTCTAAAAACAGAAATTGATTTTCTGAATTTTGCCTAACTTTGGGAAATGACTAAAATGCCCTTAGAAGAGCCAAAATCTCATTTCACCTCTTCTCTTTGCTCTCCACGTACCAGCAAGAAGGAAACCAATCCTTCCTTCTCCCTTTTCCCTCATTTCGGTCCCAATTCATAGCAAAGACAAATTTTGCTTCCTTCTTTTCTTCAGTTACAAATTCTAACATTCCAGATTTTAATTTTAAACATCAAAACCAAAAATAAGTGAGCAAAAGAAATTGAAAACCACCCCCCCTTGTTCTCTTCTCTGTCGAACCACCACCACCTATTGCCACCATCATTCTCAGCCACCCGCACCCGCACCAAACCTGTCACCGTCTCCGTCTCTACCCTGACCGCCGTTGCCCCCCAGCACCACCGTACCCCACCGTACTCCCTCTCCTTTCCTACGCAACTCCCCTGCCCTCTCCCTCTTTTCTCTTCGCAGCACCACCCCCGACAACCACCACCACCTCCAGCCACCTTCATCACCTTGCCAATCAACCACCGCCACCAAACAACCCAGCGAGCCTCCCTATCGCCGCCCAGAATCGCCCAAATCACCACCCCTCCCCTGCTTTCCCCTGTTCGCGCGACACCCCCTCCCCTTCCTTGTTGTTTCGCCGCCGCGAACACACCACCACCATCGCCTTACCGGCGCGATTCCGCGCCTTTGCGCCGTCCAGAACCCGAGCGCAGCCCCAACCCCCTCTCCTCCCCTCTCCTCTCCCTCCCCTGTTTCCTTCGTGCCCCCTTCCCCTGTTTTTCGTGCTTCCCTTTCGAATGAAACAGGTTCCAAATTGGAACCTTGTTTCCTTTATTTCCCACGCCCAAGCCCAAAACAAATTGGCCCAAATTCTTTTCAAAGTAAATTTTACTATTTATTTAAGCTCTAATTAATTGTTGCTATTTTCTCGTATCTTAATTATAAGGATTTTAAATGATAATTAGAATGTTTATATTTTGGGCTGAAAATTTGGATTTAATAAATATTTTCGTTGATTCATGAAATTAAATAACATTTCTTGTAAATCGATATATATGTTTTGATTGAAATTTCGTTTAATAAATATTTTCAAGAAATTATAAACATTCATATTTTTATTAAATTCATCATTTCAAAATTCACTATTTATAAAATTATTAATTATAAAGTTGTCAATCTAAATGTTTTATGAAAATAAATAGTTACTTAAACATTTCAATAAAATAAATTATTAATAATGATTTAAAAATATAATATGACAGATTTTTGGAAATAAATAATATTTCATTAATTCCGAAATTATAAGATACATATTCATTATTTTAAAATCGTATCAGTTTTAAAGAAATTTATCGTTTTAGTAACTAATTCAAATAACTTAATACTTTGAAAGAAATCGAACTCGGAGCTCAGGACGAATGAACCAAGGAAAAAGGCTTAGCAAATCGTGGAATTGAGGTAACGGCTATTGCTAGTACCCGCAATCCCTTTATAAATGTATTACGAAATTATGACGTTATGATTGGATTTATGAATTAAATGTTTTGACACGTTTTATGGATTGTGGGAATGAATTATGATTTGTTTGAATTATTCTTTATAATATGATTTGTTTGAGTTTTCTCATAAAATAATGTTTATATGATGCGTTGAATGAAATGATGTTTTATGGATCCCAGGATCTAAATGATGTTTTATGATATAAAATGAGTTATGTTATTTCGAATTGAAATACAAGCCAAGGCTTGGTAAAGTTACATACAACATGATAAATGAAAGTGAAAGAACTAGTTTGTCTGGCGGTATATAAACTACCATCTTCCTATCTATCGGTCATGCATGCACCACGGACATCTGTCCACCCATGGATTACGAGCCCAGGCTCCCATGGTTTATGAGCCCAGGCTCAGGGCCCAGGCCCATGTTACGATGATGAGCCCAGGCTCTTATGGGCCCAGGCCCAGTGGAGAATTCCTTCACGGTTCGTACTTGCCGACAACTAGCATGTTAAATTGCAAAGTTTATGAATAAATTGAATATGATGTTTTATTAAATGTTTTACTTATTCTATTCTCCCTGTGTTACTAAATAAAATGAATTGAAATGAATTTACGTTGCTAGAATAGTTCGTTACTGAGTCTTCGGCTCACCGTTTTTGTTTTCTGTTTTAGGTACCGCGGGAAACGATGGAAACGAGTAGTTGCGAGGAATTTCACTTTAATAATATTCACCTAGTTTATGCTTAAAGTTATAATAGTTTAATTAAGAAATTTTAGTAAGCGCGCTATGTACTTTTATTTTGGAAATATAAAGGATTACTATATTAATTTGGAGTTTTAAATGGCTTAGAATATGATGGTTGCCTTGTAATTCCCAAGAGGGAGTTAGGGCAGGTAATGTCCCGACCAAATTAGGTTAATTCCGCTGCTAAGTATGCTTAATAATTGAATTAGAGGTCGGGGTGTTACACACTGGCTCTTCTAAAGACCTTGGAGGTTCATCAACCTAAACTGCTTCTAAAGAGTTCTGAGTTCGTTGTTTTTCTCGAATCTCTTCGAGGTCTATTATTCTCCCACTTGTCAATTTGGAAATATGATTTCTTTCCAAAAAGACATCGTCACGAGCAACGAAAACCTTGTTGTCTGACTTGTTGTAGAAATAATACCCCATAGTTTCTTTTGGATACCCAACGAAGAAACATTTGTCAGATTTAGGTTGTAGCTTGTCCGAAATTAATCGCTTGACATATGCTTCGCAACCCCAAATCTTCAGAAAAGACAACTTTGGAAGTTTCCCAGTCCATAATTCGTATGGAGTCTTTTCAACAGCTTTTGACGGAGCACGATTCAGTGTGAGTGTTGCAGTTTGCAACGCATGTCCCCAGAACTGTAAAGGAAGTTCGGCCTGACCCATCATTGAACTGTAAAGGAAGTTCGGCCTGACCCATCATTGTCATTTTGCCAAGTAAACCAGATTCGCATTGATCAATCTTCTCTAAGTCGAATGATCCTAGAATTCCTTTCCGTTGAAGTAATTCCATGCGCTTTATGTTTATATGGCCTAATCGACAATGCCACAAAAATGTGAGATCCGAATCACCTGTTTTAGCCTTTTTGGTATTTATGTTATAAATGTGTTTGCTCGTATCTAGCACATAAAGACCGTTTTCTTGTTGTGCTGAACCATAAAACATTCCATTCAAAGCAAACGAACAACTATTGTCTTTAAATTGAAAACTAAAACCTTTAGAATCCAAACTTGAAACGGAAATGATGTTTCTGGTGATACTAGGAACATAGTAACAGTTTTCTAGTTCCAAAACAAACCCACTAGGCAAAGAAATAAAATAAGATCCTACGGCTAATGCAGCAATCCGTGCTCCATTTCCCACGCGTAGATCCGTCTCGCCTTTATCAAGCTTTCTACTTCTCCTTAGTCCCTGCGAATTGGAACATAAGTGTGAGCCACAACCAGTATCTAATACCCAAGAAGTAGAATTAGCAAGATTACAATGTATAACATATATACCTGAAGTAGAAGCAACGTTCCCGTTCTTCTCATCTTCCTTCTTCTTCAAGCAATCCCTCTTCCAATGCCCCGTCTTCTTGCAGTAGAAGCATTCAGAGTCGGCAGGAGAAGAGTCACCCTCTTCTGTTTACCAGAACTGGTGTCGTTGGACTTGGATGAGGGCGTAGCCTTGCCCTTACCCTTCTTGCCCTTATTCTTGCCTGATTTCTTGAAGTTCTTGCCCTTACGCACCATAAGTATATCGTGCTTGTTCTCTTTCTTGAGCGTCTTTTCAGCGGTTTTCAGCATACCGTGAAGCTCAGTAAGAGATTTCTCCATGTTGTTCATGTTGTAATTCAACTTGAACTGATCATATCCACTATGAAGAGAATGGAGAATGATGACAATAGCCATTTCATTTGAGACTTCAGAATCTAGAGCTCTCATGTTCTCAAAGAGTCCAATCATTTTAAGAACATGTGGGCTCACTGGTTCTCCTTTCTTGAGCTTAGTCTCAAGGATCAACCTCTGAGTCTCGAATCTTTCGATTCTGGCTTGGTCCTGAAACATGTTCTTCAACTCCGAGATGATTTGGTAAGCATCCGAGTTAATGAACGTTTTCTGAAGTTCAGGACTCATGGATGCAAGCATCACACATTTGACATCCCTGTTGGCCTGAATCCAACGATTAAGGGCAGCTTGAGTTACCTCCGGCCCAGCCTCTTCCGGTAACTCTTCCTCAAGGACATATTCATTTTCCTCATGCATAAGAACTATTTGTAAGTTCCTTTGCCAGTCGAGGAAATTGTTGCCATTCAACTTCTCTTTGTCGAGAATTGAACGCAGGTTGAAAGTATTGTTATTGTTTGCGGCCATTTTGATTACTACAATCGAAAAGAATTTGCAATAAATAACCATTCATAGAATTAAATAACTTTGAAATAAAAGCAAACATGCAATCATTAAAGCTATTAAAACATTTCATTCATGCAAAAGCAAAAACATGGTCCAAAATGAATGAAACGATTCCAAGATCCCAAAAGTCCTAAATCCTTAAGCAGCTTTAGCATGTCTTAAGTAGTTTAAGATTTTAGGTAAGCAAAACCTATTGCTAGTAATCTCCAAATTACTCTTGGTTAATAAATTAATGCCATAATTTATCCCATTGCCACAACTTAATGCCATTGTTGTTTGAGTTGAAACCACAATCAACGTGCTCCTTTAGGACGCCTTACCACCTAAGTCAACTAAAATAGCACCTCGCTTTAGCGTAAACCTACTATCTTAGATCCCTAGATTTTTGTAAGTGCTTGATTTGGAAGGCAATTTTTAAACTCAATATTACTTGGACCTAGTTGTTTCTATGTTGGTTCGATTATTTAGTGAACTTAATCTAATCGATTCATATGAAACAACCTGTTCACGCAAAGCATACATACATTCATACATTCACGCATAATATATATATATATATATATATATATATATATATATATATATATATATATATATATATATATATATATATATTAAATTGCATAAAGAAATGGTGATCTAGTATGGCCCAAAACATCTTGTCTTGAAGCATCCAATCTTCATCACCTCCTTGTTAACTTGGCATCGTCTTGAATCTTCGTTCAAATGCTAACTTAAAGTTCTAAACTTAGAAATACTTGAAAATAATAAATTACATCAAAATTTCCATGGTATGAAGACCATATTTAAAACTTTACAGTCAAAGATAGAACGGTACGCAGACCGTATTTAACTATCCTAAATGGCCATACTAGTCACTTGGAGTACCTGCATTACATAAAATATACATTCTATGCATTCACCCATTCGTGTACTAAAACAAATGGCCCATGTAAATATGCAAGTATTTACGTGAATTAATTAAAATTCACGTTCACATAAACGCGTCCTAAAAGATTAATCAATTTCCAAATTATTAATCCTTAGACTTTATTCTAATTAAAATTGAATTTAATTAAAATAAGGTGACCTACGAAAATAATTAAAAATAATTATTTCATTTTAATTTCATTTAGTGGATCCCACTCAAACCAATAATTATTCCGGATAATTAATTATGAAATATTAAATTAAAACTCGCGGCTCGGCCCAAGCAAATAAAATATTAAATTAAATATCCCGTTTGCCCCAATTAATGCAAATACACGAAGCCCAACGAAATAAACAATTTTCAACGAAAAAAGTCCGATTACGTAGTTGGGCTAGGCTTGCGCCCAGCCCGATGCCCTTACGTGTGGCCTACGAGGCGCACGAGCAAGCTCGCACACCCCCAGGCCTTCGCACGCGCGCGTGCCTGCAGCTATCGCTGTCCCTACGTTGCGTCGTTGTGCCTTCGTGCGCTGGACGTCGCATGGCCTTGTGCCTTGCTTCGTCGCAGCCCCCGCAAGCAATCGCCTGCCCCTTTCCTCGCCCAGCGCGCACGAGGCACGCAACACGCTTGCTGCTGCCCGTGTCGCTGCGGCTCGGCCATCGCATAGTAGCCCATATGGCTCGTCGAGCCATATGTCCACCACACTTGTGTTCGTGCCTTTGGTTCGTGATACGGACCAACTTAATTGAAATAAATTTAATTTCACGAACTTGCATTAATATTATTTTTCAAAAAGTTACGATTTTTATTTTCGAAAAACAACGATTTTTAACGATTTAATAAACACCAACGACAATCCAATTTCGTAAAATGATTAAATCAAGGGCTAAAATTATTAAAACTTTTAAGAACGAACGAATCAACATTAAATTTTGAAATTTTAATTAATAAAATCCGAAGCTTTAAATCGTTCATTAACATTTAAATTTCAGATTTTTAATAATTTGGTTTAAGTGCGATTAAAATTAACGAAACCATTCAAAATTTTAATCCAATAATTTTAAAATTAGCCACTGACCCATGAAATTATATCCCCTTTCCCAATTAACCGAATTATTAAACCAAAATTAATTAAAATTCAATTACGGTTTCAAATTTTACAAATTGGGGAAAGGAAAAATTAGGGTTTATACTTATCGGAAAAATCTGAAATTTTTACCATATATCAAGAATATACCTAGAAACATTGTGTAAAAATTTCAAGAAATTCCGAGTAGTTTAGGTTGACCTGTTAATTGAATTACTGTTCGGCACTTTTAATTTTTAATGAAAAATTAACAAAAAAAACCCCAAAACACGACACTTCGAGGCCTGTTTTTGCAATTCCGTTCTCATGAGTTGATCTTAGAAAATCCTTTTCAATCAGATTAGGGTTTTAAAACTCGAAAAAACGAATATTTTTTATTTCGGACCTGATTATTACGCAATTCATCCAATAATTCGTAAAAATTCCGAAAATTCAACAAAAAAAATCAAAATTTTCGACAGATGCAAAAACAATAAAATCATGCTAATTCATGCTTTGAATACATAAGGCTCTGATACCACTGTAGGGGAATACAGTTAAACATAATAACATGTGCGGAAACAATCCCCAAAGCCAGGAAACATGTATAAAGCACAGATTAAGCAAACTTACATTCGAAGCGTGTTTTCCACAATAATCTGTCAACGAACACGAACTTAGAACTCCAGTTGTCGTTCCTCTACTTGGTTCACCGACACGATCATATCCGTCTTGATTATCGTAGCTTAGACAATCGATCAAGAGTTTGTGCTTTTGGGATGAACACACTGTGGAGGCACAGAGAGAATTAGGGTTCTCTGTTTTCTCCTAGGGTTGTGTGTATGAATTGTGTTATGTTGGAAAAGAGGTTAGAAGGTTATTAACATAACCTTACTAACCGACCAAGCCATAAGGCAAGGCCGGCCAGCAAGCCCCGCGTGAAACAAGCACAGCGAGCTGGGCCATGGGCCTCGCTGCTGTGGTTGTGTCGCTGCTTCGGCCCGCGCGCACACGCGCAGCTCGCTCGGCCATGGGCCAGCGCTGCCGTGTTGCCGTGGCCTTGCTTGCTTGCCCAGGGCCCATGGGCCTTGAGTGCTTCGTGCACTCGGCTCGTGGGCCGCTCCTCGTATCCGCGTTTAATATATTTCCGATATATTATTTATCGTTTCGTATACGACGAATCACTGTCGTACGATACGATTTATTCGTTTCGCCTAGCTTACGAATATTCGCGATACGATATACGATTCCGATGCAAGGTCGTATCCAAACTAATTCCCGAAAAGCTATTAAATGAATTTTCGATTCATTTAATCCGTTGATCTGTTACGTGTCATTGGTGTGACCTTGTAGGTTCAGTCAAGAGTAAGCTAAGAGTTCAATATCCATTAGAAATCACTGATCGGAAGCACTGCTCTAGCTATTCCGATCACTTGATCTCACTGAATTAATTGTTCGCAATTAATCTGAACCTTGGTATTAGACTTAATGCACCTTGGGTGAAGGACATATTTCCTTCAGCCCTTTCTACCCATTAGAGAGACCAAGTTAGGTTTTTTATTTTTTGGTAGGCTTGACGACGGCCCTATCAATAGTTTAATTTATTTATTTTTGTTTTATTTTTTGTCACTCAAAGGATGCCCTTGTTAAATAAGGGCCACCTTTAACTAGCCACCTTTGATGTTTTTTCCTCTAGTGACTTGCGGTGAATTCATCATGTCCTTCTCATTAGGACCACCCAAATCCTGGATATGAATTTCATTAAAAGCTAAAAAAAGCTTAACCTCATAAAAATGTACAAGTCATAGGAATGGGAAGTGTACAAGAATGATTCTTATGACTTCGTTAGACCACAAGAAACCTTGTGTGATCAAGGTCGGGGGTCCACTATAAGTTCCTCAACTAACAGGCTTAAGCCCATTCCCCTCGATGTATCAAGGACTAATCTTCTATTTAGTCCCTTAGTTAAAGGATCTTCTATATTCCTCTCAGATCTCACATACTCCATAGTGATTACACCACTCTATTAGTGTTCTTACAGATTCATGTCTCACATGAATATGTCTCTTTTTGCCATTATAGGCACTGTTTTTAACAACACATATGGCTGCTTGAGAATCACAATTAGAGATATAGGTGGAGTAGGACGCCCCCACAATGGAATATCATCCAATAATTTTCTCAACCACTCCGCCTCTTTCCCGGCCAAGTCCAACGCAATAAATTCGGACTTCATAGTTGATCGGGCAATACAAGTCTGTTTAGAAGACTTTCAAGTTTATGCTAGCATCATAAGGAGTTTTGACCGGCACAACAGGAAAACTGTTAAATTTCTTTAACACTTTCTCTACATAGTGAAATCGAGACAAAGAGAAACCATTACTAGTTTTGGTAACTTTAACACCCAAAATCACATCAGGTTCACCCATGTCTTTCATTTCAAATTGAGAGGATAGAAACATTTTAGTTTCATTAATAACATCAATATGTGTACCAAAAATCAATATATCATCTACATATAAGCAGATAATAACACAATTAGAACCAACCATTTTTTAGTACACACAAGCTTCAACATGGTTCACAATAAAACCAAAACTAAGAATAGTTTTATAAAACTTTTCGTACTACTGTTTTGGAGCTTGTTTCAAACCATACAAAAATTTATTTAACATACACACTTTATGTTCCTGTCCTGGAACTACAAAACCAAGAGGTTGAACCATATAAATTTCTTCTTCTAAGTCGTCATTCAAGAAAGCTGTTTTTACATTCATTTGATGCACAATTAACTTATAACTTGAAGCTAAAGCAAGTAAATCACGAATTGTGGCGATATTAGTTACTACCTCCGTTTCAGAAAGAAGTTTACGGTTACTGTTTGCACAAGAATTAAGGCAAAGGAGAGAGAATGTGCATGTGGGCCAATTTGTTCCAAGTGGATGAAAGTGACAGAAATGTTAAACTACTAGATTTGTTTTTAAGCATGTGATTAACAAAAGGGAGGGAAAGTTACATGGTTCTTTTCCCCACCAAAATACCACTGACATTCTCTCTCCTTTGCCTTAATTCTTGTGCAAAAGGGAGGGAAAGTTACGTGGTTTTTTTCCCCACCAAATTTCACTAAATGTTTCCCCACCAAATTTCACTAAATGTTTTCCCACCAAAAGTGGAAGGTTTTTCCCCTCACTATTTGAAACAGTTTCAAAATACACTTTGCTTACAAATCCATTTTCCTCTCTCATAAATACCTACTACAACATATCTCACTCCTTAAATTCCAGGAGTTTACAAAAAAAAAAAAAAAACTAAAATTTATTACAAAATATCAGCTTGATTTTAATGGCATCAGGCCATGGTGGAATTCCAAGTGCAGATCCTGGTGAAACTTCAATTGTTGGTACCATGTCAGCAAGGCTCAATCTGGATGAAAGAACAGTGATTATGCAATATTTAGAGCATATGACAAACCATGGAGATCTTCCAAAAGGTTATGTTACCAAGGCAGCAAAAATATTCAAGCTATCAAGACAAACAGTTTCAAAATACTGGAACATTGGTGAAACTTCAAAAGGTTTGGGTCTTGCAGTAAACCTTCAACCACAATACCACAAATCGGGAAGACATGCAAAGCACGTAGAAACTGAAAAAGTCCCAGAAATTCCCCTAGAGGATAGGACTAATCAAAGAGATATGGCGTCTGCTTTACATACTTTAGCAAGCACCATCAACAGACTCATAAAAAAAGAAGAGATAAAGCCACATACAAACCCATTAAGGCCAGGTATATCACCTACTAATGTAAGGCAAAGACTCATTTACTGTTTGAACATGATTGTACCATCAACCATTTATTCTAATCCTACTTTCAAACCTTTTTATGATTATGTTCATATTGATGAAAAATGGTTCTATTTAACAAAGACAACCTCAAAGTGTACTTAGCACCCGGTGAAATCCATCCATATAGATGCATACATTCAAAGCATTTCATTCCAAAAGCTATGTTCATTACTGTTGTAGCAAGACCGAGGTACAACAATCAAGGGGTTTGCACATTTGATGGAAAATGCGGTACATATGCATTTACTTACACGGAACCAGCAAAGAGGAGGTCTAAAAATAGAGCTAGAGGTACACCAATTACAAAACCAATTGCTTCAGTCACTGCTGAAGTATTCCAGAGAAAAATGTTGGAAGAAGTGCTGCCAGGCATAAGAGAGAAATGGCCTACGGACTCAGGGAAAACTATCATCATACGAGCTGATAATGCAACGCCACACGTTGAAGGTGGTAATCCAGAATTTCTATAGCAAGCGGAAGTGGATGGGTTTAGATTTATATGGTCACCTCAACCCGCGCAAAGTCCAGATCTGAATATTTTGGACTTGGGTTTTTTTAGGTCCATCCAATCATTGTATGAGAAAAAGAAGAAGACAGGAATTGATGGAATGATTGCTGAAGTTAAAGCTTCTTTTGATGAGTTAGACCCCAAAACCCTAAGTAACGTGTGGTATTATTATCAATATGTGATGCAAGAAGTGATCAAGGTCAAGGGGGAAGGGAACTATATGCTACCACATCACAAGAAGAAACAATTGGAAGCTGCAGGGAACTTGCCGTTACAGATACAACCGGACAAAGCTGTTGTTCATTCTGCTTTAGCCTATTTGCATCCAGAACTTGAAAATGAAATCTAGGTAGTAAGCCTGCTTATTTTGCTTATTTTGTACAGTTGAATTGAACTTGAACACAAGATGTCCCTTTTGCAAAAATATTAAGTTCAAAGCAATTGTAATGAATTACAATCAGTTTATTATGTTTTGACCTATTGCATCCAGAACTCCTAAGATGAAATCTAGGTAGGTTAAGTTAGTGTGCTTTCTTTTTTTTAAAGGTTTGAACTTGAACACAAGATGTTCCTTTTGTACTAAATTAAGTTCAAGGCACTTGTAATGAATTAGAATCAGGTGGAATATGGAAATCAATGTAATTGAATCATACTTTTGGTTATCAATGACATCAATGAATTACTGTCCTATGGTAGTTGAACATTACTTTGTTGTTACACATGTTACCAGACAACTAAATATTGAACATAAGCCTCTCTCAAGCATAAGATCATCGAGAGTTATGTAATCATAATTTTATTACCTTACCAAGCCATCATCAGATCAAGGTCTGGTTGCAATTAGTAAGCCCCAAAATATGTGATAATAATGCAATTTCTAACACATTAAACATCATTGTCCTTAAGCCAAACCACGAATGCAGCAGCACTTGAACTCTCAACAATAAAAACCAACAAATGGTACAAGCAAAAGGACTTAGTTAGAGTCTAGAACACTTACCTGTAGATGAGTTGCAATACTTAGAAGCTTACATAACCATCTTATAAGGACCTCTTTTGTTTTTGATCTGATTTCCTAGGAGAGCTAAACAACCTCCTTTTGTTGCTCCTTTTGGTCTTATCCCAAGGTTTACCACCTCCCTCGCATAAATTACATGATCAGGGGTTTCAAGACCATCCAAAATGCACGCATTGGAATCAGGAGATACATATATACTAGGATCATGAGAATTCTCACCGTAAAGTAACTTCATCGACTTTAGGTAACTAGGTGAATAAAGAGAAATATCACCTGAATCAAGCCAAGCTCTAGGGTCTTCGTATTCAGAATCCTCCTATTTGATGCTCTCATAAATGTCATTGGGCTTATGTGATGGAGGCACTTCACTTTTCTGGTGCTCATCAACTTTGGGGGGGCTTGGAGTTTGAGGGTGCCCGAAAGTACGCATCACCCAGCTATCAATGTTTACCTCTACTCCTTTATACGCTGTCTCCTCTTCAATAGAAAAATAAGGATAAACATAGTTGCATATATCTTCAGTGTTATCAATGTTCGCCTCCTGTTTTCCCTTATACATCGCGTAAACAATGGTTGGTTGGATCTGATTGTATTGCTCGCTTGAAGGACTCGTCAGCCCTGGAGGATAAAAGATAAGTAGATTAATACAAGTGCAACAGAAATCAATAAAGAGATTGAGATGGTCTGCCAATATATTCTATCAAATTGCAAGATATTCTATCAAATTGCAAGATATTACTTTGACATTTTATTGATCATGATAGGTTTAGGGTTTCCTGGCAGGTGTGCTTTCTACTCCTGATCATTGAACTTATTATCATTGAATTGTTAAAGTTATATTTTACATGGAAGGTTTTGCACTGCAATATCTGGTATTAGTTCTTTATTAAAACTGTAAAACGTATATGAGCTTGATCCTAGTCTTGTTATTAGTATCTATTAACACTTCATAGACAGACACCAAACTGTTAACACTTCATAGGCAGATCATCAATTTATGATTGGTATATGTGGACACTTCATAGCCAGCAAGTTTAAGAAGCTTGTCTTATTCGGTACTACTTGTATGCTTGATAATTGATTGTCATTTTTATGTGATCTAGTGACATCTTAAGTTAGGAGGATATCTAATTATCTCATGTATTAAATGGGACCTTGCTGGAATGCGTAATGGGAAGGGGCATTGACTGTATGCTACTTGGTATGGGTATAAATAGATAGACGTCTTATTTAGGTTGGGATATATGGATATGGGTTTCATTATGCTCACAGATAAGGATTGACATAATATGTTATTTCTAGTACACCTGCTCCTGCCAGCAATGATCAGGAGTAGAAAGCATAATATGTTATTTAGTCTGCATTTATTTGAAAACAATCAAACCATATTCATACCAATTTTATAAATTAAAATTCCCAATTTCGTGCTTAGTAAGAGTACTACAATGATGGCTCACATGGTTGATTTTTAGTCGACTGATTCATAGTGAAGAACAGCAAGAAAATGTCTGATTTTTACCCAAGAAATTTGAAAAAAAGTTGGTTATCTGATCTACAAACCTCCCTTTTGTTCAAATCTTCAAATTGGGTTTTTTTTTAGGTGAGCAAAAATTTCCCAGCCAATTACAAACCAAAATCATCTTCAATTTATGAAATTAGATTACCCAATTATAAAACTCAAAATCATGCCCAAATATAAGTATATAATCATCCCTAATTTTCTAATTTATCCCAATTTCAGATATTTCAATTTGAAAAATTACCCAAATTTAAAAGTAAGAATTAATTCATACCTTGGCCGTTAAATTACGAATCAACATAATGAAATTGAGCACAAGATAACTCAATTTGTTGATCTTGTTAAGGTTGAATTTTGTGAGCCATCATTGTAGTTCTCCCCAAAATGTTGAAGAACAAAAACCTAATTTTAATTTAAACTGAAAAAATGATGAATTTGTAGAGGATTTAAAGATGGAAGAAAGGAGGATGAATGGAAGAGCAGCAACTCGATCTTGAACAAGGAGGATGGATGGATGAACTCAAGGAGGAAGGAAAATTCAAGAATTTTGAGGAGAGAGACAGGATCAGATTGTTTGGGGATGGAAATTAAATGGAGTGAGTGGTTTAATGTCATACGGGATTAAGGGGTGGGTGGGAGTATTAATGTGGCCTTAATCCATCCCATTGTGCAAGTGGGCCATAAAAAATTAATATAATATCTGAAGTGGGTAATTTGTGGGGACCAAATGAGGATATAATTGTAAAAATACATTACCAAAAATGGAATAAAGTGAAAGCGTAAAGATCTTTTTGAAACGGACTTAAACGGAAACTGTAAACTTCTTTCTGAAACGGAGGTAGTACATGTGAGTAAGTATAAAAGAAATCAACACCAAAGTTTTGTGTGAAACCTTTAATTACAAGTCTTGCTTTGTACCTGTCAACTGCACCACCAATTTTTCTTTTCCTTTTAAAGATCCATTTACAACCAATGGCTTTACTACCTTTAGGTAATTTAACTAGTTCCCATGTATGATTAGACATAATGGACTCTATTTCAATTCACTGTTAACTGCCTCTTTTCAAAACTAGCATCAATTGAACTCATGGCCTCATCAAAAGTTTTAGGCTCATCATCAAACAAGTGAAGAAATAAAACTAACTCATCTATTTCATCCACCTCATTGAGTTCAGATAAAAATACAGCCAAAAAGTCAAGACCATAGCTAGTTTCAGTTCGACGCCTCTTACTTTTCCTAGGTTCTATAACATCACTTTGAACAACAGGAGAAGATAAAGGCATAGATAGGGATGTCAGTGGGGCGGGTTTCGTGGGAGACCTGCCCCGCATCCGCCCCAAGTAGGCGGGGACGGAGGTAGGTTTGGCGGGTGATGGGGCGGGGATGGGTATAAAAGTCGTACCTGCCATGGGTGATGGGGCGGTGTGGATTTTGTGTTGAACCCGCCCCATCCCCGCCCTCCTGCCCCATCCCCACTCGCCTCGCTTCATACTCGCCATGGGTGATGGGGTGAGTGTGGATTTATTTGCATGTCTAGGTGATAATATGAATTTGGGTGAGATTTTTAAGTTTCTTGATTGGATTTTTTTGTTATGACGGGTATTTTTTCGATTATATATGTTACTTTAGCCATAAGGTTTTTTTTTCTACAGTTAACTTTCATTACTCCGTATATATGGAAAATATTTGCTAAATAAGAAAAATTAGGCGGGTATTGCGGGTATGGGGCGGAGATAAGAAGGGGATGGGTACCCAGATGGGTGGTAGGGCGGGGATGAATTTTAATTTATACCCGTTGGGGCGGGGATGGGGATGAATTTTGTACCAGCCATGGGTGATGGGGCGGGATGGGGATGATAATTTTAGTTGGGGATGGGGATGGAGGGACCTACGGTCTAATTGATTTTCAACTTCTACCTTATAAATTAAGAACTTTTGTTATGCCTCATTAGGAATGGCAATGGGTAGGGTCTGAGTAGGGTCTAGCAATACCCGGACTCGGACCCTAATTTTTTGGACCTATACCCATACCCTACCCTTACCCTATAGGGTCTAGAATTACAAGACCCTTACCCGGACCCTATGGGTCCAGTAGGGTATGGGTAGGGTCTAGGGTCCGGAGCGGGTCCGTATTGCCTATTTTTTCTATTATTTTTTTCAATTTTTTTTATATCCTAGTGCCCCAAATCATCCTTGTATTTCCTTAAACATATTACAATTTAATGTACTAAGGTCACGAATTAAAAAAAATCTCAGGTTCTCAAGTACACAATGTCAATGTTAGAGGTGTTTTTGACTAGTGAGTAGTAGTGTTGGATGGTTGTGTTAGGTTATGATACATATGACAATTCATAAATCATGCGGAAAAACCATAAACCCAGGAAAACATAATATTTACACATAATCATTTAGCATAGTTTAGATGCATACTCTTTGTTGCGTGCCTTCCCTAGCTGCGCCCGAACCGAACAAGAACAAGTCTTTAGGACTCCAAGTGTCGTCCCTCCGTAGATAGTCCACAGCACATCCGGATCCGCCTTAAGATTGACCAACTAGAATCGCCCTTAAGGTACTACTTATTTTCGGCTAAATGGGCAAGAGTTATGGCTGATTTTTCTGCTTAAAAATCCTAGCTTTGAATACTTGAAAACTTATGTATAAATAATGATCCTAGGCCCTTATTTATAGAGGTATGGAAAAGGAATTGGAATCCTATTAGGATACAAATTTATTTAATTAGAATCCTGCTAGGACTCTATTTAAATAAACTTTATCTAATAGGTTTAGGATTTAATCTTTTATCGAATCCCGATAGCTTTAGGATTCGCACACGAGCATTGCACGAGCACCGTACACCCGCGCAGGCCTTGCGGCCCATGCTACTGTCCGCGCGCGCCCATGGCTTCGGCTGGGCCTGGCTTGCGCTGGGCCTGGTCGAGGCTTTGGCGTGTGTTGGTGATGCGTGTGGCTTGCTGGGCGATGGCCTGGCTTCGTGCTGGGCCTTCGTTTAGCGAGCCTCGTCCGATGCTAATTCGTACGATACGCTTTCGATTAAATTCCTGATTCCGGAATTTATTTCCGATACGAACAATATTTAATATTTTCGATTCCGGAATTAATTTCCGTTTCGAACAAATATTTAATATTTCCGTTTCCGGAATTATTTTCCGATTCCGATAATATTTCCGTTTCTGACAATATTTCCGTTTCCGGCAATATTTCCGATTCCGGCAATATTTCCATTTCCGATAATATTTTCCGATACGTACCATGTTTCCGTTTCCGGCAACATCTACGACTTGGATAATATTTATATTTCCGATACGATCCATATTTCCGTTTCCGGCAATATCATCGTTTCCGGAGTATTCATTTCTTGCCTGTGACGATCTCAGCTCCCACTGAAACCAAGATCCGTCGATTCCGAATATCCATAGATGGAGTATTTAATGCCATTAAATACTTGATCCGTTTACGTACTATTTGTGTGACCCTACGGGTTCAGTCAAGAGTAAGCTGTGGATTAATATCATTAATTCCACTTGAACTGAAGCGGCCTCTAGCTAGGCATTCAGCTCACTTGATCTCACTGAATTATTAACTTGTTAATTAATACTGAACCGCATTTATTAGACTTAACATTGAATGCATACTTGGACCAAGGGCATTATTTCCTTCAGTCTCCCACTTGTCCTTAGGGACAAGTGTGCATTTCCTAATTCCTTTGTCGCTCGATGCTTGCTCTTGAACATAAGGTAAGAGTTGTCATCCTTATTATGTCCATAGGTGTTCCTCGGTTTCAGAGTTCAACTGATCAAATAAACAGATAATCATAGCCTATGATTCATCCGAGCACGGCCATGCATTTCACAGTTTCTAGCGCTCCGAGTGGCCTTGTACAACTTTTAAGCATCTCATCCCGATTTATGGGAGGACAATCCCAATCTTGCGATCTTGAGATTAGACTTCGTTTGATAGGTGATTACCCGAGCGTTGCCTTTATAGCCTCCTTTTACGGTGCGACGGTTGGTCAACGTCAAAGCAACCAGTTCTCAAACAAGTAATCTCAAATCACTCAGGTATTGAGGATTTAGTGTCTAATAATTTTAATGAAATTTACTTATGACAGATTTTCATCTCTTACAGTAAAGTTTCATAGGTCTTGTCCGATACTAGTCTTCCCAAAGTAAGTATCTATGCAAATGATTATGACATTGCCATGTCCACATAGTTCAAGAAACAGAACTACTAGTCATCTTGCATTCTAATCGTCTAACGTTTTCTATGCGTCCAATTTTATAGAAAACTCTGACTAGGGACCATTTTCAACCTTTGACATTCAAGTTCACTTGATAGACATTTCTTAGTCACAGGAGTGGTCCTGACAGTCTATCTTGAATATATTGTCAAATTGAAGGGACTCATCATTTAATAAACCACAAATTAAATGGAAAAATGAATTCTTTTCATTTATTGTGAATGATTAACCAATAATGTTTTACAAAGATTTAAACTCTAAAACTTTAAAACATTAAACAGGGATATCAAAGCCATTCTCCAATATGCTTGATTCCCATAGCTGCAGTGTGCGAGTTGTGCTTCGCCTGCGGCAGAGGTTTAGTCAATGGATCTGATATGTTGTCATCAGTTCCAATCTTGTTTATCTCGACTTCTTTTCTTTCAACGAACTCTCGTAGTAGGTGAAATCTACGAAGTACATGCTTGACTCTCTGGTGGTGTCTAGGCTCCTTTGCCTGTGCAATAGCTCCGTTATTATCACAATACAGGGCTATTGGTCCTTTAACGGAGGGGACTACACCAAGTTCACCTATGAACTTCCTTAGCCATATAGCTTCCTTTGCTGCTTCATGTGCAGCAATGTACTCCGCTTCAGTTGTAGAATCCGCAATGGTGCTTTGCTTAGCACTTTTCCAGCTTACTTCACCCCCGTTGAGGCAGAAGACAAACCCAGACTGTGATCTGAAATCATCTTTGTCGGTTTGGAAACTTGCGTCCGTATAGCCTTTAACAATTAATTCATCATCTCCACCATAGACCAGGAAGTCATCTTTGTGCCTTTTCAGGTACTTCAGAATATTCTTGGCAGCAGTCCAATGTGCCTCTCCTGGGTCTGACTGGTATCTGCTCGTAGCACTGAGTGCGTACGCAACATCCGGGCGTGTACATATCATAGCATACATTATTGAACCAATCAATGATGCATATGGAATCCCATTCATTCGTCTACGCTCATCAAGTGTTTTTGGGCACTGAGTCTTGCTTAGAGTTATTCCATGAGACATGGGTAGGTAGCCTCGCTTGGAGTCTGCCATCTTGAACCTATCAAGCACCTTATTGATATAAGTGCTTTGACTAAGTCCAATCATCTTTTTAGATCTATCTCTATAAATCTTGATGCCCAATATGTACTGTGCTTCTCCTAGATCTTTCATCGAAAAACATTTCCCAAGCCAAATCTTGACAGAGTTCAACATAGGAATGTCATTTCCGATAAGTAATATGTCATCGACATATAATACTAGGAAAGCAATTTTGCTCCCACTGACCTTCTTGTATACACAAGATTCGTCTGCGTTCTTGATGAAACCAAAGTCACTGACTGCTTCATCAAAACGTATATTCCAGCTCCTAGATGCCTGCTTCAATCCGTAGATTGACTTCTTTAGCTTGCATACCTTTTTAGCATTCTTTGGATCCTCAAAACCTTCAGGCTGTGTCATAAACACAGTTTCTGTTAAAATGCCGTTTAAGAAAGCAGTTTTGACATCCATCTGCCATATTTCGTAATCGTAATATGCAGCGATTGCTAACATTATCCGAATAGACTTTAGCATTGCAACTGGTGAAAAGGTTTCATCGTAATCCACACCGTGGACTTGCCTGTAACCTTTTGCAACCAATCTAGCTTTGAAAACTTCAAGTTTCCCATCCTTGTCCTTTTTCGGTTTGAAAACCCATTTGCTTCCAATGGCTTGGTAGCCATCTGGCAAATCGACCAAATCACATACTTGGTTTTCAGACATGGAGTCTAATTCAGATTGCATGGCTTCTTGCCATTGCTTGGAGCTAGGGCTCGTCATAGCTTGTTTGTATGTCGCAGGTTCATCACTTTCAAGTAATAGAACGTCATAGCTCTCGTTCGTCAAAATACCTAAGTACCTTTCCGGTTGAGATCTATATCTTTGCGATCTACGCGGGGTAACATTTCTAGATTGACCATGATTCTCACCAGATTCTTCTAAAGATCTCTGAGTTTCATCCTGAATGTCATCTTGAGCATTCTCTAGAGTTTGTTGTTCGACTCGAATTTCTTCGAGGTCTACTTTTCTCCCACTTGTCATTTTGGAAATGTGATCTTTCTCCAAAAAGACACCATCTCGAGCAACAAACACCTTGTTCTCAGATGTATTGTAGAAGTAATACCCCTTTGTTTCCTTTGGATAGCCCACAAGGATACATTTGTCAGATTTTGGATGAAGTTTGTCTGAAATTAATCGTTTGACGTATACTTCACATCCCCAAATCTTAAGAAAAGACACATTTGGAGGCTTTCCAAACCATAATTCGTATGGAGTCTTTTCGACAGCTTTAGACGGAGCTCTATTTATAGTGAGTGCAGCTGTATTTAGTGCATGTCCCCAAAATTCTAATGGAAGTTTGGCCTGACCCATCATTGACCTGACCATGTCTAGCAAGGTTCTGTTCCTCCGTTCCGACACACCGTTCCATTGTGGTGTTCCAGGAGGAGTCAATTCTGATAGAATTCCACATTCTTTTAGATGGTCATCAAATTCATAGCTCAGATATTCACCGCCTCTATCAGACCGAAGTGCCTTAATCTTCTTGCCTAATTGATTCTCTACTTCACTCTGAAATTCCTTGAATTTGTCAAAAGATTCAGACTTATGCTTCATTAGGTAGACATAACCATATCTACTGAAGTCATCAGTGAAAGTGATAAAGTAGCTGAAACCACCTCTAGCATTTGTACTCATTGGTCCACATACATCTGTATGGATTAAACCCAATAGTTCATTTGCTCTTTCTCTAACTTTAGAGAAAGGTTGCTTTGTCATTTTGCCAAGTAAACATGATTCGCATTTACCATAATCCTCTAAGTCAAATGGTTCTAGAATTCCTTCCTTTTGAAGTCTTTCTAAGCGTTTCAAGTTTATATGGCCTAATCGACAATGCCACAGATAGGTGAGATCTGAATCATCCTTTTTGGCCCTTTTGGTATTTATGTTATATACTTGTTTGTCGTGATCTAATAAATAAAGTCCATTGACTAATCTAGCAGATCCATAAAACATCTCTTTAAAATAAAACGAACAACTATTGTCTTTTATTAAAAAGGAAAATCCCTTAGCATCTAAGCAAGAAACTGAAATGATGTTTTTAGTAAGACTTGGAACATGGAAACACTCTTCCAGTTCCAAAACTAGCCCGGAGGGCAACGACAAATAATAAGTTCCTACAGTTAATGCAGCAATCCGTGCTCCATTTCCCACTCGTAGGTCGACTTCACCCTTGCTTAACTTTCTACTTCTTCTTAGTCCCTGTGGATTGGAACATAAGTGTGAGCCACAACCTGTATCTAATACCCAAGAAGTTGAATTAGCAAGTATACAGTCTATAACGAAAATACCTGAAGATGGAACGACTGTTCCGTTCTTCTGATCTTCCTTTAGCTTTGGACATTCTCTTTTGTAATGGCCTATTCCATCACAATAAAGACAGCTTGATGTGGACTTGTCCTGCTTTGATTTAGCATTGCCCTTGGACTTTCCACTTTTCTTGAACGGTCTCTTTTTAGCCTTTAGTAATTCTTTGGCTTCACAGTCCAGTATTATTTCAGCCTTTCTGACAAGGTGAACAAATTCTGCAACTGTTTCTTCTCTTGGTTCACTTAGGTATAGTTGCTTGAAGCGACCAAACCCACTGTGTAGTGAATTGAGCAAGATAGAGACTGCCATCCTTTCGCTTATTGGTGTTCCTAGTAGACTTAGGCGATCAAAGTATGAACGCATAAGATCCACATGGAACCTCAGTGGGACGCCTACCCTCTGTTTAGTGCGAAGGAGCTGAACATGTGTTTCTTGGACTTCCATCCTATAACACCTGTTGGGAGAACTAACCTTTAGACCAGACATTGATTCAATCAACTCATGGACGTTCAGGTCCCTGTCCTCCGTGCTTCCACGACAGATATCCCTCAGATTCTTGATGAGCGTAAAAGGTTCATAGGCTACAAACCTTCTAGCCCAATCATCAGGGATATTGTTCAGCATGAGACTCATAACCTTTTTGAGATCCGCATCCCAGGCGTAAAATCTCTCAGGGGTCATGTCTCTGGCATAGTAGCTTGGCATGGGATGTGATAGTACATACTCAAGTCCATTGAGTTTGACTATTTCAACTAGCTTAGCTTCCCATTCAAGAAAATTTGCCAGGTTCAGCTTGACCATAAGCTCAGAACCCATGATGATGTTTTGATTGTTGTTTGCCATATTTAAAACTACAATTGAAAAGAATAAACAAATAAATAACCATTCACAGTTTCTCTTAATAACCTTAAATTCTAGCATACATGCATAATTCAATGTTTATTAAGCATTTTATTCAAGTTATGTGTTCCGGCAGGTGTGAATAAAATGATTCCAAGATCCTAAAATCATTGAAGAACTAAGCACAGTTTGTCGACTTAATCCTAAAACATCTTAGGTAAGCAAAAGCCTTTTGCTAATAGTCTAGAAACTATTCTTTGTTGATAGGTACGTCTAAGAACTTATTAGGTAAACCTATCGATTTTGCCACGACATAAAAGGACTCCTTACTTATATCGTTGAGTTTCACCAAAACTAACATGTACTCACAATTATTTGTGTACCTTGCCCCTTTAGGACCAATAAGTAACACCTCGCTGAGCGAAAACTATTACTAGATTGATGTAAAGGATATCCAAGCAAGTGTATATTTTGGCATGGCACCTTTTAACTCAATTTTTAAGTTTGGAACTTAAGGCTCTTACTATGTTGGTTAGATTTTAAGTGAACTAAAATCCTTAATCATGCAACATAATCAAGCTTTTGATCTCATGCATTTTAAGACATATTTAAAAGCAATAAATAACTTAAAACATGCATAAGATAAATGTGATCTAGTATAGCCCGACTTCATCTTGAAGCTTTAACTTCAAAGTCCGTCTTGAAAATCTCCGTGGGAGGCACCATTTTCTTCAAATAGAATAAGCTATAATTAAAACTAATTACAACTATTTGATGGTACGCAGACCATATTTGAATTGAAAAACAACTTTGGTCCTTTAGACCAATTACATTAAAATTAATGGTACGCAGACCATATTTTCTATCCTATTTGGGTCATACTAGTCACTTCATAACCTGCAAAACAGTACATATACAATATATACCATTCATCCATTCATTAACATGAATGGCCCACATAGCTGGTTAGTAAAACACATTATGCATCACATAAACATTTGCATCAATTAATCAAGGGCACCAATAATCTACAAATTATTCAGTCCTTATTAATTCTAATCAAGTTGTTTTAACCTTAAGGTTTTGTAGACCTAATCAAGAGTTTATGACTAAAAGGGCTCCCACTTAAACCAATAAATTCATATGCTTTACTAATTTTAAACATAAAAATGTATTTCTAGTCTAACCGGAAACATACAAATTTAATTAAAATTTAAAGCTCATATAAATTTATAATTGAATCCACAAAGTTTAATTTAATTTCAGCCGTATTTAAATTAATTCATGATTTTAATTTTAGTAAAATAATTAGAATAAATAAAATTTATTATAATTACAATATTCAAAATTAAAATCCAAGAAAATAATTTAAATTATTAATTTTAAAATTAATTAAAATTACGTAAACTGAAAATTTCAAATTAAAATTTCAAAACGATCTAATCGCAACGCAACAATCCCACGCAACGCACGCCCATGGGCCACACGCACACAGCCATCTCTGGCCATGTGCGCGCAGCCCATGCGCTGCCTCGCATCGCTGCTGCTCACCATCGCAAGGCATCACGCATGGTGCTCGCTGCGCGCGCCAGCGCTCGACGCACGAGCATGCTGCCGCAGCCCATCGCTGGGCGCAGCGCTCGTCGCACGTCGCAACACGCACCCGCACGCCATCGCTGGGCGCAGCGCTCGTCGCACGCACAACAAGCACTCGCACGCCATCGCTGGGCGCAGCGCTCGTCGCACGCACAATAGCGCTCGCTGCGCGCGAGCGATCGATGCTTGGCGCAGCACTCGTGGCACGCGAGCTTACGTTCGCTGCGCGCGAGGCTCCGCACGCTTGCGCGAGGCAGTGCGCGCTGTGGCGCAGCTCGCTTGCTGCCCACACGCGACTGCTCGTGCCTTGCTCTCGCCCTCGCCCATTCGCCCATTGCACACAGCCCACGACACAAGGCAGGGCTGCTGCCTTGTGCTCGTGCACCATGGCCTTGCTCATTGCATTCGTACCGCATGGGCGACGAGCTCCCTTGCTCGTCGTCACATGCCCGCACTATACAACACCCCTTAAGGGTAACACGTAGCGTCCATTGCTTTGTGCGTGCAAGTTATATGAGCGAATCGCATAAAAATTTAAAATTTATATTCAAAATTAATGACAAATTAATAAATAATATTAATTTCATAATTTTAGGGCGAAAAATCGAAAATTTATTATTCAATTGATTTCCGATTAACATGGATTCAAGTCTAGGTCATAAAAATTTAAAATTTAACATAAATTTACAATTTTTATGGTGGTTTTTAATCATAGGTATCTAATTAAATTATAATTAATTATGAAAATCAAATTAATTCTAAATTATTCTAATTTTCAACAAATTAATCATAATTACAAATTAGATTGCATAATTAACAAGGCTAGGCATTCAAACTTGTTAAACATATACAGTAGGTCAATCAAAAATTCAAGATTTATCAACAAGAATCGCAAATATATAATTTAACATCTTAAATTTACGAAATTTTGCATTCGAAAAACTAAAACCTCCGAAAAGTCATAGTTAGGCTTCGAATTTGAGAATTCTGGGTTCGGCCGAAAGATATTATTTTTGTCAAAATTTTAGAATGCCTTTTACATGCGGAATTGACACAAAAATTACTCGATTTGGATGAGTAACGAAGAAACTGCCGAAAAACTGCGTACGTATAATTAAATAAACGCAATTTGCAATTAATTAACAATTACGAAAATTAATCACCCCTTTTAATTCTTGCAAATTTGTAATATTTAACCATGTTCATGCAATTTAGATTATGAAAATAATAAGAGGCTCGTGATACCACTGTTAGGTTATGATACATATGACAATTCATAAATCATGCGGAAAAACCATAAAGCCAGGAAAACATATTATTTACACATAATCATTTAGCATAGTTTAGATGCATACTCTTTGTTGCGTGCCTTCCCTAGCTGCGCCCGAACCGAACAAGAACAAGTCTTTAGGACTCCAAGTGTCGTCCCTCCGTAGATAGTCCACAGCACGTCCGGATCCGCCTTAAGATTGACCAACTAGAATCGCCCTTAAGGTACTACTTATTTTCGGCTAAATGGGCAAGAGTTATGGCTGATTTTTCTGCTTAAAAATCCTAGCTTTGAATACTTGAAAACTTATGTATAAATAATGACCCTAGGCCCTTATTTATAGAGGTATGGAAAAGGAATTGGAATCCTATTAGGATACTAATTTATTTAATTAAAATCCTGCTAGGACTCTATTTAAATAAACTTTATCTAATAGGTTTAGGATTTAATCTTTTATCGAATCCCGATAGCTTTAGGATTCGCACACGAGCATTGCACGAGCACCGTACACCCGCGCAGGCCTTGCGGCCCACGCTGAGCGCACAGCGCTCGGCCCATGCTACTGTCCGCGCGCGCCCATGGCTTCGGCTGGGCCTGGCTTGCGCTGGGCCTGGTCGAGGCTTTGGCGTGTGTTGGTGATGCGTGTGGCTTGCTGGGCGATGGCCTGGCTTCGTGCTGGGCCTTCGTTTAGCGAGCCTCGTCCGATGCTAATTCGTACGATACGCTTTCGATTAAATTCCCGATTCCGGAATTTATTTCCGATACGAACAATATTTAATATTTCCGATTCCGGAATTAATTTCCGTTTCGAACAAATATTTAATATTTCCGTTTCCGGAATTATTTTCCGATTCCGATAATATTTCCGTTTCTGACAATATTTCCGTTTCCGGCAATATTTCCGATTCCGGCAATATTTCCATTTCCGATAATATTTTCCGATACGTACCATGTTTCCGTTTCCGGCAACATCTACGACTTGGATAATATTTATATTTCCGATACGATCCATATTTCCGTTTCCGGCAATATCATCGTTTCCGGAGTATTCATTTCTTGCCTGTGACGATCTCAGCTCCCACTGAAACCAAGATCCGTCGATTCCGAATATCCATAGATGGAGTATTTAATGCCATTAAATACTTGATCCGTTTACGTACTATTTGTGTGACCCTACGGGTTCAGTCATGAGTAAGCCGTGGATTAATATCATTAATTCCACTTGAACTGAAGCGGCCTCTAGCTAGGCATTCAGCTCACTTGATCTCACTGAATTATTAACTTGTTAATTAATACTGAACCGCATTTATTAGACTTAACATTGAATGCATACTTGGACCAAGGGCATTATTTCCTTCAGGTTGTTAGAGGAGTAAATGTGATTTTGTGGATTGTCTTAAGGTTTGTGTTATTTTTATATTTCTTTAATGAAATTTGAGCGGGTTTAGTTTAGGGTCTGGGTAGGGTATGGATCTTAAGGTCTATGGGTAAGGTCTGGGTAGGGTCTGGGTAGGGTAAGGGTCTGAAAAAGTTGTTCCATTACCCTACTCTATTCGATACATCATATATACCCTACCCTTACCCTATAGAGTCTAGAAAATTAAGACCATACCCTAATTTTAGGGTAGGGTCTGACAGGGTCAGGGTAGGGTCCTGGACCCGTTGCCATCTCTATGCCTCATCTTTGGTTCTTAAAAGATACACTTTGTTATATCTAGAATGGTCATCTACAAAAGTGATATACTACCGTTTGCTACCTCTACTTTCGGTATTCTTAAAGTCAACTAAGTATGAGTGAATTAACTCAAGAAATTCAGCTTGTCTAGAAGTAACTGCTCTAAAGTGGGTTCTAGAATGCTTAGCCTCAACACAAATTTCACATTTACTTTGACCATTATTATTCATATTAGGAATTAAGGACATAGTTTGCAAACATTTCAATGAGCCATAATTGACATGTCCTAATCTACCATGCCAAAGATCAACAGACTCAAGCAAGTAAGCAGAAGCAGAAGTCTTATTCATAAAATCAGCAACAGATACAATTTCTAAGATAAATAAACCACCAGACAAATACCCCTTCCCCACAAATTTCCCATTACGAGATAAAACAAGCTTATCACCCTCAAAACAAGTTTCCCACCATCTTTGTTAAGGAGGGTGCCAGAAATTAAGTTCGTGCGAAAAGAAGGGACATACAATACATTTTGCAATGATAAAGACTTTCTAGAATTTAGCATGGGAAGAATTTTTTTTCCTTTGCCAAGGACCTCTGAACTATTAGAGTTTCCCATAAAGACTTGTTCACCTCTTGTAGCTTCTTTGAATTCTTCAAACAGTTCCTTATCCAAACAGAAGTGCTTAGTTTCACCTATATCAACAATCCATTCAGTTTTATTATCAACTAAATTAATTTCAGAAATTATAACAGTAATAATTTCATTAGAGTCTTCAGCAATATGAGTCTGATTCTTGGTTTGATCCGATTTCTGGCCATTGCTTAGAACATTTTTCCGGTTGTAGCATTGCCAAGCCTTATGGCTCAACCTACCACAAACATAGCAACCACCAGATCCTTTCTCAGACTTCCCATTTTTCTTGAAGTCTCCAACTTTCTTTCCTTGAACACCAAATTGTTTGGTATTCTGGTCCTTCTTCTTGAAATTTCCAGCATTTTTGTTTTGTTTATTAAACCTGTCAGATATTAGGAAAGAAGATTACACTATGTTAGCTTTAACAGAAAGTTCATAAGGAGAAGAATCCTTATCCTTCAATCTGTTGGCTTCTTCGATCTTCATGTGGCTGACCAATTCTTCAAGTGACATATCCTTTTTCTTGTGCTTCAAATGATTGCGGCAATTGGACCATGAATCAGGGGAAGCTTCTTGATCAAGACATTGACTTGCAGCACCTCACACATCTTCATACCTTCTTCTAGGATATCAGCAACCAGATTTCCGTGCTCATGGACTTGATCCATGATTGGCTTGTCATCAACGATCTTGAACTGTAGCCACTTTCCCGTAGCATACTTTTTCTTGCCAGCATCATCCGTACCCTATTTCTTTTCCAAGGTCTCCCAAACAGATTTAGCAGATTTGTTATTGATGAAGATATCAAAAAGAGAGTTACCCATGTGACTGAGAATATGACCTCCAACGAACTTGTTGTGCTTCGCATACTTGGCAATCTATTCGGTGAGGTTTGGTGTGGCATCAGCATCATTGGATGTCTCGGAGATTGGACGTTGAGGACAATCTTGAACAAGAACGTATCAACCTCTGATTTCTCAAAAAAGATTAACAATTTCTGAACCCATTGCTTGTAATTGGTACCATCGAGCGGTTCCAATTTGGAGAGATAAGGAAGTGTTTTGATAAGAGATGAATCCATAATCATATTTCACAGTTGAAATTTTGCTTCTAAATTATTGTAGGAATTAGGACTGTAAAATCCGAAAATGATTAGAATATGTGGGCTGAATATTTGATGTATGTAAAGATGCGACGTGTTATAAAACACTATCTTAGAAGCAAAATTCGCCCCGACTATGGTGCAATCGGAAATGGCGATGCCCCCCAAGATTTAACACAACATTCCTCCGAAATGTGCACTCAGCTAAGGAAGAATTTTGAATTCATAGTAATGCTCAAAATGTAGGTGAAGAGAAGAGAGGAGAGAGTTATACTTTTGGTGTGTGAGAATCTGAACTCCCAAAACATATTATAAAGCAAAAATGATTTTGTAACCAAAAATCAGATTAGAATGAGGCAATAAAAGCGTTTGTAACCGAAAATCATAATTCAATTGGGCAATAAAAAATGGAGAGGAAAAATAAAGAACTGTTTTTGTAAATCATGCGATAGTTACAAAATTTATTAGGAACGTGGAATGAGCTTCGTAACTGAACGGTCTCATAATAACTAGATCGTCGGTTTACGACTCGGCCCAAAAAGGAGGCCCCACTCCACCGTGCACGTGTCACGAACATGAATTCAAGATTTAGGGCATAATTATCTTACTTTATTCAAAAAAAATTAGAAAAATATTAATAATTTTCTGAAAATTTTAATTTAATTATGAGGCTGCTCTATTGAATTTTATTAACAAATAAAATCAGAACTTTTAATTCTTATCCTTAAATTTTATTATTAATCAAATTAAACATAAAAATTAACCAAATTCAATATTTAATATACAAAAACCCAGAATTAGTGAAAAAGTCACCAAAAAAATTGGCTATTGAATAGAAATTAGGGGATGATCAGTAGATTTATTTAAAAAACTAAAAAATAAATCTTTAATGTTAACAATTTATTATAATGATTAATCTAATTAACCAATAAATAATTTAAAATCTAGCGAATTTAATTGTAAAAAATCCAATTTTTTTGTGAAATTAAATGTTAATTTCAGCCTTATATTAAAAAATTCGGAATTTTGTAAATTTATTTTGAGCATAAATGAAATAAATTACGATTTTATAATTTTCAATTAATTAATATCATATATCAATTATGCAAATTCAAGACATAAATAAAATGGTCCATTAATTGAATCAAATTAATAAGGTTGCATATAATAATGATCATAAAATATTATGCAAGAGGCTAAAACTGATACCATTGTAGGATAATATAGATGCATAAAGCGGAATTTCAGAAAATAATTTCCTAATATCTATCATATGATCACATGCATAATAATAATATGAATCATTAATAACCTTTGTAGAGGGCCTCGAGGCTTGCAACATTTATCACCATTGCGTGCTCCGTGCTCGTATCAACAGAGAAAAAAGGGATTGGGTCTGACTTCGGAGGGCTTTGGACTATAGGAGTGAGTAGGGGTTTGGGGTTTGGACATTTGGTGCATTGTGTGTGTCTTTTGTGTACACATACAAATAAAAATAAATGGATAATGTGTTTTTCTGGAGTCATGTGATATCCACTAAGAGCATCAATTGTGGCTTACTCTTAGCCCACTTTTAAAGAGAGAGTTACCTCTTAAAAAATAAGAGCTAACTCTTAACTACCTCTTATTTAGAGGTTGATTGTGACTTCCTCTAAATAAGAGGTAACTCTTAAAAATAAGAGTGGGGTGGGGTGGAAGAATTTGATGTATTTTGGTTGCTTTTTATATTAAAAATAAAAATAAAAATATTAAAAAACAATATAAGAGGTAGTGTTTAAGAGATAGTCTATTTTTTGGTGTTTTTGGTAGCTAACTCTTGTTAAGAGGGGGTGATGATGTGTATAAGGAGAGAGACTAAGAGGGGGCAAATTAAGAGTGAGCCTACAATTGATGCTCTAATGTCCCACAGTTCAGAGTCCCATAAATCTATTGTTTGGGGGAATACCTAATTGGTAGGCAGTTAGGCACAATGCCACAATCACAAACTCCAACACCCCAATACATGCAAACCGCCTTTTCTTGGATTCACATGCATCTTCTTTTGCAAAAACATGTGAAATACCTATTCTTAACAATTGCCAATCTCTCATTCAAGATTATACTTTCACCTTAGACTTTGCTGATTGCCAAGAGTTTAAATAGTTTGACAATTTAAATTCAAGATTATACTTTCACCTTAGACTTTGCTAATTGCCAAGAGTTTAAATAATTTGACAATTTACCTTTTATATTCAAGGAGTATAGACGGATCGGATAGCATCATATTTCCTCCTTTCTAAAATTGTTTGACTAAAAACACAGATTTTAAGAAAAATAGAAAATAATACTTCCTCCGTTCCAGATATATCGCACCATGGTTGACTTTTACTCATTTAACCATTATTTTGACTCTTAATATATCAAATTGTATGCAAGTAAAAAATATAAAAAACTATTATTTAGAAAATATATATCGATGCGAATCTAACAAGACTCCACATGACTAAAATTTCCTTACGTACGAGTCACAAAAAATTGCCAAAGTCGTAGTGTGAATAGTTTAAAAAATAAATGGTGCGATATTTCCGGAACGGAGGAAGTATATAGAAAATTGATTGTGTACTACTCCGTATATTATAACCGACAAATGTGTGGGAAAAGGAAAACATAGTACATGGAGATATTTTCAATGCTTTTTTTATGGTCCGAAACGAGGTTAATATAAAAAGTATTTTATATTCAAATAAGAAAACATGACTATAATTATAGGACGCACGATTTGAAATACAAGACTATAATTTTGAGACGGAAAGAGCAACACATTTGTTTCGCGCTTTTTACACGGCTTATTTTCACTACACTTTAATCATTTTGGATACTCCGACCTAGCGACCAGCAATTAACTAACTATTGACTCCAAACTCTACCATAGAGTCAAAATAATACAAAATATAACTAATGTTGATTGCTACATCTCTTTAACCAATAAAACAAGGTTTTGAATCTTCTAAATCTAAAGTTCTAAAACAATATGCTCCTTTAATAATCCAACTAACAAATGTTGTTGCTTTCACAGATATATTCTAAGGCTAAGCTTGATTAAATACTAGCAATCATTGATACTCCACACCATGAATTACATAAAGGAATTAAACTACATTTATCAACATTATATATGCACAAAAAGGTTACAATTAAGTTTAGCATTTAAAAGCCACAAATAATTAGCACCTTTTGTCACTATCATTTTGCCTAAACATTCTTCACTAAATCCCCTCCCACATCAAACAAAACCCAACAACCAACAAACATAGTAATAATTCCTATATAACTAAGTCATTTTGATCGTGTAATTTGATCATTTGACAATTAATTAAGCAAAACAAGAACCACAAGACAAAGACATGAGCAATACAGCAGCTTGCTCCACCTCCCCCAAACTTCTCTTACTATTGATGGTGATACTACTCTCTTCACTGCTACTTCTCTGTTTCTTCAACTGTGAAGACGAAGACGAAGAAGACGACAAAGATGATCGTTGAGCAAATATCCTGTTTCCCATATTACTATAACCCCTTTTCAAGACCTGATCATTCACTCGATTTTCATCATAATCACCACTTCTGCTGCTTGATTGTTTCTCTCTCCTGGTTTCTGAACTGGGTTGTCTTTGTTGTTGGTGTTGGTGTTGTTCGTCATCAGCCATCTTCTTCTTCCTGTATTTGATTCCACAAGCATTACAGAGTGACTGCACACACAAAAAAAAAATGAAATTTACCCAGAAATTCAATTCAATTAGAATAACTAATTCAAATTTGTTTAAATTAAAGGTAATCAAAGAAAAGATCTGGTTCTGATTTAATACCCTAGGACCATGAGGACCACTTCTCCACAGTGGAGTTCTTGTGGTTTTGCAATCAGCACAGATTTTCTTGAACTCATTCATTTTATTTCAGTTTCCACTTTAATTCTTCAATTATGATCAAAATTAGGTGGGTTTTTCAATGAGGAATTGATGAACCCTAAATCTTGCCTAAATATTTTTAGGGGGAATTTTGAATAAAGGGTTGAAGAGGTGGGATTAAATGAGGATTATAAGGTGGAATTTGGAGGGAGAGATGAAAACCGACCTAAGCGGCTCGGTGATGGTGAAGCTTAAAGGCGCGAAGTTCTAGACATTTCAGGATATTGGACCCACATTATTTCTAAACATTTAATTTTTGTGGATGAAAATTTTGGGGATGAGGTAAAAAAGTGCAGAACCATAAAAACAGAAATTTTGGACACCCGCCAAAATCAGGGTGGAGGGAAAGTGAAGGCGGGAGATTACGTGGCGATATTTGAGGACTGTGGTTTTCTCTTGTATCTTTAAAGGGGTTTCTCACTACTATCTCTATGTCACTTTTTTACTCCTTCGCATCACTTTTTTTACTTAATAATTTTTTTTACAAGTATTTGGTATATTAAGTATTATAATAGGGATATTTTATGAATTTCTGAAAATCAAGGGGCATTTATTGAATTTCGCAAAAATTCAAGGGTATTTCATGAAAAATCCGTAAAAACTATCATTATGTTTATAAATATTGTCATTGCTTTTATAAATAATGTTAATGGTATTTGGAAGTTACTTTTGTTGACTTGGCAACAAAAACACGCAAAATAACTAAATTGCCCTGAATATGAGGTTAAAAACCTGCTGATTACCGGCGGTGTATCAGGCCTCTTATCTTTTCTACATTTCTATTAAAATATACGGATCAATTTAACGCTTTTGCATTCTTATGGAGGGAATATTATTGTTTGATCCATTTTCTTAAGCCCATAAGAGTTGGACTCACATAAAATCCAAGCCTATGACAATAGCACGGTAAGTTAAGATGTTGATTTTCTCAAATTTGGTACTTTGTCCCCTGGCCCATTGTGCTACTTGGCTACCTAAACAAATTAAATCATTGATAAAAAGTCATACGACATCTACATAGAGATTTAAATCTAACAAATACATAACAATCGAATAAAAACTTCCTTTCACCATAGCTACGATCGTAGTATATCAAACATTATGTATACACACTTTTATATCGCTGTGATTTACAGCCTTCAACGACGAAGGGGTCTATAGATATGTTGTAGCCGTGACAAATATGATTTTCGTCTGATTCTTCTGATTGTAGTCGAAAGATTGACATCCTCTTCGATCCCGCATAAATCTTTACCAAAGAAACAACCTGAACTAAACTAAACACACAAAACTTAACTAGAAACAAACCAATCATAGGGGTACTTACTATACTGAAACAATCAAACCCACCATAGGGGTACTTACTACGCTGAAACTATGTAGTTTTATTGAGATCTAACGCAAAAAAACACCATAATTGAAAGAGAAGGGGAGGAAATAACCAAATTTCCGAAGAAAATTGGCTATTTCCGCTCTAGAAAACCCTAATTTTTGTAAACCCTAAAAAGAGAGAGAAAAGAGTGGCTACCTCTAGACTAAAGTCCTGAGTGCTTGTAGAATAATTTATTTTCCCTAATGAGCTATTAAGTAATTATTATTATTATTATTATTATGGAAAACACCAAAACGTTACAAGCTTAACAAGCTATAATAATAATAATAATAATAAAAATAATAATAATAATAATAATAATTATAATAATAATAATAATAATAATTATAATAATTATAATTATAATAATAATAATAATTATTATTATTACTATTATTATTAATGAAATGCTAACAAAGTCAAACATTTTACAAATAATTAGTGCGCAGCCGAGATACAATAATAATAATAATTATTATTATTATTATTATTATTATTACAATTATTATTATTATTATTATTATTATTATTATTATTAGATTTTATCACATTTCGATGCACGTATTTTATTGTTAAGTTAAAATAAAACTCTTATATATACCAACTGCTATATTTATTTATTTATTTTTGCGGGGCCAACTGATAAATTTTATATATTAGATTAAATTAGTTTTTTTTTTTTGGATTGAATTTCAATTTAGCTTTGTTTTTTAATGATTAGAATGTTTGATTTTGGATGAATTTGTATATGCGTAATAATAGTAATTAATCAATTAATAAAAATATCGACATGACACCTAATTATTTATCTACCAACTACTATATATATTAGATTAGATTATAATAGCTTTATTTTAGACTGAATTTCATTTTAGATTTATTTTTTAATTATTAGAGTATTTGATATTGGACGAAGTTGTATATGCGTAATAGTATAGTAATTAATTAATAAAAACATCTACGTGGCACTTGACTTTTTTAATTCAAAAATAATTTTTAAATCTTATTTTTCATTGGCCGAAACCACAAGATTTCCTACGTTGCGCTCTAATATTGGATTGGTAGTTTATTTTGGATTGAATTGAATTTTATTTTAGATTAGTGTTTGATTTTGGATGAATTTTATATTAGATTTATTTTTTAATTATTAGAGTTTTTGATTTTGGATGGACTTGTGTAAATTAGTAATTGATTAAGTAATTAAAATATCAACGTGGCACATAATTAATTATCTAGGCAGCACTCATTTTTTTAATTCAAACATAAATTAGATATCTTGTTTTTCATTGGCCGAAACCATTAGATTTCCTACGTGGCGCTCTAATAATTCAACAAATATGTCTCTTTTATATTATTGAACCAACACCTATCATAGGTCAACTAGCTTAGCTACACAGGTATTCCCTGGAGCTAGGGGTGTCAATTCGGAAACGGATCGGGTTGAAAATTTAACGGATCGGTTCGGGTTGGTTGGCAGGGGTTCATATCGGGTCGGTTTCATGTCGGTTCGTGTTAATACCGGGTCGGGTTCATATCGGGTCGGGGTATAGTCGGGTCGGGTCATATCCGGTCGGTTTGTAAACGAGTTTAGTCGGATGCTTATCGGGTTGGGTCAGATCGGTTCGGGTTGGAGCACGTCGGCTTGTAACAGATCATATCATATCAGGCCAGGTTCATATCGGGTCGGGTTCATGTCTGTCAATTCGGATACGAATTATAAACAATATGGGTTATTACTAAAATCACAATTTTCAATACGTTTATATTATAATAGGGATGTCTTAATTAAAAGACAAGGGCAGTAACTAAATTTTAAAAGTGTTAAAAATTTTAATACCAGTAGAGTTAGTGAGTATATAGTATATGACTTAGTTTTATCATAGATATCGATAAACTAATGACTAATACGTAGTAGAATTTATCACTTCATATTCTTGAAACATACATTTATTGATAAATTAATAACTAACAAAGTAGTAAGTAATAATCGATAATGATGAACTAATACGTAATGATTTGTAAAGTTTGTAAATACAAGTTTGCATATATTCATATTGGTTTAAAGAGCAACGAGACTAACATGTTGAACAATGAAACGAGACAAACAAGTTCCATTGTTAATGAATTAAGTCGATTCAGTTAAAACAACATAGTTTTTCGATTAGAACTTCTTTGGTTATAACTATGAGATTATAATGTATTGAATTAGATCAATTTTGTTCAGTAATCGATTAGTCAGTTGAATATGAGTCAATAAAAGAGTGCAAGACTAATAAATAATATAAATTCACAAGTTTTATAACATTGTCAAATATAACATTCTACATTTGATTACTCTAATAAGCTAATAACTGATGAATTGATGATCATAACTAGTTTAAACTAGAACCTTACAAAATTATAACAATACTAGATTAGATCTCGTGCATGCACGGATTATGATCATTTTTTTGACAAAATATTTACCTAAATATCCCAAAAATACTGCATAATTCTATTTTTTTTAACATACTCATTTAGATTTATTCATCTAATATGCATATTATATATGTGTAATATGCTAATTTTACCGTCATATCGAGTGACCATATTTTTCATTATTAACGTACCGATTTGACTAAAACATTATCAAAAAGTATTTAGCAAAATTATTATTACGTGGTATCTATTATTGCCATAACTTATAAACTACTCCATAATATTTTTTTTCCATACATAGATAGTTATAAAAAAGGGCAGAGAATAATAATAAAAAAAAGATACATATTTTAGGAAAAATGTTTTAGGCGGGAAAATTTTATATCAGGAAGTGACATGCATATGTGTCATTCCTGGTGTCTGTTTTAATATAAAGTAATAGATAAGAATATAATGATCGAGTCAGCCGATTATAATTACGAGGAATATATTGAGGAATACCATAGTTTTTGGTGATCATCAATGGCCTTTGGTTACTCACTTTCAAGTGTAAACCTTGTGGTAAATTCGGGGATTATCCGGTTAAGAGATGTTTGAAACAAATTGATAGAGCTTATAATTTGGGGATAATCAAGTATTGCAAATGTATGGGTATTCTCATAAATCCTTAGCTAGTAGGAAGATTGTTAAAACCTTTTGACCGTGTCAGTTATTAATCTTACTATAGATATACAGAATATTTTTTGACATCAATTTATTATCTTTCTTATATTGACATTAATTTATAAAAACGATATAGTCCATAGTACAACTTTTAATTTGAATCAAATAAAACGTGTTACAATTGTCTTGTAGTTCGGGGGGAGACCGGTTACAAAAGGTTTGGAACAAACAGGTTGTAAACGGGTTACGGGTTGTAAACGATTCGGGTTGAAACAATAGTAATCAACAGTCCGGGTTGAAATAGTTCGGGTTGTAAACGGTTCAGATTGAAACGGTACGGGTTGAAACAGTTCGGGTTGTGAACGGGTTTTCCCGGGTTGAAACGGTTCGGATTGAAACAAATCGGGTCATTAACGGTTTACGGGTCCATTCGAGTCGGATAGAAACGATTCAGGTTACCGCATGGCGGTTTGTTATAGGGTATCAGATATTAATATTTTCTAGACGGTTCAGGTTCGGGTTGAACATTAATGGATCGGATCAGATCATGTTTCGAGTTTCACTCACGGGTTATTAACGGTTCGGGTTGTTAGCAATCAGATTAACCCGACGGGTTCAATAATTCGGGTTGAAAATTGACAGCTCTACCTAGAGTCATTCTCAAACATTTTTTTTTTTTGACATAGGCTAAACGAACTAAAACTAAAGACGAGTGCTGAATGATATTCCATCCTTCCTACATGAGTTTGCTATTTGGTGAGCCCTCTGAACGGCTGTTCTATCTGCTTTGACGATGGTGCATATGTTGAACTCCTTAGCGATCCTCTTTATCTCTTCAGAACAGGCTTTACAGTTGATAGGGCTCAACCTTATTCATAAGCAATGATTATTTGACACGGAGTGGTCTTTTTACATAGCAAAAACAAAGTTACATTTTATAGAGATTCGCGCACTCATGTGGAGAAGTATAAAACAACAATTTAATTGACGAATCAATTTCTTTAATCGGAATTGTTTACTCATTTGTGTTTCTGATCTTGGATAATTTTATTTATGTGCGTAGTTTAAAGAGGAAAGTCCTCCTAATTGTCTTATGTAGAGTTGGGCACGTGATACACGTATGGGCTGGCCGGCTGACGTATCAAGCTTGCGTGTCTACTGTCTAGTACTCTAATGGGCCGTGTCTTAAAAGTCTTGTGCATTTCTTTCAAAATTAAGATTCAAGCACAAACCGGGTCATATTAGTATCAACATCCTCCTTTATTAGTGAGAAATTAGCTTTTGAGTCCGTTTAAAGAATAGGCGATTGTATAATAGTTATATTTTTTAAAAGGAAAATTAATTTATTAATAAAGAGCCATACGACATCTACAAGAAAAATATAGATCTAACAAATACATGACAAATTGATTCAAATAAATGGTTCCTTCGTCAAAACTACGGTCGTTGAATAGATTTTGCATTGTAGAACGTATCTCGTATATAACGCTGGAACATGCAACCTTTTCAGATAGAGGGTCTAACGATTTGTTGTAGCCGCAAAGATGATTTCCACGTGATTCATCTGAATGTACTCGAAAAATCTATACTACTATTTAATAAGGGGTTTTGGAAAGCCACGTATCTCTATTTTAAAACATTTTGCTTTTTCGGTCATGTTTGTGTATCTATATTTTGTTTTCCTGTTAATTTTCGGATTTAATCCTCATTGATTGGTTTGTTTTGTCTTTAGAAATTGGTTTATAGTAAAGGGAATATATTTTCAAATTTTGATTTACTTGATTAATTCTTTCTAATTCTCAATCAGTTTCATTGTAGACTGATAACTTTGAAATTTGATGGGAGAGATGCTATTTGTATTTCTTTCCCATACAATTCTTATACAATTAATTAACCTATAAATTGTTAAACACGAGATGTAAATTTACTTAGAAATGTTTATTGTTATGTTACAGGAGACTTGAAGGTGTATATACTATTGTTGCATGTACGTAATATTTTTCTATTCACTGTTAGCTTTTGTCACAATAATGAAGTAAAATCGATGATTAACAATAACCAAATAGCACCAAATATTCGTGCATCGCACAGGGTTAAAACTAGTTACACTACAAGAAATTGTACTATTAAAGACGGGAAATCACGTCGCGAAAGACCAATAATCGTTGATTAACGACGGAATTTCCTGTCGCGAACCCGTCATAAAAGAGGGTCGTCGTTAATAGAAAATCCCGTCGTTAAAGACATTTGCGACGGTTATTCCCGTCTTTGTTTGGTTGTTAGCCCCGCCACAAAAGACTTTTACGACAGGATTTTTGACCCGTCGTAAGTCGTAATTAGGTTGTCGTTAAAGATACACATTCTTGTAGTGTTAATATTTATTGCGATCCCGCATAAAACTTTACCAACGGATCAATTCTACGTAAATTAATCCACTACGAGTGAACGACGAACCAACAAACTAAAACTAACTCCACCTTACAGAGACTAACCAACAAGGATGAACTCCGCCCATATGCTGTAAAATCAATTGAATTTAAGACAATAGGTGCATTAATTGAAGACAAAGGGTCGGAAATAGTCTAATTTTCGAAGAAATTAGACTATTTTCGGCCTACGACGGCCAAGAAAATAAACCCTAGAAGAGAGAGAGAAAGCATCGAGATATTATTCAATTGTTCACTATATAGTGGTTATTTAGTCTATCTTTTTAAGTTCTAATTTTATCGAGCACATGATTTATGAGAGAGTATATGATTTAAATAGAGGTAAATTTTGAAGGTCGAAAGAATACATAAAGTAAACAACATATTAATATTGAGTGTTAATAGGGAAGATGGAGTGGAATATGTTGAATGAATAGATTGGTGAATTGATGTTGTATGAGGAAGCTGGAGTGAAAAGAGGCGGTTGAAGTTGTATAATATATCAAACAACAAAGAAAACATAAAATAAAATAACCAAATTGATGGAGGAAATAATGAATGACATGTGTCATTTAATCAAATCAAATGTGGTGACACGTGTCATCTCATCAAATGTAGTCCCGTGTCATCTAATCAAACTAGCTTTTGAGCCCGTTCATAGAACGGACGGTCGTATAGTGGTTGTTCAGATGTCTTTTGAAGTTTTAATTAGTGAGTACTTGCGATTTTTGGTAATATATGAATTAAATAGAGGTGTAATTTGAAGGTTGGAAAAATATAAAAATTATATGTTAAATAAATATTGGATGTTAAAGGGATGGAGTGGAAGAGACTAATGAGTATATTAGGCTATTATAACTTGATGTTGAATAAGGAAAATGAAGTGGAAGAGGTATTAGAAGTTGTAAATCATAGAAACAATAAAGAAAAATTGAAAAAAACAAAAAAAAATGATGGATGAAATGAGAGATGCCACATGGCTTCTAATAATCTATGACGTTCCTAGGTATAGACTAGGTATAGATGTGGTTCCGCTTTTAAAATATTAGGTATAGATATATTGGTTCAATTGGTTATAAATAAGTATACCAACGCCCGACACGACGTCCCCTGTCGTGCTCGTGCCAAATCTTTTAAATGAAATCTATGCACAACACATGTCTATCAATGTGTCTTTCATGTCGTTTCGTTCATACAACGGGCTAGTATTGAGTCGGATCATAAGATTCTTGCGCTTAGGAGGCCGGACTTGTTTTTTTTTGGTGCAAATGAGCCACAAGGGCGGGGATGAGAATCGATCTCATGATTACCTAAAACCGAGATGGAAGCTCTAACCAACCGAGCTATTCATCACTCTCAGGAGTTTGGATTTGTCATTGTGCACTTACACTATGAGTATTTGTAAGAATAAGACACTACCAGGCTAAAAGCCGGAAACCTAGCCTGTATTAACTATCAAGTAACAATCCAAGTTAGCGGGTAAGACCCGTTTGAAGAGGGGAAAGGGTGAGAGAACCCCACTCCAAAGTTATATTAGTAAGGTTTGATATCACACCTTTGAAATAATGAGGTACAAGGAAGTATTTTCGGATATCAGATATGTGCTTGCAAATGCATATCATAGTAAAAGATAAAATAGGAAAAAGGACAAAAAAGAAATTGAATGATATTTTTTTAAACAAAAATTGCATTTTTTTTTACAGAATGATACTTTTTTTTACATGAATGATACTTCATTTTTTGTCTTTTAGCTATTTGTCTTTAACTGTATCATATATCTGATATCCGAAAAAACGACCTCAATAAGGTACAAACTTTACCACAGACTAACTTGATGATCAACACGATAATACTTGATAATTATTTTTTGTATGTCTTTTATCAACAATTTGGTATACACTTGTACAAGTAACTTGTTTATAATACCAAATTCGTATTATTATCTTTGTCATCAAACATAAACTCATACTTAATCTTAGGATTTGCCACGTTCAACTTAGTTAGAGTACTTAGGTAAAGTTAAACATTACTATCCTTAAGCTAGATTAAATCTTAACTTCTATTTTATTCCTCTATTACGCAATCACGTTTGAGAATAAATTTTCGGTCAGAGGATATGTGCCCTTATTTCATGGAATATTCCCTCTATTGCTTTTTTTTTTTTATAATAATTATTCTTATAAACTTTTTTTTATACTCCGTATATATTATTGGTTATTGCTTGGTTTTGAAGTTTATTGAGCGTTGACTTGACTTGTAAATTACTACTGTGCTTCAAAAGTAAATCCACTAAAAAAATTCAAATGCATGTGAAAATTAAATTATTTCCGTGGATATGATCAATGTACGTAGCATCATTAAAAACATTATCCATGATCAATCACAATTTTATCTGTTATATCATTATACTTACCGATTAATGAATACGTATGAAGTGTTTACTAAACCAAGTACAATACAGATAGCTATAGATTTACATCAAATCTCGTACAAGTATCAAGTAGACTTACAAGAAAAGTCATATTGCCTTATTTATTGGATTTTTTTTATTGTTGCAAGATCGATGATTTTGGTATTCACAAATTATTTCTATGTAGTTAGGTTATCTTAGAGAACTATAAAAGGGGAATGTGGAGTGTCGTTTGGTGTAGTTGAATGCTAACTAGCTAATGCAAATCATTATTACATGAAGTGCCATAAAAAATACGTTGTTTTTTGGAGATAAATTAGGCAGAAAAATATTACTCCCTCCGTCCCTTAATACTCGCACCGGTTTGACCGGTGCGGAGTTTAGAACATTTGAATTGACTTATTAATTTAATACTTCCTCCGTATTTTTTTAAGAGATACACTTGGTCGGGCATGGGTATTAAGAAGAATAATTGAATGAAATAAAATAATAAAGCAAGTGGGGTTGGATAGATATTTTAATAATTAAATATGTGGGGACCATGTCATTTTGGTGGGTGGAGGGTGGGGTGGGTTTATGAAAATATTTGTTTAATAGGATGGTGGGTGATAGGGTATATTAAATGTATTATTTAATTAGATGGTGGGGTTAATAAGTTACTAAAAATGGCAAGTGTATCTCTTAAATAAATACGGCCGGAAAAGGCAAGTGTATCTCTTAAAAAAATACGGAGGGAGTAGGTGTTTGTTGATAGTGTGGTATTTTTTTTAATATAGTTAGTGGGAAATGTGTAAGG
Organism: Spinacia oleracea; assembly: GCF_020520425.1. NCBI lineage: Eukaryota > Viridiplantae > Streptophyta > Magnoliopsida > Caryophyllales > Amaranthaceae > Spinacia > Spinacia oleracea. The sequence goes on from NC_079490.1 coordinate 17,026,037, forward strand.
GGTGGTGAGTGGTGAGTGAGGGGTGTTGATTTTTAAATGATTTTTTATAGGGAATAGGGGTGTAGGTGGGGTAGTAGGTAAGTGTGAGAAATAATATAATATTGGTAAAGATTTCCATTTATAGAAGCGGTGTAAGTATTAAAAGACGGTCCAAAAAGAAAAGCGGTGCAAGTATTAAGGGACGGAGGGAGTATTACAAATATATGTTACATAAATGACATATTTGAGAACGAAATTGATTTGAACAGGTTCAAAACTACCCCAAATAGGCAAATATCCCACCACACCATCATTACGAGAGCTAATTTTATGGGATTGTGTAATTGCGCAGGCAAAAGTCCGTAAAACTATAGAAGGAATAGAAAAAAGAAATGAAAATGAATTGAAAAATCAGAAGTAAACCCGTAAAAAACGGAGCTAGATCTTGATCCGAGTTTGAAGGAGTGGGTGGGTTAATCCGGTCTCACAGCAATCATCCATTTTTCCAATGCTTGCGTCTCTCTTTCTCTCTCCTCGCACATGTGTTACGGTTGCTAATGCTTTTCTTGCCCCGCTTAACTGCCTTTTCTCTCCTCCTATAAAATTCGATTAACCCAAATTAAGAAAAACTACTTCCCTGGACGTTTCAACAAATGCAGTTCCTCCTCATTGGCAGTTGATTTCAAGGTTCGTCTTTTCTCTTACTCTTTCAACTGGGTTATTCAATGCATTTTTGTTGTATCAATTGTTTTGATTGATCAGGTTACATGATGTGCTTCAAGTTTCTAGCTTTGTGAAATGATGCTTAGATTTGATGAACTTAGACCCAGATTGCTATTTTGGTTAGTTTGGATTAAAATTGAAATCCCAATTCATTGAATTTTCTGGGTATTTGAGTGTTTGCTTGTTTGGACTTTTTATCTTTGTCATTTTCAAAATTTCAATTCTGTTTGCTTTCAATTGATGATTGAATTAATGAGTATTGTCTTATTGGAAATCTGCCAAGCCAGTGAATCATAGATTGGTATTTATGGTGATGATCTTTTTCCAATTACCTTTAGCAAGTCAAATGGTTAAAGAGCAGGGAAAATTGGATAATAGTTGGTTAATTTTATTTACTGCAACAGTGATCGGTTTGAATTAGGTTAGCAAGTAGCAATTTTGCATAATGTTGTCTTTTCCAGTGCTGTTGAAAAGTGATTTCTGTATGTGTTTGTGTGTCTGCATTGTGTTATATACTTATATGCGATTCACAGTCATGTCAGCCAATTATTGAATCCGGTTTTAATGTTCGTCTGGTTATGGATCCAAGTATGAGACAACTTGATTTGGTGCCTGCATTGTGTTGGAGTATATGCACCTCATATTCTCATAGATTGACCATTGCCTCTTTCGAATCCCATAGCTGGTATACTAGGGATTTTTGTTGGTTTTTATCCAGAATATTGCTGGTTTCTTATTCAGATGTCGCCATGCCATTGCATGATAACTACATCCATCATCGGGATATCAACAAATGCTTGCAACAGTTCTTTGAAATGGACATGTTTCACATAGGGGTATTATTTGTTGGTGTCCAGTAGGTTGTTCCTGAATAAATGACCTGTTCATGGTACACAGCTTATGTGACATTTTAGGAGTATTTTGTTGTTAACATTATCAATCTTATATTCCACGAATAACATCCAGCAGAGAGATATTTGTGCTTTATTAAACAAAAGAGATGAGAGAGGGTCTTTTATTGGCCTAGATGATAAATTGCAGCTGCAGATTTATTAGTGGATTAAAATGGTTGTGGTTTTCCGACTTTGTATATTTTACTGTTGTCAATTTTGTTATTCTAATTGTCAGCATCTTGATCCTTGGTTCGCAATTGTTTGCCAAGCACAAATAGACTTAGCAAACTATTGCTCTTTTATCCATTTCCATCCATTATTCTGTTACATATGACAAGAAACTTCTTGTTTTTAATTTTAGTCTATTATTTAGGTTAAATGTTCTGTATCTATCTATAGGGTTGATATTAGAGGCATTTCAGGTAAACACAAAAGTGGGAAAGGATCTGTTTGTTTTTACCCTTGTTCTTATTTAAAATCTGTGCTTAGTTTGCGGAAGGAAACTTTTAGCTGGAACTAATTTTTATTTTTTTGCTAACCTAAGATGGTGATCTTTTGTGCTAGTTGCATACTCTATAAGGTTGTACTCAGCGACTCACATTTTACATCCCTTGCAACTGCTATCATCAGGTCTGAACTATCTGTTTCTGATGCAAAATCCCTTGCTTTTCTGGTTTTGCCGGTGTTCGAACACTTTAAGTTCAGATGAGAACAGCCCCAATGTGTTACTCGATCTTGCGAGTCCCTAGATTCAGAGTTTGCTCTTTGGTTAATGCATGGTGGGAAGGCTCTGACTCTGTACGTCCAACATGTAGAAATGTATCCAATTTTAGGGTACTAAATTCCAGTGTTGGTGGTCGTGAAAGAAATGGAAGTTGGAGTCGGAGACCCTTAACAACTGCAGGTGAAGGAATTAGCAAAAACTCCTTGAGCAGTGCAGCCAATGTCAGGCTTGACTTATCAAATAAAGCAATTGTGAATACAACCACAGACTTGAAAAAAAGCGTAACTGATGGTAGCAATGCAGATATTCGACAACTGATAGCTGAGAATAAGGATTTGGCTAGCCTTGCAACTTTTATTGTCTTTGATCTTGAGACAACTGGCCTTGACAGAAAATCTGAAAGAATTATCGAGATCGCGCTTATGGACCTCGGTGGTGATGAACACAACACTTTCAGCACTCTAGTTAATCCTGATCGTAATGTCCTAAATTCAGACATCCATAATATTAAAACCGAGATGGTCAGAAATCGTGATGTTCCAAGGTATTTCAACTAGTATCTTCTACAAACTTGATTTTCACAAGTACATTTTGTTATTTGTGGTGTACCACTGTACAAAAGATTTGGCCTGCGCTTTGTTAACTAGTTACTGCTTTTTTAATATCTTCATACCATCTTAGAATAGATAGGAAATGTGTGATTGGCAGTTAATTCTCCCCCTGCCCCTGTAACTGAAGTTTGTCATGATAGTCACAAACTTAATTATGTAAGAGAATCTTACACCATGCGTAAATTTTCTACATTCAGTGTCATTCCTCACTCTTTCAGTCTCTTTCTGTTCCCTCTTTCCTTGAAATTTCCTCTTTCAAACACGCTATTAGTCTGATTTGTTTATTTTTCTTGTTGTTTATCTCATTATAAAGCTTGAGTAGGATAATTTGAACTAATCCTCATGAATTTTAGATGACTATACCGGTAGAGTGATTTTGACGTGTTTGGTTTGGATCTGATGTAGGATGGACCAACTTATTCCAATACTGCTTCAGTATGTGAAAAGCCGTCAGAAGCCAGGGGGATATGTGGTGTTAGTCGCACATAACGCTAGAAGTTTTGACGTTCCGTTCCTGGTTAATGCATTTAAACGACATGGTTTTGAAATCCCTTCAAACTGGTTTTTTTTGGATACTCTTCCTTTAGGGCGTCAAGTACTGAAAGCCGCAGGTGTTGACTCTTTCTTTTCTTTATCTCCCTCCCCCCTCTTTTTTGGCTGAGTTATTGTCATCTTAAGTTGTCCTTTTGGTTGTCATCAGGAGTAACAACTGGGTGCCGGTTGCAAGGACTTCGTGAGCATTATGAAATCCAATTAGAAGGTCCAGAGCACAGAGCCATGTCAGACGTGCTTGTTTTATCACTGGTGTTTCAGAGAATTACCTTTGATCTCAAGCTTCCAATCCACGAGCTTGTGCAGAAGGCTTTTACTGCTGATGAATTAACAAGTAGCAGCGCGAAGAATAGAAGTGCAAAGAATAGAAGTCCGAAGAAGAAAAAGGACTCAAGCTAGCTAGTTCTGTTCTTCCTTGTTGTCATTACTACTGTATCATCCATTGTTGTTAATTTATGTGATTTAATTCTTCTAATTTTAGGTGAATCACTCATTGTAATCCCATTCTCTTGGGCATTTATAGAAATGAAAGCAAAATTTTAGATCTTTTGTGTCCTCGGTTTCTCTCTTCTCTGTTTGTTGACCAATGGAAACATATAGTTCCAGACTTCCAGTGGACAGTGGTTGAACTGAGTGGTTTAATGGCAAAAATATAATGAACGAACAAAATCCGGTTTCATCTTCATTTGGCCGAGCAGTTGAATGTTGTACATCAGGATTCAGGAGGGGGAAGGTAATGGTGCAAACTAAACTATGAATTGAAGTAGACTACTGAGATTCTGGTCTTTTGAATTCGGAAAAAATGGAATGAGAAGTTCAGTGAGCCAAAAAATTACTTAGTTTAGCATCATAAAAATGCTCTCGTTGAGAGTCGAACTCAAGACCTCCCGCTTACTAAACGGGTGCTCTAACCAACTGAGCTACGAGAGCTTCTTGTACAACGGACAAACTTTTATTATTTGATTTGACGTAAGAAATAATACAAAACCCGTCATTTTAACAACTTATAACAATATACTCCAAATTCGAATGAACTCCCTACGAAAAATCTATATATTATACTAAAACACACTTATATTTTCCCTCATAAAAACTGCATACTCTGTATTTAAAAATAAATAAATTATAAGTTGTGTTGAAATACAACCTCTAATAAATTCTTCTTGAAAATAATAATGATTTTAAATATTATTGTACAAAATGATCATATATTTTTTATTTGTATTGCATCTAAAAGCAATTCATTTTTTCAATTGTTGGTTGAAAATCAAAAGAAACAATCTAAATGCTCAAAAACATTAATGAAGTCGTACAACAAGTCGTGTTTTGCACGGGAGCTCTAATATTTAAAAATGGTCTAGTTCTTTCGGCTGTTCATTGTGAAGCTTAAGCAGAGTGTAAACAAAGCGAGTAATATGTTCCATAAGAAAACCGTGTTAGTTTTGTTGCTTACATTTTTACAGATAAACTATGTCTGAATCTTCAAACAGTCATCTGCGGAAGAATATCTAAAGAATCATCGCTTGCTTGACTGAGTAATCTTTCCAAGAGACAAAAAAGAAGAGAGTTAAAATGTACAAAATTACAGCTGCCCTTGGGGCACAAAATCATTTCCAAAATACTATGAGAACTTCAAAAAAAATACTTATAAAAAAAGACCGTATGGAACTATAGTATGCAGCATATCCAGGTGAAGCAGCCAAGAACCTGATGCTTTTACTCTCTGGCTGACAGCGGATGCAACAAATTTGATAATAGACGGTAAAAACCAATTCGTATCATTTTCCCTTTTTACAGTATAATTTCCTTCAAAATCAGGAGAACTATCATGACGAAGCACATTATGATGAGAATGGTTGCACATTTCACTATACCCCCATGCTTCTGTGTTCTTTCTGCCTGCACGTCCACAATCCCAAACAGTAACAAGGATTGTATGAGAAAAAGAACTACCCAGAAAAAGAGCTGAATAACAATTTTGGATCTATTATTACAAGAAAGAAAGATGACCTTCTGCAGCTGTTTTAGTCCCTCATTGACAGTTATTGCTACATTCTGAATGTTATAGTCTATCCTATCAACGATTGTACCCTGCACGCAAGCATGATAGGATTAATTAATCTGTATCATGTGTATGCTCAATTTACCTACCGTGAAATGTGTATAGCTGCATGCTAACCTGGTCTATCACCAAAACAGAGAGATCCTTCATGATTTGAGCAAGCTCATTCACTGATTCGACAACCTATTGTACAAATGAAAGAAAAAACTGGTAAGCTATCACAAGTAACAACTAACTATGCACATAAAATTATGTTTATGACTGTAAGAGAAAAAGATCAGCAACTCAGGAAAAGGATATATCCTACAACACATGGAAGTGTACTAGTTTTAAATTAAAAGGGTATAAAAGAAATTTGGCTTGAGCTATAACTCTATAAGTCTATAACTGCGTCCGTTACCTGCTGGATTTCTCTCTCCCTTTCTACTGTGAAGATTTCACTTTTCTTTATCCTGGCTAGTTGGTGCTCACTAATCTCCTGCAGAATTTTCAAAACTAACACTGTCAAAGTTGAATCACAGTTTGTAAAGGTAAATAGATCCAATGGTTAGACCCATTACAGCCATTAGTAATATCCTAATAGCTATTAATATACAAAATTACACCTATAGAAGTAATTACAACTAAAAAGGAAAAGTGATATTGGTCGAAAACTGTTTCCCTTCAAGTTATGAGCTTCCCCTCAGGATAATATTACATTCACACAGAACTCGTAACAAACTACTGAAACGGTTTGAGCAGAAAAGTTGCAAAGCTACTAAAATAAAGATCAATTGGCCAAACAAATAATATAGTTATGTCTTCGCAGGATGATTGTCACAGTTTGCAACAAAGATTCATTTTTATGGGATAAACATCTAATTAAGCTTGAAACACAACAGAGAACCAGGTCTTATTACCTGGTCATCAAAGTCATCGTCTCCTACTTGAGATCTGCTTTCTTTCATATTTATTTCCAAGTCTCCATCTGACCCCTAGATCAAGAAACAAACTACCTTAAATGTTTGAACTTTAACAGGACAACGATAGCAATCGTATCAAACTAACAAAAAAGAGTCAAAATATAGGATCAAACACTTACCTCCTTTTGCTTTTGAAGGCGCTTTAAATATGCAGATTGCTTCTTCCGAAGCTCCATTGATAAGTTTTGAAGATCAGTTGCAAATGAACGCTGCATTTTGAACGTCCAAATTTAACTGTAAAACTTGACTGACCTTAACCAAAAAGTCCAACACTGAGAAGTCAGATTTATTCATTTATACCTGCACATTTTTCCTAACATTTATGTCTTCCGTAGGTCTACCAGCTGAAAGTCTATGCAATCTCTTCTCTGACCTCCTTATTAAATCTGTTATTTCATGAGTAAGATTCTCAATTCGCCGTTGATCTTCTTTACCATCTCCGAATGATGGCATCAATGCTTTTGCGTGGGCCTTTGTCAACTCAGACATTTTTGAACGTGCACGCTGCACGTTTGATGCCACATCTTCAGATACATCTACCCAAGCTGGTGGAAGACCAACCTCTACTGAACCCTTTCTGTATCAAAAAAACTTGATCAGTTTCGTTGAGAGGACAACACTACAATAATAACACGAACACATTGCAATTTGCTAAGACGATGTTCCAAGTTCTAACATTACAGGGAAACAACATTTTGTATCTTCAAAAACACAGCTTAAGGTTTACAAAGAGCCTTTTAACTTTGGAGAGAGTACTGCTACATCAAGGAGTACACAGAAATAAGATAAGTAACCTAGGTAAGACAACGTCCTTAAATTACTGAAATTCTCACCAAGAGTTCAAATCTTAAGTTAATATAAGGCTTGTTACAGGGATAACACAAACTGTATAAGTACACAGTAAATAGAGCAGAGATGATACTCTCGTGGGATCACAATACTACCAAACCATGCTTAGCTGCAGAATTCAGTAAAACAGCTACACTTTTTTCAATAGGTCGCATGTCACACTTTTGTGTTCCTAAATTGGACTTCCCCAGAATATTATCACTTTCTAAAATTAGCAAGTCAAACTTTCATTTCTATTTTGTATCTCATTATAGCTTTATTGTAGTTAAGAACTCCGTGAAAACCACCTTGTGCCATATGTAAATGAGTAAAACCAAAACAAAAAACTTACAAGGTGAAGGATATTTATAACATTTGAAGTCGATTATGTAATATAAACATTGATCAAATCTGCATTGTTGTTTATTGCTTTGTTACTTAGTCCAACAATCCCCCAAAAACTGAAAAAGGCAATTAATGAATAAAAGTGATACATTTCGGCCCATTACAAAACTAGGAAGCAAACTGTGTTCCTGTACTCCATCTTGTACAAGCCAATCAAGTACCAATAGTGTATTGTTTAGGGAATGAGGGAGTATTGCCATATAGACAAACATTTAAGATGTTAACTTCTTAGTTCTTACAAACTACTCTTAAACATAAGTGCATCACCAATTCTCCCAAGTATATCCATAAATTCAAATGTTGCTGAATCCTAATCTCTACTTAGACATCTTGGACAAATATTAACCACTAACTTTGACAATAGCCAACACTAAATTCAACTATTTTTCCACAAGTGCTTTTGTATCTTATGTTCTCAACACCTCTTCCAATTTAGTATCATGTTTTGTTGTTTTTTTCTTCAATGCATCTCGAAAACGAACCATAATAAAACTCCAACAATATGGATAGCACCTCAACATTGTCGACTTAACATTGGGGTATCCTTCTATAGTACAGCCTCCTAGACTCCTATGTTCAACTCCTACTAACACTAAGGGCTTGTTTGACAATTGGCTGGTGACTGTTTCACTTGGCTTGTTTGACGGTTGTTTGAATATAGATTTTGTAAATATGTGCTTGTTAAAGTTGGTTGTTGGCTACTAGCTGTTTCATACAAAATGTAATTACCAAAACGAAAAACCAACCACCAATATAAAAAACTACTCTTACTAGCTTTTAAGTTTTGGTGGGAAAGACGGCTTTTTAGCAAGGAAAAACCCATTTATCACACATGTATTATTGGTTGTTTGACCATGTAGAAAAAGCCAAAAGCCATCAAAAAGCCATTTACCAAACATGCCCTAAGGTGTGGGTTTTCGAGGTAGACGGTTCAACATCCCATTAGCTACTTTCGAATTAGGCTAGAGTCGGGTCAACTTTTGACCGCCCGGATTTCAAAATCACATCCTTTGCAAATTAGTGCTCATTCACACCAAAATGTACTACTCCGTAGTAATCTCAATCAAAATACCACAATCAACTAAACAAATTCTTGGCATTTTCCCAAATAATCTGTTCATAAACAACAATGTATATCCAAAAACGGATAAGCAACAAAAACAATAACCAAAACAATTGAAAGTTGACAAAATTGAACAAACCTAGAAGTTCCAGGATCCTCAGAACTAAGAGGAGTATAAGAACGAGCACCACGGTGAAGCAAAGAGGTAGAAGCCAATTCGATACTCTGCTGAGACGACGTCGTTTTCGTCGACGACGAGAACCCGTCAATCGGGGTACGTACGCTCTTCAACGCATCTCTGTGCTTCCTAAACAAAATCGTCCGATTCCTCGACGTCATTGAAATCTCATACCATCAACTTATCATCAAAATTTAGAGGAAAATTGTTAAATTGAAGATTTTGAAGACAATGCCGAGGGATTTAAGATCTGAAAATCCCTAATTTCGGTACATTTCATATATATCCCACCTCTCTTGCTTTGTTTAGAGAGGGATGAACTGGAGAATCTGGAAATGTGGTGATTCAATTGAGAGGGTCAGGGAGAGGGATTTGGAGGTGACAGAAATTGTTGAAATTTTGGCGGCAACGTGACTACGTGAGAGAGAACGATGAGGGGCTGATGCGAGCTGCGCTTCAATGGCGGGGGAATGGGAAGAGAAAGAGAAAGCTCGGTAATGGCAAATTCCTACCATCCAACGACTGTTGACTTTTGCCAAAAAGAATACCATTGACTTTTGCCAAAAAAAAATTTACTTCATTACGGAGTACTATTTTGACTAATCCGTTGATAAAACGTTAGTTTAGCCAATTACTAGTCTAATTTCATATATAAAAAAAAAAATATAATTCCTAAATATAGCACCCAAATAGTTTAGTGATACCATAAGAAATCTAACAAAAGTATGTGTACCATTCATAAAAGTACGGAGTAAATAGTTGGATGATGTCATTGATCTTTTTTAACTTATAAATTACAATAAGTGGTGAGAGAAGGAGTGTGTCAAAATGTAAGGAAGAAGTACTTCTTTGAAAAAAGAAACTATTTGAACTTTTTACTTTAACAAAATAATGTAGATTAAAATTAAAGTATATATTGCATAGTGTACTCGGATTACAATATAAAAAATGAGAAAACCAATATAAGTTGGTGGGAATTCACCTTGTAATTCGAAGGTCACATACATGGAGGAGCCCCCTTCAAATGCGAATTGCTTGGGAGTGGCTGAAGCATAGACCACTAGCCCTGCGTAACTTAACTATTGAAACCTTTTGAGTCAAGTTTTGAAAATTTTGACCATAAATTCTCATTAGCCTATAAGAAATAATACAATCATGTGGAGTCTTGTGAGATCTGTTTTATTGTATATTTTTGAAATTTCAATTTTTAATTCTCCTTGAAATTTAGAAATATTTACGTTTTAAGTCGTGTAAAGTCAAATGAGATAATCTTTAGGGATGTAAAGAGCAGTTGAATAAGGTTCCATCGAGAGCTCTAAACATACAATCATCCCCCACATTTCCAAAATGTAAAGTGTTAATAAATCTAATCTACACTTTAATCAATCAAACATCGCACATTTGCAACAAACTTAAACTATTCCAAAAGAAGAGCATGTTTTTGCCAATTGGAGAAAGATGAGCTATTAGAAAGCTGTATCCAACAACAAAACTACAAAATTTGAGTGGACAAAACTACAAACAACAAATTAACATCAAATTGCAAAAACAAAAAATTAAATATAAAATATTTTTAGCAGAAAACAAAAATTAAAAAAGGAAAAATTTGGACGAAGAACTGACAAAATGAAGTGAACAGAGAGCAAGGTGTTATTTTCATCTCATCATCTCTTCAACCTCCTTTTCCCTCACTCTCTTCAACACCACCCGCACTTTCTCTCTCCTCCATTTCATCATTTCTGAGCTCGCACTCACTCGTTTTTTCTTCTATTGCTCAGAAAAATCCCCTAATTTCATCTTCGTTAATCGAAAATAGTATTCAGTAGTGTTGGACTTTCTAGAGCAGCTCCAATCGAAACCCTAATAATTCGATTTGTTAATTTTAATTTATCGATTTTTATTATGGATAGTGATTCTTGGGCTGCTCGTTTGTCGTCTGTTTCTAAGCGTTATCAATCTGCTTTTCAAACTCGATCAGGTAGAAAATCGAAAGGGGGGAAAAATGCTTCAAAATTTTCCATTTTTGGGTGCCTTTTAATTTTGGGTATTATTTTTAATGTTTGTATTTTGGGAAATTGCAGATGTATTTATGGGGTTTGAGGATATTATTGAAGGGGATGATGATATAAGGGAAGAGTTTCCATGCCCGTTTTGTGCAGAGTATTTTGATATTGTTGGACTGTGCTGCCACATTGACGACGAGCATCCAATTGAAGCAAAAAATGGGGTATTTATTCTTCTTACGTTTTCAGTTTTTATTGAGAAAGCTAGAAACTTTAATGTTTGAAGGCTTTAAATTTTTCGCATTTTGTTCTTGATGAAGCTCGAACTTCGTGGTTTATTTGTGCATTAGCTACCCTGTGCTTTTCTCTATGTTTACTGAACTTGGGTGTTTAGAAACGGAAAGATGATGCCTTTTTCTGGACGGGGTGGGGTTGGGGGTTCGCTTATATAGAATTACACACTTGAGTGAAAGTAAGATCTTATGATTCGTGAAGCAAGATGTCGATGAAGAGGGTGTCGGGAATAGTCTGAGTATACCGTTTTTAAAATGGTTTGCGAAATGTGATAATCATTTAGTTAACCAAGATATGAAGTTAGCACATACCATGGAATATTAAGAAACGGTAATACAATGAGGAGGATGAATTAGTTTTAGTAGGGGGGGATATGATTATGCAAGCTACTTATATCTTGGTGACCTACAAAGTGCCATGTTAAAATGTGGTCTACATTAGTGCAGGAAGGTCAATGGTATTTTGTTGTCAAGGCTCAAATATAGATTGACTTGTTCAAGTATAAAGACTTGATGTGGCTTTGGTTGCTGGACAAGCTTTCTTCCTCGAATTTGAACCTTTCACCATAGTGAATATTTCAGGCCTTTTCTTCCTCTCTACATAATATTTGGGGTTGGGATGGATGAATGGGGAGAGGGTCTAAGTAAACACTTTAATAATGGTTAGTATTGGATTTTTGGAGTCTAGAAATGTTCTAGAATAAGATTGTAGACCAATACATAACTATAAGCAGCTTTAGTGTAGTTCTAGAGGTCAGGTAAGTGAAAAGGAGTCATGAATTCATATGTGAAACATGTGTTATGCTAAGTGATGAAGAAGCTAGTTCGGTTGCCTGTGGATTACAGGTTGAAACACTGTTTTAAAGCTTTGATCCTGGTATCCTGCTCTTGAATCAGTTTGATGATGATTACACTAAAACAAATGAAGTAAGTAGCTTGTCGAGGATCAATGGGGAAAATTTTACACAATCTTACCTCTAGCTGGAAGGACAATCAGGGAGGAATCTGATATTGGCAGTAATTGAGGGATAATATTTACTTAGTCTTAGTCTGGCTAATTGAGACTTTAATGAGGTTATTTCTTAAAGGTTCACATAGTAAACCTATTCCCGAAAAAGTATCAGTAGAAAGGAAAGTATTAAAATAAATAGATTATTCGTGAGCATAAAAGTAACGTAAAAGGAGATTTGGGGGGGGGGGGGGGAGGGGGGTTAGAAATGTATAGAATTTTTTTAGATATTGTAACCAGGTACAGAGTTTGCACACATAGAGGAAATGGGAAGAGGGAGGGGATACATATCTCTTGTAAACCAGGATCTAAAAAATTAAAGAGGATACATACTTGATCGGCTGCACAAATCGGACCCCATAATCCTTTTAGGTTACAATCCTGGTGAATACTGGATAGGCCAAATCTCTTATGTTCTCATCGCGCTAAATTCTTCTTTGATCTACTTTTTTTCTTGTTTTTCTTTACCTTGATCTTCTCATATATCTAGATTCTAGAGCATTGGGGCATCTCGCTTTGATATGTCAAATGCCTTACTATCTTGTCTTTGATGGAACCATGGAGTCGTTATTGACATTATATCCTATTATTAAGTCCCGATTTCTTCTTTAGTCATGATCGTGTCCATCCTATCTCATCTTCACTACCATTTTGTATGAACTGGACCTTATTTGGTGGGTACTGTTTCTCAAAAACAGAGGCTGTCTAATCACCACATAGTACTCCGTAACATTTTCCTTGAGTTTAAGCAGTATATGCTTCTATCTTGTTGTCCATACTCCATAGTATAAATAAGGCACTCTTCTATATCAATTACTTGGTTTGTATATACAATACAAAGCTGTGATCATAATGACTGACTCAAGATATTACTATCCTTTTGTGTAACATCTGTCTTGTTTCTGGTACTATTGCAGATTAGTTACCATCTTTTTAACCAAACATTATCAATAGGAATTGGGTTTCAGTCCACATTCAACCCAAAGAATGTCATTTCTTAGTTCCTTCCCCTTCTTTATTCTTTTAACATTTCAACAGGAATTGGGTTTCATTCCATACTTCAACCAAAATATTTCTCTTCTTAATTCCTTCCCCTTTCCCCCCTTTGTTCAATTCCTTATTTTCGGTTAACCAAACAACCCTTAGAAGAGAATATTTGTAATTTGAGTTGGTTTTCCAACTTATTGTCATATGTATAAGTACTCTTATTAGAATCCAATTTGAAGGGGCTTTTGTGGCAGTTAGTTTATGTTTTTATGTTCAAGAGTAACCTTTCATTCTTGAGTATGGAAGCCGTTTTAAGCAATCATGGAGGCCTCATCTTCATGATCTTCCCTGCTCCTCCCACGCTCTTCCGGCCTGAAAAGCTGTCAATTGTGATAGATGCTTGTTAGTGCATAGCTGGTACTTTTTCTTTTCATTCTCTCTCTAGAAAACAATGGATAAGTAGAGAAAAAAAATTCAGGCATGAACACTTCGACATCTAATCTTAGTGTGTACTTTTGGGGTGTAGGCTGGCGATTAACTGGGTTTTTGCATGAGTGATCAATTTCCTTTTTAGCTCAAGCCTTGAGGAGGCATTGGTACCTATTGCCACATAATATCTTCTTAAGCGTTAATAGTTGAACTTGTGAGTTGTCAATGCTTTTGATTATATTGTTCCATGTAAGGTTAATTTTTAGTTGGACATTTTTACTTGTGAACGAATGTTTAGTGGTTAGTGAGACCTGGTTATTAGGAGGGTCAGGGTGGGTTGGTGCGGGTCAATAGCGGGTCACTTAAATGTGTTAATGGATTGGGTCAGGGTCAGAGCCAAGAGGGTTAGGGTCGAGTCAGGGTCAAAACCAAAATTAAGAAGGGTCATTAACGGCCTTTTTTCTTTGAGAATTATGTTAAATTCGAAGCTAAGAATCCTGGGTTTGCATGATCTTCTTGCAGTGGTAGTAAATCAATAAACTTACAATTCAAAATCCCCTGTTTTTCAGAAGAAGAAAAACAGAGATTAATTATGAACTTAAGTACAGAAAAAACAAAGGGTTGATTAGACAGAGAAAAAGTATTAAGAAAGTTAGTAGAGTAACTAGTACCCAATTAAGTAAAGACAAACACGTGGGTATAATTCTGCAACTCAACAACTGAAAACCCATTTCCAAGATTCTCTCTCTAGCTTTGTGTTTCTCTCTCTGAATCGTTGTCTCTAAGTTCTTGTGTCTGTGAATCTAAAATGTTGGGAGATCTAGAATCTAGATTTTTTTATTGTATCTAGAATCTAGATGACGAGGCTTTAAAATGATCAACGGAAGGTATCACCCCAAATTTACTCATCAAATTAAAGCACCAATAGCCTTCTTCAAAGAGATCAGCATGGTTTAAGCAGTCAAAATCACAGTAAATGTTACCAAATTTGGGGAAAACCACGCAATCCTTCTACAGACAAGAGGAGAGAGAAAATCACACAATCCTTCTACAAATAGCCATTGTTGATGAATTTTAGTGTTTTAAGTTAAGAGAGAGAAAGTAGCTATTGTTTATGTTTGAAGATGAATGCACCAAAGTTTGGAGAGATGAAGGAGAGAAGCAATGTCTGATACAATGGTACTGGTATTGACCCTTGTTCTTTATTATAAAATTATTTAGATTTAACAAAGACATAAGAGCCCTGTCCATTAAAAATTAAAGGGTTAAAACCCTTTTAAAATTGGCCCGGCCTGCTGCGTGTTGGACTACCCTGTCCAATAACCAGGCCTAGTTGTTACCTTTAATTAGGTACCCTGGTGTTGTATTTTCAATCTAAAGGTCCTTTAATTAGGTGCCCTGGTGTTGTATTTTCAATATAAAGGTGCTAATTCTTGAAAGTTTAATCATACTTCGTATAATTTTTTTATGTACTGATTGAAATTGGCAAATTGATATGCCATTCTTTACTGAAAGTTATTTCTGGACGAACAACTTAGTGTGCATGCCATTTCTTAGTATTTTCCTGCTGGTAGAGAATCGTCTTTCTTGTCATTATCATATAGTATATACTTTGATCTTTGGGTACACTGGTTTAAAATGTGTTTTTCTTTTTGTTTTTTGAGGACTTGGGTCTATTTTGTATGGTGGTTTCCCTCTTGATGTATTCTCTTTTCTCACTGTGATTGTTCTTGATCTTCAGGTATGTCCCGTTTGTGCTATAAGGGTAGGGGTTGACATGGTTGCACACATCACATTGCAGCACGGAAACATTTTTAAGATATCCTTTTCATATTAAGTGTTTACTTAGTTGCTTACTTGATTCAGCTTCTTGTTTTCTATCCGCTGTATGATGTCTTTTATAACGACAACCAAGCATAGATCCACCCAAGGTACTTGTAGGGTATAGGGAGGTCCATATAAATTATAATGTATAAAAAGCGCGCACTGAGGTGATAGGGATCCTGCTACGCCTCATTGAAGTAACTGCTTCAGGCCGCCTCTTTGAAGTGATTCACCCCAATCTGCCTTGGCGCGTCTTTTTATACACTGCTATGAACAGAGGTTTGCTGTTAATAGTGAAATTAAATGGAGAGCCTATTTCCTAGCATCCCCCCTCCCAATGTAAGTCATACCACGAGGTTCGTTGGACTGCCTTGAATTTCTTGAAACGAGGAAGAAGCTGGGTTGGTCTAATGTCCGCGTGCGCCTTTGTTACATTTACACTTTGTTTCGATAAGAGGAAATGAAGAGAAAGGGAAGGGAGGGGAACAAACTCCCTTGTTTGGATAAAAGGTTGGGGGGAGGGATCCATTTTCCGTCCAAAATTGGAGAGATCTGGAAGGAAAATGGAGCTCACCTTCCCCCTCCCCTTCCTCCTCTTTCTCTCCCCTTCCTTTCCCTTCTATATTGCTATCCAAACACACCGTTAGTGCAACGATAAAGAACTCTGTTAGAAGTTTAGAAAAGCTCTTGATCTCTTACGCAAATGTATATATTAGATTTTCGAATACTCATAAATATTTTGTGAAGTTGGTGATTCTCGTAAGTTTCCTTTTCCATGTCACAAGCACTTTTCTGACATAGTTTCTAACACTCAACCCCCCCCCCCCTTCCCCAAAAAAAAAACATCGTCATCTCTAAATATATTTTTCAAAACATGTTTTCATGAAACACAGGAAAAAATTTGTCGTTGATGTAAGCATTGAGGAGCTTTTGTTGATGTTGATTCTCATGAAAAATGAGTTCCTTAACTATATACCACGTACAGCGCAAGAGGAAATCACGTAAAAATGGGTCACATTCAACACTTTCGTTGTTGAGAAAAGAACTGCAGGAAGGGAACTTACAGTCCCTATTCGGGGGCCCTTCCTGTTTACTGTCATCATCCCATGCTGCACCTGATCCTTTGTTGTCATCTTTTATATTGCCTATGGGTGATGATATTATGATTTCTCAGTCTCAGTCATCAGCTGATACATGCTCAGCAAAGAAAGGCAAAGATGAGAATGTACGAGAAAGGTTGGTATATCTTGCTTGTTTCCCTTTTTGCATATATGTTAGCTTTTGCACTTGTCAATTTATTTAATAAGGGTTGGTTATCAACTTCTTAATGTACAACGAGAAAAAAGCTTTATTCATAGTTGATCATTTGCATTCAGTTCAATCACCATATTTAATGAATGCAATAGCTTAATATTACTATTGCATTCAAAGTGGATGCAATAGCTTTAGGATTATAAAAGGACCTTTTGAATCACCATATATATTGAAAGCTAACGTGCTAAGAGCGTGAATCTGGAAGCTAAGAGTGTGGTTTGTCCAGCTTAATGTTGCTTAAGTCAGAAGTTTTCCATTCATCATTATCATTACCCGGTGCCTTCAAAGAGGCTCTCGCAACAAGAGGAGGAAGAAGTTTTCCATTCGGTTCAAATAATCTTCATAGTTGCACCATATTCCTAAAATGGAAATGCCAAAATAGTTGCACCATTTCCTTATTTGGTAACTCTATTATGGCAAGAAGATCATAGTACCCTCCTTATTTCATTTCAATATCTCACTCCCATCTTTGCTTCCCCTCTCTCCTCACCCTTTCCATCTCCCTCTGACCCTAACCACCGACTCCACCGTGACCAATTGAGCACCACCAGCCCCCCTCTTTACCCACAGTGTAACATCGCCGCCACCACCACCACCACCACCACCATGGTTATCATCAATCAAAATTCCTTAGGCTTCTTCCTTTGTTTTCCGCCATTTGTAATTGGGATAAATTTGAGCCCTTGGTTGTCGGAATTGACCGGAGGTCTCAGATCTACAACCTCAACTGTCAAATTCAACCACAGGGCTCAAATTCGGTGGTTTCAGTTCGGGGCAAAGTGCTTGGATTTTCAATCAGAGTCTAGGGAGACGAGGATTGCTCCCCTCGTTCATAATCAATGCATCTCACCTATTTCAAAATTAATTTCCTTCTTTTTTATGATATTGCTAGCAAATAAGGTTGGATCTTGCTGTAGAAAATATGAAAAAAAACTTCATATCAATTTGTTGGATTGCTGGCATTGTGCGATATGTGTAAGCGATTATGTTAATATGTGTGTTTTTTGTATGCATTCGTTGCTAGAGTAACTAAGTTTGAGTAAGATGTGAAGTAATTAGGAGCATCAAGAGAGCTTTAACAACCCCAACATTTTGGTGGTGGGTGAACTTTTGTACAAACGTGGTGGTGGTGGTAAGGTGGTGTACTAATGGCGGTTGTTGGGTGGAGGTTAGGCTGGTGGAGTTGACAGGGGTATATGTGTGTATATGTGTTAGATGGTCAAGGGTAAAGTTGTTAATGTAATATCTTTTTACTCTTTCTTAAACAATGTGCCATTTAGAAATGGTGAAGCTATGTGGAATGGAGGAAGTATTATTTTCTCAAAAAATTAGGATTCAAAACAGACAAAACTATTGAGATGGAAGGAGTGTGTAGCTGTCTATAACTTTATACTCCATGAGTCCTATAAGATTGGGATTGTGGAGAGATTGGCATTGACGGGCATGTTTGGTGAAGAGCTTATTGGAGAGCTTATAACTTGTTTGAGGATTTGCTGTTTCGACCCCAAAAGCTCTTCTAAGTGTTTGTCAAAGAGTTCATTGGAATTTTCTCAAAAAAAAAAAAAAGGAGTTCATTGGAATCTCTTTCTAAGTGTTTGGTAAAGAGTTGATTGAAAGCTCTTTTGCAATAAGCTCATAAAGGACTAATCTGCTTAACATTTTACCAAATTATGTGGCATGCTATATGTAAAAACAACTCTTCAAAATAGCACAATTGTGACCTATGAGCTAATTTTTCCTAGCAGCTAGTAAGCTAATGCAATTATCTAGTCAAACTAGTTTATACAATATGCTGACTAAATAAAGACTAGCTTCAGCTAGCAGCTCTTTGCCAAATATGCGGGTTATACTCTTCCATGAGCAGTATGAAATTGGAGCATTTGTTGGTTTACAGTAGTTCGTAATTAGTAGATACTAGATACTTATAAATAATGTCAAGCACTACTCATTTTCACTCAAATAATAGGTGTTAGATGTCATACGGATTACTTGTGAGCTTATTGTTGTGCTGTAGTCTTTATTTACACCAGCTCCTCAAGTGGTTAGCTGTTGCTTGTTGATTGAGTGTATTTCAGAAATAAAACAGGACGAGAGTGGGTTATCAACTTACCATTATATGTAATTTTAGAAGTGGTGGTATGACTTTTAGCTACAGCCTTGTCATGAAATGTAAGTATGTAACAGCTTCTAGCCTTCAACTAGAACAGAGTCTTACGTTAACCATCATCCCAAGAACCTGCAGAGTAACTGAAACATTGAGAAACAGAAGATACAAGTCTATCTCTTGCCTGAGGACTGTTCTATGGCATTTTCCAACTTTAGTTCGTTGTGTTGTTCTCTGAAAGTAGAATTTACTGTACAGGATTAGTAAAGGGGTTATCCTTACTAATAATTCTTGGCGTGAATGAGTTCAAATTGCGGGTCTGCGTTTTACTGGTCATGTTGCAGTTTTATTGTCAATTTAGGTCATAAATATTATTTGACCTGGCTGCCATTAGACTGCAGTATTTCCTTCATGAATCAAAAAGTAAAAATTGACTGCATTTGACATGCTACTCCCTTAACTTTGGGATAAATTTGGTGGTTGAAACTAACTTTTTAGTGGTGACAGGTATGTGAAATCAGCTCCCTTGTCAATCAAAGATCAAGAGGAGAGGGCAAGAAGATCTGAATTTGTCCATGGGTTGTTGATGTCTACCATTTTCGAGGACACAATATGAACATGTTGTGGGTTGTCGATTTGAGAAGAGGGCAACTGGGTAATCAGTTTGTATCGAATATGCAAAATGTATCCACGAGTGGAATAATATGTAGGAATAAATGTAATTTATGATGGGTGTGTAATTTAATTTAGCTCTAGGTTCTAAACGTAATCAATCTTATGTTGAATTCTTACAATCTTCGTTAATTTGAGTACGAGGAATGAAGATAAAGAAACTTGTATTTTTTCTTTTGCCCGTCCTAACTAGAAGAAAATGCGAACAGGAAAAGAAAAACTGAATGGCAGTACACTATATGCTGCTAGATCAGAGCAAGATCTTACGACAGAAAGTGTATTCTGTACTCAGATTTGGCAAAACTGACCCAAATCCAGTTATGCTATTCAATTGATCCGATCAATATACGGTTTTGGCTTAAACTGACAACTGAAGTTAACCCAAAAGCCAAAAATGATCTGGACCGAAACAGAAATTGACTTGACCCGATATGATATGAGACCCGGGTTAACCCGAACCAAGTAACCGAACTGAATCGAGCTGAACCAAATAACCGAATCAAATTGACCCGAATCGCCTGACCTAATTGAACACAAAAAAACAATCTAACCCGAAAAAACCGATGCTATGTAAACTGATCCGATATAACTTGAGCCGAAATTGACCCAATCTAAACTCGGTCTGGCCATGTATAAACTTAATTATATCCGACACCCGAAATAGGAGTGACCAAATTGACCAAACTGAATTGATACGATCCGAAACCGATCTAAACAACCCCTTTGTCAGGTCCAAACTGTACCTAACCAGTTACAGTTAACTTTGAAGTCATCATATCAACCAAAACTTCAGTCAGGCTAACAAACTTTCCTTTGAAAAGAGTGGGTTTTAAGATTTGTACTAAAAAAAGCCACAAATTTGAGGATCTTAGGTTTCCTATTAATTGCTACGTGGTGGAGGGGCACACAAGTTAAGAATGGCACACGGCATAAAGGGACATTGGACAGTACAGAGAATACATGATGTTATGAAACTTCCAAATTAGGGAAAATTCTGGCAGATGAAAATTCTGTTCAGTACCTTAAATGGCTAATGGATTCTCTGGTTCTCCCTGTCTATAATCTGACTTCTGGGGTTAATCATTAACAAAACTCGAAATATGGATCCGTAACTTCTGGGTTCAACCAACATTCATACATTGTCATAAGATTCATAACAAAACTCGAAGATACCGTAACATTTGGATTTTTCATGTGCTTTTTTTTTTTATGTATAAGGAAATTCTTGATGTAATTAGTCACAATTGTTCCTACATTGTCAATAAAATAAGCATCCTATCCCTATGCTAAAAAGAGAAACATCGGTTGAGGGTAAGAAAATGATGTTAAAAAATGTTGCCATGTATCTAAGAATCAATGTCTAAAACCAAACCAGTGAGGTTGTAGTACTGTATCCATGATCATCTTCACAACATCTTTCACAAAGCCCTCTAAACAAGCTATGCAACAAACATTAATAGGACTAGGACTGGTTTCTACATTGATCAACCTACTCTCCAGATGGAGACAAATTGGCGGCTGTGCTTCATACGTGTCATGTCTTCGAGGTTCTAGCCCACATGCCGCCATAACGGTGTGCACAGATCTCCTTGAAATTTCTACATAATCGTTATTACCTGCAAGCAAAGGTAGTCTCTCTAAAAATTTAGAAATAAGCAATAAAATGTCCTTCAAAAGGGAGAAGAATTGCTGAAATTATGTTGAAGAACTTTCAATCTTACAATTTTGGACAAGTTCTTGCTGAAATTATGTTGAAGAACTTTCAGACATAAGTTCCTCAACATAATTCAGCAATAAAATGTACTGAGACACAGCCTGATAGCTATGTGTATGATTTCTGTATACTTCAAACAGTGATTCCAAGAAGTCAACGATGGACAAAATTTTCCAACACTAAGACATGTATGTACTTCTAGTGTGAGTCCATTCAATCCAACTTCGCAGTTGGGAAAAATTAATGCATGTTTCAAGAGAACAAACATGATTGATCATCTAATTCGTATAAATCACTATGATGTGCTTAGTCAAAAGTACGTGAATGCATGTTTCAAGAGACAACCATATGTACATTCATTCATATATGCTAGAATATGGTGAAAATGCAAAGACCAAAAATGAACTCACCTAAGTTTATTTCTTGGGAAAAGATCCTCAGTTGGTTCCTCACCATTGATTGCACTTCTTGTTTCACAAAACCTGCATGTTCCGCATACCTGTTATGTGAGTGAGGAACACCAATTTCAGGCACTATGCTTGATCTACCAGTGCAAGGGCGAAGTTGTTCACCCGCAAATATCTGACTCTGACCTTCACCCAAATTCAACCTGTCTAGCCCACTCCAATTTACTTGGCTATGGTCTGTTCCATTTGCAGAAGTTGAGGGATGACCTATCTGTCTCATCATGTGGCCCAATCTTCCAGGAAAAGAATCCCTATTTTGTACACTACTAGAATGTCTTTCCTGCAATCTATCTACATACGAAGAATTAAACGAGGGCCCTACATCTATTGTTGTTCTACTCTGTTGCTGTGTTAAATTAACCCCATGACCAATTAGATTTCCCAAACCGCTTATACCAGGCCCAGGGGATATTTGACTCAATCTGGTAGTAAGAATATTTCGGATTTGACGATGTATCAATCGTCTTCCTGAAACAGTTGATACCCCCATCCCAGAAACAGGTGAAGGTGCCTGAAAACTTCCACCGGTAAATCTCGGAGAAGAAAGGAACCCATTTCCTTGACTAACTTGTGTTTCTGGAATTGACACGTTAAGGTCTATTTCTGCCATGTTCTCGTATGTAGATGTTCCATCAGAAACACCGGTACTTGTTCTTTGATCAGGAGTGAGATCCTGAGTTTGAGAATGTGAAGACAAAAGAGCAGCTGGTCTGCAACCATCACAATACCAATTGCCATCAGGTACTTCCCGTCCAAGACCAACGCAGTATGTGTGTGCCGGTGAATCACATAGATCGCATAGTAGCATGAGGGCATCATCCCCACCTTGATGGCACTCCGTGCAAATGACATTTTCATAGGGATTTAGAAAGTCACGTAGTTCCTCTTCAGAAGGTTGATAGACCTGCATGCAATAATATCGCCTGAGCAAAATCAATCAAGCATGAATAACAAAACACGAAATAAAGCAGTTGTTAGGTACAGCTTTGTGGCAAGGTGGAGAAAGAAGAAAGATTAAGGCTTCGTTTGGTAGTGTAGAAAACGTTTTCATGGAAAACGATTTTCTTCTTTCCAATCATTTTACGTTGTTTGGTTTGGCATAGGATGAAAACAATTTTCCATAACTCCCTCAAAGGTGGAAAAATCTTTTCCATCTGAAAGGAAGGGAAACCACTTTTCCACCTTTCCTCGTTACCCCCCTCTCCCTTCTTCCCCTCAATCTTCACCATCTTCTCCCATTTTCTTTTTAAGGAACCAAACAAAGGAAACCTAGTTTAGAATTGTGTTTTCACTTGGAAAATCATTTTGCTCTGAAAACATTTTACACCAAACCAAACGGAGCCTAAGAGAGATTCAAGAGTCATTGTTTGGAAACAGTACCTGATCACGCTCTGGAACTGGCATCACCGTATCCCTTAGATCAAACCCTTTACCACATCTTCCAGGCTTACTGATTGAAACAAACCTCTGCTTGCACAATGGACAACGAGTTTCCACTTTTGACCATTCGAAAATGCAAGCAAAACAGAAATAGTGGCTACAACAGTTTAGTGTCCCGCGGACAATATTCTTTCCTTCTTCTGTCAAACAAATACCGCAAACAGGAATGCTGACATCATTCTTTTTCTCCTCTGCCTTGACTTTGCCTTTGCCTTTCCTGGCAGGAGGTTTTTTCGGCTCATAAAAAGCTTCATCTTTATGGATTCTCCTTGAACTCCTCAAGTTCGGAGCCAGGCTTCCACAAAACTTATTAGCTTCTCTGATTTGTTCTCGTTCTTCCTCAGATATAGTGAACTCATAGTCGGATAATTCAGCACAAAAATCGGAATCTGACCCAGTTGTCGCCCTTTTCTTTCCACGCACAGGTTTCCTCATGCTGCTCCTACCTCTCGATGTCGGACCCTTATCACTAAAGTCCTCATCACCATCCGACTTCACCCTCCTCCTCGTCCTCAAGCTGCTTGTCTTTGTACGTTTCTTTGAACGAGGTTTCCTCACAACCTTTGTACTTCCTTTTTTCCGGCTTTTTACAGAAGCTCTCGTTTTCGATGTGGACCTCCCTCTTTTCCTGGTGTTTGTCTTCAACATCAAGAACTCCTCTTCCTCCTCCTCCTCATCTTCATCCTCATCCTCCTCCTCCTCCTCTAAATATTCTTCCTCTGGTGTAAACTCCTCATCGTTATCATCATCAGATTCTTCTTCATCGTCAGACCTAACAACTCTCTTTCTCTTCTTTGGCCTTTTTATGACATTTCCTCTATTCCTTGTAGATCTCTTCTTAACCTTTGGCTTAATCACTCTTCTCCATCCTCCCTCATTTTCCTCTTCCTCTTCCTCAGGCGCCTCAAAGAAACTCCCTTCCTCTGAACCATCTCCAACCAAGGAGTCCAATTCATCAGATTGATCATCTATTTCATCTACTTCAGCCACATAGTCCTCATCTGAATCCTCAGATTCCATATTTTTAACACGGACATGTCGGTTACCAGTACCACTGCACGTTGAGCCAGTTCTCACTCCCCTCCTCATCTGTTGATTATTTGAGATGAGGAAAGACACCGAATTTCAATGAAGGAAAATACTCAATGTACTTTTTGAAGAGAAATGCTTAAGATGCAATCAGTATATATCAAAGAAATTATAAGCCTGAATACACCAAATCTCTCTCAATCTCGGTATAATCGAAATTCTGGAGGATCACATGGGAATTCCTACCAAGAAAAGATCATGCAGATAATTTCTTAGTATTGGCAGAAAATATACCTTACACGAAGTGATTATGGCTATTAAGACATTATATTACTCATTAAGTTAGCTAAGTAAATAAAAAATCATAATACTACAAACAAATTTGGTAGATACAAGACTAATCCCTCATTTCCAACCTATACAGATCTATTATTAATTCTCAACCCAATTAATAAAATGATCAGCTGATCCGGGAAAAAATCACTCTCCTGGTTAATTCCCATTAAGCTTGAAAGATTGATCTCGAGAAGCGAAACCAGATGTTCTAAATCTGAATTTATGCAGGTAAATAACAACAAAACCCTAGATCACCAGGGATTGAATCAATAGCTTCATTCACAAGGTTATTCCATCACATCCCAATTCATCCAATTTTATTAACAAAAAAATATATAATTAATTCCCAGGTTATATCATCCCCAATTCTTCATCAATCTAAATTAAGCTAAAAAATCATATCAAAATCAATAATTCAATTGATCCACAGAACAAGCAATAAATTATTAAGAACATAACAAATCTGCTTCCATCCTATATCAATCCCAAATTGCAAACAACCAATCAAAAATTATTACCAATTCCACTTGCCTAAAATGAGAGATTCAACCAATTCCCCAGAAAAAAAATCACCAACCCAGGCAAAAAAAAAACTTACAACACCAGAATAGCATTTATACAAGAAACAGGTGTACAGTACAAATTGAGGTACCAAAAAAATTATAAAAAAATCCCCGATTTAAATTTCCTTTTGAAGAGGGAAAAAATGGGTAAAAAAAAGGGCATGATATTTGAAATTGAGGAGAGAGAAGAGAGAGAAATTGAGTACCTGCTGAGAGGAGATAGAAAGCAACGAACCAAAAGCTAAGAAAGACCCCCCAAATGGAAATTTTCATTTTTTATTTTTGTAAAATTATGGGAAAAATGCTCGGCGTTAGATTTATACGGCAGTTTTTGCTTTGCTTGTTTTGTTTTGTTTTGTTTTGTTTGGTTCGGTCGGTAAACATGTAAAAGTGAGTTCTAAATTTCTAATGCATGCAACTATGCATGTTGAGGTAAATCAAACGGTAGATTTCATGGCCAACTTTGGTTATCTGTCTCAAACATTGTACTGGTAGTTTTGTGATACTTTTAGTTGTAGCAATGTAGTCTCTAGTCTCTACTAATCTTTAACAACATTCTAAAAGATAGGTATTCTCTTCGTATATTTTATTTTAAGAGTTAAACGTGTTGGGTAGAGTTATATTGGTGACATGTCAATATAAACAAGTTACAAGTGAGAGAACTTCAACTCTAATCGGACATGTTTTTGTTTATACCAATTGTCTGTCGGTTCAGTGGTGAATAAGGCTAAACTTGGTAGAGAAGACCACGTGTTTGATCCTCCGCAACAACAATTGGGAGGAGACTCGAACCTATCTACCAAGAACTCGCGAATCCGGATTAGCCCTAAGGGTGAATTGGGTGGTGAAAAAAACAAATGTGTCTGTTTATAATACTCTGTATGGTTCATACTTATATTGTTGTTGACTCTCTTAATAAAACAGCTAAAACCCTTGACTCCAATCCGGTTTTTTTATATGGTTGTGGTTGGTGTCGTATCGTCTTATCGTGCTTAATAAAGTTGGTCTCGTTTAAAAGGTTTATTATCAACTATGAAGTATATTACATTATTGGCTTTTTCCGGATTGAGTTGTGTCAGTTTCCTACTAGAAATCTAAACATTATATCTATTTTATTTAATTTATCGAGTCGTGTCGTCTAAATCTGTTTATTTAGACGGGGTTTACCCTTGACATGCATTAACCCACTTATTTCATGTCATCTTCGTTTCGCTTGCATTTAGGGTGTTTAAAAACCGACCTGGGCCAGAAAAATGAACTTGACTGGACCGGACCGAAGACAATCGCTCCGGTCTCCGAGTTGAAAAATATAATTTTGTCTCTGTAAATAACGGTTTTGGACCATATTGATTTTTTCTTAAAAAAAATAATTATCTACCACCAAAAACTTGATTTGTTCTTTTAATACTTTGGGAAATTGTGATATATTTAAATTTTTAAAAAAGTGTTGTATTAGTTTCCTATGTTTTTTTCCTTTTTATTTTAGCATAATTTGTATGATTATTTTTAAAAATATAGAAATAAGTCTAAAATCTGTTCAACTGTTCTGGTTCGGTCCGGATTTAGACCGGTTTTTCCAGCCTATCTTGAATATTTGAATTTTCCAGTTTGGATTTAGACCGGTGAACATTGAACACTTGCTTGCATTAGGGAGTACCGGAGTAGCCTAATTTTAATTTCATTGTTCTTTTAAAAAAATAATCTTAAATTCTTACGTCTTTTAAGTCATGTCATCATGAGAATCGTCATTCTCTAATTTAGGTTCTTGTATAAAGACAAAATTGTCCTTCAGAAATACCCCATTTACAGTTTTTGTTGCCAATTGTGGTTCAGCTGTAATATTGACTTTTGTTGAATTAAAAAAACAGAATAACTGTAATCTGGTTCTATAAGGCCCACTGGTCTGATGTGGCCCATAGTATAGTGAATCTCAGGCCTATTTATTGTCCAACTATTTCACCTTTTAACCAATAATACAATACAAGTGCTGTATTATGCACAAATGTTAGTGGGCACAAATTTATTTTTTCCTTTTATGGGTGCTAATTGCAAAAGTGGCACAAATGCAGAATCCAATCAATCCTTTTTAAACAAACAAAATGGTGAGATTCTAGGGTTCTTGCCCATTGTAAAAATATACTAGCATGCCAAGAATTAATCACGTGATCACTTTTATGTTGTGACTAGTGAAATGATGGGTTAATGGTTTACTTTATAAATTAGGTGCACTTTAAAAATCTCTAACGCTTAATTCTCACGGTTATTTAGTCGGCTTTTACAGGTTTAATGTTTGAGAGTGAGAAGAAGGTAAGTTAACCCCGACCCCACCTTCAAAGACTCAAACACTCATTAGTTGATAAAATTCGAACCACATGTTTATAGAATCTAAGATAAGACTCTTGCCAAGTGAGTCAACTCTTGCTTGTAAAATACGAAGTATAAGTTATCAATATAAGGCTAGACACTTTGAGAGTGGGGGGAATGATAAGGGGAACCCTCCCTCAAAGTGCCCCTAGTGGGGATTGAACCCACAACCTTTTGGTTGAAAGGTGAAATCATTTCCACTAGCCCAAGACACTTTTGGTTTACATATGGCCAATACTGTAATATACTTTTTAGTTCATAATACCAGTAGTTGTCAGCTAAGGAAGAGGAACTAACGAATTAAACTTTATTAAACAAACAAAGTTAATATTGACTAACTCAAAAAATTATTTGGCCTACCCATCGTTTCACTTTTGCTTAAAAAATTGTAAAACTGTAAATATAAAGTAGTGTTACAAGTCTTTAAACTTTCCATCACAAGACAATGTTAAGTTTTGCAGACAAAAAACATGTTAAAGTTCAGTTTAAAAAAAAAAAGCCTCTTATATATGATATGAATCAGAAGAATTAATTGAATTTTTAATGCTTCATATATTTACTTGATACAGGCATAGATCGACCTATAACGTGTACGAGTATTTGTTTCACAAACATTTATTGTTGCAATGAAGGTAATGAAGATGTACATATAGACCTCTAATAATAATAGGTACTTAAATTCTTGTAAAAGACGTTATCATAGCAAAAGCAAACAAGAATGACGAACTGATAAGTTAATTGGTTTAACCGAATAACCAAATAAGGTTATGATATTCCTCTCTTATAATAACACTATTTTGACCATTAAAGTGTATAAGTCTACACCTACTAGCTAACTACTGGAAATAATAGTTGCTAACCACTTCAAAAAAAACAACAATTAACAAGTAAACATAACATTTTATCACTATGAAGATAACTAAACATAAGTACAAAAGAAACCACTATTTAACTCTTCAAGATCTTTTTTTATCAAGTGAATTTTTGTTTTGAGGGGGAATCAAGTGAAATTCATAAAATAAAATTGAGCGCTTTCATTTTGTTCCTCTTTTAGAGTTGGCCATCATGGCCTCACCTTCATAACATTTGTTATTTGATGTACATAATCTTTCGATGATAACATACCATCAAATACTAATTGAGTAATGTTTTGGTCTAATGATAATGACTCAACCTTTCAACCAGTTGGGGGTTCTATATTTCTATTTCCATTAAAGACACTTTGAGGGAGGAGTTCCTCTTACTATTTTCCCCACGCTCAAAGTGTCTAGCTCGCTAATTCAAACTGAGCCGACCTAGAGGGGTTTCGTTCCAGTAGGATATTTTATCTTACTGGTACACTAGCTTTTTAGGCTTATGCAATACCTCTAAACTTTTATGTTCTCCGTATATTTGAGTATTTTTTTTAATAGGTAAGAAAAATAATCTTACTGAACCAGCACCTAGCACAAATTAACCAGCACCTAGCACAAATTAACCAGCATAACTACACAAGTTTTCGCTTGAGCCACTCTCAAGCAATTCGCAGCTGATAGGACTTAACCCTGTGATTTCCAAGTCATAAGATAGCTCTCCACCAACTCCACCAACTTACGTTCTAGCTACAGGTAACCGCCTTTTGCGTTTGAGTTTGCATTAGTCGTTCATATGATCATATCCATAGTACGGAGTACTGGATTAGAAAGATACAAGCAACCCAAAGAAATCCCTACAGAGGCCCTCCGGGAAACACGTGGCGACAAAGTTGCGGCTCTAATTCGATTTGGTGCAATTGTGGACTTTGTGGTGCATTTTGTGTTGTGTGCCACACAACATTACCCAAATGCTGCCAAATAGACGTTATCTCTCAAATTCTTCCACAAATTTGAGGAGTAATTTGATTCTTCAAGGGAAAATATAGGCTGAAATTCGCTTGTTCACTCATCTTCTTCCTCTTTGGATGGGCTAAAATTTCTTCTTGCTCTTCCATTGAGAAAGAGAGTAAGTTTCAAAACCCAGAAATTTATTCTCTAAATTTCTGTCATTTCTCTCTCCTCTACAATGGATTTGGCCACTAAACTTCACCGAATTGACCTTCGTTCATCTTTCATTACTGGTTCATCTTCAACCCTATTAGATACTCGCAAATCCTCAATTTTACCACTTTCTTCATCATTTTCAACAATTAAAGCTTCCAACTTTAGTAACAATTCTCTCAAACCTTCGAAAACCACTTCACAATCGAACCCTAGGCTTCGAATTTCATCCAAATTGTCTGCAACAGCTGTTGAAACGTCGGGCACAAATACCCAGAGCAGGGATGAGATTGAAGCTCTTTTTTCTAAGGATTCTACTGATCATTTTGATAGGAAAAGGGGGAATAATAGAAATTCAAAATCTGGGGCTTCAAGTGTTTCGTCTGGGGTTAGGTTAGAGAATATTAGTAAGATTTATAAGGGGGTCACTGTGCTGAAAAATGTGAGTTGGGAAGTGAAGAAGGGGGAAAAAGTAGGGTTAGTTGGAGTAAATGGGGCAGGAAAAACTACGCAATTGAGGATAATTGCTGGGTTGGAGGAACCTGATTCTGGGAATGTGATCAAGGTTAAGAACAATATGAAAATCTCGTTTTTGAGCCAAGAATTTGAGGTTTCGATGAGTAAGACAGTGAGAGAGGAGTTCATGAGCGCGTTTAAGGAAGAGATGGAGGTTGCAGAGAAGATTGAGAAGGTGCAAAAGGCTATTGAGGGGTCTGTTGATGATTTGGACTTAATGGGAAGGTTGTTGGATGAGCTGGATTTGTTGCAGAATAGGGCACAGGCTGTAGACTTGGTTCAGGTGGATGCTAAGATCAGTAAGTTGATGCCTGAACTCGGGTTTTTGCCTGAGGATTCGGATAGGTTAGTTGCATCTTTTAGTGGTGGATGGCAGATGAGAATGTCACTTGGGAAGATTTTGCTTCAGGTTTGTTATTTGTTAAATTATTGATGTAAATTCAAGTTGTTGCTGAAATTATGTTGAGAACTTTCAATCTTACAATTGCTGGATGCATAGCTAAATAGACTTTCTTGTTTAATTGTTTATAATTCTTTTTTGTTGCTTTAAGATTAATGCATTATTGTTTCTCCTAATTGTTGTTGGTGGGGAACACTGGAATATGTCTAGGATCTTTAGGAAGGAATAAATACAGGAATTAGTGCATGAAAAGTATAGACATTAGCCCATATTATGTTTATTCTTGAAGCATATAGAAATTTTGAGTAATATTTTGTATCATACTGTAGTAACAGTTGGTAGTTATCTTGATATTCCAAATAGAAATATCTGCTAGCTTCACATATTCCTGTCTTCTCATATTTGGTGTGGTGGAGTTCCAATAGCTTTATGTTCGCATCATTGCAGGATCCAGATTTGTTGCTCTTGGATGAGCCTACTAATCACCTTGATCTTGACACGATTGAGTGGTTTGAGAGATATCTTAACCAGTTGGACGTGCCGATGGTCATTATATCTCATGACAGAGCTTTCCTTGACCAGCTTTGTACCAAAATTGTGGAAACAGAAATGGGTGTATCTAGGACATTTGTAGGAAACTATTCTGACTATGTTATTTCAAAAGCTGCTTGGATTGAAGCTCAATTTGCTGCATGGGAGAAGCAACAGAAGGAAATTGATCAAACAAAGGACATAATTAACCGAGTTGGTACTGGAGTAAGTGCCGCCCGAGGATCTACTGCAGAGAAGGTACATTGTAAATATTTAATAATTCTTTCTCAAGATTTGTGTGAATTTTGAAAATTTAGTGTTCAAGTGATTCAAATCAGAGAATGTGAGAACTGGTGTTACCATTGTTTAATATGGTTGGCAAATGGATCATGCTTCAGTTTTGATGTTAATAATGGAAAATACTGCAGTTTTGAGGCTTTGAACAGATCCCTATTTCTTAGAATCTTATATCTAGTGAAGAGGAATGCAAATTCCTTCTTTGTCTGATCACTTATTTGACTGTAATAACGTGAAGGTTGCTGACATGTAAGGGTGCTTGTTCAATTTTGATTTTAAATTTTAAACGTCATGCTGAATATGGCGGAATTCTTAAGCCAAATCCCACTTGCTGAGTAACTTGATCCATGTTTATGCATCTTATAACGCTGCAGCATAAGGTTCATATCTTTTTTTCTTACTTGCTCCGTCTGAAGGTTGATCCTGAAATTGATAAGTGTATCCGCTTTCACTTTTTGTGGGAATAATCTGAATTGAAAGTGGGTCTCCTTATCTTCTGTGATAAAGACAATCCAAAGCTTTCGCTCTCGTGGCATTGTTTATGTGTTGTTACAAGTCTTTGGCTGTATGCTTAGCTTTTTACAAATACTGTTCAAGTAGTTACACTTATGGACGCTGCAATTTTCAGTCCAACATGCTAAATTCATGAGGTATCTGCAAAATTCTCTTGTGACAGAAATTAGAAAAGCTTCAAGATGAGGAGCAAGTTGAGAAGCCTTTCATAAGGAAGCAAATGAAGATTGTATTCCCTGAACCTGAGCGGAGGAGCGGGAAGTTGGTCTTGACAGTAAATAACCTCCAATTTGGCTATGGCGATAATGTAAGAAAACTGCCTTCCCTTATGCCTATTTTGAGCCCAAAAAGGGTTTACATTTATTTATTTATTTATTTATTTTTGGGGTGGGGGAGAGGGAAAAAGTGTTCATACCTTGTGATTTTATCTGATTCCTAATACATGTACATGCCAGGTACTATTTCGCAATGCAAATCTTACAATTCAGAAGGGGGAGAAAATTGCTATTATTGGTCCCAACGGGTGCGGGAAAAGCAGTTTTTTAAAACTAATTATGGGTTTGGAGAAACCTACAGCTGGTGAAATTATATTAGGGGAGCACAATGTGATCCCAAATTATTTTGAGCAAAATCAGGTATTTCATATTTTCACCATTGCCTCAGGTCCTTGTTTAAGAATTCCTCTCTTGTGGTTTTAGGTTTTGGTCCTTTTAGCTAGCATCATGAAAGGTTTGTTTTATGACGAATAAATGATGCTGAGCTTGACTGAACTTGTTCCCAGGCTGAAGCGCTGGATTTGGATAAAACGGTGATCCAAACAGTGGATGAAGTTGCGGAGGAAAAGGAACTGGATGAAATAAAAGGTCTTTTAGGGCGTCTAAATTTTAAGTCTGATATGCTTGATAGGAAGGTCTCCCGTTTGAGCGGCGGAGAGAAGGTAAAATGGTCAAAATAATGAATTTGTTTTGTCTTCAGCTCTGCCTCAGTGTTTTGTATAACAATTAACATCTATTCCGAATTAATTCATTGGAAGGCTTACCACATTATTTTTTCTGGTTGTTCAGGCGCGCTTGGCCTTCTGCAAGTTCATGGTGAAAAAGTCGACTTTACTGGTTCTCGATGAACCTACGAATCATTTGGATATACCTACAAAGGAGATGCTTGAGGTTGGTGATCTCTTTCATCTTAAAACCTTTATAATAGTAGTAGTCACTGTATGAAGAGTTCTTATTTCCAAGTTTTATTGCTTTCCAGGAAGCTATACAAGAATATGAAGGTACCGTCATCACAGTTTCCCATGATCGGTATTTTGTCCGTCAAATAGTTAACAGAGTGATTGAGGTTAAGGATGGATATTTACAAGACTATGTTGGGGACTACAATGTAAGTTTTGCTTCGCTCCATATGGTTTTTTTTGGCTTCTGTTTTGGTTTCTTTGTGTCATTTTGCTCTTTTGTTACGGTAAATATTCCTAAGCTCATTTTAGCATAAGAAGAGCT
Organism: Spinacia oleracea; assembly: GCF_020520425.1. Taxonomy (NCBI): domain Eukaryota; kingdom Viridiplantae; phylum Streptophyta; class Magnoliopsida; order Caryophyllales; family Amaranthaceae; genus Spinacia; species Spinacia oleracea. The sequence continues at coordinate 17,059,336 of NC_079490.1, forward strand.
TTTCACCATCTTCACATTCATTTTGCATTTCTGTCAAATTATAACTGACAATGCGACATACAAGAAAAGCATATAGCAGTTTGGATCACTTGCTCAAAATGAATTTTCAGGATTCCTCGTCATATTTTAATAATTTTTGTCTTCTCTTTTCTGGTTTCCTTTACTTATCTGTTCTGTTAACACGAGTATTTAAAGAAATGTGCAATTCAGTTGACCAAATAGTTTATTGACTTTGAGCATGTTTACCTAATTACCTGACCTTCTTGTATCCGTGATGTTCGCTAATAAAGATTGGAGGCCTGCCTAGTCCCTTAGACCCTTACTACTCCTTCGGCTGGAGGCCGGGATGCATATATGTATGCACGCACCTATAGGATCTAGTAGGACCTCTGAATTATCTGTGGAAGTTGCTTTCCTTTCTTTAGATTGTATACTGGATATTATTTTTACTTGAGATACCAATTACTCAATTTGAAGTGTTTTTTTTTAATATTTTGGTGCATAGCATTTGCACTGCCTTTCCTAACCCCACCCCCCTCCTCCTCCCCCTCCAACGTGGGTCTTATGTTAGGGTTTCAAACTTTCAATGTACTTGGTGCCAATATCTGCCGTGTTAAGTACTTAGATGTATGCGGAAAAATAAATTAGTTAAATGTATGATTTTACTGGCAATCGGTTGTTTAGACTTATTGCTTAAACACTCTGAGATAGCTTCCCCACTTCGCATCATCACCCATGCAACCTTACCCTTGACCCAAACATGACATTATTTTCTCTCGCCCTTGTCAATTGAATGGGTCTATGATTTAGCTTTTGCCAACGGGACTAGTGCTATCAACTAACCTTTGACAGTATTATGAAATGAGTAATGATCTCTTTTTAAGCCCCAGCGGCCACCACCCCACTCTTTGATAGAGCTGTGTGCGAAACTTGGATCGTAATGATTTCTATGGCACCATGACCTTTTAAGCTAATGACTGTCCTAATGTCCTTCAATGCTCTCCTTGTCGAATCTGTAGCCTGAACCAGTACAATAATCTGAACCTATACACCAGCTTTTAAGCTCCGAACTGCTCACTGGTTTACATCTATTGCTTGCATGCATGTGGAAAAGTTTAAACCCATTTCGCTCTTAAAAGGGACGAGAGAGGAGGGAATGACACCCTGTTGCAGGGTGTTGGGTACTATCTTGTACACAGTAGTACAAAGTACATAGATTTTTTGAAGGGTTCTAAGAAAAGGTTTGATGCTATATGCAGTATTATCTAGAGAAGAATCTTGATGCAAGACAGAGAGAATTGGACCGTGAGGCAGAGCTTGAAGAGAAGAATTCCAAAGTAAAAGCAAAATCGAAGATGACAAAGGTAGTTTATTCATGCTGGTGATTAATAGACGTACTCCGTACGTCTTAAAATTACTCTGTTAATAATTTATACCAGGGACTGATGTAATTTTTAATTTTTTAACAGGCGGAGAAGGAGGCTCGGAAGAAACAGAAAATGTTGGCTTTTCAGCAAGCGAAAGCAAAATCAAAGGGGTTAAAGAACTCCAAGAGATGGAACTAATTAAGGGTATCTTTCTGTATTTTTTTAAATAAAGATACTCTCCTCTTCGTAAACAATCTCTCTTGATCTTGTGCATAGCAACTACAATAGGGTCCTAGAGGTCTTCGTTTTTTGATTCTGAAGGAACGAAGTCGTGAAGCTGTAACAGGAAGCTTAATGTCAGTTTGATGCATACTTAGCTTAGAACTCGAGCAAACAATTTATAGACTTTTGTAAATAGCAATTTGGTATGTCCTTAATAATATGGTTCTTCTTTTTAGCTTTGTTCTGAATTTCAATCAAACAATCTCGGATAATAGGATGATATGACGCTAGCCACTATGCCACACCTCATTTTGTTGTTATACGTTTAAAATTATATAAGTCAATATAATTAGAAAAATTATATGAATCATTTCTTAACAGTCTTACATCACTAATTAGTCATTACTTTTATGAGTTACTAATCTTTACATGATAAAGTATACTCAATCAAGATATATGGTAATGTAACACTTAAATTTTTTAATATCCGGGGCATCGTTCGTGACACTAATTAGTTTACTCAAAACACACTAGTTTAACCAACTTACTCAAAAAATTATACTTCCTCCGTTCCGGAAATATCGCACCATTTGTTTTTTACATTATTCACAATACGACTTTGGCCATATTTTGTGATTCGTACGTAAGGAAATTTAGTCATGTGGGGTTATGTTAGATTCGTATCGACATATGTTTTTCAAATATTATTTTTTTACAATTATTACTTGCACACGATTTGAGATATTAAGAGTCAAATTAATGGTTAGAGGAATAAATGTCAACTATGATGCAATATTTCCGAAACGGAAGAAGTAGGGGTGAAAGTTCGGTCCTCGGTTTGGATTAAGGCCCAAACCGAATCCAAACCGAACTAATTCGGTTTTCATTTTTTGAAACCGAATCCAAACCAAATAACATTTTAATCCAAACCAAACCAAACCGGATTTTTAATTTTCAATCCAATCTAAACCATAAAACCGAATGTTCATGGACCTTTCACTTGGGCCTGTTTTTGGGCCTATATTATACCTACTTTTAGCCAATTTTCTGGCCCTTTTTATACTTTTTAGCCAAGTTCGATTTATTCGGTTTTAGTTCGATTTATTCGGTTTCGGACTTTTCAGTCCAATCCAAACGATAAAAACAATTTTTTTTAAAATCTCAGTCCAAACCGAACCGAATAGAACAAAAAAACAAACCGAATTTCTTATTCGGTTTGGTTCGGTTCAGTTCGGTTTTCGATTTTTTTCTACCAAACTTTCACGCCTAGGAAGAAGTAGAATAAACGTATTGGGTGCCTGGATGGGTTTACATCAACGGGTCGGACTTAATTCACTTAAAATTTTATACTCCCCCAAAATTGTTGTTCAAGCCCGTTAATTAAACAGGCCGGATAAACTGAGCTAAGCATATGATCCGGCCCATTGAATTACATACCTTAGAAGGAAAAGGAGGGGGAGGCGGCAGCCCTAACTCTAACCTTTTCCAGATTCAATTTATTTAAACCTAATCAAAATTCAGTCAGTCTATGCACACCCAGCAACCATCACCATGGATGGTAAACGGTAATCTTCTTCATTTTTCTCCTTTTTTAGCAATTCCTTATCCTCATCTTCAATCGATGTGCCTTGTTCCTTCTGTTATTGATTTCGATCTGCTTTTTACAGCTATAGTTTAAGATCGAACTCCACTCCTTCTTTTCTCCACTGTTATCTCTCTTCCCAGGGCCGGTCCTGACATTTTGAGGGCCCTAGGCGAAATAAGGGATTTGGGCCCCTTCCAAAATAATACGCCTTTAATTGAAATAATATTTTTATTTTTTTTATTTTTTATGAGATCCACTATATTGTTGAATTCAAATCAATAAAAACTTACTATATTTCCTTTGTATGATCCTAGAATTTCAAAATCCGGCTCTAGTCGATTTCTTGAAATATTTCAATAAAAAAAATACTCATTTAATTACAAGATAATTAATATGCGTAAAAAGATATTTTTTGAAAATAAAGGTTCATTTTAAGCATATAAAAGTATCAGTTAATCTTATCTTCATTAAAATGCTTATCTATTTTAAAATTTATAAACCCATAGTCCATCAAATAAGCATTTTTATGCTCACATATAGTTTATATCAATTAGAACTGAGTACTAAAAGTCAAATACTACATACATAAAAGAAAAGTAAAACACAAAAATAAAAATATTGACAAAGTTTAAAAAGAAAAGAGTTAGTAAGGGGAGTCGAACCCTAGACCTCTAAGTAGATATCAAAACTTTAAAAGTTCCTTTATACCAATGAGCCAAGGAAATAACATGCATATTTAATGCGTTGTTTATTACTAGTACTAAATTACTGGATAGACAATTATTTGGGTCCCTTTCCGCCTTGTGCCCTAGGCGGTCGCACCCCTCGCCTACCCCCTAGGGCCGGCCCTGCTTCCTAGGCAGGCAGTTGCCATTGTTAGATCTCCGTTCTGATCTTTATTCCTTTAAAATGATGTCCAATTGCTACTGCCGCCTGGGCAATGTTGATATCGGGATCAACCCGATATTGTCACTTTCAATACCAATAGCCTATCAATACCCTACTCAATGGTCTTAAGCCTTTTGTTTGTTGGATAAAATTGTCAAGCTCCGCATCACTGCGAGTGGTTTGACATGTTTTGTAAAGATGTTCGACTTCGTTTAGAAGTCGGTGAGCGGTAGTGGAACACACCAACACGTTCTACCTGTGTCATTATTCATCTCATACAAGAGGTGGTCATATGCTAAGCTACCCTAAGGCCCTATTTGGTTCATTATTAGTAAAGGAAAGGAAGAGAAAAGAAATGAAGGGAAAAGAAAGGAAAAGAAGGGAAATAGATTTTATTTTCCTGCGTTAAGGGAAGAGAAATGAAATATAACTGACAGCTTTTAATTTTCTCTTTCCTTCCAAATTCCTCCAATTTTGGGAGGAAAGGAAAGTGAAAATTTTATAAAGGAGCTTTCCTTCCAATTCCCTTTATTTCCTTCCACTTCCCATTTAATTATTTGTACCAAATACAAGAAACCTTATTTTACCTTTCTTTTCTTTTCCTTCTAATTCCTCCCAACCAAATAAAGCCTAACTGTGGCCCGAAACAGCTCGCAAGTTGCTCAAAGATCTCAAGAAGCCCACCAACACGCGGCTACTCCTGTTAGAGGCAACAACTCGACCTACAAGTGCAAGAAGAACTCGGCTTTAGAAATGTATTTTTGCATTTTAGCTCTTAGGAAATAATTCGAAGAGCTTCAGAAGTGTATTGTTGCATTCTAACTTTTACAAAATTGAATAATTTTGTCGTGTAGGCTTTTATTTTTTTCTATTCTAAGCTATGTCATTGAATTTGATTGAGTTAGTGCGAGCTGTTTATTTCCTCCCATTTTTATATTTAGGGTGTGTTCTGTTTAACTTATTTGACTTGAACTTATCTGATCTTATATGAACTTATCTAATCTTATCTGAATTTATCTTAACTGAACTTATCTGAACTTATTGAAAATTATCTGAACTTATTGAAATTTATTGGAACTCATGGTAATTTCTTGAAACTTATAGTAAATAGTTAATAGTAAATACTCCCGTCTCAAAATTATCTTCCTGCTTTCCTAAACGAGCGTCTCAAAATTATCTTCCTGTTTCTAATTTTGGCTACTAAGGTACTACTTTCTCATGTACTATATTAATTAAAATTGAATTAAAAACCCCACACATGTGCTATATTCCACTTTTTCCATGTACTATATTCTCTTTCACATGTACTTTATTCCACTTTTCCATACAACTCAATCATCATTTGTACTTTTTCATGTACTATATTCCACTTTTTTTTAAATCCGTATTTTTGGTCAAACAGGAAGATAATTATGGGACGGAGGGAATAGTTAATAGTTAATAGTAAATAATTAATAGTAAATAGTAAATAATTAATAATTAATACTCTGTAATGAATAATTAATAATTAATAATTAATAATTAATAATTAATAAATAATAATTAATAATTAATAATTAATAATAATATTATTATTAATATTGGAACTTATTGAAACTTATCTGAACTTATTGGAATTTATTGGAACTTATCTGAACTTATTGGAGCTTATCTGAACTTATTGAAACTTATCTGAACTTGTTGGACCTGAAACTTATTTTTTTAAGGTGAACAGAATGCACCCTTACTCATTTACTTGAATTTTGTAGCCTTGTAGGTCTGAACGAGGGTCTGAACGAGACTTCTCTTTGAGACGAGGACGCCTTAAATTATGTACATAATTGTTTTATACAAAGTTCAAATTATGCTGTAATTTTATTTTATATTTGTGTTAAATGAGTTTGAAGTTTTAGTCCATGTCTGTATCGGACAAAACTTAATGTAATTATCCATTTTGAGATTGCTTTTTTTTTTTTTTTTACGACTACATGATACGTCTCATAGTTGAAGTTGAAGCACTAAATATTTGAAAAAAGGGTGCTCTAGACGATAGAAAAGCAGCTAAGGGCTGTGGAATGATGACATAAATTGTTAGTGTATCTTTGCGAAAACTGGAAAAGCCAAGTGGTCTGCTTGTAATCAAAACCAATTTGGGGGTTTGATTCGCATGGTGGTATGGAGTTTGAATCATTAATGATGTCAAAAATGGTACATGTTTGAAACTTGATTATTACTTTCTTTTAAACATTTACGTACCTCATACTTAGAATCGGGAACCAAACACCCCTTAGTATTGTTTGACAGAAATAAGAGAAACAATGTTCGATATTTCAGATGGCGAAATTAAAAGGCTGACAGATCGGATGAAGTCCACTCGTACACTTGTGCAGATGTTACAAAATAAAAAATTGTGTGTCGTCAAAGCTTGCCTTAAACATGTTGAAATGTTGAACACAATCATAGGAGTATATGTCCTAATGGTTTATTACCTAATATTAACATTATTGGTTTTCAATGTTTCGGTTTGTATTCCAACCCATTGATTGTAGATTACCTTGACCAATTCAAGGACTTTCTATAATGTAAAAACAAATTTATTAAAAATTATTCTTAAGAAAGTTTGTTTGTCACGTCTCTGATCCGAAATCAACATTCGGATCGGATACCCGTATCCGAAAATTTAGATATTTGATATCCGTATCCGATCCGGAAATTTCGGATATCCGATATTCGAATTTCCGACTTTTTCGAATCGGATAATTCGGATATCAAATATCCGAAACGCTCCTATTGATTTTTTTTTCCTGCTGACATTTTAATAAACCAGCTCCTGCTCACATTTTAAGTTATTAAATTTCTACAAACAATTTAATAAACCAGCTCCTGTTATTTTCTACAAACAATATAATAAACAAGGAAGGATCATTTCATCCAAATATTTGAACAACACAAGTGCCATCATCCATACATTTTAAGCATACAGGCATTGCTACTAGCATCCAGCAACTCAACAATCTAGCAAACCCAAAAAAATAAACCAAACCATTAAACTAAAGGTAAGAAACTATGCATAAAATGATAAAAGCTAGCAGATGCAGTTAGCCATACATCCATACAAGGCAATGCTGCCACCAAGTCAGCAACTTGAAATTACAAGTGTTCATCAACGAATTAACATTACAAGTCTTCAACTACATTACATATCTAAAACAAGTGAAATTTGATAATTAGAAATAATCATCAACGACTGAAACTGATGGCTGCTCCACCAACGAGGACAAATCTACAAAAAAAAGAACATATGTTATTAGTTTACTATTAAAAATACACACAAGGAGCACAAACTTATAATATAACTAAAGAGTAACATAAGAAATAATATATTACCCTCCTCAATCTTTTCCATTTCAGCAATACTTTCTTCAATAATAAGTGGGCGATTTGCAACACGCAACCAATCTTGTCCGCATATTAAAGCTTCTGCCATAAGTGATGAAAGAGAACTACGAAATTGATCAAGTATCCGTCCCCCGGTGCTAAATGCAGATTCCGATGCGACCGTGGAAACTGGAATAGCTAATACATCCCTAGCCATAAGAGCAACTATCGGATACCTCTCCTCAGCTTTTTTTCCACCATCCTAAAGGATCAAAACTCTTTCCGATGATATTAGGCTCTCTATCATCCATTAAATACTTATCCAAATCAGTTTTTTTTCCAAAACAAATTGTGCACCAACATGCTTCTCAAACTCATAGTCTGCCACATCACGCTCATTGTATATTTCTGTATCCATAGAAGTCAAATCTACTACTTCTGAAGGAACGGATACATTTTGAGTTTGAAAAGAAGCATAATGTTCATACAAAGAAATCAAAGCATCCAAGACCATGCCATACAACTTCGAAGCCTTGTCTAAATCATATTGATCATCTATAGCCCACTTGACATAGAACATTTTACGACAACAGCAATATATAACATCATGTTGATGTTATCCACATTATCCCAATACTTATCATGCTTTTTCTTCATTTTGTAAGCCATTAACCTCTCTCCACTATTGCTACTCTCACACTTTCTTTTTATCATCTTGCTTATTGCCACAAGCTCTAGCAAATATTCATTAGAAGTAGAATACAAAGATCCAGAGAGCCTCAAAGTAGCATCATAAAAAATCTTAAGAAAAGGGAGAAAAGAAGAAGCATGATCCCAATCATAATCAATGGGTACACCAGCTTGCTTGGTTAACTCAGCAATATATTTACCACCATCAGAAGTTTCAAGCAAATCAAAGGCTTTTCGGAAAACCATAGCATAATCCAACATCAAATAAGTGGAGTTCCACCTAGTTTCAACATCTAAACAAAGTTGACGTTTTGACTCAATTTGCTCTTGATTTACACAAATTTTAAACTTTTGCAATCTTGCAGGAGAAGATCTTTTGCAACCAGTATAACATACATAGATATTTCTTATAGTACCTAAATAACTATTACTACAAAATATGGACTACTCTAATTGAATAACTTTGAGGACTAATATAATGTTTACAAGTTCATCACTAAGACAATAAATTTACCTATCTGCATTCTGCAGACACACGAAACAATCATAAACTTTATTAGTGGTCTACTGATGGGAAGATGAAGATGAAGACAAGAAACTTACTTAACTACATTTGTTTCTTATAGTTCTCCCTTTTTACTCCATATTTAATATACAATTATACATGCTAGCTGAATAACATCACTATAATCAAAATTTAATAATTATTTAACTAACATTTTCTGTTGATACATCATACATTAACAAAATCCAAAACACACTTTGATGAAAAAGACAAAAATCATCAAAATTACTACAACTACATATTGTACGGAAGTTCGGCAAATCATCAAACTAAATACTAACCCACCTCTGTATTTTTAAAGGAATTGCTAGATGAATGGAGATATTTCTAAGATTAATAGATTATGTTGTTCTTCATCGCTATAAGCCTAAAACCGCAAGTTACATTAATTGTGAATGATTTGTATGATTTTGCTCCGACTCAATTGAAATATAAGTTAAAGCTTAAGATGAATAGATCTACACATCAGATAAATTTTATACAATAAAATTATACTATAAAATTATTTGAACGATTGAGATAAATTAAATTACCCGATAAACTGATAAGAAACAAGATGCTGCTTTCTGATGTTGTGAGGGATAAGTGGTCGGCCGCCGGTGAGAAGTTAGTGTCGCCGGCGAGATATGAGATTAACCGATTTAGAGATCGAAGAAGAAGAGATCCCAGAAAGGAGACAAGAAGAGAGAGAAAAAAAAGGGAAGCAGTAATGCAGTATAGCGGCGTGACATATCTTTGAGTTTTAGGGCAAATCTTTTATTTAATTTAACCAAAAAAAAAAATAAGAATTAAAAATTTAGTAAATATTTTGGATCTCGGATCCGATATCTGCTTATTTTTCGGATATCGGATATCCGATTTTAAAAAAATCAATATTTGTATATGATCCGATATCCGATTATTTCGGATCGGATATCCAAAAAAATCGGATCGGATGCGGATCGGGTATTCGGATTTTCGGATTTTCAGATATTTTCAGATACTTTTTAAAATCCGTATTTTTGGTCAAACAGGAAGATAATTATGGGACGGAGGGAATAGTTAATAGTTAATAGTAAATAATTAATAGTAAATAGTAAATAATTAATAATTAATAATTAATAGTAAATAGTAAATAATTAATAATTAATAATTAATAATTAATAATTAATAATTAATAATTAATAATTAATAATTAATAATTAATAATTAATAATTAATAATTAATAATTAATAATTAATAATTAATAAATAATAATTAATAATTAATAATTAATAATTAATAATTAATAATTAATAATTAATAATTAATAATTAATATTATTATTAATATTGGAACTTATTGAAACTTATCTGAACTTATTGGAATTTATTGGAACTTATCTGAACTTATTGGAGCTTATCTGAACTTATTGAAACTTATCTGAACTTGTTGGACCTGAAACTTATTTTTTTAAGGTGAACAGAATGCACCCTTACTCATTTACTTGGATTTTGTAGCCTTGTAGGTCTGAACGAGGGTCTGAACGAGACTTCTCTTTGAGACGAGGATGCCTTAAATTATGTACATAATTGTTTTATACAAAGTTCAAATTATGCTGTAATTTTATTTTATTTGTGTTAAATGAGTTTGAAGTTTTAGTCCATGTCTGTATCGGACAAAACTTAATGTAATTATCCATGTTGAGATTGTTTTTTTTTTTTTTTTTACGACTACATGATACGTCTCATAGTTGAAGTTGAAGCACTAAATATTTGAAAAAAGGGTGCTCTAGACGATAGAAAAGCAGCTAAGGGCTGTGGAATGATGACATAAATTGTTAGTGTATCTTTGCGAAAACTGGAAAAGCCAAGTGGTCTGTTTGTAATCAAAACCATTTTGGGGGTTTGATTCGCATGGTGGTATGGAGTTTGAATCATTAATGATGTCAAAAATGGTACATGTTTGAAACTTGATTATTACTTTCTTTTAAACATTTACGTACCTCATACTTAGAATCGGGAACCAAACACCCCTTAGTATTGTTTGACAGAAATAAGAAAAACAATGTTCGATATTTCAGATGGCGAAATTGAAAGGCTGACAGATCGGATGAAGTCCACTCGTACACTTGTGCAGATGTTACAAAATAAAAAATTGTGTGTCGTCAAAGCTTGCCTTAAACATGTTGAAATGTTGAACACAATCATAGGAGTATATGTCCTAATGGTTTATTACCTAATATTAACATTATTGGTTTTCAATGTTTCGGTTTGTATTCCAACCCATTGATTGTAGATTACCTTGACCAATTCAAGGACTTTCTATAATGTAAAAACAAATTTATTAAAAATTATTCTTAAAAAAGTTTGTTTGTCACGTCATGCTCTCGGTTGCAACTAGTTCTTTAGCCTGTTCTTTAGTGTTTGTTTAAGCATCTCTCTACTTTTTGAGGATTTGTGATTTTAGTGGCAATGTATAATTTAAATATAGGTGAAATTTGAAGGTTGGAAAAATATATATAAATTAAATTGTGAATTAATATTTAGAATTAAAATGGAGATATAGTAGAAGAGGTTGAATGAATATATGAATTAAATGGTGAATTGATGTTGAATAAAGAAGATGAAATGAAAAAAGCGTCAGAGTTGTAACATATACTTCGTATATAGAAAATAACCGAATGAACAATTGAAGAAACAAACAAATTGATGGGTGAAAGGAAGAAATTGATGACACATGTCATCCAATCATCTATAGTTTGTTTTTTAAATATTAGGTATAGATTAAATAGTTATAATTTTATTTTATTTTGACAAATGATTCATATAAATTTTATTTTATTTTGACAAATGATTCATATAACGAAAAACGATTACAACCTAAAAACTAAAGAAAACTACATTACATCACACTACAAACTAAACAAGCAAAACAGGACATTGAAAAAGGGGAACACTAGCATACACACAGAAGACACAAAACATAGAAGGTTGATGAGCGTGCTTGAGGAAAATCCTTGACTTAAAATAGTAGCTCGGAGCTGGAAAACCACGTGGGGCTGAACCTAGCCAGAGCTAGAACTTGAACCCACACCACCTACATTACAAGGGAAGTGTAAGTTTGACGATGGTTGGAGAATGACACCGACAAAGAAGACACTATATTGAAGAGACGAAGAAGATCTTTGGTGATGGAAGATGATGAGAAGTGAAGAAAACCCCTAAAAGAGAATGCGGCCTATTGAGCAACACACACGGACATAGAATACCACTCCACCCCCAGAGGTCGAACGACAAAACGGCCGCCTAGAAGTCTCAAACCACTACCTGGAGAGACACTTCCTTGGTGACTCTACCGTGAGAAACCTTATATTTAAATGCATGCCCTCTTCTGGCACCACCTTCAATAAAAGTAGAAAGAAACTGGAGGACATTGACATTGCTCGCCCCAAACAGAGTTGGGGAGCCTCGTTCAATACATCGATTAACAGCGATGACTGACGAAATCATCACCAACAAACTAACAACGAACACAACAAGAATAACAACCCCGTACACAGACGAAAATCCCCTCCTCCTAACAAAGCCAAAACAAACTCTTCCATCAAATAAGCTCCTAAGGGATACCTAAATCTAACATACTTAGGAACGAAACTACACTGAATTTCATCCCCCACGTAGGAGATTCCCCATGCGAACCCCAAGTAACCAACACAACCCCTTGGCTCAACCGAATCCATAAGCCAATAATCCCCCAAGATGACAAAGTAATCCATATCAAACCAGGACAACAAAACACAATACATAAACTACTAGCTAGGAAAATTGAACTGAAGCGACCCCAAATCACCAACCAACCCATACATCCACCAAAACCCTCAAAAGTAGATATTAAAATTGGATCATGCATCATAGACTCCCCACTAATACAAACACCCATCCATATAAACACACCCTCAAAAATATCACACACCGATTGAAACAACCAAATTAGGAACAAGACCACAAGGACAAAACAACAAAAAAAACAATATTGTGACCCTCTTCCAAGCCAACCAGAAGCCCAAATAAACCAAATGACAAAACAAAAAAAATAAAAACATCATGAAACTAATAAACAAGAACTTACCCCTTTTATTAAAACTGGCAGGAAGCATCGTTGTCAGGATCGGGATCCTACTTTGGATCAATGAAGGGGGTAGGATCGGATCGGTAGAATATGATCGTAGGATCGTAAGATCCTATTAAATAGTATAAATAATGGTTATATTATTAAAATGAAGTGTACAATCATGTATTCATGTAATCTTAATACTTAAATATTATTTTTTGCTCACATAAGATTAATACTTGTGTAGATTCAAGAGCAATTAATAAGATATGCGCAAGGTTGCTGTAGTTATATGGATTTCTGTACTATTAAGTGAATAAGATATTTGTTTTATAACTAATTTATTGATAGAAAAATATGATATTTCTAATGATATGTGATTTTGAACTGTTTAGTAATAAAAAGTTGTTTTCTTGAAATATTTTATGTTGGATCGGATCGTTGGATCGGATCGTAGAATCGTAGGATCCTATTAAAATCCCACCACTCAAAATTTTTATCGAGATAGGATCGTAAGATCCTACACACATTAAGTGTAATACCTCGTATTTTTCTATAATTATAAATATATTTTATTATATTTATAAAATATTTCGTGTATTTTTATAAATTAATTTCATTTAATGAGAATTAAATGCGCTTTTATTTTTAATTAATTAAATATTAATTATTTCGAAAACCGAATTTTATTAAATAAATTCAAGGAATTTATTTACTCGGAAATTGTTGGGTCGTATTTCAAAAACGAATTTAATAAACTTAAAGCCCGGTCGTTTTGTTTTAATTAAACCCAACAAAGCTTGCAAGGGATTTAATGAATTGAGCCCGGTAATAAGCACAACTCAAATTACCATAACCTAGCCCACATGGGAGAGAAAAACTATAAATAGACCCTCTCATTAAACCCTCACAAGAATTTTCAGCACTCCCTCTCTCTCCTCACTTCCTCTCTCCTTGCGGCACACCCACACACCCCCTTCGACCGTCCCCTTTCTTGCAACCCAAGGCACGAGTGTGCCGTGTGTGTGGTGCCCAGCCCTCGCGTCGTGCCGTGCGCGCCCAGCCTCGCAGCCGCAGCGTAGCACACCAAGTGCGTGCGTGCTCGCGCCCTCGCCCTCTCCTTGCCTCATCCCTCAGCGCAGCCCACGCTGCTGTGTGTGTCGCGCGTTGTGTGCCTCGCCCGCCCCGCAGCCTCGCCCTCTCGTCGCCTTGCGCGCGCTGTGTTGCGGTGCGGTGCTGTTGTGTGTCCTTGTTGTTGCGTTGATTGCTCGACGCACACACACAACACAATTAATTGTTGTGTGTGTGTGTGTTGTTGAATTGGGATAATAAAAATTATGTTTTCAAAAATATTAATTTTCAGTTTTAAATTGATTTAATTATTGTGATTAAGTTTAATTATTGGATTGTTTAGATTAATTAAAACGGTTATGAACACCGTATTGGGTTAGTAGTATGTTTTAATTAAAGAAATTGGTTTTGATGATTGATTTTGTAATTTTCAGATTTTATATGTTCATAAAGTATTGATTTTTGAAGTCAAAACAAGTTTTCGGATTAAACCATTGTTAGGGTTTTGGTTTCAAATTGATTGAGCGATTGATTTACATAATTTAATGACAATTTAAATTATGGGAATCAATCTAAATTATCATAATGTTTATAAGCTTTAAAAGGTTGGTTTTAAGGGTTTTAAAGCGAAAAAGTCAATGTTTTTATGCTAGGACTTGAGTTGACTATTTGAGACTATTAAATTACCAATTAATGAATGATTTTAATTAAACTAAGGGTTTTAGTTTCTTAAATAGTTGCTGGAAATTTAGTAAACATGGATAATAATTTAGTTCTCTTGTTTTATTTATAGGAGTTGATTTCTAGTGAGTCATGATTCGCACAGTGGTCCCCGTACTTAGGTATTCCAGGTACGTACAAGACTAGGGTGACCACCCATCCCTTGAGGACTTTATGAAGTGTATTGAATGCGAATCATGTGAACTTATATGTTGGATATTCATGTTTGATGATTGGGAATGAATATGTTATTATGAATTCATGTTTAATGTTGAGAACAAGCATGTTATTATTATTGTTGAATCTATGTGAACGAGCATGTTATGAATTGAATTATGCTTTATAGATTCTATTGAACTATCATGTTATGGACTTTTATCGTGGAATTATGTCAAGCATGTTGTTCAAGTTGGTTTGCATGTATGAGTAGTGCGCATGCAAGTTGTTATTATTATTATTATGCTATAGTACAGGATGTCTAGCATAATTATTGAGCCAGTCGAATATTGCCAGTGAGCAATATATATTCTACCAAAGGGGTAGAATATGTTAGAGAGTCTATGTGAATTGAATTAAGGACAATTCGTGCTAAGGCTCACCCCGCTTGTTAATAGGCAATGTCGGGTTATCTCAAACAGTGTTTTTGAGAAGGAACAATGGGAGTAATTTCACTTGAGTCTTGTTTGATCACAAGTCCTAAAGAAGTAAAATATTAAAGAGTCATTGTTGAATTGTTTAATTGTTGAATTATTTTTATGTTGTGTCTTGAGTCGCCTTGAACATAATATACTAATTAACGTAAAGTGTAACCCAAAGAGATTCAAAACTCTTGGAACGTATATACCTTGAGTATGAACAATGGGGGGAGTCTTGCCGGAAAACTTGTACTCCTAGAATGATACAAGACGTTGTTTCATTCTCTTTTATGTCGTTGTGCATTGGAATTCCTGTCGGAATGGCCCGACTGTCGGTAGTAGCCCGACTTATCTTGGTGTATGGTTGGCTCCCATCACCCTTTTCTTTCCTTTTGAGGATACTTTACCTTACCCATTCGAAGCTACTTTCTATTAAACTGTGAGTCAAAAGTCGTGTCTCGTGTCGAGTCTTGTCTCCATGTTTACTTGTTTATTATATGGCTTTTGCATGTGGATTATTTAATTGTCGAGTGAAGCATGTTAGGATAGAATGTTATTCTAGCTTGTTCGTACTCAGCTTTTGCTGACTTCGTGCTTCATGTCTTCTGGTCATGGCCTTCTGAAGGAAATAATGTCCTTGGTCCAAGTATGCATTCTATGTTAAGTCTAATAAATGCGGTTCAGTATTAATTAACAAGTTAATAATTCAGTGAGATCAAGTGAGCTGAATGCCTAGCTAGAGGCCGCTTCAGTTCAAGTGGAATTAATGATATTAATCCACAGCTTACTCTTGACTGAACCCGTAGGGTCACACAAATAGTACGTAAACGGATCAAGTATTTAATGGCATTAAATACTCCATCTATGAATATTCGGAACCGACGGATCTTGGTTTCAGTGGGAGCTAAGATCGTCACAGGCAAGAAATGAATACTCCGGAAACGATGATATTGCCGGAAACGGAAATATGGATCGTATCGGAAAT
Source organism: Spinacia oleracea (assembly GCF_020520425.1). Lineage (NCBI taxonomy): Eukaryota > Viridiplantae > Streptophyta > Magnoliopsida > Caryophyllales > Amaranthaceae > Spinacia > Spinacia oleracea. Next base: position 17,075,493 of record NC_079490.1, read on the forward strand.
ATGAATATTATCCAAGTCGTAGATGTTGCCGGAAACGGAAACATGGTACGTATCGGAAAATATTATTGGAAATGGAAATATTACCAGAATCGGAAATATTGCCGGAAACGGAAATATTGTCAGAATCGGAAATATTACCGGAATCGGAAAATAATTCCGGAAACGGAAATATTAAATATTTGTTCGAAACGGAAATTAATTCCGGAATCGGAAATATTAAATATTGTTCGTATCGGAAATAAATTCCGGAACTGGAAATTTAATCGGAAGCGTATCGTACGAATTAGCATCGGACGAGGCTTGCCGGACGAAGGCCCAGCACGAAGCCGGGGCCATCGCCCAGCAAGCATGCGCGCCACAAGCCCAGCCAAGGCAGCGCCCAGGCCTACCGCAAGGCAGGCCCAGCGCGCGCCAAGGGCCACGGATGCGTGGGCCGCGCTGCGTGGGCTGCTGCTCGCACGCGCATGGGCAGCCCTTGTGGCTGCCGTGTGTGTGTGAGTTTGTGCTCATGCGTGATTCCTGAATCTACAAGAGTCAGTGTATGATTAAATTTCTATTCCTAATTGGATAAATTAATTAAATAGAATTCATGTAGGATTCTAATTTCAATTAATTCGTATCCTACTAGGATTACGATTCCTTTTCCATAACTCTATAAATAAAGGCCTAGGGGTCATAATTTATACACAAGTTTCAAAGTATTCAAAAGTGAGTTTTTTTTTGAGAGAAAATTAAAACACACACCTTGCTCATAAAGTGCCGAAATTTTCTAGTACCTTAAGGGCGATTCTAGTTGGTCAATCTTAAGGCGGATCCGGACGTGCTGTGGACTATCTACGGAGGGACGACACTTGGAGTCCTAAAGACTTGTTCTTGTTCGGTTCGGGCGCAGCTAGGGAGGGCACGCAACAAAGAGTATGCATCTAAATTATGCTATATGATTATGTGTAAATAATATGTTGTCCTGGGTTAATGGTTGTTTCCGCATGATCTATGTAATGTCATATGTATCATAACCTAACAGTGGTATCACGAGCCCCTTATTATTTTCATAATCTAAATTGCATGAACATGGTTAAATATTACAAATTTGCAAGAATTAAAAGGGGTGATTAATTTTCGTAATTGTTAATTAATTGCAAATTGCGTTTATTTAATTATACGTACGCAGTTTTTCGGCAGTTTCTTCGTTACTCATCCGAATTGAGTGATTTTTGTGTCAATTCCGCATGTAAAAGACATTCTAAAATTTTGACAAAAATAATATTTTTCTGCCGAACCCAGAATTCTCAAATTCGAAGCCTAACTATGACTTTTCGAAGGTTTTAGTTTTTCGAATGCAAAATTTCGTAAATTTAAGATGTTAAATTAAATATTTGCGATTCTTGTTGATAAATCTTGAATTTTTGATTGACCTACTGCATATGTTTAACAAGTTTGAATGCCTAGTCTTGTTAATTATGCAATCTAATTTGTAATTATGATTAATTTGTTGAAAATTAGAATAATTTAGAATTAATTTGATTTTCATAATTAATTGTAATTTAATTAGAAACCTATGATTAAAAACCACCATAAAAATTGTAAATTTACGATAAATTTTAAATTTTTATGACCTAGACTTGAATCCATAACAATCGGAAATCAATTGGATAATAAATTTTCGATTTTTTCGCCCTAAAATTATGAAATTAATAATATTTATTAATTTGTCATTAATTTTAAATATAAATTTTAAATTTTTATGCGATTCGTTCATATAACTTGCACGCACGAAGCAATGGACGCTTCGTGTTACCCTTAAGGGGTGTTGTATAATGCGGGCATGCGACGACGAGCAAGGGAGCTCGTCGCCCGTGCGGCACGAATGCAATGAGCAAGGGCGTAGTGCACGAGCACAAGGCAGCAGCCCTGCCTTGTGTCGTGTGCCACGAGCAATGAACGAATGGGCATGGGCGAAGGGCGAGCCAAGGCAGTCGCGTGTGGGCAGCAAGCGAGCTGCGCCACAGCGCGCGCTGCCTCGCACAAGAGCGCGCAGCCTCGCGCGCAGCGAGCGCAAGCTCGCGTGCCACGAGCGCTGCGCCCAGCATTAATCGCGCGCACAGCGCGCGATGTCGCGCCCCAGCGAGCGATGGCTCACGCCAGCGAGCGATGGCTCGCGCGCGCAGCGAGCGATGTCGCGCGCCCAGCGAGCGATGTCGCGCGCCCAGCGAGCGATGGCTCGCGCGCACAGCGCGCGATGTCGCGCGCCCAGCGAGCGATGTTGCGCGCGCGCACTGCGAGCGATAGCTCGCGTGCGATGAGCGCTGGCGCGCGCAGCGAGCACCAATGCGTGCGGAGGCTTGCGATAGGGAAGCAGCAGCTATGCGACGAGCGCATGGGCTGCACGCACATGGCCAGCAATGGCTGTGTGCGTACGGCCCATGGGCGTGCAACGCGTAGGGTGTTTGCGTTACGATTAGATCGTTTTGAATGTTTAATTTGAAAATTTCAGTTCACGTAATTTTAATTAATTTTAAAATTAATAATTTAAATTATTTTCTTGGATTTTAATTTTGAATATTATAATTATAATAAATGTTATTTATTCTAATTATTTTACTGAAATTAAAATCATGAATTAATTTAAATGCGACTGAAATTAAATTAAACTTTTTGGATTCAATTATAAATTGATATGAGCTTTAAATTTTAATTAAATTTGTATGTTTCCGGTTAGACTAGAAATACATTTTTATGTTTAAAATTGGTAAAGCATATGAATTTATTGGTTTAAGTGGGAGCGCTTTTTAGTCATAAACTCTTGATTAGGTCTACAAATCCTTAAGGTTAAAACAACTTGATTAGAATTAATAAGGACTGAATAATTGGTAGATTATTGGTGCCCTTGATTAATTGCTGCAAATGTTTACGTGATGCATAATGTGTTTTACTAACCAGCTATGTGGGCCATTCATGATAATGAATGGGTGAATGGTATATATTGTATATGTACTGTTTTGCAGGTTATGAAGTGACTAGTATGGCCCAAATAGGATAGAAAATATGGTCTGCGTACCATTAATTTGAATGTAATTGGTCTAAAGTACCAAAGTTATTTTTCAATTCAAATATGGTCTGCGAACCATCAAATAGTTGTAATTAGTTATAGCTTATCCTATTTGAAGAAAATGGTGCCTCCCACGGAGATTTTCAAGACGGACTTTGAAGTCAAAGCTTCAAGATGAAGTCGGGCCATACTAGATCACAAATATCTTATGCATGTTTTAAGTTATTTATTGCTTTTAAATATGTCTTAAAATGCATGAGATCAAAAGCTTGATTATGTTGCATGATTAAGGATTTTGTTCACTTAAAATCTAACCAACATAGTAAGAGCCTTAAGTTCCAAACTTAAAAATTGAGTTAAAAGGTGCCATGCCAAAATATACACTTGCTTGGATATCCTTTACATCAATCTAGTAATAGTTTTCGCTCAGCGAGGTGTTACTTATTGGTCCTAAAGGGGCAAGGTACACAAATAATTGTGAGTACATGTTAGTTTTGGTGAAACTCAACGATATAAGTAAGGAGTCCTTTTATGTCGTGGCAAATTCGATAGGTTTACCTAATAAGTTCTTAGACGTACCTATCAACCAAGAATAGTTTCTAGACTATTAGCAAAAGGCTTTTGCTTACCTAAGATGTTCTAGGATTAAGTCGACAAACTGTGCTTAGTTCTTCAATGATTTTAGGATCTTGGAATCATTTTATTCACACCTGCCGGAACACATAATTCGAATAAAATGCTAATGACTTGTTTAAATTGCATGATTGCTTTTATTTTCAAGTTATTATTCATGATAAATGTTTAGACTTTGCATGCTTCAATGTATGTTTTAATTATTGTTTATAATTAAATATCTTGCACTGCAATAAATCCTTTTAGAAAGGTAACAGTAAATTTCCTCGATTGGTAGTGAATCCAAGAACGATTCACGGAAAAGAGAGAAAGTGAGCAATTTAAAATGTACGTTTCTTATAGCGACTTTTATGGTTGTTTTCGAATATCAAAATCGAATGGCAAACCAATTGGTGCTTGTGAATTCAAAATACACTGTAGTTTTGAGATCATGAAGCATTGAGTTTAACACGCTCAGCTTTACCAATGGTTAACAACCTAATATCTTTTTCCATTTAATTCTCGAATGAGTCTAGTCCCTAGACATTCGAATAGATCGATGCTTAGAGAACTTTAGAAGCTTCTGGTAAGATCATCTAGTTGAAACAAAATATTCAACATAAATGGTAAAGAACCTTGTTGGGGTGACATTGGACATGTCTAACAAAGTATAAAAGTCAACACTAAAGAATTCAATTCTTAAGACTATAAGAAAGGGTACAAGAAATAGGAAAACAAAGGAACAAATGAAAGGAATTTACGATTCCGGTTCTACCTATAAGTTTAAAGAGAAGTGACCTAGCAATCAAACTTCCTTGGTATCATATACCGCTTGAGGTTCTTACTTCGGTAATAACTCAAACAAATGAAGCTAGGATACACTAATGACCTACAAGTGGGAAATGAAGCATGGAAATGCTACATTAGTTGTAGGGTCATCTAGTTTGTTTTAAGTCCTTTCAAAGGCTGGAACTAAATGGCTATTTTATTCCATAATCAGCATACCTAAATTTCTGCTTCAAACACAGAAAGACTCACATTCAGAAGAACAAAAACAATGTTTGTTTGTTTATTTGAATGAAATGGTCAATTACAGGTTGAGTCAATATGCTTGATTAAAACAAACAACTCTTTAAAGAACTTTACTAAGGTTCAAATCAACCCCTTGATTTGAGTTCCACTAATCTTTGGCATTGTTGCTTAGACCATATCAACAAGTTAACATTCAAAAACTCTATTTTAATGGACTTTTGAAAGTTGGTTGATTTCTAGATCAACTTAAGACAAGCTAGTCTTACTTGTTGAAAGTAACAAAAGATGTGAACTATTGTTAGAACGCCTAGACAATAGAGTTCAAAGCTAAAGAAAGATTTTATGACTTTATTATTTCGCATGGATTTGAGTGAATGTAGGTTTATTTACTCAAATGTGATATAAGTTGAATCTGTTTGGCTAGTTCAAAGATTCAGAAGTATAAAATCCACTTGGCAAGAAATCATAAAGATCTAGGTTAGATCATGTTGATGATTACTTGAGACCAAATATGATCATCAATGATTGTGTGTTGTAATTTCACAATCTAGGTCCATAAGATATGGCATATCTTAGTTGGAATAATCGAAGTCAATTAGTACTTGATTCGATCAATGATGGATCATAAAAACTTTTCCTATAATTTCTAAAAACAAAATGCTCAACTACCACCAAACTAAACCAAATTCGTCAAAGCTATTGAAAAGTAATTTCAGGATATCTTTTCAATTATATATCTAAAGAGTTGCTAAACTCAGTGGGAGCTTAGTGTTTGTTATTCAACAAACTAAGGCCCAAGTCTAGATATATGTTTCATTGTGATTTATTCAAATAAGACACAAGGGTATTGTTTCTACCACGAATTTTTGAGAACATAATGTTTGTTTGCTCGAAATAATGTCCTTTTGGAGATTCGTTTCCAAAATGACAAGTGGGAGAAAATAGACCTCGAAAGTTTTCGAGGCGAACAACAAACATAAACGGACATTCCGGAGGCTTTTCGAAGTACTTCAGAAAATCCGAACTTATTCTTTAAGGACTTTAGAAGTGGCTTTAAAGAATAGATATCTCTTAGAAGACTTTACAAGTGCTTCAAAGAGAACAGAATATTCAAAGGACTTTCAAGTGGCTATTGATATTCTAATGTTTGATGTTCTATACCCAAGTAGGCATAGAATTCAAGTCACTGAAACTATGAGATTCTTCTATTAGATAGTAAAGAAACATAGAGATCAGGTCAATGAAACTATGAGATTCTTCTATTAAATAGTGAAGAAACCTACAACTTGCAGTCAAACTATTATCATGTAGATTAATGAGTTTGTGACTTGTAAGAAAGCTATGACGAAACCTAGATTCCCTAAAATGGTTAGAGGCCATATATAGACTCAAATGTTTTAAATGGTTAGAGGCCATAAAACATACTCAATGTTTTGATGACAAAATTGAAATTTTGTTGATTTGCAAGAATGGGTTCACACCTATTGGTTGCAAGTTTGTTTTAAGGATAAAAACCATCAAACATGGAATTGTGTTCACACACAAAGCTAGATTAGTTGCTAAAGGTTACAAGCAAATTCATGGTGTAAATTGTGTTGAAACCTCATGCATAATCGTAATGCTCAAGTCTATAATTCAAGCAATGATTGCATATTGGTACATATAGCAATTGGATGACAAAACGTATTCCTCAATCAAATGTTGGAATAAACTATGTACATGGTATGTCATAGGATTTGTGGATCCAAATAAATGCTTGAAAGAGAAAGCTAGCTTATAAAATCTAAGTACAGATTTAAGCAAGCAATTGGGAGTTGGAACTGTATTTTAGTGAAGCTAATAAGTATTTTAGTTTCATAAAATGTACATGATTCTTATAGATGTATAAGAAGTTTAGTGGGAGTACATAAAAACTTATTTGGTCCTATGTGTATCACACACATATCTCTCTATTGTGAAATAACATTCAAATGCTAATGACTTAGATTTGAAATTATTCATCAATGATGGACCATGGCGAAACTTAGTACATATTGGGTATTAAGATCTATTTACAAAGATCTTATAATATTGTTTTAGATTAAGTAATGGCATTTACTAAATCAAACACGAAAGTCTCCATTGGAGATATTCGACCCATGTGAATAAATCTAAGTAAAGAATGTTTGAACTATGTATAAGCATTTACTAAGTTAAACATCAAAGAGTCTAAATGAGATTCTTAACCTATATTATATGTCAAAGAATTTAGCTGGATTCAGTATCTACTAAAATTGAATGAGCTAAAGTTACATGAATAGAATTCAATTGGGAATTATTCTGCAAAAGAATTTATCATGTATGATATAATATGAGGATCGCCAAAAACGTATCGTATGACTTTAAGGCATGACGAACATATACCAATCTCTATTGATCTAAGTGAAGATCAACTAGATTGAGACCAAGAATACTTATGGTACTTGAAAAGGTACATAGGAATAGTTCTTGATTCAAGGAAATAAAGATACGCTAAATATTGATGCTACACGCATAAACACTGGCAAAGGATCAAGCAAGACCCTTTGGAGTTAACCATTGATAAGGACGAGCTATAGAGCATCGTGTTTTGAAATGGCAACATGGATTGGAGACCATGAGTTGTTGCGTGGGAAATTAAAATATTAATTTCTATGTTCTAAGATATAGTTGGAGAGTCTTCCACATATCTATGAACTGCTTGGATAGGTAAATCCAAACAAAGCATCACTAGCAACCTATGCAGTTGAAGTAAAAGTAATTATTGCCTAAGAAGCAATAAAACAGGGTTGTTTAAAGTTCTTCACTGAACTTGGGTAGATCACCTATCTGCTGGCTTGATGGTTCTTCATTGAAAAATGCGTGGAACCACTCTTGAAGCAAGAAAAACGTCTGCTAACTTAATGGTTCTTCATTGCAAAATGCGTAGAACCACTAATGTAGTAAGAAAGACTAGATCACATAATAAACAAACTCGAAAAGATCTTATCATCATATCTCAAAGAACATTCGATGAAAAGGATGTTAAGATTGGCAAAGCATGATAACTAAACCTATGCAACAAGTGAGAAGCAACACTCACATTGTCGCACTGGAAATCAAGCATAGCTTTGAATTCCATGAATTGTTTTAGAAAATGGGTTTGAGGCCCATGGTTGTAAAACATTGGGGTTGAACATTTATCATATATGAAATGTATTTTCATATTCCATTTAATCTTGGTTTAGTATTAAATGATGAGTCCCTTCAAATTTGACGAAATATTCAAGATAGACTGTCAGGACCAGTCCTGTGACTAAGAAATGTCTATCAAGTGAACTTGAATGTCAAAGGTTGAAAATGGTCCCTAGTCGGAGTTTTCTATAAAATTGGACGCATAGAAAACGTTAGACGACTAGAATGCAAGATGACTAGTAGTTCTGTTTCTTGAACTATGTGGACATGGCAATGTCATAATCATTTGCGTAGATACTTACTTTGGGAAGACTAGTATCGGACAAGACCTATGAAACTTTACTGTAAGAGATGAAAGTCTGTCATAAGTAAATTTCATTAAATTATTAGACACTAAATCCTCAATACCTGAGTGATTTGAGATTACTTGTTTGAGAACTGGTTGCTTTGACGTTGACCAACCGTCGCACCGTAAAAGGAGGCTATAAAGGCAACGCTCAGGTAATCACCTATCAAACGAAGTCTAATCTCAAGATCGCAAGATTGGGATTGTCCTCCCATAAATCGGGATGAGATGCTTAAAAGTTGTACAAGGCCACTCGGAGAGCTAGAAACTGTGAAATGCATGGCCGTGCTCGGATGAATCATAGGCTATGATTATCTGTTTATTTGATCAGTTGAACTCTGAAACCGAGGAACACCTCTGGACATAATAAGGATGACAACTCTTACCTTATGTTCAAGAGCAAGCATCGAGCGACAAAGGAATTAGGAAATGCACACTTGTCCCTAAGGACAAGTGGGAGACTGAAGGAAATAATGTCCTTGGTCCAAGTATGCATTCTATGTTAAGTCTAATAAATGCGGTTCAGTATTAATTAACAAGTTAATAATTCAGTGAGATCAAGTGAGCTGAATGCCTAGCTAGAGGCCGCTTCAGTTCAAGTGGAATTAATGATATTAATCCACAGCTTACTCTTGACTGAACCCGTAGGGTCACACAAATAGTACGTAAACGGATCAAGTATTTAATGGCATTAAATACTCCATCTATGAATATTCGGAACCGACGGATCTTGGTTTCAGTGGGAGCTAAGATCGTCACAGGCAAGAAATGAATACTCCGGAAACGATGATATTGCCGGAAACGGAAATATGGATCGTATCGGAAATATGAATATTATCCAAGTCGTAGATGTTGCCGGAAACGGAAACATGGTACGTATCGGAAAATATTATTGGAAATGGAAATATTACCAGAATCGGAAATATTGCCGGAAACGGAAATATTGTCAGAATCGGAAATATTACCGGAATCGGAAAATAATTCCGGAAACGGAAATATTAAATATTTGTTCGAAACGGAAATTAATTCCGGAATCGGAAATATTAAATATTGTTCGTATCGGAAATAAATTCCGGAACTGGAAATTTAATCGGAAGCGTATCGTACGAATTAGCATCGGACGAGGCTTGCCGGACGAAGGCCCAGCACGAAGCCGGGGCCATCGCCCAGCAAGCATGCGCGCCACAAGCCCAGCCAAGGCAGCGCCCAGGCCTACCGCAAGGCAGGCCCAGCGCGCGCCAAGGGCCACGGATGCGTGGGCCGCGCTGCGTGGGCTGCTGCTCGCACGCGCATGGGCAGCCCTTGTGGCTGCCGTGTGTGTGTGAGTTTGTGCTCATGCGTGATTCCTGAATCTACAAGAGTCAGTGTATGATTAAATTTCTATTCCTAATTGGATAAATTAATTAAATAGAATTCATGTAGGATTCTAATTTCAATTAATTCGTATCCTACTAGGATTACGATTCCTTTTCCATAACTCTATAAATAAAGGCCTAGGGGTCATAATTTATACACAAGTTTCAAAGTATTCAAAAGTGAGTTTTTTTTTGAGAGAAAATTAAAACACACACCTTGCTCATAAAGTGCCGAAATTTTCTAGTACCTTAAGGGCGATTCTAGTTGGTCAATCTTAAGGCGGATCCGGACGTGCTGTGGACTATCTACGGAGGGACGACACTTGGAGTCCTAAAGACTTGTTCTTGTTCGGTTCGGGCGCAGCTAGGGAGGGCACGCAACAAAGAGTATGCATCTAAATTATGCTATATGATTATGTGTAAATAATATGTTGTCCTGGGTTAATGGTTGTTTCCGCATGATCTATGTAATGTCATATGTATCATAACCTAACACCTTCGCCTTAATGCCCCTATGATGATCCATAAATTGCATTTGCATTGTTGGGGAGTAGATTTTCAATAAAGCAGGTTCGTAGAGATAACTTGCGGGAGAAGTTATCATGGGATTCGAGTTGAGAGTTTATTTCTTCCGTATTTTATAAACTCTATTTTATTTTAAAGTCATGACTATTACTATTTCAGTTAATGGATTTCAAATGGTTTGTTTTAGTTTGGGCCTCAACGGTTCCAACTTGTTTTAATGACTATTAACTATTTATTTAATATGTTTGAAAGTTAGTTAATTCCGCTGCGTAATTCTGGTAAATAGCCTTAGCCGTTATAACGGTGGCGGTAATATCTTGGTAATTCCTGTGTTTTAAGTTGGAAAATGTTTTATAAAAAGCAAGGAATTAGGGTGTTACATTAAGATCCTACCTAAGATCCGGATCGGTGGAGTGTTTTTGGATCGTAGAATCGTAGGATCGTAAGATCCGAATCGGGAGTTTAACAACCATGCCAGGAAGTAGTTGACCAGAAAAACCCCGACAATCGATGATCAACCAAAATCAAGGACCGGAGGAGAACGACGACGAAGATAATCGGCCCGGGAAACCAACAAGCAACCACACCCAGTGGGGAAGAGAAACTCGTAACTCCGAATAGACCATCGTATCGCCGTCGAGAAACACTCAATCAACACCAAAACCGATTAAAACTAGCTAAACACCGACTAAAAACAAATGGCCGCTGGCGATGGTAAGTGAGGCCGGCCTTAAAAACCTTTTGAGAGCTCTGATCGGGTAATAAAAGTGAGTAGAACCCTAGAAAAATAAGGTAAACAAAGTAAATACCACACATCTCTCGTTGGCGATGGCGATCTATCACTGATCTCCGACGAGGAAGAAAGAAAAATTAGGCGGTTCAAGTAGGCGGTGGGTGAAGAGAGAAGGCGGAGAAAAATTTAGAGAGAGAAACGGTTCTAACGGAATTGTGCTAGTTTAAAATAGTTATAAAAGTTGTTTTATGATAACGAATGGCCTATTTGGTCTTGTTTGGTTAATAGCTTTTTGATGAATGGTTATTTATTTGAGGCCAATTTGGAGGGATGACTAGATGAATCCTCTAATTCATGTGTTTGGTAGATAAAGGTTTCAAATAGCTGATTATCCCCAACCCTCTAATTTAGAAAATGCACCTTTACCCCAATGTTTCACGATAGAGGATTGCATTTCATTAGCAAAGTGACATACATGCCCACCAAATTAATCAAACTAGCTTTTGAGCCCGTTCATAGAACGGACAGTTATATAGTGGTTGTTCAGATGTCTTTTAAATTTTTAATTAGTGAGTACTTGTGATTTTTGGTAATATATGAATTAAATAGAGGTGTAATTTGAAGGTTGAAAAAATATAAAAATTATATGTTGAATAAATATTGGATATTAAAGGGGTGGAGTGGAAGAGACTAATGAGTATATTAGACTATTAAAAACTTGATGTTGAATAAGGAAAATGGAGTGGAAGATGCATTAGAAGTTGTAAATCATAGAAACAGTAAAGGAAAATTGAAAAAAAGCAAAACAAAATGATGGATGAAAGAAAAGATGACACATGACTTCTAATAATGAGATGTCACATGGCTTCTAATAATTTATGGTATTCCTTTTTAAATACTAGGTATAGATATTTGTTCACAAATTACAACACGTGAAGAAAACGACATCATACTCTATTTGTAACAATTTTCATTCTCAATTGAGAAAAACAATTTTAACAAAAAATTATTGGGTGTAAATTAAATAGAAATCTAGCATAACATACCACAAAAAAATAATAGAGTAGAGAGAGAAGTGTACATCGGCAAAAAATGAATATGTTGACAAATAAATCATTGTGCTCATCTTAAATCTCGATTGACTTGCATGCATGATTAATTGGACAAATTAATAACACTTTTTTTAGGGAAAGACAAATTCATAACTTGAATTTTCTCGATATGAAAATTCTTAAAGAAATTATTTTGTTTGTATGGGCACTGGAATATGAAATGCTAATAGAGGTGGCGTTTGAGAGGGAAAATAACCCGACCATTTTGTTGTAACTCCTAAAAGAATGGTTTTCCTTTATTTTTCATTCACTCTTTTTTAGGTTTGGCATGCACTACTAGTCTACTACGCTCATTAATTACTAGCATCCATTTGGCCAAACAAGATCAGAACACGTACACTACTCACTACTCACTAACCATGAAACCACATATATATATACACATATTTAAAAATGTCTCTATTCTTTTAACCATTTGTATTTTTGAATAATAAAACATGTCAATATCCTTATTTGTCATTTTGCTTAGTCAAATCAATAACTACTTACCAAACACTTTTATACAATTAGTTAACCTAACCAGGTAGTCAAAATGACTAGTCAAAACTACTAATCCAATTCGCTAAATCTAACAGCTAATTGCCCAATAGGGCCAAAGTAGAAAAAAGCCCTTCAAAACAAGATGTTCGGAAACTTCCCAACGAAGTACTCCATTACTGTCAGACTTCGTTCTACTCGATTTATTTGTCCGCACTTATGTTATCTTAACTTATCTGAAATTAATTGAACTTATTTAAACTTATTTGAACTTATTTTATCTGAAATAAACTTATTATTGTTTGAATAAACTTATTTGTGTGTAGAATATCTGAAAAATAATATTTTTTTCCTCAACTTATAAATATTCTAACTTAACTGAATTTATTTTGTTTGAAATAAATCAATATTAGTTGAACAAATATTTATGGGTATTGGTCAAATTTTGTGTATAAGTTTCCCGGGTGTAATAAAATTTTTGATATGAAACATTTGTTTTCGATGTTTTTTATTTTGGTTACTTGTCATTCTTGAGAGTAATAGAAAGTTTGAAAGGAGAGGATGATCGATCTGTTAGTGACGGATGGAGTAATAATCAACCACATTGTTAAAAAAGTAAACTCGGGTTATATGGCGAGGTATTAACGTTACATCTAGAGGAGGCACATATCAGGCCCCTCATGACTAGACCTGGTTATTGGGTGGGGCGGGTCAGGGTCGGTGCGGGTCAAAAGAGGGTCGGGTATTGAAAGGGTCATTTTTAGCGGGTCGATAATGGGCGGGTCAAAACGGGTAGCGGGTCAAGAGCGGGTCATTAGTGGGCGGGTCAATAAACGAGCAATGAAAAATGAAAAACAAAAGAGCCATGTGCAAGTACAAGTAAATACGAAGCTATACACGTAATTTTTTGTATCATTACTATTTTAATTTTCAAAATAATTGTAGTATAAGTTTGACCCTATAATGACCCTGTCCAATAAAGGCCCTGTCCAATAGGAGCCCTGCCCAATAAAAGCCCTATTAACTTGACCCTAACCCTATATCTATTGGACTACCCTGTCCAATAACCAGGTCTACTCATGACTCGTCCCCTATTGAGCCGTGCTTAAATGGGCCAAAGGAAAATCGTGTCGAGCTCGTGCCTCTCTTCAATAAATGAGGCCAATGCAAAGCTTTTTCCATGTGCCACGTTGGGTCGGGTCGTACCGTGCTACCGTGCCTCTCTCTTACTATGTAAAGATTTTTTGCTATTGTTTGAAAAATAAGCGCGCCGACGTGAAGGTCAGCCAGTCGTACTCGTATTTACTCCCTCCGTATTTATTTAAGGGATACACTTGCCTTTTCCGGCCGTATTTATTTAAGAGATACACTTGCCATTTTTAGTAACTTATCAACCCCACCATCTAATTCATCTAATCTATACAATATACTAAAAGAGAGGAAATCAATGTGATGATGACAAATGTCACTCCATGATTTGCCTCTCTTTTAATTTAAATAATATATTTTTAAAATTCATCTCTATTACTCCGTATAAAGAAGGTTGATTATAATAATTTGATCCCAAGTATAATAATGGTAACTAGAATTAATGAATATAAAAAAGGATTTTTTGCTAAAAAGGACCTTTTATAAGCATTTCTTTGCGAGAAAGGACCTTTTATGTCAAAATTGGTGAGATGGGACCAAAAACACAACTTTTTTTGTCAAGTGGGACCTTTTGCCGGATTCTTGGAGTCAACTCTCTTTTCTGGCATTGACTTCGACACGTGGCAACCGGTAACCGCCACGTGTCAAACTATTTAAAAAAAATAATAATTAAAATTTAATTTTTTTACCATTTATTTTCCCATTTATTTTCCCTCCAAAACAACTGATTTTACTGAAATTTTTTGACCTAAACAAATAAAATCGGGATTCTCTCTCCTCTGCTCCTTCAACCTCTTCGTCCTCCTCCCTTAATTCAGCTCCTCCCTTAATTATTTTCATCTCCATTGCAAGCCTCTGCTTTTCTGAAAGAAGATGATTAGTGACGTCTTTTTGCCACTCAAGAATGTCTTCATCAACCCAATCAAACGCATCACATCCCCTTTGCCCAGTTTCGAAGTTGTAGAATCTGCAACCTTTAAATTTCCTCCCCGGATTCTCATGTGTCCACGATGTTCTTTGAACAAACATATTTTAGCTTTTTGATGGGACATTGTCAATCTAAAACACAAATACACAACAAATTACAAAATCCCCATTTTTCGTAAGAACCCTAATTTTTTCGACCTAAAATTACAACAATTGAAGAAGATTTTGAGGGGGAAAAATAGCATACCTGAATCGTGTAGGCCTGAGTAACAATTCGTGGCAATCAATTTGAGATATCAAACACTTTCCTTCAACCTTGAATCTTCACCAACAATGGCGTTTGAAGGAGCAGAGGAGAGAGAAGAGAACGCGATTTTATTTTATTTTGTCAAAAAATTTCAGTTGTTTTGGAGGGAAAATAAATGGTAAAAAAAAATAAATTTTAATTTTTTTTTAAATAGTTTGACACGTGGCAGTTACCGGTTGCCACGTGTCGAAGTCAATGCCAGAAAAGAGAGTTGACTCCAAGAATCCGGCAAAAGGTCCCACTTGACAAAAAAAGTTGTGTTTTTGGTCCCATCTCACCAATTTTGACATAAAAGGTCCTTTCTCGCAAAGAAATGCTTATAAAAGGTCCTTTTTAGCAAAAAATCCTATAAAAAACATATATTTATGTTTGATAGTCAACGATATTAGTATCAAATTTATGTTAACCTTTTTAATTAACACAATTCTATTGAAACTTTCATCTAATATCACGCCTAACGTAATTCTATCTAACATATTTGTATATTACATATAAATTAATTAATAGATAAATTATGGTCATATATTTAGCTGATTGTATTTCATGATAACAATGACTTATAAAATCTGGCCATGAAATATATTCCCCCCCCCCCCCACTGTGGGTGATGTAATCAAGAATATATTTGATGTGGGTGACAAGGGAGGATGAATTTTAAATTGGGCCCGTCTCCCTCGCTTATCATTCATCTAATAGATACTCCCTCCGTATTTAAATAGGAGATACACTTGGCCTGCATTATTATTGTTTATTTATAATATTATTATTATTACAAAAAAAATTAAGGGTTTAGACTTAAGCGTATACGGTTTGAAGTTTAATGGTTTATGGTATGAGAGTTATAGTAAACAATAATTTAAAGGTTACATTTTCAAATTTTTACAAGTGATAAAGTAGGCGATTCTAGTCCTATTTCTACTATTAATTTGTGGTCGAGAAAATGAGACTTGAGACATGTACAAATATAATACTCCCTAATAAATTATCACGATTTAGTAAAGTAAGTACTTAACTAGTATAGGTACCAAACTCTAGGGTTACTTCAAGGAAAAAATATCGTTATAAATGAAATTTATGGTTGCTGTTTGATTATTTTTATTAAGTCGCTTTATTGTATGTATTGCCATTTATCTTCTTTTATGTAATGAAATGAGGACTTGTAATGTGATATACTTAGATAGCCCCCCAATTTCAGATCACAGATATTTGTACCAATATCTTTCATTGGTACTATTTGAAGATTTTCGGGACAGTCTTAGCGTACGATTACCTCCGCTTCGACTTTATGTGGATGAAATGAATGAGATTCTATGGGTATATAATGCCACAATATTATACAATACACACGGATTTTGTGCATTTATATATTGATATTCAGTTATTGTGTTATAGTGTCATAGAATAATAATAATAATAATAATAATAATAATAATAATAATAATAATAATAATAATAATAATAATAATAATGATGATGATGATGATGATGATAATAATAATCGGAAGAAAGTCCAATAAAAATAGTTGGGTAGTATAGGTGGGATTATTAAAAAATATGTCATAGATGGACTTAATAAATGAAAATCGGCCAAAAGTTGGAATAATATTAACAAATTTTCCTTTTAAAAAAAAAAAAAGAAATCAAATGGAGTTACAACATGTCCATCATCGATTTTAATTACGAGAGTATCTATAAACTATATTTTGATGATAATTTTATACCATTGTACTTCATATTTCATATAAATTTATATTTATATTGTACACGTGCATAAAATTTCCGAGTATATAGATATTTTTGTTTCAATACTAATTTTATGTCAATATGCTCATAAGTGGAGTTATACAATTATATAAATTAGTATGTAGGTAGTGGAGAAAATAACAAAACGGATTATGATTATAGTGGTAGATATGATGAAGGAATGACGTGATAATTGATTTTTATACCTAACAAAGGCAATGGGAAAAAAATGAGAATGGAAATAACTATTTATCTTGTACTTTCTTTGTTTCTTTTTTAAATCGTAAAATAGATACATGACACACAATTGAAAGAGGTTAAAAAATGATTTAATCATTTATAAGTTAAGCACGAATAAGAAGTAGTTGTGTGATTTAGGTTTAATTAAATTAAATTGTCCTTTAAGTGTTAAGTGATAATTTAGGTGTTAAGTGATCAGGTAATGAGGTAAATGAGACGAGTATTGAGTGAGTATGACTAAGTGAAGGGTGGATGAATAATTTTATGCATGATACAAGTGCTTTTCAGGGATGCAAGTAATTTTGTATATGTACCCTTATTTGTTTTAATAAATAAGAAATCGAATGGAGTTATAACATGTCCATAATTGATTTTAATTACGAACTAGAGTATCTATAAACTATATTTTGATGATAATTTTTTACCATTGTAGTTCAAATTCATATAAATTTATATTTATATTATACACCGTGCATAAAATTTCGAGTACAAAGATATTGTTGTTTCAATACTAATTTTATGTCAATATGCTCAAAAGTTGGTTTATACACTTATATAAATTGGTATGTTGGAGCAGATAACAAAACGGGTTATGATTGTAGTGGTATATATGATGATGGAATGATGTGATAATTGAATTTTATACCTAATAAAGACAACAGGAGAAAATTGAGAATGTGAATAACTATTTATCTTGTACTTTCTTTTTTTATTTTTTAAATTGTAAAATAGATACATGAGACACAATTGAAAGAGGTTAAAAAAGGATAAATTAATCATTTAAAAGTTAAACACGAATAAGAAGTAGTTGTGTGATTTAGGTTTAATTTAATTAAATTGTCCTTTAACCTTCTTTATATCACTCCTTAAGTTGTGTTTCACAAAATAATGTTGCAAATAAAAAAGAAGTACCTTAAAAGATATTGAAAAAGAAATAGAGGAAATATCATATAGTGCATTCCTTTTCAAATTTCTTTTTGGTGAAAACATAAAATGCTAAAAAAAACATAACAGTTCTTGATATGACCTATTATCCATATAATTGTTTTTTAAAACCCCTATTTTGAAAAAAAGTTTAATTGAAGAAGAAGAATAAAAAAGACCCTACATGAATACATTAAGTAGTACTCTGTACTCCGTATATATTATCAGTATTTTAGTATATTTCATTTGGGTTGGAAACATTGAAGATTCCAAACAGGTAGTACAAGCAATTAGAATCGGAGGGAGTATGTGTATGGGTAGAAGATTCGACTTCTCTTCATGACATAAGCCATATGAGGAGATGGGATAAAATAAGAGAAACATGGAGAAGAAAAACCTAGCTTATTCGAACCACATATCTAACTAAATTCATGTATACACCACTAAACCTACATACGTAACAAAATGCAATATTTTGAGAGTCCGTATTTAATTGGTAAATAATATTACAAAAATAATGATTAATATGTTAATGTAAAGATGTCCTCTCCTACTCATTAAATTATACTCCATATGTGGTTTAAATCTATGTAAAACTATTATTATAATTAGTAAACCGTGCATCGCACGGGTGCTATACTAGTTTACCCTATAACCCACCATCTTATTAAACAAATAATTTCATAAACCCACCACACCTCCCACCCCACCATAATGACATGGGCCCCACTTGTTTACTTATTAAAATATCTAACCAACCCCAATTGATTTATTATTTTATTTCATTCAATTCTCGTTCTTAATACCCGTACCCGGCCAAGTGTATCTCTTAAATAAATACGGAGGGAGTAGTTTCTAAAATGATGTTCATACAGGACCAATGAGTCAATGACCCATCATCATGCCGAGTTTACAACGGGCCCGTTCTGTGCTGTCCGGCCCATGCCCAACTCTGGTCACAATAGGAAAATTTGCAACACTTGCAGTTGCAGAGTTGCAGCCTTGCAGGCGCGTTTATGAAATTTGAATTTAAATCAAGCCAACAAAACCAACCATTTTCATTTTTCACAAACACTACTGTAAAAGTGTAAATTACAAAAACACACTCTCGTTTTTTCCGGCTTCTGGCATACCCACTGCCACCTCCTTCTCTCTCCTCTCTTCTCAAAAGGTTGGTTTTTTTTTTCCTTTTCAGAAGTTCTAAATTCTCTGATTTCTGAAATGTTTGTTACAATTTCCTGTTTTATTTTTATTTATTTTTTTATTTTTTTCCATTCGCCTACGTAGTTTAATATTTGATTTGACAGTTCGTTCGATTAGGGGGTCGATGTGTTGATATTGAAGAATGTTAGGTTATTTGAGTAGAAAATTTGGCATAATTTTGGCCATTCGGTTGAATTTGTCGAATTAGGGTTTTGTGATTAGTGGTTTATGTGCAATTTTAACCAATCTGGGTCAAAATTGGTGTTTGTGTATGTATGTTTGAGTATTTGTCAAGATTGCGTTAATTACATTATTAATTGTGAATTTCAGAAATTAGGTTAACGATTTATTTTTTCTCCTGATAGGATTGTTCAGAAGCAGCAAATTTTAATTGTTAATGAGCTACTCCCTGCTGTCAACTTCACCCTAATACTATTGTTATTTTAGAAGGGGATATCGTTGAGTTTTGCTTATGGTAGAGTTCCATTTTGTTGGAAACTATTGAGCTATTGTGTTTTGGAAGTGACATCAATTTGTAAATGGGAAGAAAAAGGACAACTAAGCAGAAGTTACCATCCAATGATAATGCAACCGCGGTTGATAAAAAACAACCCAGACAGGAGAGAAATGGAGGTTCTTCCACAAACCAAGAATTCGAGCGCCAGATTGCTGCAATGAAGGCTGTTTCTGAAATGGAAGTTGAACACCTCATTACCGAGGTGCTCTTGCTTAAGTCATACTTGAATGAGGAACAATTACAAACACCTATCTTGCAATTTTTGAAGGAGAGTCTTCCCAATGTTTCAGTAGTTACAGAAGATGGGCATTTTGATCTAAGATGGAAAGATGATGATGGAAATCTGGCCACATATAACACTGTTAGTAGAGATATTCATGACCCCCTTCTCCAGCAAATGTGTATGGCTTATCCTGGCTGTTCTGATGTGAGGCAACCCTTTAGTGGATTCCAGTTTCCGGCCACGGATATGAAAAACATTGTGGGTGTTGATGATATGCAGACGGGGACCTACTTGTCTCAGGAGTCACTTAATACTATGATGCTTGGGATGCCGGAAGGTTTTCAAACTCCTGGGGCTCAAAGCCAGAGATTGTCCGTGGGGATGACACCCAAAACCCGCAGATTGCCTAAACATGGGGAAATGCTTCTGTCTGTACATGGTTCCCCTCTTGGTGTCTACAAAGAAGATAACATGGAAGCAATATGCGAGGCAGAAGAAGACTGACTTATATATGTTCTTTGTTCTTCATCCAGAAGATTCAAAACGCTTTCTGTTACTTACTAGAAGTTGTGCTTTGCAGCATTGACATAAAACAACACTATTTTGCTAACTATGGCTCTGCAGTGAGGAGTTCAGTTCAGTTACTGTATGTCGATGACATGATCCATCTGACGCTTAGTTGTATGAAAATATATCCTAAATAAATGGGTCTATCTCTGTAACCCACCTTAAGTGTTGTAATAGTGTATGGATATCCTATTCAAGTTAGTGAATCAAAGTTTTTCCTCTGCAAGTAAGACTTGTTTGCTATGTATTTCCTGCATTTATGACCCTGCATGTTATGAATCATAACCTTCAAGGAGAATGGCTTACATGAGTACATGGCTAGTGCACACTTTTGTTGTCAGTGTAGCCCTGTTTCTTTGAGCTCGTTGTTTTATGCAGCTTCAGTGCATTCTTAAGAACTCGGATACCGTTGATACTCGAGAAGCTTTTGTTGAACCTAGATGTGAATCCTAGACTGAAATTCCTGATTGCAGCAGGTATATCCATCAGCTATCTTTTTTGTGTCAATTGAAGTATTGAACATTTTATACAATCATATAATGATATGAACGTATGATGTCTTTGACTGCTTTCTGCTTAAGAAGGATAGAGCTTTTTTAGATAGTTCTTAATGTAGCTGATGAACATTTTATGCAGCTAGCTGTTAATATATGTACAGTTTATCCCTGACTCAGTTAGTCGGCTTACCTCCTTTCCCCTTAACTGTAAAAAAGTGCGTAAGAGTAGAGCATGTGATATGTTTCGACGCAAGCTTTCGACCCCAAGTGTCAGTTGGATGCTGGTGGCAAAAGAAAATATTTCATTGCCATGCCATGACATGATATAGAGAATTCTGTGGTTTCAAGGCTGTCTTACATGTACTTGTACCACATGGCTACACAAATACCGGGTACAGGTATGTGTCCAAGTCTGAAACACTCTTATCTGAAGGTTTACTGTATTTTGGCCTACATTGAAAATTCCTACTGTTGATATCAATCTTATCATGCTTGGGTGCGTACAAAACATGGATACATAGAAGTAAAGTGAGAGTCCATGTAACAAATTAAAAGTATGTATAATCAAGCATATGCTATGAAACTAAATCCTGTTCCCTTTATGATTTAAGAAGGCTTTGACAATTCTTCAATTTTCCATTTTTCTTTCTTGTCATTTCAGTTATTGTGGATTGCCAGAATCTTCCATGATCTTTTAAATTTATTAATGTTGAACTTTTGGCTTGGTTTCTGATTTTTTTTTCTTGTAGCCTACGATACTTGCATGTATTCTGCACTCTGCAGGGCTAATACATTAAGATGCTTACCAACAACCCCAGGAATATATGCTTATATGCAAAATCTCTTGTTTTCTAGCTAGCTATCTACGTTATAGCAGGGTTATCTAACTCATTTGAGCTGTCCTTAATCTCTAGCTAGCTGCTTGGAGTCTAGAGTTTGAGTATGGACTTCAGAGCAGTTTAGATAAAACAAGTTCTAGGTGTTCTAGGGAATAGTTACAGATCAGAAGATAATCAAGAGGAACACAAAAGTGAGTGATCCAGGCATTGACGTTATCACGTTAGAAGTTTTAAAACATTTTTTTTTTTGTTGATGTATTCTTTATCCTTATAAATATGGGAGGGGGGATACATAATATATGGATCAGGTCAAGACATACGAAGGCTGGAGTATGGAAATGATTTTGACACACCCACTGTGAGAGCACAGGAAACTGTGCTCTACTCACATAGAGATGTGCCAAAATCTGTTCCCCTGGAGAATGTATATACTCAAGGAAACTTTTGATGAGTTCTGACAATGGTGCTGCGAACCAGTAACTGCCTAACTGGACACAAAAACCAGTAACTGCCTAACTGGAAACAATCAAGTAGTAATCTGCAAGTTGTCATACATTCCATCCATTTGTTGACTGACAAACACGATTTGAAAAGTGATGCAAAGGACAACTGGCCAAAACGTGTTTTGTAACAGTGCATTAGTTTATTAACTATATACGTAGTAAGACATAAATCCATTTGAGCCAGTTAGAGATATAGAGTACTTTTTCTGATGTGGAAGGCATAAGCAGCATCTGGTTATGAAGAGGGAGAAATGGAAGCTTTGAGCAGTGACGGTAAGTTAAGGATTTGGTTATCAAATTGCATTGAATTATCTTGTTTTGACTTCTTAAACTGCCTTTCCTTGTGAAGAGTGCTTGTTCCCTTACATGTATGGAGTATGCTTTAAGTTATGTGGGATGGGGATACCAATTAAAATTGGACGATCATTAATTGTTCGTTTGTAACAATGTTTCCATGGGACTTCCATGATTTTCATAGTACTGTTAGATGCTATGAATCAATACTAGAAAGAGAATCACTTTAGGGAGTAGCATTATAATAAATTGTTAGTAGCTTGAAGAAGAAGATAGTTACTTACTTAGGGTAGAATCTTTGTAAATAAAGCAAATCAAAGAGAGGGAGGTTGTGTTGAATATTGTGGAAAGTGATTAGAAATTATAGTCTGGGAGAGTGTCATTCCTCTCGAAAGATTGCCTAGGCTGTAACTGGTAATTAGCCACCTGATTAGCATAAATTCAGTCATATCTTCGTTCTGCCCATAATCTCTCTGTTTGTGTCACTAATCTATTGTAGTTAATAGCATTAGACCTCCATGAATACATGCAGTCGATCAAGATGAAGGCAGTAGTTTTAATTTTTTAATTTTTATTGTCCTTTATGAGTAAAATGGATGTTGATGAAATAAGATACTGTTGTAAGTATCTTGGCTTAATTTCTCAAGAAATTAATATAGCTAGTTTTTTTTTTATTATTACTCCATAGCCTTGTAAGAGGGGAAGGAAAATGCACTCTACTTCATTGTTATATCTTTGCTAGACTTATTTTTGTTGATTGTAGGACCCACAGGGGGTGCCTGTTTGGCTTTGATTTGTGTGATAGAATCATCTGTAACCTTTCTATAACTGGTTACATGAATACATACCCTCTTCTTGTTCTGTACATGAAAGTACTTTTAAGTATAGTTGGTTTTCCTCAATAGAAAATGGTCATACTGAAGGACAGAGGGCAACTGGTTTGTCAGTTGCTTCTAAATTTCATTTTTAAAACTTCGAAAAAGACCATGAACAGCCAAATGGATAATAGATTTGTGATTCTTAAAGGCTGTCGATGTACCTTTTTTGGTTTTGTTTAAGGCATGATTACTTGGTGAATTGAGACTTCACATCATTGCTATGCACTAGATCTGGATATAGTCCCAAGAATTGTGTTAAAAACATACTTCGTATTATACCTGTAGCAGCATTATGGTTTGATATATGACTCCTGACAAGGCTGAGTCCAGAGATGGAAGTAATATGAATTAGGGTATACAAAATATTTAGATTAAAAAAAGTGACTTGCGGTAGCTTCTTGAAGTTTCTTCAACTTTTGCATCTTTTTTGGTTTAGAAAATTTGCAGTTCTCATTTCTCTTCTGTACTTTTAATTGGTCAGGCATCTATTATCAAATCGTCATAGGCACTCTAGAACACGTCAAAAAGCATCTAAGGTATCACAGAAGAAAAGCACACAGGCTTAAGCCCATAATAGTAAACCTGGTCGTGTAGCTGCCCTTCATTTTGTGTTTAGGTGCCAAGCTGTAGTACTCCTCTCATCCATAATTGACTTTCTCATATAGAGTTTTTGGGTCTTTAAGTTCAATATTTACCTTTTGTACCTTAAATATATCTGATAGGCATAGCTAGGAATAATGTAATAGCTAAAATTACAATATAATCTCCAAAAACAATTGTAAACACGAATCTAATAACTGTGATAGATTTGTAGTACATTTTCAATCAACGAATTGTTTAGATTGATACTGATCAAAGTTCATGAACTTGAGCTTTCCATTTTTCAGTTAACATCAATTTGCGATGAGATGGAGTAGCATTTGCTTGATCATTTGGATATATGTGTGGATCTCTAAACCAGGAATATCTAAAGCGACAGGAGTATGTTTTAGTAGCGTTTTACCGAGTAAATTCTCAGGTTTAATCCTAAAGGGATTTATGTTTTTCATGGGTGTTGAACTGTGTGTGCATGGGAGATTCTATGAATTTTGCTGAGCATAAAAATGTATTGTAGTGGTTTTTGCCTTTTTGGTATGGCAACTGGATGTTTTGAGCTTGATTTTTGCTATGTGTTGGATACATGTCTGTTGTATTCAATTGTAACAAAGGCTGCAGTCTGTTGGTAGTACATGACACAATATTCTTGATTGGATTGTATAATTTCTAAGTATATACCAATGTAATTTTAAGGAATTACTGTGTGAGATCTGAAAAATGCCAAATCTGTTCTGAAAGTAATTTCTTAATCTGTGGTGGACTCCTTGCTTTGATTGATTGGATGGGATTGCACAAAAGATCCCTGCATCACAACGGACACGGCTTTGCTATTGTAGTTCATATGTCAATGTCTGAAACCCTTTCTCTTTTAGACACTTGAGCTCTATTGCTCCCCGTTCCTCCAAATATTTAGACATTTGGATAAAGAATAGCCTAATCTACTGTTCTTGACAGTTTCTGTCTTCTCATCTGGACCTCATAATATCATTACTTTGTTTCGGGGTCCATTTTCACTTGCAATCATATACAGGTAAGATGTTTTTAGATCATAAATTTTCCCTTTACTTTCCCTGCTGAAGAGTGTTAAGATTTATCTGCTACCCCCAAAAAAAGGTGCTGAATGAAAGAGATTGTATCACCGTTAGCATGTTGGGCCGTGATGCTTGTTTTAATTATCTATATAACTTTTTCTGGTTGCTGACTATATTTATATTGTGATGATAAAATGTAACAGGTCACTTGGCACTTTGAGGCGTTGCTGGGAGGATGGGACATTCCAATGAATACCTTAAAAGGTGACCTATCAACACCTGATCTATGTATTATACCTGAAAGTTATAAGGGGCTCACCAATATCAATAGAGAGAGGGGGTATGAACATTAGTCCAAGAAATGACTTAGACACATGGGCTGTATAGAAAAGTTCCTTACAGATTCTTCTATGCCAAGGTTCATGATTGATTATATTGCAAAGCTTGAATAAACTACTCTTAAGCAATGATTTCTCTCAATAATCTTATCTAGTTTTATCATGAAGGGGCTTTTAGGAGCAGCATTCTTTCTTTCTGACTTTATCGAGAACGCATTTCATAATCATCTGAGGAGTCTGACATGGTTGAGTTCATTATTTCAGTATGAAATAATCTTTGAATCATTATACTTGTGTTTTATTGACTCCATTTTTTTTAGAATAAAAGTTCTACTAATCTAGAAAATTGGATTTTATATCTCTTTATTTTGTCACTATTCTTTAGCTATTATACAAGTCTGCTTGAAATTATAACCACCGATGCTGCTGTAATGATTACGAGATTGTTTTCTTTGAATCTTAACAATGCATATAGTCATGCTTTCCACTTCTTTTGATTAATTATATCTGCTAATGTTATGAACAAACTTTTCGACTTTTCTCAGTAGATGAGCCTTAATGAACTAGTGAATTCGGATCAGTGAAAATAAGTCAAGTGAAGATGAGATCCTGATATGTTATGTTTCTGTATATTTTTATATTGGAAAGATCATTTAGATCTAATCTAACTCCTGGATTCTGGGTAAATTCTTGTAGGTTCTTTAGGGTTCTGGATTACGGAGTAATTTATTAAATTCTACCAAGTACACGTCTTTGGTTTTGTAAAGTGCAGTCAGGTGGACAATTACCCAATTGATTATACTCTTAGCATGAACCTGTCAACTTTATTGTCAAAGCCAGCGAAGACTCCTGTTGCTGTGATCATTCCTGCATCCAAGTTTGGGGGTTTGCTTCTATAATTCAAATCATTTATTTTCCACTTTCACTTTTTAATGATACTGTTATTTCGGCCACGTCCTTTACTTTGACATTAATAATGGTAAATTGTGGCCTAAAGTGGTACTCCCTCCAGAAAACGGTTTGCATTTGCCCGAATCCCTTGTACTCCGGAAACTTACCATAGTTATCCTTTGTAATACTTGTCTCTTTTGTGATCTCTCTGTCATATTGTTAATATGTATGAAAATCCAATCATAATCTCTTTATGTTTCAGGAAACGAAACAATTGCTTTCAGCATCCAAAGATAATAGTGAGTCAGTGACAGTAACACCTAGACCGAGTAAGTATCTTTTTTTTCCAACTGGTCCTTCAATCAGGTGGCTGTGCTAACTAATTGTCACTCACTAACACAAAAAAACCATGATTTTGGCATTTATACAATTTCTTACTAGATTTATGAGAAAACTGAGGTCCGTCTTAGGCTTGAAATTGGCTTAGTTAGTCAGATTAAGCTGTTTTGTTTAATTGTTACACTTGGGGTTATTGTCAAAAACAATAAGTTTATGCTATTGAGGACTCTTTTTGAACTTCTCTGGTTTCCCGGGTCTTTGGTGAGAAGCATCTAAAGCTAATAATGCTGCATTTTTTAGCTCAATCAAGGACCGAAATTGATAGAAAGCGACCATTTTTAGTGGTACATTTTATAATTTCTCCCGACTTTATAAGCGACCATTTTAGTTGTACCTTTTATATTTTCTTCCGACTTGATATAGGGTTGTGGGGAAAGTGTAAAGGGGATGCTTTTGAGGACTTTTGGGGGATGAGATTGACAACCTAGGCCAATACAAGGGATGATACTATTGCAAAGAAGCTGCTACATGTACCCTCAGGGTACCAAATAGTAACATACCCTGAGCTCCCATTGGTTGTTGTCATATAAGCAACCCCACGTGGGATGAAAATTTAAATCTAAAATATCAAATGGTATTTGAATTTGAAATTTTAGACCAATCACAGCCAAGGGTATAAAACTATTTCATACTCTTGAGGGTACATGCAACCATTCTGCTATTTGCAACCCTTTCTCGTTTTAAGTACACTCGGATGTATAAAAGAGTATAGTGATATTTTTCCTAACAATTTACGGGCATTCGGTGCCAGAAGATTGGGATATGGAATCGATGACGCGTGTACAAATTTTTGATAATTTAAAATGGACTGCCATATCATATTTACTTGTGGATGTGGTTTGTGGTTTGGATGGTAGGGTTGAAACAACGAAGAATTCCACTGTGATTGCAATGTAACGACAAGTATTATGTCTTACAAGTTATGGACACTACGCGGACTACAAAAAGAGATAGCCTCCCTGCCTGCCTATTTGGGAAAGGTATGCATCTTTTACTATTGCATTTGCATGCCTTGACATTTGCTTCATTGCTTGATTCTATTCAAGTATTCAAACTAGACCAACATTCTCAATTCAACCCAAACTAGTACACTTACTCCAGTACCAAGTACGAGTACCAGTATTTTTTTAATTATTTTTTAATTAATACTTTGTACATTATTGCATCATATAAATGCGCCCTACCATTTGTACCAAGCAAAGTTTGGCCTAGTGAAAATGATTACACCTTTCAACCTTAAGATTGGGGGTTCAATTCACTATTGCACTTTCTCCACTCCTCGTAAAGTTTCTACCGAATTAACCCCAGACGGGTTAACTCGATAGGGGTTCGTCTTACCTTTAAAATAAAAAAATGTGCCACCATTTTGTAGGTTTCATCTTGTTGTATCCCTTGAAGTGTTGATTTTGCTAAATTTGGTGTAAGCCCTAAGAAGAATATACAAGTAATATACGAAAGATGTAATTTTTGGACCTAATATAGTACTTCTTAGATAGAAAAACCGTTTTCCATATGAAACATGGTTTTTTATTTTTGGAGATGAGTAGAACAAGGTAAACTATAGCATGAAGAACGAAGAATGAAGCATCCGCTCTTCAGGGTACCTCCTACTCTGGACTCTGGAGTTTCCATGCATGTGTTCCAGCGTTATAGGAACTTCAGTATGACAATTTGACAATGTCAACCCAAAAGATGAAAAAAAACCCATTGAAAGACAAGTTGTCATTTGAGTTTTGAGACAATGGTAAGAGAAGAATTGATAATGTCAAAAATAAAAAATAAAATAAAAATGATGTACAGTATGTATTTCTCTGTTTTTGGACTAGTATTGCAATTTGCAACGTGTATGCTTCTCCAAAACTCCAATGTCACTATTAAAATGTGAGTACCAAATTGGTTAAGTACTAAGTAGGCAAGTAGCCTTGATTGACAACATCTTCCTTTTTCTTTGGATTTTGGTCTCAAACATTTTATTGCTCTCTTTCTTTGTACACTACTCCGTATTAACTTATCTACTCCATTACACCCAAAAAAAAAAAAAAAAAAAAACTTATCTACTCCATCTGTTTTTTAATATTATTCTATTTTAAAATCTTGACACTATTCATAATTGGAGAGAATCTTCTAATTTTTTCCAATACATACTTCAAAACATATTAATGTGAGATTTTATTTTGTTCGTCTTAATGTGTAGTTTAATAATATCAAATTTTTATATTTTTCTAACATACGTATTTGGAGATATTTATGTTTAAATATTGAGTTGAAAAGTCAAAACAGGACTAACATTTAAGAACGGAGGGAGTATTTTATTTTATTATTAATCAATTTACACTTGTACTATAATTAGTTTTTACCATCTTAGCCGTTAAAATTTTATCTTATTTTGTGCGTATTTCCTCTTAGACCGTCTGATGGGAGCGGTTTCAGACTTACTCCAATTTTTTTTTTTTAATACATAACTAAAATAGTAGAAGCATAACTAATTCAAGAACAAAATAGTTATAGTACGATACAAATAGTTGGACTTATGAGTCGCAATTTAGAAGGTGGACCATGGTGCACATAGAGCATGGTGCACCTTAAGAACACTAGTATTTAATTGAAAGAACATCTGGTTACGAGAAAAGAACATGAGTGTTTTTTTTAATAAATAGTAAAATAAAATATTATTTTTATAACAAATAAAGTGAAATATTATATCGCATGTTCTTTTACCGTTAGTGTCATGTTCTTTTGCTTATGCACATATGTTCTTTTGGTGCACCATGGTGCACCATGCTCTATGTGCACCACGGTCCATAGTCCACGGATTGCTGAAAAAATCAATTTACTTATGAGTCGAATAATTAAGATATTATATAAATTAATTTAGGTGTAAAAAATTTCGCTAGTTCGAAAAAGGGAAAAAGAAACTAAAATCAATAACCATGTGACAACACCAAAAATGTGATTTTATAGTCATAAGACCATTTTTTCTAAACATTTGTACTTATTTTTGCTTATGTCAATATTACTATGTTCAACTAAGGGACAATGAAGTTTAAAAAATATAGACCATCCAAGTTCATTTTACAACTAAGTTTTAATAAGTTCAGCTAGATTCGAATCAATTTAGATAGATACGAAGTATATATCAACCTAATTACTAGAAAATAAATGATGCCGATTAAAAAGAGACTTTCTTATTTAAAGTGAGAAAAATGTTTGGAGATCCATTGTCCTCCCTATATATGTATTCGACGTATTGTACATGGCTAATTGGCTTAGATCAAAATATTGTGGGAAGTGGGGACTGGGGAGTAGTAGTAGTACATTAGTGAGTTTAAAGACAGTAGTGGGTCCCATTTTCCCGGCAAATTTAAGCTCCCGCCGGCATGCTTTTTGCACGTTAACTAACTAACTTATGCCGGCTTTGTTTAATGTTTAAAGTGGGTCCCATCAAACATATTGTTGTTTATGTTTGTACTTTTTCACCTAAAGTAGTGTGTAGGCTTGTAGGGAACAACCCCAAAGCCATTGACTTTTCCGAACCTGCTAGGTTTGGAACCGGACCAACCATTTAAACGTCTTCATTGTTGGAGGGAAATTTATTCTCTTCCCTTTTCTCTCTCCTTGATTGTTTCTAAAGATTAGTTCAAAATACTCCAAACTCACACACTTGTATTTGTATGTAGTTATAGGAATGTATGCGGTTTATATGAAAATGAATAAAGTAATGGTGTAGATACAGTTAGTACTTAGTAGTGATATTTTAATTATTTGCGCGTGAGAGAAATAATAAAGAATTAATGCAGGTGAGGTAAGAGGGAAAGATAATTAGTAGTCTTATGTTAAAAGAGAAAGTGTTTCACGTAATCCGAAACATGTGAAAGAGGTAAGTGTTTCAAGTATCAGAAACGGTTGAATCAAGTCTTTCCAAACAACACATGTGAATGTCCCACGTTGATGAAAGATGAGAAGGGTAATCACTTAATAAAGCTAAGAGGCTACTCCCCTTATTGTCATATGCTTTTAAAGTGGAACCTCTTTTGCTATTGTTAAGTGAACTTTCTCTCTTGATGATGGATGCATATTTAGTCGTTAACCTAGGCGGACTTCTAAAACATACTTTTTTTAAGGAAAGAAAACATAGGCGGACTCTTAAAACATTCTTTCAGATGGTTTCTAAAGATTATGTGATGTTTCTGACTATTTTACTATCTGGTAGAAAGTTTACAATACAAATAGATTGCTTTCGTTGTTGTCTAAAACTTCAAACCGAGAACAACTATGTTTATAGAGTAAATACGAAGTACTCCCTCCGTTTCTTTTTGTTGTATCCGTTTCCATTTTAAGCGTTTCATATTGTTGTATCCATTTAGAATCTATTTTATTTTTGGACATACATTTTATCCTAAAATACCCTTACATTTCTATCTAATTACCAAAATACCTAAAGATTCTACCCATATTCCCACCTAATTTTCCCCATCTATAATATTTAATTCTTTTTCCTTCCCCATATACCCACTCTCTCACCTCCTTTATCACCCATCATTATCACTCCTCTCTCTTACCTTATTTCTTTATTATTTTTTCACTCCTTTATTTATTATATTCTCTTACACCCAATCATTTCTCTTACACCCAATCATTACACTTATACCCATACAAACCAATATTCCAATTTTCTTAAAAACTACACCAGATTCCAAATGGATACATCAAAAAGAAATGGAGGGAGTACTTGTTATTGTTATAGTGTGACAACTCTGACAATCTTACTACAATAAATGCTGCGTGCATTTTGTCAAGTATCAAGAGCTAGCTATGTAGCTAGGCTGGGTAGGACATTCACCGTTCTATATATAATAACGTCAAAGACACTAACTAATCAAATTCTTCACGTTCATAAAAATAAAATGAGTCTAATTTGTGCGTGTTGGGAGAGTATTTGATTAGGGATGTCAATGGGTGGGGCGGATACCTGAAATTTTCATCTTTATCCCCGCTCCATCACCCATGACGGGTACAAAATTCATCCTCATCCCCGCCCCACTGGGTGTAAAGCTTGTAAGCTAAAATCCATCTCCGCCCCACCACCCAATTGGGTATTCATCCCCGTCTTATTCCCGCTTCATAACCGCGCTAATGCTCGCCTAATTTTTCTTATTTAGAAAATATTTGCCATATATACGGAGTAATGCATGTTAACTTTAGAAAAAAAATACCTTATGACTAAAGTAACATAAATAATCGAAAAAAATACTCGTCATAACAAAAAAAATCCAAACAAAAAACTTAAAAATCTCACTTAATTCATATTATCACCTAAAGATGAAAATAAATCCAAACTCACCCCATGAGTCCATGACCCATGGCGGGTATGAAGTGGGGCAAGTGGGGATGGGGCGGGACGGGCGGGTTCATCATAAAATCCACACCCGCCCCATCATCCATGGCGGGTACGATTTTTATACCCATCCCCACCCCATAACCCGCCAAACCTACCTCCATCCCGCCTACTTGGGGCGGGTCTTCCGCGAAACCCGCCCCACTGATATCCCTATATTTGATTGTTTCGACTTAACAATTAAAGTCACATTCCATGTAATTTGATAACTTAAAACTTAAAATCTCATTAATAATTCAAAGTGGTGTATAAGTAGGCCTAATGATGATGTATAATTGTACATATAATGTTGCATAATTTCTCTAATCATGGTTTCATGTTTAACCTTTAATGCAAAGCAAAGCAAAGCTTACATACATATAAGGAATAGTGATGAAAGAAGTTATGA
Source organism: Spinacia oleracea (assembly GCF_020520425.1). Lineage (NCBI taxonomy): Eukaryota > Viridiplantae > Streptophyta > Magnoliopsida > Caryophyllales > Amaranthaceae > Spinacia > Spinacia oleracea. The sequence goes on from NC_079490.1 coordinate 17,107,776, forward strand.
GAGGTGCATTGTGCAAAGGAGGCTATTCCCTATTTATTAGAAGGTTCTTTTACATATACCCATTGAAAATTGTGTCATAGATTCATAGCTACATAAATAGCTAGCTTAGTCATTTCTATAGCTAATTTCTTTAATCATCACATCTAATTTTTATCCAAAAAAAAAAAAAGAACGAATGATTACTAATCGTCAACTTTTAGAACTTCTTCTGAGACTTTTGGCTTAAATGCTTAAATATGTCAAAATTTTCAAAATACACTCCCTTTTTATATTAAATAGTCAATCTACGGTCCTCGTACTATCACTCATTAGACATCAAGATGGAATGTACAACCTCAAAAACAAATAAAAAGCTACTCACTCCGTTCTTTTAACTACTCCACATGTTACTCCCCTTTAATGTAGTTACTCGAGAATGAAAATATTAAACAATGCTGATGAAGGTTAAAAAAGATATTGTTCATGTGTCGTGTACTGTTGCGTTTTATACCAATCTGACTAACTAGCATAAGTATGGTTGTCGGCATGAGGGCATGAGGCCCCAAGCATACTACCATGAGGAATTAAGCACAATGGCACCTTGCTTTTATGCTTGCTATATTTCCTTTGCCTTTCAATCAAGCCATGGTATAGGGCACACCTTGCTTATAAGACTTTTCCTTTGTCACCACTTCACTGTCGTCTAGTTGTCTGCCTAGTTCATACTAGTACTTGCAAATTTTGAGAAGTTAGAATATTTTTGTCGTTTATAGATTCAACTTTAAATCCTAGAATAGTACTCTTTTGATTTTTAGTGAGTAATAATAGAATGCGATTTGTCTATTTCTTCATGATTGCTTAAACCTGAAATCGTGATCGCAAATTCTTAATTATATTCGATGTACAATAATTATTATAAGACGGAGAAAAGTTATCCCAAAATATTTAAAAGTTACCTGATATAATGTAAAAATAATTTATTTTTTAATGATACTTTTTTCTATTTAATAAAAATTCTCTTATTACATTATACGAGAACGGGCATTAAAAGTGACATGTGTCACCTCCTGGAGAAAATTTTTCCTGCCAAAAGATTTTTTTTCTTTTTTATTCATTTATTTATTAAAATTAGGCAAATTTGTCAAATACTAGTACAACCTAATAAAGTTCTCTATTTGCCAATTACAACCTCAAATTTCTAATTTTGCCAATTATAACCTTAAACTTGTACATCTATTTTAAATTACAACCCGAAACCATTTTTCGATAAAAATTACCAGAAGACGATGTCATAACGTTATTAAAAAAAATTACGAAGTACTTAATATCTATAAAAAAAAAAAAAAAAATTCGATTATTTTATTTTGTTTAATTCTTATTTATTGATTTAATTTTTTCATAGACATTATGTAATTATTACTTTTAATAACATTATGACATCATCTTCCGGTGATTTTTACCGGAAAATAATTTTGGGTTGTAATTTAAAATTGATATATAAGTTTAAGGTTGTAATTGGCAAAATTAGAAATTTGAGGTTGTAATTGGCTAATAGAGAACTTTATTAGGTTGTATTTAGCAAATTTTCCTTAAAATTAACTTTTATGGAAAAAAATTTAGTATTTTGACTAATATTTTACCATTCCCTATTTATTTGATCTCCAATATAATAACTCTAAATTAATTTATTTTCCAAAAATAATATTTGTAAAATTATAAAATACTATGTCCTAACTTTATTAATCTTTTGAAAATCTACAAGATTGTTTGTAATCCATACTACTTTATTTTTTAACTATTCTTTTGTTACTCAAATATTTTACAAAATAAAACATGCACGATCCAATCCGTGGACTATGGACCATGGTGCACATAAAGCATGGTGCACCATGTGCACCAAAAGAACACATGTGCATAAACAAAAGAACATGACACTACGACAGAAGAACATGCAATATAATGTTTTACTTTCTTGTTATAAAAATCACAATTTATTAAAAATATAAAAAAAATATATGTCCATGTTCTTTTTACTTAACCAGATGTTCTTCTAATTATATACTAATGTTCTTAAGGTGCACCATGTTCTATGTGCACCATGGTCCACCTTCTAAATTGCGTCTAATCTAGTAAAGTATAAAGGTAACCATGAACCATCTAAAAGTTAATCTATCCCTAATTACTTCTTAATATAAAAAGTTATTCAAAACATATTAAAAATTGCCAAAAATTAGAACCCAATGTATATTAAATTTATTATATATCGGGTGCGTGCAAGATATATTGAATCATGATTATTTTTTTATCTTTTTGGGTTTTGGTAAGAGATAATTACTTCTTCACAGTAATGCTAAAAATTAGTGTGTTAGTGATCCTCAATCACAGGGAAAAGATTACTTCATTGTCGTCTCAACCCTTGAAAACCTTGAGCTAAGCTCGAGTAGCTTGAGACTCCTAAAGCATATTAGATGCCCCGGTGTGAATCTTGCACCTTTTTATATTTTCTCCTTAAATGTGAGGGATGTTCACTAATGGACATAAAAGTATCATTTAATACACGGTACTTCTGGATGTACCTAATAATTTTCATGCAAATAGCGACTCCTAGTTCCTACACAAATTAGGCCCGTTATTAGCCAAAGTATGTATGAATAGCGTCGGGCGTTTAAACTCTAAAATAACTAAAAGCAAATGTGTGTGAGGGGGAAAAGGAAGTTGTAAGCATGATTGCATGAAAAGTAATTCCATAAATAATTCCCACGGCCTAATTCGAATAACCTACGCAAAATATCACTAAAATTTTCAGATATGCCAATTTTTACAAAGATAACTAAAATAAGAAAATCACTAAAGATCCAAGGGAAATTCCCACAATATTGTGTTGTAGAAATAGTATAGTTAACTAAACTTTGAAATAGTAACTCAATTCACGCTATTGAATTAGGAAAAATTACGTAAAATATCACCGAGATTTTAAGATGCGCCATTATTTATAAAAATAAATAAACTAAGAAAATCGTCGGGGATCCAACCAAAATTTTTAAAATATCAAATCCGTAAAATTACGCAAATATCACAGGGATTTTAAGATACTCGTATGACATCATATATTCACAAAGTTATTTAAACGAAGAAAACCCAAGAGGCCAAGGGGAGGCTATAGAATAAAAGAACAAGAGGAAAAAAAAACATTTGTTGTTAGAAAAAAGTTAAAAATAGCCTTTATGTAAAATACTCTTATAAAAACACCCAAAAAAGAACACAAAACTTCAGGTGACCGAAGCGGGAGGTTCGGAAGCAGCTTTTTGGGGGATAATATTACCAACCAACTTCAGATAGAAAAATTAGAAGTTGTGAGAACGTTCAACAATGGCGTTTTAGAATTCAAGCTTTGCAAAATATTATAATCCAATATTCAAATATAAATAAAATAAAAGAAAATTAAGGGGGGGAGGGAAAAGTTTTTTAAATAAAATATATAATTATCATCTCCCTTTTTTTGCCCCCTTCTTATATCATCTCCTCCATTTCCGCTGTCTCTCTCATTGAATTCTTCAAAATCTCAATTGATTTTGTTAAAAGGGTTTCTTTATTTCTTGAAGAGTTAATCTGGGTTTGTCTTAGATTTTCAAATGATCATCAAAATCGTTCTGAAATCAACTCATTTTCCTGGCTTCTGAGAAAACCTGCAAATTTTTAATTTTTTTGTTTTTTTAATCTTCAACGGTCAAATTTCCTGCCCCCACCCTGATGGTCTCAACGGCGGCAGAGGGAATGTTGTCGTTTTCTGTGGTTTCTGTTGTTGAAGATGTTCTTAGACAGCATGGGACGAGATTGAGCGATATCGATTTCGCATCAAGAAAAGCAGAGGAGGCTTGTATGATTCCATTCCTCTTTCTTGAATTAATCATTTTTGGGGTTTGTTATCAGGCTTATATTATGATTGATGATATTAATGTAGGATGAATGTTAAAATTATTGCAGAGGATTATTAATTATTACCCGATTAATTAAACAACTTGATTTTGATTTTGATTGCCTGGATTCTCATTCTCATATAATGCCTGTTAAACGAGGGACCATCCTTATTTACATGAATTTGGATTGAAATTGCATATGTATATCCAAGACCAAGTCTGATCATGATTTCATTTTTTTCTTTTGATTTTTGTTTTTTTATTTTTTTGGGGGAGGGATCATGATTGCAATTTGACCTTCCTAGTAATATTATGATGGAGGATGATGATGATGATGATGCTTTAAACTCATAAAGGGTACTGAATTTTGTAGCATCGAGGCGATATGAGGCGGCAAGGTGGCTAAGGAAGATAGTGGGGGTTGTATGTTCTAAAGATTTGCCTGCTGAGCCATCTGAAGAAGATTTCAGACTTGGGCTGAGGAGTGGGATAGTCCTTTGTACAGCAATCAACAGGGTTCAACCTGGTGTTGTTCCAAAGGTATTCAGTATTTTCTAATTCCTTTTTATGTTGAACATTTCTTTATGACTTGTATGTTTATAATTACATGTACACATTACATGTTTTCTGGTATGTCTAGGTGGTAGAAGCTCCAAATGATACTGTAATTATACCTGATGGCGCGGCTTTAATGGCCTACCAATACTTCGAAAATGTCAGAAACTTTCTGGTTGCTGTTGAAGAGTTGGGACTTCCTACTTTTGAGGCATCTGATTTAGAACAGGTAAAGGAGTTGGATTGTTGGAATAAACCATACTTGTTAATTTTAAATGTTATGCAGTCATTTCTGAGTGGTACACGAATTGAAAATGAATTGTAATTTGGAAGAACTTCTCCCTTTTAAGCTCTTCTGAATATACATTCTCCTGTCAGAAAAATGATTTTTTTTGGTTTATAAATGGAAATGACCAGGGTGGTAAAACGGGAAGGATTGTGGCCTGTGTTCTCGCTTTGAAATCTTTTAGCGATTGGAAGATGGCAGGAGGTAACGGAACATGGAAATATTCTGGAAATTTCAAAACAGCTAGCTCTACTAGCTCTGCAGGGAAGACTGTAGTTAGGAAGAATTCAGAACCCTTCATGAATTCTATTTCGAGGACTTCATCTGTAAGCGAGAGATCTCTAGACACTGAACAGTGCAGTGATCTTGGTCTAGATTTCAGTGATATGGTCAGTAGTTGCTTCACATTGTTTGTTTGGCATTAATAGTGTTGTGAGGAAAGAAGCAGATAAAAATGCTTTTTATTTTATCTACAGAGTAACAATCGTTCCTTAAACACTATGATTCGTGCACTTCTTATGGATAAGAAGCAAGAAGATATTCCAAATGTAAGTTCTCTTTGGGCTAACTCAATCATTTTGATCAACCTAAATATTTTATAAAATTGCAGTGTTTGATAGATAGACTTCAGACATTCGACTTATGTTCTTCCTCACTGATTTCACATTTCCGATAGTCCTGTGATCACATTAAATATTCTGTGTTTAGTAATTAAGTTGATCTCTTACTGATTTCAGATTGTTGAATCCATGCTTAGTAAAGTCATGGAGGAGTTTGAATGCCGCTTAGCAAATCAACCTGAACCTGTAAGCAGTTCATACCTGTCAGCTGCTCTGTACAAAATTCCATTGTACTGTGATTTATAGTTATAGAAAAGTAGACAAATTGAGATCACAATAAAGTTATCTAACTTTGCAGGTGAAGGCTTCTTCTAGGGAAACCATGTCAGTCTCTGGCCAAAACGCGTCTCCTGCTGAGTCTCCCAAGGCAGAAACACAGGTAAAAACGAATTTGTAATACATTTTAATGACATTGATCTTTATTCAGTTGCTGACATTCTCCTCATTTGGCTAAATACTTGAAGAATCAATATGACAATGCAAAAGAAAACATTAATGAACCAGAGGAAGTTGACGAAAGTGAAGAAATTCAGGACTGTGTCCCATGTGCAGAGCCTGAAAGCCGCTTCAGGAGGCATGATGAACAGTTTGAGAGGCAGGAGAGTAGTATACAGGTAAGTGGAAGCAATATGATGACATGGAAGTCTTTAACCTTAAAATTAATTACTTGGTTTAATCAGTGATCCTGATTTTTCTTTAGGATTTGAAACAAACTGTCCACACTACAAAAGAAAGCATGAAGCTACTGCAAACGCGGTATCATGAGGAGTTCAGCATTCTAGGTATGATTACAGATTTTCGCTTGTGATGAACACGTTAAGACACTACTTAATTGGTTTCCCTAGAAAGCTAACTTTACATCCTACCGATTTGTTTCAATAGGTGAGCATATCCAGAGTCTTGCTCATGCTGCCACGGGATATCAGAAAGTTCTTCAAGAAAACCGCAAACTGTACAACATAGTTCAGGACCTGAAGGGTAAGGTGGACATGAGAAAAAGTCTAGCTTGAATTTTCTTCTTACTAATTATTTCTGATTAAGAAGAACCATTTTCCACTTTGAACCATAGGGAATATTCGGGTGTATTGTCGAGTGCGTCCATTCCTACCAGGGCAAGCTAACGGTTTCAGCACTGTAGATAAAATAGAAGAAGGAAACATTACACTTTTGAACCCAGCAAAATATAGTAAAGACGGGAAGATATCCTTTAATTTCAACAAGGTGTTTGGTCCTGCTGCAGCACAAGGTCAGTTGACATTTGATATTTTTGATTGATTATATACAAAACAGTTTAGAGTTTATAACATGTATCATGTACAAATTACATTTTACTGCAGATCAAGTGTATGCAGACATGCAGCCTCTTGTTCGGTCTTGTCTTGATGGTTACAATGTCTGTATCTTTGCATATGGGCAAACAGGATCTGGGAAAACATACACCATGGTGAATATTCTATTTCTTCTATTTAGCAGATGCTTTTCTTTAACATGTAATCTTGTTTATGAAGTTTTACTAAAGCTGAAATTTCTGCTGTAATCTAGACTGGACCAGATAAACTCACAGAAGAAACTTATGGTGTTAACTACCGGGCATTGAATGATTTATTCTGTCTGACAGAAGAAAGAAAAGATGCATTTAGTTACGAGGTTTCTGTTCAGATGATGGAGATCTATAATGAGCAAGTCAGAGATCTTCTAGCTACTGATGGATCAAACAAGAAATATCCTTTTTCCCTGTCCTTGTTTTCTCTTGTTTTCTCCTTTGTCCTTATAAGGATTTCATGTGCTAATTGTTATACCTTAACGCAAAATTACATTAGAAATACGTAACAGTTCTCAGAGTGGGATAAATGTACCAGATGCAAATAGGTTGCCAGTTTCAACAACAGCAGATGTTATCAGTTTGATGAATCTTGGTCATAAAAATCGCGCTGTGAGTTCTACTGCTATGAATGACCGTAGTAGTCGTTCTCACAGGTAAATACTCTAAAATAAAGATTACAAATTGAAGTGTAAAGTGGATAGAAGAGATAAACAAGTCTTAATATGTATGCTTTTTTTGATTAGTTGCATGACAGTCCATGTACAAGGGAAAGACTTGACATCAGGAGCTGCTCTACGAGGTTGTATGCATCTGGTTGACCTTGCTGGAAGTGAAAGGGTTGACAAATCTGAGGTGACAGGTGATCGATTGAAGGAAGCACAGCATATCAACAAGTCTCTTGCTGCATTAGGAGATGTGATTGCTTCTCTTTCTACGAAGAATGCACATGTTCCTTACAGAAATAGTAAACTCACACAGTTGCTCCAAGATTCACTAGGTAAGTTTCAGAAAAACTAAGTTCACAAGTAAAATAATGGTTATCTCAGATAAGTTACCATAAGTTCAGGTAACAGTTTTCAGGTGAAAAAAACCAAGCCTTTCGGTATTTATTGTTCTATAATAGTACAATGGCTTTAAATTCCTGTCTTGTAGTTCTGTTTTGAATCTGAAGTCCTGTTATTTGTTTCATCAGGAGGACAAGCGAAAACATTGATGTTTGTTCACATTAGCCCAGAGCCAGACGCGCTTTCAGAGACAATCAGTACACTTAAATTTGCTGAGCGTGTATCTACAGTGGAGCTTGGTGCTGCTCGGGCAAACAAAGACAATGCAGACACAAAAGACTTAAAAGAGCAGGTATTTACAGTTCTTGATTTCCTGATAGTTAACTTACTTCTCTGAACTGACAGTTGAAACATGTGATTAGGTATCCAACCTCAAGGCAGCTTTAGCCAAGAAGGAAGAAGAAATGGAGAACCTTTCTCGTTCAGTAACCAGTACTCCAGAAACAATGAGTGTTAGATCAACTGCATCTTCACCTGGTCATCCATCCTTTCGTTCACCAAAAGACCCTTCAAGTGGTCGGAAGAGTCCAGTTCAGGATGGAAGTAACACCAAGGTAGGCTGTACTGTAGTTCACCACATACCAAAAACAATTACATGAATAGTTTATCTTAAATTGACATTTGTGGTTTGTTTGAAGGTGAAAAACAATTCATCAAAACCACGAAGGAGAAGCTTGGATCCAAATGATCTATTATCAAATTCAGCACTTTGGCCACCCCTTATTGTGAACAAAGCAGAACAGAAGAACCAGCCAACAGGTGATTGGATGGAGAAGGTCATGATAAAGCCAAAGAAAGTAGATAGAAGTAGGTCAGTAGAAGACTTAGTTGAAGAAAACCTCAAGTATTCTGAGAACTGTCATCCTGAATATCAGGTTGATGACAGCAGTTTGAAGCAGCAATCTTTCGATATATTGGAAGTTGACAAAAAGGATTGTCAGGATAGTGACTCACAGATTAGTATGTCAGAAATGCTTACTCCTGAGAGTATTGATGAGCTTGAGATAGCAACTAGTGATTCTTCTGAGCAGGATTTTCAAGTTAATCTTCCAAGAGTTGCTAGTTTGCCTACTGGTTTAGGATCAAAGATCAGGAAACCTACTCCACTTAAGGCATCCAAAAGCCCCGAAAAGAGGTATGTTTTTAGTTTCTCTTTGCTGTAACACTTCAAATGCAATGCTTTTTATTGATGCAGTCTCTAGGAAAATAGATACAGTTAAAGATGGCTGTGGGTCGGGTCGGTTCGGGTCGGGATTCATTCCGAGCCCATGGGCGTGAACGGGCCCGCCCCACGCCAGGCCACTCAGTGTTTGGCCAGGCAGAAATTTTCAAAATAGGGTCCAGGTCCATGGGCCCCAGTGCCGGTCCGGGCCGTGCTATCGTGTCTAAGTCTAATTTTACTAAATTTAGCGTATTTTTTCGTGACTTGTCTCGCTTTTTACAAGAAATGTGGCCCACTGGCCACGACTTTGTGCTCGTGTCAGGCCGTGTTTTTTGTGTCGGGCTGGGCCCGTCCACAACCATATTTAGGTACAGTATTGTTTGGACCAAGGGATGATCACAGGCCAGGTTGGGCTGTGTCCAAAAAAGGGCCCATTTGGGCTGGAATTGGCACAGGCAGTCTAACAAAATCAAACTGGTCAAAACAAGCCTAGAGGCCCAATGGATAAAAGTAGCCTAAGATGCACTATTTGTACAATTTCACAAGGTCTCAAGTTGAAGAAATGTATGTAATGTCATAGATTAGTGAGTAATTTTGTTGATGTTGTTTCCATGAGCAGGAGTTTGATACCAATGCCACCAACACGAAGATTATCGAATGGCACGAGTGCACCCGTGATCAAGAATGGAAGACAAGCTGTGTACATGAAGCGGAAAACAGGAACTGCAAAGTAATTCTACTATGAATATATATACCCTGTGATGATAGCTTGTCATCCTCCATTTTTTCGAGTTTTGGATTTTTGCTTAGTTAGAAGGAGAAGTGGGAGGGGGAGGGTGAAGGAGTTGAGAAGAGGCTTTAATTTTTTTGTTCATTTGAAGTGCAAAATGGCAAGTATTTTGAGTTATACCTGATGCAATCATTTGGTGGTGATGGTTGAAGTATATGCAGTCCTGCCAAATGGGCCCACATTGGATTGCCTTTTGTTGGGCTATATGGGTGTTAAGTTGTTTGATTCAATTTTCATTTTCTTTGGGAGGGTTTTCATGTTTGATTTTTGTTTTTAGTTTTACCAAAGATGGAAATTGAGTAAGGTATATAACTATATAGTACATTATACACATATGAAATGGAAGTTAATGAGATTGTACATTTATGTACTTTTTGTATGTGTTATATATTGTGTAGGATCATTTTCATGCATACTATGTAGAGGATCACCAGCACGTCCTCTTTTAAATGACATGTTTAATTTTTGCACTACTCATATAATCTAGTTTGAAAAAACTTTGATGGTTCGCCTTATGAGAAAACATAGTTATAAGATGCCTAATATTGATCGATCGAACTCGTGCGTATACGTTCCATTCGAATTGAACGCATGTGCTCATTTTGATTAAAATTCAAATTCTCCCTTAACTTATTTAATTAACTTTGGTGGTTTTTTTTAAGAGAAAAATATAGCCATGTGGAGTCTAATATTAATCGAAGCTCGTTTACCTTCCATTCGAATTGAATGTACGTGCTCCTAGGAATGGCAATTCGGCCCAAATATGATCCATGTCCAACTTGACTTAAAAAAAACAACAATGGACGCAATTGCTAGTGGATTTGAAAGATTTTGATATAAAATTCAAGTTCGAGCCCTTAACTAATTTTTTAATAGATGTTGGTATATCCAACCAAAATCAGATACTTGTCATTCAACACGCTACTTAGTAATCAGTCTGTATTCGCCATTCGATTGTTGTTTCTAATGCTTCGTGATTGTTGCCGAAATTGTGTCAATCTATGAAGGTTAAAAGTTGAATAACGACACTTATTTCGAGATGGAATTGATGAAACATATATTTTTAACTAGATTAATTCTCATGTATGCAAAGATATTCTAAATTTCTAATATTATTTAACCAATTTTTTATAATATATTTGTTTGAAATACTTCTCACCAATATAGTTAATAAATCTTGAACATACTCATTTAATAATATAATACGAAGTATGCAATTTTCATCCTACTCCGTGTAACCGTGTTACATAATTTAAATGCTTGATATGTTAATTTGCTCAAAATATTCGATATACTAATATGCATATTTGATTTGACCTAAATATAGAGTAACGATCTTTTTCATTATTAGTATGACATTTGATTAAAATATTACCATGCGGAGTTTTTTTTTTTTTTAGAAAAGTATTTATATGACATATATTATTTCCACAATCTATAAACAATTTATATGCAATGTTAACAAAGGATGATTTGACCATCTGCTACAATAGAGCTCCGTCGGATTTCTATAAGAATCTCTGGTCTCTTAAGATTCCACCAAAATGGAAGTTATTTCTCTGGAAGCTTCTCCATAATGGAATTGCGATGAGATTCAACCTACATTCTAGAGGAATCCAGATGGAGGTTGACTGTGATTTCTGTGTGAATGGAGAGGAGAATATACAGCATATTTTCGTTTCTGCACGATAGCGAAACAAGTTTGGAGGGATGGATTACTTGCAATCTATTCAGAACTCAATGAAACTATTTCCTTCACGGATTGGTTTCTGTTCTATATCTGGCTATATCAACGCCAGGATGGGAAAAATAGTGCCAGGAGTATCTATTTCATCAGTACCTTATGGGCACTTTGGTTGTCAAGAAACAATCAAGTTTTTAGAAATGAGATTACAACATTGGCTTCAGTGTTTGATTTGCTCAAGGATGGTCTGGACAAGCATGAGGTTTTTAATGGCAACAGTGGTATTTCGCCACAGTTTCTTCATCCACCGGAAATTGAGTTGCATATTCCACCGGGTTTCTTCAGAGCTATTTTTAACCATACTGCCATCGAGGGTTTAACTTCAAACATACAGGTAGATGGTTCTTGGCATAAGAACAACCACAATGCAAGTATGGGTTGGGTTTGGGAGAATAGCCTAGGGATTGACGGATTAGTAATGGGCGGGGCTTCCTCAGGAACCACATAAAGTTCTTTACAAGATGAGGCTTTGGCCTGCCTCTACGGTATGAAGTGAGGTCGACAAGGAGGTATGGAGAATGTTACAATTCTTACTGATTCCCAGCAACTGGTACAAATGCTTGTAGAGGAGAATTCCCAGGACATGCAGATTCGTTGGACCATAGAAGAAAAAGGACCTTAGATAAGATTTTTTCTTGGTGCAGCGTCCTCAAGGTGGAGCGGGAACGGGTGGATCGGGCTCATGTTCTCGCAACTGGAGCTTCCCGAAATTTAATTTGCTTTTCTAATTTACCGTAATTTTGTTTAGTTAGCCTTTGTCAAAAAAAAATATATATATATTTTTTCCATACATAAACAGCTAATTAAAAAAAATGAGGAAATTTTTAAGACTCATGTACGGGAAAAAAAAATGTTCCGGAGAAAGAAGAAGGCAGATAAGATGGACAATTGGATTTGGAGGACATCCAATTGCTAGTTACGTTACGTACACACATTGCGTTTGCTAGTTGGAGTACAAACCCCCTTGACTCCTAACTCCTTATTCCTTAAGAATGAGTTGTTAAACACTTAAACTCACCATAGTTATAACTTTGATTAATTGTCATTGTGTTTGGGTCCGTCAATCACGTGGCCACATAAGCTCTCGATCGTCTTTTTAATCTTTGACTACATTTTGCCATTTCAATTCAATCAATTTCTTTATACAAAACGTCAATATAAAATCGCTTAATCGCATACCACCACTGAATTTGGAGCTCATCCTGCCTGACGAAAATATATACGAGTTTGGGGCCATTGTTAGGTTATAATTCATATGACAAAACATAAATCATGCGGAAAAACCATAAAGTCAGAAAAGCATATTATTTACACATAATCATTTAGCATAGTTTAGATGCATACACTTTGTTGCGTGCCCTCCCTAGCTGCGCCCGAACCGAACAAGAACAAGTCTTTAGGACTCCAAGTGTCATCCCTCCGTAGATAGTCCACAGCACGTCCGGATCCGCCTTAAGCTTGATCAACTAGAATCGCCCTTAAGGTACTTGGAATTTTCGGCTATTTGTAGGCAATTATGTGACTGAATTTTGCTCTCAAGATCACTTTGAATACTTGAATACTCTATGTAAATTATGAGCCCTTAACTCATATTTATAGGCCATGGAATAAGTAATCGAATCCTACTAGGATACGAATTAATTAAATTAGAATCCTAGTAGAATTCTTATTTTAATTAATTTATCTTTTATGATTAGGAATTTAATCATTAAACAAATCCTATACTCTTTAGGCTTCGTATGTGAACACAAACTCTACACGAGCATGACCCGCAAGCGTGCAGGCCATGTCCGCGCACAGCCCACACGGCCGCTCGGCCCACGGGAGCTACAAGCCCACGCGAGCAGCAGCAATGCTCGCAGCCCACTGCTCGCAGCTGCGCGCGCTGCCACGGCCTGCTGGCCTGTCCTTGCGCTGGGCCTGGCGTGGCCTTGGCTGTTCGTGTGGCGCGCTTGGCTTGCTGGGCGATGACCTGGCTTCGTGCTGGGCCTTCGTCTGGCAGGCCTCGTCCGATGCTAATTCGTACGATACGCTTCCGATTAAATTCTCGATTCCGGAATTCATTTCCGATACGAACAATATTTAATATTTTCGATTCCGGAATTAATTTCCGTTTCGAACAAATATTTAATATTTCCGTTTCCGGAATTATTTTCCGATTCCGATAATATTTCCGATTCTGACAATATTTCCGTTTCCGGCAATATTTCCGATTCCGGCAATATTTCCATTTCCGACAATATTTTCCGATACGTACCATGTTTCCGTTTCCGGCAACATCTACGACTTGGATAATATTTATATTTCCGATACGATCCATATTTCCGTTTCCGGCAATATCATCGTTTCCGGAGTATTCATTTCTTGCCTGTGACGATCTCAGCTCCCACTGAAACCAAGATCCGTCGATTCCGAATATCCATAGATGGAGTATTTAATGCCATTAAATACTTGATCCGTTTACGTACTATTTGTGTGACCCTACGGGTTCAGTCAAGAGTAAGCTGTGGATTAATATAATTAATTCCACTTGAACTGAAGCGGCCTCTAGTCAGGCATTCAGCTCACTTGATCTCACTGAATTATTAACTTGTTAATTAATACTGAACCACATTTATTAGACTTAACATTATATGCATACTTGGACCAAGGGCACTATTTCCATCAGTCTCCCACTTGTCCTTAGGGACAAGTGTGCATTTACCTAATTCCTTTGTCGCTCGATGCTTGCTCTTGAACATAAGGTAAGAGTTGTCATCCTTATTATGTCCAGAGGTGTTCCTCGGTTTCAGAGTTCAACTGATCAAATAAACAGATAATCATAGCCTATGATTCATCCGAGCACGGCCATGCATTTTACAGTTTCTAGCTCTCCGAGTGGCCTTGTACAACTTTTAAGCATCTCATCCCGATTTGTGGGAGGACAATCCCAATCTTGCGATCTTGAGATTAGACTTTGTTTGATAGGTGATTACCTGAGCGTTGCCTTTATAGCCTCCTTTTACGGTGGGACGGTTGGTCAACGTCAAAGTAACCAGTTCTCAAACAAGTAATCTCAAATCACTCAGGTATTGAGGATTTAGTGTCTTATAATTTTAATGAAATTTACTTATGACAGATTTTCATCTCTTACAGTAAAGTTTCATAGGTCTATCCGATACTAGTCTTCCCAAAGTAAGTATCTATGCAAATGATTTTGACATTGCCATGTCCACATAGTTCAAGAAACAGAACTACTAGTCATCTTGCATTCTAGTCGTCTAACGTTTTCTATTCGTCCAATTTTATAGAAAACTCCGACCAGGGACCATTTTCAACCTTTGACATTCAAGTTCACTTGATAGAAATTTCTTAGTCACAGGACTGGTCCTGACAGTCTATCTTGAATATATCGTCAAATTGAAGGGACTCATCTTAATAAACCACAAATTAAATGGAAAAATTAATTCTATTCATTTATTGTGAATGATTAACCAATAATGTTTTACAAAGTATTAAACTCTAAAACTTTAAAACATTAAATAAGGACATCAAAGTCATTCTCCAATATGCTTGATTCCCATAGCTGCAGTGTGCGAGTTGTGCTTCGCCTGCGGCAGAGGTTTAGTCAATGGATCTGATATGTTGTCATCAGTTCCAATCTTGCTTATCTCGACTTCTTTTCTTTCAACGAACTCTCATAGAAGGTGAAATCTACGAAGTACATGCTTGACTCTTTGATGGTGTCTAGGCTCCTTTGCCTGTGCAATAGCTCCGTTATTATCACAATACAGGGCTATTGGTCCTTTAATGGAGGGGACTACACCAAGTTCACCTATGAACTTCCTCAGCCATATAGCTTCCTTTGCTGCTTCATGTGCAGCAATGTACTCCGCTTCAGTTGTAGAATCCGCAATGGTGCTTTGCTTAGCACTTTTCCAGCTTACCGCTCCTCCGTTGAGGCAGAAGACAAACCCAGACTGTGATCTGAAATCATCTTTGTCGGTTTGGAAACTTGCGTCCGTATAGCCTTTAACAATTAATTCATCATCTCCACCATAGACCAGGAAGTCATCTTTGTGCCTTTTCAGGTACTTCAGAATGTTCTTGGCAGCAGTCCAATGTGCCTCTCCTGGGTCTGACTGGTATCTGCTCGTAGCACTGAGTGCGCACGCAACATCCGGGCGTGTACATATCATAGCATACATTATTGAACCAATCAATGATGCATATGGAATCCCATTCATTCGTCTACGCTCATCAAGTGTTTTTGGGCACTGAGTCTTGCTTAGAGTTATTCCATGAGACATGGGTAGGTAGCCTCGCTTGGAGTCTGCCATCTTGAACCTATCAAGCACCTTATTGATATAAGTGCTTTGACTAAGTCCAATCATCTTTTTAGATCTATCTCTGTAAATCTTGATGCCCAATATGTACTGTGCTTCTCCTAGATCCTTCCCAAGCCAAATCTTGACAGAGTTCAACATAGGAATGTCATTTCCGATAAGTAATATGTCATCAACATATAATACTAGGAAAGCAATTTTTCTCCCACTGACCTTCTTGTATACATAAGATTCGTCTGCGTTCTTGATGAAACCAAAGTCACTGACTGCTTCATCAAAACGTATATTCCAGCTCCTGGATGCCTGCTTCAATCCGTAGATTGATTTCTTTAGCTTGCATACCTTTTTAGCATTCTTTGGATCCTCAAAACCTTCAGGCTGTGTCATAAACACAGTTTCTGTTAAAACGCCGTTTAAGAAAGCGGTTTTGACATCCATCTGCCATATTTCGTAATTGTAATATGCAGCGATTGCTAACATTATCCGAATAGACTTTAGCATTGCAACTGGTAAAAAGGTTTCATCGTAATCCACACCGTGGACTTGCCTGTAACCTTTTGCAACCAATCTAGCTTTGAAAACTTCAAGTTTCCCATCCTTGTCCTTTTCCAGTTTGAAAACCCATTTTCTTCCAATGGCTTGGTAGCCATCTGGCAAATCGACCAAATCCCATACTTGGTTTTCTGACATGGAGTCTAAATCAGATTGCATGGCTTCTTGCCATTGCTTGGAGCTAGGGCTCGTCATAGCTTGTTTGTAAGTCGCAGGTTCATCACTTTCAAGTAATAGAACATCATAGCTCTCATTTGTCAAAATACCTAAGTACCTTTCCGGTTGAGATCTATATCTCTGCGATCTACGCGGGGTTACATCTCTAGATTGACCATGATCCTCACCAGATACTTCTAAAGATCTCTGAGTTTCATCTTGAATGTCATCTTGAGCATTCTCTAGAGTTTGTTGTTCGACTCGAATTTCTTCGAGGTCTACTTTTCTCCCACTTGTCATTTTGGAAATGTGATTCTTTTCCAAAAAGATACCATCTCGAGCAACAAACACCTTGTTCTCAGATGTATTGTAGAAGTAATACCCCTTTGTTTCCTTTGGATAGCCCACAAGGATACATTTGTCAGATTTTGGATGAAGTTTGTCTGAAATTAATCGTTTGACGTATACTTCACATCCCCAAATCTTAAGAAAAGACACTTTTGGAGGCTTTCCAAACCATAACTCATATGGAGTCTTTTCAACAGCTTTAGACGGAGCTCTATTTATAGTGAGTGCAGCTGTATTTAGTGCATGTCCCCAAAATTCTATTGGAAGTTCGGCCTGACCCATCATTGACCTAACCACGTCTAGCAAGGTTCTGTTCCTCCGTTCCGACACACCGTTTCATTGTGGTGTTCTAGGAGGAGTCAATTCTGATAGAATTCCACATTCTTTCAGATGGTCATCAAATTCATAGCTCAGATAATCACTGCCTCTATCAGACCGCAGTGCCTTATTCTTCTTGCCTAATTGATTCTCTACTTCACTCTGAAATTCCTTGAATTTATCAAAGGATTCAGACTTATGCTTCATTAGGTAGACATAACCATATCTACTGAAGTCATCAGTGAAAGTGATAAAGTAGCTAAAACCACCTCTAGCATTTGTACTCATTGGTCCACATACATTTGTATGGATTAAACCCAATAGTTCAGTTGCTCTTTCTCCAACTTTAGAGAAAGGTTGCTTTGTCATCTTGCCAAGTAAACATGATCCGCACTTACCATAATACTCTAAGTCAAATGGTTCTAGAATTCCTTCATTTTGAAGTCTTTCCATGCGTTTCAAGTTAATATGGTCTAATCGACAATGCCACATATAGGTGAGATCTGAATCATCCTTTTTGGCCTTTTTGGTATTTATGTAATAAACTTGTTTGCCGTGATCTAATAAATAAAGCCCATTGACTAATCTAGCAGATCCATAAAACATCTCTTTAAAATAAAACGAACAACTATTGTATTTTATTAAAAGGAAAATCCCTTAGCATCTAAGCAAGAAACAGAAATGATTTTTTTAGTAAGACTTGGAACATGGAAACACTCTTCCAGTTCCAAAACTAGCCCAGAGGGCAACGACAAATAATAAGTTCCTACAGCTAATGCAGCAATCCTTGCTCCATTTCCCACTCGTAGGTCGACTTCACCCTTGATTAACTTTCTACTTCTTCTTTGTCTCTGAGAATTGGAACATAAGTGTGAGCCACATGTAGACACCTACTTTTGTCCCCATTCCCGAAAGGGAAAGGTTCGATGATGAAAGCATAAATCTCCACTTGACAACGCATCTCCTATAAAATAAACGAATCTCAATTCCCCTTTTCATTTCACCCGAAACCTGATATTTATAGAAAACTGCTATTTACGGAAACCTGCTAAAAATAGTAACTGCCGTAAAAGGTAGCTTCTAAAAGTGGCAAATCATAAAGGATAGAAACCTGTCAGAATTAGGTGTTGCATTCCAACATAAATCCTAAATGAGATAGAAAACTACGAGAATCCTATTCCTAATATGATTCGGAAATAAGAGTTACGTATTAATTAAAATCCTAACGAGCCTAGAGTTCGTAACGGGCCCAGACGCATCCCGTCACAAGATTAATATGCACTAAAAGACTCGATTAAGTCTCAAACACTACGGATTTCAGGAATCCGAATCTGACTAAGAAAACCGCCCAGACCCTATTTTCAACGCCTGGCTCTGGGCGCCGAAATCTTCGGCGCCCAGGCCTGGGCGCTGAAAATACCTGGGTACGTGTTTTTTTCTAATTCTTTATGGATTAGAACTCTGCAATTCTATCTTTCCACGAACTCTTCCCTATAAATACAGCCCCAAATTCGACGTGAAAAGGACACACAACACACAATTATATTCTGAGTATTGACTCCAACCCTTAGCCTAAGCCTCACGCTGCGAAACTGTTCACGCGTTCTGTCGCAATCGATCCATAAATCGAACAGAACGTATCCTGTCCCATAATTGAGATTCGTTAAATAAAAAGGAGAAATAGCAAAGTCAAAGTGGTTAGTTTTCTGAGAACCGTGACGCACCTCTCAAGGGTGCGTCGTAATGTGTCCCTTTTCGATGATTTAACTGCTTTCCTCGCCCTTTTTATGAACTGTTAAACTAACTAAATCTGATTGTTCTATCACGCCTAACAAATATAATATTTTTGGGAAATTGGATTATCATGCTAGGTCCCTTAATACTATTTAAATCAGATAATCACGATCGATCTAGTATTATATGTTGCATATTGCTAAAATCAACTCAGATTAGTTTAATAGTTAACGCATGTCCCTTCAATTAATTATGCTGAGCTAGTAAGGATATCCTGCCTCTGGAGTTATCGACGAGCGAAGTACTCCTCTCGGTAGTTACAGTCCCCCGAACCCTCAATCTCTACCTTGCGGGTGTATGTTGAGAGATCCCCACACCAGGGATCACAAGGGAGCCTACGGCCGTCGTGGTCAAACATAATTGCACTCCCTTTATGTCACGATAACCGGGTTTTGTCAGTTTTTCTCATTGTCGTTAAAAACTGAATGGCGACTCCTATATTACTAGTCAATTGGGTGTAAACTCACAGGAAATCCAATTACACTTGATTGAATAAAAAGAATCGTCACACCCACGAGGGACGAGATCACGCATTAGCCTCGTGCTTTTTCGACCCCCTCACACCACAACCTGTATCTAATACCCAAGAAGTTGAATTAACAAGTGTACAGTCTATAACGAAAATACCTGAAGATGGAACGACTGTTCCATTCTTCTGATCTTCCTTTAGTTTCAAGCAATCTCTCTTCCAATGCCCCTTCTTCTTGCAGTAGAAGCATTCGGATTCAGAAGTGGGTTGACTGACCTTCCTCTTTTCAGACTTGGCGCCAGTTTGCTTAGTTGGGCTGGCCTTCTTGCCACCTTTCTTAGCATTCCTCTTCTTTCCAGATTTCTTGAACTTGCCCCCACGCACCATAAGCACATCTTGCTTATCACTTTTGAGCGTCTTTTCAGCGGTCTTCAGCATACCGTGAAGCTCAGTGAGCGTTTTGTCCAGACTATTCATACTGTAGTTCAGTTTGAACTGATCATACCCGTTATGAAGAGAATGGAGGATGGTGTCTACAGCCATTTCCTGAGAGAATTGCTGATCTAGCCGACTCATATTCTCAATGAGTCCAATCATTTTGAGAACATGTGGACTTACGGGCTCGCCTTTCTTAAGCTTGGTCTCAAGAACTTGCCTATGAGTCTCGAATCTTTCGACCCGAGCCAGATCTTGGAACATGTTCTTTAACTCACTGATGATCGTGAAAGCATCTGAGTTGATGAACGTTTTCTGTAGATCTGCACTCATGGTTGCAAGCATTAGACATTTCACATCCTTGTTGGCATCAATCCAACGATTGAGGGCTGCCTGAGTGACCCCTTCGCCTGCGGCTTCCGGCATCGCCTCTTCCAGGACATACTCCTTTCTTCCTGCATAAGAACTATTTGCAAGTTCCTTTGCCAGTCAAGGAAGTTTTTCCCGCTCAACTTCTCCTTTTCGAGAATTGATCGAATGTTGAACGAATTGTTGTTTGCCATAATTAAAACTACAATTGAAAAAGAATAAACAAATAAATAACCATTAACAGTTTCTCTTAATAAACTTAAATTCTAGCATACATGCATAATTCAATGTTCATTAAGCATTATATTCAAGTTATGTGTTCCAGCAGGTGTGAATAAAATGATTCCAAGATCCTAAAATCCATTGAAGAATTAAGCACATTATGTATTTAGACTCAATTCTAAAATCTTTTAGGTAAGCAAAAGCCTTTTGCTAATAGTCTAGAAACTACTCTTGGTTGATAGGCACGTCTAAGAACTTATTAGGTAAATCTATCGATTTTGCCACGACATAAAAGGACTCCTTACTTATATCGTTGAGTTTCACCAAAACTAACATGTACTCACAATTATTTGTGTACCTTACCCCTTTAGTATCGATAAGTAACACCTCGCTATGGCGGAAAACTATTACTAAAATCGATGAAGAAAGGATATCCAAGTAAGTGTTATTTTGGCATGGCACCTTTTAACTCAATTTTTAAGTTTGGAACTTAAGGCTCTTACTATGTTGGTTAGATTTTAAGTGAACTAAAATCCTTAATCATGCAACATAAGCAAGCTTTGATCTCATGCATATTTAAGACATATTTAAAAGCAATAAATAACTTAAAACATGCATAAGATAAATGTGATCTATTATGGCCCGACTTCATCTCGAAGCTTCAATTTCAAAGTCCGTCTTGAAAATCTCCGTGGGAGGCGCCATTTCCTTCAAATAGGATAAGCTATAATTAAACTAATTACAACTATTTGATGGTACGCAGACCATATTTGAATTGAAAAACAATTTTGGTACTTTTAGACCAATTACATTCAAATTAATGGTACGCAGACCATATTTTCTATCCTATTTGGGCCATACTAGTCACTTCATAACCTGCAAAACATTACATATACAATATATACCATTCACCCATTCATTATCATGAATGGCCCACATAGCTGGTTAGTAAAACACGTTATGCATCACATAAATATTTGCAGCAATTAATTAAGGGCACCAATAATCTACCAATTATTCAGTCCTTATTAATTCTAATCAAGTTGTTTAACCTTAAGGGATTTGTAGACCTAATCCAGAGTTTATGACTAAAATTGCTCCCACTTAAACCAATAACTTTATATGCTTTACTAATTTTAAGCATAAAAATGTTTTTCTAGTCTAACCGGAAACATACAAGTTTAATTAAAATTTAAAGCTCATATAAAATTATAATTGAATCCATTTATTTAATTTATTTTCAGTTGAATTAAATGAATTTAAATTAATTCAAGGATTTAAATTTAGAAAAATAATTAGTATAAATTAACATTTATAATAATTATAATATTCAAAATTAAACTCCAAGAAAACAATTTAAATTATCAATTTTAAAGTTAATTAAAATTATTTCCGAACTGAAAATTCAAAATTAAAATCAAAACGTACCAATCGTCGCAAGACGAGGCACTTGGGCTTGCGCCCAAGCCCCATCAAGCCACGAGGCAGCGCGCCCCGCTCGATCGATCGTTGCACAAGGCACACACAGCCACACGCCACAGGCAGCCACACGCCACACGCACACGGAGCCATTGCTGGCCACGCTGCGCGCAGCCTTGTGCTGTGTCGCGTGTTGCTGCGCATGCCAGCGCACGCCGAGCGAGGGATCGCTCCCTGCTCGCGCGTTCTGCTTGCTTGCTGGGCGAGCCAGGCGCGCTGTGGCGCGGCAGCATCGCTGCCCACACGCGTCTTGCTCGTCGCTCGTGCCTTGCATCGTCGCCCTCGCCCATCGCATAGCACACACGGCACACACGCACAGGCTCCCTTGCCTCGTGCGCGCGCCATGCGCTATGTTGCTCGCTGCATTCGTACCGCACGGGCGACGAGCTCCCTTGCTCGTCGTCGCGTGCCCGCACTATACAACACCCCTTAAGGGTAACATGTAGCTTCCATTGCTTTGTGCGTGCAACATTAATGAGCATTTTTTATAAAATTTAAAATTTTTAATTCAAAATTAATGACAAATTAATAAAACATATTAATTTCATAATTTTAGGGCGAAAAATCGAAAATTTATTAATCAATTAATTGCCGATTAACATGGATTCAAATCTAGGTCATAAAAATTAAAAATTTAACATAAATTAACAATTTTTATGGTGGATTTTAATCATAGATACCTAATTAAACTATTAATAAATTATGAAAATCAAATTAATTCTAAATTATTCGAATTTCAACAAATTAATCATAATTACAAATTAGGTTGTATAATTAACAAGGCTAGGCATTCAAACTTGTTAAACATATACTGCAAGTCAATAAAAAATTCAAGATTTATCAACAAGAATCGCAAATATTTAATTTAACATCTTAAATTTACAAACTTTTGCGCTCGAAAAACTAAAACCTCCGAAAATTTAGAATGCCTTTTACATGCGGAATTGACACAAAAATCACTCGATTTGGATGAGTAACGAAGAAACTGCCAAAAAACTGCGTACATATAATTAAATAAACGCAATTTGCAATTAATTAACAATTACGAAAATTAATCACCCCTTTTAATTCCTTGCAAATTTGTGAAATTGAAACATGTTTATGCAATTTAGATTATGAAAATAATAAGAGGCTCGTGATACCACTGTTAGGTTATGATTCATATGACAAAACATAAATCATGCGGAAAAACCATAAAGCCAGGAAAGCATATTATTTACACATAATCATTTAGCATAGTTTAGATGCATACACTTTGTTGCGTTCCCTCCCTAGCTGCGCCCGAACCGAACAAGAACAAGTCTTTAGGACTCCAAGTGTCGTCCCTCCATAGATAGTCCACAGCACGTCCGGATCCGCCTTAAGCTTGATCAACTAGAATCGCCCTTAAGGTACTTGGAATTTTCGGCTATTTGTAGGCAATTATGTGACTGGATTTTGCTCTCAAAATCACTTTGAATACTTGAATACTCTATGTAAATTATGAGCCCTTAACTCATATTTATAGGCCATGGAATAAAGTAATCGAATCCTACTAGGATACGAATTAATTAAATTAGAATCCTAGTAGAATTCTTATTTTAATTAATTTATCTTTTAGGATTAGGAATTTAATCATTAAACAAATCCTATACTCTTTAGGCTTCGTATGTGAACACAAACTCTACACGAGCATGAACCGCAAGCGTGCAGGCCATGCCTGCGCACAGCCCACACGGCCGCTCGGCCCACGCGAGCTACAAGCCCACGCGAGCAGCAGCAATGCTCGCAGCTGCGCGCGCTGCCACGGCCTGCTGGGCCTGGCCTTGCGCTGGGTCTGGCGTGGCCTTGGCTGTTCGTGTGGCGCGCTTGGCTTGCTGGGCGATGGCCCGGCTTCGTGCCGGGCCTACGTCTGGCAGGCCTCGTCCGATGCTAATTTGTACGATACGCTTTCGATTAAATTTCCGATTCCGGAATTCATTTCCGATACGAACAATATTTAATATTTTCGATTCTGGAATTAATTTTCGTTTCGAACAAATATTTAATATTTCCGTTTGCGGAATTATTTTCCGATTCCGATAATATTTCCGATTCTGACAATATTTCCGTTTCCGGCAATATTTCCGATTCCGGCAATATTTCCATTTCCGATAATATTTTCCGATACGTACCATGTTTCCGTTTCTGGCAACATCTACGACTTGGATAATATTTATATTCCTGATACGATCCATATTTCCGTTTCCGGCAATATCATCGTTTCCGGAGTATTCATTTCTTGCCTGTGACGATCTCAGCTCCCACTGAAACCAAGATCCGTCGATTCCGAATATCCATAGATGGAGTATTTAATGCCATTAAATACTTGATCCGTTTACGTACTATTTGTGTGACCCTACGGGTTCAGTCAAGAGTAAGCTGTGGATTAATATAATTAATTCCACTTGAACTGAAGCGGCCTCTAGTCAGGCATTCAGCTCAATTGATCTCACTGAATTATTAACTTGTTAATTAATACTGAACCGCATTTATTAGACTTAACATTATATGCATACTTGGACCAAGGGCACTATTTCCTTCAGCTTTGTTTTTAATTTCGCAAGAAAAGTTAATTTATTGATGAAGATTTGTGCGGGGTTACAACGGATGTCATTCTTACGTCTACAACCAATTGAATCAGATTTGATTCAATACCAAAGCTACAACAGATTGAAAGACCCCCTCGTTGAAGACTGTATAAAACAACGATGTGAAAGAGGGTATTCATCATTGTCAGATGTCATCTACAACGATCATGGTTTTGTCGGATTAGAATTTTGTTTGATCCAAACTATTTTGTATTTGTTAGTTTTGGTTTCTATTGTAGATGTCGTATGAGTATTTTATCAATGAACTAATTTTTACCTTAAAAAAAATGAGAAGAATGAGTTTTGAATAAATTAAAATGATTAAAAAGTAAAAGAGATAAAATGTGAAAAATTGTAAAGTGGTAGTAAATAAAAAAAAAATTGGAACTTTAAGGTAGTAATTTAAAATAAATTTTTTTTTTAGGAGAGAGAGAGAGAAAGAGAGTGGTACCGAGGCTAGAGTTTTCATAAGGTAATAAATACAAAAGTGGTGTATTTCTAAGGTACGTAGTAAATACCAAAATATCATAGATATTATTTGATTTTAGGTCGTTTTAATGTAACTATGATATTCTCTACTAGTACTCATATTTGATTACTTCAACCAACTAAGTTAGTGGGCATCCATTTATCTTTTTAATTACTATTTACTCTCTCCGTCTCTTTTTGTTCTTTACGTTAGGTATTTTGCACGCGTTTTAACGACTAATTCATGTGTATTGAGATTCCTCTATTTTTTTATTTAAACAAGACAAATTACGTTTATTTATAATATTTTCACGTTTATCAAAATTTTGATATTGGAAAAATGAGAAAAAATTAATGTCCCAATGGAAAAGTGTGAGAGATTAAATGACTCAATGAATTTAATTGGTTAAAATAATAATTGGACACAAATTTTGATAGAATATTAAAGCATTTATGTGATAATATAAATAAAAGGAAATGTAAAGAACATTTTGGGACACCCAAAAAGGAAAACGTAAAGAACAAAAAGAGACGGAGGGAGTAGTACGTATTGTATTATTTTCACCTTATTTGCAATCATTTTACAATTCATATACAAATTCTTGTAAAACCTCTCTTTTACCCAACAGATATTTTACAAGGCATGATCTGACAATTAACTAAATACCAGGGTTTGATAGCAATGTATTGGAAAAATAGATAAATAAGTCCAACGTAGGAAAACAAGTTTGGAGAAATAAGTTATAATAAGTGTATTGTAGTAAAAATTAAGTTCATATAGTATATGTTAACAAGTTTATGTGAAAAAAATAGTTATTTGAAGATGATGTATCAAAGTATGATAAAAGTATATTCAAAATTTGTGTAAATAGAATGTACCATAATGTTTACGTAGTCTTTTATGAAGTTCAATGTGATTGAGGTAGCGATCGGGATTCCTTTCTCCCCACTTTCAAGTGTCTAGCCTGCGAAAGTTGAACCAAGAAATCATGAAAGTTGATGTTCAATTAGGATCCACTTTATCCAAGATTCACCTTACCCAATATCCTATTTAATACGCACAAATAAAATATGGGGTTTCAACTTTTAACCACAAGCCTCTAAAACCAATTTATGTACTATGGACATAGGTCATAGGGTGCTCATCTTCCTAATTACGTGCAATTCATCCTAAATACAATCAAAGAAACTTCCCAATGACCTCCACAATAACTTTCCTAATTAATAACTATCTAACATTGTGATAATTTGTAACGATATATCTCGTGCATTAACAAAGTGTATTTTAGCAATACTCCACAGTAAAGAAAAAGTGCAAGAGAGTTTTGACAAAATCTGGAAAAAGTAATAACAGAAAGAGAGAATTTGTATTTCTTAATTGATAAAACTGAATAATGATTATTACAATGATGTTTGCCTTTTTATAGCTTAAACTAATTCTAGAAGCTACTAAAACTGTTACAACTGAACTCCTAGAAATAAGGGAGCTGTACTAACAGAATGTGCCAGCATGGCACCTCTCATGCACTACTTGTTTAGCACGCAATAACCTTGTGCTCAAGGCTGATTAATGCGCAATGCTGATAAGCTTAACAGTCCCCCTCAAGATGGAACATCACATGTTCCAATCTTGGACAACAATTGCTGAAACTGTGCAGAAGAAAGAGGCTTGGTAAAACATCTGCTAGTTGATATTCAGTAGGCAAGTATGTAAGATGCAGTAGGCCTTCCAACACTTTGTCACGTGTAAAGTGACAATCGATCTCCATATGTTTCGTTCTTTCATGAAACACTGGATTTCTAGCAATGTGCAAGGCTGATTGATTATCACAGTGAAGGCTAATAGGTTTGAGATTAGTGACTTCCATATCTTCCAATAAATTAACCAACCAAGTTACCTCAGATGATGCTGCAGCCATTGCCCTGTATTCTGCTTCTGTAGAGGACTTTGAAACTGTATTTTGCTTCTTAGACTTCCATGAGACTGGTGATCCTCCTAAGAGTAACACATAACCAGTGATGGACCTTCTAGAATCTGGACATGATGCCCAATCAAAGTCTGAAAAAGCTTGCAAACTAATATTGTCTGAAGCTTTCAACAATATTCCTTGTCCTGCTGTATGAGCTAGATATCTTAATGTATAATGTAAAGCTGTAATGTGAGGTACTCTAGGGTTTTGCAGAAACTGGCTTAATGACTGAACTTCATAGGACAAATCAGGTCTGGTGTGGGTTAGGAAGTTAAGTTTCCCAACCAATGATCTATACTTTTCTGTGTCAGGGTACAACTCTCCATCAAATAGTGTCAGCTTTACATTTACTGGTAGAGGTGTTATTGCCTTCTTTGTGATGTCAAAACCACAGTCACTGAGCAACTCCTTGGTGAATTTCTTTTGACTAAGGATGATCCCTTCAGAGGAATAGCCAACTTCAATTCCTAGAAAATAGTTAAGTTTACCCAAATCCTTGATGCTAAACTCCTGGTGCAAATAGGCTTTCAATGTAGTGAGTTTACTGGAATCTGTACAAGTGAGGATGATATCATCAACATAAACTGCTGCAATGTTGATATGACCATGTTCTCGATGAATACACAGACTGTAATCATGCTTAGATTGGATAAAACCCTGTGTTTCAAGAGCAGTCAGAAGCTTCTCATGCCATTGCCTTGAAGCTTGTTTTAAGCCATATATAGACTTGAGTAACTTGCACACTTTATTATCAGGATTGTCAATACCTTCAGGAACTTGCATGTACACCTCTTCTTTCAAATCTCCATGGAGAAATGCATTGTTAACATCTAACTGGAAGAGAGGCCAATTTCTGCTGGCTGCAACAGCAATTAAACATCTCACAGTTGTCATTTTTACTACTGGACTGAAGGTCTCTTCATAGTCTATCCCATAATTTTGGTTGAACCCCTTTGCAACTAGTCTTGCTTTATATCTCTCCAGAGCCCCTGTTGACTTTAACTTGACTTTGAATACTCACTTGCAGCTGAAGGAAATAATGCCCTTGGTCCAAGTATGCATTCAATGTTAAGTCTAATAAATGCGGTTCAGTATTAATTAACAAGTTAATAATTCAGTGAGATCAAGTGAGCTGAATGCCTAGCTAGAGGCCGCTTCAGTTCAAGTGGAATTAATGATATTAATCCATATCTTACTCTTGACTGAACCCGTAGGGTCACACAAATAGTACGTAAACGGATCAAGTATTTAATGGCATTAAATACTCCATCTATGGATATTCGGAATCGACGTATCTTGGTTTCAGTGGGAGCGGAGATTGTCAAAGGCAAATAATGAATACTCCGAAAACGATGATATTGCCGGAAACAGAAATATGGATCGTATCGGAAATATAAATATTATCCAAGTCGTAGATGTTGCCGGAAACGGAAACATGGTACGTATCGGAAAATATTATCAGAAATAGAAATATTGCCGGAATCGGAAATATTGCCGGAAACGGAAATATTGTCTGAATCGGAAATATTATCGGAATCGGAAAATAATTCCGGAAACGGAAATATTAAATATTTGTTCGAAACAGAAATTAATTCCGGAATCGGAAATGTTAAATATTGTTCGTATCGGAAATGAATTCCGGAATCGGAAAATTAATCGGAAGCGCGTCGTACGAATTAGCATCGGACGAGCTTGCTAGACGAAGGCCCAGCACGAAGCCAGGCCCACGTCCAACAAGGGAAACGCGCGCCACAACACACCAGCCCAAGGCTGCGCCAGGCCCACCGCAAGGCAGGCCCAACGCGCGCCCAAGGCTGCGGTAGTCGTGGGCTGCGTTGCTCGGGCTGTGCGCGCGCGCGCATGGCGCCCCTCGTGGGCTGCTGTGCGTGCGTGTGTGTTTGTGTTCACATACGAAACCTAAAACGTACAGGATTCGTTTAATGATTAAATTCCTAATCCTAAAAGATAAATTAATTTAAATAAGAGTTTCACTAGGATTCTAATTTAATTAATTCGTATCCTAGTAGGATTCCAATTCTCTTTCCATACCCCTATAAATATGTGGCCTGGGTTCACAATTTATAACGAGTTTTCAAGTATTCAAAGTGGGTTTTTTGAGAGAAAAATTCAGTCACATACCTTGCCTAAAAGTGCCGAAAATTATTAGTACCTTAAGGGCGATTCTAGTTGGTCAATCTTAAGGCGGATCCGGACGTGCTGTGGACTATCTACGGAGGGACGACACTTGGAGTCCTAAAGACTTGTTCTTGTTCGGTTCGGGCGCATCTAGGGAAGGCACGCAACAAAGAGTATGCATCTAAACTATGCTATATGATTATGTGTAAATAATATGTATTCCTGGCTTAATGGTTGTTTCCGCATGATTTATGAATTGTCATATGTATCATAACCTAACAGTGGTATCACGAGCCTCTTATTATTTTCATAATCTAAATTGCATGAACATGGTTAAATATTACAAATTTGCAAGAATTAAAAGGGGTGATTAATTTTCGTAATTGTTAATTAATTGCAAATTGCGTTTATTTAATTATACGTACGCAGTTTTTCGGCAGTTTTTTCGTTACTCATCCAAATCGAGTGATTTTTGTGTCAATTCCGCGTGTAAAAGGCATTCTAAAATTTTGACAAAAAATATATTTTTCTGCCGAACCCAGAATTCTCAAATTCGAAGCCTAACTATGACTTTTCGAAGGTTTTAGTTTTTCAAATGCAAAATTTCGTAAATTTAAGATGTTAAATTAAATATTTGCGATTCTTGTTGATAAATCTTGAATTTTTGATTGACCTACTGTATATGTTTAACAAGTTTGAATGCCTAGCTTTGTTAATTATGCAATCTAATTTGTAATTATGATTAATTTGTTGAAAATTAGAATAATTTAGAATTAATTTGATTTTCATAATTAATTATAATTTAATTAGATACCTATGATTAAAAACCACCATAAAAATTGTAAATTTATGATAAATTTTAAATTTTTATGACCTAGACTTGAATCCATGCTAATCGGAAATCAATTGATCGAATAATAAATTTTCGATTTTTCGCCCTAAAATTATGAAATTAATATTATTTATTAATTTGTCATTAATTTTAAGTATAAATTTTTTAAATTTTATGCGATTCGTTCATATAACTTGCACGCACAAAGCAATGGACGCTACGTGTTACCCTTAAGGGGTGTTGTATAGTGCGGGCATGTGACGACGAGCAAGGGAGCTCGTCGCCCATGCGGCACGAATGCAATGAGCAAGGGCATGGTGCACGAGCACAAGGCAGCAGCCCTGCCTTGTGTCGTGGGCTATGAGCAATGGACGAATGGGCATGGGCGAAGGCAAGGCACGACAGTCGCGTGTGGGCAGCAAGCAAGCTGCGCCACAACGCGCACTGCCTCGCGCGCAGCGAGCGCAAGCTCGCGTGCCACGAGTGCTGCGCCCAGCGTCGATGCCGCGCGCAGCAAGCGCTGGCTCGCATCAAGCGAGCGCTGGCGAGCGAACGCAGCGAGCGATGGCTCGCGCGCATCGAGCGCTGGCGCGCGCGCAGCGAGCACAAGCTCGCGTGGAGCCTTGCGACGGATAGCAGCAGCAGCTATGCGACGCAGCGCATGGGCTGCGCGCACATGGCCAGCGATGGCTGTGTGCGTGTGGCCCATGGGCGTGTGATGCGTGAGGTGTTTGCGTTGCGATTAGATCGTTTTGAAATTTTAATTTGAAATTTTCAGTTTACGTAATTTTAATTAATTTTAAAATTAATAATTTAAATTATTTTCTTGGATTTTAATTTTGAATATTATAATTATAATAAATTTTATTTATTCTAATTATTTTACTGAAAATTAAAATCATGAATTAATTTAAATACGACTGAAATTAAATTAAATTTTTTTTTTGGATTCAATTATAAATTTATATAAGCTTTAAATTTTAATTAAATTTGTATGTTTCCGGTTAGACTAGAAATACATTTTTATGTTTAAAATTAGTAAAGCATATGAATTTATTGGTTTAAGTGGGAGCGCTTTTAGTCATAAACTCTTGATTAGGTCTACAAATCCTTAAGGTTAAAACAACTTGATTAGAATTAATAAGGACTGAATAATTGGTAGATTATTGCTGCCCTTGATTAATTGCTGCAAATGTTTACGTGATGCATAATGTGTTTTACTAACCAACTATGTGGGCCATTCATGATAATGAATGGGTGAATGGTATATATATTGTATATGTACTGTTTTGCAGGTTATGAAGTGACTAGTATGGCCCAAATAGGATAGAAAATATGGTCTGTGTACCATTAATTTGAATGTAATTGGTCTAAAGTACCAAAGTCGTTTTTCAATTCAAATATGGTCTGCGTACCATCAAATAGTTGTAATTAGTTTTAATTATAGCTTATCCTATTTGAAGAAAATGGTGCCTCCCACGGAGATTTTCGAGACGGACTTTGAAGTTGAAGCTTCAAGATGAAGTCGGGCCATACTAGATCACATTTATCTTATGCATGTTTTAAGTTATTTATTGCTTTTAAATATGTCTTAAAATGCATGAGATCAAAAGCTTGATTATGTTGCATGATTAAGGATTTTAGTTCACTTAAAATCTAACCAACATAGTAAGAGCCTTAAGTTCCAAACTTAAAAATTGAGTTAAAAGGTGCCATGCCAAAATATACACTTGCTTGGATATCCTTTACATCAATCTAGTAATAGTTTTCGCTCAGCGAGGTGTTACTTATTGGTCCTAAAGGGGCAAGGTACACAAATAATTGTGAGTACATGTTAGTTTTGGTGAAACTCAACGATATAAGTAAGGAGTCCTTTTATGTCGTGGCAAAATCGATAGGTTTACCTAATAAGTTCTTAGACGTACCTATCAACCAAGAATAGTTTCTAGACTATTAGCAAAAGGCTTTTGCTTACCTAAGATGTTTTAGGATTAAGTCGACAAACTGTGCTTAGTTCTTCAATGATTTTAGGATCTTGGAATCATTTTATTCACACCTGCCGGAACAATAAATTCGAATAAAATGCTAATAACTTGTTGAAATTGCATGATTGCTTTAATTTTCAAGTTATTACTCATGATAAATGTTTAGACTTTGCATGCTTCAATGTATGTTTTAATTATTGTTTATAATTAAATATCTTGCACTGCAGTAAATCCTTTTAGAAAGGTAACAGTAAATTTCCTCGATTGGTAGTGAATCCAAGAACGATTCACGGAAATGAGAGAAAGTGAGCAATTTAAAATGTACGTTTCTTATAGCGACTTTTATGGTTGTTTTCGAACATCAAAGTCGAATGGCAAACCAATTGGTGCTTTTGAATTCAAAATACACTGTAGTTTTGAGATCATAAAGCATTGAGTTTAATACGCTCAGCTTTACCAATGGTTAACAACCTAATATCTTTGTCCATTTAATTCTCGAATGAGTCTAGTCCCTAGACATTCGAATAGATCGATGCTTAGAGAACTTTAGAAGCTTCTGGTAAGATCATCTAGTTGAAACTTAATATTCAACATAAATGGTAAGAACCTTGTTGGGGTGACATTGGACATGTCTAACAAAGTATAAAAGTCAACACTAAAGAATTCAATTCTTAAGACTATAAGAAAGGGTACAAGAAATAGGAAAACAAGGAACAAATGAAAGGAATTTACGATTCCGTTTCTACCTATAAGTTTATTTTTAAAGAGAAGTGACCTAGCCATCAAACTTCCTTGGTATCATATACCGCTTGAGGTTCTTACTTCGGTAATAACTCAAACAATGGAAGTTAGGATACACTAATGACCTACAAGTGGGAAATGAAGCATGGAAATGCTACATTAGTTGTAGGGTCATCTAGTTTGTTTTAAGTCCTTTCAAAGGCTGGAACTTAATGGCTATTTTGTTCCATAATCAGCATACCTAAATTTCTGCTTCAAACACAGAAAGACTCACATTCAAGAAAAACAAAAACAATGTTTGTTTGTTTATTTGAATGAAATGGTCAATTACAGGTTGAGTCAATATGCTTGATTAAAACAAACAACTCTTTAAAGAACTTTACTAGGTTCAAATCAACCCCTTGATTTGAGTTCCACTAATCTTTGGCATTGTTGCTTAGACCATATCAATAAGTTAAACTTCAAAAGCTCTGTTTTGGTGGACTTTTGAAAGTTCATTGATTTCTAGATCAATTTAAGACGACTAGTCTTACTTGTTGAAAGTAACAAAAGATATGAACTATTGTTAGAACGCCTAGACAATAGAGTTCAAAGCTAAAGAAAGATTTTATGACTTTATTATTTCACATGGATTTGAGTGAATATAGGTTTATTTACTCAAATGTGATATAAGTTGAATCTCTTTGGCTAGTTCAAAGATTCAGAAGTATAAAATCCACTTAGCAAGAAATCATAAAGATCTAGGTTAGATCATGTTGATGATTACTTGAGACCAAATATGATCATCAATGATTGTGTGTTGTAATTTCACAATCTAGCTCCATAAGATATGGCATATCTACGTTGGAATGATCGAAGTCAATTAGTACTTGATTCGATCAATGATGAATCATAAAGACTTTTCCTATAATTTCTAAAACAAAATGCTCAACTACCACCAAACTAAACCAAATTCGTCAAAGCTATTGAAAAGTAATTTCAGAATATCTTTTCATAA
The DNA here is from genome assembly GCF_020520425.1 of Spinacia oleracea. Taxonomy (NCBI): domain Eukaryota; kingdom Viridiplantae; phylum Streptophyta; class Magnoliopsida; order Caryophyllales; family Amaranthaceae; genus Spinacia; species Spinacia oleracea. The sequence goes on from NC_079490.1 coordinate 17,141,422, forward strand.
TATATCTAAAGAGTTCCTAAACTCAGTGGGAGCTTAGTGTTTGTTATTCAACAAACTAAGGCCCAAGTATAGATATATGTTTCACTGTGATTTATTCAAATGAGACACAAGGGTACTGTTTCTACCACGAATTTTTGAGAACATAATGTTTGTTTGCTCGAAATAATGTCCTTTTGGAGATTCGTTTCCAAAATGACAAGTGGGAGAAAATAGACCTCGAAAGTTTTCGAGGCGAATAACAAACATAAACGGACATTCCGGAGGCTTTTCGAAGTGCTTCAGAAAATCCGAACTTATTCTTTAAGGACTTTAGAAGTGGCTTTAAAGAATAGACATCTCTTAGAAGACTTTACAAGTGCTTCAAGGAGAACAGAATATTCAAAGGACTTTCAAGTGGCTATTGATATTCTATTGTTTGATGTTCTATACCCTAGTAGGCATAGAGTTCAAGTCACTGGAACTATGAGATTCTTCTATTAGATAGTGAAGAAACATGGAGTTCAGGTCACTGAAACTATGCAATTCTTCTATTAGATAGTAAAGAAACCTACAACTTGCAGTCAAACTAAAAGAAGTGACTTGTAAGAAAGCTATGACGAAACCCAGATTCCCTAAAATGGTTAGAGGCCATATATAGACTATATGTTTAATTGGTTAAAGGCCATAAAACATACTCAATGTTTTGATGACAAAATTGAAATTTTGTTGATTTGCAAGAATAGTTTCACACCTATTGGTTGCAAGTTTGTTTTAAGGATAAAAACCATCAAACATGGAATTGTGTTCACACACAAAGCTATATTAGTTGCTAAAGGTTACAAGCAAATTCATGGCATGGATTGTGTTGAAACCTCATGCAAAATCGTAATGCTTAAGTCTATAATTCAAGCAATGATTGCATATTGGTACATATGGCAATTGGATGACAAAACGTATTCCTCAATCAAATGTTGGAATATAATATGTACATGGTATGTCATAGAATTTGTGGATCCAAATAAATGCTTGAAAAGGAAAGCTAGCTTATAAAATCTAAGTACAGATTTAAGCAAGCAATTGGGAATTGGAACTGTATTTTAAGTGAAGCTAATAAGCATTTTAGTTTCATAAAATATACATGATTCTTATAGATATATAAGAAGTTTAGTGGGAGTACTTAAAACTTAATTGGTCCTATGTGTATTACACACATATCTCTCTATTGTGAAATAACATTCAAATGCTAATGACTTAGATTTGAAATTATTCATCAATGATGGACCATGGCGAAACTTAGTACATACTGGGTATTAAGATCTATTTACAAAGATCTTATGATATTGTTTTGGATTAAGTAATGGCATTTACTAAATCAAACACGAAAGTCCCCATTGGAGATATTCGACCCATGTGAATAAATCTAAGTAAAGGATGTTTGAACTATGTATAAGCATTTACTAAGTTAAACATCAAAGGATCTAAATAAGATTCTTAACCTATATTATATGTCAAAGAATTTAGCTGAATTTAGTATCTACTGAAACTAGATAAGCTAAAGTTACATGAATAGAATTCAATTGGGAATTATTCTGCAAAAGAATTTATCATGTATGATATAATATGAGGATCGCCAAAAACGTATCGTATGACTTTAGCCATGACGAACATATACCAATCTCTATTGATCTAAGTAAAGATCAACTAGATTGAGATCAAGAATACTTATGGTACTTGAAAAGGTACATAGGAATAGTTCTTGATTCAAGGAAATAAAGATATGCTAAATATTGATGCTACACTCATAAACACTGGCAAAGGATCAAGCAAGACCCTTTGGAGTTAACCATTGATAAGGACGAGCTATAGAGCATCGTGTTTTGAAAATGGCAACATGGGTTGGAGACCATGAGTTGTTGCGTGGGAAATTAAAATAATAATTTCTATGTTCTAAGATATAGTTGGAGAGTCTTCCACATATCTATGAACTGCTTGGATAGGTAAATCCAAACAAAGCATCACTAGCAACCTATACAGTTGAAGTAAAAGTAATTATTGCCTAAGAAGCAATAAAACAGGGTTGTTTAAAGTTCTTCACTGAACTTGGGTAGATCACCTATCTGCTGGCTTGATGGTTCTTCATTGAAAAATGCGTAGAACCACTCTTGAAGCAAGAAAAACGTCTGCTAACTTGATGGTTCTTCATTGCAAAATGAGTAAAACCACCATCGAAGTAAGAAAGACTAGATCACATAATAAACAAACTCGAAAAGATCTTATCATCATATCTCAAAGAACATTCGATGAAAAGGATGTTAAGATTGGCAAAGCATGATAACTAAACCTATGCAACAAGTGAGAAGCAACACTCACGTTGTAGCACTGGAAATCAAGCATAGCTTTGAATTCCATGAAATGTTTTAAATATGGGTTAGAGGCCCATGGTTGTAAAACATTGGGGTTGAACATTTATCATATATGAAATGTATTTTCATATTCCATTTAATCTTGGTTTAGTATTAAATGATGATCCCTTCAAACTTGACGAAATATTCAAGATAGACTGTCAGGACCAGTCCTGTGACTAAGAAATGTCTATCAAGTGAACTTGAATGTCAAAGGTTGAAAATGGTCCCTAGTCGGAGTTTTCTATAAAATTGGACGAATATAAAACGTTAGACGACTAGAATGCAAGATGACTAGTAGTTCTGTTTCTTGAACTATGTGGACATGGCAATGTCATAATCATTTGCATAGATACTTACTTTGGGAAGACTAGTATCGGACAAGACCTATGAAACTTTACTGTAAGAGATGAAAATCTGTCATAAGTAAATTTCATTAAAATTATTAGACACTAAATCCTCAATACCTGAGTGATTTGAGATTACTTGTTTGAGAACTGGTTACTTTGACGTTGACCAACCGTCGCACCGTAAAAGGAGGCTATAAAGGCAACGCTCAGGTAATCACCTATCAAACGAAGTCTAATCTCAAGATCGCAAGATTGGGATTTTCCTCCCATAAATCGGGATGAGATGCTTAAAAGTTGTACAAGGCCACTCGGAGAGCTAGAAACTGTGAAATGCATGGCCGTGCTCGGATGAATCATAGGCTATGATTATCTGTTTATTTGATCAGTTGAACTCTGAAACCGAGGAACACCTCTGGACATAATAAGGATGACAACTCTTACCTTATGTTCAAGAGCAAGCATCGAGCGATAAAAGAATTAGGAAATGCACACTTGTCCCTAAGGACAAGTGGGAGACTGAAGGAAATAATGCCCTTGGTCCAAGTATGCATTCAATGTTAAGTCTAATAAATGCGGTTCAGTATTAATTAACAAGTTAATAATTCAGTGAGATCAAGTGAGCTGAATGCCTAGCTAGAGGCCGCTTCAGTTCAAGTGGAATTAATGATATTAATCCACAGCTTACTCTTGACTGAACCCGTAGGGTCACACAAATAGTACGTAAACGGATCAAGTATTTAATGGCATTAAATACTCCATCTATGGATATTCGGAATCGACGGATCTTGGTTCCAGTGGGAGCTGAGATCGTCAAAGGCAAGCAAATGAATACTCCGAAAACGATGATATTGCCGGAAACGGAAATATGGATCGTATCGGTAATATAAATATTATCCAAGTCGTAGATGTTGCCGGAAACGGAAACATGGTACGTATCGGAAAATATTATCGGAAATAGAAATATTGCCGGAATCGGAAATATTGCCGGAAACGAAAATATTGTCTGAATCGGAAATATTATCGGAATCGGAAAATAATTCCGGAAACGGAAATATTAAATATTTGTTCGAAACGGAAATTAATTCCGGAATCGGAAATGTTAAATATTGTTCGTATCGGAAATGAATTCCGAAATCGGAAAATTAATCAGAAGCGCGTCGTACGAATTAGCATCGGACGAGCTTGCTAGACGAAGGCCCAGCACGAAGCCAGGCCCACGTCCAGCAAGGGAAACGCGCTCCACAACACTCCAGCCCAAGGCTGCGCCAGGCCCACCGCAAGGCAGGCCCAGCGCGCTCCCAAGGCTGCGGCAGTCGTGGGCTGCGTTGCTCGGGCTGTGCGCGCGCGCGCATGGCGCCCCTCGTGGGCTGCTGTGCGTGCGTGTGTGTTTGTGTTCACATACGAAACCTAAAACGTACAGGATTCGTTTAATGATTAAATTCCTAATCCTAAAAGATAAATTAATTTAAATAAGAGTTTCACTAGGATTCTAATTTAATTAATTCGTATCCTAGTAGGATTCCAATTCTCTTTCCATACCCCTATAAATATGTGGCCTGGGTTCACAATTTATAACGAGTTTTCAAGTATTCAAAGTGGGTTTTTTGAGAGAAAAATTCAGTCACATACCTTGCCTAAAAGTGCCGAAAATTATTAGTACCTTAAGGGCGATTCTAGTTGGTCAATCTTAAGGCGGATCCGGACGTGCTGTGGACTATCTATGGAGGGACGACACTTGGAGTCCTAAAGACTTGTTCTTGTTCGGTTCGGGCGCAGCTAGGGAAGGCACGCAACAAAGAGTATGCATCTAAACTATGCTATATGATTATGTGTAAATAATATGTATTCCTGGCTTAATGGTTGTTTCCGCATGATTTATGAATTGTCATATGTATCATAACCTAACAGCAGCCTATAGCCTTTTTCCCCTTAGGTAACTTTACCAGTTCCCAGGTAAAGTTTTGATCAGGTGCATTGAGTTCTTTTTGCATAGCTTCCACCCACAGTGGATGTTGTGCAGCTTCATCATAAGAGAGAGGTTTTGTGATGTCACAAAGTTGTGACAAAAGAGCTTGAAATTCTTCAGGAAATGTGTCATAAGAAACCAAATTGCACCAATGTTGAGTGAACTGTGGTGAAGATATGGATTCTGGATTTAGGATAGATGAATAACATTCATATGAATCTAGGTATGATGGTTTTCTGTGTGTTCTTGTGGATTGTCTAGGTGGTAGTATTGTAGGATCATTCTCAGTAGTATCATGTCTATGTGAAATAGATGGAGAAGGAACATCAGTGGGACTAGATGAGAGAAGAGACTCATCATCTCTAGAATTAGATGGAGAAGAGGGTTGAATGTATGTGGGAGTTGAATTTGGTGAAGGAAATATGGTGTCTTGTGTGGTGGAATTTTCCTGGAGTGTAGAGGGTGAGTTAGGTGAAGGAAATGTTGTTTCTGGGGAAGAAAAATCTAGTGTATCAAATATGACAAGAGATGAGACAGCAGGTAGGTAAATGGCATGAGTGTAGGAATTATGAGGAGAATTGTGTTTGTGATAAATGTGGAAGGGAAAATGTTTTTCATGAAAGTGAACATCCCTTGAAACAAAAAATCTGTTTGTATCAAGTTCTAGAACCTTGTATCCCTTCTGAGAAGTGGAGTATCCCAAGAAAACACATGGTGTAGCTCTATGATTCAGTTTAGTTCTCCCTACTCTAGATGTAGACACATAGCAAGGCATCCAAATGTTCTTAGGTGAGACAAATCAGTAGCTTTCTTGTACAATCTGAAATGTGGGGTATCAAGATTGATTGACTGTAATGGCATCCTATTGATCAGGTATGCAGCACATAACACACATTCACCCCAAAATCTAGCTGGTACTTTAGATTGAATGTACAAAGCTCTTGCTGTCTCTAAAAGGTGTTTGTGTTTTCTTTCTACCACCCCATTTTGTTGTGGTGTATCACTACAGCTAGTCTGATTCAGGATTCCAAACTTTAGACCTAGTTTCTTCATTTCCCCTTCACACAGCTCTTTAGCATTATCAGATCTAATGCATTTAACCATAACTCCAAACTGTGTCTGAACCATATTAAGAAAATCAGTCATAACAATAACAGAATCACTCTTATTTTTTAGCAAGTGTATCCAAGTGAATCAGCTGTAATCATCTACAATGGTCAAGAATTGATTACATCCAGAAGGTGTTTCACTACAGCTAACAAACTTTAGACATGGTTTCTTTATTTCCCCTTCACACAGCTCTTTAGCATTATCATATCTAATGCATTTAACCATAACTCCAAACTGTGTCTGAACCATATTAAGAAAATCAGTCATAACAATAACAAAATCACTCTTATTTTTCAGCAAGTGTATCCAAGTGAATCTGCTGTAATCATCTACAATTGTCAAGAATTGATTACATCTAGAAGGTATTTTAACAGAGTGAGGACCTCATACATCAAGATGAATCAATTCAAAAGGAGCAACAGTTTTAATACTACTGTGAGGAAAGCTAACTCTAGTTTGCTTAGCTGCAGGACACACTTGACAAATTGTATCTTGTATACAAGTAGTCACCTCACACTTAGGATTTATTAACTTCAATTGACTAAAGGGAAGATGTCCTAATCTTAAATGCCAAAGTTTAACATTGTCTACAGAACTAGAACAAACTGTATTACAAACATGTTCTTGTTTCTTCTGCTGCAATTCTCCCACATTGTAAAGACCTGACCTCACATCACCAAGAGGAATCAAGTTCCCTTTCTGAAAACAAACAAAGCACTTATCATGAGTAAATCGAATTTCACACTTCAAATCTTGACACAACTTGTGAACAGATATAAGATTGTACTTGAAGTTTGGAACATACAGAACATTCTGTAGAGTTATGTCAGCATTTAGAACCACAGAACCAACACGAGTCACATGAATTCTACTTCCATCTGGTATGGTTATAAAAGTGTTTTGTATGTCAACTGGTTTGCAAGTAAAGAATAGGGACAAGTCATGACAGAAATGGTCAGATGCACCACTATCTAACAACCACTTAGAGTTAGCTTGTGAGAGTAAGCATATACCTGCCATCAAAGCAAGATTAGGTTGATTTCCAGAGGTTTGTTGCTGCTGTTTAGCCATCATATCCAAGAGTTGTTGGTATTGTTCTGTTGTTATTGTGGGAGCAGTCACAGTTTGTGTTTCAACAGAAACATCGGAATTAGTGCCAGAGGAGAATGCAGCCACTTTGGAATCTCTAGATCCTTTGAAACCTGGTGGATAACCATGAATCTTGAAGCATCTATCCACACTGTGTCCTTGCACTTGATAGTGTGTACAGAAGTAGCTAGAACCTGTTCTTCCATATCTGTTTGTGTTGCCAGTTTGAAAACCACCACCAATTTGCTGTGTTTTGAATGTTTTGTTATTGTTGTTATTCCAATGATCTCCTCCAAAACGTCTCTTCTCAGCTGCAAAAGCCAAAGTCTCTACTTGTTTGTTAGACTGTGAGATTTCCTTGTGCTTTTCTTCTTGAGCAAACAATTTGTATGCCTCAGATACTTTGGGCAAGGTAGGCACCATCAGTACATTTCCTCTAATAGTAGCAAACTGGTCATTAAGCTTCATCATAAATTGCATCACCATATTTTCCTGTTGCGTTTGAAAAAACTTCTTAGTGACATTACATGTGCAGTTATTACATGTGCAGTATGGAAGAGGATGAGCTTCCTCAATTGCATCCCAAACATATTTGATTTCAGTGAAAAATTATGAAATACTCTTATCTCCTTGAGTAATCTCAGCTAGCTTTTGTTCAAGAGAATAAATCTGTGCCAAAGATGCAAAGCCAAATCTGTCTTCTAGATCAGTCCAAACATCTCTGGCTGACTTCAGAAACATCACACTCTTAGCAATCTTATCATCTAGATTACCTAAAATTAAGGAGCACACCAAGTCATTGCATCTTTCCCAAGCCTTGCTCTCCACTGGACCAGGATCAGGTTTGATGTAGCTTCCATCAATGAAGCCAATCTTATTCTTTGCTGACAAGGCCAGCAGCATTGATCTCTTCCAACTAGTAAATCCTTCACCATTGAATTTGAATGTAACCAGCTGAGTTGAATTTGCATCTGATGGGTGAATATAATAGATGCTTGCAGGATCTTGATTAGGAGGAAGTACAGAATTGCGTCTCGAAGTTTCTGCACTTGAATCAAAATCTTCAACAGCCATTTTCAGAAAGAACTTTTGGATCAAAGATCAGAAGAAGAAGAATACAGAAAGAAATTTGGCGTTTAATCGACAAAGCTGCTACTAATAACAGAGAATCAATGCAACAATCTGTGGAACTGAAACAATTTTTGAGGAAACAGAAAGAAATTTTGCGGAATTTCAGGAAAAATGAGCCAAGAATCTTTGATTCTGCTCTGATACCATGACAAAATCTGGAAAAAGTAATAACAGAAAGAGATGATTTGTATTTCTTAATTGATAAAACTGAATAATGATTATTACAATGATGTTTGCCTTTTTATAGCTTAAACTAATTCTAGAAGCTACTAAAACTGGTACAACTGAACTCCTAGAAATAAGGGAGCTGTACTAACAAAATGTGCCAGCATGGCACCTCTCATGCACTACTTGTTTAGCACACAATGACCTTGTGCTCAAGGCTGATTAATGTGCAATGCTGATAAGCTTAACAGTCCCCCTCAAGATGGAACATCACATGTTCCAATCTTGGACAACAATTGCTGAAGCTGTGCAGAAGAAAGAGGCTTGGTAAAAATATCTGCTAGTTGATATTCAATAGACAAATGCGCAATGCTGATAAGCTTAACAAGTTTTCTTACAAATAAATAGATCCTAATAATTGATTTTGCGGACGTTTGACCCCCACCCCGTTAATTACGGGAGTCTCTTTGAAGGCATGGTATTACAGTGTAATTCTTTCATAGGTTTATTGGGTCCCTAAGACACTAACTGAATTACCATTAGTATTTTAGCACGCAAACAATCAAATGGTTTAAAGCTGGGTCCGTTTTGCTGTTACTCAAATTGCCCCGATTTCTCCTTAGCATCATTGTTAAATGCCAATTTGTACGTCTATGTAATAATAAGGGGACATCATATGAATTTATGATACGACATTGTTTAAGGTAACTAAATACCATCTACTATGTAGCACTAACACACTATGTAGCACTAACACACTATGTAGCTTTATTATATAGTATTACTGTAGTAATAAGGAGTACAATTTAAGGTGACTAATTACGTTCCATTCAATACACCTGTCATATATAAGATTACTTAAAGGTCGCATGTTACGACTTTTATCATTTTTTATTTATAGTACTTCTTGTTGCAACTAAACCAAAAATTAGAACTGATTCGATGAACTGAACGAAGAACAATTGTTGCGTCGTGGACACCCACTCTCCTAAAAGACGATTCCGCGCTACCTCCCGGTGCAGTAGAACAGAATGCGGTCGCCCTCCAGGATTAGCGCAACTCCGACATTGTGTGCACTCACAAAGCCGGATGGAGTCAGAACGTATGCCCAAAACCGAGAGCAATTTTTTGTGAGAGAAAGAATGTGTTTTCGTATTTGTGTGAATGATTTTCAGTATTTGAAGGAAACTAAAACTCTGATTTAAGTAATCAGAAGGAGAGTGATTTTTGTGGTTTTGATGTTTTGATTTTTAGTTTTTCGAGAAAAAAAAATTGGAAACAAAAAATGAGACCAACGAGACCATATACTATAATTTTCATTTTTTTTTATTGTCAGTTTCAAAATTAACATGTTTACTATAGATAATTAGAGACGATTATTTTTAGTTTTTAATTTACTCCTATATTATATGACTCTACGAGTCTCCGTATGACGATTCGCGAGTTGGAATAATAAAACGCGGTAGCAACAATAATGGCAGATATTTGGCTTTTATATTAGGATTGATTGATAATCAAACCCATCCTTTTGTCATTCATCCTTCACCTAATTCTTTGCCAGCCAACATCTCTGCCTTTTTTCTCTCCTTACCTAATTAATCTTCATTTTCCTCTGTCTATTATTATTTCCCAAAATCGCAACGCCAAATATTCACGGAATTGAACTGTAATCACTAATCACTATACTTTTCTTTTCATTTTGTTTTCATTGCCAAAGCATAATTTGAGGCTGACGTGCTAGTTGACTACTTGACGGTGTTCGGCGTAGATGAAAAAAATAATAAAAAACTTCCTTAAGTGAATTACGACGATTTTTATTATACAATCAATTAACTGGTACACCCAATTGAGGTTGGCATGAGTGGTTAAAGGCCTTTTGCTCCTTAATCAAAGTCTCGGGTTCGAGCCTTGAGAATGGAAAAAATCTCAACTGGGAGGGATGCTGCCCATCGAGGTAACCATGCAAACTCCCAACTGGTACATGCAATCCTCGTAGTAGCACCAAAAAAAAATTAACTGGTACAACTAAGGTTGTTTATTTGCTCATTTGAAAAACTTTCAATTTTCCAAATAATTAAATGAGCAAAGAAATAATCTTAATGAAGTGTTGGAGGTTGTTACCTGTAAGCCATGCATGCATGATTTGATTGTAGTTCATATCAAATTAAATTTCCCTTTTCGTTTAGGGGAAGAGTTAGTTTTCACTAAGAATTGAAGGCAACCTAAGCATAAATGTCATTGAAATTTGTTTTACCGAATTACTCGGTATGTAGTATCACCGGCTCATCTTTATCGGAACGTCCACTTAAATATTTTGCTTAAGATCTTGTTTGATAATTATTTGTTAGTTATTTAATTAGCCGGTTGAATTGGTTGTGTTTGGTAAATTAGTTGCTAGTTGTTTAACGTGTAAAATGATCGTTAAAAACACTAGCTAGTTTGATTAGCCGATTGAATTAATTGTGTTTGGCAAATTAGTTGTTAGTTGTTTAACGTATAAAATTATCGTTAAAAACATTAACATAAAATGTGCAGGTAAAATAGCGTCCCCTAGAGACAAAGAGGGGATATACATGAACAAAGAGATTTATCTGATTTTTTTTAAAGATGAATTAAAGACTCGACCATTTCAAGTAGTAAATGAGAGCGTTATTTTACATGACGTTTTTGTTTAATCAGTGCCGTTCTCGCCCCTCACTTGTCAGACGATTTGATAGAAGAAAAACTTCGTAGCAGATTACGGAGTACAGCCGGAGCGGCGGAGCTGAGCGTATTACAGTTAAAATAAAACAGTTAGCTGATTACAACTCATCTTAGGACATAAAAATCAATTGACTTTTGGCCCACATCACCCCACCTCCCTCAATATCCTCTCTCCCAACACCCGCGTCTTCTCCAACCCCAACCCAACCCAACCTCCCTTCCCCTCCCCTCACACACTTTCTCTCTCTACATTTCCCAATCAAATCACAGCAGAGCAAACCTTCATATCTCCCCCCTTTCTCTCTTTCCCTGCCAATGCCGCACTTCCTCTAACCTGTACGCCTTTCTCCTTCCTACCCCTCTCTCTCTCCTCAAAATCTCAAATCTTACTTCTGCCAATGCTACTTACTTCTCTCTCTTCGATCTGTAAGTTGTTCGTCTTTTTCTCCCAATTTTGGAGTTTTTCTTTTGCTGATTAATTGCCGTGTTTTTTTGTTGCTATGCTCTTGTATTTGAGATTTCTTTTTTTGTATTTTCGGTTGATAAATTGGAGGAATTGCTTTTGTTTTTTCCGATTTTTTGTTAGATTTTAGGGATTTAACATTTTGCCTGTGTTATTAATTTCAATTTTACAAGCATTAGGGTTCGTGTTAATTGTTGATTGCATTCTTCACTGTGTTACTCATCATTTAGTAGTGAACATTTTAATTTTAATTTGTAATGCAAATTGTTGTTTTTAGTAGAATACTGCAAATACCAGTCGTGATTTTTCGATTTTAGGTTAAATCTTGGCCAGTTTTTCTGTAATTGTTGTTTTGTTTATTGGACTAAATTGTGTCGATTAAATCGAAGTTAGGAAATGAAGCTTAGATAGTAATATGTGTAATTGAAATGTGCATTGTTGTGTTATATTCATCAGGGTTATAAAAGGGAGAGCTGACAGATGTTGAAACTTAGACTAAAATGAGCCAGACTGAAGTATCTACAGTGACACCCCCTCTTGTTCCGCTTGGGACACTGATCGGTCGTGAACTTAGGTCTGAGAATGTTGAGAAACCGATAATTAGGTATGGACAAGCTGCGTTAGCCAAGAAAGGGGAAGATTATTTTCTAATAAACCCTGACTGCCACAGAACTCCTGGGAATCCTTCTACGTCTTTTTCAGTATTTGCGGTAATCTTCTGCTCATTACTTGTTCTATTACTAGTTACTTGCAGTTGATATGGCTTGAGATACTGAACTTTGGATTTCTGGTTAGATATTTGATGGTCACAATGGAATATCAGCTGCTGTATTCGCCAAGGAGCACTTGTTGAACAATATTCTAAGTGCAGTCCCCGAGAGCTCTAGTAGGGAAGAGTGGCTTCTGGCACTTCCTCGGGCCCTGGTTGCTGGGTTTGTAAAAACAGATATTGAGTTCCAGCAAAAAGGTTTTTTTATAACGAATTTTTGGTTGGTTCTTTAGTTGATGCAGTGAAAGAATGGTCTGCTCATCCTTTTGTGTTGGCATTTTCCCTTTCTTGTACAATTCTCAGGTGAAAGTTCAGGGACGACAGTTACTCTTGTTGTGATAGATGGGTGGACTGTGACTGCTGCATGTGTTGGGGATTCTAGATGTGTACTGGACACACAAGGCGGTGTTGTTTCTGATTTGACTGTGGATCATCGCTTGGAGGAAAACGAAGAAGAGAGGGCACGTGTGACAGCTAGTGGGGGTGAAGTTGGAAGACTCAATGTTTTTGGGGGAAATGAGGTCTAACTTCTGGCTGCTTTTTTTTGTGACCCTTTACTGGATGTTGCCAACTATAATATGCTATATATACCACTGACGGTGATATTATGTGGGATTTTTAGGTTGGTCCACTCCGCTGTTGGCCAGGAGGATTATGCCTTTCTAGGTCTATTGGTGATACAGATGTGGGAGAATTTATTGTCCCTGTACCGCATGTTAAACAAGTGAAAGTGAGTCTTTAGTGTGTCCCATGTCCTTATGATGTTGTTAATTAAAATCTTCTTCTGAGATTAATTAAATTAATGTGATTTCAGCTCTCTGATGCTGGAGGAAGACTTATTATTGCTTCTGATGGTATCTGGGATGCATTATCGTCTGAGGCTGCTGCAAAAGCTTGTCGAGGCCTTCCAGCTGATCTTGCCGCAAAGCTTGTTGTTAAGGTTGATTACTTCCATTGTTTTTTGGTCCATCAACGCAGTGAACTACTGATGACATAATTCTAACTTAACTTTCATTGGACCCTGTACAGGAAGCTTTAAGGTCAAGGGGTCTTAAGGATGATACAACCTGCGTTGTTGTTGACATTATTCCCTCTGTACACCCTGTCCTGCCTCCAATGACACAAAAGAAGCACCATGGATTGAGTGGACTGTTGTTCGGAAAGAAATCTCATAATTTAGCAAGCAAATCATCGAAGCTTTCTGCTGTAGGAGCTGTGGAGGAGTTGTTTGAAGAAGGTTCTGCTATGCTCGCAGAAAGGTATATCTCTCACACTTCTTCCTCTGTTTTCTGAATGTCCATTTTCCCTACCGATTTGAATACCTTTCTGGAGCCATTTCAACGACACAACCGGGGGGGGGGGAGGGGGGGGGGGGGAGGCGGGGGGGTTGTCTGTATTCCAACTCAGAAGAGTTTGCCTTTGTTATTTTGTCGAAACTATCGATATGTTTATAATAAAAATTCTGTAGGGTGCTGTAGACTTGAAGAGGAACACTGTTTTTGCGGCACATTAGTTTCAGAAGAATTCTTAGTACTGCGTTCATTGCGTGTTATGCAGTTATGCTTTTGTCTGTTGAAGGGCTGGCTGTAAACAACTCGCTTAGGATTAACGTTACTCTGTGGTGCTCATATTAATTCTATCTAACAAGATTGAAGATGCATTTATTGATTTTCAATTATGCTTGAATCTTGGTGGTTCCAATCATGTAATTCTAGTTTCATTTGCTTTGCGCATGGATATCGCAAGTTACTGCCTTTTCAGTTTTTGTAACCCAGAGATAGAAGGAGATTGCACTATTAGCCAACTGAAGTGTTTTCGATTGACTCTGGGGTTCCAGACAGGTCTAAAAGATGAACTTACCTGTTAGTGCTATCCAGCTTATCCTATTCGTAGGCAGAAGGCGTGGAATTTACTTTGGATCAGCTCTTGCGACAGAATCTCTTAGTTTTCTTCTCTGTTTGACATGACCAGACATCAGTTGTGCATAATGTTACCTTGTGATTTTGAATTTGCTTTTGTAGAGAAAAATGACCTACCACCTGCCCTATTAATTAGGGGTAAATGATTCTACATTTTTGTCAAAATGTTAGGTGTTGTGAAAACCTAATAAATCCCATTTTTGCATGTGAAGACAAAACTTAGTGGTTTGCCTAGGTTATATAAATCATTGTTGTTTAATTCGTCGTGGGATGGGAATCATGGTATTAAAGTAAGGATTACCTGCATTCTTAATTGTGAATGTCTCTTGATTAAATAAATAAAATAGGGAAAACAAGTAGATCTTGGGTCCATCTATCACTTAGAAAAAAGCACAGGTTCAGCCAGTGGCATGACCTTTGTCGGACGTCTGTTTTGGTGATTATCCTTGGTTGAATACTTGAAAGTGTAGTGCATCAGACAGCAGTTTAGCTGGTTCACTTTGTTCAACTTTTTAATCATGAAGCTTGTTCTTCAAACATACGAATTATATTGATAATTGATGCAAAAATAATGATTTTGTTTTCTAAAACTATCACTGAATTTTACAGGCTTGGGAAGGATTTTCCCATGAACCCTGATTCTGGCCTGTTCAGATGTGCAATCTGTCAGGTGGATCATCCAGCAAATGAAGGTCTATCTCTTAACTCCGGGACATTCTTTTCCCCTTCGTCAAAGCCCTGGGAGGGGCCCTTTCTTTGTGCCAACTGCCGAAGAAAGAAAGATGCAATGGAAGGAAAGAGGCCAATCAAGCCCACATTTTCGATCTAACAATTTATCTGGTGATATAATCAATTGTCTATATATTCATTTTTTCTTTCTGGGAAACGTGAGCATATTTTTCATCTCCCGTGTGTTGTAGTATTGTAGATGTGTCTAAGAAGTGAGATAGAGAATGGAAGAAAGCTCGGTAGTTGATTTTTCCCCAGAGGTTTTTTTTAACAGCTCGTGTCGGTTATAAATTTATGCTCGGCTATTGGACTTACTGACAAAGAGACTCGGACTGTTATGTGATCTAGTATGCTTTTAGATCGGTTGCTAACAGGTTTTTATATGTAATTAAATTGGTAAACGATAGCGATTTGTTTAATGGTAACTTGTTTTGTCTTTAGCTAGATGTTACAGATTACTGTATTAAAACAATGTCCATTTTTTTCTTGACCTCTTAATTTAATGTTTAAAGAATGCAGAGTGACATGGTTAAATGTCAAAAGACTCCTGTGAGCATTCTGAGTAATGGAGCATTATTTGTTTTGTGTCTGTTGACGAAGTGTTAAATTACTCAATCGTCTTGCCAAGTGCATGGGCGAGAGATCTGCTTTCTTTCGATTTTTCTTGTTTGCGTTCGTTTTCTTTGCTTTCTCTTGGCCGATTGGTGCTCTCGAAGATCTTCCGACCTGGTTTCACCCTCCTTTCGTGGTGGCTATTTTTTGGGGTTTGGCGTTCGATTCCTTTAGCTGGGGTGTTGGTTGATCGTTTTCTCAAGGGTGGTTTGCTGGGTTTCATCGGTTTGGTTTCTGGGCTATGTTGATATGTCTGTCGCTTCTGCTGCGCTTCCTCTATGCGGAAGCCATTAATTGCCTTGTACTACGTACACGATAAGTTTTTTTTTTTTTTTTTTCTAATTTTATTTTTATCGCAACAATCTAAAAGACGACGATTATTATGCTTTGAAATTTCTGATTCCTGACATGTCTAAATAGAGTCGCTTGATGGCAAGAACTATAAACGTTGGGCTGTTAGGATGCGATTTTAATTACAAACTGATGTTGCTTATTTGAAATTTATTGATGAATCTGATTTGCTTGATTTCGATTCCAACTTTGCTACGGATGATAAGACGTGTAAGAGCATGTTGTTATATCATATTCATATGTCGAATGTTGGGATGCATTAAGTAAGAAGTACGGAACCGATGAGAAGAGGTGAAATCTAAACCATTTTTCTTTCACAACATATTTTAATCAACATGATCAACCATGCCACACTGAGAGTCTGGGACTAAGCGTTATTGCGTTAGTAATTGGCTAGGTTTTCAAGTTGAGGACAATAAACTTATTCTTAATCAGATGCATGCTTTTGCATGAATCTACCCTTGACGCTAGACTTCCAGACGATATGTACAATAAAATAAATTTCTTGGAGCTAATTATAAAATTGGAATATACGTGCAATAAAATTAATCCATCAATAATAAAGTATATATATTGCGCCTTAATATTTTTTTTTTTTTTTTTTTTTTTGAAAGGTAAGGAGAATATACTTAGGAGCCTCTCCGCACGAGAGTCACTCCTGAGTAATCATTACACAAGATAGTAGCTAATCTCTGGCTATTAGTAGGATCTATATACATATTTCCAACAATTAGGTGACCGACATTCGCTATCCAATCTGCAGCCGAATTTGCTTCTCTGAAAATGTGCTTGATATCCCACGTGGTAAAGAGGGTGAGGAGATGTTTGATATCAGAAATAATGTTACTGATCTTCCAAGGAGTAGACCACACCCCTTTAACTGCATTAATGATAAGAAGATTATCACCTTCGATAAGGAGATTATCGATCTGAAGACGCCTAGCTTCTTGTAGACCTTTGTGGAGAGCGATGGCTTCAGCCATGAAGGCTTGAGTTTGACCAAGATTAAAAGTACATGCTGAAATTGAAATTCCTTCATTATTACGGATGATGATTCCTGCTGCTGCTGAAGAAGATTTACTGGAGCCGTCGAAGTTGAGTTTGAAGGTGCCGAGTGGAGGGGGGTACCAGCGAACCATGATTGGAGGGGAAGGGAGAGGTGGAGGGGTGGAATTGAGGGTAGTGATAGGGGTGCCCGTAAGCTGGTGATAGTCAAGTTGGAGACGAGATTGCCATTCATGGTAAGCAGAGTTTGCCTTGTAGAAAACCCGGAATGGGTTGAAGGACGCATTGTTGAAGGTATAATCGTTTCTTTCCTTCCAAAGGGACCAAATTAGGAAGGTGAACTTACATAAAGCAGAGGGGTACTTCCTGAGAAGGGTTAGATTTTCAAGAAGGTCGTGGGAGGTGATAAAATAATCCAGCCAGTGTTTAGTTAATTGGAGATCCCACAAGAGTTTAGAGGAAGGGCATTGAATGAAAAGATGATTCATAGTTTCAGCATAAGTATCACAAAGTGGACAAACATCAAAAGGCAGGATATTACGTTTCTGGAGTGTACTTCGTACAGGAATGCTATTATGGAAAATTTGCCATATAAAAATAGCAATTTTAGGTGGGACGTCTAAGCTCCAGATCCAGTTATAGTTCCAAGTATGGGAAGAGAAAGGTAACCCATGAGCTATCCAAGTCGCGGATTTGACGGAAAACTCTCCCGTCGAAGTAGCTCCCCAAATTGGAGAATCCTCAAGGTCTCTAGTTGGAATAGGTAATCCCTTAATTTTCATAGCTAAGGCGGGAGGAACTATAGATTTTAATTTATCACTATCCCATTCGTGGTTAGGGAGGATGAAATCAGCAACACGTAGATTCGAATTAACTGTATTGATATTCAATTTTAAGTGACTAAGGAGATTATTCTGGATAACCCAGTTGTCAAGCCAGAAATTAATAGATTTGCCGTTCCCGAGTTTCCAACGAATACCTTTGCGCAGAATCTCTCTTTGGCAAAGGATATGACGCCAGATAGAGGAGTCTTTTGGTTTAGGAGTATATTCAAAAAAGGTTGAGTTGGAGAGATATTTTTTCCTAATTAATGAGACCCAGAGGTTTTCTTCGTTCATTAAGATTTTCCAGCCAAGCTTCGCAAGGAAGGCTTGGTTAAGAGGTCTTGTTTTCCTGAGCCCTAGACCCCCTAGACTTTTAGGTTGACAAATCTTGTTCCATGAGATAAGCGGGGTATGGTTAGAGGAATCGGATTGTTTCCAGAAGAAGTTACGATGGATAGAGTCTAAATTCGAGCATGTTTTTTGAGGTAATAAGAAGGAGGAGCAGACGTAAGCCGGTAGTGCTTCGAGATTACTTTGAATGAGGGTAGACCTACCTGCTTTAGAAAGGAAATTTGCATGCCAATGGTTGATCCGAGAGATATTTTTCTGGATTATCGCATTATAGTCTGATTTGGAAGGTTTAAATGAAGAGAAGTGGGCACCTAGATATCTTCCGAGTGAGGCAGATTTAGTCATAGAGAAATTCCCAGCAAGTAAATCTCTACGGGAATGTTCTATTTTTTTTGAGAAGATGATCGCCGATTTATGAAAATTGACTAGTTGACCTGATAAGTTGCAGAAGGAAGTTATCACAGATTTTAAATGATTTGTAGCTGATGAAGTAGCTTTAACAAACAGAAGACTGTCGTCAGCAAACAGGAGGCAGGGAATTTTCGGAGTGAGAGGGGCAATACGGATTCCAATTCCTGAGTTCGGAAGTGTGCTACTTTGGGAAAGCATAAAAATGAAAACTTCCATACAGATAAGAAAGAGATACGGGGATAGAGGGTCTCCTTGGCGGATACCTCTCGAAGGTAAGAAGTGATGCGTTGTAGAGCCGTTGATTTTAAGAGAGTAAGAGACTGTTGTAACACAAGCTTTAATCCAGGTAATCCACTTGTCCGGGAATCCAAGGGCGTAAAGGGCGGCCCAAAGGAAGTCCCATTCGATTCTATCATAAGCTTTTTCCATATCGAGTTTAAGCGCACACCATCCAACCTTTGAAGTGGATTTTTGGAAGGTATTTAAAATTTCTTGTGCTATCAGTAAATTATCGTGGATAGAACGTTCGGCCGTAAAGGCATTCTGATAGGGGCTTATGTGATGTTGGAGAATAGGTCTTAGTCGGTTGACTAATAATTTCGATATTGCTTTATAGATGGTATTACATAGGCTGATGGGTCGAAAATGATTGGGATTTTCTGGGTTATCGTTTTTGGGAATAAGAGCAATTATGGTGTGATTCAGGGCTTTGGGGAGTTTGGCATGGTAGAAAAAGCCCTTGATTGCAGTAGTAACTTCTGGAGCAATTATTGGCCAGTAAGCTTTAAAAAACTGCGGACCAAACCCATCCGATCCCGGAGATTTGAGCGGATCCATTGAGAAGAAAGCTTCTTTAATTTCATCATCAGAGTAGGGTTGGATGAGATCGTTTTGTTGTTCCTGAGAAATCCAATGTGGCAGAAAGGAGAGATCAAGTTGTCTATTAGGATCTGAAGTGGATACGAACCGATGTTTGAAGGATTTAAGAAGACAATCTTGGACCGTGGTGGGATCGGATTCCCATTGTCCTAAATCGTTTTGTAGACGATAGATCGTGTTCCTGGCCGACTGGGATTTGATTTTTTGGTGAAAGAAACGGGTGTTTCGATCACCTTGGGTAAGCCATTTTTTTTTACTAAAACTCTTCCAGGTGGATTGACCGAAAGCAAGTAATTTTTCTCGTTGTTTAATCATTCGAAGGAGGTGATCCTGAAGGATATTATTGAAAGGTTGAATTATTAATTTTGTTTGCAATTCCGTGATTTTGTCGCTATTTTTTTGTAACTTAGTAATATGATTCCCATATTTTGTTTTTGCCCAATCCCGAAGGCGAAGCTTAATATTATAAAGTTTAGATCGGATCCTGTAAAAACGAGAGCCTTCCTGTCGGACTCTCCATTCTTTTTTAACAATGTCATGAGAGTCTTGATCAAGCGTCCACATGTTGTTAAAGCGGAAAAGGCGATTAGAATGGATGTATTCAGAGTTTGAGTCAAATATGACAGGAGCGTGATCAGATACCAAAAAAATACCATACTTAACGGTGCTCTTAGGAAAAAGGTTGTAAAAATGTGAATCAACAATGGCGCGATCAATACGTTCAAGGAGGGAGGAGTCTTGATTAGATTTCCAGGAGTACGCCGTTTGTACACAAGGAACATCGACAGCTTGGTGGTTAGACAGAAAGGTCGGGAGGCGTTTACATTGATGTGAGTGAATGGGGTTCCCCCCCCAGTTTATCAATTGGGGAGAGGAGTTCATTAAAGTCCCCAATAAGGAGCCATGGGAGAGTGGTGTTTGCATAGAAGGAGGAGAGATCATCCCAAAAGAGCGATTTTTCCTCCTCTTTTGTTGGGCAATAGATACCTGATACGAGGAGAGTGGTGTGAGTTGGTTTATATAGAATTGTTAAATGTGCACATCTGGGTGTTAAAGTTGTATTCAAAACCTTGATGTTATCTTCATTCCAAAGCGCCCAAATACCCCCACAATGATTGACAGGGTTGATAATGAGATGTTTCTGGAATCGAGTCGCTTTAGTTATAGTTTGGCTGTTGATATTATTTGTTAGTGTTTCAATCACAAAACATAAGTCCGGTTTTTCTTGATATTTTAGGTTCATTAGTTCTGCTATGGCGTGATCACGTTTACCACCTCGGATATTCCATGCACAAATTTTCATAATAATTTGGAAATGAGAAAATTGTTCGTTGACATACAGTTTTTGACATAATGTGTACTAATAGGTGTGAAGTGTTGTTCCTGAAGCACAAAGGAATAAAGAAAGAAAAGATACAAGGCGGATTTAGAAATCCGGTTCCGATAAGGAGTAGAATCCTTAGGCAATTCAATAGCAGAGCTTTGGCTCTGGTTCACAATATTAAACAAAAACAAGGCGGATTTTAAAATCCGGTTCCGATAAGGATTGAAGTCCTTAGGCAAGTCCGTAGCAGAGTTTAAAGTCTGAGTTGACAAAATAAAAACCCAAAAAAGTTCAAAGCAAAGAGAGTCCTTATACAAGCGGAATGAAAAATCAAACTTTGAGAGCGAACATAAAAAGAAATTCGCAAAGGTCCAATCTTGGAAGAGCTCCTGAAAAAGAGCAATCCAGCAGCAACCACCCTGTACTATCAGCAAGAACCAGAGAAAAGTTGAACCTTCTAATCTAGCTCATATATACCTTTTTTTTACGCACAAACAAAGAGATTATATTACTAGTATATTAGCGTTGGAATTTTACAAAAGATAAGCGGGCAATATACCAAGAACTTGTAGCCCGCATAAAACAAACTATAAACACCTACAGTGTCCCTACTACAGACCTAAAAGACTACCCCTCCCTTGATCATTACATTCCAATCCGTAACTAGCATCCAACCCAGGAGAGGTAAGAACTCTAACCAACTACTCCCCTGTACTAGATCCTTCCCCTGGTGGTCCTCCTCCACCCTGCGCCACATTAACAATCCTGGTAGTGACCTTCGTTGGGATTGTTCCAAAAAGGATCTCCTGAGTTACCATTGCTGATGTTTCAATTGGTGGTGGTGCCTCCAAATATATGACTGTTGCATTTGTGTCTTGTGCTTTTGACGACTCCCCCATCTCCCTTCATCCCTTTATTGCTTGTTATAAAAACTAGATCTGTAAATGGGGGGAGGGTTGAGAAACATTTTGTGCCCCACTGTCATTGTGATCGCATAATGTGCCATGGAGTGTGCCAACTTGTTATACATACGGGAAAGATGGGTGATCTTGATAGAAGTGAACCTTGTCATTAAGCAAGCCACATCCCTAAGTACTGGAGCCTTCTCATGGTGATACTGGTAATCCATAGAGCCAAAAGTACTGGAGCCTTCTCATGGTGATATTGGTCATCCATAGAGCCAAGGAGCTTCACCATAATTTCTGCATTAGTTTCCACCTCCGGCTCCTTCATGTCATAATCCACTGCCATTTGAAGCCCTTCTCTAAGGGTATACAGTTCTGCAGCTAGTGGAGTGACTGCATCATATTTGCTGACGGAACCTATGTACCAATTTCCAGTTTCACTTCTAAACACTCCACCCCCTCCAGCTACATCTTTGGCCTGCCAACTCCCACCAATATTCAGTTTAAGAACCCCAGGTGCTGGTGGTCTCCAAGCTGGACTTCTCTACAAAAAGTTTCCTGCTCCTTTTCCCTGCAATGTTGTATTAGTTTCCATAAAATCTACATAAAAGGCATTAAACACAGAGAATGGTTTGATTATTTTCTAATCAAACACAGCTTATATATACTTGTGTTTTTATTTTGTTGATGTAAACAAGCAGCTTGTTCAGTACTCTGTAAATTCTTAAGAGCAATATAATATTCATCGAGATTCGAAATTGAATCTCGTGTATGTCATTACTTTAACTAGCCCTTTGGTACACCCAAAATACAAATCATTTGTTTTGACAACGCGTCTCCTGTGAGACCAGTCACACCATCAACTTGATGGTGTGACGAGCGCGAAACCAATAGCGTACCTCCCCTAAAACTATATTAAAAAAAAAACAAATCTAAACTATAGAAGTAACATACCTAAACTAAAAAAGTACCTCCTCTAAAATTTATATAAAAAAAAAAAGTAACATGTCTAAACTATAGAAGTAACATATCTAAACTAAAAATGTACCTCCCCTAAAACTATTCCGTATAAAAAAAAAAGTAACATGTCTAAACTATAAAAGTAACATACCTAAACTAGAAAAGTACCTCATCTAAAATTATATGTTAAAAAAAAAAGTAACATGTCTAAACTATAGAAGTAACATACATAAACTAAAAAAATACCTCCTCTAAAATTATTATAAAAAAAAAAGTAACATGTCTAAATTATAGATACATACCTAAACTAAGAAGGTATCTTCCCTAAAACTACTCCGTATAAAAAAAGTAACATGTATAAACTGTGGAAGTAACATACCTAAACTAAAAAAAGTACTTCCTCTAAAATTATATAAAAAAAAGTAACATGTCTAAACTATAGAAGTAACATACCTAAACTAAGAAGGTATCTCCCCTAAAACTACCCCGTATAAAAAAAAGTAACATATATAAACTATAGAAGTAACATACCTAAACTAAAAAAAGTACCTCCTTTAAAATTATAAAAAAAAAGTAACATGTCTAAACTATAGAAATAACATACCTAAATTCGCAAGTGTGAACTGGTCTCACCATCAGTTGATGGTGAGGACAGTCTCATATAAGAATTTGGGTTGTTTTTACGATAATGCTTGTTCAGTTTTTAAAAATAATTTTATTAAACTGTTTTAACTAACTTTTGCCTTTGAAAATCGATTATTCTGATCAATTTTCAATATGGAGAGATAAATTTGGTGAAATAATATTCTCTTTAAATGAGGAGTCAAAAAAAATCATAATTAAACACATTACTCCCTCCGTCTAAAAAAAATTGCTTCATATTTATTTTATGATATTCCTTTAAACGTGTCCTGATAAAAAATTTCACTTGTTCTCTCTATCTCTTTTCTCACGGGCCCTTCTACGAACTCATATACACATTTACATGCAATTCTAAATAAAGGAATTTTGACTATAAAGCAATCTTTTGCTTTTTTTTTTAAGAATTTTTTTTGTTAGAATTTAAAATGAAAAAATTGTGATAAAAGAACTTTAAAAAAAAAGTTATTATTATTGTGAATTGAGACCTGCACACATTTTCCAGTGGTTGACTTAATTTTTGCAGCGTAGACCACATGTGCAGGTCATGAGCCTAATAAAAAAATAATATTTTTTTTTCTTTTAGATTTCCCTCCAATTTCCCCCTTTAAGTAACTAATTAACCAAAAAAAAAAACTCCCCTCGTTGCTCTATTATGTATGCGCTTCATTTTGCTTGTCAAAGTTCATCAATTCGTGGACGGTTAATTGTCCCCGTGGTGTCTCGCTTGGAATGGCTACTCAACTTCCTGAGCAACATCAATCAAGTATCTCGCGAAAACAAATGCCGGAGTACGAGCACTGAAACTCGGCTTCTTATCGAGCAAGAGATTAGGTTTTTACTCGAGCAAGCATATAACAATGCCAAAACCACTATTACAACTCATAACATGATAACAAGGAGCTCCATTCCATGGCTAATTCTTTGTTAAAGAATGAGACACTTACGGGAAAGCAAATTAAAGACTTGGTCACTGGTCAGCAGCACCAGCACCTTTCTCGTTTAGTGCAAGATCGGTTTTTTCATAAGGGTTTATTAGTTAGTTTAAGGGGGAAATTGGAGGGAATCTAAAAGAAAAAGTAATTGTATTTTTTATTAGGCAAGTGATCTGCACGCGCCGGTCAAAGTCGGAAAAATTGAGTCAACCACCAGAAAATGGGTGCAGGTCCCAATTCACAATAAAAAATCGATTTTAGGTCTCATCTCACAACTTTTTTTTAAAAAGGTCATTTATCACATTTCTTTTGACTTTAAAAGATACTTTCTAAACAAAACTCCAAATATTTTGCATTTTGGGTCTATGTTTGAATTTCTCAGAAGACCCAATAAGATAAGGCCCAAAATTAGCCAACAACAAATTACATTATTACAATTGTCCTTGGCCGCCAAAGTCTCTGGCGATCTAGCTAGGACTCCAGGAATACTCACCAGTTAGGGGTGAGTACAACAGGGTACCCAGTCGAAATTTCAGGAATCGAAATCGGAACATGTTGCAACAGGTTACTGCAGTTTCCTGAAAATGAGAACCGGAAACAGAACCTGTTGGAACAGGTTCCGATTTAGGGTACCCTGTCATTTTAAATTTTAAATAAAATTATTGTACATTTATTGAAAAAAAAAGCTATTTTATGGTTTGGGCTTTTATTGTTTCAGTGTTTGGGCTTAAATTGTGCTTCTATATTTTTATTTTTTAAAAATTAGCTTGGATTATTGTATTTTGGGAATATGAATATTTTTATATGGTATGATCTCTTATTTTAGGTATTTTATATTAGAATTGGTGTGTACATGACTATAGGGTACCCAACAGGGTACCCGTTCCGAAAAATTGAGATCCGGAACCGAAACATGTTGCAACATGTTCCCAGTTTTATTACCCGGAACCTGCACAACAGGTTCCGGTTCCAGAATCACAGATTCCTAACAGGTTCCGGTTCCAATTTAGGATACTCTAACTTTTTGCTTATCCCTATCACCAGTCACTACCATATGTACATACTTACATACGGTTCCCTCTATTCTTGAAAGATTGGTCCATAGTCAAAATTCACATTTGTTGGAAAAGTAGACTCGTGATGTTGGTAAATTAGGTGTAACTTGCACATAGGTTGGTAAGGGACTCGTGAAGAGATATATATAGAGAGAGAGCAAGTAGATTTTTTTATTTATCATTATATTATGGTACGGAGAAACCTAAAGATATGTTCCGAAAATGACTCCGAGACAATTGGTAAGGGACAAATGGAGTATATATATAGAGCGTACGTAGTACAAGTGAAATTTTTGTTTGGACGGGTTTATCATGAAGCCTTTTTCACATTTTAAACTCTGTTCTCATCACCTTATTCTTATTGACATACGGTTAAAAGTGCCTTTTAGTTGGATGTTAGCCGTTATTGTCAATTCAACCCTAAGATAGACTAGCAAGCAGCAAGAAGTAATTAACGGTTTAGAAATTCTAGGAGAATCAAAAAATCCTATTGGGAGGAATGAACTAATTTTGCATAATTTAAGAAGAAAAACGGGTGATGAACCTACTTTTATATTTCACAGCCCTAAATTAATTGCAGTTAGCTTTGTGTGTGGGTCAAATAAAGACTACTATCTTTTCATCCATGGTTTGTGGACAAGTATTTTGTTTTCCATCAACATGAATATGAAGCAATTCTGTTAAGCAAAATCGAAATGTGAGATGAGATTAATTGTCTCGTATCGAAGAAATGAGTAAAGTTTGATCATATTAAATATAACATTAGAAGACTAATCTACCTAATGTCACATGGTTTTGTGATGAAACTCTTACCATTTGAAACTTCGTAACTTTTGGATTATTCCAAATTGTGTATGAGCAAGAGCACTAACTTTTTCAAAGTTATTTAGAAGCTTTGTATAATTGGATCCTATTATTCATAAAATTTTCAGAATCATTACATCATGGGACTTATTGTTATTCTATCCCTTCCTATTTGTTTACTTTCCAAATAAATGATAAGAGAAATACAAATTATAAATGGTCGGAGAGGGAATTCAATAGGTGATGTACTGTACATAAAATTTCAGTCTTAACCACTAATCAATATCTCATTGTTATTGCTATTCTACGAAGTATTAGGGTTCGAGTTATTCTATTCACCGTAGAACGTGATAACATTCACCGTCGGATTGTAAATATTAACGTTACATCAGATAGAAGTATAACATTCTACATTATTCAAGGGTATCTACATCTATACTTACTAAAATATTAAAAGGTGTTTGTAAGAAAGTTTACCATGCCATCTAGCGTTCTTCTCCTCCAATTCGGCACATGTCATTTCATATATACCATCAACGTATATCCCAAAATTAAATTAGAAATACATGTATAGTTTATACAATATTCGAACCCACTACCACTTAATTCAAATGTAAATGAACAATCCACTTGGCTATGTCATGCTACATGTTATTTTTTGCAAATGAAATATAATAAGTGATGATAAAATCAATAACTTAATTAGAGTATGACTGTATGAGTTAATTATGGTTTTTTTTTTGACAAAAATGTAAAGTTAAAGTTATCCAAGTAATGACTCGGGACATAGCCCGAACCCAAAAACTAGTTAATATTTTAAAACAAAAGTTTTGAATACAATTATGCCACATGTGTCACATTAATTAATTACGGCGTAATTTATTTTATTTATTATTATTTTTTGTAAAATTTATCTTTCATTTTATGTTCCTTTTTATCTATCCTTTCAATTCCTCTTATTATCTTTAATGTCTTTTTTCTCATACAATTAAATTTATTTGTTTCACATTCATATTTTAATAATTTTGATCACATTCCAAATCCATCATTTTGTTCTGTTTTAAAATTTCCTTATCATTTCATATACTATGTATGTAATTTACCAAAATTATAAGTTAAGAAACCGGTACATCACGTACACGGGTTAAAGCTAGTTAAAATCAAAATATGTATGGCCGATTATGTACTCGACTACTCGTGTATTGCAATATGAATAAGTAATGGATGATCAAATTTGTGAATGTAGAACACTAATGAAGAATATTGAGGATAACGTAATTATATATCCTATATGATAGAATATTGTGTGTTTTGTTGTGAGATTAAACCATAATTTTATATCAAGAACGATGGGATCCAACTATAATTTTATATCAAAAAATAAATCAAATAAGATATTCTCAACCAATTTGTACGTTATTCCAAGTGGTGAAATTGGATAGGATTCTGACCATGTCAATCAAATAAGATATTCTCAATATATCCATCTAGGTATTACTATTATTATATATTTTTTATAATTTCCCATGCATTTTTCCTATATATACCTCTTTTCATTTTTCTCTATTTCAAGTATCTTTTTGGTGATAAGAAAAATACATTAGTAACAATGAAGAGTTTCAATGCTATTACTCTTTGTTGCCTCCTTTTCTCATTCTCTCTCCTCTTCAACTTCGTTGCTCCTACCTTATTGTTTCAGGTAATTACTAGTGTTCCACAATACCTACTTCGTATTCCGTAGTACTAGCTATATTGTTATTGTAACTAACAAATGCTAAATTTGTTATTGCATCTATTCGGAGATATATACTTCAGAGAGTTCTCTTACTACAAAACATAAAACAATTTTAAGCAACAATTTTCGGGGAATGAAATACTATTACGTACTTGGTAACAATCTTTACAAGGCCGTTACAGAAAGATATAACGGGAATTTATCTCTTTCATGACTTATTTTTAGTTTCCAAAACACTTACTTTTCCGTGGACACACTATAGTTTAAGGATTAAATTTTACAGTATTTTTTTCTAACATTTTTTCACAATACGTACAATTGTGTGCGTGTCTCTAATAATGTTGTTACCTATGTTAAAAAAGAAAAATAAACAAATTTGTTACTTGTCTGTGTAATTAGGGTTTCAATTGGGAATCATGCAATAAACCAGGAGGCTTGTACAATTCACTCAAAAACTCAATTGATGATTTGGCAAGAGCAGGGACTACACATGTTTGGCTTCCTCCACCATCTCACTCAGTGTCTCCTCAAGGTATACCGTTAGTTATGTTTTTTAACACCAAATTTAGTAATATTTTGCTTTTTTTAATTAACACGCTTATTAATACACATCTTTAACCTAGCTACATGATAATATAATTTCTTGCATAAATCACACGGAAAAAAAAAGCAAAAGAGATTTTGTGAATAACGTAAAGGCAAATTTGTCAAACACTATCTTATAATATCGTGTTTTTGCGAAAACTACCTTATAAAAAAGTTGTTATTAACTACCTTATACATTTTCCCGAATTATGAACGTTAACTCAAAATTACATGTTTGGCTTTACCATATGCATCTAATTACGTGCTACGGAATATTTAATTACCTACTTTCTCTTGATATATCACGTAAGGTACACTTAGTTAAATCAACCCCAAAATCTTGAATCAATAATAATGATCCGCCTACGTACAATTATATAAAAAACAAATGACGTACTATCTAATACTACATCCGTTTCAAAATGATCTTTACACTTTCCGTTTTAGTCCGTTTTATAATGTTCTTTATATTGTGCTTTATTCTATTTAGAACCTTGAAATTTACTATCTTATCTGTTTTACCTCGCAACATTTACAATTTTTCAATCATTTTATCTTACTTTATTCATTTTTTTACACCCACCTACATTTTACATTTTTATCTTTTTTAAAAGGGAGGTAGTAAAGACTAAGCCCACTGAAAAACGTTAGGGGGCGTTTGGTTCGAACGGGGTAAAGGGAATGGAATCGACGAAGAGAAAGAGGGGGGAAGGAAAGAAAATCACTTTCATTTGGTAGGTTGTTTGTGTGGTATTTCTATTTCCTTCACTTCTCCCTCTTCCTCTCCTTCCTCCCCTTCTCCCACCTCCCGGCCGCCGCCGTTCCTGCTTCTCCCTCCTCCCGCCGCCTCTGCCATTCCTCTCCTTTTCTCTCCTTCTCCCTCCTTTCGCCTCCGCCGTTCCTTTTCTTATCTCTCCTTCCTCTTATTCTCCCTCCTCTCGCCGCAGCCGTTTCACTCCTTCGCTCTCCTTCTCCCTCCTCCTGTCGTCGTACCTCTACTATGAGTGCGGGTGGTGGTGGTTGGTTTTGGGGGTCTTTTTTGGGTGGTGGTGGTTTATTTTGGGGCTGTTGCAGGTGGTGGTTGGTTTCGGGGTGGTTGCAGGTGGTGGTGGATGCTAGGGTGGAAGTTGTGGTGTTGGAGTTGGGTGGTGATGTGGTGTATATTGGTCAATGTTGGTCAAGGAAGATGAGTTGAAGAGGATTATGGGGGTAAGGTTGATATCCTTGGTGGGTGGTGGGGGGGGAATCATGATAGAGGGAAATTAGGGAATGAGAGGGGTAAAGGGAATGATTGAAATGGACAAACAAACAACAACAACAACAACAACGAGAATGAGAGGTGTTGATTCCCTTTCCCTTCCCGAAGACCCCCAACCAAACGTCGGCCCCCTCATTGTCTACGCAAAACGTCGAATTGGATTGAGCTCCATATAGCATGTTAAACTAAAAAAAAAACTCAACATGATCAATGTACACTTAACTGATGAAAGTCGATGACTAAACAATTTACTTTGATTTTCAGGATATTTACCAGGAAGGTTATATGACCTTGATGCATCTAAGTACGGAAATGAGGCAGATTTAAAGAGCTTGATAAGAGCCTTCCACCAAAAAGGAATCAAATGTGTAGCTGATATAGTCATAAACCATAGATGTGCAGATAAAAAAGACGGAAGAGGAATATACTGTATTTTCGAAGGTGGAACTGCAGATGATCGTCTAGATTGGGGCCCATGGGCTATTTGTAGAGACGACACTCAATTTTCCGACGGTAGTGGGAATCTAGACACAGGGGATGGTTATGGTGCAGCCCCTGATATTGACCATCTTAACCCACGAGTACAAAATGAGTTAATTGATTGGATGAATTGGCTTAAGTCAGAAATCGGTTTTGATGGTTGGAGGTTTGATTTTGTCAAAGGGTATGCTCCTAACTTTACTAAAATGTATGTGGAAAAGACTATCCCAGATTTTGTAGTTGGAGAGTTATGGGATTCAATAAACTATGACTCGGATGGTAAGCCTGATTATAACCAAGACGGCCCGAGAAATGAACTTGCAGGGTGGGTACAAAATGCAGGTGGTGGTGTTGTTGCTGCTTTTGATTTTACTACCAAAGGTGTCCTTCAAGCTGCTGTGGAAGGGGAATGGTGGAGGATGAAGGATTCTAGTGGTAGGCCTAGTGGGATGATTGGAATTATGCCGAAGAATGCAGTTACTTTTGTTGATAATCATGATACTGGATCAACACAAAACTTATGGCCTTTCCCTGCTGATAAAGTTATGCTAGGATATGCTTATATCTTGACACACCCAGGAATTCCATCCATAGTAAGTACTTTAGTTTTTACTATGTACACTCTTAAAAAAATTTCCCATACATACTCCAATATGTCTATGATAGAGAATAAAACTAATCTTTGAGCTTCAACCATCATTTTAAGTTTTTGGCTGAGTTGGTCCTTCACATGGTATCAGAGCTAGCATGACACAAATGTCACGAGTTCAAATCTCATCAACCCCTCATTTTAAAGTGGAATATTTAGCGTTAGGTATGAGGAGACTCATGATGCAACCACACTTCAAGCCCAAAAGGGCTTTTATGTGAGGGGACGTGATAGAGTATAAAACTAATCTTGGAGTTTCAACCATCAGTTTAAACTTTTGGTTGAGTTGGTCCTTTGACATGGTATCAGAGCAACGTGACGCAAAGTCGCGAGTTCAAATCTCATCCACCCTCCTTTCAAAGTGGAATATTTAGCGGTGGGTATGAGGAGGATTATGCAACAACCACACTTCAAACTCAAAAGGGCTTTCATGTGAGGGAGCGTGATAGAGTATAAAATTTTATACTTGGGGCTTCAACCATCAACTTACGTTTTTGGTTGAGTTGGTCCTTTGACCGCCTATTATACATTCGGGTGTACCATAAGTTATACCCTATCTAATCTTTTTGATGTTTTGATTTGCAGTTCTATGACCATTTTCTTGAATGGGGACTAAAGGAAGAAATAGTTAAACTGAGTTTGATCAGGCAAAGGAACGCGATAAGTGAATCAAGTAGTGTGAATATAATGGCTTCGGATGCAGACTTGTATGTTGCAATGATCGATGGGAAGATAATGGTTAAGATAGGTACAAGATATGATGTTGGAAATCTTATTCCCTCAAACTTTAAAGTTGCTACTAGTGGAAAAGATTATTGTGTTTGGGAGAAGCAAGGTTAGGATCAGATAACATGCATGCATGCATGATGCAGAACAATTTCATGAAAATTGTAACATAGTCTTAATAATAATTAAACCATAATAAAAATAAATGGCATACATACCTCCCAATTATACAATTAAATTGTCTTGGTTGAATAACTTAATGATTTTCTAAGGAGTTTAAATTTATTTGACATCTAATCGTAAGGATGATTTTACAATGGCTACATTAATTTTGTAGCACTATAATTGTTTAATCTTGACCATTCATATAGATATGTCAAATCTACACCATTTATTTTCTGTTGACTTGATATTTAATTAAAATGATTTTTTTTTTGTAAAAGAATTCATTAATAAAAATATAGGTTAAAATGAAAAATAATTTATTTTCTTTTCCTTTCCTCTCTCCATCTACGAGATACGAGATAAACATTCATCTATGTCATTTTTTTTACAAGTATTAATTTGTGCGTACGATTATATATATATAAATAATCGTACGCACAATATATATATATATATATATATATATATATATATATATATATATATATATATATATATATATATATATATATATATATATATATATATATATATATATATATATATATATATATATATATATATATATATATATATATATATCATGTTTAACAAAATTGCATAAAATAAAAACACATTAGACAGAAGAACAATAAAAATATAAAACTCAAAAAATAATTTCAGCTCTTGTGCAAAAGTAATTAGGGGATACTCTGTAGGTTTTAGAGCAGGAAAACAAATATTTATCCGAATGGTTTAATCACAAAGCTGATGATTGTTGGTGGTTTTTATGTCTGGCGATTGTGCTTCGATGATCGAAGAACGGACTGTGCAGCAGGTTTTTTCATAATTATAAAACTTTTTTTTAAAAAAAAATTCTTTTACATTTTCTTGAAATATTATGGTCAAATAAATAAATGGATAAGATTAAATTTGAGTTAGACGGTTGAGATTTAATACAATTATGGTAGCTACCATTTTATTGTAACCATTGAAAAGTCTTCCCGTATGTAATCATAATCCACATAGTTACTTATTATAATAAACGTGACAATTTTGTATGGACTTCTATAAATTTCATGTACGAAGTATATATACATATATATATATATATATATATATATATATACTTCGTATATATTTGTGCGCCCTATTGATCACATGGAATGGAGTTTTGATAATGCCCTATGCATTAGCAGCGGGAGGTTGGTGGAGCTTAGCATTACTTTTAACCATATCCGCATCAGCTATCTACACTGGCTTGGTGGTGAAGCGATGCATGGAGGCAGATCCAATGATCAAAACTTACAGACATATAGGAGAGTTTGCTTTCGGCAAAATCGGTAAAATAATCGTAACCATCATTCTATACGCAGACCTTTATATAATCACTACAGGGTTCTTGATCATAGAAGGTGATAATCTACACAACTTATTCCCAAATTTCTCCCTTGAACCACTAGGATTCTCCATTGACGGACAATCAACCTTCAAAATTATCGTGGCTTTAATTCTTTTACCTGTTACTTTGTTGGATAACATAAGCATTTTGGCATACATGTCTGCTATGGGTATTTTCGCTTCTATTTTAATTCTTGCATCTGTTGCATGGGTCGGAATATTTGACGGTATCGGGTTCCATAAAGGTCAAGATTTTTCGGTTTCAACTGGAAAGGAACGAAAATGATAAAGGTCGCAACATGCGACCTTTAAGCCGTGTCACAATGATGACATGGCATGCTTATGTGCCATGATTTAAATTGGAATCTAAAATATTTAACTTATATATCCTATTATACATGTTTAAAATAAAGGTAGGAAATCTTAATATTCTAATTTGTTTCTTTCTTTATATCGATTACCTTATTTACATGCTTTCACAGTAAAAATTTTGCATTGATAGTAAAAATATTATGACGACTCATAGCTTATGTGGCGTCTATATGAACTAATTAAACTCCGACACGTGAGATTGCGACAACTAAATGTTGTCGCAACTTGCGACCTTTATCATTACCCGGAAAGGAATCCCAACTGCTGTCAGCTTATATATGTTATGTTTTGGTTCGCACACTATTTTTCCTACACTATACACTTGCATGCAGAACAAACAACACTTTTCCAAGGTAATATCATCTGCTTCATATTCTCCACCTTCGTTTATGTTGCCATGGCAGTTTTCGGGTACTTGATGTTCGGGTCATGTGTCGAATCACAAATAACTTTAAACCTTCCAACAGACAAAATAAGCTCAAAAATCGCAATCTATACCACATTGATCGGTCCATATGCACTGTTATTGAAACCAATTGTTACTTCGACAGAACGTTGGTTTTCGAGTGAATATCAAGAGAGGAGGTGGTTTAAGGTTGAAATTAGAGTGGCCTTGCTCGTTTCTCAAGTCATCGTAGCATTGACTCTTCCATATTTCGGTTATCTCATGTCGTTGACCGGAGCATTGGTATGTGCTACGGCGTCGGATCCACTAGATATTTCAATTGTTGGTTTGGGAACTACAGGGTTAGGATTCTCAATTTCAACTACCTCATCATCATCTTCCTCAATATCATTAGCTTGCTCATCATGTATCATCCCATCTTCACCATCACTTTCTTCTCCTCCATAGCCCAAACCTAGACCCGCAGAGTATCTTCCATCCTCAAAACTATTTTCAGCAACCTCTAGGATAGTAGTGAGAACCTCAGTATCGTACTTCCATCTACCATCTCCAGTCCCATATTTGTACCAATTAGGGGTACCATCATTATAGTGCATGTCACTGAACTTGTTCGTAAGGTCTATGTAAGGGTTCTTATGGGGCAAACAATGAATAACCATACTAGCCATCATATCCCTATACCTAAGATGTGGCATATTCTTGGTTGAAACAAAGTAGTTGCATGCAAACTCAATCTTCTGAACATATATACATATGAGGAGTCTCGTTATCCAGTTTCTCTAGGCATCCTAGACTTGAGAACTTAGAAGGTAGCATCTTAGATCCTGAAAAATTCACAACTAAAAAGTCTTACTAACGTGTTCCCAAAGAAATTCCAACCCAAAAGGATACAATAAATAGTTCGTGGAGCCAGACAATTTCAATGCACAAGTATATGCTCAACATGAAATATGATGCAAATAATCACATAAAGCAAGATAAAACATGGTCAAAACATATACATGGAAATTAATAAATCACATTATCACATAAAATTCATACTTAAACTAATATGCCCTTTTTAATCTACCCATTCCTCACTTGGAAGTAATAATAATTTTCGAAATTAATTAAGAAATAACTCCTAACTAGTTGAAATTATTATAATTAAAATCGAAAATTAATAAGAATTATCAATTACATTAAAGTAAATAAATTCGGATATTTAATTATATAAAAAAATAAAATCCGAAAAGAGAAAAACAAAATCGAATAAAATAAAAATATATTCGGATATTTAATTATAAAAGGAAATCCGAAAAAATAAAATTCGAATAATGAAAATATAATTCGAATTTAAGTCAAAAATTTCGAATAAAAAAAATCGGAAAAATTAATTAAATTAAATAATAATCCCAACTTTTCAACTTATTTCAAACGACTCAAAATAATTGGTATTTGACTCTTAAAATATTGAGTACTCAAAATAATACGTTTTGACTTTAGGAAAATAATATTTAAAAATCCTAAAGTTCCCCAAATACCACTTTGTAGTATAGATTATTACAAAGCAGCTTTAGTCTCCGATTACCACTTTGTAGTATTACTTACTACAAAGAAGGAATGAAACTAAGCTCTAGTATACCACTTTGTAACACCCTAATAATTCCTTGCTTTTATAAAACTATTTTCCAACTTAAAATAAAGGAATTACTAAAGTATTACCGCCATCGTGATAACGGTTAAGGCTAGTACCAGAATCACGCAGCGGAATTTAATGATAACTAACTTTCAAACCAACATAAATAATAATTGAGGCCTCCTACAAATTGGAACCATAACGGCCCAAAACCAAAGTGTTGAAAATTCAAAAACTCAAAACATGATTAAAGTATAATTCAAACCACGAAGGCAATACGAACTTAAAATATTAAAATAGTTTCCAAAGCACAAAAGAATGCAACTCTCAACCATCCCAAGCTACATGATTTCGACCGTACTTTGTTCTACCAACCTGCTAAAATAAATCTACTCCCCAACAATGCAAGTGCAATGATGGATCATCATAGGGTCATTAAGGCAAAAGCCATGACCAAAAGACACAAAGCACGTAGTCAGCAAAAGTTGAGTACTTACAAGACTAGAGTGAAAGAAAATTATAAACATGCATCACTTGCTAAAGTACTAATCCACATGCAAAAGCCATTTAATAAATACAACAAATCATGAATACAAGACTCGACTCTTGACTCGACTCTTGACTCACAATTTAATTAGAATAAGCTTCGAACGGGCCAAAAGAAGTTTCCATAAAAGGAAGGGTGTTGGGAGCCCACCAAACACCATAATAAATAATATAATGAATATCGGACCATACCGAATGTTGGACCATACCGACGAAATTCCAGCGCATAAATAAAATGAAACAACGTCTTGTATCATTAGTAGGAGATCGAGTTTTCCGGCAAGTCTCCCCCCATTGTTCATACTCGAGGTATATACGTTAAAGAGTTTTGAAGCTTGTTCTGGTTGCACTTTACATTTATTAATATTCTATTAATAGCGAACTCGAGACTCAAACAAACATACATACATTTAATAAACGACAACCAAAATAATCTCATTTTAATCCTTTAGGACTTGTGATCAATAAATCAAGACGTAGTGAATTTACTACCAAGTTCCTTCTCACAAAAGGTGAGATTCCACATCATGCCTGTTAACATGAGGGTTGTGCCCTAGCACGACAATTCCTAATTCATTTCATATAAAATATTCCCAACTGAACCCTACATGTGCGGTGGCTTACGTTAGCGAACCATTCACACGTGGTAAAATAAATAGTGCAACGAGGCACGAATAATTGGCTCAAAGGTATGTTAGACATCCCGTACCATAGCATAACAATAAATAATCCATCCCTTGCATGTGAAACAAACCATACATGCATAAATATGAACAACATGATTGACAATGAAATCCATACTCACAATAGTCCCAACATGCTTGTTCAATCAACAAAACGATAATTCCAATAATAATAATTCACATGCTTGTCCACCAAATCAAATATGAATTACCAAGTTCACGTAATATGATTCACATCAATAAATGATCACGTAATGTCCCTTGACAAATAATGTGGTCGCCCTAGACTTGTACGTACCTTGAATATCTAAGCGTATGGGCCACTTTGCAAACACGATCACTCACTTAGAAATCACCTCCTATCATCAAAATAATGAAACCTTAATTATTTCCATGTTCATTAAATTTCCAGCAACTTTTATGAATATAAAACCTTGACGTTTACTAGAAATTAATCGTTTTTTAATCAATTAATCATCTCAATTTGAAAAACTACACCTTAGTATGAAAACATACTTTTTCCACACTTAAAATCAATAAAAATAACACTTTAAACCTTTTTATAAATCTGAAAAAATAATTTATTATCATAATTAAATCAATCACCTAATTATGGTAATCAATTGACCCTTTAGGTCTAGGTTAAAACCCTAACTTTAACTCTCCAATAAAATCAATTTAACACCATAAAAATCAAGTTTTTATTAAATAAATGAATCTGAAGTTTCATACTTTAATAATTAAAATACGCCTCAAGAATCAAAACATGTAAAACATCACAATACGGTGTTCATAACCGTTTCCCAGCATTTTAATTATTCAAAACAATAATAAAAATGTAATTTGAAATACGGAATTGAAATAGAATAGGTAAGGAAGAAGAGAATTATACCAATCCGGTCTATAGCACGGAACAATCACGAATTGAATGTGATTGGGCGAAAAATTGAACGAACGAACAAACACACACACACACACACACACACACACACACACACACACACACACACACACACACACACACACACACACACGATTCGTGTGTGCGGGCGCGCGAACGAGGAGCAAGGGAAGCAGCAGGGCGCGCAACACCAGCGCGACACGAGGGGACGAGCGCGCGGCTGAGCGAGCGAGAGAGAGACGAGGGGTGTGCGTGCGTGGCTGGGCGAGAGGGATAGAAGCAGCGCACCACAGCAACAACAACAGCGCGCAACAACAGTGGGTGATGCGTTGCGCGAGGGCGAGAGGGGAGAGAGAGGGTGTGGGGCAGCGACGGTGTGCGAGAGGCACGGGCACGGCAGCACAAGCAAGGCACGACGAGCAGTGTGCTCGGTCGTGTGCGGGTGAGGGGAGTCGGGCATAAGGGAGAGGAGAGAGAGAGGAGTGTTGGGCAAGTAAATGAGGAAGGGTTTAATGAAAAATAAGGGGGATCATTTAATGAAGGGAGTCCTATCTATAAGCTCCCAAATCCCTAATGGGCTAGGCTTAGGAATTTGATATTGGGCTTAGCAGTTAAATGATTGGGCTAGCTTTAAAGTTTAGAATTAAATTCTTTTGATTGGGCTCGTTTAATAAAACGAGTTGGACTTTTATTTAAAAACTCAAACCTTTAAAATTACTTGCGACTCCATTAAATTTCACGACTCGAAAATTAAATTCGTTTCATAATTAATTAAAATAATAAATATTCTAATTAATTAAAATACATTTAAATAATATTTAAAAGCGAAATAAATTCTAAAAATCATAAAATGCTTTATAAATATAATAAAATCTATTTATAATTATTATAAAAATACGAGGTATTACATCCAATTTGTAGGAGGCCTCAATTATTATATATGTTGGTTTGAAAGTTAGTTATCATTAAATTCCGCTGCGTAATTCTGGTACTAGCATTAACTGTTATCACGGTGGCGGTAATACTTTAGTAATTCCTTTATTTTAAGTTGGAAAATAGTTTTATAAAAGCAAGGAATTATTAGGGTGTTACACCAATGATCTGCGATATCGAGGAACTTTTGAATAAAATAGAACCGGTGATCAATTTGGTCCCAGAAAAAGCCATAGGCGACCCATGACCCCAACTCCTGATTGTCCGTCACTGCAGACATGATTTACTTTTTAATACCTAGTTACGACTCGTCAATCAGATAAGTAATATGATCAACAAGTAATCACAACTTATTTTATCTTTTAATTAAATAAGTGATCACAAAGTTTCGATCAAGAATTAATTCCAACTATTTCAACCTTTCCTTTAACAATGGTTAACCACCTTTATATAGGTGTAAAGTATCAACTTATTAAACAAGGTCCTCGGCCCTCATAAAGTAGTGAAATGCTAAAAGGGAACAACGATCAATTGATCTAAACCAATATATATAAAATAATATAAAGTTCCCAACTTACATGCTTGCACCAATCATCCATGCTAACATGTTATAATTCTTATAATAGAGTTCTATGCTCAACGCATTCATTCAACGACATTGAACATGGAATTTCAACATAAACCAGTTCATAGACATGTTCAACATGGTTTCCATAATAGCACACATCCACAAGCACACGGGTATGTACGTACCTTGTGTAGACAAATTGATAGGCCACTT
Source organism: Spinacia oleracea (assembly GCF_020520425.1). NCBI lineage: Eukaryota > Viridiplantae > Streptophyta > Magnoliopsida > Caryophyllales > Amaranthaceae > Spinacia > Spinacia oleracea. The sequence goes on from NC_079490.1 coordinate 17,180,470, forward strand.
TAACGATTTCAAAAGTCGTCTACAGAGAATTCTCCGCCTAAAACAACCAATAAAGATTCCCAATCAACTTCTAATAATTCAAAGCCATAATCAAGCATTCTAAATACATCCTAAACATATTTAGAACCTTCCCCAATGTCGAAACTTAGATACTTAATCTCCTAGCATAACAATAAGTTAGAAAGTGACGTATTTTGGGAATTATTGGATCTTTAAACAATATCGAAGGAAATCGCTCAGCTACTAGCTTGATATTAATGTAGTCATATTTATCAATCAAAATTATTTAATATTATTTAATTGGCCAATTTTTTCAATTTAAGCTAATTTGCTTGGCCAAACTAATTTATCATTTGAATTCCAATGATCAAAGAGAAACTTTTTTGTGAGACCGCCTCACAGGAAAGACCGCCTCACAGGAAAGACCGCCTTGTTGGCAGTCTTGCTGGCAGCCTAGTTGGCAGCCATGTTGGCGCATGTGCTGACGTCATGCTGATGTCAGCATTTTTATTTTATTTTTGAATATTTTTTTTTTGAGTTTTTTTTTTTGGAAAAAAAAAATTTAGATTTTTTTCAGGCTTAACTAATTGGACTTCAGGCTTAACTAATTGGACTTCAGGCTTAACTAATTGGAGTTCAAACTTAACTAATTGGATTTCAGGCTTAACTAATTGAATTTCAGGCTTAAACTTTTTCTTTTTTTTTCCGATTCGAATTTTATTTTTTCTAATTTTTTTTCGAAATTAAAATTTTCAATTTTTTTGGGTACTAACTAAACTAGTGTAAAACATAACTAAAAGTAATAAAATCATAACTAATTGAATAACAAAATAGTTAAACTTATGAGTCAAATAGTTATTAATTTAAAACAAATATATTATTAACTAAAACTCATAAAAGCTTAACTAATTAGTTGCAATGCTTAACTAATTGATTTCATTGCTTAACTAATTGGTTTCAGTACTTAACTAATTGGTTCATTGCTTAACTAATTGGTTTCGTTGTATAACTAATTAGTTTCGTTGCTTAACTAATTGAATCTCAAACTTAACTAATTAGTTCAAGTGGTTAACTTAATTAAATCCAGTGCTTCACTAATTGCTTCCAGTGCTTCACTAATTGCTTCCAATACTTCACTAATTGGTTTTCGTGCTTCACTAATTGATTGCATGGTTTAACTAATATGTTACATTGCTTAACTAATTTATTACATTGTTTAACTAATTGATTCTGAAGCTTAACTTAATAGTTTAATTTTTTAACTAATTGATTCAATTGCTTAACTAATTGGTTTCAATGCTTAAAATTTTATATCTTAACTAAAACTCTAAAATTCGTTATCTAAAACTCAAAAATACATAACTAAAACTCAAAAAATCTTAACTAAAACCAAGAAAATCGTAACTTAAACTCGTGAAACTCAAAAAATCGAAACTAAAGCCCTGAATTGAAACTAAAAAATACGTAACTAAAACTCAAAAAACTTTCACTAAAACCAAGAAAATCGTAACTAAAAATTATAAATTCATAACTAAAACATAGAAAATCATAAATTTTAAATTAAACTCGAAAATTCGTAACTAAAATGAGAAAATATTAACTAAATTTCAGAAAATCTTAACTAAAACTCAGAAATTTAATCTTAACTAAACAAGATTATTCTTAACTAAAATGAAATAATTCTTAACTAAAATGAAATTATTGTAACTAAAACAACAATATTCGTCACTAATGTTGTGGGATCTTTTACAGTGATGACGTCTCAATCTTTTACGGTTAAATATTAACGACGAACATCATCGTTAAAACCAATAACGACGGAACCTGTTACAACGAATATTTTTTCCGTCGTTAAAAGTTTTAACGACAAAATTTGGGGCCTTCAACGACGAAATTGTCCGTCGTTAAATGTCATTTCTCTAGTAGTGGTACTTGCGGGCAGGAGGTGGACGATCGTCGGGGGGACGGTTCTATTCCCAGACTTGGTCCTTCCGCAAGGAGGATCTCGCCAAGAGCCGTATTGAACTTAAAGGGACCTCTAGAGGACGTCCTCCTTCGCCGCCTTTTTTCTTCGGAGCCACGGCCATTCTTCCTTCGGCCGACGCTCTCATGCTGTCTTATAGGAGCCTCTAGAGAGTAACGGTCAGTATTTTTCTTCTGCAAGATTCCTCTCGTCCTTCTTCCTGGACGAACCTCCTTGACATGCCGACTAGCTTCCTCCAGGTTGCGTCTCCTCATAGGCGAGTCAGAATCTTCTGACAGAAACTCTACCATCATACCATTATCATGCTTAGGATTGACTCCGTGAGGACCATCCAGCAAGGGTCGAATAGGAATGACGGCAGCAGGCTGGCTAGCTGCCGTGACACATTGAGTGTTGGACCCGTCCTTAAACACTCCTTTTCTAGCTTGGAGTTCTGATTTACCCTTGGTTTTTCCGCAGTCCGTTTGAAGTTCAGCCATGACACTGTACCTCCCCACAGACGGCGCCAAATGTTGTGGGATCTTTTACGGTGATGACGTGTCATGCGTTCCTCGGAGGTATCAAGTATGAGCTGGCACGAACTTCTGGCAACCTGCAAAACAAGAATATTCCCGCAGGAATATTCCCTCCGATGCTTAAGTAAGTATAAGCTAGAGAGAGAAGTAATTTGTAGAGAGAAGGCAGAGCAAAGATAGTTTTTGGTTGGTGGGAATGAATTGATTGCCCTTTTACCTTGGGATCTGAGCTATTTATAGTGCTAGGGTTCCTTGGGGACTGCACCCTCAACCCTAGCTATGGGACACGTGCCCCTTGGGGATTTAGGACACGTGGCCTTCGACCTGCAATGATGGACCTTCCATATTTGGACCAGCCTTTTAAAGAGAATGGGCTTTGCCAAATGGGACTCTGTCTTTATTCTGGTGGAGTAGCAGGACTTTGGGCCTTCTTTCCAGGCCTGGGCCCATCTGATCAGTATGAGTTGTAGGCTGCCTCTTTGGGCTTTGTGGGAGATTTATTCAAGCCCACATCATTTGCCCCTCATGAGGAGTGAAAACAGACGTTAGTTTTCACTGCTCTTGGAGTGTCCAACAAGGTGATGACGCGTGGCAGGGGTAATCATTTCTTACCCCTCTATAAATAAGTGGCCAATTTGAGTGATTTTCCCCCTCATTTCCAGTGATCATTTGAGAGCAATAGGAGAAGGGGATTTCCGGCGTCTTATATCCACCGACATCCACCGTAGCACCGCCACGATCTTCAAAGTCGTGTTCTTGCAGTTCTTCATCCAAGTTCTTTCACAAACTCTCTTTTGATTTATCAGGTAAAGGTTTACTTTGGAAAAATGTGTTTGTTGATTTTGATTCTTCCAAATTTTCTTCTTAGTCTTGCATGGGTCTCGTCAAACTGAAGGCGTCATCTTGTCCCTTTGACGTCTTCTGTTTTCAAGTTTGTCCCTGTTTTGAGGCAAGTCTTGGCTTGTTGCAGGATTTAATGGCGCGAATAGAAGACGAGGAGCAGTTCGAAGGAGAATCCTCTTCTCCTATAGAGGACGTCCCAGAAAGCACCGATGCCGCGCCGGCTAGTACGTCAGGTGGGGAGGAAGGTCACCTTCATCCCAGCGCCATCTTCCCACTTCAGACGTGGCTGAACTTTCTCATCCTAGAGGGGAAGGCCTATGGGGCGTCTCTGAATCTAGGTTCGGAGTATAAATTCCGCATGCCGGCTGGCATGGACTGCACCAGCTTTGGACTGGTGAAAGGAGAGCTCGCCGTTTACGGCTCGTTTTTGAAGCTGGGTATGAGATTCCCCCCTCACCCCTTTGTGGTGGAGTTGCTGGACGGCTTTAATATTGGCTTGTGCCAAATGTCCCCGAACTCCTGGGCGGGCGTGTTTGGCTATATTGCTCGCTGCGAGCTTGCAGGCATCACCCCTTCTCTTCCGGCGTTCCTAAGAATCACCTCTATGTCCCAAGTTTCGAGAGACGCCGCGGGCTGGCTGATTCTTACATACAAAGGGGCCTATCGGACGGTGATAGGGAAGGCGTCTAAGTGGCATCACTGGAGGAAGAAGTGGGTGGTTATCAAAACCACCAATCTGGAGATGTGTGAGAGGATGAGACGCTGGAACATCAAGCCCAACTTTGTTGGGAAAGGTGCTTCTTTACCTCCCGTCTCCGCCGAGCTCTGGGAGCGGATCTCGTCGCTGTTCTTGGTCAAGCCGCTCGTCATCAAGGACAAGACGGCCTACATACCCGAGGGGTGGTTGCCTCATCTGAATCAACTGAGCAATCCCATGTTCCTCTCGGCTGTAGGCCTGTGTCCGTATATGCCGAGAGGTAATGTATCTATACTTCCAATTCTTCTGTTTAATCAAAACCGCACTAATGTCTTTATTTCGTTTTTTCAGACGAGGCCATGGGTAAGCTGGACGATGCCTCCAAAGGCCAAGTGGATAGGCCGTCTTGGTTTGCGAAGGTACTCGACGCCAGTACCTTCAGAGCTTGGAAGCGTCAGCAGGCAGCCGAGCAAGCCATTTCTGAGCAAATGGCTCCCCCTCCTGCTGAGGAGAAGGTATTGATTAAATCTTCAGACGTGATTTCCTTTGTTGTTTACAACTTGTTTTTATTCATCATATATTTTTTTTTATTTTTTTTTTGAAGACGAGGAAGGCGACCACGGACGCGGCTCCTACTTCCAAACGCAGGGCTGGCGACACAGGAAAACCCGTCTTCAAGTCAGTGACGTCGAAGGCTTCTAAGGGGTTTGCCGTCCCCAAGGCTGCATCTGCTTCTCCTAGCTTGGAGAAAACTGGAGGGACAGCTGATCCTCTTGCGGGGATTCCTGAAGTCGTCCGCCGCAACATCCCTCTGAGGGCGGCGGAGAGAGCTAGGAATTCTGGGGGTAAGTTTTACTCCAACATCGTAACCACCTGCCGTTCCTCGTCTAGCAGTTCTATAGTTTCCCCTAGGGATTCTAAGGCCGTTGTTTTTCCCATAGAAATTCCCGATCCTCAGAAAGACATAGATGCTGAATTGGATCAGATCCCTTCTTCAGGCGGGTTCAATTCTCATGACCGTAGGAAGATAATGACGCTGATGCGCAGTGCCATTCCTCCCCAATATGCTGAAACTCTTCCTGAGGCGGCCGAGAATATGCTTGCCGCCATGCAGTCCTCGGCGCTGGACGTAAGTTTCGTTATACCTTTATTTTTACACACTCGTTTCTTTTTGTTTGACTTACTATTTTTGCGCAGATGTTCATTCTGCTGGACTCGCTGAAAAAGTGGCGCACTGCTTTGGTGCATGAAGAAGCTCGTCACCGTCTTCTGGCCAGTGGTGACCAGCATTTTGCTGCACTGGAGAAGCTTCGCTTCGACAGGCGGGAACAGATTGACGCTGTGACTACCGCCCTGGCCTCTCAGAATGCTGAGAACACAGCTCGTCTCCTGCATATTGATCAGAACTTTTCTGAAATGGAGGATCTTTCCAAGAAGACCAAAGAGAAAGAGGTTGAGTTTTCTCGTCTGGAAACTCAGTTTAAAGAGTTGGAGGTTCAACTGGAGGCGGCTAGCAAGGAAGTTGCTTCGTCACAGAGCGTCCTCGACCAGTCGGCCATGCTGGGTGAGAAATCGATCCGAAGGGGTATGGAGCTTGCATGGAATGCTGAATTTGCAAGCGAACGTCCCTTCAGCTGGTTTGAGAAGTTTCACCTATCAGATTGAGGTGGAGAAGGCTCAAAAGGAAGGACGCACCCCTCCTGAGTTCGTGCCCAGCGAGGATGAGGAATGAGTTCCTACGCGTCTTTGTTTTTATTAATGTGTTTTTGTTTTGTTTTTTTTGCACATGTTCTTTTGACACCATGCTTGGTGGCTTTTGTGCATAATTCTTGTAATTATGACTAACTTTTTGGTAATGACATGATGCCCTTGTGAACGTCTTATTTCTTTTTAGCTTTCATCACACATTTTTTTTATTACGTCCGACGCCCCCAATTTGAGACGTCAGATGTCTGCCTTGGTCTTTTTGCCAAGGTCTTTTGCTACTTTATATAGTTGTGTTAGGAATGTGTAACCCCTGTGTTCTAGGTGATCAGCCTAGTGAGGGTGCTAGTCTGGGCCACTTCTTAGGCCTTTAAACGACTAGTCTTTTGGGAGAGCATTAGTTTGCATTTCTCCGAGAGATTTGATGACATTCTTTTCACAAGGATTTCCCAGCAAGACCGGCTTGCAGTGAATTTTTCATTTAATGTTCAAAACATGCTACACGGTGCGTCTAGGCTCTAGACGTCTTTACAATGCATATAATCTAGACAAGTGTCAATCTAGAAAAAGTACTTCTTGAGGTTATCCGCATTCCAAGTACGTAAAATCGGACGTCCCTGCATGTCTTGGATCCGGTATGTTCCGTCTCGAACCTCCTCGTAAATCTCATACGGACCTTCCCAAGTAGGGGTGAGTTTCCCTTGTTCATTGGCGCGTCCGACGACTTCCATTTTCCTAAGCACAAAATCTCCAACTTTAAGTATTCTTCTAGAAACCCTTTTGGTGTATTCCCTTGTCATTCGAAGTTTGTATAGCTGCTGTCGTAGAGCCGCATTCCCTCTAGTTTCTGGTAAGAAATCCAAAGCCGCCTTCATTATTTCCCAATTGGCATCTTCATTAAACAACATGACGCGCAGGGTAGGTTCGCACATTTCAATGGGTAGGACGGCTTCAGCCCCATAGGCTAACAAGAATGGTGTTTCTCCTGTGGAATTTTTTGTCGTGGTCCGTATAGACCATAAAACATTGGGTAACTCGTCGGCTCATAAACCCTTTGCCTCATCAAGCTTCTTTTTCATCCCTGTTGAATGCCTCTACTTGTCCGTTAGCTTGGGGGCGTCCTACTGATGCAAAACATGTTGTGATACCATGGTCGGCCAACCAATCTTCTAATTTGGGCGTCTTGAATTGTGGCCCATTGTCGAAGACGATAGACTGAGGCACGCCAAATCTTGTGATTATGTTTTTCCAGATGAATGCTCTCACATCCTGTGCTTTAGTGTTCTTTAAAGCCTCAGCTTCTACCCATTTAGTGAAGTAATCGACGGCTACTATTACATAACGCAGTCCTCCTGGTGCCGTCGTATAGGGGCCTAATAAGTCCATCCCCCATTTGGCAAAAGGTATAGGGCTGGTGATTGGCGTCAGTTTCTGTGCTGGTCGTCGAATTAGGTGAGCATATCGTTGGCATTTATCACAACGCTTGACCATATTGAGGGCGTCTTCTTTGAGAGTGGGCCAATAGTATCCAGTTCTTAAAGTTTTTTCGGCCAGGGCCCTTCCTCCTGTGGGAGCTGCATAATCCCTGATGAAGATCTTCCAGTACCTCTTGCCCCTTCTCGGGGGTTACGCAGCGGAGAAGTGGCCGTGAGAAGGCTTTTTTGTATAGTGTTCCATTCCATATCTCAAACCATGTACATTTCTTTTGTAATCTTTCTGCCTGCTTGGGGTCATCAGGGAGTACTCCATTCATTTTGAAGTTGACAATGTCATCCATCCAGGTGGCTGTTCGGTCCAAGATGTCTATTCTCGAGGCGTCAATGCTTTTGGACTGTTTTACCTCCCAGAATACATGACGTGGCGTGTCGCAGGATGCTGAGCTTGCTAGTTTAGATAAAGCGTCTGCCTTGTTATTTTCAGACCATAAAGCGGTTGATCTGTGTATACTACCAATCGATGGGCTAGGAAATATGGACGAAGCTTCTTACTAGCCAAGAACAGAGCAAAACCAAATTTTTCGACTGTTGGATATTTGAGTTCAGCATTCTGCAACATGTGACTAACAAAGTACATAGGTAGTTGCGTTCCATCCCTCTCTGTAAGCAAGATGGCGCTTAGCGCGTATTCTGAGATGGCAAGGTACAGATACAAAACTTCCCCCAAGAGAGGGCTGACCAGCCGTGGCAAGGTGTGCAGATGTTCTTTTAGGCGGAGGAAGGCAGCCTCAGCTTGCGTCGTCCACTCAAACTGGGTGCCCTTTTTTATGGTACTGAAAAAGTAGTGACACTTGTCTCCAGCTCTAGATAAGAATCGTCCCAAGGCGGCGAGACACCTAGTGAGGCGTTGCACGTCTTTAACCGTCCTTGGCGACGTCATATCAATGACCGCTTGCACTTTGTCCGGATTTGCTTCAATGCCCCTTTCGTCAATCAGGAAGCCAAGGAACTTGCCAGAAGATACCCCAAATATGCACTTCTTGGGATTGAGTCTCATCTGGTATGTCCTGATGGTTTCAAAGGTTTCTCTCAAGTCGTCAAGGTGATCCTTCTTCTGCTTGCTTTTTACAATCATGTCGTCAATATAGGCTTCTATATTCCTCCCCAGCTGCTTTACGAAAACTGTGTTTACCAACCGTTGAAAGGTAGCAGGGGCATTTTTTAGACCGAACGGCATTACTTTGTAGCAGTACAATCCTTGTTCCGTGACGAAAGACGTCTTTTCCTGATCTTCGGGCCATAATGGAATTTGGTGGAATCCGGAGTAGGCGTCCATGAAGCTCATCATGGCATGTCCAGCGGTGGAGTCGACGAGTCGGTCTATCTTCGGCAGTGGGAGGATGTCTTTAGGGCATGCTTTATTGAGATCAGTGTAATCAACACACATTCTCCACGTCCCATTGGGCTTGGGTACCAGGACTACGTTGGCTACCCAGTCTGGGTACTGGCATGGGCGTATGAAGCCTGCATCCATTAGTTTCTTAACCTCGGCAGCGGTGGCCAAATTTCTTGCTTCTCCATGATTCCTCTTCTTTTGTCGTACTGGCTTCACAGTACTGTCCACATTCAACTTATGCACGGCCACCGCCGGGTCTATACCGGGCATCTCCTCTACCGTGAAGGCAAATATCTCCTTATATTCTTGGAGTAGTTGCACTAATGCTGCTGACATGGGGTCGTCAGGGTGGACCCCAATGGGGACTGTTCGAGACGGATCTTCTAAGTCCAGAATTATATCATAAAGTGCTCCCACTGGCTCAGGTCGTCTTTCTGCATTGTGCTCTGTCGGTATTTCCCGGGTTTTACGACGACTTGCTGGAGGTTTAGTTTGTTCCTTTCCCTTTGGAGAAGCTCCCCAGGCCGTTGGCTCCAATGTCGACAAGTAACAATCCCTGGCCAACTGTTGATTTCCATAGAGAGATCCAACGCGTTCGTTGCTTCCAACAAATTTTACCAACAGTAAATGAGGGACGATCACAGCTTTTAGGTCATTGAGTGTTGGACGACCAAGTATGATGTTGAATGTGGTGAGATTTGCCACTATTATAAACCTGATGACAATTTCTTTGATTACTGGGGGAATTCCAAAAGAAACCGGCAGCAAAATGGAGCCAATTGGACGAACGATGCTCCCCCCGAATCCTACCAAGGGCCCATAAACTTTTTCTATGTCTTCGGGATTGTGCCTTAATTTCCGCAGGCATTGCAGACTGATTATGTCAGACGAGCTTCCTGTATCCACCAATACTCTCTTTACCTTAAGATTAGCCACCTTAACCTCTATAACCAGAGGATCATCATCATATGGCGCGGCCGCCCTTCTATAGTCGTCTTCGGAAATTTCTACAGAGGGTAGGTTCTTTTGTGCGGGGCGAAGATGAGGTGGACCTTTTTGTCGTCCCTCCTTACATGGTTCTCCTGCCGCTATTCCTCCTGATATTACCGTAACTCTTTCGTTTGAATACTTAGAGGTGGGGCTCGCTTCTTTATGTGCGTCATCTAGATGGACGTACTGGCGAAGGTGCCCTTCAGCCACGCGATCAGTTAATATCTTCCTCAACATCTGACAACTTTGGGTGTCATGCCCTTCGTCGTTGTGAAAAGCACAGAAAGGTACGTACTTGCGGGCAGGAGGTGGACGATCGTCGAGGGGACGGTTCTATTCCCAGACTTGGTCCTTCCGCAAGGAGGATCTCGCCAAGAGCCGTATTGAACTTAAAGGGACCTCTACAGGACGTCCTCCTTCGCCGCCTTTTTTCTTCGGAGCCACGGCCATTCTTCCTTCGGGCGACGCTCTCATGTTGTCTTATAGGAGCCTCTAGAGAGTAACGGTCCGTATTTTTCTTCTGCAAGATTCCTCTCGTCCTTCTTCCTGGGCGAACCTCCTTGACATGCCGACTAGCTTCCTCCAGGTTGCGTCTCCTCATAGGCGAGTCAGAATCTTCTGACAGAAACTCTACCATCCTACCATTATCATGCTTAGGATTGACTCCGTGAGGACCATCCAGCAAGGGTCGAATAGGAATGACGGCAGCAAGCTGGCTAGCTTCCGTGTCACATTGAGTGTTGGACCCGTCCTTAAACACTCCTTTTCTGACTGGGAGTTCTGATTTACCCTTGGTTTTTCCGCAGTCCGTTTGAAGTTCAGCCATGACACTGTACCTCCCCACAGACGGCGCCAAATGTTGCGGGATCTTTTACGGTGATGACGTGTCACGCGTTCCTCGGAGGTATCAAGTATGAGCTGGCACGAACTTCTGGCAACCTGCAAAACAAGAATATTCCCGCAGGAATATTCCCTCCAATGCTTAAGTAAGTATAAGCTAGAGAGAGAAGTAATTTGTAGAGAGAAGGCAGAGCAAAGATAGTTTTTGGTTGGTGGGAATGAATTGATTGCCCTTTTACCTTGGGATCTGAGCTATTTATAGTGCTAGGGTTCCTTGGGGACTGCACCCTCAACCCTAGCTATGGGACACGTGCCCCTTGGGGATTTAGGACACGTGGCCTTCGACCTGCAATGATGGACCTTCCATATTTGGACCGACCTTTTAAAGAGAATGGGCTTTGCCAAATGGGACTCTGTCTTTATTCTGGTGGAGTAGCAGGACTTTGGGCCTTCTTTCCAGGCCTGGGCCCATCTGATCAGTATGAGTTGTAGGCTGCCTCTTTGGGCTTTGTGGGAGATTTATTCAAGCCCACATCAACTAAAACAAAATAAATTATAACTAAAAGAAGCATTCAAAATGAAATTAACTAAACCTTCAACATTCTTAACTAAACCATCAACATTCTTAACTAAAAGAACCATATTCTTAACTGAAACAAAAGACCTAAAACTAATTAAATAACAGCAATCAATTGCTCTCGCGACACCGCAAGTCTTAGCAGCCACCGCAAGTCTTAGCAGCCACCGCAAGGCTTCCCTTCTGCATCAATTGGTCCGATTACCACACCAACAACATGAACAACACCGAGCACTAGCAAGCCCGAGCACCGCAACTTCCAGCACCAGGGTGGCGACTGTAGCCTCCACGGCAACCACCAGAAGCAACCACCAGGGAAAATCCTCCTCCTGTCAGAAATTCAAAAATAGAACAAACCTAAATCAAAAGAGGAAATTAGAAAAAACCTAAACAATTCAATCGAAACGAAACATAAACCTAATCAAAACAAAAACAAAATCGCATACATAAAAATCAAAATCCAAAAATTCCAGCAACATGATAATTTCAGATAAATAAAATTAAAATCTACCGGTTGTAGAAAATCAAACCTGTTTCCTTCGCCATTTATCATCATAATCGACTTCTACTTCTTCTCTTTCCTTCGCCGTTCTACTCCTTCTCGAATCTTGATGAGCAGCAGCCACGAGATCAAAAATCAGTATGGCCGCGATGGATCTTGCGGTGGCCTAAAACCTAAAACCATTGAAGCCGCAACTTTGCGAGGAGGTGACCCGCGTAGTGCCACTAACACCCGCGGCTCAACCCGTGCAACGCCACCAACGCCAACGCGGAAGGAGACGACGGCAAGGACGCACACTTCTCCTTTATCTCTTTCCTTCGCCGCACAGCACCCTGCTTCCCTATCCCGCCGGCCACCGACTTCTTACGTTGCCGAAACACCTACGACAAGAGAGCGGCTCTCCTCCTTCCTTTGATTCCTTCATCGCTATTCTCCATCATTTCGCGCTACTCGCCGGCCACCGTAATATCTCCGATGGAAAGTGGAGGAGCTCCGTGTTAGGTTATGATACATATGATATTACATAAATCATGCGGAAACAACCATTAACCCAGGATTACATATTATTTACACATAATCATATAGCATAATTTAGATGCATACTCTTTGTTGCGTGCCCTCCCTAGCTGCGCCCGAACCGAGCAAGAACAAGTCTTTAGGACTCCAAGTGTCGTCCCTCCGTAGATAGTCCACAGCACGTCCGGATCCGCCTTAAGATTGACCAACTAGAATCGCCCTTAAGGTACTAGAATTTTCGGCACTTTTGAGCAAGATGTGTGGCTGAATTTTCTCTCAAAAACTCACTTTGAATACTTTTGAAACTCGTTATAAATTGTGAACCCAGGCCACATATTTATAGGGTTATGGAAAGGGAATTGGAATCCTATTCAGATACAAATTAATTAAACCTAGAATCCTACAAGAACTCTAATTTAATTAATTTATCAAATAGAATTAGGAATTTAATCATTAACCGAACTCTGCACGTTTTAGGAAACGTACACGAACACAAACACTTACACACGCACACACGGCAGCCACGATGGGCCGCCCATGCGTGCGCACGAGCAGCAGCCCACGCAGCGAGGCCTGCGCGAGCTGCAAGCCCACGCAGCGAGGCCTGCGCGAGCTGCAAGCCCACGCAGCTCCCGCGCGCGCTGCGCGCGCTGTGCGCGCTGCCACGGCCTGCTGGGCCTGGCCTTGCGCTGGGCCTGGCGTGGCTGTTTGTGCGGCGCGCTTGGCTTGCTGGGCGATGGCCTGGCTTCGTGCTGGGCCCTCGTCCGGCAGGCTTCGTCCGATGCTCATTCGTACGATACGCTTCCGATTAAATTTCCGATTCCGGAATTCATTTCCGATACGAACAATATTTAACATTTCCGATTCCGGAATTAATTTCCGTTTCGAACAAATATTTAATATTTCCGTTTCCGGAATTATTTTCCGATTCCGGTAACATTTCCGATTCTGACAATATTTCCGTTTCCGGCAATATTTCCGATTCTGGTAATATTTCCATTTCCGATAATATTTTCCGATACGTACCATGTTTCCGTTTCCGGCAACATCTACGACTTGGATAATATTTATATTTCCGATACGATCCATATTTCCGTTTCCGGTAATATCATCGTTTCCGGAGTATTCATTTCTTGCCTGTGACGATCTCAGCTCCCACTGAAACCAAGATCCGTCGATTCCGAATATCCATAGATAGAGTATTTAATGCCATTAAATACTTGATCCGTTTACGTACTATTTGTGTGACCCTACGGGTTCAGTCAAGAGTAAGCTGTGGATTAATATCATTAATTCCACTTGAACTGAAGCGGCCTCTAGCTAGGCATTCAGCTCACTTGATCTCACTGAATTATTAACTTGTTAATTAATACTGAACCGCATTTATTAGACTTAACATAGAATGCATACTTGGACCAAGGGCATTATTTCCTTCAGTCTCCCACTTGTCCTTAGGGACAAGTGTGCATTTCCTAATTCCTTTGTCGCTCGATGCTTGCTCTTGAACATAAGGTAAGAGTTGTCATCCTTATTATGTCCAGAGGTGTTCCTCGGTTTCAGAGTTCAACTGATCAAATAAACAGATAATCATAGCCTATGATTCATCCGAGCACGGCCATGCATTTCACAGTTTCTAGCTCTCCGAGTGGCCTTGTACAACTTTTAAGCATCTCATCCCGATTTATGGGAGGACAATCCCAATCTTGCGATCTTGAGATTAGACTTCGTTTGATAGGTGATTACCTGAGCGTTGCCTTTATAGCCTCCTTTTACGGTGCGACGGTTGGTCAACGTCAAAGCAACCAGTTCTCAAACAAGTAATCTCAAATCACTCAGGTATTGAGGATTTAGTGTCTAATAATTTAATGAAATTTACTTATGACAGATTTTCATCTCTTACAGTAAAGTTTCATAGGTCTTGTCCGATACTAGTCTTCCCAAAGTAAGTATCTATGCAAATGATTATGACATTGCCATGTCCACATAGTTCAAGAAACAGAACTACTAGTCATCTTGCATTCTAATCGTCTAACGTTTTCTATGCGTCCAATTTTATAGAAAACTCCGAATAGGGACCATTTTCAACCTTTGACATTCAAGTTCACTTGATAGACATTTCTTAGTCACAGGACTGGTCCTGACAGTCTATCTTGAATATATCGTCAAATTTGAAGGGACTCATCATTTAATACTAAACCAAGATTAAATGGAATATGAAAATACATTTCATATATGATAAATGTTCAACCCCAATGTTTTATAACCATGGGCCTCAAACCCATCTTCTAAAACATTTCATGGAATTCAAAGCTATGCTTGATTTCCAGTGCTACAACGTGAGTGTTGCTTCTCACTTGTTGCATAGGTTTAGTTATCATGCTTTGCCAATCTTAACATCATTTTCATCGAATGTTCTTCGAGATATGATGATAAGATCTTTTCGAGTTTGTTTATTATGTGATCTAGTCTTTCTTACTTCGATGGTGGTTTTACTCATTTTTCAATGAAGAACCATCAAGTTAGCAGACGTTTTTCTTGCTTCAAGAGTGGTTCTACGCATTTTTCAATGAAGAACCATCAAGCCAGCAGATAGGTGATCTACCCAAGTTCAGTGAAGAACTTTAAACAACCCTGTTTTATTGCTTCTTAGGCAATAATTACTTTTACTTCAACTGTATAGGTTGCTAGTGATGCTTTGTTTGGATTTACCTATCCAGGCAGTTCATAGATATGTGGAAGATTCTCCAACTATATCTTAGAACATAGAAATTATTATTTTAATTTCCCACGCAACAACTCATGGTCTCCAATCCATGTTGCCATTTCAAAACACGATGCTCTATAGCTCGTCCTTATCAATGATTAACTCCAAAGGGTCTTGCTTGATCCTTTGCCAGTGTTTATGCGTGTAGCATCAATATTTAGCATATCTTTATTTCCTTGAATCAAGAACTATTCCTATGTACCTTTTCAAGTACCATAAGTATTCTTGATCTCAATCTAGTTGATCTTCACTTAGATCAATAGAGATTGGTATATGTTCGTCATGCCTAAAGTCATACGATACATTTTTGGCGATCCTCATATTATATCATACATGATAAATTCTTTTGCAGAATAATTCCCAATTGAATTCTATTCATGTAACTTTAGCTTATCTAGTTTCAGTAGATACTAAATTCAGCTAAATTCTTTGACATATAATATAGGTTAAGAATCTTATTTAGATCCTTTGATGTTTAACTTAGTAAATGCTTATACATAGTTCAAACATCTTTTACTTAGATTTATTCACATGGGTCGAATATCTCCAATGGAGACTTTCGTGTTTGATTTAGTAAATGCCATTACTTAATCCAAAACAATATCATAAGATCTTTGTAAATAGATCTTAATACCCAGTATGTACTAAGTTTCGCCATGGTCCATCATTGATGAATAATTTCAAATCTAAGTCATTAGCATTTGAATGTTATTTCACAATAGAGAGATATGTGTGTGATACACATAGGACCAAATAAGTTTTTATGTACTCCCACTAAACTTCTTATACATCTATAAGAATCATGTATATTTTATGAAACTAAAATACTTATTAGCTTCACTTAAAATACAGTTCCAATTCCCAATTGCTAGCTTAAATCTGTACTTAGATTTTATAAGCTAGCTTTCCTTTTCAAGCATTTATTTGGATCCACAAATTCTATGACATACCATGTACATATTTCCAACATTTGATTGAGGAATACGTTTTGTCATCCAATTGCCATATGTACCAATATGCAATCATTGCTTGAATTATAGATTTAAGCATTACGATTTTGCATGAGGTTTCAACACAATCCATGCCATGAATTTGCTTTTAACCTTTAGCAACTAATCTAGCTTTGTGTGTGAACACAATTCCATGTTTGATGGTTTTTATCCTTAAAACAAACTTGCAACCAATAGGTGTGAAACTATTCTTGCAAATCAACAAAATTTCAATTTTGTCATCAAAACATTGAGTATGTTTTATGGCCTCTAACCATTTAAAACATTTGAGTCTATATATGGCCTCTAACCATTTTAGGGAATCTAGGTTTCGTCATAGCTTTCTTACAAGTCACAAACTCATTAATCTACATGATAATAGTTTGACTGTAAGTTGTAGGTTTCTTCACTATCTAATGGAAGAATTGCATAGTTTCAGTGACCTGAACTCCATGTTTCTTCACTATCTAATAGAAGAATCTCATAGTTCCAGTGACTTGAACTCTATGCCTACTAGGGTATAGAACATCAAACAATAGAATATCAATAGCCACTTGAAAGTCCTTTGAATATTCTGTTCTCTTTGAAGCACTTGTAAAGTTTTCTAAGAGATGTATATTCTTTAAAGCCACTTCTAAAGTCCTTAAAGAATAAGTTCGGATTTTCTGAAGCACTTCGAAAAGCCTCCGGAATGTCCGTTTATGTTTGTTGTTCGCCTCGAAAACTTTCGAGGTCTATTTTCTCCCACTTGTCATTTTGGAAACGAATCTCCAAAAGGACATTATTTCGAGCAAACAAACATTATGTTCTCAAAAATTCGTGGTAGAAACAATACCCTTGTGTCTCATTTGAATAAATCACAATGAAACATATATCTAGACTTGGGCCTTAGTTTGTTGAATAACAAACACTAAGCTCCCACTGAGTTTAGCAACTCTTTAGATATATATAATTGAAAAGATATCCTGAAATTACTTTTCAATAGCTTTGACGAATTTGGTTTAGTTTGGTGGTAGTTGAGCATTTTGTTTTAGAAATTATAGGAAAAGTTTTTATGATTCATCATTAATCGAATCAAGTACCAATTGACTTCGATTATTCCAACTAAGATATGCCATATCTTATGGAGCTAGATTGTGAAATTACAACACACAATCATTGATGATCATATTTGGTCTCAAGTAATCATCAACATGATCTAACCTAGATCTTTATGATTTCTTGCCAAGTGGATTTATACTTCTGAATCTTTGAACTAGCCAAACAGATTCAAACTTATATCACTTTGAGTAAATAAACCTATATTCACTCAAATCTGTGTGAAATAATAAAGTCATAAAATCTTTCTTTAGCTTTGATCTCTATTGTCTAGGCGTTCTAACAATAGTTCATATCTTTTGTTACTTTCAACAAGTAAGACTAGTTGTCTTAAAATGATCTAGAAATCAATCAACTTTCAAAAGTCCATCAAAATAGAGCTTTTGAATGTTAACTTGTTGATATGGTCTAAGCAACAATGCCAAAGATTAGTGGAACTCAAATCAAGGGGTTGATTTGAACCTAGTAAAGTTCTTTAAAGAGTTGTTTGTTTTAATCAAGCATATTGACTCAACCTGTAATTGACCATTTCATTCAAATAAACAAACATTGTTTTTGTTTTTCTTGAATGTGAGTCTTTCTGTGTTTGAAGCAGAAATTTAGGTATGCTGATTATGGAACAAAATAGCCATTAAGTTCCAGCCTTTGAAAGGACTTAAAACAAACTTAGATGACCCTACAACTAATGTAGCATTGCCATGCTTCATTTCCCACTTGTAGGTCATTAGTGTATCCTAGCTTCCATTGTTTGAGTTATTACCGAAGTAAGAACCTCAAGCGGTATATGATACCAAGGAAGTTTGATTGCTAGGTCACTTCTCTTTAAACATAAAATTATAGGTAGAAACGGAATCGTAAATTCCTTTCATTTGTTCCTTTGTTTTCCTATTTCTTGTACCCTTTCTTATAGTCTTAAGAATTGAATTCTTTAGTGTTGACTTTTATACTTTGTTAGACATGTCCAATGTCACCAACAAGGTTCTGTACCATTTTAATTTATGTTGAATATTTTGTTTCAACTAGATGATCTTACCAGAAGCTTCTAAAGTTCTCTAAGTATCGATCTATTCGAATGTCTAGGGACTAGACTCATTCGAGAATTAAATGGAAAAAAGATTTTAGGTTGTTAACCATTGGTAAAGCTGAGCGTTTAAACTCAATGCTTTATGATCTCAAAACTACAGTGTATTTTGAATTCACAAGCACCAATTGGTTTGCCATTCGATTTTGATGTTCGAAAACAACCATAAAAGTCGCTATAAGAAACGTACATTTTAAATTGCTCACTTTCTCTCATTTCCGTGAATCGTTCTTGGATTCACTACCAATCGAGGAAATTTACTGTTACCTTTCTAAAAGGATTTACTGCAGTGCAAGATATTTAATTATAAACAATAATTAAAACATACATTGAAGCATGCAAAGTCTAAACATTTATCATGAATAATAACTTGAAATTAAAGCAACCATGCAATTCAAACAAGTCATTAGCATTTTATTCGAGTTTATTGTTCCGGCAGGTGTGAATAAAATGATTCCAAGATCCTAAAATCATTGAAGAACTAAGCACAGTTTGTCGACTTAATCCTAAAACATCTTAGGTAAGCAAAAGCCTTTTGCTAATAGTCTAGAAACTATTCTTGGTTGATAGGTACGTCTAAGAACTTATTAGGTAAACCTATCGATTTTGCCATGACATAAAAGGACTCCTTACTTATATCGTTGAGTTTCACCAAAACTAACATGTACTCACAATTATTTGTGTACCTTGCCCCTTTAGGACCAATAAGTAACACCTCGCTGAGCGAAAACTATTACTAGATTGATGTAAAGGATATCCAAGCAAGTGTATATTTTGGCATGGCACCTTTTAACTCAATTTTTAAGTTTGGAACTTAAGGCTCTTATTATGTTGGTTAGATTTTAAGTGAACTAAAATCCTTAATCATGCAACATAATCAAGCTTTTGATCTCATGCATTTTAAGACATATTTAAAAGCAATAAATAACTTAAAACATGCATAAGATAAATGTGATCTAGTATGGCCCGACTTCATCTTGAAGCTTTAACTTCAAAGTCCGTCTTGAAAATCTCCGTGGGAGGCACCATTTTCTTCAAATAGGATAAGCTATAACTAATTACAACTATTTGATGGTTCGCAGACCATATTTGAATTGAAAAATAACTTTGGTACTTTAGACCAATTACATTCAAATTAATGGTACGCAGACCATATTTTCTATCCTATTTGGGCCATACTAGTCACTTCATAACCTGCAAAACAGTACATATAAAATATATACCATTCACCCATTCATTATCATGAATGGCCCACATAGCTGGTTAGTAAAACACATTATGCATCACGTAAACATTTGCAGCAATTAATCAAGGGCACCAATAATCTACCAATTATTCAGTCCTTATTAATTCTAATCAAGTTGTTTTAACCTTAAGGATTTGTAGACCTAATCAAGAGTTTATGACTAAAAAGCGCTCACACTTAAACCAATAAATTCATATGCTTTACTAATTTTAAACATAAAAATGTATTTCTAGTCTAACCGGAAACATACAAATTTAATTAAAATTTAAAGCTCATATAAATTTATAATTGAATCCAAAAAGTTTAATTTAATTTCAGTCGTATTTAAATTAATTCATGATTTTAATTTTAGTAAAATAATTAGAATAAATAACATTTATTATAATTACAATATTCAAAATTAAAATCCAAGAAAATAATTTAAATTATTAATTTTAAATTTAATTAAAATTACGTGAACTGAAATTTTCAAATTAAACATTCAAAATGATCTAATCGTAACGCAAACACCCTACGCATTGCACGCCCATGGGCCTCTCGCACACAGCCATCGCTGGCCATGTGCGCGCAGCCCATGCGCTCGTCGCATAGCTGCTGCATCTCCATCGCAAGCCATCGCACGCTGTGGTGCTTGCTGCGCGCGCGCCAGCGCTCGTCGCACGCGAGCCATCGCTCGCTGTGCGCGCTCGCCAGCGCTCGCAGCGCGCGAGTCATCGCTCGCTGGGCGCGCGACATCGCTCGCTGTGCGCGCGACATCGCTCGCTGGGCGCGCGACATCGCTCGCTGTGCGTGCGAGCCATCGCTCGCTGGGCGCGCGACATCGCTTGCTGTGCGCGCGAGCAACGCTGGGCGCAGCGCTCGTGGCACGCGAGCTTGCGCTCGCTGCGCGCGAGGCTGCGCGCTCTTGCGCGAGGCAGTGCGCGTTGTGGCGCAGCTCGCTTGCTGCCCACACGCGACTGCCTTGGCTCGCCCTTCGCCCATGCCCATTCATCCATTGCTCGTGGCCCACGACACAAGGCAGGGTTGCTGCCTTGTGCTCGTGCACTACGCCCTTGCTCATTGCATTCGTGCCGCACGGGCGACGAGCTCCCTTGCTCGTCGTCGCATGCCCGCACTATACAACACCCCTTAAGGGTAACACGAAGCGTCCATTGCTTTGTGCGTGCAAGTTATATGAACGAATCGCATAAAAAATTTAAAATTTATAAAATTAATGACAAATTAATAAATATTATTAATTTCATAATTTTAGGGCGAAAAATCGAAAATTTATTATCCAATTGATTTCCGATTGTTATGGATTCAAGCCTAGGTCATAAAAATTTAAAATTTATCATAAATTTACAATTTTTATGGTGGTTTTTAATCATAGGTTTCTAATTAAATTACAATTAATTATGAAAATCAAATTAATTCTAAATTATTCTAATTTTCAACAAATTAATCATAATTACAAATTAGATTGCATAATTAACAAGACTAGGCATTCAAACTTGTTAAACATATGCAATAGGTCAATCAAAAATTCAAGATTTATCAACAAGAATCGCAAATATTTAATTTAACATCTTAAATTTACGAAATTTTGCATTCGAAAAACTAAAACCTTCGAAAAGTCATAGTTAGGCTTCGAATTTGAGAATTCTGGGTTCGGCAGAAAAATACTATTTTTGTCAAAATTTTAGAATGCCTTTTACATGCGGAATTGACACAAAAATCACTCGATTTGGATGAGTAACGAAGAAACTGCCGAAAAACTGCGTACGTATAATTAAATAAACGCAATTTGCAATTAATTAACAATTACGAAAATTAATCACCCCTTTTAATTCTTGCAAATTTGTAATATTTAACCATGTTTATGCAATTTAGATTATGAAAATAATAAGGGGCTCGTGATACCACTGTTAGGTTATGATACATATGATATTACATAAATCATGCGGAAACAACCATTAACCCAGGATTACATATTATTTACACATAATCATATAGCATAATTTAGATGCATACTCTTTGTTGCGTGCCCTCCCTAGCTGCGCCCGAACCGAGCAAGAACAAGTCTTTAGGACTCCAAGTGTCGTCCCTCCGTAGATAGTCCACAGCACGTCCGGATCCGCCTTAAGATTGACCAACTAGAATCGCCCTTAAGGTACTAGAATTTTCGGCACTTTTGAGCAAGATGTGTGGCTGAATTTTCTCTCAAAAACTCACTTTGAATACTTTTGAAACTCGTTATAAATTGTGAACCCATGCCACATATTTATAGGGTTATGGAAAGGGAATTGGAATCCTATTCAGATACAAATTAATTAAACCTAGAATCCTACAAGAACTCTAATTTAATTAATTTATCAAATAGAATTAGGAATTTAATCATTAACCGAACTCTGCACGTTTTAGGAAACGTGCACGAACACAAACACTTACACACGCACACACGGCAGCCACGATGGGCCGCCCATGCGTGCGCACGAGCAGCAGCCCACGCAGCGAGGCCTGCGCGAGCTGCAAGCCCACGCAGCTCCCGCGCGCGCTGCGCGCGCTGTGCGCGCTGCCACGGCCTGCTGGGCCTGGCCTTGCGCTGGGCCTGGCGTGGCTGTTTGTGCGGCGCGCTTGGCTTGCTGGGCGATGGCCTGGCTTCGTGCTGGGCCCTCGTCCGGCAGGCTTCGTCCGATGCTCATTCGTACGATACGCTTCCGATTAAATTTCCGATTCCGGAATTCATTTCCGATACGAACAATATTTAACATTTCCGATTCCGGAATTAATTTCCGTTTCGAACAAATATTTAATATTTCCGTTTCCGGAATTATTTTCCGATTCCGGTAACATTTCCGATTCTGACAATATTTCCGTTTCCGGCAATATTTCCGATTCTGGTAATATTTCCATTTCCGATAATATTTTCCGATACGTACCATGTTTCCGTTTCCGGCAACATCTACGACTTGGATAATATTTATATTTCCGATACGATCCATATTTCCGTTTCCGGTAATATCATCGTTTCCGGAGTATTCATTTCTTGCCTGTGACGATCTCAGCTCCCACTGAAACCAAGATCCGTCGATTCCGAATATCCATAGATAGAGTATTTAATGCCATTAAATACTTGATCCGTTTACGTACTATTTGTGTGACCCTACGGGTTCAGTCAAGAGTAAGCTGTGGATTAATATCATTAATTCCACTTGAACTGAAGCGGCCTCTAGCTAGGCATTCAGCTCACTTGATCTCACTGAATTATTAACTTGTTAATTAATACTGAACCGCATTTATTAGACTTAACATAGAATGCATACTTGGACCAAGGGCATTATTTCCTTCACTCCGCCTCCTGCTTCGTCATTTCCGTCATCAATTTTGATGAGAGTATGGCGGCGTTCAAGGAGAGAGAGACGGAGAGATTTGGAGGAGAGAGAAAGAAATTAGGGTTTTGAATTGAAAATGGGAAGAAAATGGATATTTATATTTTCATAAAAAAAAAGAGTTGATGAGTTCTGCCACGTCTGATTTTACGTGGCATGTTAGCTGCCATCAAGGCGGTCTTTTTCGTAAGACCGCCTTATACAAAAGTTTGTAATGATCAAATTAGTAGCTTGAGATTTCTAAAAATTACTAGTTAGTCCCTAATATCTTTGAAATATTATCCCCAATTCCCCATCCCATCCCCAATATATAGGATGATGATAGAAGTACACAAGGTGTGCAAGAGCATCTTGCACACCACCACTTATAATTTGCCACATCAATTTTAAAAGATTCTATCTCTTTTGAAAATTTCAAACTGAAATTTGAAATGTGTTTTGAAATTTAATTTTGAATTTCAAATTTGTTTTAAGTTCCCAACACAATCAACAATTAATTATCTTTAATTCCCCATAAAAGCAATGAGTGCATTCCCCATAAAGGAAACGAGTAACCAAAAAATTATCTAATATTTTGATCTTTTCATGACTAAAATGATCCCGTAAAATGGTTTTGATCCGCAATTAAAAATTTGGTTACTTAGCCTCTTGAGAAGAATCGAACACGGGTTTGCGCAGTTAGTGTAGATGTTGTAACAGCTTAGTAGTGACCATTGTAGCAAGGGGTATCAGCACGTAAGTCATTGCAAACATAAATCTTTTAATCTAATTTATCGAGTTTGAGAATTCTAAATATGATTTATGTAAAGGTGAAATGATCCTTTATATTCGTAGATAATATTATAACACATTCATGTGTTCTAGCTATTTTTTCTAATCTTGGTGGTGGGTCATAATTTTGTATTATAACAAGAAGTGAACAACTTACTCAGTAGATGTTTATGAAAATGTTAGGAGTTACACATCTATTTTACTTGAGTTTATTTTTATTTAAATTTATTTTCTTCAAAAGTTATATAATCTTGTGTAATCTTAGCCAAACTTAGTAATTAAAGGCTAACTCTTCGAAGTTTGATCTAAACAATTCATTTACAACGTATGGAGTTATTTTTTTGGATAACGTTACTATTTTACAGGTTTAGACATACGGTAATAAAAATTTCATTTGGAGATTGATAAACATTTGCTGGTATCATTAAGTTTTATTGTAAGCCTTTGTGTAATCAAAAAAATATGTAGTATATAATTTTTTAAAAATAAATTATATTTTTAACAACCAACTCTTTTTTGATAGTAAGGTAAATTAATTATCAGATAGTCCCCATAAAGATAACGATTTACCAAAAAATCATAGTTAAAGGTGAAAAAAATATTCAATATTAAGTTTGATGTTTTATTTACTAAAATGATCCCATAATTTGGTTTGTCGCATTTAAAAATTTGGTTATTTTTTCTCTAGTCAAGAATCAAGCACGGGTTCTCGCAGTTAGAACGAGTAGATGTTATAGCAGTGTAGTAGTGACCCCCTTAGCAAGAGGGATCAGCATATATGTCATTTCAAACGAAACTTTTTAATACTCCCTCCGTCCCAACTAAATGTTACACTTACCTTTGCACAAAGTTTTAGGTGATAAGTGGTTGTTTGGTTATCAATTGTTATTTTATTGAAAAAGTAGATGTGATAGGAGTTAATGGGGTATTTTTTTTAATTGAATGAGAGAGGGTGTGAGGACAAAAAAAATATTTTTGGGAAGAGAGAGACAATATAATAATTGTGGGGTCATTCCTAATTTAGAAGTGTAACAACTAATCTGGGACGGAGGGAAAAAGGAAAGTGTAACAACTAATTTGGGACGGAGGGAGTATAATTTTACGGAGTTCGAGAATTCCGAATAAGATTTCTTTAAAGGTGAAATCATCCTTTTTAATCGTAGATAATAATACAATATACGGTCCTAATTCAATAAGGGGTTATTGGCAAAAAAAAAAAATTATTATATTTTTACTAGGAAGTACTCCGTGTGTTTTTTCAATGAAAATTAAATTTTATAAGTATGTATTTTAATACGTGGGATCATTTTATGTATTATGAAATCTAAACATTCGCTGCTTATAAAACCTTATCTATATTCTCAAAATCTCAAATATATTATATATTTTCTAGCACAAATGGATGTGCTGATACCCCTTGCCAAACTAGTACGGAAAAGGCTTCTAGTACGGAAAAGGCTTCTAGTGACGCTTTATAAATGTCTATTACGACGCATTAAATCGCCGCAAGTGCTTTTACCGACGCTTTCATGTATTCTAGCTATCTTTTCTAATCTTGGTGGTGGGTCATAATTTTGTATTATAACAAGAAATAAACAACTTACAAAGTAGATGTTTATGAAAATGTTAGGAGTTACACATCTATTTTACTTGAGTTTATTTTTATTTAAATTTAATTATATATATATATATATATATATATATATATATATATATATATATATATATATATATATATATATATATATATATATATATATATATATATATGTATGTATGATCTTGTGTAATCTTAGCCAAACTTAGTAATTAAAAGCTAACTGTTCGAAGTTTGATCTAAATAATTCATTTACAACGTACAGAGTTATTATTTTTGGATAACGTTACTATTTTACAGGTTTAGACATACTGTAATAAAAATTTCATTTGGAGATTGGTAAACATTTTCTGGTATCGTTAAGTTTTATTGTAAGCCTTTATGTAATCATAAAAGTATGTAGTATATAATTTAATTATCAGATAGTCCCCAAAATCTCAACCCAACACAAAAGTGTACTAAAAAAAAAGTGGGTTTCCATCTTTTTGCACATGGCACGATTAAAATTTTTGTAAGTTTTTCTCTTGACAAGAATCGAATACGGTGTATATCCAATATATTGATTTTTTTTTTGACTAAAATGATCCCGTAAAATGGTTATTAACACTTTTAAAAAATTAATTTTGGGCTTTTGTTAAGAATCGAACACGGGTGTGCGCAATTAGAGTAGATGTTAAAGCAGCGTATCCGTGATCATTGTGACAAGGGTGTATCAACAAGTTAATTTTTGGAAATGAAATTGTTTTAATCTAATTTAATTAGTTCAGTTTATGATTTTTATGTTATGATTTCTTTAAAAGTGAAATGATCTTGTATGGTCGCAGTCAAAGTTAATACAATTGTGTTGCAGTTAAGTTTTCCAATCTTGGTGGTGGATAAGTTATTTCGTATTATAAAAGATGTGAACAATTAAGGTTATTATAAAAATGTTAGGAGTTACATGTTTATTTTAGTTGAGTTTGCTTTAATTTAAATTTAATTTCTTTAAATGTAAAATGACCCCGAATAATCGTACTCAATATTAATAAAAAAACAACATGTAACCTAACTTTTCAAAGTTGCAACCTAAAAAATTTATCTACAACACAAGAAGTCGTTATTTTTGTTGATCGTAAAAAATTAAATATCATACAGGTTTAAACATAAGTAGAAACAATCTTCTTTGGAGATTGTTAGCTATTTTCTGGTATCACCATGTTTTATTATAAGCGCTTGTGCAACCATAAAAATATGTAAAATATATTATAAGAAAAAACCAATCTTATATCTCCAATAAACCCCTTTTTGGTATTGAGGACAATAAATTATCTAATAGTCCACATAAGAGCAACGAGTTGCTAAAATATCCATATTAGGGTTGAAAAAATGAACGTCCAATATTTTGGTTTTCTTATGACTAAAATGTTCCCGTAAAATGGTTGTTAACACTTTAAAATTTTATTGTTGGGTTTCGTTAAGAATCGAACACGGGTGCACGCAATTAGAGTAGAATAGTAGAAGTTAAAGCAGCGTAACAGTGACCATCATGACAAGGGCGTATCAGCACGTTAATCTCTGGAAATGAAATTGTTTTCATCTAGCTTAATTTAGTGTGGGATTTTTATGTTATGATTTCTTTAAAGGTGAAGTGATCTTGTATAATCATAGTCAAAGTTAATACAATTTTGTTGCATCTAACTTTTCCAATCTTGGTGGTGGCAAAGTTATTTTGTATTATAAATTATAAACGATGTGAACAATATGTTATCATAAAAATGTTAGGAGTTACACATCTATTTTAGTTTTAGATTTTGCATGCTATTATATTTTGGAAATCGTTATAGATTTAGGTGAATAAAATTATTTATGATGTCCTCAAAAAACGTAATCAAAATATAAATTATGTGACACAAATTTTGATTTCTTTAACATTAAAATGATCCCGACAACTATAGGTAACGTTAAAAAACGCAAAGTAAACAAGAAAGGTGTAAAACACTTCATTACAAAGTACGAGCATCAGATTGGACTAGCAATATGGTAGCAACACACAACGCATTAGACATCAACATGCATCATCTCAACAAAAGTCAATCTGAGCAGACATGTCGTTGCCTAAGCTCAACTGATTGAACCTCCAGCGGTGTATAAATATCAAACAACGCATCACAACCCCGAGAACCAACTACCTACCCAACACCTTCACCCAATCTGACTGTTGCCAACACACCAGAAACAACCGCAACACAACCTGCAGAAGCACAAAAGCAGCAACATAATTTGAATCTAAGTTAACCAAGGACTTGTTAACAAAGTTGTATCAAACTTCAAAAAAACTACACAGTCTAACTAGAAACCCCTGAATAGACTCCGACTCCGACTCCAACCCAGACTACAACCCAAAAAACCACATTTTCCTGCACATGAGATAAACACAACCTAGCTAAGCAAAACAAACCAACCATCACAGAACCTAACACTGCAGCCAAACTACAAACCAACCCTCCTAGCTATAGTCAACTAAAGTCACAACTCACAACTTATAGTGGCAACGATAGGAAAAAAAAAAGGTGTTAATATATCACCCGATTTTCTCTACTACGATTAGAGTACAAGTTAAAAACTTTTTTTTTGAAGTTTTAATTTTTTACCCCTGCAAGTAAAAGCTTTTAGCCACTCACACCCAGAGATATACTAGTTGTTGTAAAGCTTTGCATACACATTGAATATATAAAAGGTGTGAAGCAAAAACCTTTAATAAACCCATTTAGTAAATACGTATAGGAATCATAGTTTATGGCATGCCAAATTGCCAACAACGTCTGAAAATTATGCTCTATAGTATTATTTGTCACAGAGGAAGATGAAGCCCAATCCTGCAACTTAGAACAAAAGTTTGGGTTTGGTTAATCCCAAATACCTATGATATGGTTAGGCTATAGCTCTTCGTTGACATTCGTTTTCTAATTTCATAGCTTTGTCTTGATATACATATATATGATTCCTTACTCAACAACAACAATGCAGTGAGCCCACATTTTGGTAACCCAAGGAAACATTTTAGTTCAAGTACTTCAGGGAATGTGAACAAGAATAAAGAAGCAAGACATCAGTTGCATAAAAATATCATAAGTCTTACAGTTACATTAACGGTTTTACAGGAAAAAAAAATCACTCACAAATTCGATTACAAAACAATCTAATCTTCAATGACAACGTAAATTTTTTGTTTCAATCAATAAAAAAAATCAGATATAAAATAAGACAATTACTTGAAATTTCAATCCCAATTAAAATTTTATAACCCATAATTATATACAAAACCAAAAACAAAAGAGTAACACTTAAACAATTGAAAGAAAATTCTAGATATTTTCAGTTAAGTATTTTGTCGAACACTTTGTATGCAATAACAATTTTCAACTTCTTGTAGAACAACTTCACAAATATAATCAATCAACTCATTACCTTCAGTGTAAAAAAGAAATAGGAGATAATCAAACAAACAAACTCACCCGTCAATGGCAATGTGAAGTGCCAGAAATAGTGTTCGCGATTTTAGCAGACAAATCTGGTTTTTAACAACAGTCACAAAACTGAAATCCCATAAAAAATGGAGGAGAATTTCTATGGCTGGGCTCACCATATAAATATCCAATTTATATACTAAAACGTCGATTAAACACACAAACTCATTACCATTCGAAAATTATTTCACGAATTATTTATGTAAATGAAGATGAAATAGAATTTTAAAAAAATAACTTGTAATGGCAGAAATTGAATGTTTTCTCTGGTTATTAATGCATAAAGAAAACTTGAAAAGAAGAAAGCTTGAAGAAGATGAAATGTCATTTACAATTCCTTGTGGAGGGAAGGCGATAATGTTGGCGCTCAACCAAAATTATCCCGCTCTCAAGAAGCTTATGGCGCAATTTTGTGAAAAAAAGAACCGCCCAAAAACTCTCACTTATTTTTTGTTTCCCCCTCTTTTCTTAGTGGGATTTATGAGGTGTCCAAATATAAGTGGTGGTGTGTAAAATGCCTTTGCACACCAAGTGTATCCCTAGCCTTTTCCCAATATATAAGGTTAAATTGACACCACTTATTCGCAAAACTTTGGTTAAAGAATTTTTCTTCCCTTATCTTTCTACTTGCATTTCCCCCCGATTTCTCCCTCGATCTACGCGACAACAATCCTATGTATCCATTAGGTTTCTGGCGATAACGCCGATGCTTTCAACCTCCAAATTAGGGTTTTCCAAATTTTCAACAATCCAAATTAGGGTTTTCTTCAAACATGTTTATCGATCTCTGTAGATCCGGCGATATTGCCGATGTTGTGGTATATAACACCATTGTTGATAGTCTCTGTAAAATCGAGTTATTAACTCAGTCGTCTTTACAGAGACTATCAATGATGGTGTTGTATATCACCTATAATACCGATCGAGATTGACAGAAAGAGATGCCTCTTGATGGATTAAGACCTCTAATGTTGTCACTTATAACCAAAGCTGAATCAAATACAGTGTTATAGGTGATTACATTAGGGGTTTTAATATTCAAAGAAGAAAGGCTTTGCTCTTTTAAGATCAGAGGGTTTGATTTATGTTTTGGCTCTGATTTACTGGTTACAGATGCATCCTGAAGGGTTAAGACCCCTGATGCGGTCACTTATAACATTGATTCAGCCAGGCAGGCTTTGCGAGTAAGCTGAATCATGGTTATAAGTGACAACATTGGGGATCTTAATGATTCAGTCATTCAGACAAGGCTTTACTTCATAGATCTGGGTAAGCAGCTTAAGCAATCTCAACACTGGAGATACCTCTTGATTCTTGAAGGATGAAGACCCCTGATATCGTCATCGTATAACACTGATTCAGGCAAGGCTTTGCCCGATTAAGAATCATTGTTGTATGTGACAATATTACGGGTCTTAATGGTTGATTTATGATTAGGATCTGATTTACTGTCTGCTGAATCATGTTTTCTATAAAATGTTTTTGTTAATTGTTTTTTTTAAAGAACTTGCAATCCTCTGGTGCAGAATTGCAGATTCCATTATTTATAGAAGTAGTTTACTTGTTGCTGCATTGAGCAATCATAATAATCAGCCTGTTGTTTATTTCTCATAATGAGTCCCTAGAGATTCTGTGTAGAGTAGATTTGATGGTTTCTGAACTTTAATGTTGGTATTGTGTTCTGTTGCCGTTGTACTTGAGTTCTTGAGTAAATCAGACCACTATGAATAAGTAGTAACTTGATAGTTGTTTTGCTGTGAATTCTTATGTGGTGAATGTTTGATTTGATTTTTTGGAAAAAAGATTTGGCGTTGTCCAAACTTTATCAAAGGTTAGAGATTTCGACTGTGTTATTTGCTCTTGAACTGAGATGAATTCGTTCCTGTTTATGTTGCAATCTAACCAATCACTTTTTAACAACTTTTACTTGAATGAGACAGTATGCCATACAAGCATTTCGTGTAGATGTATTTGGGATTGTGAGTTAATGATGCCTAATGATTCAATTAGTAGTTTTAAGTTGCACTTTGGAATTATGAGTTGGAGTCTTGGAGATATGTGATGATTGAATGAGTAATTACTTATGTATCTCAGATTTATATTATCAATCAATTAGCTTATGTCAGATGTAGAATGATCAATGTTGCTATTATCTTTTGCTGGAATGTGTCATATCTAAATGGAATTCCAAATCCTTTTTTCTGAGGTTAGGGATGGTGTTCTAATGATGGTGGATAGGAGATGGTTATAGTGGTTGCCAGTTTAGCACTTTAGCCTTCTTAGGCGATGGTGTTGGTTGGTGGTGGTATTAGTGGTGGTTATTGCCTTATTGGGGTTGGGTGATGGGAAATATTAATTCTTTAACCAACAAATGGCTAGAAATGATTTTTTAGAAATTGAAGGAGTATGAATGACTTATTTTTGAAAATTGAAGTACGTCAGATGAGTTTCTTGTCTTTACTTTTTTTTCTTTAATTATTGGCATTCAACCAAACTTAATTATCCAACTATAAATTTTTAATATGGCACGACTTGTTTTGACCCAATTCGCTATTGTTTCATTCTACCATGTCTAGTAACATGAATCTAATCCAAACAACTCCTTAACCCTCTCTAGTCTTTACCAGTTACTACAGTTAAGGCCGCTTTTGATATCACTGATAGTTTTCATTTTTTGTTTTTTAACTTGGAAAATTAAGTATGATTTAACTTGAACAATGAAATTAAATTTATTAACACCTGTAAAAATCTTGTTATTTTGAGATTGCAACAAAGTATTGAAAACTAAATTTTGTGTTTTCCTGGATGGCAGCTCAGGGAGTATTAAGAAATAGGGATAAATTAATCAGGGCTGGGGTTACATTAAAATGCTGCTGAGTGCCTGCTGTGTGGGTTCATAGCAGTCTCAATCAGGTCAACTGCTCTTGAACTGAGATGAATTCGTTCCCGTTTGTCTTTTAAGTTGCAATCGAATACACTTTTTAATAAATTTTACTTGAATGAGACTATTTTCCGTTCATGCATTTCGCTTAGATGTATTTGGTATTGTGAGTTAATGACGCCTAATTATTCAATTAGTAGTTTTAAGTTGCAGTGTTGTTTTCTCAATCTGATATATGGAGTATTTGTATGCTATTCTGTCATGTCCAGGAAAATAATTTCACTTATTTATCCTTCGTGAGTAGATTCTAGATTGAAATTCAGTTTATATCTATGTCATTACCGTTTTTCTGTTCGCCGCTTGCAGCTTTTTGCAGTATATTTTGTGTCAACTCAAGTTTGATAATATTTTGCTTTCTTTAGTTAAAAGATCATGTTGAGCAAGCATTGAATGAAGGACAAATATGATCTCAGAGTATGAGACTTTCATGGGCGAAACAGGTCTGCTTGCATGATTTATTTAATACAATAACACCAGTAGGAACAAGGAGGTTGGGATAGGGTGTCGTTACTGGTAGTGGTGGTTGGGAGAATTTCACAGGATGGTGGATATATGTTGGTGTTAGTGACTCAATGGTGGTGATAATGGTGGTTGGGAGAATTTTACACGCTGGTGGACGGGTGGGGTGATCATGCTGGTGGTAGTGATAGTAGGGAGCCGTTCTTATGATGGTGGATAGGAGATTTGTATAGTGGTTGCTAGTTTAGCCTTCTTGGGTGACAGTTGGTTGGTGGTGGTATTTGTGGTCGTTATTGGGGTTGGGTGATGGTAAATATTGATTCTTTAACCAACAATTGGGTAGAAGTTATTTTTTAGAAATTGAAGTGTTATTAATGACTTAGTTTTGAAATTTTAAGGATGTAAGATGAGTTTCTTGTCTTTACTTTTTTTTTTTCAAATAATTCTTTAATTATTGGCAGTGAACTAAACTTAATCGTAACTATAAATTTTTAATATGACACGACTTGTTTTGACCCAAATCGTTATTGTTTCATTCTACCATGTCTGGTACCACGAATCTAAAACAACTATCCTCTCTAGTCTCTACCAGTTACTACAGTTACAGCCGTTGTTGATATCACTGCTAGTTTTTCAGTTTTTTGTTTTATAACTTTTGAAAATTATATGACTTGGTTGAACAACGAAAGTAAATTTCGTATAGTAATCGTGTTGATTTTGAAATTGACAACAAAATATTGAAACTAAATTCTGTGTTTTCCTGGATGGCATCCCAGGGAAGATTGAGGACTAGGGATAGATTAATCAGGGCTGGGGTTAACATTAATTCTGCTTAGTGCCTGCTGTGTGTTTCAGAGCATGAAACTGCTAGACATGTATTCTTCAGTTGTCCTTGCAGTAATGTGTGTACAACACAGATTAGTAGCTGGTTAGGAATTAGATGCAGACAGGAGGAGAACTCGCTTACCTTTTTGAAACAGCAGGGCAGAAAGCATAAAAGCAAAGGCAGGTGTTTTTTGCTGCTATGGTTTGTTATGTGTGGCATGTTAGGAATCAGTCGTACTGGTGTGCAAACCTCATTATTCCTTGTGTTTCTGATCAAGAGATTTCAGCAAGATGTATGTTTTCGGATGCAAGGCTTAATCAGTAGCAAGTGGAGTGCAGCAGTTGTGGAAATGGTTCAACTGCCTGAAGGATGTTCTGGCTTAGTTGTTGGTTGATGTTGTGTCTGGTATGGTTCTGTTGGCCTGGTGCACGCTGTTCTGTCTGGTCTGCAGTTCAGCACAATATTTTTTTTAACATAGTTGACTCGTTGACTTTGTTTGTTTGTTTTTTTTTTTTTTTGACAGTCACTAAACAAATATTAGAAGCTTTGCTGGAGGTTGACTTTGTTTAATGGGTTGGTTTAAGGCTTTAAGCTACTGTTTTGTGGATATGTTGGTTCTTATGCTTCCTTAGTGTGGATGCAAGTGGGCTTCTTGTTTGAATGTCCTTTGTGGGTGTATCAGTTTACAAAGGTTTTAGGTGAAGTAAGTTTGGGATTAAGCCCTAGGAATAGGGTGGTCAAGGGAAGAGATGTCCTACCCTTCCCCAATATTTGGTGTCTTATTTTTGGGGAAGTTCTTGTCCTGGATGTTGTCAAAGATGACAATGGTGACCTTGTTAGTGGGTTTGATGGGGTTTATGAGGGTCTATTTTATGTAAGTCTTCATTTACTAGGTGTGGGATTATGTTGGGGGGAAGTTTGGTTTTCACGGGATTTGGGTGTTTGTTCCGATTTGGTTAATCGGAGGTCATTGGGACTGACCGTAAGTCTCAGTTTAGGTTTGCGATGAGTTTCATTCTCATTGCATTCAAAATTTCATATATGAGCGATGCTCCCCCTTTTTGGGGGATTCGTAGCATGCTAATCGAGTTGTGTCTTTTCCTCTTTAAAGGGAGGTTTAGAGGTTTGTTGCCCCGTGACGTTACTTTCCTTTTGTGTCTTGCATTATCTTTCAAATGCCACAGGTTATTAGAGGACCATCTCAGTTGTTTTCACCCAAGCTTCACCCTTTGTAGAAAAGGAAAATTGGGAAGCATGTGTATTGTAGGTTTTGGCACGCACAATTTGAAGTGGTGCTACTTACAACAGGAGTCCAACAGCCAAGGGCCAGTACGGATAGCAATTACTTTAAGCTTGTCATTTCTAGCTTTTGATGTAAGAGCTACTAGTGCTCATGTTGTTAATGTAGGTTATGTAAAGGTCTATAAAGACCTTGTAGTGTTGTAAAACTCTTTCTTTTATGTATGATTAAGCCTATGTCAAAAGAAAAAAAAAAAAGCTACTATTTTGAAGTTTGTAGCAAATGACTGTTTGTGCTTTTAGTTTTGGTTGTTTGGTGATGTCACTGGCGTGTTGGTGTTTTTACTTGCGTTGTGAAGTGGGAGGGATGCCACCCAGGAGGAAGTATAAATCAATATCTGATATGTATTTCAAGATACATATCACCCCACTAAACGACAAAATAGGCTAAAGACAAACACTAAAGGCCAAAATCAATTTTTTTTTAAAAATGGTATCCGTTTTTGAAAAATGGCATCAGTTTTTGAAAAATGGCACCTGTTTTAATGTTTGTTTATCCCTATTTTGTCGTTTAATGGGGTGATATGTACCTTGAAATACATATCAAATATTGGCCTCTCCGTCCTCTGCCACCCAGTTCTCTTGTAAATACTTTTTTTTGGTATTAATGTTAAGACTTGCAAAACATATGTTTCCATTTTGTGTTTTTCCAATGGAAAAATTACTTCGTCTGTTCTCTTTATTCCTCATCCCGAATTTTTACAATGCATGTGCATAGCTGGGAAGCACGGACACACCATTGGGCTGCCGTGTCCCGTGTCCGACACGTATTGGACACCGACACGCCTTGGACACGCGGAAATATGTGTCCGACACGCGAAATCACGTGTCCGGTTATTTTTGGAAAATTAGGACACGAGACACACGACCGGATACACGATTGACACGTCTTGAACACATATTTCAATATTAATTAATATTTCAGATTGCTATCTCTTTTTTACAATTTCCTCGAAGGTCTCCTGAGCAATCAACAACCTTCATAAACATAGACCAGATTTACAAGCCACCATGACATTAATTACGGTCTCCTTTGTGGTTACTCCATCCATCACGTGAATCTGATCTTATGTTTATGAAGGTTTGGTGTTCATTCACAACAATTTCCGTCTACTTTCTAGGAGGAGTGAAAGTTATTACAAGGGAATTAAAAAAATGAGGGATGTGAGAGGAGATGATTATCGTGTCATTTTACGTAGTATAGTTCTATTTTCTTATTTGAATGTCGTTGATAAATTTAATTACTTTTTGCATATTATTTTATTAATGATTTTACGGATTTTTCATGAAATGACCCCGAGGTTTGCGTTAATGCACCAAATACCCCTAATGTTTCCCAAATGCACCAAATACCCCTGACGTTTTAAAAAATAACACAAAATACCCACAAGGCTAACGGACGTTAAGTCTCCGTTAGCGTATATTTACCCTTTTGCCCTTAATCCACCATTTTACTTATTAATCTTAACATTAACCCTTAATTAAAGTAACTAAACCTCCAAAAACATTAATTAACCCCCAAAAAATTAATTAACCCCCTAATTAAAACCCAAACTTATTTCTTATTCTTCCTTCTGCTACGTTGTTTCTTCTTCTTCTTCCCTCTGCTACACTGCTTCTTCTTCTTCACCATTAAACCCAAAATTTCTTCTTTTTCTTCCTTCTGCTACGCTATTTCTTCTTCTTCCCCCTTCTGCTACATTGCTTCTTCTTCTTCACCATTAAAACCCAAACTTTATCTCTCATCTGTACGTTTGGTGGGTGTTTTAATTGTGATCTCCGACAATTATTCGAGTAACATAACACAACCAATTATTCGAATTCTTGGATTTGAGCTTGATTTTGGGCAAGTAATAACTAATTGCGATTCGTCAAATTGGTGGGTGATTGCGGTGGCTGGGGTTTGGTGGTGGTGGAGGCTGCGCAATTGAATTTGGGTTCGTTTTGGGTGGTGGCGACGCTATTGAATTTGGTGGCCGGATTTTTTGGGCAACCAATGATTCGAATTCTTGGATTTGAGCTTGATTTTGGGCAAGTAATAGTTGATTGCGATTCGTCAAATTGGTGGCTGATTGCGGCGGCTGCAGGTTTGGTGGTGGTGGAGGCGGAGCAATTGAATTTGGGTTCGTTTTGGGTGGTGGCAGCGCTATTGAATTTGGTGGTCGGATTATTTTGGGTTCCTTGCTTGCTTTTGCTCCATTGCTAACTGGATGGAAAGGGGAGAGAGAAAAGAGCAGAGAAAGAAAAGGGGAAAAAGAAAATTAAAAGGGAGTAAAAAAAAGTTAACGGAAAGTTAACGTCGTCGGTAAAAAAGGATAAAAAATGGTACTTTGGTGTATTTTTCCAAATGTCAGGGGCATTTGGTGCATTCGGGAAACATTAGGGGTATTTGGTGCATTAACGCAAACCTCGGGGTCATTTCATGAAAAATCCGATGATTTTAATATTCTTTGATATATTATATTATTTTAATATTATTTTTTCCCCTGTCCCCGTGTCCGTCATTTTTAAGATGACGTATCCCCGTACACGTATTGTGTCTGTGTCCGTGTCCGTATCTGTTTTGGTGCAACCTAGGTGCATAGGTTGTAACTTACACTCATGCCCGCATTTATATAATTAGCGGAAAATGTGGGTTATTGAATATTAATAAGGGTAATTTGGTGAAGTCAAATGGGTAAAGTTTTCAAAAATAAAATGGTTGCAAATG
This sequence comes from Spinacia oleracea, assembly GCF_020520425.1. Lineage (NCBI taxonomy): Eukaryota > Viridiplantae > Streptophyta > Magnoliopsida > Caryophyllales > Amaranthaceae > Spinacia > Spinacia oleracea. The sequence continues at coordinate 17,217,128 of NC_079490.1, forward strand.
AAAATAAATGACCCAAAATAGAAACATTGCCGCTAAAAGAAAACGGAGGAAGTATAAGAGGGTTGCCCAGTCAATCCCCTTGATGGGCAAGTTAAGCATATCAAGTGGCAATATTGTAAATAGAAGCACAAGAAAATAAACTAAATTAAAAATAAAAGACAAAATAGAAAAAGTTAAGAAAACGACGGTGAAGATGCTGTTAGCTACAAAGTACAAAAGAAGGAGAACAATGGTGAGAGTTTGGAAAGAGTCAGTAGGTTGTTTACGATGTTAGTCATCTTCCTCCAACAAAAGGTAGGAATGTGAGATGGTTGAAGACTTTGGCCGATTCAAGTAATTGTTAGGATATTGCGGCGATCTGAAACAACAATTGTGGGCAATCGTATACTAGTTGGGATAGATTGTATATTAGTTGGGATAGATTGTATATTACAAAGAGAAACTGTATAAAACAAAGTTGTGACAATACTCAATATGTTGTTAGTTCGTAAATGAGAAGGAAAAAAAGTAAGTGATGTGAGAGAGAAACAAACACGAGAGATGAGAGAGCCATGGATGAAATAGACGAGAGAGGGTCCAGAAAATTAGAAGCCAATGATGGTATAAACGAGAGAGGTGAGAGAAACTCAGAAAAGTAGAAGCCATGGATGAAAAATAGATAAGAGAGATATACAATTTGATAAAACCGCGTTAACTCCGTGAAATTTGATTTCCATTTGCAATTCCCCTTCTACCCATATTTTCTTGTTTATACACCTTTGCCACTTGATTGGTTGGTTTTTCCAATCTAGGAGATTATCAAAAGGTCTCGCGCGCACAAGGTGTACAATTTATTGTACACCAAGATAACTTTTACCCATTTTTTTGTAACTTTAACCTAGTTTTGATTAACTTTTATATTAGTAAAAAAAAGTTGGTAGAAATAATTAAATGGTTAATTTTATACATTATTAGTGGTTTTGAAGAAATATGTTTTTACTGAAATGAAAAAAATTTATCACTAAAAAATAGATAACTTTTACATATATAAGCTTAACTTTTAACATTTTGAGTTAATTTTTACTCCAGTGTACAATATTTATTGTACAACCTTTATGAATAAGAATTTGTGGGTGATTATTTGGAAATTTCTCGAAATATAACATGCAAAACAACAAAGTGCCCTTTATGGAATTTATCTCATTAATCAATATTATCCCTTCCAAACAAATCATCCAAAGTCCTAAACACTCAAATTTCTAGAGATGACAGTTCGAATCGGGTTCAACATAGGGTTAAGTGGTTTTGATTAAAGTTTAGGCTGAGTTTATCCCCATACTCACCTCCAATTTTCAGATTCTGCCACATCAGCTTTTCACTAATTTTTTCATTATCCAGACTCACACAAAACTCACCCTATTTTTACACAAACTCTTAAAATAATATTTTATGTATGTATTTTTTTTGGTACATTTACTAAATAATATTGAAACTATGTTTCTTATACACAAACAAAGTAATTTATAATTCGAGAAAAAAAATGAAAAATAAAACAAAATATGTTAATTTCGAAATTCAAAAGATTTAGAACAAAAGGCAAATGAAACAAAATAATACATAAACCATCAATAATTTAATTGGGTGAAATAAGATAAATTAATTTTGATGATATTGCATAATTTGATTAGAAGAAGAAAAAAGTAGAGTCTTAAGTGAGTCTTGAATTTTCAAACCCACTTCAAGACTTGGTGTAATATTTTACCGCATTATCCCAAGATTTAGGATTGAAACTCACCTTGAGACTCCCTTTAAAATAGGGATAAACTTACCCTTAGATTTCGGAAATTAGTTTAATTTATCGTCGCCAAACATTCACAACATCAACGTTCTCACTTCCCACTTTCTCATAGGGGAAAAAATGGGAAGGATGAGCAACAAAGCTAGAGTAGCTGCTGGATTTTCCCAGTTTCGTAATCTTGCTGCTTCAATTTCTGGTAATCTTCTTCCTTCCCCTCCTAATTTTCGTCATTCTACCTGCATTTCTACTTTCAATTTCTTCCTTTTCCCGACTTCGCTGTTTCAATCTCATTTTCCATTTCTTATGAGAAACTTTTGTGTAAGACCGCCTCACAGGAAAGACCGCCTTGTTGGCAGTCTTGCTGGCAGCCCAGTTGGCAGCCATGTTGGCGCATGTGATGACGTCATGCTGACGTCAGCATATATTTTTTTTTTTGAATTTTTTTTTTTTGAATTTTTTTTTAAATTTTTTTTTTTAGGAAAAAAAAAATTTAGATTTTTTTTCAGGCTTAACTAATTGGAATTCAGACTTAACTAATTGGAGTTCAAACTTAACTAATTGGATTTCAGGCTTAACTAATTGAATTTCAGCCTTAAACTTTTTCTTTTTTTTCCCGATTCGAATTTTTTTTTTTTGAAATTAAAATTTTCAATTTTTTTTTGGTACTAACTAAACTAGTGTAAAACATAACTAAAAGTAATAAAATCATAACTAATTGAATAACAAAATAGTTAAACTTATGAGTCAAATAGTTATTAAATTAAACAAACATTTTATTAACTAAAACTCATAAAATCTTAACTAATTAGTTGCAATGCTTAACTAATTGATACCATTGCTTAACTAATTGGTTTCAGTACTTAACTAATTGGTTTCAGTACTTAACTAATTGGTTCATTGCTTAACTAATTGGTTTCATTGTATAACTAATTAGTTTCGTTGCTTAACTAATTGAATCTCAAACTTAACTAATTAGTTCCACTGGTTAACTTAATTAAATCCAGTGCATCACTAATTGCTTCCAGTGCTTCACTAATTGATTTCAATGCTTCACTAATTGGTTGCATGGTTTAACTAATATGTTACATTGCTTAACTAATTTATTACACTAATTGATTCTGAAGCTTAACTTAATAGTTTAATTTTTTAACTAATTGATTCAATTGCTTAACTAATTGGTTTCAATGCTTACAATTTTATATCTTAACTAAAACTCTGAAATTCGTTATCCAAAACTCAAAAATACATAACTAAAACTCAAAAAATCTTAACTAAAACCAAGAAAATCGTAACTTAAACTCGTGAAACTCAAAAAATCGAAACTAAAGCCCTGAATTGAAACTAAAAAATACGTAACTAAAACTCAAAAAACTTTCACTAAAACCAAGAAAATCGTAACTAAAACTTATAAATTCATAACTAAAACATAGAAAATCAGAATTTTTAAATTAAACTCGAAAATTCGTAACTAAAATTAGAAAATATTAACTAAATTTCAGAAAATCTTAACTAAAACTCATAAATTTAATCTTAACTAAACAAGATTATTCTTAACTAAAATGAAACAATTCTTAACTAAAATGAAATTATTGTAACTAAAACAACAATATTCGTAACTAAAACAAAATAAATTATAACTAAAAGAAGCACTTGAAATGAAATGAACTAAACCATCAACATACTTAACTAAACCAGCAACATTCTTGACTAAAAGAACCATATTCTTAACTGAAACAAAAGACCTAAAACTAATTAAATAACAGTAATCAATTGTTCATTCGCGACAACGCAAGTCTTAGCAGCCACCGCAAGGCTTCCTTTCTGCATCAATTGGTCCGATTACCACACCAACAACATGAGCAACACCGAGCACCAACAAGCCTGAGCACCGCAACTTCCAGCACCAGAGTGGCGGCTGTAGCCTCCACGGCAACCACCAGAAGCAACCACCAGTGGCAAATCCTCCTCCTGTCAGAAATCCACCAGTCGCAGCGTTGTGGAGAGCCAACAACAGCCCTGTTTCTTCACAGACACCAAGCATGCATAGTACCACAGACCTGTACAACAAAACCTAATTAAATTCAATCTAATTGACATAAAAACCTAATTAAATTCAATCTAATTGACATGAAAACCAAATCGAATTCAATCAAATTGACATAAAAACCTAATCGAATACCGAAAAACCTAATCGAAATCATCACCAGATCGATCAAACTAGCATCAACAGATCGAGGTGAATATATCTCCGACAAGTCAACCTACGAATCAAAAGTAGGTCCAACAACAAAATCGGCAACGGAACATAGCTTCAACCATCAAAATCGACAACAATAAAAAACGAATTACATACCTTGAAGATTTAGTTAGAGCGAGAGAGAAGCCGGAAATTTATAGGTTGCGCGAAGGAGTTGGATTTCCGACAACCTTCGATGGCGACGGCGGCAAGGCGGCGACGCCGGATTCTCCTTCCTCTCTTTCCTTCGCCGCTCTGGTTCTCGCTTCCCTATCCCGCCGGCCACCAGGATCTCCCGATGCTAAACGCCGCAATCGACTTCGCTGGTCGCCGTCGCGTCATTCACGTTCGCAACCACCACCACGAGCCACAATAAACCAGTAGATCTCGTTTCATCACCACCGCGCGCCTCCTTGCACGATACCAGTAGCTCGTAGCCGCTCACCGCCATCGCACCCCCTTCGTGGACCACCTCTTGGTGGTGGTGGCCATGGAATTAGTTTTGAGTTTTGAGGAGAGAGAAAGAGGCAGGTGTTTTGAGGAGAGAGAGTTTTGAGGAGAGAGAGAAACCGAGAGTTGTGAGGAGAGAGAAATGAAAATTGGTATTATATATTTTCAGAAAATAAAATAAAAATAAAGTTGATATTATGCTGATATCAATAATGACGTGGCAATAAGATGACAACAAGGCGGTCTTTCCTGTAAGACCGTCTTTTCTAAAAGTTTGTAATTTCTTCTTCACTCCCGAAATTACTCCTATCGATCAACTCATCATCATTTTGATGACTTTTTTTCTTTTTTTTTTAGGGATCATTTTGATGACTTTGACCCCCAATTGTTCCTCAAATATGTTAGACACCGATCCAAATTAGGGTTTACAAATATTGATTATCCCCTTTCCCTCTTCCATCATATGAAATCTATACGCCCTCTTCCTTCAATTGTTGATTTCTATATCTTGTTTACTGCCATGACTAAAATGAAACCCAACCCCCCTTTATCCACTGTTATTTCTCTCTCCAGGCAGCTTCAATTGTTAGGTCTCCATCCAGATGATTATTCCCTTACTATTTTGGCCAATTGCTACTGCCGTTTGGGCAATGTTGATTTGGGGTTTTCCATTTTGGCTTCCATTATTAAACTTGGCTATCAACCTAACATTGTCACCTTCACTACACTCATCAATGGCTTCATTCACACCGACCAATTCAACCAAGCCGTTCGATTGTTGGATAAAATTGTCAAGCTTGGCTACCAACCCACATTAGTCACTTATGGCTCCATGTTCAGAGGTCTCTGTAGATTAGGCGATAATTATGGTGCTCTTAACCTCCTTAGGAATATGGAATCTCATAGACATTGCACGCCCAATGTTGTGATATACAGCACTATCATTGATAGCCTCTGTAAAGACCAGTTGTTACCTCTGGCTCTCCACCTTTTCAAGGAGATGAAATCCAAAAGAATTTCCCCAAATGTTGTCACCTATAGTACCTTAATTCGAGGTATGTGTACTTTGGGACAGTGGAAAGAAGCTCGAGATATGTACAATGAGATGTTGGGGAACAATATACAACCTACCATTAAGACCTGCAACATGTTGATTGACAGGTATTGTAAGGAGGGCAGGGTTGGTGAAGCACGTGCTATTTATGAATCCATTACTAAGAGAGGTCTGCTTCCTAATATAGTCACTTATAGCGCTTTATTAGATGGATATTGTTTACGTGGTGAGATGGATGAGGCAGAAAAGTTAATGGATTTGATGATAAAACATGGCTGTGAACCTAATGTTGTTACTTACAGTAGCCTAATAAATGGGTATTGCAAGTCTAAAAAGATTGACCGAGCACTTGGCTTGCTCAAGAAGATGCCTCTTGTAGGATTATCCCCTAATGTGGTCACATATTCCACTCTTATCGATGGCTTATGCAAGGACAATCAACTGGAGTTTGCACGCCAGCTTTTCAAGGACATGAAATCACATGGATTAAAGCCAGTTATAGTCACTTATAATTCATTGCTTGATGGTTTATGTAAAAATGCTTGGATCGACGAGGCAATGCAACTTTTTAAGGAGATGAAGAACAATGGGGTGCACCCTAACATTATCTTGTACAATATCTTGATTGATGGCCTCTTTGAGGCTGGCCAGCTTGGTGAAGCAGTGGATATCTTCTCTGTTCTCATTGGTAAAGGGAGGCATAATGTGCGTTCCTACAACAGAATGATCAAAAGGTTTTGTAAAAAAGGGTTGCTAACCGATGCCGATGAACTATTGAAGAAAATGGAGGATAATGGATGTTCTCCTGATAATTGCACCTTCAATACAATTATTAGAGGATTTCTTTATGGTAAGAATGTTAAGAGGGCTTTAGAACTCATTAGCATTATGAGAAGTAGAGGGTTCGCTGTTGATAATCACAATACTTCGTCATTGGTGGTCTTACTCGCTGATCCAACCGTTGGTGATTCAGACAAGGAATTGGTTAGAAATTTTTTTGAGAACCGATTGAGTGATAATTTGGAGGAAATTACATATGATCAGGTGCGAAAAGTTCTGAAAACAGACATGCCGACTGTAGGTTACGAATCAGTAAGTCATTGATTTGATACTTAAATTTTGATTGATTGAAATAGGCAAAACCATGGAGCCAAAACTCAAGTTTAGCTATATCCTAAATCATAGCACGTCCATTGTAGAAACTAGATACATGTATGTGGGAAGTATGTTATTTTCTTCAACTTGGGGTTCTGGTAATTATACATTAGTATCTTCACTTGAGACACATCAATTAATTTTTCCGAGATGTGTTTGCCATTTGTATTTGATTTTTCCGAGACATGTTTGCCATTTGTATTTGCCCTTTATCCACTGTTATTGCTCTCTCTAGGCAGCTTCATTTATCAGGTCTCTGTCCAGATGCTTATTCCCTTGGTATTTTGGCCAATTGCTACTGTTGTTTAGGCATATCTCATTTTGAGGTACCTGCACTTTAGGACACTGGACTGAGATGTTGGGGGAACATTTGATTGATTGTATTGTAAGAAAGGGAAGATGGGACACTGCACTTTAGCACAAGCTATTTTATCTATTGAAGTTGTTATCTTTTGCATTGTTTGTATTTGAATTACTGAGGTTTGAATTAGGAGAATTGCAATTTTGATATATCTCTATTTCTTAATGATGCACCTAGCAGCTTGAAAGACCTTGTGGGTCCTCTCTGTGACCTCTACCAGTTGTGATCTTTCTCTGTTATGTTCTGATCAGAATGAGGTTTCAGTTCTGACTTCTGAATGTAAGTTTTGAGCCTATATTTCCTGATGTTCTAAGAGCTGCAGTTCCTGTGGTTGTTTTAACAAACTGTTATCTGCCTTTCCATATATAATCATCAGCCTGTGGTTTATTAAGAGTAATGTGAATTCTCAGTATGATAACCAGTCCTAAGAGATTAAATTTGCTGGAACTAACTTGTTATACCTTTGTTTGTGATGATCTGTTTAGAAGATTTCCCATACAACCCGTTGCAGTTCGTCGTCACATATAGGATGTAATCCACTATTACTGTAAGGGAGGCTCTTGATCTGGTGCATTAATCAACAATTTGGTGTAATAAGTACGTTTCTAAAAGTCTTCTTTTGGAGATTTAAATAGCTGTATTTAAATGGTAATCTGTGACTAAATGCTTCGTCCTGTTTTACACAGTATAGTATTGGTCAAGCAAAGAGGAAGAGATTATATTGTGAAATGTGATTAATAATAATAATACGAATAACGATAACAATAAGAGGAGCGACAATTAATTAGTTAATTCTTTTTCTTGTATCTTTATCCTATGTCAAAAAAAAAAAAGAAAAAAAAAGAAAAAGGGAGCGACAAATCATGCATTGATTGGTCTTATTCACTGGTTGAACGACTGAAAGAAATGTAGATCCGAGAAAGAGAAACAGAGAGTACCTATCGATCATTGAGCACTAGCCGATGATGATTTTTAGGAAAACCACTCCAGGCCTTTAATGATTTTTGTAAATTACTAACTAATTCGTTAAAAGTTGTCAATTAAATATATAGGTGTTTAATTAAGTTGTTAATTGCTAGCTTAGCTCATATTCTGGCCAATTAATCACTAATCATATCATAATCAGTCGTCAATCATATTCCCCCTCACTTGTATCTCGTTTAATCAACTCACCTTCCTTAAACTTTGTGTCAGTAATAGTAAATGACTAGTTTAGGGCCCGTGCAACGCACGGCTACTACTAAAACAATTTATTATTTTAATAGTAACTAAAAGACTTGTGATATTAGAAAAACATGAAAGTAAAAATGAGATATGAAAAAGTATAAATTCAAAGTTGTATAAAAAAATATTCAAAAGAACTAAATTTGCATATTACTATACAAAGTTAAAAATTATAGTCGTTTACTTGTATGTAGAACGATCTAACAACGTTAACCAAACCCGAATGACTCAAGACTAATTTTCGAAAAGACCCGAGCATGACCGAGTTAGTCAAATACAACATATTTGAATTGAGTAAAATCTTGATAAATAAACTTATATGTTAGTCTACTTACCATGTATTATTATTTTAATTAACATTCTTACTTACCAGTTACCATATATTATATTATTAATAGTAGACTAACATTAGAAGTTCATTTAACAATATTGTTTATATTTCTTATCAGATTAAAAAGTTATAATAATACATTAATAAAATTATATCATAAAGGAAAAATAATACTTCGTATTGATTTAGCTTTCCTCCAATAATATATTACGCAGTACACATCTATGGTAACTAAAATATATTTTTATCTTAGTTTCCTAAAAAAAAAGTAATGTAATTTATTTACTTTAAAGTAAAAAAATAAAAAATATTTTGGCGGGAAAAAATCGCACCAGGAAATGACACGTGTCATTCCTGGTGTCTCTTTTAGTATATAGTAACTAGTATAGCACCCGTGCGATGCACGGTTTACTAATTATAATAATAGTTTTATATAGATTTAAACCACATATGGAGTATAATCTAATGAGTAAGAGAGGACATCTTTACATTAACATATTAATCATTATTTTTGTAATATTAATTACCAATTAAATACGGACTCTCAAAATATTGCATTTTGTTACGTATGTAGGTTTAGTGGTGTATACATGAATTTAGTTAGATATGTGGTTCGAATAAGCTAGGTTTTTCTTCTCCATGTTTCTCTTATTTTATCCCATCTCCTCATATGGCTTATGTCATGAAGAGAAGTCGAATCTTCTACCCATACACATACTCCCTCCGATTCTAATTGTTTGTACTATCTGTTTGGAATCTTCAATGTTTCCAACCCAAATGAAATATACTAAAATACTGATAATATATACGGAGTACAGAGTACTACTTAATGTATTCATGTAGGGTCTTTTTTTTTATTCTTCTTCAATTAAACTTTTTTCAAAATAGGGGTTTTAAAAAACAATTATATGAATAATAGGTCATATCAAGAACTGTTATGTTTTTTTTAGCATTTTATGTTTTCACCAAAAAGAAATTTGAAAAGGAATGCACTATATGATATTTCCTCTATTTATTTTTCAATATCTTTTAAGGTACTTCTTTTTTATTTGCAACATTATTTTGTGAAACACAACTTAAGGAGTGATATAAAGAAGGTTAAAGGACAATTTAATTAAATTAAACCTAAATCACACAACTACTTCTTATTCGTGTTTAACTTTTAAATGATTAATTTATCCTTTTTTAACCTCTTTCAATTGTGTCTCATGTATCTATTTTACAATTTAAAAAATAAAAAAAGAAAGTACAAGATATAGTTATTCACATTCTCAATTTTCTCCTATTGTCTTTGTTAGGTATAAAATTCAATTATCACATCATTCCATCATCATATATACCACAATCATAACCCGTTTTGTTATCTGCTCCAACATACCAATTTATATAAGTGTATAAACCTACTTTTGAGCATATTGACATAAAATTAGTATTGAAACAACAATATCTTTGTACTCGGAATTTTATGCACGGTGTATAATATAAATATAAATTTATATGAATTTGAACTACAATGGTAAAAAATTATCATCAAAATATAGTTTATAGATACTCTAGTTCGTAATTAAAATCAATTATGGACATGTTATAACTCCATTCGATTTCTTATTTATTAAAACAAATAAGGGTACATATACAAAATTACTTGCATCTCTGAAAAGCACTTGTATCATGCATAAAATTATTCATCCACCTTTCACTTTGATAGTCATACTCACTCAATACTCGTCTCATTTACCTCATTACCTGATCACTTAACACCTAAATTATCACTTAACACTTAAAGGACAATTTAATTTAATTAAACCTAAATCACACAACTACTTCTTATTCGTGCTTAACTTATAAATGATTAAATCATTTTTTAACCTCTTTCAATTGTGTGTCAGGTATCTATTTTACGATTTAAAAAAGAAACAAAGAAAGTACAAGATAAATAGTTATTTCCATTCTCATTTTTCTCCCATTGCCTTTGTTAGGTATAAAAATCAATTATCACGTCATTCCTTCATCATATCTACCACTATAATCATAATCCGTTTTGTTATTTTCTCCACTACCTACATACTAATTTATATAAGTGTATAACTCCACTTATGAGCATATTGACATAAAATTAGTATTGAAACAAAAATATCTATATACTCGAGAATTTTATGCACGTGTACAATATAAATATAAATTTATATGAAATATGAAGTACAATGGTATAAAATTATCATCAAAATATAGTTTATAGATACTCTCGTAATTAAAATCGATGATGGACATGTTGTAACTCCATTTGATTTCTTATTTTTTTTTTTTTAAAGGAAAATTTGTTAATATTATTCCAACTTTTGGCCGATTTTCATTTATTAAGTCCATCTATGACATATTTTTTAATAATCCCACCTATACTACCCAACTATTTTTATTGGACTTTCTTCCGATTATTATTATTATTATTATCATTATTATTATTATTATTATTATTATTATTATTATTATGCTATGACACTATAACACAATAACTGAATATCAATATATAAATGCACAAAATCCGTGTGTATTGTATAATATTGTGGCATTATATAACCATAGAATCTCATTCATTTCATCCACATAAAGTCGAAGCGGAGGTAATCGTACGCTAAGACTGTCCCGAAAATCTTCAAATAGTACCAATGAAAGATATTGGTACAAATATCTGTGATCTGAAATTGGGGGGCTATCTAAGTATATCACATTACAAGTCCTCATTTCATTACATAAAAGAAGATAAATGGCAATACATACAATAAAGCGACTTAATAAAAATAATCAAACAGCAACCATAAATTTCATTTATGACGATATTTTTTCCTTGAAGTAATCCTAGCGTTTGGTACCTATACTAGTTAAGTACTTACTTTACTAAATCGTGATAATTTATTAGGGAGTATTATATTTGTACATGTCTCAAGTCTCATTTTCTCGACCACAAATTAATAGTAGAAATAGGACTAGAATCGCCTACTTTATCACTTGTAAAAATTTGAAAATGTAACCTTTAAATTATTGTTTACTATAACTCTCATACCATAAACCATTAAACTTCAAACCGTATACGCTTAAGTCTAAACCCTTAATTTTTTTTGTAATAATAATAATATTATAAATAAACAATAATAATGCATGCCAAGTGTATCTCCTATTTAAATACGGAGGGAGTATCTATTAGATGAATGATAAGCGAGGGAGACGGGCCCAATTTAAAATTCATCCTCCCTTGTCACCCACATCAAATATATTCTTGATCACATCACCCACAGTGGGGGGGGGGGGAATATATTTCATGGCCAGATTTTATAAGTCATTGTTATCATGAAATACAATCAGCTAAATATATGACCATAATTTATCTATTAATTAATTTATATGTAATATACAAATATATTAGATAGAATTACGTTAGGCGTGATATTAGATGAAAGTTTCAATAGAATTGTGTTAATTAAAAAGGTTAACATAAATTTGATACTAATATCGTTGACTATCAAACATAAATATATGTTTTTTATATTCATTAATTCTAGTTACCATTATTATACTTGGGATCAAATTATTATAATCAACCTTCTTTATACGGAGTAATAGAGATGAATTTTAAAAATATATTATTTAAATTAAAAGAGAGGCAAATCATGGAGTGACATTTGTCATCATCACATTGATTTCCTCTCTTTTAGTATATTGTATAGATAGATTTAAAAAAATACGGAGGGTGACCAAACAGTAAGCCAAACTGTTTTTTACCGATTTGATTTGCGCTGTGAATTTTTTTGTGGTTTGTTTTGATTTTTTTTATTAGGAAATTTGAAACCAAATCAAACCGCAAACACTAAACAGTTTTATGCATGCATAAAATTTTATTAATTTTATAAGTTTAAAATTTTATTAATTTTATAAGTTTAAAATTTTGTATCTAGTATACAAAAAGGGCCAATAACATATAAAGAATTAGTATGGACTTATGTTATTTATTCTGCAAATAAATTGATTTTTCCAAGCATTTTTTTTTAATGTGTTTATGTAAACATTTACTTTATAAACTACTTTAACAAAACAAAATAAAACAAAACAAAAAAATAAAACAAAGCCAACTTTCACCTCTACTCTATATATTAATCCCCAACCATAGATAGGAAGTAATATTGTTCGATAGATATATTTTCACTTGCAATTTATTTATTAGTAGAAAAACTACACAGATCTAGCAAAATATATATACTACATTCGTTCCTGTAAGTTCTTTAGGTTTTGAAATATGTGTCCAAAGTATGACCGAAAATTCTCACCATTACATATTACCTCCGTTTATGAAAGTTCTTTACGCTTTCCGTTTAAGCCTGTTCCCGAAAGTTCTTTACACTTATGCTTTATTCTATTTTTGGAATACAATGTTTACAATTGTACCTTCTATTCTGATTTTTTTAATTCATCCACTTGCAACAATTAATGGTCCACTTGCATAATTATACCCTATATTCTAATATTTTTATTCATCTACTTTCCCACTTAAACAAGATGTCACTTTCACCCACTTGCAAATAATTACAACACATGTTCACCCTCTTTTTTACCTTAATTCGCGTGAAACGGAGGTAGTATTTCCTCTGTTCTTTTTTAAATGACACAATTATATAGCACGTTTGCCAATGTATGATTTTAAACATTCATATCTTCAATTATGGAAAATAAAAAAATAAAAAAAGTTGATATTTAAAAAATATTATTGAGACGAATCTAATAAGATCCCACACAACTATGTTTTTTCTTAAGTATAAATCACAAAACGTAGTCAAAGAAGCTTGTGTGAATAGTGTATCCAAAACCCAATTGTGTCATGTAAATAAGAACGGAGGAATTACATCAAAACGTTATCATGTAAGATCTTGTTAGATTGGTTTCCATATGTATTTTCAGAATATCATTTTTTTAATTTTTTCACCCACATAATTGGATATGTTAGTAGTTAAATATTGCTTTGGATTCCGTTCAAATAGTAAGTGTATAGAAATTTTAAGAAGCGGAGATAGTAATTTCTAATAAACATCGTGAAATAAAATTAAATGATCAAAACATGAAAACTAAAAAGAGATGTTTCTTTATTTTATTCAAAATAAATGCGGTTGACAAATAGGAAAAAGCTGAATAAAAATCACATCACAAACAAACAATAAAGTGACTAATTCCCCTTCCCTAATAATTATATTATTAATATTGCCACTTTTATAAAATTGTGCATGCATGCAAATTACTTATTATTTCCTGCATTTTTCTGAAGGTTTTCAATCCTCTTAGCAACCATCTTTGAAGTCTTATCAGCCACCACAAAAAGATCCATGGTATCCTCCAAATTCAACCCTTCAAGGCTCCTCACTCCATTCAAGCATTCATACATGACTTCAGTGATCTCCCTTTCCCTGTTATCCTTCATCAACTTCTCCAATTGTTGCTCTGCTTTCACGATCCTTTGCTCTAAGTATGTCTCCTGATCCAGCATCTTCTTCCCCTGTTCCTCATGAGAGAGGCTCATGAACCTCGCTAACACATTCCGTGCCCCGGACTTGCTTGGCCAAGCCACAGCATACGTGTCGTATGGGCTGCAAATAATGGCACATGCTTCCACCCCACATAGGGTGGTTAGCTCGTCCACCTTCTTTAGCAACCCCTTCTTCCTCTTCTTGAAAGTTGCCTTCCTTGATGAGTCATTGGTTATGTACTCAAGCTTCACCTTATTCCTAGTCATTTTTTTTCTTCTTAGAAAGCCCTAGAGAATATTTGTGTGTGTTTGTTGCTCTAGGCAATAGAGGTATATATAGGGGGTGAGAGGTGAAAACATATTCTCATTGGCCAAGATTTAACGCGTTATTCCTTGTAATTCTAGAAAATATAAATGAATAAATAATGCGCAGTACACTATTATACAAATAATTGTCTTAGCAATAGTAGTAATTATAAGAATTAGGCAACGTATTACTTATATTACGGAGTATTTCCATAACAAACAAATTTTAGTGATACGTCATAATATTGCACGCAAATTCTTGGAAAATATTGTCTGGCGATTTAAAAGGTTAAAAGATTGGAGATTAAAGTGCTTATATTTAATTCTTAATAGTACATTTTTTACGAGAGGAAAAGAATAAAGCTTTTATTTTCACTATTCTTTGACAATATTTGAAGAGAAACTTTTTTGTTTTAGGTTTCCTTATCTTAGTTTTCCTAAATATTGGGAATTTGTTACCTAATAAGTTTGTGAAAAATCATGTAAAAAAGGAAGTGTTTCCTGTTGATATCAAGGATCATGGCATCAAATCATCCAGAGTTGCTATAGTATCTGAGTGGGTATTAAATACCAATATTGTTGAATCATAGGCCAAAAACTTATATATGAATCAAATAAAAGTTTTTTCATCAAAACTATAATCGTGAATAAATCCTGAATAGACTAACCATGTTTTTTTTTTTGATAATAGACTAACCATGCATTATTAACCTATTATCTTTCATGGATTATTTTTCTATCTTTTCTCTTTCCTATATTTTTATTCGCCTCTTACGGTTATGGAGTACTTTCATCAATATTATTTCATATTATGTTCATCAAATTCTAAACTCGTTACCTTCTTGTGCTTCAAAATTTTAATACTTTATCCTTCATTTCTTGTACCTTTATATATAGACAAACAAGGAAAAAAAATTAAAATTAATAAAAAAAAATAGTGTGTCGCATGAGTTAAAAAATTATATTTAACTTGTTAATTTATGGTGTAATGTATTTCCAACGGGGCTATTGTGCGTTATATTCGTCTGAAATTTCATGAATTATTTGAACTGGACTTATTGAACTTGATTTGATCCGATTTGCAAAAGAGTAAATTTCGTGGACTTAATTGAAACTTAATGGACGTGATTATAATTTGTCTAGAATTATTTGTTCGTAAACTTATTATTTTAAGGTGACAAATTAAATTGCATCCTTAATGAGGTTTGAACAAGAATATAAATGTACGGTGTCACTGATAAGAAATAATTGAATTAAAATTATTTTATATTAAATTCATCGGCAGGTGATCGTTAAAGATTTAGTCGTTAAGTAATAATGAGTCAATGAAGTTGGTAAAAATGTCTAACACTACAAATTGAGTAAATGATGTAAAAAAAGGGTTAAGCTTACTCTTGTGGGCGCTAAAAGCTGCCCCACATATTACCTAAATCGCCATATCATTTTACATTTTTACTTTTTCTTAATCCTTGCTTTCATCTCACCCCACCCTAGACTTATGCATTTTGAAATCGTATCATGATATGAACTTAAACGGTGAAAGTCCATACCATGGTACAAGCTCAAAATTAAAGTCTCTACATTTTTCCTAGATTAATTATTTCAAATTCAACAACAAATAAAACCCCCTAAGGACATAAAATTTTGCATATAAAGCTCCTATCATGGTGTGCACTTGTGCATTTTGAGCTTCTGCCATGGCACAAACTCAAAATGCGTAAGTCTATAAACACGGTACAAGCTCAAAATGCATAAGTCTATAACTGTGGTACAAGCTCAAAATACATAAGTCTCTACTTCTTTTTCAAATTAATTTTGAATTCGAACAATAAATCAAACCTCTTAATGACATAGACTTTTGCATATCGCCGAAAGGTGAATGAATGGTCTGGATAGCTCAGCTGGTAAAGCAGAGGACTGAAAATCCCCGTGTCACCAGTTCAAATCTGGTTCCTGGGACATGCTTTTTTTTATGGATTTCTAAGCTCATACAAAGGCGTAGACTTGTGACTTTTAAGCTCTTGTCATTGTATGAGCTTAAATTTCATAAGTTTATACCATGGTACAAACTCAAAATTGATAAATCTCTAACTTTTTTTCCAGATTAATGATTTCCAATTGAACAAAAAATAAAAATCCTTAATGACATAGGTTTTCACATTAAGCTCATACAATGGCACACACTTATGCATACTAAAGTCCTACCATGGCAATCAATGGGAGAATGGAAAATTCCTCAAGTGGGATGTTGACGGGCTCACATCGTACTATTTGTATTTCATTTCTCATGAAGCCAAACCACAAACACGTGCAATCCCATCTCCATCCAAGAATGTCGTGACCAACCACATATAAGAAAGACTAGACAAGATCCAGCAAAGGACTTCTTTAATCAAAGTCGTGATTCGCTGGACGAACAAAGGCTTGAGCGCCAACATAATCTCTCAAAACATCTCAGACTTATGCATTTGAGCCTCTGCCTGTGTAATCCCCCGTAAATTTATAAATTTTATTAAATATATTTTAACGTATATTATTTATAATTAAATAGAATTTATGAAGTTTAGTAATAAATATATATTTAACGTAATTTATTTTATACGTTCTAAATATTTCAACGTTTTATGAAATCAAGAGTAATTTTAGAATTTTACGTTGAAAAGAAATCGAATTACGAAAACCGATTGAATTTAGAAAACGATCCTAATTGATTTTGGATTGAAATCCTAATTCTAAGCCCACTTGGAAAAGCCCAAACTATAAGACCCAAAACTCTTCCTCCCTACTCTTATTGTACGTAAAAAAAAAAAACAAAAACAAGAAAAAAAAAAAAATTACAAACACTCCCTCCATCAAATTCACGTGAACTAGAAAACCCTTAACCCTCCTTCCTTCAACTTCACGTGAACCCTCAAAACTCCACCCCAGCCGCCGGCAGCCGTCACCACAAGCCGCACCACCGCTGCTCTCCTCCGACGCCCGGCTTCCTCCTTCGTTCGGTAATCCTTCCACCTCCTCTTCTCTTTCGTTTTCTTTCTTTCGATTTGCCCTCCTTATTCATGGGTTCTGTTTTGCGTGTTCCTCTCGCACACCACCACCACCTGGTCGCCGCTACTACTCCACCACCTTGCCGCGCCGTTGAGACGCCTCCATGCTTGCTGCGCCGGTAATCTCTTATTCCTCCTCCCTCTCTTGCTTCATTCTTTCTCTTGTTCGTTTTCTACAACCTTACTCGATTGTTTATGCGTTCGCAGCCACCAGCGCACCTCCGTGTGCAACCCTGTCGCCCAGCCGCGCCTCCAGCCGCGCCTCCAGCCATGCCTTCGTCCTTCCTCTCTCCTAACTTTTGGTTATTTCCTTAAACCCTAAACTAAATAATGAATTTAATTACGTTTTAATAATTTAATTATGTTTCTTGAATTAAAATTATAACTTTTATGATTTGATTATGAATTTCAAGAATTATATGTTTGCATAATTAAATTATTAATTTTCAGATTATATAAATGCATTGAAATATTGATTTTTAATTATTTAAAGTATGAATTTTAAGGTTTTTAATAATTTTAAATCATGGTAGGATGTTTAGGAATTATTAAAGTTATTGTTTTTATGATTTCAAACATGTTAATTATGTTTTGGAGCAGTTTGAAAGTAGTTATATTGCTGGAAATTAAAGTATGATGTTTGCGAAGAGTTTTCAACGAATTTCAATCATTGATTCAATAATTATTATGCTAGGAAATCAAATACTCAAGTTTTGATGTTGGGGAATGTTCTAAGTATATTTAGGATGTATTTGGAATGCTTTATTATGGTTGCAAATGATTAGAAATTGATTGGGATTATTTGTTGGTTGTTTTAGGCGGAGAATTTTCTTTAGGCGATATTTGAAAGTGTTAAAGTGGCCTATTAGTTGTTTATACAAGGTACGTACATACCTGTGTGCTTGGAATGTGTGCTAATTGTTGAAACCATGTTGAATCTTGTTGTTGAACTTGGTGATGTTGATATTATGGACGAACTGGGTTATATTGAATGTGCATGTTTAATACTGTTGGACAAACTTATTGAACTTATTTTGCACTATAAAAACTGTAACATGTTAGTATGGATGTTTGATACAAACATGTTGGTTGGGAACACTAGATTATTCTATATGATTGGGTTGGATCGATTGGTTGTTGTTCCCTTTCTATCTTTTCACTACTTTATAAGGGCGGAGGACCTTGTTTAGTAGGTTGAAACTTTATGCCCATATACAGGGTTGCTCATGGTTAAAGGAAAGGTTGGTTAAGTTGGAATGAGTCTTGATTGATGCTTTTATGATCACTTACTTAATTCCAAGATAAAAACAGTTGTGAACAAATGTGAATTGTCTGTCTTATGTAATGGTTGAGTCATAACGGAATCTCAATTTATAAATCATGTAAAGTGAAACTGAATAGCAATAGCTTTAGACTGTGCACGTCTGAAGTGACGGACAAACAGGAGTTGGGGTTCATGGTGGTAGCCCATGGCCTTTTCTGGAACCGGATTGATCACCGTGTCCTATTTTTATTTAAACGTTCCTCGATATCGCAGGTCACTGAGGTTACGGAGTCGCGCCCGTACCTCGTCTTCCTTAGTGAAGACTTCTGGATGGTCAACTCGGTCCATTGTCTATTTCAACTAAAATAATATTATGGTTATCAAGTCTAGCTTAGTCTAGTCAAGTATAGTCGTCAAATTATTATGTTTTGTCTGTCCTTACTTATATTTATTAGTATCATGTTAGGGTTGTTGGTTTGATAGTATCATGCTAGGATTGTTGTTGTTTTAGTATGTAGTACTCAGCTTTGCTGATTACGTGCTTTGTTTGTGTGTGTTGATCATGGCTATGCCTTATTGATCCTGTGATGACCCATCTTTGGTGAGCAGTCTCTAAGGATCAATAAGCGTTGCCCATCTACAGGTTTGAAGATGATGCATCATTGGGATCGGGATTAGAGAGCTTGTAGTTCTATTTGTTTAATTAAGTGATTTAATTTGTTAACTTGGATTTGAAATTTGTCGTACTATTCGTATTTCCTTAATTCAGTTAATTGGTTTGGACCTAATATGTAATAGATTATTTATGAACCTAAAAGTTAGTTTTATGTTTTCCGCTGCAAAATTCTGAATAAGCCGTTACGTTTTCACACGGGCGATAATGCCTTGATAATTCTCTACGTTTTATATTAAAAGATTATTTTAGAAAAGAGAGAATTGTCGAGGTGTTACAAAGTGGTATCTAGAAGCTAAGGTTTTACTTTAACAATTTTTTTTAGGCGCCTAACTATCTAGTTATTTAAAATAAATTTCTTAAAAATCGAGCTTCTACGTATTATAGTGTTCAAAAATTGGTACTTTTTTTGGGGGGCCGATTTCCTTTTATCTTGTTTGAAAGTATATGATATTTCTTATTTAAGTTCGAAATCAAATTATTATTCAAGTTAAAGTGATACTTTCGACATTTTTATTTTTCTTATTATTTATTATTCAAAATAAATAAATAAATAATGAGTACACTTTTTAAAGGAGTTCAATTTTTTTCTTTTAAGTTGTTTCGAGAGTTAGAATTCGTCGTTTAGGAAATATAAAATTTTTTTCAAATTAATAACTTTATTTTCGAATTTATTCGCTACGCATTTCCTTAATTTATTTTACTTTATTTATTATATATTTTTATTTATGTTATTATTCTATGTTATAATTTTCTTATATTATCGTCCTTTTACTTTGTTATTTAAATTATTTCAATGCTTTAGTTTATGAGAGATGGGTAATATAGGAAAGGGCATATAGGATAGAATTATATGTGCATTAATAGTTAATTGCTAGCATAAGAAGTTAATTCCTATGTGCATGTGTTAAATGTTTAAGTGTTGCATGTAAATGTGCATAGAAATTGTTTGATTCCACCAAACTTATTGTTTTATTGAATTCTGATTATGCTTTGGTTGGGAAATCGTTAGTAAGATCTTAAGTTGTTTGTTTCATGAATAAAACGCTTCTTTCCAAGTACACCAACATAGGATCCTTTGAGAAGATCGACGAATACTGAGGATCTAGATTTCACTTCACAAATTCCTAGGAAAGAACAGATAGGCAAGATGCCTTAAACATTTGAAGTTGTAATAGTTAGTTTGTTCTTAAATGTTTTGGAGAATAAGTAGCAAAGCTACAACAGTTTAAAGTTAAAGCAATAAGAGTTTGAGTTATTCTTTATTCTTTTCAAGGATGTATTAAACCTTTATAGAATTAGCAATAAAAGTTAAAGCATTCGTTCCCAATGTGAGAATTCCATAATTCGCCAACAATAGTTTATGTTTATGTCATAGAACTTTTAATTTTATTTTGAGGACAGGTGTGTTGTGGATATTTAGGATTGTTATTAACATTCTTTTGAGGAATAGAGTTAGATCATTGATTATCCAAAGGATCAAGAGTTTATTTTGGGCATGCAAAGAGAATGTTTTCTTCTTTTATTCTGCCTTATTATTCGTGATGATTGAATTTGTTCCTTGTTTCTCAGTTGAATGTCATGTATGCGAATATCATTCATAAATGATTGTTTATGTATGTGAATTCTGGATGCTGGTGTGATATTACATTGCTAGGATAATGTTAAGTGAAGTTTCGAACGTAAAATAGAATATATTACTTACAGGTCGCGCTTTAGGATGGCCAACAATAATGACTTAGTTGCTGCTATTCGCCTCTTGGCGGAAAAGCTGACCCAAGAGAGAACTGAGCGTCCCGATTTTGCTGGGGACATGTTTGAGAGACTAGCCAAAGTTAAGTCACCATACTTTAAGGGGGAAACTGATCTTACTTTTTAGAGAACTAGGTTAGAGAGTTTGAGAAATTGTTTGAGGCTGTGAACTGTCCTTAGAATATGAGAGTGGGTCAAGTTGTCATGTATTTGAAAGACGAAGCTGATTTATAGTGGAAAGAGAATAGAGTTAGTCTTAGCACTGCTGAGATATTCAATTAGGATTCAATTGTTACTGCCTTAAGGGAAATTTTACCCTACCTTTTATGAGAAAGCAAAAAGTTTAGGAATTCGTAAACCTTAGTATGGGGAGCATGACCATTGCCGATTACTATAGCAAATTTATAGCACTGTCGTAGTTTGCACCTGAGGTTGTAGCCACATAGGAGCTAAAGGCTCTGAGGTTTAAGAAAGGTTTGACTGAGGAGATCCAATTAGGATTAGGTGGGGAAACCTTTACATCTTTGGATATTGTGTATGTGAAAGCTGCTCATATTTATGGTTTGCAGTCTAGAAGGGACAAGAAAAATATTGTTCTTGGGAGAAAAGAAAAATGTGTAATGCTGGGGAAAACCAAGGGAATTTCAAGAGGAATATGAATGAAAATGGGAATGGGAATGGATATGGAAACTTTCAAGGAAGGAACAAACAGGGGCACAACAATAGGAACCAATCGGAGAAGGTGTATCACTGTAAGATGTGCAATAACAACCATCCTGGTAGGAATTGTAAGGGAGAATTAATGAACGGTAACTATTGTTAGAAAAAGAGGCATAGGAAGTATGAGTGCTTTACTAAACGGAAAAAGGAACAAAATGGTAATGAGAGTGCTAAACAGGTGAAGTCGGGATTTAACCAGTCAAGAAATTAGAGTTTGAAGCCTATAGGGTCGTAAGACAGCCAAGGAAACCTCCATAAGTATGTTAATTAGAATAACAACCATAACAAGGCCCCGGGTAAACTGTCTGTGATAAGTCGAAATGAAGCTGAACAACCCGTTGACTTAGTTTCTGTTACTATTCTATTAACTCTGTGCTAGTTAGAAAGTTATGTGATTCAGGGAAAGCTTATTCTTTTGTTTCGTCATCTCTTATTAAGAGTCTGAAGTTAGTAGATTTTGAATGATTGATTTACCTGTTATTAGGCCTACTGGTGTAACCATAAGGTGTATAAGATTATTTAAGAACTTGTCTTTGAAGACAAAAGATTGTGTTTTTCCTTCTGATTTGATAAAAGTTTAATCTGAGGGACCTGGATGTAATTCTGGGGATGGACTGGCTAAGTTTGTACAAGGCTAAGGTAGACTGTGAAATGCAGAAAGTAAGTTTAAGGAACCCTATTGAAAGGTTGAGCTCATGTAGATGTTTTGAGAAGTCCAAGAACCTTAGTTATTTCTGTAATGCAAGTGAGGAAATTGATGAATAGAGAGTGTGAACGATTTTTCTGTAGTGTGTTAGAGGTGAGTAAAGAAGTTGAAGTTAAAATTGAGGATGTTGCCATTGTGAGTGGATTCATTGATGTGTTTCCGAGCGAAATTGCAAGTATGTTACCAGCTAGAGCATTTGAGTTCTCTACAGAGTTAAATCCTGAAACGACACCTATAAATTATCTAATTAGGACACAATTGCAAGAGTTGTTTCGTTAAGGAGTATGTTAGGCCTAGTGCGTCACCGTGAGGAGCTCCTGTGTTGTTTATTAAGGAGAAAGATAAGAGTATCGAATTATGCATTGATTTTAGGAAATTAATCACCATCAAGAACATGTATCCTTTGCATAGGAGAGATGAAATATTGGATCAATTGAATTGGGCGAGTGTGTTCTCGAAGATTGGTTTGTGTTCGAAGTATCACCAATTAAGGATAGCTGATAAGGGCCTAAGACCTCATTAGGACTCGTTATTGTCATTATGGGTTTAGAATAATGTCTTTTGGGTTAAACAATGCACCTGCCATAATTATGGATGTGATGAATAAGATTTTCCACGAATTCCGAATTAAGTTCGTTATTATATTGATGATATCCTGATTTATTCAAGGAATGAGAAAGAGCATGTCAAACACTTGGGAATTATATTGGAGACGCTTAGAAAGAATTTATTTTATATGAATTAAGTATACGGATCTTGAAGTCATGTGTGTATAAGTAACATCGACGGAAAAGTGACGACTAAATTGATTGAAAACTACGTTACTTAAGGGAATAAAATTAAGAGAAGATTCGAGTGGTCCAGGATCGTTAGAAATCATTTGTTGTCTTGAAAAGATGAAAATGTATGAATTGGTGGAAGTGCTAAGAGTTAAGACCAAGAGTTATGACATAAGGAGGTTTGGTAAAAAGGAAAAGTTGACCAGAAAGAGTCTCTGTAGATCCTGCTAAGATTCAAGATGTGAGTGAGTGACCTACTCCAAAGAACGTGTCCGATATTTGAAGTTCTCTAAGCCTAGACGACTATTATAGGAAGTTGTGAAAGACTTTTCGAAGTAAGCAAAACCAATGACCAACTTGATGAAAAAGGAATCGAATTTCAAGTGAAGTGAGAAATGTGAGGAAGCTTTCTAGATTTAGCTGTTGTCGCGTCAATTGAAACCTTATAAGGCTAATTACCAAACCCATGACTTAGAGATAACTGTTATGGTGTTATCTACGAATATTTGGAGACATTACCTTTATAGGGCAACTTGTAAGATCCTTACCGAGAACAAAAGTCCGAAATTTTGGCAATAAGGTCCAGTTGAATCTTGGGGACGACATTGAAATGAGTATTTATTTCCACCCTGCAACCGATAGACAGACTGAGATTACTAACGGAATATATGTTGAGATCCTGTGTTATTGACTTTAAGGGTAATTGGGAAGACCAACTAGAGTGATTGAATTTCTTGCAACAATAGTTACTATGCGAGCTTTAAGATGGAACCTGTTGAGGCATTGTGTGGAAAGAAGTGTAGAAATCCCACTTGCTATGATTTTAATGGAAATATAGCTTTGGGGGCATGATTCGTTGAAGTAGAAATATCCAAAGTCATTCCCTGGGGTGAGTTACGAGGGCGTAACTCGTTTTCTTTAAGGGGGTAGAATGCGATAGAAATTCGCGCTTTTTACCTATTTTATGGAATTTTTATGCATTTTATTGCTTATTTTAGCAAATTTTACAAGTTAATGCAAAGCAAATAGATTCTCCGCATAAGAAAAGGTGTTCATGAGTAACACAAATAGCTTTGAGTTGGCAAAAGAGTGCACATCGGTGGCACAAGTACTTATCTAGTAAGAATAAGTTAAAAGCTTTTGGGAAAAATGCGGGAAATTTCGTGTCAAGTTTCGGGACGAAACTTCTTTTAAGAGGGGTAGATTGTAATCCCCCGTAAATTTATAAATTTTATTAAATATATTTTAACGTATATTATTTATAATTAAATAGAATTTATGAAGTTTAGTAATAAATATATATTTAACGTAATTTATTTTATACGTTCTAAATATTTCAACGTTTTATGAAATCAAGAGTAATTTTAGAATTTTACGTTGAAAAGAAATCGAATTACGAAAACCGATTGAATTTAGAAAACGATCCTAATTGATTTTGGATTGAAATCCTAATTCTAAGCCCACTTGGAAAAGCCCAAACTATAAGACCCAAAACTCTTCCTCCCTACTCTTATTGTACGTAAAAAAAAAAAACAAAAACAAGAAAAAAAAAAAAATTACAAACACTCCCTCCATCAAATTCACGTGAACTAGAAAACCCTTAACCCTCCTTCCTTCAACTTCACGTGAACCCTCAAAACTCCACCCCAGCCGCCGGCAGCCGTCACCACAAGCCGCACCACCGCTGCTCTCCTCCGACGCCCGGCTTCCTCCTTCGTTCGGTAATCCTTCCACCTCCTCTTCTCTTTCGTTTTCTTTCTTTCGATTTGCCCTCCTTATTCATGGGTTCTGTTTTGCGTGTTCCTCTCGCACACCACCACCACCTGGTCGCCGCTACTACTCCACCACCTTGCCGCGCCGTTGAGACGCCTCCATGCTTGCTGCGCCGGTAATCTCTTATTCCTCCTCCCTCTCTTGCTTCATTCTTTCTCTTGTTCGTTTTCTACAACCTTACTCGATTGTTTATGCGTTCGCAGCCACCAGCGCACCTCCGTGTGCAACCCTGTCGCCCAGCCGCGCCTCCAGCCGCGCCTCCAGCCATGCCTTCGTCCTTCCTCTCTCCTAACTTTTGGTTATTTCCTTAAACCCTAAACTAAATAATGAATTTAATTACGTTTTAATAATTTAATTATGTTTCTTGAATTAAAATTATAACTTTTATGATTTGATTATGAATTTCAAGAATTATATGTTTGCATAATTAAATTATTAATTTTCAGATTATATAAATGCATTGAAATATTGATTTTTAATTATTTAAAGTATGAATTTTAAGGTTTTTAATAATTTTAAATCATGGTAGGATGTTTAGGAATTATTAAAGTTATTGTTTTTATGATTTCAAACATGTTAATTATGTTTTGGAGCAGTTTGAAAGTAGTTATATTGCTGGAAATTAAAGTATGATGTTTGCGAAGAGTTTTCAACGAATTTCAATCATTGATTCAATAATTATTATGCTAGGAAATCAAATACTCAAGTTTTGATGTTGGGGAATGTTCTAAGTATATTTAGGATGTATTTGGAATGCTTTATTATGGTTGCAAATGATTAGAAATTGATTGGGATTATTTGTTGGTTGTTTTAGGCGGAGAATTTTCTTTAGGCGATATTTGAAAGTGTTAAAGTGGCCTATTAGTTGTTTATACAA
The DNA here is from genome assembly GCF_020520425.1 of Spinacia oleracea. Classification (NCBI taxonomy): domain Eukaryota; kingdom Viridiplantae; phylum Streptophyta; class Magnoliopsida; order Caryophyllales; family Amaranthaceae; genus Spinacia; species Spinacia oleracea. The sequence continues at coordinate 17,243,119 of NC_079490.1, forward strand.
GGTACGTACATACCTGTGTGCTTGGAATGTGTGCTAATTGTTGAAACCATGTTGAATCTTGTTGTTGAACTTGGTGATGTTGATATTATGGACGAACTGGGTTATATTGAATGTGCATGTTTAATACTGTTGGACAAACTTATTGAACTTATTTTGCACTATAAAAACTGTAACATGTTAGTATGGATGTTTGATACAAACATGTTGGTTGGGAACACTAGATTATTCTATATGATTGGGTTGGATCGATTGGTTGTTGTTCCCTTTCTATCTTTTCACTACTTTATAAGGGCGGAGGACCTTGTTTAGTAGGTTGAAACTTTATGCCCATATACAGGGTTGCTCATGGTTAAAGGAAAGGTTGGTTAAGTTGGAATGAGTCTTGATTGATGCTTTTATGATCACTTACTTAATTCCAAGATAAAAACAGTTGTGAACAAATGTGAATTGTCTGTCTTATGTAATGGTTGAGTCATAACGGAATCTCAATTTATAAATCATGTAAAGTGAAACTGAATAGCAATAGCTTTAGACTGTGCACGTCTGAAGTGACGGACAAACAGGAGTTGGGGTTCATGGTGGTAGCCCATGGCCTTTTCTGGAACCGGATTGATCACCGTGTCCTATTTTTATTTAAACGTTCCTCGATATCGCAGGTCACTGAGGTTACGGAGTCGCGCCCGTACCTCGTCTTCCTTAGTGAAGACTTCTGGATGGTCAACTCGGTCCATTGTCTATTTCAACTAAAATAATATTATGGTTATCAAGTCTAGCTTAGTCTAGTCAAGTATAGTCGTCAAATTATTATGTTTTGTCTGTCCTTACTTATATTTATTAGTATCATGTTAGGGTTGTTGGTTTGATAGTATCATGCTAGGATTGTTGTTGTTTTAGTATGTAGTACTCAGCTTTGCTGATTACGTGCTTTGTTTGTGTGTGTTGATCATGGCTATGCCTTATTGATCCTGTGATGACCCATCTTTGGTGAGCAGTCTCTAAGGATCAATAAGCGTTGCCCATCTACAGGTTTGAAGATGATGCATCATTGGGATCGGGATTAGAGAGCTTGTAGTTCTATTTGTTTAATTAAGTGATTTAATTTGTTAACTTGGATTTGAAATTTGTCGTACTATTCGTATTTCCTTAATTCAGTTAATTGGTTTGGACCTAATATGTAATAGATTATTTATGAACCTAAAAGTTAGTTTTATGTTTTCCGCTGCAAAATTCTGAATAAGCCGTTACGTTTTCACACGGGCGATAATGCCTTGATAATTCTCTACGTTTTATATTAAAAGATTATTTTAGAAAAGAGAGAATTGTCGGGGTGTTACAGCCTGGTACAAGTTAAAACTTAAAAATGTATAAATCTATACTATGACAAAAACTCAAAATACATAAGTCACTACTTTTAGGTAGTGGATGGAGTTGGTGGTGTCTAAAAATATGGTGGGAAGATTGGAGGTGGAATAAGTTAAAAGAAGAAGGTAAATATATGAGGGGTAAATGGGTAAACTAATAGGACGGTGTTCCCTTATTCTTTTCCAATAATAATAATGAACTAATGATGTCTTGACCTAGTGTAACAATTGAGAATTTGTATACAATGTGTCACATGTCCGAATCCCTTCCTATTTTTATAATTCACAATACCCTTGTGACTTGTGAGTTTTGGCTCATTCGCACCCAAAACAATATACGTTGTATTGATAAATGTATCGTTATTCCCAAAAAAAAGGTAAAATCCCCACATTTATTATGTGTAAGTATGATTTTTCCCTTATAAAACCAACCCTTCTTTCGCTCCTCCCTCCTCCGGCAACCTTCCCCCCTTCTGCCTCCAACAACCAATACTTTCCCCTCCCTCCCTCGGGAGGCAGTAGCTCTGCCTCGCCATTTATTTACCATTTTTTAGCAACACCATTCACCATCATCTACCATCCACTCTCCATAAGGCACTAAAATTGTAGCCACCATCTCACGCAAGAACCACTACCTTCCTTCACCATTACAACCGCATAAATGGATGAAGAATTTCCTTTAGTGTCACGGTATTCGTCCATTTATCACGCGTGGTGGAGGTAAGGAACCACAAATTTTTTTGAATATCAGTGCCGAGGTTTTGCGGCGATGACATGGCGACGACGTAGAGGATTTGCGCCGGCAACACGGGCACTGATGCACTCCCACTAGTCGTTAATCATGGGAGCGGCACATAAGTGATACCCATTTTTTCCACTTGACTCAATCCTATGGAAATACACAATATATAGTAGACAAGGGGTAAATAAGGGGTCGAACTCTCGGGGATCAAGCGTTTTCTACACTAGCAAGGTACATGCACTCACTAGACACTTTACTTGAACACAACAATCAATGTTGAGTTGTTTGCACAACTTGTCACTAATCGTACAAACAGGAGGTAATCAATATAAAGGGATAAGACTAGGGAATAGGGATTCTACCTAGTATAGCTATGAAAAGTCAAGGTCTCTCTACTCTACTCAAGCATGAACATTTGGAGAATTACAAGTTAGTCTAGGAGCATTGTACACTACAAAAAACCATTCCCACCCGATGGTCACGGTGTAGGATTATGAATAATATAAACAATATAATTCATGCGGAAAAACCATGAAGCCAGGAATCCAAATTAATTTCCACATAGTCAATTAGCATAAATAGGACACATACAGTGTGATGCGTGCCTTCCCTAGCTGCTCCCGAACCGAACAAGAACAAGTATACGACTCCAAATGTCCACCCTTCGTAGATAGTCCACAGGACGTTCGGATCCGCCTTAGATTTAACCAACTAGAATATTCTCTAAGGTTATGTGCATTTGGGAAACTCACAATAATATTAGGCGAATATTAAATTCTCTCTTGAACTTAATAAGTTAGAATAGTATATTGAATTGCATTATAAATTGTGATCATGAACCACATGTTTATAGGGTGGAAATAGAGGAGTTTGAATTCTACTAGGAATTGATTAACTAAATCCATAAGGATTCTAATTAACTAATAACATTAGAATTTTAGGCTTAATCAAATACTAAGTATTTCAGATTTAACTAAAACATCTAATTTCAGTAGAATTAGGAAAACACGATTTACTTGACTCGCAAGCAATCCTAGCCGGCCAAGGCTTTATTCGTGTGGCTTTGAGCCCATGTTGCTTGGTCGTGCAACACGCAGCCCGCAGCCCACGAATGGGCGCAGCTTCTTTGCTCGGCCCATGCTTGCTGCTCCGCGTGCGGGCTTGCTTGGCGCTGGGCCTGGTGCTTGCGCTGGGCCTTGCGTCTCGCAAGCTTGTTCTTCGAGCGTTCGCATGTCGCGCTTCCGATTCGTTTTCTGATTACGGAATTCATTTCCAATTCCAACAAATATTTACGTTTCCGTTAATATTTCCGATTCCAACAATATTTCCGATTCCGGCAATATTTATATTTCTGATAATATTTTCCGATACGAACCATGTTTCCGTTTCCGGCAACATCTACGACTTGGATAATATTTATATTTCCGTCATGATCCATATTTCCGTTTCCGGCAATATCATCATTTCCGGAGCATTCTATATTTTGCCTTTTGACGATTTCAGCTCCCACTGGAACCGAGATCCGTCGTTTCCGAATGTTCATAAATAGAGTATTTAATGAATAATATATTCACTTAAATACTTGATCCATTCACGTACTATTTGTGTGACCCTACGGGTTCAGTCAAGAGTAAGCTGTGGATTAATATTATTAATTCCACTTGAACTGAAACGACCTTTAGCTAGGCATTCAGCTCACTTGATATCACTGAATTTATTAACTTGTTTAATTAATTAATACTGAACCGCATTTATTAGACTAAGCATTGAATGCATACTTGGACCAAGGGCATTATTTCCTTCAGTCTCCCACTTGTCCTTAGGGACTAGTGTCCATTACCTAATTCCTTTGTCGCTTGATGCTTGCTCATGAACATAAGGTAAGAGTAGTCATCCTTATTATGTCCAGAGGTATTTCTCAATTTTAGAGTTCAACTGATCAAATAAACAGATAATCATAGCCTATGATTCATCTGAGCACGGCCATGCATTTTTCAGTTTCTAGCTCTCCGAGTGGCCTTGTACAACTTTCAGCATCTCATCCTGATTTATGGGACAATCCCAATCTTGTGATCTTGAGGTTAGACTTCGTTTGATAGGTGATTACCTGAGCGTTGCCTTTATAGCCTCCTTTTACGGTGCGACGGTTGGTCAACGTCAAAGTAACCAGTTCTCAAACAAGTAATCTCAAATCACTCAGGTATTGAGGATTTAGTGTCTAATAATTTTAATGAAATTTACTTATGACAGATTTTCATCTCATACAGTAAAGTTTCATAGGTCTGTCCGATACTAGTCTTCCCAAAGTAAGTATCTATGCAAATGATTACGACATTGCCATGTCCACATAGTTCAAGAAACAGAACTACTAGTCATCTTGCATTCTAGTCGTCTAACGTTTTCTATGCGTCCATCTTTATAGAAAACTCCGACCAGGGACCATTTTCAACTTTTGACATTCAAGTTCACTTGATAGACATTCTTAGTCACAGGACTGGTCCTGACAGTCTATCTTGAATATATCACCAAATTGAAGGGACTCATCATTTAATAAACCACAAATTAAATGGAAAATGAATTCTATTCATTTATTGTGAATGATTAACCAATAATGTTTTACAAAGTATTAAACTCTAAAACTTTAAAACATTAAACAAGGACATCAAAGCCATTCTCCAATATGCTTGATTCCCATAGCTGCAGTGTGCGAGTTGTGCTTCGCCTGCGGCAGAGGTTTAGTCAATGGATCTGATATGTTGTCATCAGTTCCAATCTTGCTTATCTCGACTTCTTTTCTTTCAACGAACTCTCGTAGAAGGTGAAATCTACGAAGTACATGCTTGACTCTTTGGTGGTGTCTAGGCTCCTTTGCCTGTGCAATAGCTCCGTTATTATCACAATATAGGGCTATTGGTCCTTTAATGGAGGGGACTACACCAAGTTCACCTATGAACTTCCTTAGCCATATAGCTTCCTTTGCTGCTTCATGTGCAGCAATGTACTCCGCTTCAGTTGTAGAATCTGCAATGGTGCTTTGCTTAGCACTTTTCCAGCTTACTGCAGCTCCGTTGAGGCAGAAGACAAACCCAGACTGTGATCTGAAATCATCTTTGTCGGTTTGGAAACTTTCGTCCGTATAGCCTTTAACAATTAATTCATCATCTCCACCATAGATCAGGAAATCATCTTTGTGCCTTTTCAGGTACTTCAGAATATTCTTGGCAGCATTCTAATGTGCCTCTCCTGGGTCTGACTGGTATTTGCTCGTAGCACTGATTGCATACGCAACATCCGGCGTGTACATATCATAGCATACATTATTGAACCAATCAATGATGCATATGGAATCCCACTCATTCATCTACGCTCATCAAGTGTTTTTGGGCACTGAGTCTTGCTTAGAGTCATTCCATGAGACATGGGTAGTAGCCTCGCTTGGAGTCTTCCATCTTGAACCTTTCAAGCACCTTATTGATATAAGTGCTTTGACTAAGTCCAATCATCCTTTTAGATCTATCTCTGTAGATCTTGATGCCCAGTATGTACTGATCTTCTCCTAGATCCTTCATCGAAAAAAAATTCCCAAGCCAAATCTAGACAGAGTTCAACATAGGAATGTCATTTCCGATAAGTAATATGTCGTCGACATATAATACTAGAAAAGCAGTTTTGCTCCCACTGACCTTCTTGTATACACAAGATTCGTCTGCGTTCTTGACGAAGACAAAGTCACTGACTGCTTCATCAAAACGTATATTCCAGTTCCTTAATGCTTGCTTTAATCCGTAAATGGATTTCTTAAGCTTGCATACCTTTTTAGCATTCTTTGGATACTCAAAACCCTTAGGTTGTGTCATAAACACAGTTTCTGTTAAAACGTTGTTTAAGAAAGCGATTTTGACATCCATTTGCCATATTTCATAATCGTAATATGCAGCGATTGCTAACATTATCAGAATAGACTTTAGCATTGCAACTGGTGAAAAGGTTTCATCGTAATCCACACCGTGGACTTGCCTGTAACCTTTTGCAACCAATCTAGCTTTGAAAACTTCTAGTTTCCCATCCTTGTCCTTTTTCAGTTTGAAAACTCATTTGCTTCCTATTTCTTGGTAGCCATCTGGCAAATCGACCAAATCCTAAACTTGGTTTTCAGACATGGAGTCTAATTCAAATTACATGGCTTCTTGCCATTGCTTGGAGATAGGGGTCGTCATAGCTTGTTTGTAAGTCGCAGGTTCATCGCTTTCCAGCAATAGAACTTCATGGCTCTCGTTCGTCAAAATACCTAAGTATCTTTTCGGTTGAGACCTATATCTCTGCGATCTACGCGGGGTTATATATCTTGTTGGTTCTTGATTCTCACCAGATACTTCTAAAGATCTATGAGTTTCAACCTGAATGTCATCTTGAGCATTCTCTAGTGTTTGTTGTTCGACTCGAATTTCTTCGAGGTCTACTTTTCTCCCACTTGTCATTTTGGAAATGTGATCTCTTTCCAAAAAGATACCATCTCGAGCAACAAACACCTTGTTCTCAGATGTATTGTAGACGTAATACCCCTTTGTTTCCTTTGGGTAGCCCACAAGGATAGATTTGTCAGATTTTGGTTGAAGTTTGTCTGAAACTAATCGTTTGACGTATACTTCACAACCCCAAATCTTAAGAAAGGACACATTTGGAGGCTTTCCAAACAATAACTCATATGGATTCTTTTCGACAGCTTTAGACGGACCTCTATTTAGTGTGAGTGCAGCTGTGTTTAGTGCATGTCCCCAAAATTCTATTGGAAGTTCGGCCTGAACCATCATTGACCGAACCATGTCTAGCAAGGCCCTGTTCCTCCGTTCTGACACACCGTTCCATTGAGGTGTTCCGGGAGAGTCAATTTTGACAAGATTCCACATTCTTTCAGATGGTCATCAAATTCCTAGCTCAGATATTCACCGCCTCTATCAGACCGCAGTGTTTTAATCTTCTTGCCTAATTTATTTTCTACTTCACTCTGAAATTCCTTGAATTTGTCAAAGGATTCAGACTTATTCTTCATTAGGTATACATAACCATATCTACTGATGAAGTCATCAGTGAAAGTGATAAAGTAGCTGAAACCACCTCTAGCATTTGAACTCATTGGTCCACATACATCTGTATGGATTAAACCCAATAGATTAGTTTCTCTTTCTCCAAATTTAGAGAAAGGTTGTTTTGTTATTTTTCCAAGTAAGCATTGATTCGCATTTACCATAATCCTCTAAGTCAAATGGTTCTAGAATTCCTTCCTTTTGAAGTCTTTCTATGCATTTCATGTTAATATGGCCTAATCGACAATGCCACAGATAGGTGAGATCTGAATCATTCTTTTTGGCCTTTTTGGTATTTATGTTATAAACTTGTTTGTCGTGATCTAGTAAATAAAGTCCATTGACTAATCTAGTAGATCCATAAAACATCTCTTTAAAATAAAACTAGCAACTATTGTCTTTTATTAAAAAGGTAAATCCCTTAGCATCTAAGCAAGAAACAGAAATGTTGTTTTTAGTTAGTCTTAGAACATGGAAACACTCTTCCAGTTCCAAAACTAGGCCAAAGGGCAACGACAAATAATAAGTTACTACAGCTAATGCATCAATCCTTGCTCCATTTCCCACTCGTAGATCGACTTCACCCTTGCTTAACCTTCTACTTCTTCTTAGTCCCTGTGAATTGGAAAATAACTGTGAGCCACAACCTGTATCTAATACCCAAGAAGTTGAATTAGCAAGTATACAGTCTATAACGAAAATACCTGAAGATGGAACGACAGTTCCGTTCTTCTGATCTTCCTTAAGATTCAAGCAATCTCTCTTCCAATGCCCCTTTTTTCTTATACTAGAAGCATTCAGATTCAGAAGTGGGTTGGATCACCTTCTCCTTTTCAGACCTGGTGCCGACGGCTTGCTTAGTAGGGCTGGCCTTTTTTACACCTTTCTTAGCATTCCTCTTCTTGCCAGATTTCTTGAACTTGCCCCCACGCACCATAAGCACATCTTGCTTATCACTTTTGAGCGTCTTTTCAGCGGTCTTCAGCATACCGTGAAGCTCAATGAGCGTTTTGTCCAGGCTATTCATGTTGTAGTTCAGCTTGAACTGATCATACCCGCTATGAAGAGAATGGAGGATGGTGTCTACAGACATTTCTTGAGAGAACTGTTGATCCAGCCGACTCATATTCTCAATTAATCCAATCATCTTGAGAACATGTGGACTTACGGGCTCGCCCTTCTTGAGCTTGGTGTCAAGAATTTTCCTATGAGTCTCGAATCTTTCGACTCGAGCCAGATCTTAGAACATGTTCTTTAACTCACTGATGATCGTGAAATCATCTGAGTTGATGAACGTTTTCTGTAGATCTGCACTCATGGTTGCAAGCATTAGACATTTCACATCCTTGTTGGCATCAATCCAACGATTGAGGGATGCCTGAGTGACCCCTTTTCCCGCGGCTTCGGGCATCGCCTCTTCCAAGATATACTCCTTTTCTTCCTGCATAAGAACTATTTGCAAGTTCCTTTGCCAGTCAAGGAAGTTTTTCCCACTCAACTTCTCCTTTTCGAGAATTGAACGGATGTTGAATGAATTGTTGTTTGCCATAGTTAAAACTACTATTGAAAAGAATATACAAATAAATAACCTTTCATAGTTTCTCTTAATAAACTTAAATTCTAGCATTCATGCATAATTCAATATTTGTTAAGCATTTTATTCGAGTTTTTATGTTCCGACAGGTGTGAATAAAATGAATCCAAGATCCTTAAATCATTGAAGAATTAAGCACATTATTTATTTAGACTCAATTCTAAAATATTTTAGGTAAGCAAATCCTTTGCTAATAGTCTAGAAACTACTCTTGGTTGATAGGTACGTCTAAGAACTTATTAGGTAAACCTATCTCATTTGCCACGACATAAAAGGACTCATTACTTATATCGTTGAGTTTCACAAAACTAACATGTACTCACAATGATTTGTGTACCTTACCCCTTTAGGATCAACAAGTAACACCTCGCTTAGGCGGAAAACTATTACTAAGATTGATGTAAAGGTTATCCAAGTAAGTGTTATTTTGGCATGGCACCTTTTAACTCAATTTTTAAAGTTTGGAACTTAAGGCTCTTACTATGTTGGTTAGATTTTAAGTGAACTAAAATCCTTAATCATGCAACATAATCAAGCCACAATCTCATGCATAATTAAGACATATTTAAAGAAATAAATAACTTAAAGCATGCATAAGATATAAATGTGATCTAGTATGGCCCGACTTCATCTTGAAGCTTCAACTTCAAACTCCGTCTTTGAAAATGGATTGGAAAATCCATCTTGAATTTCACCATGGAAGGCGCCATTTTCTTCAAATAGGATATGCTATAATTAAAACTAATTACAACTATTTGATGGTACGCAGACCATATTTAATATAAAAACTTCGGTGCATTAGACCAATTTTACATTCAAATTAATGGTACGCAGGCCATATATCCTATTTGGGTCATACTAGTCACTTTCCATAACCTGCAAAACAGTACATTTACAATATACCATTCACCCATTCATTTATCAATGAATGGCCCACGTAGCAAGTAAGTAGAAAAATCTTGCATCACATAAACATTTGCAGTAACTAATCAAAGGTTCAAATAATCTACAAATTATTCAACCTTATTAGTTCTAATCGAGTTGTTTAAACCTTAAATTAATGTAGACCTAATCAAGAGTTTAATGACTAAAAGCTCCCACTAAAACCAAGAATTTACATGCTTTAAAAATTTTAAACATAAAAATTGTATTTCCTAGTCCAACCGAAAACTTACAAATTCAATTAAAATTTAAAGCTCCTTTAATTAAATTTTATCAAGGTTTTAATTTTATTAAAATAATTAGTATAATATAATTTATAATAATTAAATTAATCAAAATTAAATTCCGAGAAAAAAATTAAATTACGAAATTAAATTTAATTAAAATCGTTTTCAACCGAAACATAAACAAACGGCCCAAACATACCAAGGCAAGGCCGTAGACCGAAGCCCACGCCTCGCTCAAGCAGCCACGCCGCAGCGCCCATGGGCCGCGTGCACAAGGGAGCGCCCATGGCCTGCATTGTTGCTGTCCGAGTGACGCACCACATCAACGCACCATCCCATCGTTGTGCTTGTTGCTGCGCGCTGGGCAGGGGCTTGCGCAATGGCACTCGAGCTCCCTTGCTCGTAGTGCTGCTGCCTTGCCTCGTGCCTTGCGCTATGATGCATCGTCGCCTTGCTCGATCACTCGCACAACACACACCGCACAGGCCCGTCCCCGCGCGCATGCTCCTGCTTGCTCATTGCTTCGTACCGCATGGGCGACGAGCTCCCTTGCTCGTCGTCGCATGCCCGCACTATGCAACACCCCTTAAGGGTAACACTTAGCTTTCATTGCTTCGTGCGTGCAAGATTGGTGACCGATTTATAAAAATTAATGACTTTTATATTTAATTTAACGACAAATTAATAATCCATATTAATTTCATTAAATTTAGGCGAAAAATCGAAAATTTATTATTCAAATTAATTTCCGATTACATGTATTTTTAGGGATTAAAATCTAGGTCATAAACTTTTAAAACTTATCAATTTTAAAAAAATTTATGGTGGTTTTTGATCATAGGATCCTAATTAAAATGTCAATTAATTATGAAATTCAAAATAAATTCTAAATTATTTGAAATTCAAAACAAATTCTAAATTGTTTGAAATTCAACAAATTATTTACAATTACAAATTAGGTTGTATAATTAACAAGATTAGGACTAAAATTACATATACAGTAGGTCAATCATAGATTCAAGATTTACATACAAGATTCGCAAATATTTAATTTAACATCATAAAAGTTACAAATTTTGCATTCGAAAAACTAAAACCTCCGAAAAGTCATAGTTAGGCTTCGAATTTTGGAGTTCTGGGTTCGGCATCAAATCTATGATTTTTGTCAAAATTTTAAAACGTCGTTTACATGCGAAATTAACTATAAAAACATAAGATTCCGACCATTATTGACAAAACTGCCGAAAACTCCTGTGAACATATAATCAAATAATCTCACGAATTTGCAATTAATTACATACACGAAATTAATCACCCCTTTAATTCATTGCAAATTTATAAAATTTAATCCATGTTAACTATAATTGATTATGGGATTAATTAGAGGCTCGTGATACCACTGTGGGGTTATGAATAATATAAACAATATAATTCATGCGGAAAAACCATAAAGCCAGGAATCCAAATTAATTGCCACATAGTCAATTAGCATAATTAGGATACATACAGTGTGATGCGTGCCTTCCCTAGCTGCTCCCGAACCGAACAAGAACAAGTATACGACTCCAAATGTCCACCCTCCATAGATAGTCCACAGGACGTTCGGATCCGCCTTATTTAACCAACTAGAATATTCTCTAATGTTTTATGTGCACTTGGGAAACTCACAATAATATTAGGCGAATATTAAATTCTCTCTTGAACTTAATAAGTTAGAATAGTATATTGAATTGCATTATAAATTGTGATCATGAACCACATGTTTATAGGGTGGAAATAGAGGAGTTTGAATTCTACTAGGAATTGATTAACTAAATCCATAAGGATTCTAATTAACTAATAACATTAGAATTTTAGGCTTAATCAAATACTAAGTATTTCAGATTTGACTAAAACATCTAATTTCAGTAGAATAAGGAAAACACGATTTACTTGACTCGCAAGCAATCCTAGCCGTGCCGGCCAAGGCTTTGCACGTGTGGCCTTGAGCCCACGTTGCTTGGTCGTGCAACACGCAGCCTGTAGCCCACGAATGGGCGCTGCTTCTTTGCTCGGCCCATGCGCGCTGGGCGTGGGAGCAAGCAGCACGCGGCCCACTCGTTGGGCGCTGCTGCCTTTGCTCGCTGCTCCGCGTGCAGGCTTGCTTGGCGCTGGGCCTGGCGCTTGCGCTGGACCTTGCGTCTCGCAAGCTCGTTCGTCGAGCACTCGCATGTCGCGCTTCCGATTCGTTTTGCGATTCCGGAATTCATTTCCGATTCGAACAAATATTTACGTTTCCATTAATATTTCCGATTCCGGAATTTATTTCCGATTCCAACAATATTTCCGATTCCGGTAATATTTTCATTTCCGAGAATATTTCTGATTCCAGCAATATTTCTATTTCCGATAATATTTTTCGATACGAACCATGTTTCGTTTCCGAAAACATCTACGACTTGGATAATATTTATATTTCCGTCATGATCTATATTTGCGTTTCCGGCAATATCATCATTTCTGGAGCATTCTATCTTTTTCCTTTTGACGATTTTAGCTCCCACTGGAACTGAGATCCGTTGTTTCGGAATGTTCATAAATAGAGTATTTAATGAATAATATATTCACTTAAATATTTGATCCGTTCACGTACTATTTGTGTGACCCTACGGGTTCAGTCAAGAGTAAGTTGTGGATTAATATTATTAATTCCACTTGAACTGAAGCGGCCTCTAGCTAGGCATTCAGCTCACATGATCTCACTGAATTTATTAACTTGTTTAATTATTTAATACTGAACCGCATTTATTAGACTTAGCATTGAATGCATACTTGGACCAAGGGCATTATTTCCTTCACACGGTGTGGTTCAAGAGTCTAGTATTGTTTTTTTTCCTACCTAGGTTCCCGATAGCCACGGTGACAACTAGATAATAGAAATGAGGCTCAACACACACTATAGTCACACTCCTAGTGTCGACACAAAGAATGAGCACTTTTCCTTGTCATAGGGAGAATTTCTCATGTCAACGACTCCATGCTCAATGCCTATCTAGGAGAATAACTATAGCACATGAATCGTTCTTTTCCTTGGGGTTTGGAACAAGGCAACAAGCAAGCAAGGGTCAATCCTAAAGTATCTATCATGCAGGCAAGGATCAACCTAAGGTATTATGCAAGTAAGGATCACCTAACATGCTCATACACCCATCTCAAGCAAAGGACATAATCCCACAACAATTAGAAAAGTCCAACAAATACCAAACTTACATACACAAGGAGAGATAGATAGAGGGAGAGATAGATAGATAGATAGATAGATAGATAGATAGATAGATAGATAGATAGATAGATAGAGAGAGAGAGAGAGAGAGAGAGAGAGAGAGAGAGAGAGAGAGAGAGAGAGAGAGATCATGCCTTAATTCTACTAGGGATCAGCCAACCCCAAGGCCTAAGTAAACTACTCACATATAGCTACACTTAAACAAAGTAGATCTAAGTAAACTACACATGAAAACATGACTTTCTATTTCGGGTAAAGAAACTCAACCTAAGATATGAACTTGAGAATGAACACCAAGAACATAAAACTTTGGGTAAAGAAATTCAACTACAAATCATGCACTAAAAAATCATAAATTAAAACTAATGTAAATGCATAAAATCTACATGAAAGCTAAAAAAATTACTTGAATTGAAAGTGGAGATTTGGCTGCAAGAATTCATAAATCTAAAGACAATTAAGTAATTAAAATAAACTAGAAAGCAACAAAGGGTGGTGAGAGTGTGTCACTTAGAGAGATAACTAAATGACTGAAAATAAACCTAAGGACACACTCCACACCTTACACTTAGAGGTATCCTTCTATTTATACTAAGGGGAAAATATACCCAAAGAGTAGGGTTGACGTCATACTCTACACGGGTCTCTTCAGCTTTGCACTACCCGTGCTATTTGTGCACGACCTCGCGTTGGGTGTGGGTAGAAGATGTTTCACTACCCGTGCCAAGGTCGTCCACCATAATATGCACAACCTAGGTCGAATCGTGCACGACTTGTGCTTGGCTGCTCCTCATGGCGTTCTTCCTTCCCAAAGCAATGTAAGGGTTGCATCACCTATGTGTGGATGATGCCCCTATCTTTCCTTCTTCTCTTCTTCACTTCACCCGTTGTATAAATATCGTCTCCTTCAAGTGCATAGGCTCGACTTGGTTGAAGCTTTCCACCCATACTTTTCCTTCTCTTAGTCGCCTTCAATGATAGTGATGTAGGTGGGATGACTAGGATGCCGCGAAGATTGATCTCGAACCCCATTGGTGTGGTAAGTCACTCTTTTGGATTAGAGGGACATCGATACTTTGTGCGCCGCTTTAGCTTGGCCTGAAAATTGGGAGAAAGGAGCTCTCCGTAGAAAACAAGCAAAGAAAGGTAATAGAGTAGGAGTAGCTCTTCATGCACCTAAATGCAACTAAACTACGCTAATATGTTCACAAAATAGATATTAATTGGCTCCTAACTATGTGCTAATTACAAGCACATCAGCGACATAGAACATCTTGTGCGGCCCAACCGTGTCATCGTCGCGATTCCTCTTCGGCACCGACATTTTGATTATTTTTTTAATTTAGAAATTATAATGTGGGCCATTCCGGGGAGGGGGTTGATTTCTTATAAAGGTCAAATCTATACTTTCATACAATAAATGCGGATGTTTTTAGGAAAACACGAGCGTCGAATAAAAATCCCCTGTTGATAAATGAAAAACTATACCTTGTACGTATATTAGTACATACATCTCTATGAGTCCCAATTTGTTTATCACTTATATGTCATTCTTCCAATTGGTTGATATTTATAATAAATCAACCACTTTATTTCTTATCTAAAATTACATTAATATCAATCAATAAAAAAGAAGTGATGCAAAAATAGTACATGAATGATGGGACTGCAGATTCAGACTCCATCTTTATGGTTAGGCAAAGCGAGGCAATCAGGGGGGGGGGGGGGGGTGGGAGAATTGATATGAATACTGGGTCTACCATCCATCAGAATCTCAACCCAGACCAAACTTTTATTTGACATGAGAATATGAGATTGAAGGCTTAAATCTAAGGTCAACACTCAAAAGTCAACACTTAACTGCTCAATTTTCCCTCAAGTTAGTGTTACTATATAACACCAAAAACAATCTAAGCTAATTGGCCAAACAAATAAGTGAGTACTAATTCTTTAATATATCATTGGCCCTTTTTATATTATTGGAAATAATTTTTTTAAGCACATAAAATTAACAATAATTTATACATAAAAAATTTATTGTTTGCTATTTGCTTTGGTTTCAAATTTCCAAATAATAAAACCAAACAATAAATTGCGGTTTGAAAAAAATTCTCAAACAAAACCATGAATTTGAAACTGTAAACCAAACCAAACCGGTAAAAAATATTTGGTTACTGTTCGGTGCGGTTCATACCAACTTTTCACCTCTACTATGTATATTAATCCCCAAACATAGCTAGGAAGTAATATTTTTCAACTTATATCTTTTTACTTGTCATTACTTTGTTACTAGAAAAACTACACAAATTTTGCACAATATATGATTTCTAATACATACCATGAAATAAAAGAGCGGTCAACGCATGAAAAAAGACAAAAATCTTTGTTTTATTCATAATAAATGCGGTTGATAATAGAAAAACTAAATAAAAATCACATCACAAACAAACAAACTAACAATAAAGTGACTAATTCCCCTCCCCCGAACCACATAAAATATTATTAATATTGCCACTTTTATAAAATTGTGCATGCATGCAAAATCACTTATTATTTCCTGCATTTTTCTGAAGGCTTTCAATCCTCTTAGCAACCATCTTTGAAGTCTTATCAGCCACCACAAAAAGATCCATGGTATCCTCCAAATTCAACCCTTCAAGGCTCCTCACCCCATTCAAGCATTCATACATGACTTTAGTGATCTCCCTTTCCCTGTTATCCTTCATCAACTTCTCCAATTGTTGCTCTGCTTTCACGACCCTTTGCCCTAAGTACGTCTCCTGATCCAACATCTTCTTCCCTTGTTTCTCATGAGAGAGGCTCATGAACCTCGCCAACACATTTCGTGCTCCGGACTTGCTCGGCCAAGCCTCGGCATACGTGTCGTATGGGCTGCAAATAATGGCACATGCTTCCACCCCACATAGGGTTGTTAGCTCTTCCACCTTCTTTAGCAACCCCTTCTTCCTCTTCTTGAAAGTTGCCTTCCTTGATGAGTCATTGGTTATGTACTCAAGCTTCACCTTATTTCTAGTCATATTTTTTCCTAGAAAGCCCTAGAGAATATTTGTGTGCGTTTGTTGCTCTAGGCAATAGAGGTATATATAGGGGGTGAGAGGTGAAAACATTATTCTCATTGGCCAAGATTTAACGCGTTATTCCTTGTAATTCTAGAAAATATAAATAAATAAATAATGCGAAGTACACTATTATACAAATAATTGTCTTAGCAATAGTAGTAATAATAAGAATTAGGCAACGTATTACTTATATTACGGAGTATTTCCATAACAAACAAATTTTAGTGGTACGTCATAATATTGCACGCAAATTCTTGGAAAATACTGTCTGGCAGTTTAAAAGGGTAAAAAATTGGAGATTAAAATGCTTATATTTAATTCTTAATAGTACTTTTTTTACGAGAGGAAGAGAATAAAGTTATTATTTTCACTATTCTTTGAAAATATTTGTAGAGAAACTTTTTTCTTTTAGGTTTCCTTATCTTAATTTTCCTAAATATTGGGAATTTGTTACCTAATAAGTTTGTGAAAAATCATGTTAAAAAGGAAGGGTTTCCTGTTGATATCAAGGATCATGGCATCAAATCATCCGGAGTTGCTATAGTATCTGAGTGGGTATTGAATACCAATATTGTTGAATCATAGGCCAAAAACTTATATATGCATCAAATAAAAGTTTTTTCATCAAAACTACAAACGTTGAGTAAATCTTAGATAGGGTAACCATGATTATTAACTTTTTTTTTTTTTTTTTGGGCAAGTAACCATGATTATTAACTTATTATCTTTCATAGACACTTTTTCTATATTTTCTATTTCCCTATCTTTTTAATGATTATGGAGTATTTGCATTAATTTATTTCATTTATTAATCTCATTTCAATGATTTTCATCAAAATTCTAAACTCGTCATCTTCTTCTGCTTCAAAAGTTTTGTTTTTTTTATTATCCTTCTCCCTTTTTACCTGGATAACATAGACAAACAATAACAACTTTTAAAATTAAGAAAAAAACATTATGTGTTGCATGAGCAAAAAAAAGTATCTGAGTCGTTGTTAACTTATGGTATAATACATTTCAACGGGGTTGTTGTGAACTTGTGCGTTCTATTTATTTGAAATCTTATGAATTTATCTGAAATGAACTATTGAACTTGATTGGATTCAATTGCAAAAGAGAAAACTTATTGGATTTAAGTGAAACTTATTGGATATAATTATAACTTGTCTGACTTATTTGATTGAAAACTTATTGTTTTATGGTGAATAAAATGCATCCTTAGTGAGATTTGACCAAAAATATAAAAATTATTTTCTTTTAAATGCATCGACGGGTGACTGTTAAAGATTTAGTCGTAATTAGTAAAAATGAGTCAATGAACTTGAGAAAAATGTCAACACCACTAATGATGTCTTGACCTAATGGTAATAATTGAGGATATGCAATACCTTTTGTGAGTTTTTCGCACCAAAAGAAAATATATGGAGTATTTGATAAATGGATCGTTATTCGACTCCCGCATTAGCTAAAATCGCCCGCATTTATTACGTGATAGTACGGTTTTGCCCTTATAAATAAACAACCCACCTTCTTTCACCCCTCCCTCCCCAGCAGTAGCTCCGCCTCACCATTTTTGTTAGCAACACCACTCACCATCATCACCATAGCCACCACGATTGTCGCCACCATTTCACACAAGAACCACTACCTTCCTTCATCATTACAACCAAATAAATGGGCGACGACTTTCGTTCAACATCGCGGTCGTCGTCTGTTTATTACGCATCGTCTGAGGTAAGAAACCGCAATTGTTTATGAATGTCGGTGCCGCACAGGTTGCATGTTTTGCGCCGATGGCATGGTAGGGGGGGGGCACATGATTTGCGTCTGCGACACATCGGCGTCGCAGATCTTGTGCTGCCCGACCATGTCATCGCCGCAAACCTGTGAGGCACCGGGATTTTCATTTTTTTTAGTTTTGAAATTATTATGTGCAACATTGGGGAAGGGGGTTGATTTCTTATAAAAGGTAAAATCCTACTTTCATATAATAAATGCGGACATTTTTAGAAAAACGCGGGCGTCAAATAAAAACCCTCATTGATGGATGAAAAACAATACCTCATACTCCCTCCGTATTTATTTAAGAGATACACTTGGCTTTTCCGGCCGTATTTATTTAAGAGATACACTTGCCATTTTTAGTAACTTATCAACCCCACCATCTAATTAAATAATCTATCTAATATATCCAATGTCCCACCACCCTATTAAACAAATAATTTCATAACTACACCCCACCATCCACCCCCTAAAATAATATGGTCTCCACTTGATCTACTTATTAAAATATCTACCCAACTCCACTTGTTTTATTACTTTATTTCATTCAATTCTATTTCTTAATACCCGTGCCCGGCCAAGTGTATCTCTTAAATAAATACAGAGGGAGTACTTAAAAAGGGAATTGATACGAATAGTGGGTCTACCATCCATTAAAATCTCAACCAATGCTCAACTTTCCTTTGACGTAAGAATATGAGATTGAAGGCTTAAATAGTTAAATGGGATATATCCAGGTCAAAACTCAAAACTCAACAGAGCCAACAGTCAACACTTAGCTGTTCAATTTCCCCTCAAGTTGGTGTTACTATAACACCAAAAACAACTAAGCTAATTGGGCAAAATATTGGAATCAAAACTATGAGAAGAGTCGACTTGACACGCTACAAACCTACTCCGTGCAATGTATCTTGGTGCCCCTAACCCCTTGTGGACTGTGGTTCATTCGCACCAAAAAAAAACACAAAACAATATATCTAGGCATAATTCTTCGTATAGGGAAGAATTGAGACTTAACGCAAACTCTACACAGCTACGAAGTATAAATGTTCAAAAAGAACAAGAAGCTGATAAAAGGGTAAGAGGTTTACCAATATGCAATTACTGACAAATTACAATATTGATCACAAATCATACAGCTTTATGTCCTACTGTCAGAGTATCAGAACTTGCAATTACAGTTTAGCAACACTAAATCTATTTCACTGCAAATCTAAAACAAGCTAAACTTAAATTTTGCAATAATGTAAAAACACACAAAATAATATTCCGTGTTGGAGAGTGCTTGTTGAGTAAATTGCAATTCAAACAAATCTCTCCAGAAGTTGCAAGAGATTAAACTAAAGTGCACATATATATATCTTACACAAAGCGAAGCTTCAGCAGAGTCCAAGATGAACATGTCAGGTCTCTACAATCAATCACTAATTTGACATCACTGATTCACAGCAATCCTTGCCCTGCAAATATGAAGACATGAATGGTAAGAAACTAAGAATGCTAAGATATCAAGTTAGAGATAAATCAACCGATGAAATATAATTTCAGTACTTGCTGCTATTCAACCAACTTCAGAAACACAGTATTATGAGAACTTACGCAGTTCTTCAAAGGGAATATTGGTAGTACTTTCTCCAGGCTTTATGAGGTGAACCTTACCTAACAAATTCAGGAAAACAAAATAATTAAACATAAGGTTATGGCTAGATATTTTAAATGTCTTGTACAAGGAAGCAGTTTAGTGTTAAGATTCTGTAAGACAAGCATGTTTCTAAAGGCCATATGCATGCAGTAAATTCTACAGCATGATTTTATATGCATGCAGTAAATCAATGGACTCATAATATTGATTTTTGATATGGCAACAAACAGTTTCTGGACTAAATATAAAAGAAAAGAAGATTGTAGAGGCAACTATAAACAAGTTGTTTCAGAATTCTGACACCAGTAAAAAACACAATACCAAATACCTGAGCACGCAGAAAACAACAAGCTTAGCTTAATGATTATTTCAGAGGGCAATTAAATAGCGACAGTGTGTCACATAGAAATAGAATAACCACAGCTTTATATATGAGGAGTAACTTGGAGATCGAATATATGTTGATAATTGTGTGCTTTAGGTGAAAACAAACAAGAAAGTAAAGAAATTGAGAGCTCCAGAAATTGCACAAAGTGCCACCTAAGATTTGTAAAGTCCTATAAGTTACAACATGTAGCAAAGGTTTGTGTTTCTTTAGACTAGGTGTAGATGTCAGGAATAGGGAGCCATGTCTTTCTAGTCAACCAATATTGGATGCACATGGCTCACTCGTAGATAACAAGTTAGGATTTGGATGATACTTTGAGATGAAGTAACAAATAATATAACAGGAGATCCTGACGTCACAGATATCCAAGAATCACTCTCAAGTCCTCCTATGTTCTATATGTACTTGGAGAATTAAACAACTACCACATACAAGATTGACAACCCTCTATCCCAAAGTCAGTCCGTTTGTTAGAATCACTAACTACTACAAAGTATAACTTTCAAATGGTTCTAAAACATTCTCAACCACACAACCAAGCCAAATGATACTCGAGGAAGATTATAAGATAAGTTCATGTAAACCCAAACCAGTTATAAGTCTGCCTGCATACATATTATTGTAGAACATTCTTAAAAGTGCACTTAGGAAATTTGGGATGCTTCATCACAATGATGAGTGATGACTAGTGCATAAATTAATTCATAGAACATGCAAGAGAACAAGTGGACATAGCAGGTAGAGCTAGCAGAACTAACCCAATATGATAACTAGGCTTGAACCAAACATGATAATAGCGGCTTTGGGTTGATATACTCAACTCTTAATCAGGTGTGTTGACACAAAAAAGACAGCGTAACTAAATGGGTCAGGTTGAAGAGGACATGTCAAACCCAAAAATAGCCTACTTTAACTCATCAACCTATTAAGATATTCTGTAACGACAAAAGCACCAAATAATATACTAAGTAACAAGGATGGATGTAAAAGCTAAACATTTATCATACAAATAAGAAACAGCTAACATGTATGCTTTTTACATACAACTTATTCCTTCATTTGTCATCCAAATAGTACTCTGTATATTTTAATTTCAAAACTAATAGTACAAAAAATGGGTAGAATAATCACATTTTGAGTTGAGTTGACTCTTCAAAGCGTATGTACAGGATTGGGTGTTCAACGTTTTAAAAATTAACCCATCAGGCACAACCTGTTTACTAGCATAAAATATCTTTAAAGCAAAGAGAAAGGATAATGTAATACGAAGTAGGATTCTTAAAAGAATGAATCCAAACTCATTGGTAACTATTTGTAGTTAAGAAAAGATGATTTACAACAGACATACCATCATAGCGAACACAAATTTCTGGCATCCTCACAACTTCGCCAGTGATGCCTTTATTGTAAACTCGAATTTCAATGTCACCCTCAACGTAAACTGAAGAGCTGCAACAATGCTCAACAGATTAGAAACACCACTTAAAGAATCAATGGAGCAATTATACACCAAAAGTTACACACACACACGTACTTTTTTACAAGTTGCTGAACAGCATATGCACCAAGTGCTTCATTATGGACAACAATACGATGCCATTGGGCGGGCTTTGGCAAGTCACTAACACCTCTTTGGTCCCATAGGCCTCCTGTTCCAACGTTAAAGATTGTCAAGGTCCTTCCACTTCTTAAGAGCTTCTGCACAGGGCTTTGACGAACTTTCCCACATATAACTGCCTGATCAACAATATGAGTAAACTTTATAAAAGAAATTGTAATTGAACTTCATATCCAATATAATTGAACTCCCAAAATAATTGAAATTGCATTCATGTATCCAATATAATAATCTTCTCTTATATATCAAGTACCACAACCTCCCCCACCCCCCGGTATCAACTATCAATGCTTTCTAGTAATTGGTGAATTACCTTATGAACACCCCTGAAAGTCCAACCTCTTTTAGGATCTACACCTTGCGCTATCGATTCTCGCTTCTCGGGAATAAAATCATCATGGAAATCTTCTGCTTCACTATTCTTTGCACTACTATTATCACCACCAAATGACGCCGTCGAGTACCACAGCTTCGAGCTCCTTTGAACTCCAGACACTAATTATTTACAAGAACCAACCACCCCAGTTCACAAAAACAGTCACAAAGATAAAGAAAAAACATCAAAAACATGCATACCACCCGTTTGATAGAATGCCTGTGAGAAAATATACTCCTATGAATAAACTTATCATAAAACAATCAAATGTTTAGAGAAATTCAAGCTAAAAATTGAATGAAATTAAAAACCCAAATGACCAATTATCAATCTTTTCAACTATAAAGCTCTAAATGAAATACCATCTTAAAATTGCAGGACAGAAAAATAACACACTTGATGATGAAAATGATTCAAGAATCACAGCAAATTTGTGAGTAAGATGAGAAAGAGAGAGAACGGAAATTTACCGAGAGAAGAAGTACATCTTGCAGAGGCTGTAAAATGGTGGGCAAATTTCGCAGCAAGGGACGACATTGTTATCAAATTCAAAGACAATAGTTCGAAAATGGAGAAAGGTAGAGGGTTTAACCAGGGTTTGCCTCGACTGCCAACACGCAGTGCGTCATCGTCTATGTCCTCAAAGCGACGCGTTTTATTAATCGATGAACTAATGCGGACATGAAGATTACTAGATTAGCAATATAGCGTTCACTCATTCAGGCTCTATTTAACTACTAGATTTTAGCCCGTGTGATGCACCGTATACGGTTTCTATCAGATTGTTATGTTTAAATAAAACTCTTATGTATATACCAATTTTATATACTTCGTATCAGATTAAATTAGTTTTTAATTTTGCATTGAATTTCATTTTAGATTTTTAAAAAAATTATGAGAGTGTTTGTTTTTCGATGAAATTGTATATGCGTAGTATTAATAATTAATTAATAAAAATATCTACGTGGCACTTAATTATTTATCTACGTGGCACTCGACTTTTTTAATTCAAAATTAATTTTGAAATCTTATTTTTGATTGGCCGAAACCATTAAATTTCCTACGTGGCGCTCTAATATTGGATTAATGTTTGATTTTAAATTGAATTTTATTTATTTTATTTTAGATTAGTGTTTGATTTTGGGTGAATTTTATTTTAGATTTATTTTTTAATTATTAGATTTTTTGATTTTAGATGGAGTTGTATATATTTAATTAAAATATCTACGTGGCACCAATTAATTATCTACATGGTAATCGATTTTTTTAATTCAAAAATAAAGTAGAAATCTTATTTTTCATTGGCCGAAACCATTAGTAATCCTACGTGGCGCTATAATAATTCAGCAAATATGCCTATTGGATTAATGTTTGATTTTAAATTGAATTTTATTTATTTTATTTTAGATTAGTGGTTGGTTTTGGTTGAATTTTATTTTAGATTTATTTTTTAATTATGAGTGTTTGATTTTAGATGGAGTTCTATATATTAGTAATTAATTAATTAAAATATCTACGTGGCACCTAATTAATTATCTACGTGGCAATCGATTTTTTAATTCAAAAATAAATTAGAAATCTTATTTTTCATTGGCCGAAACCATTAGTAATCCTATGTGGCGCTCTAATAATTCAGCAAATATGCCTCCTTTATATATATACTAGATTTTAGCCCGTGCGATGCACGGATTCTATTAAATTGTTATGGTTAAATAAAAATCCTATGTATATACCACTTTTATATATTAGATTAGATTAGTTTTTGATTTTGCATTGAATTTCATTTTAGATTTTTTTATTATGAAAGTGTTTATTTTTGGATGAAATTGTATATGCGTAATATTAATAAATAATTAATAAAAAATATCTACGTGAAAGTTAATCATTTCTTTACGTGGCACTCGACTTTTTTAATTCAAAATTAATTTTGAAATCCTATTTTTCATTGGCCGAAACCATTAGATTTTTCTATGTGGCGCTATAATATTGGATTAATGTTTGATTTTAAATTGAATTTTATTTATTTTATTTTATTTTATGGTTTGATTTTAGATGAATTTTATTTTAGATTTATTTTTTAATTATTAGAGTGTTTGATTTTAGACGGAGTTGTATATATTAGTAATTAATTAATTAAAATATCTACGTAGCACCTAATTAATTATCTACGTGGAAATGGATTATTTTTTAATTATTAGAGTGTTTGATTTTCATGGAGTTGTATATATTATTAATTAATTAATTAAAATATCTACGTGGCACCTAATTAATTATCTACGTGTCACTTGATTTTTTAATTCAAAAAGAAATTAGAAATATTATTTTTTATTGGCCGAAACCAGTAGTAATCCTAGGTGGCGCTCTAATATTTCAGCAAATATTCCTCCATTGGCTGAAGCCATTAGATTTTTCTACGTGGCGCTCTAATATTGGATTAATGTTTGATTTTAAATTGAATTTTATTTATTTTATTTTAGATTATTGTTTGATTTTGGATGAATTTTATTTTAGAGTGTTTGACTTTAGACGGAGTTGTATATATTAGTAATTAATTAATTAAAATATCTACGTGGCACCTAATTAATTATCTACGTGAAAATCGATTATTTTTTAATTATTAGAGTGTTTGATTTTCGATGGAGTTGTATATATTAATAATTAATTAATTAAAATATCTATATGGCACCTAATTAATTATCTACGTGGCACTTGATTTTTTTAATTCAAAAAGAAATTAGAAATCTTATTTTTCATTGGCCGAAACCATTAGTAATCCTAGGTGGCGCTCTAATCTTTCAGCAAATATGCCTCCTTTATATATGTAGATTAGATTTTCCTCATTATTCTCAATTAATTTCATTTTTCAAGAAAAATAACAAGGTTTCGATACGTTTGGGGTTAAATATCAAAAAAAATCCCAACATATTCAAATGACTTAAATTTTTAACCTAATTAACTTTAAAAAAGTTTAGTTCAGATCTTTTACAACCTACTCATTCAATTCATAAATACAACAAGTTAAAAATAAGTTAAGTTTTAGGCCATAATGTCAAGATAATTTCAAATAATTCAAGTTCACAACTAATGCAATCAAATAAGCACGTGTAATTTAAGAGAAAGAATATAAATATTCAAGTGAAGTGAACACTCTCTACAATCTTACTAGTCCAACTTAATAATTACAAAAGTAAATAATGTATGCACAATATGATTCATTTGAGACGAATATGTGAAGACATTTTTGGCATGAAATATATGCAATAAAGGCAAAGAAAACGGTGCATATTCTTTGTATCAAACCAGCTAATTTCATTCATTCATACTTCGTATATGGTTTTCTTAGGGTTACAAATGGCTGCATACAACCTTAAATAGTGGTTCAATGACCTTACACAGTTACACAAATTGACACATAATCACTTAAATATCTACCTAGGAAAAGACAAACTAACGACTACAAAATCCTTGATCACGTGCTTCATTTTCTGTTGAACATTGATTTGATTGGGCTAGCTGGCTTGAATTAGGTGGGTTGGACCCTTGATGTTAACAATATGACCAACTTATGTTTGATTACATGAATGTATTTTGTCCTTAACGGAAAAAGAGATAAAATGGTTTCCATACATTCACTTGAACATGTTCTTTAA
Source organism: Spinacia oleracea (assembly GCF_020520425.1). Lineage (NCBI taxonomy): Eukaryota > Viridiplantae > Streptophyta > Magnoliopsida > Caryophyllales > Amaranthaceae > Spinacia > Spinacia oleracea. The sequence goes on from NC_079490.1 coordinate 17,268,867, forward strand.
TCCAAAACAATTTTGAAATTGAATATATAAAATCTTTCTAAGTTGATTGATTAAGATTCACAACAAACACCATCTTATGTCATCTACTCAAAACTGGCTTTCAAATAAAACTGATAGATGTGTTGCTCAAACCTTTAATTATGTAGTTGGTTTTTATTTTATACAAAACACTTAAAGTAACACCCCGAATTTTTAAAACTTGATTAATTATGCTTAGTTATTTCTATTTAGCTTAAAACCGTTTTAAATCCTATTTTCGAACTTTATTTTAATTAACGAAGTTTTATTTCGCTTGAATTTTTAATATTGTTACACGATTTATTATTTTTCAGAATTTATAATTTAATTTCAAATTTACGAGCTTAAGCTACTATTTAAATCTTAATCATTCCGTAGTTTATTTCGGTATATTTAATAATTTCGGAAAGTTCTTATTTTATTCAAAAACAAAATTTATTTTTCGTTAATAATATTTTTCTAAAGAATTAGTTCAAAAGGATTTCTATTTTTGTCAATTTCTAATTATAGCAACAAATTTCAGAAATTTTGCCTAACTAAGTGAAATTACTAAAATACCCCTAAATAGCAAAATTTTCATTTTTCTTCTCTTCCTTGCTCTTCACGTACAAGTGAGAAGGAAGCCATCCTTTCCTTCCCTTCCCTTCTTCCCTTATTTCAGTACACATCCATGCCTTGTTCCCCAAGGAATTCAGCTTCTCATTCACTCTACTTACCATTATAATCAGCCATTTTCTTTCCATATTTCTCAACCCAAAATCAGTTACCAAAATTGATTATCACTCCACCTTGTGTTCTTTGTTCGAACCACTGCTCAATCACCACAACCATCAGTGGCTGCTGCCACAGAAACCACCATCAATCACCACTACCACTGTTGCCTAGCATCACCACAAGCATCCACCACCATCGCAACCACCCCTTATTTTCCCTCCTCTCCTCACAGCTCCGCACTCCCCTGCCCTTTTTTCCTCTTTGCCGCACCACCGAGTGTCGCAATGCCACTTCCCAGCCACCCCGTCGTTGCCCAAACCATCCCCATTCACCTTCACTGCCGAACCACCCTCCATGTGATATAGGAGAATACTTATATAATATCTTGTAATCAAACATCCAGCATTTAGTTGTTTGTTTATACTAACTTTTGGCGGGAAATTCGGTTGGAAGTTAGTTAAGAATAATTCCCTTAAATTGCGGAATAGTTAGAATTGTTAGTTGGTTTGTCAGCTTATAAAAAAGATTCCTCATTGTATTGGGCTAATTCAATGAATACAAACAACTTATTTCCTACTTCTCTATTCTCTCTCTCTCTCTCTCTCTCTCTCTCTCTCTCTCTCTCTCTCTCTCTCTCTCTCTCTCTCTCCTCTTCTGAAATCTTCTTCTCTTCTCTTTCTTTCGTTCAAATCAACAGAATCTCCATTAGAGGAGAGATCCTTGAGCTCCTCTATCATTGGTATCATAGCAACTGCTGCCAAACTCTCTCATTGCGTACAAAGTCTTGATCAATTCTGGCTACTAGGAGGAAAACTGCCATGGAAGAACAGTTTAAGAACCTGGAGAAACGACTAGAAGAACAAAGCTCCAAATTAGAGGATCAGAATAAAAGAATGGATCATAAATTTGATGAAACGATGAAATTCTGCAAGCATTTAAGGATTCTGCAAATAGCAATGATGATACCTCATTCTCCAGTCCACGATTTCCTGCTACCAGAACCCTAGGTATGAATCATATCCCAAATTATCTTTTCCAAAATTTGATGGTTCCAATCCTAGAATTTGGGTTAAGAAATGCTGCAAATATTTTTCTCTATGAACAATTCCTGATGAACAAAAAGTAGATCTAACCTCCCTTAATATGACTGATAAAGCTGAAGGTTGGATGATGAATTATCTAGTTGTTAGGAAGAGTATCATAGTGGATGGGAATGACTTTGTGGTTGATCTATATGCGAGATTTAGGGATAACTATGCCCACAATGTTGTAGAAATTTCAATAAACTTCAGCAAACTAATACTCTAGAGGATTACATTGATGAATTTGAAAATCTGATATCAATTATGATGATGAATGTTCACATTTTACCAGATGCATATACACTCGAGTGTTTTGTTGGTGTCCTTAAGGCAGCATTTAAGCCATTTGGCAAAGCTTTCAAACCTGATACTATTGGTGAAGCCATAGATATGGCTCGATTATAGGAGGAAAACATGAGTGTAACAGCCCCTAAATCCACCTACAAACAGCCCTTCTACAGCCCTAAACCATTACAGTCTGTACCTCTATTACCTAACACTAACCCACCCCTTCTTCCTACCCCAAAAATTAAGCCAAACACAACCCTGTCCTTAATCAAATATCCTCAGCAGAGAACTAAAAACTTTAAATACATTCCAACAGATGTGAGACAAGAGAAAATAGCCAAAGGCTTGTGCTATTACTGTGATTCCCTTTATGACAGAACCCACAAATTTCAGTTCAGAGAGCCACAATTATTTATAGTTGAGATTCCTGGTGATGTGGAGGAACTCAGTGATATTGAGGAACTGGAATTGGGAGACAAAGAAGTTAGTGAGCCTCAAATCTCTATGAGTGCTTTGTCTGGCAGTCAGGGATTCAGTACTATGAGAGTAAGGGGATTAGTAAAAGGGAAAGCCATACAGATATTAATAGACTCAGGGAGTACTTTGAACATTGCACAGAAATTGGGGTGCACTGTTGAAAAAATCCCACCCCGGGCTATTACTGTAGCTGATGGGAATCACTTGGCTTGTCAACACATCTGCAAGGGTTTTTCTTGGGAAATGCAGGGTACTACTTTTATGACTGATGTGCTGCTCATTCCTTTGGGGAGTTCTGACATGGTTTTAGGCATACAATGGCTAAGTCTCCTTGGTCCTATTTCTTGAGATTTCTTGCAGTTACAGATGGAACTCAACCTAAATGGAAAACATATCCTATTGAAGGGCATTCCCAGTAGGAAATTAAAGGTGGTTGAGGGAGAACCTTCCCCTAAATTGTTATCTACAACAGCTCACTTGTGTCTCATACAGGTGCAAGAATCTACTTGTTTGAATACAAAAGTTTCTGACCCACAGTCACAGTCTACACCAGATTTTGAGGAGTTAAAAGAACTCCAACTCACATATAAATGTGTGTTTGAAGATCCAGTAGAGTTACCACCCCTGAGAGGAGTCTTTGACCACTCGATTCCTCTCTTAATTACCAGATGTTAATCCAGTCAACATTAGACCCTATAGGTACCCTCTTAAGCAGAGAGATGTCATAGAACAACTGGTGCAAGAAATGTCGGATAGGGGTATTATTCAGAATAGTGCTTCCCCATTTGCTTCCCCAGTGGTTTTGGTGGGTAAAAAAGATGGCACTTGGAGATTGTGTGTGGATTACAGAGAGCTTAACAACAGGATAGTCAAAAACAAATTCCCAATACCTGTTATAGATGAGTTATTAGATGAGTTGTCTGGTGCTGCTGTGTTTTCAAAGCTAGACCTTAGGGCTGGCTATCATCAGATGAGGGTTACTCCTACTGATGTCTACAAAACAACATTCAAAACTCATACAGGGCATTATGAATTTTTGGTTATGCCTTTTGGCCTTACCAATGCACCTGCTTCTTTCCAAAACTGGATGAATCAGGTATTTAAACCACTTCCAATAAAATGTATTTTGGGATTTTTTGATGACATATTGGTGTATAGCAGGACACTTGAAGATCACTGGACTCACCTTGCCTTGTTCTTTGAGTTGATGAAAGCTAACCACATGTATGCTAAGCTAAGTAAATGTTTTTTTGCTACTGATAAAGTGGAATATCTTGGCCACTACATATCCGTTCAGGGTGTTCAAACAGATTCCAACAAGATTAATGCAGTGCAAAGTTGGCATGTGCCTGCTACTGTCAAAGAACTCAGAGGATTCCTTGGCTTAACAGGTTATTATAGGAAATTTGTTAAAGGTTATGTTGTCATCAGCAAACCCTTAACTGATCAATTGAAGAAAGGGAGTTTCATGTGGAGTGACCAGGCTCAGTTGGCCTTTGAAGATCTTAAGTCTGCCTTAATTACAACTCTTGTTTTGGCTGCTCCTAATTTTGATAAACAGTTCATTGTTGAGACGGATGCTTCTCAGAAGGGAATTGGAGCAGTTCGACACTCTCTGGCTTTTATAAGTAGGTCTTTAGGCCCTAAATGGCAGCAACTTTCAGTATATGAAAAGGAATTATTGGCCATTGTTTTTGCTGTACAGAAATGGGAGTAGTATTTAATGGGGAATCATTTCATCATTAGGACTGATCAGAAAAGCCTTAAGTGGTTATTGCAGCAGAAAATTTCTCGCAGTTTTGGTTGTCCAAGTTGATGGGCTTTGATTATGAAATTCAATACAAAAGTGGGAAGGAGAATATTGCAGATGATGCTCTCTCTAAGGTACAAGGAGCTGAAATATTACTCATGGCTATGACTGTGGTGGACTCTAACTTATCATCTTTAATTCTAGCTAGTTATCAGTTGGATGATGATCTCACAACTGTGCTTCAAACTCCCTCTACAGGCCAAATGGTGGAGGGATTCCAACTTCAGAATGGTCTTATCAGGAAGCAGAATAGAATTGTGGTTGGAACAGATGTTGATCTCAAAAACAAGATTATATGTTGGCTACATGCTGCTCCTGAAAGTGGCCATGGTGGAAGGGAATTGACCCTAAGAAGAGTCAAAGCTATTTTCACATGGAAGGGGTTAACTAGGGATGTCAGACATTTTGTGAGGCATTGTGTCACCTGTCAAGCCTCCAAATATGATAATGCAGCCTACCCTGGATTACTTAAACCTCTTCCCATTGCTGAAGAAGTGTGGATTGATGTGTCTATGGACTTTATTTTTGGTCTTCCCAAATCTGGAGGCAAGGAAGTCATCTTTATTGTGGTAGACAGATTAAGTAAGTATGCTCATTTCATGGCACTTTCTCACCCCTGCACTGTCATCACGGTTGCTCAATGCTATTTAGATAATGTCTTTAAGCATCATGGATGGCCAAGAACCATTATGAGTGATAGAGATGCAGTTTTTCTGAGTAACTTTTGGAAAAGCTTATTTTCCTTACATGTCACTGAATTTCTGCTATCTAGTGCTTACCACCCACAAACTGATGGGAAAACTGAGGTAGTGAATAGGTGTATGGAAAACTACCTCAAATGTATGACTGGTGAACATCCCACTGACTGGCACATGTGGCTTCCCATGGCTGAATGGTGATACAACACTCACTTCCATACTTCTACCAAGCCGACTCCATATGAGATTGTGTATAATCAACCTCCCCCTCTTCATTTACCCTATCTCCCTCATGAATCTAGCAATGCTGAAGTGGATAGAAGCATGACTAGGAGAGAAGCTATGATTGACACCCTTAGATTCCACCTTACGCAGGCACAGGAAAGGGTGAAGATCCAAGATGATAAACATATATCAGAGAGGATGGCTTAAACTGCAAGCTTACAGACAACACAATATTCAGAAAAGGACTAATCAGAAGCTAGCTCATCAATATTATGGTTCATTTCAGGTGTTAGCTCCTATTGGCAAGGTGGCTTATAAGTTAAAGTTGCCTCAAGATGCTAAGATTCATGATACTTTTCATGTGTCACAACTTAAGAAGTTTCGAGGTTCACTTCCCATTGTTGCCCATATTCCAGACTGGTTTCATGGTGTTAACCCTGCAGAAACTTCCCCTCAAGCAGCTGCTGTACTTCAAACAAGAATGGTCAAGTTTCAGAATTCTCCTCAAGTTCAATACTTGGTTCGTTGGGTGGGCTTTGAGGACCATGAGGCCACTTGGGAGAGTGATATTGATTTCGAGGCTAGATATTCTTCTTTTATTGTTCAGACTTGAGGACAAGTCTGTTAAGGGAGGGAGCTATGATATAGGAGAATACTTAGATAATATCTTGTAATCAAACATTCAGCATTTAGTTGTTTGTTTATACTAGATTTTGGCGGGAAATTCAGTTGGAAGTTAGTTGAGAATAATTCCCTTAAATTGCGGAATAGTTGTTAGAATTTGTTAGCTGGTTTGTCAGCTTATAAAACAGATTCCTCATTGTATTGGGCTAATTCAATGAATACAAATAACTTATTTCCCACTTCTCTATTCTCTCTCTCTCTCTCTCTCTCTCTCTCTCTCTCTCTCTCTCTCTCTCTCTCTCTCTCTTCTTCTGAAGTCTTCTTCTCTTCTCTTCTCTTCTCTTTCTCTCGTTCAAATCAACATAATCTCCATTAGAGGAGATCTCCTTGAGCTCCTCTATCACCTTGCGCCCATAATCGACCGGAAAACACCCTTCCCCCTGCTTTCCCCTGTTCGCACGACCACTCTTCCCCCTTTCCCCTTCCTTGCTGCTTCACCGCCACAAAACCACACCACCACCGTCGCCTTCGCCGGCGAAACCCGGCGGCACCGAGCCACCCAGACACCAGCCTCCTTCCTCCCTCCTCTCCTCCCTCCTCCTTCGTGCCCTGCTCTCTCCCTTGTTTCTCGTGCTCGTGTTTCCCGACCTTTCCATAAAAACAAGTTCCATTTAGGAACTTTGTTTCCTTTATTTCTCAAGCCAAGCACAATTCCCTTGGCCCAATTTCCCAATGTAAGTTTTGTTATCTTGGTCCATTTACTAATCCTAATGTTTTATGAAAATAAATGGTTACTTAAACATTTAAATTAAATAAATTCTTAATGATGATATTAAAAATATATTTTTGACAGAATTTTGAAAATGAATAGTATTTCATTAATTACGAAATTATAAATTATATGATTGTTGATTTTAAATTATTTATCATTTAATATCAATTCAACCATTTAATCCTTTGAAAGAATTCGAACTCGGAGCTCAGGAAGAACGGTCCATCAAACGGGAAGTATAAAACTACGGTTGAGGTAACATCTATTGCTAACACCCACAGTCCCCTTATGAAATGTGTTTTATAAAGATTGCGAAATGTGTTCATAATGATATGCTTTTATTGGATTGTGGGATATGAAATATGTTTATAAAGTGTGTTTTATGAATGATAATATTCCAACGTGTTTATGAATGATTTTATAAGAATGATGTTTTATGAGTTATGAATAAGATACGAAACATGATAAATAAAAGTGTAACAGGTTCTGGCAGTTAGTGGGGTTACTATTTCTATGTCGTGCATGTACCGTCGTGCCGTGGGACACCCAACAAGGGAGAGTGCTCCTTGAGGGTTACCGCAAGCTAAAAGAGAAACTATTTAGGTACGAGCGTATGTCCAACAAGGGAGAGTGCTCATTGAGTACTATCGCAAGGTGGGAGATGTCCCGCAAGACTAACTTGTCAGTTACCAAATAAAATGAAGGTTTTATGAAAGATAATGGGAACTATTAAAGTTTCAAGTTATAAATGATGTTTTATTGTAATGCTTTTATGAAAGTGATTTACTATATGCTATTCTCCCTGTTTGCAAAGTAAATAAAATGAGTTGAAATGAATTTACGTTGTTAGGTTAGCATGTTACCGGGCCTCGGCTCACGCTGTTGCTTTTTTTTTTAGCTACGAAGAAGATCATGGGATGCCTTAGAGTGAGGATTTAACCATCAAATTTACGATCGATGTTTAGTAAGAATGAGTATGCCTCACTAGTAATAATGGATGTATTAATTAAACTCTAAGTTTCATTTCAAGTATTGAGTTAGATTTTAATATTAATCTTTAATCAATGTTAGGAATATTTATTAAGGTTTATTTAGATTACAATATAAATATTAAAGAATATATTAATCGAAGTTAAGTATATTTATTGTTACTCAACAATATTTAGTAAATTAAAAAAAGTTATGTCGCCTTGTATTTCCCACCAGGGAGATAAGGCATGTGACGCTCCGACTAAATTAGAATTTTCGCTGCTAATTAAAGATAATTAACCTAATTAATGGTGTCTAGAAGTCGGGGCTTTACACTTAAATAGTAAATGTGAAGCTTGTAGCCCTAAATTTAGCTTTAGCGAGCCTTGAGCTTTAACGAAAAAGGAAAGCCAAAGATAGAATGGAAGGTTTTTCAATGGCTGGATAAAAATGGAATCCACTTCATCGGTTTTAAATCTCGACCATTTAATGTTTAAATAATCTTGTTCGTCGATTTTTTTACCATAAAAATTATAAAAATTTCATAATCGTTTTTTTTTTTTTTTTCTGAAATAAACAAATACAAACAGTTTTTTCCCGTTAAAATTCATTTAATTCATCATCTCCCTGATTATTAATACTATACCTTAGTGGGTGTTTGGTTTGGACACTAGTATGGGTTAGAATCAGGAATGATATCAAGGTGATATGGGTTTTGAACTTGATTTTTAATACCATGTGTTAGGTTCAATTTTGTGGATGAGTTTTTTTTCTTTTATTTGATACCTAGAGTAAAGTTATGAGCCATACTCACATCTCCCACGAGGAAGTAAAAACCCACAACGGTTATGTATTGTCAAATACTCCCTCCGTATTTATTTAAGAGATACACTTGGCCGGGCACGGGTATTAAGAAAGAGAATTAAATGAAATAAAATAATAAAGTAAGTGGGGTTGGGTAGATATTTTAATAAGTAAACAAGTGGGGACCATGTCATTTTGGTGGGATGGGAGGTGGGATGAGTTTATGAAATTATTTGTTTAATAGAATGGTGGGTCATAGGGTAAATTAGATGTATTATTTAATTAGATGGTGGAGTTGATAAGTTACTAAAAATAGCAAGTGTATCTCTTAAATAAATACGGTTGGAAAAGGCAAGTGTATCCCTTAAATAAATACAGAGGAGTACATAACATGTATAAAAAATGGTATGGAAAATGAAAACAATGGTATAAAATAAGATCAATAATAAAAAAAAAAAATAAGAACAATGTTATAAAAGAACAATGGTATATAAAGTAAGAACAATGATATACGGAGTAAAAAATAAGAAAAATGGCGTGTTTATGTGGATAATGGTGTGTTTAAAACTCTTGAAATTTCCAACCAAACACGTGATACATGTACACCTAATGGACAAGGCATCTTGTACATCATGCTTTTCTATTTGTTGAAATGACATATTTATTGTCTTTCATTCTCATTTTTAGTGGGTTTGATGATGTGTTAACAAATTAATGTTGGTGTACATGAAAATCTTGTACGCTATGTATACATGCGCCCTTTTCCCATCCTACTACATGTACATCTAGTGTACAAGACATATTTTTCTATTGGTTGAAATGACATATTTATAGTTTTTCATTCTCATTTTTTAGTAGGTTTGATTCTAAACTCATAACTCATACCTAAAATCCGCAAACCAAACACCCCTAAGTGTGTTTAATTCTAGCTAGTGCAAATATTTAGAATAAAAAAAAAGAAAAAAACAATTTCACTGATACGCAATATTGTGCTGAATGTGTTTTTTTTTGTTGCAAAATTAGTCATAATGGCAGGAATGAAAATTGATCCCATGATCACCTGGAACCAAAAGGAAACTCTTACCAACTGAGCTATCCCCCACTCTCCGTATTGTGCTGAACATGCAGATACAATAAAATTTGTGCTAATGAAAATGTTTCAAGTCCCAACCATGGAATATTGACCAAGAAAGGTGTTAAAACAAATAAATGAGCATAAAAGATGTTATTTCCAACCAAATCCAGGAAGGTACAAAAGAAAGGTGGTTAAAAATCAATTTTCCAAATAAAATTACACACATAAGACAAGTAATTAATATGATGCCAATCTATTATTCGAAAAATACCATGATCAATATCCAAAAAAGTACATCCACCACAAGGTAGGCATCAAAGATATTTCAATAAAAATACATTATCGGAGAGTCAAATGTCCCTCTTAATACTCTCTACTCAAATACTATTCATCAGCATAAATACGAACATTGCCAAAATTGAAAGAGTTTGAACTCCGGGAATAGCCATACAAAGTAACAAAACTATGCGTCAGAACCCAAACACGAGTTGATTACCAACCACCACCTGCACCACGCCTAACCGGAGGTGGGGCCTGACCAGAACTAGGCACTTTACCACGCAAGTGCCGAGGTACATATTTCCCAGCAGCAGGAGCAGCAGAAGCTGCTGCCGCTGCTGGTGCAACAGGTACAGCCTCGACTTGAGGCTTGGCAGGAGTAGGAGTCTCAGAAGATCGAACAGCAGGCTCACCAACAAGGATTTGTTGCCTTCTCAACCTCTCTTTTTCTTCAAGTTCCTGCTCTCGCTGTCGTTGCTTCTCTGCAATCTCATCCAGCTTAGCTTGGCGCTCAGCTTCTTCCTTTCTTCTTCTCTCAGCCTCTGCAAGTTTTACACGCCGCCAAATGGTGAACATACGAAAAAAAATTATATATATATATATACACACACACATTGCTAACATCAAGGCAAGGACTGTAAGCTGAGAGGAAATGGAGGTGGTAGTGGATGTAAGCAGAGAGTGTATGCCTACCTTCACGCTTCCGTGCTTCTTCCTCTTCACGCAGCCTGTTCAATCTTTCCTCTTCTGATTTCAAATAGAAAATCATCTTCCTCTTAGCTAGCCTTTCTTGACTACGTGCCTGGCGAACTTGACGGATATGCTCCTCACGTTCTTGTCTCATTCTTTCGAATTCAGAGTGACGGCTGCTCATCACTCTTTCTTCGAAAATCCTCTGAGAATAAGAGAGATGGTGAGAGAGGATCATAAAACCTTGTATAACACTTGGCAATAAAAGACGATCACCATCTTACGTATTTCAATAATATCAACGAATAGAAAAACAAATATAATGTATCTGATAACAAAAGCAGAAAACAAATTAAGTAATTGCATCCCTTTAGGAGTGATGAGCTGCTAACCTTGTTTTCCATTACACGAGCTAGTCTATTCTTTTGCTGAAGGTCACTTTCATGACGTTGCCTGCTGAGTTCAACCTCAAGCTGTAATGTTATTTTCAAGACCGGTTAGCTTTTCTAAATCTGGTAAAAGCAGCACATGCACTTTGCGAAGCAATTAAGTTTTGCAACAGGAAAGAAAGAATAATAAAGAGTCTGGTAATTAAGTTTGCTTCCATTTATGCACATCTTAGCATATCAAAAGTCTCAGCCTTATATGGCACACAGTAACTTAAAAATCGAAGATACTAACTGGAGAGAGCACAATTAAATGTCTGTTCCATACAGTAGCTCCTCGTGAAGCCCGCTTTTTTGACCAAAGAAAGATTGGAGCTGAGTACTAAAAATCATTGCTATAGGGGTAATAAAGAGAGCAACAACAGAAGCATTTCATATTTATGACTGACCAATATATGTCCATAAACATGTATGCAATAGGATTACCAGGTCTGAAAAAGAAGGCATAACCACCCCAATAAAAGTGTTTACGCCAATTGAAATTAAAGTTAACTTAAAAATTTTAGACACAAAAACCAGAAACCATATGAAGGCAAGTCGGGTACAGTGTTCCCGGGTCCATTTTTGTAGACATTTCCCATACAGTGTTCCCAGATCTAATGCAACACATAATAGGCCCTCTGTCCAGACTTGAGTATCCCAATTGAAAAGCCAAAGTTTGTGAAGTGGTCAGACAATAATTCAAAAATATCATGATGCTAATATGTACATGCATATTCCAAAATCCTCTAGAAAAATAGTTTCTGGAGACACTGCTTTCATAGTTTTAAATTATTATAATAATATAAGTAAACGAAAATGAGACTCAAATTCAGACACATCTTTTTCTTTAGGAAAACCTTAGCTTCTGGGAAGTAATCTCTAAATTTTTGGTGTAACTGTATAATACAGAACCAAGTACGTAGAAACAATTCGAGTTTAAATCTACCTGTTGCTCACGCTCATGCAGAAGCTGTTCCTCAACCAAGCGTTGCTGATATGCAGCTTCAATTAATGGAGCAGCCTCCTCTCTCTTAGCTCTCTCAAGATAATCCATCTGCTTGCTCAACTTCTGAAGTTTTTTCTCCATTTCTTGTTTCTCTCTCAGCTGCTCATTAAGAGCCAGCTCCATCAACGCTTGCTTAGTCAACTTATCCTGAAATGACGTACATCACACAAAATTATAGCACCCACATGCAAGCAATATGAAGAAGTATTTTCAGAAAATAACTCACCCCTTCTATAATTGGTTTCTTCTTATTTTTGGAAAACTTTTCCATAAGTAGAGCTTTTGCTTCTTCCCTCTCACGTTCTTCGATTTCATTTTGGATGCGCTGAATTTTCCTCTTCTCGAATTCAATTGCAAGTCGTTTTTGTTCAGCTTCCTCAGTATTTTTTTGTAGCTTTAGTCTCTTCAACTCTTCCTCACGTTCCTTTCAAGACAACAAATATGTAAAGTCTCTGAAACAGAACTGCCTAGGTAAAAGGTACAGCAATTAATGAACAAACCTTCTCCAAAAGCTGGCGTTCTTGTTCCTCTTTGCGCTGTTCAATTATTGCTTTACGAGCAAGAAGCTTCTTGTGTTCCTTCTCCACAACCTCGGCTAAACCAGGCAAAGTATCTCTGATTTTTGATGCTTTATTTAGGGGAGGATATATCATGGACCTAGCTTTATTCAAAGATGCAGCAAGCGCTGTAAGGTGATTTCTCAAGGTATCAGATTCAAGATCCTGCATTAAACATCATAATGGTTAACATACTTTATCTGGTGCCCCCCTAAAAACCAGAACACCAAAATCTTAACCTAAGCAAAAGACCTATAGGAGTTTAGACGACTCAAAATCCACATGTTAGACGACGCAAAATCAATTAACCGAGATAAGAACCCGAGACAAACATCTGCATACCACAATCTTAATGGAGGCAAAGAACATTAATAAATGCTGGACACGAGAGCTTACCAAAATACTAAACGAAACAGCACCCTTCATATGGTCAACCTTCATGGTTAAGAACTTGTGTTTGACAGCATCTACAGAAATCTTTTCCACAACAGAAAAATCAAAAAAGGGAATCATCTGGGACAAACTCTCAATGGTCATTGTTTGGTAAACTTGGGAAGCCTGCAATGTCAAAAGTAAGATATAATGACACTCAGGGTAGCTATGGCACAGTATACCAATTTACACTTACAAAATAAATTTAGCAGGGATGCAAACATAATACAAACAGTGCACCTGCTGTAGCAATCTCAGGGTTGCTAGCTTTTCCAAAGCAAGACCATACTTCGACAATTGCACTTCTGGTACAGAAGAAGCTGAAGCGAGTTTCCCGCCAATCTTGGAAATTTTGTTCAACAAGGGCTGGACTTTTAAAGACAAATCCATGGGGAGAAACTCATGCTCTAGAAGATGATAAAGATCTTTCACTTCCGGAAGTACACAAGACATAACACCTTTGGAGACCTGCCAGTTGCAAAGAAAGAAAGAAAAGAAAAAATGATGTTAAAGAGAAAAATTTCCCCCCTCAAATTCTCTCTCGAGTTCCCAACACAAGTTATTTTCGTCATACCAGTTCCAAAAGAAGAGCTGAGCGTGAGAGCTGTCAAAATTCAAAAAAAAAACATAAAATAGAACCATTAGACTGGCAAGGAGTGGATACACACACACTAGTAATAAACAAAACAAACTAATGGATAAACAAACTAAATTACCACTTCTCTGCTCTCAGGTTTGGGATCCAGATTAAAATTTATAAGATTGGACATCCTCATATTCCGCTCTTTTTCATTCTCGAGTTCCAAATGAGACGCACCACGGGCATGGTCATAAGGAGGGACAGAGAGGGCAGCCAAAACCACAGATGATGCTATGGTCTGCAAATCCTTCTGGCTTAAGTTTTTGTTGAAGTTCTTTTGGAGCAAGAAAAGCTTGAGCCAAGCATAAGCATGATACAGATGGCTTCCAGAAATCCAAAATATTTCGGTCAGCTTGGCATAGTAAACGACCATCAGTGAAGCCTTTGGGGTCTTCTTAACCATACACATCAAGCCATGGATATCTTCTACCGAACGAAATGCTTCCTGGAGGAAGAACAGATGCCTTGTCAGAAAGAAAGTTTATCTCCAATAAAAGATCAATATGTAGAAAGAAAATTTATCTCCAATAAATTATCAACATATCAGCACGTCAGGATTGCACACAAAAAAACACTTATGTCCTAACTAGCAGAACAAACATCTAAGAAAATAGTATTGACTTGAAACATTCAAAAGAGGATCATAATCCTTTGGCTTTGGGTCATAATAAACAATATCAAAATAAGTATTAAAACTGTTCATAGTGAAGTAGAAAATAGTAGTTGTGTAAAAACAATTCAAAGATTATTTCAGATTTTTCTTCGCTCACTAGTAGCTTAAAACATTTTTTCGCAATAGAAATGTGTTTGGTCATTGTCTCACCTGCCAAAGTTCAAGTTCAGTTGCAATCTTTAGTTGCTCAAATCTTGTGTCGAGATACAATTGCAAGCTTTCTGGAGCTGTCAGATCAGGCCTGTCTCGCTGGTCTTTGTATTTATTCAGATTAGACAAATGGTTCCTGATTATTTCACAGAGTCTACGAAATTCTGTGGTACGTTTGTATTGCTTGCAGAATTGAAAAGCCCGATGTGCTGTCATCTACAAAACAACGGAGCAAACTTTGAGCCTCAAATACTTTACACAAGTCATACAAATCACTAAATAACGGCAGGTTAAATTCAGATAGAGAAGCATGGAACGCCATATGGATCAAAAGAAAACATCCATGTTTTTCATTGGGCATAACAAATTCCTTTAATGAAAGGATACATATTCCATGAAATACAGCTGATGTTAAAAATGAATCTTCACATAGAACTGAAGAGCCATTACTAACAGAAACAAATATAAACACATAAGCACATCATGAGGCAAGCTGGTAAAGAACCAATAGATCTCTAGTCTGTTATAGCACAGTGACAATAAATAACAACTACCTAACCCATCCTTCAGACAATAGATGTAACTTTGTTCTAACAGCAAGAATCTACAGGTCCGCCAATAAGAAAAAAGGGATTAACCATCACCCCATGTTAAGGCCTTTCTCTATCGAAAAACACGTTTGCACCCTTTCCTGAGGTAACCCTATGTATGATTCAGGGAGCTTCATATCTACAGACTATGTAGTGCAGATAAAGAAAAGGAAAAAGTAAAAATGAGAAAACAGGGAACCCCAAGCATGTCCAACAGTAAAATCCAGTAACAGATAAATAGACTCAACTAAATTTTCTTTGGAGTCCCAGAAGTTCACGATTGCTCAACAAATATTAAATTGATCAAATGCTAAACCAATCAAACCCTAAATTAGATTTATAAGACCTACAAACAGGACTCTTACAATCACCTCCCACTATACATACAAATAAATCTCCAAAGATCGAACAAGTGATATGCTTCACCAAAAGGCAATAAAGCATTTCATAAACACGGCAAGCATAAAACAATATTGAAACTGGGAATACATAAACAAAAATAATAGGACACTTACAGCATAAAGATTCTCCAATTTTGAATTATTACGTAAGATTTCCAAAACAGTTCTGTATGTCTCCCACAGAAATTTGAACCATGGTGTAACAAGTTCACGGTCAGACCTGTCCTTTCCCTTCTCACCACTAACATAGCTTAGCATTAGATCCTCAGGCCGCTTATCTGCCTCGAGGTCTTCAACATCAAGCGCTTCTTCTAATGCTTGAGCTTGATTACGAGCAAGCTCAGCCTTCTCAGTTGACAATTGCATGAAATGCTTGATTACTTCCTCTAAAGAGTTCACATTCACTTGTTGGCACACAATGCGGTATTGTATTAAACCATCTTTGGCATACCTACCCTTCCTCATGTCAACACAAAGTTCTATGTATTTAAACATGATCTTTTCCAACGTTTTCTGCCATGCTCTATACCTTTTGGAGGTAATAAGGTCATGAAGCGCCTGAAGGGCATCTTGCTTCTGACCAACATTGATCAGTTCTACATAAAAATGAAGATAAAATAAAGATAAGATAACAAAGAAAATCAGCAAAATACACCATATTGGTAAAAAGTTTGCACATTATGGAGTGCAATAGCATCCCAGAATAAAAATTCGCATACATACGCGCCAATGAAAAGATGAAAAAGTTACCAACCTTCAGCTCGTTTCAAAGCATTTTCCGGTTTCGCAAAAGTAGACATGTTGATCAACGGGAGCTTGCCTCTGCACAATAGACTATTCGCTATGAACACAATATAAAAATGAATCCTAAAAAAACTGAACTTTCATAATAATCAACCCCGTGATGTGAAAAACGCTACAAATCAGAAACCCTAATTCACAAAATTCACTCCATGTGAGCCAATCTAATCCACAATTCGTGACTAATAAACCCTATATTATCCAAAATCAATCCATCAACCCTATAATTAGAAATTCGACGGATCAAATAATCAAACGCATACAAGAATTTCATAAGAATCAATCACGAAAAAGTAATCACAAAACTAAAACAAAAATATTATTACACCGTATTATTTAGCATCATAAAAAAAGGAAAATTGAGAATCATAGAACTGACCTCTGAGAAAACAGAGAGGTCGCCGGAGGTGATGAGAGAGAAAGAGAGAGATGGCAACGGAGAGAGAAAGGATGAAGGGAGTGTGTTGTGGGATGAGTGTGAAGCGGCCTGACCCTAAATCTTCAAAAGCCCGATTACGTTTTACTACCAACAAAGTAAAGGAAACTCCGACCCGTTGTTAGGTTCGGATCTGTTTTAAAGTACTCCCAGGAAGACAGGATCGAAGATTCGTAGTCAAGTTAGGAGTTTTAGGACTTCTTGCCAGTTGCCATAAACAATTTTAGTAATCTACCCCCAAGGAGCTTTAATGGGCCGATGTGCTTGTAAACCTACTCAATTAACTCGTATACTTTCCTGAAATCCTACTTGTACATCCTCTGTCCCAAAATACTCGCACCGCTTAGTCCTATAATACTTGTACCATTTTCATAAATGGTATTTTTTTCTAATTTTATTTTGTTTCTCTCACTTACGTAAGATCCCACCTGTATTCCTAATATCTAAAAAAATATTAAAAAATTCACTCACGCCCTCCACCACCCTCACAGAGTTGACACATTTTTCACTAACTATATTAAAAAAAAATAAACAATATTAAATAATAAGTCAATTATTGTCTTAAACTATGTGTCGGTCAAACCGGTGCGAATATTCCGGCCCGGAAGGAGTATTACAGTATCCCACAGGTATTTCTATTGAATCTTGACTGTATCATTTATTGAAAGCTCGTTTAATTTGCACATGACTTGGCTACTTTTCAAGTAGAAACTACTCGTAAAAAAAAATATCCGTGAACCGAGCATGAAAAACAAAACACCTGAACACTCAAGCCCAACTCGAACAAGCAAATAAAATCTTGATTCAGCTCAGGTATTTCATATTAAACCTAACTCGAACTTTGAAACATGTTGTTGTGGTTACATTGATTTCTTTTGTTTCATTTCACGTGTGTACAATTTGCTCAAGTGAAGGACGTACTCAAAAAATATATACCCGTAATAAGCTTGCCTATAATATTATCCAACTTGAAATTTTTATTATGGAAAGTATCTACGATCATTAAACTTTCCTTAAAACCTTTTATTATCGATTAATTTTTAATACAAATTAGGCACAAAATCAAGTATCTTGATAATAATAGTATATAATCTTCAGATTAAATATATCCTACAAATTATCAAGTCAAATCCATCTGATTTTTCTTTTCTTTTTTAATGAAAAAATGATTTCGTCATAAACCAACTCTTTTAATTTTTTGTTTTAGTCAGAATTAAGCAGTTACTACTACATATTGCAAAACTGAAAAATAATGAAACTATCCTTTATTCTCACCCACCATCTTCAGTCTTCACCACTCTCCCTCATTCCAACCCATAAACTCCCATCATCTTCTTGACTAGATTTCTTCTTCTCCTTCTCTTCCATTTTTCTATAAAACCTAAATCGCTACCGCCGAACAGGACCATAAAATAACCAGTAAGAAAAATGCCACAAAATCCATTCAAAAGAAACAAAACAAAACCAACAGTTTCATCACATTCACGCAGCATTTCCAACATCCCAAACCACAAAAAGAGCATCACCTTCATGCCCAAGTTTCTCCTTAAGACTCTCCATAGGAGGAAGCCGAGCCACCACCGCACCGGTTCCAACTCCACCTCTATCAGTATCAACAAATATCTCAAAGATTCCGGTACCAAAAACGACGATATCAAACTGGGAAAAATCAAGAGGATCAATAAGTTTTTCCAAAGGAATAATAAAAATAATAATCATAATAATTTCATGCAGGTTCCTAGAGGAGTAACTTCCATTATGTCTTTCGTATTCAGGAACGACAAAAGCCGTGGTAAAGACCATCAATGTCAGGATAATAAGCCTCGTAATATGGCTAAGCAAAACTCGAAAAAATCGAGATCGAAAGAGGTTACTAGTAGTAGTGCTGCTAGTACGTCGAAAAACTGTAAGTTTGGTGTGAGTGATGTTGCAAGTCATACTGTAAATGGGGAGAGGGTAAATAATAGGGTGAATTCTGTAAAGAAGAATGGGGAGAATGGGGAGAATGTGGAGGCAAAAGGAGGGGTGAAGATTAAGAGGATTATAAAGGTGAAGATCAGAGAGAAAGAGAAGGTTGAGAAACGGTTCGAGCTTTGTAAAAAGAAGATATTGATGGGAGAGAAGTGTAGACCTCTTCATGGTAGACTTCATTATGACAAAAATGGTGTTTTGGTTCCTCAAGGTATTTCCTGATTGTAGAAGATAAAGAAGATTACCCTTCATTTAGTGATTGTTTTAGGGAAATTTTATCTTTAGCTTTGTCTTTTCACTTTTTTCCAATGTAGTAGTATGAATTTTGTTGTGATTCAATTTGATTTGTATCAACAGATAATATTGGCATTATTAAGGATGTGTTCTCTGCACCTTAGCCTTATTGCTTATTAGATCAGACCAAACCCAGAAAAAGGCAAAAACGCTCACATAAAACATTCCTACCAGACTGGAAACTAGAAAAATCAGACCACATCAGGTGAAGAGAACAAGGACCGCCACGCATAATAATGTCCATAACTTACAGCTTTAATGCATCATACAACATAATAAGCACCCGAATCTTTGTCAAACGTGTGAATGAATTCCAAAATGTAACTGCTGGGCAGGCCAGAAAATTTAGTGAAATCTCAGGAAACAGTCGACTGCTGATTGTTATTGCAGATTCCACAAAACATCAAGTGCAACATGTAACGCGTATGGGCTAACCAAAAGCATACTTAAGAAGGTTACACTCTCCAGAATTTGATGTTAACTAGTTGGAAATGAATCATACAATACAGAAGTATGACAGATGAGTTAACAATTTAACATCAACTGCTGGGTTCAACCAACTTGGGCATAGAAAACATAGATTACCCACATTTTTCAACCTAACAACAAATGTACAATCATATTTGTATCTATAACTGCAACGGTTTCAACCCAAGTTCAGCACGAAGTTTGTTAGCTGCAGCAATTTCTGGATCAGGATGGTCTGTGCCATCATCCTTCTTCTCCTTCTTCCCTTTCTTCTTCTTCTTAGACTCCTCTCGTGCACCATTATCCTCATCTCCATGCCTTCTGGGACTCGGACTCCTACCATGCCTCTTACGGTCACCATCACGGTCATTGCGATCCGGACTCCTACTCCGACTCCTTCGCCTACCACGATCCCTGTCACGCCTATCCCTATCCCTATCCCTATCACGACCATAATCTTTTTCATCTCTGATGCGATAACGATCTCGGTCTCGATCCCTGTCTCGGTAATCTCTATCTCGGTCCCGGTCCCTATCCCTATCCTTGTCTCGATCTCGATCTCGCCCTCTTCCACGTTCTCTCTCATAATCACGGTCATAATCACGGTCATAGTCCCTATCCCAGATGAACAAAAACGAGATAACGTCAACATATAATACAAAGTATATTCCCCATTAACTCTTCAATGCCTCCTATAAGGCTTAACAGTACTACCACATAACGGTCACAATTTGCTCAAAACAGATAGAAAAGATGCAAAAACTAGTATGACTGTTTACCAAACAAATGAGGATAAAAATATAAAGAAATGTGTGACCCATCATACTTCTCAACTGCACACTGCCAGTGCAGAGAAACCTGGCAGGATCATCATATTTTACTGTAGGAAGCTGCTCTAAACCTCTGCATGACAATAGACATGCAGGATATATCACAAAGTTTTTTTTAGTCTATAAAACTGTACGGTTGTGAGTGTGTGATTAGTGTGAAATTTGTGGGATGTGACTAAAAATGGGAACAGCTTCCGTATGGCTAGTATCGAACGCCACATATTGCACAAGCAGATGATCCATAAAAAAAGTACTTAAAGACAACTTAATGTTGAGACACTGCAAGTCAACATGCAATAAGTAATACTTCCACTGTTTCAAAATACTTGCAATACTTTAATTTTATGGCAATGCTGCAATACTTGTAACCTAGCTCAATATGCCAACTTTTTTCTTATTCTTACATATTTCTCTTATTAAAGGAACAAATTAAGGCATATAAATACCCCACTCTCTCATCAATCCCTCATCTCCCCCCTGCTATCTAACCCAAATTACACAACCACCATGGCTCCATACGAGGTCCACGGCACAAGCTGCACTACAATGCGTCCACGACCACCTCAACCAGTGCCATACTGACACGTCTACCAACAAGCACTCACTCTCACCACCCAGTCACCCACCTTCATCAGCACTCTCACCAAAACCACCACCAACCCTCATCAGTGCCTAAACCGCCACCTTCAACGAAAAACCACCATCGTCATCAATCTGGAGAGAGAAAAAGGATCCCCCATCCTCACCACCCTCGAAAGCAGCCACAATCAAACCCATAGTGGTTAGATTTGGTCAAATATTCCGGAACTAAAACCACCATGGCCCAATCACCATGGCGTCAGATTTGTCGAAACAACACAAGAAAAAAGAAACATGAGGTTGGGATTTCTCAAAAACTGCCACTATATGTGGTAAACACAAGAATAAAAAAGAACTTGTCAATCCCCACAGGATATTTCGTTATCTTCTT
This sequence comes from Spinacia oleracea, assembly GCF_020520425.1. Classification (NCBI taxonomy): domain Eukaryota; kingdom Viridiplantae; phylum Streptophyta; class Magnoliopsida; order Caryophyllales; family Amaranthaceae; genus Spinacia; species Spinacia oleracea. The sequence goes on from NC_079490.1 coordinate 17,290,039, forward strand.
GCTCCTCTCTAGTTGTTCATTTGAATTTACTGATTAAGGACGGGTTGGACGAGAGAGGGGAGTGGAAGGTGGGGTTAGTGTTGGTAATTTGATAAGGGACACGGTGTGGTCATGAAATGTGTTTAGGAAGGGGAGGGAGGTGAACTGACAGAGGGTGTGGCATGGGAAAACGGGAGGGGGAGGTAAAGAGTTTTAAGTTGTTTAATTAATTAAGCCTATTCCACTCACCTCTTCCTTAATACGTGTGCCAAGAGCTACGTTGCCTATTTCGAGACAGAGGAAGTTTCAATTAAAAATGAAACCATAATTTCTAATATTCATGAAGATAGGACGTCATCAGAATATGTATCATATTACAATGGGATAGTCATTTCCACTCAGTACTTTAAGATGACTACAAAGAAAAGTTATTGAAATTTGCAACTATAACATACTGTCCTAAAGGACATCATGTTCCAACTTTGAACTGGGAATGCAAGTAAGAACACAGACTATTGGAATAACTATAGACAATAAAAATGAATTAAAAACATAGCTCGTCTGTCTCTCATCGGTCAGACGGTAATAAAGCAAAGAAATGTACAATAATGTCTAGTGCACAAACCTGTGTCTGTGACTATCACGTCTCCTATCCTTGTCTCTCACAGGACTCCTGCGATAATCCTGTTGAAAAATAACAGAAGCAAGTAAGAAATGGAACTACAAAGTTAAATTTGCAACAGAAGATTCAAAAGAGCAGGGATTTTAGTACCTTTTCATGTTCATCAACATCTACATCCATCTCATCTTCTTCCTTTTCTTCCTCCTCCTCGAAATCATCTTCTAGGGCACTTCTTCTGGGTTCTAGAGCACCAATGTTCTCAAGATTCCATCTGTTCGTCAGGAACTGATGAGTTAGGTACTATCCTATACAAACCAAAAGACCTCTGAGAAAAAAATATGTGCTAACATGAAGGTGTAGAATGCTTTCAAGCAGACACAACAAAAGTATTACAATTTTCTTACGAGGAACAAAGACACAATAGACTGAATCACAAAGGTACAAAACAACCTCATCACTCCTAGGATTTTAGATACAGAACAGTTCTAACTTTGAGCACTTCAAATTTCCTATAAGTTACACAAGTACATTAAGCTATATTGTAGCGCATAATCTGACAAGAACTTCCACAAAAGAAAACAACCCCAAGCATCCAAACCTTCCAAATATTAGCCATTGCTAACCTATACAATTTGTCAATCAACTCAGCACAGCCTTCTCTTCAAAATTGAATCCCTATGTGTGTATATTTTTTCTTTATCAAAATCCCATGACAAATCACCAATCAGTAATTACAGCTATTGAATCTAATTAAACCCAAAGACCACATCAGAAAACTATGAAAATCCTCATCACATTATGGCCAGCCCTATGCACAAGTTATCTCCCCCCCACAACAACAGCAAAAAAAGTCCTAAATGCATTTTCCCCTTCTCTAAGTGAGATGGAAATAGATTTTCCCTCTCAAATGAATTGCCAATCATATCAACCTAATATCAATTGAACCCGGTGTTCCTAGCCATAGGAAATAGAACTATTATTTATTACTAGCTTTTTAGCCTGGTATTGTCTTAGTGACTGTCATTTGGGCACAACCCTAGAGAGCACAATAAGAGGTTTAATAACAGTTTAAGGAGCTTTTTACTTTTTTTTTTTTTGGGGGGGGGGGGGGGGGTGTCATGCTATTATTTTGCTTTGGATGATTAATCAAACATCATTATAAGAAGTCAATTGGCTATTCCCCAAATGAACACAAATACGCAACAACTAGCTTCCTACAGATTATAAAACTGACAGTGCATACTGTACATGTTAACTATGACTCCGGCGCTTGTTAAGAAACAAACACAAAGTTAGTTGATGTGGGGCTAAGAGAAGTAAAATCACAAATCATGAGAAACCCCACAAGGATACAAGCTAACGATTTACTTTTAGGACTTCAGAGGCAGTGGTCAGGGGCGGAATTAGGGGGGCTGGCGGGGGCCATGCCTCCCATGATATGTCCAAGTATTATGCACTACAGAAGCACATGTCTGTTATAACTCAAGTGGTTATTTTCCTTTATGATTGGATGTGCAAGGAGGTACAAGGTTCAATTCTTAGCTCCCTCAATTTTATACTTAATTTTCTTATTTTATTTTTGTTTTTCAATGTTAAAAAAATTATATGTTAAAATTTGGCCCCCTGTGTATAATTTCTGGTTCCGCCAGTGGCAGTGGTGCTTGTTAAATAAAAGGTCCCAAACAAACCTAAGGAACTTCAAATCAAAAGAACGGAAGAGACCTCACATGTACACAGCTGGTACCAACCTATTATCAGCATGATTATACAATTAAGAAAAGAAAGTATCACCTCTTCTTAATACGGGGCATGGCAATGTCGCATGAATAGTCTTTCGTCAGAAGTTCATCAATGAACTCGTCCACATGAGTCAGCAAATACTCTGTTCACATACAAAAAGAGATTAGCCAAAATCCAAAGTAATAAAGGAAGGCAAGAAGTTGATATAAATATAGATATGAATACATACGCCCATCCGGCTTCCTCATACGCAGCTTTCGGTAATCATTGTACAATGGCTCTAGGTACAAGTAGATATCGGAATCCGTTCCTGTAAGACGTAAATAGAACGCCCCAAGTATCCTCACATACCTGCAGTTACAATAGCCACAATCAACATTGAACCAGAAAATAAACAAAAACACATTAAAATTGAACACTGAATCCAAAAATTTGCCTAACCTCCCACTTAACCAAAAGTTTAAACGAGAAATACAATCAGAAAACAATTCAAACTTGTAGTTGCAAGAAAAAAAAAATCAATAATCATTCATAAGAAAACAAATTCGCCGCAGCTAATTCAATTTCAACACCACGTATTTGAGCTCAAGATAAATAAATTTGAAAAATGCAGCAAAAATAAGAAATATAGAGATTTGAGATTTACTTATAATCTTCGTTTTTGATGAACTCAACGACGATATCTTTCTCGGGTTGAATCTGTAGCATCTTCATGACAAGACACATGAATGGAGAAGGTTTGCGATTACCACCGTAAGTGCCACCCACATGGTCGAGCTCCATGGCCTTGTCGACGAGAGTTTCGGCGGTGAGACCGAAGCATTGTTCTTTCCAGTAGGTGTTTTGGTAGATTTTCGATCGAACTATCTTTTCGACCAAATTTTGTGGGTTCGTTCCCCTTATACTCTTTGCTAGTGGGTCTGTTCGATTCGCCATTGTTGTTGAAGGTCGATTTCAATTTCTGCTCGGTTCGGAAACCTAACCCTAACCCTAGGTTGGAGCTTAGCTCGAAGATGAGCAAGCGTTTCTCTCCCTTTTTCTCTCCTCTCACCCAGATTCGAATATAAAAAGGGCGGTGCGATTTTCGGGTTATGATTCTACCTGCAGGAGTTTCGGAGCGGGTTATGATTCGACCCGCCGAAAGTATTTGAATTTATTATTTTAACCGAAGTTATTATTTCCAAATCTAATCTATTACTTCTATTATTACTATATATTAAAAGAGACATCAGGAATGACACGTGTCATTTCCTGGTGCGATTTTTTCCCGCCAAAAATAATTTCTTTTTTCAACTTTTTTAAAAAGATTTTACTTTGCATTTTTTAGGGAACTAAGATAAAAATGAAATAAAATATAATTGAATTACCATTGATAGAATATGCAATTATTTTGTAAATGTTATGTATTAATTAGATTCCTAATTAATAGCCTCATATCACGCTATTGAACAACAGATAGTTTGTATATTTACTGATGTCCTTCATGTACCGTCTCGCCACCAGATTGATGATATTTTTATAAAAGGTCTTACACGCGTACTTTCTAATGATTTTCGGGACAGTCTTAGCGTACGACAATCTCCCGCTTCGACTGCGAGGATATGATAGAATATGCAGTTATTTTGTAAATATTATGTATTAATTAGAATTCTTAATTATATCACGCTATTGTACAACGGGTAATTTGTATAATATACTGACAATACACAATCAATGAAAGTCAGGGGAATTATTTCTCACAACTATAAATGTAACTACGTAGTACATGATATGTTATTGGAGGAAAAATTAATCAATATAATTTTCTCCTTTACAATTTGATTTTATTTATGTATTGTTATAACTTTTTAGTTAATTTATATAATATTGAAGAATTGATTTCTAATGTTAGTCTAATAACAATACACGGTGAGTATGGATGTTAATTAAAATAATAATAGGTGGTAATTTAGAGCGTTCACGTAGGATTTCCATGTCATCACATATTGCAATTAACTTATTATATAATTAACATGTAATTAACTTATTATATAATTAAATAAATAATATTAGAGTCTTGCCATGATTGACCACTGAATTTGATAAGATGGTAGATAATATGATAAAGATAGATTTCAACTAAAATTTATCCTACTTCTTTTCTACCTTTTTGTAGATATATACAGGAAAAGAAAAAAAAATTATTGATGTCTATGGTTGTGGTTACTCGTAGAGTCGTACACCATTACGGTTGAAACCTTTCGGAATTATTGTTATCAATTTTCCGTAATTAGTTGTAATGTTTTGTATATGGTACCTGATTAGGTCCTTAACCTCTAAATTTTCAGATATCTCAAGCAACCAATGAAAAAGATGATTTTGGTATAGATTCAGATATCTCAAGCAACCAAGGAAGTACTGAGGACAATTCATGCAGACATGCAGTATCAATGGCCCAATCATCGAGTATCCTGAAGAAGAAGAAGAAGAAACTAAAGCAATTGAGAAATAGTATGATAGTGTTTCATCTTGCTTAAGTAATTCACGTACATTAATTCTTTACTTTTCCCACTCCTCATTCGACCATTCCCCCTCCCCATTCCCCCTCCCCATTCGTATATATAAAAAAAATATCATTGAGTTGCTAGACTAAGTTATAATTATGCAAGACCCTTTGTGTAGAAATGTAATTGATAGAACGTTCATATATAAAAAAATATCATTCAATAAGGTATGAATTTAGAAATTTTGCTAAGAATAATAAGAAAAAAAAAAAAAAAACAATTATCAAATAGTGAGTTTTCTCAAATGCTAAATAATACCATAGGGAGTGGATAAAATAATCAAAGAAGAAAAATAGATAAATTACAATTCTTCATTCTATACACTTACATACCTATGCATATTCGTAATAATATAAAACACTCCATGCCTAGATAAGTATCAAATATGAAATAGAGTTTTATTTACATTAAACCTTTGATATTTGAATTAATACATATGATAAATTTAAATTTGGATAATTATTATTAAGTATATAATAGAATTTTACTTTCTATTATACGTATAATTTATAAAATACTTATTTGTATACGATGATATAATAAGGACAAATATGTACGAAAATGCACGGGCTTCAATACTAGTTAAAAAGATGTCATGCACATCACTTGGTAGAAGTACACCCGGTTACGTGTAATTCTACACATAATCGGGTTTAAGCTTTTAAACTTCTAAAAAGTCTAGCAATTATTTTAAAAAGGAATAAATTTTAAAATTCAAAAAGATGGTTAAAAAAATGGCAAAAGAAAAAGAAAATTAAGCAAAAAGCAAATCAAAATAGGAGAAAAGAGTTTGGATCCTCTAAAGTTTTAATAAAACTCTACAAGATAGAATTGTATCTAAATCATATATTTTAAAATCAATGATTCATATTAGTGGGAAAGGAAATTCACGGGGTGGATATTGATGAAAAAAGTAGGGGGGATTTTGAAAAGATAATCTATGAGCCGTTGATGTTTCATTTAATGGTTAATATTGCAACATTCTAGAGTTATTTTAGAACTGTAAAGGATCCAACATCCTCGTTGAAAACGTCAAATTACAAAAGAAAATATAAGATAAGATAAACCACCCTAAAAATAGCAAGGGAGCAGCCACAATTGCAAAATCCGGGAATATCAAATATTCTTCATCTATTCAAGTAAGTGTACATTTATGTTCACTTATTGGGTAATTTAATGGGTAATTTCATTCTTTTGATAACTTTATATAAATAGTACTCTGTATAAATTTTCGTTTTATTTGTTTATAATTAATTTGGTAATTTTAATTCTTGTTCGACAATGGAATGTAATTCGGACTATGTATTTAAAAGACAATTATACGTAATTCATATTTATATTCTTTTAGTTACTTAAAAAAAATTATGTTATTTTGTTATTGTGTTAATAACATGTAGCAAAAAGTGAAAGAGAGACAGAGAAAAACACAAAATACTAATAAAAGTATATAATAACATAATAAAAGCACAAACAGGTTTAATAAAAAGTACAAACGTTGTAGTTAATAAAAGCATAATAAATGCACAAAATGTTTCATAAAAACACATTAAATAATGAAAAACACATAATCATAAACAAAAATACATTTTTAGGAAAATAACACATTACACTAAATAAAAGCACCTTATAAATCCAAAAACACTACATGTCAAAAAATAGAGTTGTTACTTGAATTCCAGTCTCTATAAATTTGATCTCGAATGATAGTTTCAAAAAAAATAGAATCGTAATGGTTAAGTTTAAAAAATAACTAGGGCAAAAAGGCAAAAATGGAGTAGCGATAAAATAATGTAAATTTTGTAAGATATTGATGGAAATAATAAAATAGAGTATTTGAATAAATAAAAGTAACTTTTTTGTTTTTTTTCAAATGCTTGTTTTCTGGCGGAAGTTAAAATATTTGTGATTTTAATTTTATTTTTTTGGCTCAAAAGTTTTAAAACAACTTAGTTTTAACATGGTTGCGTGTAGAGCTACACGCAATCGGGTGTACATTATAATTTGCGCATGGCTATTATCATAAATTTACTCGGTTATTATTTCATTGGCAAATTTGTCAGAAACCACCTTTTAAAAAAGAAATTTTGCGAGAAACCACCTTTTTAAAAAATTGCGAGAAGAAACCCGATTTATAAATATTTTTGCGAGAGACCACCTTTAGCCGGATTTCGGTAGTTGACACGTTTTTCCGCCGTTGACTTTACAAGTGACTTTTTAAAATAAAAAATTACTCCCTCTGCCCCAGAATAGTTGTTACACTCTCTTGGGCACACAGTTTAATGCGATAAGTAGTAGTGTGGTTATCAATTGTTATTTTATTGAAAAAGTAGATGTGATAGGAATAAGTGGGGTATTTTTTTAATTGAATGAGAGAGGGTGTGGGGACAAAAATAAATTTAGTGGGAAGAGAGAGACAATATAATAATTGTGGGTCATTCCAAATTTAGAAGTGTAACAACTAATCTGGAACGGACGAAAAAGGAAAGTGTAACAACTAATCTGTGACGGAGGGAGTAAATCGTTTTATCTTATTTTTCCCTTCAATTTCACTCTATTTCCTCCCGCACCTCTCTGGCTGCGCAATGTTTTTTAACATTGGAAGATAAATGAACCTGTGTCAGATGCAATTACAAATACCAGAAACAAGGGTGCGATGCCAAGTTCTAGTACTGTCAGCCTTGGTCGATGTCACACAGCTATGTTGAGTCAGTCTCAAGCCACTCAAACTCGTGATGCAGCCACCCTCAGGCAATCTCAAACGCAAACCATGCGGTACTTGTAATCACTGTTTCTAAACCTTCTGATCAACTGGAGACTAGTATTACTAAACAACTGAACCTTATAGATTTAGCAGGTTATATAAATATACTGAAATATATATTATGTGTGTGTCATTGAACTACTCCATCCGTTGACTAGACATGGTTTCACTCCCAGGCAATGAAGATAACAGAAGGTCTGGAATTCTGGAAACGAAGGTACCATTTTGCAAGAGAGTGCCAAGATATATTAACCACTCACTGTTTGCATTGTCTAATGTCATCTATGCTTTGAATAACAACAAACCTCACATATTGCAGGATTCTCTAAGAGGAAAAAGTCGTGCACTGTTGGTAGCTTGTCTGTATGGAGCTAAATAACAAGCTGTTGTTTTGAGCAGTAAATAGAATTGATGTCTAAGTTTTGATAGTAGAACATTGATAGTAAACAACATCTCTACTCAACATGATAAAATTGAAGCCCAACAAGCTTACAATGGAGGAAAAAAACTGCGCAATGAGTGAGGCGAGAGAAAGGAAATAGAGTGAAATTGAAGGGAAAAATAAGAAAAAACTATTTAATTTTTTGTTTTAAAAAGTCACGTGTAAAGTCAACGCCGGAAAAGAGTCAACTACTAGTATCCAGCTAAAGGTGGTCTCTCGCAAAAATATTTATAAATCAGGTTTCTTCTCGCAAATTCTTTTTTAAAAGGTGGTTTCTCACAAAATCTCTATTTTAAAAGGTGATTTCTCACAAAATCTCTATTTTAAGATGTTAATGAGTCAAGATTGATGCATTAGTCAAATTGGGGTGGCTAGATTTGATTAACACTACTAGAAAGTTCAGATGATAAGGAATGCTTGATCAATCTGAGTGACAAGTCGAATACTTGGAAGTTTGGGCTGCCAATTCATAAGGTAGTTTTTTCCTTCTTCTAAGTATTAGACTCAAGAAATAGGTTGCTCTAAAATCTAGACGATTAGAAATTGGATTATCATGATCGTCTCAAGATTCAATCAAAATAACAACTTGCATTTTGGGCAATAATTCCGTGTCTATTAGTCAAGCGAGAGTTTTAGTGTTCTCATGGTCTAGCGTTGACTTTTGCATACTTTTAGGATCTAGGTGATGAAAACAGAATGTGAAAATCGCTTATAAATTAAGAATGTTAATTTATTAATTTCAAGGTATGGAATGACTCAATAATCCTTTTAGATAGTGAATGCTATCTACAACAACATGCCAATTATTTGGAATATGTCGGCGTGCTATTTCGGACGACTCAGACTCAAAGGTTAGACATGGGTTTGACTTGAAACACAAAAACGGATTTTTATGAAACTGCTGGACTGCAACAGCTATAACTTTCAATCTGCTAACTGTCTTGGGCTGAAACTGACTCTGGATGATGGGACTAAGGTTATACATATGGATTGATAGATTATGGGCCTCATAGTTCTTTGTAAAAACTCTTTTTATGACCGTTTTAGTGTTTTGCCTTTTGGCTATACAGGTTTGACTCAAGTTACAAGATAAGGATTAAGGAAACTACCCTAGGTGTAAGTGGACTCTAGCTAGGGAAAGGATTCTAAGTGTGTGAAGACTCTCTAGAAGGTAATTCTAGGTGAATGATGATTCAATTGGTAGACTTTAACTTGGTTTAAACTCTTAGGAAACAATTTTGTTTATGACTATAGGTGTTGATTTAGACTTTGATAAACATGATGGATTCAAGGGATGACTCACATGAACGATGACAGACTCAGTCGGGATTTTTGACTCAACTTGACTTGTCCTTTGCCTCGAATATTATTAAGCGATTATAACGATTAATTTGGTGTAAATCTATGTTTTTAAAAAACTGATTTTCAAAAACATACTCTTTTCTTCTTTTTTTTCTTTTTGGCTCTGTGAACGTTGAAATTGTTTTATTAGCATGACGGTATATATTAGACCGCACATTAGTGTCATTCAGAAATTAACAACAACTTACGAATCGATTTTTTAATTATTAAGTATGTTTGGGAAGTCATGGCACGAAGGGAGTATTATTATTTCGTCATTCCAATCTTTCCATAGCTTATGTTTCACTAAATTAGGCCCTTTGCTTGAGTGTACGTGCACTCAAACATTTAGCGTTCCGGCACGAAAGTATAATTTGTGCGTACTAGCCTTTGGGGTAATTCTTAAATGTTATTCGGATTAATTTCATGACTCGTTCGATTAACATAATTCCATAAAAATGCTTATGGCGCAATTTTGAATTTGCACTTTTTTTTTCAATGGACATCTTTAACTAAACCAACGTATCGTTTAGCACGAATGCGTTTTGGTTTTTTTTGAATTAGTTGTAGGAACGTTTCTTGACTTCTTTAAACATGCGAAATTCACTTTTAGGGAATAAAGTGGGCGTTACAAATATCTTGCGCGCAACACTGCGCGTAAAGAACGTTTCGCGCACAGTGTTGGGCGCAAGAAGCGCTTTAACGCTTGCGTGAGTTGATTCTCACGCTTAGTTGCAGTCTTACTTTATTTTTGTATACCAGAAATATTTTTCTGGCGTAAAAGAATTCTTGCGTTGTTTCGTACGCGTGGGATTCTTTTGCGCTGACCGGACTGGCATGGAAGGTTTCATGCGCCAAGTTCCGTTCGTATCCTGTTAATTTTGTTTTTAAATCGATTCGCAGATAACTTCTTATTATTTTCAATGTCTTAAGCACTTTTATTAATTTTTATAATATTGCTGACTTTAAACTTTGCGTCTGGTTAATTAGTTTTGCACGTAGCACATAATTTTCTACATGAAACTAACGACGAACATGATTTTGCGGAATTTAAATATGCGTATTTAGTTTTATGTAAGTCTCTATGGTCAATAGCAGGTTGGGTGTCAAAAGGGTACCAAATCTATCACCAATTCCCCAATAGGCTTTTTGTCGAAGTAGTCGGGTTCATGACGAATTTTATCAAGGCCTATCTGATAAACACTGGAGTGGCGTGTATCGAGAATGGACCTATGAGATAAACGATTTGATTTGGGTGGATGAGCTACGCTGCGAACGTGCCAAGTGCACAACATCCGACGCGCGTGCATCCCTCGGGGCTAGTAGGTTTCCTTAGTCCCAACTTCCGAGATGAAACATGTCAAGGAAGTCGGAATTAAGTGTCGGTCTGGCCGGTTCTGTCCGGTTTAATCGTTACATTGAAATTTCAGATCGTCCCAACTTAATAAGAAAATAAACATGGCATAGCGGTAGATTTTTCCCTTGGGCTAGGTCCCCTCATTACTTGCACGAGTATTTCAATAAACTCCCCATTTGAGTCGCCACTGTGAGCGGGGTCGAAAAAGACGGATTTAGGATTTTTCCTTACTTCTTCCCTCTCGGATATGTGGCAAGCAATATTAAGTAAAATCGGACTAATTGTGGGAAATTAGCCTCTTTTTACTAGTTTATGGAGTCGCCATTCAGTTTTACAAAACTGACAAACCCCGGTTATTGTGATACGTGCGTAAACGCTTGTGAGACCCAGGCACACGTATTTGACCACAACGGCCTTAGGTTCCCTTGTGAATTGTGATCCCTGGTGTGGAGATCGCTCAACATATATCAAGCGGAGTAGAGATTGAGGGTTCGGGGGACATTTACTAATACGGGGAGTCCCCAATATTAGCCCATAAAGCGGTCCTTACTAGTTCAATGTAACGAAGACGGGACACGCGTTTAGACTACATTACTAATCTGAGTTGCTATTAATGCACAAATATTAACTAATGATCATCAAAGGGTGATTTAGATTGACTTAAGGTACCTAATAATAATCCGTATTGTCCAAAGATTATCTTATTAGGCGTGATAAACAACCAAATTAGGCTTGACAGATTTATAATAGTGATTAAAGCCATAAAACAGATTATGACACGTTACAATATAGTTTTGGCTATATTGCGGTGCTCAAAAACTAACCACTTGGCTTTACATGCTTTCCTTTTATTCAACGAGCGTTCCTCGACTTCACTAGACTCTTGGACAGGATCCAGGCTTAATTCGGGCACTTATACGGACAGCGTTCCGCTTAACAAGAGTTAAGACGGCGGAACTACCGGACGTATAAAGCGATTATAAGGACGTATAGGGACCTTAGACTTAGGCTTAGAACTTGTGGGTAGTATGAGAATATGATATGGTTCCCTTTACTCAGCTGATTTAGCCTCTATTTATAGTGAATTAGTGGCGTAAAATATTATGATTTGTAAGAGTTTAGGGTACACTGAAAAAGCAAGTGGGCGCAAAAAGCACCTTGCACCTGGCAGCTGGGCGTGAGAAATGTCTCACGCTTAGCACTTGAGCGCTAGATTTGTTTGGCATTTGAGTTAGAATTGGACTAGAATTGTGGCATGAGAAAAAAAAAAAGGGCGCATAAATGTTTGCTTGAATTAATGATCAATTGCGCTGTTCCTTTCTGCGCAAGAATGTTCTTGTGCATGATCTTGGTTTCATACGTTTTCCTCATGTTTTATATATTTAATTCGATTTTATGCCGCATTAAAATTCTTTTAATCTTTATTTTCCATATTAATACACTAGAACTCTATTTTAGTCCTTTTCTATATGTTTAGGATTCTAGGAATTCAATCGAAATGCGACTAGAATTCTCAAGTGCTTTTCAATCTTCTTAGGACTTTAATCGGAGTGAAATTAAAATTCCTATAATCCTTAGAATTTTAAATGGAATGCAATTAAAATTTCATTGACACAAATATGTCTTTGGACGGTTTACTATTTTTAACGGATACTTTAAAAGGCAGCTGCTATAAATAGAAGTTACTATAAATGGAAACTTTGGGTTTGTGGAAATGAGTCAGCCAGTCTTAGAATATTTGTTGTTTAGGAATGCGTTTGCCAAGTTATGTTTCATCACCGAACTTATCCTTCTAGCCGGAGACGAAATGTAGGCGTCTACAAATGTCTAGAATCAATTAACGAATTTAACATCATATAAAAACCTAAGAGTTACCACTCTTTTTTATATACAAAAAAATATAGTAATATCTTTTTATATACTAGCAGGTATTCTTAGAGCATACTATATGCACCCGGGTACATCGTACACCCTCTCATATTTGCCTCTTAAATAGAGGAGAACATGTGGTACAAGCCACTAATGGGCATAAAAATATCTTTAGATGTACAGTGTACCTGAGTGCCCCTGATAATTTTCAGGTATTCGTATAGCTTTTGTGCCACTCCTGACTTATAATCCTCGGTCCGCCACTGCTAACACCTAGTAGTCATCAGTGCCTGGACTTCTCTCTCAATATCTACCAACTCTACCCAATCCCTAAGATTCTTAACCTATATTTGTTCTCTATGAACTTATTCTCTACATCAACAAATAAAGCATACGATGTAGGATCATTTTCTAAATAACAATGAAGGAACACGAGAAGGAGAAGTAAATAATGAGTCCCTTCTTAGCCTGTGAGTGCGGCCGATTTTTAGATTGGTGACCAATTTTACGCATGACTTTCTTTCATTCGTTTATGGCAAATTTGCCAAATACAACCTAATAAAGTTCTCTATTTGCCAATTACAACCTCAAATTTTTAATTTTGTCAATTACAACCTTTAACTTGTACATCTATTTTAAATTACAACCCAAAACCATTTTTCGGCAAAAATCACCGAAAGATGATGTCATAACGTTATTAAAAACAATTATTAAGTATATAATATCTGTAAAAAAAAATATTTTTTCGATTTTTTTTTTGGTTTTAATTCTTATTTATCGATTTTTTTTATAGAAAATATGTAACTATTTTTTTTAATGACATTATGACATCATCTTCCGGTGATTTTTGCCAGAAAATAATTTCGGGTTGTAATTTAAAATGGACGTATAAATTTGAGGTTGTAATTGGCAAAAATAGAAATTTGAGGTTGTAATTGGCAAATAGAGAACTTTATTAGGTTGTATTTGGCAAATTTTCCTTCATTTATTGAAAATCATTACTGCAATATTATTTCACCAACCATTCAAGGTTCAAACAATGATGTAGTATAGATCAACATACATTTTTAAGATTTAATTTCTCCTTTTTTTCTTCAACGTTTAATTATTATTTAATTCCCGAAATATATACGTATTAGACTATTATTTTTTGCTACAAGATTTTCCTAAAAAAACTTTAGGTTTAAAGTCAAGTCGATTTATTACCTTAAAAGGGTCAACAGGTCAACCTATTTATAAACAGGTTAGGTTGGGTTGAGAATCTCAACCGTTGAAGTAAACATGTCGGCTTGGGTTGTAAAGTTCTCAACCCGTTTATTAATCAGATTTTCCCTCCTAAACTTCCAACTTAAAACAATAATTAAGTTAGATTAATTAAATAAATTATTGCATTCGGATTATAAACAATATCTTATTCAATAATTAATTATTCATAAAAAAGCAATTTCCAGTGAAAATATTTAATTAACTTAACTATATTTTCCTGTGTACTCCTTCCATTCCATAATGATGTTCTAATTTTTGTTTTTTACGTTTGCCAATGCGCATTTTGTATCATTTATATTTCTAATTACACATTAGCAAAAATTACAAAATTTTGATATACTTAAAGTACTTGTTGAGACGAATCAAACAAGACCCGCATGAATATGCTTTTTTCTTATGCATTGAAAATAATTTAGAAAATTCTCTTCAATTGTAAATAGTGTCAAAAATCTAAACTGGAAGATCGTTATGGAACAGATGGAGTATATTAATTTAAAAAAATCGAGCATATTTTTGGCGGTACCTAGTTTTGAAATAATCCTAAATTATTATTGTACCAAATAAAATAGGAATATCAATAACCTTAAAATATTAGTGTACCAAATAAAATAGGAGTATTGTAATGTACTTTGTACAACAAACTCTATAATAAACAAAATAAATAAATTATAAGTCGCAATTTGTATATAACAAGAAGGGAAATAAGTTTTTGAGTACGTGGACGCATGGAGAGTATTCACCATACAACTAGTTGTACTTTACGAGCTACGCCCAAAGCATTCTTTTTGTTCATTGGGAAGTTCCAAATTAAAGCAAATGAGCAAATAATTAGCCTTCAAAATACCCTTCAAGTTACAACATTGTACCTAAAAGCTTGTTAAACATGTTGGGAAAGCAAAAAGAGGATAGAGTGTTCATGAGATTCAAATTTCCTATCCCTACACAACTTAAAAATTTTCAACTCTAGATGTTCCATCAACTTTACTCCTTTGAGATTTTGTCAAAGCTTCATCAATATTGCCTAGTCAGTTGGTGAAACATGATCTAACTTAAACTTCAATCTCATAAATCAATTTTCAAGATCATTAACTCTGAAGTTACCTTCATTTCATCGAATGGAGGTCAAACACTTTCTTCGACTTGACGTTTAAGCACCAAAGACTGCAAGACCACAACTTTAAACTGTTCCAAGACTGGTTTTATTACCCAAAAATCTGCTTGTACAAAGTAAAAACTCAGCACACAAACACAAGGGGCGTTCGAACTTGTGACTGCAAACAACTTAAACATGACAATATTGACATCAAGCTAACAATATATTGACATGCATCATCATGCATGCTTATAATAATACTTGATTAACAAATCAGTCTGTTGCAGAGCAATTGCTCAAAGCATCTGTAAATGACTAGTGATACAATGATTGGGATAAGAAGAACTAATATACAATTATCTAAAATACAGAGTTCAGTACAATTTTCAATTGGACACAAGATAAAGATGCAAGAGCATGCATCTCTCTAAACCAATTCTGTCTAAATACTGCATCTCTTTATGCTAACTGAGGAAACATTATCGGAAGGGAAGGTCATCACAGTCCTAGAGTCTACACACTAAACTGATGTAGTAAACTAGTAATACACAGAATAAAGAATTTCAACAATGTACAAACAAGATTTCCTCGAGAGTTTCTTTCATCTTTGTATTTGATCAGGAGTATGACTGCTTGTCGCTGACGATGAGGCCGCTCTGCCATTTAACGACCCGTTATCTGCAGGTGGAGACACTCCCCACTTGCCTTCTGACTCTGTCGGCTCTACCACTTTAACGGTTCCATCACTCAACCCTACCGCAATCTGGAAAGGTTCTTGCGGGTGGGCAGCTACTACTAACGGATATACAGCTTGGCTCCTATTCACAAGGAAAGAGAAGAAAGATTAGATGAAGAGAAATCTACATTATCTACATAAACCTATTAATTAAGCATATAAATTAGATAAATATCCAAGAAATTGAATGTACTCGAGTATACGACAGGCTACAAAGCAAAGAAAAATATCACCACTACATTTTAATATCGAGTTTCTCAATATTAACACGTGCAATCAAATTCAGGTACTTATTAACAAGAGAATTGCAAAATTCAGTTTTTTTTTTTTTTTTGGATTCTTTAATAAAATGATAAATTCATCATATAAAGAAATAGGACAACATCATGGATATGCTTCAACTCACCCATTCAATTGAGCCTGAGAGAGGTATGCTGAAGGGCCAATGCGACATCTAAGTTTCAAAGTGTCAGCATCAAATACTCCAATGTTGCCATCACAAAAGGAAGCATACACTATCATACTGTTGCACGCATATGCTGCATATGATATCGGCGAAGACAATGCATCCTGGGGGACCCACTGCAATTTAAAAAGGCAGAAGGATCATAAATGACCATCAAAAATCACAACCTTAAAGCACAATAAACAAAATAAAATAACTTTGGCATACCTGTCTAATGCATTCCATTTTAGAGGCGTCATATATTGCCAGTTGGGTTTCATGGAACACCAGCAAACGGGTCTGATCAGAGTGAAACTGGACTCGTGCATCACCTGCAGCTGCCTTACCAGCAGGAAGTTGTATTGTAACAGACTTCCTCTTCTCCCAGGTATCAATGCTCCAGACACACAGCTGTAGCAATAAATCCTCCATTAAAAAAGTAAATAGTATACAGAGAGATTGGCTGCCTCTAAATGCTTCATAGAGCGCATAAACCAAACTTCTTAATTACGCCACAAGTAAGCGTTCAACAACCCAAGCTTCCTATACAGAGCCAACTGCCCGCTAATGCCCAAATCAGAATAGGACAAGAGCATCTAGACCATACATCAACCCAAGTGTGGATCCTATCTCGGGTGCCTAACTTCATTTTTGACACTGTAAAGTTGTAAACTATATACTTTCCAACATACATAAATTACAAAAGCTAAGATCAAATGATTCATTAACTTCCCAAAAGAGGACGAGTATCGCTTACTTGAGCATCAGCACCAGATGATACTAGGATACCAAGACTGGTTGAAAATGCTAAACCACTTATGCGCTTCACATGGCCTTTCAATTTTGATTTTACCTGAAAGGAGAGTTTACAAATGAACAAATATATGATGAACTCATAAAGGAAAAGACTATGATGGAGTTACTTTGCAGCTGGAAGTGCACTCACCTCATCTACTCTAACATTATAAATGTGAATTGATGAGTCCTCCATTCCAATTGCTATGATGTTGTTGTCTTGGGGATGGAAAGCCAAATATGTTGAGGCAGGTGGAGGAGGCATAAATGTCGTCATAACCTGAAAATGCGAAAAAATTCATTGCCCATAATTAAGCTAAACTATAGAGAAACAGTGGGCATGTTTCACGAAATAATACATATATACATACCTTGAACGTCATCATGTTAAACAATGACACCTTTCCACCAGCGGCCGACATCACATATGAATCATTCTTTGAAAGTGCAATACATGGAACAGCTTCTTCAAGGTTGACGCCTGAGACATCATTGTTCATAAGAAGACCACTGGTTGGTTGCCAATGCTGCGGTACCACACTGGCAGTGGCCTTTGAAACCCAATAATATTAGCAACACTTCATTAAAGAGATCTAAGCTTTAGTTAAAAGACAACAGAAACTTCATACCTTCCCACTAGGGTTTTGCTCGTTACGACTCCACTTCCACAACTTCTGGATACCATTTGAACCAAGCGCCAAGATCCCAACACCATTGTTGGTGTAAAGAAGTCGGGCAACCTGATGACATGAAACATTCAAGATAAGAAAAAGCACTTCTCCGTATAATGGATTGAGAGTCAATCAACAAACCTTGGTGAAACTGTCCATGCTTTCTGGTAAAGTCACTAGCCTACACTGAACAGGCTCCACAATTTCAGCCAACTGCCAAGGTTTGACTTTAGTCTCAATTACATCTTCAGCCATCCTAGCTTTTTCAATCTGAAGAAAATGGGAAGCCATAACTAAGCTACATAGACTGATGCAAAGGAATTTGAATAGAAAAGATTATGCAGTGTAAAATTAAATGGGAGGGATTTTTAAAGCAAGGTACAACAGTAAACTGTTTTGTCCAGGTTTCTCATATAAACAATTATTCCAACAAAGCCCTCACTCCAAATAAACAGAAACTCCGGTGAGATAATCCAGAGGACGGAAATACAGGCACGGATAAGCATACAAAATAAGTCCACTACTCTCTTCGCAAGTTTAGTGGTCATCACATTGAAGCATTTCGAACAGTCAACAGATTAAGTAATACCAACCCCGTTCCTGAAAGTTCTTTATGCTTTGAAATGTGTTCAAACTATGAAATTGACCGTAAAATTTGTCTCGATATTTATTTTCAAAATATCCATTTTTCATAATTTTTCACATACGGAATTGGATATATTAGAGCTTAAATATTGCATACAAGCCCGTGCAAACAGTGAGTGTTAAGAACTCAAAAACAGGGATAGTATATCATTTAGACAACTGACAGAGCTAAAATAAAGTTAGATCACTGAATGTCACACCTTAATAGCAGCAGCTTCAATAGGTGTCCTCAATGCTTCAAATGATGGGGGTTCTACAGTCCTCAGTGATCGAAGCCCAACTGCAGTTGCGAGTATTTTTATTCCATTTTCTGCAGTGGAAACGGCAAGAAGGTTCCCTTCCTTGTTGAACCTTAAACGTGGAAGATTCTGAAACGTATTTCAGAACATAACGTAAGCAACAGCACTAAAACTCTCTTGTGGGGATACTGGGGAAGGGGGGAGGTGTTACATGATGTAAAGAATTAAATAAATCCAAATAAACTAACCGGAAGCCCTCCATCTGCGTCAGTTTGAGCAAGTATATTGACATTATCCATGTCCCAAAACTTTATCTGTTGATCTTCCCCTGCAGCTAGAAAATGATTTTGTGTTGTGTCAAATTGCACAACACCATTTGATTTCCTCCTAAATCCAGTGTATGTCCTTTTTATTGCTCCTTCACTTTCATTCCACTCAACCAGGAAAGATTCTCCCTCTTTACTAGTTCCGCAAGAAAATAATCTACAATGCAAAAAACCAATCATATGTAAAACATCATGTGGCACACAACCATGGTGTCTTGAACCTTAGGAATAGGATTCTAATGGACCAGAAATCATTTGAGCAAGACAATTTTAATAAATAATATGCATACCTAGTACCATCAGCACTGTAGAGCATTGTAGTACACCAGTGTCCAGGAGCATCATAATCTACCTTAGATCCCGCATTATCATACAGCCAAGCTTTGATCTTTCCATCAAATGCAGTTGAAAAAATGAACTGAGAAAGAAAGGGAGCCAAGAGCATAATGTTACAACAATAGGAAACAGGGTAGTATTTTTCCAGCACAAGTTTCATCATCAATCAGATAAATACATATTTACCAGATAAGAAATAGAGTACAATCTGAAACCTGTGTAATTTTTTTAATCGAACAATGGGAGTTTTGAGCAGCATGTCTACCCATTGTCCATTATTGGGCTAGATACCTGAATAGTCTCCTTGTAATGAGGGCGTATTGAGTAAACAGGTGCTTCATGGCCTTCGAGATTAAATAACTTTCTTCCTGATAAGTCCCATACCTGTTTCATAACAAGAATAGTAAAACAAGCATAAGGATATCATTACAAACATGCTAAATTGCACCTGAAGGTTATAAACTTACTCCATTCTTACCTTAATCAGCTTATCATCTCCACATGTAAGAACACAAAGTTGCTTGTTTGGATAAGCAAAAGCTAGATCATTCACCCCGCCAACGTGAGCATCAATCTGCAGGCATAAGGAAATAGAAGTCATATATGATGTTCAGATTTCAGAACTTAGCTTAAAAAAGCAGGATAATAATCACTCACCTCCAACTGTTGGCGAAGATCATTTGGTCCAGAATAAGCATACAAATGGATCAGGTGTTTGCTAAAGGCAGCTCCTGCAAAAAGCAAAACCAAATATAAGGACACGGTAAAATAAAAAAATAAAGAAAGAAATACAGAGTAAAAAGAGTAAAGAAATAACAAAATAAAAGTTATAAGCTCATAGACATACCCACATAATTCCCATCAGGACTCCATGCTACACGATTGACTGATATTACATCTTTGACAAAGGCAGCCTGTAAAATCTCACAATCGTTAGACTCAACTATAGGAGCATGCAGTCATAAAAGTAGAATTTCCAGAAAAGAATCGCAGAAATACAAATGCACACAGAGAGATTCCGAACATTATGCTACATGCCAATATACTAACCTGGAATTGTAAAGAGCAAGAAGACGAGTCCCAAACTTTGAATGGCTTTGATACCAACTTTTCACGTGAAGCAACCTCCCAAAGTGTAATTTCCGCGCTAGATGAACCAACTAGTTAAAAGTTCAAACATCAAATTGGCATAAGACATAAAAGAAGTGCATGAATGGAAGTATGGAACTACAAGATATGAATTATTGTTGAATAGCCTTCATACCAAGCAGCAATGTGGAATGAGAAGGATGGAAATCCATGCTTGTGACAGCAGAGCCTTGATGCAAAGTAAAGGCCACTGTTCTTGGGAGGTCATCCAGTGACCAAGAACCTTGATGGCGGGGTGTTGGATAAGTAACCTAAATTCAAAACCATTAAGAATAGACAAAATTCAGTACAAAGTGCACTGATGTCTAAGTAACATACTCAAATTTTGACCCAACATGAAAAGATCACCCCACAACGGAACAGTTACCTCCTCTACAGATTGTGCAGGGCGAAGACGTTTCATCAGCTGTTCATGATCAGGATTCTGATAATCAACCATGCCAAGTGTTCCAGGTGGTGTTCTTGGCCTTTTTAGGATCGGGACTGCCAAAACGAAAAAGGCATTTCATTTAGCACATCATTAGGAAAAACAAGTCAACAAAACACAACACAAACTGCTGGGTACTTCTTCGTATCATAAGGTACCTCTATAGTCAAAATATTAAACAGGAACTAGTTAGAAAGTGGAAGCCTCTTAATTCTTTTCACCAGCCTCAATTTAATTCCAAAATGTCAATGTTCACAGACAAGCATTTTATGTTGGCACCAACCTTGATTTGGGGGGACAGGAATGGATGATGCAGTCACAACTGCTGCTTGAACAGAAGAGGATGCGGCAGCATTTGCCATCCAGCCAGCCAAAGCATTAGCACTAGCAGCAGCTGCTGCAGCTGTAGGTTGAAATGGCTGCAAGAAATAACCAAACATACACCATGAGCTCCTACTTGAGACATCATAACCAAGATACATGAACAAACATTCAGCAAACTCTAAGGGAAAATTCTAGCAAATGATTATAGTAAACATACGCCATGAGCTCCTAGCTGCGTATAAACAGCAGGCTTTGCAACAGCAGCAACTGGAAGATTTACAGGTGCAGGTGCAACAGCACCATTTGGAGGATTGCATGTATGGTCAGTAAACAGCGTCTTAATATCTGGGTTTGGTCTAGGATTCTTACAAAGCTGATGCTGCCAATTCAAGCTGCACAAAAGAGAAACTCAACGTATCAGTTACCAAAATATACCGATTCTTCTGTGACATTAATAATGCAGTAATACATGGGAATCTGATACCAAGAGATTTATAGGTTTTCAAAGAGTCCAAAAACCACACAGAAGAAGAGGAATCTGACCAGACAGCCCATTTTGACATAAAAATCAGAATAAATACACCATTATCTATTTACAAAAAATCAGCCAAGGTAGGTGTTTCCCAGAGAAATAGACAAAATTACCATAAAGATATTGTAGATCTTTGCTAGCAATCATCAAGCCTTACAGGGAAAATCTGGTCATTAAATGATCTTTTTTTGGTACTGCCATGTTTTATAACCCCCTTCTTGTTTGAATGAATAATAATATTCAGACCTAAAAGAACTCAATATTTGAACCAGCTACAAAGGTCACAGGAAAATTTTCCCAGCAAATCAATCAGCGTGTTCTAATTGCGTCATTTGTAGAAGCCGGCCAAATCCAGCAAGATGAACTATCATCGTTATCTTTTTCTTAGGCAACAACCTGCCTTCATGTTTTCTTACACTAATCCTTTCTCTCCTTTTTCTTCCAGTGTCCTTCCTAGTTCCAGCAACTAAAACACGACTTACAGTCTCACTCAGTTATTTAGCAAAATAAACATTGGATATCAGACTGTCTTCACGTAGACATAAAGAAAAGCTCAAGCAAATGCCATAAATAATCATCACAGTTACAGAAAGTCTTCAACAATAGACCAACAAACTGACCGCCGGGATAGTTTACCTTTGGTTAATTAGAGTACGCAGTCTTGACGATCTCAAAGTCGGAAACACCAGCTTGTCACGGAAAAGCGGGTTTGCTTCTATCAGCTTTTTAAGCTCTACCAACATTATATTACGAGCAGTTTTGGTGTCACCATACTTGGAAAGCTGCTCGTTTTCCCTGAAGAATCCAGAAAAGGTTATAATTACTTTACAGCATTATATAAACAGTCAACGCAAGAACACACATCCAAGTCATGGAATTGGATTGTCTTGCATGATAAATCTTCCCAGAGATAAAACATAATTTGCTGCTTTGTTCAGCTAATGGAACAAGGAATGGGAGCATAACTCGAAAAAGAACCACCATCCACCGTTCAGCAAACTAATAACTTTATTTATTTATTGGTCAAGCTCAACAATTGCAAGAGAAAATAACTCAATTGCAAGCAATCTTGTACATTTTCACATACATCATAGACATACCATGCATCCTATAACCACTAATGGCTCTTATGAGGCTGAACACCAATAAGGTGCACACGAGACTTCGCATTCTGAAGTGGCGTGCCAACCATTCGAAGTAAGGATCCATCCCTAAATCATTGTCACATCACCACGGCACACTCCCAGGTCAACCTAATAATTTTCCGAAGAGCCAGCAGCCAAGGCATGTACAGGGGAGCCTTAACCCTGTAGCTATAAAGAGGTGTTCTATTTGGAACTCTTAATCGTCATTAGATCACAAGTGCGGCAACCGTTTCCTTACAAATACATACGTTGTATAAAAGACAACTTTCCATATGCAACTTATTACAATCTATACTCCTATAAAATTTTCCAAATCGATAAATTTCTAATTCTCTCAATTATGATCAAATTATCTTAGTAATCATCCCATTGCATCATAAGCGCAACAACAGTTTTTCTTACAAATCCATGTGTTGTATACAAAGTTAATTCCCATTGTTACAAACTACTCCACTTATCAATACTCCTAAAATCAAATTATCCAAATTGATCAATTTCCACTTCTCCCAATTGCGTTAGAAATAAATAAGTTTTTCATATGTAACTTATTTCTTATCCATACTCCTAGAATCAAATTATTTGATCAACCTCCAAATCTCGAAATTGCCATCTGGTGTTCAATCATCCCAGTGCATGGTAAATGGGCAACAGTTTTTCTTATTGGTTGTTTGCAATATTCTTTTTTATCCAGATTATCCAAAATTAATCTATTTCCAATTCTTGCATTTGTCGCCACATGTTCTACCCAATAAAGCATTAATGATAAACAATTTTACAGTTCGTAAAACATACCTGAAGTTAGTAAGAGTTAAAAGCTGCGTAATTTCCTTGTAGAGCTCTTCATTGAATGTTGCAAAAACTTTCAAATCACCAACAAGTATCTCAACAGCCTTAGACTTGTCTTGCCTAACAAAATCAAACAAACACCAATGTTAACACTAATTTCACTCCCCAGACAACAACACAGCACATTTAATCAATCAAAACCAGCAAAAATGAAGCAATGCATACCGGTCAAGAGCTTCGAGATACTTCTGTTTCCTAATCTCAAAGAATATCTTCATAGAGTATCTGTTGTCATCCACTTTAGTAAACCCAGACAGATACTTTTCAACCTCGTCCCACTCCCCTGCTTGCACTTTCTCCTCAAAGTATTTCATATTGAAGAAAAAACCTGATTCTTGCTCAAGCCTACCCCAATCACCAAATTAATTAATCAATAAAACATAATTTTACGAAGTAGCAAATTAAATTAACATACTAATAATAATCAATCAATCATTTTCATTCAAAAGCCCTAACATGAACAAAATTCAAAAATTAAACTCCAACGGCTTCCTGTATTTTACTTTTAACTTATTTTAAGTGGGGATTTTTTCTTGCCCGAATTATTTTTCCGAGTGAAGAATAATTAAATAAAATTAAAAAGATCATTAAAATAAAAACATGATTTCTATTGGTTTTAACAGAGTAGAAAAACTAACCTGTGAACGGACTCCTTAAATTTCTCTTCTTCGAGGAATTGGAGTATAAGAAACACCAATTCCCGGCTCAACGACGACATTTTTTCCCCGAAATAATCCAGAAATCCAGATCAAATTAACAGATCAAATTCAAAAATTAAAAAACCCTAATTCAGATCAGAACCAAAGCAAACAAAATGGAGAGACTCGGAGCATGAATCGAGCAACAGAAGTAAGCAATCAAAACCCGAAAATTCTAGGGTTTTTATAATTGCTTAAAAAGGGGTAATAAAATGAAAAGAAGAAGAAAGAAGGAAGTTGGAGGCTCGAAGTTCGAGAATTTCTAGGGTTTCAAAGCTTGAAAAAGAAGCCTGCAAAAAAAAGGGAAATGTAGGAGTATTTATTAGAAGAGCGGAGGAGAGAGAAAGGAAGATAAAGGCCGCTCTTTCTCTTTCCTCTCTTGCTAGGTTCAATGCTTTTTTTCTGCAGATTGATAAGTAAAGGCACTTATATGATAAGCTGATAAGTAGAATTTGAGAAGTCAGTGAGATTATTATTGCGTGTGATGTTAGAAAATGTAAACCGGATTCCAAACCACTAACTCAATTTGAGTTGAATATTCGTTGTTAACGTCCGAATTTGACTCCTACTGTTTCGCGGTATTTCCTTTTTTTATTCTTCTCGTGATAATTTGAATTACTCGGGGGAAATTGATGTTATTTCGTGCGGTTGGCAAAATGGCAAACATTAATGTTTTTTTTATTAAACCAAAAAGAAAAGAAAAAGGAAATTGAAGATGTGAACACTGATGGTTCAGCGAATCCAGTATGATCCTGATTTTTTTCTATTTTCGATTTATTTCATCGGATATGACTGTATTAATGTATTTTCATCCAAAAATATTCCCTTTTTTATTTTTTCCAATTTTAGAGTTTATAAAATTCTACTCCTAAATATTTTTAATAAAAAAAATATCGCAAATCACATGTAATGCGTAACTTTATTTAATAAGTTATAGTCAATAAATTAGTCTCACTCAAATTTCATCTCTTCCGAAGTTAACAAGTCCATACATTATTATTGAATTTTTTTCTCTCCCTTGAAAGAAAGGGTTTGCTCTCCTCGAAAGATAGGGTTTGCTCCTCGAAAGATAGGGTTTGCTTTTCGTTCTAGCCGGCTTCCTCGAGTATCATGGCGGATGACCTGGTATCAAAGTGCTTGACCTTAAGTATAAAAGACGACGAGAATGACATTGTTGATTTAGGGGGCGTTGTTTGTGCGGAAACTGATGAAAAACTGGCTTTGCTTTTGGTAGGGAAATTGCTCACCGAAAGACCCTATAACTTTGAAGCTTTCAAGGGCATGATAATGAAAGTTTGGGCTCCGTCGAATGGGATAGTGATCCGAAATATCGGTCAAATCTATTCATTTTCCAATTCTTCCATTGGAGGGATAAGGAGAGAGTGCTAAAAGGGAGGCCATGGAATTTTGAAAATAACCTAATCCTTTTGAAAGAGATTAAAGGGAACGAACAACCGGAACATGTAACCCTAACCCATTCTCTGTTTTGGGTACGTATCTTGAAGCTTCCCTTCAACTACCGATCAGATGAAGCAGTTAGGGGTCTGGTTGAGGGGATGGGGGAGATTATGGAGATGGAAGAGGACGTTCTGGGGCTGGAGAGATTTCGACGAGTTCGAATAATACTAGATGTTAGGAAGCCAATCAGGAGAACTCGTAAATTCAGGAACAGCCAAGGAGAATTGGTGCAAGTGGAATACAAGTACGAGAGACTCTCGTTCTTTTGCCTAGCATGTGGAGTTATAGGACACTCTGAGAGAGACTGTATGGTAGTTTCAAAGGATCAGAAGAAGAAGGGCTTGGGGTGGAGCTTGTCCTTACGTGCATCACCCAGGAAAGGGTACTCGAAGGAGGTGGAGGAGGTTAAAGAGATTATCTCAGGGCGACTCCAGCTTTTTGTAACCAAGGAGAAACCACTTGTACACCCCACCGTGAGCCTGCCAATTTCTGAAGGTACGATAGATGAGACGAGGCAGGAGAACAATACAGTGCAGGAACAAAGTAAGTATCCCAGCTTCGTCAATACCTTCTAATTCGGCGGCGGTTGGTGGAAGCCAACCCCGCCAAGAGCCATGAGTATCCTGTGTTGGAACTTCCGGGGGATGGGCAACCCCTGGTCAGTTCGGAGGCTCCGTAGGTGGAGCATTGCTACTGCCCCTAACATGA
Organism: Spinacia oleracea; assembly: GCF_020520425.1. NCBI lineage: Eukaryota > Viridiplantae > Streptophyta > Magnoliopsida > Caryophyllales > Amaranthaceae > Spinacia > Spinacia oleracea. The sequence goes on from NC_079490.1 coordinate 17,316,532, forward strand.
TCTTTTTGTCGGAAACAAAGGTCGGCAGGGAGAAGATTGAAGGGCTGAAGGACATAATTGGTTTTTTGAGTGCCTTCGGGGTTTCCAGTAGGGGAAGAGCAGGTGGTTTGCTTGTGTTTTGGAGGGAGGATAAACTAGACTTTCGACATGTGTCATTCTCCCAAAATCACATTTGCGGGGATGTCATGAATAATGGGGTTGCGGAGTGGCATTTTGTAGGTATCTATGGGTGGCCGGAGGGGGCAAATAAACATCGCACTTGGACTCTCGTGCAGCATCTTTGTGATGAGGTTGAAGTGCCCATCATCTTTGGAGGTGACTTTAATGAAATTCTATCCTACGAAGAGAAGGAAGGGGGAATAGACGGGAAATAGCTCACTTTTGTGAGGAAATTGATGAGTGTGGTTTGCGTGACCTGGGTTATGTTGGCCAGTGGTGGACGTGGGAGAGAGGCAGGACGGTAGAGACTCGGGTTCGCGAAAGGCTTGACAGATTTCTGGTTTCTCCTTCATGGCTCAGATTGTTCCCGCAAGCAAATGTAGAGCATTTATTGAGGTATAAGTCAGATCATTGCCCTATAGTAATAAAGATGGTACAAACAAGAAAGGGCGCAAAGAAAGGGAGGAAGGAGTTTAAGTTCGAAAACCGCATGGCTTCTTGAGGAGGGTGCGAGCAAGTGGTTAAGGGGTCCTGGGAGGCAGCCGCTGGCCAAAACATTATGGGGAGGCTAGTTGCAGTGGCGGGCGGCTTGGTGGGATGGAGTGCTAAACACTTTGATGAGTTGGGGAAGAGGATTAAGGAGATAGAAAAACTTCTCAAAGAAGCGCAACAACAACGTATATCGCAGGAGAGCTGCGAAAGGTGCAACACGCTAGAAGCTAACTCGATGATCTTCACGGCTAGCACGAAGCCTACTGGTACCTACGCTCTAGAGTGTCTGAGGTCAGAGATGGAGACCAAAACACTAGCTACTTCCACCACAAGGCATCTCAGAGAAGATCAAGAAACACTATCAAAGGCTTACGAGATGGAGAAGGATTTTGGCAGGAAGAAGATGTTGGAAATCCTTGTGAGAAATACAAAAGAAAATGAGTGGGAAATGGGAAAATGTGGGAATATGAAAAGTCCCACATGGGAAAAACACAAGCCTTATTCAATGTTTATATTTGGGGACTTGAGGGAATCATTTGTTTAAGAAAGCATGTGAGTGGCATGGGTGGACACACAACACACACACGCGCGCGCCTTGGGTCGTGGGCCTTGGTACTTGGTACTTGGTACTTGGCGAATGCGGTTCGCGGGCGTGGGGTGAGTTTTATGGTCCGGGTCCATTTTTTGGTCAGTGGAGGGTTTAATTAATTCCAACACCGTAACCCCACTAACTGTTTTAACTACCCATTAATTACTCAGTAAAACGTGTAACCTCCCACTTCTCCACTACTAGCCGTTTATGGCTGTTGCAGCTTCCCTATAAATACCTCACTTCGGTTTTTCCATAAACACACAATCAGAAAGCGTTCTCTACTATTCTCTCTCAAATTCTAAACACTGTTCTCGTATTACTGGGCAAATATTTTGGTCTCCAACCGAGGCTTGTGAGTGCACACAATCCTTGGTGTCGTGTTAACCCTGGAGGGCAACCGCAAGAGTTCTACTGCATCGGAGGTAGCGCGGAATTGTCTTTTAGAGTAGTGGTCCGGCCACGGCGCGACAAGTAGTTCAGTTCGTATTACGCATTATCCAGTTAAGTCGTTCCAATTACTTATATAGCTAATAGAAGACGAAAAATGGAATAAATTGTAACTGATTATTATTTGAATTTATTTTCTTCTAATTCTCCTAATAATGCCAATATGCAGGACGTATTAAAGAACGTAGACAATATTGTTACCTAGGAAATAAACTCAGCACTTTTGAAGCCGTACACCAAAGATGATATTTTCATGGCACTCCAACAAATGCACCCATGCAAAGCTCCGCGACCGGATGATATGCATGCCGTTTTTTATCAAAGGTTCTGGAATATAGTAGGAGATGAGGTTGCAGATTTTGTCTTGAATATTCTCCATGGTGCCCCAATCCCGAGCCAAATGAACGCAACTAACGTTGCCTTGATTCCTAGGGTTAAAGACCCGACTGAGATTTCACAATTTCGACCCATTAGCCTGTGCAATGTTCTTTATAAGTTGGTGTCTAAGGCTATTGTAATGAGACTGAAAACTATCCTTCCGAGCCTTGTTACAGAAAATCAGAGTGCTTTTGTTCTCGATCGCCTAATAATAGACAATGCACTCATTGCCTTGGAACTCTTTTACACTATGAAAAAGAGGAACCGGAGTAGAAAGGGTGTGATTGCGATGAAGTTGGATATGAGCAAAGCATACGACAGAGTAGAATGGGGATTCTTGCGGAAACTCATGCTTACAATGGGTTTTGACGAAAGATGGGTTAACCTTATCATGGATTATGTTTCTTCAATTTCTTACTCCTTCATTATTAACAGAGAGGTACTTGGATCTTTGTCTCCCTCCCGGGGACTTAGACAGGGGGATCCCCTTTCTCCCTATCTCTTTATTTTAGTAGCAGACGCCCTTTCTCGTACATTACTAAGTAAAGTGCAGGAGCGACAGATTCATGGGGCGAAGGCAAGTAGAAGTGGACCCGAGATCTCTCACCTTCTTTTTGCAGATGACAATTTACTTTTTGCTAGAGCCAACCGACGGGAATGCTCGAAAATAGTTGATATTCTCAACCAATATGAAGCAGCATCCGGACAGAAAATTAATTATGATAAGTCGGAAGTGTCTTTTAGCAGAGGGGTGAATACTGAGAAAAGGGAGGTACTGATGAATCTCTTGAATATGAGACAAGTTGATCGGCATGAGAAATATTTAGGTATCCCAACTTTGGCGGGAAGGTCGAAAAAAGCCATTTTTTGGAGCACTACTTGACAGGATATGGAAAAAACTACAAGGGTGGAAGGAAAAACTACTATCTAGAGCCGAGAAATACTATTGAAGTCAGTTATCCAAGCTATACCCACCTACCTAATGGGGGTGTATAAGTTCCCTGCCACAGTTATGAAGGAAATAATGCCCTTGGTCCAAGTATGCATTCTATGTTAAGTCTAATAAATGCGGTTCAGTATTAATTAACAAGTTAATAATTCAGTGAGATCAAGTGAGCTGAATGCCTAGCTAGAGGCCGCTTCAGTTCAAGTGGAATTAATGATATTAATCCACAGCTTACTCTTGACTGAACCCGTAGGGTCACACAAATAGTACGTAAACGGATCAAGTATTTAATAGCATTAAATACTCCATCTATGAATATTCGGAACCGACGGATCTTGGTTTCAGTGGGAGCTAAGATCGTCACAGGCAAGGAATGAATACTCCGGAAACGATGATATTGCCGGAAACGGAAATATGGATCGTATCGGAAATATAAATATTATCCAAGTCGTAGATGTTGCCGGAAACGGAAACATGGTACGTATCGGAAAATATTATCGGAAATGGAAATATTGCCAGAATCGGAAATATTGCCGGAAACGGAAATATTGTCAGAATCGGAAATATTACCGGAATCGGAAAATAATTCCGGAAACGGAAATATTAAATATTTGTTCGAAACGGAAATTAATTCCGGAATCGGAAATATTAAATATTGTTCGTATCGGAAATGAATTCCGGAATCGGAAAATTTAATCGGAAGCGCATCGTACGAATAAGCATCGGACGAGGCCTGCCGGACGAGGCCCAGCACGAAGCCAGGCCATCGCCCAGCAAGCCAAGCGCACCGCACAAACAGCAAGGCCAGGCCCAGCAGGCTGCGCGCAGCGCGCACAGCGCGCACAGCGCGCGCGGGCGCTGAGTGGGCTGCTGCTCGCGCGCACGCATGAGGCCCATCGTGGCTGTCGTGCGTGTGTGTGCAAGTGTTTGTGTTCGTGCACGTTTCCTAAAACATGCAGAGTTCGGTTAATGATTAAATTCCTAATTCTATTTGATAAATTAATTAAAATTAGAGTTCTTGTAGGATTCTAGGTTTGATTAATTTGTATCTGAATAGGATTTCGATTCCCTTTCCATACCGCTATAAATATGAGGCTAGGGCTCACAATTTATAACACAAGTTTCAAAGTATTCAAAGTGAGTTTTTGAGAGAAAATTCAAACACACATCTTGCTCAAATTGCCGAAATTTTCTAGTACCTTAAGGGCGATTCTAGTTGGTCAATCTTAAGGCGGATCCGGACGTGCTGTGGACTATCTACGGAGGGACGACACTTGGAGTCCTAAAGACTTGTTCTTGTTCGGTTCGGGCGCAGCTAGGGAAGGCACGCAACAAAGAGTATGCATCTATTCTATGCTAAATGATTATGTGTAAATAATATGTATTCCTGGGTTTATGGTTTTTCCGCATGATTTATGAATTGTCATATGTATCATAACCTAACAGTGGTATCACGAGCCCCTTATTATTTTCATAATCTAAATTGCATGAACATGGTTAAATATTACAAATTTGCAAGAATTAAAAGGGGTGATTAATTTTCGTAATTGTTAATTAATTGCAAATTGCGTTTATTTAATTATACGTACGCAGTTTTTCGGCAGTTTCTTCGTTACTCATCCGAATTGAGTGATTTTTGTGTCAATTCCGCATGTAAAAGGCATTCTAAAAATTTTGACAAAAATAATATTTTTCTGCCGAACCCAGAATTCTCAAATTCGAAGCCTAACTATGACTTTTCGAAGGTTTTAGTTTTTCGAATGCAAAATTTCGTAAATTTAAGATGTTAAATTAAATATTTGCGATTCTTGTTGATAAATCTTGAATTTTTGATTGACCTACTGCATATGTTTAACAAGTTTAAATGCCTAGTCTTGTTAATTATGCAATCTAATTATTAATTATGATTAATTTGTTGAAAATTAGAATAATTTAGAATTAATTTGATTTTCATAATTAATTGTAATTTAATTAGAAACCTATGATTAAAAACCACCATAAAAAAATTGTAAATTTACGATAAATTTTAAATTTTTATGACCTAGACTTGAATCCATATCAATCGGAAATCAATTGGATAATAAATTTTCGATTTTTCGCCCTAAAATTATGAAATTAATATTATTTATTAATTTGTCATTAATTTTAAATATAAATTTTAAATTTTTATGCGATTCGTTCATAAAACTTGCACGCACGAAGCAATGGACGCTTCGTGTAACCCTTAAGGGGTGTTGTATAATGCGGGCATGCGACGACGAGCAAGGGAGCTCGTCGCCCGTGCGGCACGAATGCAATGAGCAAGGGCGTAGTGCACGAGCACAAGGCAGCAGCCCTGCCTTGTGTCGTGTGCCACGAGCAATGAACGAATGGGCATGGGCGAAGAGCGAGCCAAGGCAGTCGCGTGTGGGCAGCAAGCGAGCTGCGCCACAACGCGCGCTGCCTCGCACAAGAGCGCGCAGCCTCGCGCGCAGCGAGCGCAAGCTCGCGTGCCACGAGCGCTGCGCCCAGCATTACTCGCGCGCACAGCGAGCGATGTCGCCCGCCCAGCGAGCGATGTCGCGCCCCAGCGAGCGATGTCGCCCGCCCAGCGAGCGATGTCGCGCGCCCAGCGAGCGATGGCTCGCGCGCCCAGCGAGCGATGTCGCGCGCCCAGCGAGCGATGTCGCGCGCGCGCACTGCGAGCGATAGCTCGCGTGCGATGAGCGCTGGCGCGCGCAGCGAGCACCAATGCGTGCGGAGGCTTGCGATAGGGAAGCAGCAGCTATGCGACGAGCGCATGGGCTGCGCGCACATGGCCAGCAATGGCTGTGTGCGTACGGCCCATGGGCGTGCAACGCGTAGGGTGTTTGCGTTACGATTAGATCGTTTTGAATGTTTAATTTGAAAATTTCAGTTCACGTAATTTTAATTAATTTTAAAATTAATAATTTGAATTATTTTCTTGGATTTTAATTTTGAATATTATAATTATAATAAATGTTATTTATTCTAATTATTTTACTAAAATTAAAATCATGAATTAATTTAAATACGACTGAAATTAAATTAAATTTTTGGATTCAATTATAAATTGATATGAGCTTTAAATTTTAATTAAATTTGTATGTTTCCGGTTGGACTAGAAATACATTTTTATGTTTAAAATTGGTAAAGCATATGAATTTATTGGTTTAAGTGGGAGCGCTTTTTAGTCATAAACTCTTGATTAGGTCTACAAATCCTTAAGGTTAAAACAACTTGATTAGAATTAATAAGGACTGAATAATTGGTAGATTATTGGTGCCCTTGATTAATTGCTGCAAATGTTTACGTGATGCATAATGTGTTTTACTAACCAGCTATGTGGGCCATTCATGATAATGAATGGGTGAATGGTATATATTGTATATGTACTGTTTTGCAGGTTATGAAGTGACTAGTATGGCCCAAATAGGATAGAAAATATGGTCTGCGTACCATTAATTTGAATGTAATTGGTCTAAAGTACCAAAGTTATTTTTCAATTCAAATATGGTCTGCGAACCATCAAATAGTTGTAATTAGTTATAGCTTATCCTATTTGAAGAAAATGGTGCCTCCCACGGAGATTTTCAAGACGGACTTTGAAGTCAAAGCTTCAAGATGAAGTCGGGCCATACTAGATCACAAATATCTTATGCATGTTTTAAGTTATTTATTGTTTTAAATATGTCTTAAAATGCATGAGATCAAAAGCTTGATTATGTTGCATGATTAAGGATTTTAGTTCACTTAAAATCTAACCAACATAGTAAGAGCCTTAAGTTCCAAACTTAAAAATTGAGTTAAAAGGTGCCATGCCAAAATATACACTTGCTTGGATATCCTTTACATCAATCTAGTAATAGTTTTCGCTCAGCGAGGTGTTACTTATTGGTCCTAAAGGGGCAAGGTACACAAATAATTGTGAGTACATGTTAGTTTTGGTGAAACTCAACGATATAAGTAAGGAGTCCTTTTATGTCGTGGCAAATTCGATAGGTTTACCTAATAAGTTCTTAGACGTACCTATCAACCAAGAATAGTTTCTAGACTATTAGCAAAAGGCTTTTGCTTACCTAAGATGTTCTAGGATTAAGTCGACAAACTGTGCTTAGTTCTTCAATGATTTTAGGATCTTGGAATCATTTTATTCACACCTGCCGGAACACATAACTTGAATAAAATGCTTAATAAACATTGAATTATGCATGTATGCTAGAATTTAAGTTTATTAAGAGAAACTGTGAATGGTTATTTATTTGTTTATTCTTTTCAATTGTAGTTTTTAATATGGCAAACAACAATTCATTCAACATTCGATCAATTCTCGAAAAGGAGAAGTTGAACGGGAAAAACTTCCTTGACTGGCAAAGGAACTTGCAAATAGTTCTTATGCAGGAAGAAAAGGAGTATGTCCTAGATGAGGCGATGCCCGAAGCTCCAGGCGACGGGGTCACTCAGGCAGCCCTCAATCGTTGGATTGATGCCAACAAGGATGTGAAATGTCTAATGCTCGCCACCATGAGTGCGGATCTGCAGAAAACGTTCATCAACTCAGATGCTTTCACAATCATCAGTGAGTTGAAGAACATGTTCCAAGATCTGGCTCGAGTCGAAAGATTCGAGACTCATAGGCAAATTCTTGAGACCAAGCTTAAGAAAGGCGAGCCCGTAAGTCCACATGTTCTCAAAATGATTGGACTCATTGAGAATATGAGTCGGCTGGATCAGCAATTTTCTCAGGAAATGGCTATAGACACCATCCTCCATTCTCTTCATAGCGGGTATGATCAGTTCAAACTGAACTACAGTATGAATAGTCTGGACAAAACGCTCACTGAGCTTCACGGTATGCTGAAGACCGCTGAAAAGACGCTCAAAAGTGATAAGCAGGATGTGCTTATGGTGCGTGGGGGCAAGTTCAAGAAATCTGGAAAGAAGAGGAATGCTAAGAAAGGTGGCAACAAGGCCAGCCCAACTAAGCAAACTGGCACCAAATCTGCAAAGAGGAAGGTCAGTCAACCCACTTCTGAATCCGAATGCTTCTACTGCAAGAAGAAGGGGCATTGGAAGAGAGATTGCTTGAAGCTAAAGGAAGATCAGAAGAACGGAACAGTCGTTCCATCTTCAGGTATTTTCGTTATAGACTGTATACTTGCTAATTCAACTTCTTGGGTATTAGATACAGGTTGTGGCTCACACTTATGTTCCAATCCACAGGGACTAAGAAGAAGTAGAAAGTTAAGCAAGGGTGAAGTCGACCTACGAGTGGGAAATGGAGCACGGATTGCTGCATTAGCTGTAGGAACTTACTATTTGTCGTTGCCCTCCGGGCTAGTTTTGGAACTGGAAGAATGTTTCCATGTTCCAAGTCTTACTAAAAACATCATTTCAGTTTCTTGCTTAGATGCTAAGGGATTTTCCTTTATAATAAAAGACAATAGTTGTTCGTTTTATTTTAAAGAGATGTTTTATGGATCTGCTAGATTAGTCAATGGACTTTATTTATTAGATCACGACAAACAAGTATATAACATAAATACCAAAAAGGCCAAAAAGGATGATTCAGATCTCACCTATCTGTGGCATTGTCGATTAGGCCATATAAACTTGAAACGCTTAGAAAGACTTCAAAGGGAAGGAATTCTAGAACCATTTAACTTAGAGGATTATGGTAAACGCGAATCATGTTTACTTGGCAAAATGACAAAGCAACCTTTCTCTAAAGTTGGAGAAAGAGCAAATGAACTATTAGGTTTAATCCATACAGATGTATGTGGACCAATGAGTACAAATGCTAGAGGTGGTTTCAGCTACTTTATCACTTTCACTGATGACTTCAGTAGGTATGGTTATGTCTACCTAATGAAGCATAAGTCTGAATCCTTTGACAAATTCAAGGAATTTCAGAGTGAAGTAGAGAATCAATTAGGCAAGAAGATTAAGGCACTGCGGTCTGATAGAGGCGGTGAATATCTGAGCTATGAATTTGATGACCATCTGAAAGAATGTGGAATTCTATCAGAATTGACTCCTCTTGGAACACCACAATGGAACGGTGTGTCAGAACGGAGGAACAGAACCTTGCTAGACATGGTCAGGTCAATGATGGGTCAGGCCGAACTTCCATTAGAATTTTGGGGACATGCACTAAATACAGTTGCACTCACTATAAATAGAGCTCCGTCTAAAGCTGTCGAAAAGACTCCATACGAATTATGGTTTGGAAAGCCTCCAAATGTGTCTTTTCTTAAGATTTGGGGATGTGAAGTATACGTCAAACGATTAATTTCAGACAAACTTCATCCAAAATCTGACAAATGTATCCTTGTGGGCTATCCAAAGGAAACAAAGGGGTATTACTTCTACAATACATCTGAGAACAAAGTGTTTGTTGCTCGAGATGGTGTCTTTTTGGAGAAGGATCACATTTCCAAAATGACAAGTGGGAGAAAAGTAGACCTCGAAGAAATTCGAGTCGAACAACAAACTCTAGAGAATGCTCAAGATGACATTCAAGATGAAACTCAGAGATCTTTAGAAGAATCTGGTGAGAATCATGGTCAATCTATAAATGTTACCCCGCGTAGATCGCAAAGATATAGATCTCAACCGGAAAGGTACTTGGGTATTTTGACGAACGAGAGCTATGACGTTCTATTACTTGAAAGTGATGAACCTGCGACTTACAAGCAAGCTATGACGAGCCCTAGCTCCAAGAAATGGCAAGAAGCCATGCAATCTGAATTAGACTCCATGTCTGAAAACCAAGTATGGGATTTGGTCGATTTGCCAGATGGCTACCAAGCCATTGGAAGCAAATGGGTTTTCAAACTGAAAAAGGACAAGGATGGGAAACTTGAAGTTTTCAAAGCTAGATTGGTTGCAAAAGGTTACAGGCAAGTCCACGGTGTGGATTACGATGAAACCTTTTCACCAGTTGCAATGCTAAAGTCTATTCGAATAATGTTAGCAATCGCTGCATATTACGATTACGAAATATGGCAGATGGATGTCAAAACTGCTTTCTTAAACGGCGTTTTAACAGAAACTGTGTTTATGACACAGCCTGAAGGTTTTGAGGATCCAAAGAATGCTAAAAAGGTATGCAAGCTAAAGAAGTCAATCTACGGATTGAAGCAGGCATCCAGGAGCTGGAATATACGTTTTGATGAAGCAGTCAGAGACTTTGGTTTCATCAAAAACGCGGACGAATCTTGTGTATACAAGAGGGTCAGTGGGAGCAAAATTGCTTTCCTAGTATTATATGTCGACGACATATTGCTTATCGGAAATGACATTCCTATGTTGAACTCTGTCAAGATTTGGCTTGGGAAATGTTTTTCGATGAAGGATCTAGGAGAAGCACAGTACATATTGGGCATCAAGATTTACAGAGATAGATCTAAAAGGATGATTGGACTTAGTCAAAGCACTTATATCAATAAGGTGCTTGATAGGTTCAAGATGGCGGACTCCAAGCGAGGCTACCTACCCATGTCTCATGGAATGACTCTAAGCAAGACTCAGTGCCCAAAAACACTTGATGAGCGTAGACGAATGAATGGGATTCCATATGCATCATTGATTGGTTCAATAATGTATGCTATGATATGTACACGCCCGGATGTTGCGTACGCACTCAGTGCTACGAGCAGATACCAGTCAGACCCAGGAGAGGCGCATTGGACTGCTGCCAAGAACATTCTGAAGTACCTAAAAAGGCACAAAGATGACTTCCTGGTCTATGGTGGAGATGATGAATTAATTGTTAAAGGCTATACGGACGCAAGTTTCCAAACCGACAAAGATGATTTCAGATCACAGTCTGGGTTTGTCTTCTGCCTCAACGAGGAGCAGTAAGCTGGAAAAGTGCTAAGCAAAGCACCATTGCGGATTCTACAACTGAAGCGGAGTACATTGCTGCACATGAAGCAGCAAAGGAAGCTATATGGCTAAGGAAGTTCATAGGAGAACTTGGTGTAGTCCCCTCCATTAAAGGACCAATAGCCCTGTATTGTGATAATAACGGAGCTATTGCACAGGCAAAAGAGCCTAGACACCACCAGAGAGTCAAGCATGTACTTCGTAGATTTCACCTTCTACGAGAGTTCGTTGAAAGAAAAGAAGTCGAGATAAGCAAAATTGGAACTGATGACAACATATCAGATCCATTAACTAAACCTCTGCCGCAAGCGAAGCACAACTCGCACACTGCAGCTATGGGAATCAAGCATATTGGAGAATGGCTTTGATGTCTCTGTTTAATGTTTTAAAGTTTTAGAGTTTAAATCTTTGTAAAACATTATTGGTTAATCATTCACAATAAATGAAAGGAATTCATTTTTCCATTTAATTTGTGGTTTATTAAATGATGAGTCCCTTCAACTTGATGATATATTCAAGATAGACTGTCAGGACCAGTCCTGTGACTAAGAAATGTCTATCAAGTGAACTTGAATGTCAAAGGTTGAAAATGGTCCCTAATCGGAGTTTTCTATAAAATTGGACGCATAGAAAACGTTAGACGATTAGAATGCAAGATGACTAGTAGTTCTGTTTCTTGAACTATGTGGACATGGCAATGTCATAATCATTTGCATAGATACTTACTTTGGGAAGACTAGTATCGGACAAGACCTATGAAACTTTACTGTAAGAGATGAAAGTCTGTCATAAGTAAATTTCATTAAATTATTAGACACTAAATCCTCAATACCTGAGTGATTTGAGATTACTTGTTTGAGAACTGGTTGCTTTGACGTTGACCAACCGTCGCACCGTAAAAGGAGGCTATAAAGGCAACGCTCAGGTAATCACCTATCAAACGAAGTCTAATCTCAAGATCGCAAGATTGGGATTGTCCTCCCATAAATCGGGATGAGATGCTTAAAAGTTGTACAAGGCCACTCGGAGAGCTAGAAACTGTGAAATGCATGGCCGTGCTCGGATGAATCATAGGCTATGATTATCTGTTTATTTGATCAGTTGAACTCTGAAACCGAGGAACACCTCTGGACATAATAAGGATGACAACTCTTACCTTATGTTCAAGAGCAAGCATCGAGCGACAAAGGAATTAGGAAATGCACACTTGTCCCTAAGGACAAGTGGGAGACTGAAGGAAATAATGCCCTTGGTCCAAGTATGCATTCTATGTTAAGTCTAATAAATGCGGTTCAGTATTAATTAACAAGTTAATAATTCAGTGAGATCAAGTGAGCTGAATGCCTAGCTAGAGGCCGCTTCAGTTCAAGTGGAATTAATGATATTAATCCACATCTTACTCTTGACTGAACCCGTAGGGTCACACAAATAGTACGTAAACGGATCAAGTATTTAATAGCATTAAATACTCCATCTATGAATATTCGGAACCGACGGATCTTGGTTTCAGTGGGAGCTAAGATCGTCACAGGCAAGGAATGAATACTCCGGAAACGATGATATTGCCGGAAACGGAAATATGGATCGTATCGGAAATATAAATATTATCCAAGTCGTAGATGTTGCCGGAAACGGAAACATGGTACGTATCGGAAAATATTATCGGAAATGGAAATATTGCCAGAATCGGAAATATTGCCGGAAACGGAAATATTGTCAGAATCGGAAATATTACCGGAATCGGAAAATAATTTCGGAAACGGAAATATTAAATATTTGTTCGAAACGGAAATTAATTCCGGAATCGGAAATATTAAATATTGTTCGTATCGGAAATGAATTCCGGAATCGGAAAATTTAATCGGAAGCGCATCGTACGAATAAGCATCGGACGAGGCCTGCCGGACGAGGCCCATCACGAAGCCAGGCCATCGCCCAGCAAGCCAAGCGCACCGCACAAACAGCAAGGCCAGACCCAGCAGGCTGCGCGCAGCGCGCAGCGCGCACAGCGCGCACAGCACGCGCAGCGCACGCAGCGCGCAGCGCGCGCGGGCGCTGAGTGGGCTGCTGCTCGCGCGCACGCATGAGGCCCATCGTGGCTGTCGTGCGTGTGTGTGCAAGTGTTTGTGTTCGTGCACGTTTCCTAAAACATGCAGAGTTCGGTTAATGATTAAATTCCTAATTCTATTTGATAAATTAATTAAAATTAGAGTTCTTGTAGGATTCTAGGTTTGATTAATTTGTATCTGAATAGGATTTCGATTCCCTTTCCATACCGCTATAAATATGAGGCTAGGGCTCACAATTTATAACACAAGTTTCAAAGTATTCAAAGTGAGTTTTTGAGAGAAAATTCAAACACACATCTTGCTCAAATTGCCGAAATTTTCTAGTACCTTAAGGGCGATTCTAGTTGGTCAATCTTAAGGCGGATCCGGACGTGCTGTGGACTATCTACGGAGGGACGACACTTGGAGTCCTAAAGACTTGTTCTTGTTCGGTTCGGGCGCAGCTAGGGAAGGCACGCAACAAAGAGTATGCATCTATTCTATGCTAAATGATTATGTGTAAATAATATGTATTCCTGGGTTTATGGTTTTTCCGCATGATTTATGAATTGTCATATGTATCATAACCTAACAAGTTATACAAGACATTCAAGCGGCTATGGCCCGATTTTTTTGGGGACGGACGGATGCACATCGTAGGGTTCATTGGAAGAGTTAGAATGCTATGTGTGAGCCAAAGTGTTTCGGTGGGATGGGCTTCAAAGACCTTGCGGTCTTTAATGATGCACTGTTAGGAAGACAATCTTGGAGACTAGTTCACGGAGATGGCTCTCTTCTCGGAAAGGTCATGAAGGCCAAATATTATCCAAACTCATCTTTCTTGGAGGCAAGCCTGGGGTATTCCTCAAGCTATTCTTGGCTGGGAGTATGGAGCTCTAAGGCCCTAGTTAAAGAAGGGTTAATATGGAGAGTGGGGAACGGATCGAACATAAATATTTGGAGGGATCCATGGGTAGCGGATGAAGAAGGGAGATTTATTATAAGCAACGAGGTAGAAGATGTCACCCAAGTAAGTGATCTGATTGACTTTGAGACTATGAGTTGGAATGTGGAGCTCATCTCCAGCATTTTTAATACTAGAGACAAACACTGCATCCTATCCATACCCTTGAGCGAAAGGGGGCCAAGTGATACTCTCACTTGGGCCTACTCAAATGATGAGAAAGGGCTGCAACTTTGAAGACCTTCATGAGGCATGGGTGGTGATATGGAGCATAGAGGCATCACCTAAGGTCAGGCACTTCTTGTGGAGACTATGCACAGAGAAGTTACCAACGCGTGGTTTACTCCATGCTAGACATTTGATTGAGGATGACAGTTGCCCATGGTGTGATGGAGAGAGAGAGACAGCGAGCCATGCCATTTTTGGCTGCCCCCGTACTCGTGATCTGTGGGTGGAAAGTGGTTGTGCACGACTAATACATGAAGCTGACACTACCCCGATTAAGACACTTTTTGCGGGCTGGAAAAATGTTGATGCGAAGCTTAAGAAACGGGTTGCTTGGATGTCTTGGTGCATATGGACTGACCGTAATCTGAAAGTTTTTGAAGGTAAGACGACCCCGAACCCAATCCTATTGAGTAGGGTGCATAGGATGGTCGAGGAACATGCGAAATATGCTACCCGGATTTATGGTGCTAAAGTGGTGCCCAGGTGCACAAGCTCGAACAAATGGATGGCTCCACTGGAGGGAGTTGTGAATATTAATGTTGATGCCTCCTTGGCAACGGAAGGGTGGGTGGGAATGGGGGTAGTTGGAAGAAATCATGAAGGTAGAGTGGTGTTTGTAGCATCTAGAAGAGTTAGAGCATGATGGCCGGTGGAGATTGCGTAAGGCAAGGCAATTGCCATGGTAGTGCGGTTGGCGAAGAGGTTTGGATACAAAGATGTGATACTTGAATCGGACAGCCAGACACTCATGTCCAGACCCTCCAAAGCAGTTGTATACTTCTCTGATCTTGACTTAGTGCTTGAAGATATCCTGTCATGTAATAGCTTTTTTAATTCGATTACTTGGTCTCATGTTCGTAGGGATGGCAATGTTGTATCCCATCACCTTGCTAAGCTAGTACCTTTTGGTGTAGAACAAGTCTGGGTAAACCACTGCCCCGCAAGGTTTCTCCGTATGTACTCATGGACACTTTGTCCCTTGATTAATGTACTAGCTTGCATTCCCCCTCCAAAAATAAAGTAACAGGCTTATAAAGACATATATTGGTTAAGTTATTGGTACTTGTCAAAAATCTTGCCGCTCGTTAGTACATGTAAATGTCTACTTGTGTTGTTTTGTTTTGTTTTTAATTATTTTTTCCACCTTAAGTCATTTAACTTCTTTTAAAGGTTCTCCTTGTAAATATTTTATTTTAGTAATTTGGGATGAAGAGAAAATACAAAATCGTAAATGTAATTTTCATATTACGATCTAAGTATTTTATTACTAGCTAAAATTTAGTGTGATTTTTATTTTGAGCCAACTACAAGTTAACGTACTTTAGCCTTTCTTAATCGAGAAAAAAGGCTAGAAATTAGCATCTTAATTCGTTGGCAGACTTTAGCCTTTCTTTCTTGCTTATTTTAACTCGCTTCAAGACAAATAAGTTCATAAAAGTAATTTTATGAATATAGGTTTTTTTTATGAATATAAAGTAAGTAAAAAGCGGTTATCCAAATTCAATCGCAATTAAGTACAGAATTGAAAAAACACACCAATTGTTAGAAGAAAAGGGATATTCTCTTTCTTTGAGTTGTGACTTATATCTTATTGTTGCCTTCTTTGTTTGGTAATTGCGAATTGAACCAATGTGATCTTGTTTGGACAATAATTGGTATTGAAACTTATTCGTTGTAAGTAGAAATAGAGTAGTGTGTTCCCCTTATTTATTTATTTATTCATGGACTAATTGGTTGAACTGCTAATGGAGCTGGACTAAACTGAAGTTACTGAATTTACCTAAACTAAATCGAACTAATTAAGTTAAATTATATAATCATGGGATTTCTCCGTACAAGACATAATTAACAAAATTTAATACTCGGACTTACTTATGAGTAGTAGAAACAGAGATGCATTAAAAAGATTTAGAACTTCTGACTTACTTATACAATGAGATTTATAGTTGGTAAAAGTTTCCCCTCATCCTATAGTTCTCTTAATACTTTCTTCATTCTCCTTTACGTATTGACTTTTGTCTTATTGATAAACTTCTCCTTTATAATTTTTGGTGATTAGTGTTATAGTTATGGTATATTTAGGGTTCTAGTATGTTTATGAAAATAGAGTTAAGTTGTGTTAGTTTAGAAATTTAATAGAGTCTTAAACCTATTATGGTTTCCTACGTACATAAACCAAGGATGTAACCAAGTTATGATTAAGTTGTTAAGTTATATTACCGTAAATCATTCTTTGTAGTTTAACATGGTTTCAGAGTTATTCATAATTTCGTATTGATCCTACGTTTCCGCAAAAAGTATATGGCCGGTGGGTATGAGCTAAAAACCCACCGGCTGGATTTGTTAGCCTCTCAAAAGTTGAGATATTTAAATGGTCACAATATATTATATTGTTGACGGTGATGGTGATGATCTTGTTTATTGTTGAGTTTTTGTGTCTTTGTTGTTACTGGTTTGGTGGCTTGCGATTTGGCCGGATTAATTGGTTTTTGTGCGCGTGCAAGAGTGTACACAAAATAGCGTGTGCATGAGTGTACATGTGCTAGTGTGACTAATCGTTGATGTGGTGCACAAGTTTCAATCGAACAAGGAGTGTACATGTTCATTGGTTTTGCGCGGAATCCAAAGCAAGAGTGTACCTGCGTTTGTGTTGGTGCTCAACGTGTCCTAGCATCGCCAAACTTTTCACCAATTATTACGGAGTACACCGCAACAAAGGAACATGAGAGTACTTGTTTGTCTAAACATCAGATTGCTAGTTTCTATAGTCATGATTTTACACTTCAATCGTACCGTTCGTGTTACTGTCGTAAAGATTGTTGGGGAGTGTTATACTTATGGTATATCTAGGGTTCTAGTATGTTTATGAAACTAGAGTCGTGTTACTTTAGGGATCTAATAGAGTCCTAAACCTGTTATGGTTTCTTACATGAACCAACGATGTAACCAAATCATGATTAAGCTGTTGAGTTATACTATCATCAATCAATATTATATTCCCTTTAGTTTAAAATTAGGAATCGTGATATAAGGAAAATATTGACTCATTTGAGGTGCTTGTCTCAATTTATCAAAATATCATTTAAAAAAAATAGTTTCAACTTATTCATAATTGAAGTCTCGAAGATATTAAGATCGTCTCCAACAAAGACTTAAGTAGGGACTCAAAATAAGAGAGATTGTTGTAAAAAAATGAGCACACGTATGATGAGTTTTAAACAATGTAAACAGTTATCATTTTGATAAATTTTCTCAAAATTTTTCTTTATTAATTTACTCCGTATGAAGGAATGTTTTGTTGATGAAAAAAAGTTGGAAAATAATAAATGGGAGGTGACTTTTAAAGAATCTCGCTATTGTACACTTGAGTCTCATAAAGAGTTTAAAAACACAATGGATATTAAGACTCACTGTTTCTTTTTTGGTGAAAGAAAGGATCGAAGGAAAAATAAACAGCAAGAAAAACTAAAAACAAGGCAGCTCCAATATTAAGATTCCCTATGGGACAAATAAAAACACTTGTGAAAGATTTTTAAAACTCAACTAGTTAGTGCCCCGTGCGATGTCCTGGATAGTAAAAAAATCGATCAATTAGATTATTTTATAACTTGTTTTAAGTCTAATTTAATTAGTTACATTACAATATATCTTGCTTCGAACATGCTTTAATAAATTTTATTATGTAAGGATTAGTAACTCGTAAAAGTAATGACTAATTAGTGATGTGAGACTATAAGAAATGATTCTGAAGAATCGAATGATTCTAAACACTATAATCAAGCATACCCTGAATAAGAGAAGTTGGTGTTTTAATAGCTTAAGCGGCTGATGCTATTTCATTCAATGAAAAACTGATTGTTACAATGATGTACAAGGTATATATACTCACTAAAACCTCGGGATTGTTACCTAGTATAATCAAGTGATGTTTACAATTAACCTTCACCACACACTAGAGGAAAAAAGCTCAAGTGCGGGCTCATTTTAAGGGGTCAAGTGCGGGCTTTTACATGTGCAGCACATGGCGTGCCCGCACTTGATGTTTCTCAAGTGCTACCAAAATATTGACAGCACTTGATGTTTCAAGTGCTGCCAATTTGGAAATGAGCCCGCACTTTACTAATTTGGTCCTTCCAATTTTAGAATATAAGCCCGCACTTGACAAATTTGGTGCTACCAATTTTGAAAATGAGCCCGCACTTGACATATTTGGTGCTGTCAATTTTAAAAATGAGCCCGCAATTGACATAGAAATGGGCAGCACAAGCATAAAAATGAGCCGCACTTGGCCTATAAATGAGCCGCACTTGATCTAGATTTTATATAACTAATTTCCCTGCTACATATATTATACAATTGGACCACACCAATAGTTAACCTCCATACATCACATAAAAAAGTATCAAATTATATAGATAATTAAATTAAATAGTATAAAATTGTAAATATAAAAGTCTATTACATTACAATCATATGAAAAACTAGCACCATAATCTAAGATTCACTACAAGAAAATAATAAAGACAATCATTGGTAATGAAATTTTCCAACTTTTAGGGTACTTTATTTATCCCCTGGATGGTGAAAGGTTGCTCCCTTGGATTTTTGAATACCTTAAAAAGATCGACCATAAAAAAAAACATATATACTTTAGTTATATTATAAATATTACATCGTACAATAAATTAAGACTGTACAACAAGACAAAATTAGGTGAGTGAAGGCCACCAATGTACTGCTATACTGTTGCAGCCTTTGAGGAACTTTTCCTCCATATTTCATCACTCCCCCTCAAACTTGGTGTGAGAGGGAAGAACTCCAAGTTTGGGAAGTAGGTGATCATGCTGAGCCATGAACATAGGTTTAGTGAAAAGATCAGCAATTTGATCCTTAGATGGGATATAAGAGGTACTGATGCATCCATTAGCTACCTTTTCTCTGATGAAATGGCAGTCCAGTTCAACATGTTTTGTTCTCTCATGTTGAACTGGGTTAGTAGCAATGGATAAGGCTGCTTTGTTATCACACTTGAGGACAGTAGGACCTAAATGGTTGAGTCCTAGATCCTTGAGTAATTGGGACAACCAGAGTACTTCACATGCAGTAAGGGCCATGGCTCTGTACTCTGCTTCAACTGATGATCTGGCTACCACTTGCTGTTTTTGGACTTCCAAGAGACATGAGAAGATCCCAATAGAACACATAATCCAGTTGTGGATTTTCTAGACATAGGACCGCCAGCCCAATCACTGTCTGAATAAGCAGTTAGAGTGGCTGCAGATTGAGAAGCTAGGAGTATTCCTTGACCAGGATAATAGTTAAGGTATCTGAGTAATCTTTTTGCAGCCTGCATATGAGTAGTAGTGGGTTTGTGCATGAATTGGCTTAGTGTATGGACTGCATAGAAATGTCAGGTCTGGTGATAGTGAGATAGATTAATCTCCCTATCAATCTTTGGTATTCTGTAGGATTGTGGAGGATATCTCCCAACTCAGGTGTGAGTTTGAGATGAGCTTCAATAGGCACTCTAACAGGTTAGCCTTGTGCATTCCATACTCCTTGATCAAATCAAGAGCATACTTCCTTTGTGATAGAAAGAATCCTTGGTTTCTCTTATCCACCTAAATTCCTAGGAAGTATCTCAAAGCTCCTAGGTCCTTCATGTGAAATTGAGAGGAGAGAAATGTTTTCACTTGCTGTATTAGTGATTCATCATTTCCAGCTATCAGTAGGTCATCAACATAGACCAACACTGCTACAAAGGACTTTCCCACCACTTGAGTGAACAGATAATAATCAGTTTTGGATTGTTCAAAACTGAATTGTTTTAGGGTTGATGACAGTTTTTCAAACCACTGTCCGGGGGCTTGTTTCAACCCATAGAGTGACTTTTTGAGTTTGCATACTTGAGTTGGCTTGGTGTGATCTTTCTCCGAGACTTTACTGTTCCACTTTGTGTACCCTGCAGGAAGAGTCATGTACACTTCTTTCTCTAATTCCCCATGTAGGAAAGCATTCTTGACATCTATTTGCACCACTATCCAATCCTCTATGGAAGCTACAGCTAGGAGAGCTCTCACTGTGGTCATTTTTTCCACAGGAGCAAATGTCTCCCCATAGTCAACTCCATATTTTTGTCTGCATCCCAACACTACCAGCCTTGCTTTGTATATGTCCAAGGAACCATCTCTGTCTCTCTTGGTTTTATACAACCATTTGTTCCCTATAGCTTTCTTTCCTGGTGGAAGATCAATTATTTCCCATGTGCCACTGCATTCTAAGGCTTATATCTCCTAATTCATGGCTTTTCTCCACTTTTCCAACTTAACTGCTTCTTTGAATTGTATAGGGTCATCAACATCAATGAGGGCAGCAAGAAAGCTAGCAAAGAGAGGTTGTATTATGGTGAACACCATGTTGGCTACATAGTTGGCTCCACTGTCTGTGGTTGAGCCTGGTATGTTATGCTCATAGTCCATCAACCAAGAAGGGGTTTTTTTAGGTCTAGAAGTTCTTCTTGAAGCTTCTGGAGTGGCTTGAACATGTGTTTGTGTTTGAGGCCGGGGGTGAGGGTCAGCAGAGCTTGGCATTGACTGTGGTGAATTTGGTGGAGATTTAGTGGGTGTATATTCAGTTTCATCATTCTCTGAACGTCCATTAGCATCATCCACAATAGGCATAGGAATATGTCAAGGTTCTCTGTAAGGGAGAGTTGTGATGTGTTTGTTGTAGGGGAACACTATTTCATGGAACTTTACATCTCTAGAGACAAAAATCTATTGAGTGCTTAGGTTCAGGAGTTTTTAACCCTTTTGAGTGATAGGGTAACCTAAGAACACACATGGGACTGCTCTTGCAGCAAACTTATCTTTCCCCGCATTAGGATTGTAGGCCATTGCCAAACACCCAAATACTTTCATGGCTGAGTAATCTGGTTTCTTGCCAAATAGTTTCTCATAAGGTGTTACACCTTTTAGCACTGTGTTGGGAAGTCTATTAATGATGTAGGTTGCTGTCAAGACACAATCACCCCAAAACTTGAGTGACAGTCTTGCTTGAAATCTTAGAGCTCTTTCCATTTCCAACATATTCCTATGTTTTCTTTCCACTCTGGCATTCTGATTTGGCCTATCTACACAGGATGTTTGATGTTTAATTCCTAGATTTGCAAAGAACTTCTCGCATTGTTCATCATCAAACTCTAAGGCATTATCAGATCTAATTATCTTGACCATTGCATCAAATTGAGTTTTCACAAATTTGACAAAATCACATATTGTGTTGTAAGATTCAGATTTTTCTCTCAATAGGTGCACCCAAGTTGCCCTAGAAAAATCATCCACAATGGTGATGAAGTACCTGTAGTTCCCTCTAGCATTCACCTTATATGGGCCCCATATATCAAGGTGTATTAGTTCAAATTTAGAGATAGCACAAGAATAGCTAACAGGGTAGGGAAGTTTGGTGAATCTAGCCATAAGACATGTCAAACAAACATCATTTTTATCACAATTAACATTTGCAATACAACCAGTTTTCATAACTTTGTTCATTGGAGCATGCCCCAATCTGTTATGCCAAATAGTACACAATTCTAAATCAGCTGAATTACAGTCAATGCTAGTGGTTTGTATTACATTGTTAGCTAAATTAGGTTGCTTCTTCTGGTGACCTTGCTTCTTATTCTTTCTCTCTACTGCTTCGTCTCTCTTCTCAGTTTCTTCCAAGTAGTACAGTCCACCATGTAATCTTCCCAAAGCTCTAGTTTTCAGAGTTCCACAATCCTGAATCACACACAATTCAACATGGAATTTAACTTCACACTTATTATCTTGTATTAACTTCCCCACAAAGATCAGATTGTGTTTAAACTCAGGGACACACAACACATTTTTCAACTTTAAATCATTTCCTAGAGTGACAGTCCCTATGTGAGTTATGCTAGTTATTTTCCCATTAGGCAAGTTAATTTTTGGATTCCCATGAACTTTAACAGCATGTTCTAATGTTTGTTGTCTCCAATCATATGATTTGAGGCTCCTGAGTCTATGATCCAACCTTTCATAACACTAAAACCATTGGAACATGATATCATACCCGCAAATCCAGTGTCCATTTCCTCATCTGTGTCTTAGCTGGACTTCTTGTGGTTCTCTAACATTGATGGGAGGAGTTTGATCAGTTTCTCCAGTTGTTTTATAGTGAATTCACCACTGTCCTGCACAACTTGAACATTTGCATCCACCTTGTGACCTTGTCCAATTTTGTTTTTGTTCTACTTAATTGTTTCCAGTTGCACCTTCCTTCTCCTTACCTCTTTGCTGTTTCTTGTATTGAGGGTTCCACTTGGGATATCCAATGACCTTCCAACACTTCTCAGGAGGGTGAGTCTTGCCTCCACAAACAGTTCATCCAATGTCTTGACCCTTGCCATACATAGCAGATGACTCCCCCTCACTTTTGACTTCAATGAGGGTTTCTCTTTGGGATTCTTCTTGCTGCAGCATTCCACATGCTTCTTCCACACTTGGTAAGGGAGTTTGCATGAGGATTTGACTTCTTTGAGCAGCATAATCCTCATCCATTCCATTCAGGAACTGAAATAGGTGTTGTACTTCATGTTGTTTGTTCAAGGCTTGAACAAAGGCATTGATTTTAGGGGTCATTTCAGTGATAGGAGGGTAGAGGTTTATGCTCTCAATCTCTCCCCGCAGAGTTCCATTCCGAGTGTAGTACTCAGAGATGTGTTTCCTTCTTTGTTTAATCTCATACACCTCCCTGTTTAGTCTGTATTTTCTAGCTCCACTTATCTGCAGATATCTCTTCCCAGTTGCTTCCATATCTCAGCAGTGTTCAAGAACATCACAGATTTCTTGACTTCAGGAGTCATGGAGCCAGTCAGCCATGCTATCACCATGCTATTGTAAGTTTCCCACTGCTCTTGCTTGACATTATCAGTGGTATCCTTCTTAGTTAAACCAATGACAAACACCAGTTTTCTCTT
The DNA here is from genome assembly GCF_020520425.1 of Spinacia oleracea. Classification (NCBI taxonomy): domain Eukaryota; kingdom Viridiplantae; phylum Streptophyta; class Magnoliopsida; order Caryophyllales; family Amaranthaceae; genus Spinacia; species Spinacia oleracea. The sequence goes on from NC_079490.1 coordinate 17,339,680, forward strand.
AGAGGCCAAGATTACCTCCATGGACCTGCACCATTCCCTGTAGTTGTTGGCTCTAGTGAGTTTATCAACAACCATAGAAGGTTGGACATCAAATGGGTGCAGGTAGAGAGGGTCTTTCATATCAGATAAAGTAATCTTCGACATTCAAGTAGGAATATTCCAAGATTCAAGCTTTAGCAGATTTAAAAGAAAGAGAAGAACATAATGGAAAAGTGTTTGGCTTATAAGGGTTCAATCTTGCTCACAATATTTCTTAAACAATGCTTGACTATACGCAACCTTGCTCTGATACCATGAAGAATCGAATGATTCTAAACACTACAATCAAGCATACACTGAATAAGAGAAGTTGGTTTTTTAATAGCTTAAGCGGCTGATGCTATATCATTCAATGAAAAACCGATTGTTACAATGATGTACAAGGTATATATACTCACTAAAACCTAGGGATTGTTACCTAGTATAATCAGGTGATATTTACAATTAACCTTCACCACAACAAGACAAAATTAGGTGAGTGAAGGCCACCAATGTACTGATGTACTACTGCAGCCTTTGAGGAACTTTTCCTCCATATTTCATCAGATTCGGATCATATTTCTAATTATACGGAGTTAATATAATTTTGAACATATAAAAGACAACAAAATGAGTTGTGACATAGTGATTAAAATATGTGACTAGCAAATGAGAGGCTACGTGTTCTAAACCTATACCTAATTTTTTTTTTCATGATCAAGAAAACTATATAAGATGACATGACATTCTTTAATGATCAAGAAAACTATATGAGATGACATGTCAAAGATAACAATGTGTTATGTTATATAGGAAGCATGTGACGAGATGACATTCCGTGCCTTGAAATTTTAATAATAGCATAGATTAGAGGCCCGCTAATGGTTATGCTATAATGTTAATGTACGCATCCTCAATTGTGAAAACAAATCGTTACATGTAACAGAGAACAAATGAAATATGATGCAATGCTTAAATTAAAGACGTCAAAAAAAGGTACACGATACTATGGAAATAGAGATTGCGCGTATTTTTATTTTGCAGCACACTCATTTTTATAAAGCACTACAAAACATGACGATTTTATAGTGCTTTATAAAAATGGAATACGATATTGTTGAATTCAAGAACACGAGTTGGCCGTGATTCTTTCATTTAAAAAAGTAAAAAAGAAAATGAAGGAACCAAGTCCAACTTGTGAACTTGAACAATAGTATATTAGTATGTATTGTAAGTTGCAACTACTACTCCATGAGTCCATGCCACATTTGACATTGTTACAAACTTACAATCATATGATTATGCATAGTTGTATAGACATCGTAGCTATAATTTGATATTTTTCCCCTTGTCCTTCCTCTGTCTCATGTTTTCATGAAAATTTATGTTATTTTTTTTATCACGAGGTTGAACTATCATAACTCGCGATGATAATGTATGCGTTAGAGAATAGTTCCTTTCAAAAACTCCCTACACATGTCTCCATTAAGGACTTTGCTACCATACAAGATACCTATCACAAATGTCTAGAGAGAGAAAAAGAGAGAGAACGAAAAAAAAAGAAGCCTAAACCTAATGAGATTCCAAAGCCAAAACATTTCCTCGTTTCTTCCGCCATCACCTTCATTCATTCGCCTCCATGGGAAGCAAATCAACTCTACAGATCTCCTTCTACACCACCTCAGCTACAAAAATTACCTACTACCAATGCTAATTATTACCCTAATACCTATTTATGGCTAGTATTAATCCAAGAAAGTGATCTTTTAATCTTCTTCAAAAATCATCAACCGTTGGATCTTGATCGGGTGGTTGCCTCAAATGCTTCTGGGTGTTTTCTTGGTTGCTAAAAAAAGTAATGATGATGATTTTCCATTTTTATGGATTTTCAGTAATTTCCAAGACGGGCGATTTATTTCTCCCCCCAATCTGGTGCTTTGGTGTTCTTGGTACATGAGATCTGACGTTTTTGTGCCTTGGTTACTCCAAATCCAGCCGCCTAATCTACAAGGGAAGCCACTTTTACCCACCTAAATTATGCTTAATTGCTTTTTAATTTGTCCTGTGTGTTTTATAAGTATGCATGAGATTCATTTTTTCCTCCTTATCTTACTGCATATTCATTACGTTTCTTATTCTGGTTTTCTGATCATAATTTATGGGTTACAAAATTTCCTTGGTCCCCAAGTTCTTCGGTTTATGGACAATTCTACCCCCGAACTCTTCGACTACTTTTGCTTCTGGAATACTATGTTACTGGGTTTTTTAAATTTTTTCTTTAAAATTTCATTTCCAAAACCATGCTTGTATTTTGTGATTTTTACTTGAATGCCACTACCCCTGTGTATGTGTGTTGGTTTCTTTTCCCTCGCCCTTACTATATGGACTTACACTATAAATACATCACCAGGTTCTTCTTTCAAATTCGTCACCCACTCTTCTTCCCTACCACCCCTCACTCTACTACAAACAATCAACCTTCCGACAAAAACTTAGTTAGTCCTTACTTAACCTTCATGTCTGAAACTCCCAACTCTCCTAACTATGCCTCAATACTCAAGAAGAACATTGCTCTAGTTTCCGCTGAACCTCAATCTGCCATGTCACCTGGTCATCCAACTGATACCATTCCCTTCCTCCCCTCCGGCTCTGGTGAGTCGTTGGGAAGTCACTGTTTTTTTTTTATGCTCTCAATTACCCATCTCCGCACAATGCACACCCTACTAGTTTAGACATTCCAAGTGCACCTCTAGCTGTTATCACCCTTCCCGCTCCTGAACTTGTGGACTCTGAGGTTACAATCATGGAGCAATCTTGTTTCTATGGTAAACCTTGGGGGGAGTATATCCTGCAAGCTGCTGTCATTGCTCGTCTTACCAAAGATTGGCAAAACATCAAAGGTATGTTGAAATTTCTGTTCTTAGGTAATGGCTGGTTTCTCATCCGCTTTCTGACCCAACTGATAAGATTGGTATTTGGAATGGTCGTCCTTGGTTTGTACAAGGGTTAAACTTTTTGCTAATCCCCTGATACAAAGGCTTTCAAGCTCAACATCTTCACGTCACTTGTGTTGATCAATGGATTAAGATCCCCTTTTTACCTACAGAGTACTGGTCCTAGCGCTACCTAACTCAAATCGTAAGTCAAGTTGGTCATCTCATCAGGCTAGATAGGTTAACTCAAATCGTAAGTCAAGTTGGTCATACCATGTTTGTCTTAATATCAATATTGCTAAGTCCGTTCCAAGAACTATCACTCTTAATTTTGGCTCTCATACCCAAGACTTTTTCCTCTCTTATGAAGGTGTCTATGAAGTGTGTCCATTGTGTGGTGACCCAAAACACACTATGAATACTTGTCCTTAAAAGCCAGCTCCTTGTATTAAATTGGTAGTGGCCAAGATGGACTCTACTACCCTGTATGCCCCTCTTTCTGGTGATGTCAGTCCTACTACTGATTGGTGTACGGTTCTCCCTAAGAAAAGATCTAAACCAAGGCTCTTTGTTAAGGGAAATCTTTCTCGCCTTCATCCCTATATCCCCCCTATCACTAACAAAAATACCACTAAAGGTGGTAATGTTGTTGTTGTTTCTGGTGAACCATTGCCAGCTGCCAATCCTTTCACTTCCTTGGCAGATTTTGAAGTTTCTACTGGTGCAACGGTTACTCTCAATCCCCCCCATTCAAGAGGAGTTCAAGGGTATCCTTAATGATCTTGACTCTAATGATGACCCTTTTGGGGCCATCAAGATGGCTGAGAAACATAAAGTTCCTTTTAACATTATGGAGGATAACTTAATGGAGGATTTTGAGGATTTCTCCTTGAATTTCAATCCGGATACACCAATGAAAACCATGGAAGTCCAAAAAAGGAGGAAGAGAGATAGTGACAGTCTCTCCCCTCCTACCTCTCCTGCTGTCTGGTGATGTGTGTCCCTTTACTGCATTGTACTTTTGTGTTGCTCCATGCCTATCCTGTGTTCCCAGTTGCCTTCTCCCGCTGTGCTTACACTCGTGTGTCATTAACTTTTGCCCGGTTTTCCTCTACTGTAATTTCAACCAACTGTTAGGAGTTGGCTTTCCTATTTTCACTTTGTTGGTTGCACTTTGCTTTAAGTTTAGTTTCTAAGATCGTTTTTACTTGTGATATCAATGATTGTACTACAATTGCTACTGGGACTCAACGCAGTAATATGAATCAATGTTATTTCTGGTTTTATGATTGTTGTGTTATTGTTACTATTCTTTATTATTATGTCCTATCTCTTTGGGGTTTGACTTGCTACTACAGTACCATCCGGTTACCTTTCTTGGGTCCTTATCCCCCTGCTACCTTCTTATGGTTGTTGCGTAGTCCAGTTGCCTTTGTTTCCTGTCTTGTCCACACTCACCTTTGGAGAACAGTTCTTCCATCGAGGCTCCCTAACACTCATAGAAACCCTATTTCAGGGATGCTAAATGTTAGGTTAAAGCTTGATGTTGTGAGACATTCCCAAGGTAAGTGTCAACCCTGTGATGTAGTCTTTGATCTAAATCATTGGCCTGAGGGTTTTATGAGTTGTTCATGTGTTCCACCTTACTATTCTTTGCAGACCATATATGAGATAAGTATGCAAAAGTTGTATATACACTTCTTATCATTCTTGGTAAACTGTTTTATTACTTCTAAACCTCAATTACTTACTTTTTCCTATGATTACCATACATATACTTCTTTTTGTAAGAGAACATGGAGGATTCACCACGTTGATACCCGTTGTTTGTTATCCGACAACAGCATACATATGGACCTTCAGTTTATGGTTTTTTGTATGATTTTACTACAATTAATTCATTACATAATTTGTAATCTTTCCCGGATGTTAGCATCTGCTGTTAGTAACCATAAGGCACCAGAGCCTATATGGCCGCGACTCGTATTTTTAAAATCCGCTAATGACTTGCCTAAGGACAATTGTCCTTATCGGAACTGGATTCTAAATCCTAAGAACAAACGAGCATGCTATAATTTGTCTCAACTATCTATGTAATACCCCGAAGTTTTTAAATTTGATTAATCATGCTTAATTATTTTTATTTAGCTTAAAATCGTTTTAAATATTAATTTTGAACTTTATTTTAATTAACGAAGTTTTATGTCTCTTAAATTTTTAATATTATTACACGATTTATTAATTTTCAGATTATGTGATTAAATTTCAAATTTACGAGCTTAAGCTACTTTTTTTTTTATTCCGTGATTTATTTCGGATTTTTAATAATTTCGAAACGTTCTTATTTTATTCGAAACTAAACTTATTTTTCGTTAACAATATTTTTAAAAAAATATTATTTCGAAACTTAGTTTTAATTAACCATTTCTATTCTAATTAATTTCCTAATAATAGAAATCAATTTTCTGAATTTTGGCCTAATATTGTGAAATTACGAAAATGCCCTTGAAGAGCAAAATTCCATTTCACTTCCTCTCCTTGCTCTCCACGTACAAAGCAAGAATGAAGAAAAATTCTTCATTCCTCTCCTTCCCTCAATTTAGTCTTGATTCATGCCTTGCTTACCAAGAATTTCAGCTTCTCTTTCACTCTACTTGACTATACAAATAAGTCATAATACCAATTGGAATTCAACATCAGAAAATCAAAACCGATTTTTCAATTCTCATTCCCCTCTCTGGTTCGAACCATCACCACCATCGACAACCACCTCAGCCACCACCGTCCACCACCATTATCACCACCACTCAACACCGCCCAACCACCCTCGACCACCACCACACCTCCCTCACCCTCTCCCTCCTCCGCACGCATCCCCAGCCCCGTTCCCCTGTCTTCCTCCCCTTCTCTGCCACGCTACACCACCCACGCCGCAGCTACCACCACCCCAACCACCTCACCACCTCCTGGGTAGACCTCTGCATCCACCCTCACCGCCGAGCCACTGCTACCCCCCCCCCCCAGAACCACCCACGGCACGCACAAACTCCCCTGTTTTTGCGCGACCACCCTCTCCCTTTTTCCTTACGGTTCCGCCGCCGCAGAACCAACCACCATCACCAGCACGAATTCGCGCCTCCGTGACGCCCAGACCCCGGTCACCGCCTCCCATCTCTCTTCCCTCCCCTTCGTGCTTCCGCCTCCTTTGTTCCTCTGCTTCCCCTGTTCTTCGTACCCAACTTTAAAATAAAAAAGGGGACGAGTTCTAGACTCCAGTGATTTGGAACTTTGATTTTTATTTCTGAAATTAAGCCCAACCTCTTTGTTTTGGCCCAATATCCCAAAGTAAGAGCCCTATTCCTTTATTTAAACCCTTATGTTAATATTTCATAAAAATTAATTATTATTTATTTTAATCATCTAAATTTAAATGATAATTTCAGATTTACATTTTTGACTGAAATTTTGGTGTAAATAATAATATTTTCATTAATGAAATTAAATAATATTCTTGTAAATCGATTTATGAAATGTTGATTGAAATTTCGTTTAATAATATTTCCAATAAATTATAAAAATTATATTAAATTCATTATTTCAAAATTCACTATCTATGAATTTATTATTTATAAAATGTTTGATTTTAAATTATTTATCGCTTTAGTTACTAATTCAATAATTCGATATTTTGAAAGAAACTGATTTAATAATATTTTTTTTTTACTAAATCGCGAAATTATATTTTAAAATTCATTATTTATAAATTTATTATTTATAAAATATCGATTTTTGGTTATTATCGTTTTAATAACTAATTCAATGATTTAATATTCAAAAAGATCGGACGTGGAGCTCAGGAAGAACGACCCATCGAACAGGAACATATAAACTACGGTTGAGGTAACGGTTATTGCTAGTACCCGCAATCCCTTCGAAATGTATTTATGAATGATGTTATGAATGATTGGTATTTTATAATGATGTTTTATGATTTGCGGGATTACAAGTATGATTTGATTGAATTGTTTTACGATAATGCAGCTTTATGCAAAGTATTGATTTAATGAATTATTATTCCTGAAAGAAATGATTTTATGAAATAACAAGATTTACTGTTTTTACTGAACTATCCTGATTGAATGAGATTTTCCTAATTAATGTTCCATTAAAAGAAATGTAAACATGATAAATGAAAGTGTAAGAACTGGTCAAGTTCCCCTGATATGGAGCCCAGGCTCCCTCTGATAAGAAGCACTCGCTTCCCCTTATATGGAACCAAGGTTCCCCCCTGATAAGAAGCACTGGCTTCCCCTGATATGGAACCAAGGTTCCCCCTGATAAGAAACACTGGTTTCCCCTGTTATGGAGCACTGGCTCCCCCTGTTATGAAGCACTGGCTTCCCCTGTTCGTAGGAGACGTCCTACCATGTTTTCCTGTAAAGTCCTGACGACCAGAATAATACTGTTAAAAGGAAAAAGGTTAAAGAAATGATATTCCTGAAATAATGTTCCTGAAATGATATTACTGAAATGATATTTCGAAATGATGCTTTTGAAATGATGATTTATTAAATGTTTTACTATATTCTATTCTCCCTGTGTTATTAAATAAAATGAATTGAAATGATGTTACAATGCTAGGGTAACTCGTTACTGAGTCTTCGGCTCACCGTTTTGTTTTCCTTTTTAGGTACTGCTGGGGGACCACGGAAACGAGTTGTGGCGAGGATTTCACTATTACAATGTTCACCTAAGTTAATGTCATGTTGTAACAAGTTTAAGTAAAGATTCTTGATTAAGTTACGCACTTTTGTTAAGGAATTAAAAAGGATTATTATGTTAATTTTGGAGTTTAATAGATTATGGTTGATGGTTGCCTTGTAATTCCCAAGAGGGAGTTACGGTAGGTAATGTCCCGACCGAATTAGGTTAATTTCGCTGCTAAGTATGCTTAATAAGTGAATTAGAGGTCGGGGTGTTACAGTTTGGTATTCAGAGCCAAGGTTCTGGACCATAAGTGCTAAACCTTACGGGTTTTTGCGCGTTGCATAAATTCAATAGGCTTTATGAAAAGAGTTTTAAGGAATAAGTTAAAAAGAATATGTTAAAATCATGTTAAGTTAAAATGAAATGAGTGTGAGTGTAGGAACGGGCTAAAAAGGGATTATTTTCCTGTTGTTTATGTTTCCTAATCGAGTATATTATGCAGAATGTCGACTATCGAGGCTGCTAACGATATTAACGATGGAGCTCACAACGAGCACAACGTCCATGTCAACGATGACACTATCTACGAGGATGTTGCCCACGATGATCCCTATGACGATCAACCTATCGAAGATCACAAAGAAAGGATGGAACGATTAGAAACCGTTAGCACGATGTTAGCTGAATTAATCAAAGATTCTCAGAAAAAGAAATCGACGAATGCGAACGAAAATGCATCAATGTTCAAGAAGTTTTCATCCCTAAACCCACCATCTTACGATGGCAAGCCCGACCCTGTAGAATTCGAGGATTGGATTAATCGCATAGATCAGTTGTTTGAAACCTTGCAATGTCCTAAGGAATGGAGAGTCGATTTCGCCGTGTTTTACTTAACGGGTCAAGCAAGTTTATGGTGGAAAGTTAATAAGGAAAGGAAGAATGAGCCTAGATTTGGTTGGACCGAACTGCAAAAGTTATTAAGAGATAAGTTTTATCCACCATCCCTGTGGAAACAAAAGGAAGACGAGTTTTTGCACTTGCAACAAGGAACAATGAGTGTTATGGAATATGCAAACAAGTTCATGGAATTGTCAAGATTTGCACCGGAGCTGGTATCGACAGAACAATCTAGGATGAACCGCTTTGAGCGAGGTCTTCATTTGAAGTACCAAGATAGGTTGGCAACTCAAAGGTTTATTTCCTATCAAGATATGGTTTATATTGCAGTTAATGTTGAACGAGTTGTATTACTTCGAGAAGCGCAAAATGTTGGTGATAAAAGGAAGAATGATAATCAAAACCATGGAGGAGCTAAAAGGCCAAACCAAGGAAACCATAATTATAGAAGAGATCAAGGTTATAATAATAGAGCAGCTCGTAGTGTATGGTGTGCTAAGTGTGGAAAGAGAAACCATACTGAAAGTGAATGTCGTGCAGGAACGAAGACGTGTTATCGATGTGGAGGAAAAGATCATTTTGTCAGGGACTGCCCTAAACCACCTCCCACAGATACTGGAAGAGCAACCTCGACCAATCATGAACGAAACAACAACAATGCTAGGGTTAATCATGATCCACCACGACCACCAATATCTGGAAAAGCTTACATGATGAGAGCTGATAAGGAAGAAGAAGATGACGCCAACGCTGATACTATTTCAATTTAGTTCTCATGTACGTTTGAACCTAAGTTTCCTGTTTTAGATTTGAATCATGTTATAGATCTTTTGTCAAGGACATGCTATGAATGTTTAAGGATCATTAATGTCCTCAAGGAAGTTTATGGAAGAATTAATAAAAGCATGATTTTGTGGATATGAATTGTTTTAAGGAACTTTTATGTTTATGAATTAATTAAGGTTGATTTTTAGTACCGAAAGAGCATGAGTTTGTATTTAATGATGAATGATAGAGTACAAGAAGAGTGTGAGTTTGTATTTCATAAAAGGTGAATCATCAGTTAAATCAAGGTTACTCAGGGTTCAAAGCGTTTAAGTTATGATTAAGGTTGATTTATGGGTTATTTTCCCGCACCCTTCATAATGATTGTTTTGTGGTTATAAGCACCTAAGTGTATTTTCAGATATGTTAAGGAAGCTAAGCTAGAATATTAAAAAGTTATGCAAAAATATTATGTGATCGAGACCAAAGATGATTTATGGTGGAAATATGAAATTAAGGTTACACATGGAGTTATGAGGATTATACCAAAGGAAGTTATCAGGATTAGTCTGTCAGTAAGGTTGATGGTGTTTTCAGTATACCTTTCCGCATCATTTATAGGGATTGTTTTTGAAAGAATGCTTGATTGTCTCCATAAAGAAAGTTAAGCGAGAGAATTAAGGTTTTGCAAAATGTTAGGTGGAAAACATGATTTATGGTGATCGAAAAGATGAAACTAAGTTTGCATAAAGTTTTGGGGATCTTACCAATGTAAGTTATCGAGAATTAGTCTGTCTATGAGGTTGATGATATGAATGTTATGAAGTTCGAAAAGCATTATGATTGAGGAATGCAATGGAATTAAGAAAAGAAATCGACGAAATGACATCCAGGTAGTCTGAACTAAGTTTCTGGAACCTAGGTTGTTTCTGATAAAGGCATATGTGATGGCTTAGAATTATCCGCCAAAACCCAAGTGTTTGTCGACTTAAAATACTAAGGATAAGTAACGAAGTCGTACGTCTAATGATGTAGTTCTTGTCACGTGGTTGGACTCAAACCCCCGCAACGAACGTAGTCAACAAAGTTGTGTGACATAGAAGAAAAGATCGGAAATCGAAATCGAAACGAATCGAATAACGGAAGTCAACGAAAAGATTCCAGCAACAAAGATGCCAATAGAAAATGAAAGCGAAATATGTCTAATTATTCGCCCACGAGCGATATGATGTATGAATGACTATGTTTTCTATGAATGATTATGTTATGATAAACCATGCTCGTGTGTTAGATCAAATGATTATGAATGTTATGCTTAATAATTATGTCTCTATGATCTGGATTATGTTTATGCTGACATGATTGTACTGGTAGTCTAATTGTTATACATGGAAGCCGCCTCCGATGGAAGTTCTCCTGAGCTCAGAGTACGAGATTGATATAATAAACGACTTTTACAATTTATTTTTTTTGAGTATTGCAATTGGTAGTTAAATAGTTATTTTCATTATATATACATATATTTTCAGGATTATAATTTTGCATTAAAAGTTACTATTTTTGGTAGAAAATATTTTCAAACAAGATATTACAAAGTAAAATGGGAGCCTAGTCTAAGCTAACAATTTGCCCTTTTTGTTCTTTGCTCCTCGATCCTATTTTATGAAGTAAAGTGGAGATACGAAAGACGATGGCGGAATGTAATTGACCTTAATGACGATTAAGGATCAATATAGTTTTGCCCCTTTTGTATTCTTTACTCTTCAATTCTAGGTCTCGAGTTGAAGCGGAGTTCTAAAAGATGATGGCGGAATGAATGCTAGACATTGTCAAAATTGAAATTGTCAGATCTTGGTTTTAAATAAAACATTATACTTTTATTCGAGCGTTTTCAATTTTCAACAATCATTTTATAAATCTAATTTTCAAGTTTCGAGGACGAAACTTTTTCTAAGGGGGTAAGAGTGTAATACCCCCGAAGTTTTTAAATTTGATTAATCATGCTTAATTATTTTTATTTAGCTTAAAATCGTTTTAAATATTAATTTCGAACTTTATTTTAATTAACGAAGTTTTATGTCGCTTGAATTTTTAATATTAATACACGATTTATTAATTTTCAGATTCTGTGATTAAATTTCAAATTTACGAGCTTAAGCTACTTTTTTTTTTTAAAAAAAAAAACCTAAATTATTCCGTGATTTTTTTCGGATTTTTAATAATTTCGAAACGTTCTTATTTTATTCGAAACTAAACTTATTTTTCGTTAACAATATTTTTAAAAAAAGATTATTTCGAAACTTAGTTTTAATTAACCATTTCTATTCTAATTAATTTCCTAATAATAGAAATCAATTTTCTGAATTTTGGCCTAATATTGTGAAATTACGAAAATGCCCTTGAAGAGCAAAATTCCATTTCACTTCCTCTCCTTGCTCTCCACGTACAAAGCAAGAATGAAGAAAAATTCTTCATTCCTCTCCTTCCCTCAATTCAGTCTTGATTCATGCCTTGCTTACCAAGAATTTCAGCTTCTCTTTCACTCTACTTGACTATACAAATAAGTCATAATACCAATTGGAATTCAACATCAGAAAATCAAAACCGATTTTTCAATTCTCATTCCCCTCTCTGCTTCGAACCATCACCACCATCGACAACCACCTCATCCACCACCGTCCACCACCATTATCACCACCACTCAACACCGCCCAACCACCCTCGACCACCACCACACCTCCCTCACCCTCTCCCTCCTCCGCACGCATCCCCTGCCCCGTTCCCCTGTCTTTGATATATGCGTTTTATATAGAGTTTTTTACCCCCGTCCCTTAGTAATTTTATGTATCAAACGTGCTCTTAGGAGCCGTTTCTAGTACTAATGTGTGTTATTGAGTGTGCCTTGAGTTTCAGGTTTGATTATGAGAAATTGGTCGTTTTAGACCCGTTTCATTGTTGATCAAGGCCACTATATGAGTCCGAGAAGTTCGGGACCTCCATCGTCGACTTTCGGGAGCCTTAGATGCTTATGGTTGAGCCCCGGTAGTTAGACTTGGTGATACGGGCGACATACCTTGAAGATTGCAAATCGCCCTGGAAGCTGAGGGCGAAATGCAACCATCGGGCGGAAGTATAAGCAAGCCAAGTTCATCAACGCGCGCCCGATCGGGCGCAGCTCGCCCGATCTGGATCGGGCGGTCAATCTGGAGGCTTTATGGAGATTTCGCAATCCGCCCGATCGGGCGGATTTTGGCCCGATCGGGCCGACTATCGAGTGATTCGCCCGATCGGGCGATGCGTCGCCCGATCGGGCGACGCCAACCTCCAGCAGTTTTTCGCGTTTTTAATTCCGTTTTTAGGCCTTATTTTGGCAAAACTATATAAGCAAACTTGTTTTATTTTTTTAGGATCATCTTATTTTCCAGCACTAAACCCTTAGTTTATTTTTCTAAGTTTTATTTCCTCTCTACATTAATTCAAACACTTAGTTCGATTGATATAAAAACACAAGCTTTCAATTTCCATTGTGGGAGAATTAGGTATTGTTTCTTACTTTAATTTATTCTATTGCTTTGATCATGTTTTCCATTATGTTAATCGCTTTGTTATTAGTTATCATGAGTGAGTAGTTTAATTTCTAGGGTTTAGGGGATCCATGAATGCATGATTGGGATTATATGTGGATTGGATTATTTGATTGATTGATTATAATTTCTATAGCTTATTATTATTGCTCGTCAATTCTGTTCGGCCGGACTATTTTGATTTGAGTTTGATTAACCTTAGATTATGCGCCGAGAGGTATAAATCTGATGTTTTTGGTATGTGGCTATTAGATAGGAATTATTTCTAGTACGTAGCGAGAGCCCGCTGGTTGTTCTATCCTAAGGAATTCATAAGATTCGAGAGATGCATGTTTTCCTAGTTATGATTGTTAATTAATTGTTATTGTCCGTTGTCCAATCCCGGTCTGCATTTGTGGTGAACCGCTGCCCTAGATTCCCTTAATATTGTTATATTCCAGTTTGATTATTTGCCTTAACTTAATATACAAACCAATCCAATTCTTTGTTACCAGTAGTCTAGATTAGTTAATTAATAGTAGAAAGAACATTGTTTCCCTGTGGATACGATCCCTGCTTCCCTTGCTATATTTTTAGTTGGTGAATGTTAGGTTTATCTTTGATAGGAGTGCGATTTAGCCTGTCAGTCTTCCTCCCCTTCTCTGCCACGCTACACCACCCACGCCGCAGCTACCACCACTCCCAACCACCTCACCACCTCCTGGGTAGACCTCTGCATCCACCCTCACCGCCGAGCCACTGCTACCCCCCCCCAGAACCACCCACGGCATGCACAAACTCCCCTGTTTTTGCGCGACCACCCTCTCCCTTTTTCCTTACGGTTCCGCCGCCGCAGAACCAACCACCATCACCAGCACGAATTCACGCCTCCGTGACGCCCAGACCCCGGTCACCGCCTCCCATCTCTCTTCCCTCCCCTTCGTGCTTCCGCCTCCCCTGTTCCTCTGCTTCCCCTGTTCTTCGTACCCAACTTTAAAAAAAAAGGGGACGAGTTCCAGACTCTAGTGATTTGGAAATTTGTTCTTTATTTCTGAAATTAAGCCCAACCTCTTTGTTTTGGCCCAATATCCCAAAGTAAGAGCCTTATTCCTTTATTTAAACCCTTATGTTAATATTTCATAAAAATCAATTATTATTTATTTTAATCATCTAAATTTAAATGATAATTTCAGATTTACATTTTTGACTGAAATTTTGGTGTAAATAATAATATTTTCATTAATGAAATTAAATAATATTCTTGTAAATCGATTTATGAAATGTTGATTGAAATTTCGTTTAATAATATTTCCAATAAATTATAAAAATTATATTAAATTCATTATTTCAAAATTCACTATCTATGAATTTATTATTTATAAAATGTTTGATTTTAAATTATTTATCGCTTTAGTTACTAATTCAATAATTCGATATTTTGAAAGAAACTGATTTAATAATATATTTTTTTTACTAAATCGCGAAATTATATTTTAAAATTCATTATTTATAAATTTATTATTCATAAATTTATTTATAAAATATTGATTTTTGGTTATTATCGTTTTAATAACTAATTCAAAAAGATCGGACGTGGAGCTCAGGAAGAACGACCCATCGAACAGGAACATATAAACTACGGTTGAGGTAACGGTTTTTGCTAGTACCCGCAATCCCTTCGAAATGTATTTATGAATGATGTTATGAATGATTGGTGTTTTATAATGATGTTTTATGATTTGCGGGATTACAAGTATGATTTGATTGAATTGTTTTACGATAATGCAGCTTTATGCAAAGTATTGATTTAATGAATTATTATTCCTGAAAGAAATGATTTTATGAAATAACGAGATTTACTGTTTTTACTGAACTATCCTGATTGAATGAGATTTTCCTGATTAATGTTCCATTAAAAGAAATGTAAACATGATAAATGAAAGTGTAAGAACTGGTCAAGTTCCCCTGATATGGAGCCCAGGCTCCCCCTGATAAGAAGCACTGGCTTCCCCTGATATGGAACCAAGGTTCCCCCTGATAAGAAGCACTGGCTTCCCCTGATATGGAACCAAGGTTCCCCCTGATAAGAAGCACTGGCTTCCCCTGTTATGGAGCACTGGCTCCCCCTGTTATGAAGCACTGGCTTCCCCTGTTCGTAGGAGACGTCCTACCATGTTTTCCTGTAAAGTCCTGACGACCAGAATAATACTGTTAAAAGGAAAAAGGTTAAAGAAATGATATTCCTGAAATAATGTTCCTGAAATGATATTACTGAAATGATATTTCGAAATGATGCTTTTGAAATGATGATTTATTAAATGTTTTACTATATTCTATTCTCCCTGTGTTATTAAATAAAATGAATTGAAATGATGTTACAATGCTAGGGTAACTCGTTACTGAGTCTTCGGCTCACCGTTTTGTTTTCCGTTTTAGGTACTGCTGGGGACCACGGAAACGAGTAGTGGCGAGGATTTCACTATTACAATGTTCACCTAAGTTAATGTCAAGTTGTAACAAGTTTAAGTAAAGATTCTTGATTAAGTTACGCACTTTTGTTTAGGAATTAAAAAGGATTATTATGTTAATTTTGGAGTTTAATAGCTTATGATTGATGGTTGCCTTGTAATTCCCAAGAGGGAGTTACGGCAGGTAATGTCCCGACCGAATTAGGTTAATTCCGCTGCTAAGTATGCTTAATAAGTGAATTAGAGGCCGGGGTGTTACAATCTATGTTATCATCCCTTCTCTTAGCTTTAGAACAACACCTTTATTTTTATTTATTATTATGAAGATAATTTCTTGGAATATTCATGGAGGAAAGAGAGACCAAGCTCTTGCTGAACTCATCATACTTAAAACACAAACAATCCAGACATTTTATTTGTGCTAGAAACTATGACATCAAACACAAATAGCAAAGCAATAATCAAATCTCTAAAATTTTAACATAAAATCATCATCGACCCAACAAATCATTGCGGAGGTATATGTATTATTTGGAATGAGGATAACATAAAAGTACAAAGTCACTACTTGATAGATAGATGCGCACACCTTACGATTTATCATAAACCAACCAACAATACGTTCTTGGTTACAGGCGCATATTGCCCAGCCAAATAAGATCATAAAGATGTTTTTTGGGCAGCACTTACTACCTTCTTTGAAAATGTCTCCACCCCATGGCTTCTCATCGACGATCTAAATGAAATGCTCTCTCCAAATGACAAACTGGTAGGCAACCCAATATCTACGCATCAATGCAAAAACTCCCAACTTTTCTTACTCAACTAAACGCTTCAGAGATCGTGAGTCAACAACATGCTTTCTCTTGGCGGTCCACTAGTGATAATACGATTCTTGAACGTTTAGACTAGGCCATTGCTAATCAGAAATTCAATAATCTCTTTCCTAACTCAATTGCTAATTATGGAATATTCTCGATCTCAGACCATGCCCCGATCATCTTTGATTCCACGACTCCACCTACTAACAGTAACCGCCCTTTTCGTTTTCAAAACCTATATACTCTTGATGAGGATACCCACCACATAGTTAAAAAATTATGGAATGCAAGAAGGCAAGTGTCACGTTTTTTCAGAATCAAAGAGAAACTCAAAGACATCAAAAATGACCTAAGACTATGGGCCAGGAAAAAGTATGGTAATAATAGAAACAAATTAACTACTAACTATGAAAAAAATTCAATCTCTAGAAACCAAGCTTTTAGACCAACCTTTCAATCCCATCCTAAGGGATCACTTACAGCGTATGCTAAAACAAAGGGAAAAACTTTTGTTCTTTGGTCAAAATAGCTGGAAAAAGTTCTATAAAAAGGAATGGCTTACCCAAGGTGATAGGAATACCATATTCTTCCATTCCCGAACAAAGCATATCAATGCTCGTATCACAATTTTTAGGCTAAAAAATGATGTTGGCCAATGGGTCGTAGACCAACATAATATTACAGATATTCTCCTTAATTCTTTTAAGAATAGATTTACCTCCTCTATACAGGGAGAACGGAACATTGATCTCCACTTCCTCCCTCAGTTTGTCACCAATCAGGAAAAGTTGATCTCCTTGTTCCTTTTACACCAGAAGAAATTAAAGATGCTTTCTTTGATATGAACCCTATAAAATCATCGGGCTCTGATGGGTTCGGACCAAAGTTCTTTCAAGCTTATTGGACCATCATTGGAAAGGAGGTCACAACTGCAGTTAAGAGCTTCTTCTTCCATGGAAGAATTCCTAAAGCCCTTAACCATACTATCATAGCGCTTATCCCAAAAAATGAAAACCTGGAAAACCCAAATCATTTTAGACCTATTAGTCTATGTAACACTATTTACAAAGTAATCGCAAAACTCCATGTATCTCGACTAAGTCCAGTACTTCAAAAAAACATTAGTCCATTTCAAAATGCTTTCACTCCTGAACGTTCGATCCACAACAATCTCCTCATCGTGCAGGAACACCTTCCGAAAATCCTCCTCTAAAACGGGTTGGTGTGCTCTTAAGCTCGATATGGAAAAAGCATATGACATAATTGAATGAGACTTCTTATGAAAAACTCTAACCGCTTTTGGTTTTCCACGGCAATGGATCCTATGGGTCAAAGCTTGCGTTGAATCAATTTCATACTCGATCAAAATAAATGGAACGACTACGACTCATTTCTCACCCTCAAGAGGAATCCGCCAAGGAGATCCCCTCTCTCCCTATCTCTTCCTTCTATGTATGGAAGTCCTCATTATAATGCTTACTCAAAAAACTACTAACCCGAAACTAGGTTTAGGTTTCAGTTTAGCCCCGAGAACCGCAAAAATTTCGTGCTTGTTATTTGCAGACGACAGTCTCCTTTTCTGCAAAGCGTCCACTTCATCCTACAATTTACTTGAGGAAACAATAGATGAATTTTTCTCTCTCTCTGGCCAACTTGTAAATTTTCACAAGTAATCAATTATTTTCTCTAAACACGTCCAGAATACTAGGAAAGACACTCTAGCAACTATCTTTTCAATGACAAAATCCTTGTCTTTGGGACGTTATCTAGGAGCATTTTTCTCTAGTCACAAACCCACTAAAACTGACTACAACAATATTATGCAGAAAAATGAAACACGCATTAATACTTGGCATGCTAATTTCCTCTCCAAAGCAGGAAGAGCAGTCCCTATCTAGAGTAATCTTGAGGCTCTGCCAGCATATGTGTGTTCTTCGTTTCTTTTGCCCAATAAAATCTGCAAACAGCTAGATAGTGTTCACAAGAATTTCTTTTGGAAGCAATCAACCCAAACAAATGCAACACCCCTTATTTCTTGGAAAAAAGTATGTCAACCAAAATCATTGGGAGGGTTAGGCTTCTGCAAAACCTACCCTCGTAATAGAGCTTTTATAGCAAAATTAGGATGGAAAATCCTTACGAATAACGACAATTTTTGGGCGTCACTTTTGCGAAAAAAATCTTACATAACTCATCCTTCTTCACTTGTAAACCTAAACAGAAAGACTCCCAAATTTGGCATCAAATTCTAAACCAACGTGAAATTCTAAGGAAAGGGATTAGATGGGAAATGGTAAATCCATTAACTTCTGGATAGAAAATAGGGCTACCTAGGATAGCCTTCTTAATACCTGTAATATCGATTTTAACTCGGTTAACCCTGATCTCATGGTCAATCACTTCATTCTCCCCTCTAAGCATTGGAACATCCAAAAACTTAAGGATTTTGCTCCCATGCACATTGTGAACAACATTATAAGAATCCCTATCCCACTAATGGATATAGATGATTCTACAGTTTCGGGTATTACGACATCTGGTGAATTCTCTGTCAAATCCCCACTTGGCCATCAAAACTAAATGGGAATACCACTGGATTTGGAAGCTCGACGTCCCCCCTAAAATACTTATCTTCTTATGGAAAATTTGCCACAAAAGCCTTCCAATCCGGGAAATCCTACACAAAAGAAATATCCTCCCTTTTGATGTATGTTCTCTTTATGACACTTACATAGAAACCCTAAACCACTTTTTTATTCAGTGCCCCAAAGCCCAAGCATTTTTGGAACCTCCAACTCACGAAACATTGGCTAGACTATCCCCTTATCAACCGTGACTTATTTTTTTTAATATAAATCACCTTCGTAAATTCTCCTCGACACTTGTCAAATTTATCTTTTCGATATGGGCTCTATGGAAGGAAAGAAACAATTGCATTTTCAATAATTCTAACTTCAATCCTTTTAGGATTTTCAATAAAGCTTCAACAGCGTTTCATGAATGGCAGGTAAGACTGCTTCTTGAATCGCACCAACTCAAGGGTTCACCTTTCACTTCACACACCCCCACTATCTCAACTGATACCTCCCCCCTATCCAGGTTCGTTGGTTCCCACCCCCTCTGGGTACCTACAAACTCAACTTCGGCGGATCTTGTAAACACTCTTCAGCAACAGCAGACATTATCATAAGGGGCAGTCAAGGGAAAGAAATTTCTATCTGCACCTACAATTTGGGCCACCCTCAAGCCTTTATGGCAGAAGCTTGTGCTCTCCACAAAGGTCCGCAAGAAGCTAGAAACAAGAATATTAGACAACTTCTCATAGAAGGCGACAACCTACTAGTCATCAACGCCACTAAAGGATCTTGGTCAATTCCTTGGAAGCTCCATAATGTAATCAAAGACATCCAAGCTCTCCTACAGCAGTTCGATCATTGGAAAATCAAGCACATTTATCGGGAAGCTAGCAGAGCGGCAGATTGGATTGCAAATGTTGGACATTTAATTAGAGATACCATGTATATTGAACCTTGTGATAGTCCTCAGTTACTATCTTCTCTTCACGGTGATTACGTAGGAGTATCCCTCGAGCGGATGGGGCTCCTAATGTAAATTCTTCTTACCTAGTTAAAAAAAAGTCTCCATTAAGCAATCTATTTTAACATTGTACATTTTTGTTTATGTATCTCCACACTGGTTCAAGCTAGGTTATTTACTTGTACTTCCCTTAATCTAATTTGGAATAATCTTATTTATATTGTGGTTTGATTAGATCTAATTGTTTGGTATGATTTGATTTAATATAGTGGTAATTGGTTGGTATTATGTTTATGAATGACCAGACACATCAACTCAGGCTCCGTTCTATTGGACTTATTTTGACTGAACTTATATTATCTGAACTTATCTGAACTTAACTGAACTTATCTGAACTTATCTGAACTCAACTGAAATTATCTGAACTTATTTTATTTGAAAAATACTTATTTGTCTGAAATAGACTTATTTGTGTGTGAAAATGTCTGAAAAAACTTATTTTTGCTGAACTTATATTATCTGAACTTATCTGAACTTATCTGAACTTAACTGAACTTATCTGAACTAATCTGAACTAATCTGAACTTATCTGAACTTATTTTATCTGAAATAAGTCAAAATAAGTCGAAAAGAACAGGGTCTAAACACTTTTTAGTTTTTATATATATCACAACCTTTATTTTGAACCGAAGTGATTGCTCACAGAGCATTGGTTGTCAACTTTGTCATCTAAAAATGACACCCTTTTTTTTTTTTTTTATCTTAATAAGGAAAATAACTCGGATAATTGGGTCAACTGGATGACGAGGGGAATAAAATGATTGAAAGACAAAAGGCGACAAAGATGATACTTGTTTACAATTTTGTTTTAGTAAGTCTCCTATAAGACTGCCTTATGCATAAGATCGTTGACGTCATTATTTAAAAAACATAAAATATATGATGACCAAATGTAACTATTATAACAAAAATCATACCTTTTTTTATTAGAAAGTATAACTATTTAATTGAAAATATATTAATAGAACATAACCATTTGATTCTAATGCGCAAGGTTGTCAGGATCGGAATCCCATCTCAGATAGATGAAGGGGGTAGGATTGGAACGGTAGAATCGGATCGTAGGATCGTAAGATTATACTACCTCAGTTTCATTAAGTTCTTGCGCTTTGAAAAATGTGTCTAACAGTCAAAATTTTGACCATAAATTCTTACTATTATATCTATCAAAAATTATCATGAGATATCTTATTAGTTTCATCTCGAAATGTATTTTATAAATATCAACTTTTTATATTCTTTTGCCTTACAGAATTGGATATATTAATGGTCAAACATTGCAGCGGAGTCCGTGCAAATAGTCAGGGTAAATAACTTATTGGAACGGAGGTAGTACTGAATAGTGAAAATAATATTTATATATTATTAAAATGCAATGTAAAATCATGTATTCAAGTAATATTAATATTTAAAAATTATTTTCTGCCCACATTAGATTAACACTTGTGTAAATTCAAGTGCAATTAATAAGATGTGCGCAAGGTTGTTGAAATTAAGATTTTAGTTATGATCAACTTCAAGTCTTAATTGATAAAATTATATGAATTTCTTTACTTTTTAGTATAAATGATACTTCTTTTTTTATAACTAATTTATTGATAGAAAAATATGATATTTCTAATAATATGTGACCATGAACTACGAAGCATTTAGTAATAAAAAAATATGATGTATTATCTTGAAATATTATATGTTGAATTAGATCGTAGGATCGGATCGTAGGATCGTATTAAGATCTTACCACTCAAAAAATTATCGAGGTTGGATCGTAAGCTTATACACACATTACGATCCTACCTAGGATCCGAATCGGTGACATGTTTTTGGATCGTAGAATCGTAGGAACATCGTAAGATCCGAATCGAGAGTTTTATTTTTACTAAAAATACAACCATATGGTACTAAATTGCTTTATTAAGCACTTCCGTACATAAGAATGTCTTATAATTTTCTTATCTCATTTTATTTGCCCTACTTTAACCAGAAAACTCTCACAAAAAATGATCAAATGGAGCAAGAAAGGAGCGAATAAAATAGACAAAGGAATTATTATTTTATTTTATTTTATTTTTTGCGGGGAAGGGATTATGGTTTTTGTATTTTGTTTTTACTTTATTTTATTATAATTTTTTTT
Source organism: Spinacia oleracea (assembly GCF_020520425.1). Lineage (NCBI taxonomy): Eukaryota > Viridiplantae > Streptophyta > Magnoliopsida > Caryophyllales > Amaranthaceae > Spinacia > Spinacia oleracea. The sequence goes on from NC_079490.1 coordinate 17,361,583, forward strand.
TGTAGTGGGAGGGAAAAGAAAAGAAAACTGAAGCAGGCTAGGAGAGACAGAAGACATCATAGTCGGAAGGGAAGTCGGAAACTCGGAACGTTGATACACCAAACTCATCGGCGCCTCATCCAGACATACTGAAACAACTGAAAAAGTATGCGTTTTCATCGTAATTTCTCAATTTTCTTACTTATGTTTTACAATTTGATCTTGTTATATGTCATTGTTACTTCCATTTTCATTAGATTCAATTAGGGTTTAGGGTTTTGTTACTTGTTCGATTTTTTGAAATTTATGCCTTCATTATTATTATTTTTCATCAATTCAGCCCATATGCATTTTACCGTCGAGCTCAATTTGGAATTGGACTAAGAAAATTGGGGGTTTATGGTTTCTTGATTTATTTATTATAGAAGTTCAGATTGTTTGCGATTAGTTTTGTTTTTTCTTTGGGCAGGATTTTTTGGGAGGGGATTTATAAGTTCGATTGAATGTTCAAGCGTTGCAGAATATTATATGACAGTAATCGAGGTAGAATTGGGAGTTAATCTGATTTAGAGTACATGATGAACGTAGAATTTTCCTATAGGGAGGTTGGACAAGGAAGAATAATAGGAGGAAATTGATGAATTCAGTAGATTAAGTTGGGTTTCAGCTCCAAATTGCATATTGTTAGCCGCGATTTCCGTTTGAAGAGAATCAAATGGTATGTTTTCTATGCTGGAGTAGGAAGAGCGTATTCCCTTTTTAGTTGCTTCTTGAACCTGCCGATCTGAACGATTGGGAATCATAGTATTGAATTTGAAATTTCTCCGGTTAATGATGCCATTATGAGGAAATCTAGAACTGTTTCTGGGATTAGCTCCGTTTCAGATTCATCATTAAGAGAGAAATTTGTATTGGGGTGTTGATTTAAGTTTGAGTTTGGTAAGAGTTGAAGAGGGTTTATCTAATCTGCCGATCTGAACGATTGGGAATCATAGTATTGAATTTGAAATTTCTCCGGTTAAAGATGTCATTATGAGGAAATCTAGAGCTGTTTATGGGACTAGCTCCGTTTCAGATTCATCATTAAGAGAGAAATTTGTATTGGGGTTTTGGTTTAAGTTTGAGTTTAGTAAGAGTTGAAGAGGGTTTATCTAATAAGCAATTGTCACTGTTGTTGACATTGAAGAAAGAGAGAGAACTAGGACGTATATTTTCTATTGTTAACACCGTTGACGGTTCCATAGTTTCAGCGCAAATTGTCTCTTTGACAATCTTCAGAACATGAAGGTAATGGGAATTTTGTTATTCCCCAAGATTACCTGAAATAATATCCGTTTTAGTAAAGGTTGTATTTGAGGTGGCAACTTTTTCATTTGTATTGATTGTTGGGGATTTTTTTATTAATAAATCAGCAGAGGAATCCAAGGATCTTTGGTGTCAAGATCAATGCGATAAAGTGGATGATGGCTTGTCAAATACTATACGAACACCTGATCAAGGGGATTAGCTTATATACTTTTAGAATAGGTATCGGATTCCCTTGTGTTTGCCCCCTTTGTTTTCCAAGCTGTCTAAAACTACATTTGCGTCATAAATTGCTGAGTGCCCCCAAATTTCTCACCCTTTTAAAGAGGTTCACAAGCTCTTGGAATTTTGTTATAACTGAGGATATAGACCTCTCACGTTAAGGCATACGGTAAACTAGGTTTTTATCCAGACGAAGTCTCCATTCGAGCTTTGTAAGGCCATGCTGATGCCTTAAAATTCGTATTAGGTGAAATTCACGATATTTTGGCAGTTCAGAGCTCCAGACCAATGTATATCACATCTTGTGGAGATTGTTGTGCACATATACTCCCTTTTGTAAACTTTATGAACATTCTTGGAGAGTAGTCTAACATGTTGGAGCTTGTCCTATCACCTCCTAAGATATTGGATCATATCACTCAGCTTTTCTTATTTTGTTTTGAATCAGGGCTACTTTCAACCTTTTCTTTTTATTTTTCAGCGAGGGGGGATGGAACTAAAGTTCTTAATTTTATGAAATAGATTTGTCAGGTATGGTCGTCATTTGCTTGTGAAGGCATTTAATAAATGGAACATGTCAAATCTCACCTATATTTGATTCGTAACTCATAAGCTTGTGATCTGGTAGAGGAAATTTGGTAAAGAAGAAGTAGCATTTATCTTGTTGAAAGGAAAAAAATATTCATTTTCCTTTTCATTATGTTGGAAAATGAATTAGTATGATATCATCTTACCAATTCCTGGTTTAACCTTTGAGTACTAAGGAGCCTGAGATAATGTGCGGATGTGCCCAACGGCGAAATTGCTCCATCTAAGTTCATGTATGAACATGAGTAGTGAGTTCTTATTTTGATGGGTTGTTTAATGTACTCTTCTCTGATAATCATTTGGTGTCATCTTCTTGCTACTATTTATATTATAAAAAAAAATTGAGTAGGATAACCACAGGGTGGTACTGGGAGATCTCAATGTGTCAAAACTTAAGGATGCCATTGTATAAATGCGCTCAACCTTATTAAACATTTTCCTTTTTGTAATGCCAGTTGTACGGTGAATAGGGGTCTTTGAACTATGCATATTGTGTTATGTAGATAGCTGTCCTATATTAAATGTGTTATTACTCTGCATGTCTTTATCTGAGCTTATGATAACATATCCTCTGTCATGTTCAAAGTTGGACCCTGAAAAGAATCGGCAATAGTATCGGTTGGATTGGGAGCCTATGTCGAGTCTAAAAATCCTACCAAATGACCAAATATGGGCATTGCATTTCATGTTGAACGGAAATTCGAGTCAGGATAATCTAATTCCTTCGCCGATAGCCTGGTGCTGATAACTGCATTGCACTAAAGGACTCTGTCACTCTCTCTCGGGCCACTCGCCTGTATTCCATCTTCTCACTTGATATTCGATGTACTCATTTAATCGTAGAAGTTGATGTTCACAAATCAAAGGAATTCTACTCACTAATTCATACTCGTAAATTCAATACGCTACAACTGATTGTGATTCGCTGCCAGCCTGCAGAAATCTACCACATGTTTTTTCTGGTTGTCCAGTTACTGTCCCTCCTTTCGCATACCATCTACTTTGTCGTCGTTGATTGGTCTCTCTGCATGCCTAATTGCTTTGATTAATGACTGTGTTTCACTTTCATGTTGCTTTCAGCTTCTTCAATGCTGAAAGGAAGAAGGGTTGTTGGCAAGGGAGAGGCTGTTGCTGCTCATTATGCCTTTGGTCCTCATGAAGATGATGCAATTATAAAGCACAGGCTTCTAACTCGCACAACCACAACAAGAGGTGAACCTCCATTGAAGAAGCTACAAAAGAAATTTACTGCCTTGGTCGTTGAGGTTGAGAAGAGTACAGATAATTACAATGATTGTGAGAAACTTGCAAAGGCCTTTTTGCAGGAACTTACCACTTTCGAGATTCCGTTATTGAAAAGCAAAGCAGTTGTTGATGCAAACTTGAGGGAAAAGGAGCATTTCAACGAGTTGAATGATGAGATAAATAGCCAGATTCTTGAGGTACAGACGGAAATTGAAGATCTAAAGAAAGAACTTGAAGCCAGCAAGATTGAGAGAAAACACAAGGAGGAGTGTGAGACGATACGGAAATTAATAGCCACGCAGCCTCCTAGGTCAGAAACAGAGAAGATGATAGCTGAACTTGAGAAAGAGATAGCTGCCTTGGAAGCAGAAGACATGGCTAGTGCAAGGCTGCTGGAACTTCGCAAGAAACAGTTTGCTCTGTTATTACATGTGGTATGTCTTAAATTTGATTCATTACTCGTTCGTTCTAATTTTGAGTTGTGACATGTAAGTCTGACTATACATTCTCAATGGATGTCAACTCCACATCATTATGCACAATTCTATCTGGGAAAAGTTGTTTTGCCGAACAAGTTAGGTTACTGAACCAAGCAACTTTTTAAATATGCCCTTAGTGGATCAAACTAGAGTTAGCTTTTGGTTAAGGAGTAAGGGAATGAATGCATGATAGACTTGTCGCTCCCTGTTAGGCATTTTGTTCTATTCCTCTAACTGTAAGTGCGATTTTGTAATGCAATTGGTTGAAGAGATAAAACATCTTTTGACTAATCATGTTTTGTGTAGGTGGATGAGTTGCAGGTGACAATAGAGGATGAACAAAGGAGTTTAGTGGAAGAGATGAAAACTCTTTCTGAAGAGCAGAAGGTTGGTCCAGAAGATCCAAGCGGGAGTGCAGAAGCCATGAACATTGATTAGCAATTTAGCAATAATTATGTAGTATTATGATCTGTGAATGATCCAACAATTACTGCTTTGCAGTATTAGAAAATCGATGTACAATTTGAATTTTGAAGTGCGAGTGATTTTTTTTGATCTGTTCTTCAACGTTCGAAATTAATGAACTGCAGCTCTGAAGTAACAAAGGCAGATGTTTATGCTGCAAACATCAATACAGTTTCCTCAGATTGCTCTACACTTTAACTCATTAACGTACTTATTAACACAGTGATTGATTATATTTTATATACCATGTTCTTATTATGTTGAGCATTATATGATAAAATTTCCTCGATTCATTGCGGAGGAAGAGTGCGTACGTCTATCAAGCATGTTCTCTTCCTCGATTCATTGCTCTTTTTGGTACCCTTGTTGTAATTTTCTCTTTACTTTAATTCATCGATATTTCTTCGTAACTGTATCCTGAGAATTCACATCGACATTGTCTTTCGATGTCAATTGACTAAGGAACGGGGTAAAAACACTATAAAATATGAGCATATCACTTGGATTAGTAAGTCTGCAAGCTTCATACACTTGTTCCCGCCGAATTCAGTACAGAGAATCCACCATTAATTTACAGGACAAAATTCACGGCATACACCCAAAAGAGGACTGAGAAAGAAACAGACTAATTATTGTCATATTTTAGGGAAGATAGGATCTATGAAAGCATGGTGCACTGGATCTCCCAGCCAGAGTTTTGACAATTGATGGTATGAAGCTGTGCGGCGATGGACATCCTCCACGAACCAGATGGTTGCTTCTGCTTTAAGAGGATGAATAATGGTGTCCAACGGCTGGTAATCTTCACCGGTTTCAAATCTCGCTTGGTCCCACTGTTTTAGGAGAATGTTTGTCAGGTAGTGTAGTGGCTGCCCATATAGCTCCTTTATTGATTTCGCCAATCCCATCCACGAATTACATAGAATGATTGAGCCACGTTGACATGGAACGGGGACCTTCTTCATGTACTCCTGATACATCTTTGCCCTTCTCACCATTCTATCTGTACCATGTGAAGCACATTTTAGATATCAGCTGTTGCAATCTTAAATTCAGAAATAAAGATAGTACAACAGACAGTTAAATCAAAGATAAAATGTGCTTACAAGAACAATAAAATATAAAATAAAAACATCTATAGGATATTACCAGGGCAATACTTTATGAGTTAAAGATCATAGATTGTCGATAAATTATCAAGAATCTCTCAACTATTCAGACACTTCAAAACTAGCAAAACAAAGTAGACTGTAGACTATAGTAATTACTTTTTCTGTTCTGAGTAAACAATCAAATTCTCTTCCCTGACCCTTTTTTTACATGCCAAACAATTTTTTATTTCTTCTCCAGCCCGTATATCACGTATGTAGTGACCGGGAGGAGAGCTGCTTCCATGCAGACATTGCAAGTACGTGTAGTAATTGGGCATATGGAAGTGGTCTTGATTCATTCTAACAAAAAATGCTTTACAATGAATACTGCTAAATCATTATAATACACCATTAGTACTGCTAAATCATCACTAGTACTGCTAAATCATTATAATACACCATTAGTACTAGACACTGCTAAATCATCACTGCCAGGAGACCCAGGATTATGATTATCATTTGCCTAAAAAGAAATTATGCAAAGATACAAAGGCAACCATCACACAAATATATAGTTTTTCAAATCTTAAGAGGGGAACCACAAATAGTTCATTCATCAAAATATTAAAAAAATAAATACAATCGTTACCTTCAGAAGGTTTTTCATCGGCAGGCTGATAGTTAAAAACATATGTTGTTTGCTTTTGCCCAGAAGAACCACCATCTGCCTCCATATCTGCTGCTTCATCATCTGATGACACAAGATCTACCTGATCATTCCATTGAACTGGCCTTTTCGACATTGAAAGATGCCCAAAATGGAACACGAGTATTGCTTAGATCAATCTGGTTTCAACAACAGAGGCACAGTCTTCAATAAGACACTGGAAACGTGATAAAAAAACATGAGAATATGTTTGCAGATATTATTTATCACCCATTGAAATGCTAGAAAGTGACATAAGTGGTGTTTGTAAGAAAGTAGATTACGAGAATATTAATTTCTCGTCCATAGCCACCCATCCATTCACTCTTCTGCAAATAAATTTAATTCCATTATGCCTGCACATGAAATCGAAACTGTTGCTGCACCTGCACTTGAATGTTGCTCACAAGAACCTGACACGAAGTACTATTAACCAAAAATCTAACAACTCTCACCGATCATCATCATCATCCCCAAACCTACTATCAGCCTCTGAAACAACAAGAACACACTCTATCCCAAACCTATACTATATCAAGGAGGCAACATAAACCATCAGTCATCTTACAGCCAGTCAGCCACCCCAACTCATCACCTTCCACCAAAAATTTACCAGATTCACCACCCCAAGTCCACAAAACCAAATCTCTTTCCACCATAAAAAATCGAAAGAATCAAGATTCTCAACTACAAATGCAGCTCAAGTTTTATGCTCTCTAATTTTTCCGAGGTTAAAAAGAATTAAGGTCAAGTTTTTAATGATAAAAAACTTTTGGGGGTCAAATTAACAACCAAATCAAAGTGCAGGAGGGCGGTTGAAGTAGTGGGCAAAGCAACAGAGGAATCAGAGGCAGTTGTTTTCGCGGAGCCTCTCAATCTAGAGCAAAGCAGTATCCAACTTAAAGAGGAGCCTTTCAAGTACATTGCCTATTAAATAGAGAACATAAGAGAAGTGGATCAGGGAAACAGAAGAAAGAGAATAGGGGATGGCAAGGAGAAACAGCTTCCAAAATTCATGCAAGTATGTAACAGGCCACTAGGCCAGATTTCCCCCTTTTTGCTTTTTACTTCATTTACTCAATTATTAATGACATGATTTATAAATGACAGGTACTAGATTATTATGTCGTGGAAACCGAGCCAAAAAATAGACAGAAATGTCTCAAACTATCAACAGCTTGATAATCCAAGATCTGTTAACTGGAATACTGGATGGCTGGATGCAATTAATCATTAATGACAAACTGAAACAATGGAACAGGTAAGCCTACTAAAGAACAGAAAAAGAAAAAAAGAACACTTGAGTACTTGTAAAAGCACATGAACACGTCAGAATAAAAAGAAACTCGAGCAAATTACCAAAAACAAAAATCCTTTCTAACGACCAAATCACTTCAAGCTCAGATTCTCCATTTTGCAACGCTTCTTCGGCAACCGAATATCAAGAACTAGTGATATGTGTCATGTAATCATGTTATAATACACAAAAAAAGCAGAAAGTGGGAACTTAGAAAGAGTTCCGCTATAAACTCTACCACCTTCGTCACAATTGCAACCATCATCTTTGACCATAAGTCCTACTAAGCGGGTGATAATTTTGCCTTTGACATTAAGCTTTCAATCTGCTGCTTTGCTTTCGTCATGCCTTTCTGCTCAAGTTTTTTAATCAACGACAGGTATCTGTTATCCCCAGGAACCATTCCTTTTAAGACCATTAGTTCAAAGAAGGAACATGCATGCTCCAGTTTCCCACTCTTACATAACCCATCCACCAGAAGGCAATATGTTGAGAAGTCAACACTAACATTTTTCAAAAACATGTCATCTATCAAATACTTGAGCACCTTCATTCTCTTCTTCACACAGCACATTTTCAGCAATGGTGTATAAGTCGTAACATTGGATGTACAAGATTTCTCCTCCATTTCTTTGAGTAATTCCAGAGCATATTCTTCTTTTGAATGATGACAAGCAGCAGAGATCATGGTATTGTATGTCAAGACATCAGGAGCAACATTCTGCTTTGGCATATCATTGAAAATATCACAAGCATCCTTAAACCTTCCAGAAGTGCTCATGATGAAAATCAAGGCACTGTAGAACCCAACATCAGGAACGCAGCAATTTTGCTTCATCTTCTCATAGATCTCCAAGGATTCATTTATTTCTTTGGCTTTCCCCAAAGCAAGCATCACAATAGTATAAGTCACTGTATTAGGGGGACAACCTTTTTGCTGCATTTCATTCAAAATCTCATCAACCTTCCTGAAATCTTTTGCTTGGCAATATGACTCAACAAAACAAGTATATGATGCCACGTCAGGAAGACAACCATGTTTTTCCATCTCTTCCATTACTTTTCTTGCTTCGTTATATTTCTTGGCTTTACACCAACCATGAATCAAGATATTGAAAGTGCGACTGTTCAGGGCTATTTCATCCTTATACTCCAAAAATATATTTTGAGCCCGCTCAACATCCCTTTCTTTCACCAAAGAATCCATTAGTATGTTCATTGCTGAAGTGTCTTTAATCAGGCCAAAGTGCTCAAATTTCTTAAATGCCTCAACAGCATCATCACATTTCCGAGCTCTACAAAGTCTTCTGATAACTTTACTCATTGTGACAATTGAAACTAACCCTCCCAACTTATGCATCTCCTCGAGCAACTCCCACATTAATTCAAATTTCTTTAACTTCCCCAGTATATCAACCATCAAATTGTAACAGTTCTCTGAAGGCATAAAATCAGTTTGACCTTTGGCCCATTTGAAAAACCCAAATGCAGGGATCCAGTCATTACAAAATTTCAGCAAAATCTTTTCAACCAAGCTCTCGGATAAATCAATTCGATTGTACTCAGCAAGGGCATAGCCAACAGCAGTGGGAGACTCAAACAATCTCTTCAAAACTTCTGCCAACTTATTGACGTCACTATCCACAATTTCACCTACCATGCGTTTGACATGCTTACCATGATCAGCATGTAGCTTTTGGGTGTCGGCCAATATGGAAATTTTGGGTAAAACAAAATCATCATCTGCTTCTACAACAGAAGGGTTTTCATGTTCACAAAACTTAACCCAATTAGGAAGCTCTGGTGACTCAACAACATTGAGGGTATCAGCATTTGGTGACTCCGAAAAAGTGCAAAAGAAAGGACCAATTGATTGAGTATGGCTATTGATATTTTGATGAGCACCATAAACATGTCTAGCTCCTCGAGGCCAAAAACACACAAATCTCTTAGCAATTTTTTGAGTCGAAAGCATTCTTATCTTGAGTGAACTGTCACGAAATAGGGAGAGAGAGAGAGAGAGAGAGGATCGGCGTCCTAAATAGACTTGATATACGCTTCACTTTGCAGCAATGACCCAGATAATTTTGCGGCGGGTTTCCTAAATAATAGGTCATGATTAGTGAATCCATCTAATTTCTGTATACCATATCCAAAATTGGAATCATCAAGCTATTAACCATCTAATTTCCACACTAAAAATTCGAATATCTAATTTCATATCCAACGTTCGAAACATCTAATTTCCACATATCATATCCAAAGTTCAAAACATCTAATTTCCACATACCTTAAGCAAAGCTTGAAACACATCATCTCTTAGACTTCTCACCCAACTTATGAACTTCAATTCACCCAAAAACGCATGCAAATATCAGGTTTGTCCCTGTGTAAGGGAAGGAGGGGCACGCGCCCTGGGGGAGGGAGAGAAGCCCCATTTTCATAGTTTTCCATCCTAACATAAATTGGTTACAAACAAAAGCTTACGAAGTTAGGAAGAATGGTTCACGAGGTTCAACGGTATTGAGGCCTTGTTAATCATCAAAGTTCTGAAGGCATGGTGGTTCAGATTTAACCTAGTACATTTCTCATGAAAAAAACCACCACCTACATTTCCTCAACCTCCAGAATTCAAATAAATAAATAAAATTTCCCATATTCTTGTTCAATCAAACTCATAAAATATATTCAATCAAACTAAATTTTGTTATGCCATTAAACTATTGCTCTTTTCTACCCTGCTCCCTCCCTAAAAAAAACCCAAATCAACTCCCAAAATATAGTAATTTAAATAAAAATAAATTGAAAAAAAAGGATAATATTATTTTCAACTACAATAATGATGAAGTGGGTATAGACTAATTAGACATAAAACCTACGAAGCACGGAAACGCCAAAAAAATCACAACTTACCGTTTCCGAAACGTCCTGGAATGGGGAAACCGGGAAACGCGTTTCGGAACGCGCCGAAACCGTTTCAGAAAAATGGAGACGTGTTTGAAACTGAATTCATCCCGGAAACGAATGGGAAACGAGATTTCAATCTAATATTCACGTTTCCCAAGCAAACTTGCTGATTGTATGAAAGTTTTTCCGCCAGAAAACTGAAATTAGGTTGAAGAAGATCTCAGTTACTCTGTATTTCACACTTGCATAGCCTATAGCCCAATATTCGAAACCGTGCTACAAATTTGGGCCTGGCCCAAGTAGACAAATGGAAATTAAATCATTAAGGGTGTATTTGGTTCAGCATATTTTGGAATCGGGTATGGGTTTGAAATCATCCAACCCCATACTTGATGTTTGGTTAACTATTTTTATAAAATTTAAAATTTGGGGACCTACTTCCAAAACCCCTATGGTATCGAGTTCTCATACTCAAGGGGGATGTGGGTATATGGATTTATATTAACTGAAAATAAAATCGACAGTGCAAACTCGATCAAACAAACACCATGACAGCCTAACTAATGTTACTCCACCACCGTCACCGCCCAAACTACCCACAAAATCAATATCATAAAAATTATACTACAAAGTTACTACTCTGTCGATTCGCCATCAAATCGCCAATGCTACCTAACGCCACCATCAACACCCCCGTAAGAACCCAAAATGACGAAATTATAATACTGAATAATTTAACTAAACATATCTTTGAATAAAATACCAGATATGTTGTTAATCGTCGAAATTTTGGACATTGAAGTCTATATTTGTAGCTTCAATAGTAAAAAGACAACCACCAAAAATCAAATTTCGTCTAGTGACAGAAGAATATGATGGTTAGAGTTGAAGCAAAGCGAGCGATTGTGGTGGTGGAGATGGTGCATATATCAAAATATAATGTATGTCTTTTATATTTGATTGAATTTAAGTTTTTTTTTCCTTACATCTTTAAGTAGAAGGAGGAGGGGAAGGTGTAAAAAAGAAGAAGATGAGAATGAGTAGTAGGAGAGTATATTATATGTAGGATTAAATTCTAAATTTATTTTACCAAACACGTGGAATAAGTTATGATTTTTTATGTATCGTTGATTATAAACTCATGGGTTTAATACTCAAACATATACCTTATACCTGTGGTCGAACCGAACTGGGTCTAACTGAATAGTCAACAAAATATGGATATGACTGTATGCATTAAAAATATCATAAATGCCACTAATTAGAACATTGTAAACAAAACTTTGACTTTAAATTTGTGTTTACAGTGACAATGGATTTTTATTTATTTTATCTCTTCTCCTTACTTTACCTCGTAATGTCATTTTGAAAATTGTATTTTAAATTTTAAAAATTATTCATTAATAATTAAATCATATGTTAATCAACAATTTTTTTTATTATCTAATTAAATATATATTTTTTAATCAATCAATAACTTCAATAACTATATACTAAAATACACATCATGATTGACACGTGTCATCTCTCGATGTGTCTTTGACTTTTTTTTTAATTTAATTTAATTTAATTTAATTTTATAATGTCTACTCCATTAAAGAAACTTTTAAAAACTATAAATTTTCTAATTTGTTTCCTTCCATATCATAGAACAATATACGGAGTATATTACAAGTAATAATACGAGTTCATTTATTACGGCAAGAATCGAAAATAATAAACTGCACTATTACTATTGATTTTCTAATATTAATATGAATATACAAACTTTTGTATAAGGCGGTCCTTCCTGTGAGACCGCCTTGATGGCACTCAAAATGCCACGCAATTGCCACGCAATAGCTGACATCAACAATATATATACTTATTTTTCAAATCCTAATTCATTTTCTTTCCCTCACAGAAACACTCTACCTCCCCCCTCTCTCTCCTAAACCCTCGGTCCCTCTCTCTCCTCTCCATGACTCTGCCTCCTGACAGGCTAAAGTCGTATCACCTAATCAAAAATAACCTAAGGTCCACTAGCTAGGTAGCAAGGGAAGTCAGGATCGAATCCACAGGGAAACATGCGTTCTTTCCACTATCAATTAATTAATCTAGACTATTGGGAACAAAAGTTGGTTGATGGTTTGTATGCTAAGACTACGAACGATAATTAAACACAAATGAATCAATATATTAAGGAATCTAGGGTATAGGTTCGCCAACAAATAATAATCCAGGACATTGAACAATCACGATAATCAACAAAGTAATTAATTAGATTAGCATGCTCTCTCAAGTCGATACTAATCATAGACTTAGAATTAACGGGCTCTCGCTACGTATTAACTCTAATTCCACCTATTGACACAAGCCTAAACATCAAATTGCATCTCTCGAATCTTAATTTGACATTGCATAACTACCATAATTAAACCTGCGCAAATCTAATTGTATAGTGAAATAAACCAATCAATAGGAATCAATTACAATGCCAACAATCATAATCATCCAATCATCCCTTCATATTATTCATGGATCCCCAACCCTAGAAATTAAACTACTCAAGCATGTTGACAATAAACAAAGCAATAATCATAATTGAAAGCATTATTAAAGCAAGACAATGAATTGAAATAAGAAATAATACATATTGAAGAACAAAGGGAAGTGAAAGCTTGAATTTTTATTGAGAATTAAACTAAGTATTTTTGCATAAACTAGAGAGAAAATTAGGCTAAGGGGATTAATACCAAGGTTCAATACTAGAAAATAAAGTGTTTACTAAAATAATTAAAGCTTGCTTATATAGTTTACCAAAATAAAGCCTAAAAAACGGAAAATAAACTCGCGCATAAGTGCAGGAGGTTGGCGTCGCCCGATCGGGCGTCGCTTCGCCCGATCGGGCGATCCACTCGATAGTCGGCCCAATCGGGCCAAAATCCGCCCGATCGGGCGGTTTGTGAACTCTCCACATAGCCTCCAGGATGACCGCCTGATCCGGATCGGGCGAGCTGCGCCCGATCGGGCGCGCGTTGATGAATCCAGATTGCCTCAATTCCGCCCGATGGTTGCATTTCGCCCTCAGCTTCCAGGGCGATTTGCAATCTTCAATGTAGTTCGCCCATATCACTGAGTCTAACTCCCGGGGCTCAACCATAAGCATCCAAGGCTCCCGAAAGTCGACGATGGAGGTCCCGAACTTCCTCGGGCTCATATAGTGGCTTAGATCAACATGAAACGGGTCTAAAAAGACCAATTTCTCATAATCAAACCTGAAACTCAAAGCACACTCAATAACACACATTAGTACTAGAAACGGCTCCTAAGAGCACGTTTGACACATAAAAGTACTAAGGGACGGGGGTAAAAAATACTATATAAAACATGCATATCAAACCTCCCCAAGCTAGATCCTTGCTTGTCCCTAAGCAAGGAAATCATCGATGAACACAAAACCAACTTCACCCCCGACATAATTCAAAATGAAAAACATAATTCGAGGCAAAATCCAACAAGCATGCATCAATGTCAACCAATCAAATTCATTCAATCGCCAATCCACCTTAACAATCGTCACTCAAAGCGAACCACAAGTGTACAATGGAATTCAAGACTAGTGCTCACACACTCGTCACTCATTTATGTGGTGGATAAAAAATGTACCCGTTCGCTCCCCTCCCAACATATATGTGTACAATGCCCTCCCAAACTCACAACACTCGTGTGTCTAAAAAAACATGCACTCAACCTAGTAGTCGACTCGGAATGTGTCATGTCATAACTTGCATTGATAAACAACTACTTTCACATTAATACAACTCTATGCTGTAATCCCCCGTAAATTTATAAATTTTATTAATATATTTTAACGTATATTATGTATATTTAAATAGAATTTACGAATTTTAAGTAATAAATATATAATTAACGTATATTTATTTTAGTTAATTACATTTTAAATATTTTTTTTAACGTTTTATGAAATCAAAATAGTTTTAGAACTTTACATTGAAAAGAATTCGTTTTACGAAAACACGTTCGTTTGAATTTAAAAAGCAATCCTAACCATTCTGGATTCAAGCAACTTCAATCCTAATTCTAGCCCATTTGGATGAAGCCCAAATAACAAAAACCCAAACTACTCCCTTTTCTAATCCAACTTCACGTGGAAAAGCAAACCCCAAAACCCCTGCTACTTCAAGCTTCACGTAAAAAACCCCAAAACCTCCTCCTCTACGTGCTTCTCTCACCACCACCGACAGCAATCCCAGCAACCACCAAGCTCTCGACTGCCGGCAACCAATCACCAGACCACCGGTCGCCCTTCGCCGTACCCTCTGTATCGCCGCCGCCGAAAGGACCAGCCACCGCCCTCCTTCATCTCTCCACTTGTTGCTTCTCTGTTTCTTGCTCAGCCACGTGCAACCACCACCGCGACCACCTGCAGCCACCTGCTGCGTCGCCTAGCTCCGCGACCGCCCAGCTCTCTCCGCCGCTCAACTCCCTCGCTGCCGCCGCCCCTGCCGCCGGCCAGCTCTCTCTCTCTTCTCTTTTGGTTATTTCTTCCCCTTCAATTTATTTAAATTATTATTCATGTTTTAATTAATTAATTAATGTTTTAATTGTTTAAATTATTAGTTTTAATGATGTACATTTAGAATTCAGATTTTATGTTTGATATTATAAACTAGTTAATTTTCAGATTTGTTAATAATGTTTAAGTTAGGGTTTTAATTATGTTTTATTAATTTAATTTATGTTTTCTTGAATTAAATTTATAGTTTTATGATTCAATTATGAATTTCATATTTATATGTTTTGCATAATTAAATTATTAATTTTCAGATTATATAATTTGATTGAAATAAGAATTTGAATTATTTAAAGTATGAATTTTAAGGTTTTAATGGTTTTAAATCATGGTAGGACGTTTGTGGATTATTAAAATTATTGTTTCAACGTACTAGGCATGTTAAATTGGCCTTGGCGGAGTTTTAAACGAGTTTATATTGCTGAAAATTTAAAGTACGATGTTTGCAAAGAGTTTTCAACGAATTTCAATCACTAATTCAATAATTATGATGCTAGGAAATCAAAGGTTTAAGTTTTGATATTGGGGAATGATCTAAATATGTTTAGGATGCATTTAGAATGCTTTATTATGGTTGCCAATGATTAGAAATTGATTGGGATTATTTGTTGGTTGTTTTAGGAGGAGAATTCTCTTTAGGCGACTTTTGAATTCGTTAAAGTGGCCTATCAGTTTGTTTACACAAGGTACGTACATACCTGTGTGCTTGGAATGAGTGTGATTTGTGGAAACCATGTTGAAATGATTCATGAACTTCGTTATGTTGAAATGATTAAGGAACTTGGTTATGTTGAAATTGTTGATGAACTAGATTATGTTGAAAGTGCATGTTTAATATTGTTGGATGGACATGTTAAGCATATATATTTCGTTATGAGAATTATAGCATGTTGGTATGGATGATTGATGCGAACATGTTGGTTGGGAACATTAAATTATCATATATGTTGATTCAGATCGATTGTTCAGTGTTCCCTTTTAGCTTTTCACTACTTTATAAGGGCCGAGGACCTTGTTTAGTAAGTTGAAACCTTATACCCATATAGAGGGGTTTATCAGTATTAAAGGAAAGGTTGAATTAATTGGAATAAGTCTTGTGTGACGTCTCTGTGATCACTTGTTTAATTCAAAGATAAAAGAAGTTGCGTTTACTTGTTGAATATAATATTTATGTTTGATGAGTCATAACCAAGTATTAAAAGTTAAGTCATGTAAAGTGAACATGAGTAGCAATAGCTTTAGACTGTGCACGTCTAAAGTGTCGGACAATCAGGAGTTGGGGTCATGGGTCGCCTATGGCTTTTTCTGGGGCCGGATTGATCACCGGTTCTATTTTATTCAAAAGTCCCTCGATATCGCAGGTCATTGGGGTTTACGGAGTCGCGCCCGTACCTCGTCTTCCTTAGTGAAGAAGAAGAAGTTTCTAGTAGACAACTCAGTCCATTGACTATTTCAATTAAAATAATGTTAATGATACAAAGGTCTAGTTCAGTCAAATATAGTTTTCAAGTCAATATATCTTGATTATCCTTGCTTATGTTTTATTGAGTACCATGTTAGGTTGTTCGTTTAATAGAATCATGTTAGGATTATTATTGATTTAGTATGTAGTACTCAGCTTTGCTGATTACGTGCTTTTGCTTGTGCATGTTGATCATGGCTATGCCTTATTGATCCTGTGATGACCCAATCTTTGGTGAGCAGTCTCTAAGGATCAATAAGCATTGTCCATCTGCAGGTTTGAAGATGTTGCATCATTGGGATCGGGAATAGAGAGCTTGTATTTAGTTTTGATTTGCTAAGTTGACTTGGGTTTGTTTAAATGGACTTTAAACTTGTCATACTATTTATATTTCCTTATTTTCGTTGGTTGATTTTGAGACTAAACCTGTAATCGATTATTTATAAACCTAAAGTTAGTTTTATGTTTTCCGCTGCAAAATTCTGAATAAGCCGTTACGTTTTCACACGGGCGATAACGCCTTGATAATTCTCTATGTTTTATATTAAAAGGTTATTTTAGAAAAGAGAGAATTGTCGGGGTGTTACAAAGTGGTATCAGAGCTAAGGTTTTATTTTAATAAATTTTTAGGCGCCTAACTAGTTAGTTATTTAAAATAAATTTCTTAAAAATCGAGCTTCTACGGATTATAGTGTTCAAAATTGGTACTTTTTTTTGGGGGGCCGATTTCCTTTTATCTTGTTTGAAAGTATACGATATTCCTTATTTACGTTCGAAATCAAATTATTTTTCAAAGTTAAAGTGATACTTTCGACATTTTATTTTTCTTATTATTTATTATTCAAACAAATAAATAAAAATAATATGAATACATCTTTTTTTAAAGAAGTTCAAATTTTTTTTTTAGTTGTTTTAAGATTTAGAATTCATTATTAGAAAATATAAATCTTTTTCGAATTAATAACTTTATTTTCTAATTTATTCGCTACGCATTTCCTTAATTTATTTTACTTTATTTATTTTATATTTTATTTATGTTATTATTCTATGTTATAATTTTATTATATTAGCGTCCTTTTACCTTGTTATTTAAATTATTCCAATGCTTTAGCTTATGAGAGATGGGTAGTATAAGAAGGGCATATAAGATAGAATTATATGTGCATTAGTAGCTAGTCAACGCTAGCATTAGAAATTGATTATTATGTACGTGCGTGTGCTAATTGTTTAAGTGTTACATTTACAAGTGCATAAAGAATTGTTTGATTCCACCAAACTTATCGATTACTGAACCTTGTTTATGTTTTGGCTGGAAAATCGTTAGTGAGACCTTGAATTGTTTATTTCAGGAATAAAATGTTTCTTTCCAAGTATACCAATATAGGATCCTTCGAGAAACTTGATATAGAAACCCCAGATATTTATGTGAAGAAAATTGTGTTTGGATGTGAATATTATGCTAAGGTTCAAGGGCAACCTATCTTAATGAGAAAGGATATCATAGCAGCCACTATCATTAATTGCTTACCTAACAAATTTCCATACCTAGAACTCAAGGAAAGGTTTAAAGACATGCATTCTGATAATGGAACTCCAAACTTGGTTAAGTATGGAACTTGGGATGGTAGATGGAAATATGATTCAGAAATTCTGACCACCATTATTGAAGCAGCAGAAAGTGGGTTTAGAGACGGTAAAATCGTAGGGAGTCATGTTGGGGATTCAGTTACAGAAGAACCTATGGGAATTAGTGTAAATAATAACCTAGAGGAAAATGATGTAGATGTGGAGAACGAGAATGTAGGTGTTGAGACAGAGAATCCTAACCCAGCGGCTCATGAGCCAACCATTGAGATCTCTAGTGATTCGAATGCAGAGCTCGAAAGTGAACAGGAGATGGCAAGTGAGCCTAATCAAAATGAAGACATGGGTGAAGATGCAAACCCTGAGGAAGACCCCGATGAAGACCCTGAAGAAGAGTTCGATGATCTTGAGATCTAAATTTCACTCCGCAAGTTTCAAGGGCAATGGATAGGCAAGAGGCCACAAATATTTTGAAGTCATAAATAGTTAATTAGCTCTTTTATGTTTAAAGTTTAAGTTTATTGAAGTTTGAAATATTCTTTATTATTTTCAAGGATGTAATAAACCTCTATGGAGTTAGCAATAAAAGTTAAAGTTTTCAAGGAATTGTTCTTTATTCTATTTTGAGGATTCCATAATACCCCAACCTCTAGGTAGTACGTCGTGGATTAATCTTCCTATTGGTTGCATACTCAGTGTGAATTGTGGATCAATTCAATTGCCACAAAAAAATATTAAATGATTTGAGTACATAAAGGAAGTGAGGGCCAATCTAGACCCTCATGACCAATATGATTCAAAATGTTATGCCTTATGTGTAGTGCGTAAATGTCTTTCGCGAATTATTGAGGATGATTATTTTCCAATGATTATTGCATCTTGTAGACGATCGTTGCACCTTCATAAACGATTTTCGTGCCTTCGTAAATGATGTGTATTAATGTGAACATTGTTGGTTGAGGCGATCTTTATGGTCAATTCAAGTATTAAATTGTATGGGATAATGTATAAGTGGTGTTTCAAACCTAAAATAGAGTATACTAATTGCAGGTCGCGTTCTAGAATGGCCAACAACAATGATCTAGCTGCTGCGATTCGCCTCTTGGCGGAAAAGCTAACCCAGGAGAGAACTGAGCGCCCCGATTCTGCAGGGGAAATGTTTGAAAGACTTTCTAAGGTCAAGCCACCGTATTTCAAGGGACAAGCAGACCCTACCTTCCTGGAAAACTGGATTAGGGAATTTGAGAAACTATTTGAGGCTGTGAGTTGCCCTGGGAGTATGAGAGTAAGTCAAGCTGTCCTATATCTAAAAGATGAAGCCGATTTGTGGTGGAAAGAAAATGGAAATAGACTAAGTGCTGTTGAGGGATTCAATTGGGATTCATTCATAGTTGCCTTAAGGGGAAAGTTTTATCCTCCTTTTATGAGAAAGCAGAAAGCGCAGGAGTTTATCAACCTTAGGATGGGGAATATGACTATTGCTGAATACTATAGCAAGTTTATAGCTTTATCGAGGTTTGCACCTGAGGTGGTAGCTACTGAGGAGCTAAAGGCTCAAAGGTTTGAGCAAGGGCTGACGGATGAAATTCAACTGGGATTAGGTGGAGAAACTTTTACTTCCTTAGACATAGTGTATGGGAGAGCTGCTCATATTTATGGTCTGCAGTCTAGAAGGGAAAAGAAAACTGTGGTAATTGGGGAAAAGAGAAAAGATTTTAATGCTGGGGGTAACCAAGAAAACTTTAAAAAGAATAGAAACGGAAATGGGAATGGAAATGGAAATTTCCAAGGAGGAAACAATCAGGGGCACCACAACAACTCGAACCCATCTGAGAGAGTGCATTATTGCAAGATGTGCAGTAACAATCACCCTGGTAAGAACTGCAAAGGAGAATTAGTGACCTGCAACTATTGTCAGAAAAGGGGACATAGGGAGTATGAGTGCTTCACTAAGCAAAGAAAGGAACAAAATAGTAATGGAGGTGGAAACCAAGTGAGGTTTAACCAGTCTGGAGGTCAAAATTCAAAGCCTGGAGGGGCACAAAACAATCAAGAGAACTATAATAAGCCTGCAAATGATAACAACAACCCGAATAAGGCTCCAGGAAAGTTGTACATGATGAATCAGAATGAGGATGAACGATCTGCCGATATGGATTCTGGTACTTTTCTATTAACTCCGCGCAAGTTAAGCATTATTTAATTCGTGGTGACTTGTTCTTTTGTTTCGTCATCTGATGTGAAAAGTCTAAAGTTAGTAGTTTTAGTGATATAGGAATTTTGAGGATAGAATTCGTCAAAAGAGAATTTTAGTTAGTTATTCCCTGAGGTGAGTTACGAGGGCGTAACTCGTTTTCTTTAAGGGGGTAGAATGCGATAGAAATTCGCGCTTTTTACCTATTTTGTGGCATTTTCTGTGCTTATTTTAGCAAATTTTACAAGTTGATGCAAAGCAAATAGATTCTCCGCATAAGAAAAGGTGTTCATGAGTAACACAAATAGCTTTGAGTTAGCAAAAGAGTGCACATCGGTGGCACAAGTACTTCTCTAGTAAGAATAAGTTAAAAGCTTTTGGGAAAATGCGGGAAATTTCGTGTCAAGTTTCGGGACGAAACTTCTTTTAAGAGGGGTAGATTGTAATCCCCCGTAAATTTATAAATTTTATTAATATATTTTAACGTATATTATGTATATTTAAATAGAATTTACGAATTTTAAGTAATAAATATATAATTAACGTATATTTATTTTAGTTAATTACATTTTAAATATTTTTTTTAACGTTTTATGAAATCAAAATAGTTTTAGAACTTTACATTGAAAAGAATTCGTTTTACGAAAACACGTTCGTTTGAATTTAAAAAGCAATCCTAACCATTCTGGATTCAAGCAACTTCAATCCTAATTCTAGCCCATTTGGATGAAGCCCAAATAACAAAAACCCAAACTACTCCCTTTTCTAATCCAACTTCACGTGGAAAAGCAAACCCCAAAACCCCTGCTACTTCAAGCTTCACGTAAAAAACCCCAAAACCTCCTCCTCTACGTGCTTCTCTCACCACCACCGACAGCAATCCCAGCAACCACCAAGCTCTCGACTGCCGGCAACCAATCACCAGACCACCGGTCGCCCTTCGCCGTACCCTCTGTATCGCCGCCGCCGAAAGGACCAGCCACCGCCCTCCTTCATCTCTCCACTTGTTGCTTCTCTGTTTCTTGCTCAGCCACGTGCAACCACCACCGCGACCACCTGCAGCCACCTGCTGCGTCGCCTAGCTCCGCGACCGCCCAGCTCTCTCCGCCGCTCAACTCCCTCGCTGCCGCCGCCCCTGCCGCCGGCCAGCTCTCTCTCTCTTCTCTTTTGGTTATTTCTTCCCCTTCAATTTATTTAAATTATTATTCATGTTTTAATAAATTAATTAATGTTTTAATTGTTTAAATTATTAGTTTTAATGATGTACATTTAGAATTCAGATTTTATGTTTGATATTATAAACTAGTTAATTTTCAGATTTGTTAATAATGTTTAAGTTAGGGTTTTAATTATGTTTTATTAATTTAATTTATGTTTTCTTGAATTAAATTTATAGTTTTATGATTCAATTATGAATTTCATATTTATATGTTTTGCATAATTAAATTATTAATTTTCAGATTATATAATTTGATTGAAATAAGAATTTGAATTATTTAAAGTATGAATTTTAAGGTTTTAATGGTTTTAAATCATGGTAGGACGTTTGTGGATTATTAAAATTATTGTTTCAACGTACTAGGCATGTTAAATTGGCCTTGGCGGAGTTTTAAACGAGTTTATATTGCTGAAAATTTAAAGTACGATGTTTGCAAAGAGTTTTCAACGAATTTCAATCACTAATTCAATAATTATGATGCTAGGAAATCAAAGGTTTAAGTTTTGATATTGGGGAATGATCTAAATATGTTTAGGATGCATTTAGAATGCTTTATTATGGTTGCCAATGATTAGAAATTGATTGGGATTATTTGTTGGTTGTTTTAGGAGGAGAATTCTCTTTAGGCGACTTTTGAATTCGTTAAAGTGGCCTATCAGTTTGTTTACACAAGGTACGTACATACCTGTGTGCTTGGAATGAGTGTGATTTGTGGAAACCATGTTGAAATGATTCATGAACTTCGTTATGTTGAAATGATTAAGGAACTTGGTTATGTTGAAATTGTTGATGAACTAGATTATGTTGAAAGTGCATGTTTAATATTGTTGGATGGACATGTTAAGCATATATATTTCGTTATGAGAATTATAGCATGTTGGTATGGATGATTGATGCGAACATGTTGGTTGGGAACATTAAATTATCATATATGTTGATTCAGATCGATTGTTCAGTGTTCCCTTTTAGCTTTTCACTACTTTATAAGGGCCGAGGACCTTGTTTAGTAAGTTGAAACCTTATACCCATATAGAGGGGTTTATCAGTATTAAAGGAAAGGTTGAATTAATTGGAATAAGTCTTGTGTGACGTCTCTGTGATCACTTGTTTAATTCAAAGATAAAAGAAGTTGCGTTTACTTGTTGAATATAATATTTATGTTTGATGAGTCATAACCAAGTATTAAAAGTTAAGTCATGTAAAGTGAACATGAGTAGCAATAGCTTTAGACTGTGCACGTCTAAAGTGTCGGACAATCAGGAGTTGGGGTCATGGGTCGCCTATGGCTTTTTCTGGGGCCGGATTGATCACCGGTTCTATTTTATTCAAAAGTCCCTCGATATCGCAGGTCATTGGGGTTTACGGGGTCGCGCCCGTACCTCGTCTTCCTTAGTGAAGAAGAAGAAGTTTCTAGTAGACAACTCAGTCCATTGACTATTTCAATTAAAATAATGTTAATGATACAAAGGTCTAGTTCAGTCAAATATAGTTTTCAAGTCAATATATCTTGATTATCCTTGCTTATGTTTTATTGAGTACCATGTTAGGTTGTTCGTTTAATAGAATCATGTTAGGATTATTATTGATTTAGTATGTAGTACTCAGCTTTGCTGATTACGTGCTTTTGCTTGTGCATGTTGATCATGGCTATGCCTTATTGATCCTGTGATGACCCAATCTTTGGTGAGCAGTCTCTAAGGATCAATAAGCATTGTCCATCTGCAGGTTTGAAGATGTTGCATCATTGGGATCGGGAATAGAGAGCTTGTATTTAGTTTTGATTTGCTAAGTTGACTTGGGTTTGTTTAAATGGACTTTAAACTTGTCATACTATTTATATTTCCTTATTTTCGTTGGTTGATTTTGAGACTAAACCTGTAATCGATTATTTATAAACCTAAAGTTAGTTTTATGTTTTCCGCTGCAAAATTCTGAATAAGCCGTTACGTTTTCACACGGGCGATAACGCCTTGATAATTCTCTATGTTTTATATTAAAAGGTTATTTTAGAAAAGAGAGAATTGTCGGGGTGTTACATATGCACAAAGGTCGGAAGGTCTTTCAAGCTTGTAATGATAGGCTTAGGTAAGGGTGTGGTAAATTTGGGTAAAATGTGAGCTTAAAGCCTTGGCTTTGGGGAGCATAAATCCTAAAAACAACCGTGATCAATCAACATAATGACCATAATCTCCCACTCAACACATGAATAAAAACAACAAACAACCACACTATACTTTCTTGCGTTGATTTCACAGTTGTAACCAATCACTCATGAAGATAAGAAATTGTAATACCGGAGTGACAAAAGCTTGAATTATCTCGAGAATAACGATTTTTTTTTCCCTTTTTTTTTCATCAATGGCAAACCGACCACAAAGGAAATGCACAAGGGTACCAAGAAATCAACATGAAGCTTCCACGAGCCGAGCTCGGGAACCGACACCACCACCTTCGCCGCCGCAATTCGAGCCCGACACGGATTTTCCGGATGTCATCTTTGTTACGGAGGAGCAACGAGCACGATTCATGCACCTCAAATTGAGGGAGGTAATCCCTACTCGCTTTATATGCCAAAAATCATTACATGAAATGGGTATTGAGCGTGATGTCAAACGTGTCTTTGTTGGTGTTGGTATGAGTAACATGTATAGTATGCTCCGTCTCACATTTAGACGGTTGACTCTAGAATTTTTGAGTAGTTTCAATGTGCGTAGGGATGGTTATCGAACCGTTTCGTCGGTTCAATTTCGTGTGATGAACCGAACCTACACCATGAGTTTAGCTGATTTTGGTAGGATTTTTGGATTGTCTACCACTTATAGTAGGAAACCTAAGGAGACCCATAATAACTGCACCATGTGGGGGAAAGCTTACGGGTAATGCTAATCCCGGGAGTATGCAACATTTGCATGCTTCCAAGATACAACACCCGGTACCCATTGTCTTTTACAGGTTTCTAGGATTTACAATCTTTGGTAGGGATGAGACCCAGAATATTAGGAGTACGGAGCTAGAGATCCTAGGTGGCTACGTTTCAGAAGGAGAGGAGGGCTACAAAATGAACCTTGCACATCATATGGCCTCTCAATTTTATTCCATAGCCACTTCCACACATACTACCAAAATTACCATTGGTGGGTTGATCACCCACATAGCCATGTCCACGTCCAACTTTACTGAGGCTAACCAGACTCCAGTTCTGGGTAGCAACTTGCTTGATTTGGCTTACTTTGCTGGACTCCGTAGGCTACAAGGGGAGCATGGGTTGTTTAGGCCGGGAGCCATGTACTGGATGTTCGAGGGAAACAGGCTTTTCACCTTGCCTGACCCTCAGGGCCGCACTAGTTTCAGACCCGGTCAGGCTCATTACTTATTTGTTGGATTTGAGCAAGAGCCTCAGCCTGACCCCCAGCCTCAGCCTGACCCACAGCCAGAGCCCCATCAGTACCAGCCAGAGCCTCACACCTACTTTAGGAGGGGGCGTCGAGACGCGGGGAGGCCCCAGGGTGGCCCGGTAGTAGAGGAGGAGCAGGGGTCCATTGATGAGCGGTTGAGCAGACTTGAGCTCGGTTTCCGGGAGTTCGCAGCTGATCACCAGAGGACCATGTTCCCATTCTATGATCAGTATGCCAGGCAGGGCTACATTGCCCCAGATTACGAGCACCCTACCTGGTATACCTATCCCGCGGAGGGATATGGAGCTCCGGGTTCTATGGGCACCTTCACACCTACCCAGTACGGAGGGTGGGGAGCGGGTCCTAGTGGGCATGGTGGCAGAGATGATGGTGATGATGATGATGATGGCGGCCATGGCCGTCAATGATGGAGATGAGATCGAGTTGGTTCGATACCCTTGAGCCAATGAGGACATTGTCTGATTTGGTTTGGGGAGGGTTTCACATTACTTGTACATTGTAGGTATGTTTTTCTTTTCTTTTCGCATTTCTTTATTTTGGTGTGTTTCTTTGGTGTGTTTAATGCTTTCTAGATTAGTTTATTGCTTTGAAAAAAAAAAATACAAAAATACGTTCCGATGAATGCAAAATCATGCTTCCCTGTGCCCCTTTGATTGAAAATTGTTTTGATTCTTGGTATTTGATGATGGGCAATGTAGATGTGTTAGCCATGATTTGATATTCGATTGCTTTGATGCCTAAACATGAGTCAACTCCGACTAACTACTTGTGGACTTGGTGCTTGACTAGTTGACTTGGTTAGGATGTGTGATAGCTTCCTGGTGTGTCATTGATTTTGAGTATTGGTTTGCAACTATTAGTAATGTTTTATGACTCATATACATGCACATTGTGGAGGACGAAGGCATTTTTCTATTTAGGTAGCCTTCAGATGAAATTAGATACATTTGTTCCCTCTTTTTCTACCCATGTTGTGCTTGTGCCCTTTATTCGGTGACTAACCACATTACAAGCCCGTAAATTCCCCATTGGTTATTAGTCCCAAGCCTAGCTTGGGGGAGCTAATAGTAGTGAGGTGAGGGAGTTGTAGTGTGGTATATTTTGAGCATATTGAGTATTGAAAAGGGAAGTTCTTCTTATCATGATTGTTGTTGAAAAAATGAGCTGAAAAATGAATGAGATGAGGAGAATAAAAAAAATGTGTGAAGGTTCCAAAAGAAAAAATAATGAGATTGAGCAAAAAAAAAATATCTAGAGTCAACCGTCTAAATGTGAGACGGAGCATACTATACATGTTACTCATACCAACACCAACAAAGACACGTTTGACATCACGCTCAATACCCATTTCATGTAATGATTTTTGGCATATAAAGCGAGTAGGGATTACCTCCCTCAATTTGAGGTGCATGAATCGTGCTCGTTGCTCCTCCGTAACAAAGATGACATCCGGAAAATCCGTGTCGGGCTCGAATTGCGGCGGCGGAGGTGGTGGTGTCGGTTCCCGAGCTCGGCTCGTGGAAGCTTCATGTTGATTTCTTGGTACCCTTGTGCATTTCCTTTGTGGTCGGTTTGCCATTGATGAAAATCTGATTTTTTTGAGTTTTTGAGCTTTTTGGGTGAATTTGGGGATTTTGTGGGGATGAGAGAAAACTCAAATCGGTTAGGTGTAGGTTGTAGAGGATGATGAGAGGATGATTTTGATGAAAAAATTGTTGAATTTGGTGGAGATTTGAGGGAGATATGGTGGTTGGAAGTTTTTGGAGGTTGGGGTTTAATGGAGGAAGTGAGAGAAAGTTAGGTTGAAGATGAAGAGGAAGTGAAGAAAGAAAAGAGAATCCGTGTATTTGTCGCTGAAATCGCATCTCGCCCGATCGGGCGACATTCCGCCCGATCGGTCTGTTTGCGATCCTTTTCTTCTCATACGTGCGCGCCCGATCGGGCGCACCTCGCCCGATCCGGATAGGGCGATTTGCGAATGTTATTTTTCTTGACATTTCCTGCTCAGAATTCCTCCTTGACTTTTCCACGAAATTTTCCTCAACCGCCCGATCGGGCAAAATAATTTCGCCCGATCGGGCATACCACTCGCCTTCTGCGCTCGATCGGGCAGACAATCGCCCGACTCGGGCATTCCACACGCCAGACCGCCCGATCGGGCAAAATAATTTCGTCCGATCGAGCATTCCACTCGCCAGAACGCCCGATCGGGCATGCTGCGCCCGATCGGGCAAAAATTAGCTGCAATAGTTTTGTCCGTGCTCGCCCGATCCGGATCGGGCGGTTTGCAGCGTGCTTGGCCTTGTGCGTAATTTCACTTTCTTGAACTTGGAGCTTTAGGCCTGCACATTATTAAACACCCAAACAGCGTAATGCCCTCTTCTCGCCTCACTAACACCAAAAACAATACTTAAACACACTTAGGTATGGGAAATACTAACTAAACACACAAAAATAGAATAAAAAATCAAACTTATACTACTAAAGCGATAAAATACGGGTTGCCTCCCGCAAAGCGCTGGTTTATTTCTAGGTCCCGCTAGACCTTGTTACCTTGAATATGCAGTCTATGAGGCGGAGGGATTGAGGTGATGGACCTCAATCACTCCTACAGTAGCCCCATCATGGTACAACTTCAGACGTTGCCCGTTTACCTTGAATCGTTCACCATTATAATTCTCTACTTCAACAGACCCAAACTTGCTTACCATAGTCACGGTGAATGGCCTAGACCACCTAGACTTAAGTTTTCCAGGAAATAACTTAAGCCTAGAGTTAAAAAGTAGAACCTTGTCGCCCACCGCGAACTCTCTATGCAAAATGTGATTGTCGTGCCACTTCTTGGTCTTTTCCTTGTAAATCCGGACACTATCATAGGCTTGTAGTCGGAATTCATCGAGCTCACCCAATTGAAGTAACCGCTTCTCACCGGCTAGCTTTGCATCCATGTTGAGTTGTTTGATTGCCCAATAAGCCTTGTACTCCATTTCTACCGGAAAGTGACATGCCTTGCCATACACCAACCGATACGGGGAGGTACCAATAGGTGTCTTAAAGGCGGTTCTGTATGCCCATAGAGTATCATCTAGCTTATCGCTCCAATCCTTCCTAGACTTCGCCACCACTTTCTCAAGGATAGATTTGATCTCTCGGTTGGAGACCTCAACTTTACCACTCGTATGAGGGTGGTAGGCCAGCCCAGTGCGGTGATAAACCCCATACTTGCGCAGGAGCGCATCCAGATGCCTCTCATGGAAGTGTGACCCTCCATCGCTGATCAAAGCGCGCGGAACCCCAAATCTAGGAAAAATGATCTTCTTGAACAGGGAGATGACTGTCTTAGCATCGTTAGTAGGTGAGGCAACGACTTCTACCCACTTTGACACATAATCTACAGCAACAAGGATATACAAGTTACCCTTGGACGATGGGAATGGTCCCATGTAATCAATTCCCCACACATCGAAAATCTCAACCTCAAGGATCCCGTTCTGTGCCATCTCATACCTCCTCGAAATAGTGCCGGCCCTCTGGCATGCATCACAAGCCATAATAAAAGCATGTGCATCCTTGAACATAGTAGGCCAGTAAAAACCACATTGTGACAACTTAGCGTTTGTTTTAGACGGTCCATGGTGACCACCATAAGGTGAAGAATGACACCTACTGATAACACCTTGAACTTCCCATTCTGGAATACAACGCTTGTACAACCCTTCAGCAGTCTCACGAAACAAATAAGGGTCGTCCCAAAAGTAAAATCGGACATCATGTAGGAATTTCTTCTTCTGTTGATATGAAAGATCGACCGGAAGAATTCTCCCCACAATGTAGTTAGCAAAATCTGCGAACCATGGTGACTGACTGGCAAGTGCAAGTAAATGATCATCCTGAAATGAATCATCAATCGGTGTAGATCCCTTACCATCGTCATACCTCAATCTAGACAAGTGATCTGCAACCACATTCTCAGCCCCTTTCTTGTCGCGGATCTCTAGATCGAACTCTTGTAGCAGTAGTATCCATCGAATAAGCCTAGGCTTGGCTTCCTTCTTAGCGAGCAGATACTTAAGGGCCGCATGGTCAGTATAGACTATCACCTTGGATCCAATCAGATAGGTGCGGAATTTATCCAAGGCATAGACTATAGTTAGAAGCTCCTTCTCAGTAGTAGCATAATTAACTTAAGCTTCATCTAAGGTCTTACTTGCATAATAGATGGCATGTAAAACCTTCTCCTTTCTCTGACCCAAAACTGCCCCAACTGCATAATCACTTGCATCGCACATTATCTCAAACGGAAGATCCCATTCGGGAGAACGAATGATGGGAGCCGAAATCAGTGCCTGTTTAATCCTGTCAAAGGCCTCAAGACAAGCATCAGTAAACACAAACGGGGCATCCTTGAGGAGGAGCTGGGTAAGTGGTTTAACCATTTTAGAAAAATCCTTGATAAAGCGGCGATAAAACCCCGCATGACCAAGAAAACTTCTAACACCCTTCACATTAACTGGAGGGGGTAATTGTTCAATCACTTGGACCTTAGCTCGATCCACCTGAATGCCCTTATCAGATATCAAATGTCCCAAAACCACCCCTTCAGTAACCATGAAATGACACTTTTCCCAGTTCAAGACTAAATTACATTCTTCACATCTTTTCGAGACTTTAGTTAGATTTAGCAAGCAAGAATCAAAAGAAGTACCATAGACGCTAAAATCATCCATAAACACTTCCATGATAGACTCAATAAAATCAGAAAAGATACTCATCATGCAACGTTGGAAAGTAGCAGGTGCATTACACAGACCAAAAGGCATCCTACGATATGCAAAGGTACCATAGGGACAGGTGAAGGTGGTCTTTTCCTGGTCGTCTGGATGTATGGGAATTTGAAAGAAATCATAATAACCATCCAGATAACAGAAAAACTTGTGACAGGCTAGCCTTTCTAACATTTGATCAATGAAGGGAAGGGGAAAATGGTCCTTTTTAGTAGCAACATTAAGACGCCTATAATCAATGCACATGCGCCATCCTGTGACTACCCTAGTCGGTATCAACTCGTTTTTTTCATTTCTCACCACAGTTGTCCCCCCTTTCTTAGGCACTACCTGAACAGGACTCACCCACTTAGAATCAGACACAGCATACACAATACCCGCATCAAGCAATTTCATAACTTCAGCTTTTACAACATCTTTCATGACAGGGTTCAAACGACGCTGGGGTTGGATGCATGGTTTATGATTTTCATCTAGATGTATCCTATGCATACAAAAGTCAGGGCTAATACCCTTTAAATCATCAATACTGTACCCAATGGCCTTTTTGTGCCTT
The DNA here is from genome assembly GCF_020520425.1 of Spinacia oleracea. Classification (NCBI taxonomy): domain Eukaryota; kingdom Viridiplantae; phylum Streptophyta; class Magnoliopsida; order Caryophyllales; family Amaranthaceae; genus Spinacia; species Spinacia oleracea. The sequence goes on from NC_079490.1 coordinate 17,391,658, forward strand.
TTCAACACAATAAGAAGTTGGGATAACTGGTCTGCATCAAGTGTTGTACTGACGATCATAGGGAAAAGTTGTTCATCATCTAAAAACGCATATTTAAGGTTAGCAGGAAGAGGCTTAAGTTCGGGTTTCTTTACCTCTTTAACAGAACAAACCGGCCGAACTAACCTCTTCAATTTGGTGCTCTCCGGCTCAGATTCTCCACCATTAAGAGACAACTCCAGAGCATCCACTTCAGTACTCCAAGAACTGCTATCACCTGCAGAAGACTCACAACAAAGCACTGCCTCCAAAGGGTCCCTTTCGAGAACTTGGGAGACGTTATCACGAGTAATAAAATTAACTACATCTATGCGATAGCATTGTTCCTCCTCTAGCATGGGACTTTTTAAGGCACTATTCAGATTAAAAGTCACCTTATCATCCCCAACAGACAATGTCAATTTCCCACTTTTAACGTCAATTACCGCCCCCGCCGTGTGAAGGAAGGGTCTACCTAAGATTATGGGAATTTGAGAATCCTCCTGCATGTCTAATACTACAAAGTCTACAGATATATAGAATTTACCTACTCTAACAGGGACGTCCTCTAAAACACCTAAGGGGTATTTGACAGAACGGTCGGCCATTTGTAGAGTGATATTGGTAACCTTAAGCTCACCCATATTCAGTTTAGTACAGACAGACAAAGGCATGACAGACACACTAGCACCTAGATCACACAAAGATTTATCAATAAATACGGTGCCAATGTTACATGGGATGGAAAAACTCTCGGGGTATTTAAGTTTAGGTGGAGACTTGTTTTGCAAATAAGCACTACATTCCTCAGTGAAAGCTACAGTCTCTACCTCACAAAAAGCACGTTTCCTGGTCAAAATATCTTTCATAAATTTAGCATAAGCAGGAACCTGTAAAATTAATTCAGTAAAAGGAACCGTTACCTGCAAATTTTTGACCACTTCCAAGAATCTGCCAAACTGCTTGTCTAGCTTATTCTTGAGTTGTCGGTTTGGGAAGGGGAGTGCAATAGGTGGTACTTGAATATCCGCCCCCTTCTTAACCGCAGTTGTAGCCTCATTCTCATTGACTACCTTTTCAGCTTCCTTTTCATCCATAACTATCTTCGGGATTTCCTCACTGACCAGATCACTAGCAGACACCCCGGAATCAACCTCAACCGGCATAGAAGGACCATCATAATCCCTACCACTCCTCAATGTAATTTCATTAGCAGTCTCCCTATTTTCGGGCTGTGAAGGAAATTGGCCTGGTGGCCTCCCTGCAATAGTAGTAGCCATCTGTGCCAACTGTGTATCAATGATCTTGTTGTGAGCAGTAAGAGCATCGATTTTTGCATCCTTTTCACTTAGAGATTTTTGCATTTGTAACATCATGTTTCTCATTTCTACTAGCATAGGGTCAGGCTGTGTGGTTTGAGGTGGTGGTGGCGGAGGTGATGTGTGTTGTCTAGGGAACCCAGGTGGTCCGCTAGACTGTTGGTTGTAGTTGTTCCGTGATTGGTAGGGTTGGTATGGTTGTTGTGGTGGATGTTGGATTTGGTGAGGGTTCTGGATATTGTTGCTCCTGTAGGATAGTAGAGGGTTGTTTTTGTAGCCCTCATTGTAAGAGTTGGAGAATGGGTTATTTTGTTTGTAGGATTGAAATGCGTGACATTGTTCAACAGAGCTCCTACATTCCGGTGCATAATGACCAGACATTCCACAACTTTCACAAACAGTAGCAGGTTGGGCACTCATAGCAGCTACACTAGCAGGTTGGGCAGATTGAGTATTGGCTGCTTGCATATTATCAAACTTATAGTCTAAAGGAGTCAATTGGGCAGTTAATTGTTCAATAGAATTTAAATCATGCTTACCACCCCTATTAGATAGACCTCTAGGATTTCCATACTGGGCATTGTGAATGGCTATCTCCTCAATCACCTCCATAGCTCTAGGCACCTCAAGTTGCATGAATTGGCAGCTGAATCCAACAAACATCTAGACTCATTGCCCAGACCATTATAAAACTGCTGAATCAAGAACCAATCTTCCAAACCATGGTGCGGGCATTCTCTTTGCAAATCCTTGAATCTCTCCCAAACCTCAACCAAACTCTCATCCGCTTGTTGTGAGATACCTAATATCTGACCCCTCAGACGAGCCGTTTTCTCAGGTGGAAAATATTTAACATAAAAAGCAAGAGCCAAGGATTCCCAATTAGTGATTTTCAAAGCCGCCCGATTCAACCCATTAATCCACAGTTTAGCCTTCCCACTCAAAGAGAACGGGAAAAGTATCTCCATAGTCTGCTCCGGGGTCAATCCCTTTTGCTTGATGGTGGAACAATATTGGATAAAGGACTGAATGTAAAGATTCGGATCTTCACCTGGTTCCCCACCGTACTGGCGTCTCTCGATCATGTTAATCAATGCAGGCTCAATCTTGAAGGTCTCAGCTGCAATAGAAGGCATGATCGCCTTTGGTAGCACGGACAGACTTGGCTTAGAATAGTCTGTAAGCCGTGGGGTAGGTGGCGGTATCAGATTTTCGTCACCCATCTCTATCTCTGAAACTGAATCTGTATCTGAAGGAAAAAGATCGCCAATATTATGATCAGAATTAGAGTAATTCCCACACTGTGCAATGAAAGTTCTTCGTCTACGAAAGGTTCTTTCGGGCTCAGGATCGAATGGAGTAAGATTACTAGTACCTACGGTCCTGGGCATAGACAAAGACTACAAAACAATGTGAGATCCGGTCTCAAGGAACGTGAGTTCCTTGAGTAGTAACAAACAATAATCTAGGATAAGCAATCAACAACAGAAAATAAAACCGTTTACCCGGAAACGGCGCCAAATTTTGACAGGCTAAAGTCGTATCACCTAATCAAAAATAACATAAGGTCCACTAGCTAGGTAGCAAGGGAAGTCAGGATCGAATCCACAGGGAAACAGGCGTTCTTTCCACTATCAATTAATTAATCTAGACTATTGGGAACAAAAGTTGGTTGATGGTTTGTATGCTAAGACTACGAACGATAATTAAACACGAATGAATCAATATATTAAGGAATCTAGGGTATAGGTTCGCCAACAAATAATAATCCAGGACATTGAACAATCACGATAATCAACAAAGTAATTAATTAGATTAGCATGCTCTCTCAAGTCGATACTAATCATAGACTTAGAATTAACGGGCTCTCGCTACGTATTAACTCTAATTCCACCTATTGACACAAGCCTAAACATCAAATTGCATCTCTTGAATCTTAATTTGACATTGCATAACTACCACAATTAAACCTGCGCAAATCTAATTGTATAGTGAAATAAACCAATCAATAGGAATCAATTACAATGCCAACAATCATAATCATCCAATCATCCCTTCATATTATTCATGGATCCCCAACCCTAGAAATTAAACTACTCAAGCATGTTGACAATAAACAAAGCAATAATCATAATTGAAAGCATTATTAAAGCAAGACAATGAATTGAAATAAGAAATAATACCTATTTAAGAACAAAGGGAAGTGAAAGCTTGAATTTTTATTGAGAATTAAACTAAGTATTTTTGCATAAACTAGAGAGAAAATTAGGCTAAGGGGATTAATACCAAGGTTCAATACTAGAAAATAAAGTGTTTACTAAAATAATTAAAGCTTGCTTATATAGTTTACCAAAATAAAGCCTAAAAAACGGAAAATAAACTCGCGCATAAGTGCAGGAGGTTGGCGTCGCCCGATCGGGCGTCGCTTCGCCCGATCGGGCGTCGCTTCGCCCGATCGGGCATCGCTTCGCCCGATCGGGCGATCCACTCGATAGTCGGCCCGATCGGGCCAAAATCCGCCCGATCGGGCGGTTTGTGAACTCTCCACATAGCCTCCAGGATGACCGCCCGATCCGGATCGGGCGAGCTGCGCCCGATCGGGCGCGCGTTGATGAATCCAGATTGCCTCAATTCCGCTCGATGGTTGCATTTCGCCCTCAGCTTCCAGGGCGATTTGCAATCTTCAATGTAGCTCGCCCATATCACTGAGTCTAACTCCCGGGGTTCAACCATAAGCATCCAAGGCTCCCGAAAGTCGACGATAGAGGTCCCGAACTTCCTCGGGCTCATATAGTGGCCTAGATCAACATGAAACGGGTCCAAAAAGACCAATTTCTCATAATCAAACCTGAAACTCAAGGCACACTCAATAACACACATTAGTACTAGAAACGGCTCCTAAGAGCACGTTTGACACATAAAAGTACTAAGGGACGGGGGTAAAAAATACTATATAAAACATGCATATCACCTCCCCCCTCTCTCTCTCCTAAACCCTCGGTCTCTCTCTCTCCTCTCCATGACTGCTACGCTGCTAAAAAGTTGATGCTTCTCCTCCGCCGTCGAAGATTTGAGAATATTACCGACTCGCAACTAGGAAGCGGTGGCGGTGGCGGTGGCGTGAAGAATCGGAGGATTTTGCAACGGAAGGGAGAATGGGAGTCGTAGAAAGAAGGTGATGATATCGGCGGTGGAAACATCGTTGAAGCTGCCGGCGTTGCCTCCTTTTCATCGTCGTAATCAAACCGTCGACGTCGCTTCTTTCTTCTACTTCAGGTTTTCATTGTTTTTAGGTTTTTGAGTAGATCGGTTAAATGAATTGCCCGCCGTTTCTTGGTGGAAGTGGTGGTGGTAGAAGCGGCTCTTAGGTCAATCTTCTATCTCTCTTCTCCATTTAGTTAGGTTTTTTTATTTTTCGGTTTATGTGATTTAGATTTTCGATCGATTTTTGATTTCCTTTAGGTATCGATTATGTGTTGTGATTTATTTTGATTTTGTGGTTTGAATGCGTAGGAGAGGCTTCGTCGTTGGAGATGAGAAGAGGACAAGGAAGAGGAAGTGAAGGAGAGTCGCCGCCCGTTGAGCATTCGCCTCCTTTGATTTCGATTCGAAGCCGCCGCCTGATGGTGGAGGTTGCGGTGCTCGGGCTTACGTGCTCGGTGCTGGTCATGTTGACGGTGGAGATGGTGAGGATGGTGGTGGAGAAATGTAATTTAATTTCCAAATTTATATTGTAAATGTAAACAATTTTATTCATTTATATTAGTCAGGATTAAATTGGTTTTAGATAAGAATAATTTCATTTTATTTACATTTTTGTTATATTTAGTTAAGAGTATTTTCGTTTTAGTTAAAAATAATTTCGTTTTAGCTATAATTAAATTCGTATTAGTTTGAAATAATTAGTTCGGAATTTTGACGTTTTAGTTAAGATTTTTTAAGTTTTAGTTATGATTTTCTTGGTTTTAGTTAAGGTTCTTTGAGTTTTAGTTACGTATTTTTGAGTTCAATTCAGGGCTTTAGTTATAATTTTATGGGGTTTAGTTACGATTTTATGAGTTTTAGTATAGATTTTTAACTAATAAGTTAAGCAATGTAACAAATTAGTTAAGCAATGTAACAAATTAGTTAAGCAATATAACCAATTAGTTAAGCATGGGAATCAATTAGTGAAGCATGGGAACCAATTAGTGAAGCATGGGAACCAATTAGTGAAGCACTTGAACTAATTAGTTAAACACCAAAATCAATTAGTTAAGTCTGAAAATCAATTAGTTATGCAACGGAACCAATTGGTTAAGCGCTGAACCAATTAGTTAAGCGTATGAACTAATTAGTTAAGATTTTATGAGTTTTAGTTAATAATAAGTTTGTTTAAAAATAATAACTATTCGACTCATAAGTTTAACTATTTGTCTTTATATCTTAACTATTTTGTTATTCAAGTAGTTATGATTTTATGACTTTTAGTTATGTTTTACACTAGTTAGTTAGTACTAAAAAAACTAAAAAATATAATTTCTGAAGAAAAAAAATGTCAAAAATAAATTTTAAGCCTTATATTGAATTAGTTAAGCTTGAAATCCAATTAGTTAAACCAGAAGTCCAATTAGTTAAGCTAAAATGCCAATTAGTTAAACCCGGGAAAAAAAATTGATTTTTTTTTAATAAAAATGAAAAAAGATGAAACCGATGACGTCTACGCGCGCCAAATGGCTGCCAACTAGGCGGTCTTTCCTGTGAGGCGGTCTCACACAAAAGTTTCTCATATGAAAAATATCAATCACGTAACATGGAAAAAATTGCAAATTATGCACTGCACTATTACTATTGATTTTCTAATATTGGTTTATATGTTACTAATTACTATCATAAAAATATATGATTTTACAATCTTAACAAATGAATTTCAACTGCAATATAAAATTTTAGAGAAATCATTTAACTCTTATGTTTCTTAAACTTAACTTATTATTAAACATAATTTCTATTCAATTTTCCCGAAAAAAGTGAAAATAAATTAAAAATACCGAGGTTCAATTTGTAGTTTACGTAAGTAGTATAATTCATGTTTAATTGACCACTTTGAACTAATTGTGTCTTATACAAATTCAAAATTTTACTGCGTCGTAACAAAATATTAGTTCATTAAAAATATTTCCTATTTATAATATTATTTACGAGTAATTATAATACTCCGTAAAAAAATTTAATTTCATATGTGCGTTACACGAGTCTTAAGCTAGCTATTTATATATTTAAGCCGTTTCCCCGTATTCTACATAGTGCCCTTATTCTCTAAAATTCTTCTGATCTTGGATATTCTGATTTCGAGTTGTGTTTTTTTGTTTTTTTTCAAGTATTAGTAATGCCTATTAGCTCAATTGGTAGAGTTTTGTGCAATTGCACAATGATGTAGGTTCGAATCCTACATAGGCAACTATGGAATAACAACTATAAGAAGCTTTGATCAAGAGTCAAGATTCCCGCCAAGTTATATGAAAATATTGGATGCATATTCAAAAGTATTTGCTCATTTGTGTAAACTATAAAAATGAGCAAAGTTTTTGAATATTAAGTAATCTGATATTTTAACATATTTGCTCATTTAGACACGATGAGAAAAAGTTTTGAATATTAACAAACCCGAACTTTAAAATTTTATAAATGAGCAAAAATATTTGCTCATTTGTGTAAAGTACAAGAAATGAGCAAAAATATTTGCTCATTTGTGTAAACGATAAAAAATGAGCAAAAATATTTGCTCATTTGTGTAAACGATAAAAAAATGAGCAAAAATATTTGCTCATTTGTGTAAACGATAAAAAATGAGCAAATTTTTTGAATGTTAAGTAATTTGAGATTTTAAAATATTTGCTCATTTAGGCACGTTGAGCAAAAAATTTGAATATTAACAAACCCGAACTTTAAAATTTTATAAATGAGCAAAAATATTTGCTCATTTGTGTAAATTATAAGAAATGAGCAAAAAAATTTGCTCATTTGTGTAAATGATAAAAAATGAGCAAAAATATTTGCTCATTTGTGTAAAATATAAGAAATGAGCAAAAAAAAAATTCTCATTTGTGTAAACTATAAGAAATGAGCAAAAATATTTGCTCATTTGTGTAAAGTATAAGAAATGAGCAAAAATTTTGCTCATTGTGTTTAAATGAGCAAATATTAAAGTTCGGATTTTAAACATTTGCTCATTGTTTTTAAATGAGCAAATATTAAAGTTCGATTTTAAACTTTTGCTCATTGTTTCTAAATGAGCAAATATTATAGTTTCGATTTTAAATTTTTGCTCATTATGTCTAAATGAGCAAATATTAAAGTTCGGATTTTAAACATTTGCTCATTGTTTTTAAATGAGCAAATATCAAAGTTAGATTTTAAAATTTTGCTCATTGTATCTAAATGAGCAAATATATTATAGTTTCGATTTTAAATTTTTGCTCATTGTGTCTAAATGAGTAAATATTAAAGTTCGGATTTTAAAGTTTTGTTCATTGTCTCTAAATGAGCAAATATTAAAATCCGAACTTTAAACTTTTGCTCATTGTGTCTAAATGACTGGTGAGCTACTGCTTTGGCTTGGTTGTTTGTTTGTTTGGCCTGGTTTTTTTCTTTAGGTGTTGATGCTACTGCTTGTTTGTTGCAGGCTGTTCTTACAGGTGTGTTGCAGGCTAATTCTGGTGAAGTTGTTGCTTCTGCTGCACTGGTGTTTTGCTGCATTGTTGTTTTTTAGGCTGCACTGTTGCTTCTGCTGCACTGGTGTTTTGCTGCATTGTTGTTTTTTAGGCTGCACTGTTGTTTCTGCTGCAATGTAGCTGCTGGTGCATCTGTGTGCTTCTGTTATATCAGTGGCCTGTGTTGCTGGGGTTTTGCTGCTTCATGTGGTCTTGATGCTTCTGGTGCTGCTTGTGTTTTGTTTAACTTGACGAGCTCATGGCAGCATTATGGATGGTTTTAATGGAGGCAAGCTACTAAATAAAATTAGATATAATTTGATTTCCATGAATGTTGTTTTTTCTTTTGCCCATTTTCTTGTCTTCCACTTCTAATTGTTGATCTTCTACAATGAACATATTATTGTTATCAACATCCAACGGATTTTTGCTGCTCTTGGTTTAAGAATCATTATATTTCGCTTCTGTAGTCAGTCACAAATTTGACCATTCACCAGTCACACTTTGAGTTAATGTTGTGTTGTTTATGACATAAAAATGGTCGTCTTATGACATATGTACTCATCTATTCGGCTACTCACACAGTCTTAATCTCGACTGTTGAGTCTGTACAAATCGTGATTGAAACATCAACATGAATGAGAACTGAGCTGCTACGTAAACCCAAGACTTCTGAAACCCTGATCAATAGAAAGAATTAGCCTGACCATGCACTCTATGTTTAAAAGGACATTAGATATACGAAGTACTCCGTATTATATACACTGCTTCAAACCAGATATATCATTATCACTGTTTGTGCTACTGGTTGCTCTCTCGCATCTGCTAGTTGTGTTGTGTTGTTAAGGTTGCGGACTGTGCACCCTTTTCTGTTGTTTGTTGTTTCTTTGCTTGGATTCTGCTATTTTCTACCTTTTTGGTAATAAAGTGTTTTACCAAAAAAAACATTATAGCCCAAAAAGAACATGAAAGGATAAGAAGTAAAAAACATTAACCCAAAAGTGAATAAAACAATACACAAAGTAAAGATTAACCTACGTGGGATTCAAACCCACATCTTTTGTGCATTTTCATAATGCTCTACCTATTGAGCTAGTAGGCTAGTTTTTTAAATAGAATCAACGAAGAAAAAACCAAAAAGAAGAAGTAAATCAAAATAATTCGATAACTTAAGCTAATATGCATCACTTGACCAGAAAACTTACAGCACCAACAGACCAACATCAACGGCATAAGAACCAACAAGGCCAGAAGTCAACACTGGTCCAAGTTGACAAAAAAACAGCAGCAAGGTAGACCTGAGATCATGACTGCCAATCTTACATGCCCTTCTACGATGACATGAAAGGGCGTGGTTACTTTACAGTAAAGACATCAGAAGGTGGTTATTCTACAAGCTTGGATATTGTACGACCATATGGATCATTGTAGCAATCTAGAGGCAGATAAGTCAAGCTTAAAGAGTATACGGCTTTGACAGTAAATCGGTATCATGTTTCAGACCTTGTGTATCCAAAGACTGCACAGATGTGTGGTGTAGTCCGCCGGTCTGATATCATATACTAATCCAGGTACAAACGCTTTAGCAGGTTGCTATGTCCAGAACCGATTGCAAAATGGTCTGACAGAGTATTTCCATCCATGATTGGCTTCCCATAGTGGTCAGTTACATCTGTTGTTGTCAACATTGCAGACTTAACTGCAGCAGGGGAGGCAATTTGGGTGAGCAGAATGGATAAGAGCAGCAATGCCACTAACATGAGGACAATCCGTTGAAGTCCCTGACATAACAGTAAAATTTACTCTTCTAGAATCTCCTACAAGGCCAGTAGGGCCCAAGTTTTGTAGCCAGGCGGCTATGATGTTTACGCCTGGTGTTATCACATGTGGCTTGAGGATTGAAGGGTTGTTTAATCTTTTGTACCTGAATTTTAAGAGTGGGCTTCTCATCATGAATTAGTATTAATAGTTTTTATTTTATGCTTAATTTTAGTTGCTTTGGAGTTTAGTTGTGCTCACTCCTTATTGCATAGATAACAATATTTTATACTTCGTCAACGACTAACAGAGTATCAAAATACTCCGTATTAACGTTCTTATTTTAAATTTTTGTTTATCGTGTCTAATTGAGCAAATATTATAGTTTTGATTTTAAATTTTTGCTAATTGTGTCTAAATGAGCAAATATTAAAGTTCGGATTTTAAAGTTTTTGCTCATTGTGTCTAAATGAGCAAATATTAAAATCCGAACTTTAAACTTTTGCCCATTGTGTCTAAATGAGCAAATGTTATAGTTTGTATTTAAATTTTTTGCTCATTGCGTCTAAATGAACAAATATTAAAGTTCGGATTTTAAACATTTGCTCATTGTGTCTAAATGAGCAAATATTAAAATCCGGACTTTAAGCTTTTGCTCATCGTGTCTAAATGAGCAAATATTAAAGTTCAAATTTTAAACATTTTCTCATTGTTTTCAAATGAGCAAATATTAAAGTTCGGATTTTAAACATTTGCTCATTGTTTTTAAATGAGCAAATATTGAAAACCGAACTTTTGCTCATTGTGTCTAAATGAGCAAATATTATAGTTTCGATTTTAAATTTTTGCTCATTGTGTCTAAATGAGCAAATATTATAGTTTCGATTTTAAAATTTTGCTCATCGTGACCGAATATTAAGATGAAAAGAACAAAATTTCAAGAGTACTCAAAAATGAAAATAAATAAATAAATTAGGGAACAAATCACAAATTTCAACTCAACATTAAAAATCTAAACTTAATATAAAGAGTGAATTCAGAATTTGACAAATCTAACCATTAATATGAAAAATAACGAAAATCAAACAATAAAATTCAACTACAAATAAATACAACCTAAAAATCCTAGATATCCAAAATTTGAAAGAAGAAAGAAAATGAAAAAAGAGGAAATTGTGATGTTACCTTGGGCTAGCCCACCTACACTGTAGAAGATGATAAATCCATTGATATGGACGAACAAGATCTGTAAGTTGAAAGAATAAAAAAAAAATTGGTGATGGGAGACTGAGAAATAAAACGAACACATAGACAAATAATGAAGCTAAGTGAAGAGCATGCAATTCAATAGAGAGGACAGAGGAGATATGAATTTAATTCACAACTCCAATAACAAAAATGCATTGGAGCACCAATAAACGGGCGGGATTTCCAGAAATCATACTCTAATTTGAAAGGGAGAATAAGAGATAAAGAAAATAGTATCTAACTATAACCATAATCCCATATAAGATAGCTAGTGACTTCTCTGTTGTGCTCATTAGTCACCCAGATACCTCAATATAATATAGCAATATAAGTTTCTGTCATAAAGAACATGGGGTTTTGTATTATTCAATTCGCTTACTTAATTTATTTTAGAGATTACAATGTAATTCCAATTGGAAAAACCTACACCAGACACCGTAGTCCAAACATAATATATGCAAGTACATGAAGTTTAAAAGACAAGGTAAACTACCACTTCCATCTTTAGGGAGGTAGCCGTAGATCGAACAACCAATCCCTAAAACTATTATATGCTGCATAATAACCAACTATTCAATTCAAGAGAGGACATATGATAGTTGATATGTAAGGTTTCAGGAAGGTAGATTGACTTGTGCTGAGTTCACTAGCTTAATTTTGGGATAATATACTAAATTTGCAAACTGGAGATTTATAAAAGCATTATAAAAGAAAAGAGAGAAATTGAGAATCACATGGCAACGGTACATCGGAAAGCATCATCCCCAAAATACATCCTTGAAATAAACTAAAGAAAAAACTACTTGAATATCTAAAATTTACAAAAGAAACACAAATTAGAATGTCAGTTCTTCTCAATGGAGGCACCAAACATCAATTTACCACAATTGTGCTCTCAATAGATGAAATATGACTATGATATTCTCTTAAAGCATCAATTTACCCAAATTCGAAGGCAAACCCTAAATACACAAATCTAAAATTAACACGAATAGAAAAGAACACAAATCAACAAAAAAAAATTGATTAATGTATTGTTCGAATTACCTAGCGCCAAACCAAAGTTAGAAAACCATATTCCGTCGAATGTAACTGGATTTTGTCATCGTTCAACAAATATTTCTCTACCAAGGAAAACTGTAAGTCAAGAATTAAGAAAAAAACTTATACAAAAATCGCCTCAACAGAAACCCTAAACTCATATAAATATGAAAAGGCTAATTTACCGTCCATAATTTTCGAATACATCGATTTTTAAGCGTGGAGATGGTGCCGGCACGGTGGTTGCAGCAGGGTTAGGAGAGGTAGCACCGTAGCAGTGAGGAGAGAGAATCACGAAGGAGAGCGAGCGAAAATGGAGGAGAGAGAAGCACGAGGAGAGAGAAACGGGAGCAGCTAAATTTTCTCATATTTTTTTTTCAATATTTACAGGTTTGCCATTACTAAAACGCGGTAGATAGACGTGTAAGAGCTGTTAGATCTGACCATAACCAACGCACGATATTGTTTCTCATTCTTCTCATTTTAAGCTCCCTTCTCATTTGAGTGTGTATATATATATATATATATATATATATATATATATATATATATATATATATATATATATATATATATATATATATATATATATATATATATATATAATCAGGATCTGGTGAAAACCACCCCTTAAGATGAGAACTGAGAATTAATCTCAGCCGTCGATCAATTGAATCTAATGGCTATAAAGCTACCCGAAATTTCGAAATTAATAAGGATAAAATGGTAGTTGACCCGCGTTGAATGACCTCCCCCCAACTCCTCAATTTTCAGAATTTCTTTCTCTCTTCCTCCCTCCTCCCCTGCGAATTCTCTCTCACTCTCTCTCTTTCAATCTCTTCCTCCTTTTTTCTCATATCTTCTTCTTCTAAATTCATATTTTGGGATTTGTTTTTCGTTTCTTCCGTTGCCCAGGTAATCCCCTTTTCAATTTTTATTTCCGAACAAGTGAAATTAGGGTTTTTAGTTCTTATTCGTTTGTTGATGTTGTGTTACTTTTTCTGATGTTGTGTTTACTTTTTGTCGATGTTGTGTTTAGTTTTCATTATTTTTTGTTTACTTTTATCCGATGTTGTGTTTACTTTTTCTAATCTTGTGTTTACTTTATCTGATCGTGTTTACTTTATGTCGATATTGTGTTTATTTTTAATTATATTGTGTTTACTTCTACTCGATGTTGTGTTTACTTTTTTTGATCTTGTGTTTACTTTCTGTCGATAATGCGTTTACTTTTGATTATATTGTGTTTACTTTTACTCGATGTTGTGTTTACTTTTTCCGATCTTGTGTTTACTTTCTGTCAATATTGTGTTTACTTTTCTTGATCTTATGTTTACTTTCCGTCCGTTTTGTTTTAATCCAACAACTATCAGAGGTTCTCATTATAAGGGAGGTTCTCACCAAAACCTGGTCCTATATATATATATGTGTGTGTGTGTGTGTGTGTGTGTGTGTGTGTGTGTGTGAATAAAAGTGTCAACTCATTAATCCATCCAAACTTAAACCAACCAATGAGATTACATAGTCTTTTATTGATAAACCAATAGAATTACAGGGTTAAAAATACAATAAAGGGGGGGGGGACAGGAAGATCATTTTGGAACACCTTAAAAGGAAATGGGAAAAACATTTAGGGACGGAGTAAGTAATAAAATACCTCAATCTCTTCTTTCATTTCTATTTTTTTATAAAATAATACGGAGTATCCCACCATCTCTATTCTATAAGGGAACACCTGAGGTCAAATTAGTAATTGTAATTTTGGTGTCCCCCTGTTGAATAGATTATTATACCCTCTTTTACCATTAATTAAATAATTGAATTAATAAAAATACTACTTCATCTGTTCATAAATACTCGCATCGTTTGGTAATTTTGCATTATTCACATATTTCATTTTGACTATTGTTAGTGATTTATATGTCAAATAAAACATAGTCATGTGAGATTTTGTTAGATTCGTCTCAATATGTATTTTCATAATATCAACTTTTATAATTTTTGCTTGAAAAGAATTTAAGATATTAACAGTCAAAATTGTGCATTGGCATGCGTGAAAGTGACCAACATTGCAAATATTTCCAAACGGAGGAAATGTGAATTAAAAACAATACAATCAACTAAAATACATAGTAGGTTAACTCTAATTTTATTAGATTAATCAGTTTGACATAATTTGATTGGAAAATGGCGCACATCAAGCGAAAACTAAGGCCCTGTTTTTTAGAGCTGAATTGAACTGAACTGAATTGAACTGAATTGAACTGAATTTAGAGCTGATCATTTGCGGGTTTGGACGGGTAATGGACGGGCAACTTTCCCAAAAATCTGTCCAACGGGCTTAAAATTGTTGCCCTTACCCGTCCGCTAAATAACATATTTATTGCCCTTACCCGCCCTGTAAATAAAATGCAGGCTGCCCACGGGCTAACGGGCTTGTGAAAGTGTAATAGATAAATTTTCCAAGCAAAAGTTGTCATAAATTAAACGTAAAATTCACAATTGTATCACTGGTAATTAATTAATTATACCCTGTTGTACCTACTAGAAATTTGCAATAGAGTTTATCACCAATAAAAGTGCAACAAACAGGGACCAAAGTACCAAACCTCATAGAAATAAGTTAAATAAAAAAGCAAATCATCCAACTTCAAAGACAAATTACAACCATTGGTATTTCATAAACAACCTGCAAATTTCATTAAAAAGAGGGGAACAACCGACAGCTCTAATTAGAAGGTAAAACATGGTGTTCAAACAACACATTATCCATCCATCATCTCATTCAAGGAGAATTATGGTCCATCTAGCTTCAACATTATCTTTACCAAGAACTTTCGTGACCTACAACAAAAGTAAGATTGGAGTGAACTACTTTACTAGGCTAGAGAGATCTAAACCAGAAAATAAGTTAAATATGAATAAAACAAAATTACAAAACTACTTTACTAGGCCTGAACTTACATGTGCGATGAAATATGGCTCGCCGTCTCTAGGTCTGCGTGAGTAGCTTCGTAGATGGAGAAGCAATGGAGTAAGTGTAGTGAGCAAGAAGATGAAGAAGGTAAGAGAGTAGGAGACTAGAAAGTGACGGTTGTTTTGTGAAATGAAAATGTTAGTTTAGGCCTTTAGGGTTTCTTTTAGGAAATTACATACTCTAGAATATTCTTTTTTAGTTTTTAATTTTCTAATTCCTATGTCTGTATTCTTTGAATTTTGTAAGACATAAAGACACCAATCAGTATTTTAAATATGTTATTTAAATTTAAGGGGTCAAGCGGCCTTTCCGTTAATAAATTTTGTGTGTCGTAACCCGCCCATTTTTATTAACGGGTCGGGCCTAGCCCTTCCAATTATTGATTTTTTTAAAAAAATGTTGTCCAAGCCCGCTATTTTAGCGGGCGGGGCTTGGCGGGTTACCCCGCCCATGATCAGCTCTAACTGAATTGAACTGAAATGAACTGAACTGAATGCTCCCAAACAGAACTGAACTGAACTGAACTGAATTGAACTAAACTGAACTTAACTTAACTTAACTTAACTTAACAGAATATATTACCGAAATAAATAATAAATAATAAATAATAAATAATAAATAATAAATAATAATAATAAATAATAATAATAAATAATAAATAATAAATAATAAATAATAAATAATAAATAATAAATAATAAATAATAAATAATAAATAATAAATAATAAATAATAAATAATAAATAATAAATAATAAATAATAATAAATAATAAATAATAAATAATAAATAATAAATAATAAATAATAAATAATAAATAATAATAATAAATAATAAATAATAAATAATAAATAATAAATAATAAATAATAAATAATAAATAATAAATAATAAATAATAAATAATAAATAATAAATAATAAATAATAAATAATAAATAATAAATAATAAATAATAAATAATAATAATAAATAATAAATAATAAATAATAAATAATAAATAATAAATAATAAATAATAAATAATAAATAATAAATAATAAATAATAATAATAAATAATAAATAATAAATAATAAATAATAAATAATAAATAATAAATAATAAATAATAAATAATAAATAATAAATAATAAATAATAAATAATAAATAATAAATAATAAATAATAAATAATAAATAATAAATAATAAATAATAAATAATAAATAATAAATAATAAATAATAAATAATAAATAATAAATAATAAATAATAAATAATAAATAATAAATAATAATAATAAATAATAAATAATAAATAATAAATAATAATATAAATAATAAATAATAATAATAAATAATAAATAATAATAATAAATAATAATAATAATAAATAATAAATAATAAATAATAAATAATAAATAATAAATAATAAATAATAAATAATAAATAATAAATAATAATAATAAATAATAAATAATAAATAATAAATAGTAAATAGTAAATAATAAATAGTAAATAATAAATAGTAAATAATAAATAATTAATAATAAATAATTAATAATAAATAATTAATAATAAATAATAAATAATAAATAATAAATAATAAATAAATAATAAATAGTAAATAATAAATAATAAATAATAAATAATAAATAATAAATAATAAATAATAATTTATAAATAATAAATTTATGGTAAAAAGTCATGTCCAAAAATAGAAACAGGAAGATCAAATAGGAACGACATTTATAGAAACAGGAAGATCAAAAAGAAATGGAGGGAGTAATAAATAATAAATAATAAATAATAAATAATAAATAATAAATAATAAATAATAAATAATAAATAATAAATAATAAATAATAAATAATAAATAATAAATAATAAATAATAAATAATAAATAATAAATAATAATAATAAATAATAAATAATAATAATAAATAATAAATAATAAATAATAAATAATAAATAATAAATAATAAATAATAAATAATAAATAATAAATAATAATAATAAATAATAAATAATAAATAATAAATAATAAATAATAAATAATAAATAATAAATAATAAATAATAAATAATAAATAATAAATAATAAATAATAAATAATAAATAATAAATAATAAATAATAATAATAAATAATAAATAATAAATAATAAATAATAAATAATAAATAATAAATAATAAATAATAAATAATAAATAATAAATAATAAATAATAAATAATAAATAATAAATAATAAATAATAAATAATAATAATAAATAATAAATAATAAATAATAAATAATAAATAATAAATAATAAATAATAAATAATAAATAATAAATAATAAATAATAAATAATAAATATAATAATAAATAATAAATAATAAATAATAAATAATAAATGATAAATGATAAATGATAAATGATAAATGATAAATGATAAATTATAAATGATAAATAATAAATGATAAATGATAAATGATAAATGATAAATGATAAATAATAAATGATAAATAATTATTAATAAATAATTATTAATAAATAATCATTAATAAATAATCATTAATAATAATCATAATTAATTATTAATAAATAATCATTAATAATAAAAATTGTTAACTAATAACTAAAGACTAATTAATAATTAATAACTAATAATCCGTAACTAATTAATAATAATAATAATAAATTATATTAATTTATAAATAAATAATTATTTATAAATAATAATAATAAATAATAAGTAATATTATAACATAAATATAAATAATAATTAATACAATAATATAAATATAAATAATAAGTAATAAGTAATATAATAATATAATAATATTAATATAAATAATAAGTAATACAATAATATAAATAATAATATACTCCGTAAGTAATATTAATAATATTAATAATAGTAATAATAATAATAATAATAATAATAATAATAATAATAATAATATATTATTATTATTAAATTAAATTAAATTGAATTAAACTGAATTGAACTTAATGCTCCTGAACTGAACTGAACTGAACTGAATGCTCCTGAACTGAACTGAACTGTACTGAATTGAATGCTCCTGAACTGAACTGAATGCTCCTGAACTGAACTGAACTGAATGCTCATGAACTGAACTGAACTGAATTGAACTGCCAAATAAATCCTGAAACTGAAATTAAGCCAAAAAGAATAGGGCCTAATACTATCTCTAGCTAATATTACCTCAAATCTGGTTACACCTAAGATAATTGCCGCAAACTAAGCACAAATTAAAGCATAATTGCATATTATAAGTTCATAAAAACTACAATAACCAATCCTGCCCGAATGAAATCAATTATAACTTCCAATTCAAAACCAAATTACACAAATTCAATCATCTTTATGATTATTGCAATCATAATTTATGACTAATCTATATTTAGGGTTAACATTATATTAATTAACTCATAATTCACGTCAATCACCTCTCAATAAGCTTGTTAGCAAAAAATAATTAGCATTTGTCTATTATATAAGCCTAACTAGCTCCCTCCTCATCCTAATCACTCAAAACACGATTTATGTTTCTTTTTCCGTTTATTTGATATCTCAATGTATGTCCATGTTATACATTTAATTTATAGAGTTTTGAGTATTATTATCGACGGTAATTGAAGTATTGCTACGAATTACAAAAATATAATATTAGTTTTCTCAATTATACATCACATGTCATTTTGTGAAACTCAATTTATCGTTCACTTTTTAAGTTTTCAAACTATCCTTTTTGTTGTTTAATCTTTTCATATTTGTTTATTACTCCCTCCGTTCCAGATTAGTTGTTACACTTTCCTTTTTCTTTTGTCCCAAATTAGTTGTTACACTTCTAAATTAGGAATGGCCCCACAATTATTATATTGTCTCTCTCTTCCCACTAAATTTTTTTTGGTCCCCACTCCTTCTCTCATTCAATTAAAAAAATACCCCACTAACTCCTATCACATCTACTTTTTCAATAAAATAACAATTGATAACCAAACAATCACTTGTCACCTAAAACTTTGTGCAAAGGTAAAGATAAGTGTAACCACTAATGTTGGACGGCGGGAGTACATCATTATAAATATTCAAGTCCTTTATTTTTTGTCTTTGGTAGTGACCATCTAGCATATTCAAGTCCTTTATTTTTTGTCTTTGGTAGTGACCATCTAGCATCTATAGAGTAAGAAAAAAGTATGTGACTATAGAAATAATATTTTCAATTAATAATTACTATTTAAACCTTCATCACATGAATAATATATATCCCTATATTTCGGATTGTTGTAAATATTTTGAACCATTTTCTTAAATTTAATTTTTATTAGTCATTTTGTCACAACTTCTAATACAAAACACTAAAACTAGGCAATGCAATAAAAGTTAACTTTGAATTAGCAAGGGTGGTGAACTCCTTGAAAGGAGCTTCCAAAAATTGACGGGTAAGTCCTACCTAAGTAGGGTAGGGAACTCACTCGCCTTAATAATGTGTGTTCGTTAGGTGGTGTCGGCACGACCCGCCTTCACTAGACGTTCATTAGCGAGTCGCCACGCACCCCTGACAAGACGGGTTAGCCCTTTTTTAAGAGCCGAGAAGAATATTTATAGAAGTACGCCGTCCCTTACTCTTCCCTCTCTCCGATGTGGGATAGGTTTTTCATTCCTTTTGTTTTTGTTGATTCATTAAAACCTCTAACCTCTTCAATTAGCTATCCAGGAAGTTATTCCTTACCGATGCTTTTGTTGGATTTGGAACTTTGGGTATATGTTGCCTTCAATGTTGCAACAAATAATTTAGTGTTAAGTCAAAAGGCACCGTAAAGTGGTTTTGG
Source organism: Spinacia oleracea (assembly GCF_020520425.1). Taxonomy (NCBI): domain Eukaryota; kingdom Viridiplantae; phylum Streptophyta; class Magnoliopsida; order Caryophyllales; family Amaranthaceae; genus Spinacia; species Spinacia oleracea. Next base: position 17,411,521 of record NC_079490.1, read on the forward strand.
TACCTATTACGAGAGCACAATTTTCTTTGTTCTACGAGAGCAAAGTGACTTTGGCACATAGAAGTGTACCAAAATCAACCTCCGCATCTAGTTTTTTTTTTTTGTGTGTTGATAATCAAAATAATTCAATGATAAACCGCCATACCACATGTACTGATGTACATAAAGATTTGGATCTAACAAACACATAAATAATCGAATCAAATAAAAACTTCCTTTCACCATAATTATAATCGTAGTATATCGAACATTATGTCTACTCTTTTTATACCGTTGCGATTTGCCTTCTTCGATGAGGGGGCCTATAGATCTGTTGTAGTTGTGATAATTAAACATGATTTCCGTCTGATTGTAGTTTAAATTAGGTACAAACCCACTATAGAAGTATTTACTACACTGAAAGTAGTTTTATTGAGATCAAACACAAAAACAAAACAAAATTGAAAGAAAAAAGGTCGAAAATAACCAAATTTTCGAAAAATTAACCATTTACAGCCTAAAAAAACCCTAATTTTTGTTAACCCTATAAGAGAAGGAACATTATTATCCTTATCTCCGTGTCTAGTATAAGAATAAGAACATTATTGACACTTTTTTTTCTCTTACGAAAATATTTCAATGTTCATGATCTTAAGAGTGTCAAAATAATCGAGGACAATAATTTTATTTTTAATGTTATTAAAAACAAATATGGTTAATAGTTCTTCATTGTTATAATTGTTTTTTTACGAGTTTACTAAGAACGCACATAATTTCACTTACACTCTTTGTAAGTATTTCTCTCTAGTCTCTACTCTTTAGAGTAGCCCATAATCTTAAGAGACTATCGAATAATTGAACCTATGATGATAGCTTTTGAAAATACTTAGTCCGTATTCAACAAGTAAGTTGGACATTAAAGATTTAAAGGTGGAAGTTTTGACCAATAAACCATCTTAATTACACGAGGGGAGATTATTGAAATGTTGGAAATTATCCATTTTCAACAAGAAATCAAATAAAACATCACTATACATACTGACTATCAAAACTTCAATGTGTGTCATTTCTCATTTACAAAAGTAAAACATACATGAAGACCACCATATATATGGATTATGAAAATAAATTGTTGACTTCTTCTTTTCACTATAGACTAAATCAACACCACTTCCAACTAACAAAAATTACAAATATTACATTAATACAACCTTTGTTCACGATAATGAGCCGCGAATTTTAATAAACATTTTAATCCTTTCTAAAAAGATCGAAAAACCATTCGATATTATTTCAAACTGCCTATGATAACATTATAATATTTTCGTAATTATCTCTCAACGACTTGTCTGTGAAATATTCGCATTCACGGATTCACCCCCGAATAATTTTACTTCCCACAATCCCACAAAAGGGAGAAAGATAAGATGCACTTCATGATCATGTAGAGAGATAAGAGAATTTTGACATTAAATTTCACATGAATCACACATTTTACTTTACTGATCAGATCAGATCAACCACAGCAGAATTGACACATACATTACAAAGCTGTGTGATATTTTTGAGATGATTACAGCATTACAGAGGGTTTGGGCTTTGGGGTTATTGAGATGAAGAGAAGGGAGAGTGTAAAAAGAGGCATATTGCTGATATATCATCCATTGCAAACCCTCGTCTCTTTCGCTTCCATTCTCGGACCGCGTGAGCTACCAGTTTCTTAGCAGCTTTGCCTCGATCTAGGCTCGTAGATATAATCTCTACTGCCTCTTGATTGGATACCACATCCCATACCTGTTGTATACACAAGTGACACATTAAGATCATGATCGAGTACCAGGTAGAATTTCACCAGTAAGCAAGTAGGATTCGTATTTCATAGCATAGCGAAAAATGGAAATCAAGTAGCTAATAGTCAGCAGGTTCTTTTGCAACTTTTTTTTACATGGAGTATAAGCAATGTTAAAATACAGTTAGAAATTGGCAATTCAATCCATCCCCGTGATTAATTAGCTAACATAGTTGCAACTTATTAGGCCATGTTCTTTTTGGTTGAATTTCAGGGAAATTCAGTTTAGTTCAACTCAGTTCAATTCTAAAGAACAGGTCCTTACACAACGAAGTTTTCGAATGTATTTTAGAGTTAATTCTACTCATTTTGACAAGTAGCATAAAGTATACCTTCAAACAACAAGGAAAAACAAAAACTAGCTTCCAAATCTCCCATCTTAATGTAGACCACCGACTATAAGTTATAACAGTGCGGCAGAGGCAAGACCGTAAGGATCACCACAGGTTCAGATTCTGTTTTCTTCTTTACGGGACCAATGAAGATGACTCGTCTACATTCTGAATGCGTATAAGAAAACTCCAAAAATACAAAAACAAAGGTGTGCACTTTCTGTAGTTTGAGAGGGCATTGGGCAACTAAAGTGTGATCCTTCTCATATCTTAATAAAGTCGTGATGCTTACGGATTAGCTACCTTTACTGAGTTACATACTTGCATATGAGTATATGACATAAACCCCATGACTCACTGCATTTAACAGTTTGTTGTTTCATTGCCCTTTCAAAGTTTAAATAATCTAAAGCACATGCCACCAATTTAATACGATGTATACCATCTAAATCGAACGAATATAGCTTACGTATTAACAAATGCACCACTCAAATATTACTTGTAGAAGCAGATTATTCTATAATGTGAAAGTGGTGTTTAAAAATAACCAAGAAAGTACAAGAACATAGTCACTTACCCCGTCAGTTGCCAGCACGATGAACTGGTCTTTACTGGTAATATTCCTTTGTGTCACTTCAGGCACTGATATAAGGCCAAAATCCTTGATGCAGTAATCCCCAAAAGCTCTCGACATTGCTAGACCTGGCACCTCCTCATCAGGTAGCCACACCCTATGCACTCCTGGCTCATCGTCTAAGCAGAATACTCGCCCATTACATTGCATTATTCGCTCAGCTTCCTCTGTTTGCAACAAACAGTAAATAAGTACCCACCAAAATTCTAGATAAATTATGGTAAAAGTTCAAGATAAATGATGAACTCACGAGGCAAATTAGGCTTAAAATCGATAGTGAGCTGCACAGCTACTAAGTCACCGTCATCTGAAGTAGTACCCAATACAGCACGGGAGTCACCAACATTAGCAATGATAATTTTTTCACCCTGCCAACAAGAAAAAACTAAATTTAGCATTCCATGATTTATATATACCGATCATAACTCCTTGTTACACATTAAGACTATTTTTTTTACTAAATTTTCAAAATAATATAATGATTTGATCAACAAAGGTTCACTTCTTTAACAAAGATCAATTTGATTAGGAAAGTAGCATCCTACAGCATCTTTGGGCTGCTAGCCTTAACAAACAGGATATATTCACGGGCTAGAAAGTCCAAAGAGATTAAGTGGAAGTCACTAACTCAAACAACTTGCTATTAAACTGATCACCGGATTATGGCATTTCTAATATAGTCCTGACAAAGAAGAATGTACTTGGGAGGTACCAACTCCAACACTAATTCCTTTTGTCAGTCCATGGCACTTCCGTATGTCATCACCAATTAAAAAAAAGAAACCTATGACTAAATAAACTAGTACTTTGTCCTCTAATTGTCGCATATATGAATTAATTATTAATCATACGGATTTAATAAGAATCATTAGTGGCAAGAGTACATAATCTGCCTCAGATTCCGCATGCTACAAAAAGGCTGGCGAAGTCTAAACCTCCCAAAGTCTACAAAAATGATGGGGCATCATTAGCCAATCTATATTAATCAAGCATTCAGAATCAAACAATGCCCTCTTTTGCAAATGGCCTTAAAATATTGATGGCTTGTTATGATTTTTGCAGTAGATTAATCTTAAAGTTACATGTATGTAAGCCTTAATCAAACAGACAAGATTCTCCTTAGATATACTTGAAAGCAAAATCCACAATAGGTGAAAATTTGAGGCTGAGAAGAAGTTTCTTGGGCCATAACAAAATGTTTTTATCACAAACCATGATATCTTATCATCATTCTCAGGAGTGTTTAACTTTAAAGTAGGACCCTTAACGGTAATGCTCTCCATAGCTTTTTCAAATGCAGGGACATAGATTAGTGAAGTCGTAATCTCAGGCAACGAAAATGATAGAAGTGTGCACATTCTCTCCAAACACAACTGCAGGACCACAACCGAACCACAACATTGGAAACATTCAAAAGAAGTGAACACAACCAAAGGTGTAAATTCGAAGGCAAAAGCTTATATTAGTGATAATCAAAGGCTCCCTAATTTAGCCACCCTTTGATCACAAGATTGAGCCACATCCTGTTTATTGCATAACCTGTTCAACTTCTACTTTATAACTTGCTTGCTTTAGGAAACAACTTTCGAGCAAAAACTATAGTCACAGTTCAAAGGCTATAGTTCCGTAAACTCCTTTATACTATGTAAGCATCTAAACCATAAAAAGGATAATACAATGCCTAAAATGAATGCTTAAACTATGTAATTTCCTGCTTGATTACTCATAAATTGATCATAAAGTCTCAACCATTTAAAAAGGAGATATGAAGGAATAAAGTACCTGTCTCACGAAAGAGAGGGCGGTTGTCCCACTGTTATATGCATCGATTTTTCTGTGTTGCTCAAGTTCTTGATCAACTGTTGCACATGTCCTTAAGTAAGATTGCTTCCAAATATTAAACCAATCCATCTTCTTATTTACATCCAGATCAAATTCCGGGTCAAGCACCATTTGAGAAAGAGTTTCTTGCCAATTGCATAACAACGATGGTGGCATCGATTCCCTCACTTTCTTGGCAACAAAATGACCCCATGGACCATGTCCATCAAAAATCCCACAAAATATCATATCAGGTTGACATCCAAATTCCTGTCATGAAAACAACCCAACCCTCAGCTTATTTTTTAGTCTACAATATGGAATTTATATTATATTCAATCAATAATTAACAACATTCACCAGTTCATTTCTTTCCAACAGAGAGAATAAACCCAACCAACATTAAACAACATAATCTATACTCAAATAAACATATAACATCCCAATCATAAGGAGGATTATTCCACCAATAATAACAATCATTTGAATACATAGAAATCATAAATAACTTCAAACCTACAAATAATATATATATTGCATTATTATTAAGTAATGTATATACCTCCCAAACAATGCAACAATCTTGATTAACACCCTTTTGACCCCTCCTTGTGCATACTGAGGCGAAGTTTTTCGACCCGCCGACATTAACAATGCCAGAAGACCTTAATATCAAATCATTCTTCTTTGCATCCTTTGCTAAGGACTCTGCAGTTTCCCTACCTACAACTCCATTTCCTGAATTCTTCACTTTCTTTATTGAAAATGATCTTGCTAACCCATTAAACATTGATGACCAATGACCCATTTCTTTTATTTTCCTGCAAATTATACTCAATAATCAGTAACAACAACAACATCCACCTGTTACAATTCAGTGCCTTTTATCCATCTAAGTAAATATTGTATAATTCAAACTTGAAATAAATGTTTTGGAAAATAAAATAAAAAAATTATAATAAGCTTTTTTTGGGGTGTTAGAATGAAGATAAATATAGAAGGTAGTAAAGTATTTAAGCTAACAAAAGTTAGAGAATATTGAATCTTACATGGAATTCCAATTTTTGCCAGAAAAATCACTAGAACTACATAACAGAACAAATATAAATTCTGAATCATTACATTTATAATATGAGTGGTTTAATGAGATTAAAAACTATATCTTAAACTTAAAAAAATAAAAATAAAAACTTTATTGTAGATTAAATATTACTACTTTGAAGCATAAAACTATAAAAGTTATGATCAAACAAAGTTCCTCCTTCCTATTAAGGGTAATTAATAAATAAACACTTAGATTGCAGAAGGGTCCCAGTTAATCCATCTTCCTAAAAACATACCCCTAAATTTTGAACCCCATCATTAAATTAAATCCCAAAAAAAAAATACCCTTCTCCAAAAAAATTGGAAATTCAAAAAAAAAAAGAAACAATCAAAAGACACACCATAATTCTTAACTATACTAAGAAGAGCAAAAAAAAATCCCACAAAAAGGCAATAAATAAGAACAAGTGATAGAAATAGTAAGTTTCATTTGACAGTAAATTACTACCTAACCCTGAATTCTGTGTGTTCCAAGTTCAAATTGGTGGGTGAAGAGAAAGAAAGTAGAGATCAGAGAGCAGGAAGTTGATGCAGGTGATGAAGAAAGGAATAGTTTTGATGAAATTTGAAAAGAAAAAAGTGGGAAGAAAAGATATTTCCAGAAAATGGAGAAAGAAATGGATCACAGGAGTCCATATCTTGTTACTCCTCCCTCTTAATTATGTTTCTGTTTGTGGATGTTTATTGAGGAAGAGAGAGAGAAAGAGGGAGCAAAACTACAAAAAGGACATGTAGAGTATAAAAGATATCAATACATGTATGCAATTGGGGTACGTACCAATAACTCAATAAGGCAATAGCGTCAACAAGTGCTTCGATCAGTCGGTAGGATATTCTTCCAACTCTCGAGTTTCATTAAGTATTGTAATGAGGATTCAAGAACTTTTATTTTTTATTTTGTTTGGGTTCAAATGAGTTATAAAAGGCAATTCAAATTATAAATGGAGGCGCAGAGTTGAATCTAACACCTATTGTATATGGATCAGTTTTAACCAATAGACCAAAATTTTATTGATATTCGTGAATACTTTATAAAAGAGAATCCATTTCGAAGTTGTCATATATCATGACTCGAATCTGGATTAGGTAAAATCTAGCAATGAAGAGTAACTATGTGTACGTGTATTCTTTTAGACTAGTAGTAGTCTTGTTTTCTAGCAACTTGGAGAATGAAATCTTGTTTTGTCTCTCAATTTTTTTTTCTACCAAAAGTCATCAAGATGGTGTAGTTAATTGAACGTTGTTATGGATTTAAACTACAATTATTGTGTGGTTGTAGTTAATTGCGATTAAAGTGTTTAACTAATTGAAGATTAGGTAAGTAGGTTAGTGGTAATGGTTAGTTAAATCAATGTGCGGTGACTCGGTGAGTAGATGACGGTGGCACAGTAAAAAAAAAATGTTGACAAAAACAAAAAAATGTTGACCAAAACAGAGTATGTGGCGTTTGACCGTTTGTCATGAATTGCTATAATTAAGACTTTGAAATAGTCACCACAAATATTGTATATTTGATTTGTATGTTTTTTTTTAATTCGAATAAAAGGTAAATTTATAAAATTAAATTAGGTAAATAATGAGAATATCAAAACTATTGTTTCCATTTTTTGATTCGCTAAAGGAGGAAAACTTTTGAAATTATTCAGATAATTTTAACTTTCCGATATATTCTTATTGTCTGATTAGTTAAATGAGGAAAATTATTGAAATTAGTAAGAGAATTTTAATTTTCAGATTTATATAATTCTACACAGTTTAAAAAATTCTCCATACTTAAAAAAAAAAAAACAATGTGACAATTATAACTTTGAGATATTTCCATACTTTTACTTTTTTCATAGTTTTCTCTCTAGTTGAGAAACTCTTGTACTTACATTTTAACTTGTTTTTTTTTCCCGTAACTTTGAGATATTTCCACACGTTAACTTTGTTTATTTTCCATAATAAACAAACATGGTAAAATTGGGAAATTCATATACTTACATTTTTACTTAGTTTTTTTTCCATTAAATTGAAGTTACCAAAACCACTATCAATTTTATCAAAATTTAAACTTTGAATGGTGGCCAGGTTTTGTCTATCTTTCTTTAGAATTGTTTACATATCTACGGGACTTTAAACAAAAAAATACCTTGTAAATTTTGTCCATATGTGCTCACAAGTACAAGCACACCCCGTCAAAAATAAAATAAAATGTACAAGTACATAAATAAAGAAATACTCCGTAGTTGTGGTTGTATCATACATAACATACAACGAGTTGTACATAAAAAAATTTGCTGGGTGAGCAACATACCTATATTTAAAAAAAAACTTACATCGTTCCTAAATAATGTTAAGTGCTAAGCTTTGTTCACCATATGTTCCTAATCAAGTCTAATATATCCAGCCTTTTGTAAACTTTGATTGCATTATCAACCTTGATTTAGGTTTAACTACATTTGTGCATCTTCATTCTTCAGTAGAGGACTAAATTTATGGTTTGGTACTTAGCTTAATCAACCTTTCATAATTTTATCATTTCAATTTTTTTTTATTCAAATGTGGAAACATGGTTTCAACAGAAAGGAAAAAAGACATTTTATTTTATTATTTCAATTGAGCTTAGTTCAATTGATTATAAGTGTATTTTCCAAATCAACCTTCTTCTTTTCATAAAAAAGAAAAAGAATTCCATCTTCTTCTTTAAGTTTTTTGTTTTTTTGTGGGAAACCTTCTTCTTTAAGTTATAGCTTGTTGTTAGTTCATTATTTTTCGTATCTAATACTACGTAAGACATTGCCCGTAGATCTTGTGAATATAATATTGTACAGTAATACAATTACGAGCATACCCTTAGTATCCTCTATTAGATCTCAACCTTTACTTAGTACTTTCGTACTTGTTAATGGGTTAAATAGGGAGTACATAAATAGAGACGTTAATGACCAAAATATCACATGTCGAATATAGTAATATACCAAGATGGGGAAATTGAGATAAATGGGGAAATTACATACCATCAAAGATTGCGTAGAAATGAGGAAAAACTCGAAAAAGGCTTAAGTTATTGATGGGTGGTGGCTAACTAGCTATTGAATCATGATTAAGGGTCAACTATATTTAAAAAATTGTATTTAAGATGTAAAATGCAATAATGTTGTTATCATCAATCATCATTAGTACAACATTTGGTATTAAAACGTACGAGTATAATACCAACATAATGTATTTAATTTTAGGGATCACTATCGTAACAATTAACAATATACTAACTATATAATTATAAATGTGATTTGAAAACAATATCCCTAAAGTATCGCCATCACAAGAAAGGCTCAACAACTTAATTTCCGTGGGGAAGCCAGAGCACCAAATCTAATGTCATTTGTTTTTAATTACTTCTTCAAATGAGTCACAAATACAATGCGAATTACAAATGTGGGACTACTGGAGTAAGGATTCGAACGTAAAAACTATTGTACACAAGTTTCCATTCTTCACTATTAGACCATGACATAAATATTATGTAATTTATATAGTGGACAAAGATGTACCGAAAGAACATTACTAAATGTTAAAAGAACACGTGAATATTAGAGCTGATCAACATGAGCCCGACCCGAAAATTACTGGGTTTTGGGCAGAATATTTCGGTTTGTTTTTTCGGGCCCGACACGATTTTTTTTTAAAAAAACTGCAACCTTTGGGCAACATAAAACAAAAATTTTAAGTATAAATTTGGCACGGCTCGAAAATCCCACTATTTTTGACCCAAACTAATGGATTTTGTACACACAAATTCGGCTGAAACTCGGCCAGCCCGGCCCAGGGCAATGGGCAGATTTTTTATGGCCACGGCCCAGCCCCCCTCATCTTTTGATCAGGTACAATACCAAAACTTATTATTAAGTGGTCTTAATATTAGTTATTCGAATGACAGATGAAAAAGGCCTGGGTAACTCATGAGGAGGAGAATTTGGACAACTTATAAGCTCAATGAATGACTCCACAAAACCAACAAATACACAATTTAGTGAGAGAAAGTTAGTGAGAGAAAGTTAGTGAGCAAAGCATAAGCGTATAGCGTTAGAAGTTTTTGGACATGGAAAAGGAGAGCTTCTCTCCTGCGATTCCTCCAGTACCACCGGACATAGTCATGATGGAGCATCAAGTTCAGAAGGATCAGGTGGAAGGAATTGGCAGTAAGGTTAGATCTCCAGGTAGGGTTTCGAATCATCGTAGTTTTCGTGAGGCGGTTGCCTCTTCATCACAATGGTTTTCGGAAGCAAAAAAGATAGTGGACAGCTCCATGGAATGAGGAGGAGAGTATGATGCCAGAAAGTGAATTATCGGTTCAATTTAGTAAATTAACGTTGGACAGATTGCGATCACCTTGGAGATTATCGTTAATGGGTAAATGTATGGGGATCACTATTCGAGCCAATTTTATGGAAGCAAGAGTTCGAGCTATGTGGCGAGTTAAGGGTTCATTGGAAGTTATTGACCTGGGCAAGAATGTATTTCTATTTCGATTTACTCAGGTAGATGATTATGAGCGTGCGCTGTTTGGGGGTCCATTGTTCATTCTTGATCATTATCTGATGATTTCTACTTGGAGGCCAAATTTCCGACCTTCGATAAATCAGTTTGATACTATGTTGGTTTGGATTCGTATTGAAGAACTTCCAGTGGAGTATTACGATAAGGAAGCTTTGTTCGCCATTGCTAGGGTGGTTGGGAAGCCCATTCGGGTTGACTACGCCAACGACAGGGTGGCCCGGGCACAGTTTGCGAGAATTTGTGTTGAGATTGATCTTTTCAAACCGCTTGTAACTAGAGTTTGGGTAGGTGGCAGCTGGCAAAATATTACTTATGAGAACATTGTCACTTTGTGTTTTAAATGTGGCAAAATTGGACACGACAAACACAATTGTAGAAGTCAAACCCCAACTGCTGATGAAGGAGTTAAGAGGAAGGATGACATTCTCGGCCCAACCCCACTTGACAAAGGAAAAGGGGTGCTGGAAAGTTCTCTAATACAAAATCAAAATAACAATGACTTGGGCCATAATAATTTATCCCACGTGGGGAATACAAATAATGGGCTGCAGGCTGACCCAGGCCAGGAGGAGTATGGGCCTTGGGTTGTGGTAACCAATAAACGTAATACGAAAAGTCGATTATCTTCTCAGAAAGAAAATCACGCCAGAATTAATGAGTATAAGAAAGGTTCATCTTCCAAAAAGATTTATACAGAGCGGGATACACGAAATAATGTGGCAGAATCGAGGGTGATTAGTTCCAAAACAATGGTTAATTCTCCCTCTAATGCAGTTAATACAGAAACTGGAAATGAAAGGGTGGAGGGAGAGACAACCGTCCACTTGGCAAATATGGTTGAACACATGGCTCAAGACAATGATTCACCAAGTAACTTTTCTTCTCCCTCTCATGTTTTAACTCAAGGGGTTATCCAAGATAACACTTCTTCTTCTATTTCTGCCAATCACGACTCTCTTTCTCTCTCTCAAACTCTTCCTTCGGAAGCTTCACCTACTGTTAATCATGAGTTCGCACAATTCCAATCAGACCTCATGCATGTCAACACCACCAGTACGCAACAATTACATCCGCCATCAGAGGCAAAATTGGGTGCAACGCGGGCCCAGGTACTTCCGGAGCAGGAGCAAATCGCCGGAACAGGAAGTGGTGGTGCACCAAGTACACATGACTATCCCACAACAGATTCCGAGCATTCCCTCGCCGGCGCAGCCGGTGACGACCACATGCAAGACATCGGCAACAACGACCCACTCAATTCAATTGCTGGAGTCGCTGCAGAGACGGGAGGAGGTTCAGAATATTTGTGCAATTCCAAGGCCAAGGTTGGATTGGGGGATGAAATCGACTCATGCATTGACTCACCTTCCTCTGACCGGAACCGGGCCGGATTTCAATCCGATCAGTATGAGACCCCATACTCCACCAATTCCTCCAAACGAGGTCGTCATTCAGCCTTTGCAATTAGAAACGCAAAGCATAGATATGGGGCGAGGAAATCGCCGTATGGCGGTGTATGTGACACATCACGAGGTGGTGGGAGTGCAAATTCAAGGAAACTATTATCAAAAGCTCATGGATCCTCTGAAAATCCTAGCATACGTAACGCCCATTCGAATGGAGGACCTGGCGATGATGGATGTGACAGAATATTGGAGGGATTGGGAAATGTTTTATTACCCGGAGAACGCCGGGCCGACGGCTAAGCCAGGTGTGACGATTCAAAGACCTCTTCCAAAGTTAAATCTGAAGATTTGTTTATGGAACGTGAGGGGAACGTGTAGGAAGGAGTTTTTGCCAGATGCATGGACTATCATTGAGGAGCAACATCCTCATATTTTCGTTCTGTTTGAGACTAAGAGTGACGATCATAGGGCTAAGGAGGTGATGTTCCAGTTAAAGTTTAACGACTTCCGTGTGATTCCACCTAATGATAAACGAGGGGGTATTTGGTTGTTTTGGAAGTACGAGGTGGATTTGGTTTTGTTCACAGCAGAAACAAGTCACTTCCATGTACTGTTTCACTTCAAAAATGTTCAGCAAGAAGTGCTTGTTACCGGTATGCATGCCCCAAGTGTTCCGAGAAATCGTCATCAGATGTGGCGGAATCTGAGAGACAACCTCCCACCTCCAGAAACACCGTGGCTGTTGGCTGGCGACCTCAATGAGGTGACTTCGCAGTCGGAGATAGTTGGGGGTCGCCCTTTCCGTATGAATCAATGTCGTGACTTCACCAATTTTGTGGATGCTGCGGGGCTGATTGATCTTGGATATAATGGATGCCCGTTCACATGGACCAACGCTCGTGATGGCATCGAAATCATAAAATAGAGGCTAGACAGAGCTCTTGCAAGTCCTAAGTTACTGGATCTCTTTCCCCAAACCAAGGTACATCATTTACCTCGTATTAAATCTGATCATGCCCCTATCATTGTTTCCTTATTTGATTCTGTAGCTTGTGGCCCCTTCCCCTTTAGATGTAAAGAAGTGTGGATGGAACACCCTAATTTTGGCGAGTTTTTTGTTAATAATTGGAAATTGGCTGATAATAATTTCCTTGGTGGAAGAAGTAATTTCCTAGCTAATATTAAAGATTGGAATATTAATGTTTTTGGAAATCTAAATAAGCAAAAAAGCGTCTACTAGCTAGAATTAATGGTATCCAAGTTGCACTGGCTAAGTATCATTCTGATTTTTTGATTAATCTAGAACAGAGGCTCTTGAAAGATTTAAATGATATTTTTCGCAAGGAACGTCTGATTTGGGTTCAAAAGGCAGGTTTAAATTGGCGTAAATATGGGGATTATAATACTAAATACTTTCAAAATTTTTGCTAAAATTAAGAAAAGCTGAGGGAGGATCCTGGCTCTTAAAAATTCTAATGGAGATTGGATTACAAATTCTGTTCATCTTAAAAACCTGGCCACTAGTTATTTTGAAAATATTTTTACAACTTCTATGATTTATAGTTCTGTTAATTCCAATCCTATGAATCCAACTTCCTTGTATATTGCTGAGGGTACCACTCTTCTAGAGCCCATCACCATAGAGGAAGTAAGAGTTAACCTGTTTAGGATGGACCCAATTAAAAGCCCAGGCCCAGATGGCATTCAACCGGTCTTCCTTCAAAAATATTGGGCTGAGTTGGGGGGATTTTGGTTGAGTTTTGTGCCAATTGTTTTGATGCAGCCTCTATTCCGGTGGAAATTAATAATTCGTATATTGCCCTAATTCCTAAAAAGGATAATCCTGAAGTAATGGGAGACTTTCGGCCTATAGGTTTGTGTAACACGATTTATAAGCTTATAACTAAGATTATTTCTGATAGGTTAAGACCTCTGTTAAGTAGGATAGTAAGTCCTCTTCAGTCCAGCTTCATTAAAGGAAGGGGTATCGAGGATAATGTCATAGTAGTTAAGGAAATTGCTCATATGTTTCATAAATGTAAAAAAGGAAAGAACATCATGGCCCTAAAATTGGACCTTTCAAAAGCCTATGACATTCTAGAATGGAGTTTTATTCATGACACGTTAGTTAGTTACAATTTTCCGCAGAAGTTCATTCGTCTCGTCATGTGTTGCATTACTACCCCTAGGATTTCAGTTCTTTGGAATGGGGAGGTTACTAAGGAATTCTTGCCCACTAGGGGTATTAGGCAGGGGGACCCGCTGTCTTCTTATATCTTCGTTCTATGTTTAGATAGACTGTCTACTTTAATAGAACAACGTGTTCAACAGGGTCAATGGACTCCCTTGCGGGTAACCCCTAGAATTAGTTTGTCTCATGTTTTTTATGCGGACGATGTGTTTATTTTTGGGGCAGCTTCTCTTAATAATATGAATAATATCATGGCCACCCTTTCCACTTTTTCTAGCATGTCAGGCTTATGTGTTAATATGCTGAAATCCTCGGTTATTTTTCCTTCACGTATGAGTCATGTACTTAGAGATTCTATTGCTAATCCCTATAATCTTAAAACTACTACTTGTTTTGGTAAATACTTGGGGGTTGATGTTAGGCCAAATAAGTTAAAAATCTCTAATTTTATGGGCCTTCTTGATAAGACAATGGAAAGAATTAAAGGATGGCAGGCTAAATTGCTTAATATGGCCGGAAGGTGCACCCTTATTAAGTCGGTTTTGAGTTCGTACCCAATGTACTCTATGCAAACCACGTTGTTACCTCAAACCATTCTGGGAAAACTTGAGAAGGGGGGGAGAAAGTTTTTGTGGAATAGGGTAGATCGTTCTAGATATTTGGCTAGACTAGGATGGGATAAGGTTACAAAGCCAATGAATGAGGGAGGATTAGGTATTAGACGGCTAAAGGAATGGAATTTAGCCTTTATGGCCAAGTTGGGATGGAAGATGATTACCGAGTCGCATAAGTTGTGGGTTCGAATTTTTCAAGAAAAATATTTAAAAAGGAGCAGTTTTTTAGGTTGTCTCTGAAGGAAATAATGCCCTTGGTCCAAGTATGCATTCAATGTTAAGTCTAATAAATGCGATTCAGTATTAATTAACAAGTTAATAATTCAGTGAGATCAAGTGAGCTGAATGCCTAGCTAGAGGCCGCTTCAGTTCAAGTGGAATTAATGATATTAATCCACAGCTTACTCTTGACTGAACCCGTAGGGTCACACAAATAGTACGTAAACGGATCAAGTATTTAATGACATTAAATACTCTATCTATGGATATTCGGAATCGACGGATCTTGGTTTCAGTGGGAGCTGAGATCGTCACAAGCAAGAAATGAATACTCCGGAAACGATGATATCACCGGAAACGGAAATATGGATCGTATCGGAAATATAAATATTATCCAAGTCGTAGATGTTGCCGGAAACGGAAACATGGTACGTATCGGAAAATATTATCGGAAATGGAAATATTGCCGGAATCGGAAATATTGCCGGAAACGGAAATATTGTCAGAATCGGAAATATTATCAGAATCGGAAAATAATTCCGGAAACGGAAATATTAATATTTGTTCGAAGCAGAAATTAATTCCGGAATCGGAAATATTAAATATTGTTCGTACCGGAAATGAATTCCGGAACCGGGAATTTAATCGGAAGCGTATCGTACGAATAAGCATCGGACGAGGCCTGCCGGACGAAGGCCCAGCACGAAGCCAGGCCATCGCCCAGCAATCAAAGACGCGCGCACGCCCAGCCCAAGGCAGCGCCAGGCCCACCGCAAGGCAGGCCCAGCGCGCCAAGGCAAGACAACCCAGCGTGGGCTGCGTGGGCCGAGCGCACGCGTGCGGGCGCCCTCGTGGCTCCGTGCGTGTGTGTGCTTGTGTCCATGCACAATTCCTAAATCTATTAGGATTTGGTGTGTGATTAAATTCCTTTTCCTATTAGGATTATTTAATTAGAGTCCTTGTAGGATTCTAAGTTTAATTAAATCGTATCCTACTAGGATTCCAATTCCCTTTCCAAACCTCTATAAATAAGGGCCTAGGGTCATAATTTATAAACACGATTAAAGTATTGAAAGGGTAAGTTTTGAAAGAAAATTCAGCCATACACTTGCACAACAATAGCCGAAAATTCCTAGCACCTTAAGGGCGATTCTAGTTGGTCAAACTTGAGGCGGATCCGGACGTACTGTGGACTATCTACGGAGGGACGACATTTGGAGTCCTAAAGACTTGTTCTTGTTCGGTTCGGGCGCAGCTAGGGAGGGCATGCTACAAAGTGTATGCACCTAAATTATGCTAAATGACTATGTGTAAATAATATGTTTCCTGGCATTAAGGTTTTTCCGCATGATTTATGTTTTGTCATATGTATCATAACCTAATAGTGGTATCAGAGCCTCTTATTATTTTCATAATCTAAATTGCATAAACATGGTTAAATATTACAAATTTGCAAGAATTAAAAGGGGTGATTAATTTTCGTAATTGTTAATTAATTGCAAATTGCGTTTATTTAATTATATGTACGCAGTTTTTCGGCAGTTTCTTCGTTACTCATCCAAATCGAGTGATTTTTGTGTCAATTCCGCATGTAAAAGGCATTCTAAAATTTTGACAAAAACAGTATATTTCGGCCGAACCCAGAATTCTCAAATTCGAAGACTAACTATGACTTTTCGGAGGTTTTAGTTTTTCGAACGCAAAATTTCGTAAATTTAAGATGTTAAATTAAATATTTGCGATTCTTGTTGATAAATCTTGAATTTTTGATTGACCTACTGTATATGTTTAACAAGTTTGAATGCCTAGCCTTGTTATTTATGCAATCTAATTTGTAATTATAATTAATTTGTTGAAAATTCGAATAATTTAGAATTGATTTGATTTTCATAATTAATTAATAATTTAATTAGATACCTATGATTAAAAACCACCATAAAAATTGTTAATTAATGTTAAATTTTAAATTTTTATGACCTAGACTTGAATCCATGTTAATCGGAAATTAATTAATTAATAAATTTTCGATTTTTCGCCCTAAAATTATGAAATTAATATAATTTATTAATTTGTCATTAATTTTGAAAATAAAAGTTTTAATTTTTATGCAATTCGCTCATAAAACTTGCACGCACAAAGCAATGGACGCTACGTGTTACCCTTAAGGGGTGTTGTATAGTGCGGGCATGCGACGACGAGCAAGGGAGCTCGTCGCCCATGCGGTACGAATGCAACGAGCAAGGCAATGGTGCACGAGCACAAGGCAGTAGCCCTGCCTTGTGTCGTGTGCTATGTGCGATGGGCGAATGGGCGAGGGCGAGGAGCAAGGCAGCGAGCAGTCGCGTGCAACGCGCATTGCCTCGCGCAGCAAACGAAGCCTCGCGCGCAGCGAGCGCTGGCTCGCGTGCGACGAGCGCTACGCCTGCACGAGCGCTGGCGCGCGCAGCGAGCAGTGGCTAGCATGCCTCGATTGTTGCCTTGCGATGGTGAGCAGCAGCAGATGCGACGCAGCACAGAGGCTGCGCGCACGTGGCCAGCGATGGCTGCGTGCGTGTGGCCTATGGCTGTACGTTGCGTGGTGATGTGCGTACCTTGTGTTACGATTAAATCGTTTTAAAATTTTAATTTGAAATTTTCAGTTCATGTAATTTTAATTAATTTTAAAATTAATAATTTAAATTGTTTTCTTGGATTTTAATTTTGAATATTATAATTATGATAAATTTTATTTATTCTAATTATTTTACTAAAATTAAAAATCTTGAATTAATTTAAATTCGACTGAAAATAAATTAAATTAATGGATTCAATTATAAATTTATATGAGCTTTAAATTTTAATTAAATTTGTATGTTTCCGGTTAGACTAGAAATACATTTTTATGTTTAAAATTAGTAAAGCATATGAATTTATTAGTTTAAGTGGGAGTATTTTTAGTCATAAACTCTTGATTAGGTCTACAAATCCTTTAAGGTTAAACAACTTGATTAGAATTAATAAGGACTGAATAATTTGTAGATTATTGGTGCTCTTAATTAATTACTGCAAATATTTATGTGATGCATAACGTATTTTACTAACCAGCTATGTGGGCCATTCATGATAATGAATGGGTGAATGGTATATATTGTATATGTACTGTTTGGCAGGTTATGGAGTGACTAGTATGGCCCAAATAGGATAGAAAATATGGTCTGCGTACCATTAATTTGAATGTAATTGGTCTAAAGTACCAAAATTGTTTTTCAATTCAAATATGGTCTGCGTACCATCAAATAGTTGTAATTAGTTTAATTATAGCTTATCCTATTTGAAGAAAATGGTGCCTCCCACGGAGATTTTCGAGACGGACTTTGAAGTTGAAGCTTCAAGATGAAGTCGGGCCATACTAGATCACATTTATCTTATGCATGCTTTAAGTTATTTATTGCTTTAAATATGTCTTAATTATGCATGAGATTGTGGCTTGATTATATTGCATGATTAAGGATTTTAGTTCACTTAAAATCTAACCAACATAGTAAGATCCTTAAGTTCCAAACTTAAAAATTGAGTTAAAAGGTGCCATGCCAAAATATACACTTGCTTGGATATCCTTTACATCAATCTAGTAATAGTTTTCGCTCAGCGAGGTGTTACTTATTAGTCCTAAAGGGGCAAGGTACACAAATAATTGTGAGTACATGTTAGTTTTGGTGAAACTCAACGATATAAGTAAGGAGTCCTTTTATGTCGTGGCAAAATCGATAGGTTTACCTAATAAGTTCTTAGACGTACCTATCAACCAAGAATAGTTTCTAGACTATTAGCAAAAGGTTTTTGCTTACCTAAAATGTTTTAGGATTGAGTCGACAAACTGTGCTTAATTCTTCAATGATTTTAGGGTCTTGGAATCATTTTATTCACACCTGCCGGAACAATAAATTCGAATAAAATGCTAATAACTTGTTTAAATTGCATGATTGCTTTTCAAGTTATTACTCATGATAAATGTTTAGACTTTGCATGCTTCAATGTATGTTTTAATTATTGTTTATAATTAAATATCTTGCACTGCAGTAAACCCTTTTAGACAGGTAACAGTAAATTTCCTCGATTGGTAGTGAATCCAAGAACGATTCACGGAAATGAGAGAAAATGAGCAATTTAAAATGTACGTTTCTTATAGCGACTTTTATGGTTGTTTTCGAGTATCAAAATCGAATGGCAAACCAATTGGTGCTTGTGAATTCAAAATACACTGTAGTTTTGAGATCATAAAGCATTGATCTTAAACGCTCAGCTTTACCAATGGTTAACAACCTAACATCTTTGTCCATTTAATTCTCGAATGAGTCTAGTCCCTAGACATTCGAATAGATTGATGCTTAGAAAACTTTAGAAGCTTCTGGTAAGATCATCTAGTTGAAATAAAATATTCAACATAAATTAAAATGGTAATTAAGAACCTTGTTGGAGTGACATTGGACATGTCTAACAAAGTATAAAAGTCAACACTAAAGAATTCAATTCTTAAGACTATAAGAACGGGTACAAGAAATAGGAAAACAAGGAACAAATGAAAGGACTTTACGATTCCGTTTCTACCTATAAGTTTATGTTTAAAGAGAAGTGACCTAGCAATCAAACTTCCTTGGTATCATATACCGCTGAGGTTCTTACTTCGGTAATAACTCAAACTATGGAAGCTAGGATACACTAATGGCCTACAAGTGGGAAATGAAGCATGGCAATGCTACATTAGTTGTAGGGTCATCTAGTTTGTTTTAAGTCCTTTCATAGGCTGGAACTTAATGGCTATTTTGTTCCACAATCAGCATACCTAATTTCTGTTTTCAAACACAGAAAGACTCACATTCAGAAGAACAAAAACAATGTTTGTTTTTTATTTGAATGAAATGGTCATTTACGGGTTGAGTCAATATGCTTGATTAAAACAAACAACTCTTTAACAATAAAACTTTACTAGGTTCAAATCAAACCCTTGATTTGAGTTCCACTAATCTTTGGCATTGTTGCTTAGACCATATCAACAAGTTAACATTCAAAAGCTCTATTTTGATGGACTTTTGAAAGTTGATTGATTTCTAGATCAATTCAAGACAAGCTAGTCTTACTTGTTGAAAGTAACAAAAGATATGAACTATTGTTAGAACGCCTAGACAATAAAATTCAAAGCTAAAGAAAGATTTTATGACTTTATTATGGATTTGAGTGAATATATGTTTATTTACTCAAATGTGATATAAGTTGAATCTGTTTGGCTAGTTCAAAGATTCAGAAGTATAAAATCCACTTGGCAAGAAATCATAAAGATCTAGGTTAGATCATGTTGTTGATTACTTTGCCAAGAATGATCATCTATGATTGTGTGTGGTAATTTCACGATCTAGCTCCATGAGATATGGCATATCTAAGTGGAATGATCGAAGTCAATAAGTACTTGATTCGATCAATGATGAATCATAAAGACTTTTCCTATAATTTCTAAAACAAAATGCTCAAACTAAACCAAATTCGTCAAAGCTATTGAAAAGTAATTTCAGAATATCTTTTCATAAATATATATCTAAAGAGTTGATAAACTCAGTGGGAGCTTAGTGTTTGTTATTCAACAAACTAAGGCCCATGTCTAGATATATGTTTCATTGTGATTTATTCAAATGAGACACAAGGGTATTGTTTCTACCACGAATTTTTGAGAACATAATGTTTGTTTGCTCGAAATAATGTCCTTTTGGAGATTCGTTTCCAAAATGACAAGTGGGAGAAAATAGACCTCGAAAGTCTTCGAGGCGGACAACAAACATAAACGGACATTCAGGAGGCTTTTCGAAGTTCTTTAGAAAATCCGAACATGTATTCTTTAAGGACTTTAGAAGTGGCTTTAAAGAATAGACATCTCTTAGAAGACTTTACAAGTGCTTCAAGGAGAACAAGAATATTCAATGGACTTTCAAGTGGCTATTGATATTCTATTGTTTGATGTTCTATACCCTAGTAGGCATAGAGTTCAAGTCACTGGAACTATGAGATTCTTCTATTAGATAGTAAAGAAACATGGAGTTCATGCCACTGAAGCTATGCGATTCTTCTATTAGATAGTGAAGAAACCTACAACTTGCAGTCAAACTATTAATGAGTTTGTGACCTGTAAGAAAGCTATGACGAAACTCAGATTCCCTAAAATGGTTAGAGGCCATATATAGACTCAAATGTTTTAAATGGTTAGAGGCCATAAAACATACTCAATGTTTTGATGACAAAATTGAAATTTTGTTGATTTGCAAGAATAGTTTCACACCTATTGGTTGCAAGTTTGTTTTAAGGATAAAAACCATCAAATATGAAATTGTGTTCACACACAAAGCTAGATTAGTTGCTAAAGGTTACAAGCAAATTCACGGTGTGGATTGTGTTGAAACCTCATGCAAAATCGTAATGCTTAAGTCTATAATTCAAGCAATGATTGCATATTGGTACATATGGCAATTGGATGACAAAACGTATTCCTCAATCAAATGTTGGAAGAAACTATGTACATGACATGTCATAGGATTTGTGGATCCAAATAATGCTTGAAATGAATGCTAGCTTATGAAATCTAAGTACAAATTTAAGCAAGCAATTGGGAATTGGAAGTGTATTTTAGTGAAACTAATAAGTATTTTAGTTTCATAAAACGTACATGATTCTTATAGATATATAAGAAGTTTAGTGGGAGTAAAACTTAATTGGTCCTATGTGTATCACACACATATCTCTCTATTGTGAAATAACATTCAAATGCTAATGACTTAGATTTGAAATTATTCATCAATGATGGACCAAGGCGAAACTTAGTACATGCTGGGTATTAAGATCTATTTACAAAGATCTTATATTAATGTTTTGGATTAAGTAATGGCATTTACTAAATCAAACACAAAAGACTCCATTGGAGATATTCGACCCATGTGAATAAATCTAAGTAAAGAATATTTGAACTATGTATAAGCATTTACTAAGTTAAACATCAAATGATCTAAGTAAGATTCTTAACCTATATTATATGTCAAAGAATTTAGCTGGATTTAGTATCTACTGAAACTAGATGAGCTAAAGTTACATGAATAGAATTCAATTGGGAATTATTCTGCAAAAGAATTTATCATGTATGATATAATATGAGGATCGCCAAAAACGTATCGTATGACTTTAGGCATGACGAACATATACCAATCTCTATTGATCTAAGTAAAGATCAACTAGATTGAGATCAAGAATACTTATGGTACTTGAAAAGGTACATAGGAATAGTTCTTGATTCAAGGAAATAAAGATATGCTAAATATTGATGCTACACGCATAAACACCGGCAAAGGATCAAGCAAGACCCTTTGGAGTTAACCATTGATAAGGACGGGCTATAGAGCATCGTGTTTTGAAATGGCAACATGGATTGGAGACCATGAGTTGTTGCGTGGGAAATTAAATTTCTAAGATATAGTTGGAAAGTCTTCCGCATATCTGTGAACTGCTTGGATAAGTAAATCCAAACAAACCATCACTAGCAACCTATACAGTTGAATTAAAAGTACTTATTGCCTAAGAAAGCAATAAAACAGGGTTGTTTTAAAGAATTCTTCACTGAACTTGTGTAGATCAACTGTCTGCTGGCTTGATGGTTCTTCATTGCAAAATGCGTAGAACCAGTATCGAAGTAAGAAAGACTAGATCACATAATAAACAAACTCAAAAGATCTTATCATCATATCTTGAAAACCATTCGATGAAAAGGATATTAAGATTGGTAAAGCATGATAACTAAACCTATGCAACAAGTGAGAAGCAACACTCACATTGTGGCACTGGAAATCAAGCATAGCTTTGAATTCCATGAACTGTTTTAAAGATGGGTTTGCGGCCCATGGTTGTAAAACATTGGGGTTGAACATTTATCATATATGAAATGTATTTTCATATTCCATTTAATCTTGGTTTAGTATTAAATGATGAGTCCCTTCAATTTGACGATATATTCAAGATAGACTGTCAGGACCAGTCCTGTGACTAAGAAATTGAAGGAAATAATGCCCTTGGTCCAAGTATGCATTCTATGTTAAGTCTAATAAATGCGGTTCAGTATTAATTAACAAGTTAATAATTCAGTGAGATCAAGTGAGCTGAATGCCTAGCTAGAGGCCGCTTCAGTTCAAGTGGAATTAATGATATTAATCCACAGCTTACTCTTGACTGAACCCGTAGGGTCACACAAATAGTACATAAACGGATCAAGTATTTAATGGCATTAAATACTCCATCTATGAATATTCGGAACCGACGGATCTTGGTTTCAGTGGGAGCTAAGATCGTCACAGGCAAGAAATGAATACTCCGGAAACGATGATATTGCCGGAAACGGAAATATGGATCGTATCGGAAATATGAATATTATCCAAGTCGTAGATGTTGCCGGAAACGGAAACATGGTACGTATCGGAAAATATTATTGGAAATGGAAATATTACCAGAATCGGAAATATTGCCGGAAACGGAAATATTGTCAGAATCGGAAATATTACCGGAATCGGAAAATAATTCCGGAAACGGAAATATTAAATATTTGTTCGAATCGGAAATTAATTCCGGAATCGGAAATATTAAATATTGTTCGTATCGGAAATAGATTCCGGAAATGGAAATTTAATCGGAAGCGTATCGTACGAATTAGCATCGGACGAGGCCTGCCGGACGAAGGCCCAGCACGAAGCCGGGCCATCGCCCAGCAAGCACGCACGCCACAAGCCCAGCGCGCACCAAGGCCACGGATGCGTGGGCCGCGCTGCATGGGCTGCTGCTCGCATGCGCATGGGCAGCCCTTGTGGCTGCCGTGTGTGTGTGTGAGTTTGTGCTCATGCGTGATTCCTAAAACTGCAAGAGTTAGTGTGTGATTAAATTCCTATTCCTAATTAGATAAATTAATTAAATAGAATTCATGTAGGATTCTAATTTCAATTAATTCGTATCCTACTAGGATTGCGATTCCTTTTCCATAACTCTATAAATAAAGGCCTAGGGGTCATTATTTACATACAAGTTTTTAAGTATTCAAAACTAAGATTTTTAAGCAGAAAAAACAGCCAATATTCTTGCCTACCCAACCGAAAATATTAGAACCTTAAGGGCGATTCTAGTTGGTCAATCTTAAGGCGGATCCGGACGTGCTGTGGACTATCTACGGAGGGACGACACTTGGAGTCCTAAAGACTTGTTCTTGTTCGGTTCGGGCGCAGCTAGGGAAGGCACGCAACAAAGAGTATGCATCTAAACTATGCTAAATGATTATGTGTAAATAATATGTTGTCCTGGGTTAATGGTTGTTTCCGCGTGATCTATGTAATGTCATATGTATCATAACCTAACAGTGGTATCACGAGCCCCTTATTATTTTCATAATCTAAATTGCATGAACATGGTTAAATATTACAAATTTGCAAGAATTAAAAGGGGTGATTAATTTTCGTAATTGTTAATTAATTGCAAATTGCGTTTATTTAATTATATGTACGCAGTTTTTCGGCAGTTTCTTCATTACTCATCCGAATTGAGTGATTTTTGTGTCAATTCCGCATGTAAAAGGCATTCTAAAATTTTGACAAAAATAATATTTTTCTGCCGAACCCAGAATTCTCAAATTCGAAGCCTAACTATGACTTTTCGAAGGTTTTAGTTTTTCGAATGCAAAATTTCGTAAATTTAAGATGTTAAATTAAATATTTGCGATTCTTGTTGATAAATCTTGAATTTTTGATTGACCTACTGCATATGTTTAACAAGTTTGAATGCCTAGTCTTGTTAATTATGCAATCTAATTTGTAATTATGATTAATTTGTTGAAAATTAGAATAATTTAGAATTAATTTGATTTTCATAATTAATTGTAACTTAATTAGAAACCTATGATTAAAAACCACCATAAAAATTGTAAATTTACGATAAATTTTAAATTTTTATGACCTAGACTTGAATCCATATCAATCGGAAATCAATTGGATAATAAATTTTCGATTTTTTCGCCCTAAAATTATGAAATTAATAATATTTATTAATTTGTCATTAATTTTAAATATAAATTTTAAATTTTTATGCGATTCGTTCAAATAACTTGCACGCACGAAGCAATGGACGCTTCGTGTTACCCTTAAGGGGTGTTGTATAATGCGGGCATGCGACGACGAGCAAGGGAGCTCGTCGCCCGTGCGGCACGAATGCAATGAGCAAGGGCGTAGTGCACGAGCACAAGGCAGCAGCCCTGCCGTGTGTCGTGTGCCACGAACAATGAACGAATGGGCATGGGCGAAGGGCGAGCCAAGGCAGTCGCGTGTGGGCAGCAAGCGAGCTGCGCCACAACGCGCGCTGCCTCGCACAGGTGCGCGCAGCCTCGCGCGCAGCGAGCGCAAGCTCGCGTGCCACGAGCGCTGCGCCCAGCACTGCTCGCGCGCGCAGCGCGCGATGTCGCTCGCCCAGCGAGCGATGTCGCGCACCAGCGAGCGATGGCTCGCGCGCGCAGCGCGCGATGTCGCTCGCCCAGCGAGCGATGTCGCGCCCCAGCGAGCGATGGCTCGCGCGCACAGCGAGCGAGCCAGCGCGCCCAGCGAGCGATCTCGCGCGCGCACTGCGAGCGATAGCTCGCGTGCGATGGGGCGCTGTGCGGAGGCTTGCGATGAGACAGCAGCAGCTATGCGACGAGCGCATGGGCTGCGCGCACATGGCCAGCAATGGCTGTGTGCGTACGGCCCATGGGCGTGCAACGCGTAGGGTGTTTGCGTTACGATTAGATCGTTTTGAATGTTTAATTTGAAAATTTCAGTTCACGTAATTTTAATTAATTTTTAAAATTAATAATTTGAATTAATTTCTTGGATTTTAATTTTGAATATTATAATTATAATAAATGGAATTTATTCTAATTATTTTACTAAAATTAAAATCATGAATTAATTTAAATGCGACTGAAATTAAATTAAATTTTTGGATTCAATTGTAAATTTATATGAGCTTTAAATTTTAATTAAATTTGTATGTTTCCGGTTAGACTAGAAATACAATTTTATGCTTAAAATTAGTAAAGCATATGAATTTATTGGTTTGAGTGGGAGCGCTTTTTAGTCATAAACTCTTGATTAGGTCTACAAATCCTTAAGGTTAAAACAACTTGATTAGAATTAATAAGGACTGAATAATTGGTAGATTATTGGTGCCCTTGATTAATTGCTGCAAATGTTTACGTGATGCATAATGTGTTTTACTAACCAGCTATGTGGGCCATTCATGATAATGAATGGGTGAATGGTATATATTGTACATGTACTGTTTTGCAGGTTATGAAGTGACTAGTATGGCCCAAATAGGATAGAAAATATGGTCTGCGTACCATTAATTTGAATGTAATTGGTCTAAAGCACCAAAGTTAATTTTCAATTCAAATATGGTCTGCGTACCATCAAATAGTTGTAATTAGTTATAGCTTATCCTATTTGAAGAAAATGGTGCCTCCCACGGAGATTTTCAAGACGGACTTTGAAGTCAAAGCTTCAAGATGAAGTCGGGCCATACTAGATCACAAATATCTTATGCATGTTTTAAGTTATTTATTGCTTTAAATATGTCTTAAAATGCATGAGATCAAAAGCTTGATTATGTTGCATGATTAAGGATTTTAGTTCACTTAAAATCTAACCAACATAGTAAGAGCCTTAAGTTCCAAACTTAAAAATTGAGTTAAAAGGTGCCATGCCAAAATATACACTTGCTTGGATATCCTTTACATCAATCTAGTAATAGTTTTTCGCTCAGCGAGGTGTTACTTATTGGTCCTAAAGGGGCAAGGTACACAAATAATTGTGAGTACATGTTAGTTTTGGTGAAACTCAACGATATAAGTAAGGAGTCCTTTTATGTCGTGGCAAATTCGATAGGTTTACCTAATAAGTTCTTAGACGTACCTATCAACCAAGAGTAGTTTCTAGACTATTAGCAAAAGGCTTTTGCTTACCTAAAATGTTTTAGAATTGAGTCGACAAACTGTGCTTAATTCTTCAATGGTTTTAGGATCTTGGAATCATTTTATTCACACCTGCCGGAACAATAAAATCGAATAAAATGCTAATAACTTGTTTGAATTGCATGGTTGCTTTAATTTCAAGTTATTATTCATGATAAATGTTTAGACTTTGCATGCTTCAATGTATGTTTTAATTATTGTTTATAATTAAATATCTTGCACTGCAATAAATCCTTTTAGAAAGGTAACAGTAAATTTCCTCGATTGGTAGTGAATCCAAGAACGATTCACGGAAAAGAGAGAAAGTGAGCAATTTAAAATGTACGTTTCTTATAGCGACTTTTATGGTTGTTTTCGAATATCAAAATCGAATGGCAAACCAATTGGTGCTTGTGAATTCAAAATACACTGTAGTTTTGAGATCATGAAGCATTGAGTTTAACACGCTCAGCTTTACCAATGGTTAACAACCTAATATCTTTTTCCATTTAATTCTCGAATGAGTCTAGTCCCTAGACATTCGAATAGATCGATGCTTAGAGAACTTTAGAAGCTTCTGGTAAGATCATCTAGTTGAAACAAAATATTCAACATAAATGGTAAAGAACCTTGTTGGGGTGACATTGGACATGTCTAACAAAGTATAAAAGTCAACACTAAAGAATTCAATTCTTAAGACTATAAGAAAGGGTACAAGAAATAGGAAAACGAGGAACAAATGAAAGGAATTTACGATTCCGTTTCTACCTAAAAGTTAATGTTTAAAGAGAAGTGACCTAGCAATCAAACTTCCTTGGTATCATATACCGCTTGAGGTTCTTACTTCGGTAATAACTCAAACAATGGAAGCTAGGATACACTAATGACCTACAAGTGGGAAATGAAGCATGGCAATGCTACATTAGTTGTAGGGTCATCTAGTTTGTTTTAAGTCCTTTCAAAGGCTGGAACTTAATGGCTATTTTGTTCCATAATCAGCATACCTAAATTTCTGCTTCAAACACAGAAAGACTCACATTCAGAAGAACAAAAACAATGCTTGTTTGTTTGTTTATTTGAATGAAATGGTCAATTACTGGTTGAGTCAATATGCTTGATTAAAACAAACAACTCTTAAAAGAACTTTACTAGGTTCAAATCAACCCCTTGATTTGAGTTCCACTAATCTTTGGCATTGTTGCTTAGACCATATCAACAAGTTAACATTCAAAAACTCTATTTTAAAGGACTTTTGAAAGTTGGTTGATTTCTAGATCAACTTAAGACAAGCTAGTCTTACTTGTTGAAAGTAACAAAAGATGTGAACTATTGTTAGAACGCCTAGACAATAGAGTTCAAAGCTAAAGAAATATTTTATGACTTTATTATTTCGCATGGATTTGAGTGAATGTAGGTTTATTTACTCAAATGTGATATAAGTTGAATCTGTTTGGCTAGTTCAAAGATTCAGAAGTATAAAATCCACTTGGCAAGAAATCATAAAGATCTAGGTTAGATCATGTTGATGATTACTTGAGACCAAATATGATCATCAATGATTGTGTGTTGTAATTTCACAATCTAGGTCCATAAGATATGGCATATCGTAGTTGGAATAATCGAAGTCAATTAGCACTTGATTCGATCAATGATGAATCATAAAGACTTTTCCTATAATTTCTAAAACAAAATGCTCAACTACCACCAAACTAAACCAAATTCGTCAAAGCTATTGAAAAGTAATTTCAGGATATCTTTTCAATTATATATATCTAAAGAGTTGCTAAACTCAGTGGGAGCTTAGTGTTTGTTATTCAACAAACTAAGGCCCAAGTCTAGATATATGTTTCATTGTGATTTATTCAAATGAGACACAAGGGTATTGTTTCTACCACGAATTTTTGAGAACATAATGTTTGTTTGCTCGAAATAATGTCCTTTTGGAGATTCGTTTCCAAAATGACAAGTGGGAGAAAATAGACCTCGAAAGTCTTCGAGGCGAACAACAAACATAAACGGACATTCCGGAGGCTTTTCGAAGTGCTTCAGAAAAACCGAACTTATTCTTTAAGGACTTTAGAAGTGGCTTTAAAGAATAGACATCTCTTAGAAGACTTTACAAGTGCTTCAAGGAGAACAGAATATTCAAAGGACTTTCAAGTGGCTATTGATATTCTATTGTTTGATGTTCTATACCCAAGTAGGCATAGAATTCAAGTCACTGAAACTATGAGATTCTTCTATTAGATAGTGAAGAAACATAGAGATCAGGTCAATGAAACTATGAGATTCTTCTATTAAATAGTGAAGAAACCTACAACTTGCAGTCAAACTATTATCATATAGATTAATGAGTTTGTGACTTGTAAGAAAGCTATGACGAAATATAGATTCCCTAAAATGGTTAGAGGCCATATATAGACTATATGTTTAAATGGTTAGAGGCCATAAAACATACTCAATGTTTTGATGACAAAATTAAAATTTTGTTGATTTGCAAGAATAGTTTCACATCTATTGGTTGCAAGTTTGTTTTAAGGATAAAAACCATCAAACATGAATTGTGTTCACACACAAAGCTAGATTAGTTGCTAAAAGTTACAAGCAAATTCACGATGTGGATTGTGTTGAAACCTCATGCAAAATCGTAATGCTTCAAGTCTATAATTCAAGCAATGATTGCATATTGGTAAATATGGCAATTGGATGACAAAAGTATTCCTCAATCAAATGTTGGAATAAACTATGTACATGGCATGTCATAGGATTTGTGGATCCAAATAAATGCTTGAAAAGGAAAGCTAGCTTATAAAATCTAAGTACAGATTTAAGCAAGCAATTGGGAATTGGAACTGTATTTTAAGTGAAGCTAATAAGCATTTTAGTTTCATAAAATATACATGATTCTTATAGATGTATAAGAAGTTTAGTGGGAGTACATAAAAACTTATTTGGTCCTATGTGTATCACACACATATCTCTCTATTGTGAAATAACATTCAAATGCTAATGACTTAGATTTGAAATTATTCATCAATGATGGACCATGGCGAAACTTAGTACATATTGGGTATTAAGATCTATTTACAAAGATCTTATAATATTGTTTTAGATTAAGTAATGGCATTTACTAAATCAAACACGAAAGTCTCCATTGGAGATATTCGACCCATGTAAATAAATCTAAGTAAAGAATGTTTGAACTATGTATAAGCATTTACTAAGTTAAACATCAAAGAATCTAAATGAGATTCTTAACCTATATTATATGTCAAAGAATTTAGCTGGATTCAGTATCTACTAAAATTGAATGAGCTAAAGTTACATGAATAGAATTCAATTGGGAATTATTCTGCAAAAGAATTTATCATGTATGATATAATATGAGGATCGCCAAAAACGTATCGTATGACTTTAGGCATGACGAACATATACCAATCTCTATTGATCTAAGTGAAGATCAACTAGATTGAGATCAAGAATACTTATGGTACTTGAAAAGGTACACAGGAATAGTTCTTGATTCAAGGAAATAAAGATACGCTAAATATTGACGCTACACGCATAAACACTGGCAAAGGATCAAGCAAGACCCTTTGGAGTTAACCATTGATAAGGACGAGCTATAGAGCATCGTGTTTTGAAATGGCAACATGGATTGGAGACCATGAGTTGTTGCGTGGGAAATTAAAATAATAATTTCTATGTTCTAAGATATAGTTGGAGAATCTTCCACATATCTATGAACTGCTTGGATAGGTAAATCCAAACAAAGCATCACTAGCAACCTATACAGTTGAAGTAAAAGTAATTATTGCCTAAGAAGCAATAAAACAGGGTTGTTTAAAGTTCTTCACTGAACTTGGGTAGATCACCTATCTGCTGGCTTGATGGTTCTTCATTGAAAAATGCGTAGAACCACTCTTGAAGCAAGAAAAACGTCTGCTAACTTGATGGTTCTTCATTGCAAAGTGAGTAAAACCACCATCAAAGTAAGAAAGACTAGATCACATAATAAACAAACTCGAAAAGATCTTATCATCATATCTCGAAGAACATTCGATGAAAAGGATATTAAGATTGGCAAAGCATGATAACTAAACCTATGCAACAAGTGAGAAGCAACACTCACATTGTAGCACTGGAAATCAAGCATAGCTTTGAATTCCATGAATTGTTTTAGAAGATGGGTTTGAGGCCCATGGTTATAAAACATTGGGGTTGAACGTTTATCATATATGAAATGTATTTTCATATTCCATTTAATCTTGGTTTAGTATTAAATGATGAGTCCCTTCAAATTTGACGATATATTCAAGATAGACTGTCAGGACCAGTCCTGTGACTAAGAAATGTCTATCAAGGGAACTTGAATGTCAAAGGTTGAAAATGGTCCCTAATCGGAGTTTTCTATAAAATTGGACGCATAGAAAACGTTAGACGATTAGAATGCAAGATGACTAGTAGTTCTGTTTCTTGAACTATGTGGACATGGCAATGTCATAATCATTTGCATAGATACTTACTTTGGGAAGACTAGTATCGGACAAGACCTATGAAACTTTACTGTAAGAGATGAAAGTCTGTCATAAGTAAATTTCATTAAATTATTAGACACTAAATCCTCAATACCTGAGTGATTTGAGATTACTTGTTTGAGAACTGGTTGCCTTGACGTTGACCAACCGTCGCACCGTAAAAGGAGGCTATAAAGGCAACGCTCAGGTAATCACCTATCAAACGAAGTCTAATCTCAAGATCGCAAGATTGGGATTGTCCTCCCATAAATCGGGAAGAGATGCTTAAAAGTTGTACAAGGCCACTCGGAGAGCTAGAAACTGTGAAATGCATGGCCGTGCTCGGATGAATCATAGGCTATGATTATCTGTTTATTTGATCAGTTGAACTCTGAAACCGAGGAACACCTCTGGACATAATAAGGATGACAACTCTTACCTTATGTTCAAGAGCAAGCATCGAGCGACAAAGGAATTAGGAAATGCACACTTGTCCCTAAGGACAAGTGGGAGACTGAAGGAAATAATGCCCTTGGTCCAAGTATGCATTCTATGTTAAGTCTAATAAATGCGGTTCAGTATTAATTAACAAGTTAATAATTCAGTGAGATCAAGTGAGCTGAATGCCTAGCTAGAGGCCGCTTCAGTTCAAGTGGAATTAATGATATTAATCCACAGCTTACTCTTGACTGAACCCGTAGGGTCACACAAATAGTACGTAAACGGATCAAGTATTTAATGGCATTAAATACTCCATCTATGAATATTCGGAACCGACGGATCTTGGTTTCAGTGGGAGCTAAGATCGTCACAGGCAAGAAATGAATACTCCGGAAACGATGATATTGCCGGAAACGGAAATATGGATCGTATCGGAAATATGAATATTATCCAAGTCGTAGATGTTGCCGGAAACGGAAACATGGTACGTATCGGAAAATATTATTGGAAATGGAAATATTACCAGAATCGGAAATATTGCCGGAAACGGAAATATTGTCAGAATCGGAAATATTACCGGAATCGGAAAATAATTCCGGAAACGGAAATATTAAATATTTGTTCGAATCGGAAATTAATTCCGGAATCGGAAATATTAAATATTGTTCGTATCGGAAATAGATTCCGGAAATGGAAATTTAATCGGAAGCGTATCGTACGAATTAGCATCGGACGAGGCCTGCCGGACGAAGGCCCAGCACGAAGCCGGGCCATCGCCCAGCAAGCACGCACGCCACAAGCCCAGCGCGCACCAAGGCCACGGATGCGTGGGCCGCGCTGCATGGGCTGCTGCTCGCATGCGCATGGGCAGCCCTTGTGGCTGCCGTGTGTGTGTGTGAGTTTGTGCTCATGCGTGATTCCTAAAACTGCAAGAGTTAGTGTGTGATTAAATTCCTATTCCTAATTAGATAAATTAATTAAATAGAATTCATGTAGGATTCTAATTTCAATTAATTCGTATCCTACTAGGATTGCGATTCCTTTTCCATAACTCTATAAATAAAGGCCTAGGGGTCATTATTTACATACAAGTTTTTAAGTATTCAAAACTAAGATTTTTAAGCAGAAAAAACAGCCAATATTCTTGCCTACCCAACCGAAAATATTAGAACCTTAAGGGCGATTCTAGTTGGTCAATCTTAAGGCGGATCCGGACGTGCTGTGGACTATCTACGGAGGGACGACACTTGGAGTCCTAAAGACTTGTTCTTGTTCGGTTCGGGCGCAGCTAGGGAAGGCACGCAACAAAGAGTATGCATCTAAACTATGCTAAATGATTATGTGTAAATAATATGTTGTCCTGGGTTAATGGTTGTTTCCGCGTGATCTATGTAATGTCATATGTATCATAACCTAACAGAAATGTCTATCAAGTGAACTTGAATGTCAAAAGTTGAAAATGGTCCCTGGTCGGAGTTTTCT
Organism: Spinacia oleracea; assembly: GCF_020520425.1. Lineage (NCBI taxonomy): Eukaryota > Viridiplantae > Streptophyta > Magnoliopsida > Caryophyllales > Amaranthaceae > Spinacia > Spinacia oleracea. The sequence goes on from NC_079490.1 coordinate 17,444,677, forward strand.
ATAAAATTGGATGCATAGAAAACGTTAGTGTGAGGGGGTCGAAAAAGCGCGAGGCTAACGCGTGACCTCGTCCCTCGTGGGTGTGATGATTCTTTTTATTCAATCAAGTGTAATTGGATTTCCTGTGAGTATACACCCAATTGACTAGTAATATAGGAGTCGCCATTCAGTTTTTAACGACAATGAGAAAAACTGACAAAATCCGGTTATCGTGACATAAAGGAAGTGCAATTATGTTTGACCACGACGGCCGTAGGTTCCCTTGTGATCCCTGGTGTGCGGATCTCTCAATATACACCCGCAAGGTAGAGATTGAGGGTTCGGGGGACTGTAACTACCGAGAGGAGTACTTCGCTCGTCGATAACTCCAGAGGCAGGATATCCTTACTAGCTCAGCATAAATAATTGAAGGGACATGCGTTAACTATTAAACTAATCTGAGTTGATTTTAGCAATATGCAACATATAATACTAATTCGATTGTGATTATCTGATTTAAATAGCATTAAGGGACCTAGCATGATAATCCGATTTCCCAAAAATGTTATATTTGTTAGGCGTGATAGAACAATCAGATTAGGTTAGTTTAACAGTTCATAAAAAGGGCGAGGAAAGCAGTTAAATCATCGAAAAGAGACACATTACGACGCACCCTTGAGAGGTGCGTCACGGTTCTCAGAAAACTAACCACTTTGACTTTGCTATTTCTCCTTTTTATTTAACGAATCTCAATTATGGGACAGGATACGTTCTATTCGATTTATGGATCGATTGCGACAGAACGCGTGAACAATTTCGCAGCGAGAGGCTTAGGCTAAGGGTTGGAGTCAATACTCAGAATATAATTGTGTGTTGTTGTCTGTTCTTTTCACGTCGAATTTAGGGGCCTATTTATAGGGAAGAGTTCGTGGAAAGATATTATTGCAGAGTTCTAATCCACAAAGAATTAGGAAAAAACACGTACCCAGGTATTTTCAGCGCCCAGAGCCAGGCGTTGAAAATAGGGTATGGGCTGTTTTCTTTAGTCAGATTCGGATTCCTGAAATCCGTAGAGTTTGAGATTAATTCGAGTCTTTTAGCGCGTATCAATTTTGTGACGGAATGCATCCGGGCCTGTTACGAACTCTAGGCTCGTTAGGATTTCAATTAATACGTAACTCTTATTTCCGAATCATATTAGGAATAGGATTCTCGCAGTTTTCTATCTCATTTAGGATTTATGTTGGAATGCAACACCTAATTCTGACAGGTTTCTATCTTTTATGATTTGCCACTTTTAGAAGCTACCTTTTACGGTAGTTACTATTTTTAGCAGGTTTCCATAAATAGCAGGTTTCGGGTGAAATGAAATGGGGAATCGAGATTCGTTTATTTTATAGGAGATGCGTTGTCAAGTGGAGTTTTTACGTCTTCATCATCGAACCTTTCCCTTTCGGGAATGGGGACAAAAGTAGGTGTCTACAGTTAGCCCCCACTTTGAATGAGTCTTGGAGTAAGACGATGGTCAAAGTATTAGACGGAGTGCGTCACACAAGCCATGGTGTATGTGACATGTTTTGCGAGGGTCTCACGAGCCCCCGAGTGATAACATTTGACTTAAGGGTCATCACTTGAAGTGTCGACATATCCCTCACGTGTCATTGGGATTTGTCAACTGATAGTATAGAAACTTCCTCACTTTGTCATTTGAAGGATCTAAAGGTGCGTAGAAACTCCCTCACTTTGTCATTGGGAGTAGCTACAGAGTTTTTCGAAATCAAAGCTATAAAGTGTAATTGGGCCTGGCCAAGCCCAATCACGAGGTAAAAACGTTTTTTTTTAAAAGATTCTCATTTTCAGGGCTAGCTAAACGAGAAAACCCCCGTGTTTTTATAGGACGTAAAACGAAGGAAAATCCAGCAAAAATTATCGCTGCAGCGACTAAGGACCTGCGCGTTTAGTGACGCAGACCCCGCCAGCTGAAGATGGCGAGCCTGTCCGCTGAGGGTGGACGCCCCGTCCGATAGAAGTGGACGAATCTGTTTTGATATTTTGAAAATAAGGACCTACGCGGTTTGTGACGTAGACCCCGCCGGCTGAAGATGGCGAACCTGTCCGCTGAGGGTGGACGCCCCGTCCGATAGAAGTGGACGAATCTGTTTTGATGTTTTGAAAATAAGGACCTACGCGGTTTGTGACGTAGACCCCGCCGGCTGAAAATGGCGAACCTGTCCGCTAAGGGTGGACACCCCGTCCGATAGAAGTGGACGAATCTATTTTGAAATTTATTTTGCTTTTTTTGAAAATAAGGACCTACGTGGTTTGCGCCGTAGACCCCGCTGGCTGAAGATGGCGAGCCTATTTTAAATTTGAAGACTTTATTTTTGTCGAAAACTGAGGACCTGCGCAGCTAGTGACACAGACCCCGCCCGCTGAAGGTGGGCGAGCCCTGTCCGCTAAGGGTGGACGCCCCGCTCGCTGGAGGTGAGCGAACCTGAATTCGTCTTTTCGATTTGGGATTCGTGTGCCGCGATCTTGCCCGATTGAGGTGGGCAAGTCCCTATTTCATTTCTTTTTTGTGATTTCTTTTGAGAATTTCTTTTCATTTATTCTTGCAGGAGAGAATTCTTTCGAGGGATGCTCGGATTTAGTTGCAACCTGAATGTGGGTTGACAACATGCTTAGACGGACCATTGTCTTGTGGTCATCATCCTTTATGGTTTTGAGTTAGTCCTTACGGCTCAATTTTGCCACTACCTGGGTCCTTGATTAGGGGACTATGTATAGGTATCAACGACGACCTTTGTCTTGAGGTCGTAAACCGGTTTATTTTTTATTTTTTTGAGACATCCAAACACGGGACTTCGTATAGCGTAGTCTGGGAATATTGTTTTTAACTTTGTATACTCTATATTTTCTTTCGAGCCCCCAAGAATTCGTGCTTGACGGTTATTTCTTGTTGAAGAGGTTCCTTGGGGATACGCATTTCGTAATGTCCTTGATCGTGTTTGGGATTGCGCTCGTAAGTGCGAGCGATCTTTGTAGTGGCGTGCTACTTTTAACAAAGCCGTGAGGTGCGACTTTCGGCAATTTTAAAGTCGAATGAATATGGCAGGGCCCAATAGAAGTTAGGTCCTTTTTGAGCCTGGGTTCATTTTTGGCGCCCAGGCCTGGGCGTTGAAATAATTCACGCCCAGGTGGGGCGTTGAAAGTGTTGTGTGGGCTGGTCTTTTGATGACACAGTTGGCCTCTTGTTCATGCGTTTATTTCACTTGGAAGTTCTATGTATTCTCTTTTCTTTTGTTTTTTTTTCTTTGTTTTTAGAACGTGATGATTTTCTTGAGAAGCCGTAGCCGATTGGTGGACTACGGTGTTTGTTGCTTTGGGGCGATTATTTTAAGGAACTGTTGCTCTTAAGGCGTACAGTTATTGCGATAGTTGGGCGAGTCTATATGGCCCGAGGAACATACCTTGAGGTGTAAGACTTTGATCGCTCTTATATTTTTTGAATGTGTTCGTGAATGATGATATGTATGTGCGAACGAGCGTTCATAAAATGGCCGTTGTGTGCGGTCCATTAATCAGATTGATTGAATTGTTTCATTTTTTTTGAGCAACGACTGATTTTGAATAGTTTGCTTAGAAGCTTGATAGGGTTCAGGCCCATTCATGAAGTGGGCTCAAACATCGTGCCCTTTCGATTGTTCAAACATTTGCTTCGAGATTTTTTTTTATTTTTCTATGGTTGTTTTGTAGCTTGGAGCTCCCAAGTATGCATGTTGGGATGCTTCCTTTTGGCGTACGATTTTTGTAGGTTCTTTCGAGAAAGATGCCTTGGGGTTCCGCTCGTGTAGGTGCGAGCTATCCCTTCCGTGGTAGGTAATATTTTGCTACCTTTAATCCTTAATATGGAAGTACTGTGGCTTGCATTTTGAATTTGGGCGATAAGTAGTCTTTGCCTCTTTTACACATGCTCTTGGTCGTGCCTACATTAGTGCAACATGCCTTACTCTTCTTTTAGACTTCTACCGTGGGACGGTTGAACTTATGGTGCGACGTAGGCTTGTGTGACCTAACGGCGTGTCTTAGAACATTCCTCCAAGTGTTGGGATATCATTATTATTTTTTGCATTGGAGTACTTTATCATGCCTCGTTCAGGTGTATGAACAAGCGTAGCACCTTCTGCGTGGGTTTGCACGACTTATTACTTCGTTCGATGCGGGATTTCATAGGTGTTTTTTTTTTTTTTTATATCTGGGCAAAACTTAGCTAGCAGAAAGAATCAGCGCCCAGGCTGGGGCGTTAAAGATATCGGCGCCCAGCTCTGGGCGTTGAAAATGATTTCTGGGTATATTTTGACAGTTCTTATCCTTGATTTTTTTTTTCTTTCGCTTTTGCTTTGAAACGAGGTAGACTGTGTAACGGGCGCTTATAGGGCGAGCGTTAGGTGCAGTAGTTTGATCGGAGTTTTGGTGACTCGCGATTTTCAGTTACCCTTGTTAGTGGGGTGACTTTATGTATTCTAAGTAGTGTTTAGAATTTGGGAGGGGTTGTTGCCATTCTAAGGTTCGTTTTACATGATTAAAGCTTAGGATTGTGCCCCTATGATGTATGTATAGCATTAGCGTCGAGAATTTGCGATAAAATCGTTATTTCGAGCATTTTTAGAGTGTTTTTCTCAAGCCCCAATTGTAGCTACGGGATTGGCTTGGTGCTATAATGCTTTGCATACGTTTTTTATGTATTCATGGTGACACGGATCATGAATAGTTTGAACCAGACTCGTTTAGTGCGAGGTACGTTCGAGTAGTGATCTGCTACTTCTCTTGTAAATGTCGTATTGTGCGACATTGCCATGGTCAAGGTAGTCACATGTCGAAGTGTGCCTTGATCAAAAGTTGGGTGCCCCTTTTTTACCCATAATCATATTTGGAAATCTTTTGACTCACTTGAAACATTGAGATAAACGCATACTTAGCTTAAACCAATGACACTTTATTATGTTCGAAGAAGTCTTTGAAAATCATTTGAAAATCATTTAAAATCCGAGTCCTACTGTGTACAATCCGAGGTGTCCTAAGTAGGTTGACTTATAGAAGGGTTCGTACAGGATTACATGAGTGAATGTTGCGATTTTTGGAATGCTGTCTAAGGATTTGCTGGAAGCCAGGGTGCAGGCGTCAAGATATACTTGTGCCCGTTTGGCATATGCTTTAGGCTTTTAGGGCCATCTTTTCCAGAATTGCGGAAATACAAACCGTTTTCAAATTGACTTAGATTTACTTGGTGTATGTCTGTACAAAAGGTCAAGGTATACTTAGTTATTTTCCCTAGCTCTTTCATTTCAATCTTTTAGCCCCCAGTTGCTATTATGTCTTCCCATTAATGATGCTTTCAGATTTCGATTTTAGATACCCGTGTCATATGTCTAAGTAGGGTGAGCCTTGGTTAAGTGCCAAGTCCTATTGACAATGTCTAATTTTTTCCAAAGGGGATTTGCAAGCATTTGAATTACTATGAACGGGTGCCCTGAGTTCGAAGGAACGATGGGGCGATGCCGTAGAACAATCCTCTTTATTGCAAGCTTACCGCCTTTACCACTTGTTGGCAATCATGATTGTGTCTTAGTGGTGGAAGAAAGTCTTTAAGCGAACGACTATGTCTAGTGGTGAAAGAAGGTCTTTAAGTGAGTTAGTTCGCTTTAGGGAGGGTCAGGTCGAGTACTTTAGAGGTCATGGATGCTTGCGCTAGCCCCCATTCAATTGAGGCAGAGCGATCTTTTGAGTCTTGGCTAAGTGCCTAGGAGTGTGAGTGCTCCTTCTGGCAAAGGTACGTGCCCTTATTATTTTTCGATGTGTGCTCATTAATTTTGGCATCTTGGTGACTTGGATTCTTCCTTTGACTTAATTTTTTCTTTCGACTTGGGTTGCAAGTAATTAAATTTCAATAAGGGACTCCATTTCTTATTCTTGTTATTCTATAGGCTTTAACATTTTTGCAAATTGGTTGGACCGAATCATGGATTGCCTACGTATCCGCCTTAAATAGATTTAATTTGGAATCAGGTCTTGCGTAGTTCTTAGCCTAGAAAATGGTTTCATGGAATGCCGATTTTAAACAAGTATGTTCTGAGGTGGAAACATATTATTTCAAACGGTAGAATAAGTGAAGTTTATTATTATTTTAATCTGCTGCTTTGCCGTAAGCCAAAATTTGTTTTATTTTTTGAGTACGTGTATTTTTTTGAGTACATGTATTTTTTTGATGGTACGTATATCTGGATACGTGCTGTACCCCCCAAGTGTTCGTTATTTTTCCGTGTATGTGCGGATAAAATGACGAGCACTTCTGGACAAAATTTAGCAAGCAGAGAGAATCAGCGCCCAGACTGGGGCGCTGAAGATTCCGGCGCCCAGCTCTGGGCGCTGAAAATGATATCTGGGCAGATTTTTTGGTTTTGTGCCAAATATTTGTGAATCTTTTTTTTTGTGCGCTAAATGTTCTTTTTCTTTTTAAACGAATTTTTAAAGGCGCTTTGCAAAGTTTGCTTTTTTATTATTCACATTTTTTTTTTAATTTTTTTTTTTGCATTTTTCATTTGTTTCCCTTTTTTTTGTTTGTGACTCAAGACGGTTTGAAAGATGGGTTGAATGAGATAGGATAATTTGTATAGGTGTTGGTCAAGCATGAGGATTATATGTGCTAGGGATCACAATTTCCGGCTTCATGCTAGTGTCACGAGTTTACATCAACCAAGGCCAATGAGTAGCATGGGGACGGCTCAAGGGTATATCAACAGGATGTATCCACACAAGTTATATGGTCATTATGCTAATGGTGGTATAAGAGCAGGTTTTGGAAATAAGGGGTATGACGCACGTGTCAATGGCCGTGCGTGGTTTGCGGTTGACAACGAGTTCAAGAACAAGAGTCGAGGTAATGCTTTCTTGGGTCATGGAAATGAGAACATGGATAGGTTAAAATGAGCTGAACAGGGACCCCAGAGCGAAGGCGTCTAAGAGCATAAGGATTGGAAAGGGTAGACATCGTAGAATTTTATGATTTGGATTGGTTGACTCAATTCTTTTCCTTCGTTTACTTAGGTAAATGTTGCACTACAGGATAAGTATTCCCTGGCTTGCTCTTTTCGCTCTCCCTTTTCTCTTTCTATTCTTTCTTTCTTTTTTCTTGGGATTCCTCCCCAACATAAATTCTTCAATTTTTAATTTGGGCTAAAAGGTAGATGGTTGTGGTCTTTGAGTCACGAGGCGACACTGAGTGAGCCTCGTTTGGTAGGCCTATAGTGGACCTTTAATTTTAGTAGGCCTAGGGTGGACCTTTAATTTTAGTTGGCCTAGGGCGGACCTTTTAAATTGTCTTACTTTGCAAGCGTATTTAGTCGTTTCTTAAAATGTGCAAATAGCGTAGATTCAAAATGTTATTTTTACCTTATTGAAATTTAATGAAAGAATTACATCGAAAATAATTTTTTGTTTCTTTTCAGGCTCCAGTTTCTGGGATTTAATTGGAAGTTGTGATTTAGACTCGAACTTTCATTAATTTTTCTGATTATAACCCGTGTATGAATACAAGGAGGTGGCCTAGACTCAAAATAATGACATGGCGTAAGCCTATAATACTTGACCAAGCGACTCTCGGACTCAGGCTAATTGGACCATAACTTTCGTTGGTTGACACTTTAGATTTTAACCCTTGGGTGTTCATTTGTCACGCGCCATTTTGCTTAATGTTGGCAAGGTAGTTAATTGGGGAGATCGAATTTTTATTTTTGCAAGACTATAATCATTAGTGCGGCTTCTCTCTTAGTGTGTATTGCTTTACCCCAATGGTAGCCTTATGGCATGCCGATTTGGGTATTTTCATGGTTTGTTAGGTTGCATTCATGGAAAATCTTTTAGTCCGTACTTAGGAATACTTCAAGGAGTGAGTGACTCGAGAGGACTATGATAGTCGTGACCCAATGTGATCATAAGCCTTGAGGCCATTAATTTTTTGCCAATGGTATTGATACCTTAGGTTCACTTTGGGAGTTGTGCGACTATGGGGGAATGATTTCCAGAATGTGACTGTTTCCATTTTGCAAATACTATAATGTATTCTTTTTATTGGTGAGAGAGAGTATTGAGGCCGTGGATTCTTAGAAAGGGATGACAATTACATGTGGGTGCTTTATTGGTTTAAATGTTAGAAAGGGAGACTCAATATGGTTTAACCTTTTGACTTGTAGGACGACACCAGGCATTAGGACTGATTCTATGGATAAGACAACTAAGACTTAGGATTAGATTGTACTTTGGCATAGCCTAGTCTAGACTCGGATTTTTTTTTTATTCGAACATTATTTTTCTTTGAAAACTTCATTTGAACATTATATTTTTTGAATACTTTGCCCATGTGACATTCAAGGTTTAATTAGCATGCTCAGTTTTGGTGCCGAACATCGTCGTCGTAGGAGGCCTAACAACGAAACAAAGGGTTATTTTTTTTTATAAGTCGCTTTTAGAATCGAGTGCTTTTCATACGCCCTCGTAGCAAAAAAATTTCACGAAAAGTTTTTTTTTGCTACGTATTTTCTTCATGCGTGGGCACCAAGGCTGCTGTGCCTGACCAAAAGGCCAGGCAGCAACTTCAGCGCCCAGCAGTGGGCGTTAGAAATATTGGCGCCCAGCCAGGGGCGCTGAAAATGTGTCCCTGACTGGTGCTCGATTTCTGTTTGCGTATATTTTCTGTTTATGCGACTTCGATTTTGCGTGCTTGCCTAATAACGTCCTTACGCGTTGTGCAGCGTTTGTGGGATTCGTTACAGGCCATCCCGAGCGTCGCTTATTTTTGTGGCGATCGTTCGGGCTTGCGGAACACGTATTTTGGTATAACTCTTTGGCCAATTGGTTTATGAATGTTTGGGCAGTTTTTAAGGTCGTCGTTGGTTTTCTAGCATTATTTGTCTAGCATTATTCGTGCGCACAATCATAACATAGTCACATAGTTCGCTACACATAACTACATTACAAACATGGATTTGAAAATTAAATATGCCACGTAGTTTATGATAGGTTTCTATGGGTAGTTTATTTGCGCCTGGCTTGGTACCGCTTCTATCGTAGATCCAACACATGCCCCGGTCGAGGTAGTGTCTTCAACAGACGAATTTCGCCCAAGAGGCCAACCCGCAAGTGCAAGCCAAGGGGGCATGCAGGCGAGAGAGACCTAATGAGCGAGCGATTGGGTTCGGGATAGGTGTACTACCTGCACAAGTACCGAGTGGGAAACATGCGCGGCGTATGCACCCCCCTATTCGCGGAAAAAGGTATCCTTAGTCCCAACTCCCGAGGGAGCCGAGATTCGTTATGCGGTTCTGCCCGTTCACATTAATATGCTGATTTTCAGGTCGTCCCAACTTGATGGGGAAATAAGCGCGGGGTAGGATCGTTTCACCCTTCGGCTATTTTGATTATCTACAAGCACGAGTATTTCCTTCACTATCCCCAGTGGAGTCGCCACTGTGAGGGGGTCGAAAAAGCGCGAGGCTAATGCGTGACCTCGTCCCTCGTGGGTGTGACGATTCTTTTTCTTCAATCAAGTGTAATTGGATTTCCTGTGAGTATACACCCAATTGACTAGTAATATAGGAGTCGTCATTCAGTTTTTAACGACAATGAGAAAAACTGACAAAACCCGGTTATCGTGACATAAAGGGAGTGCAATTATGTTTGACCACGACGGCCGTAGGTTCCCTTGTGATCCCTGGTGTGGGGATCTCTCAATATACACCCGCAAGGTAGAGATTGAGGGTTCGGGGGACTGTAACTACCGAGAGGAGTACTTCGCTCGTCGATAACTCCAGAGGCAGGATATCCTTACTAGCTCAACATAAATAATTGAAGGGACATGTGTTAACTATTAAACTAATCTGAGTTGATTTTAGCAATATGCAACATATAATACTAATTCGATCGTGATTATCTGATTTAAATAGCATTAAGGGACCTAGCATGATAATCCGATTTCCCAAAAATGTTATATTTGTTAGGCGTGATAGAACAATCAGATTAGGTTAGTTTAACAGTTCATAAAAAGGGCGAGGAAAGCAGTTAAATCATCGAAAAGGGACACATTACGACGCACCCTTGAGAGGTGCGTCACGGTTCTTAGAAAACTAACCACTTTGACTTTGCTATTTCTCCTTTTTATTTAACGAATCTCAATTATGGGACAGGATACGTTCTGTTCGATTTATGGATCGATTGCGACAGAACGCGTGAACAATTTCGCAGCGAGAGGCTTAGGCTAAGGGTTGGAGTCAATACTCAGAATATAATTGTGTGTTGTTGTCTGTTCTTTTCACGTCGAATTTAGGGGCCTATTTATAGGGAAGAGTTCGTGGAAAGATAGAATTGCAGAGTTCTAATCCACAAAGAATTAGGAAAAAACACGTACCCAGGTATTTTCAGCGCCCAGGCCTGGGCGCCGAAGATTTCGGCGCCCAGAGCCAGGCGTTGAAAATAGGGTCTGGGCTGTTTTCTTTAGTCATAGTCGGATTCCTGAAATCCGTAGAGTTTGAGATTAATTCGAGTCTTTTAGCGCGTATCAATTTTGTGACGGAATGCATCCGAGCCCGTTACGAACTCTAGGCTCGTTAGGATTTCAATTAATACGTAACTCTTATTTCCGAATCATATTAGGAATAGGATTCTCGCAGTTTTCTATCTCATTTAGGATTTATGTTGGAATGCAACACCTAATTCTGACAGGTTTCTATCTTTTATGATTTGCCACTTTTAGAAGCTACCTTTTACGGCAGTTACTATTTTTAGCAGGTTTCCATAAATAGCAGGTTTCGGGTGAAATGAAATGGGGAATCGAGATTCGTTTATTTTATAGGAGATGCGTTGTCAAGTGGAGTTTTTACGTCTTCATCATCGAACCTTTCCCTTTTGGGAATGGGGACAAAAGTAGGTGTCTACAGTTAGACGACTAGAATGCAAGATGACTAGTAGTTCTGTTTCTTGAACTATGTGGACATGGCAATGTCATAATCATTTGCATAGATACTTACTTTGGGAAGACTAGTATCGGACAGACCTATGAAACTTTACTGTAAGAGATGAAAATCTGTCATAAGTAAATTTCATTAAAATTATTAGACACTAAATCCTCAATAGTCAATACCTGAGTGATTTGAGATTACTTGTTTGAGAACTTGTTACTTTGACGTTGACCAACCGTCGCACCGTAAAAGGAGGCTATAAAGGCAACGCTCAGGTAATCACCTATCAAACGAAGTCTAATCTCAAGATCGCAAGATTGGGATTGTACTCCCATAAATCGGGATGAGATGCTTAAAAGTTGTACAAGGCCACTCGGAGAGCTAGAAACTGTGAAATGCATGGCCGTGCTCGGATGAATCATAGGCTATGATTATCTGTTTATTTGATCAGTTGAACTCTAAAATCGAGAAACACCTCTGGACATAATAAGGATGACAACTCTTACCTTATGTTCAAGAGCAAGCATCGAGCGACAAAGGAATTAGGAAATGCACACTTGTCCCTAAGGACAAGTGGGAGACTGAAGGAAATAATGCCCTTGGTCCAAGTATGCATTCAATGTTAAGTCTAATAAATGCGGTTCAGTATTAATTAACAAGTTAATAATTCAGTGAGATCAAGTGAGCTGAATGCCTAGCTAGAGGCCGCTTCAGTTCAAGTGGAATTAATGATATTAATCCACAGCTTACTCTTGACTGAACCCGTAGGGTCACACAAATAGTACGTAAACGGATCAAGTATTTAATGGCATTAAATACTCTATCTATGGATATTCGGAATCGACGGATCTTGGTTTCAGTGGGAGCTGAGATCGTCACAAGCAAGAAATGAATACTCCGGAAACGATGATATCACCGGAAACGGAAATATGGATCGTATCGGAAATATAAATATTATCCAAGTCGTAGATGTTGCCGGAAACGGAAACATGGTACGTATCGGAAAATATTACCGGAAATGGAAATATTGCCGGAATCGGAAATATTGCCGGAAACGGAAATATTGTCAGAATCGGAAATATTATCGGAATCGGAAAATAATTCTGGAAACGGAAATATTAATATTTGTTCGAAACGGAAATTAATTCCGGAATCGGAAATATTAAATATTGTTCGTATCGGAAATGAATTTCGGAACCGGGAATTTAATCGGAAGCGTATCGTACGAATAAGCATCGGACGAGGCCTGCCGGACGAAGGCCCAACACGAAGCCAGGGCATCGCCCAGCAAGCAAAGACGCGCGCACGCCCAGCCCAAGGCAGCGCCAGGCCCACCGCAAGGCAGGCCCAACGCGCCAAGGCAAGACTTCCCAGCGTAGGCTGCGTGGGCCGAGCGCACGCGTGCGGGCGCCCTCGTGGCTCCGTGCGTGTGTGTTCTTGTGTCCATGCACAATTCCTAAATCTATTAGGATTTGGTGTGTGATTAAATTCCTATTCCTATTAGGATTATTTAATTAGAGTCCTTGTAGGATTCTAAGTTTAATTAAATCGTATCCTACTAGGATTCCAATTCCCTTTCCAAACCTCTATAAATAAGGGCCTAGGGTCATAATTTATAAACACGATTGAAGTATTCAAAGGGTAAGTTTTTGAAAGAAAATTCAGCCATACACTTGCACAACAATAGCCGACAATTCCTAGCACCTTAAGGGCGATTCTAGTTGGTCAAACTTGAGGCGGATCCGGACGTACTGTGGACTATCTACGGAGGGAAGACATTTGGAGTCCTAAAGACTTGTTCTTGTTCGGTTCGGGCGCAGCTAGGGAGGGCATGCTACAAAGTGTATGCACTTAAATTATGCTAAATGATTATGTGTAAATAATATGTTTCCTGGCATTAAGGTTTTTCCGCATGATTTATGTTTTGTCATATGTATCATAACCTAACAGTCTCCCTAACCCAAGTCAATCTCCATTATGGAGAGACATCTTAAAAGGGCGGTCGGTTTTGGAGAAGGGTCTAATCATAGGTATAGGTAATGGAAAATGAACTTCCTTATGGTATCAACATTGGGTTGGGCCTGGTCCACTTTATAAGTATGTCATTAAGGATATTCCAGATAGGATGGATCACTGGTTAGTTTGTGATATCATTCGGGATGGTAAGTGGAAGCTGGATAGAATTAAGCCTTATATTTCGGACTCTATTTACAATCTTATCCTTGCCACTCCGTTATCTTCCCAGGTGGATTTTTCGGATTTTATTAGATGGACTCTTACCCCCACGGGTGTTTTCAGTATTAAAACAGCCTATTTTCCCCAAATTTGTTCCCCAATTACTGTCTCTCTTCCCCCCTCTCCCAACTGGCGTTCACTTTGGCAAATTCGGGTACCTTTCAAGTATAAAATGTTATTGTGGAATGTTTGTCATCAAATCCTGCCAGTGGCTGCCATGTTGTCCTCTCGAATTAAAATCATCTCTCCATTGTGCTCCCGTTGTGGAGTTTACAATGAAACTCATTTGCACCTTTTAAGGGATTGTTGGGAATCCAGTATAGTCTGGAATTTCATATTTCAGAGATTATCCTCTATGGCACACATTGATTTCTCATCGTTTTTTAATTTGGATTGGAATGACTGGATTCACTGGAATATAAATCAAGGTAAGGACTGGAGAATTGTTTTTACAGTAGCCCTTTGGCACATCTGGACCTCGAGGAATCGAGCAGTGTTTGAGCACAAGATGTTCAAACCATTTTCTGTGTTTTCAGCTTTCTTTGTTGATTATCAAATTACTAACACGGTTTGTAGGGTAAGGGCAAAGAACCATTGGTGATCAATGAGACTGCTTGGACCCCTCCAGCTGCAGGTTATCTGAAATTAAATGTGGACGGAAGCTGGAAGGCTCTCCAGGAAGCAGGAGGTGGTGGAGTGTTCAGGGGGGTAAATGGGAATTGGTACATGGCATTTGCTAGCAAGTTTAGTGCCATTACTCCCTTGGCTGCTGAGCTCTATACTATCAGGGAAGGGTTGATGATGGCGGTGGACTACGACATTAAGCATTTAGAGCTCGAAACAGATGCAAAAACTTTGGTTACATTGCTTAACACTGTGGACCACACTTATCATCATGAGCTTTCCCCAGTTATCAAGGATGTGGTTCGCTTAATGAATCGCTTTCCTTCTTTGGAAATTAAGCATACCTCTCGAACCAATAATCAAGTGGCGCATAATCTGGCTGAGTACTCCACCTCTATGGCAGTTGGATACAAACTGTTTCTTAGTCCTCCTCCTTTTGTTGAACAAGTTTTTCAGGCTGATCTTAGGTGCGTTCAGAACCAAGAGGGACAAAATGTTTCAAGTTTGCAGGCACAGGAAAGACAAGTCATTGATTTGGAAGCTCCTCCCCCCCCAAGAGGTTTCTCCACATGACACTGTTACTACAAGCATAATGTTTGGCACAATTCCAACGACGGTGACAACTTCAGTTCCGAACCTCACAAGGAAGAAGCGTTGGGATGTTGAGCAGGATGCAACGAGAGATGACAACAATGGATAAGGCCCTTCTGGTTGCGTTTCTTTTGTGTTCCATGAATGATAGGAAGTAGCAGGCTTAGTTGTAGTTTAGGCTTGGAGTTGATTGCAGCTGGATTGATGTATTGTATGGCTAAGTTCAAGGGGTTGTATCTCTCTGTTTTGGGCAGCAAGTTTTTGGTTATGCCCTTTTTGTATAAAACACTAATTACCTAGTTTAATATTATTCCTCGGTTATGCGTAAAAAAAAAAAGAATGACTCCACAAGCTTATAAGGGTACTCCGTATTTCTTATTCTCTTTCTTCAATATGGGACAATTCACATGTGGACAGTAAGAGTTTCCATACTTATCCTGTATGGTGAGTCAATATAAGTTCAAGTATCTTTCCTGTTTGTAATTTATGTTTTCCTTAGTATTTTTTTAAAAAAAAATAGAAAATGTTGCTTATAAACAATATTAACCGTAAAAGATGTGGCTGACTTTCGTTTGGCTAGCAAAAACAGACAAATCCCTAAAAAGCACACATTAAAAAAGAAAGAAAAAGATTAGTCATATTTTACAGACTTTGGGTGGTCATACGGAATATATTTATCTGTAAATGTTTGTGTGAAATATCCACCACACATATGGCTAATTAGCAGCAGCATAACTTAGATTAGTTCTCCTTGTAAAAAAAAAAAAAAATAGATCAGTTCTCAACCTATTTTTAAAAATGTAACTTCTAATTTTTTATTTTATTTTATTTTACAATAAGTGTAGAGGTTTGAACACCAAACCTCAAGTGTGGATGATAACTCCCTTTACCATCTTAACCAACCACCAATTGTGGTTTATCTTTTCACATTAATTTATAAGTAAAATGTTACCATGAGAACTAATTATTTATGTGACTTTTTAATTTCTATGAACTAAACGGAAAGGTAATAATAATAAAACAATAGGACAACCATGAATAAACATGATGTCATAAGTCTCGTAAGCATCAACTATAATTTGGTGTTTATTAATTTGAAGCACTTAGTTTCACGAGACAACAAATCATACAATTAGAGTATAAGATAATCTAATTGAAAAATTACTATTGGCATGATAAATGACGTAATATGTCTGTATGGTTCACGAATTTAATGGATGTTTTTCACTCAATGGAATTCGAATATTTTGGTCAAATATTAAGCTCAAGAAAAATCTAAAATTTTAACTATTCAATGTAACTACCGGGACATCATCCGGCCACACACTAGTTTATTTCCTAAATCAATGTGATGCATAGGTAAGTTCTTGATTGTCTAGGATATTTCTTGTATAAATACTCTTTGAGAATAATAATATGTTCAAGATTTGTGCCTTCACAAACCTTTACAAAATCTTCATTTATAATAATAATACAGATTGACTTACTCCGTATATATTTTTATGGACATAATTGACAGAAACGATTTACTAGTAATACTTATTTATGAAATATATTTATAAAATTAATTATTTAATCTAATACTTTGAATATGAACACCAATTGCTAATCTCACTCAAGACGCCAATGAGGCAATGATAATGGGTGATAATTTTACAATAATTTTGATTAATTATTGATGTCAACTGTCAGATATCTTTGGACCCTAATTTTGTAATCATGTTAACATTAAGTACGGGTATATATATAATATTATATGATAATTTGAAGATTTTTCCAGTTTATAGTGACAAACCGAAGATTTCCCGCGCCTCTACAAATCTACTGTGTAAAATGAAAAAAAATTACAAATCTAAACGATTTCTTTGCATGAATAACAAGGGTTAGGTCCTGCATGCCTTTTTTTTTGTTGGTTTTGTTTTTGATTTCATCATTTTGTAGTTCAGTCTTGAATCATTTAGTTCGGTAAAATTCAGCTGAAAAGAATAAACTTACGGAGTACTTAATTTCAATTCACAACAACAATAAATGTGTGTTTTGTTCACATTGCATGATTTCAATTTTTTTTTAAAAACTTATCTTGTCTGAATTTATCCAATCCTATCAAAATTTATTTTAGTTACAATTTTATTTTGGTATCCGGCCTTATTTTTTCAGAATTTATCTAAATTTAAATTTTCTATATAAAAAAAAAGTAGAAATAAGGTGAATGGAACATAACATAAGTTCAAATCAGCTCAGTTTAAGGGCAATATGTTTTTGTAGTACTCCATATTACATAATACTTAAGTTTATGGTTAGTTGTTTCATACTACGTATATATTCAAAAAAGCGTACATGTGACTACTAATCTTAGATCAATAAGATAGTGTAAAAAATGTGAATAGTACAAAATAAAAGTGTTGTAACTAAAAATGGAAAACTGACTTTGACACACCTTATTTTGATTTTGGCACACTACCTTATGAGTAGAACACCGAAAACTTATAATGGACGTGCCAAAATCATTTCCGCCAAAAACCCGGAAGAAGTATACTTGTAACTGATTGAACAAGTAGTAGTACTAGTTAATGAGACAGAAGTTCTGCCCATAGCCTAGAATATATGCCAGAATCCCACCATATATTTATTGAGAAGATGCATGGTGGTCAAGATATAAACAGATAAAACCGTGTGGCTTCATTTAACATACGTAGTATTCTTCAATCATTCATGGAAGAAAAAGATATTTTAATATCCTTTAAAAAAGGATGCAATGAATTGATCGAATGTAAAATATGTGGGCATGTTTCATTTCATATGAACCCCACCCACGCCCAAGGTTGCCAATTTAGGAGGTTGGTGTGTGACCGACTGACTGTGACTATTTGATTCATTTCCTTTTTTTTTGTGATAAACTGAAGGGAATAATGTTTATTAACGCTAATATAATTGAACTGTTTAATCATAATTTGGTTACATCATTATATATATAGGAAATCAGAACATAACTATATTAGGTTTATGACTCCATTAGATTCCTGATCTAACACCACAGTTTTCTAGACATACTAAAACCTTAGATATACCAACCATAACTCTAACCCATGACTATGGACCATGCAAGTTACCAGGATATTCAAGTGATGAATCTATCTGATTCAGAAAAGAAGAACTTGCATTAGTATCTCAATTTCAATTCAAACACTACTAGCAGAAATTCAATGCGTAATCTCAGCATTCAATGTGTATTCCTGAATAATCTCATTTTTCAATTATTCAACTATTTCATTTAGGTTTATTTCTATCATATGGAATAAGAATATTTGTTCTTTCTATCCCGAAGCGTGTGCTTTCCTCCCAAAGTTGACTTCAGTCATTATATATTGAACAGAAGCAAAAGCATCAGTAACGGTTGGACCATGTAAAACAGACGAGATTTTTGCCATTTGCATTAAGCGGATTGCCTCGTGAAATTAAAATAGAGCTCTTCCAGACATTTGTAATTCGTGGTCTAATTAGGCAACATCTTGCTTCGAACATAGGAGTTGCTCGTTATTTGGGATCCTATTCATCTCTTTAGGCTTCTATTGAATCGAAAAAGAAGTTTGATTGTCCCCCTACATCACCATTCAATATTTCTTGACCCACTATCGGCAAAACTACTTGGACACTAGGTCCAACGTTGTGGCTAATCGATCTCCTTCCACTCCATCCTACCGACGCTCGCGGTTAGTTTTGTTACAAGTATACTTTAGATATTTTAAGATTTCCAAGTCATCAGGATATGTTAGAACTTGGAAGTTCACAAAAAGCTTAATATCCCACATGGAAGAATAATAGAAGTATTCGTAATTACATTTTCATTGCTTTGAAGTTTGGTACAAAGAGTGTACATTTACACACTATTTTTTTTACATTTTATCAATTTAAATGTTTAAAATTCAACCTAACATGGTGGAGTTGATGGAGAATTCACTTTGTGATTTGAAAGTCATAAGGTCGATATCCTATCAGCCGCGAAATGCTTGAAAATGACTTAAGCGGTGACATGCGTAACTGGCTGATTAACCTGTACTAGGTGCTGGTCCAATAAAATCTTTCTTCTTACCTATTAAAAAAATTAAATATTTACACATACAGAGTACTCCGTATTCCATAACAATATTTTATTGATCATATTTCTAACTTCCGCGTGTATTACTATTGAAACAAAAGTAAAGGTGGGTAATCCATCACATTTTTAACCTGCCTTTGGTACAGTACGTGGTATCTGTTCACATAATTATTGAGGTTTTACATGTTGTGGGGATTGGTTTTGGCCATGTGTTATTTTCATTTTGATGCAAATCTATCGATCTTTGGATCCCTCGTCACTTAAAGTAGCCTTATGTTATTGACTTTAGTGACATGCCTTTTTGGAATATAAACATAAATATTCATGGTATAGAGACGTGTTTGTGTGATAAGTAGCTACTCCCTCCATTTTTTTTTTATGTATCCATTTGAAATTTGGTGTGGAATATAAACATAAATATTCATGGTAAGAAAATTAGAATATTGGTTTGTATGGGTATAAGTGTAATGATTGGGTGTAAGAGAAATGATTGGGTGTAAGAGAATATAATAAATAAAGGAGTGAAAAAATAATAAAGAAATAAGGTAAGAGAGAGGAGTGATAATGATGGGTGATAAAGGAGGTGAGAGAGTGAGTATATGGGGAAGGAAAAAAATTAAATATTATGGATGGGGAAAATTAGGTGGGAATATGGGTAGAATCTTTAGGTATTTTGGTAATTAGATAGAAATGTAAGGGTGTTTTAGGATAAAATGTATGTCCAAAAATAGAATAGATTCTAAATGGATACAACAATATGAAACGCTTAAAATGGAAACGGATACAACAAAAAGAAACGGAGGGAGTAGGTCTTTGAGCACCACACCACAGTTTGTCATTCAACTAACTTTCTTATTAATTGTAGAAATACATGCACTATTATCCTGTCTATCCATATACTGTAAAGTTGTTTATGATTCATGATTGTCTTATTCTATAAATTATTTTACTGTAAACTCATTCATGATTCATCATAATTGATTGTTGATAATCGTTGTCAAAGAATTTACACTAATAATGTTAGTGGAGAATTATCAGAATGATGTTTCTGATGTTAATATATATATATG
Source organism: Spinacia oleracea (assembly GCF_020520425.1). Classification (NCBI taxonomy): domain Eukaryota; kingdom Viridiplantae; phylum Streptophyta; class Magnoliopsida; order Caryophyllales; family Amaranthaceae; genus Spinacia; species Spinacia oleracea. The sequence goes on from NC_079490.1 coordinate 17,464,281, forward strand.
CCATACATATTGAAGAATAAGTATACACTTGATTTTCAGCCTTCCATGTGCATGTTCCTCTTCACTTAAAATCTACATATTAATTTGAATTATACACGTCACAATATATATTTTGGTTTCGTCCGGTCCGTATTTATTTTTATATCTGAATATAAGATAATCAGAAATTAAATAATACTACGTAAAGTACAAGAGTAATTGAAATTCGATAATTACATAGAAACTTAAATAGTAGAATCCTAAATAAACAGAACAAAGGAACAACCCCAGGTAGGCCACGGCTATGCCGTGGACTAGAGTGCATGCAGCTATATCCCCCATCAAGAACCGGCCTCTTGTCAACACACCACAAAACCTACGTACCTCGTATCAATATCGATCTTCCTTAATTAGTTTATCCAAATTGGGTGACATTATTACGTACAATCCCTTCAAGAGGCATGAAGGGGCACATTCAAGTAACCCAGCTTTTATATCAAGCCCATACTGCCATACATGATATCCAGATATCCTTCAAACTTACTTATAACTTACTCCAATAATATTATAAATTATTTAAGGATAACGGACTTATTGTTTACAATACATCCCTAAATATATATAACGATCGATCCCCATCTTATAATAATTAAAGTCCCTCTCCTTTTTTTTATTTAAATAATTACTCCCTCCGTATTTATTTAAGAGATACACTTGCCTTTTCCGGCCGTATTTATTTAAGAGATACACTTGCTATTTTTAGTAACTTATCAACCCCACCATCTAATTAAATAATATATCTAATTTACCCCATGACCCACTATCCTATTAAACAAATAATTTCATAAACTCACCCCATCTCCCACCCATCAAAATGACATGGTCCCCACTTGTTTGATTATTAAAATATCTATCCAATCCCACTTGATTTATTATTTTATTTCATTCAATTTTTCTTCTTAATACCCGTGCCCGACCAAGTGTATCTCTTAAATAAATACGGAGAGAGTATATACTACGTATTACTCAGCTCATATAATAATATTTGAAAGGAGACAAACTAGGGATCTTGGATCATAAATAATTATTGTTATCTACATTTTAATGATTGAAAAGCTTTTCATGTGTTTGATATGTTTGCATATATGTATATTATATACTTCTAGATTTCTTCTTCTCTCCTAATTAATTAACCTCATTAATTAAGTTATTATTATTATTATTATTACCCCGATTATTAATTATTAGTTTGGATAAGTTAGGAAATACATTTGTTGCATGTTATGATGACCAAGATAGTAATGCTCCACCACTTTAAACGGAAAAATATAAATTTATTAAGTAATTAGCTTCTTTTAAATAGTTGTATTACATAGACCTTCATTTACCACCACTAATTGCGCATCACTCTATTTTTCAGCTAGAGGTTGATCACAAAACAGAGGAGGAATCAAAAAAATGTACTCGTACTTTATATTATATTTTCCTCTATGCGTGTAAGATAATCTTAATTTCCCACTCCATACGATCAATCAGTGATCTACATTTACGAACAATGTGATAGTAATTAATTGTTCGTAAATGTGTATTTATCCCGAGTCTTGAAATGAGTCTTGATATTGAAATTATAAATTCCTATACCGAGATTATAATTTGTGGCATTCCATAATTTGTGGCAATCCATATTTATTAATCATTTAATATACCTCGGTCAAATAAAATTTCCATAAAATACATTGTTTTCATAACATGTAAGTCTACAATCCAATGCGATTTTTGTCTAATGACAATAGTTGAGTCATTGACAGTGGCGGAACTAGGTAGGTGCATGGTGACCCCCCAAAAAAAAGGAAAAAAATCTTATAACTGAGAGCTAAGAGACCTGGTGTTATAGAGAACCGCTTTTAGATTATACTTAAAAACACCCGCCCCATACGTAAGTGATCAGTTACTATAGAGATAATCCTAAGAGAACAGTCTTTAGGAAAAATCGTTCTCTTAGAATTTTGAATAACTATAGGGCATTATCTTAAGAAAGCAGTTTTTAGAAACAACTGGCCTCTTAGAATTTTGAATTTAAATACCCGTTCTCTTAAATTAAGTTATTTTTTTCTGTTTTCACCACACATATGAAAACCGTAGAGAATAATTGTAATAATTTTGTACGATTGTAATATGAATATTCATTCATTTAAGGACGATACAATTTTTTTATTGTGTGTTGTGGAGGATCACCCGACACAATACTCTAAAAATCCTGGGAACGTCACAACGACACCCCAAAAAAAAATTCTTGGCTCCGCCACTGGTCATTGATGTCTTGTGTACTGTAAGTCGATAAGTGATAGATATAAAATTATAAACCCACCATCCTTATTTGTTCTTGCGGAAATGATAAAGGTCGCAACATGCGACCTTTAAGCCGTGTACAATGATGATATGACATGCTTATGTGTCATGATTTAAATTGGAATCTAAAATATTTAACGTATACTCCCTCTGTTCCTTTATGTTCTTCCCGTTTGGGAAATGGTGTGGAAATTAAGAAAATGGATGTAATGATTGAGGGTAAGAGTAATGATTGAATGTAAGAGAAAGTAATAAAGTACTCCAGTAATAAAGAAATGAAGGAGAGAGAAGATATTTTTAATAAAGTAATAAAAAATCATAAAAGTGGGGTTAGGTGGGTGAATAGGGAAATGTGAATGAATTAAATAAGGGATGGTGGTGAATTTTATGGTAAAAAGGTACGGAGTATGTCCAAAAAAGGAAACGAGAAGAACATATAGTAATGCCCGAAATAGAAACGCGAAGAACAAAAAGGAATGGAGGGAATATATCTTATTATACATGTTTAAAATAAAGGTAGGAAAATCTTAATATTCTAATTTGTTTCTTTCTATATATCGATTACCTTATTCACATATTTTCAAAGTACAAAATTTGCATTGATGGTAAAATTATTATGATGACTCATAGCCTACATGACGCTTATATGTACCAATTAAACACCGACACGTAAAATTACGGCAACTAAATATTATCACAACTTACGACCTTTATCATCACCCTTGTTCTCGTAATGCACCTGTAAGTTAAAATTAAACTATGTCAAGAAAACCGTCCTTATTTGTTGTCGTTGTCGCCGTTTTTGTTGTGGAGGGGTGATGATGAATTGACGATGATTAAGTAACCGGAAGGAATCGAAGTACAGGTTGTGATAAAGCCACGTAATTATAATTAAGCAACATACTCAAATGGGGCGGCAATATTTTTTAACTTTTAGGGTTGCTAAATGTTAAAGTGCTTTATTATTACTCACATATTAAGACTCTGTTTTATTGGACTTATTTTGACTTAACTTATTTATCTAAACTTAATTGAATTTATCTAAATTTATCTAAACTACTAAACTAATCTGAACTTATATTATCTGAAAAACAACTTATTTTGTCTGAAAAAAACTTATTTGTGCGTGAAATGGTTGAAAAAACTTATTTTTACTGAACTTATATTAAGTCAAAATAAGTCGAACAGAACAGAACCTAATTGACTCGTAACCACTCCCAATTTCCCAAAGCCTCATAATGCAATTTTATGTGCTTATAATCTAAAATCTAATCATTAGCACAAAATGTTTATTTTTTAATTTATTATTTTTCGTTATTAAGCCACGTGTGCAATACAAACAAATAGGGGTAGAGGGATTGAAAACGGAGAACTATCGTGTATACACCCTCAATCTTAACCACTAGGCCAAAACTTCATTGGTTCATAAGCGCAAATTATCAACGCATTAGAATTTGATTATTTGTAACGCAGTTAAGGTGCATACAATGACACTCGCCACTAGGCCACCGAGCCCCAACACAGAAAAAGAAGGTACAACACGGTAAGAAGACATAACATTCAAACTTATTGTACACATATACTCATTCTTAACCACTAGATCAAGATCTCATTGGTAAAACGATTTCCCAAATTCTAAGACTTCGCGAAAAAAAAAATGTAAGATAACTCTCATACACACGCAAACGACACGAGCGTATAAGATTTGATCGAGTATGTATCAAATTAGACTGTACTAATTATAATTTGTTTTTTTTTGGGGTGTGAATACTAATTATGATTCGTTAAGATGTCAGATATGCCGCAGAGATAGTTAATTAGCATCCTGGAAGTTCCAAGAAGATAGAAGATGTCGTCAATTATAAGAGCACTTGCTATAATTATACAATTTTAATCATAGAATTAGATAGGATCTTGATGGGTAATACTTTAAATACTAAAATTAGAAATGTGATTCAATCATCAATTAGTCGGTATGACTGTCAACGAAACACAATCGTAGAGCTTAGCTGGTTAATCTTTTTTGGACACTGTGCTAACTAACTCTCATCACCTTTATTTTCCAACCTGTTTTGTCCATTTCCATTTGTTGTTTGTCTATCAATGTTGTTGCATACCGAAAATATCTCTTGCCTTGATTTACGAAATTTGTTTTTACTCTTCGTGAATAAGCCATAAGAGCAATAAATTAGAGTATAATCATAAATAGCGAAAGTCATTCGAAAAGGCCGGAGATCTCGAATATGGAATCTTTATACCAAAAACACACCGTCAAAGTTAACTAGTAGGTCAAAAATATTGGAACTCATTTATTATCGAATCATTTTACCAAGTGGTGGGTCTTGGCCAACGAGGGGCCAAAGTTTAAAACTTAAACATCTTACGATATACAAATGCATTCAATTAATATGACAACATTAATTATTTGTATATTTTAGCTTGTATAATCAATACTTTCATAAAACGTATCAAAGAGTTCATCAATTAATTAAAGCCAGAGTCAAAAGTTATTGCAGGCTTACACCATGGACTTGTCTTTATCCAAGCAAATAAATAAAACTTATCATACCCGAACCCAAATAGCCTCGATGAAAGATATTTCCCTGATTGTACCATCATTACCAACGTGAAAAAACATTACAGGATACACAATATGAAAATGATAAAGGTCGCTACATGCGACCTTTAAGCCGTGTCACAATGATGACATGGTATGCTTATGTGTCATGATTTAAATTAGAAATTAAAATATTAACTTATATAACCTATTATACATGTTAAAAAAAAAAAGGTAGGAAAATCTTAATATTCTAATTTGTTTCTTCTTTGTATCGACTACATTATTTACATATTTTCATAGTAAAAATATTGCATTGATAGTAAAAATATTCTGATAGACGCATAATTTACGTTACGCCTATATGTACCAATTAAACTCCGACACGTAAAATTGTGAGAACTAAATGTCGTCGCAACTTGCGACCTTTATCATCATCCCACACTATTATTTCAACCGTTTGTTTCAAGGGTAACTTCGACTTTTTCCGTTTTGGTCACCAATTAATTGACCAAAGGCCAAAGGTGCTACTTCGTTTTTGTTAGTTAGTTGACTTTAATTTGGTGCTTACGTTGACATTGGTTGAAGTCAATGGCCGGAAGAGGGGTTGGCTTAATTTGCCGCCCTTACGCACTTACATGACATGCATAACCAATACTCTGTCGTACGGGAGGGGATGATACTCTATGCATTTTATTTTAAATTAAGGTTGCGATTGTGAATGAATGAAAGAGGAAATAAGGGGGAATTGTTTATTATACTAGTTTAGGCGTTAATATCTTATTATCTTAAGATAGAAAATATAGAGTAGCTGGAAAGAAATTGAGAGGATCCTAATGTTGCGAAATAAAGCAATAAGAACAACTTATATCGATGTTGTGATGGACGAACACAATAATTGTCGTGTTACGGCTAAAGCACTGCTCTAAAAGATAATTTTGCGCAACCCCGATACAATAGAACACTTGCGGTTGTCCTCCAGGGTTAACACGACATCATGGCTTATGTGTGCTCACAAAATTCAATTGGAGACAATACTGTCCAAGAAAACATAAGAGAATTTTCGGAGAAGATGAATGTTTTTTCCTTCTGTTTGTGAATATGTTAAAGTAATTAAAACGAAATCAATTGTCATTAAGCTTGATTAATTATGACCGTTATATTCCCGTTTGGAATCATCAGTCTAACTTGATTGATATTAAAACGTGTCCTTTTCCAACCATTACATGAAATTTTCGATTTAAAATTTGTAACTGAGATTTCAATTATATTTTATTACTATGAAATTAAGCTAATAAGCTATGAAATTTGTAGTGTCTTACACGGCTGATAAATATGGGTGATAATTAGAGCCGGGCATGGGTAGGTTGGCATGCGGCTACCGAGTCCGACATGAAATTGACCTGACACGGCACAAGACTATTGTAAGCACGATTTGGTAAGAGAGACATGCTGATAAGCCATATGGTCTTACATTGACATCATTTAAGAAACTTGGCACGAGCCCAACATGAGACCGACGGGCCGCACGCACATCAACACTCTTATTTTTAAGAGATTATCTCAGAAATCTTAAAATTAGTAAGGGAGCCCATACAGCACGAACCTGTCAAAGGCATGAGTCAGATACAACACGACCTTTCCTTGATCCGTTAGGGTACCATTCACGCGGTCTAGTACGTTCCATTGTATGGAAGAAATTTTAAGTGAAAAGGAAAAGTGAAATGTTGGTACCGTCTTAAGAGTTTTGGGTAAAAGTGGGCCGTTTGAGCTGGCCCACATCACATGATGACATCCTATTCCCATGGACCCATTTGTCATTCTACAAGCACTGGCAAATAATGGTTTGTGATTTAAACAGTTGTGTGGCCCATTAATTGGCCTGTTCCAAGACCATTGCCACTCCAATATTCCGTGAGAACAAAAAACGTGTCATTTTCACTTTTATTGAGGGGGTCCTTTTAGATTGAGTTAAGATCTAAGGTCCCATTTTTATGTGTGCTTATTTGCTTAGCTATCAAAGCTTGCAATCTGTGTTAACGTATTGAATGGTTCACACATATGGAGTACTCAATTGCTCATATGGTAAGTCAAATTATCCGACAAATTAAGGGTTGGTATGGTATGGTATGGTATGGTGTTGTGTGAATATTTTTATTTTGTTTGGTCTAATCTAATTTGAATAATTTTTAAAAAATTATTTTTAACGAAATGATTTTAACCTTTATATAGTACGATCCAATTGTTTTTATATGATTTAAAAGTTTCTTAGTATTTAGTATGGTCTGTATGTGAATTAGGGGTTGTTTGATTGACATTTGAATAACTAGGAATTGTAACTTCTTATGAAATAAAAGATTGAGAAGTTTTTTGGTTAACATGGACATAAGAAGTGGAACTGAACAAAAGTACATACAAACAGGTTGTATTCGATGTAGAAAGATAATACGGAGTACCACTGTACCAATAATAACAAGAAATGGCCTTGTGAGTTTTGACAAAGTCTCTCACGGTATCACCTAGCTTTGCTCATATGAAACAATGTGTTAGGTTGACGATTTTGTCAAGAGAATAATAGAGTTTAGACGTATGATTATTTTGAAATGGATTAATGGACACCAAATTCTACTGTACAAAATTACAAAAAACAAATGGGTTAATAATGACTTGAAGGGTGAGACAACAAATCACATTTTCTGCGTATGGTTAGAGTAGTCAAACATGGTAAGTTTACCAATGAGGTCTTGACCTAACAGTTAAGAACTTAAAATTGAGAGCTTATGTGCAATAAGTATCAAGCTCGAACCCCCTACCCCCCACACCTCACTTGTAGTTTGTGCCCTTGTGGCTCATTTGTCCAAAATAAAAATAAAAATAAAAATGGTAAGTTGCTTTCATGGCTTAGTTATTGACTACATCAATCACATGGTGTACTAAACAATGCGTTGGTATAGTGGAAATAATTTCACCTTCCAATCAAAAAATTGGTGGTTTAATCCCCACTAGGGACACTTTGAGAAAGGGTTCCCTTTACCATCCCCTCCACTCTCAAAGTGTCTAGCATGCTAACCCGAACGGGTTGACCCATGCAGGGTTCCGACCTAGTAAAACACTTCATCTTAAATTACCTTTAAAATCACACATTAAATCCGTGTATTGAACTGAGTCCAATTTGAGAATTTTCCAGCGACATGCCAAATTGCCAATATACGGGCCATACCGCCCATACGGCCTTCTACTCTTTTACTCCAGTATGTTCTATAGGAGATAGCTTGGTTAGTGCTGAAGAGTTAGTGAGTTAAAAAAAAGTTAAGCATTTACATAATTACATAAGACTCCAACATCAATACACACAAGATCCAAAAATTGTTTACTGATATATGTGGTCTTGGCTGAGTACGAATTGATGCGACATGTGCCAATGTCACATAACGCAACATGGTTGATACTTGTATTAGAGCGTCATTTTTCAACGGTTGACATGTCAATATGCTGAGATACTGTAACGTAGTTGAAGGGTACCTTGAAATATTCTTTACATTATCAATTCAGTGAAAGAAGTCACGAGGTCGAGCTCCATCAACTGTGAATTGCTGAAATGCAGGTGCCTAAAGTTTAGCTTATCAAGGGGTGTGGTGCAGTAAGTACCTCCTTGGTCTCCTAGACGCACAGTTGGGGGATCTGAGTCCTAGACTCCTAGTAAACCCAAGAGAGGAACTCGCAGTGTTGCTGAAATATGTCCCAAGCCCGCTGGCTTGTAACTTGTAAGAAAATAAATTCAAATCATACGGACTACGGAATACTCCATATGAATGAATTAGTGCTATGACAACAAGTCTACAAGTCCATAGCTTGTTGGTTATTACAATTAATTATACACCGTAACAAGAACGAATCGTGGCTATTTACATTTGCTGAAACCATAGACATCTGAAATCTTTCCTATATCCTATACAAAGGATACTTAAGCTATACAAATATAAACAAAGTAAATAGAGAATTTTTGTACAAAAAAATTGAGTTTTCTACTCTCCGCTCCTGGAATTCCTACACAATGAATCCTGATTATAATGACTATAATCTATCCACAACTGAACCGTATCACAACTCAAAACTAACCAATATATCTATGCTTTACCATAAAAAAAGAAAGAGCATTCTAGTGAAATACTTCAGGAGACGTATAAAACTCGCCTTCGTGGAACATAGGTCTCAAATCTTCGTCCTTCATGAACTCCAAGGGAAAGGAAACGATGTTACCTTTGACCGATTTTAACATCTCTAGAGGCTTTGATGTCTTAGGCAGCCCATCTTCATTCAACTTCACCACTCGAGGTGCTACACCCAAATCTATGGTTGTATACCCAATACTCTCAGTCAATTGTGACATTTCTTGTCTAAAAGCATTCCTGCATAAAAGAAGAAAAATGTGAACATCACAACAGTTGTTTTTTGTTTAGCAAGTACAAGTTCATAAGTTGAAGAACAAGCATGCGTACTTGGAGTGTATACGATCATTAGGCGTGCATCCAAAGACGGCGTCATATATTCTGGCATTCGCCTGAAAAAAAAAACAGATATGATTGAAGAGAAATAAGTACAGTAACAATTAAGGAACATAACAGTGAAAAGGCCAAGGAAACTGCATGTTCAACTATTGGTTCGAGCATGTTAGATTGAGGAATGAATCCTGATTACGCCACTCTTTCCTGCAATGCTTTTTCCTTCCATATATACCACGGAAAACTAGCAGAAAACACTTTACTAAATAATCTTGTTTCACAAACCTCAGCAGTTTCCATCCATAAATGTTTGTATGTCCTGTCAGCCACAGGATCTTGGATCTGATTCATCTGAATGAGTGAAACCAAAAATTAGAATTCCTCCATCACTACATAGTTGAAAAGTTATCATCGCTTGCGTGCTAGATTAATGGCTTAGAGCCTTAGAGTACGGTGGTGAAAGAGATCTTACCTCTCCGGCAGAAAGGCCAAGATGCTCAGCCCATAGGGAAAGCCGCAGACTTGAGCTAAATTTCCCAGCCATCCAAGATTGTCCATTCATAGATGACTCCATAAAATCTTTATCCTCAATAACTACTCCAAGCTACACAAATGTGATAAAATTAGATATTTGTGTCTGATGCCTATATAAGTAATCAAAAGGCTTTTTCACACTTTCACCCTGAAAGAGAGGAAAAAAAGGCTTCAAATGTTAGAGAAGTACCTCAGAGTCTCTTGATCCAAGCAAGCTCCTGTCATTTATGTTGGATGACCCAACCAAAGAAATACGGTCATCAATTATCATCAGCTTGCTATGTACATATACCTGCAACAACCATTTTACTGCAAGTCAGAAACCAAAAGTCTAAAAAAGGTTCCACTTAAAACATGCAGTAAAAAGCATAAGCTAACACGCCCAATAGTCTATCTTGGTCCAGTTAGTTTCTGTTGCTCTATTTAATCTGCTAATTGGATATTAATTGTCGTGAACAATGCCTTCCTGTCAAAGCTAAAATGTTTTATACATACATGAAAAACAATGGAATGGTTAAACTGCTTATTTCCTTTGCAGACAGCCAAAGTTATTTTGTTCGATTCTTCCTCGAATGCACTAAGGCTCTGTTTGGTAGGGTATAAAACGTTTTCATGGAAAACGATTTTCCTTTTTTCAATCATTTACGTTGTTTGGTTTGGCAAGGAATGGAAAACAAATTTCCATAACTCTCTCAAAGGTGGAACAACCTTTTCCATTTGAAAGGGAGGGAAACTGTTAGGATATTAAGGATATTAATATTGACTCTTAGAATAGGTAATATTCTAGATTACATTTAGTCAATAATTACCAAATATACCTAGCTTAATTGTAGCAATTTAGAATCCTAACTGTAGCAAATCAGAATCATTAGAGTCAACTAACTCCTTGATACTAGGAGTATGTCACGCAATATTTTATGTAATTGCTATGTAAATGGCTGTATATATTGACAAGATTACAGGAATAATAATCAAGCAATTCTACCCTATTCTCTATTTCTTCATGGTATCAGAGCCACGCGGCTAAGATACGTACACTACCTATCACCATCATGGCCGGTGGAGAGGATGCACCTCCACCTTCTCGAAATGACCATAACTCACCTTTTTTTCTTGGCTCACAAGACAGACCCGGTGATCTGATAACTCCGGTTCGACTTCGAAACAACAACTATGATGAATGGGCAAGATCTGTGCGTCTTGCGCTTCTGTCTCGCCGTAAATTCGGCTTCGTTGATGGCACTATTCTAGAACCTAAAGCCCCCTTCACCACGGAGGATTGGCAAACTATTCATTCGATGCTTGTTTCTTGGATAATGCACACTATCGACCCAGAGGTTAAGTCTACTATCTCCTTTACTGATGATGCAAAGCTTTTGTGGGATGAATTAAAAACACGTTTTTCTGTTATTAATGGCCCAAGAATCCAACAATTAAAATCTGATATTGTTAAATGTGAGCAACCTAAAACTATGTCTATTTCTACATATTTTGGGAAGATTAAGGTTTTGTGGGATGAATTAGCTAACCATGAACCTATCATTACGTGTAAATGTGGTAAATGTGAATGTAATTTGGGTAAGGTGCATGAACAAAGGAGAAATGATGAACGTCTCCATCAATTTTTGATGGGTTTAAACTCTGAATATTATACCCAATTACGTTCTGCTTTGTTGTCTCAAGAACCTTTACCAAGTCTTGATCGTGCTTATCAACAAGTAACTCAAGAAGAACGTATACGTGGGATTACCCGGGCTAAAGAATCTCCACCAGAAGTGGTGGGCTTTGCTATCCGACCAGAAGGTCGTGGAAGGGGGAGACAAGAGAAGGTAGATAAATCTGGGTTGTTGTGCTCACATTGTCATCGCACCGGGCATGACATTGTCAACTGTTTTCAGCTTCTTGGATATCCTGAGTGGTGGGGGGATCGGCCTCGCACTCAAGGTACTGCTCGTGGTAGAGGTGGAAATAGTCGTGCTACGGAGTCTCTTGTGGTTGGCCGTGGTAGAGGCGAAACTGTACGGGCCGTGAATGTAGATGCAAGCAACTCTATAGTACAACCATCTACGCCATCTCCAGTTCCTCTTCCTACCATGACTACAGAACAGTGGCAGTCCATAGCTGCCATGTTTTGTAATCTCAAATCTTCTTCTACTGATCGGTTACATGGTGAGTTTTTCTCTACATCCTCTTGGATAATTGACACAGGTGCTTCTAATCATGTAACGGGAGATGATTCATATTTTTTCGACGTTCACAATATTGTTGCATGCCCCGTCGGACTTCCTGATGGACAACAAATTGTTGCTACCAAGGAGGGCAGTGTAATGCTTGCTGAAGGATTTTGCTTAAAAAATGTCCTTTATGTTCCTAAATTGCATTGCAATTTGATTTCCGTTACACAACTTATTGATGACATGAAATGCTTTGTTCAATTTGCTTCTAATACATGTGTTATACAGGACCATCAAACGAGGAAGCAGATTGGAACGGGTGAAAGGAGAGATGGACTTTACTTTTTCAAGCAACCGTCAACAATGCATGCTATTACAGTGGATGGTTCTTGTTCTTCTTCTTCGGTGGAGCTTTGGCATCGACGACTTGGTCATCCTTCGGAGAAAGTAGTAAAGTCATTATCTTTTTTCCGTAATTCTAGTGATAAACTACATAAGCCATGTGATATTTGCCCTCGTGCAAAACAAACTAGGGACTCATTTCCTATTAGTGATAATAAGGCTTCTCGTATTTTTGAGTTAATTCATTGTGATTTGTGGGGGCCTTGCCATACTGTTTCTTCTTGCGGGGCTCGATATTTTTTGACTATTGTGGATGACTTTTCTCGTGCCGTTTGGGTATTTTTGTTGATTGATAAATTGGAGGTTTTCCAAATGTTTATGTCATTCTTTGCTATGGTTGATAGACAATTTGGTCAAAAAGTTAAGGTAGTTAGGAGTGACAATGGAACAGAGTTTAATTGTTTAAAAGATTATTTCCTTGCAAATGGGATATTATTTCAAACCTCATGTGTAGGAACCCCACAACAAAATGGGAGGGTAGAGCGTAAACACCGTCACATTTTATCTGTGGCAAGAGCCTTACGTTTTCAAGGTCACCTTCCTCTTTCTTTTTGGGGTGAATGTATTTTGGCGGCAAGTCATTTAATCAATAGGACACCCTCTAGTGTTCTAGAGAATAAAACTCCATATGAAATGTTATTTCATACCTTACCCAACTTTAATGAATTACGTGTGATTGGATCCTTAGCTTATGCCCATAATCAACGAGCAAAGAGTGACAAATTTGCAAGTCGCAGTCGAAAATGTGTGTTTGTTGGATACCCGTATGGAAAAAAAGGGTGGAGGCTTTATGATCTAGAAACTAAGACTTTTTTTGTTTCTAGAGATGTCCAATTCTTTGAAAATCATTTCCCATTTAATGAGCATGTTGATACGATCGCTCCTGATATTACTATTGGAAATATGAATTTGGGTGATGATGATTTTGCTATGGATAATCAAGACACGTTGACAACTCAAATTCCTAACCACCAACATCCTAATACTTCTCCACAAGAACCCACAAATCCCATTTCCCTTGAGCCCACACAAAATACCCCACCTGATTCTACACCTACTACCCAACATGAGCCCATTAATGATCCAACAAATGATACCCATATTACTACCCAACCTGACTCCCTTCAAAATATACCCCCTGAGCCCACTACTGAACCTTCTCCTATTATCCCTCATAACCCAATTTTGGAATCATCTCAATCTACAAATAATGGGTTGGACCAACCCTCCATTGCAACCCAAGACATTACTACAGGGGGGCAAACAGAGTCTATTTCTCTTAATGATACTCAAATGGGTCGTGGGTTTCGAAATAAGTTCCCTTCAGTATTGCTCCGTGACTATGTTACTAGCACTGTTCGCACAGAAAGTCCATCGTCTACCTCTTCATCTTCACCTGTGCCATCTTCTTCCTCAGGTACACCATTTCCTATAACACATTATATTAATTGCGATAGATTTTCTGTGAGACATCGAAAATTTCTTGCAGCCATACTAACAGGTTGTGTACCGAAATCATTTAAAGAAGCTATGACGGATGAAGGTTGGCGTAGCGCTATGCAAGATGAAATACGAGCTTTAGAGGATAATGGTACATGGACTATGGAAAAGTTACCACCTGGTAAACGTGCTCTTGGCAATCAATGGATTTATGTAAATAAATATGACGAAGATGGTAATATTGTGAGACTCAAAGCTCGATTGGTTGTTTTTGGCAATCATCAAGTTGAAGGCTTAGATTACTACGAGACATTTGCACCTGTTGCAAAGATGGTGACGGTTCGTGCTTTCTTAGCCATTGCAGCATCTAAAAATTGGGAGCTGCATCAGATGGACGTTCACAATGCATTTTTACATGGAGATCTCGATGAGGAGATCTACATGAAACTTCCTCCTGGATTTCAGTCATCTGATCCTCATATGGTATGTCGCCTTCATAAGTCTTTGTATGGTTTGAAACAGGCACCTAGATGTTGGTTTGCCAAACTTGTTACCGCCTTGAGGGAATATGGTTTCCTACAATCTTATGCTGACTATTCACTCTTCACTTTCTCTAAGGATGCGGTACAAATTAATGTGTTGGTGTATGTTGATGACCTCATTATTGCTGGAAATAATTCCGCTGCTTTGAAGGCATTTAAGGCTTATTTGAGTGCTTGTTTCCGTATGAAAGATCTTGGAGCCCTTAAATATTTTTTGGGCATTGAGGTGGCCCGTAGTCCGTTAGGAATATTTCTTTGTCAACGGAAGTATTCTCTTGATATTATAACTGAGACAGGTCTCTTGGGTGCTAAACCAGCCACTTTTCCTATGGAACAAAACCATCGTCTAGCTCATGCTTCTGGAGATTTGTTGTCTGATCCCGAGTCTTATAGGCGGCTAATAGGTCGTCTTATCTACTTGTCTGTCACACGCCCCGACTTGGCATACTCTGTTCATGTTTTATCACAATTCATGCAACAACCACGACAAGAACATTGGGAGGCTGCTATACGTGTGGTTCGCTATTTAAAGGGATCCCCTGGACAGGGTATCCTGCTTCGGGCCGATAGTACCCTCTGTCTTACTGGATGGTGTGACTCTGACTGGGCGGCTTGTCCCATCACTCGGCGTTCCCTCACAGGTTGGCTAGTGTTTCTTGGGCATTCCCCTATTTCTTGGAAGACCAAGAAACAACATACTGTAGCCCGGTCTTCAGCTGAGGCCGAGTACCGTTCTATGGCTTCTATTACTTGTGAGTTAAAATGGTTGAAAGGACTTCTACTAAGTTTGGGTATTCAACATCCCCGTGCTATTGGATTGTATTGTGATAGTCAATCAGCTATACATATTGCTCAAAATCCCGTCTTTCATGAACGAACAAAACACATAGAAGCCGATTGTCATTTTGTACGTGATGCTATACAAGATGGTACTATTCTCCCTTCCTATGTTCCAACTACGGTTCAGTTGGCTGACATCTTCACCAAACCTTTGGGTAAGAAGCAATTTGAGTTTCTTCTCCACAAGTTGGGCATTTTTGACCCTCATGCTCCAACTTGAGGGGGGTGTTAGGATATTAATATTGACTCTTAGAATAGGTAATATTCTAGATTACATTTAGTCAATAATTACCAAATATACCTAGCTTAATTGTAGCAATTTAGAATCCTAATTGTAGCAAATCAGAATCATTAGAGTCAACTAACTCCTTGATACTAGGAGTATGTCACGCAATATTTTATGTAATTGCTATGTAAATGGCTGTATATATTGACAAGATTACAGGAATAATAATCAAGCAATTCTACCCTATTCTCTATTTCTTCAGAAACCACTTTTCCACTTTTCCTCCTTCCCTCCTTACCTCCCTCTCCCTTCTCCCCCTCAATCTTCACCATCTTCTCCCATTTTCTTTTAAGGAACCAAACAAAGGAAAACCAGTTTGGAATTGTGTTTTTTCTTGGAAAATCATTTTAAATTGAAAACGTTTTACACCAAACCAAACTAAGCATAAAGCTAATATCATGCACCAAACTGCAGAATAAAATTCATTAGAGATCCATGCACAGACCCTAGTAGCATTCACTGCTCAATGACTACATCTAACAAGCAAAGACCCAAGGGTAGTTTGAGTCCTTCAATGCAGCAAGAAAAACACATGGCAAGCAATTACCAAGTGCTAATTTGAGGAAAATTGTTCCTTTATTATCAGTATCTCAAGGGATAGTGACTATTATTTCCCAGATATATAAGAAACCAAACCCTTCAAAAGCTTCATCCAAGGTTAACAGTTTGGAACCACAAAAATAGACCGCAGTGTGAACTGAAGTACAGGACATGAATCAAGAGAATTACCTGGCTGGTGACGAGAGGTCCACCTTCATAAAGGCTGCCATATGTTCTAAGGCCATAAAATGAAATGTAATCATCTGTCTTTGGACCAAGTTCAGCCCTGAGTTTACAGAGTATTGAGTTTTCTCCTCTACAAATGGTTCGGTATTGCCAATGCATCAGGGCTCTCACAGTAGCTGCACCAGCATCATCCATACCACCCTATTTTGGACAGATTAAAGCCAGAGGTAAGAATGGGCCTGCAATTTCTAGTTTCTTTAAATTCCAGGATGATTTTCTTAATTATTACCTGAAATCCAGGTAGCAATGGTATGACTATAATAACTCTGAAGCATTTTTGCTGTTTGTGTGCTAGAAGTATACGCCTATATAGCGCCTCCATGACTCGATTCTGTATAATGTCATCGGCTTCAAGGCCTGATATGAAAAATTGATTCTGGAGCAGCAAATATGGGGTAAATGAATAAGGAAACAGTATATAGACCATGAATCTAATAGAAATGGATGCCTGTGTAATTTCCCCATTAAAAGTTATTAACAGCCTTATGCTACTAAGGGGTAAGCATATATTAATTCAAAGAAAAGAGGAACAACAGGTGTAGGCAGAAGGAATTTGTGAGAGGCACTAGAGGGTGCACTACACAAAAATATGTTAAATTTACTAGGAAAGGTATATTGTTGAACCTTGAACACAACTATCCTAAATTAAAATTTGTGGAAAGGACTCTTTTTGGCGGAACCTTCCGAGTTTTTAGAGAAAAACCACGCAGAATTTTTTCAAGATTTCAAAAAATTTATTATATTATTTCAAGAAAACTCGAGAGCATATGATGGTAGTACAAGTAAGCGCATATCGAAATTGCTTCTCGACATTCAAAATTGAAGTCCACTCAACATCCTAGACCACACTACCAATGTAGTTCCACCTAAAATCTGAAAGATCAATCATCTATCTATAGACCGTAGAAGAAGTACATGCTCAATTAGTTTACCTCGATATAAATAAAGTGCTCCGCCTGCTCAACTAGGGAACAGTAAGCTTTGTGAATACTGTCTTCATCTTGGCCTGTTCCAGCAGACCACTGGCTGACGCTTCGAATAATCTACACATATTAAATTCATTGTGAAGTAAACATTAATCTCAGAGTTGATGAAAGGTCTAATATATCAGCTGATCAGCACGTAATGAGGGCGAAAAGGTCAAAAGTGATTTGAAATCCCAAACGCCTTACAATTGACATATATCTTTGATTATTGAATATCTGTGTCATTTTCAATAAGTACGAGATAAGCTTCCTATTTCTTATGGTACAATGAAAATTACCTTCACTAGAAATTCTTGAAGCAATACCATCATGCCTCAATAAATGATGTTCATCTACAAAATTCTAAATCCTACTTATTATGAAGAAGATGCAACTACTGGTAAAAAACGCTTAAACAGGTGGATAGGTACGGCAATCTGGAAGGCATGCAACAAGCTATACTAGACTTTTCATAGGTGTTGGACCTTTATAGAAACATCCAACAAGAATATAAAAAGATTTTAAATATGTTTCTGTTACATTCAAAAGATCATACATTTATACCCAAGTATTCATGTTGGATAGAGATGTAGGATTCAGGTCAGACAAGGAAACGCCAAGGTAGTTAGAGAAGTGGTGAACAAAAGCAATACGATAGAGCCAAATGATTCAAAGCTAGAGAGTGGAGGCTACTATGAAAATTTAGGAAGCAACCTTTAATTATTTTTTTTACGAACCTATTCTAGATGAGATTGTTTTGTAAAATTTGGTATTCTTTTTAGTGATTTCTCATCCAAAATACATTTGAGTTCTCTAAGGTTGCTTCCTTAACCAAGATGGCTTTTCAAGAAAATGCTCCTGAAATGGCGTTACTTAGAGGGCATCACATGTACTAGAATAAGAATTTGCAGTATTATTCTGATTAACTTTTGTTGCGGAGCTTGCTGCTTTTCATTTTGTTAGGGAAGAATCGACAAAGAATGACGAACATAAAACCGTGATTGGTATAACAGCTGATTCATATAATCCCCTGCAAAGACAGCTCCCTTGGGCATTGAGGGTGGTTAGTTAAATTACTAAAAGTTCTGGTGATATTAGAAACAGCCAAATAATCATCACTGATCTCACAAACATCCACCAAAATCATGCAATTCTCCTACAGAAAAGCATCAGCTGCACCACTATAGTTGAGACTGAAGATACCTGACAATGACATGAAGTACGGGGACCAGTTTGTGAAGGTAGCCTTTGATCGGACATGTTTTCAGGTTGAGCTTGATCAACTAACCCGTCGATTTGTGTATGTTGGGGTAGAGATTCAACTTTAGCATCCTGGAAAGATGAACTTCCATGTTCTTTTTCTGTCCAATCAAAACTACTCTGATTGTTTTGAACAGAAGTATTGTATCTTGATACATCTAATGCTTCTGAATCTCGTGGCAGAAGCAGTGGAACATCCAGTTCTGGAGATTCGGGGGAAAAGAGATCCTGTATGTTAATGTTTTTACTTTGTTGCTCCTTGTTATTCGGGATGTCAATCTCTGTACTTCTTAAATAGTGTGGAAGGACCATGTGATGACGGGGAATGAGTAGAGGTATTGTTCGTTGATATGGAGCTTTACTTTTCTGCCATGATATTGGTGAATCAAATTATAAGTTTGCTTTTGAAATTACATGCCACAGAAAAAACTAATGAACGAATTATATAATCTACCTTAGCATAATTCCACCGCTGAACGAAATGCCTTGCAACATCACGACAAGGTGGTCCCCAAAGAGCACAATGCACATCATGCCATGGCATACGAGGATATCTTTGGCGGTCCAATTCGTCTTTCATCATGTCTTCCCAAGAATTTGGTTCTGACTCTCTAAAACAATAAATAGTACATAAAGTAAACACAAACACAAACACAAACAAAGAAAAAAATAACTAAAGCAGATTTTGGAAGGAGATTTTGAAACTTATTGAATAGATGTATATGTGAAACTCAACTCGAACTGGAAAAGAAGATATTAACATAAAAACAAAAAATAAGGTTAAAAACTTCAACTCCCTTTGCTTAAATAATGCTTACACAAAGGGTTGTAAAGCATATATAGATTGATACTAGGTCGGGAATTGATAATTAGTGCCTAGATGATACAGAAACTAGTATATTTAGCTAACTTCACTTTGCATTTTGCAAGTTCACATTTTTCTTCTGAACTACCCCTGGCAAAGTAAGGATATAAACTGACCTGGGGTTGTAATAGTCTTTTCCTGGCCAGATTTGGGAAGGAAGATCACCCACTGTGTGATTAACCGTGTCATAACGACCAAAGCACAAATCCAGGCCTCCAATAAAGCATATTTGGTTATCAACAACAACAATCTTTTCATGGTGTGACCTGACAAGAAGCAAGGAAAAAAGAAAGATTTACAGTGAGCATAATAAGACTAGAAAGAAAATACAAACATAATCGCAAAATTCCATTCAGTAATTTCTAGAGAAATGTCTAACTGACAAGTACTTTTTGGCTACATACCAGTAATAGATTCCAGTTGCTAAATGGTCAGGATAGCGCAACACTCTCACGTTCTCATGAATGTTGAGAAGTCTTCTTTTACTATAAAGACTGTTAATTTTTAGAGCTATAGAAACCTCCTTGTAAAGAAGAATATAGATCTGCACATCAATGATGGTACGAGTCAAATAAATGAAATGAAAACCACTAAAATGGTTAGCTGTTCTTTCTTGAAAGTATTTCTTAAGCATTCAAGGGGCTATATGTACCCTGTACATCTAAGCATACACTTTGTTTGGTTAGGATATATGAAGGGAAAGGGGAAGCTTCCATTTTCCTTCCAAACTTTCCAACAGCGGAGGGATTTGATTTATTAAAAGGGGAATGAAAATGGATCCCTCCTTTTCCGATCTCTTCCCTTCCCTTATGTCTTATCCAAATAGGGGGAAATGTACCCTTCACTTTCCGTTCACTTGTGTCATATCCAAATAAGGGAAAATGTATCCCTCACTTCCCCTTCCTTTATGTCTTATCCAATAAGGAAAAATGTCTCCCTCAATTTCCCTTCTCTCCCATTCCCTCCAAATCTTCCTATACAAACATAGTGACATTGACCTCTCATATTATACAATAATACAAGTGAACAAACTGCATGTGAAAAGCTTCAAATAAGTACACTAAAATTTCATGAAAACTTGAAATTGATCAGAATAACCAAACAGAGGCTCAAAAAGTATATTTGGGGGGGTACTACGAATTAAGTAATATGCACCTGAACCCCTTCCTTCGCCTTTGATTCAAGTAAGATGTCTAGACGGGAAGTCTCATGACTTGAATAAGGACGCCTCAGATATAGCTCTGGACAAAGCCACCAACCAGTAATAAATATCTGCGCAAAAGTTCCGCGCATTGGTTATAAAGACTAACAGCTAATGATGTTGCTGTGTTAGGAACCAACCTCAGCTTTGGCATTCTCAATGGCTGTAGCAATAGCATCAAACCCTGATTCCCCATCTATGAACCATTGAGCCTCACTCCCATCCTCACACTTCCTTTGGGGTGCAAAAGAACCAAAACGATGAGGATGACACCAACCTTCAGGTGGCTTTTGAACAGCATCATTAATTGCAGCTACCCAGTCTTTGACTTTGCTACTGCTGGAAGTTCTCAGCCTTAGGTTCCAGTTGCCACATGAGATCTTTTGAGTTGTGACCATTTCAAAAGAATAAAAATCACAAAATTAGCAAGGGTTTAGAAGGTTTAGCAACACATCATTGCTATATTAGCAAGCATCAAAGGGTATAACCTGTTCAAATCACATAGATGCTACACAACTAGAGTTTGCCTGCACAGCAACATTTCATCATTAAGAAGCGCCATATCAAATAATATTATTAGTACTCCTTGAATGCCCACAGTTCTTCTCTTAACATTTTAGGATCAAAAGCGGAAAACTTATCCATACATTAGTATTTAAATACAACCCTTCCGGACCTTTTGGAGCTTGTGGCTTAAATTCTTTTCTTGATAGTTCCTAACAGTTTCCGAGATCTCTAAACTAAACGGCAAACTAATCCTAGAAGACTGGAAAATCAAATAAGACAAACAGAACAAAAAAAGGAGCATGAGACAATGAAACACCAGCTCGCCAATAAGGTTATAAGTTCACACCAATAATAGCTTAGGTGAACTCCATTGAATTTCCTAATTAGGAATGCAATGAATTCATGCTGATATATGTGACAGATGTTTGTATGGCAAAAAGAACAGATTCTTAAACCACAGATGAATTCTTACATGAAGCTCGGCTTTTGTCAGCAGTTAATATTCATGCTTTTCTCTCAGAAATTCACCAATGTGGTACAGTTAGTTTTCAATTTATTATAACAATAGTGTGATCTTTAACCAAGACCACTCACCACTCACCACTCACCACTCACCACCACGCAATTACAATGACAATATTACATCAAGATTTAAGTATGTGGACAAACCAGGTACACACTTAATTACTTAAATGAGGATAGAATCTTAAAAACTTCATTTGCAATAAGGTTTAACATTTGGAAACATACCTTAAATGAACAACGTAGAGGCTTGCGGCTCTTAATCTCATGAGCCAGATATACTTTTTCATTACTTGAGGATGGTAATGAATCAAAAATGATTATGTCCAATAGCTTCATATCGAGAGGATCTTCTAGGAAGGCCAAGAAGCCAGGTTTTAGCACAGCCCACACCTGCATGAAGGTAAAATAGAGATCAATTTGGCTGTAAAAGACAACCTAGAAAATTATAGAAATATAAAACGTAAAACACCTTTTGCCATCTGCAACAACCAAACAACCGACAAGGAAAACATTGTCTGGCGCCTTTTTTCCTCGGCATTCTCGCAAGATGATTCACCAACACATAATCCTCTTTCAACTTTGGGCCATACTCTTGTAGAAATGATAGCTTGGAGACCTCTAAAAACTTGCACACCTGCAGTTTACAAACCCAATGATATGCGGAAAGAGAACAGTATAGAGGTGTAGTAATCATGATAACAAACAACAACATATCAATGATTAAAAAAAAAGGAACAAAGAGAAAAGCAATTAGATCTAGGGGATGCACAATAGTACTTTATCTTTCCACATCAACAAAATGCAATACAAGTCATGTGTTTGGAGCAATTACTCTATAAGGAAATCATATGTAGTTACCATGGAAAAACTTGTAGCTCCCAGTCAACGGAAAAAAGGTCATCTCAAATGTTAGAGAGATAGCGCATATAGTTATGAAGATATTTCAAGACAAACGCCAAAGTTCGTAGAAGGGAGGTTGAAGAAGACACCAAAAGACAATAAAAGAAGATAACTTTATATTAGAAGGGGACACGTGAAATAAAATGTTACAAAGCATACTAAACATGTAACCATATGCATGAAAAAACTATTGACTCTAAAGATGTTGAGGGTATAATGCCATTATTAATGATATTAGAATGGGAATGCTTATGTTTCAAAGAAGAAAATGTTTTCACATCCTCAGCTGTACAAGTTGCCGTTATGGCTTCAGCTCACCTGCCGAGAGTTTACAATTTCCAGGTTGCCTAAAAAATGATTCAAATACCCTTGCATTGCATCCTTTGCTTTGTCTGCAACCAACTCTTGTCTTCCAACTGATGGACTAATGATGGGAAAAGCAGCTCTAGATGGAATGTTGCTGCATGAGAACCGCATGTTGAAATAAAAGTTATAGATTCCAAGATTCCTCAAATCTGAAGCTTTGTAGAATAACAGGATACTACTAAGAGCCACTCACTGATAACGTGAACTACCATCCTGGTGAAGGCGAACAACATCATCATCGAAATCATCGTCATCATGCATCACTGCTGCATGATCTAACATTCCTAGGTTATGAAGCCATTCTTTCACCTTTAAGAAAGGCAGATATATCAGATGTGTCACATAAGCATGAATACCGTCATTAATGTAATGTACGTTTCTACAGGATTAAACACAGTAGACCACAATAACAACAAACAGAACAACTTTGTATTCCTAATATATCATATATAAAGGTTGGAAAATTTGATCCTGGTAATAAATCAACAGTGAAAGTCACCTTTAGTTTAGGAATTAAAGATATACCTGCTCTTGCTTCTCATGGAATTCCTCAAAGATTGCGCGTTTCTTCAAAGAAATGTGCAAGGAGAGAACTTGTGTCGCTTTCTTTTGTAACATCCACTTGAACTGTAAAAAAAGTAACCAGAAAATGTTGACTTCATAGTGAACTGGAACAAACTAAATGAAAATTGCACACCAGAAAAATGCCGTTCAAGGAAATCAAATGCATATAGATCAATATATAGCTTGCTCAGAAAAATGAGCACAATTCAAATCACGGACATTGTTGGTAAGGCATCCAGGAAAATTACCATTCTACTAATGCTTTTAGCAAGAAAAAATGGGGGGGGGGGGGGGGGGGGGTAAATCTTTTATGCTTCATCCAACATGAAGTCAGCTGAGTTTGACCACTACTGCAGGTCCGCTTCTGAAGGCTGGGCTATCCAATTCGGGGAATTTTCACATCTTTTGGGCAAACGGTAGAGTCCTAATTCTCCATACCACACCAAATCATCCTTGTCTAAAACTGAAACTTGAAGGTGTAAATTTTGTACTCATCACCTCGAGCACAATTACGAATATCGGATACTGGTACTCCAGCATGAGTATTATGGGTACTAGGTACTTTGCTTTGGATCAAAACATGAAAATTTCATAAAATGGCCAAAAATTGCGATGGGATATGTACATGAAGCGTGTGTGTAACATATCTGTGAGCCGGAATAACAAGTCCTGTAACATTCAACATAGGAAAATGCAGAAACTCGTCTCTGCTCTCGAAATTTCATATACATTTCCCATGCCACCATATTTTTCTACTTATATAGAAGATTCTGAGAGTTAATTAGTGCACAAAAATATTGATTCAGACAATAATATCTAGTATCTACTCCGCAGTCTGGCGCCATACGGAGTATATAATAACTTTTTGCATTCCAAATACTCCTTAATCCATTTACGCGCCTTTAATTGTGGATTTGTTGGCATCAAAACTTTCAGAGTTTCACATCATAAACTGTACCAATTAGTCAATTACCAAGGCATGAAATACTAGATTACTAATTACTATTTCGTGAGTACTAAACAAGAACGTTTGAATTAATTATTCGAGGACAAATGGCAGATTGACAGTATTATCAAACCTAGAATTTTGAAATTTTCCTAAAAATTTAAAATCACAAATCGTCAATCTCATAATCATAGAAAAACAATTCTAGCTCATACAATTCCGTAACAAAAATACTCTGTAAATCAATCCAAATTCATCGATTCTACAACGATATTTAACAAGAGATAAGTAATACAACCAAGCAAGATAAGAGGAGAGAGAAAAATGACCTGCTTGTAGTGGACTTCAATGGTGTAGGTGTACGAAAGAAGCAGGTTAGTAATATCGCTAACATCAGGCCTTGAAACAGACAATATCGTCGCCTTTGGAAGTTCTTCGAACATTGGAGTGTTCATCGACGTGACGTCGGAGCCTTGACGGAGCAATGTCGTCCTCGCCGCCGTTAACGGCGGCATTTGATTGTTGTACAACCGCTTATCACCGCCGCTAAGCAAATGCTCCGTCACCGAAGACATCGCCGATTACTGGAAGCCACCGTCAAATTCTTTGATAATTTTGTGAGAAATGACAAATTTTACATACTATGAGTAGGAGTTGGGAAGAAAAAGGACAGGAGGATTTTGTTGTGCGCCAAATGTGTGAGAAAATAGACATGGTCTTGAAGGTGGGTGCCACGTGTGCTTGTTTGTTAGCTTTTTTTAGGATCTTGAAATAGTATTTTGGAATTTTTGGAACGGATTTTTGGATGACTTGTGTGGAATATTCTCTAACAGTCTCATACAAGTTGTTCATTTTGTTGGTGTTTGTCAAGATTTTCACAAAGGCTTAACAAAAGTATTGCACGCATAATATTTATAATAAATTTATTGTACACTAAGATAATTTTTACCCATTTTTTATAACTTTTACCTAGTTTTTTGTAACTTTTGTATTTTTTTAAAAAAAAAATTGATAGGTAACCTTTTAAAGGGTTAAATGATTAATTTTATACATTTTTGTGATGTTAGAGAAATATTTTTTATTAAAATGAAAAAATATATCACTAAAAAGTAGATAACTTTTACATATATAAGTGTAATTTTTAAGCATTTTACGTTAACTTTTACTTCGGTGTACAATATTTATCGTACAACCCATGTAAATAAGAATTTGTGAAGGCTTAAAAGCTACATAGATAAAAGTTATCTACTTTTTAGTAATAAAAAATTTCACTTTAATAAAATATTTTTTCAAAATCACTGATAATGTATAAAATTAATCATTTTAATACTTTTAAATGTTTATCTAGTAATTTTTTAAAATAATATAAAAGTTAGAGAAAATTGAGTAAAAGTTAGAGAAAACTGGGTAAAAGTTATGTTGATGCATAATAAATTTATTGTACACCTTGTACATGCAAGACTTTTTGCAAGATTTTTGATGTTGGTTTGAAGAAGTGCTAGCATAAGTCAATGCAACTAGTTTCGCTTATTGAAATTAGGGGATCGTATCTATAATTTGACACCAAATATTGTTTACATCATTTGTGGCTCTGTCAACCCACACTAGAAATCTTAAAGGATAGTATAGAGTATTATATCGCGATTATTACCGACTAATCTTCACAACATCGGATAAATAATCTTCCAAATGAATCTATGAGTATGGTGATTAATTAATTTTAAATAATTGAAAATTAGGTGAGTAGAACACAAATATTCTTGATTTGAATATAACTGTCAAAGGACCAACTCAACCAAAAGCTTAAGCTGATGGTTGAAGGCCCAAGATTAGTTTTATACTCTATCACGCCCCCTCACATGAAAGCCCAGCCCTTTGGGCTTGAAGTGTGTGGATGCAGCATACGCCTTCTCATACCTAGCGCGAAATATTCCACTTTGAATGAGGGGTGGGTCACTCGCAATTTAGAAGGTGGACCATGATGCACATAGAGAATGGTGCACCTTAAGAACACTAGTATACAATTGAAAGAACATCTGGTTACGAGAAAAGAACATGAGTAATTTTATTTTATTTAGGTTTTTAATAAATAATAAATAATATATTATTTTTATAACAAAAAAGTGAAATATTATATCGCATGTTCTTTTGCCGTAGTGTCATGTTCTTTTGCTTATGCACATATGTTCTTTTGGTGCACCATGCTCTATGTGCACCACGGTCCATAGTCCACGGATTGGTGGAGATGAGATTCGAACCCGTGACCTTTGCGTCACGTTGGCTCTGATACAATGTCAAAGGATCAATTCAACCAAAAGTTTAAGCTGATGGTTGAAGGCCCAAGATTAGTTTTATACTCTATCAATAACACATCCTTTGGACATGATCTTAGAAGAATTATGAATTTTGGTATGCACGATTCTATTTGTATCTATAAGTGAACTTCTTTTTTGTGATAAACTAAAAGACAAATAAAGAATTAATAGTGTGGGATACTTATCAAAATTAGTTTTGTAGTGAACACGAGATCAAAATCGTGTTTTGGTATGATAATACTTAAATGCATACTCGTATTTTGGTATATGATTTTGACCATAAAGTGTAGTTGAGATTAATAGGTCTCATAGGACTATAGGATCTTGTGGTGCCATTTTTGCATATACCATCGGCTGGGGGCAAGGATAAGAATATCCAAATATGTTATGCTTCATCACCCACGAATATGCTGATATGGCCTATGATTGAGGGCCTCATAATATAACACTTGCATCATCTAATCTATAATACGAATTTAATTTTCTATAATAATAATACAATCTCATCCTATTAAAACTTGGGAATATAGTCATGTTGTAGCCTTCATCCATCATTAGTAATGGAAGTACCATCATGAGAATAATTAATTTTGTCACATATTTACCATGTCAAAGCTATATGCTCCATAACAAATTAAAGCAAAGTTATCCACTTCGTTCATCAAATAACAATCATTTCTCTCGGTCCCGTTTAGTTCACCTTATTTCTCCTAATCTGATCTGATCTAATCTAATTTGATCTTAACTTATTTTTTATGATCTGATCTGTTCTGAACTTATTTTTTCTGACCTGGTCTGGTATGATATGATGGTCTGATCTAATCTAATCTAATTTTTCAGAATTAAGTTTTAACAAAAATCTACATTTATTAATATTAAACGACTTACGTGTAAAATAAATGTTACACAAATTTATAATATTGTTATTATTTATTTGACTTTGCTCATGGTTTAACTATTCATTATATTAGATAGACCTGGACATTATCTATATAGATCAATTATGATTTGCATACATCAGGTCTGATCTGGATATGATCTGTACATATCGGTTATGATATGGGGATGATATGCATGTACAAATTTGGTTCTGATCTATATATGATCTGGACAGACCGGTTCTGATATGGACATAATCAGTATATATCTGGACATGACCTATACATAACAGTTTTGATCTGGACATGATCCGTACAGACAAGTTCTGATTTTGGACATGATATGGACAAATCCATTTTGATCGAAATAGGTCGATTCAAATTTGGACATGATCTGGACATACAGACATGATCTAGGCATATGGGTTTTGATATGGACATGATCTTGACAAATCAGTATAGATTTAGACATGGTCTAGATAGATCGATTCGAATATATGGGTTATGATCTACACGTACGTATGGGTTATGATCTACACGTATGGGTTCTGATCTAGACATGATCTGTGTATATCGATATTGATTTGAACATGATCTATAAATATCAATTCTGATCTAATTGATCTGGACATGATCTGTATAGATCAGTTATGATCTGGTCATGATCTGTATAGACTAGTTCTGATCTGGACATGATATGTACAAATCAATTTTGATATGGACATGATCTCGATCAATTATGATCTAAACATAATCTGTACAGTCGATATCTAGACCAGTTCTAATCTGGACATATCGATTCTAATCTAGACATGATTTGTACAAATCGGTTCTAATATGAACATATTGGTTCTGTAAGGATCTGACATGATTTGTAAGGATCGGTTATGATCTAGACAAGATCTTTGCAGATCTGAACATGATCTAGACATGATCTGTACATATCAGTTATGGTCTGGATATTATCTAACCATACCGGTTCTGGTCTGGATATATAGAGGTTCTGATATGTAAAAATCAGTTCTGTTATGGACATGATCTGATCATATCGTTTATGATCTGGACTTAATAGTTTTAATTTGGACATGATGAATTTGAATGTTTTGTTAATAATTTTTTATGCCTTAAATAATAGATTTTAATTGCACCGACAACAACATTCTTTTTTATTAAAGCAATAGTAGTAATAAAATAATAGTAATAATAACAATGATATAAACATATAATAATAATAATAATAATAATAATAATTATTATTATTATTATTATTATTATTATTTATTATTATTATTATTATTATTATTTATTATTATTATTATTATTATTATTATTATGGGGAGCACACCGTATGGTCGTCTCAATGGGTGCAGCAGGGTGATCCCTTGGTCCTCTGCTTTTTGCTTTGGTTTTACAACCCCTGGTGTGTAAGATCATAAACTCTTTTGATGTATGTCTTCAGGCGTGGTATTTGGATGACGAGACTATTATTAGTGACACCTTGGTGTTGGAGAAAGTTCTGTAGTTGATTATGGAGGAAGGACCGTGTTTCGGGTCTCAACGTGGAAAAAACTGAAGTTTTATGGCCTACAGAAGACCTTCGAAGTAGGCTTGTGGGTGTCTTTCCCCCTAATATTGCTCGACCTTTGCATGGGGTTGAGTTTCTTGGTGGTCTCACCAGTTCCAGTTCCGTTTTTAGCGGTGAGCTTGTGATGTAGAGGATGACCAAGACTATTGCGCTTATGGATAAGGTTGCTAAGCTTGATGATCCTCAGTGGGAGTTGTTATTACTTAGGGCATGTACCAGAGTTTCCAAACTCTACTTTGCTTTGTGTACTTGCCCTCCTTGTATTTTTTAGGCGGCTCAACGCACATTCGATGGGGCACTTCGATCTTCCCTGGAGCGTATTATTACTACTTCGGGGCCTGGGTTCGGCGATTGGCAATGGAGACTTGCCACCTTACCTTTTGCGTTTGGAGGGCTTGGTGTTTATTCCGCAGGTGATGTTCGTCATTATGCTTTCCTTGCTTCTCGGCTACAGTCTGTTGGTTTGCAGACACATCTTCTGCAACATGCTAGGATTGTTGGTCATTGTCGAGTCTTTGAAGATGCATTGAGTCTATTTAATAGAACTGTGGATTCTTACATTTTGAGTAATCCTAGTGAGGTCGATGCCCCAAAACTCATAAAGAAATATGTCATATGCAGAATCCACCTTATATTTATCTACTCGACAATCGGCATTACGGAAGTCGCAGCAGGGAGATCACACCTCTGCTTGGCTTTGGGCGGTCCCCATATCGGGACTGGGGCAGACGATGAACGCCAAGCCTTACCGTTGTGTGTTGTGTTACCGGTTGGGTGTTCCTTTGTTCTCTGTTTCGGCACCATGTTCTGCTTGCTCTAGGGTTTTTGCGGGGGATATCGTCGGAGATAATGCGGTGTCGTGTGCTAGAATTATGGGTATTAAACATCGGCATAATGTTGTTCGGGACACTCTTGTTGATGTTTGTTACCGGTCTGGGATTTCAGCACGGAAAGAGGCTGACATTGGATTGCCTGGAGGGAACGATGGAGCTCTCATACCTGCAGATGTGTTACTCTACTCATGGGATCGGGGGTGTGATGTGTGTGTTAACTTGACAGGATCTTCTCCTTTGACACAATTTGGGATGTCTGACTTTTTTCCGGGACGGGTTGTGTCTGATGCGGCTAATCGAAAGTGGGACAAGTATGAATTAAGGTGTCAGGAAATTGGTTATGGGTTTCTTCCTTTCTCATTTTCTTCTTGGGGGGGTTGGATAAGTATGACGTTGCGTTACTGAAGCGAGTTCAGAAGTTCTCTAAGACGCAAGACATTGGGGTTCGTGTTGCTGCTCATATCTTCACCAATATGGGTTTTGCTATAGCTAGAGGAGTGGGTGCCCAAATTGTATTTCTGCTCCCCACTATTTTTTTGTAATTTGATTGACTTTGTTAGAATTTGATATAATAATAATGTGATCTGGTCTGATCTCACATGAACTTATTTTTTCTGATATGATCTGATTAAATATTATATAAGTAACAAGAACCTAGAATAAGGTGAACTTAAACAGGGCCTAACCCACGGGATCTCTATTATATAAGTGAAGAGCTGATGTTATTTTAGTAAATTCACTTTTGGTGCCCCTTTGGATTATTAAAATACCATCCAGACTTAATAAATATAGAATATAATGACAACCTACCCAATAGGAAAAACTCAAATAAGCATTTTAATCAATCTAGCCCATTAAATAAATTTTTACCATTTTAAATAATATGTTTATATGCGTTAGAATTTATTTAACCTATATGTTTCTTATATTTGCACGCATCGCAATAATATTGTAATTTTTACGTGTTATTTCAGGTTTAAATGTAATAACACAAATTTATAAGACTAGTAAAAAATGTTCAAAGACATCTAATGGTTGCCCAAACTTATTTTGCTCGTCATTTTCTCTCTTATCTTTGAAATGGAAAAAAGTTGATTCTTGCATGCATGTTACTAAGAAGACGCAACAATTATGTGTTAGGAGCAACACAAAATGGTACAACTTTTCTTTGAAATAGTAAAAAAATATACGAAGTATTAAATTATTATTAATGTAGTGCATGTGTTGTCATTACATTTCTCGACAACTTTCTTTTGATAATTTACATGACCAATACGGGCTATTTTTTAATCAAATACTCCAACCTCTCTCATCTGGTTCTAGCCAATGACCATCATTTGAGTTTGCTCTTACGATGTGATTATGCCAAGAAATTATTAGAAGTGAATTGAGCGGTCGGGGAGCTCATCCGAGTGGTCGACCAACGACGCGCAAGTTACAAAATCAACAAAATGAGCTATCCCATGTGAGTTATCGATAAAAGTATTTACCATACTTAAGTCAAATGTTGTGCAAATAGGGAATACAATAGAGATAGTCGAGTATGTTTGTGAGGATTCAATAGCTAAAAAATAAGGTGAGTAGTCATGTCACTATTCAATGCTTATAGGAGCGCGTGATAACATTGTTGGTAGAGTTGGCAAAATCTGACACGACACGATAACATGACACAAATCGGAAACAAAAAAAACGGGTTAGTGTAAAGGTTTATGCCCCGTTTTATTAAACAGGTCAGCACAACACGTTTAATTAAATGAATTGGGTTAGTGTTGAGATTCTCACCACGAAACTGACCCGACTTTATCCGCTTAAGAAAAAACAACCAATAATTTAATGTAATATGTTATAAACTTTATAATGAAACTACCTTTATCGAACAAACACGACAACATGACATGAATCGGACACGAAAAAAACGGGCATGTGTTAAGAATTTCCGACACGATTAGTTAAACGGGTCAACACGTCACGACATGTTCATTAAATGGATTGGGGTAGTGTTGAGCTTTTCCAACCCGTTTATATTCGACACGAACATGAACACGACCTGACACAACACATTTGCCAGCTCTAATTGTAAGTCAATATCTACAAGTGTTGGGATGTTAAATCGGTCGGCCTTAAGAGGCCTGAGCTAATTGGGTCTCGAAATTTTAAAACACCGATTATCAAGGGTAATTTTTTTTATTTTTTTTGAAATGAGCAACAAATAAATGCATTTTTATAGATCTCCATCAAAAAGCAAACAACAATCGGTTGGATGGGTGGTGATACTGGTGAACCATGAGAAGGAATGATATTTTCTTAATAATTTATTTTTCCCACATCGAAAGTAAACTATAGGCTACAAGCAAACGAGAGATATAAAAACCAACTTAGAATGGAGTAGAAGGTATCTTTGCGCTTGGGGCAATGACGCAGCTAGTGAGGTAATAACCGAGGCGCGTCAATTGCTGGTTGAAAACTATTTCCAAACCCCCTCTTCGGCCTGGGTTTGACCTTTGACCGTCGAGAATTTCTGGAAGGGCTCCCTCACAAGAGGGTAAAGCTCTACAATTCCTAGTCTAAATTTTTAACCTGGCGATGCTTAAAGTTGCCAGGTTGCCTCATTGTGGCTAAACTACAGCACTTATATTGATGATTTTTGTAAATTGTCTAAAATTTGTAGTATTGCTAGGTATCTTTTTGATCATTTTATACTGGGAACAAGGTTATTGTTTTTGTATGTTTATGGATCGTCAAAACAAATTGGTAGATAACTGCTGGCAAATTGTAACTGTTAGATGACGGTTTAGTGTTGTAGTGTTGTAGCCAACTGCATTATGTAATCAATTTGTGCAAGACTGTAGGAGGGATTGCAAAACTTGGAATACCAATATTTTGGTAATTCATGACCGACTCCTTTACATATTTAGTAATTACAGGTAAAATAATACGAAGAATACTCTATACTGTTCATCATTACATGATCTTTTTATATGTTTCTCAATTGTCACTCAAACCTATTACATTATCTTGTTTATCGAAACTGAAATCCGGAAGAGGGTTTATAATGATAAACTCCGAGGGCCAAATGTATTCTCATGTTGATGTTTGATTTAAGCTCCAGTTTCTACAGATACAGTGGACCTTGGCTAAAGAAGCCATGTAATCGTCAGACCTGAAATGAAGATTTTATTAAGTAACTTACATGACATATAAAGAAAGCAGTCCATATATAAGTAATTCAGGGTTTTGGTGCTAAACCTTTGTGCATAAGGGGATTGGCATGCAGCAACAATATAATTCTTAGCAGCTTCTTCTTCACCCTACACAATCAGAAACTTAGCTGAGTTAGTTATGAGACTGGTACAAGCATCGAAATCAATCACACATGAAATGCGTGTACAGAAAACATGGACATTTCACTGTCGTAAAGTTGAAAATGTCCTGAGTTTTTGTGAAGGAATGACAAGAGTATAAAGGGATTTTGATACCAGTGCTTCGTGATAGAGGCCAGCATACAGAAATGCATAGAAGTATTCACCATCTCGACTGCTTGAGAATGTATCAGCCAGCTTTAAAGAAAGAAACCAACAATTAGTGTATTAGACAAGAACACAATCCGATCACATATCTATCTTCCACCAATCTGAATAAAGCACCACCCTGAGTATTACCAAGACAGTAACAAAATAAGTTGTTAATCTCTAATAATTGCACCAGACTTGAAGGACTTTAGAAATGTCTTTCGGGACTAAACAAAGATTTGTAGTTATGCACCACCCTGATTTTTTAATGAACTGTCCTAGCAGGTACTTATGAGTTCAGTTTCCATGTTTCTTTTCTAAGAGTAGTGTATACATCGCCAATTTAAAATCTTAAGTTCTTAACTGGAATACATTCCAATTCTTTTTTTGCTCTCCCTTCAAATTTCTGAT
Source organism: Spinacia oleracea (assembly GCF_020520425.1). Classification (NCBI taxonomy): domain Eukaryota; kingdom Viridiplantae; phylum Streptophyta; class Magnoliopsida; order Caryophyllales; family Amaranthaceae; genus Spinacia; species Spinacia oleracea. The sequence continues at coordinate 17,498,302 of NC_079490.1, forward strand.
CTTACACAACTCCTGAAAGTCTGTACCTCTGAAATTCCAAGCTCTGAAGTTACCTTCGATCTAGCTCTACGGAGTGATGAACTGATGACATGCAGGAATATCAAGCAAGCCGTTCTGACGATGTTCACATAACCAGTTACCAAGAAGAAATTACACAAACAGCTTGATGGGGGAAACATAATGCAGCCTAATATTAGGGTAAGCAAGTGATCTTATTTTAGTAATGATATGACAAGTAACAATAATGTTAATGTTCCAGGACAATCTTAGCTATTGGCAAACATCAAGATGAAATAGCTACATTAAGTAAACTGTAGTTAGCACCTTTTGAGGATCACCACCATCTCTGAACATTTCGTAGGCTTGACGCATCACCGGTCTTGGATCTCTACCAACCTGAGAAAATGCCCGAAAGCAAGGTTTTTAAGAAATCTGTTACTCTTTTCTAGGAAACAGACACAGTAAACATAATTGGGGATGCTTTCTGTTTTGCATCAAGAAAACACACGATTACATTGATCAAGGAAATTAAAACAGCAGTGTTCATAGACTAACCACAAGAAATCGTTTCCTAGCTTCGTCAACCCCATAAAGCAGAGCTTCACAAAGGAAACACCAAATAGACTCCTCTGTGTCATTTGGATTCTGAGCAACATCTAGCCTGAATTGCTCCGCTCCTTCTTCAAACCTACCAAAAGCATTTAATATACCTCAAAAGTCACCCCAAGAGTACACCAAATGCACTAATATTACATATTTAATTCTGCATTTCTTTCTTTATATTGCCATAATTTACCCCCTAAAGTTTAAGTGTAAGTAAGAAAATAACATGACTATATGGTGTTAGTGTGTTACACTAATGCATATATTCCACAAGCGCAAAGCTTACCGCTAACAGAATTTTTTCATAATCATCATTTAGCTATCATATTGATATTAGAAGAACACGTTTCTGTATACAAAATAAGGATTTATGTTAAGCAGGTAATACCTGTCTAGATAGTATAGAGACAGTCCTCTTTGCCAAAGATCTAAATGATTCCCACATTGACAAAGTTATTAATAGAAATCTTTTATATAATTACAGATAGAAAACTAGTTAAATTCCAATTGAACGACATACATGCCTTTTGACGTGGATCAAGCTCAACTGCCTTGTCAAATTCAGCAACAGACCCAATAATATCACCCTTCACAAATCAACATAACCAATAAATTTAAAACATTAATAACCAAAATAGAAAGAAAAAAAAATAAAAATTTAAAACATTAATAACCAAAAAAGAAAGGAAAAAAAAAAAAAAAAATCAAAATGTAGCAGAACAATACTCTTTCCATGCTATAGTAATTAATACATGAGATTTGACTAATGTAAAGTAATTAATATAGAATGGAGAGAGTATCAATCAACATTCTACTAACATCCCACTGTTCACTAAAATTAACTGAATAAATGAATATATACGAATGGATATTTTTCTTCAATGTGGGACAACTGTGCGTGCTCCTGTATATGCAACATACCTGTCTAAAAAGCTGCATACCGCGGCGAATGGCAAGAGCAGCTTCACGGGGATTGTAGTTGGAGCCACCAGTTAAAGCATCCCAAATGCCTGAAACTGAAGGAAGGAAAATCCTTCTTGAGAGAGAGATTGAAGAGAGAGAAAGTTGTGAATGATTATTTATAAATGGCTTGGAAGTGAGTGTGACTGGAAATGGTAGTGATTGAGGATTGGATGAAGATGTTGTGTGGGAGAAGGTTGGAAGGGTTGTCATTGTGGGATATAGAGTGTTGCTTATGCCCATTTTTGTTTGAATTTGTGCAATTTTTGAAGTTTTTGTTGTTGAGTTTTTGAGGTCAGAGGAAGTGAGAGAGAGAGAGATAGGTTGGGATTTTGGTTAGAAAGATGAGGCTCATAAGGCTCTAAGAATCTAAGGGGTAATTAGTCATGTGAATATGTACCAAGAGCGGAAATGATCATAGCGCATCCACAGTTCGAGCACAAAATGGGTGCCGAAATCAACAAAGTGATGAAAATCAGATTCCAACAAGAGTAGCTAACGTGGGGTTTTGCCTTTTTGGTTGTCATAAATTTAGTACTCGTTCACTTTTTGTAAGGTAAGACAAAACTTCTCTTGTAAGGAGAGGGCAAAATATGAGGATTCATCTTGCAAGAGATGAGAATCGAACCCCTCATGTGTTACAGCCTTACAGGGGAAAAGTAGAGCTTTCAATCACTAAATCTAACCCTATTTATTCATGATTATGTAACTTTTACCGATTTCAAATTAGATCTTTGAAGGCAAAATTTGTAAAGACGGTTAACAAGTTTTTTGAAAGTATTCATATTAGTTATATTATCTCTAAACGCCATATAATCTCAACATCATCATGTAGTATTGCAATTAAAACAATAAAATAGACGTTACTAAGACCATGACTTGACTGTTTTATATGTTTGTGCGACATTCAAAAAAATGGTTGACTATAAATCACATTAGAACAAAGCCCACAAGTGTATTTTCGCGCTTTAAAGCATTTGAAAATAGCAGAATGATTGCATTTTCAACAACAAGACATTATCTCCATTATCGCACCAACCCGGACCTCGTACACCCCTACATTTTTTACTCTTTAACCCTTTTTACACGTTATTTCAATACAAAAACGGAAAGGTTAAAAAAAATTAATTTTTAAAATCAACCAAAATCCATCATAAGGGTCCCCTCCCCCCACACCCACACACATAAGCTCAATTTGCATTACTTTAAACAAAGTTCACTTATTACACCAACAAACTAAAGCAAGCTAAACTTATTACACCAACTTAAAAACAAGGTAATAAAGGTAGTAAATTCTTCTTCTGTTGGTCCTTGTGTGCTGACAAGAATTTGCTCACAACACCAAATAGGTGCTAGCGTACTAAAAGATATATTACCAGTGTCCCGTTTCCACTGTTGGCGGTGATTTCCTTATAGAAGATGAAGTTTAAGTTGGAGTAGTTAATACTAAGAGGGTCACTTGAAAACCTGTGAAACTTGGAAAACAAAGAAAGAAGCGGGAGAATAAAAAATTCACAACTTGGTTGGACATACCAAGTGAGCAAGGTGATTTGCTCACAAACAACAAGAGCCACCAAAAGATGACTCGTATAGCATGCTATGAGACCTTGAATGGGGAGCAACACTAAAGCAATGAGAATGAAACTCATTACTAACCTAAATTGATAGTTAACAATAGTTAACCTCAATGACCAACTACCAACCAAGACACATGAATACCAAACCTTTCTTCTACACATATACTCATCCCCTCGTCCTAAAGCCTGAAATACCCTTAGAGCCAAGACCACCAACAAAGGATAACGAGTCCTCTTTGATGACAACCGAGGCATCTTCTCTTCCAAAATCTAAAAACCACTCTTTGTAGGAGGAAGAGACACGAGTTTTAATCACCTCCCTACTCCTATAATCTAAAACCAGTCCGTTGGCTTCCTTAATCCTCAAATTTGGACATAACCACATAGCAAGTCCAAATGAATTCCACACTTTTGAAAACCACAAATTAAAATCAAAACTGTTTCCGAGGCTATAAATACCTCTCTGTTTCTACCGCTCCAGAGGGATAAAAAATCATTAATCTATCGAGACTGTAAATTTTGAACATTTTTATATTTGTACGAACCTGGTTCGGATAAGTGTCCTTTAGCAAAAGGTCTTGCATGTAGAGGGTGGCGTAGCGGCTGTCCGACATGCATTACAAAAACATATCAGAGGGTAATATTGTCATTTCATTCGCATTTTGAAAATGCTGATGTGGTAAGTTGGATCCATGAAGGAGTTGTTTGTGGGAAACACATGTTCCAGCGTGGCATAAACTCTCACCTTCCTTCCTTGTGTTCTCCGCCGTTCTCTCTCCTCCCTCTCATCCCCTATTTTTCTGGTGAAAATTTGTCGTTGTTCTTGCTCGATTTCGATTCGTTTTTGGATGTTTTACTTGGATCTTGCTTAATTGAGGTATGTCATTGAATTTGATGTATAATTTATTTAGTTTTTATAATTTGTAATTGTTTTATTTTAAGTTATTTGGATCTCAAGTTCTAGAAACCAAAATTGTCAATATAGTAGTAGTTTAATTGGGGGTTCATTTTTTTCAAATTTGTAAAATAATTTCTGGTGTTGTAATGTCTTGGATTTGATTATTCCAAAGAATCCGGAATTAAATAATCTGAAAGTCCAAGATTCATTTAAATTCTATGATGATTTGTTATTTAATGAAGGTGAAAACCATGCTAATTTGTTAATTAATTCAGGTTAAATCCATTATTTTTGGTTAAATTCGATTATTTTAATTAATTCACAGGTAAAATGACGTTGAATTTGTAAATATGAATGGTAGTTTTTTTAAAAAGAAATGGTACTTTATACATTGAAATGGTACTTTATAAAGTATAAATGGTACTTTCTTAATTGGAATGGCACTATCTAAATTGTGGAATGCAACTATATTTAACATGATAATCGTCCAATTTCAGCATCTATTTCTCTCGAACTCATCGCAAAAATATTATTCCGTCCAGTTTTACAAGATAAGGTGAATTGGAGAAGAAGAAGAACAGGTGAATTGGGGACGAAGAAGACGATTTGGGGGAAAGGAGGCAGATTTTCGGAAGCGAATTTTATTGTGGTTTAAATTTGTTTGTTTTTGTTCATCAATAGGTTAGAATTGATGCAGATAAGGTGAATTGGGGAAGAAGAAGAACAAGTGAATTGGGGAAGAAGAAGACGATTTGGGGGAAAGGAGGCAGATTTTGTTTTGGGGTGAAGCTACCTTCTTTCCACGTCACATGGTCCAACTTGGCAGAAATGTCATTTGTCTTTCACTATTCAATTTCATTTTCCCCCCAAAATCACTTTATTTTTTAATTTATCTTTTCTTTTGGGTCTGATATGCGTTGGGTTACACATATCTGATATGTGTAAATACTTCCTCCTTGCATGTACGAGGTGTACTATAAATTTATTGCATATCGGATAATTTTTACGCACAATTCGGTAACTTTTAACATGTTTTGATGAATTTTTATATTATAAATTTCTTTTAATGGACACACATTTTAAAGGGTTATATAGTTAATTGTACACATTATTAGTGATTTGATGTGACATTTTTTTTTAAAACGTAAAAAATAATCACTAATAAATGCATAATTTTTACTGTATACCGAGATAACTTTTAAACATTTAAACTTAAATTTTACTCTAATATACTTCCTCCGTCTTTTAATACTCGCAACGTTTGTTAGTTTCACGCATGCCAATGCACAACTTTGATCATTTATATCTTAAATTCTCTTTATGCAAAAATTATAAAAAGTTAATATTTTGAAAATACACGTTGAGACGAATCTAACAAGATCTCACATGACTATGTTTTATCTTATATAAAAAGCACTAAGAATAGTCAAAGTAGATTATATGAATAGTGGCAAAATTCCAAACGTTGCGAGTATTAAAAGACGGAGGAAGTACAATATTGTACATCACTAATAAACCAATAATTTTTACGGTATACGAGATAACTTTCAAACATTATATCTTAAGTTTTACTCCGGTATACAATATATATTGTACACCGCCTTTAAATAAATATTTGTATTGTTGTAGACCAATACAATCAGTGGCGGTACCAGTACGGGTTCACCGGGTTCAGCTGAACCCGTACTGGCCTGGGAAAAAAGCGTTAAATAGTTTCTGAGACTATTAAATAGTTATATACGTTTCAGCGCTGCAACTAGACAAGATATGTAGGTTGGAACATTGGTCGAAGCGGGAGGTCTCTAATTCCATTTTGTTGCTTACACGTCGCGGGTTCGAGTCCAAGCAAGAGGCATTTTGGACCTTTGATATATTTTTCTTTCTTGTTTTAGTTGGACTAATATTTTGTTTCTTACACAAAGTAGCAATAGTTTAAAACTTTTAATAAATACAAATTTTTATATATTCCTATTACTAAATTTCTTTCAAATTTTGAAATTATCTAATGCTCTAGAGAAAAAAAGATTTTGTTTTATTCTTTTCTTTGAAACTTTTTTTAAAAAATATTTATCTTATGTACTACAGTATGTATAAAACCTATTATTTGCACATAAAAGTCAATAAAATCTGCCAACATACGTTTGCACAAAAAATGACTTATGTTTTAATTTTTCGAACCCTTAACACATATTTTCTGCACCGCCACTGAATACAATCAAGGTGTCAATCGCTGCAACATTTAGATAAAATTAGAAAAGATTATGATAACATTATATACTCTATCCGTTTCGAAATAATGGAGACAGTTTACCTTTTCACGCTTGCCAATGTAAATGTTTGGACATTAATAATTCTAATTCTATATTCATAGAAGTTATAAAAAAATTAATATTCCAAAACCCCACAACTATATTTTTCATTGCCCATAAATCACAAATGATAGTCAACTTGAAATTTGAGAATAATATCAAAAGTCAAAGTGTCCCTATTATTTCAAAACAACTTGAAATTTGTGAATAATGTCAAAAGTCAAAATATCCATATTATTTTGAAACAGAGATAGTATATACAAAGTATTATCGTGTTACTGTGATAGTTTAATGGAAAGTATTCCAATTTCCGAATGTAGGAGTCCAGATAGTTTACCCCTAACACTTTAAAAGAATCGGGGTTGGCTCAAGTCATGAGTTTCCCTATAATAACAAGTTTGATGCAGGTCAAGCTTTGGAGTTGAAGCAGCTGAATTATCATCATGGATAAATAAGCTATGATCCTATGAAAGATCCTGCGAGGCGGTGCTTGTGTATTATCACATTTGTTTTACAGAATAAGCTACTTCACTTGGTATCATCTCTTGTTTTACGTTGTACTATTGGACAAGCTCTTCATTCGCATATTTAACAACTGTAATTAATCTTCTCCCAAGTTCATTTAGCACATTCAGAAACACATAAACACGTTCTAAATTTTGACAGAATATTCATATAATGAACATGTATTACTATAATCTCTACAAAACTTATCCAAGATAACTACAATGCAAACGACTAGGGAGTATGGATGTTTAACTTTCCAAGAATTTACTGGCACCAGAATAGCGCCATAACAGCTAACTTGCACCAACCAGGTATCAATTAACTGTCTGAAATAATCAGCTTGATCAACCAGGCACATTACCGTTACCAGACAACTAGAAAATGCAATACTGGCATTAAGCATTAAAACTCATATATAACCAATAAGTGTAAGACACAAATTTTCCTGAAGTAAATTCCTAAAGATTACCAAATTTACCGAAACTGTGCAGTCAAACATGGCAAACGGAATTGGTTCGTCTTGCAATCAAATAAAATGGAAAAAAAACTTTCTTCAGAGACAAAAATTTGCAAATCTAGTTTACCAAGTCTTAACAGAGTTGCTCCAATGAAAACAGAATCTTAAAAGCTACTCAATAACACTGCTTCACTTCTTGGATTTCTTAGTTGGCCTGCAAGATTGATCATTTACAGAAATTTATAAGACAGACTGAATTATATATCAGACGGCAAGACAAAAATAGGTTTGAGGTTTACGTACTCTGCGGGCTTTGGAGCTGCTGCTACTGGTGCTGGAGCTGGTGCTTTCTCTACTGGTCCCTGCATAAAGAAGTAAATGTCAATTTTAGGAAATGAAAATTTTCAAGAAATACATTACGAGGGAGGAATTAATACACAGTTCTGAAAGCCATTTAAATAAGTTGTTGGACTGCTACTGACTCATACCTCCCGCAACATCTTGTTAGATAACCATTCGCCTTTTCAAACAGGCAGATATAAAACGTGACTTAATGCCCCATCATGTTTTCTGGAATTTACAAGTTAAATCTTCACATGGATATCAATGTTTGTTATTTTGATTGCTTGCAGTATCTTTGTATTTTGGTGTGTGGGCAACATGACAAATTATCAATTACGTTACAGCTACCACAAACTGTAGCCCAAAAAATTTTACTCAGCTAAATCTAAGAGACAATCATCAAATGATCTCACCCCCTTCAAAAATAAGGAACTAACATGATTTTCACTAAGCAATCCTTAAATTCAGAACATACTATTGAATACAGACAATAATGTAAGAGATCATTTTTAAGATAGGGGGAATCAAGTTAGTTTATGACAAAGAAGGTCTCACCAGAGCAAGACGTTCATCCCTCCTTGCAATCTTTCTCTCCCTGCTAGCCTTGTTCTTGGCACGCCTAGCCTCAAACTGATCAGAGAGGGTCTTCTCTCTTGCCTTCTCAGCCTTTGACTTGTGGATGTTCTCCATCAGAACACGTTTGTTCTTGAAGACATTACCCTTAACCTTCATGTACATATCGTGATACATGTGCTTGTCAATTTTCTTGGACTCCCTATACTTACGGAGCAAGCGCCTTAGTACACGCATTCTCCTCATCCAGAGAACTTTTGTAGGCAACCTAGCCTCCCTGGTACCCTTACGTTTACCTGTGATCAATTTCAAAGAATAACATAATTGTCAAAGAAAACCTATGCATATAACTAGGACAGAAAACTAGTGCAACATTCTATTTTGATCAGGCTGGTTTATACAACTTTTCAAAAAATAAAACATTTAATTGGCAAGAACCATCTAACAGTCTGAAAAGGCCGGAAGTTCTGTCTTTTTAAGTAAAATTGTAGCATTAAGCACTAAATTATTAACCATCATGCCAGAAGTATCACCTACTCATATCAGTAAAACCTCAACCGATCAATTTATTATACTTATTTATGAAAAGCATTTTGCATAAAATCTTTGGAAAATATGCATCAGGATAAGGACCACAATGATAGTCTTGAAGATGACAACTACTGTATCAACACATACCATAGCCAGAGTGACGCCCCTTTCTCTTTGCTTCATTCATGCGGCGAGCACGGGAACGGGAATGGATGTTTGATGGCTTCTTAATGATAAATCCATCTTTGATAAGCTTTCTAATGTTTTGTCCTGAAAAGAATCAGATACAAGTTAGTCATCAGTTTTGAGCAACCAACAACTATATGACAAAAATACTTTCCATTGGAAAAACTACCTTTAAACAAATACAAATACATTATACCTAGTAAGAGTCACAAATGTCATGTAAATTACCTCTAGAGTACACATTAGATATTAAAAATGTCCCATCCAACCATTAATATTCACCTTACAGTGATAAAGGGTACATCAATAGCTTATAACTTCAAAGTTTGACAGGAAACTTGAACCGGGAAAGACACAAGAAAGGCCTATTAAACAAACTAATCTTTAAAAAGACAACATATAAAAGGATAACTTCCAAAAGAGTAGAGAATGCTCGAGCAGACAAAATTCAATCCTATACATCTGCATAATAGCTATATACAACCAATACCAGCATACTTAAGACACTCAACAGACCTTCCATAGAAGATTAAGGCATTAATGACAGCACAAACAAAAGGCTGGCAAGAGAAGACAATTCTCATGACTTACCGAGCAAAATGTCATCCATTTACATTGGAGCACATATCCATTGCCCAAAGAGATGGCTCAAGCAGAAAGGATAAATCACTATATGCACTAAAACATCTCAGAAATCATAATTTCAAGACAATTCCAAGAATAACTAAGTGCAGAGAAGATGATTGCAAACATCTGAAAGAGGTAACTAATAAAATCTATATCTGGCAACAGATCCTCCTTTGGCGATTTAGGCAATAACCAGCAATAGAACTGAAGGGACGAATGAAAGGCTGGCAAAAGAAGAATTTTCTCATAACGTTCACAAACAAACAATGTCATCCTATTACATTGGAGCACATATCCATTACCCAAAGAGAAGGCTCAAGCAGAAAGGATATCTTTGTATGCACAAAAACATCTCAGAAATCATGATTTTAAGAAGATTCCAAGAATAACTAAGTGCAGAGAAGATAATAGCAAACATAACAAAAGATACCTAAGACACCTCCCCCCATCCAAAAAAGACATGATTATAGTACAATACATAGATAAATATTATAACATCACAAAAACAACGATTTCAAAACGACAAGAAGAATTAAAAAGTTAAAACTTCATTGCAAATTGAGGCAGTTCAAAAATGTGAATGGGGAAGAACATAAAGGGGCAAGCAAGCAGAGAAGGTTATCCTGATATTTAATAATAAAAATGTAATCCAATATCATTGGAGCAAATCCCCATTGCCCAAAGAGATAACTCAAGCAGAGAGGATAGCTTATATGCACTAAAAAAATCTCAGAAATCATACTTTCAAAACAATTTCAAGAATATTTAAGTGCGAGAATGTAATAGCATGCATCTCAATAAACGAAGAACAAGCAGGTTTTGTATATTCACTATATTCTATATATATGATAAACTATAAGGAACCCCAACAGACACTCCAATGCGAATTGAGGCAGTCACCAAAAATATAAATGGAGAAATAATAAAGGGCAGGCAAAGATGGGTTCCCTAGAATTCAATAATACAATGTAATCCAATATCATTGGAGCAAATCCCCATTGCCCAAAGAGATAGCTCAAGCAGAGAGGATAGCTTATATGCACTAACAATATCTCAGAAATCATACTTTCAAAACAATTTCAAGAATATTTAAGTGCGAGAAAATAATACTCAATAACATGCATCTCAATAAAATAAGGAAAGGCAGGTTTTGTATTAGCACATTACGAGTATTTTGGTAACAGATAACATATATTTAAGCTTAATGTATAAGGGGTTTTCAAAACATACAATCAACTTACAGCATCATAAAAATGCTGATCTTACAACTTTATTTAAGAATAAAGGAAAGGCTTTACAATTTCCAGTAGTGTTTTAGCCAATTTCAGGTCCTATATTATTAGAAACAAAAATCAACTTCTCCTAACTAATACAATATGCCGAAAACATGCATCTTCAGCAACCAAATCAGCGAAAAACATAAGCAATATACAGAATGTCTTATCTTTCAAAAATAAGAGCAAATCCTAAAAAGAAATGCTCAGTAAAATAAAGACAGATAAATTCAATTTACGCACAGATAAAATCCTAGAAATCACTAACATTGATTCCAGGAAGAACTAAGTGCGATAGTTAAACCCTAATTCTACTCCCATTAATAAATAAAACCCTCGAAACCCTAAAAAGGTGAGATTATTTCACTAGGTCGACCTTAAATCGAATTAATTCGATTGCATCCACTCTAAATGCTCATTCAACATCATTATCAACATAGATTAACAAATTTCTAGGATTTAACAGAAATCTCTAAAATGTTGTAATTACTCGATAAATCAGTAAACCAAAACATGAAGAAATGAAAGAAGCTTGAATCGAAAGAAGAGAGTGAGAAGAAAGGGAAAAGGTAGTTACTCGAGTTAGCCATGGAGATCTCATTGGTTTCATTGGGGTCAAGCCAAGTCTTCTTCTTCCCACATTTGAGGACACTAGCGGAGAGCCGCTTCTGCAGCTTGAGCGACACCATTTTTGCAACTGCGGACGGAAGCTTTCTGCAAAAGAGATGAAAGCGGCGAGGGTTGAGAGTTTTAAGAGTGAGGAGGTTTTTGATGTTTTAACGCCAAATCCCACTGAAACCCTAACTAGGGATTGTCGATGTCGGATTAATGGGCCCTTTTTACATTGCGGTTTTTTAGTCTGGGCTTTCGGACTTATTATGAAGGGTTTCAAATATGGAGTATACTGAATGTAAACGGATCTAGGCACCCTAGCTTCCTCCTTAGTCTACATGGACCTCCAATTTATTACGGGTACGGTGCATCCGGGTGGACGAGTCCAATGTACGTACTACGTAGAAGACAATGTTGTGTTTAGGAGCTCGGTTTACTTCAACTAGTGTTTATGCAACGTTATAGTTTATATGAATATTTTCAACAAAATAATTTTTTTCTTATGAATATTGTAATTTTGTAAAACAAAGCTAATGCAAAGAATTTAGTTGCTTGTATAAATGAAAATACTATGTGTTTTTAGTTTAGAATGATCTCTTTCTAGAAATAGATTTTTTTTTACACTTAAACAAACTTAACACATTAGTAAGATATACTACTGTGTATGTATTTCTTAGGTAAGATACCATTAAAAGGTCAAACAAACTTAGGTATTCTCGTATAGTATAATACTTCTAGACCAATTAAAAAGTAAAAAAAAAAACACATATGAAGGAATTTCTCACATCAAGAGATAAAAATATTTCTCCCAAATGTTCTTTTTTTTTTTTTAAGGTAAGATGAAAAATACTAACTTGCATCTATCTTAGATCAACCAACCCAACTTTGTAAGTCAACGCTTGAGAGCAGGGAGGAGATAAGGCAAAATCTCACTCTAATGAAACCACTCACAGTCTCACATGCGCACAACGTGAAATTTCACAAGAATATATAAAGGGGCAAATCTATATTTATTGATTTTGTTGATATAAACATGTTATTATCTGAGTAGTTTGATTTTAGAGCATATGCGCACACTCAATTCGAACGACCCACAAAGCATTTCAAAGTCCACGATCGAGAGTTTGATAATGACCCGTTTAAATTAAATTGTGTCAAACATGAAGGAAATAATGCCCTTGGTCCAAGTATGCAGTCAATGTTAAGTCTAATAAATACGGTTCAGTATTAATTAACAAGTTAATAATTCAGTGAGATCAAGTGAGCTGAATGCCTAGCTAGAGGCCGCTTCAGTTCAAGTGGAATTAATAATATTAATCCACAGCTTACTCTTGACTGAACCCGTAGGGTCACACAAATAGTACGTAAACGGATCAAGTATTTAATGGCATTAAATACTCTATCTATGGATATTCGGAATCGACGGATCTTGGTTTTAGTGGGAGCTGAGATCGTCACAAGCAAGAAATGAATACTCCGGAAACGATGATATTGCCGGAAACGGAAATATGGATCGTATCGGAAATATAAATATTATCCAAGTCGTAGATGTTGCCGGAAACGGAAACATGGTACGTATCGGAAAATATTATCGGAAATGGAAATATTGTCGGAGTCGGAAATATTACCGGAAACGGAAATATTGTCAGAATCGGAAATATTATCGGAATCGGAAAATAATTCCGGAAACGGAAATATTAAATATTTGTTCGAAACGGAAAGTAATTCCGGAATCGGAAATATTAAATATTGTTCGTATCGGAAATGAATTCCGGAACCGGGAATTTAATCGGAAGCGTATCGTACGAATAAGCATCGGACGAGGCCTGCCGGACGAAGGCCCAGCACAAAGCCAGGCCATCACCCAGCAAGCAAGGACGCGCGCACGCCCAGCCCAAGGCAGCGCCAGGCCCACCGCAAGGCAGGCCTAGCGCGCCAAGGCAAGACTGCCCAGCGTGGGCTGGGTGGGCCGAGCGCACGCGTGCGGGCGCCCTCGTGGCTCCGTGCGTGTGTGTGCTTGTGTCCATGCACAATTCCTAAATCTATTAGGATTTGGTGTGTGATTAAATTCCTATTCCTGTTAGGATTATTTAATTAGAGTCCTTGTAAGATTCTAAGTTTAATTAAATCGTATCCTACTAGGATTCCAATTCCCTTTCCAAACCTCTATAAATAAAGGCCTAGGGTCATAATTTATACGTACGATTGAAGTATTCAAAGGGTAAGTTTTTGAAAGAAAATTCAGCCATACACTTGCATAACAATAGCCGAAAATTCCTAGCACCTTAAGGGCGATTCTAGTTGGTCAATCTTGAGGCGGATCCGGACGTACTGTGGACTATCTACGGAGGGACGACACTTGGAGTCCTAAAGACTTGTTCTTGTTCGGTTCGGGCGCAGCTAGGGAGGGCACGCTACAAAGTGTATGCTCCTAAATTATGCTAAATGATTATGTGTAAATAATATGCTTTCCTGGCTTTATGGTTTTTCCGCATGATTTATGTATTGTCATATGTATCATAACCTAACAAAACATGGGATGATATTTAGGTGCTCTTGTCCACACACATCTTCTCAAAATGGTAAAGATGAACGAATGATTTGCACCATCAATAATATTAAACTCACATTACTATTCCATGCCTCTCTTCCTCCATCTTCTTGGGATCATGCTTTAGAGACTACAACTTATCTTCTAAATATTTTGCCTACAAAAACTCTTAAGCACATAACCCCTGCACCGGCATTGTTTTTATAAAACCTCCTCCTATGATCATGTTCGGGTTTTAGGTTGTCTTTGTTATCCTAATCTCGCGGCTACGGCCCCTCATAAATTAGCCACAAGATCCACTCCTTGTGTATTTTTAGGTTATCCTCCAAATCATTGTGGTTATAGGTGCCTAGACTTATCGACTAATAAATTCATCATTTCTCGCCATGTGACTTTTGACGAAACTAATTTTACATACCGTACTTTAGGTAATTATAGTCTAAAAAGTTACAATTTTTTGACAAATGATGATAACTCACCACTCCTAAAGCATAGTATTATGCGGCTCAATCCACATGTCCCAGGCCCACCTATTGCACCTTCATCTTTAGATCCCATCACTCCTCCTACATGTAGGAAAAATACTCGTGTGGTTGTGAGCCCGCAACAATATAGCGGGCCCCGTGTAGCTGTCCCAAACCAAACCCCTATGGAAACCTCAATACCTCCTTTGCACTCCAGTGTAGTTGTGAGCCCACTACAACAGTATAGGACCCGTGATACTCTTCCAACCCAACCCGAGCTGCAGAATCCTTTGCAAACCCACCCAGTACAGTCCACGGAGCCCATCCCACTCCTTAACCCTTTATGGCCGCAAAACACCACAACATGTTCAATTAATTATGCAACACGAATTGATGGGCAGTCTGCTCCGCGGTTAGGCCGTTGGCCTGAGCACTCCGCCACGCCCAACCCGCGGGATTCTACGGTACAACCTGCTCCGTACTCTAATCCAATTCCCTCACACTCTCCAGCTCTTGCACAAACCCACACTCCATTCCAGGCCCAAATTCCAAATATAACACCTCCCTTTCACGTGGCCCAACATCAAAGAATAACACCAATCCCCTTTCATCTGTCAGTTCATAGCCCAATATCACCCCAATTAAGGTACACCCTTCCCCCCTTGCGTGGTATTGCACCACTTCAGGCCACTCGTCCCCCGCCTCCATCACCCCGAGTCACCCAAAGTCAACACGGGATTTTTAAATCGAATCCTAAGTACGGCCTCACCGTGCATTCAGTAGGCCCCACTCTCACTCGCTCACCTATTCCTAAAAATCACAAGTTAGCCTTGACTTACCGAAATTGGAATGCGGCGATGCAAGATGAATACAGTGCTTTAAATAATATAAGGACATGGGACTTAGTACCTAGGCCTACGGGGGTGAATATTGTGAATTGTATGTGGATTTTTTCTCATAAAGAAAATGATAAGGGTGAACTTCTACGGCACAAAGCTAGACTTGTTTTGAAGGAAATAATGCCCTTGGTCCAAGTATGCATATAATATTAAGTCTAATAAATGCGGTTCAGTATTAATTAACAAGTTAATAATTCAGTGAGATCAAGTGAGCTGAATGCCTAGCTAGAGGCCGCTTCAGTTCAAGTGGAATTAATGATATTAATCCACAGCTTACTCTTGACTGAACCCGTAGGGTCACACAAATAGTACGTAAACGGATCAAGTATTTAATGGCATTAAATACTCTATCTATGGATATTCGGAATCGACGGATCTTGGTTTCAGTGGGAGCTGAGATCGTCACAAGCAAGAAATGAATACTCCGGAAACGATGATATTGCCGGAAACGGAAATATGGATCGTATCGGAAATATAAATATTATCCAAGTCGTAGATGTTGCCGGAAACGGAAACATGGTACGTATCGGAAAATATTATCGGAAATGGAAATATTGTCGGAATCGGAAATATTGCCGGAAACGGAAATATTGTCAGAATCGGAAATATTATCGGAATCGGAAAATAATTCCGGAAACGGAAATATTAAGTATTTGTTCGAAACGGAAATTAATTCCGGAATCGGAAATATTAAATATTCTTCGTATCGGAAATGAATTCCGGAACCGGGAATTTAATCGGAAGCGCATCGTACGAATTAGCATCGGACAAGGCTTGCTAGATGAAGGCCCAGCACGAAGCCAGGCCCGCGCCCAGCAAGCCGAGCGCCCAACATGGAGCTGCCACGCCTCGCCAGGCCCAGCGCAAGGCCAGGCCCAACAAGGCCTTGGCGCGCGCACGCTGGGCGTGCTGTTGGGCTGCGAGCAACGGCTGCTCGTGTGGGCCGCAAGGCCTGCGCGGGTGGTGCGATGCTCGTGGCCTTACGATGCTCATGTTCGTAACGAATCCTAATCCTATCGGAATTCGTGTATTGATTAAATCCTAATCCTAATAAGATTATATTTATTATTTAGAGTTCAAGTTGGATTCTAATTAATAAATCCAAATCCTAGTAGGATTATAATTCCTTTTCCATACCTCTATAAATAGGAACCTAGGGTCATAATTTATAGATACAATTGAAGTATTCTAAAGGTAAGATTTTGAAGAAAAATCAGCCATACACTTGCACCTAATAGCCGAAATTCCTAAGCTACCTTAAGGGCGATTCTAGTTGGTTAAGCTTGAGGCGGATCCGGACGTGCTGTGGACTATCTACGGAGGGACGACACTTGGAGTCCTAAAGACTTGTTCTTGTTCGGTTCGGGCGCAACTAGGGAGGGCACGCAACAAAGTGTATGCATCTAAACTATGCTAAATGATTATGTGTAAATAATATGCTTTCCTGGCTTTATGGTTTTTCCGCATGATTTATGTTTTGTCATATGAATCATAACCTCACAGTGGTATCACGAGCCTCTTATTATTTTCATAATCTAAATTGCATAAACATGGTTAAATTTTACAAATTTGCAAAGAATTAAAAGGGGTGATTAATTTTCGTAATTGTTAATTAATTGCAAATTGCGTTTATTTAATTATATGTACGCAGTTTTTCGGCAGTTTCTTTGTTACTCATCCAAATCGAGTGATTTTTGTGTCAATTCCGCATGTAAAAGGCATTCTAAATTTTTGACAAAATTAGTATTTTTAGGCCGAACCCAGAATTCCCAAATTCGAAGCCTAACTATGACTTTTCGGAGGTTTTAGTTTTTCGAACGCAAAAGTTTGTAAATTTAAGATGTTAAATTAAATATTTGCGATTCTTGTTGATAAATCTTGAATTTTTGATTGACCTACAGTATATGTTTAACAAGTTTGAATGCCTATCCTTGTTAATTATACAACCTAATTTGTAATTATGATTAATTTGTTGAAATTCGAATAATTTAGAATTAATTTGATTTTCATAATTAATTAATAATTTAATTAGGCATTCATGATTAAAATCCACCATAAAAATTGTTAATTTATGTTAAATTTTTAATTTTTATGACCTAGATTTGAATCCATGTTAATTGGAAATTAATTGATTAATACATTTTCGATTTTTCGCCCTAAAATTATGAAATAATATGTTTTATTAATTTGTCATTAATTTTGAATTAAAAATTTTAATTTTTTTTAAAAAACGCTCATTAATGTTGCACGCACAAAGCAATGGAAGCTACGTGTTACCCTTAAGGGGTGTTGTATAGTGCGGGCACGTGACGACGAGCAAGGGAGCTCGTCGCCCGTGCGGTACGAATGCAACGAGCAACGATGTGTGCGGCACGCTAGGCTCAACGCCTAGGCATGCACGTAGCACAGTGGGCGAGGGCGAGGCACACAAGGCACTGCACGATGCGTGTGGGCAACAGAACGCTGCGCCACAACGCACCATGCGCGCCAAGACAAGCAGCAGCCACGACGCAGCAATGCTGCGCGCAGCGTAGCCCGCAAGGGGTGCGTGTGTGCGTGGCCTTGTGCGTGGGAGTGTGTGGCTGTGCTAGGGATGTGCGACGATCAATTCTCACGGGGCATGGGCCTCGTAGCTCGATGGGCCTTGGGCGCAAGCCCAAGTACCTCGTCTTGACCCGATTGATGCGCTTTGAATTTAATTTTTAATTTTCAGTTCGGGAACGATTTTAATTAATTTTAAAATTCGTAATTTAAATTGTTTTCTTGGATTTTAATTTTGAATATTATAATTATTATAAATTTTATTTATACTAATTATTTTACTAAAATTAAATCTTGAATTAATTTAAATTCGTTTAATTCAACTGAAATAAATTAAATTAATGGATTCGATTATAAATTTGTATGAGCTTTAAATTTTAATTAAATTTGTATGTTTCCGGTTAGACTAGAAATACATTTTTATGTTTAAAATTAGTAAAGCATATGAATTTATTGGTTTAAGTGGGAGCATTTTTAGTCATAAACTCTTGATTAGGTCTACAAATCCTTTAAGGTTAAAACAACTTGATTAGAATTAATAAGGACTGAATAATTGGTAGATTATTGGTGCCCTTAATTAATTGCTGCAAATATTTATGTGATGCATAACGTGTTTTACTAACCAACTATGTGGGCCATTCATGATAATGAATGGGTGAATGGTATATATTGTATATGTACTGTTTTGCAGGTTATGGAGTGACTAGTATGGCCCAAATAGGATAGAAAATATGGTCTGCGTACCATTAATTTGAATGTAATTGGTCTAAAGTACCAAATTTGTTTTTCAATTCAAATATGGTCTGCGTACCATCAAATAGTTGTAATTAGTTTAGTTATAGCTTATCCTATTTGAAGAAAATGGCGCCTCCCACGGTGAAATTCAAGACGAAGTTACCATTTTCGAGACGGACTTTGAAGTTGAAACTTCAAGATGAAGTCGGGCCATACTAGATCACATTTATCTTATGCATGCTTTAAGTTATTTATTGCTTTAAATATGTCTTAATTATGCATGAGATTGTGGCTTAATTATGTTGCATGATTAAGGATTTTAGTTCACTTAAAATCTAACCAACATAGTAAGAGCCAAGTTCCAAACTTAAAAATTGAGTTAAAAGGTGCCATGCCAAAATAAACACTTGCTTGGATATCCTTTACATCAATCTAGTAATAGTATTCGCTCAGCGAGGTGTTACTTATTGGTCCTAAAGGGGTAAGGTACACAAATAATTGTGAGTACATGTTAGTTTTGGTGAAACTCAACGATATAAGTAAGGAGTCCTTTTATGTCGTGGCAAAATCGATAGGTTTACCTAATAAGTTCTTAGACGTACCTATCAACCAAGAGTAGTTTCTAGACTATTAGCAAAAGGCTTTTGCTTACCTAAAAGATTTTAGAATTGAGTCTAAATACATAATGTGCTTAATTCTTCAATGGATTTTAGGGTCTTGGAATCATTTTATTCACACCTGCCAGCACATAACTTGAATAAAATGCTTAATGAACATTGAATTATGCATGTATGCTAGAATTTAAAGTTTATTAAGAGAAACTGTGAATGGTTATTTATTTGTTTATTCTTTTCAATTGTAGTTTTAACTATGGCAAACAACTATCAAAACATCATCATGGGTTCTGAGCTTATGGTCAAGCTGAACCTAACAAATTTTCTTGAATGGGAAGTTAAGCTAGTTGAAATAGTCAGACTCAATGGACTTGAGTATGTACTGTTACATCCCATGCCAAGCTACTATGCCAGAGACATGACCCCTGAAAGATTTTCCACCTGGGATGCGGATCTCAAAAAGGTTATGAGTCTCATGCTGAACAATATCCCTGATGAATGGGCTAGAAGGTTTGTAGCTTATGAACCTTTTACGCTCATCAAGAATCCGAGGGATATCTGTCGTGGAAGCACGGAGGACAGGGACCTGAACGTCCATGATTTGATTGAATCAATGCCTGATCTAAAGGTTAGTTCTCCCAACAGGTGTTATAGGATGGAAGTCCAAGAAACACATGTTCAGCTCCTTCGCACTAAACAAAGGGTAGGCGTCCCACTGAGGTTCCATGTGGATCTTATGCTTTCATATTTCGATCGCCTAAGTCTGCTAGGAACACCAATAAGCGAAAGGATGGCAGTCTCTATCTTGTTCAATTCACTGCACAGTGGGTTTGGTCGCTTCAAGCAACTATACCTAAGTGAACCAAGAGAAGAAACAGTTGCAGAATTTGTTCACCTTGTCAGAAAGGCTGAGATAATATTGGACAGTGAAGCCAAAGATTTACTCAAGGCTAAAGGGAGACCGTTCAAGAAAAGTGGAAAGTCCAAGGGCAATGCTAAATCAAAGCAGGACAAGTCCACATCAAGCTGTCTTTATTGTGATGGAATAAGCCATTACAAAAGAGAGTGTCCAAAGCTAAAGGAAGATCAGAAGAACGGAACAGTCGTTCCATCTTCAGGTATTTTTGTTATAGACTGTATACTTGCTAATTCAACTTCTTGGGTATTAGATACAGGTTGTGGCTCACACTTATGTTCCAATCCACAGGGACTAAGAAGAAGTAGAAAGTTAATCAAGGGTGAAGTCGACCTACGAGTGGGAAATGGAGCACGGATTGCTACATTAGCTGTAGGAACTTATTATTTGTCGTTGCCCTCTGTGCTAGTTTTGGAACTGGAAGAGTGTTTCCATGTTCCAAGTCTTACTAAAAACATCATTTCTGTTTCTTGCTTAGATGCTAAGGGATTTTCCTTTTTAATAAAAGACAATAGTTGTTCGTTTTATTTTAAAGAGATGTTTTATGGATCTGCTAGATTAGTCAATGGACTTTATTTATTAGATCACGACAAACAAGTTTATAACATAAATACCAAAAAGGCCAAAAAGGATGATTCAGATCTCACCTATCTGTGGCATTGTCGATTAGGCCATATTAACTTGAAACGCATGGAAAGACTTCAAAAGGAAGGAATTCTAGAACCATTTGACTTAGAGGATTATGGTAAGTGCGAATCATGTTTACTTGGCAAAATGACAAAGCTACCTTTCTCTAAAGTTGGAGAAAGAGCAACTGAACTATTGGGATTAATCCATACAGATGTATGTGGACCAATGAGTACAAATGCTAGGGGTGGTTTCAGCTACTTTATCACTTTCACTGATTACTTCAGTAGATATGGTTATGTCTACCTAATGAAGCATAAGTCTGAATCCTTTGACAAATTCAAGGAATTTCAGAGTGAAGTAGAGAATCAATTAGGCAAGAAGATTAAAGCACTGCGGTCTGATAGAGGCGGTGAATATCTGAGCTATGAATTTGATGACCATCTGAAAGAATGTGGAATTCTATCAGAATTGACTCCTCCTGGAACACCACAATGGAACGGTGTGTCGGAACGGAGGAACAGAACCTTGCTAGACATGGTTAGGTCAATGATGGGTCAGGCCGAACTTCCAATAGAATTTTGGGGACATGCACTAAATACAGTTGCACTCACTATAAATAGAGCTCCGTCTAAAGCTGTTGAAAAGACTCCATATGAGTTATGGTTTCGAAAGCCTCCAAATGTGTCTTTTCTTAAGATTTGGGGATGTGAAGTATACGTCAAACGATTAATTTCAGAGAAACTTCATCCAAAATCTGACAAATGTATCCTTGTGGGATATCCAAAGGAAACAAAGGGGGTATTACTTCTACAATACATCTGAGAACAAAGTGTTTGTTGCTCGAGATGGTATCTTTTTGGAAAAGAATAACATTTCCAAAATGACAAGTGTGAGAAAAGTAGACCTCGAAGAAATTCGAGTCGAACAACAAACTCTAGAGAATGCTCAAGATGACATTCAAGATGAAACTCAGAGATCCTTAGAAGTATCTAGTGAGAATCATGGTCAATCTAGAGATGTAACCCCGCGTAGATCGCAGAGATATAGATCTCAACCGGAAAGGTACTTAGGTATCTTGACGAACGAGAGCTATGACGTTCTATTTGAAGGAAATAATGCCCTTGGTCCAAGTATGCATTCTATGTTAAGTCTAATAAATGCGGTTCAGTATTAATTAACAAGTTAATAATTCAGTGAGATCAAGTGAACTGAATGCCTAGCTAGAGGCCGCTTCAGTTCAAGTGGAATTAATGATATTAATCCACAACTTACTCTTGACTGAACCCGTAGGGTCACACAAATAGTACGTAAACGGATCAAGTATTTAATGGCATTAGATACTCCATCTATGGATATTCGGAATCGACGGATCTTGGTTTCAGTGGGAGCTGAGATCGTCACAGGCAAGAAATGAATACTCCGGAAACGATGATATTGCCGGAAACGGAAATATGGATCGTATCAGAAATATAAATATTATCCAAGTCGTAGATGTTGCCGGAAACGGAAACATGGTACGTATCGGAAAAATATTATCGGAAATGGAAATATTGCCGGAAACGGAAATATTGTCAGAATCGGAAGTATTATCGGAATCGGAAAATAATTCCGGAAACGGAAATATTAAATATTTGTTCGAAACGGAAATTGATTCCGGAATCGGAAATATTAAATATTGTTCGTATCGGAAATGAATTCCGGAACCGGGAATTTAATCGGAAGCGTATCGTACGAATTAGCATCGGACGAGGCCTGCCGGACGAAGGCCCAGCACGAAGTCGGGCCATCGCTCAGCAAGCCAAACGCGCGCCCAGCCAAGGCAGCGCCCAGGCCCACCGCAAGGCAGGCCCAGCGCGCGCCAAGGCCATGGCCTCGCTGCGTGGGCTGCTGCTCGCACGCACACGCATGGGCGGCCCTCGTGGCTGTCGTGTATGTGTGAGTTTGTGTTCATGCATGATTCCTAAAACTATTAGAGTTAGTATATGATTAAATTCCTATTCCTAAAAGGATAAATTAATTAATTAGAGTTCTTGTAGGATTCTAAGTTTAATTAATTCGTGTCCTACTAGGATTCCAATTCCCTTTCCATAACTCTATAAATACGTGCCTAGGGTCACATATTTTCAGAGATTAATTCAAGTATTCAAAGTGAGTTTTGAGAGAAAAATTCAGCCATATTTCTTACCTAAGAGTGCCGAAAATTCTAGTACCTTAAGGGCGATTCTAGTTGGTCAATCTTAAGGCGGATCCGGACGTGCTGTGGACTATCTACGGAGGGACGACACTTGGAGTCCTAAAGACTTGTTCTTGTTCGGTTCGGGCGCAGCTAGGGAAGGCACGCAACAAAGAGTATGCATCTAAATTATGCTATATGATTATGTGTAAATAATATGTATTCCTGGCTTAATGGTTGTTTCCGCATGATTTATGTATTGTCATATGTATCATAACCTAACAGTGGTATCACGAGCCCCTTATTATTTTCATAATCTAAATTGCATGAACATGGTTAAATTGTTAGGTTATGATACATATGACAATTCATAAATCATGCGGAAAAAACCATAAACCCAGGAAAACATATTATTTACACATAATCATTTAGCATAGATTAGATGCATACTCTTTGTTGCGTGCCTTCCCTAGCTGCGCCCGAACCGAACAAGAACAAGTCTTTAGGACTCCAAGTGTCGTCCCTCCGTAGATAGTCCACAGCACGTCCGGATCCGCCTTAAGATTGACCAACTAGAATCGCCCTTAAGGTACTAGAAAATTTCGGCAATTTGAGCAAGATGTGTGTTTGAATTTTTCTCTCAAAAACTCACTTTGAATACTTTGAAACTTGTGTTATAAATTGTGAGCCCTAGCCTCATATTTATAGCGGTATGGAAAGGGAATCGTAATCCTATTCAGATACAAATTAATCAAACCTAGAATCTTACAAGAACTCTAATTTAATTAATTTATCAAATAGAATTAGGAATTTAATCATTAACCGAACTCTGCATGTTTTAGGAAACGTGCACGAACACAAACACTTGCACACACACACGCACGACAGCCACGATGGGCCTCATGCGTGCGCGCGAGCAGCAGCCCACTCAGCGCCCGCGCGCTGTGCGCGCTGTGCGCTGCGCGTGCTGTGCGCGCTGTGCGCGCTGCGCGCTGCGCGCAGCCTGCTGGGCCTGGCCTTGCTGTTTGTGCGGCGCGCTTGGCTTGCTGGGCGATGGCCTGGCTTCGTGCTGGGCCTCGTCCGGCAGGCCTCGTCCGATGCTTATTCGTACGATGCGCTTCCGACTAAATTTCCGATTCCGGAATTCATTTCCGATACGAACAATATTTAATATTTCCGATTCCGGAATTAATTTCCGTTTCGAACAAATATTTAATATTTCCGTTTCCGGAATTATTTTCCGATTCCGGTAATATTTCCGATTCTGACAATATTTCCGTTTCCGGCAATATTTCCGATTCTGGCAATATTTCCATTTCCGATAATATTTTCCGATACGTACCATGTTTCCGTTTCCGGCAACATCTACGACTTGGATAATATTTATATTTCCGATACGATCCATATTTCCGTTTCCGGCAATATCATCGTTTCCGGAGTATTCACTTCTTGCCTGTGACGATCTTAGCTCCCACTGAAACCAAGATCCGTCGGTTCCGAATATTCATAGATAGAGTATCTAATGCCATTAGATACTTGATCCGTTTACGTACTATTTGTGTGACCCTACGGGTTCAGTCAAGAGTAAGCTGTGGATTAATATCATTAATTCCACTTGAACTGAAGCGGCCTCTAGCTAGGCATTCAGCTCACTTGATCTCACTGAATTATTAACTTGTCAATTAATACTGAACCGCATTTATTAGACTTAACATAGAATGCATACTTGGACCAAGGGCATTATTTCCTTCAGTCTCCCACTTGTCCTTAGGGACAAGTGTGCATTTCCTAATTCCTTTGTCTCTCGATGCTTGCTCTTGAACATAAGGTAAGAGTTGTCATCCTTATTATGTCCAGAGGTGTTCCTCGGTTTCAGAGTTCAACTGATCAAATAAACAGATAATCATAGCCTATGATTCATCCGAGCACGGCCATGCATTTCACAGTTTCTAGCTCTCCGAGTGGCCTTGTACAACTTTTAAGCATCTCATCCCGATTTATGGGAGGACAATCCCAATCTTGCGATCTTGAGATTAGACTTCGTTTGATAGGTGATTACCTGAGCGTTGCCTTTATAGCCTCCTTTTACGGTGCGAAGGTTGGTCAACGTCAAAGCAACCAGTTCTCAAACAAGTAATCTCAAATCACTCAGGTATTGAGGATTTAGTGTCTAATAATTTAATGAAATTTACTTATGACAGACTTTCATCTCTTACAGTAAAGTTTCATAGGTCTTGTCCGATACTAGTCTTCCCAAAGTAAGTATCTATGCAAATGATTATGACATTGCCATGTCCACATAGTTCAAGAAACAGAACTACTAGTCATCTTGCATTCTAATCGTCTAACGTTTTCTATGCGTCCAATTTTATAGAAAACTCCGATTAGGGACCATTTTCAACCTTTGACATTCAAGTTCACTTGATAGACATTTCTTAGTCACAGGACTGATCCTGACAGTCTATCTTGAATATATATTGTCAAATTGAAGGGACTCATCATTTAATAAACCACAAATTAAATGGAAAAATGAATTCTTTTCATTTATTGTGAATGATTAACCAATAATGTTTTACAAAGATTTAAACTCTAAAACTTTAAAACATTAAACAGAGACATCAAAGCCATTCTCCAATATGCTTGATTCCCATAGCTGCAGTGTGCGAGTTGTGCTTCTCTTGCGGCAGAGGTTTAGTTAATGGATCTGATATGTTGTCATCAGTTCCAATTTTGCTTATCTCGACTTCTTTTCTTTCAACGAACTCTCGTAGAAGGTGAAATCTACGAAGTACATGCTTGACTCTCTGGTGGTGTCTAGGCTCTTTTGCCTGTGCAATAGCTCCGTTATTATCACAATACAGGGCTATTGGTCCTTTAATGGAGGGGACTACACCAAGTTCTCCTATGAACTTCCTTAGCCATATAGCTTCCTTTGCTGCTTCATGTGCAGCAATGTACTCCGCTTCAGTTGTAGAATCCGCAATGGTGCTTTGCTTAGCACTTTTCCAGCTTACTGCTCCTCCGTTGAGGCAGAAGACAAACCCAGACTGTGATCTGAAATCATCTTTGTCGGTTTGGAAACTTGCGTCCGTATAGCCTTTAACAATTAATTCATCATCTCCACCATAGACCAGGAAGTCATCTTTGTGCCTTTTCAGGTACTTCAGAATGTTCTTGGCAGCAGTCCAATGCGCCTCTCCTGGGTCTGACTGGTATCTGCTCGTAGCACTGAGTGCGTACGCAACATCCGGGCGTGTACATATCATAGCATACATTATTGAACCAATCAATGATGCATATGGAATCCCATTCATTCGTCTACGCTCATCAAGTGTTTTTGGGCACTGAGTCTTGCTTAGAGTCATTCCATGAGACATGGGTAGGTAGCCTCGCTTGGAGTCCGCCATCTTGAACCTATCAAGCACCTTATTGATATAAGTGCTTTGACTAAGTCCAATCATCCTTTTAGATCTATCTCTGTAAATCTTGATGCCCAATATGTATTGTGCTTCTCCTAGATCCTTCATCGAAAAACATTTCCCAAGCCAAATCTTGACAGAGTTCAACATAGGAATGTCATTTCCGATAAGCAATATGTCGTCGACATATAATACTAGGAAAGCAATTTTGCTCCCACTGACCCTCTTGTATACACAAGATTCGTCCGCGTTCTTGATGAAACCAAAGTCACTGACTGCTTCATCAAAACGTATATTCCAGCTCCTGGATGCCTGCTTCAATCCGTAGATTGACTTCTTTAGCTTGCATACCTTTTTAGCATTCTTTGGATCCTCAAAACCTTCAGGTTGTGTCATAAACACAGTTTCTGTTAAAACGCCGTTTAAGAAAGCAGTTTTGACATCCATCTGCCATATTTCGTAATCGTAATATGCAGCGATTGCTAACATTATTCGAATAGACTTTAGCATTGCAACTGGTGAAAAGGTTTCATCGTAATCCACACCGTGGACTTGCCTGTAACCTTTTGCAACCAATCTAGTTTTGAAAACTTCAAGTTTCCCATCCTTGTCCTTTTTCAGTTTGAAAACCCATTTGCTTCCAATGGCTTGGTAGCCATCTGGCAAATCGACCAAATCCCATACTTGGTTTTCAGACATGGAGTCTAATTCAGATTGCATGGCTTCTTGCCATTGCTTGGAGCTAGGGATCGTCATAGCTTGCTTGTAAGTCGCAGGTTCATCACTTTCAAGTAATAGAACGTCATAGCTCTCGTTCGTCAAAATACCTAAGTATCTTTCCGGTTGAGATCTATATCTTTGCGATCTACGCGGGGTAACATTTCTAGATTGACCATGATTCTCACCAGATTCTTCTAAAGATCTCTGAGTTTCATCCTGAATGTCATCTTGAGCATTCTCTAGAGTTTGTTGTTCGACTCGAATTTCTTCGAGGTCTACTTTTCTCCCACTTGTCATTTTGGAAATGTGATCCTTCTCCAAAATGACACCATCTCGAGCAACAAACACTTTGTTCTCAGATGTATTGTAGAAGTAATACCCCTTTGTTTCCTTTGGATAGCCCACAAGGATACATTTGTCAGATTTTGGATGAAGTTTGTCTGAAATTAATCGTTTGACGTATACTTCACATCCCCAAATCTTAAGAAAAGACACATTTGGAGGCTTTCCAAACCATAATTCGTATGGAGTCTTTTCGACAGCTTTAGACGGAGCTCTATTTATAGTGAGTGCAGCTGTATTTAGTGCATGTCCCCAAAATTCTAATGGAAGTTCGGCCTGACCCATCATTGACCTGACCATGTCTAGCAAGGTTCTGTTCCTCCGTTCTGACACACCGTTCCATTGTGGTGTTCCAGGAGGAGTCAATTCTGATAGAATTCCACATTCTTTCAGATGGTCATCAAATTCATAGCTCAGATATTCACCGCCTCTATCAGACCGTAGTGCCTTGATCTTCTTGCCTAATTGATTCTCTACTTCACTCTGAAATTCCTTGAATTTGTCAAAGGATTCAGACTTATGCTTCATTAGGTAGACATAACCATACCTACTGAAGTCATCAGTGAAAGTGATAAAGTAGCTGAAACCACCTCTAGCATTTGTGCTCATTGGTCCACATACATCTGTATGGATTAAACCCAATAGTTCATTTGCTCTTTCTCCAACTTTAGAGAAAGGTTGCTTTGTCATTTTGCCAAGTAAACATGATTCGCATTTACCATAATCCTCTAAGTCAAATGGTTCTAGAATTCCTTCCCTTTGAAGTCTTTCTAAGCGTTTCAAGTTTATATGGCCTAATCGACAATGCCACAGATAGGTGAGATCTGAATCATCCTTTTTGGCCTTTTTGGTATTTATGTTATATACTTGTTTGTCGTGATCTAATAAATAAAGTCCATTGACTAATCTAGCAGATCCATAAAACATCTCTTTAAAATAAAACGAACAACTATTGTCTTTTATTATAAAGGAAAATCCCTTAGCATCTAAGCAAGAAACTGAAATGATGTTTTTAGTAAGACTTGGAACATGGAAACATTCTTCCAGTTCCAAAACTAGCCCGGAGGGCAACGACAAATAGTAAGTTCCTACAGCTAATGCAGCAATCCGTGCTCCTTTTCCCACTCGTAGGTCGACTTCACCCTTGCTTAACTTTCTACTTCTTCTTAGTCCCTGTGGATTGGAACATAAGTGTGAGCCACAACCTGTATCTAATACCCAAGAAGTTGAATTAGCAAGTATACAGTCTATAACGAAAATACCTGAAGATGGAACGACTGTTCCGTTCTTCTGATCTTCCTTTAGCTTCAAGCAATCTCTCTTCCAATGCCCCTTCTTCTTGCAGTAGAAGCATTCGGATTCAGAAGTGGGTTGACTGACCTTTCTCTTTGCAGATTTGGTGCCAGTTTGCTTAGTTGGGCTGGCCTTGTTGCCACCTTTCTTAGCATTCCTCTTCTTTCCAGATTTCTTGAACTTGCCCCCACGCACCATAAGCACATCCTGCTTATCACTTTTGAGCGTCTTTTCAGCGGTCTTCAGCATACCGTGAAGCTCAGTGAGCGTTTTGTCCAGACTATTCATACTGTAGTTCAGTTTGAACTGATCATACCCGCTATGAAGAGAATGGAGGATGGTGTCTATAGCCATTTCCTGAGAAAATTGCTGATCCAGCCGACTCATATTCTCAATGAGTCCAATCATTTTGAGAACATGTGGACTTACGGGCTCGCCTTTCTTAAGCTTGGTCTCAAGAATTTGCCTATGAGTCTCGAATCTTTCGACTCGAGCCAGATCTTGGAACGTGTTCTTCAACTCACTGATGATTGTGAAAGCATCTGAGTTGATGAACGTTTTCTGCAGATCCGCACTCATGGTGGCGAGCATTAGACATTTCACATCCTTGTTGGCATCAATCCAACGATTGAGGGCTGCCTGAGTGACCCCGTCGCCTGGAGCTTCGGGCATCGCCTCATCTAGGACATACTCCTTTTCTTCCTGCATAAGAACTATTTGCAAGTTCCTTTGCCAGTCAAGGAAGTTTTTCCCGTTCAACTTCTCCTTTTCGAGAATTGATCGAATGTTGAATGAATTGTTGTTTGCCATATTAAAAACTACAATTGAAAAGAATAAACAAATAAATAACCATTCACAGTTTCTCTTAATAAACTTAAATTCTAGCATACATGCATAATTCAATGTTTATTAAGCATTTTATTCAAGTTATGTGTTCCGGCAGGTGTGAATAAAATGATTCCAAGATCCTAAAATCATTGAAGAACTAAGCACAGTTTGTCGACTTAATCCTAGAACATCTTAGGTAAGCAAAAGCCTTTTGCTAATAGTCTAGAAACTATTCTTGGTTGATAGGTACGTCTAAGAACCTATTAGGTAAACCTATCGAATTTGCCACGACATAAAAGGACTCCTTACTTATATCGTTGAGTTTCACCAAAACTAACATGTACTCACAATTATTTGTGTACCTTGCCCCTTTAGGACCAATAAGTAACACCTCGCTGAGCGAAAACTATTACTAGATTGATGTAAAGGATATCCAAGCAAGTGTATATTTTGGCATGGCACCTTTTAACTCAATTTTTTTTTTTTTAGTTTGGAACTTAAGGCTCTTACTATGTTGGTTAGATTTTAAGTGAACTAAAATCCTTAATCATGCAACATAATCAAGCTTTTGATCTCATGCATTTTAAGACATATTTAAAGCAATGCATAAGATATTTGTGATCTAGTATGGCCCGACTTCATCTTGAAGCTTTGACTTCAAAGTCTGTCTTGAAAATCTCCGTGGGAGGCACCATTTTCTTCAAATAGGATAAGCTATAACTAATTACAACTATTTGATGGTTCGCAGACCATATTTGAATTGAAAAATAACTTTGGTACTTTAGACCAATTACATTCAAATTAATGGTACGCAGACCATATTTTCTATCCTATTTGGGCCATACTAGTCACTTCATAACCTGCAAAACAGTACATATACAATATATACCATTCACCCATTCATTATCATGAATGGCCCACATAGCTGGTTAGTAAAACACATTATGCATCACGTAAACATTTGCAGCAATTAATCAAGGGCACCAATAATCTACCAATTATTCAGTCCTTATTAATTCTAATCAAGTTGTTTTAACCTTAAGGATTTGTAGACCTAATCAAGAGTTTATGACTAAAAAGCGCTCCCACTTAAACCAATAAATTCATATGCTTTACCAATTTTAAACATAAAAATGTATTTCTAGTCTAACCGGAAACATACAAATTTAATTAAAATTTAAAGCTCATATCAATTTATAATTGAATCCAAAAATTTAATTTAATTTCAGTCGTATTTAAATTAACTCATGATTTTAATTTTAGTAAAATAATTAGAATAAATAACATTTATTATAATTATAATATTCAAAATTAAAATCCAAGAAAATAATTCAAATTATTAATTTTAAAATTAAATAAAATTACGTGAACTGAAATTTTCAAATTAAACATTCAAAACGATCTAATCGTAACGCAAACACCCTACGCGTTGCACGCCCATGGGCCGTACGCACACAGCCATTGCTGGCCATGTGCGCGCAGCCCATGCGCTCGTCGCATAGCTGCTGCTTCCCTATCGCAAGCCTCCGCACGCATTGGTGCTCGCTGCGCGCGCCAGCGCTCATCGCACGCGAGCTATCGCTCGCTATGCGCGCGCGCGACATCGCTCGCTGGGCGCGCGACATCGCTCGCTGGGCGCGCGACATCGCTCGCTGGGCGCGCGACATCGCTCGCTGTGCGCGCGAGCCATCGCTCGCTGGGGCGCGACATCGCTCGCTGGGCGGGCGACATCGCGCGCTGTGCGCGCGAGTAATGCTGGGCGCAGCGCTCGTGGCACGCGAGCTTGCGCTCGCTGCGCGCGAGGCTGCGCGCTCTTGTGCGAGGCAGCGCGCGTTGTGGCGCAGCTCGCTTGCTGCCCACACGCGACTGCCTTGGCTCGCCCTTCGCCTATGCCCATTCGTTCATTGCTCGTGGCATACGACACAAGGCAGGGCTGCTGCCTTGTGCTCGTGCACTACGCCTTTGCTCATTGCATTCGTGCCGCACGGGCGACGAGCTCCCTTGCTCGTCGTCGCATGCCCGCATTATACAACACCCCTTAAGGGTAACACGAAGCGTCCATTGCTTCGTGCGTGCAAGTTATATGAACGAATCGCATAAAAAATTTAAAATTTATATTTAAAATTAATGACAAATTAATAAATAATATTAATTTCATAATTTTAGGGCGAAAAATCGAAAATTTATTATCCAATTGATTTCCGATTGATATGGATTCAAGTCTAGGTCATAAAAATTTAAAATTTATCGTAAATTTACAATTTTTATGGTGGTTTTTAATCATAGGTTTCTAATTAAATTACAATTAATTATGAAAATCAAATTAATTCTAAATTATTCTAATTTTCAACAAATTAATCATAATTAATAATTAGATTGCATAATTAACAAGACTAGGCATTCAAACTTGTTAAACATATGCAGTAGGTCAATCAAAAATTCAAGATTTATCAACAAGAATCGCAAATATTTAATTTAACATCTTAAATTTACGAAATTTTGCATTCGAAAAACTAAAACCTTCGAAAAGTCATAGTTAGGCTTCGAATTTGAGAATTCTGGGTTCGGCAGAAAAATATTATTTTTGTCAAAATTTTAGAATGCCTTTTACATGCGGAATTGACATAAAAATCACTCAATTCGGATGAGTAACGAAGAAACTGCCGAAAAACTGCGTACGTATAATTAAATAAACGCAATTTGCAATTAATTAACAATTACGAAAATTAATCACCCCTTTTAATTCTTGCAAATTTGTAATATTTAACCATGTTCATGCAATTTAGATTATGAAAATAATAAGGGGCTCGTGATACCACTGTTAGGTTATGATACATATGACAATTCATAAATCATGCGGAAAAAACCATAAACCCAGGAAAACATATTATTTACACATAATCATTTAGCATAGATTAGATGCATACTCTTTGTTGCGTGCCTTCCCTAGCTGCGCCCGAACCGAACAAGAACAAGTCTTTAGGACTCCAAGTGTCGTCCCTCCGTAGATAGTCCACAGCACGTCCGGATCCGCCTTAAGATTGACCAACTAGAATCGCCCTTAAGGTACTAGAAAATTTCGGCAATTTGAGCAAGATGTGTGTTTGAATTTTTCTCTCAAAAACTCACTTTGAATACTTTGAAACTTGTGTTATAAATTGTGAGCCCTAGCCTCATATTTATAGCGGTATGGAAAGGGAATCGTAATCCTATTCAGATACAAATTAATCAAACCTAGAATCTTACAAGAACTCTAATTTAATTAATTTATCAAATAGAATTAGGAATTTAATCATTAACCGAACTCTGCATGTTTTAGGAAACGTGCACGAACACAAACACTTGCACACACACACGCACGACAGCCACGATGGGCCTCATGCGTGCGCGCGAGCAGCAGCCCACTCAGCGCCCGCGCGCGCTGCGCGCTGCGCGCGCTGTGCGCGCTGTGCGCTGCGCGTGCTGTGCGCGCTGTGCGCGCTGCGCGCTGCGCGCAGCCTGCTGGGCCTGGCCTTGCTGTTTGTGCGGCGCGCTTGGCTTGCTGGGCGATGGCCTGGCTTCGTGCTGGGCCTCGTCCGGCAGGCCTCGTCCGATGCTTATTCGTACGATGCGCTTCCGACTAAATTTCCGATTCCGGAATTCATTTCCGATACGAACAATATTTAATATTTCCGATTCCGGAATCAATTTCCGTTTCGAACAAATATTTAATATTTCCGTTTCCGGAATTATTTTCCGATTCCGGTAATATTTCCGATTCTGACAATATTTCCGTTTCCGGCAATATTTCCGATTCTGGCAATATTTCCATTTCCGATAATATTTTCCGATACGTACCATGTTTCCGTTTCCGGCAACATCTACGACTTGGATAATATTTATATTTCCGATACGATCCATATTTCCGTTTCCGGCAATATCATCGTTTCCGGAGTATTCACTTCTTGCCTGTGACGATCTTAGCTCACACTGAAACCAAGATCCGTCGGTTCCGAATATTCATAGATAGAGTATCTAATGCCATTAGATACTTGATCCGTTTACGTACTATTTGTGTGACCCTACGGGTTCAGTCAAGAGTAAGCTGTGGATTAATATCATTAATTCCACTTGAACTGAAGCGGCCTCTAGCTAGGCATTCAGCTCACTTGATCTCACTGAATTATTAACTTGTCAATTAATACTGAACCGCATTTATTAGACTTAACATAGAATGCATACTTGGACCAAGGGCATTATTTCCTTCATAAATATTACAAATTTGCAAGAATTAAAAGGGGTGATTAATTTTCGTAATTGTTAATTAATTGCAAATTGCGTTTATTTAATTATACGTACGCAGTTTTTCGGCAGTTTCTTCGTTACTCATCCAAATCGAGTGATTTTTGTGTCAATTCCGCATGTAAAAGGCATTCTAAAATTTTGAAGCTAAAGGAAGATCAGAAGAACGGAACAGTCGTTCCATCTTCAGGTATTTTCGTTATAGACTGTATACTTGCTAATTCAACTTCTTGGGTATTAGATACAGGTTGTGGCTCACACTTATGTTCCAATCCACAGGGACTAAGAAGAAGTAGAAAGTTAAGCAAGGGTGAAGTCGACCTACGAGTGGGAAATGGAGCACGGATTGCTGCATTAGCTGTAGGAACTTACTATTTGTCGTTGCCCTCCGGGCTAGTTTTGGAACTGGAAGAATGTTTCCATGTTCCAAGTCTTACTAAAAACATCATTTCAGTTTCTTGCTTAGATGCTAAGGGATTTTCCTTTTTAATAAAAGACAATAGTTGTTCGTTTTATTTTAAAGAGATGTTTTATGGATCTGCTAGATTAGTCAATGGACTTTATTTATTAGATCACGACAAACAAGTATATAACATAAATACCAAAAAGGCCAAAAAGGATGATTCAGATCTCACCTATCTGTGGCATTGTCGATTAGGCCATATAAACTTGAAACGCTTAGAAAGACTTCAAAAGGAAGGAATTCTAGAACCATTTGACTTAGAAGATTATGGTAAATGCGAATCATGTTTACTTGGCAAAATGACAAAGCAACCTTTCTCTAAAGTTGGAGAAAGAGCAAATGAACTATTGGGATTAATCCATACAGATGTATGTGGACCAATGAGTACAAATGCTAGAGGTGGTTTCAGCTACTTTATCACTTTCACTGATGACTTCAGTAGGTATGGTTATGTCTACCTAATGAAGCATAAGTCTGAATCCTTTGACAAATTCAAGGAATTTCAGAGTGAAGTAGAGAATCAATTAGGCAAGAAGATTAAGGCACTGCGGTTTGATAGAGGCGGTGAATATCTGAGCTATGAATTTGATGACCATCTGAAAGAATGTGGAATTCTATCAGAATTGACTCCTCCTGGAACACCACAATGGAACGGTGTGTCGGAACGGAGGAACAGAACCTTGCTAGACATGGTCAGGTCAATGATGGGTCAGGCCGAACTTCCATTAGAATTTTGGGGACATGCACTAAATACAGCTGCACTCACTATAAATAGAGCTCCGTCTAAAGCTGTCGAAAAGACTCCATACGAATTATGGTTTGGAAAGCCTCCAAATGTGTCTTTTCTTAAGATTTGGGGATGTGAAGTATACGTCAAACGATTAATTTCAGACAAACTTCATCCAAAATCTGACAAATGTATCCTTGTGGGCTATCCAAAGGAAACAAAGGGGTATTACTTCTACAATACATCTGAGAACAAAGTGTTTGTTGCTCGAGATGGTGTCTTTTTGGAGAAAGATCACATTTCCAAAATGACAAGTGGGAGAAAAGTAGACCTCGAAGAAATTCGAGTCGAACAACAAACTCTAGAGAATGCTCAAGATGACATTCAGGATGAAACTCAGAGATCTTTAGAAGAATCTGGTGAGAATCATGGTCAATCTAGAAATGTTACCCCGCGTAGATCGCAAAGATATAGATCTCAACCGGAAAGGTACTTAGGTATTTTGACGAACGAGAGCTATGACGTTCTATTACTTGAAAGTGATGAACCTGCGACTTACAAACAAGCTATGACGAGCCCTAGCTCCAAGCAATGGCAAGAAGCCATGCAATCTGAATTAGACTCCATGTCTGAAAACCAAGTATGGGATTTGGTCGATTTACCAGATGGCTACCAAGCCATTGGAAGCAAATGGGTTTTCAAACTGAAAAAGGACAAGGATGGGAAACTTGAAGTTTTCAAAGCTAGATTGGTTGCAAAAGGTTACAGGCAAGTCCACGGTGTGGATTACGATGAAACCTTTTCACCAGTTGCAATGCTAAAGTCTATTCGGATAATGTTAGCAATCGCTGCATATTACGATTACGAAATATGGCAGATGGATGTCAAAACTGCTTTCTTAAACGGCGTTTTAACAGAAACTGTGTTTATGACACAGCCTGAAGGTTTTGAGGATCCAAAGAATGCTAAAAAGGTATGCAAGCTAAAGAAATCAATCTACGGATTGAAGCAGGCATCCAGGAGCTGGAACATACGTTTTGATGAAGCAGTCAAGGACTTTGGTTTCATCAAGAACGCGGACGAATCTTGTGTATACAAGAAGGTCAGTGGGAGCAAAATTGCTTTCCTAGTATTATATGTCGACGACATATTACTTATCGGAAATGACATTCCTATGTTGAACTCTGTCAAGATTTGGCTTGGGAAATGTTTTTCGATGAAGGATCTAGGAGAAGCACAATACATATTGGGCATCAAGATTTACAGAGATAGATCTAAAAGGATGATTGGACTTAGTCAAAGCACTTATATCAATAAGGTGCTTGATAGGTTCAAGATGGCGGACTCCAAGCGAGGCTACCTACCCATGTCTCATGGAATGACTCTAAGCAAGACTCAGTGCCCAAAAACACTTGATGAGCGTAGACGAATGAATGGGATTCCATATGCATCATTGATTGGTTCAATAATGTATGCTATGATATGTACACGCCCGGATGTTGCGTACGCACTCAGTGCTACGAGCAGATACCAGTCAGACCCAGGAGAGGCGCATTGGACTGCTGCCAAGAACATTCTGAAGTACCTGAAAAGGCACAAAGATGACTTCCTGGTCTATGGTGGAGATGATGAA
This sequence comes from Spinacia oleracea, assembly GCF_020520425.1. Classification (NCBI taxonomy): domain Eukaryota; kingdom Viridiplantae; phylum Streptophyta; class Magnoliopsida; order Caryophyllales; family Amaranthaceae; genus Spinacia; species Spinacia oleracea. Next base: position 17,534,987 of record NC_079490.1, read on the forward strand.
TTAATTGTTAAAGGCTATACGGACGCAAGTTTCCAAACCGACAAAGATGATTTCAGATCACAGTCTGGGTTTGTCTTCTGCCTCAACGGAGGAGCAGTAAGCTGGAAAAGTGCTAAGCAAAGCACCATTGCGGATTCTACAACTGAAGCGGAGTACATTGCTGCACATGAAGCAGCAAAGGAAGCTATATGGCTAAGGAAGTTCATAGGTGAACTTGGTGTAGTCCCCTCCATTAAAGGACCAATAGCCCTGTATTGTGACAATAACGGAGCTATTGCACAGGCAAAAGAGCCTAGACACCACCAGAGAGTCAAGCATGTACTTCGTAGATTTCACCTTCTACGAGAGTTCGTTGAAAGAAAAGAAGTCGAGATAAGCAAAATTGGAACTGATGACAACATATCAGATCCAATAACTAAACCTCTGCCGCAGGCGAAGCACAACTCGCACACTGCAGCTATGGGAATCAAGCATATTGGAGAATGACTTTGATGTCTCTATTTAATGTTTTAAAGTTTTAGAGTTTAAATCTTTGTAAAACATTATTGGTTAATCATTCACAATAAATGAAAAGAATTCATTTTTCCATTTAATTTGTGGTTTATTAAATGATGAGTCCCTTCAATTTGACGATATATTCAAGATAGACTGTCAGGACCAGTCCTGTGACTAAGAAATGTCTATCAAGTGAACTTGAATGTCAAAGGTTGAAAATGGTCCCTAGTCGGAGTTTTCTATAAAATTGGACGCATAGAAAACGTTAGACGATTAGAATGCAAGATGACTAGTAGTTCTGTTTCTTGAACTATGTGGACGTGGCAATGTCATAATCATTTGCATAGATACTTACTTTGGGAAGACTAGTATCGGACAAGACCTATGAAACTTTACTGTAAGAGATGAAAATCTGTCATAAGTAAATTTCATTAAATTATTAGACACTAAATCCTCAATACCTGAGTGATTTGAGATTACTTGTTTGAGAACTGGTTGCTTTGACGTTGACCAACCGTCGCACCGTAAAAGGAGGCTATAAAGGCAACGCTCAGGTAATCACCTATCAAACGAAGTCTAATCTCAAGATCGCAAGATTGGGATTGTCCTCCCATAAATCGGGATGAGATGCTTAAAAGTTGTACAAGGCCACTCGGAGAGCTAGAAACTGTGAAATGCATGGCCGTGCTCGGATGAATCATAGGCTATGATTATCTGTTTATTTGATCAGTTGAACTCTGAAACCGAGGAACACCTCTGGACATAATAAGGATGACAACTCTTACCTTATGTTCAAGAGCAAGCATCGAGCGACAAAGGAATTAGGAAATGCACACTTGTCCCTAAGGACAAGTGGGAGACTGAAGGAAATAATGCCCTTGGTCCAAGTATGCATTCTATGTTAAGTCTAATAAATGCGGTTCAGTATTAATTAACAAGTTAATAATTCAGTGAGATCAAGTGAACTGAATGCCTAGCTAGAGGCCGCTTCAGTTCAAGTGGAATTAATGATATTAATCCACAGCTTACTCTTGACTGAACCCGTAGGGTCACACAAATAGTACGTAAACGGATCAAGTATTTAATGGCATTAGATACTCCATCTATGGATATTCGGAATCGACGGATCTTGGTTTCGGTGGGAGCTGAGATCGTCACAGGCAAGAAATGAATACTCCGGAAACGATGATATTGCCGGAAACGGAAATATGGATCGTATCGGAAATATAAATATTATCCAAGTCGTAGATGTTGCCGGAAACGGAAACATGGTACGTATCGGAAAAATATTATCGGAAATGGAAATATTGCCAGAATCGGAAATATTGCCGGAAACGGAAATATTGTCAGAATCGGAAGTATTATCGGAATCGGAAAATAATTCCGGAAACGGAAATATTAAATATTTGTTCGAAACGGAAATTGATTCCGGAATCGGAAATATTAAATATTGTTCGTATCGGAAATGAATTCCGGAACCGGGAATTTAATCGGAAGCGTATCGTACGAATTAGCATCGGACGAGGCCTGCCGGACGAAGGCCCAGCACGAAGTCGGGCCATCGCCCAGCAAGCCAAACGCGCGCCCAGCCAAGGTAGCGCCCAGGCCTACCGCAAGGCAGGCCCAGCGCGCGCCAAGGCCATGGCCTCGCTGCGTGGGCTGCTGCTCGCACGCACACGCATGGGCGGCCCTCGTGGCTGCCGTGTGTGTGAGTTTGTGTTCATGCATGATTCCTAAAACTATTAGAGTTAGTATATGATTAAATTCCTATTCCTAAAAGGATAAATTAATTAATTAGAGTTCTTGTAGGATTCTAAGTTTAATTAATTCGTGTCCTACTAGGATTCCAATTCCCTTTCCATAACTCTATAAATACGTGCCTAGGGTCACATATTTTCAGAGATTAATTCAAGTATTCAAAGTGAGTTTTGAGAGAAAAATTCAGCCATATTTCTTACCTAAGAGTGCCGAAAATTCTAGTACCTTAAGGGCGATTCTAGTTGGTCAATCTTAAGGCGGATCCGGACGTGCTGTGGACTATCTACGGAGGGACGACACTTGGAGTCCTAAAGACTTGTTCTTGTTCGGTTCGGGCGCAGCTAGGGAAGGCACGCAACAAAGAGTATGCATCTAAATTATGCTATATGATTATGTGTAAATAATATGTATTCCTGGCTTAATGGTTGTTTCCGCATGATTTATGTATTGTCATATGTATCATAACCTAACACTATTACTTGAAAGTGATGAGCCTGCGACTTACAAACAAGCTATGACGAGCCCTAGCTCCAAGCAATGGCAAGAAGCCATGCAATCTGAATTAGACTCCATGTTAGAAAACCAAGTATGGGATTTGGTCGATTTGCCGGATGGCTACTAAGCCATTGGAAGCAAATGGGTTTTCAAACTGAAAAAGGACAAGGATGGGAAACTTGAAGTTTTCAAAGCTAGATTGGTTGCAAAAGGTTACAGGCAAGTCCACGGTGTGGATTACGATGAAACCTTTTCACCAGTTGCAATGCTAAAGTCTATTCGGATAATGTTAGCAATCACTGCATATTACGATTACGAAATATGGCAGATGGATGTCAAAACCGCTTTCTTAAACGGCGTTTTAACAGAAATTGTGTTTATGACACAGCCTGAGGGTTTTGAGGATCCAAAGAATTCTAAAAAGGTATGCAAGCTAAAGAAATCAATCTAAGGATTGAAGCAGGCATCCAGGAGCTGGAATATACGTTTTGATGAAGCAGTCAGTGACTTTGGTTTCATCAAGAACGCAGACGAATCTTGTGTATACAAGAAGGTCAGTAGGAGCAAAATTGCTTTCCTAGTATTATATGTCGATGACATATTACTTATCGGAAATGATATTCCTATGCTGAACTCTGTCAAGATTTGGCTTGGGAAATGTTTTTCGATGAAGGATCTAAGAGAAGCACAATACATATTGGGCATCAAGATCTACAGAGATAGATCTAAAAAGATGATTGGACTTAGTCAAAGCACTTATATGAATAAAGTACTTGATAGGTTCAAGATGGCAGACTCCAAGCAAGGCTACCTACCCATGTCTCATGGAATGACTTTAAGCAAGACTCAGTGCCCAAAAACACTTGATGAGCGTAGACGAATGAATGGGATTCCATATGCATCATTGATTGGTTCAATAATGTATGCTATGATATGTACACGCCCGGATGTTGCGTACGCACTCAGTGCTACGAGCAGATACCAGTCAGACCCAGGAGAGGCACATTGGACTGCTGCCAAGAATATTCTGAAGTACCTGAAAAGGCACAAAGATGACTTCCTGGTTTATGGTGGAGATGATGAATTAATTGTTAAAGGCTATACGGACGCAAGTTTCCAAACTGACAAATATGATTTCAGATCACAGTCTGGGTTTGTCTTCTGAAGGAAATAATGCCCTTGGTCCAAGTATGCATTCTATGTTAAGTCTAATAAATGCGGTTCAGTATTAATTAACAAGTTAATAATTCAGTGAGATCAAGTGAGCTGAATGCCTAGCTAGAGGCCGCTTCAGTTCAAGTGGAATTAATGATATTAATCCACAGCTTACTCTTGACTGAACCCGTAGGGTCACACAAATAGTACGTAAACGGATCAAGTATTTAATGGCATTAAATACTCCATCTATGAATATTCGGAACCGACGGATCTTGGTTTCAGTGGGAGCTAAGATCGTCACAGGCAAGAAATGAATACTCCGGAAACGATGATATTGCCGGAAAAGGAAATATGGATCGTATCGGAAATATGAATATTATCCAAGTCGTAGATGTTGCCGGAAACGGAAACATGGTACGTATCGGAAAATATTGTTGGAAATGGAAATATTACCAGAATCGGAAATATTGCCGGAAACGGAAATATTGTCAGAATCAGAAATATTACCGGAATCGGAAAATAATTCCGGAAACGGAAATATTAAATATTTGTTCGAAACGGAAATTAATTCCGGAATCGGAAATATTGAATATTGTTCGTATCGGAAATAGATTCCGGAAATGGAATTTTAATCGGAAGCGTATCGTACGAATTAGCATCGGACGAGGCCTGCCGGACGAAGGCCCAGCACGAAGCCAGGCCATCGCCCAGCAAGCACGCACGCCACAGCCCAGCGCGCACAAGGCCACGCATGCGTGGGCCGCGCTGCGTGGGCTGCTGCTCGCATGCGTGGGCAGCCCTTGTGGCTGCCGTGTGTGTGTGAGTTTGAGCTCATGCGAGATTCCTGAATCTGCAAGAGTCAGTGTATGATTAAATGTCTATTCCTATTGGATAAATTGATTAAGTAGAATTCATGTAGAATTCTAATTCCAATTAATTCGCATCCTACTAGGATTACGATTCCTTTTCCATAACTCTATAAATAAAGGCCTAGGGGTCATAATTTATACACAAGTTTCAAAGTATTCAAAAGTGAGTTTTTTGAGAGAAAATTCAAACACCCATCTTGCCCCAAAAGTGCCGAATTTTCTGAGTACCTTAAGGGCGATTCTAGTTGGTCAATCTTAAGGCGGATCCGGACGTGCTGTGGACTTTCTACGGAGGGACGACACTTGGAGTCCTAAAAGACTTGTTCTTGTTCGGTTCGGGCGCAGCTAGGGAAGGCACGCAACAAAGAGTATGCATCTAATTATGCTATATGATTATGTGTAAATAATATGTTTCCTGGGTTAATGGTTGTTTCCGCATGATCTATGTAAATGTCATATGTATCATAACCTAACAGTGGTATCACGAGCCCCTTATTATTTTCATAATCTAAATTTCATGAACATGGTTAAATATTACAAATTTGCAAGAATTAAAAGGGGTGATTAATTTTCGTAATTGTTAATTAGTTGCAAATTGCGTTTATTTAATTATACGTACGCAGTTTTTCGGCAGTTTCTTCATTACTCATCCGAATTGAGTGATTTTTGTGTCAATTCCGCATGTAAAAGGCATTCTAAAATTTTGACAAAAATAGTATTTTTCTGCCGAACCCAGAATTCTCAAATTCGAAGCCTAACTATGACTTTTCGAAGGTTTTAGTTTTTCGAATGCAAAATTTCGTAAATTTAAGATGTTAAATTAAACGGATTTTTCATGAAATACCCCCGAGTTTTGGCGAAATTCACCAAATGCCCCTCGACTTTCAGAAATTCATAAAATACCCCTATTTCAATACTTAATGTACCAAATACCCTTATTTCAAAACTTAATACAACAAATACCTTTAATGACGTCATCATACCTATAATCCACCAATTAACGCCTAATTAACTCAACTAATCCCTAATTAACACCCATAATCAACCCACCCATTAACAAACCTAATTAACCCACCCATTAACCCACTAACCCACCCATTTTTCTTTTCTTTTCTCTCTCTCCTTCCTCCTTCCTCCTTCCATCATCTCACCAGCAAATCATGACTACTTTTTTTTCATTGAACCCAAACCAAATTCCATCATATTTAATCACACAAAAAAGTCAAATCAATTGAATGAATTTAACAAATTTCATCAATTTAACAAAGCCCAGAGATTCGAAGATAAATTCGAAGATAAATTTGAAGAATTTTGAAGAAAATTCGAAGAATTGAAACAGAAATTTGAAGAGAAATTCGAAGAGATTCAGAGAAAATTGAAGAACGAAGAATATCAAACAGAACAAGGTTATTTCTCCCTTGAAATTCTCCCCCAAATTGAGCCTCTCTTGTATTGAAGAACGAAAATTGACAAGAAAATTGACAGGAAAATTGAAGAACAAAGAACATCAAACGAACAAGGTTGTTTGATCGATTTTTTTCCAGATTTACAAAATTTTGCTTTGATTTCCCTAACTGTGTTTTGGTGTTTGTTGTTTTCCCGATCAAACGAACTTTGTTTTGGTGTTTGTTGTAGAATTTGAACCACTTACAATGTCGTGGCTTGTGCGGCAAGTAGTCAACAATGGCCGCCTTCAATCTTCTTCGGCAACTCCATCATTCTCTGTAACGAGATTTCACCATGGGGTTGATGGAGTTGGACTTGTCGCAACAGAAGGAGAGAAAATGAGTTGGTGGTGCAGCCGAATACCAAAGAAAATCAGTCGCCGGCCTGCTTCCACCGTCGCTACTGATGTTGTTATTGTTGCTTGGCGGCGATGGTGGCGGCTGGAAAGTCGACCATCCTGTTAGAGGTGGGAGATCCATGGAAGAAACAGGAAGAAAAGGTGGGGGAGAGAGAAAAGAAAAATATGGGTTAATTAGGAGTTTAGTTGATTAATTGGGAAAAAATGGGTTAATGGGTGAGTTAAATGGGTTAATTAGGATTGATGACGTCATAAGGGTACTTGGTGTATTATGTTTTGGAACAGGGGTATTTTATGAATTTCTGAAAGTCGAGGGGCATTTGGTGAATTTCGCCAAAATTCAGGGGTATTTCATGAAAAATCCGTAAATTAAATATTTGCGATTCTTGTTGATAAATCTTGAATTTTTGATTGACCTATTGCATATGTTTAACAAGTTTGAATGCCTAGTCTTGTTAATTATGCAATCTAATTTGTAATTATGATTAATTTGTTGAAAATTAGAATAATTTAGAATTAATTTGATTTTCATAATTAATTGTAATTTAATTAGAAACCTATGATTAAAAACCACCATAAAAATTGTAAATTTACGATAAATTTTAAATTTTTATGACCTAGACTTGAATCCATATCAATCGGAAATCAATTGGATAATAAATTTTCGATTTTTTCGCCCTAAAATTATGAAATTAATATTATTTATTAATTTGTCATTAATTTTAAATATAAATTTTAAATTTTATGCGATTCGTTCAAATAACTTGCACGCACGAAGCAATGGACGCTTCGTGTTACCCTTAAGGGGTGTTGTATAATGCGGGCATGCGACGACGAGCAAGGGAGCTCGTCGCCCGTGCGGCACGAATGCAATGAGCAAGGCCGTAGTGCACGAGCACAAGGCAGCAGCCCTGCCTTGTGTCGTGTGCCACGAGCAATGAACGTATGGGCATGGGCGAGGGGCGAGCCAAGGCAGTCGCGTGTGGGCAGCAAGCGAGCTGCGCCACAGCGCGCGCTGCCTCGCACAACAGCGCGCAGCCTCGTGCGCAGCGAGCGCAAGCTCGCGTGCCACGAGCGCTGCGCCCAGCATCACTCGCGCGCACCAGCGAGCGATCTCGCGCGCCAGCGCGCGATCTCGCGCGCCAGCGAGCGATGCAGCGCCCCAGCGAGCGATGGCTCGCGCGCACCAGCGAGCGATCTCGCGCGCCAGCGCGCGATCTCGCGCGCCAGCGAGCGATGCAGCGCCCCAGCGAGCGATGGCTCGCGCGCACCAGCGAGCGATCTCGCGCACCAGCGAGCGCGGTAACGCGCGCGCGCTGCGAGCGATAGCTCGCGTACGGTGGGCGCTGTGCGGAGGCTTGCGTATGGGACAGCAGCAGCTATGCAACGAGCGCATGGGCTGCGCGCACATGGCCAGCAATGGCTGTGTGCGTACGGCCCATGGGCATGCAACGCGTAGGGTGTTTGCGTTACGATTAGATCGTTTTGAATGTTTAATTTGAAAATTTCAGTTCACGTAATTTTAATTGATTTTAAAATTAATAATTTGAATTAATTTCTTGGATTTTAATTTTGAATATTATAATTATAATAAATGGCATTTATTCTAATTATTTTACTAAAATTAAAATCATAAATTAATTTAAATGTGACTGAAATTAAAATTAAATTTTTGGATTCAATTATAAATTTATATGAGCTTTAAATTTTAATTAAATTTGTATGTTTCCGGTTAGACTAGAAATACAATTTTATGTTTAAAATTAGTAAAGCATATGAATTTATTGGTTTGAGTGGGAGTGCTTTTAGTCATAAACTCTTGATTAGGTCTACAAATCCTTAAGGTTAAAACAACTCGATTAGAATTAATAAGGACTGAATAATTGGTAGATTATTGGTGCCCTTGATTAATTGCTGCAAATGTTTACGTGATGCATAATGTGTTTAACTAACCAGCTATGTGGGCCATTCATGATAATGAATGGGTGAATGGTATATATTGTATATGTACTGTTTTGCAGGTTATGAAGTGACTAGTATGGCCCAAATAGGATAGAAAATATGGTCTGCGTACCATTAATTTGAATGTAATTGGTCTAAAGTACCAAAGTTGTTTTTCAATTCAAATATGGTCTGCGTACCATCAAATAGTTGTAATTAGTTATAACTTATCCTATTTGAAGAAAATGGTGCCTCCCACGGAGATTTTCAAGACGGACTTTGAAGTCAAAGCTTCAAGATGAAGTCGGGCCATACTAGATCACAAATATCTTATGCATGTTTTAAGTTATTTATTGCTTTAAATATGTCTTAAAATGCATGAGATCAAAAGCTTGATTATGTTGCATGATTAAGGATTTTAGTTCACTTAAAATCTAACCAACATAGTAAGAGCCTTAAGTTCCAAACTTAAAAATTGAGTTAAAAGGTGCCATGCCAAAATATACACTTGCTTGGATATCCTTTACATCAATCTAGTAATAGTTTTCGCTCAGCGAGGTGTTACTTATTGGTCCTAAAGGGGCAAGGTACACAAATAATTGTGAGTACATGTTAGTTTTGGTGAAACTCAACGATATAAGTAAGGAGTCCTTTTATGTCGTGGCAAATTCGATAGGTTTACCTAATAAGTTCTTAGACGTACCTATCAACCAAGAATAGTTTCTAGACTATTAGCAAAAGGCTTTTGCTTACCTAAGATGTTCTAGGATTAAGTCGACAAACTGTGCTTAGTTCTTCAATGATTTTAGGATCTTGGAATCATTTTATTCACACCTGCCGGAACACATAACTTGAATAAAATGCTTAATAAACATTGAATTATGCATGAATGCTAGAATTTAAGTTTATTAAGAGAAACTGTGAATGGTTATTTATTTGTTTATTCTTTTCAATTGTAGTTTTTAATATGGCAAACAACAATTCATTCAACATTCGATCAATTCTCGAAAAGGAGAAGTTGAACGGGAAAAACTTCCTTGACTGGCAAAGGAACTTGCAAATAGTTCTTATGCAGGAAGAAAAGGAGTATGTCCTAGATGAGGCGATGCCCGAAGCTCCAGGCGACGGGATCACTCAGGCAGCCCTCAATCGTTGGATTGATGCCAACAAGGATGTGAAATGTCTAATGCTCGCCACCATGAGTGCGGATCTGCAGAAAACGTTCATCAACTCAGATGCTTTCACAATCATCAGTGAGTTGAAGAACATGTTCCAAGATCTGGCTCGAGTCGAAAGATTCGAGACTCATAGGCAAATTCTTGAGACCAAGCTTAAGAAAGGCGAGCCCGTAAGTCCACATGTTCTCAAAATGATTGGACTCATTGAGAATATGAGTCGGCTGGATCAGCAATTTTCTCAGGAAATGGCTATAGACACCATCCTCCATTCTCTTCATAGCGGGTATGATCAGTTCAAACTGAACTACAGTATGAATAGTCTGGACAAAACGCTCACTGAGCTTCACGGTATGCTGAAGACCGCTGAAAAGACGCTCAAAAGTGATAAGCAAGATGTGCTTATGGTGCGTGGGGGCAAGTTCAAGAAATCTGGAAAGAAGAGGAATGCTAAGAAAGGTGGCAACAAGGCCAGCCCAACTAAGCAAACTGGCGCCAAATCTGCAAAGAGGAAGGTCAGTCAACCCACTTCTGAATCCGAATGCTTCTACTGCAAGAAGAAGGGGCATTGGAAGAGAGATTGCTTGAAGCTAAAGGAAGATCAGAAGAACGGAACAGTCGTTCCATCTTCAGGTATTTTCGTTATAGACTGTATACTTGCTAATTCAACTTCTTGGGTATTAGATACAGGTTGTGGCTCACACTTATGTTCCAATCCACAGGGACTAAGAAGAAGTAGAAAGTTAAGCAAGGGTGAAGTCGACCTACGAGTGGGAAATGGAGCACGGATTGCTGCATTAGCTGTAGGAACATACTATTTGTCGTTGCCCTCCGGGCTAGTTTTGGAACTGGAAGAATGTTTCCATGTTCCAAGTCTTACTAAAAACATCATTTTTCAGTTTCTTGCTTAGATGCTAAGGGATTTTCCTTTATAATAAAAGACAATAGTTGTTCGTTTTATTTTAAAGAGATGTTTTATGGATCTGCTAGATTAGTCAATGGACTTTATTTATTAGATCACGACAAACAAGTATATAACATAAATACCAAAAAGGCCAAAAAGGATGATTCAGATCTCACCTATCTGTGGCATTGTCGATTAGGCCATATAAACTTGAAACGCTTAGAAAGACTTCAAAGGGAAGGAATTCTAGAATCATTTGACTTAGAGGATTATGGTAAATGCGAATCATGTTTACTTGGCAAAATGACAAAGCAACCTTTCTCTAAAGTTGGAGAAAGAGCAAATGAACTATTGGGTTTAATCCATACAGATGTATGTGGACCAATGAGTACAAATGCTAGAGGTGGTTTCAGCTACTTTATCACTTTCACTGATGACTTCAGTAGGTATGGTTATGTCTACCTAATGAAGCATAAGTCTGAATCCTTTGACAAATTCAAGGAATTTCAGAGTGAAGTAGAGAATCAATTAGGCAAGAAGATTAAGGCACTGCGGTCTGATAGAGGCGGTGAATATCTGAGCTATGAATTTGATGACCATCTGAAAGAATGTGGAATTCTATCAGAATTGACTCCTCCTGGAACACCACAATGGAACGGTGTGTCAGAACGGAGGAACAGAACCTTGCTAGACATGGTCAGGTCAATGATGGGTCAGGCCGAACTTCCATTAGAATTTTGGGGACATGCACTAAATACAGCTGCACTCACTATAAATAGAGCTCCGTCTAAAGCTGTCGAAAAGACTCCATACGAATTATGGTTTGGAAAGCCTCCAAATATGTCTTTTCTTAAGATTTGGGGATGTGAAGTATACGTCAAACGATTAATTTCAGACAAACTTCATCCAAAATCTGACAAATGTATCCTTGTGGGCTATCCAAAGGAAACAAAGGGGTATTACTTCTACAATACATCTGAGAACAAAGTGTTTGTTGCTCGAGATGGTGTCTTTTTGGAGAAAGATCACATTTCCAAAATGACAAGTGGGAGAAAAGTAGACCTCGAAGAAATTCGAGTCGAACAACAAACTCTAGAGAATGCTCAAGATGACATTCAGGATGAAACTCAGAGATCTTTAGAAGAATCTGGTGAGAATCATGGTCAATCTAGAAATGTTACCCCGCGTAGATCGCAAAGATATAGATCTCAACCGGAAAGGTACTTAGGTATTTTGACGAACGAGAGCTATGACGTTCTATTACTTGAAAGTGATGAACCTGCGACTTACAAGCAAGCTATGACGAGCCCTAGCTCCAAGCAATGGCAAGAAGCCATGCAATCTGAATTAGACTCCATGTCTGAAAACCAAGTATGGGATTTGGTCGATTTGCCAGATGGCTACCAAGCCATTGGAAGCAAATGGGTTTTCAAACTGAAAAAGGACAAGGATGGGAAACTTGAAGTTTTCAAAGCTAGATTGGTTGCAAAAGGTTACAGGCAAGTCCACGGTGTGGATTACGATGAAACCTTTTCACCAGTTGCAATGCTAAAGTCTATTCGAATAATGTTAGCAATCGCTGCATATTACGATTACAAAATATGGCAGATGGATGTCAAAACTGCTTTCTTAAACGGCGTTTTAACAGAAACTGTGTTTATGACACAGCCTGAAGGTTTTGAGGATCCAAAGAATGCTAAAAAGGTATGCAAGCTAAAGAAATCAATCTACGGATTGAAGCAGGCATCCAGGAGCTGGAATATACGTTTTGATGAAGCGGTCAGTGACTTTGGTTTCATCAAGAACGCGGACGAATCTTGTGTATACAAGAAGGTCAGTGGGAGCAAAATTGCTTTCCTAGTATTATATGTCGACGACATATTGCTTATCGGAAATGACATTCCTATGTTGAACTCTGTCAAGATTTGGCTTGGGAAATGTTTTTCGATGAAGGATCTAGGAGAAGCACAGTACATATTGGGCATCAAGATTTACAGAGATAGATCTAAAAAGATGATTGGACTTAGTCAAAGCACTTATATCAATAAGGTGCTTGATAGGTTCAAGATGGCGGACTCCAAGCGAGGCTACCTACCCATGTCTCATGGAATGACTCTAAGCAAGACTCAGTGCCCAAAAACACTTGATGAGCGTAGACGAATGAATGGGATTCCATATGCATCATTGATTGGTTCAATAATGTATGCTATGATATGTACACGCCCGGATGTTGCGTACGCACTCAGTGCTACGAGCAGATACCAGTCAGACCCAGGAGAGGCGCATTGGACTGCTGCCAAGAACATTCTGAAGTACCTGAAAAGGCACAAAGATGACTTCCTGGTCTATGGTGGAGATGATGAATTAATTGTTAAAGGCTATACGGACGCAAGTTTCCAAACCGACAAAGATGATTTCAGATCACAGTCTGGGTTTGTCTTCTGCCTCAACGGAGGAGCAGTAAGCTGGAAAAGTGCTAAGCAAAGCACCATTGCGGATTCTACAACTGAAGCGGAGTACATTGCTGCACATGAAGCAGCAAAGGAAGCTATATGGCTAAGGAAGTTCATAGGAGAACTTGGTGTAGTCCCCTCCATTAAAGGACCAATAGCCCTGTATTGTGATAATAACGGAGCTATTGCACAGGCAAAAGAGCCTAGACACCACCAGAGAGTCAAGCATGTACTTCGTAGATTTCACCTTCTACGAGAGTTCGTTGAAAGAAAAGAAGTCGAGATAAGCAAAATTGGAACTGATGACAACATATCAGATCCATTAACTAAACCTCTGCCGCAAGCGAAGCACAACTCGCACACTGCAGCTATGGGAATCAAGCATATTGGAGAATGGCTTTGATGTCTCTGTTTAATGTTTTAAAGTTTTAGAGTTTAAATCTTTGTAAAACATTATTGGTTAATCATTCACAATAAATGAAAGGAATTCATTTTTCCATTTAATTTGTGGTTTATTAAATGATGAGTCCCTTCAACTTGACGATATATTCAAGATAGACTGTCAGGACCAGTCCTGTGACTAAGAAATGTCTATCAAGTGAACTTGAATGTCAAAGGTTGAAAATGGTCCCTAGTCGGAGTTTTCTATAAAATTGGACGCATAGAAAACGTTAGACGATTAGAATGCAAGATGACTAGTAGTTCTGTTTCTTGAACTATGTGGACATGGCAATGTCATAATCATTTGCATAGATACTTACTTTGGGAAGACTAGTATCGGACAAGACCTATGAAACTTTACTGTAAGAGATGAAAGTCTGTCATAAGTAAATTTCATTAAATTATTAGACACTAAATCCTCAATACCTGAGTGATTTGAGATTACTTGTTTGAGAACTGGTTGCTTTGACGTTGACCAACCGTCGCACCGTAAAAGGAGGCTATAAAGGCAACGCTCAGGTAATCACCTATCAAACGAAGTCTAATCTCAAGATCGCAAGATTGGGATTGTCCTCCCATAAATCGGGATGAGATGCTTAAAAGTTGTACAAGGCCACTCGGAGAGCTAGAAACTGTGAAATGCATGGCCGTGCTCGGATGAATCATAGGCTATGATTATCTGTTTATTTGATCAGTTGAACTCTGAAACCGAGGAACACCTCTGGACATAATAAGGATGACAACTCTTACCTTATGTTCAAGAGCAAGCATCGAGCGACAAAGGAATTAGGAAATGCACACTTGTCCCTAAGGACAAGTGGGAGACTGAAGGAAATAATGCCCTTGGTCCAAGTATGCATTCTATGTTAAGTCTAATAAATGCGGTTCAGTATTAATTAACAAGTTAATAATTCAGTGAGATCAAGTGAGCTGAATGCCTAGCTAGAGGCCGCTTCAGTTCAAGTGGAATTAATGATATTAATCCACAGCTTACTCTTGACTGAACCCGTAGGGTCACACAAATAGTACGTAAACGGATCAAGTATTTAATGGCATTAAATACTCCATCTATGAATATTCGGAACCGACGGATCTTGGTTTCAGTGGGAGCTAAGATCGTCACAGGCAAGAAATGAATACTCCGGAAACGATGATATTGCCGGAAAAGGAAATATGGATCGTATCGGAAATATGAATATTATCCAAGTCGTAGATGTTGCCGGAAACGGAAACATGGTACGTATCGGAAAATATTGTTGGAAATGGAAATATTACCAGAATCGGAAATATTGCCGGAAACGGAAATATTGTCAGAATCGGAAATATTACCGGAATCGGAAAATAATTCCGGAAACGGAAATATTAAATATTTGTTCGAAACGGAAATTAATTCCGGAATCGGAAATATTGAATATTGTTCGTATCGGAAATAGATTCCGGAAATGGAATTTTAATCGGAAGCGTATCGTACGAATTAGCATCGGACGAGGCCTGCCGGACGAAGGCCCAGCACGAAGCCAGGCCATCGCCCAGCAAGCACGCACGCCACAGCCCAGCGCGCACAAGGCCACGCATGCGTGGGCCGCGCTGCGTGGGCTGCTGCTCGCATGCGTGGGCAGCCCTTGTGGCTGCCGTGTGTGTGTGAGTTTGAGCTCATGCGAGATTCCTGAATCTGCAAGAGTCAGTGTATGATTAAATGTCTATTCCTATTGGATAAATTGATTAAGTAGAATTCATGTAGAATTCTAATTCCAATTAATTCGCATCCTACTAGGATTACGATTCCTTTTCCATAACTCTATAAATAAAGGCCTAGGGGTCATAATTTATACACAAGTTTCAAAGTATTCAAAAGTGAGTTTTTTGAGAGAAAATTCAAACACCCATCTTGCCCCAAAAGTGCCGAATTTTCTGAGTACCTTAAGGGCGATTCTAGTTGGTCAATCTTAAGGCGGATCCGGACGTGCTGTGGACTTTCTACGGAGGGACGACACTTGGAGTCCTAAAAGACTTGTTCTTGTTCGGTTCGGGCGCAGCTAGGGAAGGCACGCAACAAAGAGTATGCATCTAATTATGCTATATGATTATGTGTAAATAATATGTTTCCTGGGTTAATGGTTGTTTCCGCATGATCTATGTAAATGTCATATGTATCATAACCTAACATCTTCTGCCTCAACGGAGGTGCAGTAAGCTGGAAAAGTGCTAAGCAAAGCACCATTGCGGATTCTACAACTGAAGCGTAGTACATTGCTGCACATGAAGCAGCAAAGGAAGCTATATGGCTAAGGAAGTTCATAGGTGAACTTGGTGTAGTCCCCTCCATTAAAGGACCAATAGCTCTGTATTGTGATAATAACGGAGCTATTGCACAGGCAAAGGAGCCTAGACACCACCAAAGGGTCAAGCATGTACTTCGTAGATTTCACCTTCTACGAGAGTTCTTTGAAAGAAAAGAAGTCGAGATAAGCAAGATTGGAACTGATGACAACATATCAGATCCATTGACTAAACCTCTGCCGCAGGCGAAGCACAACTCGCACACTGCAGCTATGGGAATCAAGCATATTGTAGAATGGCTTTGATGTCCTTATTTAATGTTTTAAAGTTTTAGAGTTTAATTCTTTGTAAAACATTATTGGTTAATCATTCACAATAAATGAATAGAATTCATTTTTCCATTTAATTTGAGGTTTATTAAATGATGAGTCCCTTCAATTTGACGATATATTCAAGATAGACTGTCAGGACCAGTCCTGTGACTAAGAAATGTCTATCAAGTGAACTTGAATGTCAAAGGTTAAAATGGGAGACTGAAGGAAATAATGCCCTTGGTCCAAGTATGCATATAATATTAATTCTAATAAATGCGGTTCAGTATTAATTAACAAGTTAATAATTCAGTGAGATCAAGTGAGCTGAATGCCTAGCTAGAGGCCGCTTCAGTTCAAGTGGAATTAATGATATTAATCCACAGCTTACTCTTGACTGAACCCGTAGGGTCACACAAATAGTACGTAAACGGATCAAGTATTTAATGGCATTAAATACTCCATCTATGGATATTCGGAATCGACGGATCTTGGTTTCAGTGGGAGCTGAGATCGTCACAAGCAAGAAATGAATACTCCGGAAGCGATGATATTGCCGGAAACGGAAATATGGATCGTATCGGAAATATAAATATTATCCAAGTCGTAGATGTTGCCGGAAACGGGAACATGGTACGTATCGGAAAATATTATCGGAAATGGAAATATTGTCGTAGATGGTGCCGGAAACGGGAACATGGTACGTATCGGAAAATATTATCGGAAATGGAAATATTGCCGGAATCGGAAATATTGCCGGAAACGGAAATATTGTAAG
The DNA here is from genome assembly GCF_020520425.1 of Spinacia oleracea. Taxonomy (NCBI): domain Eukaryota; kingdom Viridiplantae; phylum Streptophyta; class Magnoliopsida; order Caryophyllales; family Amaranthaceae; genus Spinacia; species Spinacia oleracea. The sequence continues at coordinate 17,551,849 of NC_079490.1, forward strand.
AATCAGAAATATTATCGGAATCGGAAAATAATTCCGGAAACGGAAATATTAAATATTTGTTCGAAACGGAAATTAATTCCGGAATCGGAAATATTAAATATTGTTCGTATCGGAAATGAATTCCGGAACCGGGAATTTAATCAGAAGCGCATCGTACGAATTAGCATCGGACAAGGCTTGCTAGGCGAAGGCCCAGCACGAAGCCAGGCCCGCGCCCAGCAAGCCGAGCGCCCAACATGGAGCTGCTGTTGGAAGTCCTAGTGAGAATACAAAAGAAAATGAGTGGTGAAAGGTGGGAATGTGAAAAGTCCCACATGGGAAAAACACCAACTACTTTCAATGTTTATATTTGGGAACTTGAGGGAAACATTTGTTTAAGAAAGCATGTGAGTGACATGGGTGGACACACAACTCACAAGCATGGGGTGGGTTTTGTAGTTTTGTGGGCCGGGTTATTATATTTGGTCAAAAGTGGGTTTAATTAATTCTAACGGGCAGAAAGAATTAATCAACCACTAATCCCGTATCTGTCCCATTAAGCCCCACTAAATGCCGTTTTAACTACCTATTAATTACCTAGTAAAAGTGGTAACCTCCCACTACTCCACTACTTGTCTATATGGCAGTTGCAGCTCTCCTATAAATACCCCCCCTCTGTTTTCCATAAAAACACATTCACAGAAAACGATTCTCTTTATTTCTCTCTAAAAAAACCCTTTCTGTTTTTCCTGGGCAAGTATTCTGGTCTCCAATCGGGGATTGTGAGTGCACACAAACCTTGGTGTCGTGTTAACCCTGGAGGGCAACCGCAAGCGTTCTACTGCACCGGGGTAGCGCGGAATTGTCTTTTAGAGCAGTGGTTCGGCCACGGCGCGACAATCGTTCCAAATCGGTTACCTCGTTCATCACGATATTGAGATAAGTTTATTCTAATTATATTATTGGTGCAACATTATTATTTTATGGCATTAAATCGCAACAATCTAAAAGACAATTTAATTAATGTTGCGTATATGTTTCATGATGTTGCGCTAAATTTTTGGATATGTTTTACGGATACGGAATACTTACCTTTTTGTGCCCAATTCTTTTTATTGTGATAAAAGAGTCCGTGATTGGTTTGTATGACTTAATGGCGTTGTTCATGTATATCCGTTTAATTGTCGAAGAAATTTTTGGGAGATCAGGTTGATAGTTTGATGCAACCCTTGATTCTTGTTTTTGGAGTATATGCTTTTATTTTGGGGCAGTCAACGGTTTTCCCTCATTGATTTGGAAATGAGTGCACTGTTTTGTTCTTGGGCTTGATGGAGAGATAATTTCTAACTTTTGTTTTGTCTCCCTTGATGTAATCGGCCCTTTGGGTTTATTTTTTTTTAATGAGCAAGCGTTGACCTTTGAAGATTATTTCCGTATTAGTTATTTAATTTATTGTAGGACTAGTAGATGCATAATCTCCATTGTGTTATACGATATTTGAAGATTATTTATAGCTTTTGCATTTGTGTAAATATATGCGTACAATTTGTTTTGAGATAGTGGTCGTCCGATTGAATTCAACAGGGTACTGATTACTGAAGACTATTAAATTGGGTAAAGTCAGAAGACCCAAATCATGTCTCAATTTTTGTATCTTCTTTAAATTGTGAATCTGGAATTGTTAAATGGTGATATCAAATTGAGCTGTGTGTGTCTAATTGTTTGTCTCTTGCTCTTCAATCCTTTTTGCGGCCAAAATACTTGGGTTGGAGACTAAGAAAACCCTTTGGTTGATATGACTATATTAAGGAGTAAAGGAGGTATTTGATATGTATTAGAGTTTTATTACTATTATTATTGTTATTATTAAATTATCGTATTATTGCTGAAGTAAGGTTAAGCAAATGTATTAATAAGTTAAAAGAAGACAGGGATATGTGCTCAGGCTCGGTCGCCGATAATATGGGTTTATTTCCGGTTGATACAATGATACTCATCAGTTGCATTTAGCCATATATAGAAAGACCGTTATTTCCTTTCAAGGTTAATACATGATACACTATGTTGATATGCGGCACAAATATGATTTTTGAGAAATATAAATATTCGGTTGGATTTTGTTAATTGGGCAGAGTAATTTTCCATGTTTTGAGATTATGATGTGCATCATGACATGGCTACCAAAAGTTCCTAAAAGGACTTGTGTTCCATATGTGAATTATTTACTTCGTATTATATACAAAGTATGAATTTAGCTTCTTATGAGTTTGACCCTTGTGATTATAACTGGAATTGAATTCTTTTATCCCATACTTTCTAAGCTATAACGTGAGGGAAGGGATCATTATTGTTACGGAATCAAAGGCCATGCTTGGCCAATTTATGGCGTTCTTTTATCTGTTTTTAAGGTCAAATGTTGTACTAATTGATCTTTATAATTTGAGGTTTCGAAGCGGTCGAGTGGATGTTATTTGAGTAACATATATAGTTGTTATGTGACTCTCAATTTTATCAAACTTTAACCTATTTTATTTTATGCATCTACCTCGTATTCTCATGTTAGGTATTTTATGTACTACTCTAACGGGTAATGTGGGGGTTGAAGTTGAATTTAACACTAACGAGTACGTAAGTTGTGATCCGAAATTGGCAGCTAGTAAGATTATGCAAGTGTGTTAGACTCATAGTTGATACGCCTACTTTTTTACAATACTAGCAATACTAATGAGTTTGCTTATATACTACTTGGCGATCAGGTGCAGTGATTGTAGTATATCCATCGTGCACGACATTGTGGAAGTCTCAAACTTACTTTTATTGTCAAACTCCAATGTGTTAAGTTTGCGAGCTCCTTTGTGCATAATATTTATTTTATTTATTATGATGCATTATTAATTTACTATGCAATGTGGGGGTTTAGTTAGTGCTTGAGACTATCTAAGAAGTTAGATTGACTATCTTTGGTAAGTATGTTACATAAGAGATCTGATGTAAGCGCTACTTAGTATATGACACTTTTTATGAGGAAGCTTGTGGTATAAAGTCATTAAAGGGTTCATACACCTAAGCATATAGTGGTATGAAATATTTCTTAATACTACTAATTTTCTTTGGGTTGTAATGATTGGATTTATTCTATGTACGTGTATAGTTTATGTGATTGACTTTAATGGTGTTTATATGCCTTGTGGTGATCATATGTTGTAGATTTACATATGCTTTAATGCTTTTGACGAGACTAAAGTTTCTAATTTCTCAAGCCAAGGTGAAAGTTTGAGGTGAAAGATTTATATGATACTTAATGGCATGGTAAGACTAATGAGTTGGTACAGGTACATTTGATCTTATCCTCATTATGAAAAGAAATGTTTGGTAATCGTCAAATATTTAGTATAGACTAGTTACTGTTCTAGCATACTATAGTTGATTCTTTCTGGGAAAGTATTCTCAAAATAATATGCTAATGTGTTTGTAAGTCTAATGCGGTGATCACTTACTCTTGACTTAGCTTGATGTTGTTTTGTAGTTGAGACGAACACACCATTACTAGTAAACTTATTTTTCAATAGTGGTAGTGTAATGTTATGAGAAGATGCAAAGCACAAGTATATTGAAATTTATACTATGAAGTTGATTTCATAGGATTGACTCTCAAATGTCAAGAGAACAAGATTCGTAAAATTGGTTAAGTCGTTGAAGGACTTAAGCAAGTTTCTAAATAACGACATGACAAGTTTGACAAGATTATGTCTGGTAATGGTTTCAAGTCAATGAAGGTGACTCTTGTGTTTATTCTAAGCATGATTATCTTGGTTGTATGATCATTTTTCTTTATGTGGATGATATGATTTTTTTTTGGCACTAACTTGGATCGAGTAAATGAGATAAAAGAAATTCTAAATTCATAAATTTTAAATGATAAACGACATGGATGAGGCAAATGTGATTTTCGGAGTAAAAATCATAAGGACTCCAAATAACATTGGTGTTAGTCCATCTCACCAAAGTTGAAAATTTTCGAAAATATTTTTCTCACTTAAATGTCGATCAAGTTACGACTCCTCTTGATCCAATCATCCACTTAAAGATAAAAGAGATCTAGTTGTCAATCTGAATATGCTAATAGTGTTGGTAGTGTTATGTTTTGTATGAACTACACTACGCTGACATTGTTTATTTTTTGAGTGGATTGAATAGGTACACTCATAGCCCAAGTAATGATTATTGGGATACTATAAGGTGATTATTCCGGTACCGTATGGGTACCATGGATTGGAGTTCGCACTAATCCAAATTTACAGGAGCGTTGGAGCTGTATATTGGAAATCTTGCAAGCAATCTTGTACTAACTGCTATGAATAATATATAATATGAATTTATTGTTATTAAGTGAGCAGGTTATGAGGAAAAATGGATGAGGAATGTGCTTGCAAATATTCCAATGTGGGGGAAGCCAGCTCCTTCTATTGCAATCGTTGTTGCAAACAACCTTGTCTACAATGGGAAGAAAGACACATTCGTTTGAGGCATAAGGCCGTTAAAGGTACGTTGTCTATTGGAGTTATAACTTTAGAACTGTGTAAAGTCTAAAATGAATAATGCGGATCCGTTAACAAAAGGCCTATTTAAAACTAGTTTTGGAAACATCGGAAGGGTTGGGCTTGAGGCCCATTGGATGAATTGTAAAGTAATGAACTCCTACTCATAGAGTTCAAAGGGGGACATTATATGACAATTCGGAAGCACGAAAATTTATTTTTGTCCATCCCTAGATGTTTGTTATGTGCTTGCTACTATTGGAACGAGGTTGAGCACACGGCTCTTAATGAACCCATATCCATATTTCTGGTGGTGTGATGTAGCTCACACTTGATGGGATTCACCTACTTAGGTGTGGAAGTGAGGCCGCTTCCTATGAGAATTGCATGGGCTATTCTCTAGAGCACCTATGAGCATCCAGGTAATGGACGTATGGCCAGTATAATGCGTCACTTTTATTGGCGGAGATTCAGAATACTACGCATGTTCAATTGTGTGCTTTGAGTAACGAGTTTCTAACCTCCTATTAAGTTCAAAACGAAAGTTACTTGGTAGGAAAGAGATTCTAGCTTGAATGTCACTAAGTGTTAATTCAAGTCGTAAGACATTGACACCTATTCAATTGTCTGTTTTGCCCAGAAATTCAATTCTTATATTTCTTTCTTTTTTTCTTCTCATCTTCGGACCTGTGGGGGATTGTTGGAAGTCCTAGTGAGAATACAAAAGAAAATGAGTGGTGAAAGGTGGGAATGTGAAAAGTCCCACATGGGAAAAACACCAACTACTTTCAATGTTTATATTTGGGAACTTGAGGGAAACATTTGTTTAAGAAAGCATGTGAGTGACATGGGTGGACACACAACTCACAAGCATGGGGTGGGTTTTGTAGTTTTGTGGGCCGGGTTATTATATTTGGTCAAAAGTGGGTTTAATTAATTCTAACGGGCAGAAAGAATTAATCAACCACTAATCCCGTATCTGTCCCATTAAGCCCCACTAAATGCCGTTTTAACTACCTATTAATTACCTAGTAAAAGTGGTAACCTCCCACTACTCCACTACTTGTCTATATGGCAGTTGCAGCTCTCCTATAAATACCCCCCCTCTGTTTTCCATAAAAACACATTCACAGAAAACGATTCTCTTTATTTCTCTCTAAAAAAACCCTTTCTGTTTTTCCTGGGCAAGTATTCTGGTCTCCAATCGGGGCTTGTGAGTGCACACAAACCTTGGTGTCGTGTTAACCCTGGAGGGCAACCGCAAGCGTTCTACTGCACCGGGGTAGCGCGGAATTGTCTTTTAGAGCAGTGGTTCGGCCACGGCGCGACAATCGTTCCAAATCGGTTACCTCGTTCATCACGATATTGAGATAAGTTTATTCTAATTATATTATTGGTGCAACATTATTATTTTATGGCATTAAATCGCAACAGCTGCCACGCCTCGCCAGGCCCAGCGCAAGGCCAGGCCCAACAAGGCCTTGCCGCGCGCACGCTAGGCGTGCTGTTGGGCTGCGAGCAACGGCTGCTCGTGTGGGCCGCAAGGCCTGCGCGGGTGGTGCGATGCTCGTGGCCTTACGATGCTCATGTTCGTAACGAATCCTAATCCTATCGGAATTCGTGTATTGATTAAATCCTAATAAGATTATATTTATTATTTAGAGTTCAAGTTGGATTCTAATTAATAAATCCAAATCCTAGTAGGATTATAATTCCTTTTCCATACCTCTATAAATAGGAGCCTAGGGTCATAATTTATAGATACAATTGAAGTATTCTAAAGGTAAGATTTTGAAGAAAAATCAGCCATACACTTGCACCTAATAGCCGAAATTCCTAAGCTACCTTAAGGGCGATTCTAGTTGGTCAAGCTTGAGGCGGATCCGGACGTGCTGTGGACTATCTACGGAGGGACGACACTTGGAGTCCTAAAGACTTGTTCTTGTTCGGTTCGGGCGCAACTAGGGAGGGCACGCAACAAAGTGTATGCATCTAAACTATGCTAAATGATTATGTGTAAATAATATGCTTTCCTGGCTTTATGGTTTTTCCGCATGATTTATGTTTTGTCATATGAATCATTACCTCACATGTTTGTGATGGCAGGTCGCAAAAAAGGGCATTGACTGTGATGAGACTTTTAGCCCGGTTGTTAAGCCGGCTACGATTCGCACAGTTCTGGGTTTGGCTATGGCTCGGAAGTGGTCCATTCATCAACTAAATGTAAACAAATGCTTTCCTTCATGGTGACCTACAGGAGACCGTTTACATGCACCAACCTCCAGGATTCGTTGACAGACGAGCTCCCAATTATGTATGCTTACTACGTAAGGCACTTTATGGTCTTAAACAGGCTCCCCGTGCGTGGTATAAAAGGTTTGCTATTTTTTTTTTACTGCATATGGGTTTTGTCATTGCTAAGAGTGATACATCTTTATTTACCTTCAGACAGGGTAATGACATGGCATACCTACTTCTTTATGATGATGATATTATTTTGTGCACTTCCTCAAATAATCTACGAGACAGATTTATCTCACATTTGAGGACATAATTTTCAGTGTCTGATCTGGGGCCCTTAAATTATTTTTTGGGAATTTTTGTCACTCTTACTCCTTCATTTATGCTTCTTTCTCAACAGAAGTATGCACATAAATTTTAGAGCGTGCCGACATGGGGACTTGTAAGCCGGTCGCTACTCCTGTAGACACTAATTCCAAGCTTAGTGCAGATTCGGGTCCTTCAGTAGTGGATTCGATTCTTTACCGCAGCTTAGCAGGTGCTCTTCAGTACCTCACCTTCACTCGCCCTGATATTGCTTATGCGGTTCAACATGTCTGTCTTTTTATGCATGATCCCTGGGAGCCTCACTTCAAATCTTGCGTTACATTCAGGGTACCATTGATCACGGGTTACATTTATATCCTATCACTACTACGCGCTTGATTACTTATACTGGTGCAGATTGGGGTGGGTGCCCTGACACGCGTCGTTCGACTTCGGTATATTGTTATTTTTTAGGGGACAACCTCATTTTATGGTCTTCCAAGCGTCAACCTACACTTTCCAGATCGAGTGCGGAGGAAGAATACCGCGTCGTCGCTAATGTCGTTGCTGAAGCATGTTGGCTTCATAATCTACTTCTAGAGCTACTATGGCCACTTCGACAGGCCACCATTGTTTATTGTGATAATATAATGTTAGTGCTATTTACCTTTCCAGCAATCCGATTCAACATCAACGCACCAAACATGTCGAGATGGACATACACTTTGTTCGGGAAAAGGTTGTGTTGGGTCAAATACACGTGTTGTATGTTCCTTCCAGGTGTCAGTTTGTAGACATTTTCACAAAGGGCCTTGCACGACAATTATTCTTGGATTTCAGATCCAATCTTAGCGTACGGCCTCCTCCCGCTAGGACTGTAGGGGTGTGATAGAGATAGAATTCTCTAAGGATATTTTATGTACAATACACTTCTAGTCGCATTAGGTTAATACAATTAAGACTAATGTTGTAACCCACTATATATATTTGATCAATGAAAATACTCCGATTCATGGAGTTTTACACAATCTAACAATAAAGAATGGAGTTTAAGCCTTTAGGGGTTAGAGAGATAGAAATATGGAGTGCCAAATATATACCGATCGTGAGATTGAAGTGCAAGATTTTTATTAATTAATTTTATTTTAAACCTTATTTTTGTTAATTATTAACTGTCGTTTGATATGTTTATAAGTCAATAAAATAGATGTATAAAATTAGTCTTATATTCTATACAGTTCAGAATCAGTCTATTAAAATGGCTACCATTTTATAATAGCTATCGTAAAATCATCTTGAATTACGAAGTATTATATTATTGCAAGAGATAAACTTACGGTGACATATTCATTAAAGCAATGTGGTCATATGACGACATGTTATCAACAAAGACCAAGTAGATGGAGACATACGTACGACATGCATGGTTTCAACCGAAAAAACCATCATCTATAATCGTGTATGAATGAATGTCGTTTCATTCCTAGTTAGCTCCATATAAAAGACCTTATACTTCAGAATTGAACAATTTACGTCCCGTTCAACATTCAAATTAGTACAACTAATTACATGCATTATTAATAATATCAATTAATAAATACAATAAAGTTGCGTGTTTCAAACACCAATTATTATTGCTGAATTGTCAATATAATCTCTGCTGTTTTCCAGCCAAGTGAATTATGCCTCAATTGCAAACACAAAAGGGAAGATAGACGTATTTCCTCAGGAGCGAATCATAGGTAATGTTAATTGCTTTTACTTATCTTTTTAATTTTACATATATATATATAATGATGTTTCTAATAAGCTTAACATGTTATCCTCAAATTTTGACGTGAAATAGCTACATTTGTGTAGTACGCGTATGATTTTATCACAATCTATCGATGATTTTATCAGTTTTCGTGTTTGCATAATATGTGTACCTAATACAAAGGAGTATTGTTATGTGATAATGTGAATATGTAATTAGTATAGTTGTAAATTAGATCGTGTTAAATGAAAATCAAGTGAATATAACGCATTTAATAAAGTCATATATATATTTGAGTCTTTCAAGTTCCAGGTATACAATTTGAGACCAAAGAGTAGTACGATAAATTGGTAAATGAAGAAGAGAGTTAAGTTGGGTTTCAAGGCTAAAATAGTCTTAGAAGTTAAAACTCGTATAGTCATACTAAACTGCAATACAAATGATGTGTCTTCACCTAGTGGTTAAGACTAAAAATACATATACTATAGGGTTGTATAGGATAGAATTCCTCCCTCGAGTTTTTCCATTTGTAATCTTTATGACTGACTTATTTGCACCGGAATTAAATTAAAATATCCGGAAAAAAACCTATATATATATATATGCACACAAATTCTGAATGAACCCGAATTTGTTGGCCAAAAAGTTGGGCGATATACCAGAAACAATCAACTTGGGCATACATGATTAATTTTTTTATGTTTATTTTTGAAAGGAACCCATGACTAACATGATAAAGTATACTTATGGAAAAACCGAGATTAAATAAAACAATTAGGTTTCATATCATACTATCTGATACTTATTTAAATGTCCGGTCATATGTGTAATTTATCAATTGGATAGAAGGCGGGTAACCTGCCATGAAATTGCATACTAGTGTAAGACCGATCTTTTACAAGAATTTATTTATATAAATAACTCAATGTGCAACCAAGGGCCAAATAAAAGGTTACATCCAAGTTGTTAGATACTTAGGGTGAGTTTATCCCTAGTCTTGAAGGGGAGTCTTAAGGTGAGTCTCGAGTCTAAGTTTTGAGATAATGTGATAAAAGAATACCCCAAGTCTTGAAGTGAGTTTGAAAATTCAAGACTCACTCAAGACTCACTTAAGACTCCACTTTTTTCTCCCCCAAATCAAATCATGCCAAATCATCAAACATAATTTATCTTATTTCACCCAAAAAAATAAAAACTAATTATATTTTTATTCAGTTTTGTTTCAAACTTAATTTATCTTATTTCACCCAAAAAACACTAATTATATTTTTATTCAAAAGAAAAATAAATCAAATCCCATAATATGAGAAATGAGCAAGTGGAAAATTTAACCCAATTTATCCAAACATAAAATTCTCAATCTACTCATACTAGTCAAAATATCGATCATCCTTTGATTACACATTTACACCCGATAGTGTTGAATCCACTTCCGACATCCTAGACCTGATCAAAAGGTGGGTCGGGCCGAGAGTATACAAATCTACCCATAATGTCGGGTCGGGCCGGGCCGAGAGTATAAAAATCTACCCATAATGTCGGGCCGGGCCAATTTTGTGTGCCCAAAACCCCCTATTTTGGGCCAAAATTAGCGGGTTTTTCGGGTCGGGCCAAATTTATAACTAAAAATGTTGTTTTGCGTTGCCCAAAGCCCGCAATTTTTTAAAAGTTCGGACCGGGCCCAAAAATCTGACCGGAATAATCTGCCCAAAACCCACTAATTTTCAGGTCGAGCCAGCGGGCCGAGCCCATGATGATCAGCTCTACGACATCCTATATACTTTGTTCATTTGTTGTATATAAGAATACATAATTTCAATATAATTTAGAAAATGTACCAAAAAAAATATATACATAAAGTATTATTTTAGGAGTTAAGTGTGAGTCTGAGGTGAGTCTGTGGATAACGTGTAAAAATAGGGAGAGTTCTATGTGGGTCTGAATAATAAAAAAATTATGGAAAACTAATGTGACAGAGTCTGAAGATTGAAAGTGAATCTGGGGATAAACTCACCCTTAGATTTGCAAGTTGGCAAGTTGGGTGCTAAAGTTTCTATCAAAACAACTGCCAAATAAAAAGGTTGCTATCAAACAACTCTACATAATGTTTATGCACATGGAACAATTATAAACAAACGCCTATTAAAATTCAGATAGTCTCAAACTAGGCTAGGCATATTATTTTATTAGTAAATTATTAGGCGTATTAATATTTTCTTTCCCAATTTGGAAATATTAGACAGTATAACATGCATACACGACCATCATCAACATGAACGAGCTGCCTGAAGATTGTGTCTGTACCATTCTTTCCCTCTCCTCTCCATTGGATGTTTGCCGGTCCGCGGCCTCGTGTTCGGAGCTCCGATCGGTGGCTCAGTTAGATTGTGTATGGGAGAGCTTCCTACCGAGTGGCTACCATGAGATAATTTCAAGGGCTGATCCTGCATTATTGCTTAAATGTGGCTCAAAGAAAGAGTTGTTCTTCTTGCTTTGCAACTCTATCCTTATTGATGGTGGTAACAAGGTTAGTTACTTGCTATCCTCCTCTAGTCATCATTTTCTTTATTATATTACTATTATAGTCCCATTTCTTTATGAGAATATACGTTATACACAGACAGACATATACCTTATTATTGGACAGTGTAGCCTGTTAAATAAAGGATTAAGGTTAATATGAAAGAACTTTTATTGGATAGAGTAATTAGTGGACATGGCCGAGGGTTAAGGTCAACTCTACATATGATCGATACAAGGTTAGAATATAAGCCTAATAATTTAGTAAAAGAAAATAGATAACGTACAAACAAATTAACATGGAATAGAGGATTAAACCAATCCGCTATCAACCCATCAGTTTATCGACCCTATCCTGTCCGCTATCGACCCACTATTAACCCTTAACTCTCATTCACCTAGCCCGCTTTGGCCCTTTGAAAAGTGACAGTATAATAACCTGACCCGCACCGATCTTGACCCACACCTATCTTGACCCGACCTGATTCTACATACATAATTAATTATGGATTGGACGGTTTTGGACTGCCGAAGAAAACAAATCGGTCCATTTTGGCCGATCGGGACTTGACATATACGGAGTACTTGATTTGCTCTAGTTTAAATTAGGGAATGCGACATCAATTAATAAAGAACTAGTTTTTGGGTCCGGATGATGCCCGGATTACTACATTAATAACATTTACATTTACATATACTACGTATATTTTACAAATAACATGATACATGTAATGACTTGGTGATAAAAGCTTTAATCTTTAAACTCAAGGTCAATGATTCAAACTTTACGCAAACCATGTTTGATATATATTTTTATAAAATATAAATGTGTATGAAAATTATATACGCCTTTTAATATATAGTATAGATTGATTTGTTTTAATACTTCGTACGAGTATAGGATTCGACTCCTTATTTATCCCACACCTTATTATGCTCTTAATAATTTGCCATATTATACTGAGGTTTTAGGATCGATCAAAATCACACACATTTTCGTGATTATCATCAGTGCGCCATTTATAATTTGTCAAAATTTACCTTCAAAATTTATCAGTTTTCACTTAAAATTGGTAATCAGTTTTATTACTTATTAATTTTAATTTCATTTAAGTTGTTAACACATGACTAGTTGCCATGCAGATTTTTAATCTAGACAAAATAACTGGACTCAAATCCTACGTAATATCGGCCAGAGATCTGTCAATTGAATGGGCCGATGACCCAATCTATTGGTCCTGGAAAAAGACCCCTCAATCAAGGTTTATCTCTAATCCTCTCATTTTCTCGTTCGTACATTTATGTGAAATTATCAAGGTTTATCTCTGATTCTCTCGACCATATTTTTAAGTGAAAACATTTATACGCATCGTATGTACCTACGAAAAAGGGGTAATGTTTCACATTAAAAGTTCACACGTTTATTTTTTTTTAGAAAAAAATTAACATATTTATGTACATAACAGTGGCGAATCAACAAATTTAAGTATGGGGTATGAAACTAGAGTTAAACATGACCGCACAATGTTTTTTTTTTTTGCCAACTAAAACATGAGTTTTTTTTGTTGAGGGAAATTAAAACTTGAATTATTAATTCATTTTAATATCGACCTTTTAACATTATACTCCATGGGGAGACGAAATTTTATAAAAATTATAATTGATATTTATCTCAAGTAGTAGCGGAACAAATGAATAAGTCAGTTAAGAGACCAGGTGCCTCACAACCGGACTCTTAGGACCTGTTTGGGTTGCCCTGAACAAATTAAGGGAGTAAAAACTAATAGAGGAAACTATAGTGGGTATATTTTAAGGGGATACCGTCATATTTCCTAAGTTTGGATTTTGAGAAATAGTTATTACCCAAATAATCTGATGTCAGCTTTTATTTTTACTTCATGCAATATAAATGGTGAAATTCAATGTCTGTAAGCCACCACCGCCACTACCCATGGTGGCGCCGCCATCAAGCTACCACCCATCCGATGTTTTTGGTAGCCGATGACATCAATTTGGGAGGAATTTAAGGTCACAGTCAATGGTGTAGATAGTTTTATCAATCTTCCTACCGAATTGTACAGATCTGCAAAAATCAAATTGAGTGAAGGAGAGAGAAAGTGTTTTTTTTTTGGTAGAGGAGAGATAAAAGAGAGTAATAAAGAAGATATATTGGAAAGAAAAGAGAATTACATAGGAGAGAGATAGAGACACAAGTATCTTCCTCTTCAACAATGGATGTCATCTAATTAGCCCTACAATTTATGGCGGTTTAATTGGTGGCGGCCACCACAAAAGAGGCGATTTTGGATGTTCATGGCAATAACATGGGCAAATTTCATGACTAAGATAAACGGTGACAATTATTTCTCCAATTACCTCACAAATTTGTAGATCTGCAAAAAAAAAAAAAAAAAAAAAAAAACGAGTTAGTTGAGGGGTGAGAGAAAGTCGCCGGAGATGATTAAGTTTTTCAGATAATGGTGCCTTGACGGAAGAAATTTGTGGTGCTGAGAGAAATGAATAATTTTACTGCTTGGGAGATTGTTACCCTAGGGGGAGCTAGAGTAATAATCTACCCCCTACACGAATGCAATAAATTACTCCTTGACATTTCTCCCTCATTCCAAACCTTCAAAAATGGCAAAAATTTACTCCCTTATTTATTTTCCCTTTTTATCCTTGATCCAGGCGGGTCCTTAGTGTTTAAATTCCAGGCCTCCCATGAATATAAGAGACCAGTTGTCCCGATTATTGGCCACTTAATATTCTTAGGAATTTCGCAGTTGCATAGCTTACACAATGCGTTGTGTTAGGTCTTCTAGTGTTACCTTAAAAATCGATCACTTAACTTTGCAGGTCTTTTTTTATTTTTATTTTTTGTGTAAAAGGTCTTTTTTTTATTTTGAGAATATATAGGGGTACATTATACCCCAATATACCCCCTAGATACACCCCTGACTACATAATGTGTCAGTAAAAACACGTGACAAGTGTCTTGACTAAGGTTGTTCCCTTTTCCATAACCGGAAATTTTTTAGTTAAATCACTTTCAATTAATACTACATTTTTCTATACATATTTCAGGTTCAGGGAAAGTGCAGAACTAAGAACCACATCATGGCTAGAAATCAATGGCTATATGAAAACTAAAATGCTATCACAAAACACAACCTATGGAGCTTATCTAATCTTTAAGGTCTCTGAACGACGTGCGTATGGGTTGGACATAATGCCTATGGAAGTATCACTCGAAGTGGGCAGTGATCTCGTGTGCCATAATACTGTGTACCTACACCAAGACGATCAAAAGAAGCAACAAATCCAATGGTTGTTATACTATAATCGAACAGAAATGTTGACATCGAGGGTGAATCAAGGGTTTGGTGAAAGTATTCCTATGCTTTCGGGTGCACGCGGTGATGGATGGATGGAAGTCGAGTTAGGGCACTTCTTTAATGGTGAGTCTAATTGTAGTGATGATAATAAGGTTGTGAAGATGAGTTTGATGGAGGTTAAAGGGCATCATTTGAAGGGGGGTCTTATTATTGAAGGGGTTGAAATTAGGCCTATACATTAGTTCAATTTGTTGTCTAGAAGTTAAGTTATTGGATTGAAATATAATATATTTTATGTACATGTACGTAGAAATTAAAGTAATTAGAGGTAGTAAAATTTTACAAGGATTAAGCCTCTCTATACTCTCTACGTCGGTTGTTGCATAAGAGTATGATCACATGCAAATCCATCAACTTTTCATCCTAGCTAAAATCAATTGGTAATAGAAATAGGTAATAGCCTATTGGCCTTAAAACATGGTCACTCTTCCTCTATCTTTTCAATACCGGATTGACAACTGGTCCCGACTCGCACACGTGTCATTTTTTCCTCACATACACAAAAGACTTAGACTAAAATTTTGTTTTTTTCACCTGATATGGTCTGATTTTTCTACTTTTTAATCTAGAATATTTTCTTTGAGTATTTTTTTTATATTTTTTCTACCCTGATTCAGTAGCAATAAAAATAAGATGAATAAATCACAGCCTGATTTATACACCAGCATAGTCAGCCCAGGTTTAGCTAGGATCAAATTAAACAGTTCAAGTCGTTGAACTAACAAAGTATCATCAACGTAACATAATTAAGTTAAAATGTCGACAAACACATCTACTTCCTCTTACGTGTGTGGGACAAAATAAAACATCATTTAACTTTGCGATTAAAGACATTGAAGTCTATATTCATAGTTCATCGTACTACTGTATACGAGTATTATAGCACTCCCTCCGTCCCTTAATACTCATTTCGGTTTGACTTTTTGCACTATTAACATAATTCTCTTTGACCCTATTTTATTTCTAGTATATGAAAATAAAAGTTCGAATATAATATATTGTTGGTTTCATCTTAATATATATTTTCAAAATGTTAATATTTTTATAAGTTTTTATAATATGTAGTTAAAGAAATAGGTGGTCAAAGTTGCACATTGGTAAGTGTGTCCGGTCAAAACAAGTCGAGTATTAAGGGACGGAGGGAGTATAACTTTTTGTGTTTCTCTAGCGGCGTTGGTAGATAGAGGTTAATTAAATACTGATAAAAAAAAGTCACGTATAAGGTGTATAATAAATTTATATACATCGGGATTATTTTTATCTAGCCTTTTAAAAAATTTAATATATTTTGATTAACTTTATATTATCAAAAAAAGAGTAATGAATTGAATAAACTTTTTAAAGGTTTAATAGTTATCTTTATGCATTATTAGTGATTTCGAAGGAATAGTTTTTATTAAAATGAAAAAAATTATCACTAAAAAATAGACAATATTTACGTACATAAATCGAAATAACTTTTAAGCATTTTGATTTCAACTTTTACTCCGACTTACAATATTTATTGTTCATCACCTCTAAATAAGAATATGTAAATGTGGATTAGGGATGGCCCAACCCTAATCAACTTAGGAGAAATTGTGAAGTTACGTCGGAATGTAAGGCACCAAATCTTTTGCAAAAGCTTAACCGATTCATTTTGATTTCTATCATGTCTCAAGATTCCCATTTGTAGGAGGTGGCAGACAAATACATATAAAACCATATACAATAATTGAGGCATCTATCACTGTTCCGGTGAAAAGGGTCTTTCAAATATTCACAAACACAAAGCCAATTACGTGCCGACATGATATAATGGCAAATATTTGGTTAAAAACTTAAAATCTAACCACAGAAAAAATTAAAAGAAAATCCAAACACACATAAATACATATATAGTGATGAAGATCGAGCTTGGAAATTGGAAAGTTACATGAATATGTCCATATCCATCAAGATCTAGTTGCCAAAAAAAACATCTAGCTATTTGGTCCTTTGGTAGGCGAAGTTACAGTAGTTACATGGTACGGAGTAATTGCTAGATTTTCTTAATTAATCATATTGTTTCCTTAGGTATATGCTTAACCACTATAGGGCATAGGGTATATTAGGCAATTTGATTAATATTTGAGGGTTTTGTAGTCTTTTCCAACTCAATGTCTTATTTAATTACTTAATTAGTATAAATTCAATCTTTTAAGGCTTCACCCCGGCTCCTCCACTCCCCCCAACAAAAAAGCGTATCATACGAAGACACGAATAATATCTTTGTTCTTTGTTCTCCAGAGACAAAGTTCTTGAAAATGTTCCTTTGTGTATGCAATTATCCAGATTCCAGATATATAACACTAATGTAAGTTATGTTATATCGACCAAACAATCGTCTTGGTCTAGTGGAAAGATTCTATCTTTAATTTCTACTAGGGACATTTTGAGAGAGAGTTCCCTTACCATTTTCCACTCTTACAGTGTTTATTGTGCCAACCTGGGAGTAGACCTGTCAAACGGGTCGGTCGGGTCGGGTTGTAAAAAGTTATTTTCGGGTTCGGGTTAGATCGGGTCGGTCACTTTCGGGTTCGGGTTTACAAATGCTTGTTCAAGACCCAGAACTTTCGGGTTCGGGTCGACCCAACGGGTTGAGAGATTTTAAAACTCGCATTATAATTTTCATTAATTTAGGTGATACAAAATATGGACACAAATTAACAACTTTTCCTACACAAGTTTATATTTAGTCAAAGTCAACCATAAAATGGCGTATAATTCAAATTAAAATCGTATTACACACAATAATAGTAAAAACAACGTGTTTATTATGCTTAATTTTTCTCATAATCTCATTTATTACTATAAATACAACGATTTTTAATCGGTCTGGTCCAAAACGGGTTCGGTCTGGTTTTTAACCATTACTTTTCGGGTTGCTCGGGTTCGGATAAAATCGGGTTCGGGTCGCAAAATCTTGTTCAGGACCCAATATTTTCGGGTCGGGTTCGGGTCGATTTTTAACAGGTCTACCTGGGAGGTTAACCTATATGTGCTTTCACCTATATTAATTTATTTTAGGAGAAACTATCAGTATATGATTGTAGCCTATGGTAACGGTAGTGCTATAACTGCTATGTACGTACAAGAATTGAAGTGTATTTCCTCCTTGGATTTAACATTTCCCCAATTTTATGATAAGAATTAATTTTAAGATCATCTAAAATCTAAGCTAGCTCTAATACCAGGCGAGCAATTGTTTAAATTAACGGATATTTCATGAAATGCCCTCGAGTTTTTCCATTATTCACCAAACGCCCATCAAGTTTCAATAATTCATAAAATACCCCTCACAATTCGTACAAATACCCAACATACCCTTACTAATAACGGACCGTTAGTCTGCCGTTAGCCAAGTTTTCAATTCACCCAAATGCCCCTATTCTGAAACTTATTTCACCAAATGCCCCTATTGTGAAACTTTTTTCACCAAATGCCCCAAACTTAAATATAGCTATTTTGATGTTTCAGCGACTAGTTTTTGTGTTTGAAAGGTAGTTGTTGGTCACGGTCGACTATAAAAGCCCCTTTGCTGAATGGTTCTTGTAAGTTAGATGTTATTTTGATTTGCTTTGCTAATTTCATAAGATTTTTGTCATGAGTTTTCTTTCAAAATCATCATCCACACCCAATGAGTCCACATATATATTAGAGTACCTACCAAATTTTGTTATTGTGGTAGGAAATTTGTCATTCGAAGCTCTAATACAACACTCAATCCACAAAGGTTGTACTACAAGTGTGATCCTTGAAACAATCTGAGATGGTGAAAGGGAGTAGTTGAGCAAAAAAACAAGGGGCAACAACACGAAGGACAATGCGGGGGAAGCTTAGACGAATGAGAAAGTATTGAAAACAGGCGAAACAGTAAGATGCAAGAAGAATTGAAGCAAATGAAGAAGAAGCTAAAACAACAACAAAAAGTAGTCAAAGTTGTAATACAAATGGGGATATTGATGTTTGTAATTTTACTGTTTGTAATCACGAAGTAAACACAAGTAATGAGAAACAAATTCACATTTCATAAATAATTGATGTTGCATAATCTGCACAAAATACCAAAGTGGGAAGCATTTCTGTTTTTAGCTTCACTTACAAAACATCTTTGCACCAACTACATTTAATGTTATTTTCTACTCAACGAATATGTGCAAGATCAAAACAGATGTGCAAAAAACTACCCCAAAAAGCATTAGCAGCTATCCAGAAGAGCTTGTGGAACACCACTTCAACCTCCATTCCTACCACAATAACAAAATTTGTTAGGTACCCTAATATATGTGGAATGATTGGGTGTGGAAGATGATTTTGAAAGAAAACTCATGACACAAATCTTATGAAATTAGCAAAGTAAAGTAAAATAACATCTAAAATACAAGAACCATTCAGCAAAGGGGTTTTTATAGCCAACCATGACCAAGAACCACTTTTGAAACACAAAAACTAGCCGTCTGAACATCTGAATAGCTATATTTAAATTTGGAGAATTTGGTGAAATAAGTTTCCTAATAGGGGCATTTGGTGAAATAAGTTTCAGAATAGGGGCATTTGGGTGAATTGGAAACTTGGCTAACGGCGGACTAACGGCCCGTTATTAATAAGGGTATGTTGGGTATTTGTACGAATTGTGAGGGGTATTTTATGAATTATTGAAACTTGATGGGCGTTTGGTGAATTATGGCAAAACTCGAGGGCATTTCATGAAATTTCCGTTAAATTAATTGTTGAATGTTCATTAATTACGTGGAAATTCAATGTCAGTTATGCTATGATTTTTTCACATTTTTCACTTATTTCAGGAAAAATAAGTTCAAATAATATAAAGTTCAGAAAAAGAAAAAAATAAGGGTTGACTAAGTACAATTTATAACTTAAATAAGGTTTTGTTTTATTCGACTTATTTTGTCTGAATTTATATTATATTAACTTATTTTATCTGAAAAAACTTAATTGTGTTTGAAAATTTATGAAAAAACTTATTTTTTCTGAATTTATCTTAAATAAACTTATCTAATTATTTTGTGTATTAAGTCAAAATAAGTTCTCAAAATAAGTTGAAGAGAACAAAACCTAAATTATGCTAAGTTCTGATATAATAATCTCAAATACTTTCAGAAAATATAAGTGAAAATCAAGTGAATAGAACACAAATTACACTGTTATGAAATTTGATGTGAGTTGCGCTACAAAACCTAATTCTCTATCAGAATGTTCTAGAGCTAACATTTGGCTATAAAATCTTACTATGAGACCGAGAACGAACAATAACTACATTTTTCAAGACGTGGCAAAATCCAAGCCAAATGGTTCTATCTTAATCTAAAATAAAAATGTAAAATAATTTGTAATCGTGGATTAGGTAGGACACTACTAGAGTACTAGGAGAATATATGCTTTTAACCGTTAAACGTAACATGCATATATATCCAACCATAAAGTCACAGATCGATGTGTGGTATAAGTATTATATGTTCTCCTTAATGGACAACTTGGTAAATTTTAAGCCACGAGGAATTCCAGAGATAAAGATTCATGATTTCATAATTAATCCAAGAGCGAATGGGTCCTGAAAGGCGTTGAAATCAGAATAGATAAGAAAATGGGGAAAGAAAAAGAAAACTATATTACAATATTCGTTTAATTGCATTAACAATAACACAAATATTAGTATTGTACGGGGTGTCCTACCGGCACCACCTGGTACCGGCAGAACTCCCCGTATGTAAACTTAACCTGCAGGTAATCTGGTCATTTTAGGTAAATATCCTCTACCGGCATTATTTGCAAGACAACCTACCGGCATTATCATGAAGACAACCAACCAAGGGTCACTATCAACAGGTCGCTATCTAACCACAAGGGACCTACCAGATCGTACCCTTGGATTGGTCTATATAAGGAGCACCTCATTTATTGCTATGAGGTACACAAATACTTAAACACACTTCTTTCTTACTCTCTAATCATCTCTTAATCATCTCTTAATCTCTCAGTAATCTTACTTAAGCATCGGAGGGGGGATCCTCGAACCACCCCCGAGGCTAGTTAATCCATTATGTTGTGCAGATATCAATCGGCAATCTCGACAGGAATCCAGTATCCCACAGTCAGCTGTTCTCATTCCACACCCGGAACAATTGGCGCTAGAAGGAGGGGACCTTATCCCTTGAAACGGTAGAACAGTCAGCATGGATTTCTCACAGAAAGACGGTAAAAAATCAAAGAAAAGTCAAGAAAAAGCAACAACCCCACAACCGGCGACAACCTCCAAGTTCCAACCCTCACTTCTAAACCCCGTCCATCCGTCACAAGCACAATCAGTTATCAGCCCAATAACAAAAAACACCTCCATACCGGCACAAAGGGAATTTACAGTGGAGGACGATGATGAGTTAGAAATAGAAAGCCCTGCCAGAGAGCAACCGAAAACTCCGCTGGAACAGACGCTGCAGGAGCGCCTGTCTCCCCTGTCGGAAGTATTCACGGGAGAGCAATTGAAAACACTGTCAGCGGTGATGGCCGCTTTGTCAGAGCTACCAGCCTCGCAGCAGCCAGGGTCGGTCGGCAGTCTAAGAAAGACCAGGTCGACGGTTCCCCAGTTACCTGTTAGGGATCTCCTAACCGCCCTGAATCAAGAAAACACCCCAGAAAAAAGAAAGCGCTCGGATCCGGCGGAAACAGAATGGCCTGAAACAGAGCAAGTCCCCATCGCGGAATACGAACGAAGAGCGCCGGTTCTACAGATAGCTAGACGGCAGACAATCCAGCCAAAGGATTCTCCCCTGTGCCGAGAAATCCTAGAAGAAAGGATGGAAAGGATAAAAATCCCGACAGGGAGATACGATGGGACGACAGATCCGGAGGATCACTGCACCACATTCGAACAGCACATGATGCTGTACACTGATTCTGATGCCATGTGGTGCAAAGTGTTCCCATCCACACTCCTAGGAGTTGCAGCGAGCTGGTATAAGGGCATAGAGGCACACTCCATATACAGCTTCCTACAGCTGCAGGCGTCGTTTTTGTCACGATTTGTGAGCAAACAGAAGAGAAAGAAATCATCGGGAGAGTTGATGTCGTTCGCTCAAAGAGATAGAGAGCCGTTAAGGGATTATCTCACCCGCTTTAACAACGAGTCAATCACTATCCCCAATTTGCAGCAGGAGGTTGCCGTTCTGGCTCTTATGAGGGGAATGCAAGAGTGCGAATTCAAGAAATATCTCAGCCGAAAGTCATACACCAATCTGGGTGACGTCCTGCACAAAGCCAACGAGTACATCAGGGGGGATGAAATGATGAAGATCTCCAATGTGGTAGTGGCAACCGGCGGAAATGTCGGGTACAATCCAGGCTATAACCCACAGACGGGAAAAGGAGGAAACAATTTTCATCAGAGCAATAATCAGCAAGGGGCAGGGCAGAGAAACCAGAATAACAGAAATGCCAATCCACAAGGGCAGAAAAGCCGGCAAGACAGAAGGGAGTCCAGAGGACTCTTTGATAACTACACTCCGCTGAACACACCGCGGACGGCAATTTATAACATAAACAACAAGATGGATGGCTGGAGAAGGCCGCCACCAATGCAGAGTAGGGAAAGGAATGTCAAGAAATTCTGTGACTTCCATAATGAGCACGGCCACCTAACAGAGGACTGCAGAGACCTCAAAGACAACATTGAGGATATGGTCAGAAAGGGGTATTTCTCACAGTATAGGGCAAGGCAGGGCAATGGTAACAACAACTCGGTGGGAGGAAACCCTACCAATTCATACCGGCCACAACAGCAAAATCAACAACAATACCCTAGAATCGAGCAACCATATCAGCCGCCTAGAATCGAGCAAAAACAGCCGGAAACCAGTGCCAGAGCAGAACAGAGGGATGGCGGGAAAAAACCACCCGTGTATGTAATTTCTGGCGGCCCAGTCCACGGAGGGACAATAAGCGGCGCCAGTAGAAGCTTGGAGGAACACAGGCACATGGTAAACTTTCATAACACAAGAGTGTGGCCTAACCCACCCAGCATACCAGTGATGACATTCTCGGAATCGGATTGCAGAGGCATCATTTTCCCGCATGATGACCCACTAGTTCTTACAATTGATATAGAAAATGCCGATGTGAACAGAGTACTGGTAGACGGCGGCAGCTCAGCAAACATCATCTTCTGGGAAGCTTTCAAACAATTGCACATACCAGAGGACGAACTTCAAAGGGTAAACTACCCAGTAATCGGTTTCTCAGGATCTACAATGTACCCAGAGGGTAGTATAAGGCTGCCGGTGAAAATCGGAGAAGGATCCGAAATGCGAGATCTCATGGTGGATTTCCTAATCATTAAAGTGCCAGCGGCCTACAATGTGATCATCGGTCGCCCATTCATACATGACGTGCAGGCGGTAGTCTCCACCTATCACTTGACAATGATATATATGTCGAACCTGGAAAGGCCGGCAAAGATAAGGGGAAGTCAGTTGGCGGCAAGGTCCTGTTACTTGACTGCTTTGAGAACACCGGGAAGAATGGTCCCAGAAGTGAACTTGACTACTGAGCCGGCAAGGCAAGAGATACACTTGACTACTAAGCCGGCAAGACAAGAACAACTGTCAAAAAGAAAGAGCTGCACAAAAAGGGGTCGAACCGACCTAAACATGGAACACTTTGATGAAAGGCCGGTATCAGCACCAAGACCAATGCCAGATGGTCTGACAGAAAATATCGAGCTGGAGGCTGGAAACATGGATAGAACAGTCGTGATCGGTACGGAAATGGGGAGTGACATGAAGGTCAACCTCATAAGCTTGCTGAGAGAGCATGCTGACATCTTCGCATTCTCGGCGGATGAGATGCCTGGTATCGATCCAGAGATAATGGTTCACCGATTAAACGCCGACAGAAATGTTAGGCCTGTACGGCAGAAAAAACGTAATTTCTCCACGGAGAAAATGACAGCAATACAAGAAGAGGTGGATAAACTTCTGGCGGCAGGTTTCATTGAGCCATGTGACTACCCCGAATGGTTGGCAAACGTGGTAATGGTAAAAAAGTCAAGTGGGTCATGGAGAATGTGCGTAGATTTCACCAACCTTAACAGAGCATGTCCGAAAGATTTCTACCCCCTGCCACGGATTGATAGGCTGGTAGACTCCACTAGCGGTCACGCAATGCTCAGTTTCCTAGATGCTTTCTCAGGGTATCATCAGGTCAGCCTGCATAAATCAGATAGGAAGAAGGCGGCCTTTATCACAGATGCAGGAGTTTTCTGTTATAAGGCGATGCCGTTCGGGTTGAAAAATGCAGGGGCAACATATCAAAGGCTGGTTGACAAGGTGTTCGCCGACCAAAAAGGCAGAAACGTGGAGGTCTATGTAGATGACTCTATCGTAAAAAGCCGGAAGGAGGAGGATCATGTTAGCGACCTCCGAGAAACTTTTGAAACTTTGAGAAAATACAGGATGAAATTAAACCCAAAAAAATGCGTCTTCGGAGTAAGGTCGGGAAAATTCCTGGGTTTCTTGGTCAGCGAGCGTGGCATAGACGCCAACCCTGAAAAAGTAGAAGCAATCATCAGTCTGCCGCAACCCAAGAGCGTAAAAGACATACAGCGGCTGACAGGAAAAATGGCCGCCTTAAACAGATTTGTGAGCAAGTCGGCAGATAAGCAAATGCCCTTCTTCACAACCCTGAGGAAAAACAAGAAGTTCAAATGGGGGCCGGCAGAGCAAGAGGCCTTTAAAGCTCTAAAAAGTCACTTAAAAAACCTGCCAACAATAGCAAGGGCAAAAGAGGGCGGCAAATTACAACTGTACATATCGGCGTCGCCAAAAACAGTTGCAGCAGTACTGGTAGCCGAAACAGAAAACAAAGGGCAGCAGCCGGTATATTTTGTGAGCCATGTGCTAAACGGCCCAGAAACAAGGTACACGTTGGTGGAAAAAATGGCATATGCAGTCCTCATCGCGGCTAGAAAGTTAAGACCATACTTTGATGCGCATACAATCGAAGTGCTAACAAACTTTCCTCCCGAAAAAGCCATCAGCAAGCTAGATACATCAGGCCGGTTGCTAAAATGGGCAATAGAGTTGTCCGAGTTTGACTTGGAATTCCGGCCAAGAACTGCAATCAAAGCCCAGGCATTGGCGGACTTCATAGTTGAAGCGTCATACCAAGAGGATGAAATACAAGCTGAAGTATGGGATGTGTCAGTGGATGGTTCAGCTGCACAGACAGGCAGTGGGGCTGGAATAATCATGAAATCGCCAGCAGGAGACATTTTTGAGTATGCTATAAAGTTTACGTTCAACGCGTCAAATAACGAGGCAGAATACGAGGCAGCAATTGCCGGCATCCAAATGTGCCTCGCAGCAGATGCCAAAAGAGTAATACTGACAACAGACTCCCAGCTGGTAGCAAGTCAATTCAGCGGAGAATATGAGGCCAAAGAACCTTCGATGGTCAAATACCTGGAGAAGTTGAGGTCGGTGTCGGCTCAGCTAGAGAAATTCAGCATTAATCTGGTACCCCGAGCAGAGAACACACTGGCAGACGCCCTATCAAAGTTAGCAAGTTCAAATGTCGCCGACTTGAAAAGAACAGTCATGATGGAAGTCATGAATAAGCGAAGTACGGAGTCGGAGAAAATACGGGTCATGGCCATCACAACTACCTCAGAATGGTACGATAATATCCAAACATACATACAGACTGGAGCGCTACCAGCAGATTTTGCAGAGGCCAAAAAGACAAGAAGGGACTCGGTTTGGTACATCATCCTGTGGGGACGGTTGTACAAAAAGTCATTTAGCCTGCCATTCTTAAGGTGCCTAACAGCATTCGAGTCAGCAAGGCTAATCGAAGAGATGCACGAAGGAACATGTGGGAACCATGCCGGTGGAAAACCCCTTGCCATCATCTGTCAAAGGCAAGGCTATTACTGGCCAACAATGTTAGAAGATTGTCGAGCTTATGTAAAAAAGTGCGAGAAATGTCAAAAGTTTTCAGCTGTGATAAACTTGCCGGCCAATGATTTGATGCCCATTCTGAACCCAATCCCATTCGCACAATGGGGAATGGATATTGTTGGACCATTCCCAATGGCGGCTGGAGGGCGCAAGTTCTTAATAGTAGCAGTGGACTACTTCACCAAGTGGATAGAAGCAGAGCCGGTAGCAAAAATAACGGCAAACCAGGTGAAAAAATTCATATGGAAAAATATAATAACAAGATTCGGGCTGCCGCAGGCAATAGTTTTTGACCATGGAGCACAGTTTGATTGTGCACCCATACAATGCTTCCTGGGTTATACAGAGTAAAGTTAGCTCACTCGTCAGTATGTCACCCACAGAGCAATGGGCAAGCAGAGGCGGCGAATAAGCAAATCCTGGCTGCACTGAAAAAGAAGCTAGAAGACTGTAAAGGCAAATGGGCAGATCTTATGCCAGAGATTCTGTGGTGCAACAGAACTGCTATCAAGGAGGCTACCGGCGAGAGTCCGTTCAAATTAAGCTTCGGATCTGAGGCTGTTATACCGGCAGAAATGGCTCTGCCAACCATGCGAATCCAGCATTACGATGAGGAGAGAAACGATCAGCTGCTGCGACATCAGTTGGATTTCATGCCAGAAATCCGCATGAAAGCAGAAGTAAGTTCGGCAGCATACAAAAGCAGAATGAGCAGAGCATACAACAAGAAAGTGAAACATCGGCCTCTAGGAGTAGGAGACCTGGTACTGCGGAGAACGGCGGCAACAGGAAAAGGAAATGCTCAAGGAAAGCTGACAGCCAATTGGGAAGGACCATACCAGATATGGGAGGAAATAGTTCCTGGATCATACCGGTTAATGCAAATGGATGGTACCACGCTCAAAAACTCCTGGAACGCCAGTACTCTGAGAAAGTACTATGTTTGAAGAAAAAAAAAACTGTAATGATGATGTATGAGCAGGCTGATTGCAATAGCAGTCTGCATTTTGCTGTTATGTATAATTAGGGCGGTCCTCAAATACGACCAGTCCATAAATGAAGGAAGAAAAAAGCAAAAAACAAACGCTGCATAAATCAACACGCAAAGGTAATGTATGGATGTGATCAGTAACAGTAAAGAAAATAAATGCCGTTTGGGCACTTTACTGCGAAGCGTAGCAGTCCATAATAAAGTTGTTGTGATTAGTATCTTTGGAGAAAATAAATGCCGTTAAGGGGCACTCCATTGTGAAGCGTAGCATTCAACGAAGTGTATGGATGTGATCAGTAACAGTAAAGAAAATAAATGCCGTTTGGGCACTTTACTGCGAAGCGTAGCAGTGCATAATAAAGTTGTTGTGATTAGTAGCTTTGGAGAAAATAAATGCCGTTAAGGGGCACTCCATTGTGAAGCGTAGCATTCAACGAAGTGTATGGATGTGATCAGTAACAGTAAAGAAAATAAATGCCGTTTGGACACTTTACTGCGAAGCGTAGCAGTCCATAATAAAGTTGTTGTGATTAGTAGCTTTGGAGAAAATAAATGCCGTTAAGGGGCACTCCATTGTGAAGCGTAGCATTCAACGAAGTGTATGGATGTGATCAGTAACAGTAAAGAAAATAAATGCCGTTTGGGCACTTTACTGCGAAGCGTAGCAGTCCATAATAAAGTTGTTGTGATTAGTAGCTTTGGAGAAAATAAATGCCGTTAAGGGGCACTCCATTGTGAAGCGTAGCATTCAACGAAGTGTATGGTGTGACTAGTAGCCGTACAGAAAATAAATGCCGTTTGCGAAACATAACAATCATTTCGAAAGTGTTAGAGAAAATAAACGATGTCAAGATGCACTCCATTTCGAAACATAACAATCATTTCGAAGTGTATCATTTCAACAAGATAGAAATATAGAAAGGCCGTCAACAAATAAGAGTTCATGCTAATAAAATGGAAGTATCATACACAAAACGAAGTAAACATACAATCAAAAAACTACTTGTTATAAATGCATGATTACAGCAGAAAAAACACTAAAAACCGACAGCCATCACCAAAAAATCTTGCGAAGTGATTAGCTGATCACAAGGCACAAAAGATGTCGATTAAAACCGACACCCCTACAATAAAACGGTGTTCTAAGATATGTTACATCAACAATAAGTGCCCTAACAGCATCTGGCAAAAAGTCAAAAGCCAACCGCCTAAGCTAAAAAACCCTAACATGTACGAGGCCGGCTGGGAAAAGTAGAGGATCCGCAAGAAGAGGAGGGTGATGACTGCCAAGACCGTCAAACGGCACGCTCATCACCAGACCAGTAGGCATCTTCTGGAACTTGCAAGGGGGGCAAGGTTCTTTGATTGGCATTGCAAATCACAGCCTCGGGTAGCTCCTGAGGCTCAAAGCCGGTAGCAACCTTGTACAGCTCCTTCTCCTCATACCCAGCCTCAAATTCTTGCCACGCATCCTCATCCAGCTTCTTCACATGGCAAACGACCCGATGAGCAGCGCACCAACCACCGTTATGGCGCAGAGTAAGAATATCATTAAACCAGTCAGACTGGAGAAGCTTATCAATAGCCCTCTTGGCGGCAGTCTTCTTCACCACAGGCAAACTCTGGTTAAGACTAGTCAGCTCCTCAGTCAGACCGTCTGCCCTCTCAGTTTCAGCCTTCAGCTTCGGCTCAACCTCTTCCAGCCTTCGGTTCGCCGCCTCCAAATTCGAAGAAGCACTCTCCAACTTCTTCTCATTAATCTTCAAAGCAGATTCAGCCGCCTCAGCCCGCTTCTTCAGCTCGGCAATATCAATGTTATTCTGCGTCAGCTGCATCTGGTTCCAACGATAGACATAGTACAAATCCATGCTGGATTGAACAGCCTAAGAAACAAAAAAAAAAAAAAAAAAACATGTAGCAAGTGAGTAATCAAAAAATAGCCGGATAGAAAGTTGTAGCAAACTAAGCAAGAAATACCTTGTACAAATCGTTGAAATGCTGAGCAGCAGGGGCGTCAATCTGGCCCTGTGGCCTGTCAGCAGGAGTAACCAGATCCCGAAAAGCACGGTAGCCCAAATCCCCACCGTCCTTAGCAGAATCCGTCGCCACCGACTCCCCACACAGCAGATCAATGTTTGGGTAGAACTGATCGGTGGGTTCGCCGCCAAAAGACCCGAACCATGATTTCATTGCTTCCGGGATCTTAAAGGGGGTATCCTCAATCCAACCGCCGGTACGAAGCGGCAGATGATAATTCATTCGAGAATCACCAGACTTGTTCTCGCTGCGACTGACGGGAGGCATACTAGAGTTACCACCGGTAACAGTAGCTTGCCGGTGCAAGTCCTCAATAAAACCGCCGACAAGACCCTCGTCCAAAATCTCAATAGAAGCTGGTGGAGACGGCTGCGCCTGAAGGGCGGTATCAGTAGTTTTCTTGGCGGCAGACTCCAAGACCTGCTCATTTGCCTCGTGATCGGCGTAAGCATCATCCTCACCAGTGGCCCTTGCCCTCTTAGTCGGATTAGACCGACTGGAATTAAGAGACGACCTTTTTCGGCGGGTTCCACCTCGGCCTGTTGGATTGGATTGCATTGTGGATGAAGGCGGAGCTTGAGAAACAACGACAGAGGAGGATTTGGATTTGCAGGCAGCACTCACACGATTCTTTGCAACAGTGGCAGTAGAGCGACGAGATGAAGCTCGGGTCGAATACGTTGATATGGTGTCGTACTTTCCCTTAGGCGGCGGAGGCTGCGTACACACAGGTCTCCAATTCTCGTCAAATCCGAGAATTTCTCTATCCAATGTTCTAGTACCTGCAAAGACAACGGCTCAATTAAAACCGGCAAAAAACTTATGCAATACACAAAGCTATAAATAGCAATAGTAAGTACATCCCATTCGGCTGAAAATATGTTTACCAAAGCAGTGGGTGTTGCAAAGGCCGACAGCGGACAAGGGCTGATTACCCAAAATATAATAGGCATTAGGGAGCCAATTTCGATTAACAGCCTGTTTTTTGCTGAGGCCGACATCTAAAATGTCACACGCCAAATAATCAAAAGCCTTTCTCTCCCGCCGGCCCAAACCACGTTGGTCATACTGCTCCATTCGAGGCCGGGGTTTAGAAAATGTCCGTCGGAGCAAAAAGCCGTCAGGAACTTGAACGAAGTAAAAGCGATCCTGCCAATCTTTACAGCTCGACAAAGGAGGATGCACAGTCTTTCTCTTCGTTGCGCTATACGCCGACATCCACCCCGTCTCTCCATCCTTCTTCAACCATAACAGCCGCTTGAACAAATTCAACGTCAGCGGCCATTGTTTAAACAAACACAACCAGACATATGAGATAACAGTTCTGATGGTAGTAGGGGTAACTTGGGCCAAGCAGACGTTCCAAGCCCGGAATATTTTCTCAACAAAGGGGTGCAGAGGAAAGCGAAGCCCAAAATCAAAATGCTTCGCATACACAGCAATATGGCCGGGAGGACAGTCGAATATAGTTGCACCTTCATCCGGCACTACCAGCTTATATCCAGCCGGCAATCCAAGAAAAGTCCCTCCATGAACCACATGATTCTTCTTTATGATCAGATCGCGCCAAGACGTCAAAATCGCGGTTGTACGAGGAAGACTTTTTAAAGGAGGGAGTTCTTCTTTCCTATGAACATCCGTGGAGTCGTCGGTAAAATAAGGCTGTTCTTTAGCCTCATCCGCAAGAACTTCAGCGACTATCACGTCGGCCGGATCGTCATCATCTGAACCAATACCGTCGTCTCCAATGTCTGCGTCATCCCTACCAGAAACGCCAGCATCTTCACCATCATCACCCCCATGAGCATCAACATCCTTGCCGGCGGAATCCTCAAAGATGGAGTCACCATCGGAGTATTCGCCGGTAGCCATATCAATATCATCATTAACAGGCTCTTTACCAGGGCGGCGGCCACTAGTGCTAGCCGGTTGTTCGGAAGCCATCCTATCAGCCTGACCAAAAGAAACACCGAAGTTGCCAGTATTAGTTCCATACTGCCCGTGGCCACTGCCGGTGGAATTCAAGAATTCCCGGTAATCACGAATATAATACCGCACCGAAAGGGGAGAAACATCTAAAGCAGGCTCAGAAGCCGGAATAGGATGCTCGCGAGACCTCATTTCCCGTATCATTCGAGCCCGCAGATGATGTAGGGCATAACAACGCTCTCTCTCAGTCTGATTCAAACCCTCGTCATAAACCTCACGAATGGAAGTCCGTCTTAAATTAGATTGAGAACACGGCTCCTCCCGGGCCCAACTACAATTACTCTCTTGAGGAACACTCCAACCGGTAAACCCAGAAGGCTGAGAAGAAGGGTTGTCCACACCCACATTTTTGGTCATTTTGTTTTTAAGGCGGCGGATAATTACAAACAAGAAAAAAAAAAGTTGACACCACAGAAATGCAAAAACAAAAATATATGTATAGCAAAGAGTAGCAAAATAGAGGGGTAGGTACCTACTGTTTTTTCTGGAGTTTGAAATACAAATGAAGCACGCGAAAGAGAAAAACAGGGAGAACCTACAAAAAACACATAAACGAAAGAAAATCAAGCACAAAAATAAGAGAGGAAGAAAAACCCGAAATTCGGTAACAACGAAAAGGGAGGCTAATAAACCTTGGAAAATTCAAACCACAACAACAGCAAAAGCTTGAGAATCAAACAGCAACAAAGTTCAGCGAAAAACCCAGGGGAAGAGAGAGAGAAAGTTCGGAAGTTATAGAAAAAAGTGGATGAAATAAAAAATCTCGAAGAGGTTAAGTCCTTTTATTGGTCAAAGGGGGGTATGCAAAACGTCACGACCCGTAAGTCAAGCAGTTAAAAGGTCAGTTACATTCAGAATCAACGACCCAGATTAAGCGCACCAAATAACGCTCGGGATGAAGGCCACGTGGGAGAACGTGGGTAACAATCTCCCGCCACTTGCACGACGAAAATTCAAAATAATGCCTAGTCACCCACAGCATCTTCAAGGGGGCTAGTCATCAAAACCTTTTTCAAGGGGGCTAGTCGTCCAAATCTTTTTTCAAGGGAGCTAGTCGTCCAAATCTTTTTTCAAGGGAGCTAGTCGTCCAAATCTTTTTTCAAGGGGGCTAGTCATCAAAACCTTTTTCAAGGGGGCTAGTCGTCCAAATCTTTTTTCAAGGGGGCTAGTCGTCCAAACCTTTTTCAAGGGGGCTAGTCGTCCAAATCTTTTTTTCAAGGGAGCTAGTCGTCCAAACCTTTTTCAAGGGGGCTAGTCGTCCAAATCTTTTTTCAAGGGGGCTAGTCATCAAAACCTTTTTCAAGGGGGCTAGTCGTCCAAATCTTTTTTCAAGGGGGCTAGTCGTCCAAACCTTTTTCAAGGGGGCTAGTCGTCCAAACCTTTTTCAAGGGGGCTAGTCATCCAAACCTTTTACAAGGGGACTAGTCATCAAAATCTTTTTTTCAAGGGAGCTAGTCGTCCAAACCTTTTTCAAGGGGGCTAGTCGTCCAAATCTTTTTTCAAGGGGGCTAGTCATCAAAACCTTTTTCAAAGGGGCTAGTTGTCAAAATCTTTTTTCCAAAGGACCTAGCAACGGATCTATTCATTCAGAGAGAAGGCAGTCGCCAAACTGATTCGCGGTCTTTTCTCAGAAATACTCGCAACACAGTCAGCGCCCGCGCTTCACTCTGAGGGG
Source organism: Spinacia oleracea (assembly GCF_020520425.1). NCBI lineage: Eukaryota > Viridiplantae > Streptophyta > Magnoliopsida > Caryophyllales > Amaranthaceae > Spinacia > Spinacia oleracea. The sequence continues at coordinate 17,584,270 of NC_079490.1, forward strand.
GCTAGTTGTACCACCAGGTATCAAAATAATACTTATTTTTTCCCATTAAACTCAGAGCAAGCGCAACAATTGTCATATATGCGCTTACTCTGAGGGGGCTAGTTGTACGGGGTGTCCTACCGGCACCACCTGGTACCGGCAGAACTCCCCGTATGTAAACTTAACCTGCAGGTAATCTGGTCATCTTAGGTAAATATCCTCTACCGGCATTATTTGCAAGACAACCTACCGGCATTATCATGAAGACAACCAACCAAGGGTCACTATCAACAGGTCGCTATCTAACCACAAGGGACCTACCAGATCGTACCCTTGGATTGGTCTATATAAGGAGCACCTCATTTATTGCTATGAGGTACACAAATACTTAAACACACTTCTTTCTTACTCTCTAATCATCTCTTAATCATCTCTTAATCTCTCAGTAATCTTACTTAAGCATCGGAGGGGGGATCCTCGAACCACCCCCGAGGCTAGTTAATCCATTCTGTTGTGCAGATATCAATCGGCAATCTCGACAGGAATCCAGTATCCCACAGTCAGCTGTTCTCATTCCACACCCGGAACAAGTATTACATAGGCATAACAATACCTATATTTAGAGAAGCATAATTCCATTGTTGTACGGGAAGCCCTATCGGCAGGCCGGTTTGATATCCCATATCACAAATAAAGATACAAAAGAAGCAAGGCAGGTCAAGACTTCAGTCGGTATTTGGGCCTAACTACCCTCAGTCGGCATTTCCTTGCCAGCACATACCTCACGGATCCCAAAAGGAGAGCCGGGACCGAAGGGTAATAACCCGTATCCTCCATACAAAGGACCCGCGCGTCTATAAATATGGACCCCTATTTAATGCCAAAGGTATGCAATTCAACCCAATCATTCTTACAAGCATTTATTATAGAGCTATCAGCGTAATCTGGCTTAGGTATCGGAGGGGTAATTCTCGGATCACCCCCGAGGCAAGTTAACCATTCTATTGTGCAGGATATAATCAGCAACGAACATCAGAGACAGTCAACCCTACCCTGTTCCAAATCCACAACCGGAACAATTACTAAATTAAATGCACAAACAAACAAACTCACTAACACCTACATTCAAGCATGACTACTCATTCAAGCAGTACTATTCATGACTAATCATGTCCTATATTTAAGCATGACTAAGAACACACTAAATTCAAGCATTTCAACACCCTCTTGCTTCAAAATCAATAAAAATTATAAAGACATACACTTCGATTTGTTACGCTCTTCTTATTACCCAAACAAATCGATTATGTTTTGAACAAATCGATCATGATTTGATCATGATTTGGACGTGATGTGGGAAGATCGGTTCTGATCTGGATATGATTTGGACAGACGGTACTGATTTCGACATAATCTAGAGTGATCGGTTCTAATCTGGACATGGTTGTAATACCCCAATATTTTATAATTTTGTAAAATATATTTTATAGTCAAACTATAATTATATCCGTTTTTAGCTAGTCTCTTTTAATATTTTCAGAAGTTTAAAAACGCTATTTTAAAATTAGTAGGACTCTTATTACGAGCACCTATATATAACCCATTAACCCTAATTATTTTTCCATCTTGTTTTATGTTTGTTTCTTCCGCCTCTCTTCTCTATTGTTTTGCGTAGAGACTTTGAGAGCAAATCAAGTTTTGATATTTTCCCCCTACATCACCGTATATGATTTTCATATAGGACTCCATCTTCTATTCTTCTTTATCAAACCCATTTAGTTTTCTACTGTTAATTATCATACTTCATTGTTGCTTATCAAAATTTGGAACCTACTACCGTAATTCGTATTTGATGAGTTCCGCTAGTTATCGTGTGTTGTGGGTGGAATGATGTATTGTGAAATTGTTACGTATTATATTGGTATTATCATCTCGAAAGGTAATCACGCACGCCTATACATATATTATTATTATTACCAATTATTTGTGTGATTGACTTTATATTATTAGTATACGCCATAATGTTGTGTTAATTATGCTAATTATTAGTTTAGATATAGGATTATTGATGATCCAGTGTACGTAGTATGGATGAGTACTATTATTTTCCATCAAAGAATTAAGTTTATGTACTCCGCATGATCAAGGCGATCAAGTAATATTTTGGGATGCAAATTATAAGTTAATGATTGGTATTAGTTGTACGAATGAGTTTGGTTATTTTAGGAAGAGCTAAATTATATCGTAATATAGTATTTTGGGATCTCGTGCCAGTATTGGAAAGTATAGATTTATTCACTCATAATGGGTATCGATTATATTGACCGTATTACGAGATCAAGATTGAGAATGATTATTATATTTTTGGTTTGAGGCTCAGCGTTATAGACCTTAGTCCTTGGCATGTTGGTGAGGAGATGATAACCATTAGTAGAGGAACAAGATACAATCTTTATTTTTCTTAATATCCCCAAAAGTGGGATTTGGTCCAAAAGTGGCCTTGACTCAGAGAGTCTTTCTAGTAGCTATTGAGAGTTTCAAGTTTTTATACTTGTTGGTTTATTTATTCAAATTACCCATGTCCAAGGCTAGGTATAGAACAAAGAGAAAACATGGCACCTATTGGTTTAAATAAGTTTAGTAGAGGAAAAAGATTATATCAATATATTGAGGTTCAGTTGAAAGGAAGATCTAGAGTATCTATAGACTATGGAGCTAAGTAAGCTTTTGGGACTATATTTGAAATGTAGTTTCGTACTGCATTGTTTACATGAGCATTTATTATTCTATATTGGTATGTTTTTTATTTCAGGTGATTACTCAGCTTTTTGCTGACGTGTGTGTTTATTTGTTATGTGTGTTTGCGGCCATGTCTTTTTATTATGATGGCCCTGCGACGATCCTTTTGGAATTTGTCCTCTATGGTGAGCAGTCAAGATTGATTGGAGCCGATTGATCATGAAGGATCGCAGTTACAAGTTGAAGGATCTCAAGTATTATCATTTAGTCTTTGGAAAATTTGGTAATATTAATCCAACCTTTGACCGATTTTCTTTTATTAAGCCCACCTACGAAATATTTTTTAATAATCCCACCTTTATTACCCAACAACTTTTATTGGGCCCAACAGGTCATAAAACTGTTGTAAGCGACATTATTTCTCTACATGGCAGTACTCTCTCTTGATATATTCAGTCATCATCATCAATTCATCACCATCTCGTTGACTTTTTCACCGATTACCGGCCACTTAAGCCCAATAAAAGTCGTCGGGTAGTAAAGGTGGGATTATTAAAAAATATGTCGTAGGTGGGATTAATAAAAGAAAATTGGCCAAAGGTTGGATTAATATTACCAAATTTTCCTTAGTCTTTTATGACAGTTTAATGCTTTTTAGTTGTATAGTTGTAAATAGATCACCTAGTAATAGAATTGTAACAGTTTGAGTTTTGTAAGCCTTAGCACTTGATAATGTAGTCAAGTGTGGCGGTGATACCTTCGATTTAGGTGTAAGCTTCCGCAAATTTTTATAAAGTATATATTATTCTTATTTATTTCTAGTTAGTAAATCGGGGGTGTTACAATGGTCTTGACAGATTTTTCCTGATCTCAACATGATGTGGCCGGATAGATATTTTCTGATCTGGACATGATACAGACATGTTTGTTCTGTTATGGACATGAACGGGATAGTTCAGTTCTGATCTAGACATGATCTGGATAGTTCGTTTCTGATTTAGACAAATCGGCTATGATTTGGAAAGATCGATTCTAATTTGGAGATGATCTGGACAAATCGATGCTGACTTGGACATGATCTAGACATATCAATTCTGATATGGATATGATCTGGATAGACCGGTTCTAATCTAGATATGATATGAACAAATCGGTTAAGATATGGTCATGATATCGGTATAATCTAGACATGATATGGATAACGTTCTGATCTGGACATAATATGTATAGTTTGGTACTGAATTGGAGATCATTTGAATATATCGATTTTAATCTAGACATATCGATCAAGTTATTTATTTTTAATGTTGTGCTGTTAAAAATTGGATGACAATTTCCATAGTAATTGGATTTTTTGGAATCTAAGAATAGTAATAAATCTTTATTATCCTTTAGCAAGAATCAAACAAGTCTTGATTATTACCCATAGAATCTTAGCCTATAAAAGAAGCAAAAGGTTATGAACTTTGGTAGGCACTTTGTAAAAGAAACACGTACAAAAAAGAGCTAACATTATATTGTTGTTTGGGGATGCCCTTTCCGGCGAGCCTAGGAATAAGGGGGTTGTGGAGGCCGCGGCCATCGGAACAAGACAAACCTCGGCAAGGCGAGGTGAGCCATGTTAGTGTCGTTACAGTTGCTTGTCTCTACCAGGGTGGTCAGACCATGTGTAGTAGCCAGGTGATCACTATTGATCCTAACCATGTTCAAGGTTGCATAGTTCGTACGTAGTACATTTCACTAGCTTGTGAGTCTTTGTAGTTAAGGGAAAGTGCAGCAATCAAAACTGAAACGTAATGTAACTTTTTCTAGAGGGATTTCAGTTTGCTGTCTTTCTATAGCTGGTTTTGTAAAAAAGTTGTGTAAGCTAATTAAAATGAAAATATTAGTTTAAAAATATATTTGGATACTCCATGGGCTTCTTTGTTGTATGTTTTTGTTTTGGGGGAAGAGAGAGATACAAGGGTATGGCTATGAATGATGTATGGGATTCGATTCCAAGTCTAGTTAACATCCACTTCTTTTAATGGTGTTATAAATTACGGATTACTTTTTTTAGAGCAAGTTGCGATTCTTGTTAAAAGCGCCTATTAAAATTGCTCATCAGTCAAGCCCTCAAGCACATAGATTTAGATAGTTCAAGTGAATTTTCTAACCTTAAAACAAATTATTTGATAAATATACTATTGAGATTGGTTGGTCTCCTCCTTCTCATGCCGTTGTAAAGTTGAACTTTGGTGGTTCGAAATTAAAGATGGTAGATCGACTCTAGAAGTTGTATCAAGGGTCGATTACTATTGAAAGTTATTGTTGGCAAGTTATTAGGCCACTTCTTTAAATGAGTGTATATAGGCAAAACTCTAGTCATGAGAGAGGATATCAAGGCGGCCAAGTATATGGGAGTCTCTAATTTGATCATTGGAGGCAACGATCACCGAAAAGGCTACATATACCTCCTGGGTATGAAATAGTGTCATACCTTGGGCTGTGATTGGTTTAGATTTATAATTTCATGTGGGGTTGCTATTTTAGATTTAAATTTAAATCACATGTGGGGTTGCTTATGTGAAAACAATCAATGGGAGCCAAGGGTATAACACTATTCCATACCTAGGGGGTATATATATCAGCTTCCGTAGGTTCCTGGGAGCGAGATCCACAATGTGTTTGATGATGCGACAGTGGATCTACAGTATTTCGAGGTGGTTTACCGTTTCCAGAGGCTAAAAAAGACCATAAGGCTGCATACTTTTGCTCTAACAAAGGTCGATCAATTATGTCTGCCGCTCAAATATTATTTTGAACCTTTTGATATTGACTTGTTAAATTATCTGAAAGGATGAGTTAGGTTACTATTTCTTCCGTTTCGAAATACTTGAAACGGTTCGATCGGTAAAGAGTTTAACACAATATAATTGACTTATTATTTAATTAGATGATAGTTGATAATGGGGCATTTTTTGATATAGATAGGAGATATGTGTCAACTTTTTAAAGGGGTAGGGGGAGGGTGCATAGGACCACAAAATGACATGTGATGAGCTTAGTTGATATAATATTAATAAAAGTTTATCATTTATAGAAACGGTACAAGTAATCCGAGACGACTTTATAAGAAAAGCGGTGCAAGTATCACGGGGGAGGGAGTAATAATTATAAATGGGAGAGTAGAGATTTGAAAGTGTAACCTCCTTCAAAAACTCTCAATTTTAACAATTAGGCAAAATACACCGAACAATCCTTATCGTGCCAGATGATACATACACTAATTCAACATTGTCACCTACAAGAAGACAATATTTGAAAAACTTGCATCAAATCTGAACTTACAGCCATTCTCTACTCTCTAATGTTACAATCCTATACGTAATTTATTGTTACTTTATATAGACTTTTCCACAACTGTTTTCTTATAAATAACGTGAACTCAATTTGTCATTATACATAATATCCATTTTCATAAAAATAAAATCTATTATCAATTCTCTTAGTTAAGTGATCGAACTTGTGGATCGAGATGGCATATCCAAGAGCCATCTTCTGTTTTTGCCTTCTATTTCTCATATTCAATTCATCAATTATTTCAGCTGAGCACACTGGTAAATTACTCAACTTTGCAATTTTTTTTTCTATTGATCACCATTATATGATATATTTTGGCAAGCGATTTAATTAAATATTTCCCTCTAACCAAAATTGTTACATTATTATACTAATCGTACGTAGGAAGAAAGGACGAGACGGTTGTAGAAATTGTACGACCAATATGTCGCCGGTGTCCTCCACGTAAAACGCCGCCGAGCTCACCACCACCGTTAGAGAAAGATGCTCATGTTGACCTAACGGAAGGTCGTGGCGGATACAATGGTTGTGCAAGGGGTCGTTGTCGATAATTGATTTAATCCCGGATAAGATGGCATATATTACTCCCTCTATGACTCTATGACTATTTGTTTTCCCATATACTTCCTATGTTCTTTATAAATGACACAATTATTTACGCACGTTTGTCAATATATGATTTCAATCAAATATAAGAAAAAGTATAAAAGTTGATATTTAAACAATCTAATCTAATCTAATATATATATATAAAGGAGGAGGCATATTTGCTGAAATATTAGAGCGTCACCTAGGATTACTAAAGGTTTCGGCCAATGAAAATTAAGATTTCTAATTTATTTTTCAATTAAAAAAATCGATTGCCACGTAGATAATTAGGTGCCACGTAGATATTTAAGTTAATTAATAATTACTAATATATACAATTCCATCCAAAATCAAACGTTCTAATAATTAAAAAAATAAATCTAAAATAAAAATCATCAAAAATCAAACAATAATCTAAAATAAAATTCAATCCAAAATCAATTAATTAATTTATTAATTAATTATTAATATTTCTTATACATAATTTCATCCAAAATCAAACACTATAAATAAAAAAATAAATCTAAAATGAAATTCAATCCGAAAAAAAAAACCCAATCTAATCTAATATATAAAATATAGCAGTTGATATATATATATATATATATAGGAGTTTTATTTTAACGTAACCATTCAATAGAAACCGTGCATCGCACGGGCTAAAATCTAGTATATATATATAAAGGAGGCATATTTGCTGAATTATTAGAGCGCCACATAGGATTACTAATGTTTTCGGCCATTGAAAAATAAGATTTTTAATTTATTTTTGAATTAAAAAAATCGATTGCCACGTAGATAATTAATTAGGTGCCACGTAGATATTTTAATGAATTAATTACTAATATATACAACTCCATTTAAAATCAAACACTATAATAATTAAAAAATAAATCTAAAATAAAATTCATCCAAATCAAACACTAATCTAAAATAAAATAAATAAAATTCAATTTAAAATCAAACCTTAATCCAATAAGCATATTTGCTGAATTATTATGGCGCCACGAAGGATTACTAATGGTTTCGGCCAATGAAAAATAAGATTTCTAATTTATTTTTGAATTAAAAAAACCAATTGCCACAAGATAATTAATAAGGTGCCACGTAGAAATTTTAATGAATTAATTACTAATATATACAACTTCATCTAAAATCAAACACTCTGATAATTAAAAAATAAATCGAAAATAAAATTCATCCAAAATCAAACACTAATCTAAAATAAAATAAATAAAATTCAATTTAAAATCAAACATTAATCCAATATTAGAGTACCACGTAGGAAAACTAATGGGTTCGGCCAATGAAAAATAAGATTTCAAAATCAATTTTGAATTAAAAAGTCGAGTGCCACATAGATAACTAATTAAGTGTCACGTAGATATTTTTATTAATTAATTATTAATATCACGCATATACAATTTCATCCAAAAACAAACACTCTCATAAAAAATCTAAAATGAAATTCAATGCAAAATAAAAAACTAATCTAATCTAATACTATCTCCGTTTCAGAAAGTTCTTGACGCTTTGGAAAATGTGTCCAAAGTATAAAAACTTTGACCGTAAATTCTCACTATTATATACATCAAAACGTTACATGTAAGATCTTGTTAGATTGGTTTCAGGATGTATTTTCAGAATATCAAATTTTTATAATTTTTTCACGTACGAAATTGGAAATATTAGTAGTTAAATATTGCATTGGAGTCCGTGCAAATAGTAACTGTAAAAAACTTTATGAAACGGAGGTAGTACAAAGAATATAAAATTGATATATACATAGGAGTTTTATTTAAAAATAACAATTTAATAGAATTCGTGCATTGAACTGGCTAAAATCTAGTATTTATTAAGACGGATCTAAGATCCCACACAACTATTGTTTTTTCAAAAAATGTTGCATGTTTTTATCCAGTGCTAAATACGAGAAACGTTATATAGTTCAAGATCTATTAAAAGACGATAATTTTGATGAAGGAAACATTTATTTGATTCAATTTATCCTTTATTTGTTAGATCTATAGTAAATATTATAGGACTCTTTGTTAATGAATTTTCCTTTCTTAAAATAATGTTTATGCACAAGAATACAAGATACGTGCATGACTAGTATATTGGCCCGGGTGAAGCCCCATATTATTGTGTACATAACAATTACTTATTATACTCTTTAATGAAATTATTGATTTTTTTTTTACAAGATAATTGTTCTATAATAAATTAATATTGTTTTTGCGAAGACAACAATTAAAGGGTTATAGCTTAATTGGTTTCTCATTTTTTTCAAATGAAAGTGGATTAATATTATGGACTTATGGTTCGAGGGAGAGCGCGACATGTAGACATTTATATAAATATCTTTTAAAATATAATATATTACGAAGTATAATTCTTTATTACAAAGATGGTCAAATACAAGTACTCCCTCCGTCTTAATACTTGCAAAACGCTTCTATAAACGGACAATTTGACCAATATTATATTATTTCTTACACTTATCTACTAACCCACCTACACTACTACTCCCTACAAAAAAATCATTTAAAAATTCACACCCCGCACTCACCACTCCCCACCCATTACACATTTCACACTAACTATATTAAAAAATATCCCACTATCAACTAACACTTATTAAATTAATAAGTAAATTCAAGTGCCTTAAACTCCGCACCGGTCAAAGCGGTGCGAATATTAAGGGACGGAGGGAGTATATAGTTTTCAAGTACAAATGTCATATAAACATACTCGCAAAATTGTGATTGTGGTTTCAATTCGAAAAATTTATGCGAAGTACTTGAAATACTGTGTTTTGATTCAATATCTTGAGAATAGTCTTATACTTCACTTCACAAATATTTTGTATATACCAATGATGTCTTGGCCTAGTGGTTAAGACTGAGGGCCTGTGTACAATAGGTCTCAGATTCGAATCTCCCCACCCCATTTATAATTTTTATTGCCTTTGTGGCTCATACGCACCAAAAAAACAAATATTTTGTATATCGTTTGCTCCGTGCCTCCGTCACAAGATTTCAAAAGTACAGTTTATACGAAATTCATACATATAAAGAAGGAATATTTAAAATTTTGAATAACCCAAAACAATTACTCCGAAAATAATAAAGAAATGAAGAAAAATAATAAAGAAATGAAGGAGAGAGAAGATATTTTTATTAAAGTAATAAAAATCATAAAAGTGGGGTTGGGTGGGTGAATGGGGAAATGTGAATGAATTAAATAAAGGAGGGTGGAGAAATTTATGGTAAAAAGTTATGTCCAAAAATAGAAACAGGAAGATCAAATAGAAACGACATTTATAGAAACAGGAAGATAAAAAAGGAATGGAGGGAGTAAGAAATAAAGAAAATATCTTCATTTTAAAATGAGAAAAGTATAGACTAGTAGTAAAAAAAAATCTAAAATTAAATCTCAAAAATTACCAAAATTACTCATTGTTAAAAAATTCCAAATTTTAACATCATTTTTGAGATTTAATTTTGGGAAACTTTTGTTTTTGGATTTAAATTTATTAATGACTTAACATAATTACTCCGTAATTTATAATTAAGGTACGTATAATTAAAATGTCATTATCAGAGAGATTGAGTTTGGACTTAAAGTATAATTAATGAAATAAATTATAATTAAAGTATAATTATAATGTCATTATTGAAATAACCAGCTAACGAAGTAACATCAATGGTTAGAAATGTACTACATTTACATGTACGGAATAATAATTTACATCTTTCAAGTAAATAGGCTCTAAGTGCCTCTTCGTAAAGGTGGAAGACCAATTTTACTTAACCGACTTTCCTTCCTTTATTGAGAATTATTATTGTTGAATTACTTCACCTATTAATATAGACCTATTGAACATTGTTGGCCAAAGTATGAGTATTAGTTTTTGCTATGATTACGCTTAGGGAAAAACACCTGAAACGGGTAAACTCTCGTGTTTATAATGAAAATTAACATATTTCCTCAAAAAAAAAAAACAAATTTAACATAAATATTTTACTAAATTTTATTGAACATTTCTAATGATGAAATATATTGTAAATACTGGCAAACATAAAATCAGACAAATTTATGCTGCAAAATCTATATTGCACAATCTAATTATACAAACAACCATGACTACTTAAATTAGTCACTGTGCCTTTCAGTATGTGCTAATTTCTGTAATATGTTTAAGGTCAAATTAAATTGAGGTTAAAATTAGTCATTGTAAAATTGTCCGATATAATCCTATCCGACCGCCCGGTAACCAGATCCAGTCCGTATAATTCTCAACCTAAAATTTAATCAGAGCTCCACCTCCACCACCACCACCACCACCACCTTAATTTACTCCTCTCTCACAAAGACTCGGTTTTGCAGATTAAAAATCCAAAAACAATTTTTTTTTTAAAAGAACCCTCAGCTAATCAATAGTGAAAGTTATCGATCATGGGTTGATCAGAATTAGCATGGTATAAAATTGCATCACTGGGATTTTATAAGATATATAAAAATAACAGTATTTTGTAAGATCAATTTAATTTTTTTGGAAAAGGGATAAAAAAAGCTCAGATAAATATTGGATAAAGTTCAATTCCCCGATCTCCACAAAGGAAATCTCGTAATGAGCTGGGATTAATAAGCATTTATCATCATCGCCCATCTACTTATTTTACAATTAAAAAAGAAAAATAATCAAATTAAAACCAAGAATAAAGCAAAAAAAAATGAAGTTTTTACAGAAAATGAGAAGGAACGAGGAGTGTACAGAGTAAAAAAAATTGTTAGAGATTTATATCAAGTGGAGAAGATGAAAGAGAGGCGGAAGAACGGGGATAGTTTTAGGGTTTATCGCTTTGAAATTAACGTTTAAGAGTCTTTTGTAGCCCAATATTGTAGTGTTTCTTTTGGCCCGTAATTATCCTTGGGCCAACCTTGTTCTTTCTTTTGCAAAATGTGTGTAATTAGTATTTCAAAATTTGACACTAACAACCCAAACCCGTTTCTTGGGTTTTGAACAAGTTTTTTTAACCTTTTAGGGTTAGAGGAAAATTATCCAAAAAATGAAATTCTCGAAGCTCGATCGATTGATAATCGATCAGAAAATGTTAGATATTGGATACGGTTACGAATTTTATGTGTAACGGGTACCTAATAACGATCTGATAAGCATCTTTTCTTAAAAAAAATCCCAATTTAAATGTCGGTACGATTACATAGATTATTTTATGTGAGAGTGGTACCCGATAATGATCCAATCATTTTATGTTTGTCTTAATTTTTTCAAACTTTAATAAATATTGTGTATTACAATTGTGTTATGAAACATTACGTAGATGCCCATTATACCCCTGGTATATTTCTGGAATATTCTAGATCTAGGGTTTATTGTTCTCCAAGCAAACCCTATTATATTGTATGTATATATACCCTATTGTTCATGGAATAAAACATACCGTTGTTCTCTCCCAATTTCTCATCTCTTTCTCTCTATTTCACAACACGTTATCAGCACCAAATTCTAACCAACTGAGCAAAAGGAAAACAAAGAATCCGTCATTGAGGTAGGCACCGCAACTATACAATTTGTATGAATACATGTCTAGTCGTTTTTTAAATGTTTTAATGGGTGAAGTTTATGAATTATTAGATTAGTTGATTATTAGGGTTTTGTTCCCGCTGCGATTTGGTTGTTTCGTAGTCAAGCAATAATTACTCCGCTTGCAATTCGTATCCATGTTATTTTTATTTATTTTTGATGGAAGTATCCACGTTATTACCTTTTGGATTCAATTTCTTTATTTTGTTTTTATGAAGTCAATTCGCACTTAATTAACATAATGGATCCATATGATTTATCATATTTTTATTGGATTTAGCATGCAATTGGTTTATTAATCAAATATATTATAGATTTTATTATGATTAGGTATGAGTTTGTTTTACTGCTTATGTACGAAGATGCTTGTGCGGACTGCGGACTAACCATACTTCGTATTTTTACTATGTACTACGAATGTTGTTCATTTTTCTAATTTCAAAAGGTATAATTAGGGGTGTGCAAAAATTGGTCCGGACCGAAAAAATGGACCGGACCGGACTGACCCAGACCGGATCAGACCGGACCGAAGACAATCGGTCCGGTCATCGGGTCGAGAAATATCAATTTCTGGTCTTCGGTCCGGTCCGGTCTGGTCCGGTCCAAAAACCCGATTTTAGACCGGATCAATTTTTTCTTAATAAAATATAATATAAAATACTTAAAAAGTTAATTCTCTCCTTTAATATGTTGTAAATATTATTATATTGTGATATGTTTTATTTTAGCTTCCAAAAAAGGCCTTAAAAAATTGATTTTTTTATATATATTTTTTCTTTTTTACCATAATTTTTAGAAAAATAAAAAATATATAGAAAAAGGTCTACAACCGGTCCAAATCGATCCGGTCCGGGTTTTGGACCGATTTTATCGGTCCGGTCCGGGTTCGGTCCAAGCATAATCTGTCCGGTCTTTGGGTCTCAAATTATCAAATTTCGGTCTTATTCGGTCCGGGTCGGTCCGGTCCGGTCCGGGTTTGGACCGATGAACACCCCTAGGTATAATCCATAGAGTTATATTCTTTGAAATATTATTTTAAGGACGTTCTTTTAGTTGATTACCTACTTCAAACTATGGTATTGTATTACAATTTAATTTGAATATGTTTATTACCTGAGCCATAATTTGCAATATTTCCTGTATAGTGAACTATCTCAGACCTTACAAAACTTGTATTTGCGGTCCTTGATATCACTGGAAAGAACTATTTGTCTTAGGTGTTAGATGTTGAAAATCACCTAGATGCAAAAGAAACTCGGTGATACTATCAAAGAAGTAAATAAATCAACAAGGCAAAACAAGGCAAATGTTATGATATTTCTTCGTCATCACCTCCATTAGGGTTTTAAGATTGAGTATTTGGCTGTAAAAGATCCACAGTCCTTGGGAGTAATCTAAAGGAAAGGTATAGCCACTAGAGAAAAATGTGTATTACCTTTAACTCGTTATGATCCGTTACATTTAAGACTACACGACTTTAAGTCTATAAGTGAATATAACTCAAATATGTTCAGAATTACTTCACAATTGAAATTATGTGGAGTGAAAATCAATGATGTAGAAATGTTGGGGAAAATATATTCTACCTTTCACATAAATAATGTTGTCCTGCAGACACAATACCGTGGAAAGACATTTAAAAAATATTCAAAACTTATATCTTGTCTTCTTGTGGCTGAAAAAAATAACGAGCTATTGATGAAAAATCATTAATCACATCCAACTGGTTCTGCTCCATTCCCTGGAGCGAATGTGACATCCACAATGGGAAAGAAAAATACCACACAACAATAGTGGTCGAGGACGTGGTAATGGACGTGGGCGTGGATACGGATATGGTCGAGGTCGAGGTGGTTCGCTCAAGAACTCATATTCCCACCAGAAGTGGGACAAAGATGGTAACAAACAAAAGAAAGATAAAAATGAGAATGTGACCAATGTATGTTACCGTTGTGGGGACATTGGTCTATTGAAACAAGGAAAGAATTTATAATAATTTACTATATAATATTGAAAACATAAATAAGTGGGTTTCCTTGAAGATAATTATAATCAAAGGTGTTATATAATGAAATACAAATATACAGCCTTGACTTTTGTTTATAAGTTGAAATAGGTTAACGATTTAAGTCTGGACATTTGACCATTAAAGGCTTGCAAATCCCTTTGGAGAAGTACAAGAAAATATGACCTAGAAAATTATAATAGTTGTTCAATCTTGTTGTCAAGATAACCTATATCTCTCTCATGAAACTAATTTGGTCTTGCAGACACGATAAGTTTGAGAAAGATTTAAGATTTTTTTTAAAACAGTTCATTTATTGTCTTTTTGGTGGATGAACAAAATAATGAAATCCTGGAGAAAAATATTATGATCACGTTCAATTAGGTAAATCATTCCCAGAAGTGAATGAGAAATTGTATGACTGTAAATAATGAAGATGATGTCAATAGTCATGATCGAGAATGTGAAAGTAAAATATTGTAGAACCATTGGTGAATGAATTAGTATGAATGAAATTTCAAAATACACATATACACACCGGAAATGAGATTGTAATGACGGAAAGCATGTACAAGTTAATGATGAGAAAAATCAAATTTATATATTTTTTTGGTTGGTTGCGGAGAAAAAGATAAATAAATATAGGGCCCATTACACCAAAACATCTTGTTGATCTTTATTAGCACTCATCAACGGAGAATAAATTGTAGATAAACATGGTGTATGAAGATATTGAAAGAATATGTCTAGTAGACATTGTAGCGCGCTCTCCGAACTAAATTTATACAGAAATACATGCAAGGATTAGGGGGAGATAGCTCTCAACATAATAAAATTAGTAGTATATGATCAAGATTATAATTCAATTATCTTGAATTTGGTACAAATATGAAATATGTGTTCATATTTTATTGACTCGCTTTATGAGCATGAGTACAATACTACATTATGGAGAAGATACTTTTGTGATATGTGCCAAAATTGTAATGGATACTCCTGAAGAGTACCATCTATCTTCCATAAGTTTTGTTTAGATTGTCTTGCCGTTAAAATTGAGACACCAGTTTGTGTCGTTATATCACATCACAATATGTTCAAATTATAGTATTTTATAATTACAGTGATCACTTTGAGAAGATAACCAGCAGTTATCGAATGAAATACTTTATATGATATTATAAACGCATGATGTGATAATCCAGGCCATCCGGGTTTAAGAACACCCGTTATGAGAATTTGAAATTTTTTATTAAATAAATTTTTATGTGTTGACACTCCCTCATATGTTATATATATTCAAAGGCAGGACAAAATGATGAGGTTGAGTTGTATTTCAATCGAATAGTTATAATGAATCGATTGAGAAAATAAATACAAGAGATATTAATGATTTTGAAAAATTGTATAATGATAGGTGATTTGAAGTTCACCATGATAGTAAGTGGCCTGAAGTTCACCAGAATGATAGTAGGTGACTTGAAGATCACCAATAAGTTTACAAGTATTTTGTGATTGATTTAAGTATCATAAATAAGCATCATAAATCTCTTGATCGGGGCAATCATACGTCAGCACGAAAAAAAAGAAAATATGAAGAAAAACAACTGCATATTATATCTACTCTCCATAATCAATGTTCATCTCCAAAAGAGAACAAAAGTATGTAATATTTATCAAAATACACGTTGAAAAGTGTATTATTTAGTTGGTGAAATTTTTATGCCCAATAACATATTGAAAATATTTTCCCAACTTAGGGGGAGACAAGCAAGAATAAGTTGGCAAAATTGAAAGATAATAAATTGATCCCCATATGAGTAAGTGTACATGCTAGCTTTATGTCCTCGAAATATGTTTAGACATAAATATCTATGACTTGATTGTGTTAAATTGTTACATGTTTAAAGGCATAAAGGTGTATGATGTCATAGTGCTCGATGTTACATATAGTAAGTGTTGAGAAATATATATCTTGCCAATATTTATTTAAATCTCTACACCTGAACTGTACATTATATATACGGTTCCAACACAGTGATTATATGATAAGGATGACAAGATAATGCAGTTGATGATATTTTTGAAAACAAAGAAAACACTATTAATTATATAGTGTATGAAATACCCTTGAAGTGGTATAGATATCTGAACAATAATAGATGGCCCGTGAAAAAAAAATGAATGGTGCCTATTGAATAAGTATTCAGATATCATTGATTAATAGCATGCAAAATATATGTTGAAGAATTTTGATGATACTGGTAGATGATGGAACCTAAATATAATGCATATGCGAGAAATAATGGATTTTGAATAGGGGATCGTAAATCTATGTCTGTTTCGATGTAGACATAACTATAATGATCAAATGAGCTCATGGGCCTGAAGTCCAACAAGTTATGGATTTGAAATATCCACACTGTACAATGTTTTGCATTTGAGTCCTACATTCATATACATATGTAGTTAATAGGTAAATGCATCATTCATCATACATTTAGTTTGTTTTATGTTTTATCATGGTATGATATAGAATTAGCTAGTTATAATTTCATATAACATGTTTCAAAAATATTATTATGTCGTATATGAAATATGAATCCAAATAATGGTAAGACGGATTTGCAACTTTATGGAAATTTATAAGATGAGATTCCTGCTTCATTGGGCTAGTAGTTGCAAAAGAAATATAATATTGATTTAATAGTATGTTATGAATCATGCAAATAAGAAAAGTTCATGAAGAACTTATTCATGATGTTCTTAAACATCTAGTCTTTTGATTTTGCATACAAACATCCCAACATTGATGAGATATTATCAAAACTCTAAAAGAGTGTTTTTGGAATGTCGTCTCAACCAGTAGTTTGTGTACTTGAGAGTTTTGAAATATACATATTAATTTATTCATGAAAGAATTTTTGTACAAATATGAATCATCTTAAAATATAAGATAAAGGTATGTAATGTCCTTCCAATGGATATTATGTCATGGTCCAGAAGAACCATAAATAACATTATTAGCTATATTTATACCTCCAAGTTGGATGATGATATTATTATTTATCATGTATTTTCATGCATGACCAAAGAAATTTTGATCATTACTGATTGAAAACTACCATTTATGACCTCCAGAAGAAGGTATATATGTCCAATATGTATGAATAAGTTTTGTACAAGAAAATGTATCTATCTAAGGTGAAGCTAAAATATTATGCTACCGAGAAAGTCGAAAACAAACGTATCGAATGAGATAGAGAAAACAAAATATCTTACAGGTATTATTTTCAAAGCATTGGTGATAAAGATATTCACTTCATCTGTTCAAGTGGAGAATTGGAGATTCAAGTTAAACTTTGGAGAATCAATTTTCAAGGAACTTCATGCTGCAACATTTGAGAAGCTACTCAACAATATTGGATGGATTGCACAAAAGATCTCAATTGATGTATTCATCAGGGGGAGAAATACGCGTTGCACTCTTTTTCCCTTAACCAAGGTTTTTTCCTAGTGGGTTTTCCTGGTAAGGTTTTTAATGAGGCAACATTTCAAGCGTATTATGAAGAGCGATGTACTCTTTTTCCTTCACTAGGTTTTTATCCCACGGGGTTTTCCTAGTAAGGTTTTAACGAGGCATAATCTTCAATAATGGACATCCAAGGGGGAGTGTTATGAAATATTATGTGGATGCCCATTATACCCCTAGTATATTTCTGGAATATTCTAGATCTAGGGTTTATTGTTCTCCAAGCAAACCCTATTATATTGTATGTATTTATACCCTATTGTTCATGGAATAAAACATACCGTTGTTCTCTCCCAATTTCTCATCTCTTTCTCTATATTTCACAACAAATTGAATATTTTAATTTTTTTTTTTTGGTGATCAACGAGGGACAAACAACAACATTCTTAAATTTGTTGGGATGATCTGAATCCAAACATTGGACAAGGATATATTATTTTTAGATAATAAGGACATAACTAAAATTGGCCTGACCCGTTATTACATGGCCGGTTCTGGGGCGGTGCGGGGTGAGCGACGGAACAGGACCCCCAAATTTTAATTTTAAATATAGTGTAAATGGTTTCCTAAAATATGCATAGAAATTAAACTGGTGCGTTAGTTAGGGACTTAGGGTAATGGGCTG
This sequence comes from Spinacia oleracea, assembly GCF_020520425.1. Classification (NCBI taxonomy): domain Eukaryota; kingdom Viridiplantae; phylum Streptophyta; class Magnoliopsida; order Caryophyllales; family Amaranthaceae; genus Spinacia; species Spinacia oleracea. The sequence continues at coordinate 17,602,688 of NC_079490.1, forward strand.
TTATAGCAAGGGTCAGATATCGATTCTCCTTACCATCACATTTTGCTTGATTTTTACGTGGCAGTTAGTCTTTGACTGAGTATTTCATTTTTTCTTTTTCACCTTTTTTTGTGTGCGGAGATTACTATGTTCAACTCTTGGTATTACGAGGAAGAGTGAAACATTTGAAACACAAATTCATCTATTCTTCCCCATTTCTCATCAACTTTCAAAAAGTATTTCATCTCCAAAATAATTTTCATTCTTCAATTACTTATCAAATCATGTTAGTCGACCCCAAATCATTTTGGGACTAAGGCTTTGTTGTTGTTGCTTTCAATTCCTTATCAAATCACATTTTCAACAGATAAATCATCAATATTACAATGACATTGATAATTAAACTGTTATTTTTCACCGAGTTTTATCCAAAACTTTAATTATGTATATATATACTCATTGATTTTGAAATGGAGTATATACTCAATTTCGAGGTTTATCCAAAAACTTTTAATAATCGAGTTTGTGTTAATTATGTTGCACAATTGCATAAATATAGTGGAGAATATATATATCGATACAAAGCTAACATGAATCCGCATGACTAAAATTTCCTTACGTACGAATCACAAAAAATGGCCAAAGTCGTAGTGTGAATAGTGTAAAAACAAATGGTGCGATATTTTCGGAACGGGGGAAGTATAATATTTTTGACTTGACTTTCTTACCAATATATAATAATCAAATATTATTATGTAAAATGTTATTGGATTAGTCACAGTACATTTTCATAATATTTACTTTCTATAATTTTTGCAAATAAAAAATTAAAAATATTTAATGGTCAAATGATGCATTGGCAAGTGTGCAGGTTCAAGTGATGCAAGTAAAAAAAAGCCAGAGGGAGTATAAGTTAAAATTGCTTGATATGTTTGGGTCTTTCCATCAAACGGTTAAAGCTCCGATTCCTTTATTCCTGAATACTTGCAACATGTTGATCGACACACTTGCGAAGACACTTGTTTCACAGCAATCAAACGCAATTACATATTACTAAAACTTTAAAAATTACTCCGTAATATTTGAAAAATATACGCGCGTTAAGATTAATCCAACAACATATTACACAATAACATTTGATTTTTATATATTAGTAAGAAGAATTGGCCAAAATTAATATATGAATAATGTAAAAGTGAACATGTTGCAAGTATTATGAAATAGAGGGAGTAAACTATAATCGGTCCTTGAGAAAGAACCAGGCCCGACCCTAGGGGGTAGGCGAGGGGTGCGACCGCCTAGGGCACAAGGCGGAAAGGGGCCCAAAATAATTGTCGATATAACCAGTAATTTATTACTAGTAATAAACAACGCATTAAGTAGACATGTTATTTCCTTGACTCATCGGTAGAAAGTAGGTTCTAAATTTTTAATATCTACTAGAAGTCTAGGGTTCGACTCCCCTTACACTAACTCTTTTCTTTTCTTTTTAAACTTTGTCAATATTTTTATTTTTGTGTTTTACGTTGAGTTTATGTACGTAGTATTTGACTTTTAGTACTCAGTTCTAATTGATATAACTATATGTGAGCAAAAAAATGCTTATTTGATGGACTATGGGTTTATAAGTTTTAAAATAGATAAGCATTTTAATGAAGATAAAATTAACTGATATTTTTATATGCTCAAAATGAACCTTTATTTCCAAACAATATCTCTTTACGCATATTAATTATCTTGTAATTAAGTGAGTATTTATTTTATTGAAATATTTCAAGAAATCGACTAGAGCCGGATTTTAAAATTCTAGGATCCTGCAAAGGAGATATAGTAAGTTTTTATTGATTTGAATTCAACAATATAATGGATTTCACAAAAAAAAAAAAAAAAATTATTTCAGTTAAAGACGTATTATTTTGGAAGGGGCCCAAGTTCCTTATTTCGCCTAGGGCCCTCAAAATATCAGGACCGGGCCTGAAAAGAACGCGACAAAAAGAACTAACTTTGTTTTTGGTGCAAAAAAAGAACTAACTTCGTGATATTATGGGAGAACTATCTTTTTATCTTGATATTAGTGGATTATTATAAGCTCGTGGGTCCTTGACTTAATTAGGTATGACACATATGATTTTGAACTTTTGATTCACAAAATAAAAGTATATTAGAATTTAGAGTATATAACAAACTTATGTGTCGATGGAAATTAATGTTTACCTACCTTTTGAAGCTTTTATGTCTAACCTAATGGCTAATGGTACCATACAATGACAATTTAATGACCCTTTGAGTCTTTGACAATCAACACCCAACATAACCTAGTAAAAAGAAAAAGACACAACACGAAAATTTGTGATAACTAGTGTGATATGTTTTGGTCACATTTTGTATAATGATTCATAAGTCTAACATTATTACACTTATTTATTGGGTGCGTAGAATAGAACAAAATTGGATTAGGTCATGAAATATAATTTTAGTAGGTTAATATAACAGGTTGACAATAGATAAGCTAATAACTGGACAAGAAAAAAATGTAAAAAAAGAGAGAGTCCAATGCGAATGCAAAGCTACATACATAATTCTCTTCTATCATACTTACGAAGTATTTTAATTTTCAAAATTATATACGAAGTATTACGGAGTAGTTATTTAGTCAAAGGCTCCGTTTGATAGGGCGTAAAACGTTTTCATTGTAAAATGATTTTCCATGGAAAACATTTTTCAAGGGAAAACACAATTCTGCTAGACAAGCAAACTTCGTAAGTATGATAGAAGACAAGCAAACATTTTCCAAGGGAAAGCACAATTCTGCGCGCTAGACAAGCAACGCCCAAAGAGTATGGGGGGCATTGGCATCAAATCTACTAGACAAGCAAACTATGCGTTCCTCACTAAGCTAGGGTGGAGAGTGCTCTCGAAACCCAATTCCCTTTGGTCTCGTGTGTTACGATACAAGTATTGTAAAAGGAGATGCGACATCGACATGTTCCACCCAACCACAAACATGTCCAATGTCTGGAGAGGAATAACGGACATCACTCAATGGCTTAAGAAAGGGTCAGCGGTGGCAATAGGTAATGGACGAAGTACCCTATTTTGGGACCATTGTTGGGCAGAAGACAACACACTTCAATCAGTAGCTATGGAACCGATTCCTAGTTCTATTGAAGGTGCCATAGTGGAAGATATGTGGGACCCTAACCTAGGTTGGAACTTGGAAGTGGGATCTCTTCGCTCATGTCCTACCAGCAGAAAGTCTTCAAAAAATAGCTTCACACAAACTGGTAAATGACACCTCTGCAGGTGACCTTCGCTATTGGAAGGGATCGAAGTCTGGCAAATTCTCCATCAAATATGCAATGGAAATCATGAGGGAAGACACCGGTTCTGATATAGACAATATGTGGGAACTGGTGTGGAAAGCGCCAGTACAAAAACGTGTTCGCGTCTTCCTATGGCTTGCACTCCATGATCGCCACCTCTGCAATGCCAACAGAGTACGCAAGCAACTCACTGACGACCCACGTTGTACTAGATGTGATGGAGATAAAGAAGAAACAATGCTACACCTTCTACGGGATTGTGCAGCAGCAAGAAGTATCTGGAAGGGAGTGGGTGGTGCTGCAAACTACCCTTCTTTTTTCACAGGGAATTTACAGCAGTGGATTGCCTGTAAAATGAGGGCAGAAGGGTTAACACACTCAGAAAAATGGCCCATTGCTTTTGCTCTAACTCTCTGGTGGAACTGGAGATGGCGAAATTGTCTAAGCTTTGGTCGAGGGAATGACATTCCCATAGATACAGGAACTTTCCTTAGACAACAGATCGATTCAGCAGTGCGGGCTTGGTACAATGAGGAACCTGCCGCAACAACAAATCACAAGAGAGAGGTCTTCATCAAGTGGGAAACACCTCCCCCTGGTTGGGTCGCATTAAACACAGATGGTGCCTCCAATGGTGCTCCAGGATTGGCTGGGTGTGGTGGCATCATACGAGATGACAGTGGGAGTTTCATGAGAGCTTTTGCTGCCAATCTTGGCATTTGCTCGGCATACAGAGCAGAGTTAGCAACAACAGAGATTGGACTCACAATGGCAAAAAACATGGGGTTTTAAAAGGTAATCTTACAGATGGACAACAAAGCCTGCACACAAGTTCTAAGAGATGACAATTACCAGGGAGGAGAATGCTATTTCATGCTACAAAACTGCCGCAACATCATCAAGTCTTATGGGTCTAATACTAGCATTTTTCATTGTTTAGAGAAGGAAATAAAGTAGCGGATAAATTAGCTAATGTAGGTGTTATCCAAACAGTGAACCTAGTTTATTTCGACGTGCCTCCACACGAAATAACTAGCCTTCTCTTCGAGGATATCATGGGTGTTACTACACCCCGTTTGATTATTTAGTTTCATTTTGTACGAGGCTTTGCCTCTCTTCTGCACACAAAAAAAAAAACAATTCCAAATTAGTTTCCCTTTGTTTGGTACCTTTAAGGAAAATAGGAGAAGATGGTGAAGATTGAGGGAAGAAAGGAGAGGGAGGTAAGGAGGAAAGAAGGAAAAATGATTTCCCTCCGTCTCGGCCTCCCTTTCAAATAGAAAAGGGTTTTCCATCTTCGAGGGAGTCTATAAAAAATTATTTTCTATTTCTTACCTAGCCAAACAACATAAAATAATTAAAAAGAGAAAAGTACATGAAAATATTTTACACCTACCAAACGAAGCCTTAAAAAAAAAAAATCCAGTTTTAAACGTGTCAACAAACAGTCAAAGGTTGGAAACACAACAATTCCTCGTTGATATACTCCGTATTGATTAGTCGTTATTCACCTCCCCTCGGCCCCTCCACCCACAAATCCACTCCTCCCTCCAATTTCCCCACTCTCCCCCCTCCCATATTTGTCTCCTCTCACTATTTCAAATCCCCGGCCGAACATTTTCCAAGTTCATCATCAAAAATAAAAAATAAAAAAATGTCGGAAATCAACGGCAGCAATTCAGAATTCCCGTCAACAAGAAGCATCAGCAGCCTAATTTCCGAAGAAGAAGCTGTCCTTGTCACCTTAGATCTGGTGTCCGCCACCAGACGCAACCTCAAGTTCCTCCGCTACGTCGCTGATTCTGATTGGCTCCACCACCCCTCCACTCTCATCGAAGCCATCCGCAGGTTTTATTTTCAAGTCTTTTTCACATTTAAATTTTAACTTTGAACTAGTACGTAGTACACCTCCAACTAATTACACCTCATATGTTAAATTTTCGGTAAATTGTTGTCACATTGTTTGATTGTGCTGTTAATTTAACTTGTTCTGAACATCGTGCGACTATTATTTCCAGATGGGAATATATGGTATGATAATTGATAATAATGCCAAGTCACTACTGACAAATTGCTTATATAGTTATATGTGCATTGTTTACCGATTTGTCGGGATCCTACTTCATGCTCGATCTTGTACATCATTCTTTTTTATTGGTTAAAATAACATATTTATTGTTTTTCATTTTCATTTTCATTTTTTAGCGGGTTTGACGATGTGTAACGCCTTTTTCGATTTGTCGCAAGTTTGAGTCTCTCCCATCTTTAATTTATAATAATGCCCTTATGACTCGTTTGAAATTGATTGAAAAAATCAGATGTTTTATTTGTTAACAACATTTACTACTAAGGATATCAATTCCAATACATTGTAATGTTGAAAATCTCCTGGAAATAATTATTTCTCTTAAATTTCTCTTGAAAATTAATTAGGAAAGCAAAAATAATAAAGGCGCAACTTGCGACCTTTAAGCCGTTTGATAACGCATGACCTACGTGGCGCCCATATATATCATTTAGAATCCGGCACGTAGGATTGCGACAACAACTTGCGAACTTTATCTTCATCTTTGCAAAAAGAAGAGGCTTAAAGCGACAATTAAAAAGGAACGAAGTGAGTATATGTTAATGACCAGAAGGACCCTGAATTATATTTGTATATACTAAATGATGTTTCCTTTTTTGGCTGGATATGTCCACTATAATGTTATTGATGCATTTATTGCAATTATTGGGTTTTTAAAGTCTTGTTGATATTATTTCTAATAGTCTGAAAGCTAAATGGTCCTATCATGCCATCATTCACTTTGAAAATGATGTTTCTTTTTATTATTTTTACTATAATTTGATATAGTTTTAAGCAGTTGAGGTTCCATTCTCTTCAAAATAAAATCAATTTCAGTAGTAATTTTGTATGGATAAGTTTTAATCAGCAATAAACTCGGTAAAATTCAGTTTTGATCAATCAAAGCAAGCAAGTATAAATTTGTAGCAACATATGCATAAATCAATTTCGATTAGCAAAAATCTCCGAAAGTAGGTAGTCTTGCATTCAGGTAAAACATTTTATGAACGAGTTGAAGAGAACATAGCCTTTTAGTAAGTGTATCTTACTAGTCTAAATGTGTGCGTACATAATAGTTACTCCTTGTTTAGTGCATGTAAGATGTAACTAGTCTTATGAACCGTGCAATACATATGTTTCATAGAAGGAAGGGAGAAAGACGGGAATAGGAGAGAGGGGAAGGGGAAATGGGAAGGAGATGAAACAAGAGAAAAAAAATACAAAATGAACAACAATCAATAATCTTACTCCTTGTACCTTGGGTTATGTATATACATTGCCTTCTTGTTTAATTGGTGGAAGTCGTAAGGGGTGGTCAGGTGGAGTGTAGGACTTGAGACCGAATTCTGTTTTACCCTCTTTACAGCAAGATTATATGGAGTAACACTTAGTGTATGAATAACCAACTGTTTTTGATCAGATATGAGGAACTCTGGATGCCGTTGATATCTGATCTAACGGTTGGGCCGAACCAACGACCACCTATGATTCTCCCTCCATTCGATATTGAGTGGGTTTGGTACTGCCACACCCTTAACCCGGTAACTAAATTTCTACATAATTTGGATTACATTACCGAGAGATTTTATTTACAGCCTTCCATTTTAATTCCTTCAGATTTTGAAATGCAAAATGCTACATTTTGGGACAGGTACATTATAAAGATTACTGCAAAACGAGGTTCTCAAAGGTGATAGGAAGGGCGACACTTTTCGACGAGGAGAATGAGGAGTATGCTGTTAATAGGTGCAGGGAAATATGGAAAAAGAGGTACCCGAATGAGGCATTTGAGAATGAAGTGGAATCTCAAGTGTGTTTGGAAGTAGAGAAAAAAAGTGCCGATGAGGAAATATTGATGGGTGAGATGAGGAAGCAAAGAGGTGTATATGAGAAGTTATTTAGGGAGCCTTATATGGGAGAAATAGTGTACTTAGTTGCAGCGAAGAGGAGGTACAAGAAATTCTTACAATTGGTGGTAATGCAACAAAATGATGGTGACAGTGATGAGTGTTCATGTGTATTAGTCCCCACTGTTGATATCTTGCTCATGTGGCTCACTCATCAGGTTAGTTGCAAAGTTGCTATAATTAAGGTCCCCATCTTTTGTTGTTTTATGTATGAGTTTATGCACAAATGACACTTTGGCATCTTTCAATATTGTTTTTATCTTATAAGTTTTGCTAGAAACTAAATGAATTTTTGCTAAAGTTCTTAGGATCTGGAATCTGCTTTGAAAATCGTGGAGGAGTTACTTAGGATTATCTGATCATGGGATTTGATCAGGAATCATAAGATCTTACTAGTAGACAAAATATTTCGTATGACATAGTTCTGTTAAGATTTTCTTTAAAGTAAACAATGTTACTAATTAAAGAGGTGAAAATTTTTGTAATCTGATGTAGGAAAATAAAGAACTTCATTATCCTTAATGGTGTATTGATGATGTTCGGTCCTAATTATTTCTACTTGGATCCCCGACTACTAATTTTAGTTCATACAATCTTACTGAGATAGTTGTAGTGAATCAGTCAGGAATTCAGGATCATATTTTGGAGCTTTTGACCATAATATTGTATGATCCTAGAAGTTGTACTGTGAACCCCAATACCAAATTTTCAGTTGGCCGCACTAGAATTTGCGTTTGAAGTCTGTTGTCATAATGTCATCCATTGGCTTTTCTTTTAGATCTCTTCTACCCGAAAAGAAAAAGGTGCTAGGGTTTCTGTTACTTGGAGTTTTGACCTTTCTAAGAATATTGGCTGTCTAGTTTGTGAAAGAGGAAGCCCACTAATAGATATGAACATCTGTTTGTGCTTAAAGATATTCCCATTGATATTGTTTTCCATTGTAATATACTATTGGTTACTTGCCTCTCTTTTATTGCGTCTTTTTTCTTAAGGTGATAAATCAATACGGATAATATCTTTGGGATGGAGGGAGTACGTACTAATTTTGCGCTGAGCAGTATCTCTCTCTAGTACCAAAACAAGAAAAGGGTTTGATAAGTGAGCAGGGAATTGTTGTCTATGACGAGGAATCTAGGATGTAGTGATATACCCATAACATGCATACCACTCAACTGCTTTCAGTTGGAGGATGTGTGGAGGTGATAGTTCAGTTTGGATAATTATTTTGTGTGTATTGAAGAATAATTCTTTTAAAAACAGGTCAATTAATGGATTCAAATGATTCAATAGTACTCCTTAGCTTGTATTAAACTGTAAAAAGAACCTTGAAACTATCTATGATTTTTTTTTTGTTTTATAGTCAAGATCTCATTTGTCCCAAATATAAAATTTACATGAACTAGAGCTATCCAACGGTATATGCAGCTGACACCAAGCACATGGAAGACGAGCTACTGCTGAGGGTTGTGGGCCCATGGGATCATTCAGTGAAAGAAGAAGACATACAGGAAACAAAAAAGCTTTGGGAAGCAACTTTTGATCAGCCATATGAGAAAGCTGGGGGTAGGCTAGCCGCTGATTTGCGAGGCGGTATTGCTGTCCAAACCTCGGTTTACTGGGTGGTTTCAGACTCTGATGTTAATATTAAATACAAGTCATTGCACCCAAGATTCTTACTAGAGGTTAGTTATCTGTTGAAAATACTTTAGTACTAATATACATCCATTGTTTACTATGAAGGATTATATAATAGCAACTTGTTCTATTTAATCAGTTCATTGGACATCATGAGATCATCGAATCTCTAACATGGTGATACTATGCGACAATGTGTGCTTTGTAGTCATTTTCAAACCACAATCCTGTCAGTTTTTTTTTTAATATTATATTTGACTGTTCAACAAAGCTTAAATTAAGTGATCTATTATAGTTTTTCAAGTGGGGAATAAAGTAAGGCGGTTGTTTTCGCACATATGTTGGTTATAGAAATTCAAAGGAGTACTTTATTGTCATCAAACACTCTTTAGGACAAAATGGAAGTTAGGTTTTCTACTAACTAGACATCCTAGTCAATAATGGCCTCATGAGATTGTGACCATATGATATGGTCTACTAGTTATTGACATCTTGTGAGATATCTTGACTACGTAAAATCTTCCTTGGTTTATTATCAGCGAGTCAGTGACGAAACCACCAATTTTTCATAGGGGGGGAGGGGGGGGGGGAGGGGGTAAGAGTGGAGGTTGTATACGTGTATGTAGGAAGAAATGTATTACGTAGACTGAATGTCACCAACAAAATTTAAACTGTAAAATTTGAAACAACATTCTCTCAAGTCTCAACACTTCATTCCCCCCCCCCCCCCTCCCCCCTCCCAAGCCACCCCCTGCTTCTACCCCTGCATATTATGTCCCAGCTCCGAGTTCTTGTTGGCACGAGAAGTAACAAGCTTGCTTCTCCCAAGTTCTATGCTGGCTTCTTCTTTAAACCTGTTAGCTGGTGCTGAGAACTCCTTGAGATGACTAACTATGTTATAACTTGTACTTGAATGGATGATGCACTTAAACGTTTAAACTGGACCATCAAATATACAATAGCTTAGAATGAACTCAAGGGAACATCATTTTCTTGTATCTTTTATGTAAAATTTGGTCAACGACTCAACGTTATTACAGACGATAGTCAAAACTCAAAAGTCTCAAATATTTTACTTAGTCTTTGGTGTTAATTAGATCTCTGTGGAGATCAGGTATGTGTATTTGTGAGGCTGAGGTCACATATGGATGCAACACAAGCAGAGAAGACGCGCGAGTTCTTGCGCCTGCGTATGTTTAAATGTCACAAAGAACTTAAGTCTGACAAACCTGTTTGGAGATTCACTCCAGATTCATGGCAAAAGGCATGGCATTTCTATTCTGAGTTTGGAACCAAGGGAGTCAACCTTGAGCTTCGCCATCCAGGAAACATCTGTTTCAAGGGGACTGGTTTGCTGGACAATGTCTCTTTTTCGTGGGTAGACTTACTTCGTGCACCTTCTCTTGCATTTGGAAGTGAAGTTGATCAGAAAATAAGGGTTTTTACTTCAATTACTCCTCCTGTTCAAGCACCATACCTGTTGAAATGTGTCCCTGACCGCGTGAGTGATGATTCTGGTGCTATGGTCTCTGATGTAATGCTTAAGCTAAATCAGTATCGACCTCAGGAAGGGAGATGGTTGTCTCGGACTGTTCTGGATCATGCAGGAAGAGAATGCTTTGTGGTTCGTCTAAGGTGAGTCTTCGGTTTTACTGGAAAAAGGCGCCTCTTATTGTTTTCTAGTCAATGAAACCTTTTATATTAAACATCTCCCACATCTTAAGCAATTATGTTCATGCACTTCAAGTAGAGATCAGGTTTATATACGCGGAAGGGCTAGCTAGTTGGGTTGGTAATATCAACAACAATTAAGCTGTTATTCTTTCATAATAGGCTAATTGCCAATTAAGCTGTTCGGTTTAGGCAGACTTGAACCTAACTGTGAGTTACAGCCATTGAAGAAACTTAAGCTGACTTAAGCCGGATTTTATGATATCCTGATTGTCAATTAGGTGATGGTGTACACAAACAAGGTCTGTTTAATTAAGATTGTTAGTTTAGGCGTGATTAGCTACTAATCATAACAGTAGGATTGTGCCGGTTATATGTAACATGATTCAATCTGCTAAATGAAACTGCACAATTTACAGAGTTGGTGGAGGATTTTGGAGAAGAGGGGGTGAGCGCCCGGAGGTGGTGGAATGGGAAGACCGGATTATTGAGATACGAGAAGGTCCTTGGTCTTACGTGGCAGGCTCTACAATCGGGAAAGCCCCTGGTATGGCACTGCATCCACACTGTTTTCTCAAATGCATTGGATGCTGACTTCCTATACGAAGTATTTAGATTTAGAAACACAATTAATTACTTTCCTAAGTTATCATCAAATTCTTCTTGCTGAAGTATATTCATTTTAATCGGAGAGTAATATACACACTCTTCACTTGCAGATAAAGTGGTGGGAACAGCAAAGCCTACAGAGGAATCAAATGAGAGAAAATCTTGGTGTTTCTCAACTGGGGATGAACTTACAGTGCAGTGGGAAGCAGCAGCTTCCACGGGAGCTCTAAGCCTTACGCTTAACACCCAAAATCCCGACTCTTTGGTGAGACTCAAGCATAACCATGTATTCTTAAGCATTTATAGTTCATCCATCTACACATCATTATGATATTAGAATATTTACCCGTTTTTACAGGTAAAGTTGTTTAAGGGCCGGAAAATGCAGTATGAAGTGAGTAAAGAAGAAAGAAAACTACGTAAAACAGAAAACGAAGTAGAAGAAAATGGGTTTGTGACTGTTGTTAGGTTTTCAGATGAGAACCCAAATGGAAAAGCTACTGCTCTTATCAACTGGAAGCTTTTGGCAGTGGAGTTATCGCCTGAAGAAGACGCTGTTTTTGTGCTGTTACTATGCTTGGCAATACTGAGAAGTGTTTCAGAGATGAGAAAGGAAGATGTGGGAGGATTGTTAGTAAGGAGAAGATTGAAAGAGATCAAGCTTGGTGAGAAAGATTGGGGTTCTGTCATACTCCATCCCTCTAATTCATGCACTACCACTACATCTTCTCTTTCTTCGCCGCATCTTCAGCCTTGGTATTGGAATGCCAAGACTGTATTAGGACATGATCCTCGCGCTGAGCACACGTTGAACCAACCAAGTTTTTCTGTGGCCGAAGGTGATGAAAAATTGTACAAGAGAGGTATTATTTCATGATTCATGATTCATGAAATGGTACTTGATTTCATTTTTGTTTGTGTTTATGGCCTATAATGCTATTGTGAAAAAATGACGGTCCGGGATCGATCAAGAGCGAGGTTGTACATAAGTCTTTGGAGTTTGGATGTATCATTTGAGAAAACAATTCTAAAAACGAGTCAAAGACTCAAAGCTAAAGGATTAAGGATGTATTGGCTTTATATGGAATAAGAGTTTGTGAATCAAAAAGTGAAATATATGTCAAAATCTATATGAATTGTTTCCCAATAACATTGTTTGATCGACCTCTACAACTCTAAATTATGAATTAGTTGTTTGTATTTTTTTTTTTTTTTTTTGACATGGAGCTTAAACAAATAAATTAAGGAAAGCAAGAAAAAGAAAATAAACTAGAAGCTGCCCCCTTAACAAGGTCATGTGCTTGTTGCACCCTCTGGCGATCAACCTTGTGTATGCTACACCAACTGAACATACCTCACAGACTAGTAAAAAGTGATGTAATAAACGAGTAGATTGAGAATTTATTGAAAAAGATTCATATTTTGGGAAATTTGAAATATTTTTAAATATTTAAGTCGGAAAGCGCTCAAATATATGGACTGAGTTCTCAAATTTTGTTTGTGAAGGGAATATTGAGTAATAGGTACATTGTGAGAGTTCATCTCAATTTCATGTTTTCATTATGATTGATGAAGATGCATGAAGAAGTAGAGTTCAATTCCTACTTCAAGGAGTAGTCAGTAGCCAGTTAGCCACATACTGTTTCTAGTAATTAGAGAGTTCCTTTGTGTCTCAACTTAAATATTTCTTCAATGCACTATCACATTTTTTTTCCTGATACGAGTGAGCCGCAAGAACATGATTCGAACAGGTAGTCTATGGAATGACATACATTCCACTACTTTTTAACGACAACCTAATTATGACGGGTCAAAAATTCCGTCGCAAAAGCCTTTTGTGACGGGGCTAACAACCAAACAAAGACGGGAACAACAACCGTTGTAAATGTCTTTTACGACGGGTTAACGACGGGATTTTCTATTAACGGCGGCCCCCTTTTATGACGGGTTAGCGACAAAAAAACTCATCATTATTCAAAATTTTATTGGCCTTTAGCGACGGAATTTCCCGTCGTTAATGGTACAATTTTTTGTAGTGTTCATACGCAACCCTCCAACCTTTAATACTAGGCCAGAATCTCATTCGGTAATGTACTACTCTATACTACAATACCTCCCAAATAAGCAAATGAGTTATCGAGTAACCGTATTCATAGTTTAGGGCTTCAGGAGTTTAAGGTGCAATACAAATTACAAATGAGTAAGAGAAGATTCAAACTGATCATAGATTATAGTATTTAATTAAACTTTCAATCTTTACTACTAGGTCAAGGCTTCATTGACACATAATATTATCCCTCTATCTCTTCTTTTTCATTTGCGTATTCTGTTAATATCTCATATTTCCCATTAATCTCTCTCGCTCCTGTGACGTTGATTTTCAATAAAAGTGAAAATATTATTAATAAACGTAATTTGTATTGTTTAAGTAAAACATTATCTTTATCCACATTATTAGTTGCTAAATCGCGTGCATGACCAAACGTAAAGATTAAAAAGAGATTTATGTCCTTCTGTCCCTTTTTAACCTTCATTCCTTATGTTCCTTTTTAATCTTTACGTTTGATATCAGACACAAGATTTACAAAAAGTAGATATAGATAAAGATGCCATTTTTTTTATTTAAACAAGTGCACATTACGTTTATTAATGTCTTCACTTCTATCCAAAATATGACATTGAGAAAGTGAGAAAGATTTAATACTGCAATGGAAAAGTGTGAGAGATATAATATCTCGCTAATTTTTTTTAGGAGCTACTTATTTATTTTATCTTTATATTTTATTTTCTTCTTTTACAAGTTGTTACAAGTTAGTTAGCCTAGTCAGAAGTTTGTTAGGCAAGCTTGTATTTAAGTTGTTGCTGAAGGAAATAATGTCCTTGGTCCAATTATGCATTCAATGCTAAGTCTAATAAATGCAGTTCAATATTAATTAATTATGCAAATTAATAATTCAGTGAGATCAAGTGAGCTGTATGCCTAGCTAGAGGCCGCTTCAGTTCGAGTGGAATTAATAATATTAATCCACAGCTTGCTCTTGACTGAACCCGTAAGGTCACACAAATAGTACGTGAACGGATCAAGTATTTAAGTGAATTAAATACTCTATTTATGAACATTCAAAAACGACGGATCTCGGTTCCAGTGGGAGCTGAAATCGTCAAAAGGCAAAATAAAGAATACTCCGGAAATGATTGCCGGAAACGGAAATATAGATCGTGACGGAAATATAAATATTATCCAAGTCGTAGATGTTGCCGGAAACGGAAACATGGTACGTATCCGAAAATATTATCGGAAATAGAAATATTGCCGGAATCGGAAATATTGCCGGAAACGGAAATATTACCGGAATCGAAAATATTGTCGGAATCGGAAATATTAAAGATTTGTTCGATTCGGAAATAAATTCCGGAATCGGAAATATTAAATATTTGTTCGAATCGGAAATGAATTCCGGAATCGGAAAACGAATCGGAAGCGCGACGTACGAAACAATCGACAGACGAGCTTGCAAGACGCAAGGCCCATCACGAAGCCAGGCCCAACGCCCAGCAAGCTCGCGCGCGCCAAGCAAGAAGGCCGAGCAGCAGCAGCGCCCAATGGGCCGCGTGCTTGCTGCCAGCGCCCATCTCTTGGGCCGAGCCGAGCATCAGGGCCCCTCGTGGGCTGCGTGGCTGTGAGGCTTCGTATGACCAAAGCCTTGGTCGGTTAGGATTGCTGACTTAAACCTCGTTTTCCTAATTCTACTCAAATCGAATGTTTTTGTTAAATCTGAAATACTTAGGTGTTTGACTAAACATTAAATTCTAATGATATAATTTAACTAGAATCCTAATGGATTTAGTTATTGGAATCCTAGTAGAATTCTAATTCCGTTATTTCCACCCTATAAATATGTGGTTCATAATCACAATTTATAATGCAATTAAATAAGTATTCTCATACATTAGTTCAAGAGAGAATTTAATAATTTGCCTAAATTAATAATTAATAATAAAGCTTTCCGAGTAAACATAAAACCTTAGATAATATTCTAGTTAATTGAATCTAAGGCGGATCCGAACGTGCTATGGACTATCTACGGAGGGGCGACATTTGGAGTCCTAAAAGTTGTTCTTGTTCGGTTCGGGAGCAGCTAGGGAAGGCACGCATCACATTGTATGTATCCTAATTATAAATTGACTATGTGGCAATTAATTTGGATTCCTGGCTTTATGGTTTTTCCGCATGAAAGAAATTATTTATATTTGTCATAACCTAACAGTGGTATCACGATCCTCTAATTAATTCCATAATCAATTATAGTTTAACATGGTTAAATTTTATAAATTTGCAATGAATTAAAGGGGTGATTAATTTCGTGTATGTAATTAATTGCAAATTCGTGCGATTATTTGATTATATGTTCACAGGATTTTTCTGCAGTTTTGTCAATAATGGTCGGAATCTTGTAATTTTATAGTGAATTTCGCATGTAAACGACGTTTTAAAATTTTGACAAAAATCAAAGATTTGTCGCCGAACTTAGAATTCCCAAATTCGAAGCCTAACTATGACTTTTCGAAGGTTTTAGTTTTTCGAACGCAAAATTTGTAATTTTATGATGTTAAATTAAATATTTGTGAATCTTGTATGTAAATCTTGAATCTATGATTGACCTACTGTATATGTTTAACAATTTTAAAGCCTAATCTTGTTAATTATACAACCTAATTTGAAATTGTAATTAATTTGTTGAAATTCGAATAATTTAGAATTTGTTTTGATTTTCATAATTAATTAACAATTTAATTAGGATCCTATGATTAAAAACCACCATAAATTTGTTAAAATTGAAAAATTTTAAAATTTTATGACCTAGATTTGAATCCATGAAAATAAATGTAATCGGAAATTAATTTGAATAATAAATTTTCGATTTTTGCCTAAATTTAATGAAATTAATATTTTTGTTAATTTGTCAATTAAATTAAAGTATAAAAATTATTAATTTTTATAAAACCGATTACCAATGTTGCACGCACGAAACAATGGAAGCTAAGTGTTACCCTCAAGGGGTGTTGCATTGTGCGGGCATGCGACGACGAGCAAGGGAGCTCGTCACCCATGCGGTATGAGGCAATGAGCAACGAGGCATGCGCGGCAGGCAAGGGATGAGTTGTGTGGATGGTCGAGCAAACAAGGGGCAACGAAGCAACGTAGCGACAGGCACGAGGCAAGGCAGCAGGATACGAACAAGGGAGCTCGCATGCCGCTGCGCATGCCACTGCCCAGCGCGCAGGCAGCCATCGAACAACGAGCAACCACCGAGCAGCGAGCAGCAAGCACAACACAATTTTGTGCGCAACGATGGTGCATCACTCGGCCACACAACGCGGGCCTGGGCGTTGCTTCGTGCACGCGACCCATGGCGCTGCAATTGTTGTTGCTTGGGTGAGGCTTGGGCTTCGGCCTAAGCCCTAAGGCCTTGCCTTAGTACGTAAGGGTCGTTTTATTTATGTTTCGGTTGAACGATTTTAATTAAATTTAAAATCGTAATTTAATTTTTTCTCGGAATTTAATTTTGATTAATTTAATTATTATAAATTTATTTATACTAATTATTTTACTAAAATTAAAACCTTGATAAAATTTAAATTAATTAATTTTAATCAACTGAAAATAAAATTAAAGGATTTAAATATTATTTTATATGAGCTTTAAATTTTAATTAAATTTGTAAGTTTCCGGTTGGACTAGGAAATACAATTTTATGTTTAAAATTTGTAAAGCATGTAAATTTCTTGGTTTTAGTGGGAGCATTTTAGTCATTAAACTCTTGATTAGGTTTACATTCCTTTAAGGTTAAAACAACTCGATTAGAACTAATAAGGTTGAATAATTTGTAGATTATTGGAACTTTTGATTAGTTGTTGCAAATGTTTATGTGATGCATATATGTTCTACTAACTTGCTATGTGGTCCATTCATTGATAAATGAATGGGTGAATGGTATATTGTAAATGTACTGTTTTGCAGGTTATGGAAAGTGACTAGTATGGCCAAAATATGATAGAAAATATGGTCCGCGTACCATTAATTTGAATGTAAAATTGGTCTAATGCACCAAAGTTTTTATTTTAAATATGGTCTGTGTACCATCAAATAGTTGTAATTAGTTTCAATTTTAGCTTATCCTATTTGAAGAAATTGGCGCCTCCCATGGTGAAATTCAAGACGGAGTTTCCAATCATTTTCAAAGACGGAGTTTGAAGTTGAAGTTTCAAGATGAAGTCGGGCCATACTAGATCACATTTAAATCTTATGCATGTTTTAAGTTATTTATTGCTTTAAATATGTCTTAATTATGCATGAGATTATGGCTTGATTATGTTGCATGATTAAGGATTTTAGTTCACTTAAAATCTAACCAACATAGTAAGAGCCTTAAGTTCCAAACTTTAAAAATTGAGTTAAAAGGTGCCATGCCAAAATAGCACTTACTTGGATAACCTTTACATCAATCTTAGTAATAGTTTTCCGCCATAGCGAGGTGTTACTTATTGATCCTAATAAAGGGGTAAGGTACACAAATAATTGTGAATACATGTTAGTTTTGGTGAAACTCAACGATATAAGTAAGGAGTCCTTTTATGTCGTGGCAAATGAGATAGGTTTACCTAATAAGTTCTTAGACGTACCTATCAACCAAGAGTAGTTTCTAGACTATTAGAAAAGGATTTGCTTACCAAAAATATTTTAGAATTGAGTCTAAATACATAATGTGCTTAATTCTTCAATGATTTAAGGATCTTGGATTCATTTTATTCACACCTGTCGGAACACAAAAACGCGAATAAAATGCCAATAACTTGTTTAAATTGCACGATTGTTTTAATTTTCAAGTTATTACTCATGATAAATGTTTAGACTTTGCATGCTTCAATGTATGTTTTAATTATTGTTTATAATTAAATATCTTTTTCTGCAATAAATCCTTTTAGAAGGGTAACAGTAAATTTCCTCGAATGATAGTGAATCCAAGAACGATTCACGGAAATGAGAGAAAATGAGCAATTTAAAATGTACGCTTCTTTTAGCGACTTTTATGGTTGTTTTCGAGTATCAAAGTCGAATGAAAAACCGATTGGTGCTTGTGAATTCATAATACAATGTAGTTTTGAGATCATAAAGCATTGGGTTTAAACGCTCAGCTTTACCAATGGTTAACAACTTAATATCTTTGTCCATTTAATTCTCGAATGAGTGTAGTCCCTAGACATTCGAATAGATCGATGCTTAGAGAACTTTAGAAGCTTCTGGTAAGATCATCTAGTTGAAACAGAATATTCAACATAAATAAAATGGTAAGAACTTTGTTGGAGTGACATTGGACGTGTCTAACAAAGTATAAAAGTCAACACTAGAGAAGTCAATTCTTAAAACTATAAGAAAGGGTACAAGAAATAGGAAAACAAGGAACAAATGAAAGGAATTTACGATTCCGTTTCTACATATAAGTTTATGTTTAAAGAGAAGTGACCTACCAATCAAACATTCTTGGTATCATATACCACTTGAGGTTCTTACTTTGGTATTAACTCAAACAATGGAAGCTAGGCTACACTAATGGCCTACAAGTGGGAAATGAAGCATGGCAATGCTACATTAGTTGTAGGGTCATCTAGTTTGTTTTAAATCCTTTCAAGGCTGGAACTTGATGGTTATTTTGTTCCATAATCAGCATACCTAAATTTCTGTTTTCAAACACAGAAAGACTGAATTCAAGAAAAACAAAAACAATGTTTGTTTGTTTATTTGAATGAAATGGTCCTTTATGGGTTGGGTCAATATGATTGATTAAAACAAACAACTCTTTAACAATAAGAAATTTACTAGGTTCAAATCAACCCCTTGATTTGAGTTCCACTATCTTTGGATTTGTTGCTTAGACCATATCAACAAGTTAACATTCAAAAGCTCTATTTTGATGGACTTTTGAAAGTTGATTGATTTCTAGATCATTTAAGACAAGTTAGTCTTACTTGTTGAAAGTAACAAAAGATATGAACTATTGTTAGAACACCTAGACAATAGAGTTCAAAGCTAAAGAAAGATTTTATGACTTTATTATTTCACCTAGATTTGAGTGAATATTGGTTTATTTACTCAATGTGATATAAGTTTGAATCAGTTTGACTAGTTCAAAGAATCAAAAGTATAAAATCCACTTGGCAAGAAATCATAAAGATCTAGGTTAGATCATGACGATGATTACTTTAAGACAAAAAATGATCATCAATGATTGTGTGTTGTAATTTCGCGATCTAGCTCCATAAGATATGGCATATCTACGTTGGAATGATCGAAGTCAATTAATACTTGATTCGATCAATGATGAATCATAATTTTTTTTTCTTATAATTTCTAAACAAAATGCTCAACTACCACCAAACTAAACCAAATTCGTCAAAGCTATCGAAAAGAAATTTCAGAATATCTTTTCAATAATAATATATATCTAAAGAGTTGCTAAACTCAGTGGGAGCTTAGTGTTTGTTATTCGACAAACTAAGGCCCAAGTATAGACATATGTTTCATTGTGATTTATTCAAATGAGACAAAAGGGTATTGTTTCTACCACAAATTTTTGAGAACATAATGTTTGTTTGCTCTAAATAGTGTCCTTTTGGAGATTCGTTTCCGAAGTGAATAGTGGGAGAAAATAGACCTCGAAAGTCTTCGAGGTGAACAACAAACATAAACGGACATTCCGGAGGATTTTTGAAGTTCTTTAGAATATCCGAACACTTATTCTTTAAGGACTTTAGAAGTGGCTTTAAAGAATAGACATCTCTTAGAAGACTTTACACGTGCTTCAAGGAGAACAAAATATTCAAAGGACTTTCAAGTGTCTGTTATATTCTATTGTTTGATGTTCTATACCCAAGTAGGCATAGAGTTCAAGTCAGTGAAACTATGAGATTTTTCTATTAGATAGTGAAGAAACATACAGTTCAGGTCACTGAAACTATGAGATTCTTCTATTAGACAGTGAAGAAACCTACAACTTGCAGTCAAACTATTATCATGTAGATTAATGAGTTTGTGACTTGTAAGAAAGCTATGACGAAACTCTGATTCCCTAAAATGGTTAGAGACCATATATAGACTCAAATGTTTTAAATGGTTAGAGGCCATAAAACATACTCAACGTTTTGATGACAAAATTGAAATTTTGTTTTGCAAGAATGGTTTACACCCATTGGTTGCAAATTGGTTTTAAGGATAAAAACTATCAAACATGGAAGTGTGTCTTCACACAAAGCTAGATTAGTTGCTAAAGGTATCAAGAAAATTCATGGCGTGGATTGTGTTGAAACCTCATGCAAAATCGCAATGCTCCAGTCTATAAATCAAGCAATGATTGCATATTGGTACATATGGAAATTGGATGACAAATGTATTCCTCAATCAAATGTTGGAAGAAACTATGTACATGGCATGTCATAGGATTTGTGGATCCAAATAAATACTTGAAAAGGAAAGCTAGCTTATGAAATCTAAGTACAAATTTAAGCAAGCAATTGGGAACTGGAACTGTATTTTAGTGAAGCTAATAAGTATTTTAGTTTCATAAAACTTACATGATTCTTATAGATGTATAAGAAGTTTAGTGGGAGTACGTAAAACTCAATTGGTCCTATGTGTGTCACACATATCTCTCTATTGTGAAATAACATTCAAATACTAATGACTTAGATTTGAAAATATTAATCAATAATGGACCAAGGCGAAACTTAGTACATAATGGGTATTAAGATCTATTTACAAAGATCTTATAATATTGTTTTAGATTAAGTAATGGAATTTACTAAATCAAACACGAAAGACTCCATTGGAGATATTCGACCCATGTGAATAAATCTAAGTAAAGAATATTTTGAACTATGTATAAGAATTTACTAAGTTAACATCAAAGGATCTAAATGAAATTCTTCACCTATATTATATGTCAAAGAATTTAGCTGGATTCAGTATCTACTGAAATTGGATATCTAAAGTTACATGAATAGAATTCAATTGAGAATAATTCTGCAAAAGAATTTATCATGTATGCTATAATATGAGGATCGCCAAAAATGTATCGTATGGCTTTAGGCATGACGAACATATACCAATCTCTATTGATCTAAGTGAAGATCAACTAGATTGAGATCAAGAAAAGCTTATGGTACTTGAAAAGGTACATAAGATTAGTTCTTGATTCAAGGAAATGAAGATATGCTAAATAATTGATGCTACACGCATAAACACTGGCAAAGGATCAAGCAAGATCCCTTTGGAGTTAACCATTGGCGATGACGAGCTATAGAGCATCGTGTTTTGAAATGACAACATGGATTGAAGACCATGATTTGTTGCGTGGGAAATTAAATATTAATTTCTATGTTCTAAGATATAGTTGGAAAGTATTCCACATATCCGTGAACTGCTTGGATAAGAAAATCCAAACAAAGCATCACTAGCAACTTATACAGTTGAAGTACAATACTTATTGCCTAAGAAGAAATGAAACAGAGTTGTTTACGTAAAGAGTTCTTCACTAAACTTGGGTAAATCACATATCTGTTGACTTAATGGTTCTTCATTGCAAAATGCGTAGAACCACTATTGAAGTAAGAAAGACTAGATCAGATAATAAACAAACTCAAAAGATCTTATCATCCTATCTCGAAAGACATTCGATGAAAGGGATATTAAGATTGGCAAAGCATGATAACTAAACCTATTCAACAAGTGAGAAGCAACACTCACATTGTAGCACTGGAAATCAAGCATAGCTTTGAATTCCATGAACTGTTTTAAAGATGGGTTAGAGGCCCTTGGTTGTAAAACATTGGGATTGAACATCTATCATATATGAAATGTATTTTAATACTCCATTTAATCTTGGTTTAGTATTAAATGATGAGTCCTTTCGATTTGACAATATATTCAAGATAGACTGTCAGGACCAGTCCTGTGACTAAGAAATGTCTATCAAGTGAAATTTAATGTCAAAAGTTGAAGATGGTCCCTGGTCGGAAGTTTTCTATAAAGGTGAACGCATAGAAAACGCTAGACGACTAGAATGCAAGATGACTAGTAGTTCTGTTTCTTGAACTATGTGGACATGCCAATGTCGTAATTGAAGGAAATAATGCCCTTGGTCCAAGTATGCATTCTATGTTAAGTCTAATAAGTGCGGTTCAGTATTAATTAACAAGTTAATAATTCAGTGAGATCAAGTGAGCTGAATGCCTAGCTAGAGGCCGCTTCAGTTCAAGTGGAATTAATGATATTAATCCACAGCTTACTCTTGACTGAACCCGTAGGGTCACACAAATAGTACGTAAACGGATCAAGTATTTAATGGCATTAAATACTCTATCTATGGATATTCGGAATCGACGGATCTTGGTTTCAGTGGGAGCTGAGATCGTCACAAGCAAGAAATGAATACTCCGGAAACGATGATATTGCCGGAAACGGAAATATGGATCGTATCGGAAATATAAATATTATCCAAGTCGTAGATGTTGCCGGAAACCGAAACATGGTACGTATCGGAAAATATTATCGGAAATGGAAATATTGTCGGAATCGGAAATATTGCCGGAAACGGAAATATTATCAGAATCGGAAATATTATCGGAATCGGAAAATAATTCCGGAAATGGAAATATTAAATATTTGTTCGAAACGGAAATTGATTCCGGAATCGGAAATATTAAATATTGTTTGTATCGGAAATGAATTCCGGAACCGGGAATTCAATCGGAAGCGTATCGTACGAATAAGCATCGGACGAGGCCTGCCGGACGAGGGCCCAGCACGAAGCCAGGCCATCGCCCAGCAAGCCAAGCGCGCCACACGAACAGCCAAGGCCACCCCAGGCCCAGCGCAAGGCCAGGCCCAGCAGGCCATGGCAGCGCGCGCAGCGCGCGCAGCGATGGGCTGCGAGCTGTGCTGCTGCTCGCGTGGGCCGAGCGACCGTGTGGGCTGTGCGCGGGCATGGCCTGCACGCTCGTGGGTCATGCTCGTGTAGAGTTTGTGTTCACATACGAAACCTAAATTGTATAGGATTTGTTTGATGATTAAATTCCTAATCCTAAAAGGATAAAATTAATTAGTTAGAGTCCTACTAGGATTCTAGTTTAACTAATTAGTATCCTAATAGGATTCCAGTTCCTTTTCCATACCTCTATAAATAAGGGCCTAGGGTCATTATTTGAAAAGACGATTGAAGTATTCAAAGGGTAAGTTTTTGAAATAAAATTAACCATACACTTGCAAACACTAGCCGAAATTCCTAGTAACCTTAAGGGCGATTCTAGTTGGTCTAACTTGAGGCGGATCCGGACGTACTGTGGACTATCTACGGAGGGACGACATTTGGAGTCCTAAAGACTTGTTCTTGTTCGGTTCGGGCGCAGCTAGGGAAGGCACGCTACAACATGTATGCATCAATTCTATGCTAAATGATTATGTGAATATAATATGCTTTCCTGGCTTTATGGTTTTTCCGCATGATTTATGAATTGTCATATGTATCATAACCTAACAGTAATCATTTGCATAGATACTTACTTTGAGAAGACTAGTATCGGACAGACCTATGAAAATTTACTGTAAGAGATGAAAATCTGTCATAAGTAAATTCATTACATTATTAGACACTAATCCTCAATACATGAGTGATTTGAGATTACTTGTTTGATAACTGGTTACTTTGTTGTTGTCAACCGTCGCACCGTAAAAGGAGACTATAATGGCAATGCCCAGGTAATCAACTATCAAACGAAGTCTATCCTCAAGATCACAAGATTGGGATTATCCTCCCATAAATCGGGATGAGATGCTGAAAGTTTTACAAGGACACTCGGAGAGCTAGAAACTGAAAAAATGCATGGTCGTGCTCAGATGAATCATAGGCTATGATTATCTGTTTATTTGATCAGTTGAACTCTGAAACCGAAAATTGAGTCGACAAACTGTGCTTAGTTCTTCAATGATTTTAGGATCTTGGAATCATTTTATTCACACCTGCCGGAACACATAACTTGAATAAAATGCTTAATGAACATTGAATTATGCATGTATGCTAGAATTTAAGTTTATTAAGAGAAACTGTGAATGGTTATTTATTTGTTTATTCTTTTCAATTGTAGTTTTAACTATGGCAAACAACAATCAAAACATCATCATGGGTTCTGAGCTTATGGTCAAGCTGAACCTGGCAAATTTTCTTGAATGGGAAGCTAAGCTAGTTGAAATAGTCAGACTCAATGGACTTGAGTATGTACTGTTACATCCCATGCCAAGCTACTATGCCAAGAGACATGACCCCTGAGAGATTTTTCGCCTGGGATGCGGATCTCAAAAAGGTTATGAGTCTCATGCTGAACAATATCCCTGATGATTGGGCTAGAAGGTTTGTAGCCTATGAACCTTTTACGCTCATCAAGAATCTGAGGGATATCTGTCGTGGAAGCACGGAGGACAGGGACCTGAACGTCCATGAGTTGATTGAATCAATGTCTGGTCTAAAGGTTAGTTCTCCCAACAGGTGTTATAGGATGGAAGTCCAAGAAACACATGTTCAGCTCCTTCGCACTAAACAGAGGGTAGGCGTCCCACTGAGGTTCCATGTGGATCTTATGCGTTCATACTTTGATCGCCTAAGTCTACTAGGAACACCAATAAGCGAAAGGATGGCAGTCTCTATCTTGCTCAATTCACTACACAGTGGGTTTGGTCGTTTCAAGCAACTATACCTAAGTGAACCAAGAGAAGAAACAGTTGCAGAATTTGTTCACCTTGTCAGAAAGGCTGAGATAATACTGGACTGTGAAGCCAAAGAATTACTCAAGGCTAGAAGGAGACCGTTCAAGAAAAGTGGAAAGTCCAAGGGCAATGCTAAATCAAAGCAGGACAAGTCCACATCAAGCTGTCTTTATTGTGATGGAATAGGCCATTACAAAAGAGAATGTCCAAAGCTAAAGGAAGATCAGAAGAAAGGAACAGTCGTTCCATCTTCAGGTATTTTCGTTATAGACTGTATACTTGCTAATTCAACTTCTTGGGTATTAGATACAGGTTGTGGCTCACACTTATGTTCCAATCCACGGGGACTAAGAAGAAGTAGAAAGTTAAGCAAGGGAGAAGTCGACCTACGAGTGGGAAATGGAGCACGGATTGCTGCATTAGCTGTAGGAACTTATTATTTGTCGTTACCCTCCGGGCTAGTTTTGGAACTGGAAGAATGTTTCCATGTTCCAAGTCTTACTAAAAACATCATTTCAGTTTCTTGCTTAGATGCTAAGGGATTTTCCTTTTTAATAAAAGACAATAGTTGTTCGTTTTATTTTAAAGAGATGTTTTATGGATCTGATAGATTAGTCAATGGACTTTATTTATTAGATCACGACAAACAAGTTTATAACATAAATACCAAAAAGGCCAAAAAGGATGATTCAGATCTCACCTATCTGTGGCATTGTCGATTAGGCCATATAAACTTGAAACGCTTAGAAAGACTTCAAAAGGAAGGAATTCTAGAACCATTTGACTTAGAGGATTATGGTAAATGCGAATCATGTTTACTTGGCAAAATGACAAAGCAACCTTTCTCTAAAGTTGGAGAAAGAGCAAATGAACTATTGGGTTTAATCCATACAGATGTATGTGGACCAATGAGTACAAATGCTAGAGGTGGTTTCAGCTACTTTATCACTTTCACTGATGACTTCAGTAGATATGGTTATGTCTACCTAATGAAGCATAAGTCTGAATCCTTTAACAAATTCAAGGAATTTCAGAGTGAAGTAGAGAATCAATTAGGCAAGAAGATTAAGGCACTGCGGTCTGACAGAGGCGGTGAATATCTGAGCTATGAATTTGATGACCATCTGAAAGAATGTGGAATTCTATCAGAATTGACTCCTCCTGGAACACCACAATGGAACGGTGTGTCGGAACGGAGGAACAGAACCTTGCTAGACATGGTCAGGTCAATGATGGGTCAGGCCAAACTTCCATTAGAATTTTGGGGACATGCACTAAATACAGCTGCACTCACTATAAATAGAGCACCGTCTAAAGCTGTCGAAAAGACTCCATATGAGTTATGGTTTGGAAAGCCTCCAAATGTGTCTTTTCTTAAGATTTGGGGATGTGAAGTATACGTCAAATGATTAATTTCAGACAAACTTCATCCAAAATCTGACAAATGTATCCTTGTGGGCTATCCAAAGGAAACAAAGGGGTATTACTTCTACAATACATCTGAGAACAAGGTGTTTGTTGCTCGAGATGGTGTCTTTTTGGAGAAAGATCACATTTCCAAAATGACAAGTGGGAGAAAAGTAGACCTCGAAGAAATTCGAGTCGAACAACAAACTCTAGAGAATGCTCAAGATGACATTCAGGATGAAACTCAGAGATCTTTAGAAGAATCTGGTGAGAATCATGGTCAAGCTAGAAATGTTACCCCGCGCAGATCGCAAAGATATAGATCTCAACCGGAAAGGTACTTATGTATTTTGACGAACGAGAGCTATGACGTTCTATTGCTTGAAAGTGATGAACCTGCGACTTACAAACAAGCTATGACGAGCCCTAGCTCCAAGCAATGGCAAGAAGCCATGCAATCTGAATTAGACTCCATGTCTGAAAACCAAGTATGGGATTTGGTCGATTTGCCAGATGGCTACCAAGCCATTGGAAGCAAATGGGTTTTCAAACTGAAAAAGGACAAGGATGGGAAACTTGAAGTTTTCAAAGCTAGATTGGTTGCAAAAGGTAACAGGCAAGTCCACGGTGTGGATTACTATGAAACCTTTTCACCAGTTGCAATGCTAAAGTCTATTCGGATAATGTTAGCAATCGCTGCATATTACGATTACGAAATATGGCAGATGGATGTCAAAACTGCTTTCTTAAACGACGTTTTAACAGAAACTGTGTGTATGACACAGCCTGAAGGTTTTGAGGATCCAAAGAATGCTAAAAAGGTATGCAAGCTAAAGAAGTCAATCTACGGATTGAAGCAGGCATCCAGCAATCGCTGCATATTACGATTACGAAATATGGCAGATGGATGTCAAAACTGCTTTTTTAAACGGCATTTTAACAGAAACTGTGTTTATGACACAGCCTGAATGTTTTGAGGATCCAAAGAATGCTAAAAAGGTATGCAAGCTAAAGAAGTCAATCTACGGATTGAAGCAGGCATCCAGCAATCGCTGCATATTACGATTACGAAATATGGCAGATGGATGTCAAAACTGCTTTCTTAACCGGCGTTTTAACAGAAACTGTGTTTATGACACAGTCTGAAGGTTTTGAGGATCCAAAGAATGCTAAAAAGGTATGCAAGCTAAAGAAGTCAATCTACGGATTGAAGCAGGCATCCAGGAGCTGGAATATACGTTGTGATGAAGCAGTCAGTGACTTTGGTTTCATCAAGAACGCAGACGAATCTTGTGTATACAAGAAGGTCAGTGGGAGCAAAATTGCTTTCCTAGTATTAAATGTCGACGACATATTACTTATCGGAAATGACATTCCTATGTTGAACTCTGTCAAGATTTGGCTTGGGAAATGTTTTTCGATGAAAGATCTAGGAGAAGCACAGTACATATTGGGCATCAAGATTTACAGAGATAGATCTAAAAAGATGATTGGATTTAGTCAAAGCACTTATATCAATAAGGTGCTTGATAGGTTCAAGATGGCAGACTCCAAGCGAGGCTACCTACCCATGTCTCATGGAATAACTCTAAGCAAGACTCAGTGCCCAAAAACACTTGATGAGCGTAGACGAATGAATGGGATTCCATATGCATCATTGATTGGTTCAAAAATGTATGCTATGATATGTACACGCCCGGATGTTGCGTACGCACTCAGTGCTACGAGCAGATACCAGTCAGACCCAGGAGAGGCGCATTGGACTGCTGCCAAGAATATTCTGAAGTACCTGAAAAGGCACAAAGATGACTTCATGGTCTATGGTGGAGATGATGAATTAATTGTTAAAGGTTATACGGACGCAAGTTTCCAAACCGACAAAGATGATTTCAGATCACAGTCTGGGTTTGTCTTCTGCCTCAACGGAGGTGCAACAAGCTAGAAAAGTGCTAAGCAAAGCACCATTGCGGATTCTACAACTGAAGCGGAGTACATTGCTGCACATGAAGCAGCAAAGGAAGCTATATGGCTAAGGAAGTTCATAGGTGAACTTGGTGTAGTCCCCTCCATTAAAGGACCAATAGCCCTGTATTGTGATAATAACGGAGCTATTGCACAGGCAAAGGAGCCTATACACCACCAGAGAGTCAAGCATGTACTTCGTAGATTTCACCTTCTACGAGAGTTCGTTGAAAGAAAGGAAGTCGAAATAAGCAAAATTGGAACTGATGACAACATATCAGATCCATTGACTAAACCTCTGCCGCAGGCGAAGCACAACTCGCACACTGCAGCTATGGGAATCAAGCATATTGGAGAATGGCTTTGATATCCTTGTTTAATGTTTTAAAGTTTTAGAGTTTAAATCTTTGTAAAACATTATTGGTTAATCATTCACAATAAATGAAGAGAATTCATTTTTCCATTTAATTTGTGGTTTATTAAATGATGAGTCCCTTCAATTTGGCGATATATTCAAGATAGTCAGGACCAGTGCTGTGACTAAGAAATGTCTATCAAGTGAACTTCAATGTCAAAGGTTGAAAATGTTCCCTAGTCGGAGTTTTCTATAAAATTGGACGCATAGAAAACGTTAGACGATTAGAATGCAAGATGACTAGTAGTTCTGTTTCTTGAACTATGTGGACATGGCAATGTCATAATCATTTGCATAGATACTTACTTTGGGAAGACTAGTATCGGACAAGACCTATGAAACTTTACTGTAAGAGATGAAAATCTGTCATAAGTAAATTTCATTAAAATTATTAGACACTAAATCCCCAATACCTGAGTGATTTGAGATTACTTGTTTGAGAACTGGTTGCTTTGACGTTGACCAACCGTCGCACCGTAAAAGGAGGCTATAAAGGCAACGCTCAGGTAATCACCTATCAAACGAAGTCTAATCTCAAGATCGCAAGATTGGGATTGTCCTCCATAAATCGGGATGAGATGCTTAAAAGTTGTACAAGGCCACTCGGAGAGCTAGAAACTGTGAAATGCATGGCCGTGCTCGGATGAATCATAGGCCATGATTATCTGTTTATTTGATCAGTTGAACTCTGAAACCGAGGAACACCTCTGGACATAATAAGGATGACAACTCTTACCTTATGTTCAAGAGCAAGCATCGAGCGACAAAGGAATTAGGAAATGCACACTTGTCCCTAAGGACAAGTGGGAGACTGAAGGAAATAATGCCTTTGGTCCAAGTATGCATTCTATGTTAAGTCTAATAAGTGCGGTTCAGTATTAATTAACAAGTTAATAATCCAGTGAGATCAAGTGAGCTGAATGCCTAGCTAGAGGCCGCTTCAGTTCAAGTGGAATTAAGCCAAGCGCGCCACACGAACAGCCAAGGCCACGCCAGGCCCAGCGCAAGGACAGGCCCAGCAGGCCATGGCAGCGCGCGCAGCGCGCGCAGCGATGGGCTGCGAGCTGTGCTGCTGCTCGCGTGGGCTTGCGGCTCGCGTGGGCCGAGCGGCCATGTGGGCTGTGCGCGGGCATGGCCTGCACGCTCGTGGGTCATGCTCGTGTAGAGTTTGTGTTCACATACGAAACCTAAATTGTATAGGATTTGTTTGATGATTAAATTCCTAATCCTAAAAGGATAAAATTAATTAGTTAGAGTCCTACTAGGATTCTAGTTTAACTAATTAGTATCCTAATAGGATTCCAGTTCCTTTTCCATACCTCTATAAATAAGGGCCTAGGGTCATTATTTGAAAAGACGATTGAAATATTCAAAGGGTAAGTTTTTGAAATAAAATTAACCATACACTTGCAAACACTAGCCGAAATTCCTAGTAACCTTAAGGGCGATTCTAGTTGGTCTAACTTGAGGCGGATCCGGACGTACTGTGGACTATCTACGGAGGGACGACATTTGGAGTCCTAAAGACTTGTTCTTGTTCAGTTCGGGCGCAGCTAGGGAAGGCACGCTACAACATGTATGCATCAATTCTATGCTAAATGATTATGTGAATATAATATGCTTTCCTGGCTTTATGGTTTTTCCGCATGATTTATGAATTGTCATATGTATCATAACCTAACAGTAATCATTTGCATAGATACTTACTTTGAGAATACTAGTATCGGACAGACCTATGAAAATTTACTGTAAGAGATGAAAATCTGAACTAATCCTCAATACATGAGTGATTTGAGATTACTTGTTTGATAACTGGTTACTTTGTTGTTGTCAACCGTCGCACCGTAAAAGGAGACTATAATGGCAACGCCCAGGTAATCAACTATCAAACGAAGTCTATCCTCAAGATCACAAGATTGGGATTGTCCTCCCATAAATCGGGATGAGATGCTGAAAGTTTTACAAGGACACTCGGAGAGCTAGAAACTGAAAAATGCATGGTCGTGCTCAGATGAATCATAGGCTATGATTATCTGTTTATTTGATCAGTTGAACTCTGAAACCGAGAAATACCTCTGTACATAATAAGGATGACTACTCTTACCTTATGTTCATGAGCAAGCATCAAGCGACAAAGGAATTAAGGCAATGCACACTTGTCCCTAAGGACAAGTGGGAGACTGAAGGAAATAATGCCCTTGGTCCAAGTATGAATTCAATGCTAAGTCTAATAAATACGGTTCAGTATTAATTAATTATGCAAGTTAATAATTCAGTGTGATCAAGTGAGCTGTATGCCTAGCTAGAGGCTGCTTAAGTTCGAGTGGAATTAATAATATCAATCCACAGCTTACTCTTGGCTGAACCCGTAGGGTCACAAAAATAGTACATGAACGGATCAAGTATTTAGGTGAATTAAATACTCTATTTATGAACATTCGAAAACGACGGATCTCGGTTCCAGTGGGAGCTCAAATCGTCAAAAGGAAAAATAAAGAATACTCCGGAAATGATGATTTTGCCGGAAACGGAAATATGGATCGTGACGGAAATATAAATATTATCCAAGTCATAGATGTTTCCGGAAACGGAAACATGGTACGTATCCGAAAATATTATCGGAAATAGAAATATTGCCGGAATCGGAAATATTGCCGGAAACGGAAATATTACCGGAATCGGAAATATTGTCGGAATCGGAAATATTAAATATTTGTTCGAATAGGAAATGAATTCCGGAATCGGAAAACGAATCGGAATCGCGACGTACGAAACGATCGACGGACGAGCTTGCAAGACGCAAGGCCCAACACTAAGCCAGGCCCAGCGCCCAGCAAGCTTGCGCGCGCGCCAAGCAAGAAGGCCGAGCAGCAGCAGCGCCCAGTGGGCCGCGTGCTTGCTGCCAGCGCCCATCTCTTGGGCCGAGCCGAGCATCAGCGCCCCTCGTGGGCTGCGTGGATGTGAGGCTTCGTACGACCAAAGCCTTGGTCGGTTAGGCTTGCTTGCTTAAACCTTGTTTTCCTAATTCTACTCAAATTGAATGTTTTTGTTAAATCTGAAACACTTAGGTGTTTGATTAAACATTAAATTCTAAGGATATAATTTAACTAGAATCCTAATGGATTTAGTTATTGGAATCCTAGTAGAATTCTAATTCTGTTATTTCCACCCTATAAGTATGTGGTTTATAATCACAATTTATAATGCAATTCAATAAGTATTCTCATACACTAAGTTCAAGAGAGAATTTAATAATTTGCCTAAATTAATAATTAATAATAAAACTTTCCGAGTAAACATAAAACCTTAGATAATATTCTAGTTAATTGAATCTAAGGCGGATCCGAACGTGTTGTGGACTATCTACGGAGGGGCGACATTTGGAGTCCTAAAACTTGTTCTTGATCGGTTCGGGAGCAGTAGGGAAGGCACGTATCACATTGTATGCATCCTAATTATGCTAATTGACTATGTTGCAATTAATTTGGATTCCTGGCTTTATGATTTTTCCGCATGAAATATATTGTTTATATTTGTCATAACCTAACAGTTGCTGCTTTCTTCTTCATTTGTGGGAGACACAGATTATACAAATTAGTGTTTTTCCTCTGAAAACTCTTGATCAAATACCTAGTTTCTATAATTTTTTTATTATTATAATTACTTGCCACGGGTTTTGACAAATTATTATGGGCATTTATATTAAAGTATATAAAAAGTTATTCCAAATGTAAAGAATAAAATGAAACACTCAAAATAAAATCTGTAAAAAAAAATAAACTTATCGAACGGACGAATCGAAATACATCATAATAATTTTTTTTAGGGAGGACCCGTGTTCGATCCCCGCAACAACAATTGTGAGGGAATTAGAACCTATCCACCCAAAACTCGTTCAATCCGGATTAGTCATAAGGGTGAATCAATTGCTAACACAAAAAAATAATATACAAGTAGTAAGATGCATCTGCATCTCATATTCTGAATTTCTCATGCATGTGATCGATGATCTGAAGTCAGAAGGAAGTATTGCATTGAAGTAGATTATGATCCAGAATTCGTATGATGCAGTTCCCCATGTTTACCTAGGACATTATTAAACTTAATTTGGATTTATGTACCAAAGTCAGTTAAATAATTAATACTCCGTTGATAATTAATTTGTGTCAGTCCACTATAATACGGAGTAGTATCATGGTTTTCTAATTTATCTTGAAGAAAAAAACGGCCAGAAGTTTTCCAAGGTGATAGTATAATACTTCGTATACAACTATATAAGTAGTAAGATGCATTACAGCATCTCATCGAGGTGATAAGCCAAGCACTGGCATGATAGGTGTTCAACGTGACTGCTGATAAAACTCCGCTGGTTATAACCGAATCTTCCTCAAACATGCACTAAATACTACGGCGTATCAAATCTTATGGATTATTGATTGTATGAACCATGAGCTATGACTAATGGCAATAATAATTGAAACAATCTTATCCGTATTCAGTGGCGGATCTAAGAATTTCGAGATGGGGTGCGAAATTAATAACAAACACAATGTACTTCCAATAAACTCATAACCAATAATTTGCGGGGCCGGATTTAATATAAATCAAAACTTGAGCGATTTCCTTCAATATTGTTTAAAGAACGTCAAATTCCCAAAATACGCCACTTTTTAACTTAATTCCCACCATACCGTCCACGTCAGCATTAAAACCGGTCTCTTTTTTTTTTAACGAAGCGACACTAAACCGCTATCTCAGATAGCGGTTGACTTAAGTAAACCGCTATATGAGATAGCGGTTTATAATCACGTACTATTTATAAATGGTAAAAAAAAAAAACTGCATCAGCTAGGGGTCGAACCCACGACCTTTTGCTTAGGAAACAATCACTCTATCCACTGAGCTACAGACACTAATGTTGATAAGTTAAATTTGGAAATGTTTATAATTAATATTAATAAATGGTTAAAAAGAAATAAACACATCATGTAGGATTCGAACCCACAACCTCCTGCATAGAAACAACACACTCAATCCACTGAGCTACAGACACAATTGATGTCACAAGAGGTTACTTCTGAATTATATTTCTATTTAAACTGTAATTCATGTTAAAAATAATTTACAATTAAGTAAACCGCCATCTGAGATAGCGGTTTTGTTTTAATACAAACCGCTATCTGAGATAGCGGTTTATAACATTGAACCGCCATCTGAGATGGCGGTTTGCTTTAAAACGAAACCGCTATCTCATATAGCGGTTCAATGCTGAACCGGAAAAAAAAAATTACTTCTCTTTCTCCCTTGCTTACGTGGACGGTATGGTGGGAAATAACTTAAAAAGTAACGTATTTAGGGAATTGTTGGATCTTTATGCAATATTGAAGGAAATCGCTCTCAAAACTTGGCGCCTAATTTAATATAATAAGAAACTCATCCATTATTGTATGAATCATGGCCATACTCAACTCTTTGATTTTTTTTTTTGACGGATAACTCTTTGATATTGATGTCTAGTGCGTTAAGAAGAAATAGTAACCTTTTTGTGTAATGATCCATTTTTTAAATTATCTAACCAAATTGTTACTCATATGTAAAAACAATTTAGTTAATTGTACTGCTAGATAATTAACGACTGCACTTTTTACAAACAACTTTGTTGCACATTTTCTATATATGTCACGAAATAATAAACATATTCACCTTCCTATAGAGTAAATGAGTAATAAACCATAGTTTCTTTATATACTATTTTTAAAATTGGTGAATCAAAAATCAACAAAATTTAAATATCTTATGTTATCTATAATCATTAGGCAAACCTAAAATTTTGAAAATCATAACAATTAAAATTGGCACATATAATAACAATAGAAGTATATAGTAGACTGATGGAGCATGTGTACGATAAATCACAAGTTTGAATCTCCACTCCCTCATTTGTAAAGTCATAATTTGCGATGAACATCTCTGCCCTCAAATAAAGAGTATAAAGATGGTAAGCAACTTGTTACATGTTTGACATTTTCCCAATGCTAAGACTCAAAATATCTATATGAGGCAACCCCCATGAGCCTGTGTGCCTTTATTGATGCATGTATATATCTTGCTGCATGTTAGTATATTGCATGATATTTCTTCTACTATTGTTATGTTCAATGCTTGTTGCACATATGGGAGTATGTTAGCAAATAAAACAATTAGAACAACTTATCTGAATATTGCGAATTACGAACTGAACAATTGTCGCGCCGTGGCCGAACTACTATTCTAAAAGACAATTTTACGCTATCCCGAGCAATGGAGCGCTTGCGGTTGTCCTCCAAGGTTAACACGACATCAAGGATTGTGTGCAATCACAAGTCTGATTGGAGACCATAATATTTGCACAGAAACAGAAGTGAGTTCGAGAGAATATGAATTACAATTTCTGAAAGATGTGTTTTTATAAAAAAAATGGAAAGAGGAATATATATATATATATATAATAAGTGTTTAAGGAAACTGCAACAACCATAAAACGGCTAAGGAATTAATTAAAACGGAACGGTTTTTCTAACCGTTACGTAATCAAGGTAAGATTCCTGTAACAAGAATTAACCAAACCTCTGGCGACACCCGCGCATCACATTCCCCAATATATCGAGCCCGACCTAACTTGCATGTGTTATATGTCCACACATACCACTTTCACACTTTCTCAAACAAATAATACACTCAAGTCCTCATATATAAAGTAAGAAGGAGGTTGGTACTCCCTCTGTATTTATTTAAGGGATACACTTGCTTTTTCCGGCCGTATTTATTTAAGAGATACACTTGCTTTTTCCGGCCGTATTTATTTAAGAGATACACTTGCCATTTTTAGTAACTTATCAATCCCACCATCTAATTAAATAATCTATCTACACCCCATCCCCACCCCCATCCTCTAAAATGACATGATCCCCACTTTTACTTATTAAAATATCTACCCAACCCCACTTGTTTTATTATTTTATTTTCATTCAATTTTTTTTCTTAATATCCGTGCCCGACCAAGTGTATCTCTTAAATAAATACGGAGGGAGTATTATATTAATGTGGGACATTTCCCCCTTTCATTTTTCAACTGCTTTCTTTTGCCTTTCCAACAAAAACTTTCAACATAATATGCTGGCACAGTGGTGTGAATCAAGTCTCGGGAATTCAGACGTTGCGCAGACGGTTAAAAGACCCCTATGTGACAAACCGCTAGCAATGATCCGATATCCTACAATACTCTCTCCAACAAGGCTGCAAATCTACAATAAGACAGTTCAACATGTAACCTACATAGTCGTATAAAATTGGAGGAGAATGAATAGTCAACGAAAAGGCTAATTGCCTACTTGAGCATTAGCATAGTAGGTTGTTTATGTTGATGATGCTCTGGAGGTGTGGTGGTGGATAATGGTGTTTCATTTAATTATTTAATAATGAAGTTGAAGGTGGAAACTGGTGTAGGTTAGTAGTAAGTAGAAAGCATAAGTTATTAGTTAAGACTATAATTAAGACAATTAGAGACAGGTTTATGTAACAGCAAGTGGGCCATATGGTCCCATGTGTTACACTGGAGTTTCTAGAGAAGGGCATATGCCGCGTATCTACGTATTGATAATTTAAAACCCTTTTCATTCATGGAGATAGGTACGGTTCTTCGCACGTTAGCTTGTGGGCCCCATTCTTGTATTACTTCCTATCAATTGCCGTACGAAACTCCAATCCGTTTCGCGAGTTCCTACGTGTTAGTAGAATTTAAGGTATAAACTCCCTAATCATTTTCCCGTGGAGAGATAATATATACGATTCGAATAATAGAAACACTATGACTTCGGACACTATTCATAAATTTTAATTTGACTATCGTTTGTAATTTATGTGTATAGAAAAATATAGTTTCGTGAGATCGTGTTTGAAATATCAACTTTTTATAAGTTTTACGAATACAAAATTAGAGATATTAATGTCCAAATATTTATATTGGCAAGGTGAAAACTGTCCCTATTATTACGAAACAAAGAGAGTATAAAGGACAACCACTTTAGTTGCTGACTCTTTTTTATTTTAAGTTACTAGGATTATTTTCACGTCTTTAGCCTATTACAATTAAACTCAAATTTATTAATTTAGGTTACTGGAATTATTTTACTACATATATTTATGAAGTACAATATCCAAATAGTCTCTATTCTAAAAAAAAGACTCTGTTAGGATTCAATTTCACATCTCAAACATCACACTTCAAACCTTTATATATTAAGGCACTGTTCTTTTCACCTTATTTCCACTAATTTCAGTAAAAATAGTTCAGTTAAGTTCAGATAAGATAAGTTTAGAAAAAATAAGGGTTGACCAAGTACAATTTATAACTAAAATAAGTTTTGATAAGTTCAGTTAAGTTCATATAAGTTCAGATAAGATAAGCTCAGGAAAAATAAGTGAAAATCAGGTGAATAGAACGCAGCCTTAGCTACTTGATATTCACATAAGAGCATCTTCAACGATAAGCTAATTGCTTAATTAGCTTGTCATGCCACACAATTAATATATCAAGCTACTTCCCTTTTTAACTAGTTGGTACCCCAATGGCTAGCTACTAGCTTGATATTGTTATAATCATATTTATCACTCAATATTTTTAATTTAATTTAATTAATACTATTTCATTAGCCATTTTTTTTCAAGCAAATTAGCTTGTTAAGCCCCAATGGCCAGGCTTATTATCATTTGAACTCCAATCGTTAAGCTAGTAGCTTGAAATTTGTAAGAATTACAAGTTAGTCCCTAACTACAACCATTGGAGATGATTTAAGGGTTATGTTACTAATGCTAGTAGTTTGATTATCCATTAAAGTAATACATAAATACAAACATGGAAACCCCATATATATTATTAATAAACACATATACACCAAGTCATATAACCTTCCAACTTCCAAGTAGTCTCTTTTTTAAAAGCTTCATATGTTTACCAAAGTCACCTTCATATATATAAGAACATATATATGATCTCTCTCTTTCATCATCATTCCATCTCTCACAATAAACTCTTCTAATCACTACTTAATTACTTCATTATCAACTAAGTTTAGTTTTAGTCTAATGACTATCTTACAATTACACCAACAATGCCCTTCCTTACCCCTCTCCCTCTTAACCGACGACCTCCTAGCTCACATCCACTCCCTCCTCCTCGACACCACTCACCGTAAATCGTTTCGACTCGTCTGCACCACCTTCCACCGCGTCGACTCACTGAGTCTAACCCACCTCCGCCCCCTCCACCCATCCATCATTCTCTCTCTACTCCCAAAACTTCCCTCCCTCCACACCCTCGACCTCTCCTTATGCCCTCGCGTCGACGACTCCCTCGCCTTCGCCATCTCCCCTCTCATACGCCAACGCATAACATGTCTTTCCCTCGGCCGCGCGTCCGGCCTTACACGTGTGGGACTCGAGGCTCTCGCACGCTCGTGCGAAAACCTCGAGTCCCTCGACGTGTCGTACTGGTGTAAGAGGTTCGGAGATAGGGAGGCCCTCGCGCTATCCTGCGCCACGGGGTTGAAGGAGCTGAGGTTGGATAAGTGCTTAAGCATAGGTGATGTGGGGTTGGCCCACATTGCGGTGGGATGCGCAGGATTAGAGAATGTAAGCTTGAAATGGTGCTTGGAGATTACTGATCTTGGGATTGGCCTTCTTGCAACTAAGTGCTTGGGATTGAAGTTCCTCGATGTCTCTTCCCTCAAGGTTTGTTGTTTCTTTTCTTTTGGTATTGCATCTAATTTATATTTTTAAAATGATCTTTACTGTTTTCATTTTAGTCTGTTTTTGTAATGTTATTGATATTATGCTTCATATTATTTTTAGAAAAAATATTTACTTCCTTTTCTTTTATCTTAAATTCTTAATATTTGTCTAAATAGTAACGGTAAATTATTCAACTTCTCAAAATGTTAGTTGTCAAGCATTGAAGAAGATACGAGATATTAAACACTTTGCTAAATTTATAATTAGCAATTGATTTTAGGATGAAATCTAATTTTAAACAATGATTGATTTTTTCGGTTGCAGATAACAAGTGCATCATTGCATTCGATTGCGGCGCTGCAAGGACTAGAGAGTTTGGTTATGGTGGGATGTGGTTTGGTGGATGACTTTGGGTTGCATTCTCTTGCTAATGGCTGCCCTTCACTTAAGGTTAGTACTCCCACAAGATTCATTTTATGTACTTTAGTTGACTTTTTTTCTTTTCTTTTCTTACTAACAAAGGGAATCCCTGGCCTAGGGATTCTTTTCCCATGAGAAAAGCATTTCACTAGGACCAATTGTTCTAGGGATTATTAATATCGAAACTGATAAAGGTCGCAACATGCGACCTTTAAGCCGTGTCACAATGATGACGTGGCAGGCTTATATGTCATGACTTAAATTGGAAATTAAAATATTTAACTTATATTTTTTTATTATACATGTTATAAAAATAAGGTAGGAAAATCTTAATATTCTAATTTTTTCCCTTTTTTATATCGGCTACCTTATTTACATATTTTCGTAGTTGAAATATTGAATTAATAGTAAAAATATTAAGATGACGCGTAGTCTACGTGGCGCTTATATGTACCAATTAAACTGCGACACGTAAGATTGCGACAATTAAATGTTGTCGCAACTTGCGACCTTTATCATCGTCCTATTAATATATAGTGTCTGACACGAGTATATTGTTAAGGGATGTCTTCAAAGGACATGCATAGACGAGATTCGATTACAAAACTTGGGTACTTAATATTAAGACTCTATTAACTAATTTAGTTGACATTCACTTTTATAATATGTATTTCCTCCGTCATATATTTATAGCCTTGTTTGACTAAAAATACGGATTTTAAAAAAAATGGAATATATTACATGGAAAATTGGAATAAAGTACGAATGATGATTGATTTGTATGGAAAAGTGGAATAAAGTACGAAATATAATACAAGGGGAAATGGAATATAATACTTGTTTTTGTTTTGTTGTATTATCAATGCATTTTTTAATTAATATAGTACATGAGAAAGTGAGGAACTTAATAGCCAAAAATAGAAACAAGACTATAATTCTGGGACGGAGGGAGTACTATGTTAGACTATCTGCTCAACTTCTAATTAGGGCACTCATATTAAGACATGTTACTTCAATTCTTTATTTTGTACTAGCTTAGTTTGTGGTTAAGAAGTTCGATAACCTATGTTCATAGTGGTAAAAAGTGAGGGTCTGTATACGATGTGTCTCAGGTTCGAATCCTCTCACCCTTTGTAATTTATATTGTCCTTGTGGCTCATACGGAGAGAGGGAGAAAAAAAAAATGTCCCTATTCTCCCAAATTTTTAGCATGAACCAAAAAATGAATGGCAAGTTTATTTTTGCAACTAGTATATATGTAGTACGGGCTCCTAGCTAGGATTCATTGTTTCTCAATAGACAATAACGTATAATGAAGTTATCAAATTGTCCTCTGTGGTACGGTTGTAGGTAGTAGATATGTCAAGGTGTGATGGCATTTCTTCAGCTGGTTTATGTTCAGTGGTTAAAGGACATCATCAACTGCAGCAGCTAACTGCAAGCCATTGTATGGTCGTGAGTACTATTTAAACTGTGGGAAACCCTTTCCTTATTTCTTCCTTCCATTCAGATATAACAACTAATGTTTTCTGATCTTAAACTCTCATGTTACATCTTTGGCAGGATCTCACCTCTGATCTTCTTTGTGCATTGAAGACCTTAAAGTCTCTAACTGTATTCAAAGCCGATGGTGCTCGAGTTTCTCAAGCTACTTTCCAGACCATCACAAAAAACTGCACATCTCTTGTCGAAATTGGGCTAAGTAAATGCATAGGACTGCGAGACATTTACATCATACAGCTTGTAACAGGCTGCTGTAACTTAAAAACCCTTAATCTTTCGTGTTGTGATGCTGTTACTGATGACGCGGTTGCAGCCATTGCAGGGTCGTGTAAAAAACTCCAGTGCTTGAAGTTGGAGTCTTGTGGTTATGTAACTGAAAAGAATCTTCAACTCCTTGGCTCCTCCTGTGTTCTTCTTGAGGAGCTAGATCTTACTGATTGTTCTGGTATAAATGACACTGGTATGCAACTTTATCTTCTTCTGATTCATTATATTTCAGAATAAGTTACAGAGTGTTTGATTGAAAACAGGAGTATTTTTTTTCACTTTGCAGCTCTTGGTTTCTTGTCTCGGTGTTCAGAACTTAAACTGTTAAAAGTAGGGCTTTGTGATAACATATCAGAGAAAGGATTGTTCTACATTGCTTCCAACTGTTCCAAGATCTGTGAACTCGATTTATACCGGTACACACCCTGACTTTGCTGTAAGGATAGGTTTGTTAAGTTCTTCTCACTACAAAATAATCATTTTATAGAGACGAGGAATTTCGTCTCTATATAGTCTAAATCCGTCTCAAATTGATGCTTAGAGACGAATTTGAGACAGAAATAGGGCGTCTCTATAGAGGGCGTCTCATAAAAATTTGAGACGGAATTTTTACAAATCCATTACAAATTTGAGACGGAATTTTTGAAATTCCATATACAATTCCATCTTAGTTTTAATTTAGAGACGAAATTTTAGTAATCCGTCTCA
The DNA here is from genome assembly GCF_020520425.1 of Spinacia oleracea. NCBI lineage: Eukaryota > Viridiplantae > Streptophyta > Magnoliopsida > Caryophyllales > Amaranthaceae > Spinacia > Spinacia oleracea. Next base: position 17,644,140 of record NC_079490.1, read on the forward strand.
AGTTTGAGACGTTTATTGTATCCGTCTCAAAATCCATCTCTAATTGACGCATAATTTTGTAGTGTCTGCATATGCCTTTAAAGAAAAAGTTGTTGCATATGCAACAATGTTTGTTAAAATCGCGATTCAAATCGTAGAATCGTAAATATGGTCTTGACTAGCGAAAACCTCATAAGTTTTACTCTCGATTTTTATTTAATTATATCACTTACCATACAAGGCGGAAGGAGTAATAGTCAAGTATATATTTCAATTATTAAGTTTTTCACCTGTAATTTAAACACCTTCAATGAAATTTGAGAATGAAATCTTGATTACACGTACTGTTCGTTGAATCTTACGATTTAATTTTACAATTCGATTCTAAGAGTCCCTTAGATGCAAAGTAGAATCTCGATTTTGACAACCTTGTTTGTAGGTGTCCAAATATTGGAGATGAAGGAATGGCAGCACTATCAAACGGGTGCAAGAAGTTAAAGAAGCTGAATATTTCATATTGCACTAGTTTAACTGATAAGGGAATGGAGTACATCGGCAGACTGGAGGAGTTAAACGTCCTAGAGATGCGCGGGCTAATGAGTGTCACTGGTGTTGGACTACAAGCCGTTGCTGCTGGATGCAAGAAGCTAGCAGTATTGGACCTGAAGCACTGTCAGAACATTCAAGACTCGGGTTTCTGTGCTCTTGCCAACCACCCCAACAACATACGCGAGGTAATTTGTAACCATTAGTCTACTAATAACCAACCTAATATTGTGCATTGCACGGGTTAAACAACTAGTTAAGCAAGTCTGAATTACTTATAACAGTCTGCATTCGCGTTGTCAGATAAGCCTTTGTCATTGTGGCATATCAGATGCAGCCTTATGGATGGTGCTGAGTAAACTTACATGTCTTCAAGACGCGAATCTGGTTCACCTTCCTAATGTATCAGCAAAAGGATTTGAGCTAGCCCTTAGGGCATGTTGCATCCAACTAAAAAAGGTTAAATTGCTTGGATATCTTAAATCTTCCCTTTCCCATGAATTAATTCAGTTTCTTTGGTCCAGAGGATGTAAAATTAGATGGGATTAGAATAAGTATTACTGAAGAATATGTGTTTGTTTCATTAACAGAGAAACTTGGTCCATTGATTCTTGTTGTAATAAGGTGTGTGCCAAATTCAATAAACATTATGTAACATCTTTTCCAAAAGCTTGTTTACCAAATGTAGCGTTATGGTTTGGGCTTTACCTTATGGCTTGAGTAGTTGTGTTGAACCCCAATGCTTTATTACCAAATTGTGTAACATAAGGTAAGGTTAGAAGTTACCTTATGGCTTATGTTGAAACCAAGTCCACCCCTTCAAATTCGAGTTCCATTGTACAAAATCCCACACTATATTGCCCAACTCTTATAGTCTTCTATTGTACTGTACCAGTTAAATTGTTCAAGATCCGTCACTGCCACTAGTATTATTGATCTTTACCATTATCTATACATCTATTCTAAAAGAAAACCAATAGAAGTTCAACAAGTAGTAGAAGCTCACTGACCTAGCGAAAGTTACTCCATGGAAAACGAAGCCAATAAGAAGCCATCATTCCGAATCAAGGCATCAAGCAAAGCATAAAAGTTGAGATTAGCTTCAAACTTTTACCTTAATTGGAATAAACAAAACTTTGGTTAGGGTAAAAGCATAACTTTTCACAATTATCATACATGACCCTACCCTAAAAGAAACTATAATAACATTAACACAAACACTCAAATTTAATTTTGTGACCACAATTTCCTTAGTTTCCTCCATTATTTTGCATGCCCTACCCAAAAATGTCCAAAATATTACCATTTCTCATCCTACTTCTACTTTCGCTTTCCCTTAATGAAGCCCTCTACAACGAAAAGACCGTTTACAATCAAATTCCAGCCAAAATCCTACAAAATATGATCTCCCAAGCATGCGCCAACGTAGAGGACGAAATCAATTGCCTTTCCAACGTCGAATCTAGGCTACCAAACGGCCCTAGGAACGCTTCTTCGGTCCTTAAGGCCGCCTTAGAGACTTCTCTGAATGAAGTTCAACTAGCCCTAAGAAAGGTTTCTGATTTTAGCTCCCTTTCATCCTCCACTGCTCGCGAACAGATAGCAGTGGAGGATTGTAAAGAGCTCCTTGACTATTCAGTCACGGAGCTCGCTTGGTCTCTCTCCGAAATGAGAGAGATTCGAGTTCGTGGGTCTGTCCATGACCGTGGAGGAGACCTCCAAGCATGGCTTAGTGCCGCGGTTAGCAACCAAGATACTTGTCTCGAAGGGTTCGAGGGTACGAACCAACATGTTAGGAATAATATTAAGGGTAGTTTAACACAAGTAACACAACTTATTAGCAATGTTTTAACTTTGTACACACAATTACATGCCTTACCCTTTAGACCCCCTAGGCATAATCATTACCACAATAATAATGATACTAATAAAAATAACGATCAAGATTATTTTCCTAAATGGATGACTGAGGGTGATAAGGAACTTGTGGTTTCTTCTTCCACAAGTAAGGGAATTCATTTAGACGCGGTTGTTTCGTTGGATGGTACCGGGAAGTATCGGTCGATTAACGAAGCAATCGACGACGCTCCGAATCATAGTAACCGGAGGCATGTTATATATGTAAAGAAAGGTGTTTATAATGAAAACGTTGATATGAAAAAGAAGAAGACTAATATTATGTTGATGGGTGATGGCATTGGAGCTACGGTCATCTCTAGTAATAGAAATTTCATGCAAGGCTGGACTACCTTTCGCAGCGCTACTTTTGGTAAGCTTTTTCTATGGTTACTATACATGATTCAATTTTTTCTTTGTTCTGTAACATATTTTATGTGGCCGGGAGAAGTTAGAAAAAGTTAAAAATGGTGCGATATTTGTGAAACAAATAAAGTATAAAAGTTACTCCGGCCTCAAAATCCATTAAACCTGTCTCGTACAAAATAATGTTGAAAATGTTTAAGCTGTTATAGCATAATTGGACTAATAACAGGCCTGGGCCTTTAGTAGGACCCAATTACATATGATTGGGCCGAAAGTAATATTTGATGAATGAAATTTGTAAAGAAGGCCCAATAGTAGAAATCTATATCACATTTATTTTAGCCCCATTGATTTCAAAAAACTATGTTATTAATATTAATCAAAAGTTGGAATTATTCTTGTGGAACAAAAAAGTTAGATTATTTGGATAAAAAAAATATATGCCGACTTTTTACATGTCAAAAAGTAAAAATACTCACAACAAGGCTCTAAAGCTATAAAGTCACATACTCTTGAAATCTCTCTTTTGCTAAAGAACATACCTTCACATGCAGCTGTCTCTGGCAAGGGCTTCATAGCAAAAGGCATCACATTCCGAAACACCGCGGGCCCCAAGAACCACCAAGCAGTGGCCCTTCGAGTAGATTCCGACCAATCAGCATTTTACCAGTGTAGTATGGAAGGATACCAAGACACTCTCTACGCACATTCCCTACGCCAATTCTATAGGAATTGTAACATCTATGGTACCATCGACTTCATATTTGGTAACGGGGCCGCGGTGATCCAGAATTGCAACATCTACTCTCGTACCCCACTTCCACTCCAAAAGGTTACCATCACGGCCCAAGGAAGAAAAAGCCCACACCAAAGCACGGGCTTCTCGATCCAAAGTAGCCACATTTACGCGAACCAGCCCGCCTACTTGGGCCGACCCTGGAAGCCCTTCTCTAGGGTGGTCTACATGAACACCTACATGAGTGCTACAATTCAACCTAAGGGTTGGCTAGAGTGGTATGGAAATTATGCTTTGAATACTTTGTACTTTGGAGAGTATAGGAATTATGGGCCTGGAGCATTGTTATCGGGCCGGGTAAAATGGCCTGGGTTTCACATTATCCGAGATGTTTCTGAAGCTACGTTCTTTACTGTTGAACAATTCATTGATGGGATGTCATGGTTGCCAGCAACTGGTGTCAAATTCTCAGCTGGTTTGACTAATTAGAATATGTAGATCATGTTAATGATGTGAAAAAATGAATAGAACTATAGTAGTTTTATTCATTTTTATGATCTCCGTGGTAAGATTCCATTACTCAAAACTTTTCTCAGCTTGACGTTTCTATGATCTCTAATTAGTCAAATGCTAATCATATCACCAATTAGAAAAGAAAATAAATTGGTATTATCCTTAAGAGAAAATGAGACATTGTGACAACTATGAAACCTCCCTTCTAAAACTCTCTCTCTAAAACGAGAGCATCTCTCACTAGGTGAGTTTAGTCAAGTTCAAAATACTTGAGTTGTACTGTAGCATGCAAGACTGATTGTTATCAGTTTACCAAGTCTTCCCCTTTAACCAAAAATCTTTCTAAACTTTCTTTTTCTGATCTAAAGACATGGCCTTTTTAGTTTTTTACACCACATTTTAATCCAATCAGATTTGGGACGCTTGAGTTTTCTCCTTGATTACTGTTTCATGCAATTAATCTTAGTGGTTCATTCAAGGAAAACCATCATTATATTTTCTTGAGCCAATCAATTCCTCATTTTCTAAGTTTTTCTAAAGGTTAATCTTTAATCTTCTTCGGAAAGTTGTTTTCTTTTTTCAACTTTATGGTTTTGGCCAATTGATTTCTTGCGTGAGTCTTCTGAAGGTTATCAAAAGGGTTCAGTGGTTTCTGAGAAGAGAGAAAACCATTTGAGGGTTTTGGCCAAGTGGCTTGCATGCATTTCAAAACCCATCGTTTCTCAATCTTTTTCGGCTACTTATTGTGTTTGATCTTCTCAAGCTTGAAGATCACCTACCTTCAACTCTTTCTCTCTTAAATTTCTCTTTTACTCTCTGGTTTTATCCAGTGTGTTCAGTTGCTTCCTGTTTTCTATCTTAATCATGAGCAATCAAACCCCCCCCCCCCACCAACCTTCCCAAAATGGCAATTTACATCAAAACTCTGCGAACCCAAGGCCTAACCAAAGAGATCAAAGGGGGATCTTTCGAATGGGGTCGTTGATTGATCCGCCTCCGAATTTTCTCCAAGGGGGAGAATTAATTACAGCAACTCAGTAATTGGAAGGTTTGTTGGAAGAAACCCGCTTGTAGTTTCACTCATTCAACACATTGTGAGAACATGGTGGGTCAGTAGAAATGAAATCCGGGTACATCAATTTGGGTCGTTTTTCTTGTTTGAATGTTGAGACAGAGGGGATATGGAAGCAATTATTCGTCAACACACTGCTGTGGTGGATGGTAGACTTATCAATTTTAGAAGATTTGATAGTCTGGATAGTCCAGATCTGATTAATTTCAACACGACAAGTTTATGGGTTAGGATGCATGGGTTACCTTTGCCTTACTTGACGGAGAGGTGGGCAAGGCAAATTTTTGAGCAAGTTGGCTACATTGATGTGTTGGATAATGTCAATGGAGATCGATTGTTGAACTCAGAATTGAGGGAAAAAGTTTTGGTTGATATTTCTCAGCCATTGTTACCTGGGTGTTATATTCCACTGGAAGGAGATCGAGTTCAATGGGTGTATTTGAAGTATGAAGGTGTCTTTAGATTCTGCAAAAATATGTGGGTGTGCAGTGAAGGAAATAATGCCCTTGGTCCAAGTATGCATTTAATGGTAAGTCTAATAAATGCGGTTCAGTGTTAATTATACAAGTTAATAATTCAGTGAGATCAAGTGAGCTGTATGCCTAGCTAGAGGCCGCTTCAGTTCAAGTGGATTAATGATATTAATCCACAGCTTACTCTTGACTGGACTCGTAGGGTCACACAAATAGTACGTAACCGGATCAAGTATTTAATGGAATTAAATACTCTATCTATGGATATTCGGAATCGACGGATCTTGGTTCCAGTGGGAGCTGAGATCGTCAAAGGCAAATAATGAATACTCCAGAAACGATGATATTGCCGGAAACGGAAATATGGATCATATCGGAAATATAAATATTATCCAAGTCGTAGATGTTGCCGGAAACGGAAACATGGTACGTATCGGAAAATATTATCGGAAATGGAAATATTGCCGGAATCGGAAATATTGCCGGAAACGGAAATATTGTCAGAATCGGAAATATTATCGGAATCGGAAAATAATTCCGGAAACGGAAATATTAAATATTTGTTCGAAATGGAAATTAATTCCGGAATCGAAAATGTTAAATATTGTTCGTATCGGAAATGAATTCCGGAATCGGAAAATTAATCGGAAGCGCGACGTACGAATAAACATCGGACGAGCTTGCTAAACGCAAGGCCTAGCACGAAGCTAGGCCCAACGCCTAGCAAAGACCGCGCGACCAAAGCAAGCAAAGCCCAAGCGCGAGCAAGGCCAGCAGGCGCGCCCCTCGTGGGCTGCGAGCACTTGCTGGGCCTGGGATCAGCGCGCGCGCGCATGGCGCCCCTCGTTGGCTGCTGTGCGTGCGTGTGTTTTTGTGCTTGTGTACGAAACCTTAATCGATTAGTATTCGTATATATTGATTTCCTAAGTCTACTAGATAAATTAAGTGATTGAATTTAATATTAATTCAGATTCGCTAAATCGTTTCCCGTAGGATTCTAATATCAGATACCCATACCCTATAAATAGGTGATGATGGTTCACAATTTATAACGAGTAATTCAAGTATTCATTCAAGTTTTAGGCTTAAAACTCAGACTTTTATTTGTCATAAAATCCGAAAAACACATAGTACCTTTGGCGCAATTCTAGTTAATTAAACCAAAGGCGGATTCGAGCGTGCTGTGGACTATCTACGGAGGGACGACACTTGGAGTCCTAAAGACTTGTTCTTGTTCGGTTCGGGCGCAGCAAGGGAGGCACGCTACAAAGAGTATGCATCCTAAATTATGCTAATTGTTATGTGGCAATTAATTTGGAATCCTGGCTTTTATGGTTTTTCTGCATGATTTATATTCAATTATATGTATCATAACCTAACAGTGGTATCAGGAGCCTCTAATTAATTCCATAATAATTGCTTAACATGGTTAAATTTTATAAATTTGCAAAGAATTAAAAGGGGTGATTAATTTCGTAATTTTAATTAATTGCAAATTTGCGTTTATTTAATTATATGTTCGCAGTTTTTCGGCAGTTTCTTCGTTACTCAACGAAATCGAGTGATTTTTGTGTCAATTCTGTATGTAAAAGGCATTCTAAAATTTTGACAAAAATACTAATTTTCGGCCGAACCCAGAATTCCCGAATTCGAAGCCTAACTATGACTTTTCGGATGTTTTAGTTTTTCGAACGCAAAATTTGTAATTTTTGAGATGTTAAAATAAATATTTGCGCTTCTTGTTGTTAAATCTTGAATTTTTGATTGACCTACTGTATATGTTTAACAAATTTAAGTGCCTAAGCTTGTTAATTATACAACCTAATTTGTAATTGTAATTAATTTGTTGAAATTCGAATAAATTTAGAATTTGATTTGATTTTCATAATTAATTAACGATTTAATTAGGTATTCATGATTAAAAACCACCATAAAAATTGTTGATTTTTGATAAATTTTAAATTTTTATGACCTAGATTTGAGTCCATGATAATCGGAAATTAATTGATTAATAAATTTTCGATTTTCGCCCTAAAGTTATGAAATTAATATAATTTATTAATTTGTCTATAAATTTGAATTAAAAAATTTTAATTTTTATATAATTCGCTCATGAATGTTGCACGCAAAAAGCAAAGGAAGCTACGTGTTACCTTTAAGGGGTGTTGTATAGTGCGAGCATGCGACGACGAGCAAAGGAGCTCGTCTCCCATGCGGTACGAATGCAACGAGCAACAAGCAATGGCGCGCGTGCGAGGCAATGGTGCTGGGCGTGTGTGCTGCGCGATGGGTGATGGGGCAAGGCATGAGCCGAGCGAGCAGACGCGTGTGGGCAGCGATGGGTGCTGCGCCACAGCGCGCGCTGCCTCACCCAGCGGAGAGACCAGACGCGTCGAGTGAGGCAGGCTGCGCGCAGCGTGGCCTGGGCTGGCTGCGATGCGTGTGGCCTGCTCATGCGTTGCTGTGCGATCAATCGTTGGGGCGCTACTGCCTCGTGACTCGATGGGGCTTGGGCGCAAGCCCAAGTGCCTCGTCTTGTTACGATTGATGCGTTTTGAATTTAATTTTACATTTTCAGTTCGGAAACGATTTTAATTAACTTTAAAATTCGTAATTTAAATTGTTTTCTCAGAATTTAATTTTGAATAATCTAATTATTATTAATTCTAATTTATACTAATTATTTTACTAAAATTAAAACCTTGAATAAATTTAAATTCATTTAATTATTTGATTCAACTGAAAATAAATTAAAGGATTCAATAAATAATTTATATGAGCTTTAAATTTTAATTGAATTTGTATGTTTCCGGTTAGACTAGGAAATACAATTTATGTTTAAAATTAGTAAAGCATGTAAATTTATTGTTTTAAGTGGGAGCCTTTAGTCATAAACTCTTGATTAGGTCTACATTCCTTTAAGGTTAAAACAACTTGATTAGAATTAATAAGGATTGAATAATTGGTAGATTATTGGAACCCTTGATTAATTGTTGCAAATGTTTATGTAATGCATAATATGTTCTACTAACCAGCTATGTGGGCCATTCATGAATATGAATGGGTGAATGGTATATATTGTATATGTACTGTTTTGCAGGTTCTTGAAAAGTGACTAGTATGGCCCAAATAGAATAGAAAATATGGTATGCGTACCATTAATTTGAATGTAAAATTGGTCTAATGCACCAAAGTTTTTAATTTAAATATGGTCTGCGTACCATCAAATAGTTGTAATTAGTTTAAATTATAGCTGATCCTATTTGAAGAAAATGGCGCCTCCCATGGTGATATTCAAGACGGAGTTTCCAATCCATTTTCAAGACGGACTTTGAAGTTGAAGCTTCAAGATGAAGTCGGGCCATACTAGATCACATTTATATCTTATGCATGCTTTAAGTTATTTATTGCTTTAAATATGTCTTAATTATGCATGAGATTGTGGCTTGATTATGTTGCATGATTAAGTATTTTAGTTCACTTAAAATCTAACCAACATAGTAAGAGCCTTAAGTTCCAAACTTTAAAATTGAGTTAAAAGGTGCCATGCCAAAATAACACTTACTTGGATAAACCTTTACATCAATCTTAGTTAGTTTTCCGCCATAGCGAGGTGTTACTTATTGATCCTAAAGGGGTAAGGTACACAAATAATTGCGAGTACATGTTAGTTTTGGTGAAACTCAACATATAAGTAAGGAGTCATTTTATGTCGTGGAAAATGAGATAGGTTTACCTAATAAGTTCTTAGATGTACCTATCAACCAAGAGTAGTTTCTAGACAATTAGCAAAGGCTTTGCTTACCTAAAATATTTTAGAATTGAGTCTAAATACATAATGTGCTTAATTCTTCAATGATTTAAGGATCTTGGAATCATTTTATTCACACCTGCCGGAACACATAACTTGAATAAAATGCTTAATAAATGATAAATTATGCATGTTTGCTAGAATTTAAAGTTTGTTAAGAGAAACTGTGAATGGTTATTTATTTGTTTATTCTTTTTCAATTGTAGTTTTACTATGGCAAACAACAATCAAAACATCGTCATGGGTTCTGAGCTTATGGTCAACCTGAACCTAACAAATATTCTTGAATGGGAAGCTAAGCTAGTTGAAGTAGTCAAACTCAATGGACTTCAGTATGTACTGTTACATCCCATGCAAAGCTACTATACCAGAGACATGACCCCTGAAAGATTTGCTGTCTGGGATGCGGATCTCAAAAAGGTTATGAGTCTCATGCTGAACAATATCCCTGATGAATGAGCTAGAAGGTTTGTAGCTTACGAACCTTTTACTCTCATCAAGAATCTGAGGGATATCTGTCGTGGAAACACGGAGGACAGGGACCTCAATGTCCATGAGTTGATTGAATCAATGACTGGTATAAAGGTTATTTCTCATAACATGTGTTTTAGGATGGAGGTCCAAGAAACACATGTTCAGCTCCTTCGCAATAAACAAAGGGTAGGCGTCCCACTAAGGTTCCATGTGGAGCTTATGCTTTCATATTTTGATCGCCTAAGTCTGCTAGGAACACCAATAAGCGAAAGGATGACAATCTCTATCATGCTCAATTCACTGCACAGTGGGTTTGGTCGCTTCAAGCAACTATACCTAAGTGAACCAAGAGAAGAAACAGTTGCAGAGTTTGTTCACCTTGTCAAAAAGGCTGAGATAGTACTCGACTGTGAAGCCAAAGATTTACTCAAGGCTAAAGGGAGACCTTTCAAGAAAGGTGGAAAGTCCAAGGGAAATGCTGAGTTAAGAAAGAAGACAAAGCAGGACAAGTCCACATCAAGCTGTCTTTATTGTGATGGAATAGGCCATTACAAGAAAGAATGTCCAAAGCTTAAGGAAGATCAGAAGAACGGAACAGTCGTTCCATCTTCAGGTATAGACTGTATACTTGCTAATTCAACTTCTTGGGTATTAGATACAGGTTGTGGCTCACACTTATGTTCCAATTCACAGGGACTAAGAAGAAGTAGAAGGTTAAGCAAGGGTGAAGTCGACCTACGAGTGGGAAATAGAGCAAGGATTGCTGCATTAGCTGTAGGAACTTATTATTTGTCGTTGCCCTCTGAGCTAGTTTTGGAACTGGAAGATTGTTTCTATGTTCCAAGTCTTACTAAAAACATCATTTCTGTTTCTTGCTTAGATGCTAAGGGATTTTCCTTTTTAATAAAAGAAAATAGTTGTTCGTTTTATTTTAAAGAGATGTTTTATGGATATGCTATATTAGTCAATGGACTTTATTTATTAGATCACGACAAACAAGTTTATAACATAACCAAAAAGGCCAAAAAAGAATGATTCAGATCTCACCTATCTGTGGCATTGTCGATTAGGCCACATTAACTTGAAACGCATCGAAAGACTTTAAAAAGAAGGAATTCTAGAACCATTTGACTTAGAGGATTATGGTAAGTGCGAATCATGTTTACTTGGAAAAATGACAAAGCAGCCTTTCTTTAAAGTTGGAGAAAGAGCAAATGAACTGTTGAGTTTAATCCATACAGATGTATGTGGACCAATGAGTACAAATGCTAGAGGGGGTTTCAGCTACTTTATCACTTTCACTGATGACTTCAGTAGGTATGGTTATGTCTACCTGATGAAGCATAAGTCTGAATCCTTTGACAAATTCAAGGAATTTCAGAGTGAAGTAGAGAATCAATTAGGCAAGAAGATTAAGGCACTGCGGTCTGATAGAGGCGGTGAATATCTGAGCTATGAATTTGATGACCATCTGAAAGAATGTAGAATTCTATCAGAATTGACTCCTTTTGGAACACCACAATGGAACGGTGTGTCGGAACGGAGGAATAGAACCTTGCTAGACATGGTTAGATCAATGATGGGTTAGGCCGAACTTCCAATAGAATTTTGGGGACATTCACTAAATACAGCTGCACTCACTATAAATAGAGCTCCGTCTAAAGCTGTTGAAAAGACTCCATATGAGTTATGGTTTGGAAAGCCTCCAAAAGTGTCTTTTCTTAAGATTTGGGGATGTGAAGTATACGTCAAACGATTAATTTCAGACAAACTTCATCCAAAATCTGACAAATGTATCCTTGTGGGCTATCCAAAGGAAACAAAGGGGTATTACTTCTACAATACATCTGAGAACAAGGTGTTTGTTGCTCGAGATGGTATCTTTTTGGAAAGAGATCACATTTCCAAAATGACAAGTGGGAGAAAAGTAGACCTCGATGAAATTCGAGTCGAACAACAAACTCTAGAGAATGCTCAAGATGACATTCAGGATGAAACTCAGAGATCTTTAGAAGTATCTGGTGAGAATCAAGGACCATCTAGAAATGTAACCCCGCGTAGATCGCAGAGATATAGATCTCAACCGGAAAGGTACTTAGGTATTTTGACGAACGAGAGCTATGAAGTTCTATTACTTGAAAGTGATGAACCTGCGACTTACAAACAAGCTATGACGAGCCCTAGCTCCAAGCAATGGCAAGAAGCCATGCAATCTGAATTAGACTCCATATCTGAAAACCAAGTTTGGGATTTGGTCGATTTGCCAGATGGCTACCAAGCCATAGGAAGCAAATGGGTTTTCAAACTGAAAAAAGACAAGGATGGGAAACTAGAAGTTTTCAAAGCTAGATTGGTTGCAAAAGGTTACAGGCAAGTCCACGGTATGGATTACGATGAAACCTTTTCACCAGTTGGAATGCTAAAGTCTATTCGGATAATGTTAGCAATCGCTGCATATTATGATTATGAAATATGGCAGATGGATGTCAAAACCGCTTTCTTAAATGGCGTTTTAACAGAAACTGTGTTTATGACACAGCCTGAGGGTTTTGAGGATCCAAAGATTGCTAAAAAGGTATGCAAGCTTAAGAAATCAATCTACGGATTGAAGCAAGCATCAAGGAGCTGGAATATATGTTTTGATGAAGCAGTCAGTGACTTTGGTTTCATCATGAACGCAGACGAATCTTGTGTATACAAGAAGGTCAGTGGAAGCAAAATTTCTTTTCTAGTATTATATGTCGACGACATATTACTTATAGGAAATGACATACCTATGTTGAACTTTGTCAAGATTTGGCTTGGGAAATGTTTTTCGATGAAGGATCTAGGAGAAGCACAGTACATACTGGGCATTAAGATTTACAGAGATAGATATAAAAAGATGATTCGACTCAGTCAAAGCACTTATATCAATAAGGTGCTTGAAAGGTTCAATATGGCAGACTCCAAGCGAGGCTACCTACCCATGTCTCATGGAATGACTCTAAGCAAGACTCAGTGCCCAAAAACACTAGATGAGTGTAGACGAATGAATGAGATTCCATATGCATCATTGATTGGTTTAATTATGTATGCTATGATATGTACACGCCCGGATGTTGCGTACGCACTCAGTGCTACGAGCAGATACTAGTCAGATCCAGGAGAGGCACATTGGACTGCTGCCAAGAATATTCTGAAGTACCTGAAAAGGCACAAAGATGATTTCCTGGTCTATGGTGGAGATGATGAATTAATTGTTAAAGGCTATACGGACGCAAGTTTCCAAACCGACAAAGATGATTTCAGATCACAGTCTGGGTTTGTCTTCTGCCTCAACGGAGGTGCAGTAAGCTGGAAAAGTGCTAAGAAAAGCACCATTGCGGATTCTACAACAAAGCAGAGTACATTGCTACACATGAAGCAGCAAAGGAAGCTATATGGCTAAGGAAGTTCATATGTGAACTTGGTGTAGTCCCCTCCATTAAAGGACCAATATCTCTGTATTGTGATAATAATGGAGCTATTGCACAAGCAAAGGAGCCTAGACACCACCAGAGAGTCAAGCATGTACTTCGTAGATTTCACCTTCTACGAGAGTTCGTTGAAAGAAAAGAAGTCGAGATAAGCAAGATTGGAACTGATGACAACATCTCAGATCCATTAACTAAACCTCTGCCGCAGGCAAAGCACAACTCGCACACTGCAGCTATGGGAATCAAGCATCTTGGAGAATGGCTTTGATGTCCTTATTTAAACGTTTTAAAATTTTAGAGTTTAATACTTTGTAAAACATTATTGGTTAACCATTCACATTAATGAATAGAATTCATTTTTCCATTTAATTTGTGGTTTATTAAATGATGAGTCCCTTCAATTTGACGATATATTCAAGATAGACTATCAGGACCAGCCCTGTAACTAAGAAATGTCTATCAAGTGAACTTGAATGTCAAAAGTTGAAAATGGTCTCTGGTCGGAGTTTTCTATAAAGATGGACGCATAGAAAACGTTAGATGACTAGAATGCAAGATGACTAGTAGTTCTGTTTCTTGAACTATGTGGACATGGCAATGTCGGAATCATTTGCATAGATACTTACTTTGGGAAGACTAGTATTGGAAAGACCTATGAAAAATTTACTGTAAGAGATGAAAATCTGTCATAAGTAAATTTCATTAAAATTATTAGACACTAATCCTCAATACCTGAGTGATTTGAGATAACTTGTTTGAGAACTGCTTACTTTGACGTTGTCAACCGTCCACCGTAAAAGGAGGATATAAAGGCAACGCCCGGGTAATCACCTATCAAACGAAGTCTAATCTCAAGATCGCAAGATTGAGATTGTCCTCCAATAAATCGGGATGAGATGCTAAAAGTTGTACAAGGCCACTCGGAGAGCTAGAAACTATAAAATGCATGGCCGTGCTCAGATGAATCATAGGCTATGATTATCTGTTTATTTGATCAGTTGAACTCTGAAACCGAGAAACACCTCTGGACATAATAAGGATGACAACTCTTACCGTATGTTCAAGAGCAAGCATCGAGTGACAAAGGCATTAGGAAATGCACACTTGTCCCTAAGGACAAGTGGGAGACTGAAGGAAATAATGCCCTTGGTCCAAGTATGCATTTAATGGTAAGTCTAATAAATGCGGTTCAGTGTTAATTATACAAGTTAATAATTCAGTGAGATCAAGTGAACTGTATGCCTAGCTAGAGGCCGCTTCAGTTCAAGTGGATTAATGATATTAATCCACAGCTTACTCTTGACTGAACCCGTAGGGTCACACAAATAGTACGTAAATGGATCAAGTATTTAATGGCATTAAATACTCCATCTAGGGATATTCGGAATCGACGGATCATGGTTTCAGTGGGAGCTGAGATCGTCAAACGCAAATAATGAATACTCCAGAAACGATGATATTGCCGGAAACGGAAATATGGATCGTATCGGAAATATAAATATTATCCAAGTCGTAGATGTTGCCGGAAACGGAAACATGGTACGTATCGGAAAATATTATCGGAAATGGAAATATTGCCGGAATCGGAAATATTGCCGGAAACGGAAATATTGTCAGAATCGGAAATATTATCGGAATCGGAAAATAATTCAGGAAACGGAAATAGTAAATATTTGTTCGAAACGGAAATTAATTCCGGAATCGGAAATGTTAAATATTGTTCGTATCGGAAATGAATTCCGGAATCGGAAAATTAATCGGAAGCGCGACGTACGAATAAACATCGGACGAGCTTGCTAGACGCAAGGCCTAGCACGAAGCTAGGCCCAACGCCTAGTAAAGCCCGCGCGACCAAAGCAAGCAAAGCCCAAGCGCGAGCAAGGCCAGCAGGCGCACCCCTCGTGGGCTGTGAGCACTTGCTGGGCCAGGGCTCAGCGCGCGCGCGCGCATGGCGCCCCTCGTGGGTTGCTGTGCGTACGTGTGTGTTTGTGCTTGTGTACAAAACCTTAATCGATTAGGATTCGTATAGATTGATTTCCTAAGTCTACTAGATAAATTAAGTGATTGAATTTAAGATTAATTCAGATTCGCTAAATCGTTTCCTAGTAGGATTCTAATATCCGATACCCATACCCTATAAATAGGTGATGATGGTTCGCAATTTATAACGAGTAATTCAAGTATTCATTCAAGTTTTAGGCTTAAAACTCAGATTTTTATTTGTCATAAAATCCGAAAAACACATAGTACCTTTGGCGCAATTCTAGTTAATTAAACCAAAGGCGGATCCGAGCGTGTTGTGGACTATCTACGGAGTGACGACACTTGGAGTCCTAAGACTTGTTCTTGTTCGGTTCGGGCGCAGCAAGGGAGGGCACGCTACAAAGAGTATGCATCCTAAATTATGCTAATTGTTATGTGGCAATTAATTTGGAATCGTGGCTTTTATGGTTTTCCCGCATGATTTATATTCAATTATATGTATCATAATCTAACATGAGGACACTCGACAGCTAGGTGTCCGATGGACGAGGGTGTGGCTGAACGAAGGATTCGGAATAGACTTCAAGGAATGAAAGGAATTGGGCTAAGAGTTCTTTTTGGTCCAACAGATTATCCGGTATACACCAACAACATTGAGGGGCTCCCGGATCGTTTTGGTAATAGGAATTCATGGGTTGATCTGATGAGATTTGAAGAACCAGAGGATCTGCCTCTCAATCGAAGATATCAAAGACGAGGAGATGATGGGTGTGTCTCAGAGGAGAGCTCAGATGATGATGCAAGGTATTTTCTAAATCCCATTAGTTTTGATGAATTTTATTCGGGGAATGAGGATTTTGCTAATGATGAAAATTCTGAAGAGGGGGGGGGGGGGGGGCGGGGGTGAGTTTATTGGTCAGAGATCAAATGTTAGAAGGCAGCCAGGAGTCTGTTTTGGGTTGGTGGATGACCCATATGTGGTATATACAGGTTCTAGAAACCCACAAAATAATGCTCTTCCAAGAATTTCTTCCAGAATAGTAAACCCTAACCCTAACTCTAGTTTCAACCTTAACCCTAATATACCCCTTGTTTCAAACAATGTTCAAAATCCAGTCCTGTGTATAAGTCATGGTCAAGAGACGAGTGTGGTTTCCCCCATTAACCAGATCAATCATGATTCGAGTCAAACGATAACACAAAGTTATTCAACTTCTGAGTTTGTTCCTAGACAATTTAGACCAAGCCAGGGGTGGAAGAGGCCATTAGTGAGTGGATTTTGTACAATATTTCCAAATTTGCCGGATGATTTACCACCAATAACAGTTCCAGATTTTGCTCGATCAACATTTGAGGTGGGAGAATCATCGGTGGCTGCTGCGGTTAGGGGAAAAGAGAAGGTGAATGTGTCTGGTAATCTCTTTCATACCTTGGGAATTCAAGAATGGGCTACTTCAACGCCGCCGGTTGAGGCTCCTTTTGGTGACCGAAATTCGGGTCTGTTGCAAGATGTTACTAGGCGGGGGGGTGGTTAGGATCATCAGCAGATTCGTTGCCCCCTCCAAGCCAATGGTTGTTAGAAGCGTCGAACATGCCAAGGTTTGAAAGGTATGAAGATGGAGTAAATGTTGACAGGAATTTTACAAGAAGAATGGTTGAGGTGACTCGTAGGATAGCTTCGACTTTGGGCAATTGTAGGGGTCCATTTCGAGCTAATAGAGTTCATCCAGTACAAGACTTTGAGGTGGAAGGGATCCCAAATGTTCCATTAACGGAGTATGATCCGCCAAACTCTCCAGTTTCTCCTATTGGGTCCATTGATCCGTCGGTGTTTTCTGATGGACATGTTAAAAAAGGGAAAAAGGCAAGGCTGCGTCGACATAAGGACGTGCACTCTGATAAAGATTTGTCGATTAGAAAGTGTGATGAAGATTTGGATTGGGTCCAGAGGAAGAGATATGCAGCTTTGCATAGATAGGCTGAAAAAGGGGGTTCCATTGTGTGGCAAAGGGACGAAGATGAAGATGGTGTTAGAGGAATGAAAAGAAAGATGATCTCAAAAGCCATAACTGATGTTGACTTTGCTAGACAATGGGTAGCTGAAGTTAATGATGACTTTGCAACGAGAATGAAGGGCAAGAGAGTGAAGGTGGATAGTACTAGAAGTGTTCTTAGAACTAATAAGAGGCAAAGGAGTGTGGAGGTAACATCCAGATTGAGGGAAGAGGCAGATGAAATGGAGGTGGAGGTACAACAAGCAATCACGGAATCAATCAAAGATGTGGAGATGGGTGTGGAGACTGGCCCTGTTCAGTCCCTAAAGATATTATAAGGATTGTTGCTTGGAATCGCAGGGGTTTAAATGATCAGCGAACCCCTTCTTTTCCTTATTTATTGTGGCTGGCTCGAGTTAAAAATCCTTCTTTTATGTTTTTTTTTCTGAAACTAAAATGTCAGTTGTCGATCTTTCAGTGAAGTTAGCTTTTTTAAACCCGGGGGTTTGCTTTGGGGTGGATGCTGATGGTTCCAAAGGGGGGTTGTATATTTTGTCTTGGTGTAGTTCAGCTGTTAGTTGTGTTGTTTCCACCCAAAATTATGTACTTTGTAAAATTTCAGAAAGTAATGGAAGTAGTAGGCATGTCCTTTTCGTTTATGGGCATCCAGTTCTTGAAAATAGGCCGGAGGGTAGTGTGGGATAGAATGACAAGTCTTTTAGAAGCTTTACCATATTGTTTGGTTATTGGGGATTTCAATCAGTTGGGTAGCATGAGTGATAAGTATGGAGGTTCGAACTTTATTAGAGGAATTGATGACTTTAGGGATTTTAGGCTAAGAGTGGGTTTTGCAGGAAGTTGAATTTGTGGGACCTAGGTTTACTTGGGAAAATAAAAGGTACAATGATGACTTGATCATGGAAAGGTTGGATAGGGCCTATGCATCACCAGATTGGATGGATAAATTTCCTGATGGGAAGATTTTCAATGAACCTATCTCAAGCTCAGATCATGCTGTTATTATGTACGATTCTGAACCAAGGGGACTTGTCTCGAATAGACCATACCAACTTGAAAAATGGTCCTTTAAGTTCAAAGAAGTGGAACAATTGATTGTGTCTGCGTGGAATGAGAGATATCAAGGATCAAGTATGTTTTCTTTGGCTTGTAGACAAAGGAAAGTGAGAACAAGTGTGCAAAAGTGGTGTTTGGAAAATAGGAAGTTTTGGGGTATAAATTGGAGATTGGTCACTAAGTCGCTTGTAAAAGCTACTGAAGAATTGTTGTGTTCGAATCAAGGGAATACCTATTTAGATTAGCTGAATGAATGGGATTCCAAATGTAGATTGGGTTTTGAATATTGGAGGTAGAGGGTGAAAGAAAATTGGGTTAAAGAAGGTGAGTTAACTAGCTCTTTGTTGTTTAGAAGAGTGAAAGTCAAGAAGTTAGCAATGAGATTTTGTTCAATTAAGAATGTTGATGATGAATGGGTGGAAGGACAGGATGGTATCAAAGGTGGTTCTTGAATCTCTTTTGAAAGTCTATATCCACCGGATAATCCAAATCATGGGGAGGAAATAGATTTAATTTTGAGACAATTGCACTGCCCAAGGATATCATTGTTAGAGTCTAGACGAATGGATGCTCCTATAACAGATCGGATGAGGAAATTAGAATTGCTATGTTCGACATTGGTAAGGATAAGTCTCCAGGACCGGATGGAATGATTGCTGAATTCTTTCATCAGTTTTGGGATAAAGTAGGGGAAAAGGTAATAGAGGGGGTGAGGAGTTTCTTTACGGCTGGTCATATTCTAAAAGAGTGGAATCAAGCGTTACTTGTTATGATCCCGAAAGTGGCTTCTCCGGAGGTGGAAGCACATTTTAGACCGATTGGACTGTGTAATACAATATATAAGTGTGTCTCTAAGTGTATGGTTAAAAGGTTGAAGATGGTAGTAATTAAACTCGACATGTCAAAGGCGTATGATAAAGTGAATTGGTTGTTTCTTTTGAAAGTGTTAAAATTAAAGGGTATCGGTTCTCGGATTGGTGGGTTGGTTTGATTTCAGAATGTATTACCACGGTTTCTTATAAGGCTCTAATTAATGGTAGAATGACAAAGGGTTTCAAGCCTAAGTGTGGTCTTCGTCAAGGAGCTGAGATCCTCTTTCTCCTTATTTGTTCTTGTTAGTATGGATATCTTCTCTCGTATGCTTCTTCTGGGATAGAGTATTGGGCTTTTCAAAGGGATAAAGGTTAGTCGACATGCTCCTTCGATCAACCATCTTTTCTTTGCCGATGATGCCATGTTATTTTTCAGGGCAAATGAGGAATCATGTATAAATATAATGAAAATCATTGATGATTATGGGAGGATTTCGGGTCAACAGTTGAATAATAGGAAATCCCATGTTAAATTCTCGTCACATATGAAGGAGGACTTGAGGGTGACGCTTAAAACTGTCTTAACAGTGGGAGAGGTTGGAAAGTTAGGGAACCATTTAGGAGCTCCTATTAATCTAGGGAGGAAGAAGAAAGAAGATTTTCAGTTTCTCATTGATAAAATTCAAAACAAAATTCTATCTTGGTCTTCCTTGCACCTTTCTCAACCGGTGAAGGTAATCTTGATTCAATCGGTTATGCTCAGTGTTGCATCCCATGTGATGAGGTGTTTAAAATTACCTGCCTCGGTGACAAATAAGATCGATTTCCTAGTTACTAGGTTTTTTTGGGCAATAAGGGGTGAAAATGGTTTGCATTGGGTAGGGCGTGGAATTGTTCAACGACCGAAAAAAGAAGGTGGTTTGGGCATTAGAGCTGCAACAATTTTGAATGACGCCATGTTATTTAAACAAGTCCAAAGATTGGTGCATAATCCACAACTTTTGGTCACAAGAGTAATCTCCAGTTTTGACGGCCAGGGTAATAATGTTCTAGGTGGTAATAAGGGGAAAGGGGTGGGGGTATCTTGGGGGAGGAAGGGTCTTTGTCAGGCCCATGGGAAATTCAGTGGGGGTCTGGCGTGGAAAATTGGTACGGGAGATAAAGTGTTAGCATCAAGTATGGCATGGGTGGGAGGTAAGGTCCCTGAGGTCCGTTCGAACCAGCTAATAGGACCTTCAACAAGATGGAGAGTCAGTGAGTTTATAGATAGGGAATCGTCTTCTTGGAGGCCAGATTTGGTTCGAAATAGGTTTGTTTGGAATGATGCTTGTTCCATTTTAGCAATGGAAATTCCGAGGGGGGAACTGGAGGACTTTAGATATTGGAAGTATACCAAGTTAGGTAGATTTACAGTAAGCTCAGGTTATGAGTTTTTATTGAACGAGTATGCGGATGATACACGGATTCTAGATGATCATGATGAAGGAAATAATGCCCTTGGTCCAAGTATGCATTTAATGTTAAGTCTAATAAATGCAGTTCAGTATTAATTAACAAGTTAATAATTCAGTGAGATCAAGTGAGCTGAATGCCTAGCTAGAGGCCGCTTCAGTTCAACTGGAATTAATGATATTAATCCACAGCTTACTCTTGACTGAACCCGTAGGGTCACACAAATAGTACGTAAACGGATCAAGTATTTAATGGCATTAAATACTCCATCTATGGATATTCGGAATCAACGGATCTTGGTTTCAGTGGGAGCTGAGATCGTCAAAGGCAAGTAAATGAATACTCCGGAAACGATGATATTGCCGGAAACGGAAATATGGATCGTATCGGAAATATAAATATTATCCAAGTCGTAGATGTTGCCGGAAACGGAAACATGGTACGTATCGGAAAATATTATCGGAAATGGAAATATTGCCGGAATCTGAAATATTACTGGAAACGGAAATATTGTCGGAATCGGAAATATTATCGGAATCGGAAAATAATTCCGAAAACGGAAATATTAAATATTTGTTCGAAACGGAAATTAATTCCGGAATCGGAAATGTTAAATATTGTTCGTATCGGAAATGAATTCCGGAATCGGAAATTTAATCGGAAGCGCATCGTACGAATTAGCATGGGCCGAGACTTGCTAGACGAAGGCCCAGCACGAAGCCAGGCCCGCGTCCAGCAAGCCGAAGCGCCCAACGCACATGCTGCCAAAGCCTCGCCAGGCCCAGCGCAAGGCCAGGCCCAGCAAGGCATGGCGCGCGCGCTCGTGGGCTGCGAGCTACGCATGCTCGTGTGGGCCGCAAGGACTGCGCGGGTCGTGTGGTAGGCTCGTGGTCGTACGACGTTTGTGTTCGAGACGAATCCTAAAACTATTAGAATTCGTTCTATGATTAAATCCTAATCCTAATATATAGAATCAGTTTAATAGAGTTCTAATAGAATTCTAACTAAACTAATTAGTATCCTAATAGGATTCTAAATCCCTTTCCATGACTCTATAAATATGTGCCTAGGTTCACAATTTATGGACGAGATTTCAAGTATTCAAAGGTAAGATTTTCAAGCAAAAATCATCCAAACACTTGCACCCTAATAGCCGAAAATTCTAAGAACCTTAAGGGCGATTCTAGTTGGTCAAGCTTAAGGCGGATTCGGACGTGCTGTGGACTATCTACGAAGGGACGACACTTGGAGTCCTAAAGACTTGTTCTTGTTCGGTTCGGGCGCAGCTAGGGAGGGCACGCTACAATGTGTATGCATCCTAGACTAATTATATGATTATGTGTAATTAATATGTTTCCTGGCATTAAGGTTTTTCCGCATGATTTATGTTTTTCATATGTATCATAACCTAACACATGACTTAGTGGTTCTTCGGTTAGTATGGAAGATGAACATATTGTCTAAATGGAAATACTTTGTCTGGAAGATCTTTTACGATAGTCTTGACGTGAAGGCTAATTTGGTGAGAAGAGGTTTGGATTATGATACTGAGTGTAACTATTGTGGCATTCGTGAGGAAGATTTACAACATGTTTTGAGATTTTGTTCGGTTGCTCATTTGAGTTGGATGTCTAGTTCACTTCAAATCGATCCTTCAGAAAATGAATCGTGGCCATTAAAAGAATGGGTACGAAGCTATATCCTTCTTTTTCATAGGGAGGATGGGTGGAACGGAGGCCGAGTTCAAAGATTTATTGCTTTGCTTTGGTGTTTATGAAAAACAAGGAATGCAAGAATTTTTAGAGGAGAGGGGGGACACCCGGGTGCGATTTTGGAAGCCTTGGAGAGTCAACTGAAGGAAGCGGATACCTTTAGAGTGCGGAACCAAGATTCTTCATCAGATGGGCCAAGGGAGCCTCCGGGTTTCAATATGGTGCACATTGGACAAGAAAAGGAGTTACATAATGATTTTATTTTGCAGGTTGATGGGTCGTGGGACAAGAAGACTGGAAAGGCGGGATGGGGAATGATGGTTTGTACTAATCATTTCTCAGAGTTAGAAGAGTCAGCAGGCCAACATGGTAGGGCAGTCTCTTCAGATCATGCAGAAGCGAAAGCTTGTCTTCTTGCCCTAACTTGGGCCTCAGATAGGCAGGTTCATCGATTATGAATTAATATTGATTCATCTGCTCTAGTGTCTAACCTCTGCACAGGAAGAGTGGTTGATATAACAATAATGGGTATTATTGAGGAAATCAAGGCCTTGGGCTCCACTTTCCGGCAATGCACTATCCTCAAAGTCCCAAGGGGCGAAGTGGACAAAGCTCACAATGTGGCCACTAGATGTAGGACGCTTGGCCTTTCTTTTGTTTAGTTTTTCGGGTTTGTTCTTTGTAGCTATTGTCAAAAAAAAAAAAAAAAAACCTCCCTTCTTTACCACATGGATAGATATAACTTTTGATTAAGCACAAAACTCCATTTGAATTGTTTTTTAAGAGTTAACCCAAAACAACGCGTCTCTTGTGTGATCGGTCACACCAACAACTTGATGGTGTGACACGTTCACATTGAAGATTTGCCCCGGGTCAAACAGGTGTGAAACAAATATATTAAATTAAATATTAAAAAAACGCGAAACAAATTAAAATGCTGCCGGATATTGGATAAGTAGTGAACCTGTGAAGCACACAATTGGAATTTCCAATTATATACCAACGCAAACCTGGTTTTTGGTCTTCAACCTAAGGTCATATTTTTTTCTTCTCTTCTTTGTTTAGTAGTTAAACACACTATTAATTTGTTTAAGTATTATATTGATTATAAATTGAGACTTACTCTGTATCATACTATTAAGCAGTTCCTTAACATAAAATCTAGAGTTATTATTTTAAGTGAATACGTAGCTTGATTAAAAGTAAATTTTCTAAAGCTATTAAAGTAATTAAGTAACGGAAATTATAAAAGAAGTAATTACTTAGTAACTCTACTAATATTTTCTAAAGCTATTAAAGTAATTACTACTAATATTACTATAAAAAAAAGTAAAAGATCTAAACCATAGAAGTAACATACGTAAATTAAAAAAGTACCTCCTCTAAAATTATATAAAAAAGTAACATGTCTAAACTATATATAGAAGTAACATACCTAAACTAAGAATGTACCTCCCCTAAAACAAGTCCGTACAAAAAAAGTAACATGTCTAAACTATAGAAGTAATTAATATATCTAAACTAAAAAGGTACCTCCCCTAAAACTACTCCGTATAAAAAGTAACATGTCTAAACTATAGAAGTAACATACCTAAACTAAAAAAGTAACATGACTAAACTATAGAAGTAACATACCTAAACTATAAAAATACCTCTTCTAAAATTATAAAAAAAAGTAACATGTCTAAACTATAGAAGTAACATACCTAAACTTAAAAGGTACCTCCCCTAAAACTACTCCGTAAACTATAGAAGTAACATTTTTTAAAGAACTTATTAACTTAAATTGAGGTGGGGTAAAGAGGTGGACAAAGTGAAAAAGCACAAAGGAAGGCATTGGAATAATATTCAATAAACGAGTATGAAACCTCTTCCTTCGCATGAATGAGCTTTGCCGGATTTAAATTGAAGGTATAATGAGAAATTAGTCCATATAGTGTGAACACGTCACATCATCAAATGATGGCGTGGGCGGTCTCATACAAGACTTGAGGAAATTCGAGTATCGACGTCTTATTTCAGGGGATGAAATTTGAACTTGAAAGAGCTGAACTTCTAAACATGGATGAACTGAATTTATAAACTTATCTGGACTGATTGGAATTATTAACCCTGCTTAAACTGATACATATTGATTAAAGCTTATTGGATTTGATAAGTTCTGATTTCAAAAGAGTGAATTTGAAAGAGTAAACTTATAAGACTAATACCAGTATATAATTGGATTCTATAGGACCTGATTGTAACTTATTGACCTTATAGAACTTGATTACGACTTATTTGAACTTATATTAACCAATTGGACTTAAGACTTGTTATGTTAAGGTAAAAAGGACGCAGCCTTAATCAATTTGCTTTCACAATACATATACGAGTATGCATATAGTGACAACATATTTGAATTAGGCATTACAAATTAGTGAATTACAATGGTGGAGGAGGAACTTGTCACCTACGGAGTATTACGTATATCGTACACATGCCAATATTTTATTGGTATAAATCGTGTATATTTTTGTTGGAAACATGCAAATTTCCTCTAATAATGAACTAGTAAATCAGACGTATGATTAGCTTTCTTCAGACTAGACGTATGATCACCTAAGTTCAGTGTTTTTAGCGTACAAATTTCATTTCTTTAATCACTTGTTTCTCTTGTCATGTCTAAAAAAACTAACGTGTTTAATTGGGGTTTTTGATCTGAATTAGTGCTAGTTGTTAACCCATCTTGTCATACTTTTGTGATGATTAACTAGTTCCTCATATAAATGACTTATCCCGTAACATCTAACTTCACACACGAGAATCTTTTAGTTTGATATCTAGAATTTTATAAGCTACTTTTCTATCTTAATTAAAAAAAAACCTCCAAATGCCCCTATCATACACACGATATATATGAAATTTATACCTTAATAAAACTTCTAATCACGAGGTGTGATTTATCAGACCTTATCAATTGCCTTACTAGAATTAATACTATGGAATTCACTCTACCATTATTTTTCCAAATACTATTGCACATTTGTCTCTTACTTTCTTTCTCCTCCTCCTCTCAAGCCCTCTCTAATTTAGATACAATATGTAACAAAACTCTCCATCCAAACTTTTGCAAATCAATTCTAACACAAAACCATTTACAAACTAAAACAATAAAAGATTATGGTAGGTTTTGCATTAGCCAATCCTTAACCATGTCCAAAACATTCAAGTTATTAGTAGACCAACATCTCCTATCCACAAAAAACGTTTCTCAAATTACAATATACGCCCTTCAAGACTGTGACTATCTTACTAGTCTAAACATCGATTTTCTTTCTACCACGACCAGTATCCTTAAACCTAACGACTCCTTAAGTAGCGCGGACATTGATTATGTCCAAACACTCCTTAGCGCGACCATGACCAATTTAGAAACTTGTTCCGATGGGCTCAAAGAGGCGTGGTCACCATCTAGTATGGCTCGTGACCTTTCACCTCAAATCTCAAATGGTACAATGCTTCTTAGCCTAACCCTTGCACTTTTTACCGAGGGTTGGGTACCAAAAACTACCCCAAATGGTAATTATTTTCCTTTGAAATTTGACAAAGTGGGTCATATTATTTTGAATACTACGGTGGTGGTAAATCCTGATGGGAGCGGTCAGTTTACAACTATCAACGATGCAATTGCGGCGGCGCCGGTGAATACGAAGCCGAATACGGGCTATTTTGGGATATATGTGGTGGCTGGAGTCTATGAAGAGTATGTCAACATTCCTAGCAACAAAAAGTATTTGTTGATGGTTGGTGATGGTATTAATCGGACAATAATTACGGGTAATCGGAGCGTTGGTGACGATTGGACTACTTACAAGTCTGCTACATTTGGTAATTACCAATTTCATGTAATTTTTTCTTTTTAAAAAATTAGCAGACGTGAACCGCAATTTGGATTATACACCCGGGTGCACAGTGCTCATTGTGCATCCTGAAGAACATTTGTTGAGTATCTAAAGAACATGAAGAATGATTACAATGTACATATAGTCATATACAAATAAAATATTTGCACTATATGTTCTTTGGATTTGAACTATATGTTCATTTAGTATATGTTCTATGGATATGAATGATATGTTCTTTGCATTTGAACTATATGTTCTTTGAAAAATAGGGTGCACAGTAAGCATTGTGCACCCGGGTGTATAAACCATATTTTGGACGTGAACATCCATCGTACATTAGGATGCATCTAGATCTAAGTGCACCTAAGCACGTATTTCCCTGGCCTCTGCTTATTAGTCAAATTAAAATGAGGGAGGAAAGTGAAAACATCTTTAAGGACACATATCTGGTATACCCGGGTATAAGATAATTTTTTTAGAGTTGTGTTAGAATTGTATAATCGATTTTTTTTTGGGAAGCTACTTATGACACTCTTTTCCAAAACTAAGTTGCTTATTGAAAACAACCGGCTTAATCAATTTTTTTCCCTTCTAAAACACTACCTTATTCAAGTTCAGTCATTATTCTATTTGTAGAATCAACTCTATTGACTTTCACCTAAATTTTGATATAAAATGTAAAAAAAAAAAAGTTGCTAGCATAGAATGGGAAGCTACAGAGCCAAATGGAGTAATTTTTTGTGTAAGAAGTTTGGTTTAAGCAAAGAAGAATTTGTTTTTGATGTTAATATTGTTAGTTATAAGTTGTAATGGTGTGGTATGTACTCCGGAAAATATTTTTATCATTTTACATCAAAAGTTAGGAGAAAAGTCAATAGAGATGAGTGACAGAATAATGGGTGGAATATGAATAATGTGGTATTTAAGAAAAAAAAAGTTGGATAAAGATAGTTGTTTTGACTTTTGAAAAAGCAATTTATAAGGTGGTTATTTTGAAAATGTGTGTCATACTACTATTAGTTACTTTCCCATAAAAACCCTTATACTTGACTTGTTTCTGAATTGTAACAATTTCCTCCATATTTCAGCTGTGACTGCCACAGGATTTGTTGCAATAGACATAACCTTCCGCAACACAGCAGGAGCCATCAAGCACCAAGCAGTAGCACTTCGAAGCGGAGCCGACCTTTCCGCCTTCTACAGATGCAGCTTCGAAGGATACCAAGACACCTTATACGCACATTCCATGAGACAATTCTACAAAGACTGCGACATTTACGGAACAGTCGATTTCATATTTGGTAACGCTGCAGCAGTGTTACAAAACTGTAACATTTACGCCAGACAACCATTAGAACAACAATATAACCTCATTACTGCTCAAGGCCGAACTGACCTGAACCAAAATACAGGATTATCTATCCAACAATCTACAATTAGAGCCGCCGATGACTTAGCCTCGACCACTTTTACAGTCGAGACTTATCTAGGAAGGCCGTGGAAGGAATACTCGAGAACAGTATATATGCAGTCCTTCATCGATGGTTTGATTGAGCCTGTTGGTTGGCATGAGTGGTCTGGAAGTTTTGCATTAAACACATTGTATTATGCAGAGTTCAATAACACTGGACTTGGGTCTAGTACGGCTAACCGTGTCACTTGGCCTGGGTACCATGTTATTGATCAGACTGTAGCGTCTTATTTTACAGTGGCTTATTTCATAGTAGGTGAGTTTTGGTTGCCCTCTACTGGAGTGCCTTATACCTTAGGTTTATTTGGAAAATAATGTGTACTGTATCTATTGATTTCAATGATTTGACAAGATCAAAATCAGGCAAAATTACCTTGTTGTCGGTCGAGTTTCTAAGCTAGGTCACCTTATTTGTTTGTTGCCAACTAAAACTTCGATTTAACATAAAGCAACCATGAGCCACTTTTCCGATCAAATTTGGCATTAACTTTGTTACTTTTTTCTTTCCAGACTTTAATTATAAACTTGCGTATGTACCTTACCATGTAGTAACTAACTACGGCCCTGTTCTTCTAAACTTTGTTTGGCTGAACTGAACTGAATGAAGTTGAACTGAATTGAACTGAACTGAACGGAACTGAATGAATAATAAATAATAAATAATAATAAAATAATTAATAATTAATAATTAATAATAAATATAATATTAATATTTATAACAATACTCATAATAATAAATACTAACTACAATAATCATAATTATTTATTAATAACAATAATTGCGTATAATATTAATATAATAATAGTAATATTTAAGTAATAATAACGATAATAATAATTTATATATACAAGTAATAATTGTCAATTTTAATTGCAATATCAAGAATAAAAATAATTACAAAGAAAGATGAATCCGTTCTTTTGAACTGAAGTGAATTGAACTGAATGAAGCTGAACTGAACTGAATTGAACTGAACTGAATGGAGCTGAACTGAACTGAACTGAATGGAGCTAAACTGAACTTTCTAATGTTCTACTAATTGCAGATATGATTCCTGTGAATATCAGGGTTTAGGTAATTTGGATATGATTAATGATGTTCTTTTGATGGTTTGATTTGCTCTTTTGAACTAGTGGAAGGTTATTTTGTAAACTGTCAGGTGTTCGAAATGTTCTTTTTCACACTTTAAGCATGAACTAGTATACAATAATGTTTTTAGGGGTTGAAATTTTGTTCTTTCGAAAAAATTTAGAGTATTAATTAAAATGACATATTCTTTATTTTTTAAACCATCTTCCATAATATACATCGTAATTGGACAAAGTAAAACGATAAAAAAAAAATTATACATATTATGGGATTAAAAATTTGCATTTCAAAATGTTGATTGCGCCAAACATCAGTAGTTCTTAATAAAGATCTACATATTATGCACTTGAAAAATCTACATTCAAATATGTCAATTGAGCCAAACACGAACAACACGTAAAAATCTACATAAGAAAAATAAAAGAACATTCAAAAGAATCCAAAAAAAATATACACTAACATAAAAGAACACATTAAAAACAAAAAAAATTACCAATGGTGAAAAGAATCTACAATGGATGTATGTGTACTCCAAAATAATCATGTGGAACAAAAGCTTCCAACTGCGAATTCGAAGATGTTGGATGAACCAAAACACCTCCAACAGGTAAGTTTATGATACACTGGAAAAAACAAAAGAACATAATAAGGGAACGAAAGAATAATATAGGGAAGAAAAATAACATATCAAGTTGAATAGAACAACATGAACTAAGTTAAAAAAAAAAAGAACATAATAAAGAATATAAAAGAACAAAGACGAAAATAAAGAACAAATAAGGGAAATGAAAAGAACAATTGAATTCTGAAATAGAACAGTTCACCTGATCAGTAAACTGAGTTTCCTCTCTCAAATTATCAACATGTCTTTCTCTTCTCTTGTTCCAACCCTTCAGTTTATTTCGTTTCTTCTCAACAATTCCTTTTGGCCTAACATTCCTCTCATTAGTCTTTTCGGTCCCTTTCTTATTCTTCTTTATTCTCTTTGGTGGATTTTTAATCACAGTTGGAATGATTTTTTCAACAACCGGTTCCTCAACTTCCTGCAAAACCTGTTCTGTTGAAGGCTCAAAAGCATCAAGTAGAGTTTCATTACGCACAAAATTGTCTGATGAATCACCAGCTCCTTCAACTCCGCCAATGTACTCTTTTACTTTAGTTGACATATCCAGCACACCCGAATCAATAATTTTCCTTGCAGCCGGACATTGTTGAGCTTCATTAATAACCTTAATGCAACTCCTTATGGTTTGCATCCTCCACACCGATGCAGAAACAACACTTATTTCATTATCTCTACCTTCTCCTTCCTAATATTCATAGCCTCTTTGGTCCATCTCTTCATAATGTATCGATTGGGAAGCTTTTCAACATTATGGACAATAAAAACTCTAAGGATATGAGAACAAAGAATGCCTATTTCTCCAAATGACTTGCATGTACAATCAACAACCATCTCTAGCTCATTGAATCTGACATTGTGTCTGATGAAATACTTTGTAGGATGCCCAATAATATACTCAGAAACTGGATACTAAAAGAGAATACGTTCACTCCTCAAACCCACAGCTTTGATAAATCTGTTAGGTTATGATTCATATGACAAAACATAAATCATGCGGAAAAACCATAAAGCCAGGAAAGCATATTATTTACACATAATCATTTAGCATAGTTTAGACGCATACACTTTGTTGAGTGCCCTCCCTAGCTGCGCCCGAACCGAAAAAGAACAAGTCTTTAGGACTCCAAGTGTCGTCCCTCCGTAGATAGTCCACAGCACGTCCGGATCCGCCTTAAGCTTGACCAACTAGAATCGCCCTTAAGGTTGCTTAGGAATTTCGGCTATTTAGGTGCAAGTGTATGGCTGATTTTTCTTCAAAATCTTACCTTTAGAATAATTCAATTGTATCTATAAATTATGACCCTAGGCACCTATTTATAGAGGTATGGAAAAGGAATTGGAATCCTACTAGGATACGAATTAATTAAATTAGAATCCTAGTAGAACTCTTATTTAATTAATTTATCCTTTTAGGATTAGGAATTTAATCATATATCGAATCCTAGTAGCTTTAGGATTCGTATAGCACGTACACGAGCATCGCACGAGCACCGCACATTCGCGCAGGCCTTGCGGCCCACGCTGAGCGCACAACGCTCGGCCCATGCTGCTGCCTGTGTCCGCGCGCGCGCCCAAGGCCTTGGCTGGGCTTGGCCTTGCGCTGGGCCTGGTCGAGGCTTGGCGTGTGTTGGTGATGCGTGTGGCTTGCTGGGCGATGGCCTGGCTTCGTGCTGGGCCTTCGTCTAGCGAGCCTCGTCCGATGCTAATTCGTACGATACGCTTCCGATTAAATTTCCGATTCCGAAAATCATTTCCGATACGAACAATATTTAATATTTCCGATTCCGGAATTAATTTCCGTTTCGAACAAATATATAATATTTCCGTTTCCGGAATTATTTTCCGATTCCGATAATATTTCCGATTCTGACAATATTTCCGTTTCCGGCAATATTTCCATTTCCATTAATATTTTCCGATACGTACCATGTTTCCGTTTCCGGCAACATCTACGACTTGGATAATATTTATATTTCCGATACGATCCATATTTCCGTTTCCGGCAATATCATCGTTTCTGGAGTATTCATTTCTTGCTTGTGACGATCTCAGCTCCCACTGAAACCAAGATCCGTCGATTCCGAATATCGATAGATGGAGTATTTAATTCCATTAAATACTTGATCCGTTTACGTACTATTTGTGTGACCCTACGGGTTCAGTCAAGAGTAAGCTGTGGATTAATTCCACTTGAACTGAAGCGGCCTCTAGCTAGGCATTCAGCTCACTTGATCTCACTGAATTATTAACTTGTTAATTAATATTGAACCGCATTTGTTAGACTTAATATTATATGCATACTTGGACCAAGGGCACTATTTCCTTCAGTCTCCCACTTGTCCTTAGGGACAAGTGTGCATTTCCTAATTCCTTTGTCGCTCGATGCTTGCTCTTGAACATAAGGTAAGAGTTGTCATTCTTATTATGTCCAAAGGTATTTCTCGGTTTCAGAGTTCAACTGATCAAATAAACAGATAATCATAGCCTATGATTCATCCGAGCACGGCCATGCATTTTACAGTTTCTAGCTCTCCGAGTGGCCTTGTACAACTTTTAAGCATCTCATTCGTATTTATGGGAGGACAATCCCAATCTTGCGATCTTGAGATTAGACTTCGTTTGATAGGTGATTACCTGAGCGTTGCCTTTATAGCCTCCTTTTACGGTGCGACGGTTGGTCAACGTCAAAGCAACCAGTTCTCAAACAAGTAATCTCAAATCACTCAGGTATTGAGGATTTAGTGTCTAATAATTTTAATGAAATTTACTTATGACAGATTTTCATCTCTTACAGTAAAGTTTCATAGGTCTGTCCGATACTAGTCTTCCCAAAGTAAGTATCTATGCAAATGATTATGACATAGTTCAAGAAACAGAACTACTAGTCATCTTGCATTCTAGTCGTCTAACATTTTCTATGCGTCCAATTTTATAGAAAACTCCGACCAGGGACCATTTTCAACTTTTGACATCCAAGTTCACTTGATAGACATTTCTTAGTCACAGGACTGGTCTTGACAGTCTATCTTGAATATTTCGTCAAATTGAAGGGACTCATCATTTAATAAACCACAAATTAAATGGAAAAATGAATTCTATTCATTTATTGTGAATGATTAACCAATAATGTTTTACAAAGAATTAAACTCTAAAACTTTAAAACATTAAATAAGGACATCAAAGCCATTCTCCAATATGCTTGATTCCCATAGCTGCAGTGTGCGAGTTGTGCTTCGCCTGCGGCAGAGGTTTAGTCAATTGATCTGATATATTGTCATCAGTTCCAATCTTGCTTATCTCGACTTCTTTTCTTTAAACGAACTCTCGTAGAAGGTGAAATCTACGAAGTACATGCTTGACTCTTTGGTGGTGTCTAGGCTCCTTTGCCTGTGCAATAGCTCCGTTATTATCACAATACAGGGCTATTGGTCTTTTAATGTAGGGGACTACACCAAGTTCACCTATGAACTTCCTTATCCATATAGCTTCCTTTGCTGCTTCATGTGCAACAATGTACTTAGCTTCAGTTGTAGAATCCGCAATGGTGCTTTGCTTAGCACTTTTCCAGCTTACTGCACCTCCGTTGAGGCAGAAGACAAACCCAGACTGTGATCTGAAATCATCTTTGTCGGTTTGGAAACTTGCGTCCGTATAGCCTTTAACAATTAATTCATCATCTCCACCATAGACCAGGAAGTCATCTTTGTGCCTTTTCAGGTACTTCAGAATATTCTTGGCAGCAGTCCAATGTGCCTCTCCTGGGTCTGACTGGTATCTGCTCGTAGCACTGAGTGCGTACGCAACATCCGAGCGTGTACAAATCATAGCATACATTATTGAACCAATCAATGATGCATACGAAATCCCATTCATTCTTCTACGCTCATCAAGTGTTTTTGGGCACTGAGTCTTGCTAAGAGTTATTCCATGAGACATGGGTAGGTAGGCTCGCTTGGAGTCTGCCATCTTGAACCTATCAAGCATCTTCTTGATATAAGTGCTCTGACTAAGTCCAATCATCTTTTTAGATCTATCTCTGTAAATCTTGATGCCCAATATGTACTGTGCTTCTCCTAGATCCTTCATCGAAAAACATTTCCCAAACCAAATCTTGACAGAGTTCAACATAGGAATGTCATTTCCGATAAGTAATATGTCATCGACATATAATACTAGGAAAGCAATTTTGCTCCCACTGACCTTCTTGTATACACAAGATTCGTCTGCGTTCTTGATGAAACCGAAGTCACTGACTGCTTCATCAAAACGTATATTCCAGCTCCTGGATGCCTGCTTCAATCCGTAGATTGATTTCTTTAGCTTGCATACCTTTTTAGCATTCTTTGGATCCTCAAAACCTTCAGGCTGTGTCATAAACACAGTTTCTGTTAAAACGCCGTTTAAGAAAGCGGTTTTGACATCCATCTGCCATATTTCGTAATCGTAATATGCAGCGATTGCTAACATTATCCGAATAGACTTTAGCATTGCAACTGGTGAAAAGGTTTCATCGTAATCCACACCGTGGACTTGCCTGTAACCTTTTGCAACCAATCTAGCTTTGAAAACTTCAAGTTTCCCATCCTTGTCCTTTTTCAGTTTGAAAACCCATTTGCTTCCAATGGCTTGGTAGCCATCTGGCAAATCGACCAAATCCCATACTTGGTTTTCTGACATGGAGTCTAATTCAGATTGCATGGCTTCTTGCCATTGCTTGGAGCTAGGGCTCGTCATAGCTTGTTTGTAAGTCGCAGGTTCATCACTTTCAAGTAATAGAACATCATAGCTCTCGTTCGTCAAAATACCTAAGTACCTTTCCGGTTGAGATCTATATCTCTGCGATCTACGCGGGGTTACATCTCTAGATTGACCATGATTCTCACCAGATACTTCTAAAG
Source organism: Spinacia oleracea (assembly GCF_020520425.1). Classification (NCBI taxonomy): domain Eukaryota; kingdom Viridiplantae; phylum Streptophyta; class Magnoliopsida; order Caryophyllales; family Amaranthaceae; genus Spinacia; species Spinacia oleracea. The sequence goes on from NC_079490.1 coordinate 17,678,462, forward strand.
ATCTCTGAGTTTCATCTTGAATGTCATCTTGAGCATTCTCTAGAGTTTGTTGTTCGACTCGAATTTTTTCGAGGTCTACTTTTCTCCCACTTGTCATTTTGGAAATGTGATCCTTTTCCAAAAAGATACCATCTCGAGCAACAAACACCTTGTTCTCAGATGTATTGTAGAAGTAATACCCCTTTGTTTCCTTTGGATAGCCCACAAGGATACATTTGTCAGATTTTGGATGAAGTTTGTCTGAAATTAATCGTTTGACGTATACTTCACATCCCCAAATCTTAAGAAAAGACACTTTTGGAGGCTTTCCAAACCATAACTCATATGGAGTCTTTTCAACAGCTTTAGACGGAGCTCTATTTATAGTGAGTGCAGCTGTATTTAGTGCATGTCCCTAAAATTCTATTGGAAGTTCGGCCTGACCCATCATTGACCTAACCATGTGTAGCAAGGTTCTGTTCCTCCGTTCCGACACACCGTTCCATTGTGGTGTTCCAGGAGGAGTCAATTCTGATAGAATTCCACATTCTTTCAGATGGTCATCAAATTCATAGCTCAGATATTCACCGCCTCTATCAGACCGCAGTGCTTTAATCTTCTTGCCTAATTGATTCTCTACTTCACTTTGAAATTCCTTGAATTTGTCAAAGGATTCAGACTTATGCTTCATTAGGTAGACATAACCATATCTACTGAAGTCATCAGTGAAAGTCATAAAGTAGCTGAAACCACCTCTAGCATTTGTACTCATTGGTCCACATACATCTGTATGGATTAAACCCAATAGTTCAGTTGCTCTTTCTCCAACTTTAGAGAAAGGTTGCTTTGTCATTTTGCCAAGTAAACATGATTCGCACTTACCATAATCCTCTAAGTCAAATGGTTCTAGAATTCCTTCCTTTTGAAGTCTTTCCATGCGTTTCAAGTTAATATGGCCTAATCGACAATGCCACGGATAGGTGAGATCTGAATCATCCTTTTTGGCCTTTTTGGTATTTATGTTATAAACTTGTTTGTCGTGATCTAATAAATAAAGTCCATTGACTAATCTAGCAGATCCATAAAACATCTCTTTAAAATAAAACGAACAACTATTGTCTTTTATTAAAAAGGAAAATCCCTTAGCATCTAAGCAAGAAACAGAAATGATGTTTTTAGTAAGGCTTGGAACATGGAAACATTCTTCCAGTTCCAAAACTAGCCCAGAGGGCAACGACAAATAATAAGTTCCTACAGCTAATGCAGCAATCCGTGCTCCATTTCCCACTCGTAGGTCGACTTCACCCTTGCTTAACTTTCTACTTCTTCTTAGTCCCTGAGAATTGGAACATAAGTGTGAGCCACAACCTGTATCTAATACCCAAGAAGTTGAATTAACAAGTGTACAGTCTATAACGAAAATACCTGAAGATGGAACGACTGTTCCGTTCTTCTGATCTTCCTTTAGCTTCAAGCAATCTCTCTTCGAATGCCCCTTCTTCTTGCAGTAGAAGCATTCGGATTCAGAAGTGGGTTGACTGACCTTCCTCTTTTCAGACTTGGCGCCAGTTTGCTTAGTTGGGCTAGCCTTGTTGCCACCTTTCTTAGCATTCCTCTTCTTTCCAGATTTCTTGAACTTGCCCCCACGCACCATAAGCACATCTTGCTTATCACTTTTGAGCATCTTTTCAGCAGTCTTCAGCATACCGTGAAGCTCAGTGAGCGTTTTGTCCAGACTATTCATACTGTAGTACAGTTTGAACTGATCATACCCGTTATGAAGAGAATGGAGGATGGTGTCGACAGCCATTTCCTGAGAGAATTGCTGATCCAGCCGACTCATATTCTCAATGAGTCCAATCATTTTGAGAACATGTGGACTTACGGGCTCGCCTTTCTTAAGCTTGGTCTCAATAATTTGCCTATGAGTCTCGAATCTTTCGACCCGAGCCAGATCTTGGAACATGTTCTTTAACTCACTGATGATCGTGAAAGCATCTGAGTTGATGAACGTTTTCTGTAGATCTGCACTCATGGTTGCAAGCATTAGACATTTCACATCCTTGTTGGCATCAATCCAACGATTGAGGGCTGCCTGAGTGACCCCTTCGCCTGCGGCTTCGGGCATCGCCTCTTCCAGGAAATACTCCTTTTCTTCCTGCATAAGAACTATTTGCAAGTTCCTTTGCCAGTCAAGGAAGTTTTTCCCGCTCAACTTCTCCTTTTCGATAATTTTGATCGAATGTTGAATGAATTGTTGTTTGCCATAATTAAAACTACAATTGAAAAGAATAACCAAATAAATAACCATTCACAATTTCTCTTAATAAACTTAAATTCTAGCATACATGCATAATTCAATGTTCATTAAGCATTTTATTCAAGTTATGTGTTCCGGCAGGTGTGAATAAAATGATTCCAAGACCCTAAAATCCATTGAAGAATTAAGCATATTATGTATTTAGACTCAATTCTAAAATCTTTTAGGTAAGCAAAAGCCTTTTGCTAATAGTCTAGAAACTACTCTTGGTTGATAGGTGCGTCTAAGAACTTATTAGGTAAACCTATCGATTTTGCCACGACATAAAATGACTCCTTACTTATATCGTTGAGTTTCACCAAAACTAACATGTACTCACAATTATTTGTGTACCTTACCCCTTTAGTATCGATAAGTAACACCTCGCTATGGCGGAAAACTATTACTAAGATCGATGAAAAAAGGATATCCAAGTAAGTGTTATTTTGGCATGGCACCTTTTAACTCAATTTTTAAGTTTGGAACTTAAGGCTCTTACTATGTTGGTTTGATTTTAAGTGAACTAAAATCCTTAATCATGCAACATAATCAAGCTTTGATCTCATGCATATTTAAGACATATTTAAAAGCAATAAATAACTTAAAACATGCATAAGATAAATGTGATCTAGTATGGCCCGACTTCATCTTGAAGCTTTAACTTCAAAGTCCGTCTTGAAAATCTCCGTGGGAGGCGCCATTTTCTTAAAATAGGATAAGCTATAATTATACTAATTACAACTATTTGATGGTACGCAGACCATATTTGAATTGAAAAACAATTTTGGTACTTTAGACCAATTACATTCAAATTAATGGTACGCAGACCATATTTTCTATCCTATTTGGGCCATACTAGTCACTTCATAACCTACAAAACATTACATATACAATATATACCATTCACCCATTCATTATCATGAATGGCCCACATAGCTGGTTAGTAAAACACGTATGCATCACATAAATATTTGCAGCAATTAATTAAGGGCACCAATAATTTACCAATTATTCAGTCCTTATTAATTCTAATCAAGTTGTTTAACCTTAAAGGATTTGTAGACCTAATCAAGAGTTTATGACTAAAAATGCTCCCACTTAAACCAATAAATTCATATGCTTTACTAATTTTAAACATAAAGATGTATTTCTAGTCTAACCGGAAACATACAAATTTAATTAAAATTTAAAGCTCATATAAATTTATAATTGAATCCACTTATTTAATTTCTTTTCAGTCGAACTTAAATTAATTCAAGGTTTTTAATTTTAGTAAAATAATTAGAATAAATTAAAATTTATAATAATTATAATATTCAAAATTAAAATCCAAGAAAACAATTTAAATTATTAATTTTAAAATTAATTAAAATTATATGAACTGAAAATCTCGAATTAAAATTTAAAACTCGATAATCTTAACATGACGAGCACTTGGGCTTGCGCCCAAGCCCCGTCGAGTGCACGACCTATCGCTGGCCCATGGCTCATCGCAGCAGCAGCCACGCGCAAACGCAGCAAGCCAAGCCACGCTTGCGCGCAGCCTGCTTGCCCGCATGCATCGCAGCAGCTACGATGGGAGCGCTCGCTCGCTCGCGCGCAAGCAAGCCCTCGAGGCCACGCGTGTTGGTGCGCGGAGCAGCGGTCGCTGGGCGACCAGCTCTCGCCCTCGCGCGCGCCTCCCCTCGTGCCACGCCTTCGCCCTTCGCCCATCGCCATAGCACACAGCACACACGCACAGGCTCCCTTCCCTTGTGCGCGCGCCATGCGCTAGGTTACTCGTTGCATTCGTACCGCACGGGCGAAGAGCTCCCTTGCTTGTCGTCGCGTGCCCGCACTATACAACACCCCTTAAGGGTAACACCTAGCTTCCATTGCTTTGTGCGTGCAACATTAATGAGCGTTTTCATAAAAATTTAAAATTTTTAATTCAAAATTAATGACAAATTAATAAAACATATTAATTTCATAATTTTAGGGCTAAAAATCGAAAATTTATTAATCAATTAATTCCGATTAACATGGATTCAAAACTAGGTCATAAAAATTAAAAATTTAACATAAATTAACAATTTTTATGGTGGATTTTAATCATGGATACCTAATTAAATTATTAACTAATTATGAAAATCAAATCAATTCTAAATTATTCGAATTTCAACAAATTAATCATAATTACAAATTAGGTTGTATAATTAACAAGTCTAGGCATTCATAATTGTTAAACATATACAGTAGGTCAATCAAAAACTCAAGATTTATCAACAAGAATCGCAAATACTTAATTTAACATCTTAAATTTACAAACTTTTGCGTTCGAAAAACTAAAACCTCCGAAAAGTCATAGTTAGGCTTCGAATTTCGGAATTCTGGGTTCGGCCGAAAAACATTATTTTTGTCAAAATTTTAGAAAGCCTTTTACATGCGGAATTGGCACAAAAATCACTCGATTTGGATGAGTAACGAAGAAACTTCCGAAAAACTGCGTACATATAATTAAATAAACGCAATTTGCAATTAATTAACAATTACGAAAATTAATCACCCCTTTTAATTCCTTGCAAATTTGTAATATTTAACCATGTTTATGCAATTTAGATTATGAAAATAATAAGAGGCTTGTGATACCACTGTTAGGTTATGATTCATATGACAAAACATAAATCATGCGGAAAAACCAAAAAGCCAGGAAAGCATATTATTTACACATAATCATTTAGCATAGTTTAGACGCATACACTTTGTTGCGTGCCCTCCCTAGCTGCGCCCAAACCGAACAAGAACAAGTCTTTAGGACTCCAAGTGTCGTCCCTCCGTAGATAGTCCACAGCACGTCCGGATCCGCCTTAAGCTTGACCAACTAGAATCGCCCTTAAGGTTGCTTAGGAATTTCGGCTATTTAGGTGCAAGTGTATGGCTGATTTTTCTTCAAAATCTTACCTTTAGAATAATTCAATTGTATCTATAAATTATGACCCTAGGCACCTATTTATAGAGGTATGGAAAAGGAATTGGAATCCTACTAGGATACGAATTAATTAAATTAGAATCCTAGTAGAACTCTTATTTAATTAATTTATCCTTTTAGGATTAGGAATTTAATCATATATCGAATCCTAGTAGCTTTAGGATTCGTATAGCACGTACACGAGCATCGCACGAGCACCGCACATTCGCGCAGGCCTTGCGGCCCACGCTGAGCGCACAGCGCTCGGCCCATGCTGCTGCCTGTGTCCGCGCGCGCGCCCAAGGCCTTGGCTGGGCCTGGCCTTGCGCTGGGCCTTCATTTGCTAGGTTGCTCGTCGAAATGGATGTTACTGTCGCTCTTCCTGAGTGTATTTGTCGAGGCTTGGCGTGTGTTGGTGATGCGTGTGGCTTGCTGGGCGATGGCCTGGCTTCGTGCTGGGCCTTCGTCTAGCGAGCCTCGTCGGATGCTAATTCGTACGATACGCTTCCGATTCCAGAAATCATTTCCGATACGAACAATATTTAATATTTCCGATTCCGGAATTAATTTCCGTTTCGAACAAATATTTAATATTTCCGTTTCCGGAATTATTTTCCGATTCCGATAATATTTCCGATTCTGACAATATTTCCGTTTCCGGCAATATTTCCGATTCCGGCAATATTTCCATTTCCATTAATATTTTCCGATACGTACCATGTTTCCGTTTCCGGCAACATCTACGACTTGGATAATATTTATATTTCCGATACGATCCATATTTCCGTTTCCGGCAATATCATCGTTTCCGGAGTATTCATTTCTTGCTTGTGACGATCTCAGCTCCCACTGAAACCAAGATCCGTCGATTCCGAATATCCATAGATGGAGTATTTAATTCCATTAAATACTTGATCCGTTTACGTACTATTTGTGTGACCCTACGGGTTCAGTCAAGAGTAAGCCGTGGATTAATTCCACTTGAACTAAAGCGGCCTCTAGCTAGGCATTCAGCTCATTTGATCTCACTGAATTATTAACTTGTTAATTAATACTGAACCGCATTTATTAGACTTTATATTATATGCATACTTGGACCAAGGGCACTATTTCCTTCAAAATCGTTGCTCAAACATCAAATATATTGCAATCGTGTACACATCCCGTGCGTGCAAACATAACATGTTATCCGAACATGCATAATATTTATTACCAGTAGAAGAATTATAATCTCCAGTGTTCTCCTTACTTCTCCATTCACCAATTACATCCAAAAAACACTTGTAAAATTCACGTAAGCCGTTGGTTTTATGCAACCTCCTAGAAATAGAATGATTTGTAGTCTCATTCCTTTGAGAAGACAAAACACCCCCGGAAAACCAATCTTTGTTATATACAGGACACCATTTCTCCTTCAAACTATATAACCTTATTATCCATGGATTGTAATCCGCCAGAAGACTACAAAAGAACAAATAAAAGGGATAAAAGAATAATAAGAGAAACATAAAGAACACCTTGAGTAAAATAAAGAACATGAAAGAACATGTGAGGAAAAGGAATAACAGAAACATACAGTACAAAAAAAACATAGAAAAGAACATGAAAGAACATGTGAGGGAAAGGAAAGAACAAAAAAACACTGTACAAGAAGTATGAAGTCTATTAATCAAAGAAAAGAACATTAAAATAGAGGATAAAAAGAACAAGTTACATATAGTTATAAAAAGAACAATACCAAACAATGAAAGAACATGTGATGGATAAGAAAGAACAAAATTAAACTCTAAGCAGTCTATTAGCAAAAAGAATTATTATCTATTCCAATAATGCTCGAACTCAGCAACTGTGTCATAATATTTCAAGACATAATCAAATCGACGTTTGAATCCTTCTTTAGCCATTACGCCTTTGATGTTTACAACAACATTTTCTCCGATGTGCCACGTACACAACCGATGCCTCAATTTTGGAAACACATCCCTAAAAAAACATGAACCAAGAAAATAAATATTCATACAAATATACTAAACAAAACATAGCCTTTACCATTACAGAACAGTGATGAACGACAAAAGCACATAAAAAATAATATTCTTACAAAAAAGAAAAAGCACATAAAAAGAATATAAAATGATAACAAAGAACAATAATAAAAGACAAACGAACATACTAACATTCTAAACGAACAATACCTAGCTTATAGCCTTGTCCATGGCAGAACATTGATCAATCATGATAGTCAGAGGTTATTTCCCTCCCATAGATGTCAAAAAAGAATTAAAAATCCACTCAAAAGTACTTGCCTTCTCATTCAATATAAACCCAACTCCAAACATGATATTTTGGGTGTGAAGATTCATTCCAACAAAAGGCCCACAAATCATATCGTATTTATTAGTACGATAAGTTGTATCATGAATCAATAAATCACCAAAGGATTCATAATCAGACCGCATTCTTCCATCTCTCCAAAAAACATTGGTCAACTGATTAATTTCATTAAGTTGAAAATCATAATAAAAATCATATTCATTAGCTTGTCTCATAGCGAACCATCTGATCAACTGATTTGAATCACAACCATCCAAAATTTTCTTCTTCTCGTTTGAAACATCATCATATGCATCGGAAATATTGAAGCCTAAATGAGCCTCACCACTAACTTCTTTCCTCATAGCTCTAAGAATATCAGCAAGCTTAGTGCCACTACAAGTAAAAGTAGTAAGAAAAGCCAACTGTTCTTTTGAAATGTGCCTATGTGACCTAATAAGGTATCTCTTATTAGCAGGAACCATTGAATGGTTATGTAGACGACAATGTTTGGAAAGAACATACACTCTGATTTTCTTATCAACATCAAACTGGACTAAAGCCTTGCATCCAATTCTCCTATCAATTTTTTTAAATGATTTAGGCACAACACCTTATGCACAAACAAAAAACCGATGTCGAACTATTCCAGTACCACTTCTATACTCCTTTTTACCCTTCCTAGTACCAAAATCATTCCTAAATGTATGACTATTGTATAACTCAAACGCCTCATTGTAGACACCTACTTTTGTCCCCATTCCCGAAAGGGAAGGTTCGATGATGAGAACATAAATCTCCACTTGACAATGCATCTCCTATAAAATAACGAATCTCAATTCCCCTTTTCATTTCACCCGAAACCTGCTATTTATAGAAACCTGCTATTTATGGAAACCTGCTAAAATAGTAACTGCCGTAAAGGGTGGTTGCTAAAAGTAGTAAGAATAAAAAGATAGAAACCTGTCAGAATTAGGTGTTGCACTCCAACATAAATCCTAAAAGAGATAGAAATTGTGAAAGGAATTATATTCCTATCGCAGTTCGATAAAAGAGTTAACGTATTAATTAAACTCATAACGAACCTAGAGTTCGTAAAGGGCCCAGACGCATTCCGTTGTAAATTGATACGCACCAAATAACTCGGATTAAGTCTCTTAATGAACTCCGTACTCTAGAGTCCAATCTGACAAAGAATTCTGCCAGACCCTATTTTCAACGCCCAGCCCTGGGCGCCGAAAATACCTGGGACGGATTCTTTTCCTAATCCGTTTCGTATTCAAATTCCTGAAAAACTATCTTTCTACGCCACTCTTTCCTATAAATAGACCCCTAAAACCGACGTGAAGAGGACACAACACACACAACACATAATTATATTCTGAGTATTGACTCCAACCCTTAGCCTAAGCCTCACGCTGCGAAACTGTTCACGCGTTCTGTCGCAATCGATCCATAAATCGAACAGAACGTATCCTGTCCCATAATTGAGATTCGTTAAATAAAAAGGAGAAATAGCAAAGTCAAAGTGGTTAGTTTTCTGAGAACCGTGACGCACCTCTCAAGGGTGCGTCGTAATGTGTCCCTTTTCGATAATTTAACTGCTTTCCTCGCCCTTTTTATGAACGGTTAAACTAACTAAATCTGATTGTTCTATCACGCCTAACAAATATAATATTTTTGGGAAATCGGATTATCATGCTAGGTCCCTTAATGCTATTTAAATCAGATAATCACGATCGAATTAGTATTATATGTTGCATTTTGCTAAAATTAACTCAGATTAGTTTAATAGTTAACGCATGTCCCTTTAATTATTTATGCTGAGCTAGTAAGGATATCCTGCCTCTGGAGTTATCGACGAGCAAAGTACTCCTCTCGGTAGTTACAATCCCCCGAACCCTCAATCTCTACCTTACGGGTGTATGTTGAGAGATCCCCACACCAGGGATCACAAGGGAACCTACGGCCGTCGTGGTCAAACATAATTGCACTCCCTTTATGTCACGATAACCGGGTTTTGTCAGTTTTTCTCATTGTCGTTAAAAACTGAATGACGAGTCCTATATTACTAGTCAATTGGGTGTAAACTCACAGGAAATCCAATTACACTTGATTGAATAAAAAGAATCGTCACACCCACGAGGGACGAGGTCACACATTAGCCTCGCGCTTTTTCGACCCCCTCACAGTGGCGACTCAACTGGGGATAGTGAAGGAAATACTCGTGCTTGTAGGTAATCAAAATAGCCGAAGGGTGAAACGATCCTACCCCGCGTTTATTTCCCCATCAAGTTGGGACGACCTGAAAATCAGCATATTAATGTGAACGGGCAGAACCGCATAACGAATCTCGGCTCCCTCGGGAGTTGGGACTAAGTATACCTTTTTTCGCCAATAGGGGGGTGCATACGCCGCGCATGTTGCCCACTCGGTACTTGTGCAGGTAGTACACCTATCCCGAACCCAATCGCTCGCTCATTAGGTCCCTCTCGCCTGCATGCCCCCTTCGCTTGCACTTGCGGGTTGGCCTCTTGAGCGAAATTCGTCTGTTGAAGACACTACCTCGACATGTGTTGGATCTACGATAGAAGCGGTACCAAGCCAGGCGCAAATAATTACCCATAGAAGCCTATCATAAACTACATGACATTTTATTATTGCCTCATGATGTAATGTTAGTTATGTGTAGCGAAATATGTGATTGTGTGTGACAAACTATCCTAGAAAACCAACGACCTTAAAAATTGCCCAAACATTCATAGACTAATTTGCCAAAGAGTTATACCGAAATACGTGTTCCGCAAACCCGAGTGATCGCCACAAAAATAAGCGACGCTTGGGATGGCCGTAACGAATCCCACAAACGCTGCACAACGCGTAAAGGACGTTATTAGGCAAGCACGTAAAATCGAAGTCGCATAAACAAAAGTAGACGCAAACAGAAAACGAGAACCAGCCAGGGACGCATTTTCAACGCCCCTGGCTGGGCGACAAAATTTCTCACGCCCACTGCTGGGCGCTGAAGTTGCTGCCTGGCCTTTTGGTCAGGCACAGCAGCCTCGGTGCCCGCGCATAAAAAAAATATACATAGCAAAAAAAACTTTTCGTAAAAATTGCTGCAAGGGCGTATGAAAAAGGCACTCGATTCTAAAAGCGACTAAAAATATAAAAATAAATGACTCTTTGTGTCGTTGTTAGGCCTCCTACGACGACAATGCTCGGCACCAAAACCGAACATGCTAATTAAAACGACCTTGAATGTCACATGGGCAAAATATTCAAAAAATAATGTTCGAATAAAGTCTTCAAGAAAAAATAATGTTCAAATAAAAAAAATTAATCCGAGTCTAGACTAGGCTATGCCAAGGTACAATCTAAATCCTAAGTCTTAGTTGTCTTATCCATAGAATCGGTCCTAATACTTGGTGTAGTTCTGCAAACTAAAAGGTTAAACCATATTGAGTCTCCCTTCCTAACATTTAAATCAATAAGCACCCATATGTAATTGTCATCCCTTGCTAAGAGTCTACGGCCTCAATACTCTCCCTCACCAATAAAAAGAATATGTTATGTATTTTCAAAATGGAAACAGTCACATTCTGGAAATCATTCCCCCATAGTCGCACAACCCCCAAAGTGAACCTAAGGTGTCAATACCATTAGCAAAAAAAAAATTAATGGCCTCAAGGCTCAAGATCACATTGGGTCACGACTATCATAGTCCTCTCGAGCCACTCGCTCCTTTAAATACTCCTAAGTACGGACTAAAAGATTTTCCATGAATGCAACATGACCAACCATGAAAATACCCAAATCGGCATACCATAAGGCTACCATTGGGGTAAAGCAATACACACTAAGAGAGAAGCCGCACTAATGATTCTAGCCTTGTAAAAATGGAAATTCGATCTCCCCAATTAACTACCTTGCCAACATTAAGCAAAATGGCGCATGACAAATGAAATCTAAAGTGTCAACCAACGAAAGTTATGGTCCAATTAACCTAAGTCTAAAAGTCGCTTGGTCAAGTATTATAGGCTTACGCCATGTCATTATTTTGAGTATAGGCCACCTCCTTGTATTTATACACGGGTTATAATCGGAAAGATTAATGAAAGTTCGAGTCTAAATCACAACTTCCAATTAAATCCCAGAAACTGGAATCTGAAAAGAAGCAAAAATTATTTTCGATGTAATTCTTTCGTTAAATTTCAATAAGGTAGAAGCAACATTTTGAATCTACGCTATTTGCACATTTTAAGAAAAGACTAAATACGCTTGCAAAGTAAGACAATTTAAAAGGTCCACCCTAGGCCTACTAAAGTTAAAGGTCCACTATAGGCCTACCAAACGAGGCTCACTCAGTCTCGCCTCGTGACCTAAAAACCACAACCATCTACCTTTTAGCCCAAGTAAATTTTTTTTTTGAAGTATTTATGTTGGGGAGAGATCCCACGCAAAAAGAAGAAAAATAGAAAGAGAAAAGAGCAAGCCATGAAATACTTAAAAAGAAAGAGAAAAGGGAGAGCGAAAAGAGCCATGAAATATTTAGCCCGTACCTCCCAAAGTGCGAAATCTACCCAAGTAAACGAAGGAAAAGAATTGAGTCAACCAATCCAAATCATAAAATTCTGCGATGTCTACCCTTTCTAATCCTTATGCTCTTAGACACCTTCGCTCTGGGGTCCCTGTTCAGCTCATTTAACCCATCCATATTCTCATTGCCATAACCCAAGAAACCATTACCTCAACTCTTGTTTTTTGAACTTGTTATCAACCGCAAACCACGCGCGGCCATCGACACGTGCGTCATGCCCATTATTTCCAAAGCCCAAAACCTGTTCTTACACCACCATTAGCATAATGACCATATAACTTGTGTGGATACATCCTGTTGATATACCCTTGAGCCGTCCCCATACTACTCATTGGCCTTGATTGATGTAAACTCGTGACACTAGCTTGAGGCTGCAAATTGTGAGTCCTAGCAGATATAATCCTCATAATGCCTATACAATTATCCTATCTCATTCAACCCATCTTTCAAACCGCCTTGAGTCACAAGTAAAAAAGGAAGACATATGAAAAGTACAAAAAAAAATAATAAATAATAAAAAAGCAAACTTTGCAAAGCGCCTTTAAAAGTTCGTCTAAAAAGAAAAAGAAGCATTTAGCGCACCAAAAAAGATCCTCCTAGAAGTCATTTTTAGCGCCCATAGCTGGGCGCCGAAATCTTTAGCGCCCCAGCCTGGGCGCTGAATCTCTCTGCTTGCTAAAATTTGTCCAGAAGTGCTCGTCATTTTATCCGCACATGCACGGAAAAATAACGAACACTTGGAGGGGTACAGCACGTATTCAGATATACGTACCATCAAAAAATACATGTACTCAAAAAAAATATGATATAAAACAAATTTTTGGCTTATGGCAAGGCAGCAGATTAAAATAATAATAAACTTCACTTATTCCACCGTTTCAAATAATATGTTTCCACCTCAGAACGTACTTGTTTAAAATCGGCATTCTAAGAAACCATTTTCTAGGCTAAGAACTACGCAAGACCTGATTCCAAATTAAATTTATTTAAGGCGGATACGTAGGCAATCCATGATTCGGTCCAACCAATTTGCAAAAATATTAAAGCCTATAGAAAAACAAGAATAAAAAATAGAAGTCCCTTATTGAAATTTAATTACTTGCAATCCAAGTCGAAAGAAAAATGAAAGTCAAAGGAAGAATCCAAGTCATCAAAATGCCAAAATTAATGAGCACACATCGAAAAATAATAAGGGCACGTACCCTTGCCAGAAGGAGCACTCACACTCCTAGGCACTTAGCCAAGACTCAAAAGATCGTTTTGCCTCAATTGAATGGGGGCTAGCACAAGCGTCCATGACCTCTAAAGTACTCGACTTGACCCTCCCTAAAGTGAACTAACTCACTTAAAGACTTTCTTTCACAACTAGACATAGTCGTTCGCTTAAAGACCTTCTTTCACCACTAGACACAGTCATAATCGCCAACAAGTAATAAAGGCAGTAAGCTTGCAATAAAGAGGATTGTTCTACGGCGTCGCCCCATCGTTCCTTCGAACTCAGGGCACCCGTCCATGGTAATTCAAATGCTTGCTAATCCCCTTTGAAAAAAATAAGACATTGTCAATAGGACTTGGCACTTAACCAAGGCTCACCCTACTCAGACATATGACACGGCATCTAAAATCGAAATCTAAAAGCATCATTAATGGGAAGACATAACAGCAACTAGGGGCTAAAAATTGAAATGAAAGAGCTAGGGAAAGAACTAAGTATACCTTGACCTTTTGTACAGACATACACCAAGTAAATCTAAGTCAATTTGAAAACGGTTTATATTCCCGCAATTCTGGAAAAGATGGCCCTAAAAGCCCAAAGCATGTGCCACACGGGCACAAGTAATATCTTGACGCCTGCACCCTGGCTTCCAGCAAATCCTTAGACAACATTCCAAAAATCGTAACAGTATTTTGATTCACTCATGTGATCCTGTACGAACCCTTCTATAAGTCAACCTACTTAGTGAAGGAAATAATGCCCTTGGTCCAAGTATGCATTCAATGTTAAGTCTAATAAATGCGGTTCAGTATTAATTAACAAGTTAATAATTCAGTGAGATCAAGTGAGCTGAATGCCTAGCTAGAGGCCGCTTCAGTTCAAGTGGAATTAATGATATTAATCCACAGCTTACTCTTGACTGAACCCGTAGGGTCACACAAATAGTACGTAAACGGATCAAGTATTTAATGGCATTAAATACTCCAACTATGGATATTCGGAATCGACGGATCTTGGTTTCAGTGGGAGCTGAGATCGTCACAGGCAAGAAATGAATACTCCGGAAACGATGATATTGCCGGAAACGGAAATATGGATCGTATCGGAAATATAAATATTATCCAAGTCGTAGATGTTGCCGGAAACGGAAACATGGTACGTATCGGAAAATATTATCGGAAATAGAAATGTTGCCGGAATCGGAAATATTGCCGGAAACGGAAATATTGTCTGAATCGGAAATATTATCGGTTTCGGAAAATAATTCCGGAAACGGAAATAATAAATATTTGTTCGAAACGGAAATTAATTCCGAAATCGGAAATATTAAATATTGTTCGTATCGGAAATGAATTCCGGAATCGAGAATTTAATCGGAAGCGCATCGTACGAATTAGCATCGGACGAGGCCTGCCAGACGAAGGCCCAGCACGAAGCCGGGCCATCACCCAGCAAGCCAAGCGCAACAACCACACGCCAAGCATGCGACTAGGCCCAACACTAGTGGAAAAAGGCTTATTTGCATCCCCGCATTTGCCACGCCATTCTAAACATGTGACGCAAATGACAAATTTTAGCATAAAATTTAGTCATTTGCGTCGCAGCTTTGTTAAACTGCGACGCAAATGACTCTAGGATGCCCCCCAGAGTCATTTGCGTCGCAGATTAGTAAAACTGCGACGCAATTAACTCAATCAAGTGCGTCGCAGATTTACTAATCTGCGACGCAAATGACTCTGGGGGGCATCCTAGAGTCATTTGCGTCGCAGTTTAGTAATTCTGCGACGCAAATGATGTTTTGAGTTTTTTCTAAAATTTAATTTTGTTGGCGCTAGCTAGCTCTCCAATGCGATATTCCACAGCGACCTAAATTGAAACCCAATTGCAAAAGCTTCACCCCTCACTGCTTCAATTCCTTCCTCCAACTTCCTCGGCCTTCCTCGTCCTCCGCCGTCAACCTCGTCCTCCGCCGTCAACCTCCGTCTTCCTCGACCTGCTGTTCGTCTTCCTGCCGCGTCAACCTCCTCTTCGCACAGCTCATTGTCCTCCAACTTCCTGCTCGTCGCCGCCCCCTGATCGTCGTTCAACCCCCGGCCTCTTCACAGGTCACTGTCGCCGCTGCTTGCTAACGCCGTCGGCTGCCACGCCGCTGGCCCTCCTCTCTTCAATTGCTCCATCGATTAATTAGGTACATTTAAATTTTATTTTGTGGATATTATTTAATTGAATTTTAATTGTGCATTTTAATTATAATTGTGGATATTATGTTTGAATTTTAATGGTACATTTTAGTTGAATTTTAAGATTGAATTTTAATTGTGGATATTATTTAATTGAATTTTAATTGTGCACATTTAAGATTTAGGTTTTGTTGAATTTTAATTGTAGTTTTTGGTGAATTGTAATAGTTGGTTTTGTTGAAATTATTTGTTTATTACAATTAGGTTTTGTTGAATTAAGGTTATGAAATGAATTTTTGGGTTTGTGTAGGTTTATGAGATGGTTTGTGTAGGTTATGAAATGATGTTTTGGGTTTGCTACAAAATTCGGGTTTGTGAATTTGTGATGTGAAATGAATTGTACTATGGGAACTTGTTATTAGTTATGGTAGGTTTTGTTGGAAGCCATGGATTTATAATGATATGAATAGCCTAGTTTATATTCTAACCTTTGACAAAATTTGGTCATATTGTTTTATCTTTAGTGGTTGAAAATGGATCGGAGTTGGATGTATGGTAGTAAACGATTTTCTACAAGGTTCTTACAAGGGATTCAAGAGTTCATTAAGGTTGCCTTGAAACATCAATCAGAACATGAATCAAGTTTAATTCTGTGTCCTTGTTGTGATTGCAATAATTCAAGGGGGTATCGGGATATTGATGATATTGTTGATCACATAGTTCGTCGCGGTTTTAAGGGTAACTACACGACGTGGACATGGCATGGTGAGAGCATAGATCATGGGGCAAGTTCTAGTATGCCGAGCTCGAGTCAGCATAATCATTGTGATAATGGTGATGATAATGAAATTGAGGATGATATTGGTGTTGAAAGTGAGGAAGAAGAGGAGAAAGATAGGATAGATGATATGATGCATGATGTGGAAGACCATCATTTCGTTGAGCGTCCCCATATGTATGATAGTATAATCAAAGCTTCCGCAACACCATTATATCCTGGTTCTACACAAACTGTACTTGGTGCCGTCATCGAATATTTCAACTTAAAGGTGGAAAACGGTTGGACCAACAAGAGTTTTTCACAGTTTTTGGAGGCCACGTCTGGTAATCTTCCTGAAGGAAACAAACTTCCAAGGTCTAACTATGAGGCCCAGAAGCTTATGTGTCCTTTGGGTATGGATTATGAGAAGATACACGCGTGTCCAAATGATTGCGTGTTGTATCGAAAGCAGTATGCAAATCTGCATGAGTGTCCAAGATGCGGATTGTCCCGTTACAAGATCGTGGAGAATGATGCAACATCAACTAAGAAGAAACCTTCTCCGGCTAAGGTGCTTTGGTATCTTCCAATTATACCAAGATTTAAGCGCCTTTTCTCAGAAGAGAAAACTGCAAAACTCTTGAGGTGGCATGCCGAGGGGAGGAAGAAAGATGGGTTAATGAGGCATCCTGCTGATTCTCCACAATGGAGGAACATTGATCGAAAGTACAAGGTCTTTAGGGAAGAAGTTCGGAATCTCAGGCTTGGTCTTTGCACGGATGGAATGAACCCATTTGGGACACTTAGTACCCAATATAGCACTTGGCCGGTTCTTCTCACCATATACAATTTGCCTCCTTGGTTATGCATGAAGCGTAGATACATCATGTTGTCGCTCTTAATCTCTGGGCCTAAACAACCCGGAAATCACATAGATGTGTATCTAGAGCCACTCATTGAAGATTTGAAATTGTTGTGGGATGAAGGGGTGTTGATGTTTGATGCATACACCAAAACCAATTTCACTTTACGTGCCATGATTTTTTGTACGATAAATGATTTCCCGGCTTATGGAAATTTGTCAGGGTATTCTGTAAAGGGAAAGAAGGCATGTCCAGTTTGTCATGATGATTTGGTCTCGAGGCGCCTAAAATTTTGTGGGAAAGATGTGTACATGGATTACCGGATGTATCTTCCTGAAGATCATCCATTTCGAAAAGAGAAGGAAGCTTTTAATGGAGAATTGGAGATGAGAGAAGCTCCTGCCCCCTTATGTGCGTGTGAGGTTTATGAACGGGTTAAAGACATTGAGACAGAGTTTGGTAAGCCTTATAAAGGTCAGCCAAGTGGTGGTTACAAGAAGAGGTCTATCTTTTGGGATCTCCCATATTGGAGAGATTTGGAAGTTAGGCATTGTTTGGATGTAATGCATATTGAGAAAAATGTTTGTGATGCCATTGTTGGGACATTGTTGAATATGCAAGGGAAAACGAAGGATGGGCCTAAAGTTAGACAAGATATGGCTGCTATGGGTCGCTCCGAGTTGGCACCTCAAGAAAGGGGAAAACGCTGGTACCTTCCCCCAGCTTGTTTCACCTTGTCTAAAAAGGAGAAAGTTAGCTTTTGTGAGTCTTTGCATGGCTTAAAGGTCCCTGCCGGTTACTCTTCAAATTTTCGTAGACTTGTGTCCATGTCTGACTTGAAATTAGTTGGAATGAAATCTCATGATTGTCACGTGTTGATGCAACAATTGCTGCCGGTTGCAATTCAAGGGATATTGCCGCCACAAGTGAGGTATACCATTACAAGATTGTGTTTCTTTTTCAACACAATTTGTAGCAAGGTGATCAATCCAACAATACTGGATGATTTTCAGGCTGATGTACTTGAGACCATGTGTCGGTTTGAAAAGTATTTTCCGCCATCATTCTTTGACATGATGCCTCATTTGATTATTCATCTTGTTCGTGAAATTAAGCTTTGTGGGCCAGTTTGTATGAGGTACATGTATCCCTTTGAACGGGAAATGGGTACCTTGAAAAATAGAGTGATGAATCCGGCCAAACCTGAAGCTAGTATTGTCCAACGAACCGTCGCGGAGGAAGTTGCTGCATGGGTTTCTCAATATATGGCACGTTTGAAAGAAGTCGGAGTACCAAAGTCTAGACATGATGGGAGACTTGGGGGTCAAGGTACAATTGGCAAGAAAAGGATATCAATCAGTTCTGAAATGATGTGTAAGGTTGAGCTGTTTGTGGTGCAAAGTCTTAGTGAAGTCCATCCATACGTGGCTGAGCACATGAACTTTCTTAGAGAGCAATATCCTTCAAAAAATGGTCCTCAACTGATAAAAGAGCATAATCGTTCATTCCTCACATGGTTCAAGCGTCGAGTGATGGATCAATTTTCCGACACGCCTAATGAGGTATCTGACATGGTGAGATGGTTGGCATATGGTCCTAAATGTCAAGTCATATCTTATGAGGGGTACGACATCAATGGCTATTCTTTTTACACGAAGCGACAAGATGACAAAACGACGATGCAAAATAGTGGTGTTACGGCAATACGTTTGTCTTCAGAGTATGCTAGTGTAAAAGATAGAACACTTGTAGATAAGACGAACTCTTACTATGGAGTCATTGAAGAAATATTAGAGTTGGAATATAAGTATTTTAAGATTCCTCTATTCCGGTGCAAGTGGGTTGATATTAGTCGCGGTGTCAAAAAGGATGAACATGGGTACCTGACACTTGTAAACTTTAGTCGAGTTGGGCATCTTGCAGATCCTTTCATATTAGCATCACAGGCAAAACAAATCTTTTACATGGTTGACCCTGCCGATCGTAGTTGGTCAGTTGTTCTGGAAGGCAAAAGAAGAATACTTGGCGTTGAGGATGTGGATGATGAAGAAGAGTATGATGAGCAGTTTAATGAGATTCCACCTTCCTCCTGGCATATCCCTCAAATGATTGACGATGTTGACATGAGTTATACACGCCGAGATCATGATGAAGGATTTTATGTTGAAAAAGAGAAATAGTGAGATAGGTACTATTTTGGCAACTATTTTTTCACCAAGTTAATTTGTAGATTAGTTAAAAGTTGGGTTCGAAAATGTCATTTTTGCCTAAATATGTACTATAACGACCCAATTACCCTTAAATGTGGAATAATAGATTAGTACGAGGCTTAGAAAGTTATAACTATGCATATGAGACATGTAATAAGTTTGAAAACATTCCTTAGGTTCTTTGGTTCAAAGTTGGGTTCGAAAATGTCATTTTTGCCTAAATATGTATTATAACGACCCAATTACCCTTAAATGTGGAATAATAGATTATTACGAGGCTTAGAAAGTTATAACTATGCATATGAGACATGTAATAAGTTTGAAAACATTCCTTAGGTTCTTTGGTTCAAAGTTGGGTTCGAAAATGTCATTTTTGCCTAAATATGTATTATAACGACCCAATTACCCTTAAATGTGGAATAATAGATTATTAAGAGGCTTAGAAAGTTATAACTATGCATATGAGACATGTAATAAGTTTGAAAACATTCCTTAGGTTCTTTGGTTCAAAGTTGGGTTCGAAAATGTCATTTTTGCCTAAATATGTACTATAACGACCCAATTACCCTTAAATGTGGAATAATAGATTATTACGAGGCTTAGAAAGTTATAACTATGCATATGAGACATGTAATAAGTTTGAAAACATTCCTTAGGTTCTTTGGTTCAAAGTTGGGTTCGAAAATGTCATTTTTGCCTAAATATGTATTATAACGACCCAATTACCCTTAAATGTGGAATAATAGATTAGTACGAGGCTTAGAAAGTTATAACTATGCATATGAGACATGTAATAAGTTTGAAAACATTCCTTAGGTTCTTTGGTTCAAAGTTGGGTTCGAAAATGTCATTTTTGCCTAAATATGTACTATAACGACCCAATTACCCTTAAATGTGGAATAATAGATTATTACGAGGCTTAGAAAGTTATAACTATGCATATGAGACATGTAATAAGTTTGAAAACATTCCTTAGGTTCTTTGGTTCAAAGTTGGGTTCGAAAATGTCATTTTTGCCTAAATATGTACTATAACGACCCAATTACCCTTAAATGTGGAATAATAGATTATTACGAGGCTTAGAAAGTTATAACTATGCATATGAGACATGTAATAAGTTTGAAAACATTCCTTAGGTTCTTTGGTTCAAAGTTGGGTTCGAAAATGTCATTTTTGCCTAAATATGTATTATAACGACCCAATTACCCTTAAATGTGGAATAATAGATTAGTACGAGGCTTAGAAAGTTATAACTATGCATATGAGACATGTAATAAGTTTGAAAACATTCCTTAGGTTCTTTGGTTCAAAGTTGGGTTCGAAAATGTCATTTTTGCCTAAATATGTACTATAACGACCCAATTACCCTTAAATGTGGAATAATAGATTATTACGAGGCTTAGAAAGTTATAACTATGCATATGAGACATGTAATAAGTTTGAAAACATTCCTTAGGTTCTTTGGTTCAAAGTTGGGTCCGAAAACGTCATTTTTGCCTAAATATGTACTATAACGACCCAATTACCCTTAAATGTGGAATAATAGATTATTACGAGGCTTAGAAAGTTATAACTATGCATATGAGACATGTAATAAGTTTGAAAACATTCCTTAGGTTCTTTGGTTCAAAGTTGGGTTCGAAAATGTCATTTTTGCCTAAATATGTACTATAACGACCCAATTACCCTTAAATGTGGAATAATAGATTAGTACGAGGCTTTAGGATAGTGGTGGTTGTTCAAAGGATGATGGATGGTTACACCTGATACTTCTTTATTCAGGGAATTTCCATACTCCTTGAATTCTTATGCAACTGGTCTCTATATTATGCTCATGGAGCTGGATATTATGTCATCCATGTTTGCACTCCCAAACTACCTCCCAACCCGGGAAAAAAACATCTTATTTGGATTTAAGTGTCTGCTAAGTTCCTGTGTACCATCTAATTGCTGGTTGTTAGTATCTGAAGGTTATTTCAGGAGCTTGGTTGTGCTTTCTTTGTTGCTTAATCTTTAAAGAACAGTCTGTTTTTGGGTGGGTTTGTGGACCAAAATTTTGCATATTCAAATTCATTCCCCAGCATTTGTACAGAACTGATCAGAACTGACCAGTTCTATGCACTGATCTGCACAGCTCAGATCAGAACTGTGCAGATCAGTGCACAGAACTGGTCAGAACTGATCAGTTCTGTGCACTGATCTGCATAGTTCTGATCTGAGCTGTGCAGATCAGTGCACAGAACTGGTCAGCTCTGATCAGTTCTGTGCACTGATCTGCACAGCTCAGATCAGAACTGTGCAGATCAGTGCACAGAACTGGTCAGTTCTGATCAGTTCTGTGCACTGATCTGCACAGTTCTGATCTGAGCTGTGCAGATCAGTGCACAGAACTGATCAGCTCTGATCAGTTCTGTGCACTGATCTGCACAGTTCTGATCTGAGCTGTGCAGATCAGTGCACAGAACTGGTCAGCTCTGATCAGTTCTGTGCACTGATCTGCACAGTTCTGATATGAGCTGTGCAGATCAGTGCACAGAACTGATCAGTTCTGACCAGTTCTGTGCACTGATCTGCACAGTTCTGATCTGAGCTGTGCAGATCAGTGCACAGAACTGGTCAGCTCTGATCAGTTCTGTGCACTGATCTGCACAGTTCTGATCTGAGCTGTGCAGATCAGTGCACAGAACTGGTCAGCTCTGATCAGTTCTGTGCACTGATCTGCACAGTTCTGATCTGAGCTGTGCAGATCAGTGCACAGAACTGATCAGTTCTGACCAGTTCTGTGCACTGATCTGCACAGTTCTGATCTGAGCTGTGCAGATCAGTGCACAGAACTGGTCAGTTCTTTATTTTTATTTTAAAATCCTGCTTTTGAAGGTATGTAATTTTGATGATTTTCCAATGCAGTAGCGTCAGGCATGGATGAAGATCAACACGCAAATTCAGGTCCTTCTAACAAATCACCAAATCAAGTGCCCCAAAAGCAAAAAAAGAAGCCAAGAGGCCCTACAAAAGGAATAAAATCCATGCCCGGGGTTCCAAGAAAAATTGAATGGGATCACTTGGACCGACCCACAGGGAAATGGGCAACGGATTACAAGAATCACATTGGCGAGATAAGTCGCGCAAAGGTTTCAATATTGATCAGAACCTGGGAAGATGTTTCACAAGGAATAAAAGACACTTTGTGGGAAGACGTCAAGGTAACCGGTTTTATTTTGGAAATTCAGTTGTACATATCTACGTGTCTTTTTCATGTGCTAAAAGACTTTCTTGTTCCTTTTCTTTTTCTTTCATTTAGAGAGAATTTCATATCACAGATGAAACTAAGAAAGAAGTTGTCTTAAAGAGTTGTGATAAGTGTTGGAGGGAATTCAAATCAAGATTGACGACTGGTTGGATTCGGGGTACAAGGAAAAGGCCAAAAGATGAAAAGATGCCATATGATTTGTATAGTTATATAACTAAGGATATATGGAAGGAATTTGTGAAGATACGTACCTCCGAAGAAGCTGAGGTATAAAAATTATTCTTATTTAAAGTCTTGTTATAATCTAAGTTTTATTTTGTTGTAATAATTTCTTTTACCCCCCTAAAATTAGGAAATAAGTGAGAAAGCAAGACAAAGTCAATATGATTGTCTTAACGTTCTTACACTCTATATTATAGGGCTTTGAGTGAGTTGTGTTTTCACGATGATTGTCACCCCAATAGTATTGGATTCATGTGCCCGGAGATGATCTCGGCCACCATGTTAAAGTCCGATGCAGATCGAATTCTATTGTACATGACGAGGTCCATGAGTGCACTTAGTTCTAAGACATTCATCTTATGTCCATACTACGAAAAGTATGAAAATTACTTTGAACTTCGTTTTTAATTGATTGTTATAAATTTAACTTTTTTTTTTCTAACTACATACGTTTATTGTTTGTATGTAGGAGTCACTGGATGCTTTTAGTTCTTTGCTTATCTAAACGTGAGGTCTACATATTTGATTCTCAACAGAAGAAGAGAAATTTGAGGATTAAGGAGCCACTAAACAAGTAAGTAAAGTATGCATATGAAAATGCCATTTTTGCCAAAATTTTTGCCTTAGGTTCTTTAGTTCAAAGTTGGGTTCGAAAACATCATTTTTGCCTAAAAATGACCTAGGACGACCCAATTAGCCTTAAATGTGAAATAATAGATTGTAAAGGGACTTAGAAAGTTATAACTATGCATATGAGACGTGTAATAAGTTTGAAAACATTCCTTAGGTTCTTTGGTTCAAAGTTGGGTTCGAAAACATCATTTTTGCCTAAAAATGACCTAGGACGACCCAAATAGCCTTAAATGTGAAATAATAGATTGTAAAGGGCCTTAGAAAGTTATAACTATGCATATGAGACGTGTAATAAGTTTGAAAACATTCCTTAGGTTCTTTGGTTCAAAGTTGGGTTCGAAAACATCATTTTTGCCTAAAAATGACCTAGGACGACCCAAATAGCCTTAAATGTGAAATAATAGATTGTAAAGGGCCTTAGAAAGTTATAACTATGCATATGAGACGTGTAATAAGTTTGAAAACATTCCTTAGGTTCTTTGGTTCAAAGTTGGGTTCGAAAACATCATTTTTGCCTAAAAATGACCTAGAACGACCCAATTAGCCTTAAATGTGAAATAATAGATTGTAAAGGGCCTTAGAAAGTTATAACTATGCATATGAGACGTGTAATAAGTTTGAAAACATTCCTTAGGTTCTTTGGTTCAAAGTTGGGTTCGAAAACATCATTTTTGCCTAAAAATGACCTAGGACGACCCAAATAGCCTTGAATGTGAAATAATAGATTGTAAAGGGCCTTAGAAAGTTATAACTATGCATATGAGACGTGTAATAAGTTTGAAAACATTCCTTAGGTTCTTTGGTTCAAAGTTGGGTTCGAAAACATCATTTTTGCCTAAAAATGACCTAGGACGACCCAAATAGCCTTGAATGTGAAATAATAGATTGTAAAGGGCCTTAGAAAGTTATAACTATGCATATGAGACGTGTAATAAGTTTGAAAACATTCCTTACGTTCTTTGGTTCAAAGTTGGGTTCGAAAATATCATTTTTGCCTAAAAATGACCTAGGACGACCCAAATAGCCTTAAATGTGAAATAATAGATTGTAAAGGGCCTTAGAAAGTTATAACTATGCATATGAGACGTGTAATAAGTTTGAAAACATTCCTTAGGTTCTTTGGTTCAAAGTTGGGTTCGAAAACATCATTTTTGCCTAAAAATGACCTAGGACGACCCAATTAGCCTTAAATGTGAAATAATAGATTGTAAAGGGCCTTAGAAAGTTATAACTATGCATATGAGACGTGTAATAAGTTTGAAAACATTCCTTAGGTTCTTTGGTTCAAAGTTGGGTTCGAAAACATCATTTTTGCCTAAAAATGACCTAGGACGACCCAAATAGCCTTGAATGTGAAATAATAGATTGTAAAGGGCCTTAGAAAGTTATAACTATGCATATGAGACGTGTAATAAGTTTGAAAACATTCCTTAGGTTCTTTGGTTCAAAGTTGGGTTCGAAAACATCATTTTTGCCTAAAAATGACCTAGGACGACCCAAATAGCCTTAAATGTGAAATAATAGATTGTAAAGGGCCTTAGAAAGTTATAACTATGCATATGAGACGTGTAATAAGTTTGAAAACATTCCTTAGGTTCTTTGGTTCAAAGTTGGGTTCGAAAACATCATTTTTGCCTAAAAATGACCTAGAACGACCCAATTAGCCTTAAATGTGACTACTACGTATATAATTGCATTTACATGTGTAAATAAAGTATATAATTGCACTTACATGTAAAATATTCTTTGCATTTACATGTGTAAACAAAGTATATATAATTGCATATTTTATCGAATGTGTAGTGCTTTTCGGAGTTACAAGAGACTAGGTGGACAATCTAAGGGAACTAAATTAACATGGATTCCAGCACAGGTATATATATATATAATTAGTTTATTATTTACCTAAGAAATAAGTTTTTCAAAATTATAACATACAATGTGATAGAAATTTTACTTGTGTTATTTATTTTAATGCACTTAGTGTGCTCAACAACCGGGATCACTAGATTGTGGCTACTACGTCATGCGTTTTATGTACGACATAATAATGAATCATGGTAATAGTCAAGATCTTACTAAGGTATGTTCTCATAAACTACGTACTTTATATAATAAATTGAAGTACACAAAACTATTATATTGATCAATCGTTGATAAATTGAATTATTTACACTTTTTTAGGATTTTTCAAGAACATTGCCCTATTCACCGGAGGAGATTAATGAGGTGAAAGATTTTTGGGCAGATTACTTCATGAACAATGTCGAATTTTTAGCTTAATTTGTAATATGAACTTGATCTCTAGCTAGCTACGTACCTTTGTTGTAATAATTTTATGTTTGTTGTAACATGTTGGTTGATCGATCTATGACGAATTTAATTGCCTTTTATTGGGAACGTTAATTACGTTGTAAACTTTAGTGACAGGTATTAATTATAAATGTATTCCCGGTATTGGGAATGAAGCGTCTAATTTCAAAGACGATCATGTCGGAATTTCCAACTAAAATATTAAAAAACGAATATTTTTTTTAAAAAAATAAGTCATTTGCAACGCACGTTAGCTCAATGTGCGAGGCAAATGACTTAATTTTTTGGCGCTAAAATTGTCATTTGCAACGCACATTTAGCTAATGTGCGTTGCAAATGACTTTTCAGCACCATGCCTAAAAAGTTATTTGCGTCGCACATTTAGCTAATGTGCGACGCAAATAACTTTTCAGGCATGGTGCTGAAAAGTCATTTGCAACGCACATTAGCTAAATGTGCGTTGCAAATGAACCTTATTTGCGTCGCACATTTAGCTAATGTGCGTTGCAAATGACTTTCAGCACCATGCCTGAAAAGTTATTTGCGTCGCACATTAGCTAAATGTGCGACGCAAATAAGGTTCATTTGCGTCGCACAAATGTGCGACGCAAATAACTTTTAGTCATTTGCGTCGAGAGCTTTTGCCACGCACGATGTGCGACGCAAATGTGCTTAAAAGTGCGATGCAAATGACCCTTTTTCCACTAGTGCAGCGCAAAAGCCAGGCCCAGCTGAAGCTTGGGCGCGCGCGCGGGGCTGCGACGAGTGGGCTGGCGCTGTGCGTGGGCCGCAAGGCCTGCGTGCGGTGCTAGCGTATTACTCGAAGTGTGTTACTCGAATCCTAAAGCGTATAGAATTTGTTTAATGATTAAATTCCTAATCCTAAAAGATAAATTAATTAAATAAGAGTTCCACTAGGATTCTAATTTAATTAGTTCGTATCCTAGTAGGATTCCAATTCTCTTTCCATACCCCTATAAATATGTGGCCTGGGTTCACAATTTATAACGTTTTTTCAAGTATTCAAAGTGAGTTTTTGAGAGAAAAAATCAGTCACATACCTTGCCTAAAAGTGCCGAAATTATTAGTACCTTAAGGGCGATTCTAGTTGGTCAATCTTAAGGCGGATCCGGACGTGCTGTGGACTATCTACGGAGGGACGACACTTGGAGTCCTAAAGACTTGTTCTTGTTCGGTTCGGGCGCAGCTAGGGAAGGCACGCAACAAAGAGTATGCTTCTAAACTATGCTATATGATTATGTGTAAATAATATGTATTCCTGGCTTAATGGTTGTTTCCGCATGATTTATGAATTGTCATATGTATCATAACCCAATAGTGGTATCACGAGCCTCTTATTATTTTCATAATCTAAATTGTATGAACATGGTTAAATATTACAAATTTGCAAGAATTAAAAGGGGTGATTAATTTTCGTAATTGTTAATTAATTGCAAATTGCGTTTATTTAATTATACGTACGCAGTTTTTCGGCAGTTTCTTCGTTACTCATCCAAATGGAGTGATTTTTGTGTCAATTCCGCATGTAAAAGGCATTCTAAAATTTTGACAAAAATATAATTTTTCTGCCGAACCCAGAATTCTCAAATTCGAAGCCTAACTATGACTTTTCGGAGGTTTTAGTTTTTC
Source organism: Spinacia oleracea (assembly GCF_020520425.1). Lineage (NCBI taxonomy): Eukaryota > Viridiplantae > Streptophyta > Magnoliopsida > Caryophyllales > Amaranthaceae > Spinacia > Spinacia oleracea. The sequence goes on from NC_079490.1 coordinate 17,705,897, forward strand.
GAATGCAAAATTTCGTAAATTTAAGATGTTAAATTAAATATTTGCGATTCTTGTTGATAAATCTTGAATTTTTGATTGACCTACTGTATATGTTTAACAAGTTTGAATGCCTAGCCTTGTTAATTATGCAATCTAATTTGTAATTATGATTAATTTGTTGAAAATTAGAATAATTTAGAATTAATTTGATTTTCATAATTAATTATAATTTAATTAGATACCTATGATTAAAAACCACCATAAAAATTGTAAATTTATGATAAATTTTAAATTTTTATGACCTAGGCTTGAATCCATGTTAATCGGAAATCAATTGAATAATAAATTTTCGATTTTTCGCCCTAAAATTATGAAATTAATATTATTTATTAATTTGTCATTAATTTTAAATATAAATTTTTTAAATTTTATGCGATTCGTTCATATAACTTGCACGCACAAAGCAATGGACGCTACGTGTTACCCCTAAGGGGTGTTGTATAGTGCGGGCATGTGACGACAAGCAAGGGAGCTCGTCGCCCATGCGGCACGAATGCAATGAGCAAGGCCATGGTGCACGAGCACAAGGCAGCAGCCCTGCCTTGTGTCGTGGGCTATGAGCAATGGACGAATGGGCATGGGCGAAGGCAAGGCACGGCAGTCGCGTGTGGGCAGCAAGCGAGCTGCGCCACAACGCGCACTGCCTCGCGCAAGCGCGCGCAGCCTCGCGCGCAGCGAGCGCAAGCTCGCGTGCCACGAGTGCTGCGCCCAGCGTCGATGCCGCGCGCAGTGAGCGCTGGCTCGCACCAAGCGAGCGCTAGCAAGCGCGCACAACATGCGCTGGCGAGTGCACGAAGCGAGCGCTGGCCCGCGTGCAGCGAGCGCTAGCGAGCGAACGCAGCGAGCGATGGCTCGCGTGCATCGAGCGCTGGCGCGCGCGCAGCGAGCACCAGCTCGTGCGATGGCTTGCGAAGGGTAGAAGCAGCAGCTATGCGACGCAGCGCATGGGCTGCGCGCACATGGCCAGCGATGGTTGTGTGCGTGTGGCCCATGGGCGTGTGATGCGTGAGGTGTTTGCGTTGCGATTAGATCGTTTTGAAATTTTAATTTGAAATTTTCAGTTTACGTATTTTTAATTAATTTTAAAATTAATAATTTAAATTATTTTCTTGGATTTTAATTTTGAATATTGTAATTATAATAAATTTTATTTATTCTAATTATTTTACTAAAATTAAAATCATGAATTAATTTAAATACGACTGAAATTAAATTAAACTTTTTGGATTCAATTATAAATTTATATGAGCTTTAAATTTTAATTAAATTTGTATGTTTCCGGTTAGACTAGAAATACATTTTTATGTTTAAAATTAGTAAAACATATGAATTTATTGGTTTAAGTGGGAGCCCTTTTAGTCATAAACTCTTGATTAGGTCTACAAATCCTTAAGGTTAAAACAACTTGATTAGAATTAATAAGGACTGAATAATTGGTAGATTATTGGTGCCCTTGATTAATTGCTGCAAATATTTACGTGATGCATAATGTGTTTTACTAACCAGCTATGTGGGCCATTCATGATAAAATGAATGGGTGAATGGTATATATTGTATATGTACTGTTTTGCAGGTTATGAAGTGACTAGTATGTCCCAAATAGGATAGAAAATATGGTCTGCGTACCATTAATTTGAATGTAATTGGTCTAAAGTACCAAAGTTGTTTTTTAATTCAAATATGGTCTGCGTACCATCAAATAGTTGTAATTAGTTTTAATTATAGCTTATCCTATTTGAAGAAAATGGTGCCTCCCACGGAGATTTTCAAGACGGACTTTGAAGTTAAGCTTCAAGATGAAGTCGGGCCATACTAGATCACATTTATCTTATGCATGTTTTAAGTTATTTTTGCTTTTAAATATGTCTTAAAATGCATGAGATCAAAAGCTTGATTATGTTGCATGATTAAGGATTTTAGTTCACTTAAAATCTAACCAACATAGTAAGAGCCTTAAGTTCCAAACTTAAAAATTGAGTTATAAGGTGCCATGCCAAAATATACACTTGCTTGGATATCCTTTACATCAATCTAGTAATAGTTTTCGCTCAGCGAGGTGTTACTTATTGGTCCTAAAGGGGCAAGGTACACAAATAATTGTGAGTACATGTTAGTTTTGGTGAAACTCAACGATATAAGTAAGGAGTCCTTTTATGTCGTGGCAAAATCGATAGGTTTGCCTAATAAGTTCTTAGACGTACCTATCAACCAAGAATAGTTTCTAGACTATTAGCAAAAGGCTTTTGCTTACCTAAGATGTTTTAGGATTAAGTCGACAAACTGTGCTTAGTTCTTCAATGATTTTAGGATCTTGGAATCATTTTATTCACACCTGCCGGAACACATAATTCGAATAAAATGCTAATGACTTGTTTAAATTGCATGATTGCTTTCATTTTCAAGTTATTATTCATGATAAATGTTTAGACTTTGCATGCTTCAATGTATGTTTTAATTATTGTTTATAATTAAATATCTTGCACTGCAGTAAATCCTTTTAGAAAGGTAACAGTAAATTTCCTCGATTGGTAGTGAATCCAAGAACGATTCACGGAAATGAGAGAAAGTGAGCAATTTAAAATGTACGTTTCTTATAGCGACTTTTATGGTTGTTTTCGAACATCAAAGTCGAATGGCAAACCAATTGGTGCTTGTGAATTCAAAATACAATGTAGTTTTGAGATCATAAAGCATTGAGCTTAAAACGCTCAGCTTTACCAATGGTTAACAACCTAATATCTTTGTCCATTTAATTCTCGAATGAGTCTAGTCCCTAGACATTCGAATAGATCGATGCTTAGAGAACTTTAGAAGCTTCTGGTAAGATCATCTAGTTGAAACAGAATGTTCAACATAAATTAAATGGTAAAGAACCTTGTTGGGGTGACATTGGACATGTCTAACAAAGTATAAAAGTCAACACTAAAGAATTCAATTCTTAAGACTATAAGAAAGGGTACAAGAAATAGGAAAACGAGGAACAAATGAAAGGAATTACGATTCCGTTTCTACCTATAAGTTTATGTTTAAAGAGAAGTGACCTAGCAATCAAACTTCCTTGGTATCATATACCGCTTGAGGTTCTTACTTCGGTAATAACTCAAACAATGGAAGCTAGGATACACTAATGACCTACAAGTGGGAAATGAAGCATGGCATTGCTACATTAATTGTAGGGTCATCTAAGTTTGTTTTAAGTCCTTTCAAAGGTTGGAACTTAATGGCTATTTTGTTCCATAATCAGCATACCTAAATTTCTGCTTCAAACACAGAAAGACTCACATTCAAGAAAAACAAAAACAATGTTTGTTTGTTTATTTGAATGAAATGGTCAATTACAGGTTGAGTCAATATGCTTGATTAAAACAAACAACTCTTTAAAGAACTTTACTAGGTTCAAATCAACCCCTTGGTTTGAGTTCCACTAATCTTTGGCATTGTTGCTTAGACCATATCAACAAGTTAACATTCATAAGCTCTATTTTGATGGACTTTTGAAAGTTGATTGATTTCTAGATCATTTTAAGACAACTGGTCTTACTTGTTGAAAGTAACAAAAGATATGAACTATTGTTAGAACGCCTAGACAATAGAGTTCAAAGCTAAAGAAAGATTTTATGACTTTATTATTTCACATGGATTTGAGTGAATATAGGTTTATTTACTCAAATGTGATATAAGTTGAATCTGTTTGGCTAGTTCAAAGATTCAGAAGTTTAAAATCCACTTGGCAAGAAATCATAAAGATCTAGGTTAGATCATGTTGATGATTACTTGAGACCAAATATGATCATCAATGATTGTGTGTTGTAATTTCACAATCTAGGTCCATAAGATATGGCATATCTTAGTTGGAATAATCGAAGTCAATTAGTACTTGATTCGATCAATGATGGATCATAAAGAATTTTCCTATAATTTCTAAAACAAAATGCTCAACTACCACCAAACTAAACCAAATTCGTCAAAGCTATTGAAAAGTAATTTCAGAATAACTTTTCATAAAATATATCTAGAGAGTTGCAAAACTCAGTGGGAGCTTAGTGTTTGTCATTCGACAAACTAAGGCTCAAGTATAGATATATGTTTCATTATGATTTATTCAAATGAAACACAAGGGTATTGTTTCTACCATGAATTTTTGAGAACATAATGTTTGTTTGCTCGAAATAATGTCCTTTTGGAGATTCGTTTCCAAAATGACAAGTGGGAGAAAATAGACCTCGAAAGTCTTCGAGGCGAACAACAAACATAAACGGACATTCCGGAGGCTTTTCGAAGTGCTTCAGAAAATCCGAACTTATTTTGTAAGGACTTTACAAGTGGCTTTAAAGAATAGACATCTCTTAGAAGACTTTACAAGTGCTTCAAGGAGAATAGAATATTCAAAGGACTCTCAAAGTGCCTGTTGATATTCTATTGTTTGATGTTCTATACCCAAGTAGGCATAGAGTTCAAGTCACTGGAACTATGAGATTCTTCTATTAGATAGTAAAGAAACATAGAGTTCTGGTCAATGAAACTATGATATTCTTCTATTAGATAGTGAAGAAACCTACAACTTGCAGTCAAACTATTATCATGTAAATTAATGAGTTTGTGACCTGTAAGAAAGCTATGACGAAACCCAAATTCCCTAAAATGGTTAGAGGCCATATATAGACTCAAATGTTTAGTGGTTAGAGGCCATAAAACATGCTCAATGTTTTGATGACAAAATTAAAATTTTGTTGATTTGCAAGAATAGTTTCACACCTATTGGTTGCAAGTTTGTTTCAAGGATAAAAACCATCAAACATGAAATTGTGTTCACACACAAAGCTAGATTAGTTGCTAAAGGTTACAAGCAAATTCATGACATGGATTGTGTTGAAACCTCATGCACAATCGTAATGCTCAAGTCTATATTCAAGCAATGATTGCATATTGGTACATATAGCAATTGGATGACAAAACGTATTCCTCAATCAAATGTTGGAATAAACTATGTACATGGTATGTCATAGGATTTGTGGATCCAAATAAATGCTTGAAAAGAAAAGCTAGTTTATAAAATCTAAGTACAGATTTAAGCAAGCAATTGGGAATTAGAAATGTATTTTAGTGAAACTAATAAGTATTTTAGTTTCATAAAATGTACATGATTCTTATAGATATATAAGAAGTTTAGTGGGAGTACATAAAACTTAATTGGTCCTATGTGTATCACACACATATCTCTCTATTGTGAAATAACATTCAAATGCTAAATACTTAGATTTGAGATTATTCATCAATGACGGACCAAGGCGAAACTTAGTTCATACTGGGTACTAAGATCTATTTACAAAGATCTTATAATATTGTTTTGGATTAAGTAATGGCATTTACTAAATCAAACACGAAAGACTCCATTGGAGATATTCGACCCATGTGAATAAATCTAAGTAAAGAATGTTTGAACTATGTATAAGCATTTACTAAGTTAAAACATCAAAGGATCTAAGTGAGATTCTTCACCTATATTTTATGTCAAAGAATTTAGCTGGATTCAGTATCTACTGAAATTGAATGAGCTAAAGTTACATGAATAGAATTCAATTGGGAATTATTCTGCAAAAGAATTTATCATGTATGATATAATATGAGGATCGCCAAAAACGTATCGTATGACTTTAGGCATGACGAACATATACCAATCTCTATTGATCTAAGTGAAGATCAACTAGATTGAGATCAAGAATACTTATGGTACTTGAAAAGGTACATAGGAATAGTTCTTGATTCAAGGAAATAAAGATATGCTAAATATTGATGCTACACGCATAAACACTGGCAAAGGATCAAGCAAGACCCTTTGGAGTTAACCATTGATAAGGACGAGCTATAGAGCATCGTGTTTTGAAATGGCAACATGGATTGGAGACCATGAGTTGTTGCGTGGGAAATTAAATATTAATTTCTATGTTCTAAGATACAACTGGAAAGTCTTCCACATATCTGTGAACTGCTTGGATAAGTAAATCCAAACAAAGCATCACTAGCAACCTAAACAGTTGAAGTAAAAGTACTTATTGCCTAAGAAGCAATAAAACAGGGTTGTTTGTTTATGTTAAAGAGTTTCTTCACTGAACTTGGGTAGATCATATGTCTTCTGACTTGATGGTTCTTCATTGCAAGATGCGTAGAACTACTCTTGTAGCTAGAAGGAATAGATCACAAAATAAACACACTCAAAAGATCTTATCATCATATCTCGAAGAACATTCGATGAAAGGATATTAAGATTGGCAAAGCATGATAACTAAACCTATGCAACAAGTGAGAAACAACACTCACATTGTGGCACTGGAAATCAAGCATAGCTTTGAATTCCATGAACTGTTTTAAAGATGGGTTTGAGGCCCATGGTTATAAAACATTGGGGTTGAACATTTATCATATATGAAATGTGTTTTCATATTCCATTTAATCTTGGTTTAGTATTAAATGATGAGTCCCTTCAATTTGACAATATATTCAAGATAGACTGTCAGGACCAGTCCTGTGACTAAGAAATGTCTATCAAGTGAACTTGAATGTCAAAAGTTGAAAATGGTCCCTAGTCGGAGTTTTCTATAAAATTGGACGCATAGAAAACGTTAGACGACTAGAATGCAAGATGACTAGTAGTTCTGTTTCTTGAACTATGTGGACATGGCAATGTCATAATCATTTGCATAGATACTTACTTTGGGAAGACTAGTATCGGACAAGACCTATGAAACTTTACTGTAAGAGATGAAAATCTGTCATAAGTAAATTTCATTAAAATTATTAGACACTAAATCCTCAATACCTGAGTGATTTGAGATTACTTGTTTGAGAACTGGTTGCTTTGACGTTGACCAACCGTCGCACCGTAAAAGGAGGCTATAAAGGCAACGCTCAGGTAATCACCTATCAAACGAAGTCTAATCTCAAGATCGCAAGATTGGGATTGTCCTCCCATAAATCGGGATGAGATGCTTAAAAGTTGTACAAGGCCACTCGGAGAGCTAGAAACTGTGAAATGCATGGCCGTGCTCGGATGAATCATAGGCTATGATTATCTGTTTATTTGATCAGTTGAACTCTGAAACCGAGGAACACCTCTGGACATAATAAGGATGACAACTCTTACCTTATGTTCAAGAGCAAGCATCGGGCGACAAAGGAATTAGGAAATGCACACTTGTCCCTAAGGACAAGTGGGAGACTGAAGGAAATAATGCCCTTGGTCCAAGTATGCATTCAATGTTAAGTCTAATAAATGCGGTTCAGTATTAATTAACAAGTTAATAATTCAGTGAGATCAAGTGAGCTGAATGCCTAGCTAGAGGCCGCTTCAGTTCAAGTGGAATTAATGATATTAATCCACAGCTTACTCTTGACTGAACCCGTAGGGTCACACAAATAGTACGTAAACGGATCAAGTATTTAATGGCATTAAATACTCCAACTATGGATATTCGGAATCGACGGATCTTGGTTTCAGTGGGAGCTGAGATCGTCACAGGCAAGAAATGAATACTCCGGAAACGATGATATTGCCGGAAACGGAAATATGGATCGTATCGGAAATATAAATATTATCCAAGTCGTAGATGTTGCCGGAAACGGAAACATGGTACGTATCGGAAAATATTATCGGAAATAGAAATGTTGCCGGAATCGGAAATATTACCGGAAACGGAAATATTGTCTGAATCGGAAATATTATCGGAATCGAAAAATAATTCCGGAAACGGAAATATTAAATATTTGTTCGAAACGGAAATTAATTCCGGAATCGGAAATATTAAATATTGTTCGTATCGGAAATGAATTCCGGAATCGAGAATTTAATCGGAAGCGCATCGTACGAATTAGCATCGGACGAGGCCTGCCAGACGAAGGCCTAGCACGAAGCCGGGCCATCGCCCAGCAAGCCAAGCGCAACAACCACACGCCAAGCATGCGACCAGGCCCAGCGCAAAAGCCAGGCCCAGCCGAAGCTTGGGCGCGCGCGCGGGGCTGCGACGAGTGGGCTGGCGCTGTGCGTGGGCCGCAAGGCCTGCGTGCGGTGCTAGCGTATTACTCGAAGTGTGTTACTCGAATCCTAAAGCGTATAGAATTTGTTTAATGATTAAATTCCTAATCCTAAAAGATAAATTAATTAAATAAGAGTTCCACTAGGATTCTAATTTAATTAGTTCGTATCCTAGTAGGATTCCAATTCTCTTTCCATACCCCTATAAATATGTGGCCTGGGTTCACAATTTATAACGTTTTTTCAAGTATTCAAAGTGAGTTTTTGAGAGAAAAAATCAGTCACATACCTTGCCTAAAAGTGCCGAAATTATTAGTACCTTAAGGGCGATTCTAGTTGGTCAATCTTAAGGCGGATCCGGACGTGCTGTGGACTATCTACGGAGGGACGACACTTGGAGTCCTAAAGACTTGTTCTTGTTCGGTTCGGGCGCAGCTAGGGAAGGCACGCAACAAAGAGTATGCTTCTAAACTATGCTATATGATTATGTGTAAATAATATGTATTCCTGGCTTAATGGTTGTTTCCGCATGATTTATGAATTGTCATATGTATCATAACCCAATACTTAGGACACCTCGGATTGTACACAGTAGGATTCGGATTTTAAATAATTTTCAAATAATTTTCAAAGACTTCTTCGAACATAGTAAAGAGTCGTTGGTTTAATCTAAGTATGCGTTTTGCAAGTGAGTCAAAGATATTTCTAAATATAATTATGGGTAAAGAAAGGCACCTAGCTTTTGGTCAAGGCACACTCCAACATGTGACTACCTTGACCATGGCAATGTCGCACAATACGACATTTACAAGAGAAGTAGCAGGTTACTACTCGAACGTACCTCGCACTAAACGCGTCTGGTTCAAACTATTCATGATCCATGTCACCATGAATGCATAAAAACGTATGCCAATCATTATAGCACCAAGCCAATCCCGTAGCTACAGTTGGAGGCTTGAGAAAAACACTCTAAAAATGCTCGAAATGACGATTTCATCGCAAATTCTCGACGCTAATACTATAAATATGTTATAGGGGCACAATCATAAGCTTTAATCGTGTAAAACGAACCTTAGAATGGCTACAACCCCTCCCAAATTCTAAAGCACTACTTAGAATATATAAAGTCACCCCACTATCAAGGGTAACTGAAAATCGCGAGTCACCAAAACTCCGATCACACTACTGCACATAACGCTCGCCCTACAAGCGCCCGTTACACAGTCTACCTCGTTCCAAAGCAAAAGCGAAAGAAAAAATCAAGGATAAGAACTCTCAAAATATACCCAGAAATCATTTTCAAACGCCCAGAGCTGGGCGCCGATATCTTTAACGCCCCAGCCTGGGCGTTGAATCTTTCTGCTAGCCAAGTTTCGCTTAGATATAAAAATAAGAAAGAAACACCTATGAATCCTTGCATCGAACGAAGTAATAAGTCGTGCAAACCCACGCAGAAGGTGCTACACTTGTTCAAACACCTGAACGAGGCATGATGAAGTACTCCAATGCAAAAATAATGATATCCCAAACGCCTGGAAGAATGTTCTAAGACACGCCGTTAGGCCACACAAGCCTACGTTGCACCATAAGTTCAACCGTCCCACGGTACAAGTCTAAAAAAGGGTAAGGCATATTACACTAATGTAGGCACGGCCAAGAGCATGTGTAAAAGAGGCAAAAAAAACTACTTATCGCCCAAATTCAAAATGCAAGCCACACGACTTCTACATTAAGGATTAAAGGTAGCAAAACATTGCCTACCACGGAAGGGATAGCTCGCACCTACACGAGCGGAACCCCAAGGCATCTTTCTCGAAAGAACCTAAAAAATCGTACGCCAAAAGAAAGCATCCCAACATGCATACTTGGGAGCTCCAAGCTACGAAACGACCATAGCAAAATAAAAAAAAAATCTCTCGAAGCAAATGTTTGAACAATCGAAAGGGCACGATGTTTAAACCCACTTCATGAATGGGCCTGAACCCTATCAAGCTTCTAAGCAAACTATTCAAAATCAGTCATTGCTCAAAAAAAAAATGATTCAAGCAAACTGATTAATGGACCGCACACAACGGCCATTCTATGAACGCTCGTTCGCACATACATATCATCATCCTAAGTATCGAACATTCACGAACTTCTCAAGAAAGTCGTCACGTTCTAAAAACAAAGAAAAAAAACAAAAGAAAAGAGAATACATAGAACTTCCAAGTGAAATAAACGAATGAACAAGAGGCCAACTGTGTCATCAAAAGACCAGCCCAAACAACACTTTCAACGCCCCACCTGGGCGCCGAAAATGTACCCAGGCTCAAAAAAGGCCCTAACTTCTAGTGGGCCCTGCCATACTCATTTGACTTGAAAATTGCCGAAAGTCGCACCTCACGACTTTGTCAAAGTAGCACACCACTACAAAGATCGCTCGCACTTACGAGCACGATCCCAAACACGATCAAAGACATTACAAAATGCGTAGGAACCTCTTTGACAAAAAATGACCGTCAAGCACGAGTGCTTGGGGGCTCGAAAGAAAATATATATTTCAAAAGAAAGTGTGCAAAGTTAAAACGGTATTCCCAGACTACACTGTACGAAGTCCCGTGTTTGGATAACCTCAAAAGATAAAATCGGATTACGACCTCAAGACAAAGGTCTCCGTTGATACTTATACATAGTCCCCTAATCAAGGACCCAGGTAATGGAAAAATTGAGCCATAAAGACTAGCTCAAAACCATGAAAGAAGATGACCACAAGACAATGGTCCGTCTAAGCACGTTGTCAACCCACATTCAGGTTGCAACTAAATCCGAGCATCCCTCGAAAGAATTCGCTCCTGCAAGAATGAATGAAAAGAAATTCTCAAGAGAAATCACAAGAAATAAAATAAAATAGGGACTTGTCCACCTCAATCAGGCAAGACCGCGGCACGCGAATCCCAAATCAAAAGACGAATTCAGGTTCGCTCACCTCCAGCGAGCGGGGCGTCCACCCTTAGCAGACAGGGCTCGCCCACCTTCAGCGGGCGGGGTCTGCGTCACTAGCCGCGCAGGTCCTCAGTTTTTGAAAAATAAAGTCTTCAAATTCAAAATAGGCTCGCCATCTTCAGCCGGCGGGGTCTACGTCACAAACCACGTAGGTCCTTATTTTCAAAAAGCACAAACAAATTTCAAAACAGATTCGTCCACTTCTATCGGACGGGGTGTCCACCCTCAGCGGACAGGTTCGCCATCTTCAGCCGGCGGGGTCTACGTCACAAACCGCGTAGGTCCTTATTTTGAAATTTCAAAAACAGATTCGTCCACTTCTATCGGACGGGGTGTCCACCCTTAGCAGACAGGCTCGCCATCTTTAGCCGGCAGGGTCTGCGTCACTAACCGCGCAGGTCCTTAGTCGCTGCAGCGATAACTTTTTTCGGTTTTCCCTTTTTCCAAAAATTAAAGGATTGGTTTTCCGTTTTTCCAAAAAAGAACGATGTGCTGGATTTTCCTTCGTTTTACGTCCCATAAAAACAAGGGGGTTTTCTCATTTAGCTAGCCCTGAAAATGAGAATCTTTAAAAACATTTTTACCTCGTGGTTGGGCTTGGCCAGGCCCAATTACACTTTATAGCTTTAATTTCGAAAACATCTGTAGCTACTCCCAATGACAAAGTGAGGGAGTTTCTACGTCTCTTTAGATACTTCCAATGACAAAGTGAGGGAGCTTCTATACTATCCGTTGACAAATCCCAATGACACGTGAGGGATATGTCGACGCTTCAAGTGATGACCCTTAAGTCAAATGTTATCACTCGGGGGCTCGTGAGACCCTCGCAAAAGCAGGTCACCATGACTTGTGTGGCGCACTCCGTCTAATACTTTGACCATCGTCTTACTCCAAGACTCAGTCAAAGTGGGGGCTAACTGTAGACACCTACTTTTGTCCCCATTCCCGAAAGGGAAGGTTCGATGATGAGAACATAAATCTCCACTTGACAACGCATCTCCTATAAAATAACGAATCTCAATTCCCCTTTTCATTTCACCCGAAACCTGCTATTTATAGAAACCTTCTATTTATGGAAACCTGCTAAAAATAGTAACTGCCGTAAAGGGTGGTTGCTAAAAGTAGTAAGAATAAAAAGATAGAAACCTGTCAGAATTAGGTGTTGCACTCCAACATAAATCCTAAAAGAGATAGAAATTGTGAAAGGAATTCTATTCCTATCGCAGTTCGATAAAAGAGTCAACGTATTAATTAACTCATAACGAACCTAGAGTTTGTAAAGGGCCCAGACGCATTCCGTCGTAAATTGATACACACCAAATAACTCGGATTAAGTCTCTTAATGAACTCCGTACTCTAGAGTCCAATCTGACAAAGAATTCTGCCAGACCCTATTTACAACGCCCAGCCCTGGGCGCCGAAAATTCCAGCGCCCAGAGCTGGGCGCCGAAAATACCTGGGACGGATTCTTTTCCTAATCCGTTTCGTATTCAAATTCCTGAAAAACTATCTTTCTACGCCACTCTTTCCTATAAATAGACCCCTAAAACCGACGTGAAGAGGACACAACACACACAACACATAATTATATTCTGAGTATTGACTCCAACCCTTAGCCTAAGCCTCACGCTGCGAAACTGTTCACGCGTTCTGTCGCAATCGATCCATAAATCGAACAGAACGTATCATGTCCCATAATTGAGATTCGTTAAATAAAAAGGAGAAATAGCAAAGTCAAAGTAGTTAGTTTTCTGAGAACCGTGACGCACCTCTCAAGGGTGCGTCGTAATGTGTCCCTTTTCGATGATTTAACTGCTTTCCTCGCCCTTTTTATGAACGGTTAAACTAACTAAATCTGATTGTTCTATCACGCCTAACAAATATAATATTTTTGGGAAATCGGATTATCATGCTAGGTCCCTTAATGCTATTTAAATCAGATAATCACGATCGAATTAGTATTATATGTTGCATATTGCTAAAATCAACTCAGATTAGTTTAATAGTTAACACATGTCCCTTCAATTATTTATGCTGAGCTAGTAAGGATATCCTGCCTCTGGAGTTATCGACGAGCGAAGTACTCCTCTCGGTAGTTACAGTCCCCCGAACCCTCAATCTCTACCTTGCGGGTGTTTGTTGAGAGATCCGCACACCAGGGATCACAAGGGAACCTACGGCCGTCGTGGTCAAACATAATTGCACTCCCTTTATGTCACGATAACCGGGTTTTGTCAGTTTGCTCATTGTCGTTAAAAACTGAATGGCGACTCCTATATTACTAGTCAATTGGGTGTAAACTCACAGGAAATTCAATTACACTTGATTGAATAAAAAGAATCGTCACACCCAGGAGGGACGAGGTCACGCATTAGCCTCGCGCTTTTTCGACCCCCTCACACTCATCATCATTCTTAACTACACTACCCTCTAGAGAAATTGGTTCTTCAAAATCTGCATGATCTTAAAAAAAGAACACAAAGAACATAACAAGTAAGTAAAAGAACAAAGGGCAAGAGTAAAAGAACATTGTAACAAACAAGTAAAATAGCAAGTCAAGTACCTTGGCCAACAACCACATAGGATTCTGGATCCTCATTAGCATCATTTTGTTCTGTGTTATCAAGCACATTATTCAAAATATCTGGAAATTTATAAAATAAAATAATAATCAGAAAAAGAACTCAATCGAAAGACCACATTAAAACGCAAAATTCAATATTTTCTTTTCATACAAACATATGTACAGTAAATACATTCACTTGTTCTGCCTGAAAAGTCAAAAATACATTCACTTGTTCACTTGTTCTTTCTGAATATACGTTATGTACGTTAAATACATTCACTTGTTCTCTCTGAAAAATAAAAAACATTCAAAAGCAACGTCTTAATACAAAATAAAACATATATTCAACATGTTCTTTTTAAACAAGCATATGTTCTTCAAAGCACGATAAATTGTTCTTTTCTGCAAACGAACATAACCAAGCATATATTCCTTGAACATACAAATTATTACACAATCAATTTCAACAAATTACTGTCATAAAATGCACAATTAACAAAAAAAACAATGCGTAACTTCATAATCAACAATCTCCAAAATCATCGAAGAATGAAATTCGATATTACATTAATCAAAACTAAATTACAATTATCAAAATCATAAAAAATACGAATATTACGAAATTGAAATCATCAAATAAAAAACAAATGCAATTCGTTATTACAAATTGAAAAAATACCTTCATAATTCTGATTATCAGCTGAAGAATTGAAATTAGAAGAAGAAGAATCATTCGAAATTGATGTTGAAACAGAAAAATCATGAAATACTTGAGGATTTTCTATTACTTTCTCTCTCTAAAAACCAATTTACAGAACAATGTTATCTTGTCTCTCCACTTCACACTTTGTAAATTCAAAAAAATGAAATTCAGATGAATAAATACCCGCAAAAAGGAGCGGAAAAAAACACATAAAAAAACGCGGAAAACTGAACTGAATAGAACAGAGCATTAGGTGTTCTTTTGTCATCGGAAGATGTTCTTTTTATCTATGGATTTAACGAAGACGCGCTTTTTGTGTGCAATATTTTGCGTTGTGATCCCGGTGCACCTACATCTACGTGCACACGCCTGCACCATCAAAATTGTGATTTATTATACTGTCGATATATTGTACACTCACAGTTATCTTCATGTTAATAAAGAGAACTCTAAAGAAGCCAAGACTAGACATGTTTAATGGGATGGGGCATCATGGGGGGTCGTTAATAGCCCGTTTAAACAGGGTGGGGCTCTTTACTTTTATTTTTAATAGCCTGTTTAAACAAGGTGGGGCTCTTTACTTTTATTTTTAATAGCCCGTTTAAACAGGACTTTACTTTTATAAAAGGGCTAGTCTATAAAAAGGGTTGAGTTTTATTGGATAATATTGTTTAAATTAACGACACAAGCAACTATCAAAATTTTATAACTATTTTGAGCAGGTAGCTCCAAAATTTTGTTGGATATTCAATAAATTTATTTTAGATCAAATAAAAACATTGTTTAAATTAAATATTATAGGGAGCTACAAGGTATTGTTGTCAACCAATGCGAAACTTTGTATCTTAAATCAATTATAGCTGAAAATTTGATGCGGCAAACTAAGCTATATCACCTTGTAGCTTACCATTGACGTTGCTATTATTCTGCCTAAACTTTTTTGTAATCCTTATTCCTGGCTAACCTTTTAATGATTTTTCTTCATTTCGAATTCAATTTAAATAAAAATGCTAGCGTATTTCCACAACCCGGCCCTCCTCGTATTCTTTGCACCGATCACATCATACCCACTACATCACTTTATAGGTCGACGCAGTGCCGCACCTCGCTCCATCTCGCTACCGCAACTTCAATCCACCTTAAATAGATTTTAGAGCTTTGATGAAAGCTCGGGCGGGATCGAGTTTGAGCTTGATTTCGTTAAATGAACATGAATATAAGAATATGGTAGTACTTGGGTAAGGCTCATTTACACCCCTGGTAAAGAGGAGGAAAGAGAGAAAAAGAATTGGGATTAAAGCATTGTTTTCGTTTTTTTGAAGCAAATTGTCAATTAGGTTTTACAATGATCAATACATAAGATTTTAGAATGAATATAATGTTCCACAAGTTGAGCCAAAATAAATAAATAAATTGTCTTTTGATTCAATATAATTGAAGAGCTTCTAAATAGATTTATGTTGTCCAAAACCCTTCAAAAAAATTAAAATGGGGCAGGGCATGGCCCGTCTAAAAATTGGGCCTAAAATTCTGTCCATAAACCACTAATTTCGGGCAGGCTTAAGTTGATCAGATATAGGAAAACACCGTATCCAATTAAGTCATCAATATGATTTTTCAGAGTGGTATATAAAATTTATGACGATGATTAGATATGAAAAAATGTTACTACTTACTAAATGTAGCGGAGTCGAAAGTAGTAGAGCCGGAAGCGACGCTTCGATTGCCGTAGATTTTGGTAACATCAATACCATCACCGACCATGAATAAGTAGTCCTTTTTGCTGGAATATCCACATATTCCACGTATGTTCCACCCACAACATGTATTCCATAATATCCATTGTTCGGCTCGATGTTGTTTGGAGCTGGCTCCAGGGGCAGATCTAGGGGTGGGCTTAGGTGGGCAAAGGCCCTCCCCATTATTCAGAAAACCTTTATATATATATAAAAGAAAACTGTGTAGAAGTATTGGATTTAAATATGTAGTCGGGTTGGTGTAGTTAGTAATTTTTTGCGTATAAGAGATCTAACAACTTGTACTAAAGTAGAAGTTTCAAATATATGTTATATTTTATACACATATTGCACATATATTATACAAATAGTGTACATATACTACACAGTATAGGTTTAGTCAAGTTCAAATTACCATTTACCCCCATGTACGTATATATATAATTGATGGTATGCTAACATTCATCTTGAATCAGTCTTGCCTTATGCTCGAGTTTGGACTCCAATCAAAATGACTTATCTCAAGTCCGAACTTGAACAATATATAAAATCTAGAGTTTTAATTGTATTAACTTAAAACAAGCACATTAAAAAGTTTAATCGAGTTCGACATTGAGCATTTCTCATCAACTAAATTAATGAGCTAGATTATGTTAAAAGTTCACCTATTTCAAGTTGAATCATTAATATGATTTATTACGCTCATGGGCCAAGATTTGAATGTGACAATATTTTTTAATACGTATTATATGTGAAAATTGCAATGAAATTTACAAAGTTTGAAACAAGTAACCACTTAGCCGGATTAAGTTATGTACGTAGTGTAGTATGCAATAAAAGGAGCTTGTTTTTTGACATAGATTACACATTAATGGTGGCCCTATAGACAAACCAGACTTATCTTTCCCAATATTAATAATTGCTTACCAATAAGGTTTTGACTTAGAAATATAGAATGAAGGCTTGTATACAATAGGTTGTAGGAAACATCCTCTCCAATTTTTAATTTGAACTGCCCTTATAGTTCACCAAAAAAAGGGAATTCTTTGCCAATTGTTTGTGCTGATCAAAGACCGTAGTCGCAAGGGAAAAACATAAAAAGGCCCATCCAATTAGTTTATATGGAGAGATTGACGCATAAGGTTACACATGTGACATGCTACCAATTTTTCAACTTAGGATCCGTGATGAAATCATACAAACTTCATGGAAGAAGCTTAGAAGAACACACCAACAATGGACCTTAGCAACTATAAACTCAGTTGCTAAGGGGAGAGAATGTTTGTATTAATGAGTTGCTTACAGTACAAGAAATTAGGGCAAACGTAATAATGAAAATAATACAAGAGATAAGCTTATATAGTGAAGAGTTGCATTGTTGTCCTAACCAATCAGAATTCAACAGTAGCACTAACAACCAATCAAATAACACTGCTCTAACAACCTAGCTGTTGACTTGCCATGCCAGCCAAAGCAGTTACAAGGGTGATTATCATGTGGGAGGTGGTGTATGTGTACTATGGTGAGCCTGCACTGCACTTGCAGCTTATGGTACAAACCAACATTGCACTGCAGTATGGTGTACTAACCAACACACCCCCCCCCCCCCCTCGAGCTAGGGGTTATAGTAGAAAGGCCTAGCTTGGAAAGTAAGTTTGAAAACTAAGGAGAGGGTAAAGCCTTGGTGAATACATCAGCAAGTTGAAAGTGAGTAGGCAAATAAGTTAGTTGAAGTAGTCCTTACAAAACCTTGTCCCTGGTGAAGTGACAGTCTATTTCAATGTGCTTAGTACGCTCATGGAAAACTGGATTCTTCCCAATGTATATGGCTGACTGGTTGTCACAGTGCAGTGTGACTGGTTTGAGGCCAGTAACTCCAATTTCTTCTAGGAGCCTAACTAGCCAAGTTGTCTCAGAGGCTGCTGCAGCCATTGCTATGTACTCTGCTTCAGAAGAGCTTTTAGAAACAGTACTTTATTTCTTTGATTTCCAGGAAACCGGAGAATTCCCAAATAATAAAACATATCATGTGATGGACTTTCTGGTGTTGGGACAAGATGCCCTATCACTATCAGAGAAGGCATGTAAGGTGAGAGAATTTGTAGCCTGGAGTATAATCCCTTGTCCTGCAGTGTGGGCTACATATCTAAGAACATGATGTAAAGCTGTGACATGAGGAATTCTGGGCATGTGCATGAACTGACTTAACAGTTGAACTGCAAAACTTAGATCTGGGTGTGAGTAAGGAAATTAAGCTTCCCAACCAGTATTTTATAATGTTCAGGTGCATCATAAAGAACCCCTTCTTCTGCATATAGCTTGGTGTTGATGGAAAATGGAGTAACAGCAGATTTTTGTAAGTCAAAACCACAATCTAATAATAAGGACTTAGTAAACTTCTTCTGTGTGAGAACCACCCCATCTGTTAGATAACCAACCTCAATACCAAGAAAGTAGCTCATAATCCCTAAATCCTTGATACTAAAGACTGCATCCAAGTGAGCTTTAAGGGTTGTGATGGTAGGAACATGGTTCCCTGTGAGCAAAATGTCATCAACATAGACATCAGCTAGAGTGATTTGATCACCATGTCTTTTAATGAACAAAGAATAGTCATTCTTTGACTGAATGAACCCTTGATATTGTAACTCTCCATGTAACTTTGCAAACCATTGCCTAGATGCTTGTTTGAGACCATATAAAGACTTTTTCAATCTGCAGACCTTATTATCTATATATGGAATACCCCCAGGCATTCTCATGTACACTTCTTCATGGAGATCACCATAAAGAAAGGAATTATTCACATCTAGCTGATATATATCCCATTTCATGCTTGCTGCAAGTGCAATGATACATCTTATAGTGGCCATCTTAACTATAAGAGAGAAAGTCTCCTCATAGTCAATACCATATTTCTGTGTGAAGCCTTTAGCAACCAATCTGACTTTACACCTTTCAAGGGATCTATCAGATTTGAGTTTAACTTTGAATACCCATTTGCAACCAATGGTTTCCAAGTGGTAAGGCAACCACCTCCCATATATCATTCTGCAATAGAGCTGCAATATCTTTCTCCATAGCCTGCACCCATTCTGGTTTATGTGCAGCTTCCTTATAAGTACTAGGTTCAGTGATATTGTCAAGCAAAACTACCATTGCATGATGGTTTGGAGGTAGACTCTTGTAAGAGACCATGTTGCACCAGTGTGTTGCAGTGTAACAATGATAATCTTACTAATAAAAGGGAAGCTTGTGTGATCTACTAGAGGTTCTAGTAGGTTGTGGTGGAGTAATAGGAGGAGATTGAAGTACAGTTTGTATAGGAGATGTAGAGGAAGAGATGGGTTGAGAAGAAGAAGAGAAAGGAGAAGAATCAGGAGTGGAAAGAGGTGAAGAATTAGAGAAAGAGAGAGGAGTAGAAGGAGTAGTAGATGGTTCTGAAGATGTGTCAGAATCATGAATGAGGATGAGAGTAGTTTGTGGTAGAATAGAAAAAGGTAGGACAATGCCTGGATCAAGTAGGAGAGGTGTATTGACAGGCAAGAAAAGGTAAGGGGGAAACTCAGAAACAGGAGGAGATTTTTCAAAGACATTGCCATCAGAATGGTGAAAAGGAAAATGTGTTTCATGAAAAACAACATCTCTTGATACAAAAGTTATGCCTGTGTTTTTGTCTAACACCTTATATCCCTTCTGAGATGGGGAATAGCCAATGAAAATACATGTTGTGGCCCTAGGATCAAACTTAGTTTTGTGTGCTTTGGTGGTGGACACATACACCAAACACCCAAAGGCTCTTAAGTGTTGTTATCATCAATGATGTAAACCCCTAACTTCACACTACCAAGAACATGTAGCCCTTTCATTGAATGGCCCTGAACATAACATTTGTCAGCAGTGAAAGAAACTGTACAACTCTGGTCATTGCACAATTTGTTGATTGATAGCAAGTTGTAATGAAAATCAGACACATGTAATACACCTTTCAGCTGTATATGGTCATTTATAGTGATTGTTCCTTTATGGTGTACTGCTACTTTTCTTCCATCAGGTATAGTTATAAAGTCATTGTCACCAATTATAGCCTCATAAGTATCAAACATGTTCAAATTGGCACACATATGGTCTGATGCTCCACTATCTAGCAACCAACTAGATTTTGAACATGTTAGAAAATAGAAGGTGTTACCTGCCATGAAAGCATGAGCTGAAGTTTCTCCTTCCTCCTGTTGAGTCTCTAGTGTGCATGATTTATGATTATGTTGTTTATTCAGGAGACTCAACAACTGAGTGCATTGTCTGCAGTGAGGAAACCTGGTTGAGACTGTGACTGCATTGAACAATCTCTTTCTGGAGGATAGAATGATTGATGTTGTTGATATTCTGCCATATCTTCATCAAGATATCCCTCATCTGTATAAGCAATTTCTGCAGCTCTTTTATCTGACTTAAAACCAGTAAATCCATGTGGAAACCCATGTAACTTAAAGCATGTCTCAGTGTTATGCCTATTGACCTTACAGTGATCACAAAAATAGATGGAAGGCTTTTTGTACACAGATGACTTGTTTCCTCCAGTATAGTTGTTCCTTGTACTATGATAGGCTTGTTGATTCCTGTAAGAATTATGAATTCCCCTATTATGACTGTCACTGAACCTTCTTCTGTCAGCTCCAAAAGCATGGCTCTCATGCTGTTGTGAAATGGCACTAATCTCTCTTTGTCTTTCCTCTTGTGCTACAATTCTGTATGCATGTGAAATTGTTGGCAATGGTTGCATCATTAGAAGGCTTCCTCTAGTTACAACCAAGTGTTCTCCCAATTTCATGAGAAATTGCATAAGTCTTTGCTCCTGTTGCATCTTGAAGATTCTTTGTGTCACATTACATGTACAGAGGTTAGAAGTACATGTTGGCAAGGGATTGGCTGCACTAATATTTTCCCATATTGACTTTATCTCTGTGAAGAACTCAACCACATTATGACTTCCCTGTGAGATTTTTGTTGCCTGTTGTTCTAAGGAAAAGAGTTGTGGTCCAGACACAAAGCCAAACCTATCCTCTAGGTCTAACCAGATTTCTCTAGCAGTATGAAAATACAAAACACTCTTAGATATTGATCCATCAAGGTTGAACAATAACCATGAGATCATCATGTCATCGCACCTCATCCAAGCCTGGTAAGTATCATCTGTAGGATCTGGTTTTGCTATTGTGCCATCAACAAAACCTAGCTTGTTCTTAGATGACATAGAGATCATCATAATCCTCCTCCAATCTCCATAACCTTCACCTTTGAACTTAATTGAAAGTAACTGACTAGCTGTGTTATCAGTTGGATGAAGGTAAAAAGGACTAGCAGGATCTTGATTTGGAGCCAAAAATGGTGTAGTCATTTTGTTTTATAAAATTCTAGATAGAAATTCTAGGTTTATGTAGCAAAATCTAAGAAGAAGAGTGAATGATTTCAAGCAATCAATCAGCAAAGAAAAATGCATCAGTAGTAATTCAGTAACAACAGCAACAAGAATTCCTAATCAATCAGCAATTAGGAGAAATACCAGAAACAAAAATGAGGATGAACATACCTCGAAACAAAGAACTCAGAATCTTGATTGAATTATGCCAGTAGAAACGGAAGAGAAAACTAAACCAAAATCTTGATCTTACTGCTCTGATACCATGATGAAATCATACAAACTTCATGGAAGAAGCTTAGAAGAACACACCAATAATGGACCTTAACAACTATAAACTGAGTTGCTAAGGGGAGAGAATGTTTGTATTAATGAGTTGCTTACAATACAAGCAATTGGGGAAAAATTAATAATGAAAATATTACAAGAGATAAGCTTATATAGTGAAGAGTTGCATTGCTGTCCTAACCAATTAGAATCCAGCAGTAGCACTAACAACCAATCAAATAACACTGATCTAACAACCTAGCTGCTGACTTGCCATGTCAGCCAAAGCAGTTACAAGGGTGATTATCATGTGGGAGATGGTGTATGTGTACTATGGTGAGCCTGCACTGCACTTGCAGCTTATGGTACAAACCAACACTGCACTGTAGTATGGTGTACTAACCAACAATCCGCACTTAAAAAGAATTAGTTTAGATCAAACTAAAAAAAACAACCAGACACCTTCTTTTTTTTGGTTGTAGACTTGTAGTTAACGTTGTATTAGTCAAGAACAAATACGAAGCATTTGGATTTACCCAACTCGACATTTCGGTCAAATTGGCCGGAATATGATGTTATAATAATGTGCAATGATGATAAAAGCTACAAATTCCCAGATTAAAGAGATTTATTGATATTTTGTGATGTCATATTCTGATCAATTTGGCTGGAATGGTGACTTAGGTTATTTTACATGTTTGGCCAGAGGTGTCCATTCGAGTCGACGGTTCGATCCTGAGTGGGATTCATCGGTTTCGAGTTTAAACGGGTTTGGTTGAAACCATTTCATTTGGCACCCCTAATTTTAGTAGAGTGAATAAGTTATGCAACTTTATTATTATTAGCCCTATTCCCGAATCAAGTTCATCTCTAATCATTATTTTGAGACGGAATATGACTTAGAGACGAAATTCCTCATCTCTAAAAAGATATTATTCGTAGTGATTCAATTTTTGATAGATAACTTTTCATCTCAATTAATTTGATTGGCAATAAAAATAGGATTTGTGTACAATTATATTAGAGAAAGTAAAAGAAAATAGTATTAAATTACTACGTGATATATAATAATGAACCAGGCACCCCGTTCTTGAAATCGATTTCTATCAAGTCTGGGACCAGTTTCAAAATTTTAAAAGCCCTCTTCCAAGTTTTGACCCTAAAACCGGTTGTGCTTACCCCATTATATATACATTTACTCCGTGGTATATATGTATAGATCCAATTTTTTTCTCAATATAGCATAACTCACGTAGTAGTTGCTTATTTTTTGGAAGTGGATTGTACCATTCGTTAATACTTCCTCCGTTCCACAATAGATGCATCATTTCTCATTGCACGTATGCCAACGCGCTTATTTGAACATTAATATCTCTAAATGCGTATAAGTAAAAATTATAAAAAGTTGATATTTGGAATCCTTGCGTTAATACGAATTTAACAAGATCTCACTTGACTATGTTTTTTCTTGCACAACAGTGAAAGAAAGGTTGTCAAAGTTGATTGATGAATAGTGCGCAAATGAGAAATGATGCATCTATTGTGGAACGGAGGAAGTAATAAAGATATTTTTTCGACTACATTGGTCAACGGGTCACAATGTCACTCACACTAGTTATTGACCGGCGCGTTATCGCGCGTCGTTTCCTAAGATAGAAAAAACTATTTGTGTAATATTTTTATTAAAGTGTCTCAATTATGATTAATTAATCTTTCGTATAACTTTATATTTGTAGGAAGAAACATACTGTTTAAGGGCTACTAATACATGCAACATACTCGGATTACATTTGTTTTGCAAATGAGCTGAAATAAATAGCGTATGCTAGTAGGTACAAAAGCTATTAGGGGTAATTGCTAGGAACATGTAGCATTGTGGTTGGAACAAGAGAATATAATTCATACGGAGTACTTTAAAAAAACGAAAATGATAAAGGTCGCAACATGCGACCTTTAAACCGTGTCACAATGATGACATGACATGATTATGTCTCATGATTTAAATTGGAAACTAAAATATTTAACTTATATAACCTTTATACATGTTACAAAAAAATGTAGGAAAATCTTAATATTCTAATTTGTTTCCTTCTTTATATCGCCTACCTTATTTACATATTTTCATAGTAAAAATATTGCATTGATAGTAAAAATATTATGATTATGCATAACCTACGTGATGCCTATATGTACCATTTAAATTCTGACACGTAAGATTGCGACAACTAAATGTTGTCGCAACTTGCGACCTTTATCATCACCCAAAAAAAAACTCATTACTTGGTAAATTAACTACAAGTCTATTACAAACTACTGGCAAAAGCTAAGCATGTAGATGTGGATGTTTGTTCCTGTCAAAACTCATAACGTACCTACATAATTTCAATTGACAAAGTATTTCATACAAATAGTAGATGCTAAACAAAAGTGAAGTTTATAGGAGCTCCAAAGTGCCTCCATTCGTTGGCATCAGCTTCAAGAACAACCATCTTGAGGCACCGTTGTCAAATGTTCATGCAGAAAGTGTTGTTTGTCCAACTTCGATTAAAAATCGATGGGTAAGAATCGATCGGTGGTATCCAGCCTGACATTGAGAAAGGTGTTATTAATTGCCAATTGCAAATCCTAACAATGCATATTATTAGTTAAACCTTAAACGTTTGAAACTCAAATTTAAGATATCAACAAATTTTCCGTCAAATGAGTAGTAGGCATCTACACATATCAAGCAAAACCAGTCCAACAAAAATCGTACTTAGAGGTTAATTTGCTAGGAGTAACTAAATAGGTGTTGCAGTTTAAACTAATGAGTATAGCGTCTTTGATGAGCTTTGCTAGTAGTAGTTATCAGTATCGGATCCATCAAAAACAAATCAATTAATAAGTAAAAAAAAGCACTACTATATTCATTAAACCCAGGTAGGCAAAATACAATTGAGCTATAATTCACCACAATTTAAAGTATAAGCATAAACATAATTAGTGAAGCATAACACAATTTACCCAACATCTATGCATTGTCCTAGAAAGAAACAGCAAAAAGAAGACAAACTAAGTCAATTAATAGAGCTATAATTAGTCATAGCTGATAGAAATTTGAGTACGCACGCGGAAATTTTGATGGACCTCAATTATATAACAAAATTGCATTGTTAACATTGATTATATTAATAAGAATTGTACAACACTATTTGCTTTGGTAGAACACTTGTTTCTACCCTTCATATTTTGTGGGAACTCTCTTGATTAGCCCTCGAAATTATGGGAAATATCATATCCTTCACCGCATTTTGTATGAGGTACAATGCTTTAGAATCCTTCATCCTTTCACCATCGAGTTGCTTCTTTTGTGCTTCGGTTAGGATACTTTCATCTTCATATTCTATATATCCATTATCAGCATAACTCCACAACCCATGAGACCTTAGTAACGTCTTCATTTTAATTTTCTAAAAATCATAGTTTTCTCCCCTGAAAACTAAAATCGGAAATGTTGGGTTGTTAGCCATTGTAATTTGTTTTGTATTTGGGTTGAATTAATGTGTTTTGGCTAAATTAGTGAAGGCTTTGGGAATTTTGGCTCGGATACCAAATGTTAGAAATTCGGGTGTGGAAGACTTGGTGGATATTTGTTGTTTATGGTTTGATATGGAGAGCAAGAGTGAGCATAAGAGAAAATGTTATTTTTTTTATTCCACAAAATATGAGGGGTAAAAACCAAAGCAAATATTGTTGTACAATTCTTATTAATATAATCAATGATAAAAATGCAATTTTGTTATATAATTGAGGTACATCAAAACTTTCGCGTGCGTCCTCAAATTTCTATGAAAAATACAATGTCAGTAATTTTGACAGGGTCGAAAAGATCCAACTACGGATCAAGCATAG
Organism: Spinacia oleracea; assembly: GCF_020520425.1. Classification (NCBI taxonomy): domain Eukaryota; kingdom Viridiplantae; phylum Streptophyta; class Magnoliopsida; order Caryophyllales; family Amaranthaceae; genus Spinacia; species Spinacia oleracea. Next base: position 17,731,532 of record NC_079490.1, read on the forward strand.
AGAGTTGTCCAATGGATGGATTGGTTCCATCCAATTGGTTACCATATGGAAACAACTACCTTAATAAAGAGAATGAACGGATTATATCATGAATGGAACCATAAACCATGTTATTACTCAAATCTAAAGACTCTAGTGTATGGAGTGAACATACAAACATGGACTGCATGATGGCGGAAACTCGAAGGGAGGTTTTGGATACTTAACTCGAGTTCTTTTATGCTACAAAAGTGACTAAGAGATTTCAAAAGAGTAGTGCTGACTTGAAAACCATTCTCAGAGATATCATGATGAGTGAGGTTATGGCTCGAAATTCTGTCAGGAAATAAGATAGAACCACTGAGGGTGTTCCAACAGTTTGGTAATTATTGCTCGTTAATTTTGTATAACAATCAGTAGTATTATATACTCCGTGTATTTTATTTTCTTCTATAGACATTAATTTTAACTAAATTTAAAAAATTGAAGAAAATAAAGGCACACCATGAGATACATGTGTCATACTTAGTGTCTCTTTTAGTATTATTTTTTAATAAGAAATTTCACACATAATATTCATGCAGCTGAAGATTGCACATATTTAATTTGTTTCTATTTTTTTCTGAAATAGATTGTTATTTGCGTGAGAATGGAAAAAAATAAATATATTGTTATTATAATCCCGCAACAGAAACGTAAACCTTAGCATTATAGACATGGATAAATTTCCTTCTACTTTATCATTTATAAATTTTTTGCACCTAGTGTATTCATTCGCATAGTAAATAAAATATTTTTATTTAAATTTTAATTTATATTAAAAGAGAGGCAAATCGTAGGGTGACATTTGTTATCACCACATTGATTTTCTATCTTTTAGTGTAAAACTAGTATAGGACACGTGTGATGCACGGTTTACAAAATCTTAACTTTAAGTGCAAAGTTAAATTTGCTTAGAAAGAAAAAAATTTGTGGATTTTTCGTTCTCATTTGCACCCGTCACCCATAATTTCATGTTAGGTATAAAAATCAATTAACATCCTATACTATATTTTTTTTTGGCAAATAATAATAAGCTTTATTTACCAAGTAATCAGAGTATTAACAAACTCTGAAAACACCAACTGTCCACCCAACTACAACAGCAGCAACAAGCTACACACCACAAGCTAACTAAGGCTTACAGCATCCACTACTGACATCTACACTCAACATTAAACATAGTGTTGTTAACAACAGCTTTAACTGGATCAACATGATCCCTAAACACCTTAGAATTTCTTTGTAACCAGATACAGTAAACTGACTCAATGAAAGCTACACTATACTTGCAAGCCTTCTTCTTTTTACGTCTACTTCTCTTTACTGCAATCTAAACTTCTTCTTGCCAAGGAAACACAACTCTAGTCACTCCTAGATGAATCAGAACCTGTCTCCAAATCTCCTTAGAGTAAGAACAAGAGAAGAACAGATGATCCAAACTTTCATTTTCCAACTGACACAGCCCACACACACCATCAATATTCAGTTGCCATCTTATCAATCTGTCTTTTGTAGCTAGTCTGTTCTGCACTGCTAACCAAGCAATGAATGTACTCTTTGGACTAGCATGACTATTACAAATCAATCTCTTCCATCCCACCTGTACTCCAACTGGATGAAGAAACTTATACATTTTCTGAATTCTAAATTTTCCAGCCTGCACAAACTGATCAACTCCATTAGCCTGCAGAAAGACTTCTCTATTATGCCATATTTTCCTTAGAGACCAAGTTAAGCCATTAGGGATAGGCATAGTCCAGAAGTCTCTATGCTGAATGTAATAGGCATGAACCCACCTCACCCAAAGTCTATCCTGCTTCAAAGCTAAAGCCCAACAATGCTTCAAAATTGCTGCTTTGTTCCACACAGTTAGGTCTTTGAGATTCAACCCTCCCAAGAGACTGATGCTTTCCTAGATTCTGCATCAGTGCCAGACCACAAGAAACATCTACAGATTCTTTGAATTTCTTTGATCACTTTTTTAGGCATAACAAAAATCTGACACCAGTAAAGCTGGATACCAAACAGAACAGATTTCACAAGTTGTAACCTGCCTGCATAAGAGAGAAATTTAGAAGTCCAACTCTTGATTCTAGTAACAGTTCTGTCAATGAGAGGTTTGCAGTCTGTAAAAGACGGCTTCCTAGTTGTAAGAGGAACACCCAGGTATCTGAATGGGAAAGATCCCTAAGGAGCCCCAATAGAGCTAACAATACTGGAAGCAACATGGTTAGGAACTCCAGCCAAATAAACCTCACTTTTATGCAAGTTAGCCTCCAATCCAGAAGCCAAAGAAAACTTAGTGAAAGCATCAAATAAAGCCTTCACATCACTCTCATCAGCTCTGGAGAACATCAGTAAATCATCAGCAAACATCATATGGGTAAGGTCCAGCTTTTTGCATCTAGAATGATAAGAGAACTCAGGATTATCAGCAAGTGAAGCAAGACACCTTGATAGGTATTCCATACCCAAAGCAAACAAGTAAGGTGATATGATCACCTTGCCTCAAACCCTTCTTTGCAGGAATTGGTTTTGTGGGACAACCATTTATCAGAATAGAATAAGAGACAGAATAGAGGCATTGCATCACCCAATTCACAAACTTCACAGGGAAACCTAACTCTGACAGCATAGTTTTCAAGAAAGGCCACTCCAAGGAGTCATAAGCTTTTTTCAGATTCACCTTGATCATACACCTAGGAGAAATATATTTTCTTGAATAGCACTTCACCAGCTCACAAGCTAGCAAAATATTATCAGAAATAGCTCTACCTGGAATGAAGCCAGACTGAGAACAACTCACAACTTTCCCAATAACACATTGCATTCTAGCAGTAAGGATTTTGGAGATAATTTTGTAAACAACTGAACAGCAGGCTATTGGCCTAAAATCCGTCACACAAGAAGCATTCTGGATCTTAGGAACAAGAGTAACTGAAGTGTTGTTCACTTGCTTCAGCATAACTCCAGTTCTAAAAAACTCTTTCACTGCTTCATAGACATCTGCTTTAACAATCCCCCAAGCTTTAAGGAAAAATAAACTATTGAACCCATCAAGTCCAGGAGCTTTATTGATATCAATACCTTTTATAGCTGCATCAGTTTCTGCATCTGAAATAGGAATCACCAACAGTTTGCATCAGCAGCAGAAAGCTGTTTCCCTTTCCTAACCACCCCAACATCCACACCAGTCAAGGAACTAGCTGCAGTACCAATCAATTGCTTATAGAATGAGCTAACTTCCTCTTGAATTTCCTGAGTAGTACTTAGCTTATTTCCAGTTTCATCATAAAGGATATCAATACTGTTTTTAGCTAACCTCTCCTTCATTGCACTAAAAAAGAACTTAGAATTAGAATCTCCCACTTGCAACCACTGAATTCTTGCTTTCTGTCTATAGGCACTTTCCTGTATATGCAGAAACTTCTTAAGAGTCTCACTACACTCCTTCTCACTTTGTTGCACATTACTATCAATAGGGCAAGAAGCTAATTGAGTCTGAATTTGACACAAATCAACCCTTAACCCCTCAATTCTCTCATCAAGCTTGGCAAAATCCTTGTGATGCAGCTCCTTCAATCCTTGCTTAACTGCTTTCAGCTTAGTCCACACCTTCAGCATGGATCCACCCCTTGGACAGGAAACAGCCCATCCTTTCCTAACCACATCCAGAAATTGAGCATGATCTTCCATGTAGTTAAAGAATTTAAAAGGTCTAGTACCTCCTCCCAATTGAATATTACATGACATAACTAGGGGGGAATGATCAGAAATCCCTGGGGGCAAATAATCCACCACAGCATCAACAAACTTAGCATGCCAAATAGAATTGGCAATAACTCTATCTATTCTGGAACAAATTCTCAAACTACCTTGCCCCTTATTGCTCCAAGAATAGTAACTCCCACAACTTTTAAGTTCAGCCAAACCTGCAGAATCCATACAGCTATCAAAATCTTTAGTTTCTCCCTCAATGACTGCATTGCCATTTACTCTATCAGCAGCTAATAACACTGCATTGAAGTCACCCATGACTAGCCAAGGACAAACAACAGTACTACTAACATTGGAAATCTCTCTCCATATAGGTCTTCGAGTATCAACAGAGTGTAAACCATACACAGCTGTGAAGTTAGCACTAAAAAGGCCATTTTTTGTAGTAATAGTACAGTGAATACAGAATTCAGTTTTGTGAAGAAGCTGAACTGAAACCACAGCATGCTTCCAGCCAAGCCATACCCTTCCTCTAGGAGAACACTCATAGTTCATAATCCACTGCTACCCATTCCCTATTTTCTTCTGAATTTTACTACTATTCTTCTCCTGAACTTTAGTTTCTAACAAAGCTACAACACTAATGTTATTATTAGCCAAAAACTTCTTTATTTCAACTACTTTAATGGGATCATTCAATCCCCTAACATTCTAGGTGCTTATATTCATGTTGGATCAGTTGAAAAGTTCACTCCATCACCACCAGCAACCACATCCCCCCCCACTCATGTGGACCTCAGCAAGCCCCACAGTCTGTACTGGAGTCCTTATATCTCTCCTTCTCCTTGAAACAACCCTCCACCCTTCATCATGGATTGGAGCAAGTGGGGTAAAAGGTCTATCAGTAACAGACAACTCTCCATTCTCTCCATCATTCTCTTGTGCATCAGGTTTACTATTCAAATTAGCAGTTTCTTTTGCTTCAGGAGCTGGTTGCACAACTTTAGGTTTCCACACCCTCACAACCTTTTTTTTCTGAACAGCAGCTGGTCTAAACCTTGTAGTGTTCACCTTTGTATGAGCACAATCATGTCCCACAATCTTACAGTCCTGGCAGTATGGTGGTAGCCACTCATACTCCACCACCTGTTTAACAATGTTACCCAAAGGATCCTGAATCTGCACATATTTAGGCAAGTCACCAGTAACATCCACCTCAATGAGTATTCGAGCAAAGGATATTCTTTGCTGCTTAGAAGTACAATCATCAGCAAATAGCGGATCTCCAAGCAAGCTTCCTATTCTGCTCAATGAATCAGCCCCCCAACAGCTTAATGGTAAATTAGGCAATCTAACCCACACTGGTACTACCCTCAATATTTCCTCCTGGAAATTAAAACTTGTTGTCCAAGGTTTCACAATCATAGGTTTGCCAAAGAACATATGAGGACCAGCCACTAGTACTGATTCCTTGTCCTTCTTTGACTGAAATCTAATCACAAAATAGCCCTCATCATGGAGGAAAATCTGAGGTTTGCTAACTTGCTGCCATTCTTTTTCAATGAATCTCAAAACAGCACCAATCGAAGGTTTTTCCCCCACCACATACATGACAATTGCATTCCCCTACAGGTCATTCATTTTCTGAAGCTCATTCTTATCAAGTACAGCTATGGGTGTGCCTTCACAAACTGTGGGAGCAATAAAATTCAACGCAACACCTTTAGAAGGAAGAGTACTACATTTAAACAGATTCACCCATGGTTTTGGATCCATATTCAGTCGCCTTTGAGGTGGCTGCACACCATTCCCTCCATGCTCTGTTTGTGTACGGACATCCTCTGTTTTTTGGGTTGGATCTATACCTGGGTTCTCCTTCACAGCACCCCTATGTTGCATCTCCATGAGAGCAGCATTGACACTTCTCACCAGCAAGTCCACCCTATCCTTTCCCACCACCATTCGATGGCTATCCTCATAGAAATCTTCCAAAGCTTCAACCAACGATGGCGGTCGATTTACATCAGTACGAACTGACAGCGACCCACTAATTGAATCCTGATAAGCTTGAAAGGTGTCCATAAGTTCCGTCGACGGTGGTCCATAGCAAGGATGAGGTAGAGGCGCCGGTGTCACCAGACCTTCACTACCCCGAGGTTCATCAAAAATGGGTATTTGTTTTCTGAGTTGGTTCTGGTTCTTAGGCCTCGAAACTTCTTGATGAAGAAGAGAAGACGCTTCCTCATTAACCTGAGCAATCTCAAGCTTCTGTGCTTTCTTCTTCCTCGCCATTAACACGGGTGGCGTACGTTAGCAAAGAAACCTTAACGTGCACCACACCATGAGAGAGAGAGGAGAACACCTATCTTCTTTTTTTTATTGTGTTACCCGTTGTAGACACCTACTTTTGTCCCCATTCCCGAAAGGGAAAGGTTCAATGATGAAAACATAAATCTCCACTTGACAACGCATCTCCTATAAAATAACGAATCTAAATTCCCCTTTTCATTTCACCCGAAACCTGCTATTTATAGAAACCTGCTATTTATGGAAACCTGCTAAAGATAGTAACTGCCGTAAAGGGTAGCTTCTAAAAGTGGCAAGTCATAAAAGATAGAAACCTGTCAGAATTAGGTGTTGCACTCCAACATAAATCCTAAATGAGATAGAAATTGCGAGAGAATCCTATTCCTAATATGATTCGAAAATAAGAGTCACGTATTGATTGAAATCCTAACGAGCCTAGAGTTCGTAACGGGCCCAGACGCATTCCGTCATAAAATTAATACGCACTAAAAGACTCGATTAAGTCTCATACGCTCCGGATTCTAAGAGTCCGAATCTGACAAAGAAACGGCCCAGACATCAATTTCAACGCCCAGCCCTGGGCGCTGAAATTGCCTGGATTCTATTTTCAACGCCCAGAGCTGGGCGCCGATATCTTCGGCGCCCAGGCCTGGGCGCTGAAAATACCTGGTACGTGTTTTATCCTAATTCCTCGTGGATTAGAGTTCTGCAATTCTATCTTTTCACGAACTCTTTTCTATAAATAGGGCCTTAAGTTCGACGTGAAAAGAACACACACAACACACAATTATATTCTGAGTTTTGACTCTAAACCCCTAAGCCTAAGCCTCACGCTGCAAAACTGATCACGCGTTCTGTCGCAATCGATCCATAAATCGAACAGAACGTATCCCGTCCCATAATTTGAGATTCGTTAAATAAAAGGAGAAATAGCAAAGTCAAAGTGGTTAGTTTTCTGAGAACCGTGACGCACCTCTCAAGGGTGCGTCGTAATGTGTCCCTTTTCCATGGTTTAATTGCTTTCCTCGCCCTTTTATGAACTGTTAAACTAACTAAAATCTGATTGTTCGATCACGCTTAATAAATATGATATTTTTGGGAAATTGGATTATCATGCTAGGTCCCTTAAAACAATCTAAATCAGATAATCGCGCTCGATCTAGTACTATGTTGCATATTGTTAAAATCAACTCAGATTAGTTTAATAGTTAATGCATGTCCCTTCAATTATTTATGCTGAGCTAGTAAGGATATCCTGCCTCTGGAGTTATCGACGAGCGAGTACTCCTCTCGGTAGTTACAGTCCCCCTAACCCTCAATCTCTACCTTGCGGGTATATGTTGAGAGATCCCCACACTAGGGATCACAAGGGAACCTACGGCCGTCGTGGTCAAACATAATTGCACTCCCTTTATGTCACGATAACCGGGTTTTGTCAGTTTTTCTCATTGTCGTTAAAAACTGAATGGCGACTCCTATATTACTAGTCAATTAGGTGTAAACTCACAGGAAATCCAATTACACTTGATTTGACAAAAAGAAGCGTCACACCCACGAGGGATGAGGTCACGCATTAGCCTCGTGCTTTTTCGACCCCCTCACAGTGGCGACTCCACTGGGTATAGTGAAGGAAATACTCGTGCTCGTAGGTAATCAAAATAGCCGAAGGGTGAAACGATCCTACCCCGCGTTTATTTCCCCATCAAGTTGGGACGACCTGAAAATCAGCATATTAATGTGAACGGGCAGAACCGCATAACGAATCTTGGCTCCCTTGGTGTTTCATCTCGGGAGTTGGGACTAAGGATACCCATCGCCAACCGGGGGATGCATACGCTTAGAATGTTGTCCACTCGGCACTTTCTCTAGTAGTACACCCGTCCCAAACCTAATCGCTCTCTCATTAGGTCCCTCTCGCCTGCATGCCCCCTTGGCTTGCACTTGCGGGTTGGCTTCTTGAGCAAAATTCGTCTGTTGAAGACACTACCTCGACCGGGGCATGTGTTGGATCTACGATAGAAGCGGTAACAAGCCAGGCGCAAATACTACCCATAGAAGCCTATCATAAACTACGTGACATATTTAATTTTCAAATCCATGTTTGTAATGTAGTTATGTGTAGCGAACTATGTGACTATGTTATGATTGTGCGTACGAATAATGCTAGACAAATAATGCTAGAAAACCAACGACCTTAAAAATTGCCCAAACATTCATGAACCAATTTGCCAAAGAGTTATACCGAAATACATGTTCCGCAAACCCGAACGATCGCCACAAAAATAAGCGACGCTCGGGATGGCCTGTAACGAATCCCACAAACGATGCACAACGTGTAAAGGACGTTATTAGGCAAGCACGCATAATCGAAGTCGCATAAACAAAAGTAGACGCAAACAGAAAACGAGAACCAGCCAGGGACGCATTTTCAACGCCCCTGGCTGGGCGCCAGAATTTCTCAAGCCCGACACTGGGCGCTGAAGTTGCTGCTTGGCCTTCTGGTCAGGCCCAGCAGCCTCGGTGCCCACGCATGAAGAAAATGCGTAGCTAAAAACTTTTCATGAAAAAAATTTGCTACGAGGGCGTATGAAAAAGCACTCGATTCCAAAAGCGACTTATATAAAAAAAATAACTCTTTGTGTCGTTGTTAGGCCTCCTACGACGACAATGCTCGGCATCAAAACCGAACATGCTAATAACTATGAATGTCACATGGGTAAAGTATTCAAAAAATAATGTTCAAACGAAGCTTTCAAAGGAAAATAATGTTCGAATAAAAAAATAAATCCGAGTCTAGACTAGGCTATGCCAAAGTACAATCTAAATCCTAAGTCTTAGTTGTCTTATCCATAGAATCGGTCCTAATGCTTGGTGTCATTCTGCAAATAAAAAGGTTAAAACATATTGAGTCTCCCTTCCTAACATTTAAATCAATAAGCACCCATATGTAATTGTCATCCCTTGCTAAGAATCTACGGTCTCAATACTCTCTCTCACCAATAAAAATAATATATTATAGTATTTGCAAAATGGAAACAGTCACATTCTGGAAATCATTCCCCCGTAGTCGCACAACCCCCCAAAGTGAACCTAAGGTGTCAATACCATTAGCACAAAATTAATGGCCTCAAGGTTTATGATCACATTGGGTCACGACTATCATAGTCCTCTCGAGCCACTCGCTCCTTGAAATACTCCTAAGTATGGACTAAAAGATTTTCCATGAACACAACGTGACGAACCATGAAAATACCCGAATCGGCATGCCATAAGGCTACCATTGGGGTAAAGCAATACACACTAAGAGAGAAGCCGCACTAATGATTCTAGTCTTGCAAAAATAAAAATTCGATCTCCCCAACTAACTATCTTGCCAACATTAAGAAAAATGGCGCATGACAAATGAACACCCAAGGGTTAAAATCTAAAGTGTCAACCAACGAAAGTTATGGTCCAATTAGCCTAAGTCTGAGAGTCGCTTGGTCAAGTGTTATAGGCTTACGCCACGTCATTATTTTGAGTCTAGGCCACCTCCTTGTATTCATACACGGGTTATAATCAGAGAGATTAATGAAAGCTCGAGTCTAAATCACAACTTCCAATTAAATCCCGAAAACTGGAATCTGAAAAGAAGCAAAAAAAATTATTTTCGATGTAATTCTTTCGTTAAATTTCAATAAAGTAAAAACAAGATTTTGAATCCACGCTATTTGCACATTTTAAGAAACGACTAAATACGCTTGCAAAGTAAGACAATTTAAAGGTCCACCCTAGGCCTACTAAAGTTAAAAGGTCCACTATAGGCCTACTAAACGAGGCTCACTCAGTCTCGCCTCGTGACTCAAAGACCACAACCATCTACCTTTTAGCCCAAATAAAAAATTGAAGGATTTATGTTGGGGAGAAATCCCAAGCAAAAATAAAAAAGAGAAAGAGAAAAGGGAGAGCGAAAAGAGCGAGCCATGAAATACTTAGCCCGTACCTCCCAAAGCGCGAAATTTACTCAAGTAAACGAAGGAAAAGAATTGAGTCAACCAATCCAAATCATAAAATTCTACGATGTCTACCCTTTCCAATCCTTATGTTCTTAGACGCCTTCGCTCTGGGGCCCCTGTTCAGCTCATTTAACCCATCCATGTTCTCGTTGCCATAACCCAAGAAACCATTACCGCGACTCTTGTTCTTGAACTTGTTGTCAACCGCAAACCACGCACGGCCATTGACACGTGCGTCATACCCATTATTTCCAAAACCTGCTCTTACACCACCATTAGTATGATGACCATATAACTTGTTTGGATACATCCTGTTGATATACCCTTGAGCCGTCCCCATGCATGCTACTCATCGGCCTCGGTTGATGTAAACTCATGACACTAGCTTGAGGCTGCAAATTGTGAGTCCTATCAGATATAATCCTCGTGCTCGACTAATACCTATACAACTTATCCTATCTCATTCAACCCGTCTTTCAAACCGTCTTGAGTCACGAATACAAAAAAGAAGACAAATGAAAAGTACAAAAAAGTAATAAATAATAAAAAAAGGAACTTTGCAAAGCGCCTCTAAAGTTAGTCTAAAAGAAAAAGAAGCATTTAGCGCACCAAAAAAAAAAGATCCGCCCAGAAATAATTTTCAGCGCCCACAGCTGGGCGCCGAAATCTTTAACGCCCCAGCCTGGGCGCTGAATCTCTCTGCTCGCCAAATTTTGTCCAGAAGTGCTCGTCATTTTATCCGCACATGCACGGAAAAATAACGAACACTTGGAGGGGTACAACACGTATTCAGATATACATACCACCAAAAATGCATGCACTCAAAAATAAAATATAAAACAAATTTTTGGCTTACGGCAAGGCAGCAGATTAAAATAATAATGAACTTCACTTATCTCATCCTATTTCAAACATTGCGATTCCATCTCAGAACGTACTAGTTTAAAATCGGCATTCTAAAAAAACCATTTTCTAGGCTAAGAACTACGCAAGACCTGATTCCAAATTAAATCTATTTAAAGCGGATACGTAGGCAATCCATGATTCGGTCCAACCAATATTAAAGCCAATAGAAAAACAAGAATAAAAATAGAAGTCCCTTATTGAAATTTAATTACTTGCAATCCAAGTCGAAAGAAAAATTGAAAGCACAAAGAAGAATCCAAGTCATCAAGATGCCAAAATGAGCACACATCGAAAAATAATAAGGGCACGAACCCTTGCCAGAAGGAGCACTCACACTCCTAGGCACTTAGCAAAGACTCAAAAAAATCGCTTTGCCTCAATTGAATGGGGGCTAGCGCAAGCGTCCATGACCTCTAAAGTACTCGACTTGACCCTCCCTAAAGCGAACTAACTCACTTAAAGACTTTCTTTCACCACTAGACATAGTCGTTCGCCTAAAGACCTTCTTTCACCACTAGACACAGTCATAATCGCCAACAAGTAGTAAAGGCAGTAAGCTTGCAAAAAAGAGGATTGTTCTACGGCATCGCCCCATCGTTCCTTCGAACTCAAGGCACCCGTTCATGGTAATCCAAATGCTTGTGAATCCCCTTTGGAAAAAAAAAAAAAGATGCCAGACATTGTCAATAGGACTTGGCACTTAACCAAGGCTCACCCTACTCAGACATGTAGTACGGGCACCTAAAATCGAAATCTGAAAGCATCATTAATGAGAAGACATAATAGCAACTGGGGGCTAAAAATTGAAATGAAAGAGCTAGGGAAAGAACTAAATATACCTTTACCTTTTGTGCAGACATACACCAAGTAAATCTAAGTCAATTTGAAAACGGTTTATATTCCCGCAATTCTGGAAAAGATGGCCCTAAAAGCCTAAAAGCATATGCCAAACGGGCACAAGTAATATCTTGACACCTGCACCCTGGCTTCCAGCAAATCCTTAGACAGCATTCCAAAATCGTAACAGTATTTTGATTCACTCATCCTGTACGAACCCTTCTATAAGTCAACCTACTTAGGACACCTCGAATTGTACACAGTAGGACTCGGATTTCAAATAATTTTCAAAGACTTCTTCGAAAACATAATAAAGTGACATTGGTTTAATCTAAGTATGCGTTTTGCAAGTGAGTCAAAGATATTTCTAAATATGATTATGGGTAAAGAAAGGCACCTAGCTTTTGGTCAAGGCACACTTCAACATGTGATTACCTTGACCATGGCAATGTCGCACAATACGACATTTACAAGAGAAGTAGCAGATCACTACTCGAACGTACCTCGCACTAAACGAGTCTGGTTCAAACTATTCATGATCCATGTCACCATGAATGCACAAAAACGTATGCAAGGCATTATAGCACCAAGCCAATCCCGTAGCTACAGTTGGAGGCTTGAGAAAAACACTCTAAAAATGCTCGAAATGACGATTTCATCGCAAATTCTCGACGCTAATGCTATACATATGTCATAGGGGCACAATCCTAAGCTTTAATCGCATAAAACGAACCTTAGAATGGCTACAACCCCTCCCAAATTCTAAGCGCTACTTAGAATATATAAAGTCACCCCACTAACAAGGGTAACTAAAAATCACGAGACACCAAAACTCCGATCAAACTACTGCACATAACGCTCGCCCTACAAGCGCCCGTTACACAGTCTACCTCGTTCCAAAGCAAAAGCGAAAGAAAAATAAATCAAGGATAAGAACTGTCAAAATATACTCAGAAATCATTTTCAACGCCCAGAGCTGGGCGCCGATATCTTTAACGCCCCAGCCTGGGCGCTGAATCTTTCTGCTAGCCAAGTTTTGCCCAGATAAAAAAAAAGAGAAAGAAACACCTATGAATCCTCGCATCGAACGAAGTAATAAGCCGTGCAAACCCACGCAGAAGGTGCTAAACTTGTTCGAACACCTGAACGAGGCGTGATGAAGTACTCAAATGCAAAAAATAATAATGTTATATCCCAACACCTGGAGAAATGTTCTAATACATACGGTTAGGCCACACAAGCCTACGTCGCACCATAAGTTCAACCATCCCACGGTACAAGTCTAAAAAAGAGTAAGGCATATTGCGCTAATGCGGGCACGACCAAAGAGCATGTGTAAAAGAGGCAAAGACTACTTATCGCCCAAAATCAAAATGCAAGCCACACAACTTCTACATTAAGGATTAAAAGTAGCGAAATATTACCTACCACGAAAGGGATAGCTCGCACCTACACGAGCGGAATCCCAAGGCATCTTTCTCGAAAGAACCTACAAAAATCGTACGCCAGAAGGAAGCATCCCAACATGCATACTTGGGGGCTCCAAGCTACGAAACAACCATAGAAAAATTTAAAAAAATCTCTCGAAGCAAATGTTTGAACAATCGAAAGGGCACGATGTTTGAGCCCACTTCATGAATGGGCCTGAACCCTATCAAGCTTCTAAGAAAACTATTCAAAATCATTCATTGCACAAAAAAAATGATTCAAGCAAACTGATTAATGGACCGCACACAACGGCCATTCTATGAACGCTCGTTCGCACATACACATGCATCGAACATTCACGAACGCGTTCAAAAGAAAAATATATACGAGCGATCAAAATATACGCCTCAAGGTATGTTCCTCGGGCCATATAGACTCGCCCAGCTATTGCAATAACTGTACACCTTAAAGAGCGACAGTTCCTTTAAATAATCGCCCCAAAGCGACAAACACCGTAGTCCACCAATCGGCTACGGCTCTTCGAGAAATCATCACGATCACTCAACTCATTATAATCTCTAATAAAATTCTACGTTCCAAAAAATAAAGAAAAAAACAAAAAAGAAGAGAATACGTAGAATTTCCAAGTGAAGTAGACGAACGAACGAACAAGAGGCCAACTGTGTCATCAAAAGACCAGCCCAAACAACACTTTCTACGCCCCACCTGGGCGTAAATTATTTCAACACCCAGTCCTGGGCGCCGAAAATGAACCCAGGCTCAAAAAGGCCCTAACTTCTGTTGGGCCCTGCGGCATCCATTCGACTCAAAAATTGCCGATTTCCTTACTGAAAGTCGCACCTCACGACTTTGTCAAGAATAGCACACCACTACAAAGATCGCTCGCACTTACGAGCACGATCCCAAAACACGATCAAGGACATTACAAAATGTGTATCCCCAAGGAACCTCTTTGACAAGAAATGATCGTCAAGCACGAATGCTTGGGGGCTCGAAAGAAAATATATATTTCAAAAAAAAGTATGCAAAGTTAAAACAACATTCCCAGACTACGCTGTACAAAGTCCCGTGTTTGGATAATCTCAAAAGAAAAAGAACCGGTTTACGACCTCAAGACAAAGGTCGCCGTTGATACTTATATATGGTCCCCCAATCAAGGACCAGGTAGTGGAAAAATTGAGCCGTAAGGAATAGCTCAAAACCATGAAGGAAGATGACCACAAGACAATGGTCCGTCTAAGCACGTTGCCAACCCACATTCAGGTTACAACTAAATCCGAGCATCCCTCGAAAGAATTCGCTCCTACAAGAATGAATAAAAAGAAATTCTCAAAAGAAATCACAAAGAACAAAAGAAATAGGAACTTGCCCATCTTCAGTTGGCAAGATCGCGTCACGAACCACGCGAGTTCCCAAATCGAAAAAACGAATTCAGGGACGTCCACCCTCAGCGGACAAGGCTCGCCCAACCTCAGCGGGCGGGGTCTGCGTCACTAGCCGCGCAGGTCCCCAGTTTTCAAAAAAATAGAATCTTCAAAAAACAAATGAAACAGGCTCGCCATCTTTAGCCGGCGGGGTCTACGTCACAAACCGCGTAGGTCCTTATTTTCAAAAAAGCACGAACAAATTTCAAAACAGATTCGTCCACTTCTATCGGACGGGGTGTCCACCCTTAGCGGACAGGCTCGCCATCTTTAGCCGGCGGGGTCTGCGTCACTAACCGCGCAGGTCCTTAGTCGCTGCAGCGATAACTTTTTTGGTTTTCCGTTTTTCCCAAAAACGATGTGAGTAGCTTTTGGTTTTCCGTTTTTCCAAAAAGAACGATGTGAGTAGCTTTTGGTTTTCCGTTTTTCCAAAAAGAACGATGTGAGTAGCTTTTGGTTTTCCGTTTTTCCAAAAAAGAACGATGTGAGTAGCTTTTGGTTTTCCGTTTTTCCAAAAAAGAACGATGTGAGTAGCTTTTGGTTTTCTGTTTTTCAAAAAAAAGCGATGTGAGTAGTTTCCCTTTTTCCAAAATTTAAAAGATTGGTTTTCCGTTTTTTCCAAAAAAAAGAACGATGTGCTGGATTTTCCTTCGTTTTACGTCCCATAAAAACAAGGGGGTTTTCTCGTTTAGCTAACCCTGAAAATGAGAATCTTTAAAACATTTTTTACCTCGTGGTTGGGCTTGGCCAGGCCCAATTACACTTTATAGCTTTGATTTCGAAAACATCTGTAGCTACTCCCAATGACAAAGTGCGGGAGTTTCTACGCCTCTTTAGATACTTCCAATGACAAAGTGAGGGAGTATTCTATACTATCCGTTGACAAATCCCAATGATACGTGAGGGATATGTCGACATTTCAAGTGATGACCCTTAAGTCAAATGTTATCACTCGGGGGCTCGTGAGACCCTCGCAAAACAGGTCACATACACCATGGCTTGTGTGGCGCACTCCGTCCAGTACTTTGACCATCGTCTCATCCGGAGACTCAGTCAAAGTGGGGGCTAACTGTAGACACCTACTTTTGTCCCCATTCCCGAAAGGGAAAGGTTCGATGATGAAAACATAAATCTCCACTTGACAACGCATCTCCTATAAAATAACGAATCTCAATTCCCCTTTTTATTTCACCCGAAACCTGCTATTTATAGAAACCTGCTATTTATGGAAACCTGCTAAAGATAGTAACTGCCGTAAAGGGTAGCTTCTAAAAGTGGCAAGTCATAAAAGATAGAAACCTGTCAGAATTAGGTGTTGCACTCCAACATAAATCCTAAATGAGATAGAAATTGCGAGAGAATCCTATTCCTAATATGATTCGAAAATAAGAGTCATGTATTGATTGAAATCCTAACGAGCCTAGAGTTCGTAACGGGCCCAGACGCATTCCGTCATAAAATTAATACGCACTAAAAGACTCGATTAAGTCTCATACGCTCCGGATTCTAAGAGTCTGAATCTGACAAAGAAACGGCCCAGACATCAATTTCAACGCCCAGCCCTGGGCGCTGAAATTGCCTGGATTCTATTTTCAACGCCCAGAGCTGGGCGCCGATATCTTCGGCGCCCAGGCCTGGGCGCTGAAAATACCTGGTACGTGTTTTTTCCTAATTCCTCGTGGATTAGAGTTCTGCAATTCTATCTTTCCACGAACTCTTTTCTATAAATAGGGCCTTAAGTTCGACGTGAAAAGAACACACACAACACACAATTATATTCTGAGTATTGACTCTAAACCCCTAAGCCTAAGCCTCACGCTGCAAAACTGATCACGCGTTCTGTCGCAATCGATCCATAAATTGAACAGAACGTATCCCGTCCCATAATTTGAGATTCGTTAAATAAAAGGAGAAATAACAAAGTCAAAGTGGTTAGTTTTCTGAGAACCGTGACGCACCTCTCAAGGGTGCGTCGTAATGTGTCCCTTTGCCATGGTTTAATTGCTTTCCTCGCCCTTTTATGAACTGTTAAACTAACTAAAATCTGATTGTTCGATCACGCTTAATAAATATGATATTTTTGGGAAATTGGATTATCATGCTAGGTCCCTTAAAACAATCTAAATCAGATAATCGCGCTCGATCTAGTACTATATGTTGCATATTGTTAAAATCAACTCAGATTAGTTTAATAGTTAACGCATGTCCCTTCAATTATTTATGCTAAGCTAGTAAGGATATCCTGCCTCTGGAGTTATCGACGAGCAAGTACTCCTCTCGGTAGTTACAGTCCCCCGAACCCTCAATCTCTACCTTGCGGGTGTATGTTGAGAGATCCCCACACCAGGGATCACAAGGGAACCTACGGCCGTCGTGGTCAAACATAATTTCACTCCCTTTATGTCACGATAACCGGGTTTTGTCAGTTTTTCTCATTGTCGTTAAAAACTGAATGGCGACTCCTATATTACTAGTCAATTGGGTGTAAACTCACAGGAAATCCAATTACACTTGATTGAATAAAAAGAATCGTCACACCCACGAGGGATGAGGTCACGCATTAGCCTCGTGCTTTTTCGACCCCCTCACACCCGTACCCATTTGATTACATGCCTCATTAGTCTTTATTAGAGATGGACAGTGAGTCGGATCTGACATATCCCATCCTGACACAGCACATAGAAGGTTACGTGGGTCAGACCCACTTATGACCCATGACACAATGTGTCGTCGTTCGAGTTTTTTGGACGCAATCCATTTCGACTGACCCAATCGAACTCGACACAACCCACCACGGTACACCCGACCCATCCAACTCAACACCCGAACCAAACCCACCCGATACACGAACTAAATCCACCGAACCATTTCTAATTTAAACTACTTTGTATGTTTAAAATACTAAAAAATTCTAATTGTATTGTTTAAATATACATTAACCACATTTATGTAAGTATGTGAATAACATATATTAATTCATTTAAATTCATATAAATTTTGTAACTTTTTAACGCTTAAAAAATCGTCTAAATGCACCTAACCCACACCAGTTCCTAAAACTCGTCTAAACCCATCAAACCCACCTAATACACCTGACCCATCGGAGTCACATATGGCTTAACCCTGTCGTAACCCACCAAACCCATCGGATCCACTCGACACGCACAAATCACCACGACCCATGTAACCCACGACCCATCATGTACTTTGTCCATTTTTTCCGACACAACCCATGACTCGACCCACCCTGATTTTACCGCGGAGGTTTGTTTGTTAATTATCCCCGCCCCACGACCCACCAAACTCACTCATGAGCCATCCAACACGCCACGTTGGCCATCTCTAGTTATTATCCCACTACAAATGCATCTTATCCGAAATTTCTTTTACCTTACATAATAACTTTAAAATTTAAATATGAATCTATATAAAATGTGCAGTATATCTACTCACTTTGAGAATGTTAAACTTATTTTATTAACAAAATATTTTATTAACTATAAAAATTATGGAAATATTCGGAACAAATGATTATAACTTGTATTACATATGTGTTTTCTTCACCCTTGAAAAATAAGTTATATGTTCAGATATTATGTTATTTTTTATTGTGTTACCCGTATCATTTTGTTGCCCACCTCATTTTATTACTCGCTCTATTTCAAGTTTACTCTTTTGAAATCAGTTATGATCAAATCCAATAAGGTTAAATAGGTCTATTAGATTTAATCAAGTCCAAATCCAATAAGTTTAGATAAATTTAAATTCATTTTATATAAGGTGAAAAGAATGCACCCTACCGCCTTTTTTTTTTGTTCCATTTGTTTTTATGTGGTCAAAATAAATTTACAAAATCGGTTGTACTTTGTGGATTGTATTTATGAAGAAAGAAACTACATTGGCTAAAACTCAAAACCAAACTCACCACGTCACCATGGAGAATATTATTTTATATCTATAAATGTTCATCACTTATCAAACCACTACTTATTCACGTCTAAACAGGGCGGAGACAGATGAATGTCCATTAAATATGTTCCACTGTTTTTTTTTTAAATTATGATTTAACATATTTATATGGAGATATTGTAGATAATAATGTCATGCAATTGAGAATAATATTTCTCGTAAAGTCATAATATCTTAGATATTAGTTACTTTATTTGGATATAGTGTTCGTATTTCATTGATATGTTTCTAATGTATAATTCATAAAAGGTTAATAATAAAAATTAAAACAACCATTAACAAATTATAACTAACAGCTTATTGTTATATTGTCAAATTGGTTGTTGAGAATTCCACGATTTTGGTCAATATGAATAACATAGTAGCGCTCAAAAGAACGAAGAGTAGTATATACTAAAATTCTTTCATTCCTTGATAGACAAAAATTGTGTTCATTCCTATATTATATAGGGAAGGTAAACTAATTTTATTAAAATTTAATTGTTTTTCTATAGTAGTACATTTTATCAAATATAAAAATAATTTAAGTTTAAGATTCATATCTTGTGTACTCTACATAAATTATCCCCTCTAAGAAATTACTATGCAATTGATATTATTAGTAAAAATAATATGATGTTTGTTTATAATTCTTATTTTAAAAATATGTATAGATATTCAGTTCCATTCTATAAAGACGTGAGAGTGTACCATAAAATTGTATAATGGATTAAATAAGTATGTATTTATGTTAGTAATATTGTCAATGATATTATTGTGTATAAAGATATTGCATAAAATTGTATTCCATAATAAAATATTCATGATATATTATTTAAGAAAAATATGCATGATAAGATACAATTTTATTAGGTAGTACTTCATATAATTAAGATATTAGGTGTCAATTTCCTACGTACGTAAAACATTGAATTTTTTTAAAATTAATTTTCCATATTGATAAGTCACTGTTACCATGAAATATAATGCATTCAGTCTAGTATGACTCTAATTTATCTATTAATTAATTTATGTGTAATATAATTTTATATATTATAAAATGAGCAAATAAAAGAGACAGGTATACTTGTCAGCACCATGTAGTCAGATTTTTAGTTTGAGGAAAATAATATACTTATTTCTTTATTTATACATAATTATATGAACTTTAAGAATGGAATCTTGATGATTTACATTTATATGTAAATGTTTAAGATGTTCAATATCAAAAGAATATTTACGATTTATAACAACCACAATATTTTTCAGGTGCATATTTTTCCTTAAATACGACAAATAAATTTATATTTATGCACAATATTTGCAATATTGATATTTTGTTATAATCTATTCAGATACGAAAAAATATTTGCACAATAGTTTAGATAGTAAGTATATTATTCAAATTTACTTGAACATAAACAATTATATGCAATACTTTTTGTTGTTTGATTCTATTAAACAGATGCTATTTAAAAGAAATAGTGTCTTAGTTGTTTGATTTTATTAAACAGGCGCTATGCCGCTATTAATAAAAATAACCAACTTATATTTCAACCTTGTTCGGTTGTTCCTCGTGTTGTTTAATCTATTTAGATACGACAAACTATTTGCACAATAGTTTAGAAAGTTCAAATTTACTTGAACGTAAATAATTAGTATGCAATACTTTTTGTTGTTTGATTCTATTAAACAATCGCTATTAAAAAGAAATAGTGTCTTAGTTGTTTGATTCTATTAAACAGGCGTTATGCCGCTAGTAATAAAATTAACCAACTTTTCTTTCAACCTTGTTCGTTTGTTCCTCGTGTTGTTTAATGTTGAACAATGGAGCTCTTTTATGGATTATTGATATTGTTGGTATTGAATTACTTTTTTGTTTTTGATGTTATAGATCGATTTGCATTGGTTTGGGTGGTGGTCTTATAGTGGGAAGAGTTTGGGAATTGTTTCTTTAAATTGTAGAGAATAATTCCATAAACCGTACTTTGAAAACATACTTCGTAATATGATATTGAACTATAAGCTAAAACATATTTCGTAATATGATAATGAGCTGAACTATATATTCCGTATATATAACTGATTTGTTTGCCGGAAAATATTTTTAGAATGTATATTATCAACATAATCTTTAGGATTTGTAATCAAAATAAATAATACACTTCCTTAAATAAAATATTCTAATTCCAGCACAAAAAAATAAAATTAATTTTTTTTAAATTAAAAAGAGAGGCGAATCAATGAGTGACATTTGTCATCACCACATTAATTCCCTCTCTTTTAGTATAATATATAGATAGATAGATATAGATATAGATTGAAGGCTATAATTATCTAATTTAGTTATTACAATATTATAGAGTACTATAGTAATTTTTTTTATGCACTCTTATTCATATTGTATTGATTTTCTAATTTATTTATATTCTAATATATTGTGTAAGTACAAATCGGTAGCTTACTCTAATTTTTTTTTTATAAAAATCCTACTAAATGCTCTGTATAGTGGATTATTTTTTTTATTAATATATAATCATATTGGTTATATTTGTTAACAAAATATAGAAAATAATTTACAAAATATTCTCATGTATAGAATGACATATTTGTTTTAGGAAAATAGAATCAAATACTTTATAAGGTGGAAAATAACAAAAAAAAAAAATTATATCTATAAGACAGGCAAATCAGTGAGAGATATTTGTCAGCTCCACATTAATTTCCTCTCTTTTAGTATAATGTATAGATTATAAATATAACCAATATAAGAATAAAAAAATATTAACCAATTATACGGAGTACGTAGTAGGAACTTTATAAAACTTTAAGAGTAGTTTACTGATTTGTACTTGCATAATTATAATACAAACAAATTAGAAAATCAATCAAGTGTGAATAAGAGTAAGAAAAAAATTATAGTATTGTATAATATTTTAACAACTAAATTCGATAATTATAAACTCCATTAATTGTACTGTTTTATACGCGTTCATATCTTGGATGGATGGGGTGGGGATGAGAATTGTAGGCGCGTATGGTGTGCAGGTCGTGTCCTCCTTAAAGTCATCTCTAACTGAATAAAGTAAATGGGGGTAGGTAGGTGTTAAGTGATCTGGGTACTGAGGGATGAAGCGATTGTGAGAGTATTAAGTGGGTTTTACTATTAAAGTGAAGGGTGCAGTGGATGAGATAACTTTATATTTGACACAAGTGGTAAATGAGAATGAAAATAATTTTATTTATGTACCTTATCTTTTTTAATAAATAAGACACGAATGAGCAATAACAAATTTATCCATCATTAACATTAATTTGGAGAGTATCTATAAGCTCTATTTTGATGATAATTGTACATGTCTATCATATTTCATATAAATTTATATTTATATTATAAACCGTGTATCGCACGGGTACTTTACTAGTTATTACCTATTTATATGGGTGAAAATTGGATAGAATGGATTGGACTTTGCCAAGTCCAAATCCAATCCAAAAAAATTTAGACTTGGATATTTATTTGAGTCCGAGTCCGATCCAAATTTTTTTGTGTCTGATCCATTCCGATCCATAAAAAACTTATTGAGTTTGAATTCATTCATATCCGATCAGATCTAAAAAAAATATTTTTAATTTGAAAGTTAAAACTTAAATGGTTCGAACATAAATGAAAATAAGATTGATACCGGCTAACTTTTCTGACACATAAAATAAAGTATACGAGTATTATATTTTTGGTACGAAATGCTTTAACACCTATACCTACAAGTCACTCTTCCATAAAGAGAAAATAAATATCCATAAAACAACAGATGTAATTGGAGAACAATATGTCTTATACATCTAAATACTTAGCCAAAAAAAGTTTCAGTTCTATAAAAAACAAATGTTTAAAATATATTAAAGCTCATTAATCAACCATCACTGCCAACGACAGAACGTGAAAAAGAAAGAGGTTAATATAATATTTTTGGGGTGTGGTATTTAAATGGAGTGTAATATTTGGTATTTTTTGTTGCACATAGTAAATAAAGGCTAAATTTCATATATTCCACAATAGTTTTTAAATTACATATGTTTATCTATAAATAAAATCTGAAAATTTTGAACTTAATTGAATTTTTGGACTCCAAAAAATTAAGTCGAAAGTCAGTCCAAAAAAAATTAGACTTGGTAATTTGAATCCAAGTTTAGTCCAAAAAATTTCAAGTCGAATTAGATTTTGGACTTTTGTCGATATATACCCCTACCTATTTAACTTATGTATTCAATATCGACGTGTGTACCGCAACATTATTTTGCGGCAAAAACAATGTGAATATCAGCTCAAATATACTTCTAAATCAAGGTATAGAAAATCTAGCAGTAAAATGACAAATTGTTTGCTCCTAATATTTTGCCAAAATTAATGGAACTAGTTTTCTAATAAAAGAAGCGTATCAAAATAGTTTAGCAATCCAAATTTGGAGAAAACAACCCATTAAATTAACTTGTTAATCAACACCATTAAAGCACTTAATTACAACCTCAAACTATTATTAACAAAAAAAATTAATCAACTTCTTCTAATTAACCCTTTTTTAATACTAGAAAATTATTTCTAAGCTTTTACGGCCTCTCATGCTTCAACGGCAGAGAGAGCCTTCCTTGTAAATTATTACCCCAAAGAAAAATGAATTGATAAAGGGTTGTTTCTTAAGGTAAAAACATTACATTGTGTTACATTGATTAGTAATTTGATTAATAAAAACATCGCGAATAAATGTCGCGAGTTGCGGTAATTACGTTGTCCTCTTTGCTCCTAGTTGGGCTAGTTGGGTCCGTGATCTTTAGCTTTGTGTCACATAATTGGAACAAACCAGACCCAAAATTGGCTAATTCTTCAAAGGCGGTTCAAGCCATATGTGACCCTACGGACTACAAAGATGCATGTATTAAGAGTTTAGCTAAGGTCAAGTCTGATGACCCTAAGGAGCTTGTGAAAGGCGCATTTGCGTCCGCTAAGGTCGAGTTGATGGAGGTTTCTAACTCGTCCACCGTCTTGAAAGAGCTCGAAAAGGATCCTAAGACGGCCGAGGCCGTTAAGGATTGCAAAGAGCTCTTTCAAGACGCGATTGATGATTTCCAACGTTCTTTCGATGAAGTTTCTAAGTCGGATTGGAATCAGGTTAACAATACGCTTGAAGACTTAAAGATATGGTTGAGTGCTACGAGGACGTACCAAGAGACGTGCTTAGACGGGTTCGAAAACACCACCGGTGACGCGAGTTCGAAGATGAGGAATGTGTTGCAAACGGCCATGCAAATGTCTAGCAATGGACTTGCTATTGTTAATGACTTGTCAAAGTTGTTTAGTAGCCTTGATATGAATACCATTAACAAGAGGAGACTATTATCTAATCAGGTGCATCGTCCGAGCCTATAAATTTTAATTATATACAAATATTGACTACTACCTTCCTTTCAAAATAATCTTTAGACTTTTCCGTTTTAGTCCATTTCATACTTTTCTTTACATTGTGCTTTATATTATTTTTAGACATAAAAATTTACTAATTTACCCCTCTTACCCTACAATATTTACAACTTTTCACTCGTTTTCTTCTACTTTATTTATTTTTTCTTATATTCACGCAGATTTTTACACATCTATCCTACTTTATTCATGTTTTATTATAGTGCCATACTTTTACAATTTTTTTCTATCTTTTCTTACAATTCGGGCAAATAGTAAATGTAAATTTCATGTTAAAATTGAGGCAGTATAAAATAAAGTTTGTGATATTAACTTTTCTCTTTATTTTGCTATTAATCAGGTGAATAGACGTCTCCTAAGCGTAGCTGATGACGGGGGTGTCCTTCTCAAGGACAACAAGGAGGATCAAAGGAGAAGAAGGCTCCTTAGCGCGATTAAAATTGTTGGCCACGGCAAGGATCAAGTGTATCCTGAATGGGTGGATGGGTTTCGACGTAAGCTTTTGGAAGCCACGAACTTGGCGGCCGACCTAAAAGCGAGGGCGAATGTAGTGGTGGCTCAAGATGGGAGTGGCAAATACAAGACAATTGAAGAAGCCATAAATGAAATTCCAAGGGATGGAAAGGAGAGCTTCATCATCTATATTAAGGAAGGAGTTTATAATGAGTACCTTGTGCTTCTCAAATGGATGACTAATGTTATAATTATTGGAGATGGTCCAACTAAGACGAGGATTACTAATAATAAGAACTTTGTTGATGGTACCAAAACATTCAAGACGGCCACTTTGTGTAAGTGTTCTTAATTGACTCATGATTTGTTAAACCTTTTATTTTGGATTATAATGTATTTATTCCTTTTATCCCTTAAATATTATTGGTAATTCAGCCCTTATAGGTTATGCAACATAATAAATAAATGCTACCATGGTCGAAACAATCACTAATTCATACATAAAAAGTTCCAACGTATGTTACATAATAGTGGGCTCAAAAATCATAGGCATTGGGGTCATTTTTAAAAACTAAAAATTATTACGTACTTTTTACGTAAATTAATGAAGAATTAACCAAAATTAAGTAATATTTTTGCCAAGTGTGGTCATGTGACCCTACTTGTTGTGCATCGCCTACAGCCGTCAACTATAGAAAAATTAAGCAATTTTTTTGCCAAGTGTAATCAATCTGGTCACGAGACACTACTTGTTGTACACTGCCTTCGACCCTCTGCCATTGATGCTACACGCTAAGGTATGCACCCTAAATACTCAACCATGTTTAGGACCAACTTCTTTAGTAGTTGTTGAAACCACAAATAATACAGAGTATGATCGTTGAGTCTCTAGGCAAATATACGATACTCTAGTACAGTAGTTGCATCATTTTAATTTTTACATTTGTTAGTCCATAATGTTAGTCACTAATATGTGTTATATGAAGAGTAATGATACTGATTTATTTTGATGGTGATGGTGATGTAGCGGTTCTTGGTGATTACTTCATGGCCAAAGACATTGGGATAGAGAACTCCGCAGGAGCAATAAAACATCAAGCTGTAGCATTTCGTGCGCAATCTGACAAATCTATCTTCTTCAATTGTCACTTTGATGGATATCAAGACACTCTCTACGCTCACACATACCGCCAATTCTACCGTGATTGTAGAATCACCGGAACCATTGACTTTATCTTTGGTGACGCGGCTGCATTTTTCCAAAATTGTTCGTTTGTTGTTCGTAAACCACTAGATAACCAAAACTGCATCGTAACAGCCCAAGGGCGGATGGAGAGGCATCAACCAACTGGTATAATTATTCACAATAGTAAATTTGAAGCCGACCCTGAGTACTACCCTCTTCGTAACCAGAATAAGGCTTACCTAGGAAGGCCGTGGAAGGAATATTCTAAGACTATTATAATGGAGTCTCAAATTGATGATTTGATTCAACCTGAAGGGTGGTTGCCTTGGGAAGGTGATTTTGCCCTTGATACGCTCTATTACGGTGAGTTCAATAATGTAGGTGATGGCGCTAGTTTGGCTAATAGGGTTAAGTGGCGTGGGATTAAGACTATTGCTTATGAACGCGCTGAGAAATTCATGCCACCTACGCTCTTTGATAATGATGATTGGATTGTAGCTTCTGGCATTCCTTATCAACCAACCTTGTCTAGTACAGCAGAAGGACCAATGTCAGGTAATAAATAGTGTGAAATCAAATCGATGCATATAAAAAAAAAAA
This sequence comes from Spinacia oleracea, assembly GCF_020520425.1. Classification (NCBI taxonomy): domain Eukaryota; kingdom Viridiplantae; phylum Streptophyta; class Magnoliopsida; order Caryophyllales; family Amaranthaceae; genus Spinacia; species Spinacia oleracea. The sequence goes on from NC_079490.1 coordinate 17,757,851, forward strand.
AAAAAACAAGTATTTATTAGTTGAAGACATACTAACTACTATAACATTGCAACTTTTATTTATAAAGGCATAGATGAAGATCCAAACGCACCAGCAGGAGCACCATCCTCCTTCACTTACGAATCTTCATCAAGTGGCACATCTTCACACGGTTCATCATCGGGTGGTTCTTTTTCTCACAGTGGTTCCTCATCATCATTACGTGGCTCTTCCTCCTCAAAATCCTCTCCATCAACTTCTGGCGGTTCATCATCATCAACAACACCGTCAATTGGCTCTTCTTCACCCGGCTCGCCCACGAAAAAATCTTCACCAAGTGTGGGTGGCTCTACTCCCTCTAGAACCTCATCGAAAGGAAAACCCTCGTCTAATGAAGAAACTCCATCTTCAAGCAATGAGAAAGGCTCACATTCTTCTACTCAAGAAAGTACGTCAGTATCTTCTATTGAGATTGATGCTCCTACTCCAGCTCCTGACAGTTTATTAGAAGCGGACCTAGCCACTCCAAGCCCAACACCAAGCGAAGGCCCAAGTCTCGCCCCTTTTAAATCCCAATATACAATCCTACACATTCCTCCAATCTTAAGCCCAAAAAGACCCAATTCACCAGCCTCAAGCCCAACCGAAGAAAAGAAGGTGGTTGTCGGCCCAGTAACGATACGCGAACTTGAAAGAGTGTTGATGTCAAATGAGGAAATGGAGGGCGAGGATGATGCAAGTAACGATGACATGTCAGGGAATGTTCCAGATGGTGATGAGCCTAGTCCAGCTAAAGCTGAACTCCCAAGCCCATCTCCATCACCAACCGTTCTCACGGTTATCCCAAGTGTAAGCCCATTATCATCTCATAATGGGCCTAGTCCAAGCCCGTCTACGGAGGAGGTGCAGGATTGGAATCCTCCGATTGGGGCGCCCGAGCCCGGACCCGCTGATGAAGCTGATAAAGTGCAACCTGTAGTTGGTCCACCAGTAAAGTCAAACTCTGGATCAAACTTCAAATTTGAGGTTCATGCGTTGTTAAGTGGGATGGTTATGTCTGTTGCTCTATTCATGTGAATAGATATTAATTTAGACTTTAATTTGTAGTTTTTTGTGTTTGAATTGAAGATTACTTATACCTCCTTCTTTCTCTAAATTATTTTCCTCTTTGTTTGTTTCTCTTTTTTTTTTTTGGTTTTACAAATATACAACTTTCATTTTAGATGATCTTTTAGAAATTGTTGTAGTATGGAGTGTTTTCCTACCTTCTTTTCTTAATAGCAGCCACGTGCTTGTAGTTTTGAATGTTGATATTTTCTTAACCCTCAAAATTGTGGACTACACTAAGGAGGATTGTGGAACTCGGAAAAATCAAGGAGGCAATTAACCGGAAGACGAAAAATAAAGTATTCATTTTTGTAAATCATGTTAAGACTTGGCCAAACAAGGGAGGCACATCACACTGGTATTACGAATCAGTCACATGGCAACATCGGTGCGCGAAGAGATGCCTCCTTCTAGCCACACCATTAACGCGCAGTTCTTTTGAGCTTGTAATGACTTGTTCTCGGGATTTGTAATTTTAGTTAATTTAATTTAATTTAAATTCAGTAAATTTTATTTAAGTAAATTTATTTTATTTCAATGCAAATTATTATTATTACTTATTAAATATTAATATTAATAACTATTATTATTATATTAATTATTAATTTTATTAACATTGATATTAATTATTTTTTTATTATTACTATTATTATGATTGCTTGATATTTTATTATTATAAGTATTATCTTTATTATTATTTCAGTTAATTTAATTTGCTTTAAGTTAATTTTATTATTATTATTATCATCATTATTATTATTTAATACTTCGTAAGTACTTCATTATTATTTTATCATTATTATTATTTAATAAGTATTTTTTTCTTTTTTTTATTATTATTATTATAAAAATTAAATCGTCTACACAAAGTTGGATGGGAGCTTGATAACTAATTGAGTCCCGACACCCTTATTTAAGGCAAAGCACAAACATTGAAAAAGAAAAGATCGAATGTTAGCATTGGTCGCATTACTCTGAGCAGCCCGTGTGACCCTAGTAAAAAACATGAGGGCATCACTCCCCACTTCTCCCAAAGTTGAGAAGGCAAAAGCAGTAAAGTTGTACCCATTATTTGTACACTTCGCTTCATACTTCTTCTTCTCCTCCTCCTCCTCCTCCTCCTCCTCCTCCTCCTCCTTCTTCTTCTTCTTCCTGGAAACAACATTAGAGACAACAACTCCAAGAACAAAAGCATCAACACGTGCCCCCGTGAAGGGAGAGACACCTGTGACATCCAAGCATATATACATTTTAATTCTCTTTGTCCAAAGAATAAACAAGAAGGTCCGCATGTCGGAGATCCTTCCCTTCCTCGGACGGAAATCATAAAGGCACCTCCTTTTGCACAACAACACCAACTTAAGTACAAATATCACCCAACACATCCCGGACTAAGTTATGGGGGAATTTAAGGCCAATAACATTGCCGCAATGCACATCATGATCCCCAAAACGATCTATTATTTTGGATGAGCAACAAGGACAAGTAAAATCAGCAGGAAACGTAGGAATTGCAAGACGGTAGCAAAGAACACACCTGAATTGTCTTGGGTGCATCACTGCCCTGACTCATCAATTTGAAGTGTTCTCAAGAAGTCCAAAGAGTGTGCCGCACGGTTGCTAATGAGTATAGCCTTTTCTCTAGCACTTGGGTTGTACTGGTTCACCATCTTCTTTCTTCTTCTTCTTCTTCTTCTTCTTCTTCTTCTTATTATTATTATTATTATTATTATTATTATTATTATTATTATTATTATTATTATTATTATTATAATTATTATTATTATAATTATTATTATTATAAAGAAGCGATTACACAAAGTTGGATTGGAGCCTAGCCACTAATTTGGCTCCGACACCCTTATTCAAAGCAAACACAAACGATGAAAAAGAAAAGAACGAATGTTAGCAGCAGCCGTGTTACTCTGAGCAACCCGTGAGACCCTAGCCATGAACTCGAGGGCATCACTCCCTAGCTCTCCACAGGTGAAGAAAGTAAAAGCGATAAAACCATATCCGTTGTCTATGCACTTCGCTTCATACTTCTTCTTCTTCCTGGCAACAACATTAGCGACAGCAACCCCAGGAGCAAAAGCATCAACTCCTGGCCCGGTGAATGGAGAGATACCTGTGACATCTAAGCATACATTTTTCCCTTTGTCCCAAGAGTAGACAAGAAGGTCTGCAGGACGGAGATCTCTCCCTTCCTCAGACAGAAATCCCAAAGGCAGCTCCTTCTGCACAACAACTTCAGCCTGCAAACAGATATCCCCTAACACATCTCGAACCAAGTTATGGCGGAATTTCAGGCCAACAACATTACCACAATGCACTGCATGATCCCTAAAACGATCTATGATTTTCGAAGAGCAGCAAGGACAAGTAAAGTCAGGAGGGAACATAGGAATCGCAAGGCGATAACACAAAACACACCTGAATTGTCTTGGGTGCATCGTCTGCCCTAACCCCTCAATTGGGAGGGCTCTCAAGAAGTCTAAGGAGTGCGCCGCTCGGTTGTTGTTATTATTATTATTATTATTATTATTATTATTATTATTATTATTATTATTATTATTATTATTATTATTATTATTATTATTATTATTAATATTACTATTATATCAAATGCTAACAAAGTCAAATAATTTACAAATAGTTAGTGGGAAGCCGAGATACAATCTGGGCCCCCACTCCTCTAGCTATAGCAAAGCCTATCCTGGTGAAAATATGAGCAGCAGCACGAGCCCCAACGTCTTGAGTCCTAGAGAACTTCTGAATCCGCTTCAGCAACGCTACAACATCCTTATCCAGCTCCCCCAAAGAAGAGAAAGAGAACGGAAGAAAGCCATAACCAATGGCCCTGCAACGTGCTTCGTACTTGACCCGTTTCCGAATAGCCGCATCAGCCACAACCCGACCCGGGAAAAATTTGGACCATTTCTCGATTTGTGCGTGTCATCCTTGCGCAGGGGCCATGCTAATCTTCTCTGTATCGTTCCACTTTTATCAGATGTCTCCGGAGATTATTATTATTATTATTATTATTATTATTATTATTGTTATTATATAGTCGCTATTTGTTATTATTAATTATGATCATTATCGTCATCAACGTTTTTATTATAATTATTGTAATAATTATTATTATTATTATCATTATCATTATTATTATTATTATTTCGGTTAATTTAGTTTAATTTAAGATAATTTAATTTAGTTTCAATTAAATTATTTGTTGTTCCTAGGTTTTGGTTGATGACACACACACATATTGCAAACTTCCTGATCGTGGTTGCTAATGAATTTAGACAGTTAAGTGCCTGAGTTCCTAATAGGGTAGGAACTTGAAACAGATGTTGAAGTTCCTGATATGCACTTGGAACAGCTACTGGAGTTCCTGAGCTGGAAGCAGTACAAGCTGGAGTTTCAAAGTCACAAAAGGAGCAACACATATTACAAATCGAGTGTTCTTCATAGTCACAAGAAAAGCTGCAGACTCATGGCTACGAGTTCCTCTGTGAACATAAGAGGAACTCATCAATGTTCCTGAGCTGGAACAAGTGAAGCTTCAGAGTTGAATGCCTCACCAAAGGGAAGACATATATGTCTAGGTAGTTTATTTCACTTAGTTTATATGTAATATATTAATATGTTAAGTGGTATATAAGGAACTAGAGGAACTTGGATTACCCGTTTGTTTTTATCATAATATCAGGCAACACAGTTTTAAGGAATCTGTATTTAAATAAAATTTATCTTTACGTTTAATAAATAATCAGATTTTTTCTAAATTTTTTTCATTTAAATAAAAACAGTTTTACCTTCCTAAAACTTCTCCTAAATATTTTGATAAAATAAATAAACGTTTTTTATTAAACAAAGAAGTCTGACTTGGTCTTGAACACGTCCAGCAGTTGAGGGAGTTGAGTGGGAAGTGGTCTTCCCTTGTTTCTCAAGTCTAGGCACGTGACAAACAAAGTGTCAGTTATTGGCAGTTGAGTTTTTGAAGGGAACAAACCCTAAGGACAAAACTCTATATAAGGCCACGAAGTTTTCTGAGAAAAACACACAAACATTCCTAGAGCTTTGTATTTCCTAAAACGTTTTAAAGAGTTTTCTAAAAACAAGTTTGTGTCCTAGTTTAATCCAAGTTCCTAAAGGTCTTATATATATTTACTTAAGCTTATTAATATCTAGAGTTCTCGAAACAAAACAGTATTTCAGATTAGAAAGGATAGAGTTATCCTGCAAAGACTTAGAGTGTAAGTCTGAGAGAAAGAGAAGAAAAGTGAGTTGTAATCTGAGTAGGTTACTGTGAGGAACTAGAGTTTGAGAGGAACTCGAGTCAGAGAGTTATTGTAATCGAGGTATTACCATAATATAAAGGAATTCTCTTCTTGATTAGTGTCAAGAAGTTTTCTAAATCATTGCTTTTTACTTTCTTAATACTCAGTTCCTTTATTATTTCTAAGTTCCGCAAGAAACTCTCTTAAAGTTCGAAATACAATTCACCCCCCCCCCCTCTTGTGTGTGTTCCTACTGGAATATCAATTGGTATAGTACTCACTAAAACACAGGAAACCCTGTTTGAGTCAAGTTCCTGATAGTATGAACTCACAAGAGAAACTGGAAGAAGGCTACTCCACGCAAAGGCCACCTATGTTCAATGGCAAGTTCTACTCATATTGGAAGAACAGGATGGAGATATTCATCAAAGCTGAAAATTACCAAGTATGGCGTGTGACAGAAGTTGGAGACTTTGAGGTAACAAAAACCAACGCAGAAAACGAGGTAGTTCCTAAACCAATATCTGAATTTGCAAAAGAGGATTTCGAAAAATATGAGATAAATGCTATGGCTGTTAAAATATTACTTTGTGGGCTTGGACCCCATGAACACAACAGGGTCATGGGGTGCAAGAATGCAAAACAGATTTGGGATTTACTACAAGTAACCCACGAAGGAACTAATGAAGTTAAGCGTTAAAAAATTGATCTTTTGATGTCTAAATACGAAAGATTTGAAATGCTTCCAAAAGAAATTATTCAAGAGATGTTCACTAGATTTACTAGCATAACAAATGAATTAGTTTCTCTTTGTTGAGTAATATAGTGTTTTGATGATTATGAACAAATGATGATTATCTAACTAATGTGTGTATTGTTTAGATGTGCATGAACAAGTAATGACGGTTAATACAGATCATTTAGTTGGAAGATTATGAAGATATATACAAGAAGAAGTGAAGTTCCTGAAAGGAACTCAAGAAGTGAAGGGAACTTCAGAAGAGAAGTCTAATTATATAAGTATACCATTAGACTTAGAGTTTGTGTCCTTAACTACTGCATACTTGTTTATTAGTTTAGTTTTCTTCATCTTGCTTGTATTGGTTGTCATCACTGACTTTATGGTTTTGATGACAACTAGCAAACGACTAACCTATGTTTTAGTTCCAATATGTATACGAAACAAATATAGGTTTGATGAAGAAACAAACATGAAGAGTTCAAGTCAATAAATCAAGTATCCAAGCTGCAACAAAGTTCTTCAAAGGAACACAAACAGATCAGTTCCTCAGCAGATCCTACGAGGAACAACGAGTATAAAGTTCCTGAGTAGGAACAAGCATGGAGAAGTTCCAGAGGCGGAACTATCAACATGAGGCTCTTGAGTTGGAGCATCATGAAGCATGAAGAAGAAAATAAGAGTTTATTTTCTAGGATTCATGTAAGTATGTAGAAACTTGAATAATTGAGGAACACGGTGCCAAAAGGAACTTGTCGGAACTTATGAGAAATAACGTCAGTTTATCTTCCTAGAATACTCCTAGTTTTAAGGTAATTTTAAGTGTCAATAACGTGGCTTTTAACACTCCTAGTTGTTAGGGATTTACCTTTGACTTTGAGTATTTATCTCCTAGTAAAACTCTATTTATTTATGTTTTTAAAATAAAAGATAATTTTTATAAAATCTTATTTTAGTTAGGATTCTGATTTTTATATCATATATTTATTTATTTATTATTTAAAATTCGTTTTTACTAATGTCCTATTCATTCTAGGATTTGTTTTGAATATCTTTTGTAGTTTAATGTGTTTAAAATTTTATTTTTAATAAATAAAAAATAATTAATCTTTTTGTAAAATAAAATCTGATTGTTAGTTATTTTATTTTAATAAAATTTATTTTTCTATTTTATTAAAATCAGATTTAAAAGGTTTTGTTTTAGAAAATTAAAATCATTGTTTTACGTTGTTTTGGAAAAACTACATTAGTGGAGAAATAATAGGAGATCATGGAAAACCTGATTATGCTTAGCCCTAACTCCATGATTTTCTCTACTGACTAAAGTCATGGGATCATGCCTAAATTGAAGGGCTTAGTGGTTGTTAGTGGAGAAGATTATGGAGAAAGTGGTTGAGGTTTCTTCCTCTATAAAAGGAGAGCTTTCTCATTCATTCAAGAGTGTCTGACTTCTCGGTCATTCCACAGAGTCTGGTTTACGTGGAAGGTAATTAAAGAAGATATATTTGTTCCACATTTTTTAGTCAGTTCCTGCAGTTCCGAGTTCCTGTCAGTTCCGAGTTCCTTTACAGTTATTCACTCTCTACATATTAGAGTTTAATCAATTATCAAATGTCAATATTTTAAGAGTTGTTCAAGGGTTGAGTGAGCTCTTGTAATGGGTAATTTGTCAAGGGTTTGAGTGAATTCTTGTATAAGTTTTGGGCAGGAACTTGAGTGAGTTCCTGATGTGTATGGGGTAGGAACTTGAGTGAGTTCCTGTTGTATTTGGGGAGGCTTTGAGTGAAGTCTATGAGAGAGAAGCTGATAGGCTTTGAGTGAAGCAAAAGAGTCAAGAGAGACTTCTAGGGAAGTCAGTGAGAGCGTAGTTGTTTGAGGAACAACTATTGGGAACTTGAGTTCGTAGAGGAACTCAAGTAATGCCCGAGTTCCTTATAGGTTTGTAACTGAGTTGTTGCCCTATAGTGAAAAGAGTTTAAGTTGAAATCCCTAGTGGGTCGAGGTTTTCTTTCTAGTTGGGCGTAGAAAGTTTCCTCGTAAAATCTCTCTTGCATTGTTTCTCTACTTGCTTAAAGTTTCTTTATAATTCCGCAAAATTGGCTAGAAAGTTCCATACTACAATTCACCCCCCCTCTTGTAGTGTTCCATCCGAATAACACTCTTGGTAGAATCATTCCCACAGATGAACAGGTAAGAAAAATACTAAGGAGCATGCCACAAGATGATCGTTGGAGAACAAAGGTCACAGCACTGTTTGAGACCAAGGACTTCACAAAGTTTAACATTGAACAACTTGCTGGTTCCTTGATGACACGTGAGTTGTATCTTGGAGCTGCTGTTCCTGAGAGCTCTAGAAACTGAGGACTTGCTCTAAAAGCAGAGGAACTTGACGAATCCAAGCCAGATGAAGAAGAGGCTGCATTCTGGTCAGAAGAATGAGAAAGATCTATAGGAACTTCAAACCAGGCAACCAAAAAGGAAGGAACTTTGCAAGGAAAACTATCAGTTCCAAAACTGAGCAAGGGTGTTTCAAATGTGGAGAAACTGATCATCAAATCCGTGAATGCCCTCTGTGGGAAAACGATAAAGCCAAAGGAAAAGGAAAGGAACGGGTCAAGGAGCGCTACAATAAGTCTACCTTCAACAAGCCAAACTTTAAAAAGGCTATGATAGCTGCATGGGGCGAAGCAACAGATTCAGAAGATGATGAGGAACAGCCAAATGAAGAAACTGCTAATCTTTGCCTAATGGCAAGAACAGATGGAACTGAACAAGTTCCACCAGAAGAAGTAAGTTCCTCCACTCTTCAGTGTCTTTCAAAGTCAAAGCTAATTGAACTGTTACTAGAAACTCTTGATGATTATAAAAAGCTAAGTATATTAAAAGCTCAAAGTGATAGAGCCTTGGAACTCAGTAAAGACCATATGAATTATCTAAACAATGTTAGATCTGATGTTCAAAATAGGTTCTTTGAATTGCTAGATAGGAATACCACCATAAATGAATCTTTCGAAAAAGTTAGGAATGAAAATATCCTTCTACAGGTGGAACTCAGTCAATACAGGATGTTTAACTTAAGTATAAATCCCTCAAAATCCTTAGAAATTAACATGGGAATCTTCAATGTTGACCTAGAAAGATTAAACAAAGACCTGATCACCACAAAGGAACAGAAAGAAAAACTCGAAAGGGAACTAGCCATGGCCAGAGCCCAGAAACAACCACCTAAGGTTCCTCCCAAGTGGATTGAGAATTCTCAATCCAAGAGAACAGAAGGTTTAGGTTTTAACCACAAAACTGGTCATAAGAAACGATATGTGGAACTCCCTAGTGTAAAAGTTTGTTTCTCATGTGGAAGTGGAAATCATGTAAGTACTGAATGTTCCAAGATAAAGGAACGGGATCAAAGGAACATGAATTATGTTAAGCAAAAATGGGTTAAGAAGACAGATATTGTGGTTGAAAAGGAACTCGAGGAAACCCGAGTTCCTGTAACTAACCATTGATTTCCCTACAGGTTCTAGTGAGGGGGAACAGCTCGTGGTACCTCGACAGCGGGTGGTCCAAACACATGACAAGACACAAATCTAAATTTATTTCACTAGAAGCCTACAATGGAGGAACTGTGACCTTTGGAGACAACATGAAAGGAGAAATTGTTGGAATTGGAAAAGTTGGAAGGTCAAGTTCCCATGCCATTGAAAATGTATTTTTAGTCGAGGGTTTGATGCACAGTCTGCTAAGTATTTCTCAATTTTGCGACAAAGGGAACTCTGTAAGTTTTACTTCGGAAAATTGCCAAATTATTAAAAATAACACTGGGAAGGTTATTTTGGAAGGAACCCGCAAAGGGAACACATATTCTGTGGATCTCAATACGGTTCACAGGAACAACTTAACCTGTCTCAGTGCCATTGAAGAAGAACCACTACTATGGCATAGGAGGTTTGGACATGCTAGTTTCTCACTGCTCGACAAACTAAGATCAAAGGAACTGGTTCGAGGACTCCCCTCAGTCAAGTTCCTAAATGATAAAGTTTGTGATGCATGTGCAAAAGGCAAGCATGTCCGAAGTTCCTTCAAGCCTAAGAAACTGGTAAGCACAACAAAGCCATTGGAACTCATCCACATGGATTTGTGTGGACCAATGCGAATTCAAAGTAGAAGTGGAAAAAGATATGTTTTAGTTATTGTTGATGATTATTCTCGCTTTACTTGGGTCATTTTTCTAACAAGCAAAGATGAAACATTTGATGAGTTTGTTACATTTTCAAAGAAAATTCAGAAAACAACAGGTCATCAATTGATTCACATAAGATCTGATCATGGAACAGAGTTTGAAAACTACAAATTCGATGAATACTGCAAGGAACAAGGTATGGATCACAATTTCCCAGCTCCCAGAACTCCACAACAAAATGGAGTAGTTGAGAGGAAAAACAGAACCTTAGAGGACATGGCAAGAACCATGTTAATAGCTAGTTCCTTGCCCAGGAACTTCTGGGCTGAAGCAGTTATTACAGCTTGTTATATTGTTAATAGAGTTATGATTCGAGCAATCCTAAACAAAACTCCCTATGAACTGTTAAAAGGTATAAAACCCAACATCTCTTATTTTAGAGCTTTTGGTAGTAAATATTTTGTTCACAACAATGGCAAAAGGAACTTGGGGAAGTTTGATGAACGAAGCGATGAGGCAGTGTTCCTAGGATATGCTTTAAACAGCAAGGCTTATAGAGTTTATAAAAAAAGGTCAATGTGCGTTGAGGAAAGTGTACATATAATATTTGATGAATCTAACAAAAATGATGTAGTTCAGGAACAGGGACACTTTGAAATAGGGTTGTCTCGTGCTGTAGAAAATGATGAAGAGTTCCAACCAAATAAACAAACAGCCAGAGGAACTGCTCAACAAAATCAAGAAGTCCCTGTACTAGAAGAACACGAAGAAATCCAAGAAAATCCAGAAACCACTCCAGAACCTGAGGAACTCCACACTGATCTACAAGGAACTCAAGTAACAGAAGGAACTGAGGAAAATGCCACAACACCAGCAGCTCAGTTTCAACCCAGACCTTGGAAACATCACAAATCCCATCCAATGGAACTCATTATGAGTGATATTAGAAAAGGAACTCAGACAAGGTCACAGCTGAGGAACTTCTGTGCATTTCACGCGTTCCTCTCCATTTTTGAGCCAAGAAATCACATTGAGACTCTGGAAGATGCTGACTGGATTATAGCCATGCAAGAAGAATTAAATGAATTTAAAAGAAACAAAGTATGGCACTTGGAACCCAAACCAAAACACCAGAAAGTAATAGGACTGAAGTGGGTGTTCCGGAACAAGAAAGATGAGCATGCTACAATCATAAGGAACAAGGCAAGGTTAGTGGTCAAAGGCTACTACCAATAGGAATGTATTGACTTTGAAGAAACTTTTGCACCTGTTGCTAGATTAGAGGCCATTAGAATTTTAATTGCTTTTGCTGCCTTTATGGGTTTTAAACTTTATCAAATGGATGTTAAATGTGCTTTCTTAAATGGTTTCTTAGAAGAGGATGTCTATGTAGAACAACCTCCTGGCTTTGAAAATCCCGAATTTCCAAATCATATTTACAAACTAGATACGGCTCTTTATGGATTAAAACAAGCCCCTAGGTCTTGGTATGAGAGATTATCAAAGTTCCTTCTACAAAATGATTTCAAAAGAGGTAGAATAGATAAAACCCTATTTCTAAAATCTAGAGGAACTGACCTGATAGTAGTTCAAATCTATGTTGATGATATATTATTTGGAGAAACTAATGAGAACTTGTGCAAGGATTTTGCAAACTTGATGAGCAATGAATTTGAAATGAGCATGATGGGGGAACTCAACTTTTTCCTTGGTTTGCAAATCAAGCAAACTAGGGAAGGAATCATGATACACCAACAAAAGTATGTGAAAGAACTCCTAAAGAAATACGAGCTAGAATCAGCCAAAGTAAATCATACCCCCATGGGAACAGCTACCAGATTAGACACTACTCCAAATGGAAAAAGTGTAAATCAAACAAAATATAGAGGTATGATTGGATCACTATTATACTTAACAGCTAGTAGACCTGACATTTCTTTTAGTGTAGGACTATGTGCAAGGTTTCAATCAAATCCAAAGGAGTCTCACCTAACTGATGTAAAAAGGATACTAAGATATCTCAAAGGAACTGATGATCTATGCCTATTCTACCCAAGAAGTGGATCATTTGAATTAAAAGGATATGCTGATGCTGATTATGCAGATGACTTAGTGAATTGAAAAAGCACTTCAGGTATGGTACAGTTCCTAGGTCCATGCATGGTTTCTTGGGGTTCCAAGAAACAGAAAACTGTTGCTCTATCCACAGCTGAAGCTGGGTACGTAGCTGCTGCAGCTTGTTGCTCACAAATACTATGGATAAAGCAACAGTTAAGAGAATTTGGTATCATATATGATTGTGTTCCTATCTATTGTGATAACACAAGTGCTATTTGTATTTCAAAAGATCCGGTTCACCATTCCCGGGTCAAACACATTCACATTAGACACCACTTTCTTAAAGATAATGTTGAGAAAGGATTAATTAAGTTAGATTTTTGTCAAACTGATCACCAAATTGCTGACATTTTGACTAAGCCTTTAAACAGGGAGAAACATGAGAAAATGAGGATGGAACTCGGAATGATCAAGCTAAGGTAATTGCAAATTGAAGTTCCTCCAAGACAAAGACAAAAACTATGGTACATATAGACTATTACAAACACAAAATCTTGTGTGCAAACATAGTTGAAGCTTACCATCGTGGCAAACAGACTCACACTACAAAGGTGCTAGGTAAGCAGTTCCTTTCAAACTAGTTAATTCTAAGATGCAAAAATTAGGCAAGTAAAAAACACGTCAAACATGTTTTATTTTATCTTTTATAATTTTCTTTTAAATTTTTTTAATAAACCTTTAAAATTCAAAATCAAATACCCACATTCAAAGAATATTTGGAACGGTTCCATTGGCAATAAATAGAAGAAACTCTTCACTTCCCACATTCATTCCATACAACCCCTTTCTTCCACTCTCACACGCTTTCTCCACTGACACCACCTCTCCTCCCACCTATAAAAACTCTTCACCATGGTTCTCACCAGAAACAACACCGATCTCACTTCTCTCAAACGAAAAAGAAATCCATCTTCTCCAGTTCCCATGGATACCTCACCCATGCAATCACCAATTCCCCTTCGATCTCACAACCCCATACTCGCAATTACTCAGGGGGAACCAATCGACACTGACATTGAAATTAAATCCCCAATTTCAAACCCTAGATCCTCCACAAGAAAATCCAAAAAGCGTCGGGTAGAAAGTTCTGGTGAACAACTTGAGGAAACTGAGGAAGTACAGGAGAGTGCTCAAACTCAGGGGGAAGGGAAGAGCTCCAAGAAACTCTCTGCAAAGGAGAACAATCTAGTCGAAGGGTTTGCAATCAACTCAACATGGTGTGAAGCTACGAAGTTCAATGAGTTGATGGAGATCCTCGAACACGAAAAATGGGTAAGCATGTTGAGTACCTATGCCAAATCGCCTTTAATTCCTGAAGCTATGAAAGAATTTTGCAAAAACTTTACTTGTGTTGATAATGTATGTTCAAGTAAAGTGAATGGAACTCGCATCGAATTTGATGCCTCTTATCTGGAACAGCTGTTTGGTACACCCAATAGGGGTTTTGATATGTGGTTGAAAGGTCAAATCACAGTGACAATTGACAATGTAGATGAGAATGATATTGTTGGTTCCATCGGAGGAGATTCCAAAGTTTTAACCTCCACAAAACACAACTGTTTCTCTCCCCTTCAAAAATTATTATTCAATATTGTGTGGAGAGGTGTAGTTCCTCGAACTCAGAAAAGAAACATAGCCAGTCTGTTTGATGCATGCCTCATGTATTGCCTCGGAAGACAAATTCCCATAAAATTTCCAGCAATCATGATCAAACATCTCTCCACCTGTATCCCCAAATACAAAATCCCATACTCTTCCCTTCTCACTGAAATCTTCAAAAGCTTCTCTATTGACCTTAGTCCCTACTATATCATCCCTCTAAAATCAACCCAAATCCTACAACTTGAAATGCTAAATCTGTTAAACCTTAAGGTGGTTCAGGGCAAAGTCATTAGGGCTGGCAAAGAAGAGAAAAAGGATGAATAAGATCAAGAGGGCATTGAAGTCAAAGAAGAAGAAGAGGAGGAGGAACTTGGTCACTTGGAAGTGACTTTGTCTCGAGTTCCTAAAGGGAAAAGAAAGAGTGTAGGATCCCAGGGGAAAAGGAAAAGCATGAGGGTGGCTATGCAAGAAAACAAAAAGAGAAGCCCAATCTTTATGGAAATAAATGAGGAAGGGGAAGTCAAGGAGATGCCCATAGAAGAAGATGTTGTTCCCATCAAACAGGCGGAACTGCCTGAAGCTGCTGTGCCAAGGACCAGGACACCTAAATCCTCTAAGAAATCCAAATCTCGTCATGTTCCATCTACACAGGAACATGTTCAAGATCATGGGGGTGCCTGGAACACAAAAGATGACCAGATATTGGAGCTCAAGGCAACAGTTACTCGTCTGGTGGAACTACAGGAAGGAACAGACCACAGGATCAGTACAATGCAAGCTCACATTAGTGCCTTGGTTGACAGTGTCAAGACCCTTCAAACCAATCTCCAACACTACTCAGATCAAGCCAATGCCACTCGTACCACCATTCTCACCAAAATCAACAATCTAGAATCCTTCGAGGAGACAGTGGTCGAAGAAACAGCTGGTTCTGGTTCCCCATCCCAAGCCTAATCAACCTCTCCTATGTTTAAATTTCTTTTGCCATGGAACAATTTTTTTTTTCTTTTGGTCTGTATAATTTTTAAACTTGGGTATTTGTTCCATCTTATCTTGACTTGCTTGATTAGTATCTTTGTGTTTTCTGGTCTTGATCATTACTGCTTGCTCTCTAATTTATTGTGTGAGTTAGTCTAATACTTTGAGGCTAGCTTAACTTGCCAAACGTTGATCGTGGGGCACTGTGTTTGGAATGGCTATATTTCGTGCTATGCTTTTTGTTAATGTCAACAGAGGGAAGTCAAGGCGCAAACTTCCAAGGTAAAATCAATCCAGTTCCTGATTCACCTTCTTGTGTCCTCTCTCTCTGTAAGTTCTTTTTTCTTCTTCTTTAAATTTTATTTTTGAATTGAAGTCTGCATCAGTTCCTGGTTATGTTTACTCTCATTATAAAAAGTTTGCAAGTGTTGTCATCACCAAAAAGGGGGAATATTGTTGTTCCTAGGTTTTGGTTGATGACACACACACATATTGCAAACTTCCTGATCGTGGTTGCTAATGAATTTAGACAGTTAAGTGCCTGAGTTCCTAATAGGGTAGGAACTTGAAACAGATGTTGAAGTTCCTGATATGCACTTGGAACAACTACTAGAGTTCCTGAGCTGGAAGCAGTACAAGCTGGAGTTTCAAAGTCACAAAAGGAGCAACACATATTACAAATCGAGTGTTCTTCATAGTCACAAGAAAAGTTGCAGACTCATGGCTACGAGTTCCTCTGTGAACATAAGAGGAACTCATCAATGTTCCTGAGCTGGAACAAGTGAAGCTTCAGAGTTGAATGCCTCACCAAAGGGAAGACATATATGTCTAGGTAGTTTATTTCACTTAGTTTATATGTAATATATTAATATGTTAAGTGGTATATAAGGAACTAGAGGAACTTGGATTACCCGTTTGTTTTTATCATAATATCAGGCAACACAGTTTTAAGGAATCTGTATTTAAATAAAATTTATCTTTACGTTTAATAAAAAAATCAGATTTTTTCTAAATCTTGTTCATTTAAATAAAAACAGTTTTACCTTCCTAAAACTTCTCCTAAATATTTTGATAAAATAAATAAACGTTTTTTTATTAAACAAAGAAGTCTGACTTGGTCTTGAACACGTCCAGCAGTTGAGGGAGTTGATTGGGAAGTGGTCTTCCCTTGTTTCTCAAGTCTAGGCACGTGACAAACAAAGTGTCAGTTATTGGCAGTTGAGTTTTTGAAGGGAACAAACCCTAAGGACAAAACTCTATATAAGGCCACGAAGTTTTCTGAGAAAAACACACAAACATTCCTAGAGCTTTGTATTTCCTAAAACGTTTTAAAGAGTTTTCTAAAAACGAGTTTGTGTCCTAGTTTAATCCAAGTTCCTAAAGGTCTTTATATATTTACTTAAGCTTATTAATATCTAGAGTTTTCGAAACAAAACTGTATTTCATATTAGAAAGGATAGAGTTATCCTGCAAAGATTTAGAGTGTAAGTCTGAGAGAAAGAGAAGAAAAGTGAGTTGTAATCTGAGTAGGTTACTGTGAGGAACTCGAGTTTGAGAGGAACTCGAGTCAGAGAGTTATTGTAATCGAGGTATTACCATAATATAAAGGAATTCTCTTCTTGATTAGTGTCAAGAAGTTTTCTAAATCATTGCTTTTTTACTTTCTTAATACTCAGTTCCTTTATTATTTCTAAGTTCCGCAAGAAACTCTCTTAAAGTTCCAAATACAATTCACCTCCCCCCCTCTTGTGTGTGTTCCTACTGGAATATCATTATTTTAATATAAATTTAGGAGCGTTTAGTTAATTTAATTTTAGTTAATTTATTTCAGTTCAGTTAAAATTTAATTCCAGTTTAGTTAATTTATTTTCAAGAAATTACAAACCAAAAGAACTGAGCCTAAGGGTAGCACTTCAAATGATATAAACATCACTTTACTATTTAAACAAGATAAAACTTCTTTTTCCTAACACAGAGAAAAAACTTTTGCAGAAATTTTAAGTGTTTTCACCCACCTTTAATTTGCATTATATCCAATACCATTACACAAGGATATTGGGAATTGACATTGAAATAATCAACAAAATTTCTATTACAAAACCCAGAAAATAAAATAGTGATAACAAATCCAAACATTCACATAATCTCCGTACCATAATTATGTCTGTTGCTCTATTCATGTGAATAGATATTAATTTAGACTTTAATTTGTAGCTTTTTGTGTTTGAATTGAAGATTACTTATACCTCCTTCTTTCTCTAGCTAAATTATTTTCCTCTTTGTTTTTTTCTCCTTTTTTTTGTTTTACAAATATACGACTTTCATTTTAGATGATCTTTTAGACATTGTTGTAGTATGGAGTATTTTACTACCTTCTTTTCTTAATAGTAGCTACGTACTTGTAGTTTTGAATGTTGATATTTTCTTAACCCTCAAAATTGTGGACTACACTAAGGAGGATTGTAGAACTCGGAAAAATCAAGGAGGCAATTAACTAGAAGACGAAAAACAAAGTAATCATTTTGTAAATCACGTTAAGACTTGACCCAACAAGGGAGGCACATTACACTCGTATCACGAATCAGTCACATGGCAATGTCGGTGCGCGAGGAGATGCCTCCTTCTAGCCACACCACTAAGGCCCAGTTCTTTTGAGCTTATAATGACTTGTTTTCAGGATTTGTAATTTCTGTTAATTTAATTTAATTTTAATTAGTTCATTTAATTTAATTTAAGTCCAGTTAATTTAATTTAAATTCAGTAAATTTTATTTAAGTAAATTTATTTCAGTTCAATACAAAATATTATTATTACTTATTAAATATTAATATTTATAATTATTATTATTATTATTATATTAATTATTAGTTATATTAATATTGATATTAATTATTATTTTATTATTACTATTATTATGATTTCTTAATATTTTATTATTATAAGTATTATCTTTATTATTATTCAGTTTATTTAATTTGCTTTAAGTTAATTTAATTTAATATAATTATTAATAATTATTATTAATGACTATTATTATTATCATTATTATTATTATTTAATACTTCATAAGTACTTCATTATTATTTTATCATTATTATTATTTAATAAGTATTTTTTTTTATTATTATAAAAATTAAATCGTTTACACTAAGTTGGATGGGAGCCTGGCAACTAACTGAGCCCCGACACCCTTATTTATGGCAAAGCACAACAGTTGTAAAAGAAAAGATCAAATGTTAGCATTGGTCGCGTTGCTCGGACCGTTAGGGTTAGTAATCTTGGTGGAATGGAATGTGAATCTTATGGTAATAGGTGGGAATGAGATTTCAAGGGTATGAGATGGATATAGAACTGCCTTGGTAGCAGCCTCCATTATAAAAAGGTCCAACCAAACAATAAAGTGGAATGGATTCCAGCTCCATTCCAAAATGTCCAACAAAACGACCCCTAAATTATATACAATATACTCAATAACTTATATTTATGATCTTAAATTCTTAATACTTTTAAAAGTTAGTTATCGTCTCCTAATTAAGTCATCGATATTATAATTATATAATTAGGAATCGAATGGACCCGACCCGGATACCAATCCGCTACCAATTAACCCGATCCGATAATAACTCGAACAGATATGAACCTGAATACGATGGAACCCGGGTAAATCCATTTCAATCCGACCCGTTTTAGTCCGCCACCCGATTAATCCGATCCGATATGAATCTGATCTTATTTTAGTCCGATCCGAAATGAACTTGAACCCGTTATACGGTTAAACCCGTTAACAATTTGTCATATTTTAATCCGATGCGATCCAATCCGACTCGTTTACAATCCGATCCGATATGAACCCGTCTATAAAAACTTCGACCCGTTCCGATTCGATCTGTTTTAAATCGGATCTCATCTGACCCGTTAGGCAAATGAATTCTTTCCAACCTGAATCTAATGAATCAGATCTAAATCCAATCTGTTGATCCGATTTGACACCCTTACTCGTGAGGTAAAAAACATGTCGTTGCCTTGTTGGGGGCAGAAACGAGTAAAGCAAAATATGGTTTATGCACCCGGATACACAATGCTCACTGTGCACCCTATTTTTAAATGAACATATTGTTCATACCCAAAGAATATATAGTCAATGAACATATAGTTCAAATCCATAGAACATTAAGTTTAAATATCTCACTAGTACATGTACATTGAAATCGTCTTCTATGTTTATTAGATTTTCAATAAATATTCAACGGGGTGCACAATTAACACTGTGCACCCGGGTGTATAATCCAAATTGCGCGAGAAAAGAGCCCTAAAAGCAATAATTCGTAGTTGGGTCCAAAATACAAATTGAGCAAACGTTACAAAGATGAAAGATCCCTTCGGACCCTTCGCCATTCCTAATCCTTACCCTTTAAAAGCACCGGATAATCCTCTTTCACCCCCGCACAACTTGTCTAACTCCTTGTGACCTTGTCTCTTCCAATCATGCCGGCCTCGTCGTCGCCGGCGACATCTTCCTCCGATTCATCATCGGCAACATCCTCTTCGTCTTCCGACAAAGATAGGAGTCGCCGCCATCGCCGCCGCCGCAGTAAAAGCAGCAACCGCCATCGCGAGTCCCTCAAGATCCGCAAGCCCAAATCTCATTCCAAGTCCAAACGCCGTCGTCGTCGTCACTCTTCCTCCGATTCTCTATCATCCGGTTCCTATTCCTCAGACGATTACAGGTATATCCCTCCCCTTTTTCTGTTTTTTAGAGCTGTTTTAATCTTAATTTGATTTTAGGGTTTATTAGTTCATTAATCATTTTTGTCTGATTTAATTGTTTTGTGTTTTCGGATCAAATTCATTAATTTAGCTGTATTAATTAATTATGATGAGTAATCAATGACATATTATGTTCCTTTTATTTCAATTATAAATTTGAAGGTAAGCTTTCTCTTTCTATTTTAAGCTATTAGTGTTCTAGATTGTTTTCTATGTTTTGACATAATCCGTATTGGTTAGCAATTGAAACAGAATTCGGAAAAAATATTGGGGAATTTGTAATTCATGCTATTAGGATTCAAAAGGTCTTGTGCGCACTAGGTGCACAATAAATTTATTGTACACCAAAATAACTTTTACCCATTTTTTTGTAACTTTAACCTAGTTTTGATTAACTTTTATATTAGTAAAAAAAACGTTGATAGATAAACATTTTAAATAGTTAAATGATTAATTTTATACATTATTAATGATTTTGAAGAAATAAGTTTTATTAAAATGAAAAAAATTATCACTGAAAAATGGATAACTTTTACACATATAAGCTTAACTTTTAAACATTTTGAGTTAACTTTTACTCTGGTGTACAATATTTATTGTACAACCCTTGTAAACAAGAATTTGTGATTACGATTTACATCCATTGTATCTGTTACCTGAAATATAAGTTGCAATCACAGAAATATTTTCCAAAGTATAAGATTCCTATGGTGGTGTATGAATTGATTCACAAGTCACAACTTAGAAGGACTAGCAACAATTTCGTCTTGCTCTGTTCCCTTTTTGGCTGGGGATCAGTAAAGGTGAAGTAACAGTGGGAGGAATAGAGGCAGTAGTTTGATTGGAAAATCTTATGATCCGGTAAGTTGGTGTTTGTGGCGGTGAACAAAATGAGGTTTCACGAGGTTATTTGTAAAAAGCTTGGTTTTTTTTTTTTTTGTGAAATTGAGAACACGGAAAGTTGGTTTTTTGACCAAGGGTGGTGCACATTATAGGTTTGGCATTTCATCCCATTCAATAAATATACCATCTTGCCTACGTTGTATTATGATTTGTGAAAAGGGA
Source organism: Spinacia oleracea (assembly GCF_020520425.1). Lineage (NCBI taxonomy): Eukaryota > Viridiplantae > Streptophyta > Magnoliopsida > Caryophyllales > Amaranthaceae > Spinacia > Spinacia oleracea. The sequence continues at coordinate 17,778,672 of NC_079490.1, forward strand.
GGAGAGCATTATATATTTTTGTTTCTTTCCCAACTATGCCCATTACAGACTAATTACAGAGTTGATATATTTTTACAAATTCCCAATTCCTACGCTTACTCTCTTTAATCCCAAAAGTCCCTTTCCCTTTTTCCAGAAGACAATCTATGTTAGGAGCGTCGAAAAGTTTTTATTTCCAAAAATAAAGAGAGATGTAAGTTAAGATATTAATTGATGCAAAAACCAGATTGCTGTGTCTTCTGAAAGTGTATAACACAATTTGTTGTAATTTAGTCAAAAGGAGCATTTTTTTGTACTTGTATTCCTTATAGGATTCTTGGTCTTCTTTCTTTCCTGAACATTTTTACCTGGTACCACTTATCTTACTCATCTCATTGTGCACTTGACACCTTTCACCCAATACTTCATAGTTCATACATATTCATGTTGGGGTAGCAAATCTTTGATTCAGTGACAAAACTTCAGGGAGACGCTGGAGAAGATATTTGTTCTTTAAGGATTTAATGCATTTAACAACTTGCTGACTTGCTTGAGAAGTTTAAAAACATATTACTACAGAAGTGGTGTGTTTTATAAGATAGTCAATTAAATATTCGTGTCACTCGTATTTGACCAGGAGTGTGCATATCTAATAAGTATGATAAAGTATTGGAAGGGCTGCATTTGTCTTTCTCCCTTACTTTGTGGGTGCGTGCGGTTACTGTCTAGTTTGAAGAGCTCCCGACTTTCATGACATTCGCAAAGCCTCAAAGGGTTTGGCAGTGGTACTAGATTTGAATAAACATCCTTTAGTAATATAGCTCTGTGCTATTTGTGTTGCATTCATGGAATTGGATATGAGTCTGTTATGCAGGTCAAACCCAGTTGTTATGATTCTTTACGTGGCAGCTTGTGGGAAATTTTAAATCCATGTTATACACTTTGAACTATTTAAATCACTAAGTTTCTCTCAATCCCAGATTGGATAATTGTTGTTCCACTTCGTAATTCTCTCACCGATTCGAGAATTTAGGCCATCCAAGTTGCACTTTTTTGTTATATTTCCCCTTCCCGGATTGGCTTCTTCTCTCCTTGTTTCTTGTATACTTGGTATAACCATGAGCCATTGCTGGTTGCTTGGGTCATTTTTAAATTGTATGATCTTCTGTGTTGCTTTCTTTAAACATGTGATATTTTGTGTAGTACCTCCTCAGACAAGTTGTAGGTCTTATACTGGCATTAAACCTATTATTTTTTGAATTATATGTATTATGCCCTTGCCTTTGAGTTAAGCACTCTTGACTTCATTCCCTAGTTTGTGTTTTATGTCAGCACTCAGAAGTATGTCACATTGAAGTTGTGCCTTGGCTTCATATCACTTTGTGCAGTATATTAACCTTTTTATATTTTGACTAACATAGCTCGTCTGAAAGTGAGCGTGAAACCTCAAGTCACTCAAGAAGACGCAAGCATGATGACAAGTCGAAGAAGGTAGAATTAGTAATTGCTCGTGCTGTATTATTTTTGAATCATTTGTATATGGCATTTCATGACTTCTGCTGATTTCTCAGAGTAAGGGGAAAGACAAGGATAAGAGCCACCGCCATAAGCGGCACAAGCACAGTAAAGAGGTAGGACATCACTTGTTTCTATAATACGGAGTAACATTTAAATTTTCTCCTTCAATAGTCAAAACCAACCACAGTAGTGACTAGTGACTCACTGATACAAATTGTCAGATGTTAATAAAAATCTCATCCACTATTTGCTTTACTTTATAGTGGTTTTGATATGTTATCTTGTTACTTTCTGACTCTCTTTTCTTTTATATTTGCTCTTCAAAATTGGAGCTGGGTCAATGACCTCATGACTGGGTTCTTGATTGGCTTGTCTGGATGTTGTTTTCTCCTGCCTTTTGGAGCTATATGCAGAAAGGGCAGGATGAGCGACGAAGTAATGGCCCTGTGCAGCTGTCCAAGGTTTGGATATGAATCATAACTTTTTACCCTATCTCTGGATCAAGCATTTCACTTTTTACCAAATCTTATGTCCTTTTGGCCATGCAGTATTTAGGGCGAGACAAAGATGATGGTGTTCGTCGAAGTGTGGTATCTGGAAAAAAGGTAGGGTAACCATTTGGCTTGTTTTCAAGAAAGGTTTTCTCTCTGAAATGATTGTCATCTCGTCTGCTGTTTCCGCTGCCTGTAGATACAAATGAAGCTTGAAAAATCGAAGGAGGACAAGTTTGCTGAGAACAAGCGTAATGAATTGCTCAAGTTTCTGAATGCCAGTTATGATTGAACTTTTGGGACTCTTTGAGGTCCAGCTTAATGTCCAACTTTTATTGCTCATTTTAAAGCATGCTAGCCCGCTAAGGTTGTTTTCAAGCATATGGATGATTCTCAAGTGCTCAAGCTCGTTCTCTAGCTAAGTGCGTAGTATATTTTTAGTATGTTTTACTGATTTTACCGTCTCTTGGTTGTTTTACTCTTTAGGTATCTTATAAGGAGTAGTGAATACTCCTTTGAATTTTGATGGGTTTGCCTTTTGTTGTGCCGAGCTTTGGCAATTTTTTTTTTTTGATGGGATTTCATTGTTGGAACTAAGTTAATTTGTAATATTAGTGTATTTCGTATTTGTTATGCGGATATTTATTTTTTGTGGTATGTATTGAAATCTAGCACATTTAATGTTTATATTGACATCTTTTTTTTTTAATGGCAAAACTCATCAATGTTTTAAAACATTCAAAATGTGCTAATGTTCCATAGCATGATGTCAAGGTGAAGCTGAAATTTTAAAACATCCATCCAAAATATGCTAATGTCCAATGTAGGATGTCAAGGTGAAGTTCAAAATTTCACCATCTTTAGCTTCCCTTTTCTTGGAAAGTGACCAAGAAAAGGAAATCCAAATCCTTTCTTTTATACTTCGTACTTCATTCTTAAATCTTGATACAAAGCTTTTTAAGAACTAAGAAGTTAAGAGTACCCTAATTCTCCCTCCGTTTGCAAACTTTATCACAAGGCCAAGCCATGCTTGATAAATTGATTCAATTTCCTTCATGAATAAGTTAAAAGGGTAACCCCTTAATACATTTTCCTCTTGAGACTCTCTACTCAAAAAACAAATATCAACCGCGCATATTTCATATGGACTTCGTCTTGTTTTCGTACCTTTGCAAGTCAATTTGGTCAGTTTTAATACTTTTACCCATTGAAGTAATTTTGAGGATACCAATGATATCTTGGCCTAGTGGTTAAGACTGAGGGCCTGTGTACAATAGGTGTCAGATTCGAATCCCCCGCCCCCATTTGTAATTTATATTGTCCTTGTGGCTAGTTGACCACTAATTCTAAAATCACGGCCTACACCCACCATTCATTTAAACTTTCTATTTGAAATTGAATGCCACTACATTACAAGATGGTGGGTCGGGTTCAAGGCTAAACCACTAACTTGTACTATCTGGTTGGATTTCCATATATAGTTAGCCTTAGCCGAAAGCCGCATCACCTATCTTCTCCCTTCTTCTTCTTCCTTTTCTTAATGCTATTATAATATAAGCACATTTTAAGCTTCATATTTGGTTCATGTATTTTTTTATTTGTGTTTTTTCAGGGTACCTCACCAATATACCGATAATCGCTGGATAACAAATTTTGTTGCGTTCGCAAAACTCAAACCCGAGAGGGCTAAACATTGGTTAAGCCTTGTTCTTCTGTTTTTATCAAATGCCTTTATGTTGCATTTGTTTTTGATAGTAGGGTAGTAGATTACTAGTGATTACATCTTTTAGATAAGTGAAGCGCACAAAAAAGTTCATCTTGGCAACCAAGACATTTGAGTGGTTGCCAAGACTTACATGTTGCGTAAAGCAAACAATCCAGTCTGCTTGAGCCTTCTTTTAGCTTCTTATGGAGATGTGCTTCAATGAAACTGGTTTACATTCTCTCTTTTTCTATTGTAAGGGTGTGTTCTCTTCAACTTACCTGAATATATGAAAGACCTTATTTAATTTATAGTACCTTATATGATATGATAGGACCTTATTAGAGTTTATTTAAAATTTATTAGATAATTACTCAATTTTTAACCATTAGAATATTGATATTAATTATCCAAAATTTATAAAATCCAAGTATGGATTCGACAGGTTTGTAAAATTAAACATAAAATAATTGAAAATAAGGTGAGGAGAGTGGAAATTGAAAATCTATATATGTCGATTATTTCATGTGACTTATACTATTCATTAATCACAGTAATTGATTTAGAAGCCCAAAAAGAATAGATCCACAGTAAACATTAATATAGGCTTATTGTTAAAATTAATTTGTTAATAATTTAGTTTTATATTAACACATACCCGTGCATTGCACGGGCTTAAAACTAGTATATAAAATTTTAGGAGTAGGATATCTATCAAAATACTTAAGTTAGGAAAAAAGAGAATAAATAAATAAATTAGCAGACCGTTATCAGGTAACGTACCCCTTTCTTTTGTAATTGAATGATACTCGTAACCATAAGCATGCATACTCGTATCCGCTATCCAAATTATCGAATTTCATATATGATCTAATAACAGTATTGTTGGTGATCACACTCCTCACACTACAGCTAATCTTCTATTGACTTGTTTACATCATGCAGCAAGCAATGAAGCACGCATCAATACCCTTACAACATCAGCTACACCTGCTCAAGTCTTCTTGAAGAATCCAGCCTAACTGCTTCCCTTAAATCTAGGATTCAGTTAGCATTCTGTTAGACTTGTAAAGCTGTTAGTTGTATCCATTCTGACATGTCAGAATGTTGCTCTCTCATTGGTTAGAACACGTATTGCTAATCATGTACATAAATGATTCATGCTGTAATAATCATTCATTCAATAAGAAACACAATTTTATTTCATCAAACTCTCTCTCTCTCTTTCTTCTTTCTGTTTCTCAATTCAGTGATTGTCTGTAGACAATCATAGTTTAAGAATCATCTAATAAGCTGATTCTAACATGGTATCAGAGCGAGTGATCTATTGATCCTGCCACATTTGTTCATTTGATAATCAGTCTGAAGTTTTCAGTTGATTTTGTTTCTAGAAAATTTAAAATTCAGCTACAATGCCTGCAGATCAGCAAGATCATTCACTAAATCCTAATTCTGCTTATTATCTAAGCAATAGTGATTTGAATGCCACAAAATTAGTGAGCATTGAATTTGAAGGACAATTTTTCAATGACTGGAAACGATCTATGATGATTGCTCTTTCAGCAAGGAATAAACTGTGCTTCATAGATGGCACTCTCAATCAGCCTGCAGCAAATTCTCCAAACTACAGATTGTGGTGCAGATGCAATGACTTGGTGATTTCCTGGATGCTAGCTTCACTTGAGCCCAAAATAGCAAGGAGTGTTTTGTACTTAAAGACTGCAAGAGCAATTTGGCTAGAACTGGCTGATAGATATTGCAGAGAATCTGGTCCACAACTGTTTTCTGTTCAACAGCAATTGAGTGAGTTGACTCAAGGAGAAGATGAAGGAATTGCCAGCTTCTTTACGAAGATCAAGCTGTTTTGGGACCAACTTGATGCACTTGAACCTCTGCCTACATGTGTTTGTACTGGCTGTAGTTGTACATTGACACAACAGCTTCTCAAAACTCAACAGAACCAGAGACTAATTCATATGAACATCCAAAGAGCACTATCCTAATGATGAATCCTTTGCCTACAATATCAAAAGCCTATGGTATTTTACTCCAAGAAGAACAACAGAAAGAGTTGCATGATATCAAGCATCAAGTACATTCAGAATCAACTGCTTTCAATGCCAGAAGGTTTGATAACAAACCTTATAAACCTCAGTACATATCTCAATCTGGCCAATACAATTCTGGTACTGGATATCAAGCTGCAGGAAATGCAAATCAGTACAGAAACACAACAAGGAACAATTTATTACGTGATCACTGCAAAATGAAGAATCACACCATTGATAAATGCTGGAAGCTACATGGATATCCTAAAGATTTCAAAGGAAAAGGGAAAAGAGTAGCAGCAGCAGCTTCATTGGATGAATATCCTTCCAAAGATACACAAGCTGAGAAAGAACAAGGAGTGGTTCATGCTACTTTCACTGAGGAACAATACAGTCATCTGATGCAGTATTTGAACAACAATCAGGCTGCTAACCAAGCTGAGAATTCTAGCTCTCACTCACTTGTATTAGCAACAACCTCTCACAAAGGTACTTTTTGTTTGACTGCTAATTTTAAAAGAACATGGATCCTAGATAGTGGTGCCAGTGATCACATGTGTTCTGACTTATTATTATTTGATTCATTTGAAACTATGAAAGATAATCAGCATATCATAACTATTCCTGATGGAACTGAATTACCAGTTAAACACAAAGGCATTATTCATCTAGGTGCAGGCATTACACTCAGAGATGTGTTACATGTTCCAGAGTTCCATTTTAATCTGACCTCTGTGTCCAAATTGTGTTATGATGCTGGCTGTTCTGTTTCCTTTACAAATAATGATTGTTTTCTTCAGGACCTTTCCAAGAGCAAGCTTATTCTGCTTGGTAGGTCAAATAAAGGATTGTACAGGTTAAATGATGAATTGTTAGCTTCACACAAGACCTTGCCTCACAATAACTATGCACTTTCAACTGCTGGATCAGCTGCTGTTCAAGAAGCCAAGTTATGGCATCTCAGATTGGGCCACATGTCATTTGGGAAAATAAAAAGTTTAAATGGAGTTGATGTTCCAGGCTGCCTAGCAGAATTATTTTGTCAGATTTGTCCATTAGCAAAGCAAACTAGGTTTCCCTTCACAACCAGTTGTATTAAGACCACTAAGGCATTTGAATTGCTACACATTGATGTATGGGGACCTTACTCTACTCTTGATTCTTCTAGGTGTAATCAGTGTCTAACATTTGTTGATGATTATACCAGAATGACCTGGACTCACCTTATGAGAAATAAAACTGACTCATTGATGATTATGGCTCAATTTCTCAATTATGTTGAAACTCAGTTTACTTTACAAGTCAAACATATCAGATCAGATAATGCTCCTGATTTGATTGAAGGAGGAATGAAGGATTTATTTCTTTCTAAAGGAATTTTACATCAGAAAAGCTGCAGCTATACACCTCAACAAAATGGTGTTGTTGAGAGAAAACACAAGCATCTTCTTGAAACAGCTAGAGCTTTGTCTTTTCAATCTCAACTTCCTCACAAATACTGGAGTGAGTGCATTCTCACTGCAACATATCTAATCAATAGAATGCCTGTTGATTCCTGGTTTTGATGATGACAAGCTAACCTTCTACTAATAGTTTATTTTGGAGAATGTCAGGAACAGGTTAATATTTAAAAGAAGGACAAATGCAACAACCGAAGCAAGCAAGGGAACTTTGAAGTAATTAAGTTCAAAGTACGTGGCAAGATTAAATCAAGGATTAAGTCAAGCAAATTCTATAAGGGTCGAAAGGTATAAGACCAATGTAATTTAGTACATGCTTAGTATGGGAACAGAGTATTTTGAAGAGTCCTAGTTATATCGTGAAACGAAATAAAACAGTTTTGCTTTTACAAAAAGATAAACATCAAATGTTTTTAAACTGATTTTACAAAACTGTTTGAAGTTATACTCTTGAATTTGAGTTAACATATAACTCTCAAAATACGAAAAGATTGATTTTCCTAAAACGCGTTTGAAGTAAGATTTGCGAAAATCTATCTATTAAAAAGAGTCATAAACTGGGTTGGATTTGAATCTAGGTTAAACACTTGGATTCGTATAAATACAACCTTTGTTCTTTGCTAAACTTTTTATCAGACTTATTTACATCAACCGGAAGCTTTCAGGTATCATCCTTAAAGTCTTAATCTTTGAAGAAGTCTGTTCCTGTTCCCATATAGAGCAGTATTTGTTACTTGGTCTTATATCGTATGTTAAGTAGTTAATTAATTCTTATACGTTTGATTAAAGTGTTGATTTATTGTAAGTTAAGCCTGAGTCAGGCTTACTTGAGCAGGAGAGAAGATCTCACAAGAGATCAGTGAGTTGGAACAGTTGAGGGACTGTTTCCATAAGGGAAGGAACAAAGAGGGTTGTTCCTAGTCATCTGCAATCAGAGGCGATTGGCAGATTGTGGCCCGAGTAGATTAGGTTTGTAAAGAAACTAAGTTGTTTTGCCTAATTAGTGAAAGTGTTTAAGTCCCCAAAGGGGCCGTGGTTTTTTCCTCTCTATTGGGCCTAGAGAGTTTTCCACGCTAAATCTTGCTTGCATATTTTACTGTTTCTGTTCCGTATAGTTTAATTTTTATAAATACGTAAAATATCAATTCACCCCCCCTCTTGAGGAACTCCGTGAAACTAACAATTGGTATCAGAGCCAGAACCCTTTAAACTGCAGGTAACGCTGACGGGAAAAACGATTCTGAAGCTATGAACACTACGGAGAAACTAGAAGAGGGATACTCAACACAACGACCTCCAATGTTTAGCGGCAAATACTATTCCTACTGGAGAAACAGGATGGAGATTTTCATTAAGGCTGAAAACTATCAAGTATGGAGAGTGATTGAAGTTGGAGACTTCCAAGTCACTAAGCTGAACTCCGTTGGAGAAACTGTTCCCAAACCTGTTGATGAATTTGACAAAGCCGACTATGAAAAGCTTGAACTCAATGCCATGGCTGTCAAAATCCTTCATTGTGGACTAGGTCCAAATGAACACAACAGAGTTATGGGCTGCAAGAACGCAAAGCAGATTTGGGATCTGCTCCAGGTTACTCATGAAGGAACAAACGAAGTTAAAAGATCGAAGATTGATCTCTTAATGCACCAATACGAGCTGTTCACCATGAAGACATCTGAAACGATTCAAGACATGATTACTCGCTTCACAAACATTATCAATGAACTAAACTCTCTTGGCAAAATCATAACTCCTGAGGAACAAGTCAGGAAGGTTCTAAGAAGTCTACCACAAGATCCCTGGATGGCTAAAGTCACAGCCCTCCAGGAAACTAAAGACTTCACAAAGTTTAACCTGGAACAACTGGCTGGATCTCTCCTGACTCATGAACTTCAATTAAACGCGCGACCTTCAGAGAACACCAAAAATAGAGCTCTTGCTCTAAAAACCGAAAATGATGAAGACTCTGAAGAAGATGAAGAGACAGCTCTGTTTGCTAGGAGGTTCAGAAGAATGTTTAGGAACTACAAAGATGTGGAACACAGAAGCAAACCAAATAGAAAGTTCCCTAAAACTGACACTGGATGCCATAAGTGTGGAAACTTGGAACATCGCATTAGGGAATGTCCTCTATGGGATCAAGAACGAGGAAAGGGAAAGGAAACTACAAAAGACAGATTCAAAGACAACAGAAACTCCTTTTCCAAAACTGAGGTAAGGAAAGCCATGATTGCTGCATGGGGAGATACTTCTTCTGATGAGGAACAAGAACAACCCAACGAAGAAATTGCTCACCTGTGTCTTGTAGCTGAACATGAAGATGAAGAATCCGACTCAGAATCTGATAAATTCCAGGCAAGTCTTGTTCATATTTGTTGAGCCAATATGGTTTTGATGATGACAAACTAACGTAATCAACTAACGTGGTTTTCAAGTTGTATGTGTGCAAGGATCATTAATGAATAGTTGTGCCCAAGTCATCAATAATAAAGCTTACTGGAAGTTGATGATTGTGAGATGCTTATAACAAAGAAGCATAAAATCCAGAGCTGGAATTGCAGAGCAGTTCCTAAGGATAAACTCTAGAGAAGCTGGGAGTTTTAAAGTTCATGCGGAAGAACTAGAACTCCAGATGAGCTAGAGGAATCCCAATAGAGATGGCTGTTCCCAAAGAAGGCTGTTCCCGAAGACGGCTGTTCCCAAAGACGTCTGTTCCCAAAGACGGCTGTTCCCAAAGACGGTTGTTCCCAAAGACGGCTGTTCCTAAAGACGGCTGTTCCTAAAGATGGATGTTCCTAGAGATGGCTGTTCCTAAAGATGGTTGTTCCTAAAGATGCTTGTTCCTGAGGATCAACCATTGTTCCCGAGGAGCACTTGTTCCCGAGGAACAACCAACATGCGGAGCACTTGTTCCTGAGGAACAACCAACATGCGGAGCAGCATGAAACATGAAGACAAGAAACAAGAGTTTATTTTCTAGGATTCATGTGAGTATGTGGAAACGTGAAAGGTAATGGAACAAGGTATTAAAAGGAACTCGTGGAACTCGTGTCTAGGAACTTGGTATGCATCCTAAGTATAATGTCAATATGCATTAATCTAATTTTCAGTAAGCGTGATTTAGGATAGTTTATTTAAGAGTTTTAATTTGATTAAAAGTCCTTAAATAAATAGGTAATTGACTAAGTCTAGGATTCTTAATAAGATAAATATGTTTTATATTTTGGAATTAATTAGTTAATTAATTAGAGTCTTGTTAAGTTGGGTATCTTGGAATTAACTAATTAATTAATTAGAGTCCTACTAATTTGGGTATCCTAGGTTAGTCAAATATTAATATACGTTTATCAGTAGATTAATTAGGTAGGTTCCTATTAACTTAGGAATCCTATGAAATCAGTTATTAAATCACGTTTAATATAACACGTTAAATATAACTGACATATTAGTTATTGATGTTAGGATCACGCCTAGAAACTAGGATGCATTACTTGGTATTAGCTTGTTCCCCAAGTACATTATATCCACGTTCATATACCACGTTCTCATCAACTATAGAGGTCATGGGTACATGCCTAGGAACATGGGAATATGGCTGATAGTTGAAGAGATTATGGGGAAAGCAGTTAGGAGTTCCAACACTATAAAAGAGGATCTTAGCATTCATTCCAAGGTGTCTGACTTCTCAGTCATTCCACAGAGTCTGGTTTACGTGGAAGGTAATTAAAGAAAATATATTTGTTCCACGTTTATGAGTCAGTTCCTGAGTTCTAAGTTCCTTCAGTTCCTACACTAAAGTTCTTGTTCCTTTACAGTTCTTCTACGCTTCTCATATATTGTAACAGGTTTGGGTTAGGAACTTGAGTGAGTTCCTATTGTATTTGGAAAGGCTTTGAGTGAAGTCTTGAGAGAGTATTAAACACAACTAAGCGTGAATGTTATACTCTTTGTATGGGATCCTAAGTTCACGGGGAACTTGGGTTGATAGAGTTTCCAATTAAGTTAGTAACAGGGTCGTTCGCTTGATGAATGAGAGCTCGTCGTTAAAATCCCCCGTGGTCGTGGTTTTGTCTTCTTGATAATTTTCAAGAAGATTTCCACGCTAAATTCTCTCTTGCATTATTTTCTATACTTGCTTTTAAGTTTCTTTTATAATTCCGCAAAAAGTTAGAAGCAAGTTCCAAATTACAATTCACCCCCCCTCTTGTACGTGTTCCATCCGAATAACAGTTGGTATCAGAGCCGGAACTCGCTGATAAGCAGGCAACCCTGCTGAGTTAAGTTCCTGGAAGGAGGAACAATTACAAGAAACTTGACGAAAGGAACTCGGTCCTACATATTCAAAGGAACAAGGGAGATCTGAATTTCATTGTCAAATAAAGGCCAGTCAAGGTGTAACAGACAATCTTCTAAGGAACAAACAAAGGTGCACACTAATCTGTCAGAAACTTGACGCACCAGTTTCTTCCTTGTTCCTGCAAGTTCAAGTTCAACATTGAGGAACTCGCTGGTTCATTGATGACCCGTGACTTATGCTTAGGAACTCATGATGGTGCGGCATTTTAGATGGCATATTACATCAGCACCTTAAATGGGAATATAGATCAAAATCCGAAGAGGAACTTTCGGACAAAGGAACACTTCAAGATTCACAACTATGTTTAATGAAAAATTTTGACTTTAAGTCGAATCTGAGGTATGTTTATTTCAACAGTCTGTTATTTGTTTCAATACGGAACCCAAGAAAAGTAGTGTTCCTTGATTTAATAACTAGACTATATGAATGCTTAAGTGAGGGGGAACAACGCATGGCACTAGTTGTTCCTAGTGATTCATTAGCAATATATTTTATTCTCTCACTAAAAGGCTTATTAATAATGTAGGAAAATCTTATATAAGTTTGAAATTCGTTGAATTTTCTTTGAATTTCCCTTAAGACTCATTGAATTGTGTATTATAGGTGTAGAGTTTATGTGAATAGTCTTCCTTATAAAATTGACACTACAATTTTTCTATGTCTTGTACGTAGTCATGAGCTAGAATTGAATTAAGGACTCACTGATGTCTTTGTAATATTACCCTTAGTTTCCAAACTGCTTATGCGTTAATAAAAAGGAAAAAGAAGCAAAAAGTGAAGTTCCATTTCCTTATGGAACAAAATAAGGCTTTTTCATTCGATCCATGTGCACTATTAAGAATGTCCAAATCCTGTAATGTGTGATAATTTCTTTCTTCCATGATATCCACCAATTAAACTCTTGTTCCTCACAAAAATATTTCCTACACTTTTCCTACCGTATCTCTACAACATATTAGAGATCCAAATCAATTAATATCACACATTGATTTATTTTCTTTTCATAAACATTTTAAAAAATTCATCACTGTATAAAAATTCTATACTAAATATTCCTCCTTTGTCACTTACATGATGTAGCAATTGTTGAGGGGGAACAAATGAGGAAGGTGATTAATAGAGATGTAATTTTGAAAGGTAAAATTAAAGGAGATGAAAAAAAAAAAAGGAAGGCAGAAGAAAAATGAAAAAAAAAAAGAAAAAAAAGAAAAAGAGGGGAACAAAAGGAGAGCTATGTGAAGGAAGAAATAGAAGGGATAAGAAGTTCCTACAAGCAGTTAAGTTTCCAAGTTGAAAAACAAATGAAGGTTTCAGTATCTCAAAGAATTATCTTTAAAAAATATCAAGTTCTTTAATGATTCACAAGGGAACTTACACCATAAACGTAAGTTCCTACAAAAATTATCGAATGAAGGAACTATCAAAAAGCTTCAAATAAACTATATGAAGAAGAAAAGGACACTATGTACGGCTAAAGAAGAATAGAAAAAGAAAGAGAAGGAACAACAATGTATTTTATGAGGAGGAACTTCAGTTGAAATTGTGAGAAAAAGGGAGGCATGCTTGAGAAACAAGTGACAAAGGAATAAATCTATTCATCCCATTAGCCTGCTTATCTCTTCATAATTTTTTCCATCAATTATCTATTTTCTTTGGAACTCATTGGACATTTGACTTATTCTTATTAATGTGTTGCACTTTGGTGAAAATGAGATTATACTGTTGACAACTACACTTTAGCTTCTTTGACTGATTTATTGATGTATGCGTGAGGATGGCTAATATTACTAGATTGACGTTTGAGCAAATTAATACTTTCTTTTGCCTCATGTTTGACCATTAACTATATGTTCTTGGTGGTGTGGTGTCATTGTACATCTAGAAGATTGTTTATAAATCCTTGAAACGAAGTACACTTTTTGATGATGTCAAAGGGGGAAGAGAAAAGGCAAAGATACTTATTTCCTACTTTTATAAGATGATTAATAGTTATTTATGTTTTATTCTCTACTAAATAATGATCTTGCTACTAAGTTTCTGTTAGTTTTATTATTACTTTGCCTTGGTTTGTCATCACCAAAAAGGGGGAAATTGTTGAGCCAATATGGTTTTGATGATGACAAACTAACGTAATCAACTAACGTGGTTTTCAAGTTGTATGTGTGCAAGGATCATTAATGAATAGTTGTGCCCAAGTCATCAATAATAAAGCTTACTGGAAGTTGATGATTGTGAGATGCTTATAACAAAGAAGCATAAAATCCAGAGCTGGAATTGCAGAGCAGTTCCTAAGGATAAACTCTAGAGAAGCTGGGAGTTTTAAAGTTCATGCGGAAGAACTAGAACTCCAGATGAGCTAGAGGAATCCCAATAGAGATGGCTGTTCCCAAAGAAGGCTGTTCCCGAAGACGGCTGTTCCCAAAGACGTCTGTTCCCAAAGACGGCTGTTCCCAAAGACGGTTGTTCCCAAAGACGGCTGTTCCTAAAGACGGCTGTTCCTAAAGATGGATGTTCCTAGAGATGGTTGTTCCTAAAGATGGTTGTTCCTAAAGATGCTTGTTCCTGAGGATCAACCATTGTTCCCGAGGAGCACTTGTTCCCGAGGAACAACCAACATGCGGAGCACTTGTTCCTGAGGAACAACCAACATGCGGAGCAGCATGAAACATGAAGACAAGAAACAAGAGTTTATTTTCTAGGATTCATGTGAGTATGTGGAAACGTGAAAGGTAATGGAACAAGGTATTAAAAGGAACTCGTGGAACTCGTGTCTAGGAACTTGGTATGCATCCTAAGTATAATGTCAATATGCATTAATCTAATTGTCAGTAAGCGTGATTTAGGATAGTTTATTTAAGAGTTTTAATTTGATTAAAAGTCCTTAAATAAATAGGTAATTGACTAAGTCTAGGATTCTTAATAAGATAAATATGTTTTATATTTTGGAATTAATTAGTTAATTAATTAGAGTCTTGTTAAGTTGGGTATCTTGGAATTAACTAATTAATTAATTAGAGTCCTACTAATTTGGGTATCCTAGGTTAGTCAAATATTAATATACGTTTATCAGTAGATTAATTAGGTAGGTTCCTATTAACTTAGGAATCCTATGAAATCAGTTATTAAATCACGTTTAATATAACACGTTAAATATAACTGACATATTAGTTATTGATGTTAGGATCACGCCTAGAAACTAGGATGCATTACTTGGTATTAGCTTGTTCCCCAAGTACATTATATCCACGTTCATATACCACGTTCTCATCAACTATAGAGGTCATGGGTACATGCCTAGGAACATGGGAATATGGCTGATAGTTGAAGAGATTATGGGGAAAGCAGTTAGGAGTTCCAACACTATAAAAGAGGATCTTAGCATTCATTCCAAGGTGTCTGACTTCTCAGTCATTCCACAGAGTCTGGTTTACGTGGAAGGTAATTAAAGAAAATATATTTGTTCCACGTTTATGAGTCAGTTCCTGAGTTCTAAGTTCCTTCAGTTCCTACACTAAAGTTCTTGTTCCTTTACAGTTCTTCTACGCTTCTCATATATTGTAACAGGTTTGGGTTAGGAACTTGAGTGAGTTCCTATTGTATTTGGAAAGGCTTTGAGTGAAGTCTTGAGAGAGTATTAAACACAACTAAGCGTGAATGTTATACTCTTTGTATGGGATCCTAAGTTCACGGGGAACTTGGGTTGATAGAGTTTCCAATTAAGTTAGTAACAGGGTCGTTCGCTTGATGAATGAGAGCTCGTCGTTAAAATCCCCCGTGGTCGTGGTTTTGTCTTCTTGATAATTTTCAAGAAGATTTCCACGCTAAATTCTCTCTTGCATTATTTTCTATACTTGCTTTTAAGTTTCTTTTATAATTCCGCAAAAAGTTAGAAGCAAGTTCCAAATTACAATTCACCCCCCCTCTTGTACGTGTTCCATCCGAATAACAATATTAAAAGTAGGCTTGAATCCATGTCTAAAGTAGAACTGTTTGACTTACTTTCTTGTCTCACTAGTGATTATGAGGATCTCCTAAAAGAAAAACTAGACTCAGACAGGAAACACCAAGACATTGTCAATAAACTCACAGAGGAGTTGGAATGGACCAGAAACTCAAACTTAGATATTGACAATCGTTTCTTTAAACTCTTTGATCAAAACCTTCATATAAAAGAAATGTGTGAAGCCTTACGCAATGAAAACTCCTGGCTAAAACAAGATATGATTGACCTAAAAATAGCCAAAACCAAGAAACTCTATAAAGAAGAACTAGAAAAAGCTAAGTTAGAACTAGTGAAAATTCACCAAGAAAAGACCCATCTAGAAAGTGAATTGACTAAAAGGACCAGACACAAAATAGAGGGAACACCAAAGTGGATAGAAGAAGCTAGAACCAAACGCACAGAAGGTTTAGGTTTTAACCACAAAAAGCATCATCCTAGAAAAACCAGAGTAGATTTATACAGTGACATAGTATGCACCTTCTGTGGTCAAATCGGTCACTATAGAGTTTCTTGCCCGAAAAACCAAAAGTACTTGGAAAAGAACATCGAATTCACCAAAACTAAATGGGTAAAGAAAAATGATTTGATTCCAAGTAAGGAACCCAAGCTATGCTGGGTTCCTAAAAACTCTAACTAAAAACTTCATGCAGGTCGAAGTGAGGGGGAACAACACATGGTACCTAGACAGTGGTTGTTCCAAGCACATGACTGGAGACAGAAATAGATTTCTCTCACTCACGACCTACGAAGGTGGAACTGTGACTTTTGGCGACAATAAGAAAGGTAACATCATTGGCATTGGTAAGGTTGGTAAGTCAAAGTCTCATTCCATCGATAATGTGTTTCTGGTTGAAGGACTAGGTCATAGCTTATTAAGTATTTCTCAATTCTGTGACAAAGGCAATTATGCAAAATTCTTCTCAAATAAATGTCTGATCATCAATAGTAACACAGAGACAGTGATCCTAGAGGGACAGAGGAAAGGGAACACATATGTGGTTAACCTCAACTCGGTCCCTCACTCCAATCTAACCTGTCTCAGTGTTATTGAAGATGATCCTTTGTTATGGCATAAAAGATTTGGTCATGCTAGCTTTTCTCTAATGAACAAATTAAAATTGAAAAATTTAGTCACAGGTCTCCCAAAAACAAAGTTTGCAAAACAATCAGTCTGTGATGCTTGTATCAAAGGAAAGCAAGTAAGAACGTGTTAGGTTATGATTCATATGACAGTTCATAAATCATGCGGAAAAACCATAAAGCCAGGAAACATATTATTTACACATAATCATTTAGCATAGTTTAGATGCATACTCTTTGTTGCGTGCCTTCCCTAGCTGCGCCCGAACCGAACAAGAACAAGTCTTTAGGACTCCAAGTGTCGTCCCTCCGTAGATAGTCCACAGCACGTCCGGATCCGCCTTAAGATTGACCAACTAGAATCGCCCTTAAGGTTCTAATATTTTCGGTTAGGTAGGCAAGAATATTGGCTGATTTTTCTGCTTAAAAATCTTAGTTTTGAATACTTAAAACTTGTGTATAAATAATGACCCCTAGGCCTTTATTTATAGAGTTATGGAAAAGGAATCGTAATCCTAGTAGGATACGAATTAATTGAAATTAGAATCCTACATGAATTCTATTTAATTAATTTATCCAATTAGGAATAGGAATTTAATCATACACTAACTCTTGTAGATTTAGGAATCACGCATGAGCACAAACCATAATTCGTATGGAGTCTTTTCGACAGCTTTAGACGGAGCTCTATTTATAGTGAGTGCAGCTGTATTTAGTGCATGTCCCCAAAATTCTAATGGAAGTTCGGCCTGACCCATCATTGACCTGACCATGTCTAGCAAGGTTCTGTTCCTCCGTTCTGACACACCGTTCCATTGTGGTGTTCCAGGAGGGGTCAATTCTGATAGTATTCCACATTCTTTCAGATGGTCATCAAATTCATAGCTCAGATATTCACCGGCTCAATCAGACCGCAGTGCCTTGATCTTCTTGCCTAATTGATTCTCTACTTCACTCTGAAATTCCTTGAATTTGTCAAAGGATTCAGACTTATGCTTCATTAGGTAGACATAACCATACCTACTGAAGTCATCAGTGAAAGTGATAAAGTAGCTGAAACCACCTCTAGCATTTGTACTCATTGGTCCACATACATCTGTATGGATTAAACCCAATAGTTCATTTGCTCTTTCTCCAACTTTAGAGAAAGGTTGCTTTGTCATTTTGCCAAGTAAACATGATTCGCATTTACCATAATCCTCTAAGTTAAATGGTTCTAGAATTCCTTCCCTTTGAAGTCTTTCTAAGCGTTTCAAGTTTATATGGCCTAATCGACAATGCCACAGATAGGTGAGATCTGAATCATCCTTTTTGGCCTTTTTGGTATTTATGTTATATACTTGTTTGTCGTGATCTAATAAATAAAGTCCATTGACTAATCTAGCAGATCCATAAAACATCTCTTTAAAATAAAACGAACAACTATTGTCTTTTATTATAAAGGAAAATCCCTTAGCATCTAAGCAAGAAACTGAAATGATGTTTTTAGTAAGACTTGGAACATGGAAACATTCTTCCAGTTCCAAAACTAGCCCGGAGGGCAACGACAAATAGTAAGTTCCTACAGCTAATGCAGCAATCCGTGCTCCATTTCCCACTCGTAGGTCGACTTCACCCTTGCTTAACTTTCTACTTCTTCTTAGTCCCTGTGGATTGGAACATAAGTGTGAGCCACAACCTGTATCTAATACCCAAGAAGTTGAATTAGCAAGTATACAGTCTATAACGAAAATACCTGAAGATGGAACGACTGTTCCGTTCTTCTGATCTTCCTTTAGTTTCAAGCAATCTCTCTTCCAATGCCCCTTCTTCTTGCAGTAGAAGCATTCGGATTCAGAAGTGGGTTGACTGACCTTCCTCTTTGCAGATTTGGCGCCAGTTTGCTTAGTTGGGCTGGCCTTGTTGCCACCTTTCTTAGCATTCCTCTTCTTTCCAGATTTCTTGAACTTGCCCCCACGCACCATAAGCACATCCTGCTTATCACTTTTGAGCGTCTTTTCAGCGGTCTTCAGCATACCGTGAAGCTCAGTGAGCGTTTTGTCCAGACTATTCATACTGTAGTTCAGTTTGAACTGATCATACCCGCTATGAAGAGAATGGAGGATGGTGTCTATAGCCATTTCCTGAGAAAATTGCTGATCCAGCCGACTCATATTCTCAATGAGTCCAATCATTTTGAGAACATGTGGACTTACGGGCTCGCCTTTCTTAAGCTTGGTCTCAAGAATTTGCCTATGAGTCTCGAATCTTTCGACTCGAGCCAGATCTTGGAACATGTTCTTCAACTCACTGATGATTGTGAAAGCATCTGAGTTGATGAACGTTTTCTGCAGATCCGCACTCATGGTGGCGAGCATTAGACATTTCACATCTTTGTTGGCATCAATCCAACGATTGAGGGCTGCCTGAGTGACCCCGTCGCCTGCAGCTTCGGGCATCGCCTCATCTAGGACATACTCCTTTTCTTCCTGCATAAGAACTATTTGCAAGTTCCTTTGCCAGTCAAGGAAGTTTTTCCCGTTCAACTTCTCCTTTTCGAGAATTGATCGAATGTTGAATGAATTGTTGTTTGCCATATTAAAAACTACAATTGAAAAGAATAAACAAATAAATAACCATTCACAGTTTCTCTTAATAAACTTAAATTCTAGCATACATGCATAATTCAATGTTTATTAAGCATTTTATTCAAGTTATGTGTTCCGGCAGGTGTGAATAAAATGATTCCAAGATCCTAAAATCATTGAAGAACTAAGCACAGTTTGTCGACTTAATCCTAGAACATCTTAGGTAAGCAAAAGCCTTTTGCTAATAGTCTAGAAACTATTCTTGGTTGATAGGTACGTCTAAGAACTTATTAGGTAAACCTATCGAATTTGCCACGACATAAAAGGACTCCTTACTTATATCGTTGAGTTTCACCAAAACTAACATGTACTCACAATTATTTGTGTACCTTGCCCCTTTAGGACCAATAAGTAACACCTCGCTGAGCGAAAACTATTACTAGATTGATGTAAAGGATATCCAAGCAAGTGTATATTTTGGCATGGCACCTTTTAACTCAATTTTTAAGTTTGGAACTTAAGGCTCTTACTATGTTGGTTAGATTTTAAGTGAACTAAAATCCTTAATCATGCAACATAATCAAGCTTTTGATCTCATGCATTTTAAGACATATTTAAAACAATAAATAACTTAAAACATGCATAAGATATTTGTGATCTAGTATGGCCCGACTTCATCTTGAAGCTTTGACTTCAAAGTCCGTTTTGAAAATCTCCGTGGGAGGCACCATTTTCTTCAAATAGGATAAGCTATAACTAATTACAACTATTTGATGGTTCGCAGACCATATTTGAATTGAAAAATAACTTTGGTACTTTAGACCAATTACATTCAAATTAATGGTACGCAGACCATATTTTCTATCCTATTTGGGCCATACTAGTCACTTCATAACCTGCAAAACAGTACATATACAATATATACCATTCACCCATTCATTATCATGAATGGCCCACATAGCTGGTTAGTAAAACACATTATGCATCACGTAAACATTTGCAGCAATTAATCAAGGGCACCAATAATCTACCAATTATTCAGTCCTTATTAATTCTAATCAAGTTGTTTTAACCTTAAGGATTTGTAGACCTAATCAAGAGTTTATGACTAAAAAGCGCTCCCACTTAAACCAATAAATTCATATGCTTTACCAATTTTAAACATAAAAATGTATTTCTAGTCCAACCGGAAACATACAAATTTAATTAAAATTTAAAGCTCATATCAATTTATAATTGAATCCAAAAATTTAATTTAATTTCAGTCGTATTTAAATTAATTCATGATTTTAATTTTAGTAAAATAATTAGAATAAATAACATTTATTATAATTATAATATTCAAAATTAAAATCCAAGAAAATAATTCAAATTATTAATTTTAAAATTAATTAAAATTACGTGAACTGAAATTTTCAAATTAAACATTCAAAACGATCTAATCGTAACGCAAACACCCTACGCGTTGCACGCCCATGGGCCGTACGCACACAGCCATTGCTGGCCATGTGCGCGCAGCCCATGCGCTCGTCGCATAGCTGCTGCTTCCCTATCGCAAGCCTCCGCACGCATTGGTGCTCGCTGCGCGCGCCAGCGCTCATCGCACGCGAGCTATCGCTCGCAGTGCGCGCGCGCGACATCGCTCGCTGGGCGCGCGACATCGCTCGCTGGGCGCGCGACATCGCTCGCTGGGCGCGCGAGCCATCGCTCGCTGGGCGCGCGACATCGCTCGCTGGGCGCGCGACATCGCTCGCTGTGCGCGCGAGCCATCGCTCGCTGGGGCGCGACATCGCTCGCTGGGCGCGCGACATCGCTCGCTGTGCGCGCGAGTAATGCTGGGCGCAGCGCTCGTGGCACGCGAGCTTGCGCTCGCTGCGCGCGAGGCTGCGCGCTCTTGTGCGAGGCAGCGCGCGTTGTGGCGCAGCTCGCTTGCTGCCCACACGCGACTGCCTTGGCTCGCTCTTCGCCCATGCCCATTCGTTCATAGCTCGTGGCACACGACACAAGGCAGGGCTGCTGCCTTGTGCTCGTGCACTACGCCCTTGCTCATTGCATTCGTGCCGCACGGGCGACGAGCTCCCTTGCTCGTCGTCGCATGCCCGCATTATACAACACCCCTTAAGGGTAACACGAAGCGTCCATTGCTTCGTGCGTGCAAGTTATATGAACGAATCGCATAAAATTTAAAATTTATATTTAAAATTAATGACAAATTAATAAATAATATTAATTTCATAATTTTAGGGCGAATAATCGAAAATTTATTATCCAATTGATTTCCGATTGATATGGATTCAAGTTTAGGTCATAAAAATTTAAAATTTATCGTAAATTTACAATTTTTATGGTGGTTTTTAATCATAGGTTTCTAATTAAATTACAATTAATTATGAAAATCAAATTAATTCTAAATTATTCTAATTTTCAACAAATTAATCATAATTAATAATTAGATTGCATAATTAACAAGACTAGGCATTCAAACTTGTTAAACATATGCAGTAGGTCAATCAAAAATTCAAGATTTATCAACAAGAATCGCAAATATTTAATTTAACATCTTAAATTTACGAAATTTTGCATTCGAAAAACTAAAACCTTCGAAAAGTCATAGTTAGGCTTCGAATTTGAGAATTCTGGGTTCGGCAGAAAAATACTATTTTTGTCAAAATTTTTAGAATGCCTTTTACATGCGGAATTGACACAAAAATCACTCAATTCGGATGAGTAACGAAGAAACTGCCGAAAAACTGCGTACGTATAATTAAATAAACGCAATTTGCAATTAATTAACAATTACGAAAATTAATCACCCCTTTTAATTCTTGCAAATTTGTAATATTTAACCATGTTCATGCAATTTAGATTATGAAAATAATAAGGGGCTCGTGATACCACTGTTAGGTTATGATTCATATGACAGTTCATAAATCATGCGGAAAAACCATAAAGCCAGGAAACATATTATTTACACATAATCATTTAGCATAGTTTAGATGCATACTCTTTGTTGCGTGCCTTCCCTAGCTGCGCCCGAACCGAACAAGAACAAGTCTTTAGGACTCCAAGTGTCGTCCCTCCGTAGATAGTCCACAGCACGTCCGGATCCGCCTTAAGATTGACCAACTAGAATCGCCCTTAAGGTTCTAATATTTTCGGTTAGGTAGGCAAGAATATTGGCTGATTTTTCTGCTTAAAAATCTTAGTTTTGAATACTTAAAACTTGTGTATAAATAATGACCCCTAGGCCTTTATTTATAGAGTTATGGAAAAGGAATCGTAATCCTAGTAGGATACGAATTAATTGAAATTAGAATCCTACATGAATTCTATTTAATTAATTTATCCAATTAGGAATAGGAATTTAATCATACACTAACTCTTGTAGATTTAGGAATCACGCATGAGCACAAACTCACACACACACGGCAGCCACAAGGGCTGCCCATGCGCGTGCGAGCAGCAGCCCACGCAGCGCGGCCCACGCATCCGTGGTCTTGGCGCGCGCTGGGCCTGCCTTGCGGTAGGCCTGGGCGCTGCCTTGGCTGGGCTTGTGGCGCGCGTGCTTGCTGGGCGATGGCCCGGCTTCGTGCTGGGCCTTCGTCCGGCAGGCCTCGTCCGATGCTAATTCGTACGATACGCTTCCGATTAAATTTCCAGTTCCGGAATTTATTTCCGATACGAACAATATTTAATATTTCCGATTCCGGAATTAATTTCCGTTTCGAACAAATATTTAATATTTCCGTTTCCGGAATTATTTTCCGATTCCGGTAATATTTCCGATTCTGACAATATTTCCGTTTCCGGCAATATTTCCGATTCTGGTAATATTTCCATTTCCAATAATATTTTCCGATACGTACCATGTTTCCGTTTCCGGCAACATCTACGACTTGGATAATATTCATATTTCCGATACGATCCATATTTCCGTTTCCGGCAATATCATCGTTTCCGGAGTATTCATTTCTTGCCTGTGACGATCTTAGCTCCCACTGAAACCAAGATCCGTCGGTTCCGAATATTCATAGATGGAGTATTTAATGCCATTAAATACTTGATCCGTTTACGTACTATTTGTGTGACCCTACGGGTTCAGTCAAGAGTAAGCTGTGGATTAATATCATTAATTCCACTTGAACTGAAGCGGCCTCTAGCTAGGCATTCAGCTCACTTGATCTCACTGAATTATTAACTTGTTAATTAATACTGAACCGCATTTATTAGACTTAACATAGAATGCATACTTGGACCAAGGGCATTATTTCCTTCAGTCTCCCACTTGTCCTTAAGGACAAGTGTGCATTTCCTAATTCCTTTGTCGCTCGATGCTTGCTCTTGAACATAAGGTAAGAGTTATCATCCTTATTATGTCCAGAGGCGTTCCTCGGTTTCAGAGTTCAACTGATCAAATAAACAGATAATCATAGCCTATGATTCATCCGAGCACGGCCATGCATTTCACAGTTTCTAGCTCTCCGAGTGGCCTTGTACAACTTTTAAGCATCTCTTCCCGATTTATGGGAGGACAATCCCAATCTTGCGATCTTGAGATTAGACTTCGTTTGATAGGTGATTACCTGAGCGTTGCCTTTATAGCCTCCTTTTACGGTGCGACGGTTGGTCAACGTCAAAGCAACCAGTTCTCAAACAAGTAATCTCAAATCACTCAGGTATTGAGGATTTAGTGTCTAATAATTTAATGAAATTTACTTATGACAGACTTTCATCTCTTACAGTAAAGTTTCATAGGTCTTGTCCGATACTAGTCTTCCCAAAGTAAGTATCTATGCAAATGATTATGACATTGCCATGTCCACATAGTTCAAGAAACAGAACTACTAGTCATCTTGCATTCTAATCGTCTAACGTTTTCTATGCGTCCAATTTTATAGAAAACTCCGATTAGGGACCATTTTCAACCTTTGACATTCAAGTTCACTTGTTAGACATTTCTTAGTCACAGGACTGGTCCTGACAGTCTATCTTGAATATATCGTCAAGTTGAAGGGACTCATCATTTAATAAACCACAAATTAAATGGAAAAATGAATTCCTTTCATTTATTGTGAATGATTAACCAATAATGTTTTACAAAGATTTAAACTCTAAAACTTTAAAACATTAAACAGAGACATCAAAGCCATTCTCCAATATGCTTGATTCCCATAGCTGCAGTGTGCGAGTTGTGCTTCGCTTGCGGCAGAGGTTTAGTTAATGGATCTGATATGTTGTCATCAGTTCCAATTTTGCTTATCTCGACTTCTTTTCTTTCAACGAACTCTCGTAGAAGGTGAAATCTACGAAGTACATGCTTGACTCTCTGGTGGTGTCTAGGCTCTTTTGCCTGTGCAATAGCTCCGTTATTATCACAATACAGGGCTATTGGTCCTTTAATGGAGGGGACTACACCTAGTTCTCCTATGAACTTCCTTAGCCATATAGCTTCCTTTGCTGCTTCATGTGCAGCAATGTACTCCGCTTCAGTTGTAGAATCCGCAATGGTGCTTTGCTTAGCACTTTTCCAGCTTACTGCTCCTCCGTTGAGGCAGAAGACAAACCCAGACTGTGATCTGAAATCATCTTTGTCGGTTTGGAAACTTGCGTCCGTATAGCCTTTAACAATTAATTCATCATCTCCACCATAGACCAGGAAGTCATCTTTGTGCCTTTTCAGGTACTTCAGAATGTTCTTGGCAGCAGTCCAATGCGCCTCTCCTGGGTCTGACTGGTATCTGCTCGTAGCACTGAGTGCGTACGCAACATCCGGGCGTGTACATATCATAGCATACATTATTGAACCAATCAATGATGCATATGGAATCCCATTCATTCGTCTACGCTCATCAAGTGTTTTTGGGCACTGAGTCTTGCTTAGAGTCATTCCATGAGACATGGGTAGGTAGCCTCGCTTGGAGTCCGCCATCTTGAACCTATCAAGCACCTTATTGATATAAGTGTTTTGACTAAGTCCAATCATCTTTTTAGATCTATCTCTGTAAATCTTGATGCCCAATATGTACTGTGCTTCTCCTAGATCCTTCATCGAAAAACATTTCCCAAGCCAAATCTTGACAGAGTTCAACATAGGAATGTCATTTCCGATAAGCAATATGTCGTCGACATATAATACTAGGAAAGCAATTTTGCTCCCACTGACCTTCTTGTATACACAAGATTCGTCCGCGTTCTTGATGAAACCAAAGTCACTGACTGCTTCATCAAAACGTATATTCCAGCTCCTGGATGCCTGCTTCAATCCGTAGATTGACTTCTTTAGCTTGCATACCTTTTTAGCATTCTTTGGATCCTCAAAACCTTCAGGCTGTGTCATAAACACAGTTTCTGTTAAAACGCCGTTTAAGAAAGCAGTTTTGACATCCATCTGCCATATTTCGTAATCGTAATATGCAGCGATTGCTAACATTATTCGAATAGACTTTAGCATTGCAACTGGTGAAAAGGTTTCATCGTAATCCACACCGTGGACTTGCCTGTAACCTTTTGCAACCAATCTAGCTTTGAAAACTTCAAGTTTCCCATCCTTGTCCTTTTTCAGTTTGAAAACCCATTTGCTTCCAATGGCTTGGTAGCCATCTGGCAAATCGACCAAATCCCATACTTGGTTTTCAGACATGGAGTCTAATTCTGATTGCATGGCTTCTTGCCATTGCTTGGAGCTAGGGCTCGTCATAGCTTGCTTGTAAGTCGCAGGTTCATCACTTTCAAGTAATAGAACGTCATAGCTCTCGTTCGTCAAAATACCCAAGTACCTTTCCGGTTGAGATCTATATCTTTGCGATCTACGCGGGGTAACATTTCTAGATTGACCATGATTCTCACCAGATTCTTCTAAAGATCTCTGAGTTTCATCTTGAATGTCATCTTGAGCATTCTCTAGAGTTTGTTGTTCGACTCGAATTTCTTCGAGGTCTACTTTTCTCCCACTTGTCATTTTGGAAATGTGATCCTTCTCCAAAAAGACACCATCTCGAGCAACAAACACTTTGTTCTAAGATGTATTGTAGAAGTAATACCCCTTTGTTTCCTTTGGATAGCCCACAAGGATACATTTGTCAGATTTTGGATGAAGTTTGTCTGAAATTAATCGTTTGACGTATACTTCACATCCCCAAATCTTAAGAAAAGACACATTTGGAGGCTTTCCAAACCATAATTCGTATGGAGTCTTTTCGACAGCTTTAGACGGAGCTCTATTTATAGTGAGTGCAGCTGTATTTAGTGCATGTCCCCAAAATTCTAATGGAAGTTCGGCCTGACCCATCATTGACCTGACCATGTCTAGCAAGGTTCTGTTCCTCCGTTCTGACACACCGTTCCATTGTGGTGTTCCAGGAGGGGTCAATTCTGATAGTATTCCACATTCTTTCAGATGGTCATCAAATTCATAGCTCAGATATTCACCGGCTCAATCAGACCGCAGTGCCTTGATCTTCTTGCCTAATTGATTCTCTACTTCACTCTGAAATTCCTTGAATTTGTCAAAGGATTCAGACTTATGCTTCATTAGGTAGACATAACCATACCTACTGAAGTCATCAGTGAAAGTGATAAAGTAGCTGAAACCACCTCTAGCATTTGTACTCATTGGTCCACATACATCTGTATGGATTAAACCCAATAGTTCATTTGCTCTTTCTCCAACTTTAGAGAAAGGTTGCTTTGTCATTTTGCCAAGTAAACATGATTCGCATTTACCATAATCCTCTAAGTTAAATGGTTCTAGAATTCCTTCCCTTTGAAGTCTTTCTAAGCGTTTCAAGTTTATATGGCCTAATCGACAATGCCACAGATAGGTGAGATCTGAATCATCCTTTTTGGCCTTTTTGGTATTTATGTTATATACTTGTTTGTCGTGATCTAATAAATAAAGTCCATTGACTAATCTAGCAGATCCATAAAACATCTCTTTAAAATAAAACGAACAACTATTGTCTTTTATTATAAAGGAAAATCCCTTAGCATCTAAGCAAGAAACTGAAATGATGTTTTTAGTAAGACTTGGAACATGGAAACATTCTTCCAGTTCCAAAACTAGCCCGGAGGGCAACGACAAATAGTAAGTTCCTACAGCTAATGCAGCAATCCGTGCTCCATTTCCCACTCGTAGGTCGACTTCACCCTTGCTTAACTTTCTACTTCTTCTTAGTCCCTGTGGATTGGAACATAAGTGTGAGCCACAACCTGTATCTAATACCCAAGAAGTTGAATTAGCAAGTATACAGTCTATAACGAAAATACCTGAAGATGGAACGACTGTTCCGTTCTTCTGATCTTCCTTTAGTTTCAAGCAATCTCTCTTCCAATGCCCCTTCTTCTTGCAGTAGAAGCATTCGGATTCAGAAGTGGGTTGACTGACCTTCCTCTTTGCAGATTTGGCGCCAGTTTGCTTAGTTGGGCTGGCCTTGTTGCCACCTTTCTTAGCATTCCTCTTCTTTCCAGATTTCTTGAACTTGCCCCCACGCACCATAAGCACATCCTGCTTATCACTTTTGAGCGTCTTTTCAGCGGTCTTCAGCATACCGTGAAGCTCAGTGAGCGTTTTGTCCAGACTATTCATACTGTAGTTCAGTTTGAACTGATCATACCCGCTATGAAGAGAATGGAGGATGGTGTCTATAGCCATTTCCTGAGAAAATTGCTGATCCAGCCGACTCATATTCTCAATGAGTCCAATCATTTTGAGAACATGTGGACTTACGGGCTCGCCTTTCTTAAGCTTGGTCTCAAGAATTTGCCTATGAGTCTCGAATCTTTCGACTCGAGCCAGATCTTGGAACATGTTCTTCAACTCACTGATGATTGTGAAAGCATCTGAGTTGATGAACGTTTTCTGCAGATCCGCACTCATGGTGGCGAGCATTAGACATTTCACATCTTTGTTGGCATCAATCCAACGATTGAGGGCTGCCTGAGTGACCCCGTCGCCTGCAGCTTCGGGCATCGCCTCATCTAGGACATACTCCTTTTCTTCCTGCATAAGAACTATTTGCAAGTTCCTTTGCCAGTCAAGGAAGTTTTTCCCGTTCAACTTCTCCTTTTCGAGAATTGATCGAATGTTGAATGAATTGTTGTTTGCCATATTAAAAACTACAATTGAAAAGAATAAACAAATAAATAACCATTCACAGTTTCTCTTAATAAACTTAAATTCTAGCATACATGCATAATTCAATGTTTATTAAGCATTTTATTCAAGTTATGTGTTCCGGCAGGTGTGAATAAAATGATTCCAAGATCCTAAAATCATTGAAGAACTAAGCACAGTTTGTCGACTTAATCCTAGAACATCTTAGGTAAGCAAAAGCCTTTTGCTAATAGTCTAGAAACTATTCTTGGTTGATAGGTACGTCTAAGAACTTATTAGGTAAACCTATCGAATTTGCCACGACATAAAAGGACTCCTTACTTATATCGTTGAGTTTCACCAAAACTAACATGTACTCACAATTATTTGTGTACCTTGCCCCTTTAGGACCAATAAGTAACACCTCGCTGAGCGAAAACTATTACTAGATTGATGTAAAGGATATCCAAGCAAGTGTATATTTTGGCATGGCACCTTTTAACTCAATTTTTAAGTTTGGAACTTAAGGCTCTTACTATGTTGGTTAGATTTTAAGTGAACTAAAATCCTTAATCATGCAACATAATCAAGCTTTTGATCTCATGCATTTTAAGACATATTTAAAACAATAAATAACTTAAAACATGCATAAGATATTTGTGATCTAGTATGGCCCGACTTCATCTTGAAGCTTTGACTTCAAAGTCCGTTTTGAAAATCTCCGTGGGAGGCACCATTTTCTTCAAATAGGATAAGCTATAACTAATTACAACTATTTGATGGTTCGCAGACCATATTTGAATTGAAAAATAACTTTGGTACTTTAGACCAATTACATTCAAATTAATGGTACGCAGACCATATTTTCTATCCTATTTGGGCCATACTAGTCACTTCATAACCTGCAAAACAGTACATATACAATATATACCATTCACCCATTCATTATCATGAATGGCCCACATAGCTGGTTAGTAAAACACATTATGCATCACGTAAACATTTGCAGCAATTAATCAAGGGCACCAATAATCTACCAATTATTCAGTCCTTATTAATTCTAATCAAGTTGTTTTAACCTTAAGGATTTGTAGACCTAATCAAGAGTTTATGACTAAAAAGCGCTCCCACTTAAACCAATAAATTCATATGCTTTACCAATTTTAAACATAAAAATGTATTTCTAGTCCAACCGGAAACATACAAATTTAATTAAAATTTAAAGCTCATATCAATTTATAATTGAATCCAAAAATTTAATTTAATTTCAGTCGTATTTAAATTAATTCATGATTTTAATTTTAGTAAAATAATTAGAATAAATAACATTTATTATAATTATAATATTCAAAATTAAAATCCAAGAAAATAATTCAAATTATTAATTTTAAAATTAATTAAAATTACGTGAACTGAAATTTTCAAATTAAACATTCAAAACGATCTAATCGTAACGCAAACACCCTACGCGTTGCACGCCCATGGGCCGTACGCACACAGCCATTGCTGGCCATGTGCGCGCAGCCCATGCGCTCGTCGCATAGCTGCTGCTTCCCTATCGCAAGCCTCCGCACGCATTGGTGCTCGCTGCGCGCGCCAGCGCTCATCGCACGCGAGCTATCGCTCGCAGTGCGCGCGCGCGACATCGCTCGCTGGGCGCGCGACATCGCTCGCTGGGCGCGCGACATCGCTCGCTGGGCGCGCGACATCGCTCGCTGGGCGCGCGACATCGCTCGCTGGGCGCGCGAGCCATCGCTCGCTGGGCGCGCGACATCGCTCGCTGGGCGCGCGACATCGCTCGCTGTGCGCGCGAGCCATCGCTCGCTGGGGCGCGACATCGCTCGCTGGGCGCGCGACATCGCTCGCTGTGCGCGCGAGTAATGCTGGGCGCAGCGCTCGTGGCACGCGAGCTTGCGCTCGCTGCGCGCGAGGCTGCGCGCTCTTGTGCGAGGCAGCGCGCGTTGTGGCGCAGCTCGCTTGCTGCCCACACGCGACTGCCTTGGCTCGCTCTTCGCCCATGCCCATTCGTTCATAGCTCGTGGCACACGACACAAGGCAGGGCTGCTGCCTTGTGCTCGTGCACTACGCCCTTGCTCATTGCATTCGTGCCGCACGGGCGACGAGCTCCCTTGCTCGTCGTCGCATGCCCGCATTATACAACACCCCTTAAGGGTAACACGAAGCGTCCATTGCTTCGTGCGTGCAAGTTATATGAACGAATCGCATAAAATTTAAAATTTATATTTAAAATTAATGACAAATTAATAAATAATATTAATTTCATAATTTTAGGGCGAATAATCGAAAATTTATTATCCAATTGATTTCCGATTGATATGGATTCAAGTTTAGGTCATAAAAATTTAAAATTTATCGTAAATTTACAATTTTTATGGTGGTTTTTAATCATAGGTTTCTAATTAAATTACAATTAATTATGAAAATCAAATTAATTCTAAATTATTCTAATTTTCAACAAATTAATCATAATTAATAATTAGATTGCATAATTAACAAGACTAGGCATTCAAACTTGTTAAACATATGCAGTAGGTCAATCAAAAATTCAAGATTTATCAACAAGAATCGCAAATATTTAATTTAACATCTTAAATTTACGAAATTTTGCATTCGAAAAACTAAAACCTTCGAAAAGTCATAGTTAGGCTTCGAATTTGAGAATTCTGGGTTCGGCAGAAAAATACTATTTTTGTCAAAATTTTTAGAATGCCTTTTACATGCGGAATTGACACAAAAATCACTCAATTCGGATGAGTAACGAAGAAACTGCCGAAAAACTGCGTACGTATAATTAAATAAACGCAATTTGCAATTAATTAACAATTACGAAAATTAATCACCCCTTTTAATTCTTGCAAATTTGTAATATTTAACCATGTTCATGCAATTTAGATTATGAAAATAATAAGGGGCTCGTGATACCACTGTTAGGTTATGATTCATATGACAGTTCATAAATCATGCGGAAAAACCATAAAGCCAGGAAACATATTATTTACACATAATCATTTAGCATAGTTTAGATGCATACTCTTTGTTGCGTGCCTTCCCTAGCTGCGCCCGAACCGAACAAGAACAAGTCTTTAGGACTCCAAGTGTCGTCCCTCCGTAGATAGTCCACAGCACGTCCGGATCCGCCTTAAGATTGACCAACTAGAATCGCCCTTAAGGTTCTAATATTTTCGGTTAGGTAGGCAAGAATATTGGCTGATTTTTCTGCTTAAAAATCTTAGTTTTGAATACTTAAAACTTGTGTATAAATAATGACCCCTAGGCCTTTATTTATAGAGTTATGGAAAAGGAATCGTAATCCTAGTAGGATACGAATTAATTGAAATTAGAATCCTACATGAATTCTATTTAATTAATTTATCCAATTAGGAATAGGAATTTAATCATACACTAACTCTTGTAGATTTAGGAATCACGCATGAGCACAAACTCACACACACACGGCAGCCACAAGGGCTGCCCATGCGCGTGCGAGCAGCAGCCCACGCAGCGCGGCCCACGCATCCGTGGTCTTGGCGCGCGCTGGGCCTGCCTTGCGGTAGGCCTGGGCGCTGCCTTGGCTGGGCTTGTGGCGCGCGTGCTTGCTGGGCGATGGCCCGGCTTCGTGCTGGGCCTTCGTCCGGCAGGCCTCGTCCGATGCTAATTCGTACGATACGCTTCCGATTAAATTTCCAGTTCCGGAATTTATTTCCGATACGAAAAATATTTAATATTTCCGATTCCGGAATTAATTTCCGTTTCGAACAAATATTTAATATTTCCGTTTCCGGAATTATTTTCCGATTCCGGTAATATTTCCGATTCTGACAATATTTCCGTTTCCGGCAATATTTCCGATTCTGGTAATATTTCCATTTCCAATAATATTTTCCGATACGTACCATGTTTCCGTTTCCGGCAACATCTACGACTTGGATAATATTCATATTTCCGATACGATCCATATTTCCGTTTCCGGCAATATCATCGTTTCCGGAGTATTCATTTCTTGCCTGTGACGATCTTAGCTCCCACTGAAACCAAGATCCGTCGGTTCCGAATATTCATAGATGGAGTATTTAATGCCATTAAATACTTGATCCGTTTACGTACTATTTGTGTGACCCTACGGGTTCAGTCAAGAGTAAGCTGTGGATTAATATCATTAATTCCACTTGAACTGAAGCGGCCTCTAGCTAGGCATTCAGCTCACTTGATCTCACTGAATTATTAACTTGTTAATTAATACTGAACCGCATTTATTAGACTTAACATAGAATGCATACTTGGACCAAGGGCATTATTTCCTTCAGAACGTCCTTTAAATCAAAAGGGGTAATCAGCACTACAAGACCACTGGAGCTGATCCACATGGATCTGTGTGGACCAATGAGGACACAAAGCAGAAGCGGAAAGAAGTACGTACTCGTTATTGTAGACGACTTCTCAAGATACACATGGGTGATCTTCTTATCCAACAAGGAAGAGACGTTTGAAGAATTTCTGTCTTTCGCCACAAAGGTTCAACGACAAAGCAATCATAAGCTGGTCCACATCAGATCAGATCATGGTACAGAATTTCAAAATAAAAGATTTGATGATCTATGTAAAGATTCAGGAATAGATCACAACTTCTCTGCTCCCAGAACACCTCAACAAAACGGTGTTGTAGAAAGAAAGAACCGAACTCTTGAAGACATGACAAGGACTATGTTGATTGCTAGTGGACTTCCAAAAAGTTTCTGGGCCGAAGCTCTAAATACGGCATGCTATGTACTCAATCGAGTGCTAATTAGAGCTATCAAAAATAAAACTCCATATGAACTGTACAAAGGAAGAAAACCCTCTATAACCCATCTTAGAATCTTTGGTTGCAAGTGTTTCGTCCACAACAATGGAAAGGATCAACTGGGAAAATTTGATGCACGAAGTGATGAAGCAATATTCCTAGGATATGCCTCAAACAGCAAAGCATATAGAGTATTCAACAAAAGGACCATGTGCATGGAAGAAAGTATACATATTATATTTGATGAAACTGACTCCCAAAACTATGTTGCAGGTACAACTTCTGATGGAAACTTCGAACTAGGACTCACTAGAGAAACAGAAGACGAAGAGATAAGGAAAAGTTCCCAAACAGAAGAACAAACCCAAGTCGAAGAAACTTCTGAAAATAACATAGTTGAAGAGGAACCAGCACAAGCCGAAGATCAAGCAGAAACAAATGAGCAAGTTGAACAGTCGGTTATGGAAACAAACACACCTTTCCAACCCAGACCTTGGAAACATCAAAGCTCACATCCCCTTGACCAAATAATCAGTGATCTTGGACGAGGAACCACGACCAGATCCCAACTCAAAAACTTTTGTGCTTTCTATGCTTACTTATCCATGATTGAACCTAAAAATTACAAAGAAGCACTAACTGATTCTGATTGGATCATTGCTATGCAGGAGGAGCTTAATGAATTCGAAAGAAATAAAGTATGGCATCTTGAGCCTATACCACTGAACAATCGAGTAATAGGTCTCAAGTGGGTATTTCGAAATAAACAAGATGAGCATGCTACGATTACCAGGAACAAGGCCAGACTAGTTGTCAAGGGATACAACCAACAAGAGGGAATAGACTTTGAAGAAACTTTTGCTCCAGTTGCCAGAATGGAGGCAATACGCATACTAATAGCATTTGCATCATATATGGGATTTAAACTCTATCAAATGGATGTAAAATGTGCCTTCCTAAACGGAAATCTCAAGGAAGAAGTCTATGTGGAACAACCTCCAGGCTTTGAAGATCCAGAATACCCCGCACATGTCTACAAACTAGATAAGGCACTGTATGGACTGAAACAAGCACCAAGAGCCTGGTATGAACGTCTCTCACACTTTTTGCTAGACAATAAGTTCAATCGAGGTAAGGTTGATAGAACTCTGTTCCTTAAGTCAAGAAATACAGACATACTAATCGTTCAAATTTATGTTGATGATATTATATTTGGAGCAACTAACGAAGATCTATGCAAAGAATTCTCTGACCTAATGCAGCAAGAATTTCAAATGAGCATGATGGGAGAACTCAACTTCTTCCTAGGCCTCCAAATCAAGCAAACGGAACAAGGGATCATGATACATCAACAGAAATACATAAAAGATCTCATCAAGAAATATGGAATGGAGTCCGCTAAGAGCAACCACACTCCAATGGGAACAACTACGAGACTGGATGAGGATCAAGAAGGTAAGAGTGTAGACCAAACAAGGTACAGAGGTATGATAGGCTCCCTACTTTATCTTACAGCAAGCAGACCAGACATTGCATTCAGTGTAGGTGTCTGTGCCCGCTTCCAATCAAATCCAAAAGAATCTCACCTTACAGCTGTCAAAAGAATTCTAAGATATCTAAAAGGAACAGACGATTTGTGCTTATGGTACCCTACCTATGATCACTTTGATCTCAAAGGATACACAGATGCTGACTATGCAGGTGACCTAGTAAACAGAAAGAGCACATCAGGGATGGTTCAATTCCTAGGAGCATGTGCAGTCTCCTGGGCTTCAAAGAAACAAAACACAGTGGCTTTATCCACAACAGAAGCTGAATATGTAGCTGCGGCTTCATGCTGTTCCCAAATGCTATGGATCAAACAACAACTTAGAGATTTTGGTATGAAATTAAAGTGTGTTCCTATTCTATGCGACAACACAAGTGCAATCTGCATATCAAAAGACCCAGTGCACCACTCAAGGGTCAAACACATTCACATTCGACATCACTTTTTAAAAGATTATGTGGAAAAGGAACTAGTCAAACTTGAGTTCTGTCCCACAGAAGATCAAGTAGCTGACATCTTGACCAAACCACTTAACAGGGACAGACACGACAAGCTCAGGTTGGAACTCGGTATGATACGAATACAATAACACCGGTTGTCCTTAACATTTTCTAACCTCACTGGAAAATATCAAAAAAAAAAAAAAAAAAAAAAAAAAAAAAAAAAAAAAACATGTTCTTCATTTTTTGTTATGCACCATATTTTCCGAATGGACTAACAACCAGGTTCGGATTGCAAAAACCAGCTGTGCATTACCACAGCCACGTCTGCACATTATTAAGGTAATCGCACTTTTTCCCAATACTTGCATTCAATTCGAGGTCTAAGTGGGAATTCTAAAAATGAATGGAAAGCAATTAATTTGATTCATCGAATCTTACAAAATCTGGTGCATGCATTACTATTCCATATTTACTCACTCAAACACGCTTCCCACACTCCGATTCCCAACACCAAAACTCTTCCCATTCTAATCATTCCGCCTATAAAAATCTCGGTACATCCCCTCCTTCTTATCAAATTCCCAATTTTAAAATTCAAAATTCACCTATCTCTCCTAGTAAATCGCAACAGCCCTGCCTATAAAATCATGACCCTCTACAAACTTCAATTCCGAAACCCTACAAATTCATCTTCTCCTTCTACACCCATCATCACCGTCATACCTCTTCAAGCCATTTATCCGGAAACGATGCCTCCCAAACAACCCACACCAAAACCACCAGCCACAAAATCAACTACAAAACTCTCCACCAAACGGAAACTGGTCTTGAAGAAGGAAGTTGCTGCTTTGACTCAGGGGGAACCTCATCTTCCAGCTGAGAAGAAGGTAAAACTCGAACCCACAAAATTTTTCTATTTTCCCCCAGATCGTATGCTCCCTGGTCTTAGCATAGATTTTGGTTGGTGTCGGGAAATAGGGTTTGTAGAATTGTTGGAGACGATCGAGTCTCAAGGTTGGACCTATCTTTTTGAGGTTTGTTCTAAAGCTTGCATGTATCCAGAAGCAATGGGGGAATTTTGCTCAAACTTTGTCAATAACAAGGGAATTTGTAGTTCTGAAGTCAATGGGAAACAATTTAGCTTCGATTCTGAGAAATTAGGGTCTTGGTTCAAAGTCCCAGTTTTAGGGGAGGAGGTCTATCACAAGGGAAAGGGTCCAATTGAGCTCGGGGGTGCAACAATGCAGGAAGTTTACTCATATTTTGGTGGTCAAGGGAAACACCCAAAAGCTCTCAACCAGTCTGTGCTCACTCCTTTTCAAAAGGTCCTTTTTAATGTGGTCCGACGAGGTATTGTTCCGCGTCATGACAAGCGTGCCTTGGCAAGCAGGTTAGATCTGATCTACATCTTTCTCCTCGAATCTCAGCATCAAATAAATTTTCCTGTCGTTTTTATCTCCCATCTCACTCACTCCATCTCTCAGAACAATATGATTGGGTATGGGTCTCTTCTCACCTTCATTATGAGAAAAGTTGGGGTTGACCTTACTCGTTACTCAGCTAAACCTCTTACCCCTGCCCATATTCTTAACAAAGCTTGCTTGAATGGGATTAGCCTGAGTGTAGTGGATGGAGTCGTCTGTGTTGGTAAGACGAATGTGGGAGATACTACACCTCAGGAGGAAGAGGGAGAAGAAGATGTCGATGAGGAGGAGGATGATTTAGAAGGAGCAGAAGAGGAGCTTGATGAGGGAGATGAACTATCAGCTGCGGAAGAGGAGGCACCACTTCCTTGCCATGAGACAGAGGGTCAGACAGAGGGTGTTCCTGTTGACCTATGTCCAAAGGAGGCAAGTCCAATCAAAGCCACCTCCTCTCCCAAGAACATTCCAACCACATCATCTCATCAGCCTATCCGTCGCAGTAGCCGTCTAGCCAGCTCTTCCAAGGGAATTCCTCCGGTCTACAGGGTCGAGGATTCAGAATCAGACAAAGATGGTGAAACCCAATCTGCTGCTCCCTCTCCAGACGGTTCAGTGCAGCTCTTGGTGGCTAAAGTGGATCAACTGCAGCTGGACAATGTGGTTCTGTTGTCAGCTGTTACTTCTTTGCAGGAGCTCATTCACAAGATGCAGCAGGACCAGGCAGAGTTCTTCAATGATATGACAGAACGCCTTGCTGACATGATCGTCGAGGAGGTGACACATGCTGAGGATGCTGCTCCTAGATCTCCCCAAACCTGACCCTGCTACAAAATCCTTGCTTATCCTACCCCATATAATCTGCTGTCCATCAAACATTTTATTTTGTTTTTGCTGGCTCTTTAAACAATTTTTTTTGGTTTGGTTTTTGGATGCGCCAAGTTTATGACTAATGCTCATTAGTGCGCTTTTCCTACGTTCTGATAGTTGCCCCACTCTGACTTGTAGAATTTTTGCTTGTATTGTGCTATATGTTGCGTTTATCTTGTTCTGCTTGCAGGGGTGCGGTCAAAATCGTTGACCGACTTGAGCTGCATGATGACTATCTGCTTGCTAGGGTAATATGATTCCTATATTCTCCTTCTTCTTCTTCTCCTTTGGTTCTGCGTTTTTCCCTACTCCCTTTTTGATAATTCCAAAGGGGGAAGATATTGAGAGGACAACTTGTGTTCCGTTATATTTGTTTTTATACTTGGGTTCACCACCCAAGCGACTCATCTGTTCCTGGTTAAGTTTTTGACTCTGGATTGTCAGGTTACATATCTCATTCCTTAAGTTATTTACTCCTATCAAGTTGTAAGGTTGTCATCATCAAAAAGGGGGAAATTGTTGATTCCTGGTTTTGATGATGACAAGCTAACCTTCTACTAATAGTTTATTTTGGAGAATGTCAGGAACAGGTTAATATTTAAAAGAAGGACAAATGCAACAACCGAAGCAAGCAAGGGAACTTTGAAGTAATTAAGTTCAAAGTACGTGGCAAGATTAAATCAAGGATTAAGTCAAGCAAATTCTATAAGGGTCGAAAGGTATAAGACCAATGTAATTTAGTACATGCTTAGTATGGGAACAGAGTATTTTGAAGAGTCCTAGTTATATCGTGAAACGAAATAAAACAGTT
Source organism: Spinacia oleracea (assembly GCF_020520425.1). Classification (NCBI taxonomy): domain Eukaryota; kingdom Viridiplantae; phylum Streptophyta; class Magnoliopsida; order Caryophyllales; family Amaranthaceae; genus Spinacia; species Spinacia oleracea. The sequence goes on from NC_079490.1 coordinate 17,816,863, forward strand.
TTGCTTTTACAAAAAGATAAACATCAAATGTTTTTAAACTGATTTTACAAAACTGTTTGAAGTTATACTCTTGAATTTGAGTTAACATATAACTCTCAAAATACGAAAAGATTGATTTTCCTAAAACGCGTTTGAAGTAAGATTTGCGAAAATCTATCTATTAAAAAGAGTCATAAACTGGGTTGGATTTGAATCTAGGTTAAACACTTGGATTCGTATAAATACAACCTTTGTTCTTTGCTAAACTTTTTATCAGACTTATTTACATCAACCGGAAGCTTTCAGGTATCATCCTTAAAGTCTTAATCTTTGAAGAAGTCTGTTCCTGTTCCCATATAGAGCAGTATTTGTTACTTGGTCTTATATCGTATGTTAAGTAGTTAATTAATTCTTATACGTTTGATTAAAGTGTTGAGTTATTGTAAGTTAAGCCTGAGTCAGGCTTACTTGAGCAGGAGAGAAGATCTCACAAGAGATCAGTGAGTTGGAACAGTTGAGGGACTGTTTCCATAAGGGAAGGAACAAAGAGGGTTGTTCCTAGTCATCTGCAATCAGAGGCGATTGGCAGATTGTGGCCCGAGTAGATTAGGTTTGTAAAGAAACTAAGTTGTTTTGCCTAATTAGTGAAAGTGTTTAAGTCCCCAAAGGGGCCGTGGTTTTTTCCTCTCTATTGGGCCTAGAGAGTTTTCCACGCTAAATCTTGCTTGCATATTTTACTGTTTCTGTTCCGTATAGTTTAATTTTTATAAATACGTAAAATATCAATTCACCCCCCCTCTTGAGGAACTCCGTGAAACTAACAATGCCTTTGAAAAGCATCAATTTCTGCACACCCTTTGAAAAGCTCTTTAACAACAAACCTGATTTATCTCATCTAAGGGTATTTGGCTGTCTCTGTTACATCACAACTCCCAAGATCAACAGGAATAAATTCAATCCTAGAGCAGACCCTTGTGTTTTTATAGGATATCCATCAGATCAAAAAGCATACAAAGTCCTTAATCTGGCCACAAATAAGATTGTCACATCTAGAGATATTGTTTTTCATGAGAAGCATTTCCCATTCCACTTTTCTCCAACACCAACCACTACCTATAAGAATCAATTCTTCCTACCAGTGGCTACAGAATTCACTGACTTGTCCACCCTTCCTGTTTTTGATTCAAATCCACCTTTTCAATCTTCTGATTCTACAACCACTCCTGACACAATATCTCCTCCTCTATCACCTACTTCTTCCCATTCCTCTCATCCAAACTCTATACATTCTACTTCTCCATCTCCTGCTCCTAATCTCATATCTTCTCCTGGTTTTCCTTTATCCCCATCAAATCACTCCATGGAATTTCCAATTCTCCCTCCTAGAAAATCCACTAGACAAACTAAACCACCATCTCATCTCAAGGATTATGTTTGTCCTCAAACTACCAAACACTGGTGTAATATTGTGGCTTATGACAGCTTGCCTGCTAAGCACAAAGTGTTCATTGCTGCACATATGAACCTTATTGAATCTACTTCTTACTCAGAAGTTGCTGCAAATACAAATTGGGTTACAGCCATGGAAAAGGAGATTACAGCTCTTAACAACAATCACACTTGGGATTTTGTTCTTCTTCCCAAAGGCAAGAAAGCCATAGGCTGCAAATGGATTTACAGAATCAAGAAAAATGCTGATGGTTCACTTGAAAGATATAAGGCAAGGTTGGTTGCAAAGGGTTTCACTCAAAAGTTTGGAATTGATTATCATGAAACATTTTCTCCTGTGGTTAAAATGTCTACAATCAGATGCTTAATATCTCTTGCTGCCAGTAAGCATTGGAAATTATTCCAACTAGACATTAATAATGCATTCCTACATGACAACCTTGAAGAAGAATTTTATATGAAGGTCCCTAAAGGTGTTACTGCTCCTGTTGGTCATGTGTGCAAGCTTACCAAATCACTTTATGGTCTCAAACAGGCATCCAGACAATGGTTTGCCAGACTTTTGAATGAACTTACCACTCAAGGTTTCAAACAGTCAAAAAATGACTATTCTCTCTTCATCAAGCATGATACTACTGACATCACAGTGGTGGCAGTCTATGTTGATGATATTATCATCACAGGTTCCAATGAAGACATCATTACTGGGTTAAAAAGTCATCTACACCAGACTTTTAGCATCAAGGATTTAGGGCTCCTCAATTACTTTCTTGGCATTGAGGTTTGTCACACACCAGATGGTTATATTCTCACTCAAAGGAAGTATACTAAGGAGCTGTTACAAAATTGTAAATTTGACATTACCAAACCAGCAGTCACCCCATTTCCATTGAATCTTAAACTCTCCACTGATGGTGAACTTTATGACAATCCAGAACTATATAGATGTCTTGTTGGCAAACTTAATTTCCTAACTCACACTAGACCAGATTTGGCTTTTGTTGTTCAGTCCTTAAGCCAATTCATGCATTCACCCAGGATTCCCCATGTTGATGCTCTCTCTCATACTTTGGAGATATGTTAATCATACAGCTGGTCAAGGTATTCTTTTAAGAGCTACTAACAAGCTTACTTTACAGGCTTTTTCAGACTCTGATTGGGCTGCTTGTCCCACAACAAGAAGGTATGTTACTGGCTATATTCTCTTACTAGGGAACTCTCCTATTAGCTGGAAATCAAATAAACAATCCACCATTTCCAAAAGTTCTTCTGAGGCTGAATATCGAGCTATGTCACAAGCTGCTGGTGAAGTTTCTTGGATTGTTAGACTTTTGGAAGAGTTAGGTGTTACTGACCTCCAACCTGTTCAACTTAATTTTGACAATCAATCTGCTTTGCATGCACATTGCCAAGAACCCCATCTTTCATGAACGCACCAAACATATCGAGGTTGATTGCCACTTTACAAGAGATAAGGTTCTTGAAGGTCTCCTACAACTAAGTTATCTCCCAACTCAGCATCAGTTAGCTGATATCTTTACTAAGATCCTACCTAGTCCTCAACACAGAACACTTTCATCCAAACTTGGCATGACAAATGTCTCTCCCATCCCAAGTTTGAGGGGGGATGTTGGTGATCACACTCCTCACACTACAGCTAATCTTCTATTGAGTTGTTTACATCATGCAACCAGAAATGAAGCACGCATCAATACCCTTACAACATCAGCTACACCTGCTCAAGTCTTCTAGAAGAATCCAGCCTAACTGCTTCCCTTAAATCTAGGATTCAGTTAGCATTCTGTTAGACTTGTATTAAAGCTGTTAGTTGTATCCATTCTGACATGTCAGAATGCTGCTCTCTCATTGGTTAGAATACGTATTGCTAATCATGTATATAAATGATTCATGCTGTAATAATCATTCATTCAATAAGAAACACAATTTTATTTCATCAAACTCTCTCTCTCTTTCTCTCTTTCTTCTTTCTGTTTCTCAATTCAGTGATTGTTTGTAGACAATCATAGTTTAAGAATCATCTAATAAGCTGATTCTAACAAGTATTCTTTATAAACGTATAATACCCTATTTTCTAGACCGGATATCTATACGAGTTTCGAGTTTAGAGGTAATTTTATTGAACTCACTTTTTAACACGTGCTTTACATGAAATATAATAAAATTGAAAGAAAATAAATAAGGTCTAGTTTGAGTGTGGACGTATAATAATGCATAATTTAATTATTTATTAGCTTGTGTAGGCTAAAATATTATGATATTAAAACAAAAATTGAAATCAAAATAATTTTAATTAATCTTGCTATTACATATTAGTAACTTACTACACTAGAGTATATTATAGAAGCAGTAATATTATAAAAATTGTGATTTTTTCATTCTTACTATATACTTTGTATTACTTATTTTTCATATCAATATTAATAATATTACTTTAGATTCTTGTCATACATGAAATTGTAATTTTTTTTTCATATATAGTCTATTATAGAAGGAAGAAAAAGAAAAAGAAATCAAGAAATTGGAGATTTTAAAAGATTCTGTTGTTGAAATTATATAAAATAAAAAAAAATAATAAAAAATAAAAACTAAGGACACAAGAAGAGATGATAAGTGTCAATTTTCGGGTGTGTCTTTTAATATACTAGATTAGATCCCGTGCACGCACGGATTTTGATCATTTTTTTTTCACAAAATATTTAACTGATTATCTCCCATACTACTGCATAGTTATAACATTTTAACACACTCGTTTAAATTTATTCATCTAATACGCATATTTAAAATGCTAATATGGTAATTTGACCAAAATATTGAGTGATATATTTTAAATTTTTAATATAGAGATTTGACTAAAATATTACCAATTTAGAATAATTATTATTACGTCGTATCTATTATTGCTATAATTTTGTAAACTAAATTTTGTTTTCACATAATTAGTTTATTATAAAGGTAGAGAATAAAAATAAAATAAAACATACGTACACACTTTTTTGGGAAAGTGGTTTTTGGCGGGAAAAAATCGCACCAGGAATTGGCACGTGTCATTCCTGGTGTCCCTTTTATTATATAGTAATAGATAGTTATTGATTGTTGATAATTGTCAGCTAGCACTATTTTTTTAATAGCTTGTCAAATACAGAGTAGTACTTTGAACTAATATGATACCCGTGCGACGCACGATTTACAATTTACTACAACCAATATTAAATTACATGAAATCTAAATTATATTTAATTTTTAGACAATTACCCAAAATAGAGCTTGTACGTATTCTTCTATTTAAAATTAATTATGGTTAGATTTTTTATTGTCCCATTTTGTATCTCATTTGTTAAAAAAATAAAAATAAAACGAGTAAGAGTACATAGATAAAATTACTTTCATTCTTATTCATTACATGTGTCAAACATAAAGTTATTCTCACATACCCTTTATTTCAATAGTTATACCACCTAATACTCGCCCCACCATTTAACTCGTTACCCGATCACTTAAGACTTACAAACATCATGTACTTTATTAAGCTAGAGATGACTTTTAGTCAAGGTAGGGGGGTGCGGAGGATTGTGCCTCCACGTTCGTACCCAAAAAATTCATCATTATCCCCGCTTTCCACGATATGTACGTTAGCCATCTACAAAATAAAATTCATTCCCGCTCCATCACTCATCCATTTATACAAACTTACCTCAAACCCACCATATACCATTTTTTTGGTTGTCTTTTAGAGTGATTGAACAAATAAATAAAAAGTTATAATATGTACGTTAGCTGTAAAAGATGTTATTCATAATCAATTAGATGAGGATATGCAAGTTGAGAGGGTTCAATCTTGTAACCCCCTAATAATTTCATGCATTTATAAAACTATTTTTCCAACTTAATGAAAGGAATTACTAGAATATTACCGCCACCGTGATAACGGTTAAGGCTAGTACCAGAATCACGCAGCGGAAATAACTAACTTTCAAACTATAAATAATAGTTATTGGCCTCTACTACAAGTTGAAACCGTATAGGCCCAAACCAAAATCTAATTAAAACCAATCCATTAACTAAGTATGGTCTAGACTATTTATTAAAAATAGAGTTAAAAACAATGCAAGTAAAATAACTATCTCAATCAACCCATCCTGTAAGATTAATTGGTTTGCAAGTCACCTCTACGAGTCCTGCTTAGTAAGTTCGACTTCCCCACAACGCAATTGCAATTGATGGATCATCATATGGTCAATATGGCGAAGGCCATGGCCAAAAGACAAAAAGCGCGTAATCAGCAAAAGGTGAGTACAAGCTAAAACAAAACTTATAACTAAATATGCTTCACTCCAAAATACGATAATTGAAAACACATGCAAAATCCATCTTATAAACAGTTAATAATAAAGACATGAATCGACTCTTGACACGACTCTTGACTTCAGTTAATTAGAATAAGCATCGAACGGGATCCTGAAAAAGAAAGTCAAGTGGACAAGTGTTGGGAGCCCTCCAAACACTAAAAGAAATAATATCAACCCTGTTTCACATCTGTGGCGGAATTCCCTACGCATAAAAATAGTAACACAGCGTCTTGTATCACTGTTAGAAGCAACGACCCTCCGGTCAAATACTCCCCCCATTGTTCATACTCAAGGTGCATAAGTTCCAAGAGTTTTGAAACTTATATCAGTTTCACTTTACGATTATTAATATTTTATTTAAATGCGACTCAAGACACAATAAAATAAAACCTTTAATAAAAATAATTAACCAAACAACGCTTCTTTTAAAATCCTTTAGGACTCGTGATAAAACACACTTGACTCTAATGAATTACAACCTTGTTCCTGCTCAACATGATTATTAGCATGTGAGTCTAGACATGCCTGTTAACATACGGGTTGTGCACTAGGCACGAATAATGCCGAATTCAATTCACCTTGACAAACAACTCTGAAAATGTATACCCTGCATGTCTGAACCACATGTGGTTACTAAATAGTGCAACGGGGTACGAATATTGGCTCTTAGTATGCTAGACCTTACGTAATATAGCATAAATGAACTTCCTTGCATGCGCATAAACCATACATGCATAAAACATACTTGGACAATATGCTTGCTATTAAATTCAACAAACATAAACCATATCAACATGCTTGCTCACATACTCATGAAGGAAATAATGCCCTTGGTCCAAGTATGCATTCAATGTTAAGTCTAATAAATGCGGTTCAGTATTAATTAACAAGTTAATAATTCAGTGAGATCAAGTGAGCTGAATGCCTAGCTAGAGGCCGCTTCAGTTCAAGTGGAATTAATGATATTAATCCACAGCTTACTCTTGACTGAACCCGTAGGGTCACACAAATAGTACGTAAACGGATCAAGTATTTAATGGCATTAAATACTCCATCTATGGATATTCGGAATCGACGGATCTTGGTTTCAGTGGGAGCTGAGATCGTCACAGGCAAGAAATGAATACTCCGGAAACGATGATATTGCCGGAAACGGAAATATGGATCGTATCGGAAATATAAATATTATCCAAGTCGTATATGTTGCCGGAAACGGAAACATGGTACGTATCGGAAAATATTATCGGAAATGGAAATATTGCCGGAATCGGAAATATTGCCGGAAACGGAAATATTGTCAGAAACGGAAATATTATCGGAATCGGAAAATAATTCCGGAAACGGAAATATTAAATATTTGTTCGAAACGGAAATTAATTCCGGAATCGGAAATATTAAATATTGTTCGTATCGGAAATAAATTCCGGAATCGGGAATTTAATCGAAAGCGTATCGTACGAATTAGCATCGGACGAGGCTCGCTAGACGAAGGCCCAGCACGAAGCCAGGCCATCGCCCAGCAAGCCACACGCATCACCAACACACGCCAAAGCCTCGACCAGGCCCAGCGCAAGCCAGGCCCAGCCGAAGCCATGGGCGCGCGCGGACAGTAGCATGGGTCGAGCACTGTGCGCTCAGCGTGGGCCGCAAGGCCTGCGCTGGTGTACGGTGCTCGTGCGATGCTCGTGTGCGAATCCTAAAGCTATCGGGATTCGATAAAAGATTAAATCCTAAACCTATTAGATAAAGTTTATTTAAATAGAGTCCTAGCAGGATTCTAATTAAATAAATTAGTATCCTAATAGGATTCCAATTCATTTTCCACACCTCTATAAATAAGGGGCCTAGGGTCATTATTTATACACAAGTTTTCAAGTATTCAAAGCGAGGATTTTTAAGCAGAAAAATCAGCCATAACTCTTGCCCATTTAGCCGAAAATAAGTAGTACCTTAAGGGCGATTCTAGTTGGTCAATCTTAAGGCGGATCCGGACGTGCTGTGGACTATCTACGGAGGGACGACACTTGGAGTCCTAAAGACTTGTTCTTGTTCGGTTCGGGCGCAGCTAGGGAAGGCACGCAACAAAGAGTATGCATCTAAACTATGCTAAATGATTATGTGTAAATAATATGCTTTCCTGGCTTTATGGTTTTTTCCGCATGATTTATGAATTTTCATATGTATCATAACCTAACAGTGGTATCACGAGCCTCTTATTATTTTCATAATCTAAATTGCATGAACATGGTTAAATATTACAAATTTGCAAGAATTAAAAGGGGTAATTAATTTTCGTAATTGTTAATTAATTGCAAATTTCGTTTATTTAATTATACGTACGCAGTTTTTCGGCAGTTTCTTCGTTACTCATCCAAATCGAGTGATTTTTGTGTCAATTCCGCATGTAAAAGGCATTCTAAAATTTTGACAAAAATAGTAATTTTCGGCCGAACCCAGAATTCTCAAATTCGAAGCCTAACTATGACTTTTCGGAGGTTTTAGTTTTTCGAATGCAAAATTTCGTAAATTTAAGATGATAAATTAAATATTTGCGATTCTTGTTGATAAATCTTGAATTTTTGATTGACCTACTGTATATGTTTAACAAGTTTGAATGCCTAGCCTTGTTAATTAAGCAATCTAATTTGTAATTATGATTAATTTGTTGAAAATTAGAATAATTTAGAATTAATTTGATTTTCATAATTAATTATAATTTAATTAGATACCTATGATTAAAAAACACCATAAAAATTGTAAATTTATGTTAAATTTTAAATTTTTATGACCTAGACTTGAATCCATGTTAATCGGAAATCAATTGAATAATAAATTTTCGATTTTTTCGCCCTAAAATTATGAAATTAATATTATTTATTAATTTGTCATTAATTTTGAATATAAATTTTAAATTTTTATGCGATTCGCTCATATAACTTGCACGCACAAAGCAATGGACGCTACGTGTTACCCTTAAGGGGTGTTGTATAGTGCGGGCATGTGACGACGAGCAAGGGAGCTCGTCGCCCATGCGGTACGAATGCAATGAGCAAGGCCATGGTGCACGAGCACAAGGCAGCAGCCCTGCCTTGTGTCGTGGGCTGTGTGCAATGGGCGAATGGGCGAGGGCGAGAGCAAGGCACGAGCAGTCGCGTGTGGGCAGCAAGCGAGCTGCGCCACAGCGCGCACTGCCTCGCGCAAGCGTGCGGAGCCTCGCGCGCAGCGAGCGTAAGCTCGCGTGCCACGAGTGCTGCGCCAAGCATCGATCGTTCTCGCGCAGCGAGCGCTGTTGTGCGTACAACGAGCGCTGCGCCCAGCGATGGCGTGCGAACGCTATTGTGCGTGCGAGGAGCGCTGCGCCCAGCGATGGCGTGCGAGCGCTATTGTGCGTGCGACGAGCGCTGCGCCCAGCGATGGCGTGCGAGTGCTTGTTGTGCGTGCGACGAGCGCTGCGCCCAGCGATGGCGTGCGGGTGCGTGTTGCGACGTGCGACGAGCGCTGCGCCCAGCGATGGGCTGCGGCAGCATGCTCGTGCGTCGAGCGCTGGCGCGCGCAGCGAGCACCATGCGTGATGCCTTGCGATGGTGAGCAGCAGCGATGCGAGGCAGCGCATGGGCTGCGCGCACATGGCCAGCGATGGTTGTGTGCGTGTGGCCCATGAGCGTGCGTGTGGCCCATGGGCGTGCGTTGCGTGGGATTGTTGCGTTGCGATTAGATCGTTTTGAAATTTTAATTTGAAATTTTCAGTTTGCGTAATTTTAATTAATTTTAAAATTAATAATTTAAATTATTTTCTTGGATTTCAATTTTGAATATTGTAATTATAATAAATTTTATTTATTCTAATTATTTTACTAAAATTAAAATCATGAATTAATTTGAATACGACTGAAATTAAATTAAACTTTTTGGATTCAATTATAAATTTATATGAGCTTTAAATTTTAATTAAATTTGTATGTTTCCGGTTAGACTAGAAATACATTTTTATGTTTAAAATTAGTAAAGCATATGAATTTATTGGTTTAAGTGGGAGCCCCTTTTAGTCATAAACTCTTGATTAGGTCTACAAAACCTTAAGGTTAAAACAACTTGATTAGATTAATAAGGACTGAATAATTTGTAGATTATTGGTGCCCTTGATTAATTGATGCAAATGTTTACGTGATGCATAATGTGTTTTACTAACCAGCTATGTGGGCCATTCATGATAATGAATGGGTGAATGGTATATATTGTATATGTACTGTTTTGCAGGTTATGAAGTGACTAGTATGGCCCAAATAGGATAGAAAATATGGTCTGCGTACCATTAATTTGAATGTAATTGGTCTAAAGGACCAAAGTTGTTTTTCAATTCAAATATGGTCTGCGTACCATCAAATAGTTGTAATTAGTTTAAATTATAGCTTATTCTATTTGAAGAAAATGGTGCCTCCCACGGATATTTTCAAGACGGACTTTGAAGTTAAAGCTTCAAGATGAAGTCGGGCCATACTAGATCACATTTATCTTATGCATGTTTTAAGTTATTTATTGCTTTTAAATATGTCTTAAAATGCATGAGATCAAAAGCTTGATTATGTTGCATGATTAAGGATTTTAGTTCACTTAAAATCTAACCAACATAGTAAGAGCCTTAAGTTCCAAACTTAAAAATTGAGTTAAAAGGTGCCATGCCAAAATATACACTTGCTTGGATATCCTTTACATCAATCTAGTAATAGTTTTCGCTCAGCGAGGTGTTACTTATTGGTCCTAAAGGGGCAAGGTACACAAATAATTGTGAGTACATGTTAGTTTTGGTGAAACTCAACGATATAAGTAAGGAGTCCTTTATGTCGTGGCAAAATCGATAGGTTTACCTAATAAGTTCTTAGACGTACCTATCAACCAAGAATAGTTTCTACACTATTAGCAAAAGGCTTTTGCTTACCTAAGATGTTTTAGGATTAAGTCGACAAACTGTGCTTAGTTCTTCAATGATTTTAGGATATTGGAATCATTTTATTCACACCTGCTGGAACACATAACTTGAATAAAATGCTTAATAAACATTGAATTATGCATGTATGCTAGAATTTAAGTTTATTAAGAGAAACTGTGAATGGTTATTTATTTGTTTATTCTTTTCAATTGTAGTTTTAAATATGGCAAACAACAATCAAAACATCATCAAGGGTTCTGAGCTTATGGTCAAGCTGAACCTGGCAAATTTTCTTGAATGGGAAGCTAAGCTAGTTGAAATAGTCAAACTCAATGGACTTGAGTATGTACTATCACATCCCATGCCAAGCTACTATGCCAGAGACATGACCCCTGAGAGATTTTACGCCTGGGATGCGGATCTCAAAAAGGTTATGAGTCTCATGCTGAACAATATCCCTGATGATTGGGCTAGAAGGTTTGTAGCCTATGAACCTTTTACGCTCATCAAGAATCTGAGGGATATCTGTCGTGGAAGCACGGAGGACAGGGACCTGAACGTCCATGAGTTGATTGAATCAATGTCTGGTCTAAAGGTTAGTTCTCCCAACAGGTGTTATAGGATGGAAGTCCAAGAAACACATGTTCAGCTCCTTCGCACTAAACAGAGGGTAGGCGTCCCACTGAGGTTCCATGTGGATCTTATGCGTTCATACTTTGATCGCCTAAGTCTACTAGGAACACCAATAAGCGAAAGGATGGCAGTCTCTATCTTGCTCAATTCACTACACAGTGGGTTTGGTCGCTTCAAGCAACTATACCTAAGTGAACCAAGAGAAGAAACAGTTGCAAAATTTGTTCACCTTGTCAGAAAGGCTGAAATAATACTGGACTGTGAAGCCAAAGATTTACTCAAGGCTAGAAGGAGACCGTTCAAGAAAAGTGGAAAGTCCAAGGGCGATGCTAAATCAAAGCAGGACAAGTCCACATCAAGCTGTCTTTATTGTGATGGAATAGGCCATTACAAAAGAGAATGTCCAAAGCTAAAGGAAGATCAGAAGAACGGAACAGTCGTTCCATCTTCAGGTATTTTCGTTATAGACTGTATACTTGCTAATTCAACTTCTTGGGTATTAGATACAGGTTGTGGCTCACACTTATGTTCCAATCCACAGGGACTAAGAAGAAGTAGAAAGTTAAGCAAGGGTGAAGTCGACCTACGAGTGGGAAATGGAGCACGGATTGCTGCATTAGCTGTAGGAACTTATTATTTGTCGTTGCCCTCCGGGCTAGTTTTGGAACTGGAAGAGTGTTTCCATGTTCCAAGTCTTACTAAAAACATCATTTCAGTTTCTTGCTTAGATGCTAAGGGATTTTCCTTTTTAATAAAAGACAATAGTTGTTCGTTTTATTTTAAAGAGATGTTTTATGGATCTGCTAGATTAGTCAATGGACTTTATTTATTAGATCACGACAAACAAGTATATAACATAAATACCAAAAAGGCCAAAAAGGATGATTCAGATCTCACCTATCTGTGGCATTGTCGATTAGGCCATATAAATTTGAAACGCTTAGAAAGACTTCAAAAGGAAGGAATTCTAGAACCATTTGACTTAGAGGATTATGGTAAATGCGAATCATGTTTACTTGGCAAAATGACAAAGCAACCTTTCTCTAAAGTTGGAGAAAGAGCAAATGAACTATTGGGTTTAATCCATACAGATGTATGTGGACCAATGAGTACAAATGCTAGAGGTGGTTTCAGCTACTTTATCACTTTCACTGATGACTTCAGTAGATATGGTTATGTCTACCTAATGAAGCATAAGTCTGAATCCTTTGACAAATTCAAGGAATTTCAGAGTGAAGTAGAGAATCAATTAGGCAAGAAGATTAAGGCACTGCGGTCTGATAGAGGCGGTGAATATGTGAGCTATGAATTTGATGACCATCTGAAAGAATGTGGAATTCTATCAGAATTGACTCCTCCTGGAACACCACAATGGAACGGTGTGTCGGAACGGAGGAACAGAACCTTGCTAGACATGGTCAGGTCAATGATGGGTCAAGCCAAACTTCCATTAGAATTTTGGGGACATGCACTAAATACAGCTGCACTCACTATAAATAGAGCTCCGTCTAAAGCTGTTGAAAAGACTCCATACGAATTATGGTTTGGAAAGCCTCCAAATGTGTCTTTTCTTAAGATTTGGGGATGTGAAGTATATGTCAAACGATTAATTTCAGACAAACTTCATCCAAAATCTGACAAATGTATCCTTGTGGGCTATCCAAAGGAAACAAAGGGGTATTACTTCTACAATACATCTGAGAACAAGGTGTTTGTTGCTCGAGATGGTGTCTTTTTGGAGAAAGATCACATTTCCAAAATGACAAGTGGGAGAAAAGTAGACCTCGAAGAAATTCGAGTCGAACAACAAACTCTAGAGAATGCTCAAGATGACATTCAGGATGAAACTCAGAGATCTTTAGAAGAATCTGGTGAGAATCATGGTCAATCTAGAAATGTTACCCCGCGTAGATCGCAAAGATATAGATCTCAACCGGAAAGGTACCTAGGTATTTTGACGAACGAGAGCTATGACGTTCTATTACTTGAAAGTGATGAACCTGCGACTTACAAACAAGCTATGACGAGCCCTAGCTCCAAGCAATGGCAAGAAGCCATGCAATCTGAATTAGACTCCATGTCTGAAAACCAAGTATAGGATTTGGTCGATTTTCCAGATGGCTACCAAGCCATTGGAAGCAAATGGGTTTTCAAACTGAAAAAGGACAAGGATGGGAAACTTGAAGTTTTCAAAGCTAGATTGGTTGCAAAAGGTTACAGGCAAGTCCACGGTGTGGATTACGATGAAACCTTTTCACCAGTTGCAATGCTAAAGTCTATTCGGATAATGTTAGCAATCGCTGCATATTACGATTACGAAATATGGCAGATGGATGTCAAAACTGCTTTCTTAAACGGTGTTTTAACAGAAACTGTGTTTATGACACAGCCTGAAGGTTTTGAGGATCCAAAGAATGCTGAAAAGGTATGCAAGCTAAAGAAGTCAATCTACGGATTGAAGCAGGCATCCAGGAGCTGGAATATACGTTTTGATGAAGCAGTCAGTGACTTTGGTTTCATCAAGAACGCAGACGAATCTTGTGTATACAAGAAGGTCAGTGGGAGCAAAATTGCTTTCCTAGTATTATATGTCGATGACATATTACTTATCGGAAATGACATTCCTATGTTGAACTCTGTCAAGATTTGGCTTGGGAAATGTTTTTCGATGAAAGATCTAGGAGAAGCACAGTACATATTGGGCATCAAGATTTACAGAGATAGATCTAAAAGGATGATTGGACTTAGTCAAAGCACTTATATCAATAAGGTGCTTGATAGGTTCAAGATGGCAGACTCCAAGCGAGGCTACCTACCCATGTCTCATGGAATAACTCTAAGCAAGACTCAGTGCCCAAAAACACTTGATGAGCGTAGACGAATGAATGGGATTCCATATGCATCATTGATTGGTTCAATAATGTATGCTATGATATGTACACGCCCGGATGTTGCGTACGCACTCAGTGCTACGAGCAGATACTAGTCAGACCCGGGAGAGGCACATTGGACTGCTGCCAAGAATATTCTGAAGTACCTGAAAAGGCACAAAGATGATTTCCTGGTCTATGGTGGAGATGATGAATTAATTGTTAAAGGCTATACGGACGCAAGTTTCCAAACCGACAAAGATGATTTCAGATCACAGTCTGGGTTTGTCTTCTGCCTCAACGGGGGTGCAGTAAGCTGGAAAAGTGCTAAGCAAAGCACCATTGCGGATTCTACAACTGAAACGGAGTACATTGCTGCACATGAAGCAGCAAAGGGGAAGTTCATAGGTGAACTTGGTGTAGTCCCCTCCATTAAAGGACCAATAGCCCTGTATTGTGATAATAACGGAGCTATTGCACAGGCAAAGGAGCCTAGACACCACCAGAGAGTCAAGCATGTACTTCGTAGATTTCACCTCCTACGAGAGTTCGTTGAAAGAAAAGAAGTCGAGATAAACAAGATTGGAACTGATGACAACATATCAGATCCATTGACTAAACCTCTGCCGCAGGCGAAGCACAACTCGCACACTGCAGCTATGGGAATCAAGCATATTGGAGAATGGCTTTGATATCCCTGTTTAATGTTTTAAAGTTTTAGAGTTTAAATCTTTGTAAAACATTATTGGTTAATAATTCACAATAAATGAAAAGAATTCATTTTTCCATTTAATTTGTGGTTTATTAAATGATGAGTCCCTTCAATTTGACAATATATTCAAAATAGACTGTCAGGACCAGTCCTGTGACTAAGAAATGTCTATCAAGTGAACTTGAATGTCAAAGGTTGAAAATGGTCCTTAGTCGGAGTTTTCTATAAAATTGGACGCATAGAAAACGTTAGACGATTAGAATGCAAGATGACTAGTAGTTCTGTTTCTTGAACTATGTGGACATGGCAATGTCATAATCATTTGCATAGATACTTACTTTGGGAAGACTAGTATCGGACAAGACCTATGAAACTTTACTGTAAGAGATGAAAATCTGTCATAAGTAAATTTCATTAAAATTATTAGACACTAAATCCTCAATACCTGAGTGATTTGAGATTACTTGTTTGAGAACTGGTTGCTTTGACGTTGACCAACCGTCGCACCGTAAAAGGAGGCTATAAAGGCAACGCTCAGGTAATCACCTATCAAACGAAGTCTAATCTCAAGATCTCAAGATTGGGATTGTCCTCCCATAAATCGGGATGAGATGCTTAAAAGTTGTACAAGGCCACTCGGAGAGCTAGAAACTGTGAAATGCATGGCCGTGCTCGGATGAATCATAGGCTATGATTATCTGTTTATTTGATCAGTTGAACTCTGAAACCGAGGAACACCTCTGGACATAATAAGGATGACAACTCTTACCTTATGTTCAAGAGCAAGCATCGAGCGACAAAGGAATTAGGAAATGCACACTTGTCCCTAAGAACAAGTGGGAGACTGAAGGAAATAATGCCCTTGGTCCAAGTATGCATTCAATGTTAAGTCTAATAAATGCGGTTCAGTATTAATTAACAAGTTAATAATTCAGTGAGATCAAGTGAGCTGAATGCCTAGCTAGAGGCCGCTTCAGTTCAAGTGGAATTAATGATATTAATCCACAGCTTACTCTTGACTGAACCCGTAGGGTCACACAAATAGTACGTAAACGGATCAAGTATTTAATGGCATGAAATACTCCATCTATGGATATTCGGAATCGACGGATCTTGGTTTCAGTGGGAGCTGAGATCGTCACAGGCAAGAAATGAATACTCCGGAAACGATGATATTGCCGGAAACGGAAATATGGATCGTATCGGAAATATAAATATTATCCAAGTCGTAGATGTTGCCGGAAACGGAAACACGGTACGTATCGGAAAATATTATCGGAAATGGAAATATTGCCGGAATCGGAAATATTGCCGGAAACGGAAATATTGTCAGAAACGGAAATATTATCGGAATCGGAAAATAATTCCGGAAACGGAAATATTAAATATTTGTTCGAAACGGAAATTAATTCCGGAATCGGAAATATTAAATATTGTTCGTATCGGAAATAAATTCCGGAATCGGGAATTTAATCGAAAGCGTATCGTACGAATTAGCATCGGACGAGGCTCGCTAGACGAAGGCCCAGCACGAAGCCAGGCCATCGCCCAGCAAGCCACACGCATCACCAACACACGCCAAAGCCTCGACCAGGCCCAGCGCAAGCCAGGCCCAGCCGAAGCCATGGGCGCGTGCGGACAGTAGCATGGGCCGAGCGCTGTGCGCTCAGCGTGGGCCGCAAGGCCTGCGCGGGTGTACGGTGCTTGTGCGATGCTCGTGTGCGAATCCTAAAGCTATCGGGATTCGATAAAAGATTAAATCCTAAACCTATTAGATAAAGTTTATTTAAATAGAGTCCTAGCAGGATTCTAATTAAATAAAATTAGTATCCTAATAGGATTCCAATTCCTTTTCCACACCTCTATAAATAAGGGGCCTAGGGTCATTATTTATACACAAGTTTTCAAGTATTCAAAGCGAGAATTTTTAAGCAGAAAAATCAGCCATAACTCTTGCCCATTTAGCCGAAAATAAGTAGTACCTTAAGGGCGATTCTAGTTGGTCAATCTTAAGGCGGATCCGGACGTGCTGTGGACTATCTACGGAGGGACGACACTTGGAGTCCTAAAGACTTGTTCTTGTTCGGTTCGGGCGCAGCTAGGGAAGGCACGCAACAAAGAGTATGCATCTAAATTATGCTAAATGATTATGTGTAAATAATATGCTTTCCTGGCTTTATGGTTTTTTCCGCATGATTTATGAATTGTCATATGTATCATAACCTAACAACTCAAACATAAATCCATAATCCAAGTAAACATGAATCACAACATCATAAACATAACAGCCATTCACATGAATAAATTGGGTTTCCCTAAACTTGTACGTACCTTGTGTACCTAAGTAGAGGGGCCACTTTGTGATTCAATCTAATTAACTAGAAACCTCCTCCTATCATAAAATAAATAATCTTAAACAATCCTCATATTCATTAAATTCTCAGCAACATTATTAAGTTTTAAATCGTCTTAATTAATTAGAAGGTAATTATTAATAACGTAATAATACTAATTAATTACTTAAAATCCTAGCATGAAAATTTATTAATTTCATGCTTAAAACCATTAAAAATCGATAATTTTATATTTATAAATATTATGAAAATTATAATTGATTATCATAAATTAAAATCAACATCTAATTATGTTAATCAATCAATCATAATCCTTAATTAAAAATCCTAATCAATAAGCATGATTAAAACCCTTTAAAACACTTTAAAATCCATGCTTTATTAATTAGGAAAATCTGGAAATTACAACTCATTTAAATACTTTCAACATCCAGCATTCAAACATCAAAACCATAATTCAATTTCCATAATCAATTCCCAAAATAAACTTAAATCATAATCATAATCAAAATAATTAGTCATGATTTAAAAACAATAATTAAATAGAGGATAGATTAGGAAGAAGAGAGTAATACCGATCGGGCAATAGGGTACTGCGGTCGACGGTGATGGTCCGACCCTACGGACAAACACACGAAGGAGAGGAAGGGGTAGTGTGGCAGTGAGGCAACTGCTGCTTGTTGTGGTGGGGGGCAAGGGCAAGCAGCGTGGGAGCGAGTAGGGCACAATAGTGCGGCAAGCGTTGCTCGCTGATGTTGTTGCCTTGCTTGGCTGGGCGGCACGACAGCGGATGCGGGCAGGGCGAGGAGCACGCGGACTTTTGTGCCTGTTGGTGCGCGGATGGTCGGGCAAAGGGAGAGAGAGGACCGAGTGGAGGAGAGAGAAAATAAAAGAGAGGAAGAGAAAATATGAGGGTTTAATGAATTTTGTGTGGGGATTAGTGAATATTCAACATGTATTTATAGGTTGCGAAATTATTTATGGGATAGGCTTAGAAAATCCCCTTTCGGGCTTCCGTGAAAAGTAAACTAGGCTTGCTTAATTGTTTGGACTTGTAATAGGAATTGGACGGAGCTAGATATTCTTTTTAAAAAAATCTTTTCTAAAAACCCAATTAAAATTCTCCAACTAAAAATAAAAATCGTTTTCTCTCCAATTAAAAATAATAAATATTTTTAATTAATAAAATACATTTAAATATATATATATATATATATATATATATATATATATATATATATATATATATATATATATATATATATATATATATATATATATATATACTTAAATGCAACTTTAATTTATAAAATCTATAAAATAAATTATAAATATAATTAAATATATTTATAATTACTTAAATTACGGGGCATTACAAACCTAAAATTTATTATTGCCTTGTTACCCGAGGTAGATGCATTTTCTATCCGCATCACCCACCAAATTAAATTTTCCTCCAACCCTTCCCACTTGGGGCGTTGCATAAGAGTCTTCCAAAAATTCGCCCAATTAACAATCTCACATTTCATTATTTGGTCAATAATCCACGATACCTTCAGTTAACTTTCTAATAAACTCACTCTGGCCCTTTTGATTTTCCTGTGGTCAAAATTCTCTTTATTAAGAATTGAGTGTAAAATGTATACATGAGTTGATAAAGTGGTCACATAAGAGGAAAAGAGAGAGAGAGAGAGAGAGAGAGAGAGAGAGAGAGGAACCTTTCCGTTTAATGTATGGAGTAATCTCAAACGGATACAACAAAGATGAATATGAGACAAATAAAGGGACGGAAAGACTATTGAATAAAAGATTTTTCAAAGAGTAGAGAAGTGATCTTTTTTAGATAACTTTCTCCGTTTATACGTAGTTGGAACATACACCTTTTCACACTTTAAGATAAAGGAATGAAACTTTTTTAATATAAGGGTAAAAGTGAAAAGGGGTTATATTATTTTATTTGGTGTTTGAGATGTACGTTATAGTTAATAAAGGAGTCAAGTGAGGGTGAAAGGTCAAATTAGACAAAATAGTTTTTCATTTGTATTGTGTCGCAATTTTTCCGTTTTAGGGTAGTGTTGCAATTTTTTTCGTTTTAGGAAAATGTTGCAAATAAAATAAACAGAGAAGATACTTTTTCTAAAAGTAGTTGAGATTCTTATATTATAAGTACTACGTTGCCAGAGTACGTATAATTTTGTAATAGTCATATTATAAGTACTACGGAGTCGGAGTACGTGTAATTACAAAATAGTCATATTATAATTTGATCACCAATATTATTTTACGCAGTGTATATAGGATGCATGCATATGTACCCATTTGGAACAAACATACATTTCAATACATTTATACTAGTTGTTGGATCCGGGCGACGCCCCGGGTTACTACATTAATAACTTCACATTTAGTTGGATTTTTTTTGCAATGATAACATGAAACATGTCATGTCCTAGTGGTAAAAGCTTTATGGTTTAAATTCAAGGTTGGGGGGTTCAAACTTTATACAAACTATGTTTAACACTTTTTATGTATATGAAAATTACATTGAGTGAAAGACTCGTAAACAGAGCGCCACGTGTCACGCATACTTTCTTACAAACGCTTTTTAATATATAGTATAGACGTTAAGAAAAATTAAGAAAAAAATATACATTTTGGTCATAACTATAACTTTATGTTAAGAAAAATAATTTTTGAGCAACCTAATAAACATACATTCTAGTACGGAGTATATATATTTCATAAATTAATTTGATCATAATTTTTTTTAAATATCTTGTTAGTTACGTGTCAAATAATGATTATATTATGTTGATACTGTCTGTAATATTTTCCATTATATATTTTTCATAGACAATAGAAGTCAATAATATCTTTAAATTAAATCATTTCTTTAATTTAATAAATAAATATTATTATTTTATATCGTATATTTAATAATATAGATTGTATAATGTATATACTAATACAAATAATATACATTTAGGCATTCTCTCTCAATTTTTTTTATTAAAATACCACTCTTGTTTATTCACATTACTTATGACCTATCTGATTTTGGCCTTTAAACATTGTACACATCACTATGTAGGTACAACATCACTCATCCAAATCACACACTTCTGCTTGCTCCACCTTTTCCTTTGTCTACACTAATTGCTAACCTAAATTATCCTTAAAACAATCCATAAGTTGAATTAAACACATCAATTTCAATAAATTCCTTTATTTTCTCCCCTTAATATGATTTGCATTTCACAAAAGGAATGACATCAATACTACTCCATATTACTTAGGCTAATTTTTCATGACCCTGAAAGAATAGTACTTTATCCGTTCCATAAATATTGCACCATCATTTTTTTCACTATTTATATTAGATCTTTGGTCATCTTTCGTGATTCATAACTAAGAAAATAGTAACGTGGGATCTTGTTAGATTTGTATCGATATATATTTTCTAAATATGAACTTTTTGTAATTTTTAATTATACTTAATTCGAGATATTGAGGGTCAAAGTATGTGTTGTAAAGCGTAAAGTTAACCATGGTGCAATATATAAGAAACAGAGGAAATATGTTACTTTTTTGGTGTTAGCACCCGGTTCACCCTTAGGGCTAATCCGGATTCGGGGAGAGTTCTGGGTGGATAGGTTCCAGTCCCCTCCCAATTGTTGTTGCGGGGGATCGAACACGGGTCCTCTCTACCAAGTTTAGCCCCAATCACCACTGAACCAACAAACAATTGGTAGTTATTATTTAACATTATGATCGCATTCAAAAAAAGATTACATGCTCTGATATAGGATTCACAAAAATTATATTTCTTGAAATAAGTAAACTAAGGTGAATAGAAGCACAAGATATGGGCTTAATATTTCAACAACCTTGCTCTTCCCCTTACTTTAGAGCTTGCTTCTGTTTGTGAGCAGCTTTGTTCCTTGGATTTGTGGTTGAGATCAGTAAGATAAGTAAATATGGGAGACGGATGGAAAATTTGAGAAGTGAACCTTTAAACTATTTTCTAGCAAAATTGTCAAAAAAGTAGGGGCTTACTATTTACCGCCCCATATTACTCAAAACCGCCCTAATATTTTACCCATATACCCCCTTTATTTACCCCCTCATTTTAGCATTTACCATTATCCTTTACCTTTTCCCTTTTTACCGCCCACCCTAAACATAATGTGAAATAATTTTTACATGGCCGAGACTACCGGTGGAACATCAAATTCACAAGAGGACTTTTTTTCGGGAAAAAATATTCAGAAACTTATGCATTTCTAGTTTGTACCATGGGACAGACTTATGAAGTTTAAGCCTGTACCATGGTACAGACTTATGAGTTTTAAGCTCCGACCATGGTATAGACTTATGTAGTTTAAGCTCGTACCATGGAAGGAGCTTAAACTTCATAAGTGTATACCATGGTTGGAGCTCAAAACTCATAAGTCTATACTATTTAATGTTTTGATTTGTTGTTGAATTTGATGTAATTTGTTTCGGAGAAAAGATTAAGAGATTTATGCATCTTAAGCTTGTACCATGGTACAGACTTATGAATTTTAAGCTCGTGTCATGGCAGGAGCTTAAAATGCATAAGTCTATGCTATGGTGTGAGCTTAAAATGCATAAGTCTATGCCATGGTGTGAGCTTAAAATGCATAAGTCTCTACCATGGTGTAAACTTAAAATGCATAAGTTTGTGGAATCAAAATTAAATTAGTATTTTTTTAATTTATTGATTAATGTACTTATTGACAAATAAAATTGCTTGGTTTAAATAAATTTTTTTATGGGTGTATGGTGGTGGTTTAGATGAAGATACTTTCTCTCTTCAAAATAGATGGGGTAATTAATTTGGGAGAAAAGTTTCATTATATAAGGATATTAAAGTAAAATAGTGGGGGCGGTTTTGAGTAATGTGGGACGGCTTTTAACGCTCCACAAAAAATATTTAATTTTTTGTTCAAGCTTGTGAGCTACGGAGTAGTACCTTAATTATTATTTTCGTCAATGTACCTGGATTTCATAAAAGTATTTTAAACAATACAGTACCTTAACTCCATTTTCCGGTGAGAAAATCCTTTTAAGAACATTAACTTTGTTGTTTCTGTCGATTTCTATTTGTGATGCAGGAAGAATGGCTGCATGTGACTGGTGGGCTTTTTAGCCATCCGAGTTTAATTATTGCAGTTTAATTATTTTCGAGTTTTTTTTTTTTTAATTCTGTTTCGTATTAGGGCTTTGTGCTAATTATTTAAACACTTTTGAGTCGTCCTTAGGAATCAACTATTATTTTAATAATAAAATCATAAGAGTTTATCTCTTCTGGTGGATCCGGAGTCTTTGCAGATTTATCGATTGCACATCTGTTCGTTCATTATAAAGATTAACGCTTGCTTTTCTTGATATTTTCCAACCGCGTCAATTTGTAATCTACTGCATTTAGCTCATTCTCTTCATTTTACAAAATTATTTTAAAAAACTCTATTTCCTTTTTCTTCCCACCCTCTCAATAGATTTTCTCCACAGTAACTCAAATCTTGAATATTTTGATTTTGCTCAACATAAATATTTAAGCCAGGGCTTCCATCTTCAAAATTTTGATAAGCCTTGTCAAAAAAAAAAAAAAAAAAAAAAAAAAAATTGATAAGCGTAGTGAATTGAAAGGCACTAGCTAGACATATATAGGTGGGTGGGTGGTGTTGGTGGTGTGGTAGGGCCGGAGGGGGGGTTTGCTCAACATAAGGAACGATCTAAAAAGCTAATGCTTATTTTTCATTTTACATCGGAATAAAACTTATTTACCAAATTATTTTTCACGTACACTACAAAAATATGTATCTTTAACGACAACCTATTTACGACGGGTCAAAAATCCCGTCGCAAAAGCCTTTTGCGACGGGGCTAACAATCAAACAAGGACGGGAATAACCGTCGCAAATGTCTTTTACGACGGGCTTACGACGGATTTACGACGGACCCCTTTTATGACGGGTTCGCGACAGGAAATCCCGTCGTTAATCAACCATTATTGGTCTTTCGCGACGGGATTTCCCGTCGTTAATAGTACAATTTCTTGTAGTGGTAGAATCAGAGCTATATTCGTTCTTTTTAATTTTTCAAGACCAAAATCCCTATCTCATGTAGCGGTTTATTGGTATAGTTGTTTTGGTTAGAAAATACTGCTACACAGGTTAGTTATTTTTGTACTAAAACCGTTATCTGAGATAGTGGTTCTACAAGTAAAACCGCTATCTCAGGGCTCGTTTGGTATCACTGTCAGTTTCCAGTTTTTAGTCTTTTTGTTATAAAAGTCATGTGAAATAGATTGAATCATGAACTGTAATCATGTTAATTTTGTAAACTGGCAACAAAAAACTGGAAACTACTTTTTGTGGTTTTCATATTTTTGGTTTTTAGTTTTGTAAAAAACAGAAAACTGGAAATAAAAAACGATATCGAACGGAGCCTGAGATAGTGGTTTTAGAACAAATTAGGGCCCGTTCGGTATCACTGTCAGTTTCCAGTTTTTGATTTTTTAGTTTTGTAAGTCATATGATTTATATTGAATTATCAACTAAAAAGTAGTCATACCTATTGTAATCATGTTAATTTTGAAAACTGACAACAAAAAACTGGAAACTACTTTTTGTGGTTTTCATATTTTGGTTTTTAGTTTTGTAAAAAACAGAAAATTGGAAACAAAAAACGATACCGAACGAGCCCTTAACTATCCTTTGCTGCTAATACTAGTAAAACCGCTATCTGAGATAGCGGTTATACTAGTAAAAACACTATCTCATATAGCGGTTTTACTCCTAAAAACCGCTATCTAATATAGCAATTTTACTAGTATAACCGCTATCCCAAATAGCGGTTTTGTTCTAAAAAATTAAAAAAACGGATTAACTTTACCCGAGCGTACATGGACAATAGTTTGATAAATAAGTTTCATTCCGATGCAGAATAGGAAATAAGTTTTAAATGGATAATTCAAAACCACCAATTGTCAAACAAAGAGGATTTCGGAAACACTAACCAAATTATTCAAAATCAATTGATTGCAAAAATAAAAACAAGGGATTTTTCAGCTACAGGTGTTATGGATTCCTCAACTACGAAGAACTAAGGAACAACGAAGAAGGCCCGTGAGATACACACGCCAAAAATTGGCCGAAAAACAAAGTTAATGCTTAGAAATTTGACTTTCTTGGGGTCGAAAAGTAGGGTTAAGGTGCTATTTTTTAATATTTTCATGAAATTAAGGTACTACTCCGTAATTAACAACATAAAAAATTCAATAAGGTACTAGCTTATAAATTCGACTTAAAAACGGTAATTTAATTCTTTTTAACAATTTTGCCAATATTGGAGTTAACTCTCACAAACTTGACTTTTGTTCAAAGTTCTTAATAAAAAAAAGTAATTCTAAATATTATTTGTCGATAAAAACTCAATAAAGTACTATCTAGCTCATAAACTCAATCATTACAATGTGGAAAGTCACTAACCAAGCAGCTTCGAGAGAAAATAGTACACTGTGAGTTATGGACAAAATAAGTCCTAGCTCATATCTACGTACTTCCTAACTCCTAATTGATCTCTATCTACCAAAATGTTGGAGATAATTGCTAGACATTTAACGTTTTAGTTATGTAATGTGATTGCCCATTGTCGTCCATATTTACTACGGCCTAACCAAATTTAAATGATTGATATGATACTTATGCATATAATACTGATAAGGATCATAACAATCATTTTAATTTAAAATGATTGACATGGTACTCATATATCTTACTTATACTGGTGACTATGTCAAATTCACGATTAAGTTAATTAAAGATGATCCTAATTGAAGGAAGTGTTGTAAAAACTGTTAAGGATATAACGTGGTTATTCAAGCTGATCGATATAAATTTTACATTTTTATGTTAAGAAATAATTTTATTTTATATTGAAGTGAATCCAACATTTTGCAATGGCGAACCATATATAATTCAGATACTTGATGATTTTCTAGGCTTGGGTATACGAACTCAAAATATAATTTTAAATTCACCACTACGGCGAAGATGAGAATTGAGAATCGAACCCTTACACTCCAAGCTGGGTACGGTGAAAGGCAAGATATTAAACATGATTTATGTTTAATTTGTTATCTAAGATACACATTATACATGCTAAAATTGTCACTTTCTCCGAAACATAGAAGCATAATATGCAGCCAACCCCTTAAAGGCAGGTAGGGAATACTAAGGAAGGAGAGTCAACTCATTACTATTATTATTATAAGGAACTAAGGAAGTCTACCTAATAACCTCTCCTCATAAAGTCCCTACTCCCTAGTATATTAGACATGCACAGTTATGTTTTTGCATGATAATAATGTTGCATGAAGAATTCAAGATACAATATACAGGTGGCACAGGAAACAAAAATTAATAATCACAAATACATGCATCTATACTTTTTATATGTTAATTTGACTATTCTCTATGAGATCGTCTGACACTTTATTACTTACATAGTAACTGTTAGACCATGCAGTATTCAATAATAAGTTGGCTGAATAAAATTAAAGGTGGGTAATATGATATATAATTTAATAGTTAAACTATCAGACGGTCATTTACATGAATTTGTATTATTAGCGACACATGCAACAAGTGGCACAGAAGAGAAAATTAATTAATAATCAGAAATACAGGTACATGTTACATATATGAGGCAACCAATAATATTTGGGGCAGGAGTCAGAAGTTTCGAATTCAATTATCTGTATTTGAAAATGATCGAGGTTGACTAAGTTTATGGGTATGTGTGGTTACAAGTTCTTGCATGTAAATGTGACTATATGTATGTGGTTACAAGTTCTTGCATGTAAATGTGACTATATGTGAGCCTTCAATTCAATTTAATTTATTTTGTATTTTTAAATTTCAAGTTAAGGGTCTCACTTTCACTAAATCCTACCGACTTCATTTAAGGGTCTGTAGAATTGTAGAGAATTCAAGGAAAATTACTTGCTTTAAAGTCGATCTAGAACCACAAAAATGATTTTGAAATTTAAAAGTTTATTTCAATACATCTATTGTTGAAAGTGTATTGAAATAAACTTAATTAGAAATGATTTTTTATGCTCTATTCGTCAAATTAATTAGAAATGACGATGATAACATAACTGTAGCAATGGTGACGATGAGATGATGTACCGGTTAATATCAATTTGAGGTCAAGCTTGGTCCATTAGGTCAAAATTGAGTTTGATGTGGATAAAATAATTCAATTCAAGTCAAATTTGCAAGGTTTATATCCATTACATAATGACACATATAAGGATTAGAATCAACAACTCAGTAAGTGCCGAAATCCGCTAACATGGGGATGTTAGTCAAGCTTAACCAAATTTGAAATTTGAGCTCTTGAGAATGCATGCGAATATGGCTATCACTAGGGCATATCCCGAATCGAATCCGAAATAATCAGAATTGTTAAATATGAAACTTTGAATTATGAAAAACGAAATACAGAAACTAGATTAGGACGAGTTAATCTCTATCCTTAAGATAATATTAGCCCCCACTATATTGCTGATGGGATTCAAAACTAATCTACCCCCAGGATTCCCTAATCAAGAACGGATTACAACAAATTAAACCATTCTCCATGAACAAGTATTTTTGAAGAAACTGACATTGTGATAAATATGAAGGAAAAACGTGATTACCATAATCAATGTGCATTAGATTAAATAGGAAACCATATGGCAGTTACTAGTAACCGCCCTTTGTTATTATCCTATTTAAAATAAATAATTAATTAATATCGAAATATTAATTAACTAATAACCGCAAAAAAATTAACGTTAATTATGTCATTAAATAACCGTACGCGTGCCACGTGCAAAGTGCTAAGTCTTGATTAGTAATATATAGCTACTAGTCTTATATGCACGCGATGCGTGCGAGATAATATCATAACTTTAAATTATTTTATTGCAACTAATGACCAAAAGAAAGTAACGTAAAATCCAAAACAAATAAGCAAAGACCTCAGTTAAGGGAGCACACTCCGCATCCCTTACTGACATACACAACCAGAAAACAACATAAAGGCTAAGAAAAACAAAACAGCACCAGCAGGCCAAAAAAAAAAAGCAAGGCCACAAAGCAGTAGAACCCCAGCAACAGCAGGCGAGGCCAAAGACACAACAGGAGCACACAGCTGAACCAAAACAACATTGTAGCAGAAGCAAAGCCATAGAGTACAGCAGGACAACAGTGTAGGAAAGGCAAAACTTCACCAAAAACAACTTGTAATAAACCTGCAAGGCCAG
This sequence comes from Spinacia oleracea, assembly GCF_020520425.1. Taxonomy (NCBI): domain Eukaryota; kingdom Viridiplantae; phylum Streptophyta; class Magnoliopsida; order Caryophyllales; family Amaranthaceae; genus Spinacia; species Spinacia oleracea. The sequence goes on from NC_079490.1 coordinate 17,844,499, forward strand.
AAGCTAGAACTTGAAACAACCAAGAGCCACAACAACCATGCCATAAGACAAAAAAAAAGGAACCAAAGCAAGCCAAAAACATGAACCAAATTTGAGAGAATTTAGTAACGAAAACTCAATTCAAAAAGAGAATTTAGTTATTACAACTAATCACACTATGCAAGAAAATATGCAAGAAATAACGCTTGCAAAGTTCATCCAAAAAAAATTCCAATAAGGCAATAATAAAATCTTGCGCCTGAAACTTGCACAAACACCTGACTATACTCCAAGGTTTTAGTTTCATCCAGACAAATAATAATTCCTCAAGTATGTGCTGCCATAACCTACATGGAAAGAATTTATAACAGAAATCTCAAATAAGGCAATAGCCATAGTGTCATACGTACTCTGCCCACGAAAAAATGACAAACTTACCAATCTACGAATCAAATTCTTCAGTTAAGCAAGATACACACACATTGCAAAATTAGAATATTAGCAACAGTCACAACTCACGACATATAGACAACCACTACCATAAGGGCCTAACACAACCCGAGCAGCTGTTTGCAGCGCCATCAAATTTATCAAAATATTATAAAGAAAAGCACCAAATTGGAAATAACTAATCTTTGATATTTAGCAAACTGAAACAACCGTCAAACATGACCAAATAGAACCCAACAATAACCTTCAATAGTATTCCACAACACATAGTTTACCATCAGAAATCAAGAATGGCGTACAATTAAGCAATAAACAACGGTCATATATTGACTATTTGGTGAAAATGACTGGTTATATACCTTGACTAAAGAATCCTCAAGTATACATCTTACTTATTCTTACCCATCACAATTAACCCCTAAAAATCAATATCTACATTAATTAATAAGAAACTCTAACAATTGGAGTAGAGAAAGAAAGATAGACCTGTTTAAAAACCAGTTTATGCGACTTCAAGTGCATGTTTCAGTTGATCAATCTCAAATGACTTCATCATGCTGCAGAAAATATATAAAAAGCTATTAGTTTAATTGACCATACACAGAAATATAAGAAACAAACCTTGTAATTAAAAACAGACTGCTCATCGTCATGATAATTAACATTATCATCATTTATATCCAATGGAATCATATCTTCTTATGAACTGCAATTTATCGCAAATCATCAAAACCCACACATTGCAGATCAAACTATATAACACAGCGGGAAAGGAGGAAGCAAGAAACTATGCTCTCCCAATGTTACATACAGTTCTACTGATCGAAGATACTTCGTATATTGTTAATTAGCAGTTAGAAACATAGAGGTCCTATATACAATTTGATTTATTTTTCCATGTTTGTGAGACAGAGAGCTATAGGTTTCGCTTGATGTATATGGGCTTACATGTGTTCCAATTAAACATGTGTGAGGTGTACCAAAAAAGTACGAATCTCAAAAATTCCAGATCAAAAATTCTCCAGACCCTTATATCATCAGAGATGGGGAATCAGATAAAAAATTCCAGATCAAATTCAAGAAACAATCTCAAAATTTGGAAAAAAAAACCAAGAGCAAAATTAAAAGCAAAAATCAAATTCCAGAAACATCTCCATTTTGAAGAAAAATCATCTAATCAAGGTAAATCATCTAATCAATTGATAAAAAAAATGGCTAAGAAAAATCCCAAAATCCCTAGGAAAAAATTTGAGATTTATCGGAAACCCTAGTCAATTGATAAAAAATAATTGACTAAGAACTGTAACCTAATCAATCAAATCTCCAACTCTAAGAACTGTAACCTAATCAATCAATTCCCCAAGACCTCATATCAAAACCAAATTGATCCTCATTTCTATTGACTATCACTACCCAAGACCTTGGATCAAATCCCTTTTACAACATTGTCTTTTTATTCCTCTTTTCACACAACATACCACAAAAAAGCTATACATTTTAATAACTTCCATTCCCATCAAATAACATACACCAAAAAGCATATAATAAACTTGATTCAACCAAAATACATACTAACTAAATCTAACAACAAAAATTCCCAAACAAACCAGCTCAACAATAATCAACTTTTCAAAAAATTCATACCTTGTATTTGGCAATCTCCTCCCTAACTTCCTTCAAATCACCCTTGGTAAAGATCAACCCAACATTTCCCTATAAAAATCCAAACAAAATCCAGTTAAATTAAATCAATTCCAAACAGAACCCAGTCAAATTCCATCAATTCCAAAAAAAAAAAGGTTCAAAAAAATATACCACCAACAATTGCTCGAGCTTGCGCAAGTTATCGTTACCAGTTTTCTCCGGATGAAGACGAATAGACCTCTTCATCATAGTATTCTTCCCCATCAAAACAACGGAGTCACTCCCGATCCCCTGGAGCTGATTCGAACCCACATTGTCGGCAGACGATCAACACTTGGCTGTACTCGTCCAAGAGTGGGCATAGCTTCTGGTCATATGCGATCGTCTTCTCAGCCTTCGTTGGTTTCACGGCCATTGTTGATGAATGATGTTTTCAAACTTTTGAACAAATCTGGGAAATTAGAGTTACTGTCTTGATTTTGTCGAGGGATTTAAACAAAATCGAGGGCCAAGCAAAGCTGTGAGAACGGATTTGTCAAGGCGGACATCGAAACGGGATTTGTCAAAGCGGACATCGAAACGGCGCCGTCTCTTTAACCTCCGGTAGATTTGTTTGTCACCAAAAAGCATATAATCAAGAAGATCGAAGGAGAGGATGAAGAAGATCGAAGAGGATTTGAGGAAGAAGATTGAAGAAGATCCGTAGAGGAAGAAGATCCGAGAGAGACAACGGGAGGGAGGAAGGAGAGAGAAAACGGTGGTTCAGAAAGGGTTAGGGTAGTTTAGAATAGGGGGTACATTAGTCTTTTTAATTGGGGACACGAAAAGTGTGATTACGAAAGTAACCTCAGCTGTTCCTTTATATAATAGAGATATTACCAACCCAATACTAGCACACCAAAGCCCAATGCTCCATTTGGCCCAACAACTTAACCCACTACATATTTAATATACTATGCACATGGGTCTATTTAAAGACATCACAAACTTCATATTTCTTCCATGTGGGAGAATACTCCCACACTCACAAATAGAAGACTATTACTCCCTCCGTCTCTTTTTGTTTTTTACGTTTTCCTTTTTGGGTATTTCAAAATGTTCTTTACATTTTCTTTTATATTATCACATAAATAACTTATTATTCTATCAAAATTTGTGTCCAATCATTATCTTAACCAATCAAATTCATTGGGTCATTTAATCTCTCACACTTTTCCATTGGGATATTAAATTTTTCTCATTTCCCAATATCATAATTTTGATAAAAGTGAAAACATTATAAATAAACGTAATTTATCTCGTTTAAATAAAAAAATTGAGGGATTTCAATGCAAATTAATTATTCGTTAAAACGCGTGAAAAATACCAAACGTAAAAAACAAAAAGAGACGGAGGGAGTATCTAACAAGAATCCAGGGTCAAAATTCCCTACTTATTCCTGGTATAGAAAAGTGTTATGGGCATACTTATACTACCTCTATTTCATAAAGATATTTACAGTTACTATTTGGACAAATATTATGACAAAAATGAAAAAGGTGGTTGAATATAATAAAATATGGATAAAGTAAAATAAATGTGTAGGAAGGTATGTGGGTGTAGGAAAAAAAATGAATAAAGTAAGAGAAAATGAGTGAAAAATTGTACTACCTCCGTTTCAAAAAGATCTTTACAGTTACTATTTGCACGGATTTCAATGTAATATTTAACTACTCATATATCCAATTTCGTATGTGAAAAAATTATAAAAATTTGATATTCTGAAAATACATCCCGAGACCAATCTAACAAGATTTTAGATGTAACGTTTTGATGTATATAATGGTGAGAACTTACGGTCAAAGTTTTTATATTTTGGACACATTTTCCAAAGCGTAAAGAACATTCTGAAACGAAGGTAGTAAATATTATGGATAAAAAGGATAAGGTAGTAAATTCTCATATCCAAAAATAAAATAAAGCAAAGTGTAAAAAAGATTATGAAATTGATTATAACAGAAAGTGTAAAGATTATTTCGAAGCGGAGGTAGTACTCCATAATCCCATAATAAACATAATGAAAATAATCAAATATGGTTGGGTATATAAGCATAAGAAGAAAATAAGTCCACTAATGAAGTAATGCCTCCCCATGCTCCCACCAACACACAAATATAAGCACAACACCCATAGCTTTCACAACTCACAAGAAACCATACCCTATTTTGCAACTTAATTTGTCATAAATGCTTTCATACATATATTTTCTTTCCCAATTTTAATTATTTCCCAAGTACTCCACATTACTCCCTCTATTTATTACCACCACCTCTACCATACAATTCTCTTCCATATTACATGCACAAATAAAACACAATTGTAACCTTTTCAAATTATCTCACTTTTCAAAAAGGCTTTTTTTATTTTAAGGTTTGGCTACCAAAAATGGAAGAAATAAAGCATACAACGGTCCAAGTGAATGGTATAAACATGCACATTGCAGAAAAGGGTGAAGGGCCAGTTGTACTTCTTCTTCATGGTTTTCCAGAGTTATGGTACTCCTGGAGACACCAGATTATTGCCTTAGCATCCAACGGTTATCATGCAATTGCCCCAGATCTAAGGGGCTTTGGTGATTCTGATTCTCCAACTTCTATTTCAAGCTACACTTGTTTCCATTTAGTTGGGGATCTTATTGGGCTTCTTGATTTGCTTCATGTGGATCAAGTTTTTCTTGTGGCCCATGATATGGGTGCTATGGTGGGCTGGTATTTCTGCATGTTTCGGCCCGATAGGATTAAGGCTTTTGTCTCTCTTTCCGTTCCGTTTCGGCCCAGGAATCCCACGTTGAAGCCCATTCCGACTCTCAGAGCTTTTTTAGGGGATGATTATTATATGTGCAGATTTCAGGTTAATTCTCGCTTTTCTTTCTTCTACTTCTTTTTAATTTGGCTTAATTTCTTTCGTTGACATCATGTTTTATTCATGTGTTTTGAATTAAATGTTTTTTTTTCAACTCTATGTTTTTAATACGACGTGTAGAAAGGGTAAAAATCACCTAAGTTAATTATTGATGTTTACACCTTTTTGGTTTAAATATACATTTCAAAATGGACTGGTTTAATTTTCTTATCAATGGTCCCACCCGCGCCTATAGTTATTTGGAGTATATATTTGGTATTTTATTTGGTACTCCCTCCGTCTCTTTTTATTCTTTATGTTTGGTTTTCTACACGCGTTTTAACGATTAATTAATTTGAATTGAGGTTCCTCAACTTTTTATTTAAACAAGATAAATTACGTTTATTTATAATGTTTTTCCTTTTATCAAAATTCTGATATTGAGAAATGAGAAAATTTTAATGTCCCAATGAAAACGTGTGAGAGATTAAATTACCCAATGAATTTAATTGGTTAAAATAATAATTGGACAAAATTTTGATAAAATATTAAGTCATTTATGTGATTATATTAAAGAAAATGTAAAGAACATTTTGAAATACAAAAAAGGAAAACGTAAAGAACAAAAAGAGACGGAGAGAATATTTTTTATAGATAAACTTTCTAAATCTATCCATAATTTAATGAAACACTAAGCTAGGCATTATTAGTGACAAAGAGGGGTCACTAATATTTGAACCAAATGATATTAGGATCGCGATCCTCCTTATTTTATCTTATCTAACCGTTTAATTACTATCCATGATAGATTATTTGTTACTTGAAATATCGATATACTATGTACGATTTTTCCAAGTGTTGTCGCATATGGTAATAGTATCCTGAATGATGAAATGTGCCATAAATGGAAATCAGGCAATTTGGTACGTCCAGTCTAATTCATGAAAAATGAACTGCTATTGCATGGGGACATGGGGTCAGGGGCGGTGCCAGTAAGGGTTCAGTGGGTTCAACTGAACCCTTACTGGCCGGGGAAAAAACTGCCTAGGCTTAAGTAGAAGAAACATCAAACTATACTTATTCAACGCATAGAATTATCACAAACAATATTAGTGCTTCAGCGGTTCTTCTGCACTACTATCATCTTGGCAATCAGGGTTCGATTCCTAGCGGAAGCATATTTTTACCTTTTCCCTTTACTTTTGTTGGTTTTTCTTGTACACTTCAAAAACTAGAACAAAATTATATGTGTTGTAGATCTTCCTTGCCCCATATTTTTTCTGTATTGATGAATATACCACTTGAACCACCTCAAAATGAATATCTAACACCTTAAAGTGAAATTCCATCACCTCAAAGTGAAAAACTCGTAGTGTTTAATTGAAATTTGTTTTAATGTTATTATATTAGAACATGTGTATCATCAAATTATTAGTTGTAATTTGAATTTCTACTATGAATTTTAATTTTATTACATGTGTCTGAAAATTTCGAACCCTTAGTCAGAAATTCCTGGCACCGCCACTGCATGGGGTGCATCTACCCCCATTTTACACAAAATTTATGTCACACCATCTGTGTAGGCCAGCAAAGGCAGCTCAATAACAATTGCAATGTCGGCTCCTATGATTAACAACACTTTTTTTCCAATTCAATTAAAGACATAACAACTTGTATGATTAACAAGACTACAAGAGTATATTAAATACATTTCAAGATAAATAACTATTAATTTGAATAGTCGGGCCAAAACCTCATCGTTATATGTAGCACCCAGCGAGAAAGGCTCTGATCCTTCCAAATGCCCTGAACTAAAATGTTTATCAAAATAATATCTTTATTTTAAATTACCGAATTTTTCTTAAAGTGCAAAAGTTCTCAAAAAGTAACTAATACGAAGTACTTCATATTTTAGAACTCTAGAGAGTTACAATTTCTTTAATAGAATAAAGTTCACTTTTGGTTCCCCTAAAAATAATGATTTTGGAAGGAAAAAAAATTCGAAACTGATGTACTCCATACTTGTAATTACTCATATAGTCATATGTTTAATATAACCCCTGGGGCTGCATATAAAAAATTAAAATTCAAAATAAGTCAAACACATGACTACTCTGCATCGACCCATCACCCATACGTAATTTTGGAATCTAATTTATGAAATATACTTGGAAGAAGTTTTCGACACTTCATGATTCATTTTATCTTGACCAAATACGTTTGACTGTGTATTTATTCCGGTTCATAGTCCTATTTCCTATACAACCAATTTCTTTATTGCACCCTTAAAAGTAATAAATTTAAAAAAAACAAAAATTCCAAGCATTTATATCTTATCTTTGGTGTAAATTTTAAATTGTCAGTCCAATTGAAACATGTAAATATTGTCACTATTAATCTCTCAACAAATACTCATTCATTGCCTAATATTCGTACTATGGGGTCTACATATATTATTCAGTGATTTAAACCTATGTACTCAGGTTAGCCAACGTTTTAATTATTAAATCTGTGGATGTCAAGTACTATTAATTACTCTTTGGTAAAATTTTGAGAGAGTAATACTCAAGACCTGAGATCAAACATAGCTTCGGGGCCACGGCTAAGGGCTATGTTTAGCATTTTCACTTTAATTTTATTACAAATCTAAGCTTAACATTTTCACCATTTAAATTTTCGTTTGAGATTTTTGTACGCAATTGAGAAGGTGGAGCATGGTGCACCTTAAGAACACTAGTATATAATTAAAAGAATAGCTGGTTACGTGAAAAGAACATGAATATATTTGTTATTTATATTTTTAATAAATAATAAAATAATATATTAATTTTTATAACAAAAAAGTGAAATATTCTATCGCATGTTATTTTGTTTATGCACATATGTTCTTTTGGTGTACCATGCTCACTGTGCACCATGGTTCATAATCTATGTATTGTTTTTGTATGAAGAGAATTTTGGATGTAATTTAGCAGTGTATAATTTTATGTAGGAGCCAGGAGATATTGAAGCAGAAATAGCAGAATATGGTGTGAAGCATGTCCTGAAGAAAATCCTAACAACACGAGATCCAGGCGCACCCATGCTTCCCAAAGGAAAAGCATTTGGGGAATACCCTGATAATTCTATAACCTTACCTTCATGGCTATCAGAGGAAGATATCGACTACTACGCCTCCAAATACGAACGCAATGGCTTCACCGGACCCTTGAACCACTACCGGAATTTAGACTGGTACATATAACGTCGATCATCTCACACTCTGATTTAATTACATGAATTGTTTAACGAGATTTGAGTATCTGAAACAGGAACTGGGAGCTGCTAGCGCCATGGACAGGGGTAGAAGTGAAGGTACCAGCAAAGCTAATCGTGGGAGATATAGACATGGTGTATAATATGATAGGGGTAAGAGATTACATTCATAAAGGAGGGTTCAAGAAAGATGTGCCCTTGCTTGAAGATGTAGTGGTTATGGAAGGAGTAGGTCATTACATCAATCAAGAGAAAACTGAGCAAGTTAATCAGCATATCATTCAATTCTTTAGCAAGTTCTAAAATGGGTTTGTGTTTGTTCTGAAATGTGTGTTTGATTGGGGGGGTAAGGCCGTGTGTTTGTGTTCGGAATAACAAGAAACTCTTTAGTTCAATGTGATGTTCAAGGGAATGTTAGAATGTAGTCTTATTGCAGTACCACTAGCTGTATCAATATTATCAATGTTCAAAGTGGTGCAGTTCCTTTTTATTCTGTGAATTAAAACATTCTACTACCATTAACGGTGTTTAAGGTCGGGCTTACATAAGGCCCTCTTCTGTTCACCTTATTTCCACTTATTTCAGGAAAAATGAGTTCAGATAAGTTCATGAAAAATAAGGGTTGGCCAAGTACAGGAAAAATAAATTCTAATAAGATAAGTCCAGGAAAAATAAATTGAAATCAGATGAATAGAAAGCAGCCTTACATGTACTGTTTCGTTCAAATGTCTTTTGATGATAAACATCACCATTGTCGGTTTCATTGCATGCATCAAAGTTCCGAAAACAATGCCCTCCCTGCCACTGAACAAACCACCCAGAAAGGCAGAAACCCGTCATGTGATGCATGACCTTCGCACAAGCTAACAGGGAAGCAACATTCCATGTGCTCTCCAGTGTGCAATATTATCATTTTTAGCCACTTGAATAATAAATCAATAATGAAAGTCTATTTAAGAACTTCGACAGTATTCATACAGTAGTAGATAATTCATAACCGGGTGAGACTTTCAGTTCGTAAAAAGAGATACAAATAAATAAATGTGCTTGTCGTCACTGATTATTTGGTGCTAGGATACATATTTGAGCAAAAGATGCTAACCATTTAGATGCACTATGCGTGACAAAATGCTGCAACAATTTCACGGAAAATATTTAATCCTCTCAAATGTAAACCAAGCAGCGGAAAAGCATAAATGCCCAAATGAACAGCACAACATGGGTTTTAGGACTGCTGCACACCATCCATCAGTCTAACGTCTCCATCTGCATAAGCAAGAACACAAGTTAAATTAGCCTCTAATTTCAACTTCATCTCAGTTGGATGTAGGGATATGGGATTAGATGACGTAATTTGTGTGAGTGAGGATAGGAGGGGGTACGTACAGAGATTGTGTTAAAAATTAGCAAAAGCCATAAATGATAGTTTTCTAAATTTGTCAAGTTAGACTAATAGCTTTAACTTATCCAAATTGCACTTACCTTCAACTAAAAACTCAATTAGATATGTAACATCTTACATAGGGAAGGATGGTTATGGCCTTATGGTTCAATTCAGTTTTTAAAAGTGACCCTAATCAAATCATTCATCATCATTATCATTACCCCATTGCCTCAAAGAGGCTACCGCAAGAAGCGGGGCAAGGGGGGTCGGGTGTACGCAACCTTACCCCTGCAATTGCAGAGCGGTTGTTTCCAATTGACCCAAAAGCGATAACGGGACGACAACGGAAAGACCATCTTCTACTTCATAGAAAGGAAGCGAATAGGTTTTAATAACCATTTTGATTTAGTCCATTACATCTCACCGCCAAAAGAACAAGTGACCCTAATCAAATGTGGCCTGTTAAATAAGGACAAAGGGAGTTCAAGATAACCCATGCAGGTCCTTAAGCAACAAGCGATAACTTACAGAACCAGTAGAATTTACCATTCATTAGTGACAGTAATTAAAGCTATATACAGTACAACTTATGAGTTACTCTGTAATTCTATGATGTTAGTATCAAACGACAGAGCTTATAAATTAGACACCATGCGCATTCAGAGAGAGCAGGAGACTGATGGAGAGAGGAAGAGAGAATGACAGGAGTAGAATACCTTCCATAGGCCATCATTAAGATAATGCAAATTGTCTACACCAATTCCTTTGTTGATAGCTTTTCTGCATCAAGAAGTTAAGCTCTAAGCAAGTTACATAAGCCAAAATTTTACGCAAGACATATAGTACTATGTACTGTAATATTAATATCATACTCCGTATGTGCTAGCAGTTTTTTTTTTAACCATATGTCATAACTCTTAAGGCAGTAAATCAAAGAACATAAATGCACAATTCAAAAAGAAATTGGAATATGAAGCAAAGATCTTCAAGCTATCACATTCATAGAAAGAGAGTATTAACACTTAATTGTCACCAAAATAACAGATTGTTACTAAGTTCTGCCTATACTAGTTTCAATTATGAAAACAAAATCTTAGATCTCAACATCTAAATAATTAAAAACTATGAAAACAAAATCTAATACGGTCTTAAAAAAATTGCCCCACTTCCAAGATACAATTCCACAAACCATCAGTAGTCCAAGAAAACAGCAAACAGTAAAACTTACATATTCTTTGCTGACATTTTTGTGAAGCCAATAGCAAGAGCATGCTGCTTTCCTTCAGCCATGATGGCCTGAAATATCAGTTCCAACAATTAGAATATCATACCATACAAGGGTAAATACAGAGTACTGTCCATTTAGCAGACATGCAAGGAAAAATGTGCATTACTGCACTATAAGCACGAGGAGACATACCACGGGCCGCTCAATCTCAACTTCTTCATCCAGGACACCACCAGGTGACGTAAGACCAGGACACATGATATTAGCACCAGAAAAAACAAATTTAATAGCACCCCTGTCTACTTGAAATTTCTTCATTATATTAGGGTCTGCAGCAGAGGAAAATTTGTAAAAGCATTACAATCTTTGAGTACTTAGAATAAAAAATGTATGCGAGATCAATTCTCGAAACTATCAACATCACTCCCCAGATTCCCCCCCCCCCCCCTCCTTCCCACCACACACACACACAAAAAAAAATTAAGGGAAAAAAAGATAAATCTCAGTTGGGACTTTAAAGTATGCACTGCAACCACATATATACAAGTAATACAACAATGGCGCTGGTATAAAACAGCGTTAACCCCAATAGAGATAAGGGGCCACTAAAAGTAAGTTCTGAGATGACACAAAAAAAAGTAACAATGTAAACATTACCGAGAGTCCTAGACTACAGCCATGCATTAAAAAGTTAAAACATAACAGCATAAAATAGCAATTTCCAAATCCAAGCTTACATTGGTGGAGGAGTCGTAGAGTTGGCATATAAGGTCCATCACGGATATTGAAGAATAATGGTACATTGTTGACAACAACAAGATTTAGATGATTTTGACTGCAAAAGAAAAGAAAAACCATTCACAACATATCGGAGAAGAAAATTTATCAACTAATCAAGCATAGAAAGGAAAGAATAGAGGTTGACAAGGACAGGACCATTTCACAACTACGAGGGGCGACTTCTTTGGCAACAAATCCTCCAAAACTGGTTCAAGTCCAGGATACTGTCGCAAAAGAGAGCCATATCAGTTACAGAGTTGCACTCCAAATAAATGGGGGATTATTTTAAGTGAAAAAAAAGGTATTCTGGAGTTCCATGGACTGGACACCCTTATAAATATTATGTTTTCTGAAATAAGGTAAGAGAGCTTAGCATCAACCTCTTCAGCTATGCTTTGACGAATTCTCCTTTGAACAGATGCCTTGACTTGATTTTGGGCAGAGACATCTTCGGAAGTGAACCTGATAAACATAAAGGTAAAACACTTTTTACCAAACTTAAGAGCCAAATAATATGGAAGGTAATGATGCAAGGTTGTACAAGAGTCAAGGAGAATCATGCATATTTCTTCTATGAACATCAACCAACCAGCATCAGGATTCATTAGCTTATCAAAATCTATGTACTCTTCACTTTGTCCTACCTCAAAAAATTGAGAGGGAAAGAAAAACAATATACTAACTGTCAGCTCATGCTAACCTAGGTTGCAGTGTAAAGAGCATAGCATAATGCTTTTGTCACACCAACTGTAGATAACAGAAAAAAAAAATGGACAGAGCAGAAAACTCCTTTTGAAATATCATAGCAAGTAAAGAGAAGGTAGTTCTCTACTACTCTTTTAGGCATTCTTATTCAGTTATACGGAGTACTAAACATTGACATAGTTCGGTAGTTCACACCCTCCACTGTCTGCTAACAAGGTTTATGGTCAACAAAGTCAACTAGAGCAAACAAGATTGCCAGTTAGTATAAATTCTCTCTTCTTGCGCCTACGCGGCTAGGTTACAAATCAGTTTTATGGGGCAGTGGGGTTAGAATTGTGGATATGCCAAAGACAGAATCACAGAAATAAGACTACCAGTTCAACGATATTCCAGCACAGTGGACCATAAACTTAATCACCTTTACCTTTTTTTATATACTATATATATATATTTTGCAAATATGCATAAAAATATTACAAAGTTAAGATCAGTTCAAGCCAGTCTCAATTGTTATAATTATAATCCTGCATAGACCTAATCATCGTCATCATTTCTCAAGCAAATATGCATCTAAATATCTTTTAGAACATTCCAAACAGGTGAAACAGCACAACCCAAGCTCTGTATCATGGAGTACACTTTAAATTCTGTACAACAAACCATAAACTATGTTAATCAAACTCTTCATTTCAACTCAATAATCCGTGGATTTCGGACTAGAACATGGAAATTTTCATTTATCTTGCTAAGTTTAACACTTGGATATGTACTTAATTCTGACACGTATAGTAGTGTACCCGTTTCAAGTCTGTAAACCTCATTGTATCAATCATAGAAATTTGCATAAAGAACTATTCGGTTCAGCTAATCCAGTCTCAATGATGCCCAACTCTCTCTTTTCCCGAAAACAGTAAAATGAAAAGCTAAATCCCTCTGGGAGTTAATTGTATTAGATATACGCATTTCGAACAGAAAGTTCTGTGTAGCAAATCACCTAAATTATGTTCAATTATGTCCTCTTAAGTACACTTGTCGAAACTACTTGCAGATGTATAGCTTGGGTTTGTAAAAAGAGCTAGAAGCTACTGGACTAGATAGAAGCCACAACAGGATACCTCATGTTTTATCAGGAAGCTATAGTATATTATCAAATAGGATCACGCCTATCCTGAGTATATTTCAAATTTTATGCAGTAGGAGTTGACAGATAAACCAGTCCATGTTCCATATTGCAGCAAAGGTGCAAATAACAAGGAAATGCTGCAAATGACAAGGTAATAACTATCATACAGGCCTCCTTTGATGCTCTATTAACAAGGAAACATGGCATTTGGGAAAAAGATTTATCAGGGGGAGAAGATGAATCCATGGAGGAACATTCTACCACAACATTTGGAATTGCACCACGAGGAATACATGGAATAACCATTTAAAGTAATAATAAAGTAGCAAAAAAGCCATAAGGAATCAGTACTACTGGCGGATCTTGGACAAGACTTAATCGAGGGGGTCAACGATGTTGTACAGTAGAAGATTAGAATTTAGGCAATATAGTGTGGGCTTTGTACAATTTACTCAACTTTTAGGGGAGGGGGTCATTTAAAGATTTATCGCCATAAGAGCATCAAATTATAGTGGACTCTTAGCCCACTCTTAAAGAGAGAGATATTTTAAGAGTTAGCTCTTAAGAAAAAAGAGCTAACTCTTAGCTACCTCATATTTAGAGGTTGATTAAGACATCCTCTAAATAAGAGGTAACTCTTAGAAATAAGAGGGGGGTGAGGTGGATGGTTAAGAGAATATTATACTTGTTTTTGACATTTTTGTTAAAAAAATAAAAATAAATACATGTAAAAGGTGTTTAAGAGGGAGTAAAGAAGAGATAGTTATTTCTTGGGTTTTTTGATAGATAACTCTCATTAAGAGAGGGGTGATGAGGTGGATGAAGAGAGAGATTAAGAGTGGGTAAATAAGTGACCCTTATAATTGATGCTCTAATGTAAGATATGTCCCTCGCTACGACTGCTAGCTATAACTCAGGTTGTTATATTGGCTTGATTTGTAAACCACCTCGCTTAGCCTCAATGAACTTGTAAAACTATTGAAAATCTCAACTGACAAGCTTATCCATCTAGAGTGACGGGCTGACAGCCACATCAAACCCCTTCTCCCATTAACTTCAAACTTACAAACAATGACACAGTAATGAGTGATTCCATCTCTATATCACTCTCTATAACCAGAAACTTTTGTGTAAGACCGCCTTACCGGAAAGACCACTTTAATTGCTTAACTAATTAGTTATATTGCTTAACTAATTAATTTTGGTGCTTAACTAATTAGTTTCATTGCTTAACTAATTGATTTCAATGCTTAACTAGTTGATTTCCATGCTTAACTAATTGATTTTAGTGCTTAACTTATATGACACCAAGGTAGTCTTTTATGTAAGACCGCCTTATATAAAAGTTTGTACTCTATAACTGCTCTATTTGATTGTAACCATTCAAACTTCAGCCACATCAAGTATTCACCTAAAGATTTTCACTTTCTTATTAGGGAAGTCTAAATATACAAAGCACCCAATTTTTCTTTAAAACGAACGCTATTCTCAAACAAGGTGATGGTTTTATATTACTGGCGACCGCATACAGCGGTATGTATTCGCTTGCACAAAATTTACCAACAATCATGAATTCCCTCCACAAACCCAATATCATGAAGACTAAAACCAAATCATCATGCAATGCAAAACCCTAAATTTGAAATTGCGCTTCACAAATTAATAATTTCAATCAAAATTAAAAACAGCAGAAGTAATTGGAACATGATTTCCACTACACTAAATCAAGGAAGGATAAACTATTGCAATTATGACCATTATATAATACATAAAAACGATCAAATTTCACATATGATATGAACCAGATATATAAATAATTCACAAATCAGAATTAACTTATAACCTAGAAATTGTAGCACGTAAAAAAATTAATCGAGATGGGGAGAAGAGAGAGATTACTTTCTGAACATTTGAAGGTACGGAGGAGAGAGAAAATGCAAAAAATTGGGTTTTGCAGATGAACTTCCGAAGTTTATTGAGACTGTGATTGTGAGAAATAGCAGCTGATGCAAAAGAGGAGGGAGGAGGGAGAAGGCGAGTGTTCTTCCGTAGCTGCTGTGCGTTTCTACCAAGCAGGTCTCCCCCTTTTCACAATTTCTATTTTTTTCTAAAATATATTTTAGTTAATTGTTTTTTTATAAAAAAAATGCAAAAAAATCAAAATAACTTAATTTTGATAGTGGTGAACGTAGAAGACTGTGCACCACGGTCAACCATCTATATTACGAAGTTATTGTACTTCGTATATGATATTATGCCGATTTCTAAAATGAATAATTAAACAACACTATTATAACTGAGCTATATAATACTCCGTATACGTTAGAAATATACGAAGTATATAAATTGGAAACCTACAAAAAGTATGAGATCTACTTTGTATTATAAATAGAGGTGTATGATCACAAAGAAACACAATAATCTTTGTTTGAGCTTTTTAACTTTTTAACGTAGTTTTGAGTTGAACAAAAACTATCATCGATAACGATGACGATTGCTATGATAATTTGTTTCAGGAGGATTAGAGCATCAATTATAGTGGACTCTTAGCCCACTCTTAAAGAGAGAGAAATTTTAAGAGTTAGCTCTTAATAAAAAAAAAGAGTTAACTCTTAGCTACCTCTTATTTAGAGGTTGATTAAGACATCCTCTAAGGCCCTGTTCTTTAAAGCTGAACTGAACTGAATGCTCCTGAACTGAACTGAACTGAACTGAATTGAACTGAACTGAACTTAACTGAACTTAACTTAACAGAATATATTACCGAAATAAATAATAAATAATAAATAATAAATAATAAATAATAAATAATAAATAATAAATAATAAATAATAAATAATAAATAATAAATAATAAATAATAAATAATAAATAATAAATAATAAATAATAAATAATAAATAATAAATAATAAATAATAAATAATAAATAATAAATAATAAATAATAAATAATAATAATAAATAATAAATAATAAATAATAAATAATAAATAATAAATAATAAATAATAAATAATAAATAATAAATAATAAATAATAAATAATAAATAATAAATAATAAATAATAAATAATAATAATAAATAATAATAATAAATAATAAATAATAAATAATAAATAATAAATAATAATAATAAATAATAAATAATAAATCATAAATAATAAATATTAAATAATAAATAATAAATAATAAATAATAAATAATAAATAATAAATAATAAATAATAAATAATAAATAATAAATAATAAATCATAAATCATAAATAATAAATAACAAATAACAAATAATAAGTAATAAATAATAAATAATACATAATAAATAATAATAAATAATAATAATAAATAATAAATAATAAATAATAATGAAAATTGTTAACTAATAACTAAAGAATAATTATTAATTAATAACTAAATAACTATATAATAAATAATAATAATAATCTGTAATTGATTACTAAATAATTACAATAAATTATAAATATTAATAATAATAATAATTCATAGTTAATAACTAATAACTAAATAATTAATAACTAATAATCCGTAAATAATTAATAAAAATAATAATAAATTATATTATTTATTAATAAATAATTATTTATAAATAATAATAATAAGTAATATAATAATATAAATATAAATATAAATATAAAAAATAAGTAATACAATAATATAAATAATAATATAAGTAATATTAATAATAATAATAATAATAATATTATTATTATTATTATTATTAAGTTAAATTGAATTGAATTAAACTGAACTGAACTTAATGCTCCTGAACTGAACTGAATGCTCCTGAACTGAACTGAACTGAATGCTCCTGAACTGAACTGAACTGCCAAATAAGTCCTGAAACCGAAATTAAGCCAAAAAGAACAGGGCATAAATAAGATGTAACTCTTAGAAATAAGAGGGGGGTGAGGTGGATGATTGTGGGAATATTATACTAGTTTTTGACATTTTTGTTAAAAAAATAAAAATAAATACATGTAAAAGGTGTTTAAGAGGGAGCAAATAAGAGGGGAAGTGATAAATCCAAGGAAAATTTTACTTCTTCCAAGGAAATCCATATTTTTTTTAAGTTGATTTCCTTGGAAGGAGTGAAATTCTTCCTTGGATTTATCATTTCCCATACAGAGATAGGTATTTCTTGAATTTTTGATAGATAACTTTTATTAAGAGAGGGTGATGAGGTGGATGAAGAGAGATTAAGAGTGGGTAAATAAGAGTGACCCTTATAATTAATGCTTTACTTTAAGAAGATGGAATTGCTAGATTTTGAAATTGCTGACATATGATATCTAGTCTAGAGTTAAGTACGAGTAACTTTGATTAGCTTTTTCGTAGTTTAATTAATTAGTCCTACAAAACGGCGGCGTTTGTAAACCTTCAGTGAATTCAATATTTCAATTTATCATAATATATATGTACGTTATGGTGGACCTTGATAATAATATAAGAGTTTGTTCTAATAAGTATGATACGTACAATTCCAAATTAACATTTTTGTTTGGGATAAAGTACCGATAACATCACTTTGGTTGGGAGGTAATCGTTGTCCTAATTTTTCTAGGAAATTATTTTTGTTTCGCTTGTGAACAAGTGATAACAAGTTTTTTTTTCCAGATATATAAAGTATGTGTTTCTCTTACCAACAAATTTCGGGCATTGTTCTTTATTCAAAGCTGAGTTAATGGCATTGGGTATTGTTTTTTCGGCAACTTTTGTATAAGACCGCTTTATCGGAAAGACCACTTTAATTGCTTAACTAATTGATCTCATTGCTTAACTGATTAGTTTTACTGCTTAAATAATTAGTTTTATTGTTTAACTAATTCTTTACATTGCTTAATTAATTGATTTCATTGCTTAACTTATATAACATCAAGGGATTATTCTTGCGTGGACCTAGTTCACAATAATACTAGTATGGACCCAAAATTAATTATTTTCTTTAGCACCTTTAATACCAATATTCTTAGATATAGACCATATAGTAACTACTAGTCTTATATGCACGCGATGCGTGCGGGATTATATAAAAGCTTAAAATTGTATTACTACCACTAAATACAAATATTGGATTGAACAAATGTTCACAAAATTTCTATTTAAAAAAAAATTAAGGTTATACTAAATGATCATACATCAAAATAGTGAAACAAAGTAATCATGCCCTTTACATGACAAAGAATTTAAATCTTAGTACCAAAATAAAGAATTAATATAGAACATCAAACTTTAGGAATTAATAGAACCCTTCTATAATAATCAACCACAAAACAACAGAATTCCGAATTATACAATTGCAACCATGACGAAAAAAAATATAGTTATAGAAAAAGGCACTAACTTAGTTATGCCATATGCCAGACCTCTAGTTAGTGGGCACTAACTTCCCCCTTTTCGGATTGTCCTAACTCCTCCCTCTCACAGTCTCAGTGTCTCACCCATCCTCAATTCTATTTTGAAATTACAGAGAAATCCACCCAAAATAACTTAATGAACCATACTACACAGAATACAATATAAATCCACAAAAATAGTGCAAATAGTTTCGATTCGCCACAAATTGTCTCCAACTTCAAACACCAAAATGGGGATCAGCTAATTTCGCACTATTTTTTTTCAATAAATTTGACCACCCTATTGTTGTAATCCAATAATCCATCTGGGTATCAAATTAATCGCTCATTTTTATAATCTCAGTGATGTTTGAAGCATCCCCATATATTCTGTTTTGTAATTTAGCCACAAATTCGCAGCAGATTTGGTTTGCCAACCACCTGTTCGATCTTATTCCTCAGTGAATCTTCATGAGTTTGCCAAACCAAAAGAAATTCCAATCAAATGGCATTATGTTATGCAATATGACATCCTTTAACATCATCACAGAAGAACTCACCGTATTTCCCAACAATCCTGACCTTCTTGGTTCTCTTGGCCTATATGCAGCAACAACATCCAAGGTTAATTAAACGGATATTTCTTGTTCAAATAATTGGGTATTGGAATCAATTGAAAGATTAAAGCAAACATTAAAGATTCAACAAAAACCCAGAAAATTAATAGGCAAAAAAAAGATAAAAATTGAAAGCTTACCCTGGTGAAGATCAAGGCGATGATGAGAGAGAAAGAAAGGAGGCAAATGCTGCAAATTGGTTTCTCAAAAAGCATAATTACTTGATTAAGTGGTTTCATTGCTACTACGAACGAAAGATTTGAGGGTTTTTTTTTCTCTCTCTTATTCTGATCGAAAGTGAGATCTAAGAAGAATGTGAACACTCATCGCATTACAACAAAAACTATGAGTACATGAAAATAATAAAGGAAATGAGGGAAGATTTTACCTTCAGATCTGAACTTCTGATGGAAATAGAAAAGCGAATACGGTGGCTGCTGCGCTAAGGAAGCGGGGGAGAATACGTTGGCCGGCGACTTCGTTGTCATCCTCGTCGCTTTCCTCTGCGCATTAATCTGCATTCTCGGATGGCTCCACCGCTTTGCTAGAATCCACCGCATTAAACGAAAAGAATCCGATCTCAAAGGTAGAAGACGAAGATGAATCGAAGAATGGAAGATAGAGAATGAGAGAAGATGAAGAATTGTCGAGGTGCTGCTGCACTCAAATGGAATTTTTAGGGTTTGAAATAAAACCGGGGAGGGTGTTTTTGTAAATTGCTAGGTGGACACGAAAAGTCATTTTACTAAAAAGCCCTCAGGAGCTGGCTTATATAATAGAGATACATTGGTTATAGCGCACGGGCCTCTAAGATAGCAAAATATAATTAGTGAAATTTATTATTGTAATTATTTGAGATGAAGCATGTCGTTTATAGCTTGGTTATACGAAGTATAAAATAAAGCTTTCATTAAATTGAAAATGTAAGAAAATTTAAGTCGATCAGAAATTTAGACCGGGGTTGCAACAATATGTTTAGAAAATTGGGATGATGATAGAAGTACACAAGTTGCACACCACTACTTATAATATGTCACCTCAATTTTAAAAGATTCTATCTCTTTTGAAAATTTCAAACTGAAATTTGAAATGTGTTTTGAAATTTTAATTTTGAATTTCAAATTTGTTTTAAGTTCCCAACACAATCAACAATTAATTATCTTTAATTCCCCATAAAAGCAATGAGTGCATTTCCCATAAAGGAAACGAGTAACCAAAAAGTTATCTAATATTTTGGTCTTTTCATGACTAAAATGATCCCGTAAAATGGTTTTGATCCGCAATTAAAAATTTGGTTACTTATCCTCTTGAGAAAAATCAAACACGGGTTTGCACAGTTAGAGTAGATGTTGTAACAGCTTAGTAGTGACCATTGTAGCAAGGGGTATCAGCACGTAAGTCATTGCAAACATAAATCTTTTAATCTAATTTTACCGAGTTTGAGATTTCTAAATATGATTTATGTAAAGGTGAAATGATCCTTTATAATCGTAGATAATATTATAACACATTCATGTGTTCTAGCTATTTTTTCTAATCTTTGTGGTGGGTCATAATTTTGTATTATAACAAGAAGTAAACAACTTACTCAGTAGATGTTTATGAAAATGTTAGGAGTTACACATCTATTTTACTTGAGTTTATTTTTATTTAAATTTAATTTCTTCAAAAGTTATATAATCTTGTGTAATCTTAGCCAAATTTAGTAATTAAAGGCTAACTCTTCGAAGTTTGATCTAAACAATTCATTTACAACGTACGGAGTTAGATTTTTGGATAACGTTACTATTTTAAAGGTTTAGACATACGGTAATAAAAATTTCATTTGGAGATTGGTAAACATTTTCTGGTATCATTAAGTTTTATTATAAGCCTTTGTGTAATCAAAAACATATGTAGTATATAATTTTTAAAAAATAAATTATATTTTTAACAACCAACTCTTTTTTGATAGTGATGTAAATTAATTATCAGATAGTCCCCATAAAGATAACGATTTACCAAAAAATCATAGTTAAAGGTGAAAAAAAAATTCAATATTAAGTTTGATGTTTTATTACTAAAATGATCCCATAATTTGGTTTGTCACATTTAAAATTTTGGTTATTTTTTCTCTAGTCAAGAATCAAGCACGGGTTCTCGCAGTTAGATCGAGTAGATGTTATAGCAGTGTAGTAGTGACCCCCTTAGCAAGAGGGATCAACACATATGTCATTTCAAACGAAACATTTTAATATAATTTTACGGAGTTTGAGAATTCCGAATAAGATTTCTTTAAAGGTGAAATCATCCTTTTTAATCGTAGATAATAATACAATATTCGGTCCTAATTCAACAAGGGGTTATTGGCAAAAAAAACTTTTTTATTATATTTTTACTAGGAAGTACTCCGTGTGTTTTTTCAATGAAAATTAAATTTTATAAGTATGTATTTTAATACGTGGGATCATTTTATGTATTATGAAATCTAAACATTCTCTGCTTATAAAACCTTATCTATATTCTCAAAATCTCAAATATATTATATATTTTCTAGCACAAATGGATGTGCTGATACCCCTTGCCAAACTGGTTACAGCGAAGTTTATATGATCATCTTTACACTTCCCCTAGACCTGCGTTCGATCCTTTATATGTGGATCTTTTTTTTTCCTTTGGGCAATTGTTGTTTTATGTATTATTGTTTTTACGGTTTCTTTTTAGTATTTACGGAATCATAATAAACAATACTTCCTTTCTTTATGTATTGAATCTTTTTATGGGATCATTTGTGAGTTTATTCATAAATTTTATCAATTTTGTTTATATTTTCATCCAGTTATATGGCAGTAACGATATGATATTTCGACAATATATGATGTGGACTGTAATGACAGATGCGTGAAACGAACAATCTTTTGCATATCAAAAACTCTTAGATGTAGTTTAAGCTTCAGATATTATGAATAATATAATGATTTTTAAAAAAATATGTTTGTTGTAAATAATGAAGTTTAGACTTTGAGTTTAATTATCATGTGTAGCTTCATCAGAAAACTTGTTGTTATGTCTTGAAAAAAAAATGCATGTACTCATATGATTCGTCGATGGATGGTGAAAGAAAATGCATGTACTGATACTCATATCTTTAAACTTAAAAAATCATAGTTAAAGGTGAAGAAAAACATCAACAATTTGATCTTTTCATGACCAAAATGATCCCATAAAAATGGTTTGTCACAATTAAAAATTTGTTTTATTTGCTCTTGACAAGAATCAAACACTGGCACACACAGTTAGAGTATATGTTATATCAGTAGAGTAATGACCATTGTAGCAAGGGGTATCAGCACGTAAGTCATTGCAAACAAACATATTTTTGTCTAATTTTACCGAGGTTGAGAATTCTGAATGTGATTTTTTTAAAAGGTGAAATGATCCTTTTCATCATAGATAAAGTTATAACACATTGTGTTTTCCAATTTTGGTGGTGGGTCATCATTTTGCGTTTTAACAAGAAACAAACAACTTAGATGTTTATGAAAATGTTAGAAATAACGTATCTGTTTTACTTGAGTTTGGTTTTATTTAAATTTAAGTTCTTCAAAATTTAAATGATCTCGTGTAAACGTAGTCAAACTTAGTTAGTTATTTAAATCTAGCTCACTAGTACGGAAAAGGCTTCTAGTGACGCTTTATAAATGTCTATTACGACGCATAAAATCGCTGCAAGTGCTTTTACCGACGCCTTCAAAAGCGCTCTGTTTGCCTGTGCCTCTACCCCCTATTACGACGCTATTCTTTTGCGTAGGTAAAACTTATGATTAGCGTCGCTATAGACTTACTACGCTTTTAAGCGCCGCCAGAGATCTAATTCACGTTTTCCAATACCGTACCTTTTAGAGTACACTAAAAGCGTCGCAAGAGCTCACTAATAGTGTCGTAGAGACTTAATTTTCATGGTAAATAATAAATAACTTGTAAACTAAAAAAACTCATTCTACAAACACAAATGAATTGGAAGAACAAAATTGTATTGGATGATAAATAAATAACATTGTTTTACATGTTTCTAAAACTTACGAACCTAAAAGTGAATCAAGTACACCATCCAAATATCCTTGAAGCCAAATTTCTAAAATTTACAGTAGCTTAAACTAAATTGAAACATAAATACTCTTAATCTGTCATTTCTCATCCACATTCAGTTTTCAGAAGATTAACCTGCAAAAAAAGGAAATAAAATAAAATATAAGTACGTAATAATAACAATTACTTGGAGACGGATAAATTGCAAAAAATTTGGGTACATCTCCATATAACAGGAAGAAAGAAACAATTTTGGACAAACAATTACTCTCGATTGTCAAACGAAGTATCAATATCTAAATTCTAATCAAGACAGTTACAAAACACAGTCAATATACTACATACAGTGTGTTGATAAGAAAAAAATGCAGAATCTTGAGGAATAGTTATAGAAAAGTAATTAAAGAATTCTGTAAACTGCCATAGGGGCCTAGGGGGATTATTATGTGTTATAAGGTACGAGAATTTTAACTAGCACAAACAACACAATCTTTTGAGAAACCTGCCAAAATATTCAGTAATAAATGTGTGAAGCCAAGAATTTTTGAAACATACTGTAATTAAACTTCTTTGTCCCTGGTACCTACCGATGAGTGATGATAAAGAGCTGCTGCCATCTTATTAACATCACAACTAGTTGCTCTTCCGAAAACCACAGGGTTACAAAAATCTCGTGAAGCATATGCAATTCATGTAAAGAATGTAATCACGCTCAATTCACGAATTGAAGACATTACGACACTTTTCAAATTAACACCGGTTATTAGCTTTGTTCCGGTGTTGTAAAGATGGAAACAATGGGCTTCGAATGAAGGCCCTTTCGTATGTGTTGAAGATCTTGCTTGCTTGAATGAGTCGAGTCCGAATTCACCTGCACAAGAGCAAAGTCACTAGCCTCGGGGGTGTTTCCGAGGAAAGCCCCTCCGATGCCTAAGTAAGAACGATGCTCGGATTCTAGAGAGAAGCTCTCTAGAGGAGTAGTCTTAAGGCGATCAATTGGACGTACCTTGAGGTGTGAGCTTTGGCGGCCTATTTATAGTGTTTGCATAATAAATGCCCATAGGTCATTTATTGCTATTGGGCCTTGGGCCTTAATGGATGGCTGACTAGCCATTGGTAGGTTTGATGCTGTTGTTTAGAGCCATTGGGCTTTGGACTTAGTGGCCCAATTGAGAATCAATTGGGAGCCCAAACAACATGCCCCCCAGACCCGGTCCATTTAGAATTAAATGGGTGGGTTTCCAGTTGTCAGAAGTCCAAAAGTTCCCTCTCTTTTTTGAAAAGGGATGATTTGCATTGATGACAAGTGTTGGGATTTGCATTGTGTCGTGGAGATCGTGGATTGAAAAGAAGTTGATACGCTTCCCTTTTCTATAAATACTGGGCGCTAAACTTCCTTCAAACTTTACTTTCTCTCTCTTTTAGACAAACTTCCTCTCTTTTTCCGGCGATCGCGGTTTTCGAGTTTCTTCAGATCTACGAAATTCAGCCAGCTTTAGACTTCGGGAACTTGTGTCATTCGTTTTATCGGCGAATTCCGCTTCGGAATGAGGTAATTTGTTTCTGAATTCTCCTTACTTCTTCGTTCTTTCTTCTACTCCTCAATCTAAACCCTAGACCGAGAATTCGCGACCATCGCAAAGAATAAGGGCAAAAGTAAGTTCGTCGTTGGCTCCTCTAGTGAGAGGGAGGATGTGCCTTCGGGAAGGGTACAGAAAACTTCAAGGGGTTGGCCTTCGGAGAGGCCGGTGGAGAAACGTTCGACTGGTTGGGACGCTTCCAAAGATGGTGCTGTTGGCGGGTCTGGCGTGTCTGAACGCGCTACTTCTGGTAAGAAAGCTGGTTCTTCGGGTGTACGCCGTCCTTACCATGAGTTTCCATTTCATTGGACTGAAGCTGATCCGAAGGGCAAGTATGCCCCGATCTTGCATGAGACCACCAAGATCGATGGTCCGTTGGAGAAATCGGTCAGTGGTGACTGGTTGGTGGAGGCGAAGCTGGGGAACTACCATCGGAGGGCCGAGGAGCTATACGGAATCCAGCACGCCTTGGGGTACTGGTGTGAGCTTCCCGATCAGGAGCGTCCTCGGGTGACTCATCCGCCGAGGGGGTTCATCTCTGTGTACACTCATCACTTGGAGAAAGGTCTCCGTTTTCCCTTGGATCCATTCATTTCCGAGCTCCTGGTGTCGTACAACATCAGTTTGGCCCAACTTACACCCAAATCTATGAGGCACATCATCGGATTTAGATGGGTGTGCGACTTTGTTAACTTTCCCTGCTCTGTCGCCGTTTTTCGGGATCTCCACGATCTGTCTTTCAATCATGCTTCCAAGGGTGATGGGTATGGTTGGTGGACCATCATCAACAAAAAGTCCCGAAGGAGAGGGGAGCCGAACTATATTACGGCATACCCTTACCTCAGTTCTGACCATAATTGGAAGACGGAGTGGTTGTTTGTTCGCGTGCCGACGGATCCGAAGCATCCCAATTTTTATCGCCCTCCGAAGTGGTTTGTGACTCCTGATCCTGATATGGGAGGCGTGGCTGCTCCGGATCGGAACCATCACCACTACGTGGATCTCCTCCAGTGGTTTTTGGCTCGGGAGGATAACTATAAACTGCCGTCTAGCTGGCTCCCGAACCTCAACTACATCTTGCGGGAGGACATTCTTGCTGTCGCCGGTATCAGCAGGATTTTTGACAGGGGTAGGTGTCTTTCGGCTGAACCATTTTGGGTAGCTGAACCATTTTGGGTACATGCATGGCTCGATGAATCCGGCTTCCTGCAACTTTTTCACCTCTTCGGCAATGGCTATGTTTTTCTCCGAGGAGTAATTCCTCTTCTTTTGTTTGATTGGCCGAGCTTCAGCGTTGACGTCCAGCTTGTGACAAATCAGCTTCGGATTTATCCCTGGCATATCTGCTGCTGACCATGCAAAAATGTCTTTGTGATCCCTGAGCAGTTGGATCAAATCGATTCGGAGCCCCGAGCTTAGGCCCTTGCCTATTCGGACGCTCCTGTCTGAACCTTCTTCGAGGAAGATATCCTCCATTTCTTGATTTGGTTCGGGAGATAGGGTTTCGGGGCGGGCATCGACCTCTGCGGGAGATAAGCTACTCGTGCCTGCTTTTCTCCTTTTTGCCTCGCTCTCCTCTCCTGGAGCATCTTTCTCCGCCTCCGAACCGTCTCCTAATTTGGGCCTTCGGACGGCGGTGTGGCAGGTTCTTCTTGCAACCTCTTGATCACCTCTAATTCGTTCGGCGAATCCTGCGTCCGAGACGTATATCATCAGCTGATGGTATGTGGAGGGGACTGCCTGCATCTTGTGAATCATGGTTGTTCCCATGATTACGTTGTATACGGAGTCGCAGTCCATCACCAAAAATTCGTCCCGAAGGGTTTTTGCTGCTTGGCCTTCGCCCACTGTGACTGGCAAGGTGATCTTTCCCCGAGGGATAGCTGCGGATCCGTTGAATCCGATCAGGGGGTAGCTGACTTTCGTCAATGCTTCCTCTGACTCTTCGAGGATCAGTTGCTCGAAGCAGTTTCTGAAGATGATGTTGACGGCACTTCCTCCGTCGACCAACACTCGGTGTACGTTGTGGTTATTGAGGTCCATGGAAATGACTAGAGGATCGTCATGTTTGTACTGGACTCCGAAGCAATCATCGGCAGTGAAGGTCATGTTCGGGGGGTGTGGTTGGTTGTCTCCCACTGCGCTGAAGTTGACTCGATGGGTGAGAGCTCTTAGGTGTTTCTTGCCGGCCTGGCCAGACTTCTGTCCCCCGAACACCACTAGGATGTCATTCTTCTTGTGCCCTGTTGCTTCGTAGACCCTTTTCTGGGGTTGCTCGTGTTGTTTGCCACTTGCGGCCTTTTCTTTTTCCTCCCTTCGGTCTAACAGGTATTGCTCCAGGTAGCCTCGGCGAACGAGGTCCTCAATGTTGTCTTTCAGCGAGTTGCATTCTTCGGTGTCGTGACCGAAGTCATCATGAAACTCGCACCATTTGTTCTTGTTTCTCCGAGCTGGGTTGGATTTGAGCTTCCCAGGTAGTTTCCACTTTTCATCATTTCTGTTGAGGCTAAAGATTTCTTTTCGGGGCAGAGTTAGTGGAGTGTAGTTAGTGTATTTGGGTTGAAGTTCACCCCTTCTCCCGTCTTTCTTCGGGCTCATCTCTCTAACTCCTACTTTCTCCTTCCCTTTCCTTGAGCCGCCCTCGGGCTTGCTCTGGGCATTTTTTGTGTCTCTCGGATCCGACGATCCTTTCAACCTTGCAGCGGCTTTGTTGAACTCTTCGGTTCTGATGAACGCATCAGCCATTTGGAGCACGTCGGCTATTTTGGAGGGGTTTTTCATCGAGAGCTTATCACGGAATTTCCCTTCCTGGAGCGCGTGCTTCAAGGCGAAGATGGCCACGTCTGGCTGTAAGTTTGGTATGTTTGTTGATTCCTTCATGAATCTGGCCATGAACTCTCTTAGACTTTCGTCTCTTTCTTGTTGGATTGAGGTCAGTTCTGCCGTGGTTCGCTCGGGGCGATTGTTGCTCACGAACTGTGTGCAGAATCTCTTTTTCAACTTCTTCCAGCTTTTGATCGATCCCTTTGGCAGCGATCTAAACCACTCTCCCGCCACTCCGGTTAGCGTGGTTGGGAAATATTTACACCAACATGCTTCGGAGTAGGGACTCAAGAACATTTGCTGCTCGTAGGAGATGACATGATCCCTCGGATCTGTGATTCCGCTATATGTCAGGTGTGCTGGCAGTCTTACCTTCGGTATCTCTTCCATGATCAGCTTGTCCGAGAAAGGGGATGACGTGGGAGTCATGATTCTTTTCCCGAGTCTAGCCCTGATGCCTTCGTTTGCCGAGGTTCTGTGATTAGAACGTTCGGGCGTATGATGGGGGCTAGGGGTTCGATCATGCCTCCTGTCTCTTCTTCTTTCTCGGCTACTGACCTCGGGTCGTTCGCCAGATCTGCTTGATTCGCCTACCCCGAGTCTCGTATGGATCGAGGGTCTTAACCTTGAGTGGACCGAGGGCCTCAACCTGCTGAGCACCGAGCTTCGGATCCGAGTGTTATGAGTAGTCGATTCGCTTTGGAGAGCTGTTGGAGTAGGCGATGGTCTTGTAAACCAATCTGGTTGTTGTTGTGCCCTTTTTTGGGTGTCCCACGTGCTTTCCATCCATCTCGACGTCAGGTGTGTTCCTGTCAAGGGAAGGAGCTCTCGTTCGGGTCTGGACACTTCTACACTGGGCTGCTCGTTCAGCCTTCACCTGGTCCTCCTCTCTTCTCTGCGGTCTTTTGCCAATCCTTGCTGCTTCTCATTGAAGAGGAAGTTTTGCATGATGGTCATGGCCGCAGTGAGCTCTTCCCTAGTCGGAATCGGAGGTCATGCGTTTGTGGCGGTCGTAGCTCTGCTTGGCTGTGACCTCGCCACCGATTGAGGGTGCTCCTCTTCGTCAGATTCCGAATCTGACCGCACTATCATATCGTCATCATTGTTGTTGGTAACATCATTAGCCATTTTGCAAAAAGAGGTGGTTAATGTCTTTCAAAGGCTTTGAAGTGTTCTTCTCCACAGACGGCGCCAATTTGTTCCGGTGTTGTAAAGATGGAAACAATGGGCTTCGAATGAAGGCCCTTTCGTATGTGTTGAAGATCTTGCTTGCTTGAATGAGTCGAGTCCGAATTCACCTACACAAGAGCAAAGTCACTAGCCTCGGGGGTGTTTCCGAGGAAAGCCCCTCCGATGCCTAAGTAAGAACGATGCTCGGATTCTAGAGAGAAGCTCTCTAGAAGAGTAGTCTTAAGGCGATCAATTGGACGTACCTTGAGGTGCGAGCTTTGGCGGCCTATTTATAGTGTTTGCATAATAAATGCCCATAGGTCATTTATTGCTATTGGGCCTTGGGCCTTAATGGATGGCTGACTAGCCATTGGTAGGTTTGATGCTGTTGTTTAGAGCCATTGGGCTTTGGACTTAGTGGCCCAATTGAGAATCAATTGGGAGCCCAAACAAGCTTACTACTACTTTGATAAGAAGCTGGGATTAATTAAAGGTCGAGTACCTGGAAATAGGCCAGTGCCACAGTTCCCCCTTTAACTGAAATCCTGCTCAATACCAAAAGAATCCCCTTTAACAATCCAATCCCATATTTATCATCCCACTTCTAAGCAGTACGGAGATTTAGAATAAATGGTAAAACTCAAGTGAAAACATTTGTTGTGGATAGAGAAAGAATCAACAGTAAGCTTACTCAAGTAGTCATTGAAATAGGGTGTTAATTAACTGACCCTCTTATTCAAATATAGAACCCTGTGGACAATCACTAAGGCTGTTCTTTGGCTTTTGCATAGTGATCAATTAAATAAACCAAACTAAAACAAATTGTGTGTGGTTGAAACCAAACCTATGAGAGACACAAGCACCTTCAACAACACAAGCACCTTCAACAACACACTCTCAAATAAAAAGCTTAAGAACAAATGAGTAGAAAGGCAAAGTACCTTAAGAGCATTATTGTAGTCCGATATGCCTAACTTAGGCTAATTTCTAGAAAAAACAAATCTTGAACCCAAGCATCGCAACCAAACCACCGACCAAAATCCGGTCAATCCTTCGATCAAAACGCCGAAGAGCGTAGAAACACATCAAAATCTATCGCCAATTTTCGGATTCTTGCAAAATAAATTGCTCCAAAATCTTCAAGAAACCCTAGAATTTAGGGATAAACTCAAGAATAAAAAAATCATTTGATTCAAGGTTTGAAAGAAGATCTGTGAGTAAAATTAGAAGATAATTGGGAAAATTGAATACCCAATTAATCGAATTCAAGCCCAGTTTGAGAAAACAATATAATTGGTAAAATTAAATCCCTAATTAATCGAGTTTGAGCCAATTTGAGAAAAAAACTGAAGCAGACAATTTGGGGGAAAATTGATGAATTGATAATTTGATTTGAACGAATTAGTAATTTGATTTGAACGAAGGAAAGAGTTGATGAAAAAAAGAAGGAAGGAAAGATTTTTCTGGTTATTAATGGCAGAAATAAAAAACGTAGAAGATGAGAGAGGTGATGTTTTTGGCGCTCAACCAAATTATCCCGCTCAGCAAGAGTGTTAGGACGCAAATCAGTGTGAAAAAATACCGCCCAAAATCTCTTTTTTAGTTTTGCTTTCCCTCTCTTTTTTCAGTGGATTATTTGAGGTGTCTAAATATGAGTAGTGGTGTGCAAGATGCCTTTATACACCATGTGTACCTCTAGCCTTTTCCAGAAAATTGTTTTATTCTCTAACCTACATGCGCGGTTTTCGAAAGTAGAAAAAATTAAGTTGAAATACTCCATATGTGAACAATTATTATAGTGTAATCATGTAGTTGATGATCGGAAATCTATGATATTGTCGGATAAGGAACAATTATCTAATACATATCTTTGTTAGGTATTGATATGAAGATTGAAACACTAACCCTACGCTATTGTATCCTCAACCCAAATGTCTATTGTACTCTTGCCCCAATTCCACCCCCACATATATGAGAAATATTACACTATCATCTATCAATTCCACTTTATCATAAGGGGAGTTTATAAAATCCCTAAACTGTTTAGGTAAAATAATATTTTGCTTAGGTAAAATATGTCCACAATTAACCCAATCAAATAACATGCATATACCAGTGTCAACACCCCTCACATTAAAACTATGTGATTTATAGTGGAGTAAAAACCACACTGTAGTCGTCCTAATATGAAAATGTTAAGAAGAAAAAACACAAATTTCCATGCCAAAACAGACATGCATAACATCAAACAACTAATTCTGACTTCATTTCATGAAATCGCAAATAATCAAATCATACTAAACTCACAATTTCAAAAACCTTAAACCCTAAAATTTGCACAACATAAATTGAAAATTGTGGGAAAAAAATTGAAGTGCGATTGTGATTACATACCTTATGTCAGGTTATGATACATATGACATTTACATAGATCATGCGGAAACAACCATTAACCCAGGAAACATATTATTTACACATAATCATATAGCATAATTAGATGCATACTCTTTGTTGCGTGCCCTCCCTAGCTGCGCCCGAACCGAACAAGAACAAGTCTTTTAGGACTCCAAGTGTCGTCCCTCCGTAGATAGTCCACAGCACGTCCGGATCCGCCTTAAGATTGACCAACTAGAACCGCCCTTAAGGTACTAGAAAATTCGGCACTTTTATGAGCAAGATGTGTTTTAATTTTCTCTCAAAAGACTCACTTTTGAATACTTTGAAACTTGTGTATAAATTATGACCCCTAGGCCTTTATTTATAGAGTTATGGAAAAGGAATCGTAATCCTAGTAGGATGCGAATTAATTGGAATTAGAATCCTACATGAATTCTATTTAATTAATTTATCCAATTAGGAATAGACATTTAATCATACACTGACTCTTGCAGATTCAGGAATCACGCATGAGCACAAACTCACACACACACGGCAGCCACAAGGACTGCCCATGCGTGCGAGCTGCAGCCCACGCAGCAAGGCCCACGAATCCGTGGCCTTGGCGCGCGCTGGGCTTGTGGCGTGCGTGCTTGCTGGGCGACGGCCTGGCTTCGTGCTGGGCCTTCGTCCGGCAGGCCTCGTCCGATGCTAATTCGTACGATACGCTTCCGATTAAATTTCCATTTCCGGAATCTATTTCCGATACGAACAATATTTAATATTTCCGATTCCGGAATTAATTTCCGTTTCGAACAAATATTTAATATTTCCGTTTCCGGAATTATTTTCCGATTCCGGCAATATTTCCGATTCTGACAATATTTCCGTTTCCGGCAATATTTCCGATTCTGGTAATATTTCCATTTCCAATAATATTTTCCGATACGTACCATGTTTCCGTTTCCGGCAACATCTACGACTTGGATAATATTCATATTTCCGATACGATCCATATTTCCGTTTCCGGCAATATCATCGTTTCCGGAGTATTCATTTCTTGCCTGTGACGATCTTAGCTCCCACTGAAACCAAGATCCGTCGGTTCCGAATATTCATAGATGGAGTATTTAATGCCATTAAATACTTGATCCGTTTACGTACTATTTGTGTGACCCTACGGGTTCAGTCAAGAGTAAGCTGTGGATTAATATCATTAATTCCACTTGAACTGAAGCGGCCTCTAGCTAGGCATTCAGCTCACTTGATCTCACTGAATTATTAACTTGTTAATTAATACTGAACCGCATTTATTAGACTTAACATAGAATGCATACTTGGACCAAGGGCATTATTTCCTTCAGTCTCCCACTTGTCCTTAGGGACAAGTGTGCATTTCCTAATTCCTTTGTCGCTCGATGCTTGCTCTTGAACATAAGGTAAGAGTTGTCATCCTTATTATGTCCAGAGGTGTTCCTCGGTTTCAGAGTTCAACTGATCAAATAAACAGATAATCATAGCCTATGATTCATCCGAGCACGGCCATGCATTTCACAGTTTCTAGCTCTCCGAGTGGCCTTGTACAACTTTTAAGCATCTCATCCCGATTTATGGGAGGACAATCCCAATCTTGCGATCTTGAGATTAGACTTCGTTTGATAGGTGATTACCTGAGCGTTGCCTTTATAGCCTCCTTTTACGGTGCGACGGTTGGTCAACGTCAAAGCAACCAGTTCTCAAACAAGTAATCTCAAATCACTCAGGTATTGAGGATTTAGTGTCTAATAATTTAATGAAATTTACTTATGACAGACTTTCATCTCTTACAGTAAAGTTTCATAGGTCTTGTCCGATACTAGTCTTCCCAAAGTAAGTATCTATGCAAATGATTATGACATTGCCATGTCCACATAGTTCAAGAAACAGAACTACTAGTCATCTTGCATTCTAATCGTCTAACGTTTTCTATGCGTCCAATTTTATAGAAAACTCCGATTAGGGACCATTTTCAACCTTTGACATTCAAGTTCACTTGATAGACATTTCTTAGTCACAGGACTGGTCCTGACAGTCTATCTTGAATATATCGTCAAGTTGAAGGGACTCATCATTTAATAAACCACGAATTAAATGGAAAAATGAATTCCTTTCATTTATTGTGAATGATTAACCAATAATGTTTTACAAAGATTTAAACTCTAAAACTTTAAAACATTAAACAGAGACATCAAAGCCATTCTCCAATATGCTTGATTCCCATAGCTGCAGTGTGCGAGTTGTGCTTCGCTTGCGGTAGAGGTTTAGTTAATGGATCTGATATGTTGTCATCAGTTCCAATTTTGCTTATCTCGACTTCTTTTCTTTCAACGAACTCTCGTAGAAGGTGAAATCTACGAAGTACATGCTTGACTCTCTGGTGGTGTCTAGGCTCTTTTGCCTGTGCAATAGCTCCGTTATTATCACAATACAGGGCTATTGGTCCTTTAATGGAGGGGACTACACCAAGTTCTCCTATGAACTTCCTTAGCCATATAGCTTCCTTTGCTGCTTCATGTGCAGCAATGTACTCCGCTTCAGTTGTAGAATCCGCAATGGTGCTTTGCTTAGCACTTTTCCAGCTTACTGCTCCTCCGTTGAGGCAGAAGACAAACCCAGACTGTGATCTGAAATCATCTTTGTCGGTTTGGAAACTTGCGTCCGTATAGCCTTTAACAATTAATTCATCATCTCCACCATAGACCAGGAAGTCATCTTTGTGCCTTTTCAGGTACTTCAGAATGTTCTTGGCAGCAGTCCAATGCGCCTCTCCTGGGTCTGACTGGTATCTGCTCGTAGCACTGAGTGCGTACGCAACATCCGGGCGTGTACATATCATAGCATACATTATTGAACCAATCAATGATGCATATGGAATCCCATTCATTCGTCTACGCTCATCAAGTGTTTTTGGGCACTGAGTCTTGCTTAGAGTCATTCCATGAGACATGGGTAGGTAGCCTCGCTTGGAGTCCGCCATCTTGAACCTATCAAGCACCTTATTGATATAAGTGCTTTGACTAAGTCCAATCATCCTTTTAGATCTATCTCTGTAAATCTTGATGCCCAATATGTACTGTGCTTCTCCTAGATCCTTCATCGAAAAACATTTCCCAAGCCAAATCTTGACAGAGTTCAACATAGGAATGTCATTTCCGATAAGCAATATGTCGTCGACATATAATACTAGGAAAGCAATTTTGCTCCCACTGACCTTCTTGTATACACAAGATTCGTCTGCGTTCTTGATGAAACCAAAGTCACTGACCGCTTCATCAAAACGTATATTCCAGCTCCTGGATGCCTGCTTCAATCCGTAGATTGATTTCTTTAGCTTGCATACCTTTTTAGCATTCTTTGGATCCTCAAAACCTTCAGGCTGTGTCATAAACACAGTTTTTGTTAAAACGCCGTTTAAGAAAGCAGTTTTGACATCCATCTGCCATATTTCGTAATCGTAATATGCAGCGATTGCTAACATTATTCGAATAGACTTTAGCATTGCAACTGGTGAAAAGGTTTCATCGTAATCCACACCGTGGACTTGCCTGTAACCTTTTGCAACCAATCTAGCTTTGAAAACTTCAAGTTTCCCATCCTTGTCCTTTTTCAGTTTGAAAACCCATTTGCTTCCAATGGCTTGGTAGCCATCTGGCAAATCGACCAAATCCCATACTTGGTTTTCAGACATGGAGTCTAATTCAGATTGCATGGCTTCTTGCCATTGCTTGGAGCTAGGGCTCGTCATAGCTTGCTTGTAAGTCGCAGGTTCATCACTTTCAAGTAATAGAACGTCATAGCTCTCGTTCGTCAAAATACCTAAGTACCTTTCCGGTTGAGATCTATATCTTTGCGATCTACGCGGGGTAACATTTCTAGATTGACCATGATTCTCACCAGATTCTTCTAAAGATCTCTGAGTTTCATCCTGAATGTCATCTTGAGCATTCTCTAGAGTTTGTTGTTCGACTCGAATTTCTTCGAGGTCTACTTTTCTCCCACTTGTCATTTTGGAAATGTGATCCTTCTCCAAAAAGACACCATCTCGAGCAACAAACACTTTGTTCTCAGATGTATTGTAGAAGTAATACCCCTTTGTTTCCTTTGGATAGCCCACAAGGATACATTTGTCAGATTTTGGATGAAGTTTGTCTGAAATTAATCGTTTGACGTATACTTCACATCCCCAAATCTTAAGAAAAGACACATTTGGAGGCTTTCCAAACCATAATTCGTATGGAGTCTTTTCGACAGCTTTAGACGGAGCTCTATTTATAGTGAGTGCAGCTGTATTTAGTGCATGTCCCCAAAATTCTAATGGAAGTTCGGCCTGACCCATCATTGACCTGACCATGTCTAGCAAGGTTCTGTTCCTCCGTTCTGACACACCGTTCCATTGTGGTGTTCCAGGAGGAGTCAATTCTGATAGAATTCCACATTCTTTCAGATGGTCATCAAATTCATAGCTCAGATATTCACCGCCTCTATCAGACCGCAGTGCCTTGATCTTCTTGCCTAATTGATTCTCTACTTCACTCTGAAATTCCTTGAATTTGTCAAAGGATTCAGACTTATGCTTCATTAGGTAGACATAACCATACCTACTGAAGTCATCAGTGAAAGTGATAAAGTAGCTGAAACCACCTCTAGCATTTGTACTCATTGGTCCACATACATCTGTATGGATTAAACCCAATAGTTCATTTGCTCTTTCTCCAACTTTAGAGAAAGGTTGCTTTGTCATTTTGCCAAGTAAACATGATTCGCATTTACCATAATCCTCTAAGTCAAATGGTTCTAGAATTCCTTCCCTTTGAAGTCTTTCTAAGCGTTTCAAGTTTATATGGCCTAATCGACAATGCCACAGATAGGTGAGATCTGAATCATCCTTTTTGGCCTTTTTGGTATTTATGTTATATACTTGTTTGTCGTGATCTAATAAATAAAGTCCATTGACTAATCTAGCAGATCCATAAAACATCTCTTTAAAATAAAACGAACAACTATTGTCTTTTATTATAAAGGAAAATCCCTTAGCATCTAAGCAAGAAACTGAAATGATGTTTTTAGTAAGACTTGGAACGTGGAAACATTCTTCCAGTTCCAAAACTAGCCCGGAGGGCAACGACAAATAGTAAGTTCCTACGGCTAATGCAGCAATCCGTGCTCCATTTCCCACTCGTAGGTCGACTTCACCCTTGCTTAACTTTCTACTTCTTCTTAGTCCCTGTGGATTGGAACATAAGTGTGAGCCACAACCTGTATCTAATACCCAAGAAGTTGAATTAGCAAGTATACAGTCTATAACGAAAATACCTGAAGATGGAACGACTGTTCCGTTCTTCTGATCTTCCTTTAGCTTCAAGCAATCTCTCTTCCAATGCCCCTTCTTCTTGCAGTAGAAGCATTCGGATTCAGAAGTGGGTTGACTGACCTTCCTCTTTGCAGATTTGGCGCCAGTTTGCTTAGTTGGGCTGGCCTTGTTGCCACCTTTCTTAGCATTCCTCTTCTTTCCAGATTTCTTGAACTTGCCCCCACGCACCATAAGCACATCCTGCTTATCACTTTTGAGCGTCTTTTCAGCGGTCTTCAGCATACCGTGAAGCTCAGTGAGCGTTTTGTCCAGACTATTCATACTGTAGTTCAGTTTGAACTGATCATACCCGCTATGAAGAGAATGGAGGATGGTGTCTATAGCCATTTCCTGAGAAAATTGCTGATCCAGCCGACTCATATTCTCAATGAGTCCAATCATTTTGAGAACATGTGGACTTACGGGCTCGCCTTTCTTAAGCTTGGTCTCAAGAATTTGCCTATGAGTCTCGAATCTTTCGACTCGAGCCAGATCTTGGAACATGTTCTTCAACTCACTGATGATTGTGAAAGCATCTGAGTTGATGAACGTTTTCTGCAGATCCGCACTCATGGTGGCGAGCATTAGACATTTCACATCCTTGTTGGCATCAATCCAACGATTGAGGGCAGCCTGAGTGACCCCGTCGCCAGGAGCTTCGGGCATCGCCTCATCTAGGACATACTCCTTTTCTTCCTGCATAAGAACTATTTGCAAGTTCCTTTGCCAGTCAAGGAAGTTTTTCCCGTTCAACTTCTCCTTTTCGAGAATTGATCGAATGTTGAATGAATTGTTGTTTGCCATATTAAAACTACAATTGAAAAGAATAAACAAATAAATAACCATTCACAGTTTCTCTTAATAAACTTAAATTCTAGCATACATGCATAATTCAATGTTTATTAAGCATTTTATTCAAGTTATGTGTTCCGGCAGGTGTGAATAAAATGATTCCAAGATCCTAAAATCATTGAAGAACTAAGCACAGTTTGTCGACTTAATCCTAGAACATCTTAGGTAAGCAAAAGCCTTTTGCTAATAGTCTAGAAACTATTCTTGGTTGATAGGTACGTCTAAGAACTTATTAGGTAAACCTATCGAATTTGCCACGACATAAAAGGACTCCTTACTTATATCGTTGAGTTTCACCAAAACTAACATGTACTCACAATTATTTGTGTACCTTGCCCCTTTAGGACCAATAAGTAACACCTCGCTGAGCGAAAACTATTACTAGATTGATGTAAAGGATATCCAAGCAAGTGTATATTTTGGCATGGCACCTTTTAACTCAATTTTTAAGTTTGGAACTTAAGGCTCTTACTATGTTGGT
The DNA here is from genome assembly GCF_020520425.1 of Spinacia oleracea. Classification (NCBI taxonomy): domain Eukaryota; kingdom Viridiplantae; phylum Streptophyta; class Magnoliopsida; order Caryophyllales; family Amaranthaceae; genus Spinacia; species Spinacia oleracea. The sequence continues at coordinate 17,882,629 of NC_079490.1, forward strand.
TAGATTTTAAGTGAACTAAAATCCTTAATCATGCAACATAATCAAGCTTTTGATCTCATGCAATTTAAGACATATTTAAAGCAATAAATAACTTAAAACATGCATAAGATATTTGTGATCTAGTATGGCCCGACTTCATCTTGAAGCTTTGACTTCAAAGTCCGTCTTGAAAATCTCCGTGGGAGGCACCATTTTCTTCAAATAGGATAAGCTATAACTAATTACAACTATTTGATGGTTCGCAGACCATATTTGAATTGAAAAATAACTTTGGTACTTTAGACCAATTACATTCAAATTAATGGTACGCAGACCATATTTTCTATCCTATTTGGGCCATACTAGTCACTTCATAACCTGCAAAACAGTACATATACAATATATACCATTCACCCATTCATTATCATGAATGGCCCACATAGCTGGTTAGTAAAACACATTATGCATCACGTAAACATTTGCAGCAATTAATCAAGGGCACCAATAATCTACCAATTATTCAGTCCTTATTAATTCTAATCGAGTTGTTTTAACCTTAAGGATTTGTAGACCTAATCAAGAGTTTATGACTAAAAACGCTCCCACTCAAACCAATAAATTCATATGCTTTACTAATTTTAAACATAAAATTGTATTTCTAGTCTAACCGGAAACATACAAATTTAATTAAAATTTAAAGCTCATATAAATTTATAATTGAATCCAAAAATTTAATTTAATTTCAGTCGTATTTAAATTAATTCATGATTTTAATTTTAGTAAAATAATTAGAATAAATTCCATTTATTATAATTATAATATTCAAAATTAAAATCCAAGAAATTAATTCAAAATTTTAAAATTAATTAAAATTACGTGAACTGAAATTTTCAAATTAAACATTCAAAACGATCTAATCGTAACGCAAACACCCTACGCGTTGCACGCCCATGGGCCGTACGCACACAGCCATTGCTGGCCATGTGCGCGCAGCCCATGCGCTCGTAGCATAGCTGCTGCTGTCCCAACGCAAGCCTCCGCATAGCGCCCATCGCACGCGAGCTATCGCTCGCAGCGCGCGCGCGCGACATCGCTCGCTGGCGCGCGAGATCGCTCGCTGGGCGCGCAAGCTCGCTCGCTGCGCGCGCGAGCCATCGCTCGCTGGGGCGCGAGATCGCTCGCTGGCGCGCGAGATCGCTCGCTGCGCGCGCGCGAGCCATCGCTCGCTGGTGCGCGACATCGCTCGCTGGGCGGGCGACATCGCGCGCTGTGCGCGCGAGCAGTGCTGGGCGCAGCGCTCGTGGCACGCGAGCTTGCGCTCGCTGCGCGCGAGGCTGCGCGCACTTGTGCGAGGCAGCGCGCGTTGTGGCGCAGCTCGCTTGCTGCCCACACGCGACTGCCTTGGCTCGCTCTTCGCCCATGCCCATTCGTTCATTGCTCGTGGCGCACGACACAAGGCAGGGCTGCTGCCTTGTGCTCGTGCACTACGCCCTTGCTCATTGCATTCGTGCCGCACGGGCGACGAGCTCCCTTGCTCGTCGTCGCATGCCCGCATTATACAACACCCCTTAAGGGTAACACGAAGCGTCCATTGCTTCGTGCGTGCAAGTTATTTGAACGAATCGCATAAAAATTTAAAATTTATATTTAAAAATTAATGACAAATTAATAAATATTATTAATTTCATAATTTTAGGGCGAAAAATCGAAAATTTATTATCCAATTGATTTCCGATTGATATGGATTCAAGTCTAGGTCATAAAATTTAAAATTTATCGTAAATTTACAATTTTTATGGTGGTTTTTAATCATAGGTTTCTAATTAAATTACAATTAATTATGAAAATCAAATTAATTCTAAATTATTCTAATTTTCAACAAATTAATCATAATTACAAATTAGATTGCATAATTAACAAGACTAGGCATTCAAACTTGTTAAACATATGCAGTAGGTCAATCAAAAATTCAAGATTTATCAACAGGAATCGCAAATATTTAATTTAACATCTTAAATTTACGAAATTTTGCATTCGAAAAACTAAAACCTTCGAAAAGTCATAGTTAGGCTTCGAATTTGAGAATTCTGGGTTCGGCAGAAAAATACTATTTTTGTCAAAATTTTAGAATGCCTTTTACATACGGAATTGACACAAAAATCACTCAATTCGGATGAGTAATGAAGAAACTGCCGAAAAACTGCGTACATATAATTAAATAAACGCAATTTGCAATTAATTAACAATTACGAAAATTAATCACCCCTTTTAATTCTTGCAAATTTGTAATATTTAACCATGTTCATGCAATTTAGATTATGAAAATAATAAGGGGCTCGTGATACCACTGTCAGGTTATGATACATATGACATTTACATAGATCATGCGGAAACAACCATTAACCCAGGAAACATATTATTTACACATAATCATATAGCATAATTAGATGCATACTCTTTGTTGCGTGCCCTCCCTAGCTGCGCCCGAACCGAACAAGAACAAGTCTTTTAGGACTCCAAGTGTCGTCCCTCCGTAGATAGTCCACAGCACGTCCGGATCCGCCTTAAGATTGACCAACTAGAACCGCCCTTAAGGTACTAGAAAATTCGGCACTTTTATGAGCAAGATGTGTTTTAATTTTCTCTCAAAAGACTCACTTTTGAATACTTTGAAACTTGTGTATAAATTATGACCCCTAGGCCTTTATTTATAGAGTTATGGAAAAGGAATCGTAATCCTAGTAGGATGCGAATTAATTGGAATTAGAATCCTACATGAATTCTATTTAATTAATTTATCCAATTAGGAATAGACATTTAATCATACACTGACTCTTGCAGATTCAGGAATCACGCATGAGCACAAACTCACACACACACGGCAGCCACAAGGACTGCCCATGCGTGCGAGCTGCAGCCCACGCAGCAAGGCCCACGAATCCGTGGCCTTGGCGCGCGCTGGGCTTGTGGCGTGCGTGCTTGCTGGGCGACGGCCTGGCTTCGTGCTGGGCCTTCGTCCGGCAGGCCTCGTCCGATGCTAATTCGTACGATACGCTTCCGATTAAATTTCCATTTCCGGAATCTATTTCCGATACGAACAATATTTAATATTTCCGATTCCGGAATTAATTTCCGTTTCGAACAAATATTTAATATTTCCGTTTCCGGAATTATTTTCCGATTCCGGCAATATTTCCGATTCTGACAATATTTCCGTTTCCGGCAATATTTCCGATTCTGGTAATATTTCCATTTCCAATAATATTTTCCGATACGTACCATGTTTCCGTTTCCGGCAACATCTACGACTTGGATAATATTCATATTTCCGATACGATCCATATTTCCGTTTCCGGCAATATCATCGTTTCCGGAGTATTCATTTCTTGCCTGTGACGATCTTAGCTCCCACTGAAACCAAGATCCGTCGGTTCCGAATATTCATAGATGGAGTATTTAATGCCATTAAATACTTGATCCGTTTACGTACTATTTGTGTGACCCTACGGGTTCAGTCAAGAGTAAGCTGTGGATTAATATCATTAATTCCACTTGAACTGAAGCGGCCTCTAGCTAGGCATTCAGCTCACTTGATCTCACTGAATTATTAACTTGTTAATTAATACTGAACCGCATTTATTAGACTTAACATAGAATGCATACTTGGACCAAGGGCATTATTTCCTTCACCTTACACGATGCATGAGTAACACATGAACAAGTATTTGGCCGAATTTGAACTTCTCCAACTCCTTGCACAATTCGACCCAGAACTCTTTATGAGAATACAATTCCAACTAAAATTGTCGAGAACTTCTTCTCCCTTACGATATGCGCTAGAATTTACAAAATTTTATGTTTTTTTGGGTGATTACTAGATTCAGTTGAGGTTGTTAATTGAATGACGAAGTACACAAGAGAATGAATAAAAGTTGAAGGGCTGAGGTTTTTTCTTTAAGTGTTGAATTGGTTGATCTGTGTAGGGATGGGTAATGGCGCCATTGACATAATAAGGGGAAATTGGTAATCTAATGCTAACGGCATGTTAACGTTAGTTAACTCAAAGGGAATTTAGTGCTATTGTACAGTTAATGGAGGGTATTTTGTGAATTTTGAAAACCTGGGGGTAGGGATGAAAATGGGTGGGATTTGGATCGGGAGGAGCATCACCCGCGCTCATTCGCTCCATCCGTCACCCTCTTTACTCATCATCTGCATCCGTCTATCCATAACCCGCGGGTGAATCGAGTTGATTGGGTGATATTCGGGTGAAAACTATTAACAACTTAAAATTCACCACCTAATAATGTTTAAAATAATTAACCAAAAAAAAAGCTTTTATACCTACTTTTACTCCCGAAACATATAAGTACTTATCATCACACATAACTTGTAACCCAAAAAAATTAAATAAATACTAACTTTAACAAATGATGGATTTACTAACACCTTTTTATGTTTAAATAAAAATAATATTATATAAAATGAATGGTGATGGATCGGGTGATAAATGGGTGGTGGGGTCGGGTGATGAATGAAAAAACATCACCCGCGTCCAGCACCCGCTTCACCCATTTTTCATCAATTTAATTCGGATTTTCATCCACTTAATTATAGTGGGTGGCCGGTTATTGGATCATCCAACGGATATTTCCATCCCTACTTGGGGGTTATTTGGCGATTTTTTTCAAAACTCATGTGCATTTCATGAAAAAGCTATTAATTATATGGTTGGGGTTTTAGTTAGGGAGTCAAATGGTTTCTTTTAAAAAAAATTATTAATAGGACAATAATTGAAATAGCCATATTCGTTTTATGACATCATTAATCCCAAAGTGGTTTAAATAGAGTATATTACATGCACCCAGATGTACGGTGCACCCTCTCATATTTTCTCCTTATATGTAAGGAAAAAATATAAGAGAGACCACCCATATAAGCATAAAATTATCTTTTAATGCACGGTACACCCAAGTGCACTTAATAATTTTCATGGTTTAAAAGGCAGTATTTCACGACTTTTTCCCCATGAGGTAGTAAGTGCATGTCAAAGTACTTGTCTAATTTGCTAACACTAATACAATTTTTTTTTTGAAGGTGCTAACACTAATTCATAAAAGTATAAAACCCTTTTAATGGTACTTATTTCTTATCTTTTATAGTGCTTGCCTAAAAGCGTTTCAAAAAGTACTACTAGGATAAAGATTTTTTTCAAAATTACCACCTTATAAAGTCCATTTTTCAAACTTACCACCTTATAAAATTTTATTTAAATATTACTACCTTATAAAATCACAAACTTTCAAAATTACCACCACTTAACGAAAACGGTTAAGTAACCGTTTTCGTAAGGGTCTACATTTTTTGTTTTCTTTTTATTTTTCCTCTATTTTTCCACGATTTTTCCTCCTTCCTTATTCATCTTTAGACCCTCAATTAGAAACTACTCCCTCCGGTTCTTTTTGTTCTTTACGTTTGGCTTTTTACACGTTTATTAATGACTAATTAATGTACATTGAGATTCTTCTAATTTATTTATTTATTTAAATGAGGCAAAATACGTTTATTTATAATGTTTTCACTTTTATCAAAATCCTGATATTAGAAAAATGAGAAAATTAAATCCCAATGGAAAAATGTGAAAGATTAAATGACCCAAAGAATTTAATTGGTTAAAATAATCATTGGACACAAATTTTGATAGAATAATTAAAGCATTTATATAATAATATAAAAAGAAATGTAAATAACATTTTGAAACACCCAAAAAAGAAAATGTAAAGAACAAAAAGAAACGGAGGAAGTAATAAATATCATTAGACCCTCAATTAGAAACTTTCGAACTTCTCACGGTAGAACCAAAAAAAAAAAAAAAACTTTCGAACTCCTGACGAGCCACCCCCGACCAACTCTAGAACATGCGACCATTTCTTAAAGCAAGCTAAAGCCCTATGCTGCCTATTAATGCTATTTTTTGTTTATTTAGGGTACAATATGTTTGGGCTCCCAATTGAATACCAATTGGGCCATTAAGTCCAAAGCCCAAAGGCTCACAACAACAACATCAAACCCACTACAGTCCAAAAGGCTATTCAGCCACCAATCAAGGCCCAAGGCCCACTTGCAATAAATGACCTAAGGGCAATCATTGCACGAACACTATAAATAAGTCGTCATGGCTCACTTACCAAGGTACGTCCATTTCACGCCTTAAGACCACTCTTCTAGAGAACTTCTCTCTCTAGAATCCGAGCATCGTTCTTACTTAGGCATCGGAGGGGCTTTCCCCGGAAACACCCCCGAGGCTGGTAACTTGTTTATTGTGCAGATTGATTTGGACACAACACATTCGAGCTAGCAAGATCTTCAACACACACGAAAAGGGCCTTCATTCGAAGCCCATTGTTTCACCCGCTTCAACACCGGAACAATTTGGCGCCGTCTGTGGGGAAGAACACTTGAAAGCTCCAAAAAAAAAACACTATATTTCCACGTAAAAAATGGAAGTGCCCAACAATAACAACCAGTTGGGAGACGTCCTTGTCCAAACGGATTCGGAATCCGATGGAGGCGAGCAGCTGCACTCAGTGGCGAGGTCGCAGCCAACAAGGGCAACCGCCACGACTAGCAGACCACTCCCCTCTCGAGAAGAGCTCGCCGCGGCCATGACCATCATGCAGAACTTCCTCTTCAACGAGAAAGAACAAGCCCAGGCAGCAACACGACGAGAGGCGAGGAGAGCCAGGCGACAGGTATTGCTGAACATGCCCTCGACTGACGAGGATAATGTGAGACCCGAGCAAGATCTCTCCACAATGTCAGGAACACACCTAATGACAAGGTGGAGAGAGAGCACGTGGGATACGCAGCAGAGAGCTGCACAGCAACCAGAGTGGTTCGCAACACCATCTCCAACACCGCAAGCTCTCCAAAGTGGAGCAAGTGATCCCACTCGGATCCGAAGCTCGGTCCATAGCAGACTGCGACCTTCGGTTCATGACAGGCTGGGTAGCCCCTGTAGATCCAGTAGACAACCCGAGGGCAGTGGCCAGTCGAGAAGGAGAAGGAGAAGTGACCGAACTCCTAGCCCCCTACACGCCCCCGAGCAGTCCCTTGGAGGAAACTCGAGAAGCGAAGGTATCAGGGCGAGGCTAGGAAAGAGAATCATGACTCCAGCATCTTCTCCATTCTCGGATGATATTGTCATGGAGACGATTCCCAAAGTGAGACTACCAGCGCACCTGACGTATAGCGGAGTCACGGATCCGAGGGATCACGTCATCTCTTACGAACAGCAGATGTTTCTGAGCCCCTACTCCGAGGCCTGCTGGTGCAAATACTTCCCAACCACGCTGACAGGAGTTGCTGGGGAATGGTTCAGATCGCTGCCGAAGGGATCGATCAAAAGTTGGAAGAAGCTGAAGAAGAGGTTTTGCGTACAGTTCGTGAGCAACAATCGCCCAGAACGAACCACTGCCGAGCTAACCTCTATACAGCAAGAAAGAGACGAGAGCATGCGAGACTTCATGGCCAGATTCATGAAGGAATCTACCAACATCCCGAACCTGCAGCCAGATGTAGCAATCTTCGCCTTGAAGCACACGCTACGGGAGGGGAAATTCCGAGACAAACTGACAATGAAAAACCCCTCCAAAATAGCGGACGTTCTCCAAATGGCAGATGCATTCATCAGAACCGAAGAGTTCAACAAGGCAGCAGCAAGGCTAAGAGGTTCCTCAGATCCGAAAGATAACAGAACAAACCAGAGTAAGCCCGAGGGTAACTCAAGAAAGGGGAAAGAGAAGGTGGGTGCGAGAGAAGCGAGTCCCAAGAGAGATGGGAAGAAGGGTGAATTTCAACCCAAGTACACCAACTACACCCCACTCACCATACCCCGAAGAGAAATCTTCAACCTCCACAAGGACGATGAAAAGTGGAAGCTTCCAGACAAGCTCAGGTCAAACCCCCGCCACCGCCACCGCAACAAGAACAAGTGGTGTGAATTCCACGACGACTTCGGCCATACCACCGAGGAGTGTAACTCGCTGAAAGATAACATCGAAGACCTCATACGACGAGGCTACCTCAAGAGTTACCTGCTTGACCATAGGGCGGAAAGAGAAGAAAAAGAAAAAGCAAAATCTGGTAAGCTACAAGAGCAAGCCCAGAAAAGGGTCCATGAGACCGAAGGGCAAAAGAAAAAACCAATTCTAGTGGTGTTCGGAGGACAAAGGTCAGGCCACGCCAGCAAGAAACATCTAAGAGCTCTCTCCCACCGAGTCAACTTCAGCAGTGTTGGGGAGAATCAGCCTACCCCCCCGAACATGACATTCACTGCTGATGACTGCCTCGGGACCCAGTACAAACATGACGACCCGTTGGTGATCGAAATGGATCTCAACAACCACAATGTCCACAGAGTACTAGTCGATGGAGGGAGCGCCGTCAACATCATCTTCAGGAACTGCTTCGAGCAACTCATCCTCGAAGAGGGAGAAGAGTCACTGACCAAGGTCAGTTACCCATTGATCGGATTCAACGGATCCGCAGCTATTTCCCGAGGAAAGATCACCCTACCCGTTACAATCGGCCAAGGCCTGGCGGCAAGAAACGTCCGAGAGGAATTCTTGGTGATGGACTGCGACTCAGTGTATAACGTCATCATGGGACGAACCATGATCCACAAGATACAAGCAGTTCCATCCACATACCATCAGATGATGATGTACGTCTCGGATGCTGGCTTCGCCGAGCGGATAAAGGGCGACCAAGAGGTGGCAAGGTCAACTTGTCACACGACCATCCGAAACCCGAAGCTAGGAGATAGTCCCGAGGACGAAGATGAAAAGGGTTCTCCCCCGGGTGGAGAAAAGGATGCCAAGAGGAGAAAGGCGGGATCGAGCAGCCTGGTAAAGCCCGCAGAAGTCGACGCTCGACCAGAAACCCTTTCCCCCGAACCAGACCAAGAGATGGAAGACATTCCCCTAGAGGACGAGTCAGACAGAGGCGTCCGAATAGGCAAAGGCCTAAGTTCGGGACTTCGAATAGAGTTGACCCAGTTGCTGAGGGATCACAAAGACATCTTCGCATGGTCGGCGGCTGACATGCCAGGGATAGATCCGAAGATGATCTGTCACAAGCTGGATGTCAGTCCCGAGGCTCGGCCAATCAAACAGAAGAAAAGAAACTACTCTTCGGAGAAGAACAAAGCTATCGCCGAAGAGGTGAAGAAATTGCAAGAGGCAGGCTTCATCGAGCCATGCATGTACCCCAAATGGTTGGCCAATGTGGTCATGGTCAAGAAAGCGAATGGCTCATGGCGCATGTGTGTGGACTTCACGGATCTGAACCGAGCCTGCCCAAAAGATTGCTATCCCCTCCCGAGGATAGATCAGCTGGTAGACTCTACCAGCGGCCACGCGTTGCTGAGCTTCATGGACGCCTTTTCAGGGTACCATCAAGTATTCATGCACCCCGACGATAGAGCGAAAACCGCCTTCATCACGAGCGCGGGAGTGTTCAACTACAGAATGATGCCCTTCGGATTGAAAAATGCCGGAGCCACCTACCAAAGACTAGTTGATCACGTCTTCGCCGATCAAAAGGGGAGGAACGTCGAGGTTTATGTGGACGATTCCATTGTGAAAAGCGTGAAAGAAGAAGATCACATCAAAGACCTGGCCGAAACCTTTGCCAACCTGAGGAAATACAACATGAAACTGAACCCGAAAAAGTGTGTCTTCGGGGTAAAGTCGGGGAAGTTCCTCGGATTCGTGGTAAGCGAAAGGGGAATAGACGCGAACCCGGACAAGGTCCAGGCTGCGCTAGATCTACCCGAACCGAGGACAAAAAGAGACGTGCAAAGGCTAACGGGCAGGTTAGCCGCACTGTCAAGATTCATATCGAAAGCTTCAGATAAAGGGGCACCCTTCTTCAAAGCTCTCAAACCCAAAACCCTTCCCGGAGGAGAAGCAGAACCCACCAAAAAGAAAGGCGTCCCGAGGAAAGTAGACCCCGAGCTGACATGGGAACAAGAGCAAAAAGATGCATTCCAACAGCTCAGGGCTCACCTAGCTCAACTGCCGACGCTAGCCAGGCCCAAAGAGGGGGAAGCTCTATACTTATACGTCGCAGTCAGCCCCGGGACCGTAAGCGCAATACTCCTCCGAGAGGAAGAAAAGAAGCAACAGCCAATCTACTTTACCAGCCGAACCCTGACAGATGCCGAAACTCTGTATCCACTCATAGAGAAGGTAGCATACGCAGTGGTAGTAGCAGCTCGGAAATTAAGGCCCTATTTTGACTCCCATCAAATAGTGGTGCTAACTGACCAGCCACTGGAGAAAGTGCTAGACAAGATAGAAAGGTCGGGAAGATTGGCTGCTTGGGCTTTCGAGCTGTCTGAATTCGGGATCAAGTATCAGCCGGGGACGGCCATCAAAGCACAGGCACTTGCAGACTTCTTGGCCGAATGCTCATATCAAGAGGTGCTGGATGACACCAAGAGAAAATGGGAGGTCTACACTGATGGATCCTCCACAGTGAACGGCTCGGTAGCCGGAGTAGTGCTGATACCCCCAGCGGGAAAGAGTATAGAGTACGCCCTAAAGTTCGGTTTCAAAGCAACCAACAATGAGGCCGAATACGAGGCAGCAATCGCAGGGATAGAGCTATGCTTATCTCTTGAAGCCGAACATGTTTGTCTCAAGACTGATTCTCAGCTCGTGGCCAACCAGATCTGAGGGGAGTACGAGGCCAAATGGCCAAGCATGACAGCTTACCTAGCAAAAATCAAATCCTTAACGTCAAAGTTGAGATCCTTCAAAGTCATACTCATTCCCCGAGGTCAAAACGCACAAGCAGATGCGCTGTCCAAACTTGCAAGCTCAACGCTCTCTGACCTAAACAGGTCAGTCCATGTGGAAGTACACCAAGAAAGGAGCATCGACATGCCACCCCCTACAGTCTGCAATGTACGTCCCGAGCCAAGTTGGATGGACGCAGTCATTGCATACAAGGAGAGGGGGGAACTTCCCGAAGACAAGCTGCAAGCAAGGAAGCTAAAAAGGTTCAACCGGTGGTTCATCATTGACGCCAACGGAGAGCTCATGAGAAAGTCATTCTCAGCACCACTGCTGAAATGTGTAGGCCCAACCGATGCCGATTATATCCTAAGGGAAATCCACCTCGGCATATGTGGAAATCATATTGGAGGCAGGGCACTAGCACACAAGGCACTAAGAGCCGGATTTTGGTGGCCCACCATGGTTTCCGAAGCAAAGGCGCTGACAAGAAAATGCGAGAAATGCCAGAAGTTCGCACCTGCAATCCACCAGCCAGCTCAAACCTTGCAAGCAACACTCTACCCCCTACCATTCGCGCAATGGGGTTTGGATATCATTGGTCCATTCCCTTTGGCTGTGAATCAGAAGAAGTGGCTGATTGTGGGGGTGGACTACTTCAGTAAGTGGATTGAGGCCGAAGCAGCCTCCTCCATCACGGAGCAGCAGGTCCGCAAGTTCATCTGGCAAAATATCATCACAAGGTTCGGGATACCGAGGCTATTGGTCTTTGACCATGGGAAACAATTTGACAACACACCACTGCAAAGATGGTGCAAACAGTTCGGTATCCACCTCGCCTACTCAGCAGTGTGCCATCCTCAGAGCAACGGCCAAGCCGAAGCCGCAAACAAGCTCATCCTCAATGCACTCAAGAAGAGAGTCGAGGACGAAAAAAGCAAATGGCTAGAAGAGCTCCCAGGAACACTCTGGTCCCTTCGGACCACCGAGAAGGAAGCCACAGGACAAACACCCTTCCACCTAGTCTACGGTTCCGAGGCTGTCATCCCTGTAGAGATCGGAACAGAAAGCTTAAGGGTCCAGGCATACAACAAGTATGATGGAGTCCATGGTCAAAGCAACGACCAACTTCTGTCCGAATCATTGGATCTACTAGATGAAGCTCGGGACGAGGCCAGAACTCTGGACGCAGCATATCAGCAAAGAGTCAGCAAGCACTAAAACCGAAGAGTCAATGCCAGACCTCTAAAGGTCGGCGACCTAGTGCTCAGAAACGCCGCTGCAGTTCAGAAGGGAAGGATCCATGGGAAACTCTCGGCAACATGGGAAGGACCATACATCATCCACTCTGAAAAGAGGACTGGCACCTTTATGCTTAAACAGTTAGATGGAACCATCTTGAAGAACCATTGGAATGCCGATGTTCTCAAGAATATTTTGTATGATCTAACTTCCTTTTGTAATCCAAGTAAGTTGTTTAATGAAAAGAGGAAAGCCACAGGCCCCATGTGTTTCATTAAACATATCCTTATGTCTTTTTATTCAATCACTATGCATGCAACTTCGGATCTGATCAATCCGAAGCTAAAATCAACCCGAAGTAGCCATTCCTTGGGTTCCAAAGGCCCAAGAAATAGCTAACTCAAAAAACGACCCGCAAGGTACCGTCCAGAACCTTCGGATTCGCGGTACCCAGGGATACTTCGTTCGCAACAAAGTCTCTCGAATACAGTTATAGCAAGTACGGCTCAAATCCATGGATTCTCGAAGCTAATAACTAAGAGGACTTGCGATTTCTTGCCCAGGTTTCCGAACCACAAGAACTCGGAAGAACGGAAGTAGACACTGGAAGAGCTCAAAAGTAGACTCAACAGATCCACGAATCTGATGAGCTCAAAAGCAGACTCTATACATGTCTACAAACGACAAAGAGCTCAAAAGAAGACTCTTAACAGATCTACGGATTTGGAGAGCTCAAAAGCAGACTCTAATGTCAAATTCCAAAGAGCTCAAAAGAAGACTCTTAACGGATCCGCAGATCTGGAGAGGTCAAAAGAAGACTCTAAATGTCAGACTCCAAAAGAGCTCAAAAAAAGGACTCAACAGATCCACGGATCTGATGAGCTCAAAAGCAGACTTTGAACAAATGTTCGGACCCTGATTCAGCAAGGCCCTGATAAAGTCAACAAAAGAACGAATCTCTTAACAGATCCACAGATCTGAAGAGCTCGGAAAGACTAAAAGAAATCCGAGGACGCAAACAGAATCCAGGGATCCCAAAACAAGTTAAATACTTCGGAAATGCAAAAGAGATAAAACGAAACAGCGAAGTCATTTTTATTCAACAATTGGGGAGCAAATACGATTACACCAACTAAAGCTCGGATCGAATCGAGGAATCCTCAAAAATTGAAAGAAAAATGACTTAAAGCTAAAATCGGCAGCCATCAACAAACAAAACGTCGGCCTACCGAAGTACTAAGAAACCAAAAAAAAATGAAATTATTGAAGTACAGCGCAACACCGAGGCAAAAGAGGGAAATGCAAGCACATATTCGGAGGCCCTCAACTGGAACCAACCGACTCTGAAGAAGACGACTGCCCGAATCCCTAGCTCTTGGGAACCTCAGAACCATCTCCCTGAGGAGCATCCTTGGAGGTACCACCAGCAGTGGTATCACCTTCGGAATCCGCCTTGCAAATCCGAGCCTCCTCAAGAGCCCTTAAGCGCTCAGCCTCGGCTTCATCACAATCTGCTTGGCACTCCTCTAGATGGTCCTGGGCCCTCATCCAAATTGGAATCTTCTCATTCCAAGGGAAGTGAGGCATATTGTAGACACCTACTTTTGTCCCCATTCCCGAAAGGGAAAGGTTCGATGATGAAAACATAAATCTCCACTTGACAACGCATCTCCTTAAAATAAAACAATCTCAATTCCCCTTTTCATTTCACCCGAAACCTGATATTTATAGAAAACTGCTATTTATGGAAACCTGCTAAAAATAGTAATTTCCGTAAAAGGTAGCTTCTAAAAGTGGCAAATCATAAAGGATAGAAACCTGTCAGAATTAGTTGTTGCATCCAACATAAATCCTAAATGGGATAGAAAACTGCGAGAATCCTATTCCTAATATGATTCGGAAATAAGAGTTACGTATTAATTAAAATCCTAACGAGCCTAGAGTTCGTAACGGGCCCAGACGCATCCCGTCGCAAGGTTAATACTCACTAAAAGACTCGATTAAGTCTCAAACTCTACGGATTTGAGGAATCCGAATCTGACTAAGAAAACAGCCCAGACCCTATTTTCAACGCCTGGCTCTGGGCGCCGAAATCTTCGGCGCCCAGGCCTGGGCGCTGAAAATACCTGGGTACGTGTTTTTTCCTAATTCTTTATGGATTAGAACTCTGCAATTCTATCTTTCCACGAACTCTTCCCTATAAATACAGCCCTAAATTCGACGTGAAAGACACACACAATTCGTATTCTGAGTATTGACTCCAATCCTTAGCCTAAGCCTCACGCTGCGAAACTGTTCACGCGTTCTGTCGCAATCGATCCATAAATCGAACAGAACGTATCCTGTCCCATAATTGAGATTCATTAAATAAAAAGGAGAAATAGCAAAGTCAAAGTGGTTAGTCTTCTGAGAACCGTGACGCACCTCTCAAGGGTGCGTCGTAATGTGTCCCTTTTCGATGATTTAACTGCTTTCCTCGCCTTTTTTATGAACTGTTAAACTAACTAAATCTGATTGTTCTATCACGCCTAACAAATATAATATTTTTGGGAAATTGGATTATCATGCTAGGTCCCTTAATGCAATCTAAATCAGATAATCGCGATCGGTCTAGTATTATATGTTGCATATTGCTAAAATCAACTCAGATTAGTTTAATAGTTAACGCATGTCCCTTCAATTATTTATGCTGAGCTAGTAAGGATATCCTGCCTCTGGAGTTATCGACGAGCGAAGTACTCCTCTCGGTAGTTACAGTCCCCCGAACCCTCAATCTCTACCTTGCGGGTGTATGTTGAGAGATCCCCACACCAGGGATCACAAGGGAACCTACGACCGTCGTGGTCAAACATAATTGCACTCCCTTTATGTCACGATAACCGGGTTTTGTCAGTTTTTCTCATTGTCGTTAAAAACTGAATGGCGACTCCTATATTACTAGTCAATTGGGTGTATACTCACAGGAAATCCAATTACACTTGATTGAATAAAAGAATCGTCACACCCACGAGGGACGAGGTCACGCATTAGCCTCGTGCTTTTTCGACCCCCTCACAGTGGCGACTCAACTGGGGACGTGAAGGAAATACTCGTGCTTGTAGGTAATCAAAATAGCCGAAGGGTGAAACGATCCTACCCCGCGTTTATTTCCCCATCAAGTTGGGACGACCTGAAAATCAGCATATTAATGTGAATGGGCAGAACCGCATAACGAATCTCGGCTCCCTCGGGAGTTGGGACTAAGGATATCTTTTTCCGCCAAAAAGGGGGTGCATACGCCGCGCATGTTGCCCACTCGGTACTTGTGCAGGTAGTACACCTATCCCGAACCCAATCGCTCGCTCATTAGGTCCCTCTCGCCTGCATGCCCCCTTGGCTTGCACTTGCAGGTTGGCCTCTTGGGCGAAATTCGTCTGTTGAAGACACTACCTCGACCGGGGCATGTGTTGGATCTACGATAGAAGCGGTACCAAGCCAGGCGCAAATAAACTACCCATAGAAGCCTATCATAAACTATGTGACATGTTTAACTTTCAAATCCATGTTTGTAATGTAGTTATGTGTAGCGAAATATGTGATTGTGTGTGACAAACTATCCCGGAAAACCAACGACCTGAAAAATTGCCCAAATATTCATAGACTAATTTGCCAAAGAGTTATACCGAAACACGTGTTCCGCAAACCCGAATGATCGCCACAAAAATAAGCGACGCTCGGGATGGCCTGTAACGAATCCCACAAACGCTGTTACGCGTAAAGGACGTTATTAGGCAAGCACGCAAATCGAAGTCGCATAAACAGAAGACAGAAAACGAGAACCAGCCAGGGACGCATTTTCAACGCCCCTGGCTGGGCGCCAGAATTTCTCACGCCCCTCGTTGGGCGTTGAAGTTGCTTCTTGGCCTTTTGGTCAAGCGCAGCAGCCTCGGTACCCGCGCGAAAGGAAAATACGTAGCACAAAAAATGTTCGTAAAAAGAATTGCTACGAGGGCGTAAGAAAAGCACTCGATTTCAAAAGCGACTCGTGAAAAAATTAATAACTCTTTGTGTCGACGACAATGCTCGGCACCAAAACCGAACGTGCTAATAACTATGAATGTCACACGGGCAAGTGTTTCGAAAATCCAAAGAATGACCAAAATAAAAAAAACCAAAAAGTGTACCGACAAAAGAAAGAGTGAAAAACCAATTTAGAGAGTCGAAGTCTAGACTAAGTAATGCTTGAAACTTTGGGAACCTAAACTTTAGCTTATCTTATGCCTAGGACTGGTCCTGCCACTTGGTGCCGACCAGGGAATCAACGGTTAGTGCGTCTCGAAGATACATCGCCAACATCAGGTTTAGTGACTCCAAGCTCCGTCCGTCATCCCTCATTTCAAGGATCTCCGCTTCCCCAACCTCAATTCGCACCTTCAAACATGTCCATCGAAGATTTGCAAGAGCAGATGGCTCAAGTGACCCGACTCATGGGCCAACTAAAAATGGAAAATGAAGCTTTAGCGGCTGCGCAAGCCAAAAATGACCTCGATAACTAGAAGAGGATTGAAAAAATGGTCCTACAGCAAACCATGGGGAGCAAATACTTCTCCCTCGATCCTGAACCTTTTCCTGGCAAACTACCAGAAAAGTTCAGTTCATCTGACTTACCAAAGTTCAAGGCCACGGACAACCCCCGTGATCATCTACTGAGCTTTGTGAATGCCATAAACTTGAAAGGCGTGGACAAGTCCATGTACTTACCTGCCTTTCCTTTGTCCTTGGAACCTGTGCCGCTCAAATGGTACTATCACCAGGACCCTAAGCTCTTCCCCACTTGGGAAGACTTTGTCAACGTCTTCATCAAGCAATACTCGTCGAACATGGATTTCCAAGTCACCATGCGCGAGCTGGAAGTTCTCTTCCAAAAGAAAAATGAGGGTTTCACGACCTACTTTGCTAGATGGAGGGACCAGGCGGCCCAGCTAATCAATAGGCCTCCCGAAACAGAATTGGTCCAAAAATTCATTGACAACCTGGACCCGGCTTACAGACAACACCTTAGGTACCTGGGACTTGACACTTTCAAAAGAGTTTATGATGTGGGAATAAAAATCGAGGACGACCTCGCCAAAACCATACAAAGCAAACCCACATATAAGAACAACACCTATAATCGGGGTAACACATCCCAAGCCCAAGAAGTCCATGCTGTAGAAGAGACTCCCGCCCGAAGAAGCCCTGGAAGATGGGTCCGAGACCGAAAGTTTGCCCCACTCGGGTCGACTTTGGTACAAGCCTTTGAAAGACTAACCAATCAAGGAAAGTTGAGACCTATAGGCCCCACCCGTGACCCTCCTGTCAAAAGCAAATATTGGGTCGAAGGTACTTACTGCAAATTCCATCAAGGAAATGGGCATGACACTGAAAACTGCTGGAATCTAAAACATACGATCCAGGACATGATAGAGGATGAAGTGATACCTCTCCCTAACGTTGGCAAACCCAAAAACAACAAGAGCCCACTCGGCTCTTGTTACATCTCTCTCGACCAACCAGAGAATTTCGACCCCACGGTGTATATTACACCTCAAGGTGCACCACTCGCTGTGGTCCCTATGGATCGAATCGAGAGGGAAGTGTGCGGTGTGTGGAATTATGATGCTGAAGATATTTACCTATCTCAAGTGTCGGGCCAGGACCTCTTCACTGAAACTTGTCCCGGGTATGCTCTCATTGACACCACCCCTCAGGAGCCCGAGGTCGACAACCTCACCCGATCCGGAAGAATATACCAACCGGATATTCACCCACCTCCTATGGACGACATCCCGGTTAGGCAAACTCCTGAGAATGGACGGCACGCCACCGTCGCAGAAGTCATTGAAAATCCTCTCCTGAAACAACTAAAAAGAACCAAGGCCGAGATTACCATCTGGGATCTTATGTGTACTTCAAAGGAACATCGCGAAAAGCTTATTCGCTCACTTGACCTCATCTCAGTACCTACAGATATCACACCTGACTCATTGGTTAGTGTAGACACCTACTTTTGTCCCCGTTCCCGCAAGGGAAAGGTTCGATGATGAAAGCATAAAAACTCCACTTGACAACGCATCTCCTATAAAATAAACGAATCTCGATTCCCCATTTCATTTCACCCGAAACCTGCTATTTATGGAAACCTGCTAAAAATAGTAACTGCGTAAAAGGTAGCTTCTAAAAGTGGCAAATCATAAAAGATAGAAACCTGTCAGAATTAGGTGTTGCACTCCAACATAAATCCTAAATGAGATAGAAAACTGCGAGAATCCTATTCCTAATAGGATCCGAAAATAAGAGTTACGTATCAATTAAAATCCTAACGAACCTAGAGCTCGTAACGGGCCCAGACGCATTCCGTCACAAAATTGATACGCGCTAAAAGACTCGAATTAATCTCAAACTCTACGGATTTTAGGAATCCGGATCTTCTTAAACAAAACTGCCCATACCCTATTTTCAACGCCTGGCTCTGGGCGCTGAAAATACCTGGGTACGTCTCTTTTCCTAATTCTTTGCGGATTAGAACTCTACAATTCTATCTTTCCACGAACTCTTCCCTATAAATAGGCCCCTAGTTTCGACGTGAAACAACACAACAACACATGATATATTCTGAGTATTGACTCTAAACCCCTTAGCCTAAGCCTCTCGCTGCGAAACTGTTCACGCGTTCTGTCGCAATCGATCCATAAATCGAACAGAACGTATCCTGTCCCATAATCGAGATTCGTTAAATAAAAAGGAGAAATAGCAAAGTCAAAGTGGTTAGTTTTCTGAGAACCGTGACGCACCTCTCAAGGGTGCGTCGTAATGTGTCCCTTTTCGATGATTTAACTGCTTTCCTCGCCCTTTTTATGAACTGTTAAACTAACCTAATTTGATTGTTCTATCACGCCTAACAAATATAATATTTTTGGGAAATCGGATTATCATGCTAGGTCCCTTAATGTCATTTAAATCAGACAATCACGATCGAATGAGTATTATATGTTGCATATTGCTAAAATCAACTCAGATTAGTTTAATAGTTAACGCATGTCCCTTCAATTATTTATGCTGAGCTAGTAAGGATATCCTGCCTCTGGAGTTATCGACGAGCGAATTACTCCTCTCGGTAGTTACAGTCTCCCGAACCCTCAATCTCTACCTTGCGGGTGTATATTGAGAGATCCCCACACCAGGGATCACAAGGGAACCTACGGCCGTCGTGGTCAAACATAATTGCACTCCCTTTATGTCACGATAACCGGGTTTTGTCAGTTTTTCTCATTGTCGTTAAAAACTGAATGGCGACTCCTATATTACTAGTCAATTGGGTGTATACTCACAGGAAATCCAATTACACTTGATTGAATAAAAAGAATCGTCACACCCACGAGGGACAAGGTCACGCATTAGCCCCGCGCTTTTTCGACCCCCTCACAGTGGCGACTCCACTGGGGATAGTGAAGGAAATACTCGTGCTTGTAGGTAATCAAAATAGCCGAAGGGTGAAACGATCCTACCCCGCGTTTATTTCCCCATCAAGTTGGGACGACCTGAAAATCAGCATATTAATGTGAACGGGCAGAACATCATAACGAATCTCGGCTCCCTCGGGAGTTGGGACTAAGGATACCTTTTTTCGCCAATAGGGGGGTGCATACGCCGCGCATGTTTCCCACTCGGTACTTGTGCAGGTAGTACACCTATCCCGAACCCAATCGCTCGCCCATTAGGTCCCTTTCGCCTGCATGTCCCCTTGGCTTGCACTTGCGGGTTGGCCTCTTGAGCGAAATTCGTCTGTTGAAGACACTACCTCGACCGGGGCATGTGTTGGATCACGATAGAAGCGGTACCAAGCCAGGCGCAAATAAACTACCCATAGAAGCCTATCATAAACTACGTGGCATATTTGATTTTCAAATCCATGTTTGTAATGTAGTTATGTGTAGCGAACTATGTGACTATGTTATGATTGTGCGTACGAATAATGCTAGACAAATAATGCTAGAAAACCAAAGACCTTAAAAATTGCCCAAACATTCATGAACCAATTGGCCAAAGAGTTATACCAACATACGTGTTCCGCAAGCCCGAACGATCGCCACAAAAATAAGCGACGCTCGGGATGGCCTGTAACGAATCCCACAAACGCTGCACAACGCGTAAAGGACGTTATAAGGCAAGCACGCAAAACTAAAGTCGCAAAAACAAAGTATACGCAAACAGAAAACGAGAACCAGCCAGGGACGCATTTTCAACGCCCCTGGCTGGGCGCCAAAATTTCTCACGCCCACTGCTGGGCGCTGAAGTTGCTGCCTGGCCTTCTGGTCAGGCACGGCAGCCTCGGTGCCCACGCATGAAGAAAGTACGCAGCAAAAAAAAACTTTTCGTGAATTTTTTTTGCTACGAGGGCGTATGAAAAGCACTCGATTCTAAAAGCGACTTATAAAAAAAAAATAACTCTTTGTGTCGTTGTTAGACCTCCTACGGCGACGATGTTCGGCACCAAAACCGAGCATGCTAATTAAACCTTGAATGTCACATGGGCAAAGTATTCAAAAAATATGTTCAAATAAAGTTTTCAAAGAAAAATAATGTTCGAATAAAAAAAATAAATCCGAGTCTAGACTAGGCTATGCCAAAGTACAATCTAAATCCTAAGTCCCAGTTGTCTTATCCATAGAATCGGTCCTAATACTTGGTGTCGTTCTGCAAGCTAAAAGGTTGAACCATATTGAGTCTCCCTTCCTAACATTTAAATCAATAAGCACCCATATGTAATTGTCATCCCTTGCTAAGAGTCTACGGCCTCAATACTCTCTCACCAATAAAAAGAATATATTATAGTATTTGCAAAATGGAAACGGTCACATTCTGAAAATCATTCCCCCATAGTCGCACAACCCCCAAAGTGAACCTAAGGTATCAATACCATTGGAAAAATTAATGGCCTCAAGGCTTATAATCACATTGGATCACGACTATCATAGTCCTCTCGAGTCACTCGCTCCTTGAAATACTACTAAGTACGGACTAAAAGATTTTCCATGAATGCAACATGACCAACCATGAAAATACCCAAATCGGCATACCATAAGGCTACCATTGGGGTAAAGCAATACACACTAAGAGGGAAGCCGCACTAATGATTCTAGTCTTGCAAAAATAAAAATTCGATCTCCCTAACTAACTACCTTGCCAACATTAAGCAAAATGGTGCATGACAAATGAACACCCAAGGGTTAAAATCTAAAGTGTCAACCAACAAAAGTTATGGTCCAATTAGCCTAAGTTTGAGAGTTGCTTGGTCAAGTATTATAGGCTTACGCCACGTCATTATTTTGAGTCTAGGCCACCTCCTTGTATTCATACACGGGTTATAATCAGAAAGATTAATGAAAGTTCGAGTTTAAATTGGAACTTCCCATCAAATCCCAGAAACTGGAGTCTGAAAAGAAACAAAAAAAATTATTTTTGATGTAATTCTTTCGTTACATTTCAATAAGGTAAAAACAACATTTTGAATCTACGCTATTTGCACATTTTAAGAAACGACTAAATACGCTTGCAAAGTAAGACAAAATTAAAGGTCCACCCTAGGCCCACTAAAATTAAAGGTCCATTATAGGCCTACCAAACGAGGCTCACTCAGTCTCGCCTCGTGACTCAAAGACCACAACCATCTATCTTTTAGCCCAAATAAAAAAGAAATTGAAGAATTTATGTTGGGGAGGAATCCCAAGGAAAAAGAAAGAAAAAAATAGAAAGAGAAAAGGGAGAGCGAAAAGAGCAAGCCAGGGAATACTTATCCCGTAGTGCAACATTTACCTAAGTAAACGAAGGAAAAGAATTGAGTCAACCAATCCAAATCATAAAATTCTACGATGTCTACCCTTTCCAATCCTTACGCTCTTAGACGCATTCGCTCTGGGATCCCTGTTCAGCTCATTTAACCCATCCATGTTCTCATTGCCATAACCCAAAAAACCATTACCTCGACCCTTGTTCTTGAACTTGTTGACTGCAAAATACGCGCGGCCATTGACACGTGTGTCATACCCATTATTTCCAAAGCCAAAACCTGCTCTTACACCACCATTAGCATAATGACCATATAACTTGTTTGGATACATCCGGTTGATATACCCTTGAGCCGTCCCCATGCTACTCATTGGCCTTGGTTGATGTAAGCTCATGACCCTAGCTTGAGGCTGCAAATTGTGAGTCCCTAGCAGATGTAATCCTCATGCTTGACCAATACAAATTATCCTATCAAACCGTCTTGAGTCACGAATAAAAAAGAAACAAATGAAAAGTACAAAAAATAATAAATAATAAAAAGTCAAACTTTGCAAAGCGCCTTTAAAAGTTAGTCTAAAAAGAAAAAGAAGCATTTAGCGTACCAAAAAAGATCCTCCTATAAGTCATCTTCAGCGCCCATAGTTGGGCGCCGAAATCTTTAGCGCCCCAGCCTGGGCGCTGAATCTCTTTGCTTGCTAAAATTTGTCCAGAAGTGCTCGTCATTTTATCCGCACATGCACGGAAAAATAACGAACACTTGAGGGGGTACAACACGTATTCAAAAAATACATACCACCAAAAAATACATGTACTCAAAAAATATATAAAACAAGTTTTGGCTTACGGCAAGGCAGCAGATTAAAATAATAATAAACTTCACTTATTCTACCGTTTCAAATAATATGTTTCCACCTCAGAACATACTTGTTTAAAATCGGCATTCTAAGAAACCATTTTCTAGGCCAAGAACTACGCAAGACCTGATTCCAAATTAAATCTATTTAAGGCGGATACGTAGGCAATCCATGATTCGGTCCAACCAATTTGCAAACATGTTAGAGCCTATAGAATAACAAGAATGAGAAATAGAGCCCTTTATTGAAATTTAATTACTTGCAACCCAAGTCGAAAGAAAGATTTAAGTCAAAAGAAGAATCCAAGTCATAAAGATGCCAAAATTAATGAGCACACATCGAAAAATAATAAGGGCAAGTACCCTTGCCAGAAGGAGCACTCACACTCCTAGGCACTTAGCCAAGACTCAAAAGACCACTTTGCCTCAATCGAATGGGGGCTAGCGCAAGCGTCCATGACCTCTAAAGTACTCGACTTGACCCTCCCTAAAAGCGAACTAATTCACTTAAAGACCTTCTTTCACCACTTAGACACAGTCATAATCGCCAACAAGTAATAAGGGCAGTAAGCTTGCAATAAAAAGGATTGTTCTACGGCGTCGCCCCATCGTTCCTTCGAACTCAGGGCACCCGTTCATGGTAATCCAAATGCTTGCGAATCCCCTTTGAAAAAATAATCAGACATTGTCAATAGAACTTGGCACTTAACCAAGGCTCACCCCACTCAGGAATATGACATGGGCATCTAAAATCGAAATCTGAAAGCATCATTAATGGGAAGACATAACAGCAACTGGGGGCTAAAAAGTGAAATGAAAGAGCTAGGGAAGGAACTAAGTATACCTCGACCTTTTATACAGACATACACCAAGTAAATCTAAGTCAATTTGAAAACGGTTTATATTCCCGCAATTCTGGAAAAGATGGCCCTAAAAGCCTAAAGCACATGCCAAACGGGCACAAGTATATCTTGACACCTGCACCTTGGCTTCCAGCAAATCCTTAGACAGCATTCCAAAAATCGTAACAGTATTTTGATTCACTCATGTAATCCTGTACGAACCCTTCTATAAGTCAACCTACTTAGGACACCTCGGATTGTACACAGTAGGACTCGGATTTTAAATAATTTTCAAATGATTTTTAAAAGACTTTTTCGAACATAATAAAGTGTCGTTGGTTTAAGCTAAGTATGCGTTTATCTCAATATTGCAAGTGAATCAAAAGATTTCTAAATATGATTATGGGTAAAGAAAGGCACCTAGCTATTGGTCAAGGCACACTTCGACATGTGACTACCTTGACCATGGAAATGTCGCACAATACGACATTTACAAGAGAAGTAGCAAAATCACTACTCGAACGTACCTCGCACTAAACGAGTCTGGTTCAAACTATTCATGATCCGTGTCACTATGAATGCATAAAGACGTATGCGAAGCATTATAGCACCAAGCCAATCCCGTAGCTATAATTGGGGGCTTGAGAAAAAAACACTCTAAAAATGCTCGAAATGACGATTTTACCACAAATTCTCGACGCTGATGCTATACATACGTCATAGGGGCACAATCCTAAGGTTTGATCGTGTAAAACGAACCTTAGAATGGCTACAACCCCTCCCAAATGCTAAGCATTACTTAGAGTATATAAAGTCGCCCCACTAACAAGGGTAACTGAAAATCGCGAGTCACCAAAACTCCGATCAAACCACTGCACATAACGCTCGCCCTATAAAGCGCCTGTTACACAGTCTACATCGTTCCAAAGCAAAAGCGAAAGAAAAAAAAAGAAAAGAATAAAAAAAAAAACTGTCAAAATTCTGCCCAGGAATCATTTTCAACGCCCAGAGCTGGGCGCCAATATCTTTAACGCCCCAGCCTGGGCGCTGAATCTTTCTGCTAGCCAAGTTTTGCCCAGATACAAAAATAAAGAAGAAAACACCTATGAATCATCGCATCGAACGAAGTAATAAGCCGTGCAAACCCACGCAGAAGGTGCTACACTTGTTCGACCACCTGAACGATTCAGCACGATGAAGTACTCCAAATAATGATATCCCAACACTTGGAGGAATGTTCTAAGACACGCCGTTAGGCCACATAAGCCTGCGTTGCACAATGATCCCACAGTACAAGTCTAAAAAAAAAAGGGTAAGGCACATTGCACTAATGCAAGCACGACCAAGAGTAAGAGGCAAATACTACTTATCGCCCAAGTTCAAAATGCAAGCCACACGACTTCTACATTAAGGATTAAAGGTAGAAAAATATAACCTACCACGAAAGGGATAGCTCGCACCTACACGAACGGAACCCCAAGGCATCTTTCTCGAAAGAACCTACAAAAAGCGTACGCCAAAAGGAAGCATCCCAACATGCATACTTGGGGGCTCCAAGCTACGAAACAACCATAGCAAAATAAAAAAACTCGAAGCAAATGTTTGAACGATCAAGAAGGGCACGATGCTTGAGCCCACTTCATGAATGGGCCTGAACCCTATCAAGCTTCTAAGCAAACTATTCAAAATCAGTCATTGCTCAAAAAAAAAATGAAACAATTCAAGCAAACTGATTAATGAACCGCACACAACGGCCATTCTATGAACGCTCGTTCGCACATACATATCATCATTCTAAGTATCGAACATTCACGAACATGTTCGAAAGGAAAAATATGCAACAACAAGAGCGGTCAAAGTCTTACGCCTCAAGGTATGTTCCTCGGGCCATATAGTCTCGCCCAACTATCGCAATAACTGTACGCCTTAAGAGCAATAGTTCCTTAAAATAATCGCCCCAAAGCGACAAGCACCGTAGTCCACCAATCGGCTACGGCTTCGCAAGAAAACCATCACGTTCTAAAAACAAAGAAAAAAAACGAAAGAAGAGAGAATACATAGAACTTCCAAGTGAAATAAACGAATGAACAAGAGGCCAACTGTGTCATCAAAAGACCAGCCCAAACAACATTTTCAACGCCCCACCTGGGCGTGAATTATTTCAACGCCCAGGCCTGGGCGCCGAAAATGAACCCTGGCTCAAAAAGGCTCTAATTCTGTTGGGCCCTGCCGCATCCATTCGACTCGAAAATTGCCGGTTTCTTTACTTGAAGTCGCACCTCACAGCTTTGTCAAGAATAGCACACCACTACAAAGATCGCTCGCACTTACGAGCACGATCCCAAACACGATCAAGGACATCACAAATTGCGTATCCCCAAAGAACCCCTTTGACAAGAAATGACCATCAAGCACGAGTGCTTGGGGGCTCGAAAGAAAATATATATTTCAAAAAAAAAGTATGCAAAGTTAAAACAATATTCCCAGACTACGCTGTACAAAGTCCCGTGTTTGGATGTCTCGAAAAATAAAACCGGTTTACGACCTCAAGACAAAGGTCGCCATTGACACTTATACATAGTCCCCTAATTAAGGACCCAGGTAGTGGCAAGATTGAGCCGAAAAGACTAGCTCAAAACCACGAAAGATGATGACCACAAGACAATGGTCCGTCTAAGCACGTTGTCAACCCACATGCAGGTTACAACTAAATCCGAGCATCCCTCGAAAGAATTCTCTCTTGCAAGAATGAATAAAAGAAATTCTCAAAAGAAATCACGACTTGCCCACCTCAATCGGGCAAGATCGCGCCACGAACCACGCGAGTTCCAAATCGAAAAGACGAATTCTGGGGCGTCCACCCTTAGCGGACAGGGTTCGCCCACCTTCAGCGGGCGGGGTCTGCGTCACTAACCGCGCAGGTCCTCAGTTTTCAAAAAATGAGATCTTCAAAACACAAATAGGCTCGCCCACCCTCAGCCGGCGGGGTCTACGGCGCAAACCACGTAGGTCCTTATTTTCAAAAAAAAAACAAAAAAAAATTTCAAAACAGATTCGTCCACTTCTATCGGACGGGGGGGGGGGTCCACCCTCAGCGGACAGGCTCGCCATCTTCAGCCGGCGGGGTCTACGTCACAAACCGCGTAGGTCCTTATTTTCAAAAACATCAAAACAGATTCGTCCACTTCTATCGGACGGGGGGTTCAACCTCAGCGGACAGGCTCGCCCACCTTCGGCGGGCGGGGTCTGCGTCACTAATAGCGCAGGTACTTAGTCGCTGCAGCGATAACTTTTATCGGTTTTCCCTTTTTCCGAAAATCAAAGGATCGGTTTTCCCTTTTTCTGAAAATCAAAGGATCGGTTTTCCCTTTTTCCGAAAATCAAAGGATCGGTTTTCCCTTTTTCCGAAAATCAAAGGATCGGTTTTCCCTTTTTCCGAAAATTAAAGGATTGGTTTTCCCTTTTTCCAAAAATTAAAGGATTGGTTTTTCGTTTTTCCAAAAAAGAACGATTGCTGGATTTTCCTTCGTTTTACGTCCCATAAAAACAAGGGGGTTTTCTCGTTTAGCTAGCCCTGAAAATGAGAATCTTTAAAAACGTTTTACCTCGTGATTGGGCTTGGCCAGGCCCAATTACACTTTACAGCTTTATTTTCAAAAACATTTTTAGCTACTCCCAATGACAAAGTAAGGGAGTTTCTACGCACCTTTAGATCCTTCCAATGACAAAGTGAGGAAGTTTCTATGTTATCAGTTGACAAATCCCAATGACACGTGAGGGATATGTCGAAACTTCAAGTTATGACCCTTAAGTCAAATGTTATCACTCGGGGGCTCGTGAGACCCTCGCAAAACAGGTCACATACACCATGGCTTGTGTGACGCACTCCGTCTAATACTTTGACCATCGTCTTACTCCAAGACTCAGTCAAAGTGGGGGCTAACTGTAGACACCTACTTTTGTCCCCGTTCCCGCAAGGGAAAGGTTCGATGATGAAAGCATAAAAACTCCACTTGACAACGCATCTCCTATAAAATAAACGAATCTCGATTCCCCATTTCATTTCACCCGAAACCTGCTATTTATGGAAACCTGCTAAAAATAGTAATTGCCGTAAAAGGTAGCTTCTAAAAGTGGCAAATCATAAAAGATAGAAACCTGTCAGAATTAGGTGTTGCACTCCAACATAAATCCTAAATGAGATAGAAAACTGCGAGAATCCTATTCCTAATAGGATCCGAAAATAAGAGTTACGTATCAATTAAAATCCTAACGAACCTAGAGTTCGTAACGGGCCCAGACGCATTCCGTCACAAAATTGATACGCGCTAAAAGACTCGAATTAATCTCAAACTCTACGGATTTTAGGAATCCGAATCTGCTTAAACAAAACTGCCCAAACCCTATTTTCAACGCCTGGCTCTGGGCGCCGAAATCTTCGGCGCCCAGGCCTGGGCGCTGAAAATACCTGGGTACGTCTCTTTTCCTAATTCTTTGCGGATTAGAACTCTGCAATTCTATCTTTCCATGAACTCTTCCCTATAAATAGGCCCCTAGTTTCGACGTGAAACAACACAACAACACATGATATATTCTGAGTATTGACTCTAAACCCCTTAGCCTAAGCCTCTCGCTGCGAAACTGTTCACGCGTTCTGTCGCAATCGATCCATAAATCGAACAGAACGTATCCTGTCCCATAATCGAGATTCGTTAAATAAAAAGGAGAAATAGCAAAGTCAAAGTGGTTAGTTTTCTGAGAACCGTGACGCACCTCTCAAGGGTGCGTCGTAATGTGTCCCTTTTCGATGATTTAACTGCTTTCCTCGCCTTTTTTATGAACTGTTAAACTAACCTAATTTGATTGTTCTATCACGCCTAACAAATATAATATTTTTGGGAAATCAGATTATCATGC
The DNA here is from genome assembly GCF_020520425.1 of Spinacia oleracea. NCBI lineage: Eukaryota > Viridiplantae > Streptophyta > Magnoliopsida > Caryophyllales > Amaranthaceae > Spinacia > Spinacia oleracea. The sequence continues at coordinate 17,911,071 of NC_079490.1, forward strand.
TAGGTCCCTTAATGTTATTTAAATCAGATAATCATGATCGAATTAGTATTATATGTTGCATATTGCTAAAATCAACTCAGATTAGTTTAATAGTTAACGCATGTCCCTTCAATTATTTATGCTGAGCTAGTAAGGATATCCTGCCTATGGAGTTATCGATGAGCGAATTACTCCTCTCGGTAGTTACAGTCCCCCGAACCCTCAATCTCTACCTTGCGGGTGTATATTGAGAGATCCCCACACCAGGGATCACAAGGGAACCTACGGCCGTCGTGGTCAAACATAATTGCACTCCCTTTATGTCACGATAACCGGGTTTTGTCAGTTTTTTTCATTGTCGTTAAAAACTGAATGGCGACTCCTATATTACTAGTCAATTGGGTGTATACTCACAGGAAATCCAATTACACTTGATTGAATAAAAAGAATCGTCACACCCACGAGGGACAAGGTCACGCATTAGCCCCGCGCTTTTTCGACCCCCTCACAGTTAGCCATGTCACGAGAGATGCCGGAGAAAAGGCCATAGTTTTCACTGATAAAGACTTTCCCAAAGAGGGGGTTGCTCACAATAAAGCCCTTTACCTAGTGGTTGGATGCAAAGGACAAAACATCCCCCTAGCGCTCGTAGATAATGGTTCGGCGGTTAATGTCTGCCCATTGCGAACCGCCCATTGCTTGGGGCTAGGAAACGATGACTTCCAAACCTCCACGCAAGGGGTACGAGCTTATGATAACTCCTGAAGGCCTGTATTGGGAAAAATCAACCTTACCATACAAACCGGGCCTGTGGCACGCACCACGGAGTTTCAAATAATCGACATCAAGCCCACTTTCAACCTCCTCTTGGGGCGACCTTGGCTCCATGACTTAGGAGGTGTGGCTTCTACCTTGCACCAAATGGTTAAACTTAACCATAACAGGGTAATACTAGAAATCCGCGCCCCTCCTCTCGACGTCAGTTGCACTATGGTTGGAACGGTCGAAACTGCAGACGACCTTTACGGGTTTCAAATGGAAGAAACAATCCAGTTCATCGAAGATTATGACCCAGCATTCCTAGACCCGCATGCATCCCGAGTCATCCCTAGAATGCTGTTAGCTCAAGGTTATTTCCCAGGAACCCCATTGGGCATAAGGAAGAAGGAATACACATTCCATCCTTTTCCCGACAAATCTACTCCCTTTGGCTTAGGTTATGAACCAACGGAGGAAGATATTGCTGACCGCCTGTCTAGGCTACGCCTTAACAAAGCCAAACAAACCACCCTCCTTCCCCCATATCAAAGGACCCTTAACGGGATGTTCGTTCGGGAAGGAGAAGAACACCCATGCTGTGACTTCCCTGAACCCTTCGTTCAGGATGGCTTGCTAAAACCCGGATTTGAAATTTTCCATGACTGCCACACCTTGGATGAGGCACCCCACCTCACCAAGACTAAAACAGCTGAAATATTGGACAATCAGGCTCTATGGACATTGTTTAAGAATCGAGGCCTATGGAGAACGAGACTGTGATGACTATCCTAGCTTTACAAGATGAAGGTTTCAATCCAACCCGGTTAATCTCTCCTGCATCAACACTAGAAGAGGTCGAGAACGGATGGGTGAAGACATATCAGTGGGTCAATGCAAAAGGAATGGAATCCAAGATGAGTACCGGTGAAGGACCGAAGTTTTATGAGACTAAACCCCAGGCTTGAGCCACATAGAGCACCATTAGTAAAAAGCGCCTAGTAATTCTTTAGATTGATAGAAAAAAAAAATAGAGACTTTAGATGGTCCTAAGGCCCCTTTGAATATGGGTCAGTTTTATTTCAGTGTGTTTTCCTTACTTTCCGAATCAATAAAGGCGTAATATTTCTCCTAAAATTTTATTCTAACACTAAATAAACACCAAATGTACTTGCAAAATACAAAAATAAAGAGGCGGCCCACTCCAGGCCCAACAAACAAAGCCCACTCGGTTTTTAAATAGTGCCATGGGAACCAATTCCTGAAACCCACAAAATAAACCACACTATCCAATTCATATCCCCAAAACCTTAAAAGCCAAACCAGTGTCATCATAAGAGTCAATCCATGCAACCCAGAATCAAAGGAAATCAAAATCCAAAACAATGCAAATGTTACCAAAAAAAACAGATTCATAAAACATAGATTCCATCATACCCTTCACTAACAACACCTCAAAAACCTACACAAAGATCTTCATAACTTCCGCACCCTAACCCCATTTTCAAAACTGTTTCGAGTCACGAATAGAAAAAATTGATTCGGACAAAAACGCATTTCACGCTAACAGTCAAAAAAGCCTCCAAAGTAGCCTCAAAATTGGCCTTTAAATACGAGCAAAATATCAAGGCACAAAAAAAAAGAAATGCAAGAACATGTGAAGCAAAGCGTCAAAAATTGACCGCCCAAGTCATTTTCAGCGCCCAGGGCTGGGCGCCGAAATTTCTGACGCCCCAGCCTGGGCATTGAAACTCTCTGCCTGACAAAAAAAAAAAAAAATTCTTTTCAGTAGTGCTCGTCATTTTATCCGCACACAACGGAAAAATAACGAACACTTGGGGGGTACAGTACGTATCCAAATAAGCTTACCAACCAAGAATATAGCCATACAAATTAGTCGAATTTCGAATTTCATATTTTACACGACTTATGGCAAAAAAATGGCAGATGAAAATAATGATAATACTTCACTCATTTGACCGACTAAGTAATATGTTTCCACCTCAGGGCATATCTACCGAAATCCGGCATACTAGAACTTATTCAAAGGCTAGAACTACGCGCGACCTGATTCTGACAAGATACGTAGGCAATCCTTACCAAGGATTCGGTCCAATAAAAAAAAAACAAATATTCTTTGTGCAAAAAGTGTTAGACATATAAAATACATAAAAAAAGAGGAGAAACAAAAATAAATGAAAATGAAAAATAAAAATACGCCTTTATTAAAAAATAATAAGAAGGAAAACAGAGTGCTAAAAATAAAAACAAACACAACTGAAATAAATGGAGGGCACCTACACCCTAGCAAGAACTACACTACTCTAGTTCTTCTGGATCATCAAATAAAGTCTTGTAGAGGGCAATATTCGCAGGATCCACCCCCACAGTTCTTCTGCGCTGCCCCAATGTCAATCTCCATAAGAACCGGCTCCTGGACACTAACTTCCAAAGATGCCAAGGCTTCAGAAACATTCTCAGTTATAGCCCGCTCAGCCTGGAGGGCACATGCAATGGTGGGAGAAGGATTATTATCATCAACTAGACTAGCCACTGTTTCTACAGGCGGCTGAGCCTTCCTAACCCATACATTGTTCCGGCGACGATCTCCGCGAGAGCTTGCATTTCTTTTAACAACAGCAGGCCCCTTCATGTTAGGCATCTTTTTAGGCCTGAAACTGGAACGGGGAGGAACTTCCTTTTGCTTTCGATCAGGACGAGCTTTCACAGTCTTAATACTATAGGTACGAGGTCTGGCAGAATCAGGACCCTCATATTTAACACGAATACGAGGTATCAAAAGCTCAGTCGGCTCCCCATTTCGAGCCTCGGTCCTCACATCTTTATCATCGGAGCTCATCCACAACTTGTAGTTTTCAGAAAGACCCACAAAGCCATTTGTAGCTACGGCCCAACGCGGGAGACCATCATAATACTTAGCCCACGCTAAGACCCGTGTTTGCGAAAAGACCGCTACCTTAGGTGGTACCGTATCAGAAAAGGGGATAGTCTGCCTTAAACCATATTGACGCATGACTCGGTAAGGGAAAATATAAATGGGACGAAATAGCCCCAACAAAGAAACATAAACCGATACATCAGAACCACCTGTCATAGTAGTCAAACCCCACCATGGTACCACCCACTTAATAGAACAAATGCCATAAGTAAAAAAGGAGGTCCATTCGGCCTCGTCCTGGCCTTGGTGCAAGAATATTCGGTTACCCAAGGCTATAGAGCGATAATGTTTAGGATCGGCAGAAGCTTCCAAAAGTCTAAGCCGTTCCGCAAGCCAAATCTGCGAAAACGGGTACAATCGAATCAAAAGAATGAAAAAAAAAAACGGTCCCTGGGGCGCATTTTCAACGCCCAGGACCAGGCGCCGAAAACTCCAGCGCCCAGCCCTGGGCGCTGAAACTCAGCCCCAGGAAAAAAAAATATGCAAAAGGGACGTATACGTGCGCAAGGAAAAATCAATCACCTGCAGTAATAGGGGGCTTCCCTTAAAATGTTCGGATTTGGCATCCTTCTTCAGCTCATCCGCACTCAACAAAGTCTCGGCAACAACCAACGACATGAAAGAATAGCAACTTTCCATCTGGCTAATCAAGGGGATCAACCTTATGTCACCGAACTCACCATTGTTATTCGATAGCAAATAATGATTCAACAAGAAAAATACAAGGGCTCGAATATTCAATTTCTGTTCGGTCATATTCTTACTAGGCCTAAAGTGATGTTTTACAAGTTTTGCCAAGTTAACCTTATCATCTATAACAATTTCAGCAAACCTGTTATCATCTAGTCCTAGGAAAGCCCTTATGGTTGTTTTACCCTCTTCAATAGTGCCAGGGGTAACAGGAGTAGCATTAGTAGGATAACCAAGGATCGCAACAAATTCATCGGGCAAAGGACATACTTCGTTGCCCCGAAAGGCAAAAACATGATGATCGGAGTCCCAAAAGCTTAGGGCAGCATGCAGAAAGTTATAATCAATATTAATTTGTTGTAAGCCTAAAAGTGCCTCTAAGTGGTATTCTTTTAACAAAGCTTTTTCTGCGGGAGTAAGGGCCCGTAGCCAACGCCTAACAGTCCGTTGGAGTGAGAAAGTAGGGATCGACATGGCAAAAGCAATGAATAATTAAAGCACAGCAAAAAGGAGAGAAAGAATTTGAGAGTGGTGGAAAATAGGGACGTATCTAGCCCCTATATATAGCTGAACGCACCCAATGACATCCTGATCCCATTCGGAAACGTGTTAGGAAATCCGAAAGTCAAATATCACCAGGAAAAGACTTTCAGCGCCCACGGCTGGGCGCCGAAATGTTTAACGCCTGGCCTTGGGCGCTGAAAATGCAGCCCAAGGCCCAGATTTCACAAAACACGGAACAGGAAAGGACTTAAGACCGTGTTGCTAAACACGAGGCCCTATTGCAAGTAGGATCAAGCCCAAAGCACCTTTAACTCCCAAATAAGCAAAAAAAAATAAACATTAAAAACTTGGTCGAAACCTAGACTCGTCTCAGAAAATGCTTATGTACACTTTTCAAAAAACAAGTTAAATATCATGGTCATTCTTCGAAACACCAAAAATGTGTATCGTTAAGTCGTTGGTTTTCCAAATAAAAAATGTTTGTCAGTCAAAGGATTAATCCGGGCCAAGCTAAAACCGGATGTCGCCTGAAAACTAAAGTCGCACTCCACGGCTTCGCTAAAGTAGCACACTACTATAAAAGGTCGCTCGCACATACGAGCATGACCCCAAACATGATTACAAGATGCGAAAAACGACCGACGAGCCCCAATGCTTGGGGGGTCGCAAAAAATAGACTCCAACAAGGAGCGCACGATCAAAATCATATTCCCGGACTGCGCCATACACCATATCATGTTTGGATATCTCAAAAAAAAAAACAACAGGTTCGACCTCATCGAAAGGTCGTCATTGACACTTGTGCACGGTCCTCTGATCGAAGACCAAGTCGAGCCGTAAAGACTAGTTCAAAATCACGAAAGCAGACGGTCGCAAGACAAAGGTCCGTCTGAACACGTTGTCAGCCCACGTTCAGGTTACAACTAAATTCGAGCATCCCTCGAAAGAATTCGCTCTTGCAAGAATGAATAAAAAGAAATTCTCAAAAGAAATCACAAAGAACCAAAGAAATAGGAACTTGCCCATCTTCAGTCGGCAAGATCGCGTCACAAACCGCGCGAGTTCCCAAATCGAAAAAAAACGAATTCAGGGACGTCCACCCTCAGCGGACAGGGCTCGCCCACCCTCAGCGGGCGGGGTCTGCGTCACTAGCCGCGCAGGTCCTCAGTTTTCGAAAAAATAAAGTCTTCAAATTTAAAATAGGCTCGCCATCTTTAGCCGGCTGGGTCTACGTCACAAACCACGTAGGTCCTTATTTTCAAAAAAGCAAACAAACTTCAAAACAGATTCGTCCACTTCTATCGGACGGGGTGTCCACCCTTAGCGGACAGGTTCGCCATCTTTAGTCGGCGGGGTCTACGTTATAAACCGCGTAGGTCCTTATTTTCAAATTTTAAAAACAGATTCGTCCACTTCTATCGGACGGGGTGTCCACCCTTAGCGGACAGGCTCACCATCTTTAGCCGGCGGGGTCTGCATCACTAACCGTGCAGGTCCTTAGTCGCTGCAGCGATAACTTTTTCTGGTTTTCCCTTTTCCAAAAATTAAAAGGATTGGTTTTCCGTTTTTTCCAAAAAAGAGCGATGTGCTGGATTTTCCTTCGTTTTACGTCCCATAAAAACAAGGGGGTTTTCTCGTTTAGTTAGCCCTGAAAATGAGAATCTTTAAAAACATTTTTACCTCGTGGTTGGGCGTGGCCAGGCCCAATTACACTTTATAGCTTTGATTTCGAAAACATCTATAGCTACTCCCAATGACAAAGTGAGGGAGTTTCTACGCACCTTTAGATCCTTCGAATGACAAAGTGAGGAAGTTTCTATACTATCAGTTGACTAATCCCAATGACACGTGAGGGATATGTCGACATTTCAAGTGATGACCCTTAAGTCAAATGTTATCACTTGGGGGCTCGTGAGACCCTCGCAAAACAGGTCACATACACCATGGCTTGTGTGACGCACTCCGTCTAATACTTTGACCATCGTCTTACTCCAAGACTCAGTCAAAGTGGGGGCTAACTGTAGACACCTACTTTTGTCCCCATTCCCGAAAGGGAAAGGTTCGATGATGAAAACATAAATCTCCACTTGACAACGCATCTCCTTAAAATAAACGAATCTCAATTCCCCTTTTCATTTCACCCGAAACCTGATATTTATAGAAAACTGCTATTTATGGAAACCTGCTAAAAATAGTAATTGCCGTAAAAGGTAGCTTCTAAAAGTGGCAAATCATAAAGGATAGAAACCTGTCAGAATTAGGTGTTGCATTCCAACATAAATCCTAAATGAGATAGAAAACTGCGAGAATCCTATTCCTAATATGATTCGGAAATAAGAGTTACGTATTAATTAAAATCCTAACGAGCCTAGAGTTCGTAACGGGCCCAGACGCATCCCGTCGCAAGGTTAATACGCACTAAAAGACTCGATTAAGTCTCAAACTCTACAGATTTCGGGAATCCGAATCTGACTAAGAAAACAGCCCAGACCCTATTTTCAACGCCTGGCTCTGGGCGCCGAAATCTTCGGCGCCCAGGCCTGGGCGCTGAAAATACCTGGGTACGTGTTTTTTCCTAATTCTTTATGGATTAGAACTCTGCAATTCTATCTTTCCACGAACTCTTCCCTATAAATACAGCCCTAAATTCGACGTGAAAGACACACACAATTCGTATTCTGAGTATTGACTCCAATCCTTAGCCTAAGCCTCACGCTGCGAAACTGTTCACGCGTTCTGTCGCAATCGATCCATAAATCGAACAGAACGTATCCTGTCCCATAATTGAGATTCATTAAATAAAAAGGAGAAATAGCAAAGTCAAAGTGGTTAGTCTTCTGAGAACCGTGACGCACCTCTCAAGGGTGCGTCGTAATGTGTCCCTTTTCGATGATTTAACTGCTTTCCTCGCCTTTTTTATGAACTGTTAAACTAACTAAATCTGATTGTTCTATCACGCCTAACAAATATAATATTTTTGGGAAATTGGATTATCATGCTAGGTCCCTTAATGCAATCTAAATCAGATAATCGCGATCGATCTAGTATTATATGTTGCATATTGCTAAAATTAACTCAGATTAGTTTTATAGTTAACGCATGTCCCTTCAATTATTTATGTTGAGCTAGTAAGGATATCCTGCCTCTGGAGTTATCGACGAGCGAAGTACTCCTCTCGGTAGTTACAGTCCCCCGAACCCTCAATCTCTACCTTGCGGGTGTATGTTGAGAGATCTCCACACCAGGGATCACAAGGGAACCTACGGCCGTCGTGGTCAAACATAATTGCACTCCCTTTATGTCACGATAACCGGGTTTTGTCAGTTTTTCTCATTGTCGTTAAAAACTGAATGGCGACTCCTATATTACTAGTCAATTGGGTGTATACTCACAGGAAATCCAATTACACTTGATTGAATAAAAGAATCGTCACACCCACGAGGGACGAGGTCACGCATTAGCCTCGTGCTTTTTCGACCCCCTCACACATATGCTTCGCGAACATTCGCCGAGCACCCAGGATGCCATTCCAATACTGCTCTCTACACTGATCAGCAGTGTAGAGTTCTGCCTTGCTCCGCTCCAGCTGCCGAATGTACTCATTCTTCTCCCGGATCGCAAGCTGAAGAACAGGTACCTTGTCGGCCTCATTTTGGATCATCTCCCGATTTTTTACAAAACTTTGGAGCCTGTCCACCGCATCTGCGCGCTCGGATTCCTTGACCCTAAGCTTAGACTCCAGGTCTTTGAGAAGACTGTGTTTCGCCTCAAGATCGGCAGCGAACTTGGCAGACATATCAGCCTTCTCCTTCTTAAAGCCCTTAATCTTCTCGGCATCTTCCTCGACTTGGAAAGCGAGCTTACCGACTTCTTTACCGATGCCCTCGGATAAATCCCAAGCTTCGCGACTGTACTTAAGATACAATTGCTTTACTTCGGTAAGCTCCTTCAGAATCTGCTCAGCCTTCCGATCCAAGACAGGAATGTCACGAGCATAAGCTTCTTGGTATTTCTTCAGCTTCCTCTCCTCCACCATGCTGCACTCAGCAGCAAACGAGGACCAATAAATGGCCTGGAGAAAAAGACAAGTTAAAACAAAATCCAACGGAAACGAAGGAAAAAGGCAAAAAAGCAAATGCATAAACTCAGTTACTCACCTCACCCAGGAAGAACTGGGCCATCATGGTAGGATTCCTCTCCTCGGCCCCAGGAACTCTCCACTGAGGATTGGCCCAAAGACCATTCTCCCTAGCAGCCTCAGGACCAGCTATGGAGCCAGCATGGACCGAAGGATCCTCTCCCATGGTCGATGGACGAGCGAACCGAGCCATCGTTTCCCTCACCTCCTCGGGAATTCGCTTCAGCGGAACGTCCGAGCAAGGATCGGCATGGATCAGCCTATCCAAGGCCGAAGTGGAGGTAGAGCCAAGAATCTCACGAACTCTCTTCATTCCCCGACGCTGCTCGGCTTTCTCCTTCACGAAGTCCGCAAAAAGAGTAAGCTTCTCAGCATCCGAAGCTACTGGAACTTCCACTTCGGGACCAGTGAGGTCCACTGTCACCTTCTCTGGACCCTCCCCCTCAAGCGGGACTTCAGCAGACTTGTCTTCCGCTTCGGCCGTGAAGGGAACGTCCAAACCAAGAACGGAGTCCGTCTCAAGCGCCTCCACCACCTCGGTAATGTCCTCAACCATAACCTCAGAAGGCGTGATCGGCTTCAGTGGAGAAGGAATAGCAGCCTCCTCAGCGAGCGGCTGATCGACAGGCGGCGACTCCGAAACCACCACACTCTTCAATTTTTGCCCTGGCAAGGGCATGAAATGAAGAAGATTTTTGGGAGGTGGCATGTCTTCAGAAACCGTTCCCTACAGAAGCAACCAAAGGGCCAGCTTCGAAAAAAATAAAACCATAGACGCAAGAAGTATGCGCTAAGGAAAAGAAATCACACCTCCTCTGAAGTATGAGACGCTTTTGCCTTCTTCGGATGCGTAGAAGACTTTAGAAGAGTACTTCCTTTCCTCTTCTTCTGATCCTAGAAAGGAGACTAAACGTCAGTGGGACAGAAGAAACCGAGAAAGAAAGAGTCAAGACAGAAAAGCGAAGTACCCGGCTCCTCAGAAGAGTGCTATCTATCCGAGCTGGGGACGAAACCGAAGGAACGGCACGCGGCACAGCGTCAGTTCCAAGACCCTAAAAAGACGGGTCAGGATCAGGACGTTAGCCGACGGCCAACCCGAAAATATTAACAAAAGAGACAAAACCAGAGTTAGAAACACATACCGGGTCCGAAGTTGTCTGGAGAGGACGCAGCACTGTCTTCACCGGAACAGCCTCAGGAGAAGAAACAGAGTCCCACGGATCAGCCCGAACTTCGGAAAGCCGAGCAAGGGCAGAGGGAGACAACACGTAATCCTTCAGGCGAGGATTACGAGGATTCTCTTTCCCGAACTTGTATTCGGGGGCCGAATCGTAGATGGTGCGCAAGTCCAAAGAAATCCCCAGAATCTTAGGATCAATACGCTCGAAACCGTACTCTGCAAGAACAAGTTGGGAAAATAGTCAGGTAAACCAAAAAAGGAAAGGGAGGACGAACTCACTAAGACACTGTCCCAGCCGAAGGAAACCTACCATTGTCAAAAGCCCTGCAGAGACCGGCGCAAGCAAGAATGTCCTCCCGAAGAATGTAATGAAGGATCGGAAGCCAGTTGGCGGGCAGTTTATAATTATCCTCCGAAGCCAAAAACCACTGCAGGAGGTCCACATAATGCCGATGCCTCCGATCCGGAGCAGGCACCCCCGACATGTCAGGATCGGGCGTTACAAACCACTTTGGAGGGCGATAGAAATTGGGGTGCTTCGGATCCGTGGGCACACGAACAGAGTCTTCCAATTATGGTCAGAACTGAGATACGGATAAGCGGTGATGTAATTAGGCTCGCCCTTCTTCCGAGACCTCTTGTTAACAATGGTCCACCAACCATACCCATCACCCTTGGAGGCATGGATGAAGGATAGACCATGAAAATCTCTGAAGACAGCCACAGAGCAAGGGAAGTTCACAAAATCACACACCCACCGAAATCCGATGATGTGCCGCATAGACTTGGGGGTGAGTTGAGCCAAGCTGATGTTGTACGACACCAGAAGCTCGGAAATGAATTGATCTAGAGGAAAACGAAGACCATTTTCCAGTTGATGGGTGTACACAGAAATGAAACCCCTCGCCGGATGAGTCACCCGAGGACGCTCTTGATCAGGAAGTTCGTGTTAGGTTATGATACATATGACAATTCATAAATCATGCGGAAACAACCATTAAGCCAGGAATACATATTATTTACACATAATCATTTAGCATAGTTTAGATGCATACTCTTTGTTGCGTGCCTTCCCTAGCTGCGCCCGAACCGAACAAGAACAAGTCTTTAGGACTCCAAGTGTCGTCCCTCCGTAGATAGTCCACAGCACGTCCGGATCCGCCTTAAGATTGACCAACTAGAATCGCCCTTAAGGTACTATTATTTTCGGCACTTTTAGGCAAATGTGTGACTGAATTTTTCTCTCAAAAACTCACTTTGAATACTTGAAAACTCGTTGTAAATATGTGACCATAGGCACCTATTTATAGAGTTATGGAAAAGGATTTGGAATCCTATTAGGATACTAATTTATTTAATTATAATCCTACTAGGACTCTAATTAAATAAACTAAATCTTTTAGGATTAGATTTAATCATATGACGAATCCCGGTAGCCTTAGGATTCGAGTAACACACTTCGAGTAATACGCTAGCACCGCACGTAGGCCTTGCTGCCCACGTACAGCGCCAGCCCACTCGTCGCAGCCCCGCGCGCGTGCGCCAAGCTTCGGCTGGGCCTGGCTTTTGCGCTGGGCCTGGTCGCATGCTTGGCGTGTGTTTGTTGCGCTTGGCTTGCTGGGCGATGGCCCGGCTTCGTGCTGGGCCTTCGTCTGGCAGGCCTCGTCCGATGCTAATTCGTACGATACGCTTCCGATTAAATTCTCGATTCCGGAATTCATTTCCGATACGAACAATATTTAATATTTCCGATTCCGGAATTAATTTCCGTTTCGAACAAATATTTAATATTTCCGTTTCCGGAACTATTTTCCGATTCCGATAATATTTCCGATTATGACAATATTTCCGTTTCCGGCAATATTTCCGATTCCGGCAATATTTCCATTTCCGATAATATTTTCCGATACGTACCATGTTTCCGTTTCCGGCAACATCTACGACTTGGATAATATTTATATTTCCGATACGATCCATATTTCCGTTTCCGGCAATATCATCGTTTCCGGAGTATTCATTTCTTGCCTGTGACGATCTCAGCTCCCACTGAAACCATGATCCGCCGATTCCGAATATCCATAGTTGGAGTATTTAATGCCATTAAATACTTGATCCGTTTACGTACTATTTGTGTGACCCTACGGGTTCAGTCAAGAGTAAGCTGTGGATTAATATCATTAATTCCACTTGAACTGAAGCGGCCTCTAGCTAGGCATTCAGCTCACTTGATCTCACTGAATTATTAACTTGTTAATTAATAATGAACGGCATTTATTAGACTTAACATTGAATGCATACTTGGACCAAGGGCATTATTTCCTTCAGTCTCCCACTTGTCCTTAGGGACAAGTGTGCATTTCCTAATTCCTTTGTCGCTCGATGCTTGCTCTTGAACATAAGGTAAGAGTTGTCATCCTTATTATGTCCAGAGGTGTTCCTCGGTTTCAGAGTTCAACTGATCAAATAAACAGATAATCATAGCTTATGATTCATCCGAGCACGGCCATGCATTTCACAGTTTCTAGCTCTCCGAGTGGCCTTGTACAACTTTTAAGCATCTCATCCCGATTTATGGGAGGACAATCCCAATCTTGCGATCTTGAGATTAGACTTCGTTTGATAGGTGATTACCTGAGCGTTGCCTTTATAGCCTCCTTTTACGGTGCGACGGTTGGTCAACGTCAAAGCAACCAGTTCTCAAACAAGTAATCTCAAATCACTCAGGTATTGAGGATTTAGTGTCTAATAATTTTAATGAAATTTACTTATGACAGATTTTCATCTCTTATAGTAAAGTTTCATAGGTCTTGTCCGATACTAGTCTTCCCAAAGTAAGTATCTATGCAAATGATTATGACATTGCCATGTCCACATAGTTCAAGAAACAGAACTACTAGTCATCTTGCATTCTAGTCGTCTAACGTTTTCTATGCGTTCAATTTTATAGAAAACTCAGACTAGGGACCATTTTTAACTTTTGACATTCAAGTTCACTTGATAGACATTTCTTAGTCACAGGACTGGTCCTGACAGTCTATCTTGAATATATTGTCAAATTGAAGGGACTCATCATTTAATACTAAACCAAGATTAAATGGAATATGAAAACACATTTCATATATGATAAATGTTCAACCCCAATGTTTTATAACCATGGGCCTCAAACCCATCTTTAAAACAGTTCATGGAATTCAAAGCTATGCTTGATTTCCAGTGCCACAATGTGAGTGTTGTTTCTCACTTGTTGCATAGGTTTAGTTATCATGCTTTGCCAATCTTAATATCCTTTCATCGAATGTTCTTCGAGATATGATGATAAGATCTTTTGAGTGTGTTTATTTTGTGATCTATTCCTTCTAGCTACAAGAGTAGTTCTACGCATCTTGCAATGAAGAACCATCAAGTCAGAAGACATATGATCTACCCAAGTTCAGTGAAGAAACTCTTTAACATAAACAAACAACCCTGTTTTATTGCTTCTTAGGCAATAAGTACTTTTACTTCAACTGTTTAGGTTGCTAGTGATGCTTTGTTTGGATTTACTTATCCAAGCAGTTCACAGATATGTGGAAGACTTTCCAGTTGTATCTTAGAACATAGAAATTAATATTTAATTTCCCACACAACAACTCATGGTCTCCAATCCATGTTGCCATTTCAAAACACGATGCTCTATAGCTCGTCCTTATCAATGGTTAACTCCAAAGGGTCTTGCTTGATCCTTTGCCAGTGTTTATGCGTGTAGCATCAATATTTAGCATATCTTTATTTCCTTGAATCAAGAACTATTCCTATGTACCTTTTCAAGTACCATAAGTATTCTTGATCTCAATCTAGTTGATCTTCACTTAGATCAATAGAGATTGGTATATGTTCGTCATGCCTAAAGTCATACGATACGTTTTTGGCGATCCTCATATTATATCATACATGATAAATTCTTTTGCAGAATAATTCCCAATTGAATTCTATTCATGTAAGTTTAGCTCATTCAATTTCAGTAGATACTGAATCCAGCTAAATTCTTTGACATAAAATATAGGTGAAGAATCTCACTTAGATCCTTTGATGTTTTAACTTAGTAAATTCTTATACATAGTTCAAACATTCTTTACTTAGATTTATTCACATGGGTCGAATATCTCCAATGGAGTCTTTCGTGTTTGATTTAGTAAATGCCATTACTTAATCCAAAACAATATTATAAGATCTTTGTAAATAGATCTTAGTACCCAGTATGAACTAAGTTTCGCCTTGGTCCGTCATTGATGAATAATCTCAAATCTAAGTATTTAGCATTTGAATGTTATTTCACAATAGAGAGATATGTGTGTGATACACATAGGTCCAATTAAGTTTTATGTACTCCCACTAAACTTCTTATATATCTATAAGAATCATGTACATTTTATGAAACTAAAATACTTATTAGTTTCACTAAAATACATTTCTAATTCCCAATTGCTTGCTTAAATCTGTACTTAGATTTTATAAACTAGCTTTTCTTTTCAAGCATTTATTTGGATCCACAAATCCTATGACATACCATGTACATAGTTTATTCCAACATTTGATTGAGGAATACGTTTTGTCATCCAATTGCTATATGTACCAATATGCAATCATTGCTTGAATATAGACTTGAGCATTACGATTATGCATGAGGTTTCAACACAATCCATGTCATGAATTTGCTTGTAACCTTTAGCAACTAATCTAGCTTTGTGTGTGAACATAATTTCATGTTTGATGGTTTTTATCCTTGAAACAAACTTGCAACCAATAGGTGTGAAACTATTCTTGCAAATCAACAAAATTTTAATTTTGTCATCAAAACATTGAGTATGTTTTATGGCCTCTAACCGTTAAACATTTGAGTCTATATATGGCCTCTAACCATTTTAGGGAATTTGGGTTTCGTCATAGCTTTCTTACAGGTCACAAACTCATTAATTTACATGATAATAGTTTGACTGCAAGTTGTAGGTTTCTTCACTATCTAATAGAAGAATATCATAGTTTCATTGACCAGAACTCTATGTTTCTTTACTATCTAATAGAAGAATCTCATAGTTCCAGTGACTTGAACTCTATGCCTACTTGGGTATAGAACATCAAACAATAGAATATCAACAGGCACTTTGAGAGTCCTTTGAATATTCTATTCTCCTTGAAGCACTTGTAAAGTCTTCTAAGAGATGTCTATTCTTTAAAGCCACTTGTAAAGTCCTTACAGAATAAGTTCGGATTTTCTGAAGCACTTCGAAAAGCCTCCGGAATGTCCGTTTATGTTTGTTGTTCGCCTCGAAGACTTTCGACGTCTATTTTCTCCCACTTGTCATTTTGGAAACGAATCTCCAAAAGGACATTATTTCGAGCAAACAAACATTATGTTCTCAAAAATTCATGGTAGAAACAATACCCTTGTGTTTCATTTGAATAAATCATAATGAAACATATATCTATACTTGAGCCTTAGTTTGTCGAATGACAAACACTAAGCTCCCACTGAGTTTTGCAACTCTCTAGATATATTTTATGAAAAGTTATTCTGAAATTACTTTTCAATAGCTTTGACGAATTTGGTTTAGTTTGGTGGTAGTTGAGCATTTTGTTTTAGAAATTATAGGAAAAGTCTTTATGATCCATCATTGATCGAATCAAGTACTAATTGACTTCGATTATTCCAACTAAGATATGCCATATCTTATGGACCTAGATTGTGAAATTACAACACACAATCATTGATGATCATAATTGGTCTCAAGTAATCATCAACATGATCTAACCTAGATCTTTATGATTTCTTGCCAAGTGGATTTTATACTTCTGAATCTTTGAACTAGCCAAACAGATTCAACTTATATCACATTTGAGTAAATAAACCTATATTCACTCAAATCCATGTGAAATAATAAAGTCATAAAATCTTTCTTTAGCTTTGAACTCTATTGTCTAGGCGTTCTAACAATAGTTCATATCTTTTGTTACTTTCAACAAGTAAGACTAGTTGTCTTAAAATGATCTAGAAATCAATCAACTTTCAAAAGTCCATCAAAATAGAGCTTATGAATGTTAACTTGTTGATATGGTCTAAGCAACAATGCCAAAGATTAGTGGAACTCAAATCAAGGGGTTGATTTGAACCTAGTAAAGTTCTTTAAAGAGTTGTTTGTTTTAATCAAGCATATTGACTCAACCTGTAATTGACCATTTCATTCAAATAAACAAACAAACATTGTTTTTGTTTTTCTTGAATGTGAGTCTTTCTGTGTTTGAAGCAGAAATTTAGGTATGCTGATTATGGAACAAAATAGCCATTAAGTTCCAGCATTTGAAAGGACTTAAAACAAACTTAGATGACCCTACAATTAATGTAGCAATGCCATGCTTCATTTCCCACTTGTAGGTCATTAGTGTATCCTAGCTTCCATTGTTTGAGTTATTACCGAAGTAAGAACCTCAAGCGGTATATGATACCAAGGAAGTTTGATTGCTAGGTCACTTCTCTTTAAACATAAACTTATAGGTAGAAACGGAATCGTAATTCCTTTCATTTGTTCCTCGTTTTCCTATTTCTTGTACCCTTTCTTATAGTCTTAAGAATTGAATTCTTTAGTGTTGACTTTTATACTTTGTTAGACATGTCCAATGTCACCCCAACAAGGTTCTTTACCATTTAATTTATGTTGAACATTCTGTTTCAACTAGATGATCTTACCAGAAGCTTCTAAAGTTCTCTAAGAATCGATCTATTCGAATGTCTAGGGACTAGACTCATTCGAGAATTAAATGGACAAAGATATTAGGTTGTTAACCATTGGTAAAGCTGAGCGTTTTAAGCTCAATGCTTTATGATCTCAAAACTACATTGTATTTTGAATTCACAAGCACCAATTGGTTTGCCATTCGACTTTGATGTTCGAAAACAACCATAAAAGTCGCTATAAGAAACGTACATTTTAAATTGCTCACTTTCTCTCATTTCCGTGAATCGTTCTTGGATTCACTACCAATCGAGGAAATTTACTGTTACCTTTCTAAAAGGATTTACTGCAGTGCAAGATATTTAATTATAAACAATAATTAAAACATACATTGAAGCATGCAAAGTCTAAACATTTATCATGAATAATAACTTGAAAATGAAAGCAATCATGCAATTTAAACAAGTCATTAGCATTTTATTCGAATTATGTGTTCCGGCAGGTGTGAATAAAATGATTCAAAGATCCTAAAATCATTGAAGAACTAAGCACAGTTTGTCGACTTAATCCTAAAACATCTTAGGTAAGCAAAAGCCTTTTGCTAATAGTCTAGAAACTATTCTTGGTTGATAGGTACGTCTAAGAACTTATTAGGTAAACCTATCGATTTTGCCACGACATAAAAGGACTCCTTACTTATATCGTTGAGTTTCACCAAAACTAACATGTACTCACAATTATTTGTTTACCTTGCCCCTTTAGGACCAATAAGTAACACCTCGCTGAGCGAAAACTATTACTAGATTGATGTAAAGGATATCCAAGCAAGTGTATATTTTGGCATGGCACCTTATAACTCAATTTTTAAGTTTGGAACTTAAGGCTCTTACTATGTTGGTTAGATTTTAAGTGAACTAAAATCCTTAATCATGCAACATAATCAAGCTTTTGATCTCATGCATTTTAAGACATAACTAAAAGCAATAAATAACTTAAAACATGCATAAGATAAATGTGATCTAGTATGGCCCGACTTCATCTTGAAGCTTTAACTTCAAAGTCCGTCTTGAAAATCTCCGTGGGAGGCACCATTTTCTTCAAATAGGATAAGCTATAATTAAAACTAATTGCAACTATTTGATGGTACGCAGACCATATTTGAATTAAAAAACAACTTTGGTACTTTAGACCAATTACATTCAAATTAATGGTACGCAGACCATATTTTCTATCCTATTTGGGCCATACTAGTCACTTCATAACCTGCAAAACAGTACATATACAATATATACCATTCACCCATTCATTATCATGAATGGCCCACATAGCTGGTTAGTAAAACACATTATGCATCACATAAATATTTGCAGCAATTAATCAAGGGCATCAATAATCTACCAATTATTCAGTCCTTATTAATTCTAATCAAGTTGTTTTAACCTTAAGGATTTGTAGACCTAATCAAGAGTTTATGACTAAAAGGGCTCCCACTTAAACCAATAAATTCATATGCTTTACTAATTTTAAACATAAAAATGTATTTCTAGTCTAACCGGAAACATACAAATTTAATTAAAATTTAAAGCTCATATAAATTTATAATTGAATCCAAAAAGTTTAATTTAATTTCAGTCGTATTTAAATTAATTCATTATTTTAATTTTAGTAAAATAATTAGAATAAATAAAATTTATTATAATTACAATATTCAAAATTTTAATCCAAGAAAATAATTTAAATTATTAATTTTAAAATTAATTAAAATTACGTAAACTGAAAATTTCAAATTAAAATTTCAAAACGATCTAATCGTAACGCAACAACCCCACGCAACGTACGCCCATGGGCCACACGCACACAGCCATCGCTGGCCATGTGCGCGCAGCCCATGCGATGCGTCGCATCGCTGCTGCTGCTTTCCTTCGCAAGGCCTCATGCGAGCTGGTGCTTGCTGCGCGCGCGCCAGCGCTCGATGCACGCGAGCCATCGCTCGCTGCGCTCGCTCGCCAGCGCTCGCTGTGCGCGCTCGCCAGCGCTCGCTGCATGCGAGCCAACGCTCGCCAGCGCTCGCTGCGCGCGCTTGCCAGCGCTCGATGCTGCGAGCCATCGCTCGCTATGCGAGGCATCGACGCTGGGCGGAGCACTCGTGGCACGCGAGCTTGCGCTCGCTGCGCGCGAGGCTCCGCACGCTTTGCCCGAGGCAGTGCGCGCTGTGGCGCAGCTCGCTTGCTGCCCACACGCGACTGCCGTGCCTTGCCTTCGCCCATGCCCATTCGTCCATTGCTCATAGCCCACGACACAAGGCAGGGCTGCTGCCTTGTGCTCGTGCACCATGGCCTTGCTCATTGCATTCGTGCCGCATGGGCGACGAGCTCCCTTGCTTATCGTCACATGCCCGCACTATACAACACCCCTTAGGGGTAACACGTAGCGTCCATTTCTTTGTGCGTGCAAGTTATATGAACGAATCGCATAAAATTTAAAAAATTTATATTTAAAATTAATGACAAATTAATAAATAATATTAATTTCATAATTTTAGGGCGAAAAATCGAAAATTTATTATTCAATTGATTTCCGATTAACATGGATTCAAGCCTAGGTCATAAAAATTTAAAATTTATCATAAATTTACAATTTTTATGGTGGTTTTTAATCATAGGTATCTAATTAAATTATAATTAATTATGAAAATCAAATTAATTCTAAATTATTCTAATTTTCAACAAATTAATCATAATTACAAATTAGATTGCATAATTAACAAGGCTAGGCATTCAAACTTGTTAAACATATACAGTAGGTCAATCAAAAATTCAAGATTTATCAACAAGAATCGCAAATATTTAATTTAACATCTTAAATTTACGAAATTTTGCATTCGAAAAACTAAAACCTCCGAAAAGTCATAGTTAGGCTTCGAATTTGAGAATTCTGGGTTCGGCAGAAAAAAACTTTTTTGTCAAAATTTTAGAATGCCTTTTACATGCGGAATTGACACAAAAATCACTCGATTTGGATGAGTAACGAAGAAACTGCCGAAAAACTGCGTACGTATAATTAAATAAACGCAATTTGCAATTAATTAACAATTACGAAAATTAATCACCCCTTTTAATTCTTGCAAATTTGTAATATTTAACCATGTTCATGCAATTTAGATTATGAAAATAATAAGAGGCTCGTGATACCACTGTTAGGTTATGATACATATGACAATTCATAAATCATGCGGAAACAACCATTAAGCCAGGAATACATATTATTTACACATAATCATTTAGCATAGTTTAGATGCATACTCTTTGTTGCGTGCCTTCCCTAGCTGCGCCCGAACCGAACAAGAACAAGTCTTTAGGACTCCAAGTGTCGTCCCTCCGTAGATAGTCCACAGCACGTCCGGATCCGCCTTAAGATTGACCAACTAGAATCGCCCTTAAGGTACTATTATTTTCGGCACTTTTAGGCAAATGTGTGACTGAATTTTTCTCTCAAAAACTCACTTTGAATACTTGAAAACTCGTTGTAAATATGTGACCATAGGCACCTATTTATAGAGTTATGGAAAAGGATTTGGAATCCTATTAGGATACTAATTTATTTAATTATAATCCTACTAGGACTCTAATTAAATAAACTAAATCTTTTAGGATTAGATTTAATCATATGACGAATCCCGGTAGCCTTAGGATTTGAGTAACACACTTCGAGTAATACGCTAGCACCGCACGTAGGCCTTGCGGCCCACGCACAGCGCCAGCCCACTCGTCGCAGCCCCGCGCGCGCGCGCCAAGCTTCGGCTGGGCCTGGCTTTTGCGCTGGGCCTGGTCGCATGCTTGGCGTGTGTTTGTTGCGCTTGGCTTGCTGGGCGATGGCCCGGCTTCGTGCTGGGCCTTCGTCTGGCAGGCCTCGTCCGATGCTAATTCGTACGATACGCTTCCGATTAAATTCTCGATTCCGAAATTCATTTCCGATACGAACAATATTTAATATTTCCGATTCCGGAATTAATTTCCGTTTCGAACAAATATTTAATATTTCCGTTTCCGGAACTATTTTCCGATTCCGATAATATTTCCGATTCTGACAATATTTCCGTTTCCGGCAATATTTCCATTTCCGATAATATTTTCCGATACGTACCATGTTTCCGTTTCCGGCAACATCTACGACTTGGATAATATTTATATTTCCGATACGATCCATATTTCCGTTTCCGGCAATATCATCGTTTCCGGAGTATTCATTTCTTGCCTGTGACGATCTCAGCTCCCACTGAAACCATGATCCGCCGATTCCGAATATCCATAGTTGGAGTATTTAATGCCATTAAATACTTGATCCGTTTACGTACTATTTGTGTGACCCTACGGGTTCAGTCAAGAGTAAGCTGTGGATTAATATCATTAATTCCACTTGAACTGAAGCGGCCTCTAGCTAGGCATTCAGCTCACTTGATCTCACTGAATTATTAACTTGTTAATTAATACTGAACCGCATTTATTAGACTTAACATTGAATGCATACTTGGACCAAGGGCATTATTTCCTTCAGTTCGCACCAATACCCCAAGGCATGCTGGATCCCATACAGCTCTTCAGCTCTCCGATGATAGGCTCCCAGCTTCGCCTCCACCAGCCAGTTACCATTCACTGACTTCTCCAACGGACCATCGATTTTGGTGGTCTCATGCAAAATCGGAGCAAGCTTGCCCTTCGGATCAGCCTCAGTCCAGTGAACAGGAAACTCAGGATAAGACTGACGGTGACCTGAAGAACCAGCTTTCTTACCAGAAGCAGCACGCTCGGATCCACTAGACCCCCCAGCAGCGCCATCTTTCGAGGCGTCCCAACCAGCCGAAGCTTTCTTCACCGATTTTTCCGAGGTCCAACCCCTCGAAGAATTTCGCGCCTTCTCCGAGGGAAAATTTCCCCTCTCCTCAGAGGGACCACCAACAAACTTACCCTTACCCTTATCCTTGGCCATGGCTGAAGAGCTTAAATCTAGGGTTCAGAGGGAGGAGTAGAAGAGAATGCAAGAAAAAGAGCAGAATTCGGAAAAGCAAGAAAAAGAGCAAGGCTCGCAAGCAAGTTACCTTCCTCCGACGCGGAATTTGCCGACAAAGCAAACAGAGCAAGTTCCCGAAGATCAGAGCTAACCGAAAACCGTAGATCTGAAGATATGTCAAGGCAACGATTCACCAGAAAAGAGAAAACTTTTGAAAAGGAAGGGAAAGTAAATGTTTGAAAAGAAGTCGCGTCCAGTATTTATAAGAAAAAGAAAGGCGCATCGACTCCCACGATTCCCACTACTCACAACAAGTTCCAACACTTGTCATCAATGCAAAAAATAACTTCTTTTTGAAAAAAGAGAGGGAACCCTTTCAACTTCCGACAGCTGGAAACCCACCCATTTACTCCCAAAGGCTCACAACAACAACATCAAACCCACTACAGTACAAAAGGCTATTCAGCCACCAATCAAGGCCCAAGGCCCACTTGCAATAAATGACCTAAGGGCAATCATTGCACGAACACTATTAATAAGCCGTCATGGCTCACTTACCAAGGTACGTCCATTTCACGCCTTAAGACCACTCTTCTAGAGAACTTCTCTCTCTAGAATCCGAGCATCGTTCTTACTTAGGCATCGGAGGGGCTTTCCTCGGAAACACCCCCAAGGCTAGTAACTTGTTTATTGTGCAGATTGATTTGGACACAACACATTCGAGCTAGCAAGATCTTCAACACACACGAAAAGGGCCTTCATTCGAAGCCCATTGTTTTACCAGCTTCAACACCGGAACACAATATATAATGACTTCATGAGATATATATATGATCATTGACCAACCAGTTGTAAACTTGTAACACGATCATCACGTCGAATAAGCCCAATCTTTCACGATCGATATCACCTCATGACTATTAAGGCTAGATAGTAGATATATAACGTCATAGCATGATATTCACGTGTATTAGCTAAATAGCTAGAAGTCTAGAACACTTCAAGCAATTACTAAATATATTAGTAACCAAGTTGGTCTTGGTATAGTGGTTGTTCAATTCATTTTGTCTTTTAACCAATACACTGACGTTCAAATGAATCGAATCCCAACTTTTGAGAATGAAAACAGATCATTGGTCAGCCTTTTATCCTTGATTGGAGCACGCAAGGCGAGAGGGTTAGTCATTGCTATCCACGGTATACACCTTAGCGCTATATATATACACCCAAAGAAACTAAATATATTTATAAGAGAAATGCCAAAACATTGGAATCTTCAAGAACAAGTAAAATAAACATCCACATGAGTTGACACATTAGCCGGCAATATATAAGCATCCCAACCAAAACCTTTGAGTTGGCATATAAATACTTAATATAAATTGCAAACTAATTAAACTATATAGCTTAATTAGCTTACTTATTGAAATCGTCTACTTAAGAAAAAATCAACACTTAATCTCAAAAAAACAGCAATGCATTCTACACGCAACTTATTTAATAAAATAATTAATCAAGAAAATGAGAGGAAAATCATTTTCACAAGATATATATGAGCTACGGAGTATATATTATCGAGTAATATGCACAAATATATGTATAATTAATTGTTTATATGTTTATATGTATATGTATATATATATATATATTAGTCTCCTATTTGTACTTATATTTGGTGCCTCCAAAGCATCAAGAAGCTAGGAAGAAGTTAAGAATTCGCTCATGGCCGACGTCGTCGCCTTAAGTTTCATCGTTGGAGTCATAGGTACATCCTTTAATTAACATCAACTTTTTTTTCGAATTCATAAAGAAAAATGAGTTTATATTTTTATTTTTCTCTTAGTATTATGTTGATGATATTGAAGGTATATCTAATTAAGTTCATGTGTTTTTCACAGGAAATATAATTTCTGTGCTTCTTTTCCTTTCTCCCGCGTAAGTAATATTTACTCATTTAGTTACTTTTAGTTACTTGGATTAATGCTCAAATTTTAATAACAAATAATCAATAATTCGAAAGCTATCAATTTTGTAATTGCTTTT
This sequence comes from Spinacia oleracea, assembly GCF_020520425.1. Taxonomy (NCBI): domain Eukaryota; kingdom Viridiplantae; phylum Streptophyta; class Magnoliopsida; order Caryophyllales; family Amaranthaceae; genus Spinacia; species Spinacia oleracea. Next base: position 17,935,034 of record NC_079490.1, read on the forward strand.
TGATCATTTATGTATGTAAATGTTCCTTTTGGGCTCCGTTTGGTAGGGCGTAAAATATTTTCATGTAAAACGATTTTTCACTTTTCAATCATTTTACATTGTTTGGTTGGGTAAAGGATGAAAAACAGTTTTCCATGACTCCCTCCAAGGTGGAAAATCCTTTTCCATTTGAAAGGGATCGAGGGAAACCATTTTTCCTTCTTTCCTCCTTACCTCCCTCTACTTTCTTCCCCTCAATCTTCACCATTTTCTCCCATTTTCCTTTAAGGTACCAAACAAAGGAAAACTAGTTTGAAATTGTGTTTTCCCTTGAAAAATATTTTTCATGGAAAATCATTTTACAATGAAAACGTTTTACGCCCTACCAAACGGAGCCTTGGTGTTAGACAAATGAGGTGAAATCACCATCCTTCAGAGATTTTCCCATTTGTACTTATGAATACTTTGTCGATCCCTTAAACAATTAACTACCTCGTATTCCCCCTTAGAAAAATGTTCTATGCAATATTTAGGAACTACAAAGTACTACGTATTTGTTTAACTAATTCTTTGTTAGAGTGACAATTTTGTTACCATAGTATTAGGAGATGTAATAAATGATGGTAAAACCCTTATGAAATAGATTGGGTTACCACACCTTTCATACCAAACATTAGATAACATCAGTAGTTAAGTAATTTCATTTCCATCGCTTAAAAACTCGTTATACACCAAACATGCTAATATTAGATAATATAAATACGTACAGTAGACAGTAGTTAAGTTTTCAACCAAAAAAATAAACTTCCACCCCTTAGTTTCACTAGTTAGTTAGACAGTACAACCATTGATATGATTTTGACAATGGACTCTACTACAAAAAACAACAATGACTTATTATTTTCTACACCTAATAATACCTACATTGATGCGGAATTGTAGTTATGGACTTTGTTCTCTTCCCCTTGTCTACCGTCTATTCTGATTTTTCTAATGTCTAGTCTGGATTTTCTGATGTCTAGTCTGAAAACCATTGATATGATTTTTACAATTGACTCTACGACAAAAGCAACACTGATTTATTGTTTTCTAATATCTGGTCTGGTCTGAATGTTTTCGGTGGTTTTTTTTTTTTTTTTGGTTTCTGGTCTAGTATGAATTGAATTTTCTATCATGATCTAATTTTTCTAATATGATCTATTAATCAATAATTATAGGTGAAGAGAACAGAGCCTTATACGTCCAAATATACGTGATTAATAATGGTCATGTTGTTGCATACACGCACTATTTATATAGAACACGATCAAGAAACTTTTTATATGAAGTGCGTAGTATTTTGTTAATTATGGTGTAAAATTCATCGATCCTAAATGTTATGTCAACATCTTTTGATAAGATTATCTTTATTAAATAACTTACAAAGTTATATCTTGTCGAAATTTAGCAAGAAGTTAGCCGATTGAGGAAAAACTGTTTATAATCGAAATGTAGTGGTCCGCCTAATTAAACCATATCATAATCATAATATGACGACATACATTAAGTCATTAATTACTTGCTAATTTAGAAGTCGGCTACGTTTCGTACAAATAACAGCAAATCAAATTGACTAATTCAATATTATTATTATTTTTATTAAGTATTAATTTATAAGCTAATTAATTAATTAATTGAATGGATGCAGGAAGACTTTCATTCGAATAGTGAGTAAAAAATCAGCAGGAGATTTCGAAAGCCTCCCGTATATATGTACATTTTTGAGTACATCTCTATGGACATACTATGGAATTATTAAAGCCCGGGGCAATGCTCGTCGCCACCGTAAATGGGTTCGGAGCTGTCGTCGAGCTTGTCTATATAACTTTGTTCCTCATCTTTGCCTCACCACAAACACGGGTATGTTATGTGTGCATTTTTAGTCCCGTTAAATACTAGCGGTTATCATATTGCAACTTAAATAGTGTAATTTAAACTAATAATGTGCGTGACTACATTTGATTTGATGGTTTTGATTAGGCTAAGACTGCCAAACTTGTGGTGTTATTGGACGTGGGATTCCTCGGAGCCGTAATGTTGATTTCAAAGTTTTGGTTGGAAGGTGATACGAGGATTCAAATGATAGGGGCTCTTGGAGCTTTTGTCAATATTCTCATGTATGGTTCTCCTCTTGCAGCCCTGGTAATAATCTCCAACTTCTTCTGTGATAATAAAAATAAGGGAAATTCTCAATGATAACCCAGTATTATTGCACATTCTTAATGGTAGCCAGAAAAATTACTTATTAGCATTGGTAGTCTTTAACTCTTAAATTTTCTACATCATGACATTATTAATGATTTTTTTTATGAATCGGTTAAATAGGACTAGTTTATGAAAACTAATAGTACTCCAAAAATTCCAGAAATCACATTTTACAAAAGAGATCAACGAACTTTTTATATTAGAGATCAAGCACTAACTATCAAATAAAATTAACCAACAGAAACGTCAATAAAATCTATGAAAAATAAGTCAATTCCAACACGAACTATCGCAAAAAAAAAAAAAAAAAAAACCAACTAATTTTCCAATTTAAAAAACACAAAAATCAAATCAAGAACACGAATTGAAGTGCCAATCAGATTTGAACGCAGAGTCAAAAAAGATGAAGAGATGCTGGAATTAGCATCTTCTACGTTGTAGTTTTGAAGTACGTGTTTTAGCGTCTTCGAATTGTCTGAGTTAATGATGGCAGTGGCACAAATTATGATTGGCAATGAACGGTAGAAATTGGGGTGATGAGTGAGTTGAGTAGAGTTACGTTGTAAGTAGGTCAGGAGAGATAGCATAAGGAGAGGGAAGCAAGGTGTAGAAAACACCATTGTTAATCTTTAAGAAAATAAATTAAAGGTTGTTCACGTATGTGAACACTGATTTCTTAATTTTCCAATAACCTTTGCAAAACTAGAGGAGGAAATGTACAATCAAATGGAAACTCTTCACTACCAAAACAAAATAACGTAATTTCATCTTTTATATTTAATGCAAACTAAATTGAATTGGAGTAGGATTTTAATTATTTTGAAATCAGGTTGCATGTAATTTGGATTTTGATTTTTGATCAAGTTGCGGTTTGGTAAATAAAAATTAGGATGTTTTCTATTCTAACCACCTAGTAGTTAATTATGGTTAGGCAAAACATAAAAGTTAATATGAAAGTCTTTATTAATGCTATGGTTGATAATAAACAACAATGGAGGGCTACCAAAGATAATCTAATATTTTTTTGGTTACCATAGAGAAAGTACAATAGTACAAGGCTACCATTGAGAATTTCCCTAAAAATAATTGTCAATTCAAAAGTGTTAGCATGTATGAGGTGTGCACACCATGATAACTTTTATTAGGAGTAAGTTTTTTTTTTTCTAACGTTTACCTAGTTTTTTTGTAACTTTTAATAAGTAGTATGTTTTTATTAACTTTTAAAATATAAAAAATAATTTGATAGATAAACATTTTAAAGGGTTAAATGATTAATTTTATACATTATTAATGATTTTTATTATAATGTAAAAAATTATCATTAAAAAATAGATAACTTTTACCTATATAAAGGTAATTTTTAAGCACTTTTAAGTTAAATTTTACTCCGTTGTACGACATTTATTGTACATCATTTGTAAATAAAAATTTGTGTTGTCAATTACTGTTTTTTACATTTTCTTTTATATTATCACATAAATGTTTTAATATTCTATCAAAAGTTGTATCCAATTATTATTTTAACCAATTAATTCCATTGAGTCATTTAATCTCTCACACTTTTTCATTGGGACACTAAAAAATTTCTCATTTTTCCAATATCAGAATTTTGATAAAGGTGAAACATTTTAAATAAACGTAATTTACCTTGTTTAAATTAAAAAAAAAAATAGAGTAATCTCAATGCACATTAATTTGTCGTTAAAACACGTGTAAAATACCAAACGTAAAGAAAAAAAAGAGACAAAGAAAGTACTGCTTACCTTACTAGGGAGTTTGTAAATTACTATCTAGCTTTAAAAAAAATGTTATACTTAATGTAGTATTTACAACTATACGCCTATACCTACCTTTTTAACATGCGAGTCAATTGCTATCTTATTCCGAGGAAGTATTTTCGGATATTAGATATGTGCTTGCAAATGCATATTATAGCAAAAGACAAAATTGGAAAAATGACAAAAAAGAATTAAATGGTATTTTTTTAAACAAAAATTGTACTTTTTATTTTACAGAATGGTACTTCCTTTATTGTCTTTTAGCTATTTGTCTTTTAGCTGATATGTGTGTTGCCACGCACACATATCTGATATCCGAAAAAAATAACCTCATCTTATTCCCTTTTTCGGCCAGTTATATTGATGAATGACATCATAGCTACTCATAATTATACTTAAATATTTTAATGAATTAATTAAACTAAAATCCAACCCAAAAAAGTTTTAAAAAACCAAACAAAGTTTCAGGCATTGTGGTAATTTTGGGTATTTTTTTTATTGTTTTATTCTGTTACGGGATTTAATTTTATTAATATAATTAATTAAAATGATTTAAGTATAATTAAGAGTAACTATGATATTATTAATATAACTAATTTGTATGAACTCGTTCCCCCAAAGTATCACAACTTTGGTGGAGCTCGATTTGAAATGAAATGCTTAGCCTAACTTTTCCCTCAAAAAAAAAGAGTAATTATGATATTATTTGTAGACGTAACTGGAACGGTTAAAGTTAGCAATTGGCGTCACATGTTAGAAAATTAGGTAGCTATAGTAAATGACAACTTTTTTAAAACTAGATATTCATTGATAATCTCCCCTAATAAGTGTAGTAGGTAGTTATTGACAAAATTTACATAATGATATATAATTGTGAAAATTGTGAGACTGAGTGAATCTGAAATAAACTGAATTTATTGAACATTAGTTAAAATGAACTTGAAGTGAGCTTATTGAACTTGAAGTGAACTATAAAACTAAAAATGAAGTTCGAAAGAACAAGGTCTTATACTAGACTTTTTTGTGTATAAATGAGATAGAAGCGCAATACAAATTACCTAACGAGGTGCTAATCAAATTTGTTGATTTTTGGCGTGGCGATGTGATAGAGAGCTGTGATGGAAACAAGAAGCGTGGAATATATGCCATTCTTGCTATCATTGTGCTCATTTTTGAACGGAGGAATTTGGACTATTTATGCTGTTCTTGTCAAGGATCTCTTCCTCCTGGTACGTGTCTATAATCTCCCATTCCCATTCCCGTTCACAATTTCAAATCATTTTATTTAATTTGTTTAGATCAATGATTAAGGTCTTCCCTATATTAATTCCAAAAGGTCTTGCGCGCACAAGGTGTACAATAAATTTATTGTACACCAAGATAACTTTTATCCATTTTTTTGCAACTTTAACCTACTTTTGATTAACTTTTATATTAGTAAAAAAAAGAAGTTGATAGATAAACATTTCAAAGGGTTAAATGATTAATTTTATACATTATTAGTGATTTTGAAGAATTTTTTTTTATTAAAATGAAAAAAAATCATCACTAGAAGTAGATAACTTTTACATATATAAGCTTAACTTTTAAGCAGTTTGAATTAACTTTTACTCATGTGTACAATACTTATTGTACACCCATTATAAATAAGAATTTGTGTATTCACTCAATGCAATTAACTTGGTAGCGTATGTTTGTTCCTTCCTCAAATACTCGTTCTATAAATATAAATATTATAACATGTTTACGCTCGATGCACAACTTTGACCATTAAAAAATAAAATTGTCTAGTACTATGTACTACTCCTTTTGTGGCTCCGTCTCTTTTTGTTCTTTTACGTTTGATATCATGCACGCGATTTAACGTATAATTAATGAGGATAAAATTCCTTTTAAAAAAAATATGCAAATTACTCCATTCATTAATCATGTTTTCACTATATCCAAAATCCATTCTTGTCTTTTTTTGAATAACGTGAAACAACTTTATTCTTTATTAAAAGAAATCAAACAAAATAGAACTTCAATCCACTACTAATCTAACAACCAATAAGATTGCTTTAATTATTTATCGGGCTAATTAAGAAAGTACATAAACTGATACTCTGTATATAAGATGCAAAATTTTCAATATAAAGAACAAAATGGGACATCCTAAACAAAATAAGTAAAGAATAAAAAAAGAACGGAGGGAGTACATACTACTTCGCACTTGTTTCTATTAAAACATCAACAAATTATACTTCCTGCATAAAAAGTTAAGTTTTCGAAGTACAGTCTAACAATATTCTACATTAATCACAATTAGTGGTATTTTTTTTTATATAAATAGAGTCAAAATTATGCAATATTTATGTAATGAAAAAACAAAATGTAACGAATGAAGTGTTATTACATAGTAGCTTTACTTCCTACTCCCTCTGTTGGGTAATTTTTCACATGTTTACTATTTATATGTGTTCCGGTGTTGTAAAGATGGAAACAATGGGCTTCGAATGAAGGCCCTTTTGTATGTGTTGAAGATCTTGCTTGTTTGAATGAGTAGAGTCCGAATTCACCTGCACAAGAGCAAAGTCACTAGCCTCGGGGGTGTTTCCGAGGAAAGCCCCTCCGATGCCTAAGTAAGAACGATGCTCGGATTCTAGAGAGAAGTTCTCTAGAAGAGTAGTCTTAAGGCGATAAATTGGACGTACCTTGAGGTGTGAGCCTTGGCGGCCTATTTATAATGTTTGCATAATAAATGCCCATATGTCATTTATTGCTATTGGGCCTTGGGCCTTAATGGATGGCTGAATAGCCATTGGTAGGTTTGATGCTGTTGTTTAGAGCCATTGGGCTTTGGACTTAGTGGCCCAATTGAGAGTCAATTGGGAGCCCAAACAACATGCCCCCCAGACCCAGTCCATTTAGAATTAAATGGGTGGGTTTTCAGCTGTCAGAAGTCCGAAAGTTCCCTCTCTTTTTTGAAAAGGGATGATTTGCATTGATGACAAGTGTAGGCAGTCGTCTTCTTCAGAGTCGGTCGGTTCCAGTTGAGGACTTCCGAACATGTGCTTGCCTTTCCCCCTTTTGCCTCGGCGCTGCGTTGTACTCATTTCTTTTTGTTTTCTTTAGTACTTCGGTAGGCCGGTATTGTCTGTTGATGGCTGCCGATTTTAACTGTTTCATTTTGTTTTCAATTTTTGAGGCTTTCAATGTATTTGTACTCCCCCCAAATATTGAATAAAAAATGAATGTTTGTTACTTGGCTGCTTCTTTTCAACTTTTACTCCTTCTTTCAAACCCATTCTCTCTCTAAATTCCGGCGATCGCAGTGCAATTTGTTTCTTCAGATCTACGAAATTCGGCCAACTTTAGACTTCGGGAACTTGTGTTGTTCGTTTTATCGGCGAATTCCGCTTCGGAAAAAGGTAATTTGTTTCTGAATTCTCCTTTTTTCTTCGTTTTTCCTTCTACCCCTCAATCTCAACCCTAGACCGAGAATTCGCGGCCATGGCAAAGAATAGGGGCAAGAGCAAGTTCGTCGTTGGCTCCTCTAGTGAGAGGGAGAACGTGCCTTCGGGAAGGTTACCGAAAACTTCGAGGGGTCGGCCTTCGGAGAGGCCGGTGGAGAGGCGTTCGACTGGTTGGGATGCTTCAAAAGATGATGTTGTCGGCGGGTCTAGCGTGTCTGAACGCGCAACTTCTGGTAAGAAAGCTGGTTCTTCGGGTGTGCGCCGCTCTTACCCTGAGTTTCCAGTTCATTGGACTGAAGCTGATCCGCAGGGCAAGTATGCCCCGATTCTGCATGAGACCACTAAGATCGATGGTCCCTTGGAAAAATCGGTCAGTGGTGACTGGTTGGTGGAGGCGAAGCTGGGGAACTACCATCGGAGAGCCGAAGAGTTATACGGAATCCAGCACGCCTTGGGGTACTGGTGCGAGCTTCCCGACCAGGAGCGTCCTCGGGTGACTCATCCGCCGAGGGGGTTCATCTTTGTGTATACTCATCATTTGGAGAACGGTCTCCGCTTTCCTTTGGATCCCTTCGTTTCCGAGCTCCTGGTGTCGTACAACATCAGTTTGGCCCAGCTTACCCCCAAATCTATGAGGCACATCATCGGATTTAGATGGGTGTGCGATTTTATTAACTTTCCATGTTCTGTTGCCGTGTTTCGGGATCTGCACGATCTGTCTTTCAACCACGCTTCCAAGGGGGATGGGTATGGTTGGTGGACCATCATCAACAAAAGATCCCGAAGGAAGGGGGAGCCGAACTACATTACGGCCTACCCTTACCTCAGCTCTGATCATAATTGGAAGACGGAGTGGTTGTTCGTTCGTGTGCCGACAGATCCGAAGCATCCACATTTTTACCGCCCTCCGAAGTGGTTTGTGACTCCTGATCCTGATATGCGAAGCGTGGCTGCTCCGGATCGGAACCATCACCACTACGTGGATCTCCTCCAGTGGTTTTTGGCTCGGGAGGACAACTACAAACTGCCGTCCAACTGGCTCCCGAACCTCAACTATATCTTGCGGGAGGACATTCTTGCTGTTGCCGGTCTCAGCAGGATTTTTGACAGGGGTAGGTGTCTTTCGGCTGGGACCGTGCTTTAGTGAGTTTGTCCTCCTCCTTTTTGTCTCGTTTTATTGACTTTGTTTTGTGCTTTGTTTCTGCAGAGTACGGCTTTAGCTGCGTTGATCCTGTGGTCTTGGGCATTTCTTTGGATCTGAAGATCATTCACGACTCGGCCCCTGATTACAAGTTCGGGAAGGAGAATCCTCGTAATCCTCGCTTGAAGGATTACGTGCTGTCTCCGTCGGGTGTCGCTCGGATATCTGAAGTTCGAGCTGATCCGTGGGATTCTGCCTCTTCTCCCGAAGCTGTTCCAGTGAAAGTCGTGCTCCCTGATTTGAGGACAACCTCGGATCCGGTGAGTGTTTCTATATCTCGAAGTCTTTTGTTTGTCTTTCTTTCTGGTTGGCCGTCGGCTAACGTCTTGGTCCTGGACCATCTTTTTAGGGTCCTGGGACTGACGCTGTGCCGCGTGCCGTTCCTTCGGTTTCATCTCCGGCTCGGATAGATATCTCTTTATCTAGGAACCGGGTACTTCGCGATTTTTCTTTATTCCTTCCTTTGTCTTCTTTTACATTTATTGACCCTTGGTCTTCTCTGTTTAGGATCAGCGCAAAAGGAAGGGCAGCACTCTTTTGAGGCCTTCTGCGCATCCGAAGAAAGCGAAAGCTTCTCAGTCTTCGGAGAAGGTATTTGTTCTGACTTGGAATTTTTTGTGGTCCGTTCTCTCTTTTTCTGAAACTGACCTTTGAGCGTTTGCCCTGTAGGAAGCGGTTTCGGAAGTCATGCCTCCTCCCAAAAATCTCCTTCACTTCATGCCCTTGCCAGGGCAGAAGTTGAAGAGTGTGGTGGTTGCGGAACCGCCGCCCGTGGACCAACCGTTGGCTGAGGAAGATACCATCCCCTCTCCGCTGAAGCCGTCTGCTGCTTTAGGGATCGAGATCCAGGATATAACCAAGGTGATGGAGGCAATTGAAGCCGACCTTGTTCCTGGCTCGGATGTCCCTATTGTGGCCGAGCAGAAGGAAGAATCTGCTGACGTTTCTCTCGAAAGGGAGAAAAGTCCAGATAAGGAGATGGTGGATCTCACCGAAGCTCACATACAGGTTCCCGAAGCTGAGAAGGAGGTCCCTTCTGCTGAGGAGGAGCAACCCGAGCAGGGTCTGACGAGGAAGAGGCGCCACTCGACCTTGGGCTCTACTTCGACCTCGGCCCTGGATAGACTGATCCACGCTGACCCTTGCTCGGATGTTCCGCTGAAACGGATCCCCGAGGAGGTAAGGGAGGCGATGGCTCGCTATGCTAGAGCTCCGGTTTTGGGGGAGAACCCCATGGCTCACGTGGGATCTTTGGTGGGTCCCGAAGCTGCACGGGAGAATCTTCTTCGGGCCAACCCGCAGTGGAGGGTTCCTGGAGCTGAGGAGAGGAACCCAGCTATGATGGCCCAATATTATCTGAATGAGGTAAGTGTTGGAAATTTTGTTTTGAGTTCCGTTTTTGGTTTGTTGTTTTCTCCTTTCCTCATCTTTTCTCGTCTTTTCTTCTTTCCCAGGCTGTTTTCTGGTCCTCGTTCGCTTCCGAGTGCAGCTCGGTTGAGGAGAGGCAACTGAGGAGGTATCAGGAGGCTTATGCTCGTGATATCCCTGTCTTGAACCAGAAGGCTGGGCAGCTCTTCGCCGAGATGGTGGACCTCAAGCAACTGTACCTTCAGTACAGTCGTGAGGCTAGGGAATCGGCTGAGCAGATCGGGGCCGAAGTTGGGAAGCTTATTTTCCGAGTCGAGGAGGATGCTGAAAAGATAGCTTCCTTCGACAAGGAGAGGAAAGAAATGGCCGCCAAGTTTGCGAGCGAACTTGAAGAAAAGGACAGTCTTCTCACGGAGATGACTTCTAAATTTGAGGCGGCCATTAAGCAGAGCCAGGAAGCGGAGGCGAGGCTTCAGCAGTTTGTCAAGCATCGGGAGATTGTTCAGAACCAAGCTGACAAGGTGCCCGTTCTTCAGCTGAAGATCCGAGAGAAGGATGCTGCCATTCGGAAATTGGAGCAAGAGAGAGTTGACCTCTACACTGCTGATCAGTGTAGGGAGCAATACTGGAATGGCATCCTGGGTGCTCGGCGGATGTTCGCGAAGCATATGCCTCATTTCCCTTGGAATGAGAAGGTTCCGCTCTGGATGAGGGCCCAGGATCACTTGGTGGAGTGCCAGGCCGATCGAGACGAAGATGAAGCTGAGCGCCAAGCTGCTCTTGCAGAGGCTCGGGCCCAGAAGGCGACTTCCGAAGGTGATACTACTGCTGGGGGTTCTTCGAAGGATGCTCCCCTGGGGGATGCTCCTGAGACTCCCAAGAGTTAGGGATTTAGGCAGTCGTCTTCTTCAGAGTCGGTCGGTTCCAGTTGAGGACTTCCGAACATGTGCTTGCCTTTCCCCCTTTTGCCTCGGCGCTGCGTTGTACTCATTTCTTTTTGTTTTCTTTAGTACTTCGGTAGGCCGGTATTGTCTGTTGATGGCTGCCGATTTTAACTGTTTCATTTTGTTTTCAATTTTTGAGGCTTTCAATGTATTTGTACTCCCCCCAAATATTGAATAAAAAATGAATGTTTGTTACTTGGCTGCTTCTTTTCAACTTGTACTTTCGCAATTTTAGGTCTTTAAATCCGTAGATTTCTCGAGCTCCTCTTTCTGTAGACTTGCTAAAAACCTTTTGATCTTGCGAGCTCTTTAAATCCGTAGATCTGTTAAGAGACTTTTTAACTTTGCGAGTTCTTCAAATCCGTAGATCTGCTAAGAGACTCTTTGATTTTGTGAGTTCTTCAAATCCGTAGATCTGCTAAGAGACTCTTTAGTTTTGCGAGTTCTTCAAATCCGTAGATCTGCTAAGAGACTCTTTAGTTTTGCGAGTTCTTCAAATCCGTAGATCTGCTAAGAGACTCTTTAGTTTCCAGACTCTTCAAATCCGTCGATCTGCTCAGAGGTTTGGATTGTTCTTCCGATCTCTTGTGGTTCGGAAACCTGGGCAAGAGATCGCTAGTCTGCCTCTTAGTTATGCCTTCGGCGATCCGTGGATCTGAGCCGGAGTTTTATAACTTGATTCGAGCGACTGTTTGTTGCGAACAAATTTTATTAGGGTACCGCGAATCCGAGGATTCTGGACGATTCCCTGAAGTGTATGATTTGGTCATTTCTTGCATTTTATCAAGGAATGGGCAAAGTCAATCCTGTTTTTAGTCTCGGATTGATCAGATCCGAGGCTGCATGTATATATAAAGGGACAATAAATATAGAGATAAGTTTAATGAAACTCATGGTGCCAATGGCTTTCCTCTTCTCATTAAACAACTTACTTGGTTTACAGACAGAGATCATACAAAATATTTCTTGAGAACATCGGTATTCCAATGGTTCTTCAAAATTGTTCCATCTAACTGTTTCAGCATAAACGTGCCTGGCCTTTTTTCGGAATGGATGATGTATGGTCCTTCCCAAGTGGCTGAGAGTTTGCCATGGATCCGTCCTTTCTGAACCGAGGCGGCGTTTCTGAGTACTAGATCACCGACTTTTAGGGGTCTGGCGTTGACTCTTCGGTTGTAATGCTTGTTGACCCTCTGCAAATAGGCTGCGTTGAGTGTCCTTGCATCGTTCCGAGCTTCGTCCAGTAGATCGAGAGCTTCGGATAGAAGTTGGTTGTTGCTTTCTCCTTGGAGCCCATCATACCTGTTGTACGCCTGGATCCTCAGGCTTTCTGTTCCGATTTCCACAGGGATTACAGCTTCGGATCCGTATACAAGGTGGAACGGTGTTTGCCCGGTAGCTTCTTTCTCGGTGGTCCGAAGGGACCATAGCGTTCCGGGTAGCTCTTCTAACCATTTGTTTTTGTCATCCTCGACTCTTTTCTTGAGTGCATTGAGGATGAGTTTGTTAGCAGCTTCAGCTTGCCCGTTGCTTTGTGGGTGACAGACTGCCGAGTACGCTAGGTGTATGCCGAACTGTTTGCACCATTTTTGCAACGGGGTGTTGTCGAACTGTTTCCCGTGGTCGAAGACCATCAGTCTTGGTATGCCGAACCTTGTGATGATGTTCTGCCATATGAACTTGCGGACCTGAGGTTCGGTGATGGAGGAGACAGCTTCGGCTTCGATCCATTTGCTAAAATAGTCGACTCCTACAATCAACCACTTTTTCTGGTTCGTCGCTGAGGGGAAGGGACCAATGATGTCTAACCCCCACTGTGCGAATGGTAAGGGATACAGTGTTGATTGTAGGGTTTGAGCTGGTTGATGGATGGCTGGTGCGAACTTTTGGCATTTCTCGCATTTCCTTGCCATCTGCTTTGCCTCGGAAACCATAGTGGGCCACCAGTACCCAGCCCGAAGAGCTTTATGTGCCAATGTCCTGCCTCCGATGTGGTTTCCGCATATCCCGAGGTGGATTTCCCTTAGGATGTAGTCAGCGTCTGTTGGACCCACACATTTTAGCAGCGGAGCAGAGAATGATTTCCTCATGAGCTCTCCTTCGGCGCTGATGATGAACCACTTGTTGAATCTTTTCAGTTTTCTTGCCTGCAGCTTATCCTCGGGAAGTTCTCCCCTTTCTTTGTATGCAACTACTGCGTCCATCCAACTGGGTTCGGTACGTAAGCTGCATACTGTGGTGGGTGGAAAGTCAATGCTTCTCTCTTGGTGAACCTCCACGTGGACCGACCTGTTTAGGTCGATGAGTGTTGAGCTTGCGAGTTTTGACAGTGCGTCTGCTTGCGTGTTTTGTCCTCGGGGGATGAGAATGACTTCAAAGGATCTTAACTTTGACGTTAAGGATTTAATTTTTGCTAAGTAAGCTGTCATGCTGGGCCATTTGGCCTCATACTCCCCTCGGATCTGGTTGGCTACAAGCTGGGAATCAGTTTTGAGGCAAACATGCTCGGCCTCCAGGGATAAACAAAGCTCTATCCCTGCGATTGCGGCCTCATATTCGGCCTCGTTGTTAGTTGCTTTGAAGCCGAACTTCAATGCATACTCTATGCTTTTCCCCGTCGGGGGGATTAGTACAACTCCTGCTCCTGAGCCGTTTATTGTGGAAGATCCGTCAGTGAAGACCTCCCAAGTGCTTTTCGTATCATCCAGCATTTCCTGGTATGAGCACTCGGCCAAGAAGTCTGCCAATGCTTGTGCTTTGATTGCTGTCCTCGGCTGATATTTGATGCCGAACTCTGATAGTTCGAAGGCCCAGGCAGCCAATCTTCATGACCTCTCTATTTTGTCGAGTACTTTTTCGAGCGGTTGGTCAGTTAGCACTGTGATCTGGTGGGAGTCGAAGTATGGCCTTAGTTTTCGTGCAGCTACCACTACTGCATATGCGACTTTCTCGATGAGTGGGTACCGGGTTTCGGCCCCTGTGAGTGTTCGGCTGGTGAAGTAGATTGGCTGTTGCTTCTTTTCTTCTTCCCGAAGAAGCACTGCGCTGACGGTTCCAGGGCTAACTGCGACATATAGGTACAGGGTTTCCCCCTCCTTTGGTCTGGCCAGTGTCGGCAGTTGAGCTAGGTGGGCTCTGAGTTGCTGAAAAGCTTCTTTTTGCTCCTGTTCCCATATCAGTTCGGGATCCACTTTCCTCGGGACCCCCTTTTTCTTGACTGGTTTTGCTTCTCCTCCGGGGAGGTTCTTTGGTTTCAGTGCTTTGAAGAAGGGGGCTCCCTTGTCCGAGGCTTTTGATATGAACCTTGTTAGTGCGGCTAACCTGCCGGTTAGCCTCTGCACATCTCTCTTGGTCTTCGGCTCGGGTAAATCCAATGCCGCTTGGACTTTGTCTGGGTTCGCATCAATTCCTCTTTCGCTCACCATGAATCCGAGGAATTTCCCTGACTTCACCCCGAAGACGCATTTTTTTTGGTTCAGCTTCATGCTGTATTTCCTCAGATTTTCGAAGGTCTCTGCCAAGTCTTTGACGTGGTCTTCCTCCTTGATGCTTTTTACGATGGAGTCATCCACATAGACCTCCACATTCCTCCCTTTCTGGTCGGCGAAGACGTGATCAACTAGCCTCTGGTAGGTGGCTCCGGCATTTTTCAAGCCGAAAGGCATCATTTTGTAGTTGAACACTCCTGCGCTTGTGATGAACGCTGTCTTTGCTCTGTCATCGGGGTGCATGAATACTTGGTGGTAGCCTGAAAAGGCATCCATGAAGCTGAGCAGTGCATGGCCGCTGGTGGAGTCAACCAATTGATCTATCCTTGGAAGGGGATAGCAGTCTTTGGGGCAGGCTCGGTTCAGGTCTGTGAAATCCACGCACATTCGCCAGGAGCCGTTCGCTTTTTTGACCATCACCACGTTGGCCATCCATTTCGGATACATGCATGGTTCAATGAATCCGGCCTCCTGCAACTTTTTCACCTCCTCGGCGATGGCTTTGTTTTTCTCCGAGGAGTAGTTCCTCTTTTTTTGCTTGACTGGCCGAGCTTCAGCGTTGACGTCCAGCTTGTGACAAATCAGCTTCGGATTTATCCCTGGCATATCTGCTGCTGACCATGCAAAGATGTCTTTATGATCCCTGAGTAATCGGATCAAATCGATTCGGAGCCCCGAGCTGAGGCCCTTGCCTATTCGGACGCTCCTGTCTGAATCCTCTTCGAGGAAGATATCCTCCATTTCTTGATCTGGTTCGGGAGATAGGGTTTCGGGGCGGGCATCAACTTCTGCGGGAGACAAGCTGCTCGTGCTTGCTCTTCTCCTTTTTGCCTCGCTTTCCTCTCCCGTAGCTCCTTTTTCTTCCTCGGGGCCGTCCCCTAGTTTGGGCTTTCGGACAGCAGTGTGGCAGGTTCTTCTCGCCACTTCTTGATCACCTCTGATTCGTTCGGCGAATCCTGCATCCGAGACGTATATCATCAGCTGGTGGTATGTGGAGGGGACTGCTTGCATCTTGTGAATCATGGTTCTCCCCATGATTACGTTGTATACGGAGTCGCAGTCCATCACCAAAAATTCGTCCCGAAGGGTTTTTGCTGCCTGGCCTTCACCCACTGTGACTGGCAGGGTGATCTTTCCTCGAGGGATAGCTGCGGATCCGTTGAATCCGATCAGAGGATAACTGACTTTCGTCAGTGCTTCCTCTGGCTCTTCGAGGATCAGCTGCTCGAAGCAGTTTCTGAAGATGATATTGACGGCACTTCCTCCGTCGACTAACACTCGATGTACGTTGTGGTTGTTGAGGTCCATGGAAATGACCAGAGGATCGTCATGTTTGTACTGGACTCCGAAGCAATCATCGGCAGTGAAGGTCATGTTCGGGGGGTGTGGCTGGTTGTCTCCCACCGCGCTGAAGTTGACCCGATGGGAGAGGGCTCTTAGGTGTTTTTTGCTGGCCTGGCCGGACTTCTGTCCCCCGAACACCACTAGGATGTCATTCTTCTTGTGCCCTGTTGCTTCGTAGACCCTTTTCTGGGGTTGCTCGTGTTGTTTGCCGCTTGCGGCCTTTTCTTTTTCCTCCCTTCGGTCTAACAAGTACTGTTTCAGGTAGCCTCGGCGAACGAGGTCCTCTATGTTGTCTTTCAGCGAGTTGCATTCTTCGGTGTGGTGACCGAAGTCATCATGAAACTCGCACCATTTGTTCTTGTTTCTCCGAGCTGGGTTGGACTTGAGCTTCCCAGGTAGTTTCCACTTTTTGTCATTTCTGTTGAGGCTAAATATCTCTTTTCGGGGCAGAGCTAGTGGAGTGTAGTTGGTGTACTTGGGTTGAAGTTCACCCCTTCTCCCGTCTTTCTTCGGGCTCATCTCTCTAGCTCCTACTTTCTCTTTCCCCTTCCTTGAGCTGCCCTCGGGCTTGCTCTGGGTATTCTTTGTGTCTCTCGGGTCCGACGATCCTTTCAATCTTGCAGCGGCCTTGTTGAACTCTTCGGTTCTGATGAACGCATCAGCCATTTGGAGTACGTCAGCTATTCTGGAGGGGTTCTTCATTGAGAGTTCGTCACGGAACTTCCCTTCCTGGAGCGCGTGCTTCAAGGCGAAGATGGCCACGTCTGGCTGCAAGTTTGGTATGTTTGTTGATTCCTTCATGAATCTGGCCATGAATTCTCTCAGACTTTCGTCTCTTTCTTGTTGGATTGAGGTCAGTTCTGCTGTGGTTCGCTCGGGGCGATTGTTGCTCACGAACTGTGTGCAGAATCTCTTTTTCAGCTTTTTCCAGCTCTTGATCGATCCCTTCGGCAGCGATCTAAACCACTCTCCCGCCACTCCGGTTAGCGTGGTTGGGAAATATTTACACCAACATGCTTCGGAGTAGGGACTCAAGAACATTTGCTGCTCGTAGGAGATGACATGATCCCTCGGATCTGTGATTCCGCTGTAGGTCAGGTGCCCTGGCAGTCTTACCTTCGGTATTTCTTCCATGATCAGCTCGTCCGAGAAAGGGGATGACGTGGGAGTCATGATTCTTTTCCCGAGTCTAGCCCTGATGCCTTCGTTTGCCGAGGTTCTGTGATTAGAACGTTCGGGCGTACGATGGGGGCTAGGGGTTCGATCATGCCTCCTGCCTCTTCTTCTCTCTCGGCTACTGACCTCGGGTCGTTCGCCAGATCTGCTTGGCTCGCCCACCCCGAGTCTCGTATGGATCGAGGGTCTTAACCTTGAGTGGACCGAGGGCCTCAACCTGCTGAGCACCGAGCTTCGGACCCGAGTGTTACGAGTAGTCGATTCGCTTTGGAGAGCTGTTGGAGTAGGCGATGGTCTCGCAAACCAATCTGGTTGCTGTTGTGCCCTTTTTTGGGTGTCCCACGTGCTTTCCATCCACCTCGACGTCAAGTGTGTACCTGTCAAGGGAAGGAGTTCTCGTTCGGGTCTGGACACTTCCGCACTGGGTGGCTCGTTCAGCCTTCGCCTGGTCCTCCTCTCTTCTCTGCGGTCATTTGCCAGTCCTTGCTGCTTCTCATTGAAGAGGAAGTTTTGCATGATGGTCATGGCCGCAGTGAGCTCTTCCCTAGTTGGAATCGGAGGTCCTGCATTTGTGGCGGTCGTAGCTCTGCTTGGCTGTGACCTCGCCATCGATCGAGGGTGCTCCTCTTGGTCAGATTCTGAATCTGACCGCACCATCATATCGTCGTCATTGTTGTTAACAACATCATTCACCATTTTCGCGGAAAGAGGTGATTGATGTCTTTCAAAGGCTTTGAAGTGTTCTTCCCCACAGACGGCGCCAAATTGTTCCGGTGTTGTAAAGATGGAAACAATGGGCTTCGAATGAAGGCCCTTTTGTATGTGTTGAAGATCTTGCTTGTTTGAATGAGTAGAGTCCGAATTCACCTGCACAAGAGCAAAGTCACTAGCCTCGGGGGTGTTTCCGAGGAAAGCCCCTCCGATGCCTAAGTAAGAACGATGCTCGGATTCTAGAGAGAAGTTCTCTAGAAGAGTAGTCTTAAGGCGATAAATTGGACGTACCTTGAGGTGTGAGCCTTGGCGGCCTATTTATAATGTTTGCATAATAAATGCCCATAGGTCATTTATTGCTATTGTGCCTTGGGCCTTAATGGATGGCTGAATAGCCATTGGTAGGTTTGATGCTGTTGTTTAGAGCCATTGGGCTTTGGACTTAGTGGCCCAATTGAGAGTCAATTGGGAGCCCAAACAATATGGATTATGATCAAAGTTTAAAAATATTGACCGTAATTAATAGTATAATTAAGAGTAAAAATATTAACTTGTGGGGTATATTGTTTCAATAAAACTTTTCTAAATATCATTTTCTTTTTATAATTTACTAATAAAAAATTAAAACTATTAACGGTTAAAGCAGTGTAGTAGAGACCACGCATAATGGAAAAGTGAGAAACGTTATAGAACAGGTAGAGTATGAGATTATAAATAAATAATAAAAAAATAAATTCCTGGCCCATTTCAAGAAAAGGATCAGGGCAATAATGTTTGGGTTGAGCCATGCACATACCTATGTAAAATGGCCTGACCAATTGGCCATGTTTAAATTGTTAATCGAACGCATATTTGATTAGATCTAATATAAACACATTATTAAGGATGTTGTTACTTGGTAACACATTACCTAAAACACTTTTTAATTTGATCTTGAATAATAAGACCCGCTGACAGAAGACTTACTCAAAAGATAAAGAAATAAGGAAGTAATATGTAGTATAAAGTAATTGAGTTAACCCATACTCTTACCATCGTTTGTATATTGAGTATGCGACACCATGATGCAGGTACCAAACGCAGTTGGGTTTATATTGGGAACGATTCAATTAGTGGTCTATGCTCGTTACAGTAATTTAAACAATGATCAACCATGTAATGAACCCCTCATTTAATCATGAGATTCTTTTGTATGGAAGAATTAGATTGGGATCGGTTGTTATTGTAAATACAGTTGCACCAAAGCCTACTTTGTTGTTAATCATTAGATTATATTGTATTTTTGTATATGTTGTATAAATTTACTCCATTTATTCTTTGATTCCTGTACATGGTTGATTTATATGACTTGAAACCTATTAAAAATTTACACGGAGAATTTGTAGCTCTATCTAATTGTATATTTCCTCCGTTCTTATTTAGTTGATACATTTTTATACTTTGTATACGTCACACTTTTGTCAATGAAGTTATAGTCTTGTGGGTATATCTCCCTCCACCCTGAATTGTATAATTGTAAAACCATTCATTTACCATCATTGTATAATTGTAAGTTATAGGAGAGCTTATATATTTATATTATTAATATTATTTTATTGCTAGTCAGTTACAAGTTTGTTAGAGGTTGGTTAGAGTTAGTTTTACATTGTTATTCATTACCATTGATCCATTACTATTTTCAGAATATGACAACTTTTCTTGAACATCACCAGCGTGACTATTAAGACATAAGAAATCTCTGGGGGTGTTTGGTTAGAAGAGTTGTGCAAAAGAGTTTTAAGTCGAAAGGCACTAATTTTGAAAAAAGCACAAAAAATGAGTTTTTTACATCAGTGCTTTGAAGGAAGGGTGTAAAATGACAACTCTTAATATTGTGTATAAAGTTACAACCATTACTAACCTACATCATTTTATTTCAGTGTCCTTGATAATGGTCATTTCACAACAACTTACAACTAAGTTATCAAACACTTTACAAAGCAGCTAATTCAATAATACTAGTCAAATCAATTAATACAAATAGCTAATACCTAGTCAAACTAACTAATGCAACTAACCGTTAATTACCAAACAGACCGAACCTATATAGTTGCACCATTCATCGTCGTAAGACTAGCTACCTCACTACCTAATAATGCGACTCAGCGACTGTAATGACGTACGAGCAAAATTTGCATCTCAAGTAACTTGCTAACTTTCTACTAAAGTGGTTGTGATGCTTCAAAATGCAAAAGGGGTATCATACCATCATTAGACAACTTCTTTTACCAATTACAACATAGAAATAAAGCCAATAATCCATTATTTGAAAAAACAAATAAAAGAGCTAAGCTAAGTTAAGCCATCACAATTAATTAGTTAGACTTTTACTTCACTCCTACTTTTCGTTTCTTTCCATTAGTCAATGGGCACATATAGATCGTGCCATTCATGCACATTCGGGCAAACCGTATCTACCTTTGTCTTTTATTTCTAAATCTAAGAAAAGTAAACTTCCACCGTTCAGGTTCCGTCTGGTTTGACATAAAATATTTTTGGTTAAAAATATTTTTTTATGGATAATATTTTTCAAGGAAAACATAATTCCCAACCAGTTTTTCTTTATCTGGTTCCTTACAAGAAAATTAATAGAAAAAGGAAGATGAGAGAAGATTGACGAGAGAAGATTGACGAGAGAAGGATGAAGAGGAAGGTAAGGAAAGGAAGAAAAGTGGAAAAATTATTTTCCTCCATTCAAATGGAATATTTTTTTTCCACATTTGAGAGAGTTATGGAATATTGTTTTTATTCCTTGCTAAACCAAACACCGTGTATAATTAAAAGGGGAAAATTGTTTTTAATACTATAATCTTCGATTGGTTTTTATATTTAGAATTTTTTTCAGGCTTGTGAGTGGATCGAACTCTCCTCATCATATTGGATTGTTGGATTGCTCATGCACATTTTTCTTAATTAATAGTTGTCAACTTTACAAGTTGCTTCCTTGGCATCATAATAAACGAAAATGATAAAGGTCGCAACATGCGACCTTTAAGCAGTGTCACAATGATGACATGACATGCTTATGTGTCATGGTTTAAATTGGAAACTAAAATATTTAACTTACATAACCTATTATACATGTTGCAAAAAAGGTAAGAAAATCTTAATATTCTAATTTGTTTCCTTCTACATATCGACTACCTTATCTACATATTTTCATAGTAAAAATATTGCATTGATAGTAAAAATATTCTGATGACGCATAGCCTACGTGGCGCCTATATGGCTATATGTACCAATCAAACCCTGATACGTAAGATTGAGACAACTAAATGTAGTCGCAACTTGAGACCTTTATCATTACATACACCATTTTGAAAATCTCGTAGATATTGCAACACTCATGGTTTTATGTACTCGTAATTTATTTTTTTTGGTGTTAGCACCCGGTTCACCCATAAGGCTAATCCGGATTCGGGGCGAGTTCTGAGTGGATAAGTTTTAGTCCCCTCTTAATTATTGTTGCGGGGGATCGAACACGAGTTCTCCCTACAAAGTTCAGCCCCAATCACCACTGAACCAACAGACAATTGGTTGATTTTATGTATGTTCTGACTTCTGAGCGCACACTTTGACTATTACTACGTATATTTTTAATTCTCGGCTCAATCAATAAAAATATAAAATAGGTTAATATCTTAAAAGTATTAAATGAGACGAGTCTAACAAAACGCTACATAACTTTTTTTTTTTTTATAGCAATGAACTACACTCGACGACCAACTAAGAATATATTACTCCTTCTGTCCCTTAATACTCGCACTGTTTTCGTTTTTGGGTCGTTCCTTAATACTTGCACCACTTCTATAAATGGAATTTTTTTACCAATATTATATTATTTCTCACACTTACCTACTAACCCACTCCCTACAAAAAAAATCATTAAAAAATTCACACCCCCGGCCCACTACCCCTTATGCATTTCCCATTAACTATATTAAAAAAAAAACTCATTATCAACTACCACCCATTAAATTAATAAGTCAATTTAAGTGTTTTAAACTTCGCTTCAGTTAAATCGGTGCGAATATTAAGGAACAAAAGGAGTAATATAGAGTAGTTTAAAATCCAATTGTTACAATATTTATGAAACAAATGAATTACGTCTCCGTATAAGACCACTCACGTGGTACACAAGTTTAACTTTGACTAACAATGCAAGTCTATCGATCTATACATAATATATATGAATTATAAGTAGAAAATTAATCTTAAAACTCTGAATAAAATACGAGTAGCTTTCTATAATCATGGTGCCAAGTTTTTTTGGGACTTGGCCAAGTCAATATTTGCAGCTAGATCCTAATCAAGTAATCTTCATTAGCTACTAATAATTTCTTTTATAATATTAGGACCACAATCTTGATATAATATTTTCTTAATAAAAAAAACCTTTGTCATCTATCTATATATTATATTAAAAGAGAGAAAATCAATGTGGTGATGACAAATGTCACTCATTGATTCGCCTCTCTTTTAATATAAAAAATAATTAAATATATAATATAAATAATTAATCCTTATAAATTATTTATTTACATTAAATAATTATTCTTTCTATTTACACATTAGTTAATCAAATCAATGTGATCTCATGAATCTATATGCTATAAGGGGGCGTTTGGTTCGTAAAGGGTAAAGGGAATGGAATCAACAAAGAGAATGGAAGAGAAAGGAATTAAACCCTTTGATATAGAAAAGTGTTTGGGTACCATAATTGTGTTATGTCTCTTCCTCCATATCTTTATTTGACGTGGTTGTTGGCCTCTACACCACCGCCGCCCCTCCCCTCCAATCATTGCCGCCCCTTCAATCATTGCGCCGCCGCCACGCTTCCCTCTCCTTATTGTCGCCGTCGCCGCGCGCCCCTCCCCTAATTGTCGTCGCCCCTCCCCTCATTATCGCCGCCCCTTCCCTCACTGTCGTCGCCCCACTTTTTCCGACCATAAAGAGACAAGTTTGATGCTTTGAAGATTAAATTCGACTCTAAAAACTTCAGATCTGGAGTTTTTTTGGTCGAATTTGACCATTTAAAGCCCTAATTATAAATTCGAAAAGGTATTTTTTCATTCTCTTATTTTATATCGAAATTTTTGGGGTTGTGGTGGTTAATAATTGTTTCGATTGGTTGTTAGGGTGGCTTCGAGTTGGTTGTTTGGGTGATTTTCCGATGATTTTGGTGGTTAATAATGGTTTCGAACATTTGTTAGGGTGGTTTCCAGTAGTTTATGGTCTTTTTTTGCGGTGTGGGTAGTTTCCGGTGGTTTTTGCGGTGTTTGTGGTGGCAGGTAGGGTGGTGGAACCCGCTGTTGGTGGTTTTGGTAGTGGGTCTGGTAGTTTTGCGGTGACATAAAATTTGGTCAAGCTCGTTGATAATGGTGGTCAATGTTCTTGGGAGGTGATGGGGGGAAAGGGAATGGGAAAGTCTAGGGGGGGTGGGGAATGAGTGTAGAGGGTTTAGGGGTTAACTCAAAAATAAAAAGGGGTAAAGGGAATGATAAAATACACATAACAAACAACAACAAAGGGAATGATATCAACTCATTCCCTTTCCCTTTGATTATTAACCCCAACCAAACGGCCCCTAATTATACTCTTACAAGATACGTAGTATATAACTATCCAAAAACAAAATGATATAGTTATGTTAAGTTCAATGATTATTTATATTTCTTATCCTAATATAAGACCTATTATGTTAGTAAAGAACTATTATACTATACTAAAATTAAGATAAGCATATAGAGTACGTGTAAGACCATTTATACATTATAGATGTACAACGTGAAAGAATCTATTTGATATACGTGTAGTAACTTATCACATGAAGGTTGTAAAACAAATAAGTATGAGATGTATAACAAATAAATATACAATATGGATATCTTATAAAAAGTAGAATATACTTTTAATTTTACAAATAAAATCTCGATACGGAGTATTTATTTTGTTTGAGTTGATTTGTAAAAATTATTATGCACCTAATTTATGTCGTTATTTTTTATTTCTCTATTGGTACGAAATATTTATTTTATTTGAGACAATTTGGTCAAATTATTATGCATCAGTTTTGTCATTATTGTTTATGTACAACTGATATAAGAGATTAATATTACTATAATAGGTCTTTACTAAACTCGATTCAATATCACAATATTCACAACCGTACGACAATGATTTTTCCAAAATATTAATAAAAATTCGTAAACATCTTTTAGCATGTATTAAAATAGTTTACTTTTTTTTCCTAATGACTAACTGTATGTACGATCATTTTTTATTTAGAATTTGTGTCATTGCGGATATGTGTCATTGCGGGGATAGAAATGAGCATTTTAGAAGGTAGGAGTTTGGAGGCCACGCCCCGCCTCAAAGTCATATATAACTGAATAAAGTAAATGATTAGAATAAGTGTTAGGTGGTCGGGTAATGAGGTATAAGGGTCAGTATTAAATGAGTATGACTATCGAAGTTAAGGTTGGATGATAATAACTTTATGCTTGCCACAAGTCATGAAATGTGGATGAAATAGTTTTGTTTTGGTACCCTCTTTTGTTTTTTAAAAAATAAATAAATAATACATCGTATGAAGCAATAACAAATTTATCGATCATTAATTTTAATTAGGAGAATACACATATATAAGCTCTATTTTGATAATAATTGTCTATCATAATAGTTTAGATTTCAAACAAATTTATATTTAGATTATAAATCGTGCATCGCACGGGTATTATACTAGTTAATACCTATACCGCTATACGCATCAATATAGATTTAGTAGTTTTATTTTGGTTGTAATTAATTGTGTTTGGTAAGGTTAATAATTATGTAATAGGTGAAGTCCTTTTCATAGTTAATCTTAGTAATGAAACTTGTTGGATGTTGGTGGAAAATAAGAATGGTTGGAGCTAGCCCTCGGAGGGCACCCAATTAACTTCACTAGGTCTTCAACTCTTCATATAGTCTCTTGAAATAAATATCGATCATGTAGTCGTATATACCGTACGCGTACCGCCTTCATTTTTTATTCTAAGGTGAAGGTGTGTGTTATCTTAGATCAGATCAGGCGAACATAAAAATGAGGTGAGAAGTGCTTAAGGTATTGATAGATTTTGCAGGTCTAATAAACATAAAATTATAAAAAGGTGAACTTTGATAATCCAAACTCAAGCATAGACGAAGGAAAACAACTAACTTCAATTCATGTAAGTACTCCCTCCGTCCCGGAATACTCGACCCGGTTTGACCGGCACATAGTTTAAGGAACTTGAATTGACTTATTTAATTTAATAGGTAGTAGTTGATAGTGGGGTATTATTTTAATGTAGTTAGTGGGAGGTGGGTTAAGAGGTGGGGTTGAGGGAGAGTAGGTGTTGAATTTTTAATTATTTTTTGTATGGAGTAGGGGGTAGGTGGGTTAATAGGGTTGGAGTGAGAAATAATATAATATTGTTAGAATATTTTCATTTTAGAAACAGGTCAAGTATTAAAGGACGGCCCAATAAGGAAAACAGGTCAAGTATTCCGGGACAGAGGGAGTATGTACTTTGTTATTAGGTCCAAACCCTCCGATTAACTACTTGTGTATGGGTGCTTATAAGAGACTAATGCTGAACACCTTAAGTAGGTATTACCTTTATTGTTTCTCCATTTTGGCATAATTTAAGACACCACACATTTTTACCTTAAAATTTAAAGGTAGGTGGTAGATGTGACTGCATGATGCATTATTTATTTCATATTTTATAAGATTATCTATTGGAAATTCTAGTGAGAATACAAAAGAAAATGAGTGGGGAAAAGGGAATGTGAAAAGTCCCACGTGAGAAAAACACCAACTACTTTCAATGTTTATATTTGAGGTTTGAGGACAACACTTGTTTAAGAAAGCATGTGAGTGACATGAGTGAACACACAACTCGCCACGGCCCGGGCCATGGGCCATGGGCCATGGAAGTTCCACTACTTCCACCGCAGCGTGGAATGCTCTTTTTCGGTGTGGTGCATACATTGAGTGGTCGATCACAAAGATATCCCTCAAACCCTTCTCAGTTCTCACTACTTGCCATGTCCATGGAAGTATGGAACACCTCCAATATAGTGGCAATATCAAGTCCAAACTTATACTCCACCATTTGTTATTTAATAAATTAAATTTCCAAGGTCCAACCCAACTACTTTGTTTGGAGTGTAGAAAGAATCTAAATAACCAGGGGTGAGCAAAAGTCAGGTATCCTAAATCGGAACCTGCGGTTTTTAGAATCGGAACCTGTTATATGTGCATGTTCCGATTCCGGGTAATAAAATTGAGAACTTGTTCCGGTTTCTGAAATTTGGACAGGGTACCTTGTTGTGCTCACCGCCCCTATTAACGTAGGCTCGGCTCTAAATTATGAAATATCATCCCACGACTTTAACCAATTGAGAGTGCATTCTATTTACTGATTTTGACTTTTTTTTATTCTTATCTTATTTTATCTTAACTTATTAGAAACTGGAGCCATTTTTTTTTTTTTGAGAACTTGAAATTAAAACTTATTTTAGTTACAAATTGTACTTTAGTATCTCTCATTTCTACTCCCTCCGTATTTATTTAAGATACTTGGCCGGGCACAGGTATTAAGAAAAAAAAATTGAATGAAATAAAGTAATAAAACAAGTGGGGTTGAATAGATATTTTAATGAGAAAAACAAGTGGGGATCATGTCATTTTAGGGAGTGGGGGGTGGGGTGGGGTGTAGATATATTATTTAATTAGATGGTGGGGTTGATAAGTTACTAAAAATGGCAAGTGTATCTCTTAAATAAATACGGCCGGAAAAAGCAAATGTATTCCTTAAATAAATACAGAGGGAGTATTAAACTTATATTATTTGAAATTATCTAAGCTTAACTAAACTTATTTTTCCTGAACACAATAGACTAAAGTACTTTGTAGTTGACATTTCAATAAAAAAAAATATAGAGAATGCAACAAAGATATTTCTTTTATCTTGTTATAAAATATATATTATGGTGGATGCCCATTATACCCTTACCCCTATATAATACTATGTATATGTATATATTATGTATGCCTAATGAAATAAGAGAATAACTGACAGTTTATCTCTTCCTCTCTCTCCCTTTCTCTCTACTTTCATAATACGTTATCAGCACCATCTCTAATTGACCGAAGATAATTGAAATTATCAACCCTAATCATTAATCTTGTTTGGTGATGGAAAAGGAATAACGAAACAAGCAAATCGATCAACAAATTCTGGTATGTATTTTAATTATTGGATCATGGTATTTATTTTATAACTGTATAACTTGTTAGATTTTTATTGACGCAATTTGACAGTTACATGTTGTTCACATTAATGTTATAATTAATACTCATGGTTATAATTGAATTATATTGTGATGATGCCAGTATGCAACATGATTGTAAACTAGTACTGTATTTCGCTTTTTGTATTTTGCGTTTCATTCCTCCTGCCCACATGATTGTAAACTAGTATTTCGCTTTTGTGTTTTGCGTTTCATTCCTCCTGCACTCATGATTTGAATGGATAGTTTACCATATTAAGTTGTTTTAATAACCGTTAGTAATCGGTATGTTGATTTCGTAAGTTTATGTTTATTTGTTTTACCGTATTAATATGAATATTGAATTAGAATACTTGGAATTATGTCTAATTGATGATGTTAGTATCTGAATATTTATGTTAGTTACGGTTTAATGTGACAATATCATGTGGCAATACTGTTTTGATCGAAGTGCAGTATCTTTGTTGTCCATATCAATTTTGGTAACTTCTTCTTTATTGCGGTAAACATGAATTTTTCTTATATATTTTACAATACTATTGATGGTTTTGATGATTTTCAGGACAAATGATAATTTAATGTGTTAAACCTATTTTGATGTGTATGAGTATGTCTATTTGATGATGTTAGTATGTGATGTTTATGTAAATTACGATTTGATGTGAATATGTTTATTATGTAAGTCTTAATTAATCAATATTATTATCCTGTATAGTGAATCATGTCGAACCTAGCAAAACTTGAGATTGTGGCCCTTGATATTACCGGGAAAAACTATTTGTCATGGGCGTTAGATGCTGAAATACACCTAGATGGTAAAGGGCTTGGTGACACAATAAAAGAAGGAAATAAAGCAACATGTCAAGATAAAGCTAAAGCTATGATATTTCTTCGCCATCACCTCCATGAGGGACTAAAAAATGAGTATCTGACAGTTAAAGACCCACAAATCCTTTGGAGCAATCTAAAGGAAAGGTATGACCACCAGAAAACTGTGATATTGCCAAAGGCTCGTTATGATTGGTTGCATTTAAGATTACAAGATTTTAAATCTGTGAGTGAATATAACTCATCCATGTTTAAAATTACTTCTCAACTGAAATTATGTGGAGAGAAAATTACTGATGCAGATATGTTAGAAAAAGCATACTCCACTTTTCATGCAAACAATGTTGTCCTGCAGACACAGTATCGAGAAAAGGGTTTTAAGAAATATTCTGAATTGATATCTTGTCTTCTTGTGGCTGAACAAAATAATGAGCTGTTAATGAAAAATCATGAAGCACGCCCTACTGGCTCAACTCCATTCCCTGAAGCGAATGTGACATCCCATAATGGGAAAGTATCAAAGAAAAAAAGACCATGCCAGCAGCAGTGGTTATGGTCGTGGCCAATGGCGAGGCCGTGGGCGTGGACGTGGTTTCGGTGGCTATGGTAGAGGTCATGGAGGTTATTACAAGAGCTCACATTCCCACCAGAAGTGGGACCGCAAAGATGGTAAAGGTGAGAAAGGAAAAAGTGACAATGTGCCTAGTGTGTGCTATCGTTGTGGAGGAAAAGGTTATTGGTCACGTGTATGTCGCACACCAAAACATCTTGTTGATCTTTATCAACAATCATTGAAGAAGAAAGGAAAGAATGTTGAGACCAATCTTGTATTTGAAGATGGCGAAGGTGATTTTGAGTCTGGTGATACAACTCACCTAGAAGTTGCAGATTTCTTTACTTCCCCTGAAGGGAATAATTAAGTTTTTAATATGTTGTGTTGGTTTTGGTATAGAATTGTGGTATTTTAATTATGACATTATGTGTTTAAGTTATGAACTTTGTGATTGTATTATGACTTTATATTTTGTGTGTTTTCTAAGATATTGTATTATTTTGGGTGTTTTATTTTATAATGGTTATTTTGGACATGTTTAGTTTTGTGACACATATTTTTATTTCCTTGATGAATATGAATACCTCTCAAGGTCAATGAAAAATAAATGATGAAGAATTATGTCTTGCTGAAAGTGCAACTACTCATACTATACTTAAGAATAAGAAATATTTCTCTCAATTGATGATGAGAAAAACTAGTGTGAGTACTATATCGGGTAGTACAAATATTATAGAAGGCTCCGGAAGAGCAAATATATTGTTGCCTATGGGAACTAAATTTGTCATCAATGATGCATTATATTCTCCCAAGTCTCAAAGAAATTTATTGAGTTTTAAAGATATTCGAAGTAATGGTTATCATATTGAGACTATTAGTGAAGGAAATGATGAATTCCTTCAAATCACGAGCATAACTAATGGCACAAAGACTGTCTTGGAGAAATTACCTACATTCTGCACAAGTTTGTACTACACGAGAATTAATTCTATTGAAACTCATGCTATAGTAAACCAGAAGTTTACTGATAGCTTCATAATTTGGCATGACCGGTTAGGCCATCCCGGTTCAATCATGATGCGAAAAATCATTGAAAATTCTTGTGGGCATTCATTAAAGAGCCAGCAGATTCTCTCTAATAATTTTTCATGTGTTGCTTGCTCACAAGGAAAGTTGATAATTCGACCATCACCAGCTAAGATAAATTTTGAATCAATCAATTTTCTGGAACGTATACAAGGGGATATTTGTGGGCCAATACATCCCCCATGTGGATCATTTAGATACTTTATGGTTTTAATCGATGCATCGACTAGATGGTCATATGTATGTTTGTTATCATCTCGCAACCTGGCGTTTGCGAGATTACTTGCTCAGTTGATTAAATTAAGAGCACATTTTCCGGATACTCCTATCAAGTCTATTCGTCTTGATAATGCTGGTGAATTTACTTCACAATCTTTCAATGATTATTGCATGTCCATTGGGATAAATGTTGAACATCCTGTAGCACATGTTCATACACAAAACGGTCTTGTTGAATCATTAATTAAACGCATTCAGTTGATTGCTAGACCATTGCTAATGAAGTCTAAACTCCCAATTACTGCTTGGGGACATGCTATATTACATGCAGCAACATTAATACGCATCAGGCCAACAAATTATCATAAGTTCTCCCCATCACAATTGTTTTTTGGTCAGGAACCAAATATATCCCATCTTAAAATTTTTGGATGTGCGGTTTATGTCCCTATAGCTCCACCACGTCGCTCCAAGATGGGTCCTCAAAGGAGGTTGGGAATATATGTTGGATTTGATTCCCCATCAATAATCAAATATCTTGAGCCAACTACAGGGGATTTATTTAAGGCTCGTTTTGCT
The DNA here is from genome assembly GCF_020520425.1 of Spinacia oleracea. Classification (NCBI taxonomy): domain Eukaryota; kingdom Viridiplantae; phylum Streptophyta; class Magnoliopsida; order Caryophyllales; family Amaranthaceae; genus Spinacia; species Spinacia oleracea. Next base: position 17,965,347 of record NC_079490.1, read on the forward strand.
GATTGTCATTTTAATGAGTCAGTTTTTCCAGGTTTAGGGGGAGAAAACAAACAGCTGGATAAAGAAATTAGTTGGAATGAATTATCATTATCTCATTTTGATCCTCGTACTAAGCAATGTGAACTAGAAGTTCAAAAGATAATTCATTTACAAAGTTTAGCAAATCAGTTGCCAGACGCTTTTACTGACCCAAAGAGAGTGACTAAGTCACATATACCAGCTGTGAATGCTCCAATTAAGATTGAGGTCCCAGAAGGACAAAATGAAGTTGCTAATGAGTCTAAGGCACGCCAGAAGCGTGGAAGACCAATAGGTTCCAAAGACAAGAATCCTCGAAAAAGGAAAGGAGCAATGGTTAATGATGGTTCAATAGAGGATACGATCAATTTTAAAGGATCTCCAGAAGAGACTTTAGATATGATAGAAGATGAAATTCAGGTACCTGATAATGAAGAAATTTCAATAAATTATATCATGTCTGGAATTACATGGAACCGAAATCAAATCGACGTCGATAATGTTTTTGCATGCAATGTAGCATTAAATGTTGTGGATGATGATGAGGATCATGAACCAAAGTCTATTGAAGAATTTAGACATAGAGATGATTGGCCAAAGTGGAAGGAAGCAATTGAATCAGAATTGAAATCTCTTGCAAAAAGAGAAGTATTTGGACCTGTAGTCCGTACACCTGAAGATGTAAAGCCAGTGGGACATAAATGGGTCTTTGTGCGAAAGAAAAATGAAAATGGTGATATTGGACCTGGTATTGATTATGAGGAGACATATTCTCCTGTGGTGGATGCAACAACTTTTAGATATATAATTAGTCTGGCAATGAGAGAGGGACTTGACTTACTCTTAATGGATGTAGTCACATCTTATTTGTATGGCCCACTGGATAATGATATCTATATGAAACTCCCAGAAGGATTTAAGTTGCCAGAAGCAACAAAATCAAGTTCTCGAGAACATTTCTCTATCAAATTGAATAGATCTCTATATGGATTGAAACAATCTGGGCGTATGTGGTATAATCGCCTTAGTGAGTACTTATTGAAAGAAGGCTATAAGAATGATCCTATTAGCCCATGTATTTTTATAAAGAGATTTGGATCAGGATTTGTTATAATTGCAGTGTATGTTGATGATCTAAATATTGTTGGAACTCCTGAAGAGATTTCCATGACCGTGGAATGTTTAAAGAAAGAATTTGAAATGAAAGATCTTGGAAAGACAAAATTTTGTTTGGGGTTACAAATTGAGCACCTAAAGAATGGAATCCTTGTGCATCAAACAACATATACAGAAAAGGTGCTAAAAAGGTTCTCTATGAATCAAGCACATCCATTGAGTAGCCCTATGGTTGTAAGATCACTTGAAGTGGATAAAGACCCTTTCCGTCCTCGGGAAAATAATGAAAAAATTCTTGGTCCTGAAGTACCATACTTAAGTGCAATTGGAGCATTGATGTATCTTGCTAGTCATACAAGACCTGACATATCATTTTCTGTGAATTTGTTAGCAAGGTTTAGCTCATGCCCAACCCGTAGGCATTGGAATGGGATTAAACATGTACTTCGTTATCTACAAGGTACAAACACTACAAGAAAGCGCTTGATTACCAACTGATTTTACCGACCGCCGTGAAAGTAGTCAGTAAAAATAAATTTACCAACCGAAATAGAAACGGTCGCTAAATTTACCGACCGAATGTAGAGCGGTTGGTAAATTTAAAATTTACCAACCGCTTTCATAACGGTCGTAAATTTATCGACTGCATAAACTTTCATTCCGACTATTTAGCAGTCGGTAAATTCCGACTATTTTCAAAATAAATTTAAAATTTTACCAACCGCCTATATAATATACCCGACCAAAAAAGCGGTCGCTAAAATTAAAAAAAAAAATAAAAAAAAAAATAAATAATCAATGACCAAAAACGGTCACTAAATTAAAAAAAGAAAAAAAAAATCTGTATTCCCTCCTTCGACCAAAAAAAACTTGAAGAGCCTTCCCTCCTTCGACCCCCCTCCCCCGCCGGTGAACCACCCCCCTCCCCCGACGGCGCCACCCTAACCCCCCGACTCGGCCAGAGTGCACGACCCACCCAGCCCAGCCGCGCACGGTTCCCCCAGCCAGCAGCCCAGCCCACGCCCAACCCCCCCCCGAGCCGCGCACGGCGCCCCCAGCCAGCAGCCCAGGCGGACCACCCACCGGACCGGACTACTCAATCGTCGATGTTTTCCACTCCAGGTAACCTTTATTCTTAGTTTTTTCATAATATAATGCTTTAATTTTTCAAACCCTAACTTTGTTGTTTATATCAATTGTAGATCTTGTATGTGAACTCTTCGATCTTTGAAGGTAATCTTTTTTTTCTCTTCTAATTTTTTGACCCATAACTATGGAATGACTTGTTAGATAATTAATGGGTATTTTTTTCAATGAATTTATGGAATGACTTGTTAGAAAATTATGGAAAATTATGGAAATTATGGAAATTTTATGAAATTTTCAAGGAATGCCGTACTTAATTTGATGTAGGTGTAAGATTTTATGAAATTTAATTTTATGCCAAAATTTCAAGGAATTTAATTTTGATGTAGGTGTAGGTGTAAGAATTTTGATGTAGGTGTAGGTGTAAGATTTTATGAAATTTAATTTTATGCCAAAGATTCAAGGAATGTCATATGAGAAACAACGAATAATTTAGAGAATGAATTTGAGTAGTAAGTAAGTGTATTGAATAAATTCGTGCATGTTTAGGTGTTTATTGTAAATGCATTTTATTATTTATATTTGATTTTTATCCTTATTGGCTTGTGTTTAAGTAATTATTGATCTTTATATAAATTATAAGTAAATTATTGAACTTTATATAATTTATAAGTGCGTTTGAATAAATTATTGATCTTTATATCATTAATAAATTATTTAACTTTATATCATTAATAAGTATTGATTTTTATATAATTAATAAAATCAATTATTTGATTGTTTATTTAGAAAACTTCGAGCGGTAGTTAGACTATATAGTAGGTTTAGTAACATGATTAGTGTGAGATGTGTAGAGATTGGTTAGTAACATGTTTTTTGTGAGATATGTAGAATTTGGTATCATGAAAAGAAGAGAGCGTAGTTGGATGTATGATAGACTCGACGGGCGCAATCTTAAGCCCGACTTTCTCAAGGGGGTTGGAGAGTTCATTGAGTTTTGCAAAGAGCATCCAACATGCAATGATGGTGACAAAATAAGATGCCCATGCCCCTTGTGTGATAACAGGCGTTTGGTAAACTTATGATTGGAATTTGACATGTGTTGTCTTTTATGATTGAACTTTGAATTATGTTGTTGTTTATTGAACTTATCATTGAACTTTTTATTTTGGTTGTATAAATTTATGTTTGTTAGAAAATCTGAAGTTGTTAATGCTAATGCTTGGTTTGTGTTCCATTAAATAAACAGATGTCCAATCGATGAATTGTCTTTTATGATTGAAATTTGAGTTATTTAAACTTGGTTTGTGTTCTACTAAATAAACAGATGTCCAATCGAGGAGAACATTCAGCCATCCGCAGTCGTTTAGGTGCACGTGGAGGTGGTCGTGAAGGTGGTTGTGAAGGTGGTCGTGGAGGTGGCCATGGAGCTGACCATGGAGCTGGCCGTGGAGGTACTACACGGGTGACCCAACCCTCACTGGATACCTACTTTGATGATGACGAAACTCAAGGTGAATACTCTGAAGAGGTGGTACCTGATTCACAAGTAAATGAAGAAGCTGAGGATTCTGGAGTCGTTTGGATGGCACCGGGTGAACTTTGGTAAGATTTAGAGTTACATTTTAATTATTTTATCTCATGTATGAATGTTGTAAACTAACGTTACTTGTGTTATTTCCTATTCCACTATGTAAGGTTTGATCACAGTTCCATTTCGCGGGATATTACTAACGTCATCCAGAAATATTTCAAGAGTCCTTGGACGTGTTATACCAAAGTTGACAAGGATACAAAAGATCATTGGTTCACTCTGTTCAAGGTTTACACAATTTTATATCATGTAATGTATCACTTTTTATTTTTCAACTTGCTATAATTGTAACATAACAAAATATCCTTCTTTTCTTTTCTTTTGTGTAGAGGACCTATAAATGGTTGCCTGAGTTTGATCACCTTGCTGTGCGTGATTACCATGCAAATGCATATAAACGGGTTAAGTACATCCACTACCAAATAACAAGAAAGAGTAATGGAAGGAAGCCAGATTGGATGTCTGAGAAAGTGCATGCAGATATGATGAAGCACGTGGATGATGATGAATTCAAGAAAAGATCTGAGCAGGCTAAGAAAAATAGAAGAGGGGGTTCATTAACCAACAATGTTGAACCATCACATTTCCAAGGTTCCATTTCCACAACTGAGGCTGCAAAGAAAATGGTAAGTTTAATAATGTAACTAAATTTCATTTAACGTTGTTACTAATTTGATTATTCACAAAAATTACTTGTATTATTAGGCAAAGGAAAGTGGAGGTGTGATGCCTACAGCTGGTGACTTATATTTGAAGACACACACGAAGGAAGTACCGGGTAAAGGGAAAGTCCCTTGTAGTAGCAAAGCAAAGCAAATCAAGGTAACTTACTATTATTCAAACAAAGCTTATGAAACACGTTTTAAGTTTAAAATCAACCCTTAGTTCGTTTATTTGAAAAATGGGAGCGAAAATGCCTTATTTGGTCAATATAGGTCCTATATCGACAAAATATGACCTATGAAACATGTTTTAAGTTTAAAATCTGCCCCTAGGTGATTTAGTTGAAAAATGGGACCGAAAATGCCTTATTTAGCCTATATATGACCTATAACGACCAAATAGGCCTTAGATGTGAGTAAATACCCTTGAATGTGACTTAGCAAGCTCAAACAAAGCTTATGAAACACTTTTTAAGTTTAAAATCAGCCCGTAGGTGATTAAGTTGAAAAATGGGACCGAAAACGCCTTATTTAGCCTATATGTAACCTATATCGACCAAATATGACCTAAATGTGCTTAAATTGCTTAGAATCGGTTTTAGAAACCTTGAATATGACACATAAAACATGTAAATGGTTTGAAATGACAAGTTTGGTTCCTTAGCTCAAAGTTAGGCGAGAAAATGACATTTTAGGCAATATATGACCTATAACGACCAAATAGGCCTTAGATGTGAGTAACTACGTTTGAATGTGACTTAGCAAGTGAAAACAAAGCTTATGAAACATGTTTTAAGTTTAAAATCAGCCCGTAGGTGATTAAGTTGAAAAATGGGACCGAAAACGCCTTATTTAGCCTATATGTAACCTATATCGACCAAATATGACCTAAATGTGCTTAAATTGCTTAGAATCGGTTTTAGAAACCTTGAATATGACACATAAAACATGTAAATGGTTTGAAATGACAAGTTTGGTTCCTTAGCTCAAAGTTGGGCGAGAAAATGACATTTTAGGCAATATATGACCTATAACGACCATATAGGCCTTAGATGTGAGTAAATACCTTTGAATGTGACTTAGCAAGTTCAAACTAACCTTATGAAACATGTTTTAAGTTTAAAATCAGCCCGTAGGTGATTAAGTTGAAAAATGGGACCGAAAACGCCTTATTTAGCCTATATGTAACCTATATCGACCAAATATGACCTAAATGTGCTTAAATTGCTTAGAATCGGTTTTAGAAACCTTGAATATGACACATAAAACATGTAAATGGTTTGAAATGACAAGTTTGGTTCCTTAGCTCAAAGTTGGGCGAGAAAATGACATTTTAGGCAATATATGACCTATAACGACCATATAGGCCTTAGATGTGAGTAAATACCTTTGAATGTGACTTATCAAGTTCAAACAAAGCTTATGAAACATGTTTTAAGTTTAAAATCTGCCCCTAGGTGATTTAGTTGAAAAATGGGACCGAAAACGCCTTATTTAGCCTATAAGTGACCTATATCGACCAAATATGACCTAAATGTGCTTAAATTGCTTAGAATCGGTTTTAGAAACCTTGAATATGACACATAAAACATGTAAATGGTTTGAAATGACAAGTTTGGTTCCTTAGCTCAAAGTTAGGCGAGAAAATGACATTTTAGGCAATATATGACCTATAACGACCATATAGGCCTTAGATGTGAGTAAATACCTTTGAATGTGACTTATCAAGTTCAAACAAAGCTTATGAAACATGTTTTAAGTTTAAAATCTGCCCCTAGGTGATTTAGTTGAAAAATGGGACCGAAAATGCCTTATTTAGCCTATATATGACCTATATCGACCAAATATGACTTAAATGTGCTTAAATTGCTAAGAATCAGTTTTAGAAACCTTTAATATGCCACATAAAACATGTAAATGGTTTGAAATGACAAGTTTGGTTCCTTAGCTCAAAGTTAGGCGAGAAAATGACATTTTAGGCAATATATGACCTATAACGACCATATAGGCCTTAGATGTGAGTAAATACCTTTGAATGTGACTTATCAAGTTCAAACAAAGCTTATGAAACATGTTTTAAGTTTAAAATCTGCCCCTAGGTGATTTAGTTGAAAAATGGGACCGAAAATGCCTTATTTAGCCTATATATGACCTATATCGACCAAATATGACTTAAATGTGCTTAAATTGCTAAGAATCAGTTTTAGAAACCTTTAATATGCCACATAAAACATGTAAATGGTTTGAAATGACAAGTTTGGTTCCTTAGTTCAAAGTTGGGCGAGAAAATGACATTTTAGGCAATATATGACCTATAACGACCATATAGGCCTTAGATGTGAGTAAATACCTTTGAATGTGACTTATCAAGTTCAAACAAAGCTTATGAAACATGTTTTAAGTTTAAAATCTGCCCCTAGGTGATGTAGTTGAAAAATGGGACCGAAAATGCCTTATTTAGCCTATATATGACCTATATCGACCAAATATGACTTAAATGTGCTTAAATTGCTAAGAATCAGTTTTAGAAACCTTTAATATGCCACATAAAACATGTAAATGGTTTGAAATGACAAGTTTGGTTCCTTAGCTCAAAGTTAGGCGAGAAAATGACATTTTAGGCAATATATGACCTATAACGACCATATAGGCCTTAGATGTGAGTAAATACCTTTGAATGTGACTTATCAAGTTCAAACAAAGCTTATGAAACATGTTTTAAGTTTAAAATCTGCCCCTAGGTGATTTAGTTGAAAAATGGGACCGAAAATGCCTTATTTAGCCTATATATGACCTATATCGACCAAATATGACTTAAATGTGCTTAAATTGCTAAGAATCAGTTTTAGAAACCTTTAATATGCCACATAAAACATGTAAATGGTTTGAAATGACAAGTTTGGTTCCTTAGTTCAAAGTTGGGCGAGAAAATGACATTTTAGGCAATATATGACCTATAACGACCATATAGGCCTTAGATGTGAGTAAATACCTTTGAATGTGACTTATCAAGTTCAAACAAAGCTTATGAAACATGTTTTAAGTTTAAAATCTGCCCCTAGGTGATTTAGTTGAAAAATGGGACCGAAAATGCCTTATTTAGCCTATATATGACCTATATCGACCAAATATGACTTAAATGTGCTTAAATTGCTAAGAATCAGTTTTAGAAACCTTTAATATGCCACATAAAACATGTAAATGGTTTGAAATGACAAGTTTGGTTCCTTAGCTCAAAGTTAGGCGAGAAAATGACATTTTAGGCAATATATGACCTATAACGACCATATAGGCCTTACATGTGAGTAAATACCTTTGAATGTGACTTAGCAAGTTCAAACTAACCTTATGAAACATGTTTTAAGTTTAAAATCAGCCCGTAGGTGATTAAGTTGAAAAATGGGACCGAAAACGCCTTATTTAGCCTATATGTAACCTATATCGACCAAATATGACCTAAATGTGCTTAAATTGCTTAGAATCGGTTTTAGAAACCTTGAATATGACACATAAAACATGTAAATGGTTTGAAATGACAAGTTTGGTTCCTTAGCTCAAAGTTGGGCGAGAAAATGACATTTTAGGCAATATATGACCTATAACGACCATATAGGCCTTAGATGTGAGTAAATACCTTTGAATGTGACTTAGCAAGTTCAAACTAACCTTATGAAACATGTTTTAAGTTTAAAATCAGCCCGTAGGTGATTAAGTTGAAAAATGGGACCGAAAACGCCTTATTTAGCCTATAAGTGACCTATATCGACCAAATATGACCTAAATGTGCTTAAATTGCTTAGAATCGGTTTTAGAAACCTTGAATATGACACATAAAACATGTAAATGGTTTGAAATGACAAGTTTGGTTCCTTAGCTCAAAGTTAGGCGAGAAAATGACATTTTAGGCAATATATGACCTATAACGACCATATAGGCCTTAGATGTGAGTAACTACGTTTGAATGTGACTTAGCAAGTTCAAACTAACCTTATGAAACATGTTTCAAGTTTAAAATCAGCCCGTAGGTGATTAAGTTGAAAAATGGGACCGAAAACGCCTTATTTAGCCTATAAGTGACCTATATCGACCAAATATGACCTAAATGTGCTTAAATTGCTTAGAATCGGTTTTAGAAACCTTGAATATGACACATAAAACATGTAAATGGTTTGAAATGACAAGTTTGGTTCCTTAGCTCAAAGTTAGGCGAGAAAATGACATTTTAGGCAATATATGACCTATAACGACCAAATAGGCCTTAGATGTGAGTAACTACGTTTGAATGTGACTTAGCAAGTGAAAACAAAGCTTATGAAACATGTTTTAAGTTTAAAATCAGCCCTTAGTTCTTTTTTTTGAAAAATGGGAGCGAAAATGCCTTATTTAGCCTATATATGTTTTAAGTTTAAATGTGCTCAATTTAATATATTTGTTATGCATGGGTGATAATCATTTTAATTATTGTAGGAAAACTACGGAAAGAATGTGACTTAGCAAGTTCAAACAAAGCTTATGAAACACGTTTTAAGTTTAAATGTGCTCCATTTAATATATTTTTTTATGCATGGGTGATAATCATTTTAATTCTTGTAGGAAAACTATGAAAAAAATGTTGCTGAATGTGTTGAAAAAGGCATTGCTAAAGATCCCAACCAAATCTACTTTGAGACAGTAGGTGGGAGAAAGAAGGGAAAGGTCCCCGGGCTGGGTAGTGGAGCCTCTCTATACTTTGCACCATCTAGAAGGGGTGGTAGTTCTTCTAGCTCATACACCCCATCTATTTATTCTCAAATGTCATCTCGATTGGAAGAGACTCAACAACAGTTGACCCAAAAATCCATTGAGCTTGAAACAACAAAAAATCAGATGTTAAAGGCTATGGAGGACGATCTACTTTTGAGGCAAAGGGAGAGAGAAGAAAGAGAAGCAGAGCGACTACAGCACCAAAGGGAGATGGAAAGGGAGAGACAAGAGAGAGAAAGGGAGAGACAAGAAAGAGAAGAACATGCCGCCCAGATGAAAAAGGCAATGGAGTCTTACGAGCGGATGTTCAGTCAGTGTACTGGTTTTCCTTTCTCGCAGTCGCAGGACCCTCGAGATCCACCCGGAGGCGGGACACCTTTGTGTTAGGTAGTTAGTATTCTTGTATTAGTTTGAACTAGTTACAACTTTTCGTATTAACATGTTTGAACAACATTATGTGTATTATGAATCTTTGTTGTATGACTTTGAACATGTTTAATATTATAACATCGAGCAGGTTTCATACGATTTTACAGAATTTATATAAATTCGTATATATACAGGCATATATAATATTTACAGGTACATATATAATATTTACAGGTACATATATAATATTTATACAGGCATATAATACAGGTATATATGCGATTTTACAAAATTGGCTGCAAATGATATTTGCATAATTACCGACCGCAAAGGCAGTCACAAATTTAGTGACCGCCACAAAAGCAGTCACTAATTTAGTGACCGCCCCCAAGGCAGTCACTAATTTAGTGACCGCCAAAGCAGTCACTAAATTAGTGACCGCCAAGAAAGCAGTCACTAATTTAGTGACCGCTAAAAAGGCAGTCACTAATTTAGTGACCGCCAAAGCGGTCGCTAATTTAGTGACCGTCAAAGCGGTCGCTAAATTAGCGACTGCAATAGCGGTCACTAATTTAGTGACTGCATTGGCGGTCACTAATTTAGTGACTGCTTAGGTGGCGGTCGCTAATTCTGTCGGTAAATTTTAGCGACCGCCTTCCAGTTGGAGTTTCCTAAATTACCGTCCAGGTGAAAACTGACCGCTTATTTGCGACCGCTGGCGGTCGCAAAATCTTTTACCAACCGTTTTTCGCGTTTTACCAACCAATTTTAGCGGTTGGTAATTAATCAATTTCTTGTAGTGAAAAGATATGGGTTTGTTCTTTCCTAATTTATCAAAAGAAGGTTTAGTTGGTTTTGCAGATGCAGGATATTTATCTAATCCTCATAATGGCCGATCACAAACTGGATATCTGTTCACATGTGGAGGTACTGCCATTTCTTGGCGTTCTATGAAACAAACTATTGCAGCTACTTCCTCTAACCATTCTGAGATATTAGCAATTCATGAGGCTAGTCGTGAATGTGTATGGCTACGGTCTGTGATTCAACATATAAGAGAAGATTGTGGTTTATCCTCCGAGAAAGAGGCACCAACAATTTTATATGAAGATAATGCAGCATGTATTGCACAGCTCAAGGAAGGATACATCAAAGGTGATAGAACAAAGCACATATCACCAAAATTCTTTTTCACTCATGAACTTCAGAAGAATGGCGATATAAATGTCTTGCAGATTCGTTCAAGTGAAAATTTGGCAGATTTGTTTACTAAGGCGCTTCCTACTGCTACATTTAAAAAGTTGATTCACCTCATTGGTTTGCGCCATCTCAAAGATCTTTAGTGATGTTGTCATTAGGGGGAGTAAATGCGCGCTGCACTCTTTTTCCCTTAACCATGGTTTTTCCCACTGGGTTTTCCTGGTAAGGTTTTTAATGAGGCAGCATTTCATGCGCATTATAAGGCATTATATTGTTTTGGATAATGGACATCCAAGGGGGAGTGTTATAAAATATATATTATGGTGGATGCCCATTATACCCTTACCCCTATATAATACTATGTATATGTATATATTATGTATGCCTAATGAAATAAGAGAATAACTGACAGTTTATCTCTTCCTCTCTCTCCCTTTCTCTCTACTTTCATAATATATCTTTTATTTTTTTAATAATAGGGAGACAAATAAGAGAGAGAAAAATGGGGGGAGACGACAGACGAGGAGAGCACGTATAAGTTGACAATGACAATGAAAAACGCGATTTAAGATTACTCCGTATATGACCACCTCTTTTTTTATTACTCCCTTTGAACAAATCCCATCCCCTCTCTAATTTCCTCCATTAATATACTTTCTTCCTCTTTCTCTCTCCTCCATTTCCTCTCATTTTCACTCTTTACCCAAACTTTTTGCTCATTTTTTCTGGGTTTCTGTCGAATTGAATTGGGGTTTGGATAGATTTTTTCGATTAGGGAGCAGAATTGATTTAATTTTGGGGGAGAAATGATGATGACAATGGAAGGAACAATGGATGAAAATGTATTGGATGATATAATTAGAAGATTATTAGAAGGAAAAGGAGGGAAACAGGTTCAATTATCTGAAGGTGAGATCCGCCAACTTTGTGTCAACGCTCGTAATATCTTCCTATCTCAGCCTAATCTCCTTCAACTCCGTGCTCCCATTAAGATCTGCGGTAATTTTCTCTTTCTTAATTAATTTATTGCGGTTTTATTGAGTATTAATTTTGAGAAATTTCTTTTTAAAATTTTGTTTCCTTTATGTTGTTTATTTTATCCGAAATGGGATTGGATTAATTTAATTGGATCGCAAGGGCAATGATGGACACGAGATTCGATGTCGGGTATTGGGTATCACCGCCGAGAGGCCGAGACCTTGAAATTGGATTGACTAAGATAATTGAACATTGTTGGGAAATCATTTTGATTTTTTTGGTGAATTTAGATGAATAAGGATATGGGAATTTGGATTTTCCGGGGAGTATTGTCTCTCATTTCTCTATTTCCTTGGTGCATATATTTGTTTTGTAGCAAGAGGTGATTTTATTGATCATTGTTATTGTTAGGATTATCAGAACAATTTTACAGAAAGGAAATGTGGTATAGTTATGGACTTATGGCTATGAATTGCCAATGTATGGTAAATTGGTAATAGTCCTCTGGAAATCAGGTTGTGTTTTATTTTCCTTTCTGAAATGGCCAAGGAAAATGGGTCTGGTTAGAATTTTGGCTTCAGCAAGGTATGATCATCCAAAATGGAATTTAAACGGCGTTTTTTCGTGGAAAAATTGTGACTTCTGTGCAATTTAGGATTTCTAGTGAGGGAGAAGATATAGCCTTTCAAATTGTTCGTACTACAAAACATCGGTGTTTTTGAGGGGGATTAATCGATGATAGTTTCAAGCTTATGTGGCTATAAGAGAATTCAAGAGCAAAATAGGTTATGTAATGGTTAGTTGACATGTTAAACTTGCAATGTGCTGTGATCATGACTTTGGAAATCGAGATAATTGGAGATAGTTAGGTTTAGGGGGGATCAATCTACCAATAGGCGAATTTTCAACATTCATTTATTGAGATTAAACTGTAATTATGCTGAAATAGTATATGTTTAATTGCTCTGAAATAGTTCTTCTGTTTATTTTCTCTGATGTGCCACTAGTTTATAGCATCTCTAACATAAAGGCCTCCTTACAGGTGATATACATGGGCAATACCTGGATCTTCTTAGGCTTTTTGAATATGGAGGTTATCCTCCAGCTGCAAATTACCTCTTCCTTGGAGATTATGTAGACCGTGGCAAGCAAAGCTTGGAGACAATTTGTCTGCTTCTAGCTTACAAAATAAGATATCCCGATAAAATCCACCTTTTACGAGGAAACCACGAAGATGCAAAAATCAATCGTATTTATGGGTTTTACGATGAGTGCAAAAGAAGATTTAATGTTCGTCTTTGGAAGATTTTCACGGACTGCTTCAATTGTTTGCCGGTTGCTGCATTAATTGACGAAAAAATTCTTTGTATGCACGGAGGTCTGTCTCCTGATCTACATAATTTGAAACAAATAGACGAAATTCAGAGACCTACGGAGATACCAGATAATGGTCTCCTATGTGACCTTCTCTGGGCAGATCCAGATTCTAGGAATGAAGGCTGGACAGACAGTGATAGAGGTGTTTCATGTACATTTGGGTCTGACGTGGTTGCTGAGTTTTTAGACAAGAATGATCTTGATCTGATTTGCCGCGGTCATCAGGTAGATGGTTCTCTACTTTGGAATTATTCATTCGCATATTCCACTAATTCCAGAAGCTGCTCTTTTTTAGTGTTGGTCATACCTTTTTCATCTTTTCTTTTTGGTCAAACATAAAGAAATCCCCGCATGCATTGAAATCCGCCATTACACATTCATTCTATTGTGTAGCAATCCTTTACCTGGATGTCTCTCTTTACTGTAAAATGCAGGTTGTAGAAGATGGGTATGAATTCTTTGCCAAGCGAAGATTAGTTACAATATTTTCAGCTCCAAACTATGGCGGAGAGTTTGACAATGCTGGAGCCCTTTTGAGTGTTGATGAAGCCCTAGTATGTTCATTTGAGATACTCAAGCCACGCGACCAAGGAAGTAGTTCCAAAGTACCGCTAAAGAAGGTAGATCTCCTATGATTTAATCTTCTGGACCGTAATATTTGGCAGTAGTCACTAGTGGAAATGGTAGTGAACTTGAATGTTTTTGTAAGGAAATCTGATGCAATTATATCCCCAAAAACTCTCAATTAAGAAGTATGTGTTTTTGTTCTAATTTCCATAACCACTTGAGCATGATCAGCCTGAGTTGTGCTGACATGGCATATGACTCATCAGTCTTAAGATCATACAAAGAGAATTGTAGCATTGAAGGGGACGAGTCTTAACAAAATCTTAAATTGAGTTTTGAAAAATTAAGACTGCACTTAAAACTTGGTGTGTGTTAAATTAAATAATACGGAGTTAAGTAATATGGTGAAGAGCTAAATTTGATTGAATCTTAAGGAGTCTTAACAATAATTTAATTATTAAATATTAATGGAATGCTGACATGGCATTAGATAGAAGGGTTAAGACAACACCCCATTGATCAAGGGGGTCTTGTATTAAGACTTTTTAAAATTGTCATGTCAGCATTGTATTAATATTAATAATTAAATTGTTGTTAAGACTCCTTAAAATTCAATCAAATTTAGTTCTTCACCCATCAAATTCATTTAAGACTTTGTAAATTTATGTATAATATAATTTTATTATTTAATTCAACTCACACACCAAGTCTTAAGTTGAGTCTAAATTTTTCAAGACTCAATTTAAGACTTTGTTAAGACTCATCCATTTCAATGCTACAATTCACTGTGTCTTATCTTAAAACTGATGAGTCATATGCCACGTCAGCACAACTCGAAGTATTAAAACTTAGGGTTGATCATGCTCTAACGGTTCTTTACAAACAATAACACATAAAGAAGAGTTGATGAATTGTCTTTGGACTTCCCTTGCAAAATTACAACTCCCCCTACCAAACATGCTATTAGTATTTTGAGTGATGAATTCCGATCTTCTTTTAGCTTGCTGTTTTTAGCCAAGAGGCATGACTTGATTATTCTTATGGTGCTAAACAGGTTCCTAAAGCTGGAGGAGCCTAATTTTAATTCGTGTAAATGTAAATGAAGACGGCATAGTTGAAACTTTTTAGTATCCTCGTGAGTTCAGATCTCTCGTAGTGATATGGTTCGTGAGGGAGTGAAAATCGTCAATGTTCACCACCGAGGCTCGTAATTCTACAAACTCATGGGCATGGCTTGCAGTTACTGAAATGAGAAGTTCATCTGACAAAAACCTGTAAATCAAACACCATATATATAATACATATCCATCCGCAGGATCTGACATTTATATTCTTTTCTTTCATCTTCAGTTGTTTTAGGCTATACCCTCCCCTGTTTTTTTCTTGTATTTGTTGGTTGCCATTTTGTAGGCAGATAATGAAGTATTATAGGTTATCCCTTGTTTTCGTGTATCAAATTACATCTCATTGTTTGTTATCAGAAGTATGACCTAAATATAGTTTGTAAGCAACTGTTTGACAGTGTGAGAAACTGTATTTCTTCAAATGAAGAACAATATTTAATACAAAAGGGTAAACATATATAGCTCACAAAAATAAGTCCTAAAATCCTAGGCCTATTGAACACATCTGAAGACAGAAAATTAACAATTAAGTAGGTCATGAAGTAAAGAACCTTCTCAAGATCAAATCACAACTTCTTAATAGAAACAGCGTAATTACACGCGCATAAAAGTGCCCATAATGGTTCCCTCAGTTTCCCCCTATCCCTCAGATGCATGTAAGAAATGCAGATCAGGACACACGCTACTTCGTGTGGTGCTGAGCGGGGGGCACAATGCACGAGTATTACTCCACAGAAGGCATCAAGAAATTTTTTCTGTATCTGATCTGACTTCAAACATTAAGTTCTCCCCAAAAAAGTTCACATGATGAATTCATGTTCTGAACCACACAAGCCAAAAGAGAATGGAACAAAACTGAGGATTACAAGAATGAATGCAAATCAACAATACTACATATTTTTTTTACAAAGGAGAAACGGAGGTTAAGATCTAGGAGGGTTATAACTTATATCCTATTTTGAAGCAGTCTTCCTACTACCCTGAGTGGTGGATGGTGTTTGACCTGCTTTGGACTCCAAGTGCCTAATCCTAGCAGCACGTATTATCGCAGCATGCTTCTGTTGTTGGCTGTAGCTCTTCCTCTTACTGCAGTGCATGCAAAATGTATGACCATAGCATATTAGAGAATCAGCAGACAAAACAGCAAAGCTAGCATAAATACCAAGCATTTTTTTACAAAGATTGCTCATGTTAAAAGCCTCAAATATTAACTAATGGCTGTTACGTTTACAGGAACTGTAGCACTATATCGTTTAAGTTTGAAGGGCCTGCGGCCTTGTTCCACCTTGGAAAAAAAATAGTTTCATGAACAAGTTCAGATAAGGGCTAACAAGTTTATTCCATTTTTTTAGAGGGAAATAAATTCTTACATTTTCATGGGTGTGAAATAGGCTTTCTGTGCCTAAACACAGATTTATCATGTGGATGGCAATCCAGAACAGATTAGAGACAAAAGAAAGACTCCTACAATATGGCATTAGAGATATTAATATATGTGAAATATGTGGGATTGGAGTTGAAAGTATCAACCATCTGTTTTTCAAGTGCTCTTACAGCACAGCCTGCAAGCAGATTATCCTACAGTGGATTGATGTTAAATGTTGGTGGTCAACTCTACCTCAATTAATGGAATGGATAAAAAAGAAGCAGAAAGGAGCATTTAGGAAGAAGATTGTAAATGTGGTGGTAGCAGGGCTAATTTATCACATATGGAGAGTAAGAAATACCGCACTTTGAGATCTGAAAGTACCCAGATTGATGCAACTTTAAAAGCATTCAGGATGCAGTTAAAAACAGAGTTAAGAGCCTTATTTGGGGAAGTGTAAGTATAATAGTTAGAAATTGGTTTCACAATTTGTAACTAGTTTTGAATACTTGTTATAGGCTTAGTTTAGCCTGCATAGTCTCTTTTCGGATTAGTAAGTAGGAAGGTCCTTCCTAGAAGGTTCGTCCCACTTCTAGGCCTGATTTAGGTTGTAAATTGTTCATGTTTTGAAATATACATATTTTTTGCTTGCACGCCAAAATAAATAAATTCTTACATTTCATAAGTTCATAAAAGTTTATATAAGTGGTTTTCACGTAAAAAGAACTATGCCTAAGTTTTGAAAACAGAGTGGACAAAGTCAAAGAAGTACAGATGGTAAAGAAATGATAACTTTAGCTTTCAAACCGTTGATGCAACACCACAGAACTGAGCACCATTTCTTAGCAGCAGGCATGTCTGCTTCTTTTGGGTTCAGAAGTAAGAATCTTTTAAGACAAGAAATGAATCCAGTGATAGTGTGATACAATAAACACGCAACAACTAACTGTACATGGTACTTATGCAGTACTTCAGATAGAAAAAATGAAACTGTTAGCTAGAGCTTTCTAACTCTTCTTTACCTCAATTATCTGTGCCAGATTCTTGGCATTCCAACATGGCTATGGACATCAGCCACTTCATTATGGACAAAAAAGGGAAAACTTCACAAAATGGACAAGTCTGACACTTGGTCACATGTAGTGTCTGACATCATTACTTCAGTTCAAGTAACAGCTTGCCAAGACTAACATAGTGCATCATTTAGGAGGAATTTGAGCTGATAACGAGCATAACTCTCTCTTAGTCTAATTCTAGAAGTACCCACTAATGTAAAAGGACAAAACATTTCAACAGCTATATTTTTGTATGTTTTCTGGTCAATTTAATAATCTGGCCAGTAGCAGCAAAGGGGAAAATGACGAGTCCCAATCACCAGAAGCAAGAGTGTGACACGTAATTTGATAAATAGGCAGGTCCCAGGTCATGGGAGAGCTCAGGAAAGGCTATAATACATAATGAACTGTACACCCGCTAGATCTACCTTGATCACCAAGAAACAAAGATGGTGATCTTATCCGTATAAAATGCCAACATTGAAGAGATAATCTTTTTAATAATTTCTATAAGAAAGTTCTCAAAGTAAACACAATCACGTTGTTAAGCCTTTATCGAGTTTGGTTTTATTTTTATTTTTTATGTATAAAAACTCTACAGAACAACAGTGTCAGATATTTCAAATAGAGACACACAGGCATGAGCACGCATCAAGCATTAGCAATTTAGCATCAACAATTGGTAAATTATTTCAAGAATAGCTCCAGTTCTATCAAGGAAATGTGATGCCTGAGAAAGCATATATTTCAAGATAAACTAACAAAAACATGATCAAAGAACATGTCACAAAAAGAAAAGATAAAAATATGAAAGTTAGCCATGTAGGAGTTACTTATTGAAAATAAGATGGAAGCAGACCAACCTCATAAAAAAGAGTCCAGCAGTAAGCACCAACCCACCCACCGCCCAAGAAACCCGTTCAGCAAACGGCATTTCTGTCACCCACTGCTTGAAATCTTCGAGGGATCCATAGTGACTATCTTTTTGGAAGTTGCTAGTTTGTGGCCTGTTCCATGACTCTGCAATGGAGTCTAGACTTGCTTTCCCACCGTAGCAAGATGTTTCCTCAATGGTAAGGCCTGAATCTCTGAATGGTTTAACAGAAAAACCTGCTGCACGGCAAAATTCTGTACCATTAGACATCTCAGAGGCTCTACCACATACAAAGTCGCCTACTCCACAGGGTGCGAGTACCTGGGACACAATGTCTGATCAGGAAACGCCAAAAAAAATCTTACTGCATACTATATGAGTCAAAACCATACACTGTGAATCTAACATTGTTTGCAATGTAATACAAATAAACTAGTTACATATTTGCCAAGGAAATTGGGCAGAATAGGTCCTGACCTTTTACATAAAAAACTATAAAAGAAAGAATAATTTCCAAGTTTTCTCCCTTTGACTACCTAGTTTCTACATTTTTTCTCCTCAATCAGTTAATCTAGAGAAAGGAACGAACCTGTGTTATACCATCCACAGCGAAATATGCATCAGAACAAGCTTGGAACAGTTTGTCACAAAACGAAGCACAAATCAAAGGAGGACCTGGCTTAACACCAACACCTGGATCACAAAGCGAGCATTCCAGTACCTCCCACAAGTGCAAACACTCTTGGTTAGCTTCCCCTGTTGATATCAACTTCCGTACAGAGAGAAAAGCAGAATGTGTGTGTGACACATCACAGCAGGTATTTCTTCGGAACATCCTGCAGAGGGTCAAGTCTCTAATGCCTCTAGGTGGTTTCCCTTCTGATGAGAATGGGTGGAAACGACCTCCAGGAGAAATACAGACCCCATTTGGTTTTTCTACATTGATATAACTAAGATAATTTAGTACACAAACTGTAGGAATGAACAAAAAGAGTTGGAACTAAAACTACAATGAATTATGTCTGTCTTTACTTGACGTAATACATAAAATCTTGCCTAAATGACATAATTTATTACTCATATCCAAATTCCAAAGCGCAACAAGACATTCTATTAGCATAGCTATGTAAGGTATAATTTAGTTACAACTACTTTGGATGAATCAGAGCCTTTTTCATTCTTAGAAAGAAGGAAAAACAAAACCCTCGTTCCTTACCAGCAATCTCTAAAACTTGATGGCCGTGGATTACAAACCGTACATAGATCACTGTTTTGGTGCAGCTTATCCTAAACAACAATCATTTATCCTCTTGAAACACAGCAGATGAGGAACGACAGTAAGACATCATGAAACCAAAGTGAGGCACCACAGGAATCCACAGAAAATCCCACAAAATAAGAACTTTTTCCTAAAGACCTTAGCAAATCCAAAATACACATAACTTAGTAGCTTCAAACATGTAAAATTCCCTCGTGAATAAAATGGTTTCTAAGCCCACTCCTCCACAAGTTCATCGTATTAGCCATATGATATCCCAAGGAAACTTCTAATAAGATTCTTTTACGTATCCATTAAACATAAACAAAGAGTTTTTACTTAAACTTATTTTCCAGGAATGTTGTCTATATACTAAAACCTGAGTAAACCTGGATTTCTTAATTTACATGGCTTGATAGTTGATACTCACAAGTTAATGGATCCTTATGTTCTTTAGAGAAACAGATCAGTGAGACAACTTTTCATGATTAATGACCAGGTCATTGCACCAAGGCTACCCCAGTGCCCAAGTTGTGAGTTAATAATACATTAAGTTAGTGGCAAACACATCAACAAATGCACATCTGCAATAGCAAATTCTTGGCTTCTTCAACCTTTGCAACGTCTGAGGATTCTTTTCTCTAGCTGAGCACTAGAACAATCAACAACACATATGAATTTGGACACCATTCACCCTCAAAATAGTGCATAGAATATCACTCCTATGTCTACGCATAAAAATGATTTCACTAGTTGAGATGCCATTTAGGACCAGCAAAACTCTGATTAAGTAACTTAACCGTACATGGTTCAGCACACAGTTCAAAGTGAGTCGCACTAGTCCTTCAATGTGTGGTGCATTCGCGAAATTAGGCACGAGCTCCTCTGAGACTAAGTTTATTGAAACTGATCCAAATTAACTGAGTTCATACACGATGAGCGCGAGCGTTCATCCCTATAATTGTTGACCATGATGAAGTATCGTAAGTGTTTTCAATACCATCTATATACTTGTGGCATATATTCCCAGTCCACATTAAAACACAGTAGTCATGAGTCAGGACACCTAGCCTAGTGCCTTAGTCAGCTACTGATCTATGCTTTTTAATTTTCATCTAGCGCCAAACCATCAGAAACATAAGTTTACTAAAATCATCCAGCAGGTTAATGGCTTACAATAAAAGATAAGTAAGGGCATGATAGCTAACCCCAAAAGAGAAAGGGAAAAAAAAAAGGTATCATAGTGTTTATATCAACTTCGACAATTTGCAGAAAACTCCTTTTGTACACATAGTAAGCATCCATCGAAAAATAAGAAGAGCAAGGCACATTTAATACTGATAGTGGGGGTTTAAAAAAAGTCGGTGCGCTAGACAAGAGATGCTTATTCAGAACCAGTTTTTGGTTGCTCAATTTAATGTGCTAAAAACCGGTTGATTGCCCTATAGCTAATCAAGCTCCTCCTAATCGGCATTGTGATTACAACAGCAATTACATAATCCCATGCCTGGAAAGAAGCTCCTCCCTAGGCCGGACAGGCAGCCTTGTTTTTGCAATAAAAATAGTGAGCCGGATCTTGATTGATTCTCTTAATCAAGTTCAAAAAAAAGCTAGTAGTACTTCTTGATTATGAAGATGGAAATGATCATAATAATTACTTTGGCGCAACCCGATTCATTATTGAATGGCATCTACATTTAGCAAAGATAAAAAGTTGTATTCCTACGTGTGGATTTTATACAACGAGCTTAATCACCTCCAATCCCCATAGGAAACCACTTCATAATGATCACAAGAGTTCAACTTGTATCTGATTTGTTAATGATTTCACTAGTAACTGTACGCAGTACACCCATTGTACACAAGACCTACCGTCCAGCAAAAATCTAGTGCTTTGAATTTTCCGCAAAGAAACAATTCAGAATCAATAGCTAAACCCCATAAATCTTGAAAACATGTACGAATCATCGTTCATTAACAAAGTGGGTAAATATAATTTTCACAATTTCTTCTCTTCATTCACTAAATAAGAAAACCCACCCTAACTTCATCAAATGAGGTTACAGACTGATGAAATTCTTCAACATTATGTAATATAGAACAACAAAACCTGAAAATCTTTCCGAGTATCGGATCAATTCGGTAAAAAGTTAAGACCTAATATAAACACCATGATAATTTGATTCAGCTAATTTCAATAATGTTGACCAGAAATCTGCAAATACCCATTAGATAGAGAGAAAGAAAGAGAGAGAGTATTTACCAGAGAGGGATTGGGGAAGAAGATTGAAGAGGACCAGAAATACTAAAATGAAGAAGTGACCCAGCTTCATCTCCCCTATGATTATGAACAAAAAGATCGTCAATTTTTGGAAGACATGTTTATTTTTCCTCACTAGATTTTTTTATCTCGTTGTTTGTTTGATTGAAGGGTTTTTCTTACAAGCAGTTTTGTTTTGAGAGTTGCCCGGTTATATCCGGTGGTATTTTTTTAAATAAATGGTCAAATATACAATCTGAATATTTCTTGGGCAAATTTATTAGAAATAATTTTTTGAAATAGAAATTTTGCGAAAATTCACATTTTAAAAAATATTTTAGGAGAAAAAACCCGATCTATAAATGTTTTTATGAGAGACCACCTTTTGCCCTGATTCCGATAGTTAACTCTTTTTTAACTCATACTACCTCCGTTTCAAAAAGTTCTTTAGGCTTAGAAAAATGTGTCCAAAGTATAAAAACTTTGACCGTAAATTCTCACCATTATATACATCAAAACGTTACATGTAAGATCTTGTTAGATTGGTCTCGGGATGTATTTTCAGAATATCAAATTTTTATAATTTTTTTACATACGAAATTGGATATATTAGTAGTTAAATATTGCATTGTAGTTCGTGCAAATAGTAACTGTAAAGATCTTTTTGAAACGGAGGTAGTAAGTAATTTGGTGGTTTGTGGTTTTTTTTAAAAAAAATTGGTTTTGTAATTAAGAAACTAAAATTTACAATTGTTAACTAATTGTAGATTGTTTGTATCTAAGAGTATTGTAATTCATGATAAGGTTAAAGAATAATATCCAACTCACTGATTATTGTCTGCCCATGGTTGTTTTTAGAAGAGAAAGAGATGCATAGAATTGTTGTCAATTGGTTTACAGTTGTATAGATTTGACGAGAGAATGTTGATGGTTACAGCTGAAATGGAGAATATGAAAGTGATTAATGGTTTTATTTTACCTTAATTATATGATTTTAGAAAATATGAAAAATCAATTTAAAACCCAATCAACTTAAAACCCACCGGAGGGAGGGTGGTCGTTCACCGTTGGGCGCGGAGTTTCGGAATCGTGACGGTGGTTGTGTTGGTTGGGAAATTTAAAACCCTAACGGGTCGGGTATTTTAGGCTCATGAACATTTTTTTAAAGTTTTACAGAAGATAATAAGTTTTAATAAAAAACTATAACAAACTACCTGAAATATGTTACCTCCTTTGTTTTTATTTATATGACACAATGGGGTTTTAGACACTATTCACACAAACACCTTTGACTTCCTTTTGTGGTTTATACATAAAAAAAACATAGTCGTGTGGGGTCTTATTAGATTTGTATCAGTAAATATTATTTAAATATCAACTTTTTATAATTTTTTCCGATCCATAATTAGAGATATTAATGTTTGAAATCGTGCATTGGCAAACGTGCCTAAATAATTGTGTCATTTCAAAAAGAACGGAGGAAGTATTTCTTAGCGGTTAACCAATATGTTGGTACTCCTTTATTTGTCATTGAGGTCTACTGTTCGACCGAAGAAGTAACTGCTTTCACTTCAACCTTATTTTTTTTATCCATTTTTGTTTGATTTCTGACTAACATGTTTGTTAAATGCCATAAGGAGATGTATTTGGGGTCTACTCCGCTGCTCAAAGGATGAATATTGGGAGGTTGTCTAAATCGATACTGGGTATACCATAACAATGGTATACTAGGGACATGTAGGTAATTTTAAGTGGAGTAAAGGTGGGTGGCCCACCATCAATTACAACTTCAGATATTTTCAACTTCTCTCTCTAAAATTATGTTCCAAAATTTGAATTTCAAAATTTTTTTTGACTTTTCAATTTATCTTTTATTTCTATTTTATAATTTACTGATTATTAATTTAATGTAATGTAAAAAATCAGGTGGTGGTTTCATTTTTACTGTTTCTTTCCAAAATACGGTTCTTTCGTCTTCTTCATCCTTGCGTGCTCTCCCGCTCAATTGTTCTCCCTCCAAATTCTCCGTCAAGAACTGCCCAAATTCTCAGTCTCTCGTTAGAAGGTTAGCCACTTCGTGACCGGTTTCCAATTCATACAGTCCAAAAAGGGTGTTTGCCAGGGCGATTATAATCGGTAATATTTGTTAACTAAGGAACTGCTGAATTACTTTCCAGGTGAAGTTAATTTTTTTCTGTATGAATTGTTCTTTAGTTCATGTTTTGGTAATATTTTTTGTTTTCACAGTATTTTGGGGTTGATTTGATTTTTAGGGTTTCACCATTTTGTTTGACAATTGTGTTGCTGATGAATTGAAAGTGAATTTTTTTCACAATTATGTTCTAATTACTTGAAGTAGCTCTTGTTATGGAAATTTAAGTGTATATTTAATTTATTGATGAAGTAGCTATTTTTATGGAATTTTCATATTTGGGGTTAATTAGTGGTTAATTAGTGGTTATTATGCGAATTTTATACTGTGATGTTTGTTGTTGAATTACTTTCCAAGTCGAATTAAGTAATTTGATAAGCTTTCGTTTAGGTAAAGTTAAACTGATATGAAGGGGTGCCTGATTAAGTTTTAATTCGTGTGATGGCATGCTTTTAAAAGTACGTGTAGGTTTGATTGTCGTTTGGTACTTGATCTGGTACCAAATGGAAAATATTACATATTTGGTACATTTAGGTAAAGGATATATGATTTGGTATTTTCTTTGGTACCAAACCTAAATTACCAATGTGTTTGGTACTGTTATATCGAAGGTATGCATGGTATAATGATTGGTAAAATTGTATTTGTAGGATGATTATCAAAAAGGGACAAAGTGGTAGCAGCAGCAAACCTAGGGTGAGTGTCACAGCTCAATTTATGAGTCTATCGTATTTGCTGAAAATTGATAGTATGTATATTGTTATACGTTTATGAACAAGATATGTATTTCAATATTGTTTTTAAGGAAAAACGCATGGAAGTTGCTCGGAATAGTAAGCTGCAGAAGGGCAAAGAGCCTGTAGTCGATGAAGAAATGGAAGAAGATGATGAAGGGCGATCGGTGTCTGGGGATGACAGTGAAGAATCTGTATTTGACGGGGATGCATATGAAGATGTTGAAGATGATGAATTTGAGGATGAGATATATGAGGACGATGAATTCGAGGATGAATTATGCCAGAGAACAGTGAAACGTGCGCCAAAGAAAAGGCAATCTGCTAAAAGTAGCAGGGTTATTTCATATGATGAAGTAGAGGAGGAAGAAGATATAGAAGAAGAAGACGGTGAATATATGGATGGTGGGTATGAAGATGAAGGAGAGGATGTTGTTGTTCGCGTTCAGAAAAGAGGGAAGAGTTGGAAGGAGGTCGGGCAGAATGCTTTGAAGAAGAAGGCACATCTGCAGATGATGCGGAAGAGGCGTAGAGAGGATTATGATGATGTTGACGAGGGAAGGAGACCTGTGAAGAAGACGCTACTTCCTGCGATGAAGCAGATGGGTAGGAAGTTTGATGAAACAGGGGTAGCAAAAGGAAAGCCCCCTGCAAAACAGAAGGCAATCAGAGGGAATAACAGGAGGATGTTTGTGCGGGTATATATTTTTGAAATTTATTCATTATTTTTAAGGATTTTTATGGTATAATAATGTTTTTTCTACGTAGTTGATGCTAATTTTTTTATCATATTTAGGTACCAATTCCCAAACATCCTATGTCTAGGGGTGAGTATCCGAAGTTTCACGGCGTGGTAGTTGCTACTCAGCGGGCTAATTGTGGCCGGAAGGTACTATTGATCCTATATTTAAAGATGAATTGTGTATTTTGATTATGTTTTGTCAGTTGATGATTTCAATTTTTTACTTAAACTATTATGTGTAGCAACCAAGCGTTATCTGTCGCACGGATGCATTTTCAAAGATTATTGCTGCTTTTGATGAGTCAAGGAGAAGTTGCGTTAGGAAAATGGGGTTCGAGGGGATGTTGGATTTGAAAATATCCAAGCTACCTAGGCAGCTGTGCTACTGGTTGATGTCCCGGTTGGATGGGGGTAACAGTTACCTTGTTGGAGGGGACGGCCATGTGTTGCCGATAACTGCTTCCCATTGGGAATATGTATTCGGATTCCAGAACAGCGGTCTTCCGGTGCCAGTGAAGGAGTCTGATCTTCCTCCAGGCACCCTTAAAGCGATGCCCCTCAAGTATGGTGAAAAGAATACATCAACCTCAAAGAGCACAATAATCATAGCAAAATCTGTAAAGGAATTGGCAGGGCCGGTTGACGGTGAAGGAAAGATAAACCCCCTGGCTAATCAGCGTGATAGGGCCTCGTTCATGGAAAATTTCATGATTGTGTTGCTGTTTATGCCAAATTTCGTATAGACGACCTTTGGTTGGGACATAGACGACTAGATAAAATAAAGTATGCAAATGACGGGAGATAAATGACAGAAAATAAAGAGAGACGAGACGAGAGATGGTGACGCGGAAAACCCGAAAGGGATAAAAACCGCGGGTGGCAATGAGTCCACCAATCTACTATGTTGTCGGCATAAATAGCCTAGGTACGTGTGTACAAGTACAATGTATATTTTCGTATATGTAGACATAGCTAATAATGAAGCATAAATGTGAGAAGATATTTACACGAAGAATAATGGGTTAGGGATTGCCCGGAAAGGTAATTGGTAATAAGTATTTATCATCGGTGTATATGGCGTAGCCTTTGTAATGTCAGAGATGTTGGCATATGAGAATGAGGTAATATGATGAGATCCGAAATAGGAAGTGCCCAATTATCGTAGAAGGTTGGTCTTTATATAGGACTTTGGTGCGGCATTTGTTGAGGGAGTTGTGCTAGTAGTGCTCCTTGAATTGCTCAACTGATTCCTTGATCTCCTCCAACCGTTTTCTTGATCTTTGCTAACCTCTTTGACCTTGCCCAACAAGTCTTCCATGACTCAGCCATAACCGCTCCTCAAACATAGGAACAGACCGCGACATGTACGGTACGAAACGATCCATAACAATAGCCCCCATTTTCCTAACTGTAGCGAGCCGGAAGTTAGGAAAATAATCTTCAAAGTCTGTCACCACGTTCATTTGCTGTCGATGCTAATCTGTCACTATCTTTGACTTGTCCGTCGTCTTCCGTACTTAACCTTGATCAATGACGTCGCCACTTGGTGTTACCCATGATTTCTGACAACAATTGACGTCGTCATGCGTATATCGGTGTCTTCAGCTTAATTAGATGTCAACCTGACATCTTATGAAAGAATCGTTTTTCTTAATGAGCGTAAGACAATAGAATATAGTTCTTAGAAACCTGTGCGAAAACATGGTGAGACATAACGTTAGTTAGGTATCTAGCGTCATGGCCAACTTTTGTATCTTCGTCTGTTGTTTGATATTTGCGGGCGTCACGGCCAACCGTTGTACCTTAGTCCGTCGTCTGGCGTTTACAGGCGTCATGGCCAACTGTTGTATCTTAGTCTGTCGTCTGATGTTTACAGGCGTCATGGCCAACTGCTGTATCTTAGTCTGTCGTTTGATGGGCGTCATGGTCAACTGTTGTATCTTAGTCAGTCGTCTGATATTCGTCTGATGTGTACAGGCGTCACGGCCAACTGTTGTATCTTAGCCGGTCGTCTGATGTTTACAGGCGTGCCTCTATTGTCTCTGTTGTATGACATCTATCGTATGCAGGCGATAAAGCCTCTTCGTTTGTTCGTAGTCACGCGAAGAACTTTATAGAAGGAATTCGTGTCGAGCGGGCACAAGGTCAAATTATTTTAGTCAGATGTAATGTGGTGTGAGGGTAGGTAGTAGGCGACTAAGTTGAAGTTACAGGTGAATGAAGTGGGTGGTTCGAAGTAACCTTATGACGAATGTCAAGAAGAGTCGAAGGTTTATGAGGTTTCCTATAACATGAGGACAAGGGGTAAGATGTTTTGGACGGCGCAGTCTATGGCAGAAGAGTTTAGCCTATGGGATTTTCAGAAGAGTAGTTTAAGTAGGTTTCGAGCATTCTGGGTTGGCTTCGTTTGTCTTCAGTGTTGAGGAGGAAAGACATGCGTTTTTGCTATTTTGTATTTGGCGATTGGTTAGGCGTTTGGACCAGTGTTGGGGGTGCATTCACATCGTTAGCTTAAAATGTTGTTTACGCTGTCTCTATTGTTCGCTGTGGAATAGATGTCACTTGTAAGGTACTCAAAGAACGAAGTTATGTGCGCATAAATAGTACCTGGGTCGTTTGTAGTAGTCGCGCTTAGAAGCGACATGTCATCGTTGGGATCAATTAGTTTAAGGATCGTGACCTTGGAGGCGTCGTCGCTTGTATTTTATGGCGTCGTTCGTTGATGTCGTCTTCTGATGACGTCGTTAGCTGCTGTTGCCGTTGGTGATATCGTTAAGAAGTGATCTGTAGAAAATACAAAAGGTAGAGGTGGACGTTTGCTTGATGCGATGTTAGTGTTGGTTTTCAAACAAATAAGATGTTCAAAGCGACAGATGAGAAAAATTGAAATTGAAATTGAACTTTAATCGCAATGTAGTGAAAAATGTAATTAACGCACGAAGTAAGTGTTAGATATTACTTAATATGGCCCCGTGTAATGAAATTACGTCGTGTTACTGAATGTCCTTTGATGACGAATCTTCAATCAACAACATTATCCTGGCGTCGTGACACCTCTCGTCGCCGATCTTGTTTTCTTTCCTGGGATCATTATTATCGCTTATACCGTTGCCGTCACATCTGGCGTTGTCCCGTCATGTTGAATGATATTGACACATCGCTGGTCTTGACATTGTCTAGTCCGACGTTGGTCGACTTATCGGTTGATCCTCACAATGTGGCACAAGAAAGAACATATGGTTAATGTGAATTCCTTATAATGTCTTAAGTGGACTTTTTCTTAACGCCTTTTGTAAAACCATTTGACAAACTTACATAACAATGTATCGTAAGTTAAAATACATGTGAATTCTTTATAAATTACCTTTCTTGTTAATCGGTGACGTCCTATAGCTTATGGTCTTTAAGGAACCCTGTAAGTTTGCTTTATTCGCCACTTCGATATGTTATAGTGGTTGAGCCCCCAATGTTAATAACCTCATACCTGATGTCAAAGTCTCACGACAAGATTATTATGAAAAATGAATTATATTACATCGTTAGTTGCATTTCAAAGTTGTAATATTAAACACCAAAGGAGTATATACTATCTTGCCCCCTTGTGGCGACTTTGGGAAGATGTTGTGACTGAAGTCAGCCACATATGTGATGATGTTTGTTTGTAGTTGACGTCTTACATGCGTGTCAGCATGATGCAACCTCTAAACGTCCTGTTGACTCAAATTACCTCAAAATGATTTGATAAAACGATTAGTCATTAGAACAATTGAGATATTCGTAGTGCGACGCGATAATTTATTAGTCAACTTAATGAATGTAAATACGAGACATGTTAATACAAGAGAACAACAATGAATGAATTGGAATGAGAAAGTGTGTGAAAAATAGTTTAGAAGTTACTCGTGTGTCATCATGGTCATTGATGATGATTATTCGACATTCCGATTTCCTTAGCTTTCTAGGTAGTCTGGTGGCGTCGTGTCATATTGCCATCTCGTGGCGTCGGGGCATACCGTCATGATCAAGGTAATCTGTTGTCATTAATATACATACTAACGCGTATAGTCGCGGCATGTCGTTAGTAAATGAAAAATAGTTATCACGGATGATATATGAGAAAATTTCAATAGGGTATGAGATGTTAGTTTATAAAATTTTGACGTCACTAATAAATGAATTGAGTCACTCATACCATTCGATTGTGTTGATGACCCTCACGATCTGCGATGTACGTGGCAGCGACAATACGTGTATATTATAAATAAAAGAGAACTTACTTCGAAAGTATGTTCGTACCTTTAGCCCCCATTGATATTCATGTATCAATCAACGATCTGTTGGCGAACTTACGAAGAAATATATTGTTAAAATAAAGATGTTCGATAATTACTTCTACGTACCATGTTTAACGCCAAGAAACTTCTTTTCATCATAGGGGTAACCAGAATGGTCGCGTCCTGCCGTCGTGACTTGCTATCGTGGCGTCATGTTGTGTCGTCGTGACCTCATGTCGTGTCGTGACCTCGTGTAACACTTCTAACGTTGGTCGCCTACTTTACTCACGACCTTGCCAAGCGACACGTCAGTATCTGTAGACAAGACAGTACCTTGTCACCTGCATTCTAACGTCGGTCGCCTGATGTACTCATGACCTAGCCAAGCGACACGTCAATACTTGTAAACAAGACAATACTTGGCGACACGACATGATCAAACGACAAGTGGTAACGACGTTAGTACAAAAAGTAGGATAACAACTTATAGCATATATTTCAAAGTGCTTTTGGAAATTTAAAACAAGCAAAGTATACTATATAAAAAGCAAATCAAGTATACTATATGAAAATTAAATGAGATAGAGTATACTATATGCTCCCCTGTGGCGACTTCAGGACAACTACAAATTCTCCTATTTGATACTTGGACTGAAGTTAGCCACAAAATCTAGTATTGTCGACAATTTGTTGTTGAATCTCCATTTGTCGCCTTCGTTTTTAGAGACGCCGTCGACTGATGTGGAGGTGACGTCGGACGAAACTATGTTGACGTCATGTCATTGGTGGATGACGTCACGTGTTCGCATCTGTTTTAGTGACAACAAGGACTAGAAACAATATTAGTTTAAATTAAAATCACTGGGGTTGAGTTTTATACCATACTTCTCGCGACGTCAAGTGTCAAATCGTCTCGAGATCTTATGAAGGTACGAGACAACTCATATTGTATCTTGTTTGTGGTGACATCTGCATGATGGTCCGTGACGTCTAGACCGAAACCTGTCACGTATTCGAAAACGAGGCCAAACGATTAGAGTTGAATATTATAAATATTAGTACCTATTTTCGATGTCATCAAGCGTTGGTGTCGTTGTTATCACGATATGCATCATCTAGGTTGAATTCGACCACTCAGACGCGTCACTTCTAGCGATGACACCTGCTGATGTCGACACCTGATCTGGCGACGACATGTACCCTGACGTCATTCCATATTCCATCGACCAATCGAGCCTGGCGACGACACCTGACCCGTCGACAACGCCTGACCGGTCGACGAAACCTGACCCGTCGACGACACCTGACCGTCGACGACACCTGACCGTCGACGACGCCTGACCCGTCGACGACACCTGTCATGTTGACGACATGTGCCCTGACGTAGCTCCATCTCATGGTGGCGACAAAGTATGGCAACAATCCATAGCCTGGCGACAACTTTATTGGTGAACCCAAGTGGGTCGGATATTGTGTTTGAGAGGATATTTGTGGATATGTGTTTGAAGATAAATCTAGCCATCTCCCCACAGACGGCGCCAAACTGTTTATGCCAAATTTCGTATAGACGACCTTTGGTTGGGACATAGACGACTAGATAAAATAAAGTATGCAAATGACGGGAGATAAATGACAGAAAATAAAGAGAGACGAGACGAGAGATGGTGACGCGGAAAACCCGAAAGGGATAAAAACCGCGGGTGGCAATGAGTCCACCAATCTACTATGTTGTCGGCATAAATAGCCTAGGTACGTGTGTACAAGTACAATGTATATTTTCGTATATGTAGACATAGCTAATAATGAAGCATAAATGTGAGAAGATATTTACACGAAGAATAATGGGTTAGGGATTGCCCGGAAAGGTAATTGGTAATAAGTATTTATCATCGGTGTATATGGCGTAGCCTTTGTAATGTCAGAGATGTTGGCATATGAGAATGAGGTAATATGATGAGATCCGAAATAGGAAGTGCCCAATTATCGTAGAAGGTTGGTCTTTATATAGGACTTTGGTGCGGCATTTGTTGAGGGAGTTGTGCTAGTAGTGCTCCTTGAATTGCTCAACTGATTCCTTGATCTCCTCCAACCGTTTGCTTGATCTTTGCTAACCTCTTTGACCTTGCCCAACAAGTCTTCCATGACTCAGCCATAACCGCTCCTCAAACATAGGAACAGACCGCGACATGTACGGTACGAAACGATCCATAACAGTTGCTGGGGCAGATTTTATGTCCTTCTACCGATGGGGGTAACATGTCTTTAAAATTGCTAGGTGCAGTTTCTGTGGAAAAGAATGCATCACTGTACAATTGGTGTGAGTTTTGTCACACATGGCTGTTAGACTACGGAGACGCCTGTCAGCGGAAGATAGACCATCCGGGGTATGCAGCTGGGACTGGTGGTTGTGTGTTGTTTTTGCTGGTGCGTCTATCTTACTGAAATATTTAATGTTTTAAATTATATAAAAGGTTAATACTGTTATTGTTGTGGTGTTAGTATCCTGTCTTATATTTTAGTGCCTTACGTGAAATTGGATTTGTTTTACAGATTTTCTACCTAGACCATTTATGCAGGCATCCTGTGAGATGAGATGAGTTTCCCAGGATCAAAGTCTGGACACAGGAGGAAGTGGATGAGGCCAAGAATCGGGATAGGAAAGTGAATGAAGATTATGGAAGGATTACGGTGGGTAACTGTTTGTTAGTCGGTCGTATTTGTCATATTAAATTTTGTATTATCTAATCTGACTTAAATCTATTCCTTTTATAATCTTTCCAGACTGTTGATGTTGTGTACGGGGATCCTCATCCCCTTTACGGCAGGGAGGGTAGACGGTCTCCTGCAGTAGAGGTTGCTGAGATGGTAGCACAAATGACTTCTTCAAAATGGAGACGCTGAAGGAAATAATGCCCTTGGTCCAAGTATGCATTCTATGTTAAGTCTGATAAGTGCGGTTCAGTATTAATTAACAAGTTAATAATTCAGTGAGATCAAGTGAGCTGAATGCCTAGCTAGAGGCCGCTTCAGTTCAAGTGGAATTAATGATATTAATCCACAGCTTACTCTTGACTGAACCCGTAGGGTCACACAAATAGTACGTAAACGGATCAAGTATTTAATGGCATTAAATACTCCATCTATGGATATTCGGAATCGACGGATCTTGGTTTCGGTGGGAGCTGAGATCGTCACAGGCAAGAAATGAATGCTCCGGAAACGATGATATTGCCGGAAACGGAAATATGTATCGTATCGGAAATATAAATATTATCCAAGTCGTAGATGTTGCCGGAAACGGAAACATGGTACGTATCGGAAAATATTATCGGAAATGGAAATATTGCCGGAATCGGAAATATTGCCGGACACGGAAATATTGTCAGAATCGGAAATATTATCGGAATCAGAAAATAATTCCGGAAACGGAAATATTAAATATTTGTTCGAAACGGAAATTAATTCCGGAATCGGAAATATTAAATATTGTTCGTATCGGAAATGAATTTCGGAATCGGGAAATTAATCGGAAGCGTATCGTACGAATTAGCATCGGACGAGGCCTGCCAGACGAAGGCCCAGCACGAAGCCGGGCCATCGCCCAGCAAGCCAGCGTGCCACAACGCACCAGCCAAGGCTGCGCCAGGCCCACCGCAAGGCAGGCCCGGCGCGCGCCAACGCTGCGGCAGCGTGTGGGCCTCGTGGCAATGGGCTGCGAGCTTGCGGGCTGCGCGCGTGCGCATGGCGCCCCTCGTGGGCTGCTGTGTGTGCGTGTGTGTGTTGGTGTGCTATACGAATCCTAAAGCTATCAGGTTTCGACATATGATTAAATTCCTAAACCTAAAAGGATGAATTAATTAAATAAGAATTCTATTAGGATTCTAGTTTAATTAATTCGTATCCTAATAGGATAACGATTCCCTTTCCATACCTCTATAAATAAAGGCCTAGGGTCATTATTTTAAAGAGAGTATTCAAGTATTCAAAGTGATTTTTGAGAGCAAAAATTCAGTCATACAATTGCCTATACTAGCCGAAAATTCTAAGTACCTTAAGGGCGATCCTAGTTGGTCAAGCTTAAGGCGGATCCGGACGTGCTGTGGACTATCTACGGAGGGACGACACTTGGAGTCCTAAAGACTTGTTCTTGTTCGGTTCGGGCGCAACTAGGGAAGGCACGCAACAAAGTGTATGCATCTAAACTATGCTAAATGATTATGTGTAAATAATATGCTTTCCTGGCTTTATGGTTTTTCCGCATGATTTATGAACTGTCATATGTATCATAACCTAACAGACGCACCCTAGCTCAGGAGGTCACAGAGATGGTATGGGAAGTTAAACGCTTTCCTCAATTTTATGTTGATGTTAGTGATTAATAGCCATAAATGTTTTAATAGTTACAAATAGTACTCATAAATGTCTTTAGGTGTACCATATGAATGATATTGATGTTTTTGGTACTCTCCGTAGTGGGATAATTATCAAATATTGATTGTTTGGTATCGTCTCCACTAGTTTATCTTGGTGTTAGTGATAAATAGGCATACATGTTTAACTAGTCAAAAATAGTACTCACCAAGGTCTGGAGGAGTCATGTCTGTGTTTATGAATTACTTTACCTTTGTTCTGTTTAGGTTATGGGGCAGCTTGCTCCATTATTGCAAGATCGCCGGGGCGTATCCCGTGGGGGAGGGGTCATTGAAAGAGGAATGAGGTCATATCATGCTAGCGATCATTTGACGATAGATGTTGATGGTGTGGCTATGCCGGTGGACAAGTCTGTCAATAAGGTGCTTACAGAGTTGGATGGCGATGACGATTCCGATGTGGAGTTGCAACCGTCTGATGGGGGACGTGTATTTGTGGGCCCTCATGGGAGTGTGCCAGTTATGAATCCACTAGACCCGGTCAGCCACGGTGATGTACCTTTGGTCCACACTGCTGATGATGTTGGTGTAGTAGCAACTGAGCCTGAAACAAGCAAGGAGCCGGTCGACCAGACACATCAGCACGGACAGGTTCAAGCTGGTGACGGGCCACCTTCATATGGAATGTCATCGGAGAAGGTGGGACAGCTGGGTGTAGGTGAAGACGAAGAGGATGATGAAGACAATGGTGAGGAGAATGTTGAGGAGCCGGAAGAGGAGGATGGTGGCGTCAAGGATGGGGGGCCGAATAACAGGGATGATGACGATGATGAGGGACCGGCTAATGGTCCTGTGCAAGGAACGGTTGCAACATCGCCCTTGGAGAACATCGCTCAAGAGAACTCCTCTGAAGATAAGAACAGTGAAGAGAACACCAGTCAAGATAACCCCACTGAAGGGAAGACCACTGATGAGAATCTCCAACCTGATGACCAAGAACGACCATGGGAGAAATTGATCCTAAGGATTCCGAGAACAAATCCGAAAACACGCAATCGGCAGATGCGAGTTCGAATGACAAAACTTGAGAGTGACGTAGTAGCTTATGTGGAGTCATACAATCCTAAAGGGAAAGAGCAGTACGTTCTACAACTTTTACTCATGTAACACTAAAGTACGTTGTATACACTAATGTACGTTGTATATTTATGTAATGATAATCACTTGTATCTGTATTTTATGTTTGCAGGGGGGCCATGCTTATCGAGTGTGATGGTAATGATGAAAATCGGATGATGTGCTACTCGGTTGTGCGTCCTAGGGAGTACGTGCATTCCCAGTACGTTCGGGCCGTTGCAAACATATACAACAGGGAATGGGCTCTGGAATACCCAACGAATTCTCGCAGAATCATGCTGGACTCCTCATTTGCGGTATGTTTTCCTAATATTCACCATTAATGAAACCAATAAAGTAAGCGTACGAGGTTGCTTAGTTATTGGTTGTTGTGCTTTACAGTATCAGAAATTAAAGACGAGGGAAACATATGCTGGTTTGCTGAAGAAGTGGTCCACCTCTCTCCAGAAGATTGTGTCAGCTGATATATCTGTGGTAAGTCTAATTAGTCTTTTTACTCCATGTTTAGATGTCCGATTACTCTGGTTTAATCATTCCGCATATAATAGTAATGGTAATATATGCCAACAACATGTGTCTGACTATTTTCGGACTCATAACTGAGTGATGAGGCCGTATTTTAAGGATTTGGAAATAAGTTCCTACATGCCTTTTACGTTGAATGATTGCTCTCTATTTGGTCAGTTCGGGATCTGTCTTCTTTTTGCGGAACGTCCTTGTACAATTTGTTATTTTAGTTTTTGGTGTATTAATTGTCCGCGACACACAGGTATGCGATTTGTAAGAATTTGTAATTATCATGTCCAGGTCTATGTTCCAGTTGTGGACAACGGACATTGGTGGTGTGTTGCTTTTGCACTGAAAGACCAGAAGATATGGTTCATTGACAACATGTATACTAATCCTGCTTCCGAGCATTCTGGGGATGTTAAAAAATTGGTATCTAATCATGTGATATGTAGTTTTTACTTAACCTGGTTTGGTGGGAGTTTAAGAATATTGAGTTCACTCATTTTATTGTACTAACATAATACGGTCTCCTCATTCCAGATAGCAGCTGTGGAGTACGTTCTACATTGGAGGGGCACGCAGTATAATGCAGCTCTCGTTTGGAAGTTGAAGCAAATGCATACTTGGCCCTTGGACTCCATTAGCTTCCCTGACTACAACGACAAGTACTGTTTATGCTACCTTTTCATCGTCGAGTAACCACCTTATGTCTTACTGATATGTTTTGTTTGGCTTTGTAGTCATGCGTGTGGAATAGTAATGCTTATGGCTATCCAGGAAAGTGCAAGGGCATTTACAAAGACGATGCAAGTGGTAAGTCCTCTACTACTATAACTGTAAGTGCTATACCCCCACACTATAAACTTACAGTTGTCTTTTCAAACTTGTTTTGGGACAGGGGGACATCAATGTAGCTCGGAAGGCACTGTTTTTGTCTCACTTGAATTCAGATTTCAACTCCTGCCGCCCGCTGCTTCCCCAAATCGTTGCAACCCACTGCCCAGTTCGTTGATGTTTGGTCGTGCCTCATCTGCTAACGTTTAGGGTTTTAACCGAAAAACAATTGAACACTTATCTGGTCATTTTTTGAAATGTGATTAACGCGTGAACTAAATCATAGTTGTTGTCTTTTGATACTCACATTATTCCTAGGAGATGGGATACATTGCTTGCAGGTATGTTTATGAGTTGTATTAGCAATATTTGACGTTTTGTAAGTTATGTGGTATGCTTTGTATCGTGCATTAAAGATCGACAATACGAGTTTGGTACATGTTGTGGTACATAATAGGTTGTTTGGTACCGTTATTAGAAAAGTTGGGGTACAATCTACGAGTTTGGTACAACCTAAAATTTGTTTCGATTTTGCATGGTACCAAGCATAAATTGAGTACCAAACAAGATCAGATATGTACCAAACAAACATTAGTAATTGTTGCTACAAAAGTTGGATTAAGAGTAAGGCAAAATAGTACGCAAACACGGTGACCTAAATAATCAAATTTGCGGTGTTTATGAATTGAGTCAATAACTAGTTTCGGCGGTGTTTATTGTTATAAAGGATAAAAATGTTATATCAAGTACTAAAACAGGTCCGACCCGTTCGACAGGCTGGTAATTTCGTATCGAAATACAATTTTGACACATTAGTTTTTTTGATACATAAGTACTTGCACACGAATTGAGATATTAAGAGTAAAATTAATGGTTGGAGAAGTAATGGTTAACAATAGTTTGATACTTCCGCACGAATTTCTAAATTTTATATAATTCATCCTGTAATCCATCGGACGACTAGGATCTGGATCCTTACCTATTAACCGCATTTGGATGTGGATCCGGTCTTGCTCCTACTGGGGTTGAACGTACACAATCACCGACATCACGCAGTTACTTATATATTATCCTCAATGCTTATGCGAACCACAATAACCGTAACTAACCGTACATTAACCACATTTAATCATGATCGCCTATACCAAACAATCCAAAGGGGCATACATATTTTAAAAAAAAACAAGAGCATTATATTTATGCAGATAGTGTAAAGTAGTTTCCATTATTTAAAGCGAAGAGGGTAATACGAATCATGGATTACATTATCAGCCGTTACCATTGGGTAATATGAATCTGAACGGTTCTTTGTAAATGAACTCCTATTTTCTTTTCGGCAAAGGTAATATTAATCATATTAGCAAAATCTATTAATCGAATGTTATCTGGGTTACAGTTTGGTATACCTCTTGTATTTGTTTCGGACTCTAATGAATACTAATATGAGATCGGTTGTTATAAAAACGTACAATACCTGGGTTTGGTACATTATCAGCCGTAAAATATCACCCGTTTGGTATCAAGTTCGGTAGTTGGGTTTTTATTGTGGTTATTTCTCATTAATTTGAATTTGAAAATTGAAAAATGTGATTTTGTATTGTTTTTAGAGTAATCTGGAATCAACACATAAACATATGTTTAAACTAACCAAATCACACATTTACATTCCCACTAACCAAATCAAAGAAAACATTATGCTGAAGGAGGATGTCAAACACACAAAATCACACTTCACACTAGGGTAATTAAAAAAATAACTAAAGCAATACATTTGAGAAAAATGAAACAATCACACAGCTAACACTATGGCATTCAAATAATAGTATGCAAATGGCCAGACTTCCAGGACATTACATGCCACCACACTGAATCCTCCAACTGTAGTTTGCATTCCCCACATTTGTGTCGAAATTATTGAAATCAATGTCACTCGGTACATTAAGTAGCGGTTCCCTAGGGTTCAAGGAATTTGACCCTTCCCTCCACAGGTCACAGACGCACTTATATTTAAACCTTGTGTAAGTGCCATTTGTTTCTTTGTACTCTAGGGTTTCATAGTATCGAAAATTAAGGGTACGTACTCTTTCGGAGAATTTCCAATCAAAGTCGGGGCGGTAGTATTGATTGATCAATTCCATGGCCCACTTCTTGCATGCGAACACTGAATTAGCCCTAGTTGGCTTGTCCATCTTAGACCATATGACACCCATTATATTAGCATCTCCGGCAACAATATCAACGCTGTTGGAATGTGCACATCCATGTTGGTCTGGTTCAACCACCGCATAGCCATACTTTTCCGCGAGGTCGATCTCGAATTGTTGTATGAGGTCGTGTTTGCGAGCCGTTTTGTGTTGTTCTGTATAATCGAAACGGTAATGGTGGTTAGGACAGACTCTGGGGTAATAATTTGGCGGAATTTCCATTTTCGAATGATATGCTTTGTGAAGACAATAAAGTTTTTGGAAATAACCCTCACAGGAAGTGTTATTTATAGAGCGCCTGTTTTAACCGTCACATAACTGCCACCTTATCCATTTATTAAAAATTAGATGACCGACAAAAAACACCCATATTTCGTTATGCTAACCTTACACTAAACCTTATATTTGAAAAAATAATACGTTGGTACCTCTGTCGCAATATAAACAGTACCAAGCATGTGTTGTTCATTGGTTTGGTACTAATTTACTCAATAGTGGGTACCATATGCCTACGGAATGAGGGTGATCGTAGACCATGACCTCGGCGAAATTACATTCACACTAACCAAATCACACTAACCAAATCACACATAAACATATGGTGGTTGTGTGTTGTTTTTGCTGGTGCGTCTATCTTACTGAAATATTTAATGTTTTAAATTATATAAAAGGTTAATACTGTTATTGTTGTGGTGTTAGTATCATGTCTTATATTTTAGTGCCTTACGTGAAATTGGATTTGTTTTACAGATTTTCTACCTAGACCATTTATGCAGGCATCCTGTGAGATGGGATGAGTTTCCCAGGATCAAAGTCTGGACACAGGAGGAAGTGGATGAGGCCAAGAATCGGGATAGGAAAGTGAGTGAAGATTATGGAAGGATTACGGTGGGTAACTGTTTGTTAGTCGGTCGTATTTGTCATATTAAATTTTGTATTATCTAATCTGACTGAAATCTATTCCTTTTATAATCTTTCCAGACTGTTGATGTTGTGTACGGGGATCCTCATCCCCTTTACGGCAGGGAGGGTAGACGGTCTCCCGCAGTAGAGGATGTTGAGATGGTAGCACAAATGACTTCTTCAAAATGGAGACGTTGAAGGAAATAATGCCCTTGGTCCAAGTATGCATTCTATGTTAAGTCTGATAAATGCGGTTCAGTATTAATTAACAAGTTTATAATTCAGTGAGATCAAGTGAGCTGAATGCCTAGCTAGAGGCCGCTTCAGTTCAAGTGGAATTAATGATATTAATCCACAGCTTACTCTTGACTGAACCCGTAGGGTCACACAAATAGTACGTAAACGGATCAAGTATTTAATGGCATTAAATACTCCATCTATGGATATTCGGAATCGACGGATCTTGGTTTCAGTGGGAGCTGAGATCGTCACAGACAAGAAATGAATGCTCCGGAAACGATGATATTGCCGGAAACGGAAATATGGATCGTATCGGAAATATAAATATTATCCAAGTCGTAGATGTTGCCGGAAACGGAAACATGGTACGTATCGGAAAATATTATCGGAAATGGAAATATTGCCGGAATCGGAAATATTGCCGGAAACGGAAATATTGTCAGAATCGGAAATATTATCGGAATCAGAAAATAATTCCGGAAACGGAAATATTAAATATTTGTTCGAAACGGAAATTAATTCCGGAATCGGAAATATTAAATATTGTTCGTATCGGAAATGAATTCCGGAATCGGGAAATTAATCGGAAGCGTATCGTACGAATTAACATCGGACGAGGCCTGCCAGACGAAGGCCCAGCACGAAGCCGGGCCATCGCCCAGCAAGCCAGCGCGCCACAACGCACCAGCCAAGGCTGCGCCAGGCCCACCGCAAGGCAGGCCCAGCGCGCGCCAACGCTGCGGCAGCGTGTGGGCCTCGTGGCAATGGGCTGCGAGCTCGCGGGCTGCGCGCGCGCGCATGGCGCCCCTCGTGGGCTGCTGTGCGTGCGTGTGTGTGTTGGTGTGCTATACGAATCCTAAAGCTATCAGGTTTCGACATATGATTAAATTCCTAAACCTAAAAGGATGAATTAATTAAATAAGAATTCTATTAGGATTCTAGTTTAATTAATTCGTATCCTAATAGGATAACGATTCCCTTTCCATACCTCTATAAATAAAGGCCTAGGGTCATTATTTTAAAGAGAGTATTCAAGTATTCAAAGTGATTTTTGAGAGCAAAAATTCAGTCATACAATTGCCTATACTAGCCGAAAATTCTAAGTACCTTAAGGGCGATCCTAGTTGGTCAAGCTTAAGGCGGATCCGGACGTGCTGTGGACTATCTACGGAGGGACGACACTTGGAGTCCTAAAGACTTGTTCTTGTTCGGTTCGGGCGCAGCTAGGGAAGGCACGCAACAAAGTGTATGCATCTAAACTATGCTAAATGATTCTGTGTAAATAATATGCTTTCCTGGCTTTATGGTTTTTCCGCATGATTTATGAACTGTCATATGTATCATAACCTAACAGTGGTATCACGAGCCTCTTATTATTTTCATAATCTAAATTGCATGAACATGGTTAAATATTACAAATTTGCAAGAATTAAAAGGGGTGATTAATTTTCGTAATTGTTAATTAATTGCAAATTGCGTTTATTTAATTATACGTACGCAGTTTTTCGGCAGTTTCTTCGTTACTCATCCAAATCGAGTGATTTTTGTGTCAATTCCGCATGTAAAAGGCATTCTAAAATTTTGACAAAAAGAACATTTTTCGGCAAAACCCAGAATTCTCTAATTCGAAGCCTAACTATGACTTTTCGGAGGTTTTAGTTTTTCGAATGCAAAATTTCGTAAATTTAATATGTTAAATTAAATATTTGCGATTCTTGTTGATAAATCTTGAAATTTTTGATTGACCTACTGTATATGTTTAACAAGTTTGAATGCCTAGCCTTGTTAATTATGCAATCTAATTTGTAATTATGATTAATTTGTTGAAAATTGGAATAATTTAGAATTAATTTGATTTTCATAATTAGTTATAATTTAATTAGATACCTATGATTAAAAACCACCATAAAAATTGTAAATTTATGTTAAATTTTAAATTTTTATGACCTAGACTTGAATCCATGTTAATCGGAAATTAATTAAATAATAAATTTTCGATTTTTCGCCCTAAAATTATGAAATTAATATTATTTATTAATTTGTCATTAATTTTGAATATAAATTTTAAATTTTTATGCGATTCGCTCATATAACTTGCACGCACAAAGCAATGGACGCTACGTGTTACCCTTAAGGGGTGTTGTATAGTGCGGGCATGTGACGACGAGCAAGGGAGCTCGTCGCCCATGCGGTACGAATGCAATGAGCAAGGCCATGGTGCACGAGCACAAGGCAGCAGCCCTGCCTTGTGTCGTGGGCTGTGTGCAATGGGCGAATGG
This sequence comes from Spinacia oleracea, assembly GCF_020520425.1. NCBI lineage: Eukaryota > Viridiplantae > Streptophyta > Magnoliopsida > Caryophyllales > Amaranthaceae > Spinacia > Spinacia oleracea. The sequence goes on from NC_079490.1 coordinate 18,007,373, forward strand.
GCGAGGGCGAGAGCAAGGCACGAGTAGTCGCGTGTGGGCAGCAAGCGAGCTGCGCCACAACGTGCACTGCCTCGCGCAAGCGTGCGGAGCCTCGCGCGCAGCGAGCGCAAGCTCGCGTGCCACGATTGCTACGCCCAGCATCGATCGCTCGCGCGCAGCGAGTTCTATTGTGCGTGCGACAAGCGCTGCGCCCAGCGATGGCGTGCAGCGTGCTTGTTGCGACGTGCGACGAGCGCTGCGCCCAGCGATGGCAAGCAGCTTGCTTGTTGCGACGTGCGACGAGCGCTGCGCCCAGCGATGGGCTGCGGCAGCATGCTTGTTGCGTCGAGCGCTGGCGCGCGCAGCAAGCACCAGCTCGCGTGATGCCTTGCGATGGTGAGCAGCAGCGATGCGACGCAGCGCATGGGCTGCGCGCACATGGCCAGCGATGGCTGTGTGCGTGTGGCCCATGGGCGTGCGTTGCGTGGGATTGTTGCGTTGGGATTAGATCGTTTTGAAATTTTAATTTGAAATTTTCAGTTTACGTAATTTTAATTAATTTTAAAATTAATAACTTAAATTAATTTCTTGGATTTTAATTTTGAATATTGTAATTATAATAAATTTTATTTATTCTAATTATTTTACTAAAATTAAAATCATGGATTAATTTAAATACGACTGAAATTAAATTAAACTTTTTGGATTCAATTATAAATTTATATGAGCTTTAAATTTTAATTAAATTTGTATGTTTCCGGTTAGACTAGAAATACATTTTTATGTTTAAAATTAGTAAAGCATATGAATTTATTGGTTTAAGTGGGAGCCCTTTTTAGTCATAAACTCGTGATTAGGTCTACAAATCCTTAAGGTTAAAACAACTTGATTAGAATTAATAAGGACTGAATAATTGGTAGATTATTGGTGGCCTTGATTAATTGTTGCAAATGCTTACGTGATGCATAATGTGTTTTACTAACCAGCTATGTGGGCCATTCATGTTAATTAATGGATGAATGGTATATATTGTATATGTACTGTTTTGCAGGTTATGAAGTGACTAGTATGGCCCAAATAGGATAAAAAATATGGTCTGCGTACCATTAATTTGAATGTAATTGGTCTAAAGTACCAAAGTTGTTTTTCAATTCAAATATGGTCTGCGTACCATCAAATAGTTGTAATTAGTTTTTAATTATAGCTTATCCTATTTGAAGAAAATGGTGCCTCCCACGGAGATTTTCAAGACGGACTTTGAAGTTAAATCTTCAAGATGAAGTCGGGCCATACTAGATCACATTTATCTTATGCATGTTTTAAGTTATTTATTGCTTTTAAATATGTCTTAAAATGCATAAGATCAAAAGCTTGATTATGTTGCATGATTAAGGATTTTAGTTCACTTAAAATCTAACCAACATAGTAAGAGCCTTAAGTTCCAAACTTAAAAATTGAGTTAAAAGGTGCCATGCCAAAATATACACTTGCTTGGATATCCTTTACATCAATCTAGTAATAGTTTTCGCTCAGCGAGGTGTTACTTATTGGTCCTAAAGGGGCAAGGTACACAAATAATTGTGAGTACATGTTAGTTTTGGTGAAACTCAACGATATAAGTAAGGAGTCCTTTTATGTCATGGCAAAATCGATAGGTTTACCTAATAAGTTCTTAGACGTACCTATCAACCAAGAATAGTTTCTAGACTATTAGCAAAAGGCTTTTGCTTACCTAAGATGTTTTAGGACTAAGTCGACAAACTGTGCTTAGTTCTTCAATGATTTTAGGATCTTGGAATCATTTTATTCACACCTGCCGGAACACATAACTTGAATAAAATGCTTAATGAACATTGAATTATGCATGTATGCTAGAATTTAAGTTTATTAAGAGAAACTGTGAATGGTTATTTATTTGTTTATTCTTTTCAATTGTAGTTTTAAATATGGCAAACAACAATTCATTCAACATTCGATCAATTCTTGAAAAGGAGAAGTTGAACGGGAAAAACTTCCTTGACTGGCAAAGGAACTTGCAAATAGTTCTTATGCAGGAAGAAAAGGAGTATGTCTTAGAAGAGGCGATGCCCGAAGCCGCAGGCGACGGGGTCACTCAGGCAGCCCTCAATCGTTGGATTGATGCCAACAAGGATGTGAAATGTCTAATGCTTGACACCATGAGTGCAGATCTGCAGAAAACTTTCATCAACTCAGATGCTTTCACAATCATCAGTGAGTTGAAGAACATGTTCCAAGATCTGGCTCGAGTCGAAAGATTCGAGACTCATAGGCAAATTCTTGAGACCAAGCTTAAGAAAGGCGAGCCCGTAAGTCCACATGTTCTCAAAATGATTGGACTCATTGAGAATATGAGTTGGCTGGATCAGCAATTTTCTCAGGAAATGGCTATAGACACCATCCTCCATTCTCTTCATAACGGGTATGATCAGTTCAAACTGAACTACAGTATGAATAGTCTGGACAAAACGCTCACTGAGCTTCACGGTATGCTGAAGATCGCTGAAAAGACGCTCAAAAGTGATAAGCAGGATGTGCTTATGGTGCGTGGGGGCAAGTTCAAGAAATCTGGAAAGAAGAGGAATGCTAAGAAAGGTGGCAACAAGGCCTGCCCAACTAAGCAAACTGGCGCCAAATCTGTAAAGAGGAAGGTCAGTCAACCCACTTCTGAATCCGAATGCTTCTACTGCAAGAAGAAGGGGCATTGGAAGAGAGATTGCTTGAAGCTAAAGGAAGATCAGAAGAACGGAACAGTCGTTCCATCTTCAGGTATTTTCGTTCCAACTTCTTGGGTATTAGATACAGGTTGTGGCTCACACTTATGTTCCAATTGAAGGAAATAATGCCCTTGGTCCAAGTATGCATTCTATGTTAAGTCTAATAAATGCGGTTCAGTATTAATTAACAAGTTAATAATTCAGTGAGATCAAGTGAGCTGAATGCCTAGCTAGAGGCCGCTTCAGTTCAAGTGGAATTAATGATATTAATCCACAGCTTACTCTTGACTGAACCCGTAGGGTCACACAAATAGTACGTAAACGGATCAAGTATTTAATGGCATTAAATACTCCATCTATGAATATTCGGAACCGACGGATCTTGGTTTCAGTGGGAGCTAAGATCGTCACAGGCAAGAAATGAATACTCCGGAAACGATGATATTGCCGGAAACGGAAATATGGATCGTATCGGAAATATGAATATTATCCAAGTCGTAGATGTTGCCGGAAACGGAAACATGGTACGTATCGGAAAATATTATTGGAAATGGAAATATTACCAGAATCGAAATATTGCCGGAAACGGAAATATTGTCAGAATCGGAAATATTGCCGGAATCGGAAAATAATTCCGGAAACGGAAATATTAAATATTTGTTCGAAACGGAAATTAATTCTGGAATCGGAAATATTAAATATTGTTCGTAATCGGAAATAGATTCCGGAAATGGAAATTTAATCGGAAGCGTATCGTACGAATTAGCATCGGACGAGGCTTGCCGGACGAAGGCCCAGCACGAAGCCGGGGCCATCGCCCAGCAAGCATGCGCGCCACAAGCCCAGCCAAGGCAGCGCCCAGGCCTACCGCAAGGCAGGCCCAGCGCGCGCCAAGGGCCACGGCTGCGTGGGCCGTGCTGCGCGGGCTGCTGCTCGCACGCGCATGGGCAGCCCTTGTGGCTGCCGTGTGTGTGTGAGTTTGTGCTCATGCGTGATTCCTGAATCTGCAAGAGTCAGTGTATGATTAAATGTCTATTCCTAATTGGATAAATTAATTAAATAGAATTCATGTAGGATTCTAATTCCAATTAATTCGCATCCTACTAGGATTACGATTCCTTTTCCATAACTCTATAAATAAAGGCCTAGGGGTCATAATTTATACACAAGTTTCAAAGTATTCAAAAGTGAGTTTTTTGAGAGAAAATTAAAACACATCTTGCTCCAAAAGTGCCGAAATTTTCTAGTACCTTAAGGGCGATTCTAGTTGGTCAATCTTAAGGCGGATCCGGACGTGCTGTGGACTATCTACGGAGGGACGACACTTGGAGTCCTAAAAGACTTGTTCTTGTTCGGTTCGGGCGCAGCTAGGGAGGGCACGCAACAAAGAGTATGCATCTAAATTATGCTATATGATTATGTGTAAATAATATGTTGTCCTGGGTTAATGGTTGTTTCCGCATGATCTATGTAATGTCATATGTATCATAACCTAACAGTGGTATCACGAGCCCCTTATTATTTTCATAATCTAAATTGCATGAACATGGTTAAATATTACAAATTTGCAAGAATTAAAAGGGGTGATTAATTTTCGTAATTGTTAATTAATTGCAAATTGCGTTTATTTAATTATATGTACGCAGTTTTTCGGCAGTTTCTTCATTACTCATCCGAATTGAGTGATTTTTGTGTCAATTCCGCATGTAAAAGGCATTCTAAAATTTTGACAAAAATAATATTTTTCTGCCGAACCCAGAATTCTCAAATTCGAAGCCTAGCTATGACTTTTCGAAGGTTTTAGTTTTTCGAATGCAAAATTTCGTAAATTTAAGATGTTAAATTAAATATTTGCGATTCCTGTTGATAAATCTTGAATTTTTGATTGACCTACTGCATATGTTTAACAAGTTTGAATGCCTAGTCTTGTTAATTATGCAATCTAATTTGTAATTATGATTAATTTGTTGAAAATTAGAATAATTTAGAATTAATTTGATTTTCATAATTAATTGTAATTTAATTAGAAACCTATGATTAAAAACCACCATAAAAATTGTAAATTTACGATAAATTTTAAATTTTTATGACCTAGACTTGAATCCATAACAATCGGAAATCAATTGGATAATAAATTTTCGATTTTTCGCCCTAAAATTATGAAATTAATAATATTTATTAATTTGTCATTAATTTTAAATATAAATTTTAAATTTTTATGCGATTCGTTCAAATAACTTGCACGCACGAAGCAATGGACGCTTCGTGTTACCCTTAAGGGGTGTTGTATAATGCGGGCATGCGACGACGAGCAAGGGAGCTCGTCGCCCGTGCGGCACGAATGCAATGAGCAAGGGCGTAGTGCACGAGCACAAGGCAGCAGCCCTGCCTTGTGTCGTGTGCCACGAGCAATGAACGAATGGGCATGGGCGAAGGGCGAGCCAAGGCAGTCGCGTGTGGGCAGCAAGCGAGCTGCGCCACAACGCGCGCTGCCTCGCACAAGTGCGCGCAGCCTCGCGCGCAGCGAGCGCAAGCTCGCGTGCCACGAGCGCTGCGCCCAGCACTGCTCGCGCGCGCAGCGCGCGATGTCGCTCGCCCAGCGAGCGATGTCGCGCCCCAGCGAGCGATGGCTCGCGCGCGCAGCGCGCGATGTCGCTCGCCCAGCGAGCGATGTCGCGCCCCAGCGAGCGATGGCTCGCGCGCACAGCGAGCGAGCCAGCGCGCCCAGCGAGCGATCTCGCGCGCGCGCACTGCGAGCGATAGCTCGCGTGCGATGGGGCGCTGTGCGGAGGCTCTCGATAGGACAGCAGCAGCTATGCGACGAGCGCATGAGCTGCGCGCACATGGCCAGCAATGGCTGTGTGCGTGCGGCCCATGGGCGTGCAACGCGTAGGGTGTTTGCGTTACGATTAGATCGTTTTGAATGTTTAATTTGAAAATTTCAGTTCACGTAATTTTAATTAATTTTAAAATTAATAATTTGAATTAATTTCTTGGATTTTAATTTTGAATATTATAATTATAATAAATGGAATTTATTCTAATTATTTTACTAAAATTAAAATCATGAATTAATTTAAATGCGACTGAAATTAAATTAAATTTTTTGGATTCAATTATAAATTTATATGAGCTTTAAATTTTAATTAAATTTTTATGTTTCCGGTTAGACTAGAAATACAATTTTATGTTTAAAATTAGTAAAGCATATGAATTTATTGGTTTGAGTGGGAGCGCTTTTTAGTCATAAACTCTTGATTAGGTCTACAAATCCTTAAGGTTAAAACAACTCGATTAGAATTAATAAGGACTGAATAATTGGTAGATTATTGGTGCCCTTGATTAATTGCTGCAAATGTTTACGTGATGCATAATGTGTTTTAATAACCAGCTATGTGGGCCATTCATGATAATGAATGGGTGAATGGTATATATTGTATATGTACTGTTTTGCAGGTTATGAAGTGACTAGTATGGCCCAAATAGGATAGAAAATATGGTCTGCGTACCATTAATTTGAATGTAATTGGTCTAAAGCACCAAAGTTATTTTTCAATTCAAAATGGTCTGCGTACCATCAAATAGTTGTAATTAGTTATAGCTTATCCTATTTGAAGAAAATGGTGCCTCCCACGGAGATTTTCAAGACGGACTTTGAAGTCAAAGCTTCAAGATGAAGTCGGGCCATACTAGATCACAAATATCTTATGCATGTTTTAAGTTATTTATTGCTTTAAATATGTCTTAAAATGCATGAGATCAAAAGCTTGATTATGTTGCATGATTAAGGATTTTAGTTCACTTAAAATCTAACCAACATAGTAAGAGCCTTAAGTTCCAAACTTAAAAATTGAGTTAAAAGGTGCCATGCCAAAATATACACTTGCTTGGATATCCTTTACATCAATCTAGTAATAGTTTTCGCTCAGCGAGGTGTTACTTATTGGTCCTAAAGGGGCAAGGTACACAAATAATTGTGAGTACATGTTAGTTTTGGTGAAACTCAACGATATAAGTAAGGAGTCCTTTTATGTCGTGGCAAATTCGATAGGTTTACCTAATAAGTTCTTAGACGTACCTATCAACCAAGAATAGTTTCTAGACTATTAGCAAAAGGCTTTTGCTTACCTAAGATGTTCTAGGATTAAGTCGACAAACTGTGCTTAGTTCTTCAATGATTTTAGGATCTTGGAATCATTTTATTCACACCTGCCGGAACACATAATTTGAATAAAATGCTTAATAAACATTGAATTATGCATGTATGCTGGAATTTAAGTTTATTGAGAGAAACTGTGAATGGTTATTTATTTGTTTATTCTTTTCAATTGTAGTTTTTAATATGGCAAACAACAATTCATTCAACATTCGATCAATTCTCGAAAAGGAGAAGTTGAACGGGAAAAACTTCCTTGACTGGCAAAGGAACTTGCAAATAGTTCTTATGCAGGAAGAAAAGGAGTATGTCCTAGATGAGGCGATGCCCGAAGCTCCTGGCGACGGGGTCACTCAGGCTGCCCTCAATCGTTGGATTGATGCCAACAAGGATGTGAAATGTCTAATGCTCGCCACCATGAGTGCGGATCTGCAGAAAACGTTCATCAACTCAGATGCTTTCACAATCATCAGTGAGTTGAAGAACATGTTCCAAGATCTGGCTCGAGTCGAAAGATTCGAGACTCATAGGCAAATTCTTGAGACCAAGCTTAAGAAAGGCGAGCCCGTAAGTCCACATGTTCTCAAAATGATTGGACTCATTGAGAATATGAGTCTGCTGGATCAGCAATTTTCTCAGGAAATGGCTATAGACACCATCCTCCATTCTCTTCATAGCGGGTATGATCAGTTCAAACTGAACTACAGTATGAATAGTCTGGACAAAACGCTCACTGAGCTTCACGGTATGCTGAAGACCGCTGAAAAGACGCTCAAAAGTGATAAGCAGGATGTGCTTATGGTGCGTGGGGGCAAGTTCAAGAAATCTGGAAAGAAGAGGAATGCTAAGAAAGGTGGCAACAAGGCCAGCCCAACTAAGCAAACTGGCGCCAAATCTGCAAAGAGGAAGGTCAGTCAACCCACTTCTGAATCCGAATGCTTCTACTGCAAGAAGAAGGGGCATTGGAAGAGAGATTGCTTGAAGCTAAAGGAAGATCAGAAGAACGGAACAGTCGTTCCATCTTCAGGTATTTTCGTTATAGACTGTATACTTGCTAATTCAACTTCTTGGGTATTAGATACAGGTTGTGGCTCACACTTATGTTCCAATCCACAGGGACTAAGAAGAAGTAGAAAGTTAAGCAAGGGTGAAGTCGACCTACGAGTGGGAAATGGAGCACGGATTGCTGCATTAGCCGTAGGAACTTACTATTTGTCGTTGCCCTCCGGGCTAGTTTTGGAACTGGAAGAATGTTTCCATGTTCCAAGTCTTACTAAAAACATCATTTCAGTTTCTTGCTTAGATGCTAAGGGATTTTCCTTTATAATAAAAGACAATAGTTGTTCGTTTTATTTTAAAGAGATGTTTTATGGATCTGCTAGATTAGTCAATGGACTTTATTTATTAGATCACGACAAACAAGTATATAACATAAATACCAAAAAGGCCAAAAAGGATGATTCAGATCTCACCTATCTGTGGCATTGTCGATTAGGCCATATAAACTTGAAACGCTTAGAAAGACTTCAAAGGGAAGGAATTCTAGAACCATTTGACTTAGAGGATTATGGTAAATGCGAATCATGTTTACTTGGCAAAATGACAAAGCAACCTTTCTCTAAAGTTGGAGAAAGAGCAAATGAACTATTGGGTTTAATCCATACAGATGTATGTGGACCAATGAGTACAAATGCTAGAGGTGGTTTCAGCTACTTTATCACTTTCACTGATGACTTCAGTAGGTATGGTTATGTCTACCTAATGAAGCATAAGTCTGAATCCTTTGACAAATTCAAGGAATTTCAGAGTGAAGTAGAGAATCAATTAGGCAAGAAGATTAAGGCACTGCGGTCTGATAGAGGCGGTGAATATCTGAGCTATGAATTTGATGACCATCTGAAAGAATGTGGAATTCTATCACAATTGACTCCTCCTGGAACACCACAATGGAACGGTGTGTCAGAACGGAGGAACAGAACCTTGCTAGACATGGTCAGGTCAATGATGGGTCAGGCCGAACTTCCATTAGAATTTTGGGGACATGCACTAAATACAGCTGCACTCACTATAAATAGAGCTCCGTCTAAAGCTGTCGAAAAGACTCCATACGAATTATGGTTTGGAAAACCTCCAAATGTGTCTTTTCTTAAGATTTGGGGATGTGAAGTATACGTCAAACGATTAATTTCAGACAAACTTCATCCAAAATCTGACAAATGTATCCTTGTGGGCTATCCAAAGGAAACAAAGGGGTATTACTTCTACAATACATCTGAGAACAAAGTGTTTGTTGCTCGAGATGGTGTCTTTTTGGAGAAGGATCACATTTCCAAAATGACAAGTGGGAGAAAAGTAGACCTCGAAGAAATTCGAGTCGAACAACAAACTCTAGAGAATGCTCAAGATGACATTCAGGATGAAACTCAGAGATCTTTAGAAGAATCTGGTGAGAATCATGATCAATCTAGAAATGTTACCCCGCGTAGATCGCAAAGATATAGATCTCAACCGGAAAGGTACTTAGGTATTTTGACGAACGAGAGCTATGACGTTCTATTACTTGAAAGTGATGAACCTGCGACTTACAAGCAAGCTATGACGAGCCCTAGCTCCAAGCAATGGCAAGAAGCCATGCAATCTGAATTAGACTCCATGTCTGAAAACCAAGTATGGGATTTGGTCGATTTGCCAGATGGCTACCAAGCCATTGGAAGCAAATGGGTTTTCAAACTGAAAAAGGACAAGGATGGGAAACTTGAAGTTTTCAAAGCTAGATTGGTTGCAAAAGGTTACAGGCAAGTCCACGGTGTGGATTACGATGAAACCTTTTCACCAGTTGCAATGCTAAAGTCTATTCGAATAATGTTAGCAATCGCTGCATATTACGATTACGAAATATGGCAGATGGATGTCAAAACTGCTTTCTTAAACGGCGTTTTAACAGAAACTGTGTTTATGACACAGCCTGAAGGTTTTGAGGATCCAAAGAATGCTAAAAAGGTATGCAAGCTAAAGAAGTCAATCTACGGATTGAAGCAGGCATCCAGGAGCTGGAATATACGTTTTGATGAAGCAGTCAGTGACTTTGGTTTCATCAAGAACGCGGACGAATCTTGTGTATACAAGAAGGTCAGTGGGAGCAAAATTGCTTTCCTAGTATTATATGTCGACGACATATTGCTTATCGGAAATGACATTCCTATGTTGAACTCTGCCAAGATTTGGCTTGGGAAATGTTTTTCGATGAAGGATCTAGGAGAAGCACAGTACATATTGGGCATCAAGATTTACAGAGATAGATCTAAAAAGATGATTGGACTTAGTCAAAGCACTTATATCAATAAGGTGCTTGATAGGTTCAAGATGGCGGACTCCAAGCGAGGCTACCTACCCATGTCTCATGGAATGACTCTAAGCAAGACTCAGTGCCCAAAAACACTTGATGAGCGTAGACGAATGAATGGGATTCCATATGCATCATTGATTGGTTCAATAATGTATGCTATGATATGTACACGCCCGGATGTTGCGTACGCACTCAGTGCTACGAGCAGATACCAGTCAGACCCAGGAGAGGCGCATTGGACTGCTGCCAAGAACATTCTGAAGTACCTGAAAAGGCACAAAGATGACTTCCTGGTCTATGGTGGAGATGATGAATTAATTGTTAAAGGCTATATGGACGCAAGTTTCCAAACCGACAAAGATGATTTCAGATCACAGTCTGGGTTTGTCTTCTGCCTCAACGGAGGAGCAGTAAGCTGGAAAAGTGCTAAGCAAAGCACCATTGCGGATTCTACAACTGAAGCGGAGTACATTGCTGCACATGAAGCAGCAAAGGAAGCTATATGGCTAAGGAAGTTCATAGGAGAACTTGGTGTAGTCCCCTCCATTAAAGGACCAATAGCCCTGTATTGTGATAATAACGGAGCTATTGCACAGGCAAAAGAGCCTAGACACCACCAGAGAGTCAAGCATGTACTTCGTAGATTTCACCTTCTACGAGAGTTCGTTGAAAGAAAAGAAGTCGAGATAAGCAAAATTGGAACTGATGACAACATATCAGATCCATTAACTAAACCTCTGCCACAAGCGAAGCACAACTCGCACACTGCAGCTATGGGAATCAAGCATATTGGAGAATGGCTTTGATGTCTCTGTTTAATGTTTTAAAGTTTTAGAGTTTAAATCTTTGTAAAACATTATTGGTTAATCATTCACAATAAATGAAAGAAATTCATTTTTCCATTTAATTTGTGGTTTATTAAATGATGAGTCCCTTCAATTTGACGATATATTCAAGATAGACTGTCAGGACCAGTCCTGTGACTAAGAAATGTCTATCAAGTGAACTTGAATGTCAAAGGTTGAAAATGGTCCCTAATTGGAGTTTTCTATAAAATTGGACGCATAGAAAACGTTAGACGATTAGAGTGAAAGATGACTAGTAGTTCTGTTTCTTGAACTATGTGGACATGGCAATGTCATAATCATTTGCATAGATACTTACTTTGGGAAGACTAGTATCGGACAAGACCTATGAAACTTTACTGTAAGAGATGAAAGTCTGTCATAAGTAAATTTCATTAAATTATTAGACACTAAATCCTCAATACCTGAGTGATTTGAGATTACTTGTTTGAGAACTGGTTGCTTTGACGTTGACCAACCGTCGCACCGTAAAAGGAGGCTATAAAGGCAACGCTCAGGTAATCACCTATCAAACGAAGTCTAATCTCAAGATCGCAAGATTGGGATTGTCCTCCCATAAATCGGGATGAGATGCTTAAAAGTTGTACAAGGCCACTCGGAGAGCTAGAAACTGTGAAATGCATGGCCGTGCTCGGATGAATCATAGGCTATGATTATCTGTTTATTTGATCAGTTGAACTCTGAAACCGAGGAACACCTCTGGACATAATAAGGATGACAACTCTTACCTTATGTTCAAGAGCAAGCATCGAGCGACAAAGGAATTAGGAAATGCACACTTGTCCCTAAGGACAAGTGGGAGACTGAAGGAAATAATGCCCTTGGTCCAAGTATGCATTCTATGTTAAGTCTAATAAATGCGGTTCAGTATTAATTAACAAGTTAATAATTCAGTGAGATCAAGTGAGCTGAATGCCTAGCTAGAGGCCGCTTCAGTTCAAGTGGAATTAATGATATTAATCCACAGCTTACTCTTGACTGAACCCGTAGGGTCACACAAATAGTACGTAAACGGATCAAGTATTTAATGGCATTAAATACTTCATCTATGGATATTCGGAATCGACGGATCTTGGTTTCAGTGGGAGATGAGATCGTCACAGGCAAGAAATGAATGCTCCGGAAACGATGATATTGCCGGAAACGGAAATATGGATCGTATCGGAAATATAAATATTATCCAAGTCGTAGATGTTGCCGGAAACGGAAACATGGTACGTATCGGAAAATATTATCGGAAATGGAAATATTGCCGGAATCGGAAATATTGCCGGAAACGGAAATATTGTCAGAATCGGAAATATTGCCGGAATCGGAAAATAATTCCGGAAACGGAAATATTAAATATTTGTTCGAAACGGAAATTAATTCCGGAATCGGAAATATTAAATATTGTTCGTAATCGGAAATAGATTCCGGAAATGGAAATTTAATCGGAAGCGTATCGTACGAATTAGCATCGGACGAGGCTTGCCGGACGAAGGCCCAGCACGAAGCCGGGGCCATCGCCCAGCAAGCATGCGCGCCACAAGCCCAGCCAAGGCAGCGCCCAGGCCTACCGCAAGGCAGGCCCAGCGCGCGCCAAGGGCCACGGCTGCGTGGGCCGTGCTGCGCGGGCTGCTGCTCGCACGCGCATGGGCAGCCCTTGTGGCTGCCGTGTGTGTGTGAGTTTGTGCTCATGCGTGATTCCTGAATCTGCAAGAGTCAGTGTATGATTAAATGTCTATTCCTAATTGGATAAATTAATTAAATAGAATTCATGTAGGATTCTAATTCCAATTAATTCGCATCCTACTAGGATTACGATTCCTTTTCCATAACTCTATAAATAAAGGCCTAGGGGTCATAATTTATACACAAGTTTCAAAGTATTCAAAAGTGAGTTTTTTGAGAGAAAATTAAAACACATCTTGCTCCAAAAGTGCCGAAATTTTCTAGTACCTTAAGGGCGATTCTAGTTGGTCAATCTTAAGGCGGATCCGGACGTGCTGTGGACTATCTACGGAGGGACGACACTTGGAGTCCTAAAAGACTTGTTCTTGTTCGGTTCGGGCGCAGCTAGGGAGGGCACGCAACAAAGAGTATGCATCTAAATTATGCTATATGATTATGTGTAAATAATATGTTGTCCTGGGTTAATGGTTGTTTCCGCATGATCTATGTAATGTCATATGTATCATAACCTAACACCAATCCACAGGGACTAAGAAGAAGTAGAAAGTTAAGCAAGGGTGAAGTCGACCTACGAGTGGGAAATGGAGCACGGATTGCTGCATTAGCTGTAGGAACTTATTATTTGTCGTTGCCCTCCGGGCTAGTTTTGGAACTGGAAGAGTGTTTCCATGTTCCAAGTCTTACTAAAAACATCATTTCAGTTTCTTGCTTAGATGCTAAGGGATTTTCCTTTTTAATAAAAGACAATAGTTGTTCGTTTTATTTTAAAGAGATGTTTTATGGATCTGCTAGATTAGTCAATGGACTTTATTTATTAGATCACGACAAACAAGTATATAACATAAATACCAAAAAGGCCAAAAAGGATGATTCAGATCTCACCTATCCGTGGCATTGTCGATTAGGCCATATAAACTTGAAACGCTTAGAAAGACTTCAAAAGGAAGGAATTCTAGAACCATTTGACTTAGAGGATTATGGTAAATGCGAATCATGTTTACTTGGCAAAATGACAAAGCAACCTTTCTCTAAAGTTGGAGAAAGAGCAAATGAACTATTGGGTTTAATCCATACAGATGTATGTGGACCAATGAGTACAAATGCTAGAGGTGGTTTCAGCTACTTTATCACTTTCACTGATGACTTCAGTAGATATGGTTATGTCTACCTAATGAAGCATAAGTCTGAATCCTTTGACAAATTCAAGGAATTTCAGAGTGAAGTAGAGAATCAATTAGGCAAGAAGATTAAGGCACTGCGGTCTGACAGAGGCGGTGAATATCTGAGCTATGAATTTGATGACCATCTGAAAGAATGTGGAATTCTATCAGAATTGACTCCTCCTGGAACACCACAATGGAACGGTGTATCGGAACGGAGGAACATAACCTTGCTAGACATGGTCAGGTCAATGATGGGTCAGGCCAAACTTCCATTAGAATTTTGGGGACATGCACTAAATACAGCTGCACTCACTATAAATAGAGCTCCGTCTAAAGCTGTCGAAAAGACTCCATATGAATTATGGTTTGGAAAGCCTCCAAATGTGTCTTTTCTTAAGATTTGGGGATGTGAAGTATACGTCAAACGATTAATTTCAGACAAACTTCATCCAAAATCTGACAAATGTATCCTTGTGGGCTATCCAAAGGAAACAAAGGGGTATTACTTCTACAATACATCTGAGAACAAGGTGTTTGTTGCTCGAGATGGTGTCTTTTTGGAGAAAGATCACATTTCCAAAATGACAAGTGGGAGAAAAGTAGACCTCGAAGAAATTCGAGTCGAACAACAAACTCTAGAGAATGCTCAAGATGACATTCAGGATGAAACTCAGAGATCTTTAGAAGAATCTGGTGAGAATCATGGTCAATCTAGAAATGTTACCCCGCGTAGATCGCAAAGATATAGATCTCAACCGGAAAGGTACTTAGGTATTTTGACGAACGAGAGCTATGACGTTCTATTACTTGAAAGTGATGAACCTGCGACTTACAAACAAGCTATGACGAGCCCTAGCTCCAAGCAATGGCAAGAAGCCATGCAATCTGAATTAGACTCCATGTCTGAAAACCAAGTATGGGATTTGGTCGATTTGCCAGATGGCTACCAAGCCATTGGAAGCAAATGGGTTTTCAAACTGAAAAAGGACAAGGATGGGAAACTTGAAGTTTTCAAAGCTAGATTGGTTGCAAAAGGTTACAGGCAAGTCCACGGTGTGGATTACGATGAAACCTTTTCACCAGTTGCAATTCTAAAGTCTATTCGGATAATGTTTGCAATCGCTGCATATTACGATTACGAAATATGGCAGATGGATGTCAAAACTGCTTTCTTAAACGGCGTTTTAACAGAAACTGTGTTTATGACACAGCCTGAAGGTTTTGAGGATCCAAAGAATGCTAAAAAGGTATGCAAGCTAAAGAAGTCAATCTACGGATTGAAGCAGGCATCCAGGAGCTGGAATATACGTTTCGATGAAGCAGTCAGTGACTTTGGTTTCATCAAGAACGCAGACGAATCTTGTGTATACAAGAAGGTCAGTGGGAGCAAAATTGCTTTCCTAGTATTATATATCGACGACATATTACTTATCGGAAATGACATTCCTATGTTGAACTCTGTCAAGATTTGGCTTGGGAAATGTTTTTCGATGAAAGATCTAGGAGAAGCACAGTACATATTGGGCATCAAGATTTATAGAGATAGATCTAAAAAGATGATTGGACTTAGTCAAAGCACTTATATCAATAAGGTGCTTGATAGGTTCAAGATGGCGGACTCCAAGCGAGGCTACCTACCCATGTCTCATGGAATAACTCTAAGCAAGACTCAGTGCCCAAAAACACTTGATGAGCGTAGACGAATGAATGGGATTCCATATGCATCATTGATTGGTTCAATAATGTATGCTATGATATGTACACGTCCGGATGTTGCGTACGCACTCAGTGCTACGAGCAGATACCAGTCAGACCCAGGTGAGGCGCATTGGACTGCTGCCAAGAATATTCTGAAGTACCTGAAAAGGCACAAAGATGACTTCCTGGTCTATGGTGGAGATGATGAATTAATTGTTAAAGGCTATACGGACGCAAGTTTCCAAACCGACAAAGATGATTTCAGATCACAGTCTGGGTTTGTCTTCTGCCTCAACAGAGGTGCAGTAAGCTGGAAAAGTGCTAAGCAAAGCACCATTGCGGATTCTACAACTGAAGCGGAGTACATTGCTGCACATGAAGCAGCAAAGGAAGCTATATGGCTAAGGAAGTTCATAGGTGAACTTGGTGTAGTCCCCTTCATTAAAGGACCAATAGCCCTGTATTGTGATAATAACGGAGCTATTGCACAAGCAAAGGAGCCTAGACACCACCAGAGAGTCAAGCATGTACTTCGTAGATTTCACCTTCTACGAGAGTTCGTTGAAAGAAAAGAAGTCGAGATAAACAAGATTGGAACTGATGACAACATATCAGATCCATTGACTAAACCTCTGCCGCAGGCGAAGCACAACTCGCACACTGCAGCTATGGGAATCAAGCATATTGGAGAATGGCTTTGATATCCCTGTTTAATGTTTTAAAGTTTTAGAGTTTAAATCTTTGTAAAACATTATTGGTTAATCATTCACAACAAATGAAAAGAATTCATTTTTCCATTTAATTTGTGGTTTATTAAATGATGAGTCCCTTCAATTTGACGATATATTCAAGATAGACTGTCAGGACCAGTCCTGTGACTAAGAAATGTCTATCAAGTGAACTTGAATGTCAAAGGTTGAAAATGGTCCCTAGTCGGAGTTTTCTATAAAATTGGACGCATAGAAAACGTTAGACGATTAGAATGCAAGATGACTAGTAGTTCTGTTTCTTGAACTATGTGGACATGGCAATGTCATAATCATTTGCATAGATACTTATTTTGGGAAGACTAGTATCGGACAAGACCTATGAAACTTTACTGTAAGAGATGAAAATCTGTCATAAGTAAATTTCATTAAAATTATTAGACACTAAATCCTCAATACCTGAGTGATTTGAGATTACTTGTTTGAGAACTGGTTGCTTTGACATTGACCAACCGTCGCACCGTAAAAGGAGGCTATAAAGGCAACGCTCAGGTAATCACCTATCAAACGAAGTCTAATCTCAAGATCGCAAGATTGGGATTGTCCTCCCATAAATCGGGATGAGATGCTTAAAAGTTGTACAAGGCCACTCGGAGAGCTAGAAACTGTGAAATGCATGGCCGTGCTCGGATGAATCATAGGCTATGATTATCTGTTTATTTGATCAGTTGAACTCTGAAACCGAGGAACACCTCTGGACATAATAAGGATGACAACTCTTACCTTATGTTCAAGAGCAAGCATCGAGCGACAAAGGAATTAGGAAATGCACACTTGTCCCTAAGGACAAGTGGGAGACTGAAGGAAATAATGCCCTTGGTCCAAGTATGCATTCTATGTTAAGTCTGATAAGTGCGGTTCAGTATTAATTAACAAGTTGATAATTCAGTGAGATCAAGTGAGCTGAATGCCTAGCTAGAGGCCGCTTCAGTTCAAGTGGAATTAATGATATTAATCCACAGCTTACTCTTGACTGAACCCGTAGGGTCACACAAATAGTACGTAAACGGATCAAGTATTTAATGGCATTAAATACTTCATCTATGGATATTCGGAATCGACGGATCTTGGTTTCAGTGGGAGATGAGATCGTCACAGGCAAGAAATGAATGCTCCGGAAACGATGATATTGCCGGAAACGGAAATATGGATCGTATCGGAAATATAAATATTATCCAAGTCGTAGATGTTGCCGGAAACGGAAACATGGTACGTATCGGAAAATATTATCGGAAATGGAAATATTGCCGGAATCGGAAATATTGCCGGAAACGGAAATATTGTCAGAATCGGAAATATTATCGGAATCAGAAAATAATTCCGGAAACGGAAATATTAAATATTTGTTCGAAACGGAAATTAATTCCGGAATCGGAAATATTAAATATTGTTCGTATCGGAAATGAATTCCGGAATCGGGAAATTAATCGGAAGCGTATCGTACGAATTAGCATCGGACGAGGCCTGCCAGACGAAGGCCCAGCACGAAGCCGGGCCATCGCCCAGCAAGCCAGCGCGCCACAACGCACCAGCCAAGGCTGCGCCAGGCCCACCGCAAGGCAGGCCCAGCGCGCGCCAACGCTGCGGCAGCGTGTGGGCCTCGTGGCAATGGGCTGAGAGCTCGCGGGCTGCGCGCGCGCGAATGGAGCCCCTCGTGGGCTGCTGTGCGTGCGTGTGTGTGTTGGTGTGCTATAGGAATCCTAAAGCTATCAGGTTTCGACATATGATTAAATTCCTAAACCTAAAAGGATGAATTAATTAAATAAGAATTCTATTAGGATTCTAGTTTAATTAATTCGTATCCTAATAGGATAACGATTCCCTTTCCATACCTCTATAAATAAAGGCCTAGGGTCATTATTTTAAAGAGAGTATTCAAGTATTCAAAGTGATTTTTGAGAGCAAAAATCCAGTCATACAATTGCCTATACTAGCCGAAAATTCTAAGTACCTTAAGGGCGATCCTAGTTGGTCAAGCTTAAGGCGGATCCGGACGTGCTGTGGACTATCTACGGAGGGACGACACTTGGAGTCCTAAAGACTTGTTCTTGTTCGGTTCGGGCGGAGCTAGGGAAGGCACGCAACAAAGTGTATGCATCTAAACTATGCTAAATGATTATGTGTAAATAATATGCTTTCCTGGCTTTATGGTTTTTCCGCATGATTTATGAACTGTCATATGTATCATAACCTAACAGACGCACCCTAGCTCAGGAGGTCACAGAGATGGTATTGGAAGTTAAACGCTTTCCTCAATTTTATGTTGATGTTAGTGATTAATAGCCATAAATGTTTTAATAGTTACAAATAGTACTCATAAATGTCTTTAGGTGTACCATATGAATGATATTGATGTTTTTGGTACTCTCCGTAGTGGGATAATTATCAAATATTGATTGTTTGGTATCGTCTCCACTAGTTTATCTTGGTGTTAGTGATAAATAGGCATACATGTTTAACTAGTCAAAAATAGTACTCACCAAGGTCTGGAGGAGTCATGTCTGTGTTTATGAATTACTTTACCTTTTTTCTATTTAGGTTATGGGGCAGCTTGCTCCATTATTGCAAGATCGCCGGGGCGTATCCCGTGGGGGAGGGATCATTGAAAGAGGAATGAGGTCATATCATGCTAGCGATCATTTGACGATAGATGTTGATGGTGTGGCTATGCCGGTGGACAAGTCTGTCAATAAGGTGCTTACAGAGTTGGATGGCGATGACGATTCTGATGTGGAGTTGCAACCGTCTGATGGGGGACGTGTATTTGTGGGCCCTCATGGGAGTGTGCCAGTTATGAATCCCCTAGACCCGGTCAGCCACGGTGATGTACCTTTGGTCCACACTGCTGATGATGTTGGTGTAGTAGCAACTGAGCCTGAAACAAGCAAGGAGCCGGTCGACCAGACACATCAGCACGGACAGGTTCAAGCTGGTGACGGGCCACCTTCATATGGAATGTCATCGGAGAAGGTGGGACAGCTGGGTGTAGGTGAAGACGAAGAGGATGATGAAGACAATGGTGAGGAGAATGTTGAGGAGCCGGAAGAGGAGGATGGTGGCGTCAAGGATGGGGGGCCGAATCACAGGGATGATGACGATGATGAGGGATCGGCTAATGGTCCTGTGCAAGGAACGGTTGCAGCATCGCCCTTGGAGAACATCGCTCAAGAGAACTCCTCTGAAGATAAGAACAGTGAAGAGAACACCAGTCAAGATAACCCCACTGAAGGGAAGACCACTGATGAGAATCTCCAACCTGATGACCAAGAAAGACCATGGGAGAAATTGATCCTAAGGATTCCGAGAACAAATCTGAAAACACGCAACCGGCAGATGCGAGTTCGAATGACAAAACTTGAGAGTGACGTAGTAGCTTATGTGGAGTCATACAATCCTAAAGGGAAAGAGTAGTACGTTCTACAAATTTTACTCATGTAACACTAAAGTACGTTGTATACACTAATGTACGTTGTATATTTATGTAATGATAATCACTTGTATCTGTATTTTATGTTTGCAGGGGGGCCATGCTTATCGAGTGTGATGGTAATGATGAAAATCGGATGATGTGCTACTCGGTTGTGCGTCCTAGGGAGTACGTGCATTCCCAGTACGTTCGGGCCGTTGCAAACATATACAACAGGGAATGGGCTCTGGAATACCCAACGAATTCTCGCAGAATCATGCTGGACTCCTCATTTGCGGTATGTTTTCCTAATATTCACCATTAATGAAATCAATAAAGTAAGCGTACGAGGTTGCTTAGTTATTGGTTGTTGTGCTTTACAGTATCAGAAATTAAAGACGAGGGAAACATATGCTGGTTTGCTGAAGAAGTGGTCCACCCCTCTCCAGAAGATTGTGTCAGCTGATATATCTGTGGTAAGTCTAATTAGTCTTTTTACTCCATGTTTAGATGTCCGATTACTCTGGTTTAATCATTCCGCATATAATAGTAATGGTAATATATGCCAACAACATGTGTCTGACTATTTTCGGACTCATAACTGAGTGATGAGGCCGTATTTTAAGGATTTGGAAATAAGTTCCTACATGCCTTTTACGTTGAATGATTGCTCTCTATTTGGTCAGTTCGGGATCTGTCTTCTTTTTGCGGAACGTCCTTGTACAATTTGTTATTTTAGTTTTTGGTGTATTAATTGTCCGCGACACACAGGTATGCGATTTGTAAGAATTTGTAATTATCATGTCCAGGTCTATGTTCCAGTTGTGGACAACGGACATTGGTGGTGTGTTGCTTTTGCACTGAAAGACCAGAAGATATGGTTCATTGACAGCATGTATACTAATCCTGCTTCCGAGCATTCTGGGGATGTTAAAAAATTGGTATCTAATCATGTGATATGTAGTTTTTACTTAACCTGGTTTGGTGGGAGTTTAAGAATATTGAGTTCACTCATTTTATTGTACTAACATAATACGGTCTCCTCATTCCAGATAGCAGCTGTGGAGTACATTCTACATTGGAGGGACACGCAGTATAATGCAGCTCTCGTTTGGAAGTTGAAGCAAATGCATACTTGGCCCTTGGACTCCATTAGCTTCCCTGACTACAACGACAAGTACTATTTATGCTACCTTTTCATCGTCGAGTAACCACCTTATGTCTTACTGATATGTTTTGTTTGGCTTTGTAGTCATGCGTGTGGAATAGTAATGCTTATGGCTATCCAGGAAAGTGCAAGGGCATTTACAAAGACGATGCAAGTGGTAAGTCCTCTACTACTATAACTGTAAGTGCTATACCCCCACACTATAAACTTACAGTTGTCTTTTCAAACTTGTTTTGGGACAGGGGGACATCAATGTAGCTCGGAAGGCACTGTTTTTGTCTCACTTGAATTCAGATTTCAACTCCTGCCGCCCGCTGCTTCCCCAAATCATTGCAACCCACTGCCCAGTTCGTTGATGTTTGGTCGTGCTTCATCTGCTAACGTTTAGGGTTTTAACCGAAAAACAATTGAACACTTATCTGGTCATTTTTTGAAATGTGATTAACGCGTGAACTAAATCATAGTTGTTGTCTTTTGATACTCACATTATTCCTAGGAGATGGGATACATTGCTTGCAGGTATGTTTATGAGTTGTATTAGCAATATTTGACGTTTTGTAAGTTATATGGTATGCTTTGTATCGTGCATTAAAGATCGACAATACGAGTTTGGTACATGTTGTGGTACATAATAGGTTGTTTGGTACCGTTATTAGAAAAGTTGGGGTACAATCTACGAGTTTGGTACAACCTAAAATTTGTTTCGATTTTGCATGGTACCAAGCATAAATTGAGTACCAAACAAGATCAGATATATACCAAACAAACATTAGTAATTGTTGCTACAAAAGTTGGATTAAGAGTAAAGCAAAATAGTACGCAAACACGGTGACCTAAATAATCAAATTTGCGGTGTTTATGAATTGAGTCAATAACTAGTTTCGGCGGTGTTTATTGTTATAAAGGATAAAAATGTTATATCAAGTACTAAAACAGGTCCGACCCGTTCGACAGGCTGGTAATTTCGTATCGAAATACAATTTTGACACATTAGTTTTTTTTGATACATAAGTACTTGCACACGAATTGAGATATTAAGAGTAAAATTAATGGTTGGAGAAGTAATGGTTAACAATAGTTCGATACTTCCGCACGAATTTCTAAATTTTATATAATTCATCCTGTAATCCATCGGACGACTAGGATCTGGATCCTTACCTATTAACCGCATTTGGATGTGGATCCGGTCTTGCTCCTACTGGGGTTGAACATACACAATCACCGACATCACGCAGTTACTTATATATTATCCTCAATGCTTATGCGAACCACAATAACCGTAACTAACCGTACATTAACCACATTTAATCATGATCGCCTATACCAAACAATCCAAAGGGGCATACATATTTAAAAAAAAAACAAGAGCATTATATTTATGCAGATCGTGTAAAGTAGTTTCCATTATTTAAAGCGAAGAGGGTAATACGAATCATGGATTACATTATCAGCCGTTACCATTGGGTAATATGAATCTGAACGGTTCTTTGTAAATGAACTCCTATTTTCATATTAGCAAAATCTATTAATCGAATGTTATCTGGGTTACAGTTTGGTATACCTCTTGTATTTGTTTCGGACTCTAATGAATACTAATATGAGATCGGTTGTTATAAAAACGTACAATACCTGGGTTTGGTACATTATCAGCCGTAAAATATCACCCGTTTGGTATCAAGTTCGGTAGTTGGGTTTTTATTGTGGTTATTTCTCGTTAATTTGAATTTGAAAATTGAAAAATGTGATTTTGTATTGTTTTTAGAGTAATCTGGAATCAACACATAAACATATGTTTAAACTAACCAAATCACACATTTACAATGGCCATATACAACACATAAACATATGTTTAAACTAACCAAATCACACATTTACATTCACACTAACCAAATCAAAGAAAACATTATGCTGAAGGAGGATGTCAAACACACAAAATCACACTTCACACTAGGGTAATTAAAAAAATAACTAAAGCAATACATTTGAGAAAAATGAAACAATCACACAGCTAACACTGTGGCATTCAAATAATAGTATGCAAATGGCCAGACTTCCAGGACATTACATGCCACCACACTGAATCCTCCAACTGTAGTTTGCATTCCCCACATTTGTGTCGAAATTATTGAAATCAATGTCACTCGGTACATTAAGTAGCGGTTCCCTAGGGTTCAAGGAATTTGACCCTTCCCTCCACAGGTCACAGACGCACTTATATTTAAACCTTGTGTAAGTGCCATTTGTTTCTTTGTACTCTAGGGTTTCATAGTATCGAAAATTAAGGGTACGTACTCTTTCGGAGAATTTCCAATCAAAGTCGGGGCGGTAGTATTGATTGATCAATTCCATGGCCCACTTCTTGCATGCGAACACTGAATTAGCCCTAGTTGGCTTGTCCATCTTAGACCATATGACACCCATTATATTAGCATCTCCGGCAACAATATCGACGCTGTTGGACTGTGCACATCCATGTTGGTCTGGTTCAACCACCGCATAGCCATACTTTTCCGCGAGGTCGATCTCGAATTGTTGTATGAGGTCGTGTTTGCGAGCAGTTTTGTGTTGTTCTGTATAATCGAAACGGTAATGGTGGTTAGGACAGACTCTGGGCTAATAATTTGGCGGAATTTCCATTTTCGAATGATATGCTTTGTGAAGACAATAAAGTTTTTGGAAATAACCCTCACAGGAAGTGTTATTTATAGAGCGCCTGTTTTAACCGTCACATAACTGCCACCTTATCCATTTATTAAAAATTAGATGACCGACAAAAAACACCCATATTTCGTTATGCTAACCTTACACTAAACCTTATATTTGAAAAAATAATACGTTGGTACCTCTGTCGCAATATAAACAGTACCAAACATGTGTTGTTCATTGGTTTGGTACTAATTTACTCAATAGTGGGTACCATATGCCTACGGAATGAGGGTGATCGTAGACCATGACCTCGACGAAATTATACCATGTCGAACCTTTAAAACTGTTAGTGTTATTTGTCGTTCGTTATTGAATACCTAATTATCATTATACATATTTAATAAAAATACTTCATTTTAGCAATCATAGTTATTAAACCAAATCACACATTTACATTACAATAACATAATCCTAAGGGAGGATGAAAAACACACCATCACACTTCACACTAGGGCATTTAAATACAAATAAGCAATACATAAGATGAAAAGAAAACAATCACACACCTAAAACTATGGCATTGAAATAACAGAAGGAAAATGGGTAGAGAATTCCAAGACATTACATGCCACCACACTGAATCCTCCAATTGTAGTTTGCATTGTCCACACTAGCATCAAAATTATTGAAATCAATGTCACTCGGTACATTGAGCAGCGTTTCCCTAGGGTTCAAGGTATTTGATGCTTCCTTCCACGGGTCACAGACGCACTTATATTTAATCCTTGTGTAAGTGCCATTTGTTTCTTTGTACTCTAGGATCTCATAGTATCGAAAATTAACGGTACGTACTCTTTCGGAGAATCTGCAATCGAAGTTGGGGCGGTAGTATTGATTGATCAGTTCCACGGCCCACTTCTTGCATGCGAACACTGAATTAGCCCTAGTTGGCTTGTCCATCTTGGACCATATGATACCCATTACATTCTCATCTACGGCAACAATATCGACGCTCCTGGGCTGTGCATCACCGTGTTGGTCTGGTTCAACCACCGCATAGCCATACTTTTCCGCGAGGTCGATCTCGAATTCTTGTATGAGATCTGGTTTGCGTGCAGTTTTGTGTTGTGCGGTATGATCATAACGGTAATGGTGGTAAGGACAGACTTTGGGGTATGCATTTGGTGGAATTTCCATTTTGCAAATGAAATGCTTTGTGAAGAGAATAAAGTTTTTGAAAATATCCCTCATAGTAAGTGTTATTTATAGAGGACTTGTTGTAACCGTCACATAACTGCCACCTTATCGGTTTTATATTATTTAGATAACCAACCGTCACAATATACTCACACTTATTGACGCCAACATTTACACTAAACAAACCTTATATCTTCTTCAAACTGCTGACGGTTCATTGTCAGTTATGATTCGTTATCATTTAGTAAGTGTTATTTAAAGAGGACTTGTTGTAACCGTCACATAACTGCCACCTTATCCATTTCACATCATTTAGATAACCGTCACAATACACTCATACTTATTGACGCCAACCTTTACACTAAACCTTATATTTGAAAATTAGTGAATTTGGAACATCTGATGCACTGTTAAAAGTACCAAACAAATCACCGCTCATCTGTTTGGTACTAATGTAGTCCAAAGGTGGTACAGAATTCCTGGAATGGTATATGTATAGTTCAACGACCATACTGAAAACACGAAACAAATACTATAACCCTAAATACAAGCAATTCGCGCGATTTTCAACATAATACGCATTAAAATTTCAGCTTTATTGAAGAACCCCAAAGAAATTACCAAACAACGTCCCTTCGTACCCTTGCTTGTTCATATTACAAAATACGCCAAACTCATCCGATTAATCAGGGTGATCGTAGACCATGTCGACAATTTTAAAATGTTAGTACTTATTTGTCCTTGGCGAAAGGCCATTCTGCATGATATCTACATTGGTACACAACAGTACAATAAGTATCAGAAGTCTTGAGTGTGAATGAATATGACATAAACCAATTCATATGACTTTGAATTCGTAAATAAAGAGAAATAACCCGTTATTATTGTTCCCAATGAGATCCGAATCCGTTTAAAGAACGGTCGGTGACGTTACAAGTGCATGTACACGGTTCTGAAACGTCCCGAAAGTTATAACTCATTCACTATAATGAACATTTAGGGTTGTCGAGCACTAAATGTTGACGAAAAAT
Organism: Spinacia oleracea; assembly: GCF_020520425.1. Classification (NCBI taxonomy): domain Eukaryota; kingdom Viridiplantae; phylum Streptophyta; class Magnoliopsida; order Caryophyllales; family Amaranthaceae; genus Spinacia; species Spinacia oleracea. The sequence continues at coordinate 18,033,205 of NC_079490.1, forward strand.
AGGATTGTCGAGTATAAAGTAGCCCGTACGAAAATTTAGGGTTGTCGAGTACAAAGGCGTTAACGAAAATTACAATAAAAATACCCACAAATGGTAATTACATAATATGGTTCATTAAATAGTTGCAAACACTTAACATAGTTGCAATCACTTATCATAAGACACACTTACAAACATCTGTAAACCCTAATTTCATAAACAGAGAGACGCACTAAAATTCTAATCATGTGTGCAACTCACACAGTTGTACACAATATGGCAATTTTTAAAATAACATTTACAACTTACACTGCGTCACACTAACTTACTATTAATATGTACTACTTATAATGCGTCACACCTTACTTTAGCAAACATACAAAATTGCGTTAATGAAGGGAATAATCAGTCTCACGGAGCAAGTGTAGGGGACTTGATACGCTCAATTCCTATATTAAGATCAATCACCCTTTGTTCTGCGTCATCATATTGCTCAATGATTTCTTTCATATGGTCAAATAGATCTCCATGACCACCAATACGCAGCGCCTGGTGAAGCGATGTGAAAAAATGACGTTGCATGGATTTGAGTCGATGTATATGTTCTTTGCAATTTCGTATCCCATTCTCCATTACCTTGTTCATTTCATCAACGCCTTGCTCCACATCGTCATAGCTCTGTAGCAAATCCTTGAAAAGGGTCTCAGCCAGACTATTCCCTTCCCACCTCATTCTTATCATTGTTGATTTTATGCAGTCACGTTGAGTTTTTTTCGCTTCCTTGATTTGTTGAACCTTTGCATTAATTTCTGCCATGGCACGTTCTTCCGCCGTGGGTCTATGAGGGACGCCAGACCATCTTGAGTTTGCGGATGATGCCATTTGATTATCGTATTTCTCCAATGCATGCACTCTATAAACGTGAATGTGTTCTCCTATTTATAGAAGACGATCCCTGGGTCCGTCCTTATCCAAATAATGTGGAAATAAATAAATACCTTTATCATAATAATGAAACTGCCTTTCTATATGTAACTACCAATCGGGGGTATGGTTCGCAATACCCGCCTACCTTAAAAACTACCACGCCAAGTTATAAATTGTTTTATCCCCATAAAGTACCATTCCCAAGGGTATACTGTCCCAACCTCCTAAATCCAGAGTCCCAAACAATCCACTCTCTCAACGGTTGTTTATTAACTAACCTTTTGTATAAGACAAATATGTTTCATGTATTTATGGTCCAAGCGTGATACGGAGTATTTATAAGTGTGTATATGAATAAGTTTGTATTGTTTGAGTAAATACTGGTAAAAATAGTATACGTAAATAAATTATTGTATACCAAACCTAGTTAATTGGTAGTTTGGGGTTCCAAACGTAAAGATTTGAAGTTGATTCACTAACTTACGTAAAAACGTTGGGAAATGTGAGTCACATTAATTACTTTCAACCACTGTAAGTAATGGCTATCAACTACCTGTTCTACTTTAACTTAATTTAATCTTCTCCCTTTATACAAACTTATAGCCAAAAGTGTTTTCCCCCTCAATCAATAGCCAATTTCTCATTACTACCTTTTAGCATGAAGAAACTGAAGTCGATTTCGAGTAGGGTTGCGCAAAACCAGGTCTCTGGGACTTGCCAAAATTACCTTTCACATCCAAATTGTGTTTTATATTTCAATCCACCAAAATCAACAAACGTCCCGGAGTTGGACTACAACAACACCTCGTACTACGTCGACATGGAAGACATAGAAATGCTTTTTCCGTTAGATGATGCAATTAAGACGGACTTGAATTTTCAAGTTACTGCTGTCATGGACAAATTGCCGTACACCCATGAAAATTTCCCTTGTGCCATCATGGAAACACCTGAAGGGAATGCTGCTGCAGCTCATCGTCCTTTAATCAGAGACCAACCGCATATGCATTTGGGGTTCTGGAGGTTTCTCGACTGGTGCTCCAACCAACTGAGGGAATAACTTGAATGGAAGTTGTACCCAACGGAGCTTCTTGCAGTCGTTGACCCCGTCCCAGACATAGATGTCTGTGAGGGGGTCGAAAAAGCGCGAGGCTAATGCGTGACCTTGTCCCTCGTGGGTGTGACGATTCTTTTTATTCAATCAAGTGTAATTGGATTTCCTGTGAGTATACACCCAATTGACTAGTAATATAGGAGTCGCCATTCAGTTTTTAACGACAATGAGAAAAACTGACAAAACCCGGTTATCGTGACATAAAGGGAGTGCAATTATGTTTGACCACGACGGCCGTAGGTTCCCTTGTGATCCCTGGTGTGGGGATCTCTCAATATACACCCGCAAGGTAGAGATTGAGGGTTCGGGGGACTGTAACTACCGAGAGGAGTAATTCGCTCGTCGATAACTCCAGAGGCAGATATCCTTACTAGCTCAGCATAAATAATTGAAGGGACATGCGTTAACTATTAAACTAATCTGAGTTGATTTTAGCAATATGCAACATATAATACTAATTTGATCGTGATTATCTTATTTAAGTAGCATTAAGGGACCTAGCATGATAATCCGATTTCCCAAAAATATTATATTTGTTAGGTGTGATAGAACAATCAGATTAGGTTAGTTTAACAGTTCATAAAAAGGGCGAGGAAAGCAGTTAAATCATCGAAAAGAGACACATTACGACGCACCCTTGAGAGGTGCGTCACGGTTCTCAGAAAACTAACCACTTTGACTTTGCTATTTCTCCTTTTTATTTAACGAATTATGGGACAGGATACGTTCTGTTCGATTTATGGATCGATTGCGACAGAACGCGTGAACAGTTTCGCAGCGAGAGACTTAGGCTAAGGGGTTTAGAGTCAATACTCAGAGTATAATTATGTGTTGTTGTGTGTTGTTTCACGTCGAAACTAGGGGCCTATTTATAGGGAAGAGTTCGTGGAAAGATAGAATTGCAGAGTTCTAATCCACAAAGAATTAGGAAAAGAGACGTACCCAGGTATTTTCAGCGCCCAGGCCTGGGCGCCGAAGATTTCAGCGCCCAGAGCCAGGCGTTGAAAATAGGGTCTGGGCAGTTTTGTTTAGTCAGATTCGGATTCCTAAAATCCGTAGAGTTTGAGATTAATTCGAGTCTTTTAGCGCGTATCAATTTTGTGACGGAATGCGTCTGGGCCCGTTAAGAACTCTAGGCTCGTTAGGATTTTAATTAATACGTAACTCTTATTTCCGAATCCTATGAGGAATAGGATTCTCGCAGTTTTCTATCTCATTTAGGATTTATGTTGGAATGCAACACCTAATTCTGATAGGTTTCTATCTTTTATGATTTGCCACTTTTAGAAGCTACCTTTTACGGCAGTTACTATTTTTAGCAGGTTTCCTTAAATAGCAGGTTTCGGGTGAAATGAAATGGGGGAATCGAGATTCGTTTATTTTATAGGAGATGCGTTGTCAAGTGGAGTTTTTATGCTTTCATCATCGAACCTTTCCCTTGCGGGAACGGGGACAAAAGTAGGTGTCTACAGTTAGCCCCCACTTTGAGTGAGTCTTGGAGTAAGACGATGGTCAAAGTATTAGACGGAGTGCGTCACACAAGCCATGGTGTATGTGACCTGTTTTGCGAGGGTCTCACGAGCCCCCGAGTGATAACATTTGACTTAAGGGTCATCACTTGAAGTGTCGACATATCCCTCACGTGTCATTGGGATTTGTCAACTGATAGTATAGAAACTTCCTCACTTTGTCATTGGAAGAATCTAAAGGTGCGTAGAAACTCCCTCACTTTGTCATTGGGAGTAGCTACAGATGTTTTCGAAATTAAAGATGTAAAGTGTAATTGGGCCTGGCCAAGCCCAATCACGAGGTAAAACGTTTTTTAAAGATTCTCATTTTCAGGGTTAGCTAAACGAGAAAACCCCCTTGTTTTTATAGGACGTAAAACGAAGGAAAATCCAGCACATCGTTCTTTTTTGGAAAAACGGAAAACCAATCCTTTAATTTTTGGAAAAAGGGAAAACCAATCCTTTAATGTTTGGAAAAAGGGAAAACCGAAAAAAGTTATCGCTGCAGCGACTAAGGACCTGCGCGGTTAGTGACGCAGACCCCGCCCGCTGAAGGTGGGCGAGCCTGTCCGCAGAGGGTGGACTCCCCGTCCGATAAAAGTGGACGAATTTGTTTTGATGTTTTGAAAATAAGGACCTACGCGGTTTGTAACGTAGACCCCGCCGGCTGAAGATGGCGAACCTGTCCGCTGAGGGTGGACACCCCGTCCGATAGAAGTGGACGAATCTGTTTTGAAATTTATTTTGCTTTTTTGAAAATAAGGACCTACGTGGTTTGCGCCGTAGACCCCGCCGGCTGAAGATGGCGAGCCTATTTTAAATTTGAAGATTTCATTTCTTTCGAAAATAGAGGACCTGCGCGGCTAGTGACGCAGACCCCGCCCGCTGAGGGTGGGCGAGCCCTGTCCGCTGAGGGTGGACGTCCCTGAATTCGTTTTCTTTTCGATTTGGGAACTCGCGCGGTTTGTGACGCGATCTTGCCGACTGAAGATGGGCAAGTTCCCATTTCTTTGGTTCCTGTGATTTCTTTTGAGAATTTCTTTTATTCATTCTTGTAGGAGCGAATTCTTCCGAGGGATGCTCGGATTTAGTTGCAACCTGAATGTGGGTTGACAATGTGTTTAGAAGGACCATAGTCTCGTGGTCATCACCTTTTTATGGTTTTGAGCTAGTCTTTTCGGCTCAATTTTGCCATTACCTAGGTCCTGTAACACCCCGACAATTCTCTCTTTTCTAAAATAATCTTTTAATATAAAACGTAGAGAATTATCAAGGCATTATCGCCCGTATGAAAACGTAACGGCTTATTCAGAATTTTGCAGCGGAAAACATAAAACTAACTTTAGGTTTATAAATAATCGATTACAGATTTAGTCCCCAAAAATCAACCAACGAAAATAAGGAAATATAAATAGTACGACGAGTTTAAAGTCCCAATTAACAAACCCAAGTTAACTTAGCAAATCAAAACTAAATACAAGCTCTCTATTCCCGATCCCAATGATGCAACATCTTCAAACCTGCAGATGGACAATGCTTATTGATCCTTAGAGACTGCTCACCAAAGATTGGGTCATCACAGGATCAATAAGGCATAGCCATGATCAACATGCACAAGCAAAAGCACGTAATCAGCAAAGCTGAGTACTACATACTAAATCAATGATAATCCTAACATGATACTATTAAACGATCAATCCTAACATGACACTAATGAACATAAATAAGGGCAGACAAATCATGATAATCTGAAGATCATACTTGACTAGACTAGGCTAGACTGGACTAGACTTTTATAACAATAATATTATTTTAATTGAAATAGGCAATGGACCGAGTTTTCTAGCTAGACGAGGTACGGGCGCGACTCCGTAACCTCAGTGACCTGCGATATCGAGGAACGTTTGACTGAAAATAGGACGCGGTGATCAATCCGGTCCGAATGAAAGGCCATGGGCTACCACCATGAACCCCAACTCCTGTTTGTCCGTCACTTTAGACGTGCACAGTCTAAAGCTATTGCTACTCAGTTTCACTTTACATGATTTACAAATTGACACCCTGTTATGACTCAACAATCACATAAGGCATGCAACTCACATTTATTTATAACTGTTTTTATCTTGGAATTGAGTAAGTGATCACAAAGGCATCTAACAAGACTCATTCCAATTAACTCCAATCTTTTCTTTAATACTAATCAACCCCTGAATATGGGTATAAGGTTTCAACTTACTAAATGAGGTCCTCCGCCCTCATAAAGTAGTGAAAAGCTAAAAAGGGAACAACAATTAACTGATCTGAATTATATACTAAACAATCTAGTGTTCCCAATCAAACATGTTTGCATCAATCTTCCATACTAACATGTTATAATCCTCAAAATGCAATAAAGGTTTAATATGTTCATCCAACAGTGTCAAACATGCAGTTTCAACCCGACTAAGTTCATCAACAACATTAACATAACCAGGTTCATCAATAATACACATGGTTTCAACAATTAGCACACATTCCAAGCACACAGGTATGTACGTACCTTGTGTAAACAAACTGCAAGACCACTTTAATAATTCAAAAGTCGCCTACAAAGAATTCTCCGCCTAAAAACAACCAACAAGGATTCCCAATCAACTTCTAATCGTTCACAGCTATAATAACACATTCTAACTACATCCTAAACATATTTAGGACATTCCCTAACATTAAAACTTGAACATTTGATTTCCTAGCATCATAATTATTGAATCAATGATTGAAATTCGTTGAAAACTCTTTGCAAACATCGTACTTTAAATTTTCAGCAATGTGAACTCATTTAAAAACTTCACCAAGGCCAATTTACGTTCTTAGAACATCGAAACAATAAATTTAATAAACCACAATCGTCCTACCATGATTTACAACCATTAAAACCTTAAAATTCATACTTTAATAATTAAAACCATTATTTCAATCAAATCGCATAATCCGAATATTAATAATTTAATTATATAAAACATAAAATCTGAAATTTATAGTTAAACCATAAAACTATAATTTAATCCAATAAAACATTAATTAAATTTGTAAACATAATTGAAAATCTAACTTAAATATTATTAACAAACTGAAAATAAATTAGTTTATAATATATAATCTGAATTCTAAATATAAATTATCAAAACTAATAATTTAATTTATGAAAACCTTAATTAAATTATTAAAACATAAATATTACATTAATTAAATAAAAGGGTAAAGAATTAACCAAAAAAGAGAGGAGAGGGAAGCTGCTGGCCGGCAGGCAGGGCGGCGCGGCAACAGTGGGCGGCGACGCTGGTCGGAGGAGTACGGCGGAGGGTGTCAGCGTCCGCGCGATGGTTGTTGGTGGTGCTGTGCAAGAAAACAATTAAGGAGGGCAACGAAAGGGGAGAACGAAGCAAGAGGTGAGAGGAAGGAGGTGCTTTACCGGCGGCGAACAATCGTTATGGGCGCGGCTGGTGGCGCGGTGGTGGTTGCTGCGAACGAAACTGCGAGCGAGGAGAAGGGATGAAACAACAGAGAAAGAAATAAGGGAGAAGGAGAAGAGGAGGAGGTCGAAACCTTACCAGTGGCGTGATGGTGGTCCGACGGCGAGGGAGGCTGCAGCAACGAAAGTGAAGGCGGGGGAGAGGAACGGCGGCGTGAGGGATAGCAGCAAGGAGGAGCGGCGGTGGCTGAAGCAGAGAGTCTTGTGCGTTTTCACGTGAATGGTGAAGCAAGGGTTTGAGAGTTTTCTTTTGTTTCTCTTTTTATTTTTGTTTCACGTGAAGTTGAATAGGAGAAAGGGTTATGGGTTTATTTGGGGTTATTTATTTTGGGCTTTGTTATTTGGGCTAGGATTATAATTGAGTTTATGTGTTTGAATCAAAAACTGATTAGGATTGTTTTCCAAATTCAAATGTATTTTCGCAATTCAAATTCTTTACAACATGAAATTCTAAAATCATTTTGATTGCATAAATCGTTAAAATATTTAGTATGTAATTAAATAAAATAAATATATGTTAATTATATATTTATTACTAAAATCGTAAATTCTATTTAAATATAAATAACTATACGTTAAAATATATTAATAAAATTTATAAATTTGCGGGGGATTACAATCTACCCCTCTTAAAAGAAGTTTCGTCCCGAAACTTGGCACGAAAATTCACATATCTTTCCAACTTTTCAACTTATTCTTACTGGAGGAGTACTTTGTGCCACTCTTGTGCACTCTTTTGCCAACTAAAAGTTACTTGTAATATTCACGAACATATTTCCTTACGCGGAGAATCTATTTACTTTGCACCAACATGTATAAGTTGCTAAAAATAAGCATAAAATGCATAAAAATACCATAAAAATAGGTAAAAAGCGCGAATTTCTATCGCATTCTACCCCCTTAAAGAAAACGAGTTACGCCCTCGTAACTCACCCCAGGGAATGACTTTGGATATTTCTACTTCAACGAATCATGCCCCCAAAGCTATATTTCCACTAAAATCATAGCAAGTGGGATTTCTACACTTCTTTCCACACAATGCCTCAACAGGTGACATCGTAATGCTTGCATGGTAACTATTGATGCACGAAAATTCAATCGAACCTGGGTGGCTTTCCCAATTACCCTTAGAGTCAATAACACAGGTTTTCAACATAAATTCCGTTAGTAATCTCAATCTGTCTATTGGTTGCAGGGCGGAAAGAAATATTCATTTTCAATGTTGTCCCCAAGATTCAACTGGACCTTATTGCCAAAATTTCAGACTTTTGTTCTCGGTAAGGATCTTATATGTTGCCCTATAAGGGTAATGTCTCCAAATATTCGTAGATAACACCATAACAGCTAACTCTAGGTCATGGGTTTGGTAATTAGCCTTATAAGGTTTCAATTGACGCGACAACAGCTAAATCTAGAAAGTTTCCTCACATTTCTCACTTCACTTGAATTTCGATTCCTTTTTCAACAAGTTGGTCATTGGTTTTGCTTTCTTCCAAAAGTCTTTCACAACCTCCTATAATGGTCATCTAGGCCTATAAAACTTCAAGTATCGGACACGTTCTTTGGAGTAGGTCACTCACTCACAGCTTGAATCTTAGCATGATCTACAGAAACTCCTTCTGTTCAACTTTTCCTTGATACCGAACCTCATTACACTTTTCATGGGTGTATAACTTTTGGGCTTAACTCTTAGCTCTTGCACCAATTCATGTATTTCTTTTCATCTTTTCCAGCCAACAATGATTTCCAACGATCCTGGACCACTCAAATCTTCTCTTAAATTTATTCCCTTACGTAACATAGTTCTCAATCAATTTAGTCCTTCACTTTTCTGTCGGTGTCACTTATACACATATGACTTCAAGATTTGTATACTTCATTTAATAAAACTAGATTCTTCCTAAGCGTCTCCAAGTAATCCTCAAGTGTTTGTCATGCTCTTTCTCATTCCTTGCATAAATGGGGATATCATTAATAACATCATAACGAACTTAATTCGGAATTCGTAGAAAATCTCATTCATCAAATCCATAATTAATGCAGGTGCATTGGTTAACCCAAAAGACGTTACTCTAAAACCCATAATGACAATGACGAATCCTAATGAGGTCTTAGACCCTTATCAGCTATTCCCAATTGGTGGTACTTCAAACGCAAATCAGTCTTCGAGAACACACTCGCCCAATTCAATTGATCCAATATGTCATCTATCCTAGGCAAGGGATACTTGTTATTGATGGTGTTTAGCTCCCTAAAATCGATGCATAATTCCATACTCTTATCTTTCTCCTTAACAAACAACACAGGAGCTCCCCACGGTGATGCACCAGGCCTAATATATTCCTTGACCAAACAACTCTTACAACTGTGTCCTAATTAGCTCATTTCAGGAGGTGTCATGCTATAAGGTTCCTTGGATATAGGTGTCGTTTCAGGATTTAATTCTATAATGAACTCAAAGGCTCTAGCAGGTGACATACTCGCAATTTCACTCGGAAACACATCAATGAATCCATTCACAAAGGTAACATCCTCGATTTTCACTCCAACTTCTTTACTAACCTCTAACACACTATCGAAAAATAGTTCACACTTCTTGTTCATCAAGTCCTCACTTGCATTACAGAAATAACTAAAGGTTTTTGGACTTCTCAAAACATCTATACGAGGTCAATCTTCCAATATGGTTCCTTAATTTTACTTTCTGAATTTCACAGTACGTCTATCTTAGCGTTGTACAAACTTAGCCAATCCCATCCTAAGGTTTATGAATTCTTGTGCCTTTTGTTTTCTCATAAAAAGAGGATGAAACTTTTTCCTTAAGACGGTAACAAATGAATCCCAATTGAATCTCTCAACAACGCTAAGTCTAACCCCATTTTCTCTCCACTGTAAATCGGCTTCATCTTTCAAATACATGACAACTTGACCCACTCTCATATTCTCAAGACAATTCAAATCCCCAAACAATTTCTCAAACTCTCCAATCTGGTTTTCTAAAAAGGTGGGGTCATCTTTTCCGCCAAGAGGCGAATAGCAACAACTAAGTCATTATTGTTGGCCATTCTAGAACGCGGCCTGCAATTAGTATACTCTACTTTAGGTTTGAAACATCACCTATACGTTATCCCATACAATTTAATACTTGAATTGACCATAAAGTTCGCCTCAACCAACAATGTTCACATTAATACACATCATTTATGAAGGCACGACAATCGTTTATGAAGGTGCAACGATCGTCTACAAGATGCAATAATCATTGAAAAATAATCATCCTCGATAATTCACGAAAGACATTCACACACTGCACATAGGGCATAACCTTTTGAATCATATTGGTCATGAGGGTCTAGATTGGCCCTCACTTTCTTTATGTACTCAAATCATTTAATATTATTGTGGCAATTAAATTGATCCACAATTCACACTGAGTATGCAACCAATGGAAAATTAATCCATGACGTGTTACCTAAAGGTTGGGGTATTATGGAATCCTCAAAATAGAATAAAGAACAATTCCTTGAAAACTTTAACTTTTATTGCTAACTCCATAAATATTTATTACATCCTTCAAAATAATAAAGAACATTTCAAACTTCAATAAACTTTAACTTTAAACTATTGTAGCTTCGCTACTTATTCTCTAAAACATAAAAGAGTTAAATTAACTATTTATGACTTCAAAATATTTGTGGCCTCTTGCCTATCCATTGCTCCTGAAACTTGCGAAGTGAAATTTAGATCTCAAGATTATCGAACTCTTCTTCAGGGTCTTCATCGGGGTCTTCCTCAGGGTTTGCATCTTCACCCATGTCTTCATCTTGATTAGGCTCACTTGCCATCTCCTGTTCACTTTCGAGCTCTGCATCCGAATCACTAGAGATCTCAATGGTTGGCTCATGAGCCGCTGGGTTAGGATACTCTGCCTCAACACCTACATTCTCATTCTCCACAGCTACATCATTTTCCTCTAGGTCATTATTTACACTAATTCCCATAGGTTCTTCTGTAACTGAATTTCCAACATGACTCCCTACGATTTTACCGTCTCTAAACCCACTTTCTGCCGCTTCAATAATGGTGGTCAGAATTTCTGAATCATATTTCCATCTACCATCCCAAGTTCCATACTTAGTCAAGTTTGGAGTCCCATTATCAGAATGCATGTCTTTAAACTTTTCCTTGAGTTCTAGGTATGGAAATTTGTTAGGTAAGCAATTAATGATTGTGGCTGCTATGATATCCTTTCTCATTAAGATAGGTTGCCCTTGAACTTTAGCATAATATTCACATCCAAACACAATTTTCTTCACGTAAATATCAGGGGTTTCTATATCAAGTTTCTCGAAGGATCCTATGTTAGTATACTTGGAAAGAAACATTTTATTCCTGGAATAAACAATTCAAAGTCTCACTAACGATTTTCCAGCCAAATCATAAACAAAGTTCAATAATGCAATAAGTTTGGTGGAAGCAAACAATTCTTTATGCACATTTAAATGTAACATTAAACAATTAGCATACGCACGTACATAACAATCAATTTCTTATGCTAGCATTGACTAGCTGCTAATGCACATATAATTCTATCTTATATGCCTTTCTTATACTACCCATCTCTCATAAACTAAAGCATTGAAATAGTTTAAATAACAAATTAAAAGGACGATAATATAATAAAATTATAACATAGAATAAAAATATAAAATAAATAAAGTAAAATAAATTAAGGAAATGCGTAGCGAATAAATTCGAAAATAAGGTTATTAATTCGAAGAAGATTTATATATATATATATATTTTTTTTTTTAAATAACGAATTCTAACTCTTGAAACAATTTAAAAAAAATTGAACTTCTAAAAAAAATTGTACCCCTTTTTTTTGAATAATAATTAATAAGAAAGAGAATAAAAATTTCGAAAGTCAATTTAATTCGAATAAATAATTTGATTTCGAACTTAAATAAGAAATATTATATACTTTCAAACAAGATAAAAGGAGATCTTCCCCCCCAAAAAAAAGTACCAATTTTTGAACACTATAATACGTAGAATCTCGATTTTTAAGAAATTTATTTTAAATAACTAGATAGTTAGGCGCCTAAAAATTTATTAAAGTAAAACCTTAGCTTCTAGATACCACTTTGTAACACCCCGATAATTCTCTCTTTTCTAAAATAATCTTTTAATATAAAACGTAGAGAATTATCAAGGCATTATCGCCCGTATGAAAACGTAACGGCTTATTCAGAATTTTGCAGCGGAAAACATAAAACTAACTTTAGGTTTATAAATAATTGATTACAGATTTAGTCCCCAAAAATCAACCAACGAAAATAAGGAAATATAAATAGTACGACGAGTTTAAAGTCCCAATTAACAAACCCAAGTTAACTTAGCAAATCAAAACTAAATACAAGCTCTCTATTCCCGATCCCAATGATGCAACATCTTCAAACCTGCAGATGGACAATGCTTATTGATCCTTAGAGACTGCTCACCAAAGATTGGGTCATCACAGGATCAATAAGGCATAGCCATGATCAACATGCACAAGCAAAAGCACGTAATCAGCAAAGCTGAGTACTACATACTAAATCAATGATAATCCTAACATGATACTATTAAACGATCAATCCTAACATGACACTAATGAACATAAATAAGGGCAGACAAATCATGATAATCTGAAGATCATACTTGACTAGACTAGGCTAGACTGGACTAGACTTTTATAACAATAATATTATTTTAATTGAAATAGGCAATGGACCGAGTTTTCTAGCTAGACGAGGTACGGGCGCGACTCCGTAACCTCAGTGACCTGCGATATCGAGGAACGTTTGACTGAAAATAGGACGCGGTGATCAATCCGGTCCGAATGAAAGGCCATGGGCTACCACCATGAACCCCAACTCCTGTTTGTCCGTCACTTTAGACGTGCACAGTCTAAAGCTATTGCTACTCAGTTTCACTTTACATGATTTACAAATTGACACCCTGTTATGACTCAACAATCACATAAGGCATGCAACTCACATTTATTTATAACTGTTTTTATCTTGGAATTGAGTAAGTGATCACAAAGGCATCTAACAAGACTCATTCCAATTAACTCCAATCTTTTCTTTAATACTAATCAACCCCTGAATATGGGTATAAGGTTTCAACTTACTAAATGAGGTCCTCCGCCCTCATAAAGTAGTGAAAAGCTAAAAAGGGAACAACAATTAACTGATCTGAATTATATACTAAACAATCTAGTGTTCCCAATCAAACATGTTTGCATCAATCTTCCATACTAACATGTTATAATCCTCAAAATGCAATAAAGGTTTAATATGTTCATCCAACAGTGTCAAACATGCAGTTTCAACCCGACTAAGTTCATCAACAACATTAACATAACCAGGTTCATCAATAATACACATGGTTTCAACAATTAGCACACATTCCAAGCACACAGGTATGTACGTACCTTGTGTAAACAAACTGCAAGACCACTTTAATAATTCAAAAGTCGCCTACAAAGAATTCTCCGCCTAAAAACAACCAACAAGGATTCCCAATCAACTTCTAATCGTTCACAGCTATAATAACACATTCTAACTACATCCTAAACATATTTAGGACATTCCCTAACATTAAAACTTGAACATTTGATTTCCTAGCATCATAATTATTGAATCAATGATTGAAATTCGTTGAAAACTCTTTGCAAACATCGTACTTTAAATTTTCAGCAATGTGAACTCATTTAAAAACTTCACCAAGGCCAATTTACGTTCTTAGAACATCGAAACAATAAATTTAATAAACCACAATCGTCCTACCATGATTTACAACCATTAAAACCTTAAAATTCATACTTTAATAATTAAAACCATTATTTCAATCAAATCGCATAATCCGAATATTAATAATTTAATTATATAAAACATAAAATCTGAAATTTATAGTTAAACCATAAAACTATAATTTAATCCAATAAAACATTAATTAAATTTGTAAACATAATTGAAAATCTAACTTAAATATTATTAACAAACTGAAAATAAATTAGTTTATAATATATAATCTGAATTCTAAATATAAATTATCAAAACTAATAATTTAATTTATGAAAACCTTAATTAAATTATTAAAACATAAATATTACATTAATTAAATAAAAGGGTAAAGAATTAACCAAAAAAAGAGAGGAGAGGGAAGCTGCTGGCCGGCAGGCAGGGCGGCGCGGCAACAGTGGGCGGCGACGCTGGTCGGAGGAGTACGGCGGAGGGTGTCAGCGTCCGCGCGATGGTTGTTGGTGGTGCTGTGCAAGAAAACAATTAAGGAGGGCAACGAAAGGGGAGAACGAAGCAAGAGGTGAGAGGAAGGAGGTGCTTTACCGGCGGCGAACAATCGTTATGGGCGCGGCTGGTGGCGCGGTGGTGGTTGCTGCGAACGAAACTGCGAGCGAGGAGAAGGGATGAAACAACAGAGAAAGAAATAAGGGAGAAGGAGAAGAGGAGGAGGTCGAAACCTTACCAGTGGCGTGATGGTGGTCCGACGGCGAGGGAGGCTGCAGCAACGAAAGTGAAGGCGGGGGAGAGGAACGGCGGCGTGAGGGATAGCAGCAAGGAGGAGCGGCGGTGGCTGAAGCAGAGAGTCTTGTGCGTTTTCACGTGAATGGTGAAGCAAGGGTTTGAGAGTTTTCTTTTGTTTCTCTTTTTATTTTTGTTTCACGTGAAGTTGAATAGGAGAAAGGGTTATGGGTTTATTTGGGGTTATTTATTTTGGGCTTTGTTATTTGGGCTAGGATTATAATTGAGTTTATGTGTTTGAATCAAAAACTGATTAGGATTGTTTTCCAAATTCAAATGTATTTTCGCAATTCAAATTCTTTACAACATGAAATTCTAAAATCATTTTGATTGCATAAATCGTTAAAATATTTAGTATGTAATTAAATAAAATAAATATATGTTAATTATATATTTATTACTAAAATCGTAAATTCTATTTAAATATAAATAACTATACGTTAAAATATATTAATAAAATTTATAAATTTGCGGGGGATTACAGGTCCTTGATTAGGGGACTATGTATAGGTATCAACGGCGACCTTTGTCTTGAGGTCGTAAACCGGTTTATTTTTTATTTTTTGAGACATCCAAACACGGGACTTCGTATAGCGTAGTCTGGGAATATTGTTTTTAACTTTGTATACTCTATATTTTCTTTCGAGCCCCCAAGAATTCGTGCTTGACGGTTATTTCTTGTTGAAGAGGTTCCTTGGGGATACGCATTTCGTAATGTCCTTGATCGTGTTTGGGATTGTGCTTGTAAATGCGAGCGATCTTTGTAGTGGCGTGCTACTTTTAACAAAGCCGTGAGGTGCGACTTTCGGCAATTTTAAAGTCGAATGAATATGGCAGGGCCCTATAGAAGTCAGAGCTGTTGGGTCTGTGATCATTTTCGGCGCCCAAGCCTGGGCGTTAAAGATTTCGGCGCCCAGCGCTGGGCGCTGAAAATAATTTCTGGCGAGGTTTCTTGATGACATAGTTGGCCTCTTGTTCATTCGCTTATTTCACTTGGAAGTTCTATGTATTCTCTTTCTTTTGTTTTTTTCTTTGTTTTTAGAACGTGATGATTTTCTTGGGAAGCTGTAGCCGATTGGTGGACTATGGTGCTTGTCGCTTTGGGGCGATATTTTAAGGAACTGTTGCTCTTAAGGTGTTCAGTTACTGCAATAGTCGGGCGAGTCTATATGGCCCGAGGAATATACCTTGAGGTGTAAGACTTTGATCGCTCTTATATTTTTTTGAACGTGTTCGTGAATGATGATGTGTGTGTGCGAACGAGCGTTCATAGAATGGCCGTTGTGTGCGGTCCATTAATCAGTTTGCTTGAATCAATTTTTTTTGAGCAATGACTGATTTTGAATAGTTTTCTTAGAAGCTTGATAGGGGTCAGGTCCATTCATGAAGTGGGCCCAAACATCGTGCCCTTTCGATTGTTCAAACATTTGCTTCGAGATTTTTTATTTTGTTATGGTTGTTTCGTAGCTTGGAGCCCCCAAGTATGCATGTTGGGATGCTTCCTTTTGGCGTACGATTTTGTAAGTTCTTTCAAGAAAGATGCCTTGTGGTTTCGCTCGTGTAGGTGCGAGCTATCCCTTCCGTGGTAGGTAATGTTTTGCTACCTTTAATCCTTAATGTAGAAGCCGTGTGGCTTGCATTTGGGCGATAAGTAGTCTTTGCCTCTTACTCTTGGTCGTTCTTGCATTAGTGCAATGTGCCTTACCCTTTTTTAGACTTGTACTGTGGGAATATGGTGCAACGTAGGCTTGTGTGGCCTAACGGCGTGTCTTAGAACATTCCTCCAAGTGTTGGGATATCATTATTTGGAGTACTTCATCGTGCTGAATCGTTCAGGTGCTCGAACAAGTGTAGCACCTTCTGCGTGGGTTTGCACGGCTTATTACTTCGTTCGATGCGATGATTCATAGGTGTTTCTTTCTTATTTTTGTTTATGGGCAAAACTTGGCTAGCAGAAAGATTCAGCGCCCAGGCTGGGGCGTTAAAGATATCGGCGCCCATCTCTGGGCGTTGAAAATGATTTCTGGGCAGAACTTTGACAGTATTTTTTTCTTTCGCTTTTGCTTTGGAACGGTGTAGACTGTGTAACGGGCGCTTTATAGGGCGAGCGTTATGTGCAGTGGTTTGATCGGAGTTTTGGTGACTCGCAATTTTCAGTTACCCTTGTTAGTGGGGTGACTTTATATATTCTAAGTAGCGCTGAGAATTTGGGAGGGGTTGTAGCCATTCTAAGGTTCGTTTTGCACGATTAAAGCTTAGGATTGAGCCCCTATGACATATGTATAGCATTAGCGTCGAGAATTTGCGATAAAATCGTCATTTTGAGCATTTTTAGAGTGTTTTTCTCAAGCCCCCAATTGTAGCTATGGGATTGGCTTGGTGCTATAATGCTTTGCATGTTAGGTTATGATACATATGATATTACATAAATCATGCGGAAACAACCATTAACCCAGGAATACATATTATTTACACATAATCATATAGCATAATTTAGATGCATACTCTTTGTTGCGTGCCCTCCCTAGCTGCGCCCGAACCGAACAAGAACAAGTCTTTAGGACTCCAAGTGTCGTCCCTCCGTAGATAGTCCACAGCACGTCCGGATCCGCATTAAGATTGACCAACTAGAATCGCCCTTAAGGTACTAGAAAATTTCGGCACTTTATGAGCAAGATGTGTGTTTTAATTTTCTCTCAAAAACTCACTTTTGAATACTTTGAAACTTGTTATAAATTGTGAGCCCTAGCCTCATATTTATAGGGGTATGGAAAGGGAATCGAAATCCTATTCAGATACAAATTAATTAAACCTAGAATCCTACAAGAACTCTAATTTAATTAATTTATCAAATAGAATTAGGAATTTAATCATTAACCGAACTCTGCATGTTTTAGGAAACGTGCACGAACACAAACACTTGCACACACACGCACGGCAGCCACGATGGGCCGCCCATGCGTGCGCGCGAGCAGCAGCCCACGCAGCGCCCGCGCGCGCTGCGCGTGCTGTGCGTGCTGCGCAGCCTGCTGGGCCTGGCCTTGCGCTGGGCCTGGCGTGGCTGTTTGTGCGGCGCGCTTGGTTTGCTGGGCGATGGCCTGGCTTCGTGCTGGGCCTCGTCCGGCAGGCCTCGTCCGATGCTTATTCGTACGATGCGCTTCCGATTAAATTTTCCGATTCCGGAATTCATTTCCGATACGAACAATATTTAATATTTCCGATTCCGGAATTAATTTCCGTTTCGAACAAATATTTAATATTTCCGTTTCCGGAATTATTTTCCGATTCCGGTAATATTTCCGATTCTGACAATATTTCCGTTTCCGGCAATATTTCCGATTCTGGCAATATTTCCATTTCCGATAATATTTTCCGATACGTACCATGTTTCCGTTTCCGGCAACATCTACGACTTGGATAATATTTACATTTCCGATACGATCCATATTTCCGTTTCCGGCAATATCATCGTTTCCGGAGTATTCATTTCTTGCCTGTGACGATCTTAGCTCCCACTGAAACCAAGATCCGTCGGTTCCGAATATTCATAGATGGAGTATTTAATGCCATTAAATACTTGATCCGTTTACGTACTATTTGTGTGACCCTACGGGTTCAGTCAAGAGTAAGCTGTGGATTAATATCATTAATTCCACTTGAACTGAAGCGGCCTCTAGCTAGGCATTCAGCTCACTTGATCTCACTGAATTATTAACTTGTTAATTAATACTGAACCGCATTTATTAGACTTAACATAGAATGCATACTTGGACCAAGGGCATTATTTCCTTCAGTCTCCCACTTGTCCTTAGGGACAAGTGTGCATTTCCTAATTCCTTTGTCGCTCGATGCTTGCTCTTGAACATAAGGTAAGAGTTGTCATCCTTATTACGTCCAGAGGTGTTCCTCGGTTTCAGAGTTCAACTAATCAAATAAACAGATAATCATAGCCTATGATTCATCCGAGCACGGCCATGCATTTCACAGTTTCTAGCTCTCCGAGTGGCCTTGTACAACTTTTAAGCATCTCATCCCGATTTATGGGAGGACAATCCCAATCTTGCGATCTTGAGATTAGACTTCGTTTGATAGGTGATTACCTGAGCGTTGCCTTTATAGCCTCCTTTTACGGTGCGACGGTTGGTCAACGTCAAAGCAACCAATTCTCAAACAAGTAATCTCAAATCACTCAGGTATTGAGGATTTAGTGTCTAATAATTAAATGAAATTTACTTATGACAGATTTTCATCTCTTACAGTAAAGTTTCATAGGTCTTGTCCGATACTAGTCTTCCCAAAGTAAGTATCTATGCAAATGATTATGACATTGCCATGTCCATATAGTTCAAGAAACAGAACTACTAGTCATCTTGCATTCTAATCGTCTAACGTTTTCTATGCGTCCAATTTTATAGAAAACTCCGATTAGGGACCATTTTCAACCTTTGACATTCAAGTTCACTTGATAGACATTTCTTAGTCACAGGACTGGTCCTGACAGTCTATCTTGAATATATCGTCAAATTTGAAGGGACTCATCATTTAATACTAAACCAAGATTAAATGGAATATGAAAATACATTTCATATATGATAAATGTTCAACCCAAATGTTTTATAACCATGGGCCTCAAACCCATTTTCTAAAACAATTCATGGAATTCAAAGCTATGCTTGATTTCCAGTGCGACAATGTGAGTGTTGCTTCTCACTTGTTGCATAGGTTTAGTTATCATGCTTTGCCAATCTTAACATCCTTTTCATCGAATGTTCTTTGAGATATGATGATAAGATCTTTTCGAGTTTGTTTATTATGTGATCTAGTCTTTCTTACTACATTAGTGGTTCTACGCATTTTGCAATGAAGAACCATTAAGTTAGCAGACGTTTTTCTTGCTTCAAGAGTGGTTCCACGCATTTTTCAATGAAGAACCATCAAGCCAGCAGATAGGTGATCTACCCAAGTTCAGTGAAGAACTTTAAACAACCCTGTTTTATTGCTTCTTAGGCAATAATTACTTTTACTTCAACTGTATAGGTTGCTAGTGATGCTTTGTTTGGATTTACCTATCCAAGCAGTTCATAGATATGTGGAAGACTCTCCAACTATATCTTAGAACATAGAAATTAATATTTTAATTTCCCACGCAACAACTCATGGTCTCCAATCCATGTTGCCATTTCAAAACACGATGCTCTATAGCTCGTCCTTATCAATGGTTAACTCCAAAGGGTCTTGTTTGATCCTTTGCCAGTGTTTATGCGTGTAGCATCAATATTTAGCGTATCTTTATTTCCTTGAATCAAGAACTATTCCTATGTA
Source organism: Spinacia oleracea (assembly GCF_020520425.1). Taxonomy (NCBI): domain Eukaryota; kingdom Viridiplantae; phylum Streptophyta; class Magnoliopsida; order Caryophyllales; family Amaranthaceae; genus Spinacia; species Spinacia oleracea. Next base: position 18,053,155 of record NC_079490.1, read on the forward strand.
CCTTTTCAAGTACCATAAGTATTCTTGATCTCAATCTAGTTGATCTTCACTTAGATCAATAGAGATTGGTATATGTTCGTCATGCCTAAAGTCATACGATACGTTTTTGGCGATCCTCATATTATATCATACATGATAAATTCTTTTGCAGAATAATTCCCAATTGAATTCTATTCATGTAACTTTAGCTCATTCAATTTCAGCAGATACTGAATCCAGCTAAATTCTTTGACATATAATATAGGTTTAAGAATCTCATTTAGACTCTTTGATGTTTAACTTAGTAAATGCTTATACATAGTTCAAACATTCTTTACTTAGATTTATTCACATGGGTCGAATATCTCCAATGGAGTCATTCGTGTTTGATTTAGTAAATGCCATTACTTAATCTAAAACATTAATATAAGATCTTTGTAAATAGATCTTAATACCCAATATGCACTAAGTTTCGCCTTGGTCCAACATTGATGAATAATTTCAAACCTAAGTTATTAGCATTTGAATGTTATTTCACAATAGAGATATATGTGTGTGATACACATAGGACCAATTAAGTTTTATGTACTCCCACTAAACTTCTTATATATCTATAAGAATCATGTACATTTTATGAAACTAAAATACTTATTAGCTTCACTAAAATACATTTCTAATTCCCAATTGCTTGCTTAAATCTGTACTTAGATTTCATAAGCTAGCTTTCTTTTTCAAGCATTTATTTGGATCCACAAATCCTATGACATACCATGTACATAGTTTATTCCAACATTTTATTGAGGAATTGTTTTGTCATCCAATTTCTATATGTACCGATATGCAATCATTGCTTGAATTATAGACTTGAGCATTACGATTATGCATGAGGTTTCAACACAATCCATGCCATGAATTTGCTTGTAACCTTTTAGCAACTAATCTAGCTTTGTGCGTGAACACAATTCCATGTTTGATGGTTTTTATCCTTAAAACAAACTTGCAACCAATAGGTGTGAAACTATTCTTGCAAATCAACAAAATTTCAATTTTGTCATCAAAACATTGAGTATGTTTTATGGCCTCTAACCATTTAAAACATTTGAGTCTATATATGGCCTCTAACCATTTTAGGGAATCTGGGTTTCGTCATAGCTTTCTTACAAGTCACAAACTCATTAATCTACATGATAATAGTTTGACTGCAAGTTGTAGGTTTCTTCACTATTTAATAGAAGAATCTCATAGTTTCAGTGACTTGAATTCTATGCCTACTTGGGTATAGAACATCAAACAATAGAATATCAATAGCCACTTGAAAGTCCTTTGAATATTCTGTTCTCCTTGAAGCACTTGTAAAGTCTTCTAAGAGATGTCTATTCTTTAAAGCCACTTCTAAAGTCCTTAAAGAATAAGTTCGGATTTTCTGAAGCACTTCGAAAAAGCCTCCGGAATGTCCGTTTATGTTTGTTGTTCGCCTCGAAGACTTTCGAGGTCTATTTTCTCCCACTTGTCATTTTGGAAACGAATCTCCAAAAGGACATTATTTCGAGCAAACAAACATTATGTTCTCAAAAATTCATGGTAGAAACAATACCCTTGTGTCTCATTTGAATAAATCACAATGAAACATATATCTAGACTTGGGCCTTAGTTTGTTGAATAACAAACACTAAGCTCCCACTGAGTTTAGCAACTCTTTAGATATATATAATTGAAAAGATATCCAGAAATTACTTTTCAATAGCTTTGACGAATTTGGTTTAGTTTGGTGGCAGTTGAGCATTTTGTTTTAGAAATTATAGGAAAAATCTTTATGATTCATCATTGATCGAATCAAGTACAAATTGACTTCGATTATTCCAACTTCGATATGCCATATCTTATGGACCTAGATTGTGAAATTACAATACACAATCATTGATGATCATATTTGGTCTCAAGTAATCATCAACATGATCTAACCTAGATCTTTATGATTTCTTGCCAAGTGGGATTTATACTTCTGAATTTTTTGAACTAGCCAAACAGATTCAACTTATATCACATTTGAGTAAACAAACCTATATTCACTCAAATCCATGTGAAATAATAAAGTCATAAAATCTTTCTTTAGCTTTGAACTCTATTGTCTAGGCGTTCTAACAATAGTTCATATCTTTTGTTACTTTCAACAAGTAAGACTAGTCGTCTTAAATTGATCTAGAAATCAATGAACTTTCAAAAGTCCATCAAAATAGAGCTTTTGAATGTTAACTTGTTGATATGGTCTAAGCAACAATGCCAAAGATTAGTGGAACTCAAATCAAGGGGTTGATTTGAACCTAGTAAAGTTCTTTAAAGAGTTGTTTGTTTTAATCAAGCATATTGACTCAACCTGTAATTGACCATTTCATTCAAATAAACAAACAAACATTGTTTTTGTTTTTCTTGAATGTGAGTCTTTCTGTGTTTGAAGCAGAAATTTAGGTATGCTGATTATGGAACAAAATAGCCATTAAGTTCCAGCCTTTGAAAGGACTTAAAACAAACTTAGATGACCCTACAACTAATGTAGCATTGCCATGCTTCATTTCCCACTTGTAGGTCATTAGTGTATCCTAGCTTCCATTGTTTGAGTTATTACCGAAGTAAGAACCTCAAGCGGTATATGATACCAAGAAAGTTTGATTGCTAGGTCACTTCTCTTTAAACATAAACTTATAGGTAGAAACGGAATCGTAAATTCTTTCATTTGTTCCTCGTTTTCCTATTTCTTGTACCTTTTCTTATAGGCTTAAGAATTAAATTCTTTAGTGTTGACTTTTATACTTTGTTAGACATGTCCAATGTCACCAACAAGGTTCTTTACCATTTTAATTTATGTTGAATATTTTGTTTCAACTAGATGATCTTACCAGAAGCTTCTAAAGTTCTCTAAGCATCGATCTATTCGAATGTCTAGGGACTAGACTCATTCGAGAATTAAATGGACAAAGATATTAGGTTGTTAACCATTGGTAAAGCTGAGCGTATTAAACTCAATGCTTCATGATTTCAAAACTACAGTGTATTTTGAATTCACAAGCACCAATTGGTTTGCCATTCGATTTTGATATTCGAAAACAACCATAAAAGTCGATATAAGAAACGTACATTTTAAATTGCTCACTTTCTCTCTTTTCCGTGAATCGTTCTTGGATTCACTACCAATCGAGGAAATTTACTGTTACCTTTCTAAAAGGATTTACTGCAGTGCAAGACATTTAATTATAAACAATAATTAAAACATACATTGAAGCATGCAAAGTCTAAACATTTATCATGAATAATAACTTGAAAATAAAAGCAATCATGCAATTTAAACAAGTCATTAGCATTTTATTCGAATTATGTGTTCCGGCAGGTGTGAATAAAATGATTCCAAGATCCTAAAATCATTGAAGAACTAAGCACAGTTTGTCGACTTAATCCTAAAACATCTTAGGTAAGCAAAAGCCTTTTGCTAATAGTCTAGAAACTATTCTTGGTTGATAGGTACGTCTAAGAACTTATTAGGTAAACCTATCGATTTTTCCACGACATAAAAGGACTCCTTACTTATATCGTTGAGTTTCACCAAAACTAACATGTACTCACAATTATTTGTGTACCTTGCCCCTTTAGGACCAATAAGTAACACCTCGCTGAGCGAAAACTATTACTAGATTGATGTAAAGGATATCCAAGCAAGTGTATATTTTGGCATGGCACCTTTTAACTCAATTTTTAAGTTTGGAACTTAAGGCTCTTACTATGTTGGTTAGATTTTAAGTGAACTAAAATCCTTAATCATGCAACATAATCAAGCTTTTGATCTCATGCATTTTAAGACATATTTAAAAGCAATAAATAACTTAAAACATGCATAAGATAAATGTGATCTAGTATGGCCCGACTTCATCTTGAAGCTTTGACTTCAAAGTCCGTCTTGAAAATCTCCGTGGGAGGCACCATTTTCTTCAAATAGGATAAGCTATAACTAATTACAACTATTTGATGGTACGCAGACCATATTTGAATTGAAAAATAACTTTGGTACTTTAGACCAATTACATTCAAATTAATGGTACGCAGACCGTATTTTCTATCCTATTTGGGCCATACTAGTCACTACATAACCTGCAAAACAGTACATATACAATATATACCATTCACCCATTCATTATCATGAATGGCCCACATAGCTGGTTAGTAAAACACATTATGCATCACGTAAACATTTGCAGCAATTAATCAAGGGCACCAATAATCTACCAATTATTCAGTCCTTATTAATTCTAATCAAGTTGTTTTAACCTTAAGGATTTGTAGACCTAATCAAGAGTTTATGACTAAAAAGCGCTCCCACTTAAACCAATAAATTCATATGCTTTACTGATTTTAAACATAAAAATGTATTTCTAGTCTAACCGGAAACATACAAATTTAATTAAAATTTAAAGCTCATATAAATTTATAATTGAATCCAAAAAGTTTAATTTAATTTCAGTCGTATTTAAATTAATTCATGATTTTAATTTTAGTAAAATAATTAGAATAAATAACATTTATTATAATTACAATATTCAAAATTAAAATCCAAGAAAATAATTTAAATTATTAATTTTAAAATTAATTAAAATCACGTGAACTGAAATTTTCAAATTAAACATTCAAAACGATCTAATCGTAACGCAAACACCCTACGCATTGCACGCCCATGGGCCGCTCGCACACAGCCATCGCTGGCCATGTGCGCGCAGCCCATGCGCTCGTCGCATAGCTGCTGCATTTCCATCGTAAGCCCTCGCACGCTGCGCGCGCGCCAGCGCTCGTCGCACGCGAGCCATCGCTCGCAGTGCGCGCGAGCCATCGTTCGCTGTGCGCGCGACATCGCTCACTGGGCGCGCGACATCGCTCGCTGTGCGAGCGAGCCATCGCTCGCTGTGCGCGCGACATCGCTCGCTGGGCGCGCGACATCGCTCGCTGGGCGCGCGACATCGCTCGCTGGGCGCGCGACATCGCTCGCTGTGCGCGCGAGCAACGCTGGGCGCAGCGCTCGTGGCACGCGAGCTTGCGCTCGCTGCGCGCGAGGCTGCGCGCTCTTGCGCGAGGCAGCGCGCGTTGTGGCGCAGCTCGCTTGCTGCCCACACGCGACTGCCTTGGCTCGCCCTTCGCCCATGCCCATTCGTCCATTGCTCGTGGCATACGACACAAGGCAGGGCTGCTGCCTTGTGCTCGTGCACTACGCCCTTGCTCATTGCATTCGTGCCACACGGGCGACGAGCTCCCTTGCTCGTCGTCGCATGCCCGCATTATACAACACCCCTTAAGGGTAACACGAAGCGTCCATTGCTTCGTGCGTGCAAGTTTTATGAACGAATCGCATAAAAAATTTAAAATTTATATTTAAAATTAATGACAAATTAATAAATAATATTAATTTCATAATTTTAGGGCGAAAAATCGAAAATTTATTATCCAATTGATTTCCGATTGTTATGGATTCAAGTCTAGGTCATAAAAATTTAAAATTTATCCTAAATTTACAATTTTTATGGTGGTTTTTAATCATAGGTTTCTAATTAAATTACAATTAATTATGAAAATCAAATTAATTCTAAATTATTCTAATTTTCAACAAATTAATCATAATTACAAATTAGATTGCATAATTAACAAGACTAGGAATTCAAACTTGTTAAACATATGCAGTAGGTCAATCAAAAATTCAAGATTTATCAACAAGAATCGCAAATATTTAATTTAACATCTTAAATTTACGAAATTTTGCATTCGAAAAACTAAAACCTTCGAAAAGTCATAGTTAGGCTTCGAATTTGAGAATTCTGGGTTCGGCAGAAAAATCCTTTTTTTGTCAAAATTTTAGAATGCCTTTTACATGCGGAATTGACACAAAAATCACTCAATTTGGATGAGTAACGAAGAAACTGCCGAAAAACTGCGTACGTATAATTAAATAAACGCAATTTGCAATTAATTAACAATTACGAAAATTAATCACCCCTTTTAATTCTTGCAAATTTGTAATATTTAACCATGTTCATGCAATTTAGATTATGAAAATAATAAGGGGCTCGTGATACCACTGTTAGGTTATGATACATATGATATTACATAAATCATGCGGAAACAACCATTAACCCAGGAATACATATTATTTACACATAATCATATAGCATAATTTAGATGCATACTCTTTGTTGCGTGCCCTCCCTAGCTGCGCCCGAACCGAACAAGAACAAGTCTTTAGGACTCCAAGTGTCGTCCCTCCGTAGATAGTCCACAGCACGTCCGGATCCGCATTAAGATTGACCAACTAGAATCGCCCTTAAGGTACTAGAAAATTTCGGCACTTTATGAGCAAGATGTGTGTTTCAATTTTCTCTCAAAAACTCACTTTTGAATACTTTGAAACTTGTTATAAATTGTGAGCCCTAGCCTCATATTTATAGGGGTATGGAAAGGGAATCGAAATCCTATTCAGATACAAATTAATTAAACCTAGAATCCTACAAGAACTCTAATTTAATTAATTTATCAAATAGAATTAGGAATTTAATCATTAACCGAACTCTGCATGTTTTAGGAAACGTGCACGAACACAAACACTTGCACACACACGCACGGCAGCCACGATGGGCCGCCCATGCGTGCGCGCGAGCAGCAGCCCACGCAGCGCCCGCGCGCGCTGCGCGCTGCGCGTGCTGTGCGCGCTGTGCGCGCTGCGCAGCCTGCTGGGCCTGGCCTTGCGCTGGGCCTGGCGTGGCTGTTTGTGCGGCGCGCTTGGCTTGCTGGGCGATGGCCTGGCTTCGTGCTGGGCCTCGTCCGGCAGGCCTCGTCCGATGCTTATTCGTACGATGCGCTTCCGATTAAATTTTCCGATTCCGGAATTCATTTCCGATACGAACAATATTTAATATTTCCGATTCCGGAATTAATTTCCGTTTCGAACATATATTTAATATTTCCGTTTCCGGAATTATTTTCCGATTCCGGTAATATTTCCGATTCTGACAATATTTCCGTTTCCGGCAATATTTCCGATTCTGGCAATATTTCCATTTCCGATAATATTTTCCGATACGTACCATGTTTCCGTTTCCGGCAACATCTACGACTTGGATAATATTTACATTTCCGATACGATCCATATTTCCGTTTCCGGCAATATCATCGTTTCCGGAGTATTCATTTCTTGCCTGTGACGATCTTAGCTCCCACTGAAACCAAGATCCGTCGGTTCCGAATATTCATAGATGGAGTATTTAATGCCATTAAATACTTGATCCGTTTACGTACTATTTGTGTGACCCTACGGGTTCAGTCAAGAGTAAGCTGTGGATTAATATCATTAATTCCACTTGAACTGAAGCGGCCTCTAGCTAGGCATTCAGCTCACTTGATCTCACTGAATTATTAACTTGTTAATTAATACTGAACCGCATTTATTAGACTTAACATAGAATGCATACTTGGACCAAGGGCATTATTTCCTTCATTGCATACGTTTTTATGCATTCATGGTGACACGGATCATGAATAGTTTGAACCAGACTCGTTTAGTGCGAGGTATGTTCGAGTAGTGATTTTTGCTACTCCTCTTGTAGATGTCGTATTGTGCGACATTGCCTATGGTCAAGGTAGTCACATGTTGAAGTGTGCCTTGAATAAAAGCTAGGTGCCTTTCTTTAGAAATCTTTTTGACTCATTTGCAACGTTGAGATAGACGCATACTAAGCTTAAACCAACGACACTTTATTATGTTCGAAGAAGTCTTTGAAAATTATTTAAAATCCGAGTCCTACTGTGTACAACCCGAGGTGTGCTAGGTAAGTTGACTTATAGAAAGGTTCGTACAGGATTACATGAGTGAATCAAAATACTGTTACGTTTTTTGGAATGCTGTCTAAGGATTTGCTGGAAGCCAGGGTGCAGGCGTCAAGATATACTTGTGCCCGTTTGGCGTATGCTTTAGGCTTTTAGGGCCATCTTTTCCAGAATTTGCGGGAATATAAACCGTTTTCAAATCGACTTAGATTTACTTGGTGTATGTCCGTACAAAAGGTCAAGGTGTACTTAGCTCTTTCCCTAGCTCTTTCACTTCAATTTTTTAGCCCCCAGTTGCTATTATGTCTTCCCATTAATGATGCTTTTGGATTTCGATTTTAGATGCCCGTGCTACATGTCTGAGTGGGGTGAGCCTTGGTTAAGTGCCAAGTCCTTATTGACAATGTCTGATTTTTTTTCAAAGGAGATTAGCAAGCATTCGAATTACCATGAACGGGTGCCCTGAGTTCGAAGGAAAGATGGGGCGGTGCCGCAGAACAATCTTTTTCATTGCAAGCTTACTGCCTTTACTACTTGTTGGCGGTCATGACTGTGTCTAGTGGTGAAAGAAGGTCTTTAAGCGAACGACTATGTCTAGTGGTGAAAGAAAGTCTTTAAGTGAGTTAGTTCGCTTTAGGGAGGGTCAAGTCGAGTACTTTAGAGGTCATGGACGCTTGCGCTAGCCCCCATTCAGTTGAGGCAAAACGATCTTTTGAGTCTTGGCTAAGTGTCTAGGAGTGTGAGTGCTCCTTCTGGCAAGGGTACGTGCCCTTATTATTTTTCGATGTGTGCTCATTAATTTTGGCATCTTGATGACTTGGATTTTTCCTTTGACTTAAGTTTTTTCTTTCGTCTTGGATTGCAAGTAATTTAAATTTCAATAAGGGACTCTATTTCTTATTCTTGTTATTCTATAGGCTCTAACATTTTTGCAAATTGGTTGGACCGAATCATGGATTGCCTACGTATCCGCCTTAAATAAACTTAGTTTGGAATCAGGTCTTGCGTAGTTCTTAGCCTAGAAAATGGTTTCTTAGAATGCCGAATTCGATAAGTATGTTCTGCGGTGGAAACATATTATTTGAAACGGTAGAATAAGTGAAGTCTATTATTTTTTTTAATCTGCTGCTTTGCGTAAGCCAAAAATTTTGTTTTATATATTTTTTTGAGTACATGTATTTTTTCTTGGTGGTACGTATATCTGAATACGTGCTGTACTCCCCCAAGTGTTCGTTATTTTTCCGTCTATGTGCGGATAAAATGACGAGCACTTCTGGACAAAATTTGGCAAGCAGAGAGAATCAGCGCCCAGACTGGGGCGCTAAAGATTTCGGCGCCCAGCTCTGGGCGCTGAAAATGACTCCTGGGACGGATTCTTTTTTGGTGCGCTAAATGCTTCTTTTTCTTTTTAGACTAACTTTAGAGGCGGTTTGCAAAGTTTCTTTTTTATTATTCACATTTTTTTATTTTTTTTTATTTTTACGTTGAGCGTATAATGTACTTTTCATTTGTCTCTTTTTTATTTGTGACTCAAGACGGCTTGAAAGATGGGTTGAATGAGATAGGATAATTTGTATGGGTATTGGTCAAGTATGAGGATTATATCTGCTAGGACTCACAATTTGCAGCCTTAAGCTAGTGTCCTGAGTTTATATCAACCAAGGCCAATGAGTAGCATGGGGACGGCACAAGGGTATATCAACAGGATGTGTTCTAACAAGGTATATGGTTATTATGCTAACGATGGTGTAATAATGGGTATGACGCACGTATCAATGGCCGTATGTGGTTTGCAGTTGACAATAAGTTCAAGAACAAGAGTCGAGGTAATGGTTTCTTGGGTTATGGCAATGAGAACGTGGATGGGTTAAATGAGCTGAACAGGGGCCCCAGAGCGAAGGTGTCTAAGAACATAAGGACTGGAAAGGGTAGACATCGTAGAATTTTATGATTTGGATTGGTTGACTCAATTCTCTTCCTTTGTTTACTTGGGTAAATTTCGCACTTTGGGAGGTACGGGCTAAGTATTTCATGGCTCGCTCTTTTCGCTCTCCTTTTCTCTTTCTATTTTTTTCTTTTTGCTTGGGATTTCTCCCCAACATCAATCCTTCAATTTTTTTATTTGGGTTAAGAGGTAGATGGTTGTGGTCTTTGAGTCACGAGGCGAGGCTGAGTGAGCCTCGTTTGGTAGGCCTATAGTGGACCTTTAACTTTAGTAGGCCTAGGGTGGACCTTTAATTTTTGTTGGCCTAGGGTGGATCTTTAAATTGTCTTACTTTGCAAGCGTATTTAGTCGTTTCTTAAAATGTGCAAATAGCGTAGATTCAAAATGTTATTTTTATCTTATTGAAATTTAACGAAAGAATTACATCGAAAATAATTTTTTGCTTCTTTTCAGATTCCAGTTTCTGGGATTTAATTGGAAGTTGTGATTTAGACTCAAACTTTCATTAATCTTTCTGATTATAACCCGTGTATGAATACAAGGAGGTGGCCTAGACTCAAAATAATGACGTGGCGTAAGCCTATAATACTTGACCAAGCGACTCTCAGACTTAGGCTAATTTGACTCAGACTTTCGTTGGTTGACACTTTAGATTTTAACCCTTGGGTGTTCATTTTTCATGCGCCATTTTGCTTAAGGTTGGCAAGGTAGTTAATTGGGGAGATCGAATTTTTATTTTTGTAAGACTAGAATCATTAGTGCGGCTTCTCTCTTAGTGTGCATTGCTTTACCCCGATTGTAGCCTTATGGTATGCCGAATTGGGTATTTTCATGGTTGGTCATGTTGCATTCATGGAAAATCTTTTTAGTCCGTACTTAGTAGTATTTCAAGGAGCGAGTGACTCGAGAGGACTATGATAGTCGTGACCCAATGTGATCATAAGCCTTGAGGCCATTAATAATTTTTTGCCAATGGTATTGATACCTTAGGTTCACTTTGGGGGTTGTGCGACTATGGGGGAATGATTTTCAGAATGTGACCGTTTCCATTTTGCAAATACTATAATATATTCTTTTTTATTGGTGAGAGAGAGTATTGAGGCCGTGGATTCTTAGCAAGGGATGACAATTACATATGGGTGCTTATTGATTTAAATGTTAGGAAGGGAGACTCAATATGGTTTAACCTTTTAACTTGCAGAACGACACCAAGCATTAGGACCGATTCTATGGATAAGACAACTAAGACTTAGGATTTGGATTGTATTTTGGCATAGCCTAGTCTAGACTCGGATTTATTTGAACATTTATTTTTTTCTTGAAGACTCTATTTGAACATTATTTTTTTTGAATACTTTGCCCATGTGACATTCAAGGTCATTTAATTAGCATGTTCAGTTTTTGGTGCCGAGCATTGTCGTCGTAGAAGGCCTAACAACGATACAAAGAGTTATTTATTTTTATTTTTTGTCGCTTTTAGAATCGAGTGCCTTTTTATACGCTCTTGCAGCAATTTTTACGAAAAGTTTTTTTTTTTTTGCTACGTATATTTTTTCATGCGCGGGCACCGAGGCTGTTGTGCCTGACCAAAAGGCCAGGCAGCAACTTCAGCGCCCAGCAGTGGGCGTGAGAAATTCTGGCGCCCAGCCAGGGGCGTTGAAAATGCGTCCCTGGCTGGTTCTCGTTTTCTGTTTGCGTATACTTTTGTTTTTGCGACTTTAGTTTTGCGTGCTTGCCTTATAACGTCCTTTACGCGTTGTGCAGCGTTTGTGGGATTCGTTACAGGCCATCCCGAATGTCGCTTTTTTTGTGGCGATCGTTCGGGTTTGCGGAATACGTATTGTGGTATAACTCTTTGGCCAATTGGTTTGTGAATGTTTGGGCAATTTTTAAGGTCGTTAGTTTTCTAGCATTATTTGTCTAGCATTATTCGTACGCACAATCATAACATAGTCACATAGTTCGCTACACATAACTACATTACAAACATGGATTTGAAAATTAAATATGTCACGTAGTTTATGATAGGCTTCTATGGGTAGTATTTGCGCCTGGCTTGGTACCGCTTCTATCGTAGATCCAACACATGCCCCGGTCGAGGTAGTGTCTTCAACAGACGAATTTCGCTCAAGAGGCCAACCCGCAAGTGCAAGCCAAGGGGGCATGCAGGCGAGAGGGACCTAATGAGCGAGCGATTGGGTTCGGGATAGGTGTACTACCTGCACAAGTACCGAGTGGGAAACATGCGCAGTGTATGCACCCCCCTATTGGCGAAAAAAGGTATCCTTAGTCCCAACTCCCGAGGGAGCCGAGATTCGTTATGATGTTCTGCCCGTTCATATTAATATGCTGATTTTCTGGTCGTCCCAACTTGATGGGGAAATAAACGCGGGGTAGGATCGTTTCACCCTTCGGCTATTTTGATTACCTACAAGCACGAGCATTTCCTTCACTATCCCCAGTGGAGTCGCCACTGTGAGGGGGTCGAAAAAGCGCGAGGCTAATGCGTGACCTTGTCCCTCGTGGGTGTGACGATTCTTTTTATTCAATCAAGTGTAATTGGATTTCCTGTGAGTATACACCCAATTGACTAGTAATATAGGAGTCGTCATTCAGTTTTTAACGACAATGAGAAAAACTGACAAAACCCGGTTATCGTGACATAAAGGGAGTGCAATTATGTTTGACCACGACGGCCGTAGGTTCCCTTGTGATCCCTGGTGTGGGGATCTCTCAATATACACCCGCAAGGTAGAGATTGAGGGTTCGGGTGAAGGAAATAATGCCCTTGGTCCAAGTATGCATTCTATGTTAAGTCTAATAAATGCGGTTCAGTATTAATTAACAAGTTAATAATTCAGTGAGATCAAGTGAGCTGAATGCCTAGCTAGAGGCCGCTTCAGTTCAAGTGGAATTAATGATATTAATCCACAGCTTACTCTTGACTGAACCCGTAGGGTCACACAAATAGTACGTAAACGGATCAAGTATTTAATGGCATTAAATACTCCATCTATGAATATTCGGAACCGACGGATCTTGGTTTCAGTGGGAGCTAAGATCGTCACAGGCAAGAAATGAATACTCCGGAAACGATGATATTGCCGGAAACGGAAATATGGATCGTATCGGAAATATAAATATTATCCAAGTCGTAGATGTTGCCGGAAACGGAAACATGGTACGTATCGGAAAATATTATCGGAAATGGAAATATTGCCAGAATCGGAAATATTGCCGGAAACGGAAATATTGTCAGAATCGGAAATATTACCGGAATCGGAAAATAATTCCGGAAACGGAAATATTAAATATTTGTTCGAAACGGAAATTAATTCCGGAATCGGAAATATTAAATATTGTTCGTATCGGAAATGAATTCCGGAATCGGAAAATTTAATCAGAAGCGCATCGTACGAATAAGCATCGGACGAGGCCTGCCGGACGAGGCCCAGCACGAAGCCAGGCCATCGCCCAGCAAGCCAAGCGCGCCGCACAAACAGCCACGCCAGGCCCAGCGCAAGGCCAGGCCCAGCAGGCTGCGCAGCGCGCACAGCGAGCACAGCACGCGCAGCGCGCAGCGCGCGCGGGCGCTGCGTGGGCTGCTGCTCGCGCTCACGCATGGGGGCCCATCGTGGCTGCCGTGCGTGTGTGTGTGCAAGTGTTTGTGTTCGTGCACATTTCCTAAAACATGCAGAGTTCGGTTAATGATTAAATTCCTAATTCTATTTGATAAATTAATTAAATTAGAGTTCTTGTAGGATTCTAGGTTTAATTAATTTGTATCTGAATAGGATTTCGATTCCCTTTCCATACCCCTATAAATATGAGGCTAGGGCTCACAATTTATAATGCCCTTGGTCCAAGTATGCATTCTATGTTAACTCTAATAAATGCGGTTCAGTATTAATTAACAAGTTAATAATTCAGTGTGATCAAGTGAGCTGAATGCCTAGCTAGAGGCCGCTTCAGTTCAAGTGGAATTAATGATATTAATCCACAGCTTACTCTTGACTGAACCCGTAGGGTCACACAAATAGTACGTAAACGGATCAAGTATTTAATAGCATTAAATACTCCATCTATGAATATTCGGAACCGACGGATCTTGGTTTCAGTGGGAGCTGAGATCGTCACAGGCAAGGAATGAATACTCCGGAAACGATGATATTGCCGGAAACGGAAATATGGATCGTATCGGAAATATAAATATTATCCAAGTCGTAGATGTTGCCGGAAACGGAAACATGGTACGTGTCGGAAAATATTATCGGAAATGGAAATATTGCCAGAATCGGAAATATTGCCGGAAACGGAAATATTGTCAGAATCGGAAATATTACCGGAATCGGAAAATAATTCCGGAAACGGAAATATTAAATATTTGTTCGAAACGGAAATTAATTCCGGAATCGGAAATATTAAATATTGTTCGTATCGGAAATGAATTCCGGAATCGGAAAATTTAATCGGAAGCGCATCGTACGAATAAGCATCGGACGAGGCCTGCCGGACGAGGCCCAGCACGAAGCCAGGCCATCGCCCAGCAAGCCAAGCGCGCCGCACAAACAGCAACGCCAGGCCCAGCGCAAGGCCAGGCCCAGCAGGCTGCGCGCAGCGCGCAGCGCGCACAGCGCGCACAGCACGCGCAGCGCGCAGCGCGCGCGGGCGCTGAGTGGGCTGCTGCTCGCGCGCACGCATGGGGCCCATCGTGGCTGCCGTGCGTGTGTGTGCAAGTGTTTGTGTTCGTGCACGTTTCCTAAAACATGCAGAGTTCGGTTAATGATTAAATTCCTAATTCTATTTGATAAATTAATTAAATTAGAGTTCTTGTAGGATTCTAGGTTTAATTAATTTGTATCTGAATAGGATTTCGATTCCCTTTCCATACCGCTATAAATATGAGGCTAGGGCTCACAATTTATAAAAAAAGATTCAAGTATTCAAAGTGAGTTTTTGAGAGAAAATTCAGACACATTCCTTGACTAAAAGTGCCGAAAATCTTTAGTACCTTAAGGGCGATTCTAGTTGGTCAATCTTAAGGCGGATCCGGACGTGCTGTGGATTATCTACGGAGGGACGACACTTGGAGTCCTAAAGACTTGTTCTTGTTCGGTTCGGGCGCAGCTAGGGAAGGCACGCAACAAAGAGTATGCATCTAAATTATGCTATATGATTATGTGTAAATAATATGTATTCCTGGCTTAATGGTTGTTTCCGCATGATTTATGAATTGTCATATGTATCATAACCTAACAGTGGTATCACGAGCCTCTTATTATTTTCATAATCTAAATTGCATGAACATGGTTAAATATTACAAATTTGCAAGAATTAAAAGGGGTGATTAATTTTCGTAATTGTTAATTAATTGCAAAATTGCGTTTATTTAATTATACGTACGCAGTTTTTCGGCAGTTTCTTCGTTACTCATCCAAATCGAGTGATTTTTGTGTCAATTCCGCATGTAAAAGGCATTCTAAAATTTTGACAAAATTGTATTTTTCTGCCGAACCCAGAATTCTCAAATTCGAAGCCTAACTATGACTTTTCGAAGGTTTTAGTTTTTCGAATGCAAAATTTCGTAAATTTAGGATGTTAAATTAAATATTTGCGATTCTTGTTGATAAATCTTGAATTTTTTATTGACCTACTGTATATGTTTAACAAGTTTGAATGCCTAGCCTTGTTAATTATGCAATCTAATTTGTAATTATGATTAATTTGTTGAAAATTAGAATAATTTAGAATTAATTTGATTTTCATAATTAATTATAATTTAATTAGAAACCTATGATTAAAAACCACCATAAAAATTGTAAATTTATGATAAATTTTAAATTTTTATGACCTAGGCTTGAATCCATGATAATCGGAAATCAATTGAATAATAAATTTTCGATTTTTCGCCCTAAAATTATGAAATTAATATTATTTATTAATTTGTCATTAATTTTAAATATAAATTTTTAAATTTTATGCGATTCGTTCATAAAACTTGCACGCACAAAGCAATGGACGCTACGTGTTACCCTTAAGGGGTGTTGTATAGTGCGGGCATGCGACGACGAGCAAGGGAGCTCGTCGCCCGTGCGGCACGAATGCAATGAGCAAGGGCATGGTGCACGAGCACAAGGCAGCAGCCCTGCCTTGTGTCGTGGGCCACGAGCTATGGACGAATGGGCATGGGCGAAGGCAAGGCACGGCAGTCGCGTGTGGGTAGCAAGCGAGCTGCGCCACAACGCGCACTGCCTCGCGCAAGCGCGCGCAGCCTCGCGCGCAGCGAGCGCAAGCTCGCGTGCCACGAGCGCTGCGCCCAGCGTTGCTCGCGCGCAGCGAGCAATTGCTCGCGCACAGCGAGCGATGGCTCGCGTGCATCGAGCGCTGGCGCGCGCGCAGCGAGCACCACTTGTGCGATGGCTTGCGATGGGAAGATGCAGCAGCTATGCGACGAGCGCATGGGCTGCGCGCACATGGCCAGCGATGGATGTGTGCGTGTGGCCCATGGGCGTGCGATGCGTAGGGTGTTTGCATTACGATTAGATCGTTTTGAATGTTTAATTTGAAATTTTCAGTTTACGTAATTTTAATTAATTTTAAAATTAATAATTTAAATTATTTTCTTGGATTTTAATTTTGAATATTGTAATTATAATAAATTTTATTTATTCTAATTATTTTACTAAAATTAAAATCATGAATTAATTTAAATACGACTGAAATCAAATTAAAAATTTTGGATTCAATTATAAATTTATAGGGGCTTTAAATTTTAATTAAATTTGTATGTTTCCGGTTAGACTTGAAATACATTTTTATGTTTAAAATTAGTAAAGCATATGAATTTATTGGTTTAAGTGGGAGCGCTTTTTAGTCATAAACTCTTGATTAGGTCTACGAATCCTTAAGGTTAAAACAACTTGATTAGAATTAATAAGGACTGAATAATTGGTAGATTATTGGTGCCCTTGATTAATTGCTGCAAATGTTTACGTGATGCATAATGTGATTTACTAACCAGCTATGTGGGCCATTCATGATAATGAATGGGTGAATGGTATATATTGTATATGTACTGTTTTGCAGGTTATGTAGTGACTAGTATGGCCCAAATAGGATAGAAAATATGGTCTGCGTACCATTAATTTGAATGTAATTGGTCTAAAGTACCAAAGTTGTTTTTCAATTCAAATATGGTCTGCGTACCATCAAATAGTTGTAATTAGTTTTAATTATAGCTTATCCTATTTGAAGAAAATGGTGCCTCCCACGGAGATTTTCAAGACGGACTTTGAAGTCAAAACTTCAAGATGAAGTCGGGCCATACTAGATCACATTTATCTTATGCATGCTTTAAGTTATTTATTGCTTTAAATATGTCTTAAAATGCATGAGATCAAAGCTTGATTATGTTGCATGATTAAGGATTTTAGTTCACTTAAAATCTAACCAACATAGTAAGAGCCTTAAGTTCCAAACTTAAAAAATTGAGTTAAAAGGTGCCATGCCAAAATATACACTTGCTTGGATATCCTTTACATCAATCTAGTAATAGTTTTCGCTCAGCGAGGTGTTACTTATTGGTCCTAAAGGGGCAAGGTACACAAATAATTGTGAGTACATGTTAGTTTTGGTGAAACTCAACGATATAAGTAAGGAGTCCTTTTATGTCGTGGCAAAATCGATAGGTTTACCTAATAAGTTCTTAGACGTACCTATCAACCAAGAATAGTTTCTAGACTATTAGCAAAAGGCTTTTGCTTACCTAAGATGTTTTAGGATTAAGTCGACAAACTGTGCTTAGTTCTTCAATGATTTTAGGATCTTGGAATCATTTTATTCACACCTGCCGGAACACATAACTTGAATAAAATGCTTAATAAACATTTAATTATGCATGTATGCTAGAATTTAAGTTTATTAAGAGAAACTGTGAATGGTTATTTATTTGTTTATTCTTTTCAGTTGTAGTTCTTAAAATGGCAAACAACAATCAAAACATCATCATAGGTTCTGAGCTTATGGTCAAGCTGAACCTGGCAAATTTTCTTGAATGGGAAGCTAAGCTAGTTGAAATAGTCAAACTCAATGGACTTGAGTATGTACTGTCACATCCCATGCCAAGCTACTATGCCAAAGACATGACCCCTGAGAGATTTTACGCCTGGGATGCGGATCTCAAAAAGGTTATGAGTCTCATGCTGAACAATATCCCTGATGATTGGGCTAGAAGGTTTGTAGCCTATGAACCTTTTATGCTCATCAAGAATCTGAGGGATATCTGTCGTGGAAGCACGGAGGACAGGGACCTGAACGTCCATGAGTTGATTGAATCAATGTCTGGTCTAAAGGTTAGTTCTCCCAACAGGTGTTATAGGATGGAGGTCCAAGAAACACATGTTCAGCTCCTTCGCACTAAACAGAGGGTAGGCGTCCCACTGAGGTTCCATGTGGATCTTATGCGTTCATACTTTGATCGCCTAAGTCTACTAGGAACACCAATAAGCGAAAGGATGGTAGTCTCTATCTTGCTCAATTCACTACACAGTGGGTTTGGTCGCTTCAAGCAACTATACCTAAGTGAACCAAGAGAAGAAACAGTTGCAGAATTTGTTCACCTTGTCAGAAAGGCTGAAATAATACTGGACTGTGAAGCCAAAGATTTACTCAAGGCTAGAAGGAGACCGTTCAAGAAAAGTGGAAAGTCCAAGGGCAATGCTAAATCAAAGCAGGACAAGTCCACATCAAGCTGTCTTTATTGTGATGGAATAGGCCATTACAAAAGAGAATGTCCAAAGCTAAAGGAAGATCAGAAGAACGGAACAGTCGTTCCATCTTCAGGTATTTTCGTTATAGACTGTATACTTGCTAATTCAACTTCTTGGGTATTAGATACTGGTTGTGGCTCACACTTATGTTCCAATCCACAGGGACTAAGAAGAAGTAGAAAGTTAAGCAAGGGTGAAGTCGACCTACGAGTGGGAAATGGAGCACGGATTGCTGCATTAGCTGTAGGAACTTACTATTTGTCGTTGCCCTCCGGGCTAGTTTTGGAACTGGAAAAATGTTTCCATGTTCCAAGTCTTACTAAAAACATCATTTCAGTTTCTTGCTTAGATGCTAAGGGATTTTCCTTTTTAATAAAAGACAATAGTTGTTCGTTTTATTTTAAAGAGATGTTTTATGGATCTGCTAGATTAGTCAATGGACTTTATTTATTAGATCACGACAAACAAGTATATAACATAAATACCAAAAAGGCCAAAAAGGATGATTCAGATCTCACCTATCTGTGGCATTGTCGATTAGGCCATATAAACTTGAAACGCTTAGAAAGACTTCAAAGGGAAGGAATTCTAGAACCATTTGACTTAGAGGATTATGGTAAATGCGAATCATGTTTACTTGGCAAAATGACAAAGCAACCTTTCTCTAAAGTTGGAGAAAGAGCAAATGAACTATTGGGTTTAATCCATACAGATGTATGTGGACCAATGAGTACAAATGCTAGAGGTGGTTTCAGCTACTTTATCACTTTCACTGATGACTTCAGTAGGTATGGTTATGTCTACCTAATGAAGCATAAGTCTGAATCCTTTGACAAATTCAAGGAATTTCAGAGTGAAGTAGAGAATCAATTAGGCAAGAAGATTAAGGCACTGCGGTCTGATAGAGGCGGTGAATATCTGAGCTATGAATTTGATGACCATCTGAAAGAATGTGGAATTCTATCAGAATTGACTCCTCCAGGAACACCACAATGGAACGGTGTGTCGGAACGGAGGAACAGAACCTTGCTAGACATGGTCAGGTCAATGATGGGTCAGGCCGAACTTCCATTAGAATTTTGGGGACATGCACTAAATACAGCTGCACTCACTATAAATAGAGCTCCGTCTAAAGCTGTCGAAAAGACTCCATACGAATTATGGTTTGGAAAGCCTCCAAATGTGTCTTTTCTTAAGATTTGGGGATGTGAAGTATACGTCAAACGATTAATTTCAGACAAACTTCATCCAAAATCTGACAAATGTATCCTTGTGGGCTATCCAAAGGAAACAAAGGGGTATTACATCTACAATACATCTGAGAACAAGGTGTTTGTTGCTCGAGATGGTGTCTTTTTGGAGAAAGATCACATTTCCAAAATGACAAGTGGGAGAAAAGTAGACCTCGAAGAAATTCGAGTCGAACAACAAACTCTAGAGAATGCTCAAGATGACATTCAGGATGAAACTCAGAGATCTTTAGAAGAATCTGGTGAGAATCATGGTCAATCTAGAAATGTTACCCCGCGTAGATCGCAAAGATATAGATCTCAACCGGAAAGGTACTTAGGTATTTTGACGAACGAGAGCTATGACGTTCTATTACTTGAAAGTGATGAACCTGCGACTTACAAATAAGCTATGACGAGCCCTAGCTCCAAGCAATGGCAAGAAGCCATGCAATCTGAATTAGACTCCATGTCTGAAAACCAAGTATGGGATTTGGTCGATTTGCCAGATGGCTACCAAGCCATTGGAAGCAAATGGGTTTTCAAACTGAAAAAGGACAAGGATGGGAAACTTGAAGTTTTCAAAGCTAGATTGGTTGCAAAAGGTTACAAGCAAGTCCACGGTGTGGATTACGATGAAACCTTTTCACCAGTTGCAATGCTAAAGTCTATTCGAATAATGTTAGCAATCGCTGCATATTACGATTACGAAATATGGCAGATGGATGTCAAAACTGCTTTCTTAAACGGCGTTTTAACAGAAACTGTGTTTATGACACAGCCTGAAGGTTTTGAGGATCCAAAGAATGCTAAAAAGGTATGCAAGCTAAAGAAGTCAATCTACGGATTGAAGCAGGCATCCAGGAGCTGGAATATACGTTTTGATGAAGCAGTCAGTGACTTTGGTTTCATCAAGAACGCGGACGAATCTTGTGTATACAAGAAGGTCAGTGGGAGCAAAATTGCTTTCCTAGTATTATATGTCGACGACATATTGCTTATCGGAAATGACATTCCTATGTTGAACTCTGTCAAGATTTGGCTTGGGAAATGTTTTTCGATGAAGGATCTAGGAGAAGCACAGTACATATTGGGCATCAAGATTTACAGAGATAGATCTAAAAAGATGATTGGACTTAGTCAAAGCACTTATATCAATAAGGTGCTTGATAGGTTCAAGATGGCGGACTCCAAGCGAGGCTACCTACCCATGTCTCATGGAATGACTCTAAGCAAGACTCAGTGCCCAAAAACACTTGATGAGCGTAGACGAATGAATGGGATTCCATATGCATCATTGATTGGTTCAATAATGTATGCTATGATATGTACACGCCCGGATGTTGCGTACGCACTCAGTGCTACGAGCAGATACCAGTCAGACCCAGGAGAGGCGCATTGGACTGCTGCCAAGAATATTCTGAAGTACCTGAAAAGGCACAAAGATGACTTCCTGGTCTATGGTGGAGATGATGAATTAATTGTTAAAGGCTATACGGACGCAAGTTTCCAAACCGACAAAGATGATTTCAGATCACAGTCTGGGTTTGTCTTCTGCCTCAACGGAGGAGCAGTAAGCTGGAAAAGTGCTAAGCAAAGCACCATTGCGGATTCTACAACTGAAGCGGAGTACATTGCTGCACATGAAGCAGCAAAGGAAGCTATATGGCTAAGGAAGTTCATAGGTGAACTCGGTGTAGTCCCCTCCATTAAAGGACCAATAGCCCTGTATTGTGACAATAACGGAGCTATTGCACAGGCAAAGGAGCCTAGATACCACCAGAGAGTCAAGCATGTACTTCGTAGATTTCACCTTCTACGAGAGTTCGTTGAAAGAAAAGAAGTCGAGATAAGCAAAATTGGAACTGATGACAACATATCAGATCCATTGACTAAACCTCTGCCGCAAGCGAAGCACAACTCGCACACTGCAGCTATGGGAATCAAGCATATTGGAGAATGGCTTTGATGTCTCTGTTTAATGTTTTAAAGTTTTAGAGTTTAAATATTTGTAAAACATTATTGGTTAATCATTCACAATAAATGAAAAGAATTCATTTTTCCATTTAATTTGTGGTTTATTAAATGATGAGTCCCTTCAATTTGACGATATATTCAAGATAGACTGTCAGGACCAGTCCTGTGACTAAGAAATGTCTATCAAGTGAACTTGAATGTCAAAGGTTGAAAATGGTCCCTAATCGGAGTTTTCTATAAAATTGGACGCATAGAAAACGTTAGACGATTAGAATGCAAGATGACTAGTAGTTCTGTTTCTTGAACTATGTGGACATGGCAATGTCATAATCATTGGCATAGATACTTACTTTGGGAAGACTAGTATCGGACGAGACCTATGAAACTTTACTGTAAGAGATGAAAGTTTGTCATAAGTAAATTTCATTAAATTATTAGACACTAAATCCTCAATACCTGAGTGATTTGAGATTACTTGTTTGAGAACTGGTTGCTTTGACGTTGACCAACCGTCGCACCGTAAAAGGAGGCTATAAAGGCAACGCTCAGGTAATCACCTATCAAACGAAGTCTAATCTCAAGATCGCAAGATTGGGATTGTCCTCCCATAAATCGGGATGAGATGCTTAAAAGTTGTACAAGGCCACTCGGAGAGCTAGAAACTGTGAAATGCATGGCCGTGCTTGGATGAATCATAGGCTATGATTATCTGTTTATTTGATCAGTTGAACTCTGAAACCGAGGAACACCTCTGGACATAATAAGGATGACAACTCTTACCTTATGTTCAAGAGCAAGCATCGAGCGACAAAGGAATTAGGAAATGCACACTTGTCCCTAAGGACAAGTGGGAGACTGAAGGAAATAATGCCCTTGGTCCAAGTATGCATTCTATGTTAAGTCTAATAAATGCGGTTCAGTATTAATTAACAAGTTAATATTTCAGTGAGATCAAGTGAGCTGAATGCCTAGCTAGAGGCCGCTTCAGTTCAAGTGGAATTAATGATATTAATCCACAGCTTACTCTTGACTGAACCCGTAGGGTCACACAAATAGTACGTAAACGGATCAAGTATTTAATAGCATTAAATACTCCATCTATGAATATTCGGAACCGACGGATCTTGGTTTCAGTGGGAGCTGAGATCGTCACAGGCAAGGAATGAATACTCCGGAAACGATGATATTGCCGGAAACGGAAATATGGATCGTATCGGAAATATAAATATTATCCAAGTCGTAGATGTTGCCGGAAACGAAAACATGGTACGTGTCGGAAAATATTATCGGAAATGGAAATATTGCCAGAATCGGAAATATTGCCGGAAACGGAAATATTGTCAGAATCGGAAATATTACCGGAATCGGAAAATAATTCCGGAAACGGAAATATTAAATATTTGTTCGAAACGGAAATTAATTCCGGAATCGGAAATATTAAATATTGTTCGTATCGGAAATGAATTCCGGAATCGGAAAATTTAATCGGAAGCGCATCGTACGAATAAGCATCGGACGAGGCCTGCCGGACGAGGCCCAGCACGAAGCCAGGCCATCGCCCAGCAAGCCAAGCGCGCCGCACAAACAGCAACGCCAGGCCCAGCGCAAGGCCAGGCCCAGCAGGCTGCGCACAGCACGCGCAGCGCGCAGCGCGCGCGGGCGCTGAGTGGGCTGCTGCTCGCGCGCACGCATGGGGCCCATCGTGGCTGCCGTGCGTGTGTGTGCAAGTGTTTGTGTTCGTGCACGTTTCCTAAAACATGCAGAGTTCGGTTAATGATTAAATTCCTAATTCTATTTGATAAATTAATTAAATTAGAGTTCTTGTAGGATTCTAGGTTTAATTAATTTGTATCTGAATAGGATTTCGATTCCCTTTCCATACCGCTATAAATATGAGGCTAGGGCTCACAATTTATAAAAAAAGATTCAAGTATTCAAAGTGAGTTTTTGAGAGAAAATTCAGACACATTCCTTGACTAAAAGTGCCGAAAATCTTTAGTACCTTAAGGGCGATTCTAGTTGGTCAATCTTAAGGCGGATCCGGACGTGCTGTGGATTATCTACGGAGGGACGACACTTGGAGTCCTAAAGACTTGTTCTTGTTCGGTTCGGGCGCAGCTAGGGAAGGCACGCAACAAAGAGTATGCATCTAAATTATGCTATATGATTATGTGTAAATAATATGTATTCCTGGCTTAATGGTTGTTTCCGCATGATTTATGAATTGTCATATGTATCATAACCTAACAAAGCAAGGGTGAAGTCGACCTACGAGTGGGAAATGGAGCACGGATTGCTGCATTAGCCGTAGGAACTTACTATTTGTCGTTGCCCTCCGGGCTAGTTTTGGAACTGGAAGAATGTTTCCATGTTCCAAGTCTTACTAAAAACATCATTTCAGTTTCTTGCTTAGATGCTAAGGGATTTTCCTTTTTAATAAAAGACAATAGTTGTTCGTTTTATTTTAAAGAGATGTTTTATGGATCTGCTAGATTAGTCAATGGACTTTATTTATTAGATCACGACAAACAAGTATATAACATAAATACCAAAAAGGCCAAAAAGAATGATTCAGATCTCACCTATCTGTGGCATTGTCGATTAGGCCATGTAAACTTGAAACGCTTAGAAAGTCTTCAAAAGGAAGGAATTCTATAACCATTTGACTTAGAGGATTATGGTAAATGCGAATCATGTTTACTTGGCAAAATGACAAAGCAACCTTTCTCTAAAGTTGGAGAAAGAGCAAATGAACGCTTGGGTTTAATCCATACAGATGTATGTGGACCAATGAGTACAAATGCTAGAGGTGGTTTCACCTACTTTATCACTTTCACTGATGACTTCAGTAGGTATGGTTATGTCTACCTAATGAAGCATAAGTCTGAATCCTTTGACAAATTCAAGGAATTTCAGAGTGAAGTAGAGAATCAATTAGGCAAGAAGATTAAGGCACTGCGGTCTGATAGAGGCGGTGAATATCTGAGCTATGAATTTGATGACCATCTGAAAGAATATGGAATTCTATCAGAGTTGACTCCTCCTGGAACACCACAATGGAACGGTGTGTCGGAACGGAGGAACAGAACCTTGCTAGACATGGTCAGGTCAATGATGGGTCAGGCCGAACTTCCATTAGAATTTTGGGGACATGCACTAAATACAGATGCACTCACTATAAATAGAGCTCCGTCTAAAGCTGTCGAAAAGACTCCATACGAATTATGGTTTGGAAAGCCTCCAAATGTGTCTTTTCTTAAGATTTGGGGATGTGAAGTATACGTCAAACGA
Organism: Spinacia oleracea; assembly: GCF_020520425.1. Classification (NCBI taxonomy): domain Eukaryota; kingdom Viridiplantae; phylum Streptophyta; class Magnoliopsida; order Caryophyllales; family Amaranthaceae; genus Spinacia; species Spinacia oleracea. The sequence goes on from NC_079490.1 coordinate 18,078,192, forward strand.
TTAATTTCAGACAAACTTCATCCAAAATCTGACAAATGTATCTTTGTGGGCTATCCAAAGGAAACAAAGGGGTATTACTTCTACAATACATCTGAGAACAAGGTGTTTATTGCTCGAGATGGTGTCTTTTTGGAGAAGGATCACATTTCCAAAATGACAAGTGGGAGAAAAGTAGACCTCGAAGAAATTCGAGTCGAACAACAAACTCTAGAGAATGCTCAAGATGACATTCAGGATGAAACTCAGAGATCTTTAGAAGAATCTGGTGAGAATCATGGTCAATCTAGAAATGTTACCCCGCGTAGATCGCAAAGATATAGATCTCAACCGGAAAGGTACTTAGGTATTTTGACGAACGAGAGCTATGACGTTCTATTACTTGAAAGTGATGAACCCGCGACTTACAAGCAAGCTATGACGAGCCCTAGCTCCAAGCAGTGGCAAGAAGCCATGCAATCTGAATTAGACTCCATGTCTGAAAACCAAGTATGGGATTTGGTCGATTTGCCAGATGGCTACCAAGCCATTGGAAGCAAATGGGTTTTCAAACTGAAAAAGGACAAGGATGGGAAACTTGAAGTTTTCAAAGCTAGATTGGTCGCAAAAGGTTACAGGCAAGTCCACGGTGTGGATTACGATGAAACCTTTTCACCAGTTGCAATGCTAAAGTCTATTCGAATAATGTTAGCAATCGCTGCATATTACGATTACGAAATATGGCAGATGGATGTCAAAACTGCTTTCTTAAATGGCGTTTTAACAGAAACTGTGTTTATGACACAGCCTGAAGGTTTTGAGGATCCAAAGAATGCTAAAAAGGTATGCAAGCTAAAGAAGTCAATCTACGGATTGAAGCAGGCATCCAGGAGCTGGAATATACGTTTTGATGAAGTAGTCAGTGACTTTGGTTTCATCAAAAACGCGGACGAATCTTGTGTATACAAGAAGGTCAGTGGGAGCAAAATTGCTTTCCTAGTATTATATGTCGACGACATATTGCTTATCGGAAATGACATTCCTATGTTGAACTCTGTCAAGATTTGGCTTGGGAAATGTTTTTCGATGAAGGATCTAGGAGAAGCACAGTACATATTGGGCATCAAGATTTACAGAGATAGATCTAAAAAGATGATTGGACTTAGTCAAAGCACTTATATCAATAAGGTGCTTGATAGGTTCAAGATGGCGGACTCCAAGCGAGGCTACCTACCCATGTCTCATGGAATGACTCTAAGCAAGACTCAGTGCCCAAAAACACTTGATGAGCGTAGACGAATGAATGGGATTCCATATGCATCATTGATTGGTTCAATAATGTATGCTATGATATGTACACGCCCGGATGTTGCGTACGCACTCAGTGCTACGAGCAGATACCAGTCAGACCCAGGAGAGGCGCATTGGACTGCTGCCAAGAATATTCTGAAGTACCTGAAAAGGCACAAAGATGACTTCCTGGTCTATGGTGGAGATGATGAATTAATTGTTAAAGGCTATACGGACGCAAGTTTCCAAACCGACAAAGATGATTTTAGATCACAGTCTGGGTTTGTCTTCTGCCTCAACGGAGGAGCAGTAAGCTGGAAAAGTGCTAAGCAAAGAACCATTGCGGATTCTACAACTGAAGCGGAGTACATTGCTGCACATGAAGCAGCAAAGGAAGCTATATGGCTAAGGAAGTTCATAGGAGAACTTGGTGTATTCCCCTCCATTAAAGGACCAATAGCCCTGTATTGTGATAATAACGGAGCTATTGCACAGGCAAAAGAGCCTAGACACCACCAGAGAGTCAAGCATGTACTTCGTAGATTTCACCTTCTACGAGAGTTCGTTGAAAGAAAAGAAGTCGAGATAAGCAAAATTGGAACTGATGACAACATATCAGATCCATTAACTAAACCTCTGCCGCAGGCGAAGCACAACTCGCACACTGCAGCTATGGGAATCAAGCATATTGGAGAATGGCTTTGATGTCTCTGTTTAATGTTTTAAAGTTTTAGAGTTTAAATCTTTGTAAAACATTATTGGTTAATCATTCACAATAAATGAAATGAATTCATTTTTCCATTTAATTTGTGGTTTATTAAATGATGAGTCCCTTCAATTTGACGATATATTCAAGATAGACTGTCAGGACCAGTCCTGTGACTAAGAAATGTCTATCAAGTGAACTTGAATGTCAAAGGTTGAAAATGGTCCCTAATCAGAGTTTTCCATAAAATTGGACGCATAGAAAACGTTAGACGATTAGAATGCAAGATGACTAGTAGTTCTGTTTCTTGAACTATGTGGACATGGCAATGTCATAATCATTTGCATAGATACTTACTTTGGGAAGACTAGTATCGGACAAGACCTATGAAACTTTACTGTAAGAGATGAAAATCTGTCATGAGTAAATTTCATTAAAATTATTAGACACTAAATCCTCAATACCTGAGTGATTTGAGATTACTTGTTTGAGAACTGGTTGCTTTGACGTTGACCAACCGTCGCACCGTAAAAGGAGGCTATAAAGGCAACGCTCAGGTAATCACCTATCAAACGAAGTCTAATCTCAAGATCGCAAGATTGGGATTGTCCTCCCATAAATCGGGATGAGATGCTTAAAAGTTGTACAAGGCCACTCGGAGAGCTAGAAACTGTGAAATGCATGGCCGTGCTCGGATGAATCATAGGCTATGATTATCTGTTTATTTGATCAGTTGAACTCTGAAACCGAGGAACACCTCTGGACATAATAAGGATGACAACTCTTACCTTATGTTCAAGAGCAAGCATCGAGCGACAAAGGAATTAGGAAATGCACACTTGTCCCTAAGGACAAGTGGGAGACTGAAGGAAATAATGCCCTTGGTCCAAGTATGCATTCTATGTTAAGTCTAATAAATGCGGTTCAGTATTAATTAACAAGTTAATAATTCAGTGAGATCAAGTGAGCTGAATGCCTAGCTAGAGGCCGCTTAAGTTCAAGTGGAATTAATGATATTAATCCACAGCTTACTCTTGACTGAACCCGTAGGGTCACACAAATAGTACGTAAACGGATCAAGTATTTAATGGCATTAAATACTCCATCTATGAATATTCGAAACCGATGGATCTTGGTTTCAGTGGGAGCTAAGATCGTCACAGGCAAGAAATGAATACTCCGGAAACGATGATATTGCCGGAAACGGAAATATGGATCGTATCGGAAATATAAATATTATCCAAGTCGTAGATGTTGCCGGAAACGGAAACATGGTACGTATCGGAAAATATTATCGGAAATGGAAATATTGCCAGAATCGGAAATATTGCCGGAAACGGAAATATTGTCAGAATCGGAAATATTACCGTAATCGGAAAATAATTCCGGAAACGGAAATATTAAATATTTGTTCGAAACGGAAATTAATTCCGGAATCGGAAATATTAAATATTGTTCGTATCGGAAATGAATTCCGGAATCGGAAAATTTAATCAGAAGCGCATCGTACGAATAAGCATCGGACGAGGCCTGCCGGACGAGGCCCAGCACGAAGCCAGGCCATCGCCCAGCAAGCCAAGCGCGCCGCACAAACAGCCACGCCAGGCCCAGCGCAAGGCCAGGCCCAGCAGGCTGCGCAGCGCGCACAGCGCGCACAGCACGCGCAGCGCGCAGCGCGCGCGGGCGCTGCGTGGGCTGCTGCTCGCGCGCACGCATGGGGGCCCATCGTGGCTGCCGTGCGTGTGTGTGTGCAAGTGTTTGTGTTCGTGCACGTTTCCTAAAACATGCAGAGTTCGGTTAATGATTAAATTCCTAATTCTATTTGATAAATTAATTAAATTAGAGTTCTTGTAGGATTCTAGGTTTAATTAATTTGTATCTGAATAGGATTTCGATTCCCTTTCCATACCCCTATAAATATGAGGCTAGGGCTCACAATTTATAACAAGTTTCAAAGTATTCAAAGTGAGTTTTTGAGAGAAAAATTCAGTCACACATTTGCCTATAAAGTGCCGAAAATAATAGTACCTTAAGGGCGATTCTAGTTGGTCAATCTTAAGGCGGATCCGGACGTGCTGTGGACTATCTACGGAGGGACGACACTTGGAGTCCTAAAGACTTGTTCTTGTTCGGTTCGGGCGCAGCTAGGGAAGGCACGCAACAAAGAGTATGCATCTAAACTATGCTAAATGATTATGTGTAAATAATATGTTTTCCTGGCTTTATGGTTTTTCCGCATGATTTATGAATTGTCATATCTATCATAACCTAACATCGGGGGACTGTAACTACCGAGAGGAGTAATTCGCTCGTCGATAACTCCAGAGGCAGGATATCCTTACTAGCTCAGCATAAATAATTGAAGGGACATGCGTTAACTATTAAACTAATCTGAGTTGATTTTAGCAATATGCAACATATAATACTAATTTGATCGTGATTATCTGATTTAAGTAGCATTAAGGGACCTAGCATGATAATCCGATTTCCCAAAAATATTATATTTGTTAGGCGTGATAGAACAATCAGATTAGGTTAGTTTAACAGTTCATAAAAAGGGCGAGGAAAGCAGTTAAATCATCGAAAAGGGACACATTACGACGCACCCTTGAGAGGTGCGTCACGGTTCTCAGAAAACTAACCACTTTGACTTTGCTATTTCTCCTTTTTATTTAACGAATCTCAATTATGGGACAAGATACGTTCTGTTCGATTTATGGATCGATTGCGACAGAACGCGTGAACAGTTTCGCAGCGAGAGGCTTAGGCTAAGGGGTTTAGAGTCAATACTCAGAGTATAATTATGTGTTGTTGTGTGTTGTTTCACGTCGAAACTAGGGGCCTATTTATAGGGAAGAGTTCGTGGAAAGATAGAATTGCAGAGTTCTAATCCACAAAGAATTAGGAAAAGAGACGTACCCAGGTATTTTCAGCGCCCAGGCCTGGGCGCCGAAGATTTCAGCGCCCAGAGCCAGGCGTTGAAAATAGGGTCTGCGCAGTTTTGTTTAGTCAGATTCGGATTCCTAAAATCCGTAGAGTTTGAGATTAATTCGAGTCTTTTAGCGCGTATCAATTTTGTGACGGAATGCGTCTGGGCCCGTTAAGAACTCTAGGCTCGTTAGGATTTTAATTAATACGTAACTCTTATTTCCGAATCCTATTAGGAATAGGATTCTCGCAGTTTTCTATCTCATTTAGGATTTATGTTGGAATGCAACACCTAATTCTGACAGGTTTCTATATTTTATGATTTGCCACTTTTAGAAGCTACCTTTTACGGCAGTTACTATTTTTAGCAGGTTTCCATAAATAGCAGGTTTCAGGTTAAATGAAATGGGGGAATCGAGATTCGTTTATTTTATAGGAGATGCGTTGTCAAGTGGAGTTTTTATGCTTTCATCATCGAACCATTCCCTTGCGGGAACGGGGACAAAAGTAGGTGTCTACAATGTCCAGGATCTCCCAATTTATAACATCCCCGCCTTCGACGCACACATTTTCATTGCATCCTACTCAGACACTATTCACATTATGAGGGCGGAGGACTTTTTCTATAGCCTAAATGTCAGAGTGAGCCGGCGATATTTTTGGGGCATGTCTCGTGCCTACACAGACATTTCTGTTGAGGGACAAAAGAAATTCGAGGGGGTACCAAATACGATCCCACGCGGTTTGATTGTGTCAATATGGAACGCTAAGTCCATGACAAGGCCATCATTCAAGGCGACATTCTTGGAACTGTTTGCAACCCACCACCCAGTTCTCTTGATTGTAACTGAAGCCAGGATAAGCGACGAACACTGTAAGGAACTGATAAATACCCTACCAGGGAAGTACGAGAGTGCAGTGTTCGATAACATAGATCAGTGTGGAGGGGTAGTTCTTATGTGGCGCGTTAACGATCTATTCGTATCTTATAAAGAAGATGATTCCACGGCAGACAGCGGCTTGTTCAACTTCACATTTGAGGTAACAAGCGTACAACACCCCTCTTTCTAGATACTCTACTTAGATTAAATGCCCTTTGAAACGACATTGATTACTTTAACATGAAATTTAACCTTAGTCTGAGATTTTAGTAACGTAATGAAGTTGAAAAGGGTTCCATTCCCGTGCATGTAGTTGTACCTTTCTACTAATTTTCTTAATAACTTTTACGAATGTGGTACCAAATACAAACTACACTAGTATCATCTTTGTAATCCACCTTAATATTTCTGGACACTTTTAGATTGTACGATGGTCTCTCCAAAATAATGTTGTGGGTGGTAGGTAGCTAAGTAAGTACAAGAGTATATAAGTTCAAATGAAGACACACCCAATTATCTTCAATACGTTTCCTAATTCGACGTCTACTATGTAACTCATAACTACAATTTTGTGTACAGCCGGTGGTTTACGTTTCAAGAAAGCAAAAAGTAGCCCGTACGTCGGAGTTGGGTCTATGAAGATGGCAAGGATTGAGGGTGAGTCAACTACAACAATTATAAACAACTAGGGTTCTTATTATATCGGTTTGTATTCGTAGTCGCCTATATTCTTATAATCAGTGTTGTGTAAGCTGAAGAATTAACTTCCTTAAGTGTTGTATTATGATATATAATATTAGAATTTGTATTAAATTAACATGGTTTATTTATTATTGATGCTAGACTATTATGACAAATGTAATGTAAATAACATATTAATTGTGAACTCATATAGATTCACATAAAATACGAAATGTCTATTTGGTACTACAGTGTGTACCAAATACCGATGACATAGTACAAATACGGTCCTAGGGCCTTACTGAAAACGACCCAAAAATACAAGCTTTGGGGAGAATTTTGCAAACCTAGGGCTAAAGTAATAACACTTTTCAAATAAAAAACATAAACTTACCGAGGACACACCCATTACGTAATGTTTGTGTATCCCAAACCGCATCATTTGGTACCCATATTAGAGAAATGTAGGTACCAATTAGCATCAAATTTCTTCACTTGCGTCGTTGTTAGAACTATCGTACTCATCAGCTGAATCAGGGTGAAAGTAGACCATGTCCTCGTCGTCATAATATATCTTAGAACATCTCCAAGCGAAGGCCAGTTCCATCTGCTTATCGTAATGAGCATGGTAGTTATGCGTAGAGTAAAAAGGGTTAACAAGGAGTAAATCCAACTCACTCATCGTCTCCAACCCATTCAGATCTATCATTTCGTTCTTGAACTGGAGGTAGTTGTCTTCATCGTAAGATAGGTAGTAAAAAAGATCCTCGTTTCCGAAATTCATCCACTCGAACGTGGTCTCCCTTTCTTTGAAACCCATGTATTTCCGACCAAGCACTAGTAGGCCGAATGGACCCGACTCTGTCTCATGTTCCTGTAACCTGTAATTGACCTCATCCAACCACCCTTTCAAGGGCTTGAACATCTCGAAGAATTTGACAAGGTAGCGGTAGAAAAGATCATTTTCCATGCATTTAAGGATGATTTTTTTTAGTTTGTTTAAGTTAAAACTAAAAGCCATCTTATACGAATCTAGTAAGTAATATAAAAAACAGTACGCCTCTTTCCTGAAGCGTCTTGCACTAACTATCTTGAGAGGTGTGAGGTACGGCCATTTAGGGTTGATGTCTATTCCACCTATGGCTTCATCCCCGTTCCTGGACACAGCTGCCAGAAGGTGGGGGAAGACAAGGCTTTCAGCCCTTTAACGTACCGTGTGGATCCCGACGACGTCCTTTACGTCGCGTTGGCCGGAATCAGCCATGACCTTTAACACTTCGTCACTATCCATTACCTTGGCCTTTCCCTTCTCCCTGGCTGTGTACCTCCTTGTCCTTGGTGTTTCTTCCTGTTCAGGTGCCTTGCCTTTTCCCTTACTGCAAATATATTTACACAAATGTATCATACGAAGCGATTTAGTACACACTCCATATTAGTAAAGTACGATCGACATTAATAAACTACACTAAATAAATTTCAATGGTGTAATATAAACATAAACAAAACAAGAAAGCCTTATTTATCACATACTTGTCGTGAACAGAACAAGGTCATACATTAGCAGAAGTTACCTTTTATTTTCTTTCCGAGTAGGACCACCCGCCATAACTGGAAGTAGTTTCTAGTTAAATCTCTAGAGAAAGATGGATGCAAAATGAAATAAAACCTAGGAATGCCTCATTTTAATTATAGAAGTACAGGATAAGGAATGCAACAATGAATGATTACCTTTGTTGGTGGTTGGGGTTTACGTCCAAGTAAAACATTAATAAAGGGTAGTTGGCGTAACTAGAGTATATTAATGAAAAGACATAAAATAAACTTACTTGTGTAATGTACTATTCACATAAAATATGAGGAAAAAATAAAAGGTAAAAATCTTTGAATTTGTATTGTTTATGTTTTTTAAAATTATTAGGGGAAATGCAATAACTATGTATCTTCACCAACGTACTTTAACACCAACGTCCGTAATTAAAGTTACCAGTTGCCCTATTTATCACTAACGACTGACTTGAGGTCCTCCCCTACAATCAAACCCGAAGTCCCCCACTACTGTTTATCAAAGGAAGCCTAATGCCAAAATCACCAACCCAAAACGTTTTAAAACAATGTGTAAGCAATGAAACGTCCCCAACCAGGAACCTCCTATATCATCCTCGCGAAGCAATGTACTTCTCCCCGGCTGTGGGTATGCGATATGAGTTGGATATAAATCGGACCTTTTACTTTCAGACCTATGATGAGATCATAGGGGAAGAGGATTGGAACCCCGTTGAAAGGGACACTATCGTACGGGAAATATTTTCAAAAACATCGGACAGAGAAGGATTTCCAGGTAGGTTCATGCTAACGGAGAACAACCGTGTATTACCATTCCACCTCCCCACTCCCGAAGACTCGGCTGGTCGTATTCCAGATGGTTTGTTAGCTTACATAGAGTGGGAAGCTAGGAGTTGGGCCGAGTTCGAGGCGTTTGAGGTAATCCCTTATAATTACTTACCTTTCATTGATCCCATTCCAGTACTACATATTGACCAAACACCGGTATACACTGTACCAATCAAAAAACCCCCTATATTTTTTGGTTCTTACACCGATGGACTGCATGTCATGAAAAACTCTAACTACATTCACTCAATTGACGTTGATGTCTTCTACCGTGAAGGGAACCTGTATAAAAAGGGTTACCACCATATTCACTTGGGATCAACAGAACAATACGTCGGTCATACAACACCGACACTACTGGCAAAGGGATTGTTAGTGGTCATTTGGAATGGTAGAGGTGTAACCAGGCCTTCGTTCAAGAAACACTTCTATCGCATATTTTCCCAACTTACACCGTCCATTATCATCGTGACCGAGTCAAGAATAAATGAACCTCAACTACTGCTTATCGCACAAACACTGCCTGGGACGTACCAACATGACTTATTCGGTCCCGAAGGACGAGCCGGGGGTGTTGTTATGTTTTGGTCTGTCAACCAAGTCCAGCCATCGATTACTTACCGGCATGATCCCGTTTGTCAAATGGGGGGAGCAAAACCTAAACAACTTGCGTCGTTACAATTTCATGTAAGTGTCTTCCGTTTTACACAGATAGGTAGTATCAGATAAGGTTCCAAACGACGGTTTGGTACACCAAAAATAACTACATGGTGTACCAAACCATTCAGTTTCGGGCATGCATTTTCGATCCATGGAAAACTCATATGACCGAAAAAACACGTATTTTGGGGTATTACTATACCAACCGAGGGCATATAAAACACCAAATGTTTGATATTGTACAAATGGGGGTTACAAGGAAGGAATGTATGTTTGTGGTTCATTGTAGGTGAATGTTTGATAAAACAACTAACAATTTGTTCCTGTTCCTACGTAGGCTGTGATCCCGGGAACGACTTCCCGAGCAAAACGACGGCTATTGATGTGCTAAGCTTAGCAGACGGAAAGACCCAATGAAAGGTAATAATAGCTTTCCCTAATCTATAACAAATACAGTCCCCCAATTACCGCGAAAAACAACTTACGGGAATACGACACACAGATGTAATTTATATACGAAAGATATTGATGAAATTGTCCAACTCATAAAAGACGCTTTTTATTGATTATTACGATCTTTTACAAAGGAAACGTCGATTTACTTTGCGAGGAGAAAATACACAAAAACTATAAGACAAACGAAGAATAATTTATACAACATCCAAATGCATGATTCAATCTTGTCGAGGCGGTGGAGAACGCGGTCCAGCCCAACATCAACAAGACGCGATGGCAGCATGTTTTCCTCTGTTATTAAATTGTGATCTTCAACCCACCGGAACCACCCACAAAATCGACATTAAGAACAATTATGCAGATAACGTTAAATTGCAGTAGTTTGCATTTAGTGGAAAAGTACTCTGAGCGGTACCAAGTAGTAAGATCAGTAAACCTGGTGGTACCAAACAACGTAATAACTTTTTAACCCACCTAGGTTGTTAGGAATTTATTGCACTACGTTTTTTCACCGACAACGTTGGGGTAGTATTCACTTCCCTTTATAGTTGACAACTACTTCCAGTGGGGACTCCTCAAACCAACCCACTTCATACCATTTCGTTTCTCTTTCTAGCTGTTCAAACCCTAATTTCCAAATTCTCCACCGGCAAACCTGCCAAAAATGGACAAAGGCAAATCTATCCTTGTTTGTGATAGCAGCCGATCACTACTCTGCAACCCAAAAGGCATAATGTACTTCGAGCAGCCAAAATCATCAAACGGGCCTGAATTGAACTACAACACCACGTCCTACTCCATCGACGTCGAAGACGCAGAAATGGGTCTCCGTGTGCCGCACGCAATCAAAACTGAACTGGATATCTAGCTGTATTGTGCCGTTAGTAAGTTGCCTTACCACCCTGTTATTTTCCCTTGTTCTTTGATGGTCACCTCTGCAGGTAAAATCCATCCTGCACACCACCCTTTAATTACGGACCACCCTAATATGCATCTAGGGTTTTGGGCCTACTTAGATTGGTGTTCCAACCGGCTTGCTGCACAAGGGTCGTGGTTGTTGTACCCGAACAACCTCCTCGCTGTGGTAGACCCTAGGCCAGCTGTAGTTGTGGACGACCTCCCTGTGTACAATTTCCCTGATTCCAGGAGCCACGTTTTCATTGCATCCAACGCTCACGCTATTCATGTTATGAGTGTGGAACATATGTTTACTGGGGTGGAAGTTACTGTTGTTCCAAGGTATTTTCAGACCAAACCACGGGCTTACACTGAGGTGTGCTTAGAGGGAAAGACTATGGTTGGGACGGAGGTACCCGCCATGATACCACGAGGTACGATGGTCGGTGCATGGAACGCCCTATCCATGACCAGACCCTCATTCAAATCCACCTTCTTTGAGATGTTTGCAAGGCACCATCCATCACTCATGGTCGTTACTGAAGCTCGAATAAGTAACAACGACTGCAGGGAGCTAATTAGCAACTTACCAGGAGAATATCAATCCAAATGGTTTGAGAATCAATGCGGAGGGGTAGTCCTTATGTGGCGGGGAAACGACTTGTCACCAAACTACAATGAATCTGATTTGGGTTCGGCCAACGTCCTGTTTACTGTCTTGTTTGAGGTACTTCATTTAATTTCTTATTTCGGTTCCCAACGCTTTGTTTTACACCATCTTGTACTGCCTTAGGGTACCAAACAGGTATGCTTACACCGTCTTCTACTGCATTCGGTTGACTCCTTAGTACCAAACAGGTGTACATAGTACTGCATTACAATGCATACCGGTACAATATGGGTGAGTATGGTACCGTTATGGGTGAGTATGGTACCGCTACCGCTATTATTATGTCTCATACGAACTATATAATGTAGACAATTAGAAACCATATAACTTGATTGTAATCGTTTATTTGATTTATGCAGTCGGTGAAGCCCCGGAAGCAACCACTTGCGCGTAAACTGGAACTGTAAGCGCCAGAGCCTGGAGCTATTATACACAAATTTCCCCATCAGTGTGTAGTACTTATTATGTAGGGTGGTTTTTACCTGTAGTATAAGAACTTAGTTAGGTACTAGCTTAACTACGGCGTAGTATTTATCGTCATAGTATTCATCACCATGACGTATTTAGTTATAAGGTTTGGGTAGATTTTTCTATCCTACTTCTATGGCGTAATAGTAACAGGTAAGTTATTTGTTGTTGTTCAGACATTGCCTACCTTTAGCTCGTCGGATATGTAATAGGTGTATTTTGTAGTTTCAACCTAGGCGGCGCTTGCTACCCTAAGCCTTCCATGTAATATTTTGCGGATGATGCTTTTCGTATTACTAGTCTTATTTTTCAAACGTATTACTCGTCTTTTATTTTAAAAAAAATGTACTGGTGTTACGACAAGATGTAGTACCTATAACTTTAACAAATGGTCGTTCTATAACAGGAACCACAAATACACTAACACAAATACTGTAAAACATAGCAAACACGAAAGAGGGTACCAAATTACCGAATTATACATGGTTTAGTACATCTTGCCTGTACTAATTTAGAGTTCTGTGTCAATAATGAAAATTCAGTTTACGAAAGTATCTAAAGGAACCTTATTTAAGTTACGACATCCTGTAAACCCCAAATTGGGTTACAAATTGAATCATATGGTTATAGAGGAATGCACATATGGTAACACGCCATAATTCAGACTTATTGGATGGAAGTCAATCAACTTCAAATAACGTACCACAAAGGTAGATTTATTGGGTGGATTTCACCATGGAAATCAATTCTAATTCTTCGTAAGGTCATGACAACCGAGCAGGTCTTGAGTGAATACTGGATTACCACTGGCGCCATGTATAGAATGCGTACCACACCCACCCTCATTGACTAAAAAACCCGGATTGGACTGCAACAAGTGTTTAGTAGTTGGTTGATAACTACGGTGATCCCCATGGGAGGTTTCGTTCACAACCTGGAAACTATGCCGGTGCTGGTTTTGATTTACAGGCATACAATGACTCCCGGCCTCTTGATAATTTCCACCTCTACTGCTGCTGTTGCTGGTGAAGTAACGAATTGAACCAGCATTCTGGGACATTTGCGACATCTGAGATAGTTGCACTCCACTCAATTTTTGCGACATTTGCACACCATTAATGTTCTGGGGCATGTGTAAACCTGATAGGTTTTGGGCAATTGGACCACCAGATATGTTTTGTGACATTGATATACCACAACGGTCTTGGGACAAAAGTACGTCACCACCCTCCGGGGTCATACGAATCCCACCCATAGACATGGGAATTTCTGTCTGTCCTGAGGGAAACAAATTTGTGGCAACAACTCCACTTACTCTTCCAAATGACTGTATACATGTCAAACGCTAATAAATACAAGCTAAATGTTGTTGACGGTTAATAAACATTTAATAACATGAGTGGTACAAAATGACACGAAAAAAATCACCTGAAACTGTTGAACAGGTACCCCATTGTTGTAGTTCTGCTGAGGGTATACCATAGTCCCCCTTACTTGCCCAGCCATTTGAGGCGGGTAATCAGCACTATACCCCTGGAAATATCACAAACTCACATCAATATTTGTTTAAATAGAATATCACAAACTCACAAACTCACATCAATATTTGTTTAAGTTTAATTTGTAGCGTATGTGATTCACTCACATATTGATCGTGGGATCCCCAACCAGGATGGAAGGTGTTTAGCGGCTGCACGTAGTTGTGTTGAGGAAGGCAAGTGTTCTGACAATTGCTGGTTTCTGGAAAGTCTTGTGGTACAACACTCTTGTTTTTCCTGACTTGCTTCCTTGCGGGGTTTTTATTCTCACCTGGTTGTAAAAATCTTTTTTCACGAGTCCTGTGAGCCTTTAAACCACCGCGCGGAACAAGATCTTTAACCATTATAGGGGGATAAGTGTGGTAGTATCATCCTCAACGCTGTTTGGAGGTTTGTTAACGGAGCCTGGTGTTGTAGGTCCAACAATCGCCATCATGTTCCCCCCGGAAGTCACTGCACCAGCTTCGTTATCACCAACTGCTGAAAGAGCATCACTCTCATCAAGACGTAACACAATATTCATAATACCTTCTATGACCAAATCCAACTTCTGCTTGGACAGTGATCCACGGAGGGCAGCAGGTTCCACCCCATTCATAATCCGGTCATAGCGCTTAACTTCTTCTGTTTTCTCGGGATCATGATAAGCAACCTTCACAAGAGTGTGCTTGCGTTGTATATCTTTCCTCCATCGGTCAACTATATATCCAGCAGGCACATTTTCCACATCCTCCACGTCCAACACCTTAATGATGTGCCTACACATAATGCCGTGGCACTCAAAATGTTTGCAGTCACACTTTGCAAATGAGGTCTCCTTGTTGAACATCACGACGTATATACGCTTCCGGCCTGCCAAAGATATTTCCTTTCTCAAGAACTTGGACCATACCCATACTTTGTCAGACACCGTATGCTCAACCTCCACATCAGAAACTACTTTCGAAGTAATAGGTGTTACGTAACATACCCGCATACATTGGATCTGGACTTCAACGAACTTCGCATCAGTATATAGTTTCTGGAACTTCCTCTTCACAGCAAACTCTCCAACCAAAGACCGAGTAAAACGACAGCAGTTCACATTAGCAGCTTTTTCATCATTGGCCCTACTTTCCATGGCCTTGCAGTACCTAGGAGCAAACTGATATAATCTCGTATTCTTCTTCAAGTACCCGTCGAAGAAACTGTTAATACTCTCAACCCTCTGAGTCGTCTGCATCCCCGCCCAAAAAATATGCTTCACATATGCAGGTATCCACATTTCTCGCTGATTATACAACCCTTATACATTTAAAAAAGGTCATTAGGTAAATTAACAACAAAGGAATTGAACATGAAAGACATTCTCACCAAAGACAATGCCATATATGAAATACCTACCACATTGCACATGTAAATCAAATATTTAATGCAGTTTGGTACATAATTAAATGAAAACGTGTACCAATCCAAAATGTTATCACGGTTTCGTATAATGTATACTTGACCATATCACGATTAGAATTAAAAGTAGTACCAAACCATGATCAATACCTACTAGCCACTTGTAGCTTTCCTTAGCCTCCTTCAGCTTGAAAGTTTCCACCACTTCAGCCCAACCTTCTTCGAATTCAACAGGGGTCAAACTGTTGTATATGACATTCTGTAGGGCAACTTTTATTTGGGGAAAATCAGTCATCGAACCCAATTTTCGGCTGAACTTCTGCATAATATGCCACATACACCAACGATGTCTGGTTTTAGGCATTGGCCTTGCTATTCTAATTGCCTTCCTCATAGCCGCATCCTGGTCGGTCATAATAGCAGCGGGAGCTTTACCCCCCATACAAGACAACCATGCCCTAAAGAGCCAAACGAACGTTTTCGCGGTTTCATGAGACACTAATGCACATCCAAGCAAAATTGTTTGCCCATGGTGATTCACCCCAACAAAGTTCGAAAATGGCAACTCATACTTGTTTGTCAAGTACATGGAGTCAAAACAAACGACATCCCTAAAATACTCATACGCGGCTCTGCTACGAGCATCAACCCACATTACATCCTGCAACTTCCCTGTTTTATCAAGCCGGTGGAGATGGAAATTTTTTTGATTATCCTTTGTCATTTTATCTAAATAATTTATCATTGCAACAACATCCCCATCTCGTAGCCTCAATCGCATCCTCCTATTCAAAATATTATGCACGTCTTTCTTCGTAAAACCAATATTCTCTACACCATTCCTTCTTCCCGCTAAGTTATTGAAAATCTGAGCCACAGTTGCACCTGAATCGTGATCATTTTCAATCTGTTTCAGGATTGTCTGAGTTATTTTCCTGACCCGGAACATGGATATATGGTTGGACTTGGTAGGAGTAGGAATGTGGTTCAAATGTTCAGTAACAACACTCTTCACAACCCATAAATTCTCTTTGGTCCGAGCACCATATAGCATAACAGGGCAACTACACTTCTTCGTCTTCCTCTTAAGAATTGGTTCCTCTACGCAGGTAACTACCCTTCCATTCACCATCCGCCGGTATTTTGGCCGTCCATGACACTCACACCTCCAAACATAGGTCCTCAGGGAATTCGATTTGCCCGTTTCACTGTCTTTCACCCCGCTCTTATTCCCTCCCATACACACTACACCAAAACCTTGTTGCTCCTCATAGGATCGAAAATAGTTATTCAATGCTTCCCAATTAGCAAATGACATTCCAACATAAGGGGTCGGTAGAACGGGACCTTTGTTCCGCTTCGTAGGAGTTGTATGCATATCTGAGTTATTGGTTGAAACCCCATCTCCATCACCAGGGCCGCCAATGTCTTCATCCTCCATACAAGTAGTGTTTCGCCCTACTCCCATTTCTCCGGATTCATCATAATTATCATCATTAACCTCATTCAGGTCATCATCATTTTCAATACACAATTCTTCATCTAATTCATCTCCGTTATCTAATGCTTCATCATAATCATCCACAACATCATACTCGTCATCTTCCCAACGTTCTTCACCAACTTCTACGTCCCCAACTCCCCCATCTTCAGACTCTACAGCATCACCTACCCCATCATCTTCGTCAAACCCATCATCACTACAATATTCCCCTACATCATCCAACAACTCTTCCTCCCCATCCAATTCAAGAACCTACATAATGAAATTTATTGTGTTTAATTTGGAGTATGGTACAGGCTTCCGATACCAAACCTTAAAAATGTTTACCAATGAGTTCGTGTTCCCCATTGCCTTTTCCTCTTCTAACAAAATGTTTTCCGTAATTTCACAATTTAACAATAAACAATACCCTAAATTTAATTCCAATCATCATTGAAATCCTAATTTTTATTCCAATCATCTTTATCCTAATTTTTTACACATATTTCGTAACCAAATTCAAACCGTAATTTCAACATTACTCAAATTTATATTATGGATAATAAACAAATTCAAACCCTTAATAATTTCGAGATTACTCACTGAATTGAATGACCTAATTTAAATAAATATTTCGAATTTATTTTTCCACTAATAGTTGAATGCATTTATTGTATTAATTAATGAAATAATTGGTTTAATTACAACTAATTACGGAAACTTGGAAACATACCTGGTTTAATTGCAACCTCCTTTTGCTTCCAACCACTCCTTCACCCTCCTTAGAAGTTCTCATTACCGCCGCCTACCAATTTTTTGCCCAATCGCCTACTTATCCACGCCTACTTCATGACAAACACCATACACAAGGTGAGCCCAGCTTCCACATTCGAGGGCTTCATTCATACGTGACTGAATTGTTCATACGGATTTCATATTTTTAATCAAACAACCCAGATCTGAAAGATAATTATGAAATTGGGGGAAGAAATTGGGGGAAGAAATTAAACAGAATAGAAATTAAATTTTACGAAAAATAATTATGCAAATTATTTCACCATTTTTGCCGCCTAAATTTTCATCACTGACATTGGCGCAATTAGTAAAATTTTCACTCTCTCTCTACAATTTCACCTAAATATCTTGGCGCTCACATTTAACCCCCATTTCCTTTTTCTTTTCTAACTTTAATGACCCCACTTCTGATTTTACTATTATTCTATTGCTAATATACCATTTAAATGGTATACCTAGTATACACAAAGACTTCCTCGAATATTGGCTTAAAGATAAGCCTCAAACATTCTGTGAGGTGAAAGACACAGTAGCTAATTTGCAAAATGAGCACACGAAAATAGAAAGCTTACTGAGATTCGAGGTATAGCAAGCAATGTTGAAGATGTGATTGATATGTTTGTCCAGTTGATTATTTTGAGACTCTGAGAGGTCAGAATAGAAGCTATCGACAGATCGTCTAGGACGTAGTTGTCAAAACGGAAGTACAAGGGCAATGGAGTTGTTGGTGCTTGTGTTATTGTTTATTGTAGTGTATTAGGTTAGGTTAATGTTTAGTGTTGTCGATGCTTGAAGTTGTAACTTGCAAAGTAAGAATTCAAAATTACAATGTAAAACTTTGATTTGCAATGTAAGACTTCAATTTCGGAATGAAAATTTGATTTTGGAATGAGATGAACCAAAGTTGACTTTAGTTTGGGAATGAGATGAACCAGAGTTGACTTTATTTTTGGAATGAAATGAACCAGGCTTCTGGTCTGCTTGTTGTCTTCTCCGTGTTGTTTCAGAACAAAAGCAATATCATGTAAGCATAAAAAAAATTGTGGGTTTTTTTTCCTGTTTTTCTTCTTCTTTACAGGTGCTTTTCCAGCACTGAACAGACTTGATCAAGCTAGCAGAATCTCCATATCTGCTTCCGATCTCATCGATTTACCTTAGCTATAGAGGAATGAGCAAAGGATGATTATTCTCATTGAGTATTGAAAGTATTTATACAAAGTACGAGCTACATATTGTTAGGCATCTAGGTTACACAGGTAGTTGCAACAGAAGACAAGCATAGCTATAAACTAGGAGTTTAGTATATCTACAGCTAGGATATTGTTAGAGTATATTGAGATTGACATGGACTCAGTCAATCCTTATCACGCCCCCTCAAAACGGTCGGCCAGGACGAGAGACCGATTTTGCGAACCAAGGAGGAGAATGTAGCTCGTGATAGTGGTTTTGTGAGTGCATCCGCCAACTGATCATGTGTAGAAATGTAGGTGACTCGGAGCTTCCTAGATTGGACATTCTCCCGAACAAAGTGGTAATCTAGACCAAGGTGTTTCATCTTCGAGTGAAAAACCGGATTTTCACTTACGTATGTAGCACCAACATTGTCACAATATATGACTGGTGCAGCAGTAGAAGTAATGCCAAGTTCTTGAAACAGATTTTTAAGCCATAGAACCTCAGCCGTGGCATTAGCTACCGCTCTATATTCTGCTTCAGTGGAAGAGCGGGCTCGCGTGCGCTGCTTTTTGGAGGTCCAAGATATTGGGTTTTTGCCAAGGTAGACAATATAAGCTGTGGTCGAGATATAGTCATCTTTATCACGAGCCCAATCCGAGTCAGAGTAGGCGTGAAGACTAACAGGAGAGTCTTTGTGCAAGGTCAGGCCCATATAAGAAGTACCATGAAGATAGCGTAGTAGACGACGCAACGATTGCATATGGTCGATGGTAGGACGTTGCATATATTGAGCTAGCTTGTTTACAGTAAAAGCAACATCGGGTCTTGTAAGGCTTAAGTATTGTAGACTTCCAATTAAGGCCCGATATTCAGTCGGATCAGATAAAGGCTCACCTTGTATTGATAAAGGGGGATGTGTTACGAGAGGAGTTGCAACAGGTTTTGCATCCTCCCTGTTAGCCTTACAAAGGAGCTCAGCAATATATTTTTTCTGACTTAGGAAGAGGCCATTAGGATGTTGCATCACCTCAACACCTAGAAACTAGGATAATTCACCTAAGTCTTTGAGAGAAAACCGAGAGGAGAGCCTGGCAACAAAGCTTTCAAGTACTTGCGGGGTATTACTTGTGACAATTATGTCATCAACGTAGACTAGTAGATAGATAGTGGAACCTTTTGCATGGAGAGTGAATAGAGAAGAGTCTGACACAGTGTTTTTGAAACCCAAGTCGAGCAAGTGTTGGCGTAGTTCGTTGTACCATGCCCTTGGAGCTTGTTTAAGGCCATAGAGAGCTTTGTTTAATTTGCATACATAATCTGGATGTTGCGGGTCATTATAACCAGGCGGTTGAATGGTGTATACTTCATCAGTTAGTGTACCCTGCAGAAATGCATTATTGATGTCGAGTTGGCGTAAGGGCCAACCTTGGCTTACCGCTAAAGAAAGTACAACCCGAACTGTTGCTGGCTTAACAACCGGACTGAATGTCTCATTGAAATCTATGCCTGCACGTTGATTGAAACCTCTTGCCACATACCGATCTTTATATTGGGTAATATTACCATCCTTGTCCTTTTTAATGCGAAACACCCATTTGCACCCTATGACATTTTGTGAGGAGGACGGAGGAACAAGATCCCATGTATTGTTACGGACCAGTGCTGCGATTTCTTCATCCATGGCTTCGCGCCACAACGGACTCTTAAGAGCTTGAGTAATTGACTTAGGTAAGGCTGGTGTTGGTATGGAGTTTTGAGGCTTAACTTCGGCATTGAGGTTAAGTTTAGAGATCGGTTTTCGAATACCATGTTGTAACCTGGTTACCATTGTGTGAGATGGAGGAGGAGAAAGAGTAGTAGCCTGTGAGGAGGAGACAGTGTCCTGTGTAAAGGGAGAGTCAGACGGCACGGGGGATGAAATAGGAGAGCTGGCAGCGGAAGTTGATATGGGTGTGACATCAGACTCAGTGTGAGATTGGAGTGGTGATGCAGGGGGGGTAGGTATTGGAGTAGTTTCATTGTGGTACGTAGGAATGCTAGAAATGGGTAATTGAAAATTACACCACTCCTCAATGATGGGAGACAACAGGGGTTGAGATGTATTATTAGTGGAGAATGGAAATTTATTTTCCACGAAATGGACATGTCTAGATGTGTAAATTTTGTGTGTTTGGAGATCAAAGCAATGGTAGGCACTCTGGGTAGATGAGTATCCGATAAATACACAAGGAGTTCACTTGGGATCGAATTTGTGCTTTGTATATGGTTTTAACCATGGATAACAAAGACAACCAAAGCTCCTTAATTTTGTGTAGTTTGGTTGTTTACCGAATAATTTAGAGAATGGTGAGTCGTTTTTCAAGGTAGGAGTGGGAAGACGATTTATTAAATAAACCGCTGTAACACAAGCATTAGACCAATATTCTAGAGGCATAGATGCATGTGATAGTAAAGAGAGAAATGTTTCAGTAATGTGTCTATGACGTCTTTCAGCGTAACCATTATGCTGTGGAGTGTGTGGAGGAGTGGTTAGTCTAGAAAATCCATCAATAGATAGGTAGTCTTTTAGAGCCTCGTACTCACCCCCGTTATCAGAATAAAGAGTAATAAGAGGTAATTGAAAATATTTTTCGACTAATGCTTTAAATCGAATAAAAGTTTGTTTTGTATCCGATTTTTGCTTCAAAGGGTACAACCATATGTACTTGGTATAATGGTCTACAAGAATAAGATAATATTTGTAACCATCATGAGAGTGGAGGGGAGACGTCCATAAATCAGTATAAACATATTGAAGGGGAGTAGTAGAGATAATGGAAGAGATAGCAAAGGGAAGTTGATGACTTTTATTGCACGCACAAGAATTACAGTCTAATGTGGAAATGCTAGAAACATTAAAATGATTTGCCGAAATGAGTTGCCTAAATACTCTTTGAGAAGGATGTCCGAAACGATGATGCCAATCAAGGGAAGTGGTTGTTGTGCTTGCAAAAACTTGAGGAGAAATAGACTGAAATTCATAGACCCCGTTGCTAACTGGACCTTGAAATAGAGACGCCCCCGTTGAAAGATCCTTCAAAATAAAAGAGTTTTGTAAGAATTCTATAGACGCATTATTATCATAGCAAAGCTGGGAGATTGAAATAATGTTTCTGGAAATGGAAGGGACATATAGAACATTATTTAAGCTAAGAGATGATGAAAAATTAGAGAAAGAAAGTGAGCCAATGTGAGAGATTTTTAGTCCAGTACCGTGTCCAATAATCAGTTCATCGGTTCCATCATAGGGAGTGTGCATAGAAAGGTTATTGAGATCATTGGTGACATGGTGAGAAGCACCACTGTCAAGAAGCCACTTGGATGAGGAGGAAGCATTTGCCGTAGCAATGTTGGCTTGAGGTGCTGACTTATTACCAGGTTGGTAACGACTGTTGGTTAAGTGAGGAGGGTTGGGTGGGGTGACATTGGGAAACCTCTGAGTGAATACGGGGCAGTGAGATAAAACATGCCCTTGTTCACGGCACCACTGGCATTTACCCAAGAAGGGACGAGCAGGCTGCTTATAATTATTTGATGCAGGGGATGGAAGAATACCTTGAGTATTTGTTGCAGGGGAGCGATTATTGTTATAGCTCTTACCATATGACCTGGTGGAAGCTGCGAATGCAGTAGCAGGAAGAGAAGAGGCGGTTCGAGATTGTTGAATATGGAGCTCTTTGTTGATGAGCTTCTCGTGTAGTTCCTCGAAGGAGATGGGGTTGTCCCTGGCATTCACGGATTCAATTACTGAGTTGTAGGACTCATCGAGACCAAGGAGAACTCGATCAATCAAGTCTTCATGCTCAACCTTTTTTCCTAGAGCAGCTAGGTGGTCGGCCAAGGCCTTGATAGTTTGCATAAATTTGGTAACACTACGATTACCTTTGGTGGTACGAGCCAGTTGATCCTTCAGTTGCTTGATGTGGCCACGGCTAGGAAGAGCATACGTGCTTGCTAGAATATCCCACAGGTGTTTGGATGTACAGGCTTGGGAGACGAGAGGAACCAGATTAGGTGTGAGAGTACCTATGAGAGCACCAAATAGAAGGCGGTCTTGACGGGTCCAAAATACAGCAGCAGGGTTAGATGCCTCTACATCATCTGTGATGACAGTTGAAGAAGGACAGACAAGAGACCCATCAACATACTGAAGGAGAGCATGTCCCTCGAGAATTGCCTCAATTTGTAGCTTCCATGAGAGATAATTGGTTGGGGTAAGTTTATTGGTGTTGTGAATGTTGAGAAAGGTAAAGGGTTTAGATGGGTCATTGCCATTAGGAATTTGGTACGAAGGAATGGGGTTTTCCATGACTGCGGGCGAGAGGAAAGAAAATATGTTTTAGGTTAAGAAGAGGACCAGAAGTCTGATACCATATAGGGGAATGAGCAAAGGATGATTATTCTCATTGAGTATTGAAAGTATTTATACAAAGTACGAGCTACATATTGTTAGGCATCTAGGTTACACAGGTAGTTGCAACAGAAGATAAGCATAGCTATAAACTAGGAGTTTAGTATATCTACAGCTAGGATATTGTTAGAGTATATTGAGATTGACATGGACTCAGCCAATCCTTATCATTAGCTTCTTCTGAACTCCAATCAAGTTTCCTTAGCCAAACACAAAACAACACTGCAGCTAACAACAACCAACCATCACCAACTGTTGAGCCGACAAGAAACCAACAACACAAATCATTAAACTCTGATTAGTCTGCATCAGGTATGTTACTTCTCAAAAATAATTGAACTACCCATCTAATTTAAAGATGTTATTGCATCAACTAAAAATCAGAAAGTTTAGTCAAAAGGAATGCACTTTCCATTGATCACAATAAACGTAGTCACTATTTGCATTACACAAACTGATGCAGTTGTTTATAATCAAACATCTAAAAGCACCCTAAGACTAACATCTAACTTCCCAAGTCTGTAACATGAGACAACATTGCAACAGAAGTGGATGCTTGTGAGGACTGAATTTGCCGTGATTGTGAAACTAGGACATAAATTGAACTGGTCTACTTTCCTTTTTTCGGAACGAGACCTTTCTTAGATGAAGGTGCAGTTTTGGCACCTTTCTTCAGTAGCTGTTGTTATCTAATTCCCTTCGCTTAAGGACTCCCTAAAGCTCGAAGTTGAGCTTAAGCGAAGCTTTCGGACCGCTCCCTTCGTAGTCAATAGAGCAGCAGGAAAATTGGATTCCAAAGAAGGACGAACCATTTTGATTAGTTGATAATATTAATTGAGGACCAGGTTTGGCCCATGCCTCAAACGAAGTTTTTACGGGCAGTTTTCATAAAAATGTCAGCTTGGAGGCTATCATGTCGCTTAAGCGTTCGGAGAGGTGGGAGGAATAATTTGGTTACCTTGTTCCTCCTTAACTCATCCTTCGGTCTTATTCAGTGCTCTCCGAACCGTGCGGGAGGGTTTCCCATCACACTTCTTCGCTGTTTTCTTAGGTGCTTGCATTGTGTAACTGTAAAAATCTGACAGACTTTCAGTTGGAGAGAAACGAAATAAGTTTCAGGGGAAACAGTACATCTAAAACTTAATTTGTTTACCAGCTGAGCTAGGGACACTACCACGGTTGGGTGTCATTATCTTATATGGTTTCTAAGATTATACGGAGTACACTATCATTAAGATACCAAGTTGTTGTACGTTAATGATAAGAGTTGACAAAGTCATCGTTCTGTCTTCTTGTTGTACGTAGCTTACTGCTACTTTGTAACTAGTTTTGTTTATCTTCTAGCTTGGAGTACTAAATTAAAAGTTGAAAGTTAAATAGAAATCTGATTATGAACTTTAGTAATATATACTTCACTTTGTATTAAGCATCTTTCTTTGATTAAAAAAAAACTATGATAAACATTCTTGGCAAGCGCAGCAATGTTGTTTTGATGATGACATTTAATTAAAGCCCTAGCTAGGCAAAACTAGAAAAGAAGTAATTTATATTTCTTGGACAAATTAAAATTAAAGACGGGAAACGATTGCAGAAATTCAATGGAAACTAATTATATTACTGAGTAGAAGTAATATTTACTTTAGGCATAAACCATGTAGGAATGGAATACTTAGAATTGCAGTCATGGCCATGATAAAATGAGTGGATGGTTCTATCAGTAAGGCTGAAAATTCCCATATCACTTCCTCCATAAGCAAAATCCAAAATTCCATGGTTATCATGTTTTAAATACAATGTAGTTTCGTCATTAAAATATATAGAATTAGGTTTGCAAGACTTATTAGTAAGGAAGCTTGAAAGCCTGCATGAAGTTCCAGGACTGTTTCCTATGAATAGCGCGACATCCCCTATATCGAAAACCTCCTTCCACTCCTTGGTTTTGATGTCAAGCTTGTATACATTAAAGTCACGAGTATTTCCACCAAGTCCCTTATCATTACCATGATAATTCCGTCGAACCATGAAAATATCCCCAAAAGACTCAACCAGGTAGATAGTATGATGTTTTTTGGGTAAATCCTTGAAAATATCGTTTGGAGGCAGAACATAGTCTACCAAGTTCAAAGGAACGTCGTTAGTATGAGTTGTTGTATCATAAAGATTTTGCAGATGACAATATTTAACATAGCCTGTCTGTTCCAGAAACAGCATTACACCTAAACTAGGAGAGTACGCAACATCACGAACAAACTCCAGATTAATTGGTGACCACTTGGTATCCTTTTGGGTGGTTACAGCAACAAAATCAAATTCACCATAGATCACCACCACTAATAAATAATTGCAAGTTGACAATACAAATACTGTTAAGGACTATTATTGTTAATAGGAAATATATGTTTATGGCAGTATTTCATTAGGATAGTTTAATTCCAGGTTTCCTATTCCTAGCTAATTTCGTATGACAGTTGTAGAGGTTGCCTAATATGCAACTCCTTGTTTCCTATATATTCTGGTCGATCAATAAGAATAACTCAAGATTTGCATCTTCAATATATTTTACATGGTATCGGAGCAAGGTTAAAACCTAGAAAACTTCATTAATCATGACTGGCGAAGAAACGCCTCCACCAACACCAAGAAAAATTCAGCCAGACTCGCCATTTTTTCTTGGCTCGCAAGACCGTCCCGGAGATTTTATAACACCAAACCGCCT
This sequence comes from Spinacia oleracea, assembly GCF_020520425.1. NCBI lineage: Eukaryota > Viridiplantae > Streptophyta > Magnoliopsida > Caryophyllales > Amaranthaceae > Spinacia > Spinacia oleracea. The sequence continues at coordinate 18,103,740 of NC_079490.1, forward strand.
TCGTAATGACAATTACGATGACTGGGCTGTTGATATACAGGCGGCACTTGAAGCACGCCGCAAATTTGAGTTTCTTGACGGCACAATTACCGGGCCAACACCCCCTTGTACTCAGTCCGATTGGACTATCATCAACGCAATGCTTGTTTCATGGATCACAAACACCATTCATCCAGAGGTAAAATCTAATATCTCTAAATTTCGTGATGCTAAACGATTGTGGGACCACCTTAAGCAACATTTTGCCCAAACTAATGGCCCAAGAATACAACAATTGAAATCTTCTATTGCCAAATGTGAACAAACCAAGACCATGTCAGTATCTACCTACTATGGAAAATTACACACTTTATGGGAAGAACTTGACAATCATGAGCCCATTATTTCTTGTTCATGTTGTAAATAATGTACTGCTGGTAGTGTACACGAAGCTAGGCAAGAGCAATCAAAGCTTCATCAATTTTTAATGGGATTATATTCTGATTATTATGCTACTCTACGCACTAACATTCTTTCACAAGACCCATTGCCTATGCTTGACCGTGCTTACCAACTAGTGACTCAAGATGAACAAGTTCGCAAAGCTAAGCAGGAGTCCGAAGAAAAGCCAATAGAGGCTCTTGGCTTTCACGTTCGTACAGGTGCCGGACGAGGGCGTGGGAGAACAGAACGACCTGTTTGTTCTCACTGCAACAAACCGGGTCATGAAGCTGCAAATTGTTGGTATGATTTGGTGTGTAGCCATTGCAAGAAAAACGGGCACGAGGCTAGCCATTGCTATGAGCTTGTGGGCTACCCTGAACACTGGCAAGATTATCGCACTAATGGAGGTGCTGGTCGGGGAGGCAGAGGAACCTCGGCTGGTCGGGGTCGGGGTGCACTTGCTAACGCTGCAACTGGCAGCAACAATCTCGTGACAGGGGTTGTGGCTAATGCCGTAACTAGCAACAACAAATCAGTAGCTGACTCGGCCAATGTGGGAAATTCTTCTAATCAATTATTTACAAGTGAACAATGGAAAGCTCTCGCGGGGCTATTTGGTAATTCCGCAATTCCAGAAAATCGATTAAATGGTAAGTTTGATAATAATGCTTGGATTATTGACACAGGAGCTACACATCACATTATGGGTAAGAAATCGTTGTTATTTGATACCCAACAAGTCGAGTACCCAGTCGGCCTTCCTAATGGTGAATTTGTCATTGCTACTTTAGAGGGATCTGTTTGCTTATCGGACACAATCACTCTAAAACACGTTCTTTATGCTCCACATTTTAGTTGCAATTTACTTTCTGTTTCACAACTCAATGACGATTTACAATCTATTGTCCAGTTTGATTCTTATATGTGTGCAATACAGGACCCAACGAAGGAGCTAATTGGAACGGGAGTTAGGAGAGACGGACTTTACTACTTCAAAGAACCTGATTCGGTGCAACATGTAACCGTGACCGAGGCAACATCAAATTTAGAGTTGTAGCACAAACGGATGGGGCATCCTTCAGAGAAAGTGGTGAAGTTACTCCCTCCTATTTGTAGTAATAAGGGTAGTTTAAATAAAGCATGTGAAGTTTGTTTTCGTGCTAAACATCCTAGAGATAAATTTCCTTTAAGTGAGAATAAGGCCACTCGAATTTTTGAGAAAATACATTGTGATTTATGGGGATCATACAGACATGTTTCGTCGTGTGGGGCTCGTTATTTTTTTACAATTTTTGATGATTTTTCTCGAGCGGTATGGATTTATTTATTGGTTGATAAAACAGAAGTATTTCGTATGTTTATGTGCTTTATTGCTATGGTTGAAAGACAATTCTCTCAAACAATTAAAGTTGTTCAAAGTGATAATGGGACCGAATTTAATTGTTTACTTGATTACTTTGCTGCCACTGGGATTTTATTTCAAACCTCGTGTGTGGGTACCCCACAACAAAATGGGAGAGTTGAGAGAAAACATAAACATATCCTGAATGTCGGGAGGGCATTGAGATTTCAAGCCAAATTACCAATCCATTTCTGGGGAGAATGTGTTCTTGCAGCCGCTCATTTAATTAATCGGACACCTTTTCCCTTATTAAAAAATCTCACACCATTCGAAATTCTTTTTGATAAACCTCCTTCTTTTGATGCTATTCGCACCTTCGGGTGCTTGTGCTTTGCTCATAACCAAAAGACCAAAGGGGATAAATTCGCAAGTAAAAGCAGAAATGTGTTTTTTTAGGATATCCTTTTGGGAAAAAAGGGTGGAAACTTTTTGATCTTGACACAAAAGAATTCTTCGTTTCTCGCGACGTTAAATTTTTTGAGGAGGTATTTCCATTTAATTGCCCAGAAGACGTTAATATTGAGATAGAAAATGATGAACTAAACCTTGACATTCACCAAAACTTTGCAGAATATATATTGGATGAGGATGAGAATTACGATCTTGGTTATCCTCTTCCCATGGTCCAACAAGATAAAAACCAAGCCCAAATTTCATCCCACAATGAACATACTCATGCTCCCACCTTAGAAAAAGAAATGGCCCACAATGACCTTACCCATGTTCCCACCTCAGCACCTCAAGCTGATTTAAATGTGCCAACTTCCCCATCATGGGCCACGCCTCTTGGGCCATCTGAAGGGGATGCTGCTCCCTCTAGTCCAGCTACCATAGATTCCCTTACAACACATGTCGAGCCACTGGGCCGTGGATACAGGGAAAAGTTCCCATCTGTTCTTCTTCGAAATTTTGTGACTCACACAATCGTTGCAGATAGTCCGTCTCCCTCCGCTCCTTCTCCACATTTCTCCTCAGGTACTCCTTATCCTTTAGCACACTATATAAACTGTGATAATTTTTCTGTGAATTATAGAAAGTTCCTTGCAGCTATTATTTCTAGTAAAGATCCAAAAACATTTAAAGAGGCTATGAAATATGATGGTTGGCGAAAATCTATGAAAGAGGAAATTCAGGCATTGGAAGATAATGGCACATGGACCCTGGAACCTCTTCCTCCCGGTAAACGTGCCTTGGGGAGTCAATGGGTGTACAGGACCAAATATTTTTCTAGTGGCGATATTGAACGTCTAAAATCAAGATTAGTGGTTTTGGGAAATCATCAGCAACCTGGTATTGATTATAATGAAACATTTGCTCCGGTTGCAAAAATGACAACCGTTCGGGCTTTTCTTGCTATTGCCGCTTCTAAAAATTGGGAGCTACATCAAATGGACGTTCATAATGCCTTCTTGCATGGTGATCTCGATGAGGAAGTTTATATGAAGCTTCCTCCTGGTTTTGAAAGTCCGGATCCAACCTTGGTCTGTAGACTACGTAAATCTCTGTACGGGTTGAAACAAGCCCCTAGATGTTGGTTCTCTAAGTTGGTCACTGCATTGAAAGCGTATGGTTTTCTCCAATCTTACTCTGATTATTCACTTTTCACATTTACTAAAGGTGCCACTCAGATAAATGTTCTGGTATATGTTGATGATCTAATTATTTCTGGAAATGATTCCGCTGCACTTAATACGTTCAAGGCTTATCTTAGTGATTGTTTTAAAATGAAGGATCTCGGTGCCTTAAAGTACTTTTTGGATTGGGCGGCGTGTCCTGTTACTCGTCGATCTTTAACAGGTTGGCTCGTGTTTCTTGGGAATTCTCCTATTTCTGGGAAGACAAAGAAGCAACACACAGTGTCTCGTTCATCTGCCGAGGCTGAATATCGCTCCATGGGAGCAATAACTTGTGAGCTCAAATGGTTAAAGGGTTTGTTGTTAAGCTTAGGTGTCCATCATCCTAAGGCTATCAAGATCTTTTGTGACAGTCAATCTGCTCTGCACATGGCCAAAAATCCAGTTTTTCATGAACGCACCAAACATATTGAAGTTGATTGTCATTTTGTTCGTGACGCAATAACTGAGGGGCTAATTGCTCCGTCATATGTTCCGACATCTACACAGCTAGCTGACATTTTCACAAAGGCACTCGGACGAACACAGTTTGACTTTCTTCTTTCCAAGTTGGGCATTTTGGATCCGCATGCTCCACCTTGAGGGGGGGGTGTTAAGGACTATTATTGTTAATAGGAAATATATGTTTATGGCAGTATTTCATTAGGATAGTTTAATTCCAGAATTCCTATTCCTAGCTAATTTCGTATGACAGTTGTAGAGGTTGCCTAATATGCAACTCCTTGTTTCCTATATATTCTGGTCGATCAATAAGAATAACTCAAGCTTTGCATCTTCAATATTGTAGACACCTACTTTTGTCCCCATTCCCGCAAGGGAAAGGTTCGATGATGAAAGCATAAAAACTCCACTTGACAACGCATCTCCTAGAAAATAAACGAATCTCGATTCCCTATTTCATTTCACCCGAAACCTGCTATTTATGGAAACCTGCTAAAAATAGTAACTGCCGTAAAAGGTAGCTTCTAAAAGTGGCAAATCATAAAAGATAGAAACCTGTCAGAATTAGGTGTTGCATTCCAACATAAATCCTAAATGAGATAGAAAACTGCGAGAATCCTATTCCTTATAGGATTCGGAAATAAGAGTTACGTATTAATTTAAATCCTAACGAGCCTAGAGTTCGTAACGGGCCCAGACGCATTCCGTCACAAATTGATACGCGCTAAAAGACTCAAATTAATCTCAAACTCTACGGATTTTAGAATCCGAATCTGACTAAACAAAAACTGCCCAGACCCTATTTCCAACGCCTGGCTCTGGGCGCCGAAATCTTCGGCGCCCAGGCCTGGGCGCTGAAAATACCTGGGTACGTTTGTTTTCCTAATTCTTTGCGGATTAGAACTCTGCAATTCTATCTTTCCACGAACTCTTCCCTATAAATAGGCCCCTAGTTTCGACGTGAAACACACAACAACACATAATATATTCTGAGTATTGACTCTAAACCCCTTAGCCTAAGCCTCTCGCTGCGAAACTGTTCATGCGTGCTGTCGCAATCGATCCATAAATCGAACAGAACGTATCCTGTCCCATAATCGAGATTAGTTAAATAAAAAGGAGAAATAGCAAAGTCAAAGTGGTTAGTTTTCTGAGAACCGTGACGCACCTCTCAAGGGTGCGTCGTAATGTGTCCCTTTTCGATGATTTAACTGCTTTCCTCGCCCTTTTTATGAACTGTTAAACTAACCTAATATGATTGTTCTATCACGCCTAATAAATATAATATTTTTGGGAAATCGGATTATCATGCTAGGTCCCTTATTGCTATTTAAATCAGATAATCACGATCGAATTAGTATTATATGCTGCATATTGCTAAAATCAATTCAGATTAGTTTAATAGTTAACGCATGTCCCTTCAATTATTTATGCTGAGCTAGTAAGGATATCCTGCCTCTGGAGTTATCGACGAGCGAATTACTCCTCTCGGTAGTTACAGTCCCCCGAACCCTCAATCTCTACCTTGCGGGTGTATATTGAGAGATCCCCACACCAGGGATCACAAGGGAACCTACGGCCGTCGTGGTCAAACATAATTGCACTCCCTTTATGTCACGATAACCGGGTTTTGTCAGTTTTTCTCATTGTTGTTAAAAACTGAATGGCGACTCCTATATTACTAGTCAATTGGGTGTATACTCACAGGAAATCCAATTACACTTGATTGAATAAAAAGAATCGTCACACCCACGAGGGACAAGGTCACGCATTAGCCTCGCGCTTTTTCGACCCCCTCACAGTGGCGACTCTGCTGGGGATAGTGAAGGAAATACTCGTGCTTGTAGGTAATCAAAATAGCCGAAGGGTGAAACGATCCTACCCCGCGTTTATTTCCCCATCAAGTTGGGACGACCTGAAAATCAGCATATTAATGTGAACGGGCAGAACATCATAACGAATCTCGGCTCCCTCGGGAGTTGGGACTAAGGATACCTTTTTTCGCCAATAGGGGGGTGCATACGCCGCGCATGTTTCCCACTCGGTACTTGTGCAGGTAGTACACCTATCCCGAACCCAATCGCTCGCTCATTAGGTCCCTCTCGCCTGCATGCCCCCTTGGCTTGCACTTGCGGGTTGGCCTCTTGAGCGAAATTCGCCTGTTAAAGACACTACCTCGACCGGGGCATGTGTTGGATCTACGATAGAAGCGGTACCAAGCCAGGCGCAAATAAACTACCCATAGAAGCCCATCATAAACTACGTGGCATGTTTAATTTTCAAATCCATGTTTGTAATGTAGTTATGTGTAGCGAAATATGTGATTGTGTGTGACAAACTATCCTAGAAAACCAACGACCTTAAAAATTGCCCAAACATTCATAGACTAATTTGCCAAAGAGTTATACCGAAATACGTGTTCCGCAAACCCGAGTGATCGCCACAAAAATAAGCGACGCTCGGGATGGCCGTAACGAATCCCACAAACGCTGCACAACGCGTAAAGGACGTTATTAGGCAAGCACGTAAAATCGAAGTCGCATAAACAAAAGTAGACGCAAACAGAAAACGAGAACCAGCCAGGGACGCACTTTCAACGCCCCTGGCTGGGCACCAAGGTTTCTCACGCCCACTGCTGGGCGCTGAAGTTGCTGCCTGGCCTTTTGGTCAGGCACAGCAGCCTCGGTGCCCGCGCATGAAAAAATATACGTAGCAAAAAAAACTTTTCGTAAAAATTGCTGCAGGGGCGTATGAAAAGGCACTCGACTCTAAAGGCGACTAAAAAAATAAAAAAGTAAATAACTCTTTGTGTCGTTGTTAGGCCTTCTACGACGACAATGCTCGGCACCAAAACCGAGCATGCTAATTAAACGATCTTGAATGTCACATGGGCAAAATATTCAAAAAATAATGTTCGAATAAAGTTTTCAAGAAAAAATAAATTTTCAAATAAATCCGAGTCTAGACTAGGCTATGCCAAAATACAATCCAAATCCTAAGTCTTAGTTGTCTTATCCATAGAATCGGTCCTAATGCTTGGTGTCGTTCTGCAAGTTAAAAAGTTAAACCATATTGAGTCTCCCTTCCTAACATTTAAATCAATGAGCACCCATATGTAATTGTCATCCCTTGCTAAGAATCCACGGCCTCAATACTCTCTCTCACCAATAAAAATAATATATTATAGTATTTGCAAAATGGAAACGGTCACATTCTGAAAATCATTCCCCCATAGTCGCACAACCCCCAAAGTGAACCTAAGGTATCAATACCATTGGCAAAAATTAATGGCCTCAAGGCTTATGATCACATTGGGTCACGACTATCATAGTCCTCTCGAGTCACTCGCTCCTTGAAATACTACTAAGTACGGACTAAAAGATTTTCCATGAATGCAACATGACCAACCATGAAAATACCCAAATCGGCATACCATAAGGCTACCATTGGGGTAAAGCAATACACACTAAGAGAGAAGCCGCACTAATGATTCTAATCTTGAAAAAATAAAAATTCGATCTCCCCAATTAACTACCTTGCCAACATTAAGCAAAATGGCGCATGACAAATGAACACCCAAGGATTAAAATCTAAAGTGTCAACCAACGAAAGTTATGGTCCAATTAGCCTAAGAGTCGCTTGGTCAAGTATTATAGGCTTACGCCATGTCATTATTTTGAGTCTAGGCCACCTCCTTGTATTCAGAAAAATTAATGAAAGTTCGAGTCCAAATCACAACTTCCAATTAAATCCCGAAAATTAGAATCTGAAAAGAAGCAAAAAAGTTATTTTCGATGTAATTCTTTCGTTAAATTTCAATAAGGTAAAAACAACATTTTGAATCTACGCTATTTGCACATTTTAAGAAACGACTAAATATGCTTGCAAAGTAAGATAATTTAAAGGTCCACCATAGGCCAACTAAAATTAAAGGTCCACCATAGGCCAACTAAAATTAAAGGTCCACCATAGGCCTACTGAAATTAAAGGTCCACTATAGGCCCACCAAACGAGGCTCACTCAGTCTCGCCTCGTGACTCAAAGACCACAACCATCTACCTTTTAGCCTAAAAGGGGAGGGAAATCTCGAGCGAAAAAGAAAAAAAAAAGAGAAAAAGAAAAGGGAGAGCGAAAAGAGCGAGCCATGAAATACATAGCCCGTACCTCCCAAAGTGCGAAACCTACCCAGGTAAACAAAGGAAAAGAATTGAGTCAACCAATCCAAATCATAAAATTCTACGATGTCTACCCTTTCCAATTCTTATGCTCTTAGACGCCTTCGCTCTGGGTCCCTGTTCAGCTCATTTAACCCATCCATGTTCTCATTGCCATAACCCAAGAAACCATTACCTCAACTCTTGTTTTTGAACTTGTTATCAACCACGCACGGCCATTGACATGTGCGTCATGCCCATCATCTCCAAAGCCCAAAACCTGTTCTTACACAACCATTAGCATAATGACCATATAACTTGTATGGATACATCCTGTTGATATACCCTTGAGCCGTCCCCATGCTACTCATTGACCTTGGTTGATTTAAACTCATGACACTAGCTTGAGGCTGCAAATTGTGAGTCCTAGAAAATGTAATCCTTATGCTTGACCAATACCTATGCAACTCATTCAACCCATCTTTCAAACTGTCTTGAGTCACGAATAAAAAGGAAAACAAATGAAAAGTACAAAAAATAATAAATAATAAAACAGCGAACTTTGCAAAGCGCCTTTAAAAATTCGTTTAAAAAGAAAAAGAACGTTTAGCGCACAAAAAAGATTCACAAATATTTGGCACAAAACAAAAAATCTGCTCAGATATCATTATCAGCGCCCAGAGCTGGGCGCCGGAATCTTTAGCGCCCCAGTCTGGGCGCTTATTCTCTCTGCTTGCCAAATTTTGTCCAGAAGTGCTCGTCATTTTATCCGCACATACACGGAAAAATAACGAACACTTGGGGGGGTACAGCACGTATTCAGATATACGTACCACCAAGGAAAAATACATGTACTCAAAAAAAAATATAAAACAAATTTTTGGCTTACGGCAAGGCAGCAGATTAAAATAATAATAAACTTCACTTATTCTACCGTTTCAAATAATACGTTTCCACCTCAGAACGTACTTGTTTAAAATCGGCATTCTAACAAACCATTTTCTAGGTTAAGAACTACGCAAGACCTGATTCCAAATTAAATCTATTTAAGGCGGATACGTAGGCAATCCATGATTCGGTCCAACCAATTTGCAAAAATATTAAAGCCTATAGAACAACAAGAATAAGAAATAGAGTCCCTTATTGAAATTTAATTACTTGCGACCCAAGTCGAAAGAAAAATTTAAGTCAAAGGAAGAATCCAAGTCACCAAGATGCCAAAATTAATGAGCACACATCGAAAAATAATAAAGGCACGTACCTTGCCAGAAGGAACACTCACACTCCTAGGCGCATAGCCAAGACTCAAAAGATCGCTCTGCCTTAATTGAATGGGGGCTAGTGCAAGCGCCCATGACCTCTAAAGTACTCGACTTGACCCTCCCTAAAAGCGAACTAACTCACTTAAAGACTTTCTTTCACCACTAGACATAGTCGTTCGCTTAAAGACCTTCTTTCACCACTAGACATAGTCGTTCGCTTAAAGACCTTCTTTCACCACTAGACACAGTCATAATCGCCAACAAGTAGTAAAGGCAGTAAGCTTGCAATGAAGAGGATTGTTCTACGGCATCACCCCATCGTTCCTTCGAACTCAGGGCACCCGTTTACGGTAATTCGAATGCTTGCTAATCCCCTTTGAAAAAAAATCAGACATTGTCAATAGGACTTGGCACTTAACCAAGGCTCACTCTACTCAGACATATGACACGGGCATCGAAAATCGAAATCTAAAAGCATCATTAATGGGAAGACATAATAGCAACTGGGGGCTAAAAATTGAAATGAAAGAGATAGGGAAGGAACTAAGTACACCTCGACCTTTTATACAGACATACACCAAGTAAATCTAAGTCAATTTGAAAACAGTTTATATTCCCGCAATTTTGGAAAAGATGGCCCTAAAAGCCTAAAGTACACGCCAAACGGGCACAAGTATATCTTGACGCCTGCACCCTGGCTTCCAGCAAATCCTTAGACAGCATTCCAAAAATCGTAACAATATTTTGATTCACTCATGTAATCCTGTACGAACCCTTCTATAAGTCAACCTACTTAGGACACCTCGGATTGTGCACAGTAGGACTCGGATTTTAAATATTTTTCACATGATTTTTAAAGACTTCTTCGAACATAATAAAGTGTCGTTGGTTTAAGCTTAGTATGCGTCTATCTCAACGTTGCAAGTGGATCAAAAAGATTTTTTAAATATGATTATGGGTAAAGAAAGGCACCTAGCTTTTGGTCAAGGCACACTTCCACATGTTACTACCTTGACCATGGCGATGTCGCATAATACGACATTTACAAGAGAAGTAGCAGGTCACTACACGAACGTACCTCGCACTAAACGAGTCGGGTTCAAACTATTCATGATCCGTGTCACCATGAATGCATAAAAACGTATGCAAAGCATTATAGCACCAAGCCAATCCCGTAGCTACAATTGGGGGCTTGAGAAAAACACTCTAAAAATGCTCGAAATGACGATTTCATCGCAAATTCTCAACACTAATGCTATACATATGTCATAGGGGCACAATCCTAAGCTTTAATCGTGTAAAACGAACCTTAGAATGGCTGCAACCCCTCCCAAATTCTAAGCACTACTTAGAATATATAAAGTCACCCCACTATCAAGGGTAACTGAAAGTCGCGAGTCACCAAAACTCCGATCAAACCACTGCACATAACGCTCGCCCTATAAAGCGCCCGTTACACAGTCTACATCGTTCCTAAAAAAAAGAACGAAAGAAAAAAATACTGTCAAAGTTCTGCCCAGAAATCATTTTCAACGCCCAGAGCTGGGCGCCGATATCTTTAACGCCCCAGCCTGGGCGCTGAATCTTTCTACTAGCCATGTTTTGCCCAGATACAAAAATAAGAAAGAAACACCTATGAATCCTCGCATCGAACGAAGTAATAAGCCGTGCAAACCCACGCAGAAGATGCTACACTTGTTCGAACACCTGAACGAGGCATGATAAAGTACTCCAATGCAAAAAATAATAATGATATCCCAACACTTGGAGGAATGTTCTAAGACACGCCGTTAGGCCACACAAGCCTGCGTTGCACCATAATCCCACAGTACAAGTCTAAAAAAGGGTAAGGCACATTGCACTAATGCAAGCACAACCAAGAGTAAGAGGCAAAGACTACTTATCGCCCAAATTCGCAAGCCACACGACTTCTACATCAAGGATTAAAGGTAGCAAACTATTACCTACCACGGAAGGGATAGCTCGCACCTACACGAGCGGGACCCCAAGGCATCTTTCTCAAAAGAACCTACCAAAAATCGTACGCCAAAAGGAAGCATCCCAACATGCATACTTGGGGGCTCCCAGCTACGAAACAACCATAGCAAAATAAAAAAAATCTCGAAGCAAATGTTCGAACAATCGTAAGGGCGATGTTTGAGCCCACTTCATGAATGGACCTGGCCCCTATCAAGCTTCTAAGCAAACTATTCAAAATCAGTCGTTACTCAAAAAAAATGAAACAATTCAAGCAATCTGATTAATGGACCACACACAACGGCCATTCTATGAACGCTCGTTCGCACATACATGTCATCATTCACGAACGCATTCAAAAGAAAAAAAATATATACAAGAGCGATCAAAGTCTTACGCCTCAAGGTATGTTCCTCGGGCCATATAGACTCGCCCCACTGTTGCAATAACTGTAAGCCTTAAAGAGCAACGGTTCCTTAAAATAATCGCCCCAAAGCGACAAGCACCGTAGTCCACCAATCGGCTACGGCTTCTCAAGAAAATCATCACGTTCTAAAAATAAAGAAAAAACAAAAGAAAAGAGAATACATAGAGCTTCCAAGTGAAATAAACGAACGAACAAGAGGCCAACTGTGTCATCAAGAAAGCTCGCCAGGAATTATTTTCAGCGCCCAGCGCTGGGCGCCGAAATCTTTAACGCCCAGGCTTGGGCGCCAAAAATGATCCCAGACTCAAAAAAGGCCCTAACTTCTAGTGGGCCCTGCCATACTCATTCGACTTGAAAATTGCCTAAAGTCGCACTCCACGGCTTCACTAAAATAGCACACTACTATAGGAGGTCGCTCGCACATACGAGCGTGACCCCGAACATGATTACAAGACGCGAAAAACAACCGACGAGCCCCAACACTTGGGGGCTCGCGAAAAGTGGACTCCAACAAAGAGCGCGCAACCAAAATCACATTCCCAGACTGCGCCACGCACCATATCATGTTTGGATATCTCAAAAAATATATTGTTAAATATACACAGTGTGGACCCACTTATAGGACACATCTAATCGGGAAATATTACGACCCACCAACAGGTTGTAATCACCGAAGGCTCTTCTACATAGGCAAAATAAGAAATTCAAAATGGGCTCGCCCACCCTCAACGGGCGGGGTCTGCGTTACTAAGCCGCGCAGGTCCTCAGTTTTTCAAAGAATAAAGTCTTCAAATTTAAAATAGGCTCGCCATCTTCAGCCGGTGGGGTCTACGGCGCAAACCACGTAGGTCCTTATTTTCAAAAAAAAAAAAACAAAATTTTCAAACAGATTCGTCCACTTCTATCGGACGGGGGGTCCACCCTCAGCGGACAGGCTCGCCATCTTCAGCCGGCGGGGTCTACGGCGCAAACCAAGTAGGTCCTTATTTAAAAAAAAAAAACAAAAATTTCAAACAGATTCGTCCACTTCTATCGGACGGGGGGTCCACCCTCAGCGGACAGGCTCGCCATCTTCAGCCAGCGGGGTCTACGTCACAAACCGCGTAGGTCCTTATTTTCAAAATAGATTCGTCCACTTCTATCGGACGGGGGGTCCACCCTCAGCGGACAGGCTCGCCATCTTCAGCCGGCGGAGTCTACGTCACAAACCGCGTAGGTCCTTATTTTCAAAACAGATTCGTCCACTTCTATCGGACGGGGGGTCCACCCTCAGAGGATAGGCTCGCCCACCTTCAGCGGGCGGGGTCTGCGTCACTAACAGCGCAGGTCCTTAGTCGCTGCAGCGATAACTTTTATTGGTTTTTCCTTTTTCCAAAAATTAAAGGATTGGTTTGTTGGATTTCCCTTCGTTTTACATCCTATAAAAACAAGGGGGTTTTCTCGTTTAGCTAGCCCTGAAAATGAGAATCTTTAAAAACGTTTTACCTCGTGATTGGGCTTGGCCAGGCCCAATTACACTTTACAGCTTTAATTTCGAAAACATCTGTAGTTACTCCCAATGACAAAGTGAGGGAGTTTCTACGCATCTTTAGATCCTTCCAATGACAAAGTGAGGGAGTTTCTATACTATCAGTTGACAAATCCCAATGACACGTGAGGGATATGTCGACACTTCAAGTGATGACCCTTAAGTCAAATGTTATCACTCGGGGGCTCGTGAGACCCTTCGCAAAACAGGTCACATACATCATGGCTTGTGTGACGCACTCCGTCTAATACTTTGACCATCGTCTTACTCCAAGACTCAGTCAAAGTGGGGGCTAACTGTAGACACCTACTTTTGTCCCCATTCCCGCAAGGGAAAGGTTCGATGATGAAAGCATTAAAACTCCACTTGACAACGCATCTCCTATAAAATAAACGAATCTCGATTCCCTATTTCATTTCACCCGAAACCTGCTATTTATGGAAACCTGCTAAAAATAGTAACTGCCGTAAAAGGTAGCTTCTAAAAGTGGCAAATCATAAAAGATAGAAACCTGTCAGAATTAGGTGTTGCATTCCAACATAAATCCTAAATGAGATAGAAAACTGCGAGAATCCTATTCCTAATAGGATTCGGAAATAAGAGTTACGTATTAATTTAAATCCTAACGAGCCTAGAGTTCGTAACGGGCCCAGACGCATTCCGTCACAAATTGATACGCGCTAAAAGACTCAAATTAATCTCAAACTCTACGGATTTTAGAATCCGAATCTGACTAAACAAATATAATATTTTTGGGAAATCGGATTATCATGCTAGGTCCCTTAATGCTATTTAAATCAGATAATCACGATCGAATTAGTATTATATGCTGCATATTGCTAAAATCAATTCAGATTAGTTTAATAGTTAACGCATGTCCCTTCAATTATTTATGTTGAGCTAGTAAGGATATCCTGCCTCTGGAGTTATCGACGAGCGAATTACTCCTCTCGGTAGTTACAGTCCCCCGAACCCTCAATCTCTACCTTGCGGGTGTATATTGAGAGATCCCCACACCAGGGATCACAAGGGAACCTACGGCCGTCGTGGTCAAACATAATTGCACTCCCTTTATGTCACGATAACCGGGTTTTGTCACTTTTTCTCATTGTTGTTAAAAACTGAATGTCGACTCCTATATTACTAGTCAATTGGGTGTATACTCACAGGAAATCCAATTACACTTGATTGAATAAAAAGAATCGTCACACCCACGAGGGACAAGGTCACGCATTAGCCTCGCGCTTTTTCGACCCCCTCACAAATATATTTTACAAATACTCTATCTATATAATTCAGGCGAAACCATTGACTTAAAAAGTCGGCATCATAGACGTCGTCATCATCCTCTGATCGTGGGTGGGGAAAGGTTTTACACGATGGTAGAGGAAGTAACTCCTTGGTTAGAGGATTAAATAAATCAATGTTACGATCAAGACCAACCATAAATATCCATTCACTACCGGTACCATAGCATCTCCTCTTATAGGCTTGAGGAAGACTCATATAGAAGCACTTGTTGTTACACAAATCAAACAAATTTCTTTTATCATCATGCAATTCATCATCATCATCATCTTTCCATTCGTAATTGTCGTCAACACCGTCATCTGGAAGCATTAACCATGGCATCTGTGGCTGCTTCGATTTAACAAAAGCAGCAGCAAGGTGCCATGAAGAACAAACACAAGAAAACATTATAAATTCCTTTAAATTCATCCTTGACATGCACTTCTCTGCAATTTTCTCTAACATATCACGTGGAAGCTCTGACCAATCGACACTGCCACCCATAATAATACGTACGAACTAGATATTGATCGATGCTAACAACGTACGTATATTGAAATTTGCAAATCAAAAAGCAATAGATGGTCTAATCTATTCTAATATTTAATAGCAGGGAGGTTGGAGAGCCACGTAGCCCCCTCCTGGAATTTTAGAATTTAATTACATTTTTTTATTTAAAATACCCTAAATAACAAAAACGGTTAAACGACAAATCAGAAGATAAAGTCATCCTCTTCTCCAACCTTCAACTCTGACCTTCAACCTTCACATCTGAAAAAACAAAAAACCAAAATTGCATCGATTCATCCATTCAAGCATCAATTATCTCCAACCTTATATCCTATGTCAAATTGTTAACATGAGCCGCATCATCCATTGAGAACGGAAACCTATCCGATCCAAAAAAATGAATCCCATATTCGCATCATCCTCCGCGAGGAACTCCCGTAATATCCTCCTGATTGTCTCCTACCTATCCAACTCTGCCTCAAATGTCACCCTCTTCACCGGACCACCATCACCACGCTCCCCTGCGAGTCTGCGACACGAGGCCAAACATCCCAAAAATCATCAAAACAGGCGTTGAATTGAACCTGAAACCCCTCACCATCGTTGAGAAAACTTACTGATTACAAAAGCCGATTGAAACGGTAACTCAACTAAACACCATTCAAGCATCAATTATCTCCAACCTTAAATCCTATGTCAAATTGTTAGTTTAATTTCAAAAAGAAAACCCAAGAAGCCTCATTTTTTGTCGTTTATGGGTGGGTTTTGCTGTTGAATTTTCCAATGAGAATCAGGTAAGTTGCTTCCTCTTTTTAATGAAATTAATCGTGTTTTTAATAATATTTTTGTCAAATTTTGCTTTAGTGATGAGAAGGTTGTTCTGGATCTCAATGATAGGATATGGATAACTGACATAGAAATATCTAAATACAAATGTTTAATCTCTGCCTACTTGGTCCTTCCGTTGGTGACACCGCGGCGGCGCCGGTCTAAGATGATGTTGGGGTTCAAAAGAATTAGTATAATTTTTGGGTGTGATTGATTTTCTGATTATTGGTTTAATTGATTTGTTACCATTTAATTTTTTGCATGAAAAAAATTGATGAAGGTGAAGAAAAACGGTGACGTTTCAATTTGGAAAATATTTGTGTTTAAATAACTGAAAAGGGTAACTGCTAATCCAAATGTTCTAAAAGAAATTGCGATTTATGCACAGTTTTTCATTTTAATTTCCCTATGATCTTTAGTATACCTTTACCCCTTCCTTAATTGAATTTCAAGTTCCCCCCTTCCCCAATGTGAGGTTTGGGAAAAAAAGCTCTCCCGGAAACTTGATGAAAGTAGTTAATTTTAGGATAATTTTAATGAGAACAGATTTGGGATTCGATCTATAGGACTTGTGAAATTTATGTTGTTTAAGAGGATTTTACAGAATTTTATGGTCTAATATCATGAGAAATTTTCTAATGTTTTGTATTTTGATTAACTTTTAAGATATACAAATCATTTTCCATGCTCAATTTGCAATTTTGGGTACCGACTTTGTTTTTCTCTACGACTTGCATTATTATTTGTTCGATTACAAGAGAACATAGTAAACTACTAAACCTGGCCAGATTTTAATGGGGAAAGGCATGGGGTTTGGACCTTTCTTGTGACATTTTGGTTGCTTTAGATTAATTTTCAGAGGAACTTTTAATCCTTTGTATTTTGTGAACTTTTTCAGGATAGAAGTTGTAGATAAAATTTTTAGTGCCTTTGCTTTATAAGGGACAATGACATATCGCATATCTTAACAAAATAACAAGGACTACGTATGTAATTTTGATTATCAAAATTCATAATTGTATTCTGCTTCGTATAATTCGGAGATGGTGTTATGCTCTTCTTCATGTTTTCATACTGTTAGGTTATGATACATATGATATTACATAAATCATGCGGAAACAACCATTAACCCAGGATTACATATTATTTACACATAATCATATAGCATAATTTAGATGCATACTCTTTGTTGCGTGCCCTCCCTAGCTGCGCCCGAACCGAACAAGAACAAGTCTTTAGGACTCCAAGTGTCGTCCCTCCGTAGATAGTCCACAGCACGTCCGGATCCGCCTTAAGATTGACCAACTAGAATCGCCCTTAAGGTACTAGAATTTTCGGCACTTTTGAGCAAGATGTGTGATTGAATTTTTCTCTCAAAAACTCACTTTGAATACTTTTAAACTCGTTATAAATTGTGAACCCAGGCCACATATTTATAGGGGTATGGAAAGGGAATTGGAATCCTATTCAGATACAAATTAATTAAACCTAGAATCCTACAAGAACTCTAATTAATTAATTTATCAAATAGAATTAGGAATTTAATCATTAACCGAACTCTGCATGTTTTAGGAATCGTGCATGAACACAAACACTTATGCACACACACACGGCAGCCACGATGGGCCGCCCATGCGCGTGCGTGCGAGCAGCAGCCCACGCAGCAAGGCCTACGCGAGCTACAAGCCCACGTAGCTCCTGCGCGCGCTGCGCGCGCTGTGCGCGCTGCCACGGCCTGCTGGGCCTGGCCTTGCGCTGGGCCTGGCGTGGCCTTGGCTGTTCGTGTGGCGCGCTTGGCTTGCTGGGCGATGGCCTGGCTTCGTGCTGGGCCCTCGTCCGGCAGGCCTCGTCCGATGCTTATTCGTACGATACGCTTCCGATTAAATTTCCGATTCCGGAATTCATTTCCGATACGAACAATATTTAATATTTCCGATTCCGGAATTAATTTCCGTTTCGAACAAATATTTAATATTTCCGTTTCCGGAATTATTTTCCGATTCCGATAATATTTCCGATTCTGACAATATTTCCGTTTCCGGCAATATTTCCGATTCTGGCAATATTTCCATTTCTGATAATATTTTCCGATACGTACCATGTTTCCGTTTCCGGCAACATCTACGACTTGGACAATATTTATATTTCCGATACGATCCATATTTCCGTTTCCGACAATATCATCGTTTCCGGAGTATTCATTTCTTGCCTGTGACGATCTCAGCTCCCACTGAAACCAAGATCCGTCGATTCCGAATATTCATAGATGGAGTATTTAATGCCATTAAATACTTGATCCGTTTACGTACTATTTGTGTGACCCTACGGGTTCAGTCAAGAGTAAGCTGTGGATTAATATCATTAATTCCACTTGAACTGAAGCGGCCTCTAGCTAGGCATTCAGCTCACTTGATCTCACTGAATTATTAACTTGTTAATTAATACTGAACCGCATTTATTAGACTTATCATAGAATGCATACTTGGACCAAGGGCATTATTTCCTTCAGTCTCCCACTTGTCCTTAGGGACAAGTGTGCATTTCCTAATTCCTTTGTCGCTCGATGCTTGCTTTTGAACATAAGGTAAGAGTTGTCATCCTTATTATGTCCAGAGGTGTTCCTCGGTTTCAGAGTTCAACTGATCAAATAAACAGATAATCATAGCCTATGATTCATCCGAGCACGGCCATGCATTTCACAGTTTCTAGCTCTCCGAGTGGCCTTGTACAACTTTTAAGCATCTCATCCCGATTTATGGGAGGACAATCCCAATCTTGCGATCTTGAGATTAGACTTTGTTTGATAGGTGATTACCTGAGCGTTGCCTTTATAGCCTCCTTTTACGGTGCGACGGTTGGTCAACGTCAAAGCAACCAGTTCTCAAACAAGTAATCTCAAATCACTCAGGTATTGAGGATTTAGTGTCTAATAATTTAATGAAATTTACTTATGACAGATTTTCATCTCTTACAGTAAAGTTTCATAGGTCTTGTCCGATACTAGTCTTCCCAAAGTAAGTATCTATGCAAATGATTATGACATTGCCATGTCCACATAGTTCAAGAAACAGAACTACTAGTCATCTTGCATTCTAATCGTCTAACGTTTTCTATGCGTCCAATTTTATAGAAAACTCCGATTAGGGACCATTTTCAACCTTTGACATTCAAGTTCACTTGATAGACATTTCTTAGTCACAGGACTGGTCCTGACAGTCTATCTTGAATATATTGTCAAATTGAAGGGACTCATCATTTAATAAACCACAAATTAAATGGAAAAATGAATTCTTTTCATTTATTGTGAATGATTAACCAATAATGTTTTACAAAGATTTAAACTCTAAAACTTTAAAACATTAAACAGAGACATCAAAGCCATTCTCCAATATGCTTGATTCCCATAGCTGCAGTGTGCGAGTTGTGCTTCGCCTGCGGCAGAGGTTTAGTCAATGGATCTGATATGTTGTCATCAGTTCCAATCTTGTTTATCTCGACTTCTTTTCTTTCAACGAACTCTCGTAGAAGGTGAAATCTACGAAGTACATGCTTGACTCTCTGGTGGTGTCTAGGCTCCTTTGCCTGTGCAATAGCTCCGTTATTATCACAATACAGGGCTATTGGTCCTTTAATGGAGGGGACTACACCAAGTTCACCTATGAACTTCCTTAGCCATATAGCTTCCTTTGCTGCTTCATGTGCAGCAATGTACTCCGCTTTAGTTGTAGAATCCGCAATGGTGCTTTGCTTAGCACTTTTCCAGCTTACTGCTCCTCCGTTGAGGCAGAAGACAAACCCAGACTGTGATCTGAAATCATCTTTGTCGGTTTGGAAACTTGCGTCCGTATAGCCTTTAACAATTAATTCATCATCTCCACCATAGACCAGGAAGTCATCTTTGTGCCTTTTCAGGTACTTCAGAATATTCTTGGCAGCAGTCCAATGCGCCTCTCCTGGGTCTGACTGGTATCTTCTCGTAGCACTGAGTGCGTACGCAACATCCGGGCGTGTACATATCATAGCATACATTATTGAACCAATCAATGATGCATATGGAATCCCATTCATTCGTCTACGCTCATCAAGTGTTTTTGGGCACTGAGTCTTGCTTAGATTCATTCCATGAGACATGGGTAGGTAGCCTCGCTTGGAGTCTGCCATCTTGAACCTATCAAGCACCTTATTGATATAAGTGCTTTGACTAAGTCCAATCATCCTTTTAGATCTATCTCTGTAAATCTTGATGCCCAATATGTACTGTGCTTCTCCTAGATCTTTCATCGAAAAACATTTCCCAAGCCAAATCTTGACAGAGTTCAACATAGGAATGTCATTTCCGATAAGTAATATGTCATCGACATACAATACTAGGAAAGCAATTTTGCTCCCACTGACCTTCTTGTATACACAAGATTCGTCTGCGTTCTTGATGAAACCAAAGTCACTGACTGCTTCATCAAAACGTATATTCCAGCTCCTGGATGCCTGCTTCAATCCGTAGATTGACTTCTTTAGCTTGCATACCTTTTTAGCATTCTTTGGATCCTCAAAACCTTCAGGTTGTGTCATAAACACAGTTTCTGTTAAAATGCCGTTTAAGAAAGCAGTTTTGACATCCATCTGCCATATTTCGTAATCGTAATATGCAGCGATTGCTAACATTATCCGAATAGACTTTAGCATTGCAACTGGTGAAAAGGTTTCATCGTAATCCACATCGTGGACTTGCCTGTAACCTTTTGCAACCAATCTAGCTTTGAAAACTTCAAGTTTCCCATCCTTGTCCTTTTTCAGTTTGAAAACCCATTTGCTTCCAATGGCTTGGTAGCCATCTGGCAAATCGACCAAATCCCATACTTGGTTTTCAGACATGGAGTCCAATTCAGATTGCATGGCTTCTTGCCATTGCTTGGAGCTAGGGCTCGTCATAGCTTGTTTGTAAGTCGCAGGTTCATCACTTTTAAGTAATAGAACGTCATAGCTCTCGTTCGTCAAAATACCTAAGTACCTTTCCGGTTGAGATCTATATCTTTGCGATCTACGCGGGGTAAAATTTCTAGATTGACCATGATTCTCACCAGATTCTTCTAAAGATCTCTGAGTTTCATCCTGAATGTCATCTTGAGCATTCTCTAGAGTTTGTTGTTCGACTCGAATTTCTTCGAGGTCTACTTTTCTCCCACTTGTCATTTTGGAAATGTGATCTTTCTCCAAAAAGACACCATCTCGAGCAACAAACACCTTGTTCTCAGATGTATTGTAGAAGTAATACCCCTTTGTTTCCTTTGGATAGCCCACAAGGATACATTTTTCAGATTTTGGATGAAGTTTGTCTGAAATTAATCGTTTGACGTATACTTCACATCCCCAAATCTTAAGAAAAGACACATTTGGAGGCTTTCCAAACCATAATTCGTATGGAGTCTTTTCGACAGCTTTAGACGGAGCTCTATTTATAGTGAGTGCAGCTGTATTTAGTGCATGTCCCCAAAATTCTAATGGAAGTTCGGCCTGACCCATCATTGACCTGACCATGTCTAGCAAGGTTCTGTTCCTCCGTTCCGACACACCATTCCATTGTGGTGTTCCAGGAGGAGTCAACTCTGATAGAATTCCACATTCTTTCAGATGGTCATCAAATTCATAGCTCAGATATTCACCGCCTCTATCAGACCGCAGTGCCTTAATCTTCTTGCCTAATTGATTCTCTACTTCACTCTGAAATTCCTTGAATTTGTCAAAGGATTCAGACTTATGCTTCATTAGGTAGACATAACCATACCTACTGAAGTCATCAGTGAAAGTGATAAAGTAGCTGAAACCACCTCTAGCATTTGTACTCATTGGTCCACATACATCTGTATGGATTAAACCCAATAGTTCATTTGCTCTTTCTCCAACTTTAGAGAAAGGTTGCTTTGTCATTTTGCCAAGTAAACATGATTCGCATTTACCATAATCCTCTAAGTCAAATGGTTCTAGAATTCCTTCCTTTTGAAGTCTTTCTAAGCGTTTCAAGTTTATATGGCCTAATCGACAATGCCACAGATAGGTGAGATCTGAATCATCCTTTTTGGCCTTTTTGGTATTTATGTTATATACTTGTTTGTCGTGATCTAATAAATAAAGTCCATTGACTAATCTAGCAGATCCATAAAACATCTCTTTAAAATAAAACGAACAACTATTGTCTTTTATTAAAAAGGAAAATCCCTTAGCATCTAAGCAAGAAACTGAAATGATGTTTTTAGTAAGACTTGGAACATGGAAACATTCTTCCAGTTCCAAAACTAGCCCGGAGGGCAACGACAAATAGTAAGTTCCTACAGCTAATGCAGCAATCCGTGCTCCATTTCCCACTCGTAGGTCGACTTCACCCTTGCTTAACTTTCTACTTCTTCTTAGTCCCTGTGGATTGGAACATAAGTGTGAGCCACAACCTGTATCTAATACCCAAGAAGTTGATTTAGCAAGTATACAGTCTATAACGAAAATACCTGAAGATGGAACGACTGTTCCGTTCTTCTGATCTTCCTTTAGCTTTGGACATTCTCTTTTGTAATGGCCTATTCCATCACAATAAAGACAGCTTGATGTGGACTTGTCCTGCTTTGATTTAGCATTGCCCTTGGACTTTCCACCTTTCTTGAACGGTCTCTTTCTAGCCTTGAGTAAAGCTTTGGCTTCACAGTCCAGTATTATTTCAGCCTTTCTGACAAGGTGAACAAATTCTGCAACTGTTTCTTCTCTTGGTTCACTTAGGTATAGTTGCTTGAAGCGACCAAACCCACTGTGTAGTGAATTGAGCAAGACAGAGACTGCCATCCTTTCGCTTATTGGTGTTCCTAGTAGACTTAGGCGATCAAAGTATGAACACATAAGATCCACATGGAACCTCAGTGGGACGCCTACCCTCTGTTTAGTGCGAAGGAGCTGAACATGTGTTTCTTGGACCTCCATCCTATAACACCTGTTGGGAGAACTAACCTTTAGACCAGACATTGATTCAATCAACTCATGGACGTTCAGGTCCCTGTCCTCCGTACTTCCACGACAGATATCCCTCAGATTCTTGATGAGCGTAAAAGGTTCATATGCTACAAACCTTTTAGCCCAATCATCAGGGATATTGTTCAGCATGAGACTCATAACCTTTTTGAGATCCGCATCCCAGGCGTAAAATCTCTCAGGGGTCATGTCTCTGGCATAGTAGCTTGGCATGGGATGTGACAGTACATACTCAAGTCCATTGAGTTTGACTATTTCAACTAGCTTAGCTTCCCATTCAAGAAAATTTGTCAGGTTCAGCTTGACCATAAGCTCAGAACCCATGATGATGTTTTGATTGTTGTTTGCCATATTAAAAACTACAATTGAAAAGAATAAACAAATAAATAACCATTCACAGTTTCTCTTAATAAACTTAAATTCTAGCATACATGCATAATTCAATGTTTATTAAGCATTTTATTCAAGTTATGTGTTCCGGCAGGTGTGAATAAAATGATTCCAAGATCCTAAAATCATTGAAGAACTAAGCACAGTTTGTCGACTTAATCCTAGAACATCTTAGGTAAGCAAAAGCCTTTTGCTAATAGTCTAGAAACTATTCTTGGTTGATAGGTACGTCTAAGAACTTATTAGGTAAACCTATCGATTTTGCCACGACATAAAAGGACTCCTTACTTATATCGTTGAGTTTCACCAAAACTAACATGTACTCACAATTATTTGTGTACCTTGCCCCTTTAGGACCAATAAGTAACACCTCGCTGAGCGAAAACTATTACTAGATTGATGTAAAGGATATCCAAGCAAGTGTATATTTTGGCATGGCACCTTTTAACTCAATTTTTAAGTTTGGAACTTAAGGCTCTTACTATGTTGGTTAGATTTTAAGTGAACTAAAATCCTTAATCATGCAACATAATCAAGCTTTTGATCTCATGCATCTTAAGACATATTTAAAAGCAATAAATAACTTAAACATGCATAAGATAAATGTGATCTAGTATGGCCCGACTTCATCTTGAAGCTTTGACTTCAAAGTCCGTCTTGAAAATCTCCGTGGGAGGCACCATTTTCTTCAAATAGGATAAGCTATAACTAATTACAACTATTTGATGGTTCGCAGACCATATTTGAATTGAAAAATAACTTTGGTACTTTAGACCAATTACATTCAAATTAATGGTACGCAGACCATATTTTCTATCCTACTTGGGTCATACTAGTCACTTCATAACCTGCAAAACAGTACATATACAATATATACCATTCACCCATTCATTATCATGAATGGCCCACATAGCTGGTTAGTAAAACACATTATGCATCACGTAAATATTTGCAGCAATTAATCAAGGGCACCAATAATCTACCAATTATTCAGTCCTTATTAATTCTAATCAAGTTGTTTTAACCTTAAGGATTTGTAGACCTAATCAAGAGTTTATGACTAAAAAGCGCTCCCACTTAAACCAATAAATTCATATGCTTTACTAATTTTAAACATAAAAATGTATTTCTAGTCTAACCGGAAACATACAAATTTAATTAAAATTTAAAGCTCATATAAATTTATAATTGAATCCAAAAAGTTTAATTTAATTTCAGTCGTTATTTAAATTAATTCATGATTTTAATTTTAGTAAAATAATTAGAATAAATAACATTTATTATAATTACAATATTCAAAATTAAAATCCAAGAAAATAATTTAAATTATTAATTTTAAAATTAATTAAAATTACGTGAACTGAAATTTTCAAATTAAACAATCAAAACGATCTAATCGTAACGTAAACACCCTACGCATTGCACGCCCATGGGCCGCACGCACACAGCCATTGCTGGCCATGTGCGCGCAGCCCATGCGCTCGTCGCATAGCTGCTGCTCTACCAATCGCAAGCCATCGCACGCTGTGGTGCTCGCTGCGCGCGCGCCAGCGCTCGTCGCACGCGAGCCATCGCTCGCAGTGCGCGCTCGCCAGCGCTCGCTGTGCGCGCGAGCCATCGCTCGCTGGGCGCGCGACATCGCTCGCTGGGCGCGCGACATCGCTCGCTGTGCGCGCGAGCAACGCTGGGCGCAGCGCTCGTGGCACGCGAGCTTGCGCTCGCTGCGCGCGAGGCTGCGCGCTCTTGCGCGAGGCAGTGCGCGTTGTGGCGCAGCTCGCTTGCTGCCCACACGCGACTGCCTTGGCTTGCCTTTCGCCCATGCCCATTTGTTCATAGCTCGTGGCCCACGACACAAGGCAGGGCTGCTGCCTTGTGCTCATGCACTACGCCCTTGCTCATTGCAATCGTGCCGCACGGGCGACGAGCTCCCTTGCTCGTCGTCGCATGCCCGCACTATACAACACCCCTTAAGGGTAACACGAAGCGTCCATTGCTTTGTGCGTGCAAGTTATATGAACGAATCGCATAAAAATTTAAAATTTATATTTTAAAATTAATGACAAATTAATAAATAATATTAATTTCATAATTTTAGGGCGAAAAATCGAAAATTTATTATTCAATTGATTTCCGATTTACATGGATTCAAGTCTAGGTCATAAAAATTTAAAATTTATCATAAATTTACAATTTTTATGGTGGTTTTTAATCATAGGTTTCTAATTAAATTATAATTAATTATGAAAATCAAATTAATTCTAAATTATTCTAATTTTCAACAAATTAATCATAATTACAAATTAGATTGCATAATTAACAAGGCTAGGCATTCAAACTTGTTAAACATATACAGTAGGTCAATCAAAAATTCAAGATTTATCAACAAGAATCGCAAATATTTAATTTAACATCTTAAATTTACGAAATTTTGCATTCGAAAAACTAAAACCTTCGAAAAGTCATAGTTAGGCTTCGAATTTGAGAATTCTGGGTTCGGCAGAAAAATATTAATTTTGTCAAAATTTTAGAATGCCTTTTACATGCGGAATTGACACAAAAATCACTCGATTTGGATGAGTAACGAAGAAACTGCGAAAAACTGCGTACGTATAATTAAATAAACGCAATTTGCAATTAATTAACAATTACGAAAATTAATCACCCCTTTTAATTCTTGCAAATTTGTAATATTTAACCATGTTTATGCAAATTAGATTATGAAAATAATAAGGGGCTCGTGATACCACTGTTAGGTTATGATACATATGATATTACATAAATCATGCGGAAACAACCATTAACCCAGGATTACATATTATTTACACATAATCATATAGCATAATTTAGATGCATACTCTTTGTTGCGTGCCCTCCCTAGCTGCGCCCGAACCGAACAAGAACAAGTCTTTAGGACTCCAAGTGTCGTCCCTCCGTAGATAGTCCACAGCACGTCCGGATCCGCCTTAAGATTGACCAACTAGAATCGCCCTTAAGGTACTAGAATTTTCGACACTTTTGAGCAAGATGTGTGATTGAATTTTTCTCTCAAAAACTCACTTTGAATACTTTTAAACTCGTTATAAATTGTGAACCCAGGCCACATATTTATAGGGGTATGGAAAGGGAATTGGAATCCTATTTAGATACAAATTAATTAAACCTAGAATCCTACAAGAACTCTAATTAATTAATTTATCAAATAGAATTAGGAATTTAATCATTAACCGAACTCTGCATGTTTTAGGAATCGTGCATGAACACAAACACTTATGCACACACACACGGCAGCCACGATGGGCCGCCCATGCGCGTGCGTGCGAGCAGCAGCCCACGCAGCGAGGCCTACGCGAGCTACAAGCCCACGTAGCTCCTGCGCGCGCTGCGCGCACTGTGCGCGCTGCCACGGCCTGTTGGGCCTGGCCTTGCGCTGGGCCTGGCGTGGCCTTGGCTGTTCGTGTGGCGCGCTTGGCTTGCTGGGCGATGGCCTGGCTTCGTGCTGGGCCCTCGTCCGGCAGGCCTCGTCCGATGCTTATTCGTACGATACGCTTCCGATTAAATTTCCGATTCCGGAATTCATTTCCGATACGAACAATATTTAATATTTCCGATTCCGGAATTAATTTCCGTTTCGAACAAATATTTAATATTTCCGTTTCCGGAATTATTTTCCGATTCCGATAATATTTCCGATTCTGACAATATTTCCGTTTCCGACAATATTTCCGATTCTGGCAATATTTCCATTTCTGATAATATTTTCCGATACGTACCATGTTTCCGTTTCCGGCAACATCTACGACTTGGACAATATTTATATTTCCGATACGATCCATATTTCCGTTTCCGGCAATATCATCGTTTCCGGAGTATTCATTTCTTGCCTGTGACGATCTCAGCTCCCACTGAAACCAAGATCCGTCGATTCCGAATATTCATAGATGGAGTATTTAATGCCATTAAATACTTGATCCGTTTACGTACTATTTGTGTGACCCTACGGGTTCAGTCAAGAGTAAGCTGTGGATTAATATCATTAATTCCACTTGAACTGAAGCGGCCTCTAGCTAGGCATTCAGCTCACTTGATCTCACTGAATTATTAACTTGTTAATTAATACTGAACCGCATTTATTAGACTTATCATAGAATGCATACTTGGACCAAGGGCATTATTTCCTTCACATACCTCATACATTATACATTCTTTTATAAAAGTTAGGTTTGCTTGGGAGAAAATCGCGAATGATCCTGTTTGGTGTTCTAGAATGGTTTTATAGGTTATGGTTTAAAGAATTCAGAGGAGTGGACATGGAAGTTTAAGCATTCAGAGGAGGATTTTGTTGTTGTTTGATGGAGTAGTTTGTCCACTCTTCTACTATTTAATAATAGGGAAGTTCAAGAGAATTTGTTGTTGTTTGATGGAGGAATTTTGATTGGATTTATCAATATAGCTAGCAGTAGGTTTGGACGAAGTACATATTGGATGGGGTTTTTTCTTAGGGGAGTGGCTAAATATTCAAGATTAGATTCCTGACCACATTGTAGGCATGAAATGATTTTGGAGCTATATTCTACTCCATTCTGTTTGTTTACTCTTCTTCGGAGAATCTTGGCCTGTATCACTATTAGAAAATGCATGTTTAACAACAACGTATTGCAAACAACTTAAATATTATTTCGTTAAATAAGTAACGCGCTAATTTTCATTCATCTGTTTTTGCTTGAATCTTCCTGCTTCTACATGTTTTCATCTACCCCCTATTTCTCTCCTTTTCTGCACCATTTTTAAATAGTCAGCAGCAAGGTACGATATGGTGGAGGAACATTGCATGCCAGTATGAGGGCCTATACAGTCATTTCTGCTGGTTATGTTATTGATAGAGATGATAGTGCCTTGATGTTCAAGCATTGTATGTTAATGTGGTTGTATTGAGTTTAGGCAGCTTTTCTTGCAGTGTGTTCAAATAAATTTATATTCATGCTTTTCAGAGATGAGAAGAAACTGTTATTGTTTAGTGAAAAGAAAAAAAGAGAAAAAATAAAATAAAATTGTTCATTGTTATTTCCAATCTATGCATCGTCCAAAACCCTCTAATTGAACTCGCCTAAGTTTCAAATTCCTATAAGTAATTTGCAATATACGCCTTGTACTGTTGTCGGCTGCTAAAGTTTGATGGTTTAAACTTTTAGCTATATAATCTTGAAAAGTAATTTGGTTTATGAACCTGCAGTTAATCACTGAGGTGAACCAACAATTGCTTTAGCAAGTCATGAGTCTCACACCAGACCAGATCAATCTGTTGCCTCCAGAGCAGAGGCATCAAGTCCTTAAATTGCAACAGATGCTTCGTCAATGATGTAGTGTCGGTAACTCATTTCAGTTATATGTGTGTGGGTTATTTAGTTTTCCCATGTTGTACGAGTAAGACAGAAATAGATGGCTAAGTTTCAAATTCAAAACCCTCTAAATGTATGGCTATAAAACGTTGTGAGTGAAATTAGTTTTAATGTTACCCTACTGGTTTTTCTCGAGGACTAGGTGAGCTTTGACAGTTGGTTGTAGTTAAATCTTTTCCGTTCCCAGGTGAGTATGGAAAATAATTGAAGAAGAACCAACACTTTTCTGTGCCAAAGTGAGTTTCTTTAGGTGACTTTGAAAACACTTACCAAAAATTGCTGCAGATGTAATTTTCATGTTAATTAAGTTATGACTCGTAATTTTAAGAATGTGGTTGTAACACCCCGACAATTCTCTCTTTTCTAAAATAACTTTTAAATATAAAACGTAGAGAATTTTCAAGGCATTATCGCCCGTGTGAAAACGTAACGGCTTATTCAGAATTTTGCAGCGGAAAACATAAAACTAACTGTAGGTTTATAAATAATCATTTTCAGAATAAATCCCAAAATAATAATCATTTTCAGAATAAATCCCAAAAACCAATCAACGAAAAACAAAGTTAATGTTACTAATTCAATAAGTTTTAGAGTCCACTTAAACAAACCAAATCAACCTTAGAAAATCAAATGAACTACAAGCTCTCTAATCCCGATCCCAATGATGCATCATCTTCAACCTGTAGATGGGCAACGCTTATTGATCCTTAGAGACTGCTCACCAAAGATGGGTCATCACAGGATCAATAAGGCATAGCCATGATCAACACACACATACAAAGCACGTAATCAGCAAAGCTGAGTACTACATACTAAAACAATAATAATCCTAACATGATACTATTAA
Source organism: Spinacia oleracea (assembly GCF_020520425.1). NCBI lineage: Eukaryota > Viridiplantae > Streptophyta > Magnoliopsida > Caryophyllales > Amaranthaceae > Spinacia > Spinacia oleracea. The sequence goes on from NC_079490.1 coordinate 18,133,257, forward strand.
ACGATCAATCCTAACATGATACTACTGAACATAAGTAAGGACAGACAAAGCATGATAATTTGACGACCATACTTAACTAGACTAGGCTAGACTGGACTAGACTTTTATAACAATAATATTATTTTATTTGAAATGGGCAATGGACCGAGTTTTCTAGCTAGAGGTCTTCACTAAGGAAGACGAGGTACGGGCGCGACTCCGTAACCTCAGTGACCTGCGATATCGAGGAACGTTTGACTAAAAATAGGACACGGTGATCAATCCGGTCCGAATGAAAGGCCATGGGCTACCACCATGAACCCCAACTCCTGTTTGTCCGTCACTTTAGACGTGCACAGTCTAAAGCTATTGCTACTCAGTTTCACTTTACATGATTTACAAATTAACACCCTGTTATGACTCAACAATCACATAAGGCATACAACTCACATTTATTTACAACTGCTTTTATCTTGGAATTGAGTAAGTGATCACAAAGGCATCAAACAAGACTCATTCCAATTAACTCCAATCTTTCCTTTAATACTGATCAACCCCTGTATATGGGTATATGGTTTCAACTTACTAAATGAGGTCCTCCGCCCTCATAAAGTAGTGAAAAGCTAAAAGGGAACAACAATCAACTGATCTGAATTATATACTAAGTAATCTAGTGTTCCCAATCAAACATGTTTGCATCAATCATCCATACTAACATGTTATAATCCTCAAAATGCAATATAAGTTTAATATGTTCATCCAACAGTATCAAACATGCAATTTCAACCTGACTAAGTTCATCAACAACATCAACATAACCAAGTTCATCAACAATTCAACATGGTTTCAACAATTAGCACACATTCCAAGCACACAGGTATGTACGTACCTTGTGTAAACAAACTGATAGGCCACTTTAACGAATTCAAAAGTCACCCACAAAGAATTCTCCGCCTAAAATAATCAAGAAACGTACCCAAATCAATTCCTAATAATTTACAGCAACATTAACGTACTCTAAACACATCCTAGACATATTTAGAACATTCCCCAACATCGAAACTTAATTAATTAACTTCCTAGAATAGTGATTACTACACTAATGATCACCAATTATCATAAAAGCATCCCTTTTAAAATTCCAGCAATATAAAATAGTTTCAAACTACTCCAACATATATCAACATGCTTAAAATCATAAAAATAATAACTTTGATAATTCATAATCATCCTACCATGATTTAAAATCGTTAAAACCTTAAAAATTCATACTTTAATAATTAAAACCATTATTTCAATCAAATTGTATAATCTGAAAATCAATAATTTGATTATGCAAAACATGAAATCTATAATTCATAATTAACTCATAAAAACTATAATTTAATTCAAGAAAAACATGAATTATATTAATAAAACATAATTAAAACACTAAATTAGTTTAGGGTTTAAAGAAATAACCAAATAAAGAAGAGAGGGAGCTGCTGGCCGGCGACAGTGGCGGCAGCAGGCGAAGGTCGACGACAGGGCGGCAAAGCTGGTGGCGCAGGTGGTTGTGCGGTGGTCGCGTAGGCTGGCGACGCGTTTGCGGGGCAGGAAGGAAGAAGCAATGAGAGAAGGGAGTGTTGTTTGCGTGCGTGGAGGAGAATGGAGGGAGGCCGGCTGAGGTTGGGCGGTGCGGCAGCAGACACAGCCGGCGGAGGTCAGTGGAGCCGCCGGTGGTTGCGCGGTGGTGGCTGAGCGAGCAAACAAAAGCAACGATTAATAAGGAGGGAAAACGAAAGAGGAGGAGAACGAAGGAGAGGAGGGAGAAAGAATTACCGACGGCGAGGATGGTGGAACGACGATGGAGGAGCGCCGGCGGGATGGCGGCGGCGTGGACAGCAGCAGGGACGACGTGAATGGCAGCAGAATTTTTTTTTGAGGGTTGAGTCCACGTGAGTTGCAAGGGAACAAGGAGGGTTTTGAGTTTTACGTGAAATAGAATAAGGGAGTTTTTGGGTTTGTATTTTGGGATTTTCCCATGTGGGCTAGGATTAGGATTTGGGTTTTAGTGTTTGAGTCAAAACCGAATAGGATTGTTTTTCCGAATTCAACGAGTTTTCCTAATTCAGATTCTTTTTAACATAAAAATTCTAAAATTATTTTTGATTGCAAATCGTTAAAATATTTAGAATATATTTAAATTAAATTAAATATACCTTAAATATATAAATATAATAAAGTTCGAAAATCGTTAACTATTTAGAACGTACTTTAAATAAAATAAATATACGTTAATTATATATTTATTACTAAAATTCATAAATTCTATTTAAATATAAATAGTATACATTAAAATATATTAATAAAATTTATAAATTTACGGGGGATTACAATCTACCCCTCTTAAAAGAAGTTTCGTCCCGAAACTTGACACGAAATTTCCCACATTTTCCCCGAAAGCTTTTAACTTATTCTTACTAGAGAAGTATTTGTGCCACCTATGTGCACTCTTTTGTCAACTCAAAGCTGTTTGTGTTACTAATGAACACCTTTTCTTATGCGGAGAGTCTATTTGCTTTGCCTAAACTTGTAAAATGTGCTAAAATAAGCATAAAAATGCATAAAAGTGCCATAAAATAGGTAAAAAGCGCGAATTTATATCGCATTCTACCCCTCTTAAAGAAAACGAGTTACGCCCTCGTAACTCATCTCAGGGAATAACTTTGGGTATTTCTCCTTAACGAATTATGTCCTCAATACAATATTCTCCCTAAACTCATTCCAACAAGTAAGACTTCTACAATTCTTTCCATACAATGCCTCAACAGGTTCCATCTTAAAGCTCGCATAGTAACTATTGTTGCAAGAAATTCAATCGACTCTAGGTGGTTTTCCCAATTACCCTTAAAGTCAATAACACAGGTTTTCAACATATATTTCATTAGTAATCTCAATCTGTCTATCGGTTGCAGGGTGGGAAGCAATATTCATTTTCAATGTTGTCCCCAAGATTCAACTGGACCTTATTGCCAAAATTTCAGACTTTTGTTCTCGGTAAGGATCTTACATGTTGCCCTATAAAGGTAATGTCTCCAAATATTCGTAGATAACACCATCACAGTTAACTCTAGGTCATGGGTTTGGTAATTAGCCTTATAAGGTTTCAATTGACGCGACATCAGCTAAATCTAGAAAGCTTCCTCCATTTCTCACTTCACTTGAATTTCGATTCCTTTTTCAACAAGTTGGTCATTGGTTTTGCTTACTTCGAAAAGTCTTTCACAACTTCCTATAATAGTCGTCTAGGCTTAGAGAACTTTAAATATCGGACACGTTCTTTGGAGTAGGTCACTCACTCACATCTTGAATCTTAGCAGGATCTACAGAGACTCTTTCTGGTCAACTTTTCCTTTTTACCAAACCTCCTTATGTCATAACTCTTGGTCTTAACTCTTAGCACTTCCACCAATTCATACATTCCCATCTTTTCAAGACAACAAATGATTTCTAACGATCCTGGACCACTCGAATCTTCTCTTAATTTTATTCCCTTAAGTAACGTAGTTTTCAATCAATTTAGTCCTCACTTTTCCGTCGGTGTCACTTATACACACATGACTTCAAGATTTGTATACTTCATTTAATAAAACTAGATTCTTTCTAAGCGTCTCCAAAACAATCCTCAAGTGTTTGTCATGCTCTTTCTCATTCCTTGGATAAATCAGGATATCATCAATATAATAACGAACTTAATTCGGAATTCGTGGAAAATCTTATTCATCAAATCCATAATTATGGTAGGTGCATTGTTTAACCCAAAAGACATTATTCTAAACCCATAATGACAATAACGAGTCCTAATGAGGTCTTAGGCCCTTATCAGCTATCCTTAATTGGTGATACTTCAAACACAACTCAGTCTTCGAGAATACACTCGCCCAATTCAATTGATCCAATATGTCCTCTATTCTAGGCAAATGATACTTGTTCTTGATGGTGTTTAGCTCCCTAAAATCGATGCATGATTCCATACTCTTGTCTTTTCCTTAACAAACAACACAAGAGCTCCCCACTGTGATGCACTAGGCCTAATATACCCCTTAACAAAACAACTCTTGCAACTGCGTCTTAATTCGCTCATTTCGAGAGGTGCCATGCTATAAGGTGCCTTGGATATAGGTGTCGTTCCAGGAATTAATTCTATAATGAACTCAAGGGCTCTAACATGTAACATACTTGCAATTTCACTTGGAAACACATCAATGAATCCACTCACAATGACAAACATCCTCGATTTTGACTCCAAGTTCTTTATTCACCTCAAACACACTACAGAAAAATAGTTCACGCTCCCTATTCATCAATTTCCTCACTCGCATTATAGAAATAACCAAAGGTTCTTGGACTACCCAAAACATCTATACTAGGTCAATCTTCCAATATGGTTCCTTACATTTACTTTCTGAATTTCACAGTACGTCTATCTTAGCCTTGTACAAACTTAGTCAATTCCATCCTAAGGTTTATGAATTCGTGTGCCTTTTGATTTCTCATAAAAGGAGTTTCCTTAAAGCAGTAACAAACGAATCCCAATTGAATCTCTCAACAATGCTAAGTCTAACCCCATTTTTTCTCCACCACAAATCAGCTTCATCTTCCAAGTACAGTACAACTTGACCCACTCTCATGTTCTCAAGACAGTTCACATCCCCAAACAGTTTCTCAAACTCCCTAACCTAGTTCTCTAAAAAGGTAGGATCAGCTTGCCCCTTAAAGTATGGTGGCTTAACTTTGGTTAGTCTCTCAAACATGTCCCCAGTAGAATCAGGACGCTCAGTTCTCTCTACAGCCAGTCTTCCCGCCAAAAGGCGAATAGCAGCAACTAACTCACTATTGCTTGACATTCTAGTATGCGACCTAAAATTAATTATTCTACGATACATAACTCATATGTCCCCTCTACGAGAGAAATTTAGATTTGATCATAGAGATCGCATCAACAAACACTTATTCGAGAATGTACACCAATAATAAAGCAATCATCGTCACTCACTCAAGAAAATATCCCCATCAAGGACATACAATTTGAAAACAATTGAATGGAAGTTCAATCACAACAAATAAGTAATAATATTCCCATTCGCGTGCCCAAAATAAACTCTTGATCATTTGGATTATCAATAATCTAACTCTATTCCTCAAAAGAATGTTAATAACAATTCCTAAACCATAATAACGCACTTGTCCTCAAATTAACATAAAGGTTCTACGACACAAACATAAACTATTGTTGGCGAATAATGGAATTCTCAAACTGGAAATGAATACTTTAACTTCTATTGCTAACTCTATAAAGGTTTATTACATCCTTGAAATTAATAAAGAACATTTCAAACTTCAATAAACTTTAACTTTAAACTGTTGTAGCTTTGCTACTTATTCTTTAAAACATAAAAGAGCTAATTAACTATTTATGACTTCAAAATATTTGTGGCCTCTTGCCTATCCATTGCTCCTGAAACTTGCGGAGTGAAATTTAGATCTCAAGATCATCAAACTCTTCCCCAGGGTCTTCATCTTCTTCCATATTTTCATCTTGATTAGGCTCATTTGCCACCTCCTGTTCACTTTCGAGCTCTGCATCTGAATCACTAGAAATTTCAATGGTTGGCTCATGGGCCACTAGGTTAGGATTCTCTGCCTCAACACCTACATTCTCATTCTCCACAGCTACATCATTTTCCTCTAGGTCATTATTTACACTTACTCCCATAGGTTCTTTTGTAACTGCATCTCCAACATGACTCCCTACTATTTTACCGTCTCTAAACCCACTTTCTGCCGCCTCAATAATGGTGGTTAGAATTTCTGAATCATATTTCCATCTACCATCCCAAGTCTCATACTTAGCCAAGTTTGGAGTTCCATTATCAGAATGCATGTCTTTAAACTTTTCCTTGAGTTCTAGGTATGGAAATTTGTTAGGTAAGCAATTAATAATAGTGGCTGCTATCGTATCCTTTCTCATTAAGATAGGTTGCCCTAGAACTTTAGCATGATATTCGCATCCAAACACAATTTTCTTCACGTAAATATCAGGGGTTTCTATATCAAGTTTCTCGAAAGATCCTATGTTGGTGTACTTGGAAAGAAATATTTTATTCCTGAAATAAACAATTCCATGTCTCACTAACGATTTTCCAACCAAATTATAAACAAAGTTCAATAACGCAATAAGTTTGGTGGAAGCAAACAATTCTTTATGCACATTTAAATGTAACACTTAAACAATTAGTACACGCACGTTCATAACAATCAACTTCTTATCATTGACTAGCTACTAATGCACATATAATTCTATCTTATATGCCCTTCTTATACTACCCATCTCTCATAAACTAAAGCATTGAAATAATTTAATTAACAAAGTAAAATGACGATAATATAAGAAAATTATAACATAGAATAATAACATGAATAAAATATAAAATAAATTAAGTAAAATAAATTAAGGAAATGCGTAGCGAATAAATTAGAAAATAAAGTTATTAATTCGAAAAAGATTTATATTTCCTAATAACGAATTCTAACTCTTGAAACAACTAAAAAAAAAAATTGAACTTCTTTAAAAAAAAACGTACTCATTTTTTTTTTTTTTTTTTTTTTTTTTGAATAATAAATAATAAGAAAAATATAAATGTCGAAAGTATCACTTTAATTTTAATAATAATTTAATTTCGAACTTAAATAAGAAATATTATGTTCTTTCAAACAAGATAAAAGGAAATCGGCCCCCGAAAAAAAAGTACCAATTTTGAACACTATAATATGTAGGAGCTCGATTGTAAGAAATTTATTTTAAATAACTAGATAGTTAGGCGCCTAAAATTTATTAAAGTAAAACCTTAGCTTCTAGATACCACTTTGTAATACCCCGACAATTCTCTCTTTTCTAAAATAACTTTTAAATATAAAACGTAGAGAATTATCAAGGCATTATCGCCCGTGTGAAAACGTAACGGCTTATTCAGAATTTTGCAGCGGAAAACATAAAACTAACTGTAGGTTTATAAATAATCATTTTCAGAATAAATCCCAAAATAATAATCATTTTCAGAATAAATCCCAAAAACCAATCAACGAAAAACAAAGTTAATGTTACTAATTCAATAAGTTTTAGAGTCCACTTAAACAAACCAAATCCAACTTAGAAAATCAAATGAACTACAAGATCTCTAATCCCGATCCCAATGATGCATCATCTTCAACCTGTAGATGGGCAACGCTTATTGATCCTTAGAGACTACTCACCAAAGATGGGTCATCACAGGATCAATAAGGCATAGCCATGATCAACACACACATACAAAGCACGTAATCAGCAAAGCTGAGTACTTCATACTAAAACAATAATAATCCTAACATGATACTATTAAACGATCAATCCTAACATGATACTACTGAACATAAGTAAGGACAGACAAAGCATGATAATTTGACGACCATACTTAACTAGACTAGGCTAGACTGGACTAGACTTTTATAACAATAATATTATTTTATTTGAAATAGGCAATGGACCGAGTTTTCTAGCTAGAGGTCTTCACTAAGGAAGACGAGGTACGGGCGCGACTCCGTAACCTCAGTGACCTGCGATATCGAGGAACGTTTGACTAAAAATAGGACACGGTGATCAATCCGGTCCGAATGAAAGGCCATGGGCTACCACCATGAACCCCAACTCCTGTTTGTCCGTCACATTAGACGTGCACAGTCTAAAGCTATTGCTACTCAGTTTCACTTTACATGATTTACAAATTAACACCCTGTTATGACTCAACAATCACATAAGGCATACAACTCACATTTATTTACAACTGCTTTTATCTTGGAATTGAGTAAGTGATCACAAAGGCATCAAACAAGACTCATTCCAATTAACTCAATCTTTCCTTTAATACTGATCAACCCCTATATATGGGTATATGGTTTCAACTTACTAAATGAGGTCCTCCGCCCTCATAAAGTAGTGAAAAGCTAAAAGGGAACAACAATCAACTGATCTGAATTATATACTAAGTAATCTAGTGTTCCCAATCAAACATGTTTGCATCAATCATCCATACTAACATGTTATAATCCTCAAAATGCAATATAAGTTTAATATGTTCATCCAACAGTATCAAACATGCAATTTCAACCTGACTAAGTTCATCAACAACATCAACATAACCAAGTTCATCAACAATTCAACATGGTTTCAACAATTAGCACACATTCCAAGCACACAGGTATGTACGTACCTTGTGTAAACAAACTGATAGGCCACTTTAACGAATTCAAAAGTCACCCACAAAGAATTCTCCGCCTAAAATAATCAAGAAACGTACCCAAATCAATTCCTAATAATTTACAGCAACATTAACGTACTCTAAACACATCCTAGACATATTTAGAACATTCCCCAACATCGAAACTTAATTAATTAACTTCCTAGAATAGTGATTACTACACTAATGATCACCAATTATCATAAAAGCATCCCTTTTAAAATTCCAGCAATATAAAATAGTTTCAAACTACTCCAACATATATCAACATGCTTAAAATCATAAAAATAATAACTTTGATAATTCATAATCATCCTACCATGATTTAAAATCGTTAAAACCTTAAAAATTCATACTTTAATAATTAAAACCATTATTTCAATCAAATTGTATAATCTGAAAATCAATAATTTGATTATGCAAAACATGAAATCTATAATTCATAATTAACTCATAAAAACTATAATTTAATTCAAGAAAAACATGAATTATATTAATAAAACATAATTAAAACACTAAATTAGTTTAGGGTTTAAAGAAATAACCAAATAAAGAAGAGAGGGAGCTGCTGGCCGGCGACAGTGGCGGCAGCAGGCGAAGGTCGACGACAGGGCGGCAAAGCTGGTGGCGCAGGTGGTTGTGCGGTGGTCGCGTAGGCTGGCGACGCGTTTGCGGGGCAGGAAGGAAGAAGCAATGAGAGAAGGGAGTGTTGTTTGCGTGCGTGGAGGAGAATGGAGGGAGGCCGGCTGAGGTTGGGCGGTGCGGCAGCAGACACAGCCGGCGGAGGTCAGTGGAGCCGCCGGTGGTTGCGCGGTGGTGGCTGAGCGAGCAAACAAAAGCAACGATTAATAAGGAGGGAAAACGAAAGAGGAGGAGAACGAAGGAGAGGAGGGAGAAAGAATTACCGACGGCGAGGATGGTGGAACGACGATGGAGGAGCGCCGGCGGGATGGCGGCGGCGTGGACAGCAGCAGGGACGACGTGAATGGCAGCAGAATTTTTTTTTGAGGGTTGAGTCCACGTGGGTTGCAAGGGAACAAGGAGGGTTTTGAGTTTTACGTGAAATAGAATAAGGGAGTTTTTGGGTTTGTATTTTGGGATTTTCCCATGTGGGCTAGGATTAGGATTTGGGTTTTAGTGTTTGAGTCAAAACCGAATAGGATTGTTTTTCCGAATTCAACGAGTTTTCCTAATTCAGATTCTTTTCAACATAAAAATTCTAAAATTATTTTTGATTGCAAATCGTTAAAATCTTTAGAATATATTTAAATTAAATTAAATATACCTTAAATATATAAATATAATAAAGTTCGAAAATCGTTAACTATTTAGAACGTACTTTAAATAAAATAAATATACGTTAATTATATATTTATTACTAAAATTCATAAATTCTATTTAAATATAAATAATATACATTAAAATATATTAATAAAATTTATAAATTTACGGGGGATTACAGTGGTTGCTTACGGCTCAACCATGTTGAAATTGAGTATTCCGTACTATGTTTTGTAAATCATTTTGATTTCTATTTTAGAATGTTGTATATATAAAATTGCAATGTTGGTATAATGCTCTTTGTGTTTTTCTCCTTTATAAAAACACGCACAAAAATATATATGATGGACAAAAATTAAAAGTCACCTTAAAAACAAAACAAGAACCGTGCATCGCACGGGTGTAAAACTAGTTAAACTCTAAAGAGATCAACACCAATTTTCTCGTGGGAATATATGTATGTATTACGAAGTATTATTCTATAGTAATCGATCTTTTAGGTTGTTGGGTTATTTTCCTTATATATATATAAAATATATATATATATATATGTATACTTCGTTTCCTCTTAGAATTAGGAACTAGGACCAACCTACTTTAGTTTTAGGAAACCAACATGAATAAGGAAACCTATCATACAAACAACTCTATCTTATACGGAATATTCCTTACATACTTATCTCAATAGTAATTGAGTTTTTTTAAAAAATTAGTTGATGTTTCTTTGCCCCCATATTTTAATTGTATATTTTTTATTCGTCGGTAGTTATACGTAATATTTTTTCTGTAACTATTAATATTTACTAGATTTTAGCCCGTGCGATGCACGGATTCTATTAAATTGTTATGTTTAAATAAAAATCCTATATATATACCACTTTTATACATTAGATTAGGGTAGTTTTTGATTTTGCATTGAATTTCATTTTAGATTTTTTTTATTTATTATGAAAGTGTTTGTTTTTTGATGAAATTGTATATGCGTAATATTAATAAATAATTAATAAAAAATATATGCGTGAAATTTAATCATTTCTTTACGTGGCACTCGACTTTTTTAATTCAAAATTAATTTTGAAATCTTATTTTTCATTGGCCGGAGCCATTAGATTTTTCTATGTGGCGCTCTAATATTGGATTAATGTTTGATTTTAAATTGAATTTTATTTATTTTATTTTAGATTATTGTTTGATTTTGGATGAATTTTATTTTAGATCTATTTTTTAATTATTAGAGTGTTTGATTTTAGACGGAGTTGTATATATTAGTAATTAATTAATTAAAATATCTACGTGGCACATAATTAATTATCTACGTGGAAATCGATTATTTTTTAATTATTAGAGTGTTTGATTTTCGATGGAGTTGTATATATTAGTAATTAATTAATTAAAATATCTACGTAGCACCTAATAATTATCTACGTGTCACTTGATTTTTTAAATTCAATAAGATATTAGAAATATTATTTTTCATTGGCCGAAACCATTAGTATTCCTAGGTGACGCTCTAATCTTTTAGCAAATATTCCTCCATTGGCCGAAACCTTTAGATTTTTCTACGTGGCGCTCTAATATTGGATTAATGTTTGATTTTAAATTGAATTATTTTAGTTTAGATTATTGTTTGATTTTGGATGAATTTTATTTTAGATTTATTTTTTTAATAATTAGAGTGTTTGATTTTAGATGGAGTTATATATATTAGTAATTAATAAAGTAATTAAAATATCTATGTGGCACCTAATTAATTATCTACGTGGCAATCGATTATTTTTTAATTATTAAAGTGCTTGATTTTCGATGGAGTTGTATATATTAATAATTAATTAATTAAAATATCTACGTGGCACCTAATTAATTATCTACGTGGTACTTGATTTTTTTAATTCAAAAAGAAATTAGAAATCTTATTTTTCATTGGCCGAAACCATTAGTAATCCTAGGTGGCGCTCTAATCTTTCAGGAAATATGCCTCCTTTATATATGTATACTAGATTTTAGCCCGTGCGATGCACGGATTCTATTAAATTTTTATGTTTAAATAAATATCCTATGTATATACCACTTTTATATTTTAGAAGATTAGTCTTTTATTTTGCATTGAATTTCATTTTAGATTTTTTTTTATTATGAGAGTGTTTGTTTTTGGATGAAATTGTATATGCGTAATATTAATAATTAATAAATAAAAAATATCTACGTGACACTTAATCATTTCTTTACGTGTCACTCGACTTTTTTAATTCAAAATTAATTTTATAATCTTATTTTTCATTGGCTGAAACCATTAGATTTTTCTACGTTGCACTCTAATATTGGATTAATGTTTGGTTTTAAATTGAATTGTATTTATTTTATTTTAGATTATTTTTTGATTTTGGATGAATTTTATTTTAGATTTATTTTTTAATTATTAGAGTGTTTGATTTTAGATGGAGTTGTATATTAGTAATTAATTAATTAATAAATTAATTATAATATCTACGTGGTGGAAATCGATTTTTAATTATTAGAGTCTCATATAAGAATTATAATATCTACGTGGTGAGGACAGTCTCATATAAGAATTTGGGAATTAATTATCTACGCGGCAATCGATTATTTTTTAATTATTAGAGTGTTTGATTTTTGATGGAGTTGTATATATTAATAATTAATTAATTAAAATATCTACATGGTACCTAATTAATTATCCACGTGACACTTTATTTTAGATTATTGTTTGATTTTGGATGAATTTTATTTTAGATTTATTTTTTATTAGAGTGTTTGATTTTACATGGAGTTGTATATATTAGTAATTAATTAATTAATTAATTAACATATCTATGTGACACCTAATTAATTATCTACGTGGCAATCGATTATTTTTTAATTATTAGAGTGTTTGATTTTTGATGGAGTTGTATATATTAATAATTAATTAATTAAAATATCTACATGGTACCTAATTAATTATCTACGTGACACTTTATTTTAGATTATTGTTTGATTTTGGATGAATTTTATTTTAGATTTATTTTTTATTAGAGTGTTTGATTTTACATGGAGTTGTATATATCAGTAATTAATTAATTAATTAATTAACATATCTATGTGACACCTAATTAATTATCTACGTGGCAATCGATTATTTTTTAATTATTAGAGTGTTTGATTTTGATGGAGTTGTATATATTAATAATTAATTAATTAAAATATCTACATGGTATCTAATTAATTATCTACGTGACACTTGATTTTTTTAATTCAAAAAGAAATTATAAATCTTATTTTTCATTGGCCGAAACCATTAGTAATCATAGGTGGCGCTCTAAACTTTCAGCTGATATGCCTCCTTTATATATGTATATTAAATTAGATTGGTAATTATTAATTATTCATATTTATTCATAATCACACTTTTGGTGCCATGTTGAATAGGCAACGTTACCTTGCTAAATTCATAGTATTGAATTAATTTAAAACATAAGTACGTTTTCCTCCAACAACTTTGAAACCCTCGCCGCTCAACATTTCCTCTTCCAGTTCCCACCATATTCCCTTCCCAGTTTCCACCATCTTCATTTGCTTTGCTATCACACCAGAGGAAATATTTCTCTTCAAGTGTTCTCCTGGTACACTAGAGCACGGCTTCATCCCTTCCACTGGTACACTAACTTTCTCTCCACCTCACTTCCGATCCAATCGCCGAAATCAGAAGCCTTATGAGTAGAATTCGATTCGGGATTTCTAGCTTTCCAAAAGTAGAAGCCATAGAGAAAATTTGGTGAAAGTTAGACGACATATTGGTGGAGCCATTGACGATTTCTTAAAAGCTTCTTCAATTTCTAGCTATTGACAAAGCATTAGAAGTAACAATCTTCTAACCCTATTTTTTTTCCCTCTTATTCAATCATCTTGCTTTCACTTTCTGTAATTCAGTTAACTGTTTTTATTAGATTGCATACAAGGATTTGAATACTGAATTCACTTCAACGTTGTAGATTTTTTGACTGAATTAATACCTGAATATCTCAATTCATCAACAATTTATGATGTTTTAAGAGATTGCTATTACATTTTGGAAAATTTTAGCTTATGATTACATTAATCACCTCAACGTCTTATTATATATGGTCTTATGACTGATTTTTTTTTTTTTTTTTTTGGTGAGGGAAGCAAAGGTTGGAATATAAGTTTTCAGAAGACATCATTTTTTCTTTTGTGTAGTGGACAATGTGGGTACATTGTATCCCAATTTATCAATTCCTAAAAAGTAACTGAATCATAAATTTGTTATTCTATTTACAACCCATATGGTAAGGTCCATAATCAATAACTTGATGATAGTAGCTACTTAAAAGCAAAATGACTTTCATTTTGTTTTTATTTTAAGTTGGTTTTGTTAATCAAGTGTAGCTATACATTTATAATTAGTGGTCTGCAATTTAGTTGTGAATTTGGTTATTTTATATTTAATGAAAGAAAATCATAATATATATGTCTAGTAAGAGCCTAGAAGTGGAAGCAAACTTGTCGCGGGCGAATTTTTGGTGTTTTTAGGTGTAGGCAAAAGCAGAGGAAAGAGTTGTCAAGCACACTCATATTGCTCTACTGTAATTCAATATTAATTGGGTAGATTAGATTAGTTATGCTAGTTATATTCCTAAACTCATTCCTCTTTACTGTGATAACAAGGCAGCCCACTACATAGCTCACAATCCAGTGCTCCATGAGAGGACTAAACATTTGAATGTAGACTGCCACTATGTGAGGGATCATTTAGTGGATGAGTTCCTATCCACTAAGCTCATTAGATCAACTCAACAAATAGCTGACATAATGACCAAGTCTCTATCAGCAAGACAACATCACTTTTTGTCCGTCAAGTTAGGTCTTGTCTGTTCTACCCAAGTCCAACTTGAAAGGGGGTGAAGAAATATGAGAGGAATATGGTTGAGTTCCTGTGAGGAAAATGGTTAAGTTCTTCCTCATATTCCTGGTTGAGTTCCTTGAGATGTTCCTGCTATTCTTTGCACTGCAATAAAGCCTCACATGAGATAAATCCCTCACATGTATCCTCCTAGGATCATGTGAGATGACAGTGACAGGACCCCACTATCTTTGCAGCCACCATTTTGTCTGCTAGTAAATTTTGTACATTTCTGTGAAGTGTCCTTAGTTGCCCTGTTGTTCCTCTTTGATTGATTGTAGTTTTTTATTTTTATATATAGCATTGTTTCTATTAGGGCAAGGCAGAGTGTTAGAATTGTAAAACAAAAAGAAAGAGGCACAACCTTCAATCATCAGTACAGAAAATATAGGTTTGACTCCCAACCAAATTCACTCTCTAAATTGGTTATCTAATTGGTTATCTAAATAGGACCTTGAAAGTGTAACCTTTCTTGATGACTATTATCCCATACTTGTTTAACAAAGGGCAGGAACGAGGGATCTGACAATCACATTGGCACGAAACGAAATGGTTTTTTAACCCCCGAAGGAGGCGATGAGTCAAGAGAAAGCCAAATGGGGCAGTGGTCTGAGGTAATACACGGTAAATGCCAAAAAGTAGAGTTCGGGAATTTTGAAGCCCACAAATGATTTCCCCACCCCCTGTCTAAGCGTTCATAAATCGGGTAGGCCTTACGTTTATTGGTCCGTGTGAATTTTGAGCCGTTGTACCCTATATCAGTGAGTTGACAATTATGCATAGTCTCAGCAAACAAAGCCCTGCTTCTACAAATTGGCCTTCCTCCCCATTTTTCATTTATATAACCTCATTAAAATCACCAATAACCAGCCACGGTAAGTCCACGCTACTAGCAATATCTAACAAATTAGACCATAATTTTCTTCAGACTAAAATCTGTGCTTGCATAGATGGCAGAAATAAAATAATGTTTTGAGTTTGTTTGGATTACCTCAATGAGACCATGCACTCCTTTTCGATTCTTGCTCACAATGTGGACATTAATACGATTTGGTTTCCACATGAGGAGAATCCCTCCAGCAGACCTTTCCGGTTCAACCAGATGCCAAGAATCAAAAGGTAACGCTCGAACAATGCTAGCTGTGGAGTTCTTGCTAGCCTGAGTTTCAGAGATAATAACAAGGTCCGGATTGTGATAAGTTAGCAGATGGCAAAAATTTGGATTGAAGGACTTTCACGCTATCCATCTCGCATTCCAGTACATAATTGACATATTAAACGGGAGATACTACTTTAGTCTTGATAACTTGCTATTGTTATTTGTTAGACACATGACAGCTTTTCTATTTACTGTGAAGCTATATATTCAGTATGTTTTCATTGATTAGGATTCTATATCGGATCCCATGGACCATACACCTCAGAGTTGAAACGCAAATTTGGTCAATGGCAAGAGGATGGTGGGACCAAGGAACCTTCATATCTCCATTTCTATGAATATGTCGAGGCTGTAAAGCTTACTGGGGATCCTTATGTGCCTGCTGGCCTGGCCAGGTAATAATAATAAATTTTCTTTCCAGTTAGGATTGGGGGGAGGAGCCTTCTAGGATCAATATAATTATAGTATGACTTTTACACTAGGGATTACAATGTAGCATCGTTTAGTCTAGGCTGTACTGCCAGTATAGGTTCAAGAAAGACAAAGCGTGAAATGGAACTTGCATAGACTTGATCAGAGCAATCTTTCTGTTGATGAATCTCTTGATATCAGACCCTGAGCTTTCCCCCACAACCATATTGGA
The DNA here is from genome assembly GCF_020520425.1 of Spinacia oleracea. Lineage (NCBI taxonomy): Eukaryota > Viridiplantae > Streptophyta > Magnoliopsida > Caryophyllales > Amaranthaceae > Spinacia > Spinacia oleracea. Next base: position 18,149,552 of record NC_079490.1, read on the forward strand.
AGTATTCTTACATTATCAACTTGTGAGTAAATATAATATCATTAAAGAAGCACATATATCTATCCAGCTTTATTGCAAACATAGATATTTGAAGAAGAGGAAGCTAATAATGTAGATGAGCTCCGTTTAATTTTCTGTTAAATCAATAGGAGTTACGTTGCTCTCTCTGTCCCAATGTAGAACTTGTCAGTTGTCACAAAGTTGTTTTTGTAATATCCCTTACTCTTGTCTCCTCTTATGTTTCATGCCCATAGTACCCTCACTTAAGTTCGAGTCTATACTATTACTCATGTGTCTAATCAATCTCTTTTTTGAGGAAAACTTAGGATAACGTAGAAAGTTGAATAAACTACAAGTAGTCAATTAATTATAACTTCTTTTAGTAAGTAGATATTGATTACATATACATCAATTACATAGGCGGGAAAAGGAAAGGTGGATACATATTGTAGGTTGTATCATGCTTTTATGCTAATAGAACGAGGAAGTATTTTCGGATATCTGATATGTGCTTGCAAATGCATATTATAGCAAAAGGCAAAATAGGAAAAAAGACAAAAAAAATTGAATGGGACTTTTTGTTTACAGAATGGTACTTTTTTTAACATGAATGGTACTTCATTTTTTGTCTTTTAGCTATTTAACTTTTAGCTGATATGTGTGTTGCCACACATATCTGATATCGAAAAAACGACCTCCTAATAGAACATTGGATAGAAAAAAGAACAAGGTTAAATTGCATTCAATTTAATTTCTCTGTCTTAAATCATGGTGGTCAAGTGGGTACACAATTAATTTCGATTTCAATTTTGAACTCATTAAATTATTTTTCCTGGGTTTTAGTGGAGATACAATCTAGGTTTAATTTGACTTTTTGGGTCAACAAATTGTATTCGAATTTAGGTTTGGATGGATTGTAGGGTTTTGGTGATGTGGGATATCATATAAAAACAGTTTTTGTATGTGAATAGATCTGGAATTTGATATCTGGTCATTTTTGTTAGTTCTTCGATTACCCAAACACTCTTGTCGTCTTACAAGTTGTAAATCTTTTCACTTTAATTTGCATCTTCTCTCAGATCCCCCTCTTCTCTTAGCTCTATTCTCCATGGAGGTGCAGGTTCCATATTGTGCAAGGTAACCTAATTCATCAGTCTCTTTTTTTGTTTGATAATCTCTTTTCCATATTTCGAGTTTAGAATTTCAGTAATTTGGGGTTTACTTCGGTGAATCGGTTCAGTTTTGATTTCGTTTTTGGTTATATGAAATAAAAGTTATATAGGATATGTGTTCTTAGTAGTACTCAAGTTATCTATTGTATCAGATTTAGAGCTTTTAGAATTTAGACTATCAGATTGTGTGTAGAGTTTTGGTAGTGTGCTTAGGCTGCTCACTCCTTGAACTCAAGGCAATTGATTCGCATTGGTGCTAAGTTTCTGAATTCTTGACTGTCGAATTGACTGTTCAAGGAATGTGGATGGTAGGATTTCAATCATCGATTTCGATTGTTTTGTTCGAATTTTTTCATATGCATCTAGGGTAATTTCCCTAAATCCTTTTTATTTGTCGAAGCGATATTAACTTGATGAGATTCAGAGTTTGAACTATCAAGTAGGAATTAGGGATCGATTGACTAGGTTCATAATATATCTCTGGTCACTAGAATTAGTGTTGCAGGTCACTTTAGCCTTCAAGTACTCTATTCTTTCTTCTCTCGACCTCAGATTCTTTCTGGTTTGCCCTTTCATTTGTTGTATTTTTTTTTCTCTTCATTGGTAATTGTTGAGAACATATTTATGGGTTGATTTTGAATATTGTGGTTTACGACCTACAAATTTCTCTTATGTACCTGTCTTGGTATCGTATCTGTTTTCATACGGAGTAGTATAAGCTTGAGTGTGTAATACCTATATGGTTGTATCCTGTTTATAACATTTTGACTGCAAATGGAAAAATATAATATGTGGGTTGTTTTCAACTTTTGGGGTAAAGGGAGGTAGAATTGAAGGATCATTATATACTCTGCACATACTGATTAGGTTAAGATCAAACTAGGTGCTTGCTTCAGATGTGTTTACTGTGTTTAATTCGATTTAGGATCCAAGCATTAGCCTTCTACGAATCCTACTAAGAACATGTCCTTGAGATAATCCAAATTGTTTTCCACTTTATAAAGTGTAGCCTTGTAGGACTATATTCCTACAATCTGGATCGGTTCCTAATAGCAATGAAGTTATGTTAGCTCCAATTGAAACTTGATATTAAGAGTAAATGACAAGAGCACTTCTAAGTTCTAACACAGCTCTGATTAAAATGCAGGACTTGGGCACGTTAGAGGAGCAAGTAAAGTCTGTACTTGAAGAGCATCCACAGTTTCGGCTTACAAGAGGTATAAAGGTACAGTAGGGACAATACAACTCCTTGTGTTGGACAAGAGGAGAGAAATTATTACTTTACTTTATTGTTATAAAGCTATCTCTTTTTAAATCTGGTCTTGGATTTTATGCAGATTTTGCTTGAAGGTTATGTCTTTAATTTGTGATGAGAGACAACCGCAACAACAGATTCAATTCTCATAACTGGTAATGTTTCACCTCCTGTTATTTTGATATTTGTTTCTCTTATTGAAAGTTTAGAAAGAATAACCTTGTGACACATGTAACTGGAATATCTTGGCTTCCTTCAATTTTGTTTAGTTCGAGATGACTGCCAACAAATAACAGTATCAAGGACTGTCGAGGGCATCTGCGCAAGGCATGTAAGAATTCATGAACGAAGTTGAACTGAATTCAAAACTTTAACACCGGAATGGGTAGTCAAACTGCTGGGATGCTGTGTCGAATGAGAAGTGTAAATGCCGATACATGAGTACATGCCAAATAAAATCTTGGGTGCATTTTTTTATCAGTTAGTATCTGTGCACAATTTTTCAGTCTACCTTCAGTTTCAAGGCCTGAAATTTATAAACTTGTTTCTAATAGAGAAATATAATAGAATTCTGTCAGAAATTTGATAACAAATTTTGATTCGTTGTTAAATACTTCCCCTTTTCTAATTTTTTTTGTGCTTTATTTTGTCTTTGAATGATCAGATCTGCAGAAGCCAGAGCTTTTGCAGTGGGAGAGACACTTCAACATCATACAAGGGATATGCCGTGGTCTACTTTACCTTTACAGAGATAGATTCCAGATTAAAAATTATACAAGGGGATCTTAAAACGAAGTAACAGTTACTTGATCAAGAACTAAACCTAAAACTGCTTTACTTTGACATGGCTAGAATATTTGGAGGCAACCAGGATAAATTTAGTACTCAGAGGGTTGCTGGAACTTAGTAAGTAACTAAATACCCGGAAATCTGCATTATTATTTAAATTTAGCTTTTAAGTTGTTTGTTCTTAGTTAAATTAACCGGTATGTTTTACCTTTGGATTGAGTCGTGAATCATGATCACATGATCTTCACAGCTTACGTTTTCTTGTAGTCTCTCCGTATCTCCTTTCTTCTATACCTAAAAGTAGGCTTATTGCTATCAATAGTTCCTCTCTTTGACTTCCTAACAACACTTGAATTTGCATTGAATTCGTTTCACCAATGAAAACTCGTTGTTGGACTTTGAATTAATAGGTTGGACCCCATCTCAACTCTTGTCTTTTCATGAAGACATGTAGGAGGCCATTTTATTTTTGGTAGTGATGAGTATCTGTGATTACTCAAGTTGGTCCAATTGTAATTGGTTTCGGATAGGTCATTGATAAAATACATTCGCATGAGTACTCCGAAAACTTGAAGAACTTCAAATGTTTTAGAAGCTTCTTAATGCACTAATTCCCTTTGTTGACTCTAGAAAGGTGAGTCAACCACTTGGTGTAATCAACTGTTGCACTGAGTCAGATGTCTGCAATTAGCTTTGGCACAAAAAGTAAACTTATTTTCAAGCACCCTTCCCTTTCAAGGTCCACGGTTGATTCTTAGAGTTGAAATGAAGAATGCATAGGTCTGCAGTTTCTTTTTAGTTGTGCTGTAGTTATGCTTGTTTTCTTTCCTCTTTCTTCACGTGTCACCTTGTGATATCACGTGCAGTGTTTCTTTCCTGTTCTGATTATTTAACTTGGTTAAGAATTGGTGACTGTAGGAACTCATTATAAATGGGGAGTGGTGTCAGCAGTGGAGGTGGACAGAGTTCCTTGGGCTATCAGTTTGGAAGCGGTGAGGTTCCTAAGCCTGATTCCACTAAATCTCCAGCAAACGTCTGCGCTGAACCGGTTATGAAAGAAGCAACAAGTCCTGCTGCTGCATCTGATAATCCCCAGCCTACTGATCTCAAGAAGGTTCCTGCTGGAGTTGATAGTAACATTAACAGCTGATAACATAATAGGTTGGAATTATGAGTGGAGGTGATAGATGTTTTGGTCTTAAGTTTGTGTTTAGGGGACAATACTATCTAAATAGTTTAGATAACGTGTAAACTTTGTTGATATGTTTTAGACGTATTATTATGTAAATTAATACTAGTATCTTTAATTAAGTTATCAATATCTTGTCATTTCAATGCTATAGTTATGTTTGATTTTATGTTTTACACTGTATTTTGCTTTTGCTAAAAAAAATAGAAAACAAAATTCTCCACGCTTCTGTTTGTTAGAAAATATTTCCCGCAAAATATTAAACTCAACCCGCAAAAATATTTCTTACGCAGAACAACGTCGAGAAAATATATTTCCACACCAGTAGCGTCGACAATCTCGGCGCATGAACGCGTCAAAATCAAATTCTAGACAAGAAAAATCGTCGAGAACTTTGACGAAAAGTGGCGTTGAGAAATACTCTACATTCAAATGCTCGATGCTCCTTAACACCGTAGAGAATTTCTCTACGCCCAAATTCTCTACAAATCATATTATTTTTTGACGCTTTAGAGCATTTGGGCGCTCTAAAGTGTACAAAACCAACGCGATTTGTAGTAGTGTTCTTCGAAGGTGATGTGGATAGCATCTCAGGTAAAATATGAAAAAGTTAAAAGCACGTTCTTTGTTGATTTTTTTGTTGATCTAAATACTGAAATATACCAATTCACCATATATTTTGTTTCAATAATAAAAATGGATCAATTATAACATTGTTTCTGGCGATTTATATAATTCCTTTTCATGATTTTATTTTGCCACAAATTAGTAGTCAAAGAATTGGATGGACAGTTTTGAAGGATGAAGGGGTTACTACTTACTAGTGTACTACACAGTGGGTGAATCATTTCCTATGTAAGGTGCCCGATTGAATTAGGGAATGGGAGTCCAGCTCTAGCATGAACAGTTTACAGTTGGAGTTTGCTAATCATTTTAAATCTCAAATGATTTAAAATGATTAGTTGAGATTTTGTAACTAAAGATGGAACCTTGGGGAAAAGAAGTTGAGAGAATCCTAACCATTTTAAATTAGTACATCAAATGTGATTCCCTTGCTATACATGTCCACTGGAAGACTAGCCTAGCCTTACAGCCCTTACTCATGGCACTTGGGACTTGTCGTGGTCAAGCTCTGGCTTGCTTATGTAAACCGGCCTTACTCAGAAATGATATAAATTTGCCTAAAGTTTGAAATTTATTTTAGCTTATGCAACTCCAAAGTCCAAACAGTTTGTATCACTCCAGGATAGGATCTTACTAGTATGAAATTATTACACAGTGATACAAACTGTTTGGACTTTGGAGTTCAAATAAGCTTGACATTTTCATGGCATTGCTCTGCCTTAGCCATGTAAAGGCCCATATATATGGTGCATATTTCACCTCACTTTCTTACTCTGACATGTTCAACATTCAACAAAAAAGCCCTTTTCTAGTAACTCTCCTAAAGATCATAACTCGTCTTATACATACTCCATAGAAAAACAAGTTTCTTACTCATGAACCCAAGTCCAAATCAGGCTAAAATCAACACTACAATTCGCTTCTAAGTCATACTTCGTATGTCCTACTCAAGGGCACAAACATGTGCGTGAGCCAGTTTTATTTTCACTGGCTCAAAATATTCTTCGCACAATGTCCAGCCACCATGTTCGTAGAAAAAATGTACAAGAAACATGCGAAATGGCCGGACATTGGCTTTGCCTCCACGCGTCTTGCAAAGTGGGCATTCACGGTCCACGATTTCAGCTTTCAACATGGCGTTCTCAAGCGCCGCAATCGCCTCCCTGGTCTTTCTTTGTGAAGTTGCCATTGCAAGGAAAACATGAAACTGCAGAAAAAACAGGTTTTAGGTGTTATTGGCGGTTTGTTTCTTTTTGGTTATTAATAAAGCTACAATTGCTACAAAAAAAAAAAAACAAGCAGAAATTATCACCACCAACCTTTTATAAGCATTTGTCATCTTGAATTACTTCAAAAAGGAATAATGGATCCACCTAGTTGATCTTCAGAATATGAGGAGCAGAGTAAAAGGACTTAGAAAACTAAAACAGGACCGTAAAATTTAAAATGTTATTTCATAATTCACATCTCCATGACAGGCTAGTACATCTCCATGAAAGGGAGAGTGTGAGAAGAAGACAAAGGTTATGAAAAAAAATAAAAATAATAAGAGATCAGTTCAGCACTGAAAATCAAATATCCATGTTCAAAAGGTCAAACATATAATTAGTACTCCCTCTGTTCCATCTTTTCTTCACAATTGCATTTCACAGTTTTCAATATTCATATTTGCCCATTAATATCTTTCATTTTGCATTAGCAAACATATGAAAGTTGAAATTTTAAAAATACGCATCAAACAAATCTAATAGGATCCCACATATACTTATCCATTATGATATAAGTTCGCCCAAGGCTTTGAAAGAAACTGCAATGAATTGAAGCGATATAAAAGAGAAAACTTCGAACAAATATAATCAGATCAAAATTGCGAAAAAAATATAAAGAATTCATACCTTGAGATAAAGGTACTTACTACTGGAAAATGATGACTTGATGATTGTTGCTGTTCTTGGATTTTTCTCGGTCAATTTGGGTTGCTACAGTAGTTTACTTGGTCAATTTTTGGGGAAAGTTGAAGCAATTGATTAATTCTTTGAATTCTTGGGTTTTAATTAGGTGGAAGCTTCTACTAATCAAGATGCTGATAAGCAAATGCCTAATTACAGTCTTCCAAGGAAGATGTTGTGTCGTGTAATTGACGTGCAATTGAAGGTTGGGATTTATTTTGTCGTAATATTAGGGAATATTTTGAGCATATAATAATCTATACCTTTTATAACTTTTCGGTAGGACCGCCTTACAGACGCGTGTAGGAAAGACCGTGTGAGAATGCCACGCGCGCGTGTCCTCACGCGCGGTATAAGTACCTTTTTTTCTCTCTCCTCTCATTTTCTGCAAACCCATCTCTAAACTCTCTCGCTCAGTCTCTCTCCTCCAAACTCTCTGTCTCTCTCTCACCTCCAAAACCCGGACACGTCGTCGACTCGTCGTCACGGTCACTATCTTGCCGCCGCCATCTCATCCTCACCGTCCCATCCTTGCCGCCGTTGTCTCCTCCTCACCGTCCCATCCTTGCAGCCGTCGTTGTCCCCTCTTCTCCTTCCCTTCCAAAACCCTAGAAACTCTCATTCTCCTTCCTCAATCTCCTGCTACCTGGGTCACTCCATTTTCGACATGGATTCCGACTAGCCTGGTCACCTCGTCGTCTCAGCCGCCTTATTTTGTAGATCGAAGAATTTTGTTTTCGAATTAGTGATATGATTTAGTATTGTTTTGTGGTTTTGATTGCGTATGAAAGGCTTCGTGCAAGGACTAGGAGGTAGAGAAGAGGTGGCGATCTCATACCGAATCGGTGAAAGAAGGAGACAGGCCGGCGGTTCATACAGAATCGGGGTCGTTGGCTGATGGATGCGACGCGAAGGAAGAACAGCTGCACAAGCATGGCTGGGGACCTGGGCTGCGGTTTTGGTCGCAAGTGTGTGGGATTGCGGTGGTGGGCTTGTGGCGCTGAAAGTCGTGGCCAACGTTGGCAGCGGAACAGAGTGGCTAGGGTTTAGATTAATGACTATGTAAATTTATTTGATATATTTGTTTTAGTCAAGATTAATTTTGTTTTAGTTAAGAATGGATTTGAATTAGTTAAGAATATTTTGGGTTTAGTTACCATTAAGTTTGTCTTATTTAAGAATTATTTTTGGTTTATAAATGAATTAGTTACAATTCAAAAAATAGTTAAGGGTTTATGTGAATTAGTTATGGGTTTATATGAATTATAAGTAGAATAGTTAAGGGTTTATATGAATTAGTTATGATTTTTTGTAAACAAATTACGATAAAACACAAATAGTTGTGCTTTATGATCAAATAGTTATGCTTTTATATAAATTAGTTTTAATATAATATAAATAGTTATACTTATAAACTGAATAGTATAAAAATCCATTTTAGTTAAAAATAATTTTGTTTTAGTTATGTGTTTTTTAGTTCTAGATTTTTTAAAATTTTATTTTAACAATTTATGAGTTTTAGTTAAGCTTTTTCATAATTTTAGTTACGATTTTCTTGGTTTTTTTGTGGGATCTTTTACGGTGCTGACGTGGCACGCGTTCCTCGGAGGTATCAAGTATGACCTGGCACGAACTTCTGGCAACCTGCAAAACAAGAATATTCCCGACGGAATATTCCCTCCGATGCTTAAGTAAGTATAGGCTAGAGAGATAAGTAAATTGTAGAGAGAAGGCAGAGCAAAGATAAGTTTTTTGCTGGTGGGAGTGAATTGAATGCCCTTTTACCTTGGGATCTGAGCTATTTATAGTGCTAGGGTTTCTTGGGGACTGCACCCTCAACCCTTGCTGTGGGGTGCGTGCCCCTTGGGGATTTAGGACACGTGGCATTCGGCCTGCAATGATGGACCTTCTCCATTTGGACCTGCCTTTAGGGAGAATGGGCCTTCCAAAATGGGGATCTGCCCTTATTCTGGTTGGGTACCAAGATTTTGGGCCTTCTCTCTAGGTCTGAGCCCAACTGACCAGTATGAATCGTAGGCTGCCTCTTTGGGCTTTGTGGAGGATGTATCCAAGCCCACATCATTTGCCCCTCATGAGGAGTGAAAACAGACGTTAGTTTTCACTGCTCTTGGAGTGTCCAATGAGGTGATGACGCGTGGCAGGGGTAATCATTTCTTACCCCTCTATAAATAAGTGGCCAATTTGAGTGATTTTCCCCCTCATTTCCAGTGATCATTTGAGAGCAATAGGAGAAGGCGATTTCCGGCGTCTTACACCCACCGAAATCCACCGTAGCACCGCCACGATCTTCAAAGTCGTGTTCTTGCAGTTCTTCATCCAAGTTCTTTCACAAACTCTCTTTGATTTATCAGGTAAATGCTTTCTTTGGAAAAATGTGTTTGTTGATTTTGATTCTTCCGAATTCTCTTCTTAATCATGCATGGGTCTCGTCAAACTGAGGGCGTCATCTTGTCCCTTTGACGCCTTCTCTTTTCAAGTTTGTCCCTGTTTTGAGACAAGTCTCAGCCTGTTGCAGGATTTAATGGCGCGGATAGAAGACGAAGAGCAGTTCGAAGGAGAATCCTCTTCTCCTATAGAGGACGTCCCTGAAAGCACCGATGCCGCGCCGGCGAGTACGTCAGGTGGGGAGGAAGGTCACCTTCATCCCAGCGCAATCTTCCCACTTCAGACGTGGCTGAACTTTCTCACCATCGAGGGGAAGGCTTATGGGAAGTCTATGAATTTATGTTCGGAATACAAGTTTCGTATGCCGGCTGGCATGGACTGCACCAGCTTTGGACTGGTGGAAGGAGAGTTCGCCGTGTACGGCTCATTTCCTAAGCTGGGTATGAGATTCCCCCCTCACCCCTTTGTGGTGGAGTTGCTAGACGGCTTTAATATTGGCCTGAGCCAAATGTCCCCGAACTCCTGGGCGGGTGTGTTTGGCTATATTGCTCGCTGCGAGCTTGCAGGCATCACCCCTTCCCTTCCGGCGTTCCTAAGAATCGCCTCCATGTCCCAAGTTTCGAGAGCCACCGCGGGCTGGCTGATTCTTACATACAAGGGGGCCTATCGGACGGTGATGGGGAAGGCGTCTAAGTGGCATCACTGGAGGAAGAAGTGGGTGGTCATCAAAACCACCAATCTGGAGATGTGCGAGAGGATGAGACGCTGGAACATCAAGCCCAACTTGGTTGGAAAAGGCGCTTCTTTGCCTCCAGTCTCCGCCGAGCTCTGGGAACGGATCTCGTCGCTGTTCAAGGTCAAGCCGCTCGTCATCAAGGACAAGACGGCCTACATACCCGAGGGGTGGTTGCCTCATCTAGATCAACTGGGAAATCCCGTTTTCCTCTCGGCTGTAGGCTTGTGTCCGTATATGCCGAGAGGTAATGCATCTATACTTCTCACTCTTCACTGTTTAATCAAAACCGCACTAATGTCTTTATTTGTTTTTTCAGACGAGGCCATGGGTAAGCTGGACGATGCCTCCAAAGGCCAAGTGGATATGCCGTCTTGGTTGGCGAAGGTACTCGACGCCAGCACCTACAAAGCTTGGAAGCGTCAGCAGGCGGCCGAGCAAGCCATTTCTGAGCAAATGGCTCCCCCTCCTGCTGAGGAGAAGGTATTGATCAAATCTTCCTATGTGATTCCCTTTGTTGTTTGCAACTTATGTTTTCATTTCTTCAGAAGACGAGGAAGGCGGCCACAGACGCGGCTCCTACTTCTAAACGCAGGGCTGGCGGCACAGGAAAACCCATCTTCAAGTCAGTGACTTCGAAGGCTTCTAAGGGGTTTGTCGTCCCCAAGGCTGCATCCGCTTCTCCTAGCTTCCAGAAAACTGGGGACGGCTGATCCTCTTGCGGGGATTCCTGAAGTCGTCCGCGGCAACATCCCTCTGAAGACGGCGGAGAGAGCTAGGAATTCTGGGGGTAAGTTTTACTCCAACATCGTAACCACATGTCGTTCCTCGTCTAGCAGTTCTCTAGTTTCCCCCAGGGATTCTAAGGCCGTTGTTTTTCCCATAGAAATTCCCGATCCTCAGAAAGACATAGATGCTGAATTGGATCAGATCCCTTCTTCAGGCGGGTTCAATTCTCATGACCGTAGGAAGATAATGACGTTGATGCGCAATGCCATTCCTCCCCAATATGCTGAGACTCTTCCTGAGGCGGCCGAGAATATGCTTGTTGCCCTGCAGTCCTCAGCGCTGGACGTAAGTTTCGTTATACCTTTATTTTTACACACTCGTTTCTTTTTGTTTGACTTACTATTTTTGTGCAGATGTTCATTCAGCTGGACTCACTGAAAAAGTGGCGCACTGCTTTAGTGCATGAAGAATCTCGTCACCGTCTTCTAGCCAGTCAGTATGGTGACCAGCATTTTGCTGCGCTGGAGAAGCTTCGCTTCGACAGGCGGGAGCAGATTGACGCTGTGACTACCGCCCTGGCCTCCCAAAATGCTGAGAACACAACTCGTCTCCTACGAATTGATCAGAACTTTTCTGAAACGGAGGATCTTTCCAAGAAAATCAAGGAGAAAGAAGCTGAGTTTTCTCGTCTTGAGACTCAGTTTAAGGAGTTGGAGGTCCAGCTGGAGGCGGCTATCCAGGAGGTCGCTTCGTCACAGAGCGTTCTCGACCAGTCGGCCATGCTAGGTGAGAAATCAATCCGAAGGGGTATGGAGCTTGCATGGAATGCTGAATTTGCAAGTGAACGTCCCTTCAGTTGGTTTGAGAAGTTTCTCACCTATCAGATTGAGGTGGAGAAGGCTCAAAAGGAAGGACGCACTCCTCCTGAGTTTGTGCCCAGCGAGGATGAGGAATGAGTTCCTACGCGTCTTGTATTTTTTTTTTTTTTCTTTTTTTTTTTTTTTCACATGTTCTTTTGACGCCATGCTTGGTGGCTTTGTGCATAATTTTTGTAATTATGACTAACTTTTTGGGAATGACATGGCGCCTTTTGAACGTCTTATTGCTTTTTAGCTTTTGTCATCATCATTTTTTTTCTATGATTACGTCCGACGCCTCCAACTTGAGACGTCAGATGTCTGCCCTGGTCTTTTTGCCAAGGTCTTTTGCTACTTTATATAGCTATGTGTTAGGAATGTGTAACCCCTGTGTTCTAGGTGATCAGCCTAGTGAGGGTGCTAATCTGGGCCACTTCTTAGGCCTTTAAACGACTAGTCTTTTGGGATAGCATTAGTTTGCATTTCTCCGAGGGATTTGATAACATACTTTCCATAAGGATTTCCCAGCAAGACCGACTTGCAGGGAATTTTTCATTTAATGTTCAAAACATGCTACATGGTGCGTCTAGGTTCTAGACGTCTTTATAATGCATATAATCTAGATAAGTGTTAATCTAGAAAAAGTACTTCTTGAGGTTATCCGCATTCCATGTACGCAAAATCGGACGTCCCTGCATGTCTTGGATCCGGTATGTTCTGTCTCGAACCACCTCGTAAATCTCATACGGACCTTCCCAAGTAGGGGTGAGTTTCCCTTGTTCATTGGCGCGTCCGACGGCTTCCATTTTCCTAAGTACAAAATCTCCAACTTTAAGTATTCTTCTAGAAACCCTTTTGTTGTACTCCCTCGTCATTCGGAGTTTGTATAGCTGCTGTCGTAGAGCCGCATTCCCTCTGGTTTCTGGTAAGAAATCCAAGGCCGCCTTCATCATTTCCCAATTGGCATCTTCATTAAACAACATGACGCGCAGGGTGGGTTCGCACATTTCAATGGGTAGGACGGCTTCAGCCCCATAAGCTAACAAGAATGGTGTTTCTCCTGTGGAATTTTTTTCCGTGGTCCGTATAGACCATAAAACATTGGGTAACTCGTCGGCCCATAAACCCTTTGCCTCATCAAGCTTCTTCTTCATCCCTTCAGAGATGATTTTGTTGAATGCCTCTACTTGTCCGTTAGCTAGGGGGCGTCCTACTGATGCAAAACATGTTGTGATACCATGGTCAGCCAACCAATCTTCTAATTTGGGCGTCTTGAATTGTGGCCCATTGTCGAAGACAATAGACTGAGGCACGCCAAATCTTGTGATTATGTTTTTCCAGATGAATGCTCTCACATCCTGTGCTTTAGTGTTCTTTAAAGCTTCAGCTTCTACCCATTTAGTGAAGTAGTCGACGACTACTATTACATAACACAGTCCTCCTGGTGCTGTCGTATAGGGGCCTAATAAGTCCATCCCCCATTTGGAAAATGGTATAGGGCTGGTGATTGGCGTCAGTTTCTGTGCTGGTCGTCGGATTAGGTGAGCAAATCGTTGGCATTTATCACAACGCTTGACCATATTGAGGGCGTCTTCTTTGAGAGTGGGCCAATAGTATCCGGTTCTTAAAGTTTTTTCGGCCAGGGCCCTCCCTCCTATGTGAGAGCTGCATAATCCCTGATGAAGATCTTCCAGTACCTCTTGCCCCTTCTCGGGGGTTACGCAGCGAAGAAGAGGCCGTGAGAAGGCTTTTTTGTATAGTGTTCCATTCCATATCTCAAACCAGGTGCATTTCTTTTGTAATCTTTCTGCCTTCTTGGGGTCATCAGGGAGTACTCCATTCATTTTGAAGTTGACAATATCATCCATCCAGGTGGCTGTTCGGTCTAAGATTTCTGTTCTCGAGGCGTCAATGCTTTTGGACTGTTTTACCTCCCAGAATACATGACGTGGCGTGTCGCAGGATGCTGAGCTTGCCAGTTTAGATAAAGCGTCTGCCTTGTTATTTTCAGATCGGGGTATGTGTTTTACTTCAAAGTTAGACAGCTGTTGAACTTCTTGGCGGACTCTTTCCAAATATTTTATCATGGCCTCATTCTTGGCCTCATACTCTCCTTTGACCTGACTGACGATTAACTGCGAGTCAGACAGAACCAGGACGTCTGTTGCCCCTGCGGCTCTGCTCATCTGAATTCCACATATCAGGGCTTCGTATTCAGCCTCGTTGTTTGACGCCTGAAAGTTAAACCGCATTGCATATTCATAGATATCTCCTTCTGGTGATTCACAGATAATGCCGGCTCCTGACCCGTTCTGAGTGGCAGAGCCGTCCACATGTACTATCCACTGGGTTTTCTCATTCTTCAAATAGGGTGGCTTGGTCAGTTCCGCGATGAAGTCAGCAAATGCATGTCCCTTTATTGCCTTCCTCGGTTCATACGAGATATCAAACGCGTTAAGCTCAATTTCCCAGTTGAGCATTCTTCCGGACGCTTCAAGGTTGGTGAAAGGCAGCTTAAGCGGCTGATCCGTGTATATTACCAATCGATGAGCCAGGAAATATGGACGAAGCTTCTTACTAGCCAAGAACAGCGCAAAGCCAAACCTTTCGACTGTTGGATATTTGAGTTCAGCATTCTGCAGCATGTGACTGACAAAGTAGACAGGTAGTTGCGTTCCATCCCTCTCTGTAAGCAAGACGACGCTTAGTGCGTATTTTGAGATGGCAAGGTACAGATACAAAACTTCCCCTAAGAGAGGGATGACCAGTCGTGGCAAAGTATGCAGATGTTCTTTTAGGCGAAGGAAGGCAGCCTCAGCTTGCGACGTCCACTCAAACTGGGTGCCCTTTTTGATGGTACTGTAAAAGTAGTGACACCTGTCTCCAGCTCTAGATAAGAATCGTCCCAAGGCGGCAAGACACCCAGTGAGGCGTTGCACGTCTTTGGCCTTCCTTGGCGACGTCATATTGATGACCGCCTGCACTTTGTCCGGATTTGCTTCAATGCCCCTTTCGTCAATCAAGAAGCCAAGGAACTTGCCAGAAGATACCCCAAATATGCACTTCTTGGGATTGAGTCTCATCTGGTATGTCCTGAGGGTTTCAAAGGTTTCTCTCAAATCGTCGAGGTGATCCATCTTCTGCTTGCTTTTTACAATCATGTCGTCAATATAGGCTTCTATATTCCTCCCCAGCTGCTTTGCGAAAACCGTGTTTACCAACCGTTGAAAGGTGGCGGGGGCATTTTTTAAACCGAACGGCATTACTTTGTAGCAGTACAATCCTTGTTCCGTGACGAAAGACGTCTTCTCCCGATCTTCGGGCCATAATGGGATCTGGTGAAATCCGGAGTAGGCGTCCATGAAGCTCATCATGGCATGTCCGGCGGTTGAGTCGACGAGTCGGTCTATCTTTGGCAGTGGGAAGCTGTCTTTAGGGCAAGCTTTATTGAGATCGGTGTAATCAACACACATTCTCCACGTCCCATTGGGCTTGGGTACCAGGACTACGTTAGCTACCCAATCTGGGTACTGGCACGGACGTATGAAGCCTGCATCCATTAGTTTCTTAACCTCGGCAGCGACGGCCAAATTTCTTGCTTCTCCATGATTCCTCTTCTTTTGTCGTACTGGCTTTACAGCGTTGTCCACATTCAACTTATGCACGGCCACCGTCGGGTCTATACCTGGCATCTCCTCTACCGTGAAGGCAAATATCTCCTTGTATTCTTGGAGTAGTTGCACTAATGCTGCTGACATGGGGTCGTCAAGGTGGACCCCAATGGGGACTGTTCGAGACGGGTCTGCTAAGTCCAGAATTATATCATAGAGTGCTCCCACTGGCTCAGGTCGTCTTTCTGCATTGTGCTCTGTTGGTATTTCCCGGGTTTTACGGCGGCTTGCCGGAGGTTTAGCTTGCTCCCTTCGGAGAAGCTCCCCAGGCCGTTGGCTCCAATGTCGATAAGTAACAATCCCTGGCCAACTGTTGATTTCCATAGAGAGATCCAACGCGTCCGTTGCTTCCGACAAATTTTACCAACAGTAAATGAGGGACGATCACAGCTTTTAGGTCGTTGAGTGTTGGACGGCCAAGTATGATGTTGAATGTGGTGAGGTTTGCCACGATTATAAGCCTGGTGACAACTTCTTTGATTACTGGGGGAGTTCCAACATAGGCCGGAAGCAAAATGGAGCCGATTGGACGAACGATGCTCCCTCTGAATCCTACCAAGGGCCCGTATACTTTTTCTATGTCTTCTGGATTGTGCCTTAATTTCCGCAGGCATTGCAGACTGAT
The DNA here is from genome assembly GCF_020520425.1 of Spinacia oleracea. Taxonomy (NCBI): domain Eukaryota; kingdom Viridiplantae; phylum Streptophyta; class Magnoliopsida; order Caryophyllales; family Amaranthaceae; genus Spinacia; species Spinacia oleracea. The sequence goes on from NC_079490.1 coordinate 18,165,551, forward strand.
TATGTCGGACGAGCTCCCTGTGTCTACCAGTACTCTCTTTACCTTAAGATTAGCCACCTTAACCTCAATAACCAGAGGGTCATCATCATATGGCGCGGCCGCCCTTCTATAGTCGTCTTCGGAAATTTCTACAGAGGGTAGGTTCTTCTGTGCTGGGCGAAGATGAGGTGGACCTTTTTGCCGTCCCTCCTTACATGGTTCTCCTGCAGCTATTCCTCCTGATATTACCATAACTCTTTCGTTTGAATACTTAGAGGTGGGGCTCACTTCTTTATGTGCGTCCTTTAGATGGACGTACTGGCGGAGGTGTCCTTCAGCCACGCGATCAGTTAATATCTTCCTCAACATCCGACAACTTTGGGTGTCATGCCCTTCGTCGTTGTGGAAATCACAGAAAGGTGCTTGTGGGCAGGAGGTGGACAATCGTCGGGGGGACGGTTCTATTCCCAGACTCGGTCCTTCAGCAAGGAGGATCTCATCAAGCGCCGTGTTGAACCTAAAGGGACCTCTAGAGGACGACCTCCTTCGCCCCCTTTTTCCTTCGGAGCCACATGTTAGGTTATGATACATATGACAATTCATAAATCATGCGGAAAAACCATAAAGCCAGGAAAGCATATTATTTACACATAATCATTTAGCATAGTTTAGATGCATAATCTTTGTTGCGTGCCTTCCCTAGCTGCGCCCGAACCGAACAAGAACAAGTCTTTAGGACTCCAAGTGTCGTCCCTCCGTAGATAGTCCACAGCACGTCCGGATCCGCCTTAAGCTTGACCAACTAGGATCGCCCTTAAGGTACTTAGAATTTTCGGCACTTATTAGGCAATTGTATGACTGAATTTTTGCTCTCAAAAATCACTTTGAATACTTGAATACTCTATATAAATATGTGACCCTAGGCACCTATTTATAGAGTTATGGAAAAGGATTTGGAATCCTATTAGGATACTAATTTATTTAATTATAATCCTACTAGGACTCTAATTTAAACAAACTAAATCTTTTAGGATTAGATTTAATCATATGAAAAATCCCGGTAGCCTTAGGATTCGAGTAACACACTTCGAGTGACACGCTAGCACCACACGCAGGCCTTGCGGCCCACGCACAGCGCCAGCCCACTCGTCGCAGCCCCGCGCGCGCGCCAAGGCCATTGCTGGGCCTGGCCTTGCGCTGGACCGGGCGTGGCTTGGCAGCGTGTTTTTGGGCGCTTGGGCTTGCTGAGCGTAGGCCTGGCTTCGTGCTGGGCCTTCGTCTAGCAAGTCTCGTCCGATGCTAATTCGTACGACGCGCTTCCGATTGAATTCCCGATTCCGGAATTTATTTCCGATATGAACAATATTTAATATTTCCGATTCCGGAATTAATTTCCGTTTCGAACAAATATTTAATATTTCCGTTTCCGGAATTATTTTCCGATTCCGATAATATTTCCGATTCTGACAATATTTCCGTTTCCGGCAATATTTCCGATTCCGGCAATATTTCCATTTTCGATAATATTTTCCGATACGTACCATGTTTCCGTTTCCGGCAACATCTACGACTTGGATAATATTTACATTTCCGATACGATCCATATTTCCGTTTCCGGTAATATCATCGTTTCCGGAGCATTCTTTTCTTGCCTGTGACGATCTCAGCTCCCACTGAAACCAAGATCCGTCGATTCCGAATATCCATAGATGGAGTATTTAATGCCATTAAATACTTGATCCGTTTACGTACTATTTGTGTGACCCTACGGGTTCAGTCAAGAGTAAGCTGTGGATTAATATCATTAATTCCACTTGAGCTGAAGCGGCCTCTAGCTAGGCATTCAGCTCACTTGATCTCACTGAATTATTAACTTGTTAATTAACACTGAACCGCATTTATTAGACTTAACATAGAATGCATACTTGGACCAAGGGCATTATTTCCTTCAGTCTCCCACTTGTCCTTAGGGACAAGTGTGCATTTCCTAATTCCTTTGTCGCTCGATGCTTGCTCTTGAACATAAGGTAAGAGTTGTCATCCTTATTATGTCCAGAGGTGTTCCTCGGTTTCAGAGTTCAACTGATCAAATAAACAGATAATCATAGCCTATGATTCATCCGAGCACGGCCATGCATTTCACAGTTTCTAGCTCTCCGAGTGGCCTTGTACAACTTTTAAGCATCTCATCCCGATTTATGGGAGGACAATCCCAATCTTGCGATCTTGAGATTAGACTTCGTTTGATAGGTGATTACCTGAGCGTTGCCTTTATAGCCTCCTTTTACGGTGCGATGGTTGGTCAACGTCAAAGCAACCAGTTCTCAAACAAGTAATCTCAAATCACTCAGGTATTGAGGATTTAGTGTCTAATAATTTTAATGAAATTTACTTATGACAGATTTTCATCTCTTACAGTAAAGTTTCATAGGTCTTGTCCGATACTAGTCTTCCCAAAGTAAGTATCTATGCAAATGATTATGACATTGTCATGTCCACATAGTTCAAGAAACAGAACTACTAGTCATCTTGCATTCTAGTCGTCTAACGCTTTTCTATGCGTCCAATTTTATAGAAAACTCCGACTAGGGACCATTTTCAACCTTTGACATTCAAGTTCACTTGATAGACATTTCTTAGTCACAGGACTGGTCCTGACAGTCTATCTTGAATATATCGCCAAATTGAAGGGACTCATCATTTAATAAACCACAAATTAAATGGAAAAATGAATTCTCTTCATTTATTGTGAATGATTAACCAATAATGTTTTACAAAGATTTAAACTCTAAAACTTTAAAACATTAAACAGGGATATCAAAGCCATTCTCCAATATGCTTGATTCCCATAGCTGCAGTGTGCGAGTTGTGCTTCGCCTGCGGCAGAGGTTTAGTTAATGGATCTGATATGTTGTCATCAGTTCCAATCTTGTTTATCTCGACTTCTTTTCTTTCAACGAACTCTCGTAGAAGGTGAAATCTACGAAGTACATGCTTGACTCTCTGGTGGTGTCTAGGCTCCTTTGCCTGTGCAATAGCTCCGTTATTATCACAATACAGGGCTATTGGTCCTTTAATGGAGGGGACTACACCAAGTTCACCTATGAACTTCCTTAGCCATATAGCTTCCTTTGCTGCTTCATGTGCAGCAATGTACTCCGCTTCAGTTGTAGAATCCGCAATGGTGCTTTGCTTAGCACTTTTCCAGCTTACTGCACCTCCGTTGAGGCAGAAGACAAACCCAGACTGTGATCTGAAATCATCTTTGTCAGTTTGGAAACTTGCGTCCGTATAGCCTTTAACAATTAATTCATCATCTCCACCATAGACCAGGAAGTCATCTTTGTGCCTTTTCAGGTACTTCAGAATATTCTTGGCAGCAGTCCAATGCGCCTCTCCTGGGTCTGACTGGTATCTGCTCGTAGCACTGAGTGCGTACGCAACATCCGGGCGTGTACATATCATAGAATACATTATTGAACCAATCAATGATGCATATGGAATCCCATTCATTCGTCTACGCTCATCAAGTGTTTTCGGGCACTGAGTCTTGCTTAGAGTTATTCCATGAGACATGGGTAGGTAGCCTCGCTTGGAGTCCGCCATCTTGAACCTATCAAGCACCTTATTGATATAAGTGCTTTGACTAAGTCCAATCATCCTTTTAGATCTATCTCTGTAAATCTTGATGCCCAACATGTACTGTGCTTCTCCTAGATCTTTCATCGAAAAACATTTCCCAAGCCAAATCTTGACAGAGTTCAACATAGGAATGTCATTTCCGATAAGTAATATGTCGTCGACATATAATACTAGGAAAGCAATTTTGCTCCCACTGACCTTCTTGTATACACAAGATTCGTCTGCGTTCTTGATGAAACCAAAGTCACTGACTGCTTCATCAAAACGTATATTCCAGCTCCTGGATGCCTGCTTCAATCCGTAGATTGACTTCTTTAGCTTGCATACCTTTTTAGCATTCTTTGGATCCTCAAAACCTTCAGGCTGTGTCATAAACACAGTTTCTGTTAAAACGCCGTTTAAGAAAGAAGTTTTGACATCCATATGCCATATTTCGTAATCGTAATATGCAGCGATTGCTAACATTATCCGAATAGACTTTAGCATTGCAACTGGTGAAAAGGTTTCATCGTAATCCACACCGTGGACTTGCCTGTAACCTTTTGCAACCAATCTAGCTTTGAAAAGTTCAAGTTTCCCATCCTTGTCCTTTTTCAGTTTGAAAACCCATTTGCTTCCAATGGCTTGGTAGCCATCTGGCAAATCGACCAAATCCCATACTTGGTTTTCAGACATGGAGTCTAATTCAGATTGCATGGCTTCTTGCCATTGCTTGGAGCTAGGGCTCGTCATAGCTTGTTTGTAAGTCGCGGGTTCATCACTTTCAAGTAATAGAACTTCATAGCTCTCGTTCGTCAAAATACCTAAGTACCTTTCCGGTTGAGATCTATATCTTTGCGATCTACGCGGGGTAACATTTCTAGATTGACCATGATTCTCACCAGATTCTTCTAAAGATCTCTGAGTTTCATCCTGAATGTCATCTTGAGCATTCTCTAGAGTTTGTTGTTCGACTCGAATTTCTTCGAGGTCTACTTTTCTCCCACTTGTCATTTTGGAAATGTGATCTTTCTCCAAAAAGACACCATCTCGAGCAACAAACACCTTGTTCTCAGATGTATTGTAGAATTAATACCCCTTTGTTTCCTTTGGATAGCCCACAAGGATACATTTGTCAGATTTTGGATGAAGTTTGTCTGAAATTAATCGTTTGACGTATACTTCACATCCCCAAATCTTAAGAAAAGACACATTTGGAGGCTTTCCAAACCATAATTCATATGGCGTCTTTTCGACAACTTTAGACGGAGCTCTATTTATAGTGAGTGCAGCTGTATTTAGTGCATGTCCCCAAAATTCTAATGGAAGTTTGGCCTGACCCATCATTGACCTGACCATGTCTAGCAAGGTTCTGTTCCTCCGTTCCGACACACCGTTCCATTGTGGTGTTCCAGGAGGAGTCAATTCTGATAGAATTCCACATTCTTTCAGATGGTCATCAAATTCATAGCTCAGATATTCACCGCCTCTATCAGACCGCAGTGCCTTAATCTTCTTGCCTAATTTATTCTCTACTTCTCTCTGAAATTCCTTGAATTTGTCAAAGGATTCAGACTTATGCTTCATTAGGTAGACATAACCATATCTACTGAAGTCATCAGTGAAAGTGATAAAGTAGCTGAAACCACCTCTAGCATTTGTACTCATTGGTCCACATACATCTGTATGGATTAAACCCAATAGTTCATTTGCTCTTTCTCCAACTTTAGAGAAAGGTTGCTTTGTCATTTTGCCAAGTAAACATGATTCACATTTACCATAATCCTCTAAGTCAAATGGTTCTAGAATTCCTTCCTTTTGAAGTCTTTCTAAGCGTTTCAAGTTTATATGGCCTAATCGACAATGCCACAGATAGGTGAGATCTGAATCATCCTTTTTGGCCTTTTTGGTATTTATGTTATATACTTGTTTGTCGTGATCTAATAAATAAAGTCCATTGACTAATCTAGCAGATCCATAAAACATCTCTTTAAAATAAAACGAACAACTATTGTCTTTTATTAAAAAGAAAAATCCCTTAGCATCTAAGCAAGAAACTGAAATGATGTTTTTAGTAAGACTTGGAACATGGAAACATTCTTCCAGTTCCAAAACTAGCCCGGAGGGCAACGACAAATAATAAGTTCCTACAGCTAATGCAGCAATCCGTGCTCCATTTCCCACTCGTAGGTCGACTTCACCCTTGCTTAACTTTCTACTTCTTCTTAGTCCCTATGGATTGGAACATAAGTGTGAGCCACAACCTGTATCTAATACCCAAGAAGTTGAATTAGCAAGTATACAGTCTATAACGAAAATACCTGAAGATGGAACGACTGTTCCGTTCTTCTGATCTTCCTTTAGCTTCAAGCAATCTCTCTTCCAATGCCCCTTCTTCTTGCAATAGAAGCATTCGGATTCAGAAGTGGGTTGACTGGCCTTCCTCTTTACAGATTTGGCGCCAGTTTGCTTAGTTGGGCTGGCCTTGTTGCCACCTTTCTTAGCATTCCTCTTCTTTCCAGATTTCTTGAACTTGCCCCCACGCACCATAAGCACATCCTTCTTATCACTTTTGAGCGTCTTTTCAGCGGTCTTCAGCATACCGTGAAGCTCAGTGAGCGTTTTGTCCAGACTATTCATACTGTAGTTCAGTTTGAACTGATCATACCCGCTATGAAGAGAATGGAGGATGGTGTCTATAGCCATTTCCTGAGAAAATTGTTGATCCAGCCGACTCATATTCTCAATGAGTCCAATCATTTTGAGAACATGTGGACTTACGGGCTCGCCTTTCTTAAGCTTGGTCTCAAGAATTTGCCTATGAGTCTCGAATCTTTCGACTCGAGCCAGATCTTGGAACATGTTCTTCAACTCACTGATGATTGTGAAAGCATCTGAGTTGATGAACGTTTTCTGAAGATCTGCACTCATGGTGGCGAGCATTAGACATTTCACATCCTTGTTGGCACCAATCCAACGATTGAGGGCTGCCTGAGTGACCCCGTCGCCTGTGGCTTCGGGCATCGCCTCTTCTAGGACATACTCCTTTCCTTCCTGCATAAGAACTATTTGCAAGTTCCTTTGCCAGTCAAGGAAGTTTTTCCCGTTCAACTTCTCCTTTTCGAGAATTGATCGAATGTTGAATGAATTGTTGTTTGCCATATTTAAAACTACAATTGAAAAGAATAAACAAATAAATAACCATTCACAGTTTCTCTTAATAAACTTAAATTCTAGCATACACGCATAATTCAATGTTCATTAAGCATTTTATTCAGTTATGTGTTCCGGTAGGTGTGAATAAAATGATTCCAAGATCCTAAAATCATTGAAGAACTAAGCACAGTTTGTCGACTTAATCCTAAAACATCTTAGGTAAGCAAAAGCCTTTTGCTAATAGTCTAGAAACTATTCTTGGTTGATAGGTACGTCTAAGAACTTATTAGGTAAACCTATCGATATTGCCACGACATAAAAGGACTCCTTACTTATATCGTTGAGTTTCACCAAAACTAACATGTACTCACAATTATTTGTGTACCTTGCCCCTTTAGGACCAATAAGTAACACCTCGCTGAGCGAAAACTATTACTAGATTGATGTAAAGGATATCCAAGCAAGTGTATATTTTGGCATGGCACCTTTTAACTCAATTTTTAAGTTTGGAACTTAAGGCTCTTACTATGTTGGTTAGATTTTAAGTGAACTAAAATCCTTAATCATGCAACATAATCAAGCTTTTGATCTCATGCATTTTAAGACATATTTAAAAGCAATAAATAACTTAAAACATGCATAAGATAAATGTGATCTAGTATGGCCCGACTTCATCTTGAAGCTTTAACTTCAAAGTCCGTCTTGAAAATCTCCGTGGGAGGCACCATTTTCTTCAAATAGAATAAGCTATAATTAAAACTAATTACAACTATTTGATGGTACGCAGACCATATTTGAATTGAAAAACGACTTTGGTACTTTAGACCAATTACATTCAAATTAATGGTACGCAGACCATATTTTCTATCCTATTTGGGCCATACTAGTCACTTCATAACCTGCAAAACAGTACATATACAATATATACCATTCACCCATTCATTATCATGAATGGCCCACATAGCTGGTTAGTAAAACACATTATGCATCACATAAACATTTGCAGCAATTAATCAAGGGCACCAATAATCTACAAATTATTCAGTCCTTATTAATTCTAATCAAGTTGTTTTAACCTTAAGGATTTGTAGACCTAATCAAGAGTTTATGACTAAAAAGGGCTCCCACTTAAACCAATAAATTCATATGCTTTACTAATTTTAAACATAAAAATGTATTTCTAGTCTAACCGGAAACATACAAATTTAATTAAAATTTAAAGCTCATATAAATTTATAATTGAATCCAAAAAGTTTAATTTAATTTCAGTCGTATTTAAATTAATTCATGATTTTAATTTTAGTAAAATAATTAGAATAAATAAAATTTATTATAATTAAAATATTCAAAATTAAAATCCAAGAAAATAATTTAAATTATTAATTTTAAAATTAATTAAAATTACGTAAACTGAAAATTTCAAATTAAAATTTCAAAACGATCTAATCGCAACGCAACAATCCCACGCAACGCACGCCCATGGGCCACACGCACACAGCCATCGCTGGCCATGTGCGCGCAGCCCATGCGCTGCCTCGCATTGCTGCTGCTCACCATCGCAAGGCATCACGCGAGCTGGTGCTCGCTGCGCGCGCCAGCGCTCGACACAACAAGCATGCTGCCGCAGCCCATCGCTGGGCGCAGCGCTCGTCGCACGTCGCAACAAGCAGGCTGCTTGCCATCGCTGGGCGCAGCGCTCGTCGCACGTCGCAACAAGCACTCGCACGTCATCGCTGGGCGCAGCGCTCGTCGCACGCACAACAAGCACTCGCACGCCATCGCTGGGCGCAGCGCTCGTCGCACGCACAACAAGCACTCGCACGCCATCGCTGGGCGCAGCGCTCGTCGCACGTCGCAACAAGCACTCGCACGCCATCGCTGGGCGCAGCGCTCGTCGCACGCACAACAAGCACTCGCACGCCATCGCTGGGCTCGTCGCACGCACAATGGCGCTTGCTGCGCGCGAGCGATCGATGCTTGGGGCGTAGCACTCGTGGCACGCGAGCTTGCGCTCGCTGCGCGCGAGGCAGTGCGCGCTGTGGCGCAGCTCGCTTGCTGCCCACACGCGACTGCTCGTGCCTTGCTCTCGCCCTCGCCCATTCGCCCATTGCACACAGCCCACGACACAAGGCAGGGCTGCTGCCTTGTGCTCGTGCACCATGGCCTTGCTCATTGCTTTCGTACCGCATGGGCGACGAGCTCCCTTGCTCGTCGTCACATGCCCGCACTATACAACACCCCTTAAGGGTAACACGTAGCGTCCATTGCTTTGTGCGTGCAAGTTATATGAGCGAATCGCATAAAAATTTAAAATTTATATTCAAAATTAATGACAAATTAATAAATAATATTAATTTCATAATTTTAGGGCGAAAAATCGAAAATTTATTATTCAATTGATTTCCGATTAACATGGATTCAAGTCTAGGTCATAAAAATTTAAAATTTAACATAAATTTACAATTCTTATGGTGGTTTTTAATCATAGGTATCTAATTAAATTATAACTAATTATGAAAATCAAATTAATTCTAAATTATTCCAATTTTCAACAAATTAATCATAATTACAAATTAGATTGCATAATTAACAAGGTTAGGCATTCAAACTTGTTAAACATATACAGTAGGTCAATAAAAAATTCAAGATTTATCAACAAAAATCGCAAATATTTAATTTAACATCTTAAATTTACGAAATTTTGCATTCGAAAAACTAAAACCTTCGAAAAGTCATAGTTAGGATTCGAATTTGAGAATTCTGGGTTCGGCCGAAAAAGGCTAATTTTGTCAAAATTTTAGAATTCCTTTTACATGCGGAATTGACACAAAAATCACTCGATTTGGATGAGTAACGAAGAAACTGCCGAAAAACTGCGTACGTATAATTAAATAAACGCAATTTGCAATTAATTAACAATTACGAAAATTAATCACCCCTTTTAATTCTTGCAAATTTGTAATATTTAACCATGTTCATGCAATTTAGATTATGAAAATAATAAGAGGCTCTGATACCACTGTTAGGTTATGATACATATGACAATTCATAAATCATGCGGAAAAACCATAAAGCCAGGAAAGCATATTATTTACACATAATCATTTAGCATAGTTTAGATGCATACTCTTTGTTGCGTGCCTTCCCTAGCTGCGCCCGAAACGAACAAGAACAAGTCTTTAGGACTCCAAGTGTCGTCCCTCCGTAGATAGTCCACAGCACGTCCGGATCCGCCTTAAGCTTGACCAACTAGGATCGCCCTTAAGGTACTTAGAATTTTCGGCACTTATTAGGCAATTGTATGACTGAATTTTTGCTCTCAAAAATCACTTTGAATACTTGAATACTCTATATAAATATGTGACCCTAGGCACCTATTTATAGAGTTATGGAAAAGGATTTGGAATCCTATTAGGATACTAATTTATTTAATTATAATCCTACTAGGACTCTAATTTAAACAAACTAAATCTTTTAGGATTAGATTTAATCATATGACAAATCCCGGTAGCCTTAGGATTCGAGTAACACACTTCGAGTGATACGCTAGCACCGCACGCAGGCCTTGCGGCCCACGCACAGCGCCAGCCCACTCGTCGCAGCCCCGCGCGCGCGCCAAGGCCATTGCTGGGCCTGGCCTTGCGCTGGACCGGGCGTGGCTTGGCAGCGTGTTTTTGGGCGCTTGGGCTTGCTGAGCGTAGGCCTGGCTTCGTGCTGGGCCTTCGTCTAGCAAGTCTCGTCCGATGCTAATTCGTACGATGCGCTTCCGATTAAATTCCCGATTCCGGAATTTATTTCCGATATGAACAATATTTAATATTTCCGATTCCGGAATTAATTTCCGTTTCGAACAAATATTTAATATTTCCGTTTCCGGAATTATTTTCGGATTCCGATAATATTTCCGATTCTGACAATATTTCCGTTTCCGGCAATATTTCCGATTCCGGCAATATTTCCATTTCCGATAATATTTTCCGATACGTACCATGTTTTCGTTTCCGGCAACATCTACGACTTGGATAATATTTACATTTCCGATACGATCCATATTTCCGTTTCCGGTAATATCATCGTTTCCGGAGCATTCTTTTCTTGCCTGTGACGATCTCAGCTCCCACTGAAACCAAGATCCGTCGATTCCGAATATCCATAGATGGAGTATTTAATGCCATTAAATACTTGATCCGTTTACGTACTATTTGTGTGACCCTACGGGTTCAGTCAAGAGTAAGCTGTGGATTAATATCATTAATTCCACTTGAACTGAAGCGGCCTCTAGCTAGGCATTCAGCTCACTTGATCTCACTGAATTATTAACTTGTTAATTAATACTGAACCGCATTTATTAGACTTAACATAGAATGCATACTTGGACCAAGGGCATTATTTCCTTCACCACAGCCATTCTTCCTTCGGGTGACGCTCTCATGCTGTCTTTTAGGAGCCTCTAGAGAGTAATGGTCCTCATTTTTCTTCTGTAAAATTTGTCTCGTCCTTCTTCCAGGACGTTCCTCTTTGACATGCCGACTCGCTTCCTCCAGGGTGCGTCTCTTCATAGGTTAGTCAGGATCTTCTGACAAAAACCCTACCATCCTGCCATTATCGTGCTTAAGATTGACTTCGTGAGGACCATCCAACAAGGGCTGAACAGAAATGACGGCAGCAGGCTGGCTAGCTGCCGCGTCACAATGAGTGTTGGACCCGTCCTTAAACACTCCTTTTCTGGCTGGGAGTTCTGATTTACCCTTGGTTTTTCCGCAGTCAGTTTGAAGTTCATCCATGACACTGTACCTCCCCACAGACGGCGCCAGATGTTGTGGGATCTTTTACGGTGCTGACATGGCACGCGTTCCTCGGAGGTATCAAGTATGACCTGGCACGAACTTCTGGCAACCTGCAAAACAAGAATATTCCCGTAGGAATATTCCCTCCGATGCTTAAGTAAGTATAGGCTAGAGAGATAAGTAATTTGTAGAGAGAAGGCAGAGCAAAGATAAGTTTTTTGCTGGTGGGAGTGAATTGAATGCCCTTTTACCTTGGGATCTGAGCTATTTATAGTGCTAGGGTTTCTTGGGGACTGCACCCTCAACCCTAGCTATGGGGTGCGTGCCCCTTGGGGATTTAGGACACGTGGCATTCGGCCTGCAATGATGGACCTTCTCCATTTGGACCTGCCTTCAGGGAGAATGGGCCTTCCAAAATGGGGCTCTGCCCTTATTCTGGTTGGGTACCAAGATTTTGGGCCTTCTTTCTAGGTCTGAGCCCAACTGACCAGTATGAATCGTAGGCTGCCTCTTTGGGCTTTGTGGAGGATGTATCCAAGCCCACATCAGTTTTAGGTAAGATATTTTAATTGGTCCCATTCCTTAACTAATTCGTTCCATTCTAATTCGATCCATTTCTTAACTAATTCGTTCAATTTCTTAACTAATAAGTTCCAATGCTTAACTAATTGAATTAATAGTTTCCATTGCTTTAACTAATCTGTTCTATTGCTTTAATTAATTGGTTTCATTGTTTAACTAATTCGTTCAATTTCTTAACTAATTGGTTCCACTGCTTAACTAATTGAATTAATTGGTTCCATTGCGTTAACTAATTCGTTTTATTGCTTAATTAATTTGTTTCATTGCTTAACTAATTGAGTTTTAGGCTTAACTAATTGGTTCAGTTTCTTAACTAATTCGTTCTATTGCTTAACTAATTGGTTCAGTTTCTTAACTAATTCTTTTCATTGTTTAACTAATTGGTTCAGTTTCTTAACTAATTCGTTCCATAGCTTAACTAATTGAGTTTTAGGCTTAACTAATTAGTTTCATTGCTTAACTAATTGAGTTTTAGGCTTAACTAATTGGTTCAATTTCTTAACTAATTCGTTCCAGTTTCTTAACTAATTCGTTCCATAACTTAACTAATTGGTTCGATTGCTTAACTAATTGAATTTCAGGTTTACCTAATTGGTTTCGTTGCTTAACTAAATCGTTCCATTGTTTAACTAATTGGTTTCATTGCTTAACTAATACGTTAAATTACTTGACTAATTAAATTTCATGTTTAACTAATTAGTTCCTTGCTTAACTAATTGGTTTCATTGCATAACTAATTAGTTCCATTGCATAACTAATTGGTTCAATTGTGTAACTAATTGGTTTCATTGATTAACTAATTGAATTTCAAACTTAACTAATAGCAGATCCTTGAAAAAGGTGAGGCAAAATAGCAGATCCTGCTCATTTTATATTGTACATTGTACCAAGAAGTTTTATAAGTAAATAAGATAACGACCATACAACAAAGTGAACAAACGATCAAACAGTAAACGTTTTGGGTTCTGCAGTCTCATGTTGTGTTGTACTGGTGTTCATTTCGCTTCAGGTTCCAGTGATGTCAAAGATTGTCAACCCTAAAAAAATGACATGTAGATGCTCTCACATATTCCAATAAGTTTTATCATGATAAATTTAAATATTTTTGGTCTGATCACTCATGCATCCAACTAAAATACCAATTTATCCCCCATTTCATATACCAATAAGGCACCCTAAAAGCATATTTCAATGCCGGTCCGTAATAAGAAATAAGCCAACGATTCTCCTCAGACAACCTCATCCAAGATTTAATTGACTAAATAGATTCTCTGAATGCCTTCAGATATACTAGATTTTTTGGAGAATTAACACGCATCTAAACTCTTAATCATTCTTGTTCCCTTGTTATGTTAATTAGCTGTTACTGTCCATTCGCAAATATGTGCTCATTGACTTAACTGTTGTGCTATTTGAGCTGAATGAGGATTCCAGTAACTAAACAATGCAACTTAAGCATAACACATCCCCTATTCAGGAATAATAAATTCTAACATCAAAACCTTCACATTAATGAAGACACCGATAAAAAAATAAAAGAAAAGAAAAGAGCAAAAGATAGCAATAACTGTGGCAATGTTTCCTCGTATGAAGTGAGAATAATAAGCTGTCTACGTGGGAAATACATTACGTTCCGGGCATTGTACACGTCTATTTTCTCGCCATTTTATGAAGTGGGAAATCTTCATAGGTATGTGTATAGTAGGTTAGAAATGCCACGAGCAAAGATAACAAACCAAAATAAGAGAACACAGCCTTACCAGTATCAAAAAGGTTTTTTAATGTATCAATTGGTTTCAAGAGGTACACAGCTCCCACAATCTTTTAATCAAAGCAGTATCCCAGTAACTTGACTGTATTTTTGTGATCGGTCATCCATTGATTAGTCAACAGAAAAACCTCATCCATAAGGTCCATAGATGATAAGCAACCTGAGGCAAGAATTCAATAAGATGAATAGAATACAAGCTTCAGTAGTATGCCCTCAGTCTGCAAATATCATCCAACACAGATCCATCGTAGTATATCGACGTCTGAAATTCCCCCACATCTTGACTATGACATCTTGAGCTTCCATTTCTCTCCAACCTTGCTGAATCTTTCCCCTATATGCCTCTCCCAATTGCACTTTTGCAAACAAATTTTCTCAACTAAAACCGTCTGTTAAGTCGCAGAGGTCATCATACGAAAATAATCATGTTGACAAGCAGATACCAGCCAGTTTATGCGGAAATAATCATGTTGACAGTAAAATCTCTGATATTGCCGCCCCCAGTATGCCTTTGTTGATCGATGAGAGTAGGGAGTTTTTTCTTTGAATCTTCAATTTCATAATCTCTTTGAATGAGTCTCATTAGCAATATGGCAAATGACAAGGTACCATCTGTTTGACCATTAATCAAGAATGTGTTTTACCAACTTTAAAAATATGGAATAATACCATAATGGAGAATCAGAATATGTGAGACAGATAAACTCAAAAAGGGAAAGTCTACCCATATTGATAAAGAGAAACTTCCAAAAGCATATATAACGGCACCATTCTATATTGCCTAATAAAGTAATAATGAATCTATCTATCATTGATGCGCTCGTCCGTGCAACCGAAGCTAATTCATGGACACATTCTCCAATAGCAAACACTATTCACAAACAAGCATACCTGTCACTCTGTTAGTAAAGTAGTGATTGGAACACCTTCAGATGAATACTGATAGAACAAAGAGTCAACATATTATGAAATGAAATTAATTCACAACCTTGATCGCATGTCAATGGAGTCACCAACTCACCATAATGGTGTTTATACAGAAAAGTATTAAAAACAAACCATGATGGTGTCACGGTGTCACCTAGTTAACGAAAAAAGGCGAGAGATAAAAACGACAGACCCTCTGGTTAAAATAAAAATTCAAACGATCTACCAAAACAAGTATAAAAAAATGACAACCCCGAAAGTTTCAAGCCTACAAGTTAAGCCATCAAAGGTCCATCTCTTAATGCCTTTTCATGCTCACCACCTAATAGCTAAGGGAACCAACTTCCACTTCAGTAATAACTAATTTAATAAGCTTAGTGTCCAGCGTTCTTTCTCTGTGCTACCACAATAGGGAAACCCTTTGGGTCATTATTTATGTACTCAAGGGTTTCCCTATTGTACAACTTTTGATCCAAAGAAGATCTAAAAAAACATTACTACAATAGGGAAGCCCTTGAGTATAAGCACCATTGACGAAAAGATGTGCAGTGCTATCATCATATTAAACATATAAAATATATAATACGTATTAAGTTAAAATATGATAAAATGAGTACATTCGAGATTATTAATTACGCAATAGATTTAAGGGATAAATAAAAAATTTATAAAAAAGATGGTCAAATAATAATTTTTAAATATCCGTGCGTGCACGAGACCTAATCTAATTACTCAATAAGTGTCATGCTTTCTTTACAAGGAAAATCTTCAGACAAATATAAAAACTTGGTAATAAATAATTACACAAGCATGCAGTTCTGCCGATATTGAATGTGAAACAATCAAACATGAGATGAGAAAAAGAACAAATGATATGAGTATGTCATGTGAGAACTAAAACCAACAGACCCTTCACCCCTTGGTCCTGTCCTGAGTATAACTAGAGAGGTCATTAGTAATAACTAATAAGGTAAATACAGTCATTTGCTTCTAAGTTAGGACCAAAATAAAGTGAATATTGAAATGAAAACCAGCGCTAGAATAACTAAATTCAAAAACTATACAACATGTTACCTGCACAAGATGAGAGTGTACATCCTATCAACACATCATCAGCCCCTTCTCCAAGTTGGACAATTTCCTCCCTCATTCAACAATCCAAAGTCATATAGAACGGGTATTGTTTCCTAAAATCAACAATAAACAATCATATATTTCTCTTTAAATAGTATAAACAAAAATATCTTATATCTGGAACTAGACAGCAAACAAGTTATTTTGCTCCTTCACATAGCAACCAACCTATCCTCTGCAACATAGTAAAAAGTTATAAATAAAGAAAACATAATAAAAGCTAACTAAGCCAGTAGTCCCTCCATCCCTATTTGTTTTCCCAAAACTCTTCAACTGTCGTAATAAGGTGAATCTTATAGAAATGATGGTAGTGGAAACTGGAAAGTAGACGTTGGTTAATCACAATGATTAATGATATGGGACGAGGGTTGAGGTTGAGCTGAAGCCTGAAGTGAGAGGTTACTTGGACATGCATGACCAATGAAGGTCAAATTACCCACCCAACCACCACCCCTGATAAAAACATTCTTCCAATTTAAAGCCATCAATAACCCCATAATACATCACAATGTCTAGAAATAGTCAAATACTACGTACAAACTAAACAGAAAGGAAAAATGAAAATAATATACCTTTACAATTGCATCATTTAGTAATGCTTACAGTCTAATCATCAATGTAACTGTTATTATATGGTTTGTGGTTAAGAGGGAAGTCGGCAACCATTCGTATATAATGAATAATCCTTACAAGAATATCACCAAATAAATATACTCGCAAATGGAAGAATGTTCAAATGTAATACGTGAATGATGAAAAATCCCAACATACCTGGTCAAGTATTATAGCAGGAGGTTGCACAGCATGGATCAGATGACCCATCTCTGAACAAAGCAAGAACTCAATAAGACGTGCAAGCCCAAGTGCTGTGAGTATTCTATCACGCCACTGAAAATGATCTGTAGGAACAAGAATACTAGTTATCTAAGGAAAAGGCGAAAGTTGATCGAGGAAGTAAGCTGTTGAATGAGAAATGAAGCAACAGAAAGGAATCATGGATTTCACTTACAATTTCACTTTGTTTGGATAAGGAAAAATGGAGAGAAAGGGAGGGAAGGGAAGGGAAGGGAAGGGAAGGAAACAAGCTCCCTCGTTAAGTTGGGGAAGGAAGGGGAGTGAGAGGAGGTATAGGCATATAGCACCTCCCCTTCCCTTCCCTTCTATCTTGCTATCCAAACATACCGTTTGTTCGGATATCAAGATAGAAGGGAAAGGAAGGGGAGGGGGAGGTAGAGCTCCATTTTCCCTCTCCCTCCCTTCCCTCCCTTTCTCTCCATTTCCTCTTATCCACGCAAAGTGTTAGTTAACAAAAGCAGCACCAAAAACAACAAGGAAAATTTCAACAGATCGACCAAGAAATGCTCAACCTGACTCACTGAACGCTCCAATTACTGGACATTACAGTAGATTTCATGATCCAAATAGTGTATTCTGTTGATATGCCAAAATCCTCTAAAGTACTTTTTTTATTATTACAATTGTTCAACATCAATACATCATGAAGCAGTAACTATTCGAGTGTTCCCAAACATGTACAGAGAAATTACTACGATTGCCACGAACAATAACCCTAAGTCTGTAAGTTAGGCTACAACATGAAGAATATAGATAGCAAGTAAGAATGTTATGCACTTATGCCCACAAATTATATGGTACACCCGGTTGTATGTAGTTGAACTACATACAACCGGGTTAAAAGCACATATTTTTAATTTTTTACGGCTTAAAAGCACATTTACATACTTAAAAAGCTCATTAACGATTTAAAAGCACATACTTATATATTTTTCATTTCCTTTTACTTGCAAAACTTTGCTTTTCATCTGTAACAATGTGCTTTAAAACTATAAAAAGTGCTTTTAATTTGTAAATGTTTGGGCTCCCAATTGATACTCAATTGGGCCACTAAGTCCAAAGCCCAATGGCTCTAAACAACAGCATCAAACCTACCACAATGGCTATTCAGTCATCCATTAAAGCCCAAGGCCCAATAGCAATAAATGACCTATGGGCATTTATTATGCAAATACTATAAATAGGCCGCCAAGGCTCACACCTCAAGGTACGTCCAATTTATCGCCTTAAGACTACTCTTCTAGAGAACTTCTCTCTAGAATCCGAGCATCGTTCTTACTTAGGCATCGGAGGGGCTTTCCTCGGAAACACCCCCGAGGCTAGTGACTTTACTCTTGTGCAGGTGAATTCGGACTCGACTCATTCAAGCAAAGCAAGATCTTCAACACATACGAAAGGGCCTTCATTCGAAGCCCATTGTTTGCACCTTTACAACACCGGAACAATTTGGCGCCGTCTGTGGGGAAGAACACTTCAAAGCCTTTGAAAGACATTAACCACCTCTTTCTGCAAAATGGTTAATGATGCTGTCAACAACAATGATGACGATTCGGAATCTGACGAAGAGGAGCACCCTCAATCAGTGGCGAGGTCACAACCAAGAAGAGCTACGACCGCCACAAATGCAGGACCTCCGATTCCAACTAGGGAAGAACTCACTGCGGCTATGACCATCATGCAAAACTTCCTCTTCAATGAGAAGCAGCAAGGATTGGCAAAAGACCGCAGAGAGAAGAGGAGGACCAGGCGAAGGCTGAACGAGCCGCCCAGTGTAGAGGTGTCCAGACCCGAACGAGAGCTCCATCCCTTGACAGGAACACACCTGACGTCGAGATGGATGGAAAGCACGTGGGACACCCAAAAAAGGGCACAACAACAACCAGATTGGTTTGCAAGACCAACGCCTACTCCAACAGCTCTCCAAAGCGAATCGAGTACTCGTAACACTCGGATCCGAAGCTCGGTGCTCAGCAGGTTGAGGCCCTCGGTCCACTCAAGGTTAAGACCTTCGATCCATACGAGACTCGGGGTAGGCGAATCAAGCAGATCTGGCGAACGACCCGAGGTCAGTAGCCGAGAAAGAAGAAGAGACAGGAGGCGTGATCGAACCCCTAGCCCCCATCGTACGCCCGAACGTTCTAATCACAGAACCTCGGCGAACGAAGGCATCAGGGCTAGACTCGGGAAAAGAATCATGACTCCCACGTCATCCCCTTTCTCGGACGAGCTGATCATGGAAGAAATCCCGAAGGTGAGGCTGCCAGCACACCTGACATATAGAGGAATCACAGATCCGAGGGATCATGTCATCTCCTACGAGCAGCAAATGTTCTTGAGCCCCCACTCCGAAGCATGTTGGTGTAAATATTTCCCAACCACGCTAACCGGAGTGGCGGGAGAGTGGTTTAGATCGCTGCCGAAGGGATCGATCAAAAGCTGGAAGAAGCTGAAAAAGAGATTCTGCACGCAGTTCGTGAGCAACAATCGCCCCGAGCGAACCACAGCAGAACTAACCTCAATCCAACAAGAAAGAGACGAAAGTCTAAGAGAATTCATGGCCAGATTCATGAAGGAATCAACAAACATACCAAACTTGCAGCCAGACGTGGCCATTTTCGCCTTGAAGCACGCGCTCCAGGAAGGGAAATTCCGTGACAAGCTCTCAATGAAAAACCCCTCCAAGATAGCCGACGTGCTCCAAATGGCTGATGCATTCATCAGAACCGAAGAGTTCAACAAAGCTGTTGCAAGGTTGAAAGGATCGTCGGATCCGAGAGACACAAAAAATGTCCAGAGCAAGCCCGAGGGCAGCTCAAGGAAAGGGAAGGAGAAAGTAGGAGTTAGAGAAATGAGCCCGAAGAAAGACGGGAGAAGGGGTGAACTTCAACCCAAATACACTAACTACACTCCACTAACTCTGCCCCGAAAGGAAATCTTTAGCCTCAACAGAAATGATGAAAAGTCAAAACTACCTGGGAAGCTCAAGTCCAACCCAGCTCGGAGAAACAAGAACAAATGGTGCGAGTTTCATGATGACTTCGGTCATCACACCGAAGAATGCAACTCGCTGAAAGACAACATTGAGGACCTCGTTCGCCGAGGTTATCTGAAGCAATACTTGTTAGACCGAAGGGAGGAAAAAGAAAAGGCCGCAAGTGGCAAACAACACGAGAAACCCCAGAAAAGGGTCTACGAAGCAACAGGGCACAAGAAGAATGATATCCTAGTGGTGTTCGGGGGACAGAAGTCTAGCCAGGCCAGCAAGAAACACCTAAGAGCTCTCACCGATCGAGTCAACTTCAGCGCAGTGGGAGACAACCAACCACACCCCCCGAACATGACCTTCACTGCCGATGATTGCTTCGGAGTCCAGTACAAACATGACGATCCTTTGGTCATTTCCATGGACCTCAATAACCACAACGTACACCGAGTGTTGGTCGACGGAGGAAGTGCCGTCAACATCATCTTCAGAAATTGCTTCGAGCAACTCATCCTCGAGGAGTCAGAGGAAGCATTGACGAAAGTCAGTTACCCCCTGATCGGATTCAACGGATCCGCAGCTATCCCTCGAGGAAAGATCACCCTACCAGTCACAGTGGGCGAAGGCCAAGCAGCAAAAACCCATCGAGACGAATTTTTGGTGATGGACTGCGACTCCGTATACAACGTAATCATGGGAAGAACCATGATTCACAAGATGCAGGCAGTCCCCTCCACGTACCATCAGCTGATGATATACGTCTCGGACGCAGGATTCGCCGAACGAATTAGAGGTGATCAAGAGGTTGCAAGAAGAACCTGCCACACCGCCATCCGAAAGCCCAAATTAGGAGACGGTTCCGAGGCTGAGAAAGATGCTCCAGGAGAGGAGAACGAGGCAAAAAGGAGAAAAGCAGGCACGAGCAGCTTATCTCCCGCAGAGGTCGATGCCCGCCCCGAAACCCTATCTCCCGAGCCAGATCAAGAAATGGAGGATATCTTCCTCGAGTAGGGTTCAGACAGGAGCGTCCGATTAGGCAAGGGCCTAAGCTCGGGGCTCCAAATCGATCTGATCCAACTGCTCAGGGATCACAAAGACATTTTTGCATGGTCAGCAGCAGATATGCCAGGGATAAATCCGAAGTTGATTTTGAAGGAAATAATGCCCTTGGTCCAAGTATGCATTCTATGTTAAGTCTAATAAATGCGGTTCAGTATTAATTAACAAGTTAATAATTCAGTGAGATCAAGTGAGCTGAATGCCTAGCTAGAGGCCGCTTCAGTTCAAGTGGAATTAATGATATTAATCCACAGCTTACTCTTGACTGAACCCGTAGGGTCACACAAATAGTACGTAAACGGATCAAGTATTTAATGGCATTAAATACTCCATCTATGGATATTCGGAATCGACGGATCTTGGTTTCAGTGGGAGCTGAGATCGTCACAGGCAAGAAATGAATACTCCGGAAACGATGATATTGCCGGAAACGGAAATATGGATCGTATCGAAAATACAAATATTATCCAAGTCGTAGATGTTGCCGGAAACGGAAACATGGTACGTATCGGAAAATATTATCGGAAATGGAAATATTGCCAGAATCGGAAATATTGCCGGAAACGGAAATATTGTCAGAATCGGAAATATTATCGGAATCGGAAAATAATTCCGGAAACGGAAATATTAAATATTTGTTCGAAACGGAAATTGATTCCGGAATCGGAAATATTAAATATTGTTCGTATCGGAAATGAATTCCGGAATCGGGAATTTAATCGGAAGCGTATCGTACGAATTAGCATCGGACGAGGCCCGCTAGACGAAGGCCCAGCACGAAGCCAGGCCGTCGCCCAGCGAGCCAACGCGCACCATCGCACGCCAAGCCTCGACCAGGCCCAGCGCAAGGCCAGGCCCAGCCAAGGCCTTGGGCGCGCGCGCAAGGGCACAGCAATGGGCCGAGCGTTGTGCGCCTAGCGTGGGCCGCAAGGCTTGCGCGGGTGTACGGTGCTCGTGCAATGCTTGTGCGGGAATCCAGAAGCAATCGGGATTCGAAGTGTGATTAAATCCTAAAACTATTAGATAATGATTATTTAATTAGAGTCCTAGTAGGGTTATAATTAAATAAATTAGTATCCTAATAGGATTCCAAAACCCTTTCCATAACTCTATAAATAGGTGCCTAGGGTCACATATTTTATAGATAATTCAAGTATTCAAAGTGAGTTTTTGAGAGAAAATTCAGACACATTCCTTGACTATAAGTGCCGAAAATCTTTAGTACCTTAAGGGGCGATTCTAGTTGGTCAATCTTAAGGCGGATCCGGACGTGCCGTGGACTATCTACGGAGGGACGACACTTGGAGTCCAAAAGACTTGTTCTTGTTCGGTTCGGGCGCAGCTAGGGAAGGCACGCAACAAAGAGTATGCATCTAAACTATGCTATATGATTATGTGTAAATAATATGTATTCCTGGCTAAATGGTTTTTCCGCATGATTTATGAATTGTCATATGTATCATAACCTAAAAGTGGTATCAGAGCCTCTTATTATTTTCATAATCTAAATTGCATGAACATGGTTAAATATTACAAATTTGCAAGAATTAAAAGGGGTGATTAATTTTCGTAATTGTTAATTAATTGCAAATTGCGTTTATTTAATTATACGTACGCAGTTTTTCGGCAGTTTCTTCGTTACTCATCCAAATCGAGTGATTTTTGTGTCAATTCCGCATGTAAAAGGCATTCTAAAATTTTGACAAAAATAATATTTTTCTGCCGAACCCAGAATTCTCAAATTCGAAGCCTAACTATGACTTTTCGAAGGTTTTAGTTTTTCGAATGCAAAATTTCGTAAATTTAAGATGTTAAATTAAATATTTGCGATTCTTGTTGATAAATCTTGAATTTTTGATTGACCTACTGTATATGTTTAACAAGTTTGAATGCCTAGCCTTGTTAATTATGCAATCTAATTTGTAGTTATGATTAATTTGTTGAAAATTAGAATAATTTAGAATTAATTTGATTTTCATAATTAATTATAATTTAATTAGAAACCTATGATTAAAAACCACCATAAAAATTGTAAATTTATGATAAATTTTAAATTTTTATGACCTAGGCTTGAATCCATGATAATCGGAAATCAATTGAATAATAAATTTTCGATTTTTCGCCCTAAAATTATGAAATTAATATTATTTATTAATTTGTCATTAATTTTAAATATAAATTTTAAAATTTTATGCGATTCATTCAAAGCAATGGACGCTTCGTGTTACCCTTAAGGGGTGTTGTATAGTGCGGGCATGCGACGACGAGCAAGGGAGCTCGTCGCCCGTGCGGCACGAATGCAATGAGCAGGGGCATGGTGCACGAGCACAAGGCTGCAGCCCTGCCTTGTGTCGTGGGCCACGAGCTATGGATGAATGGGCATGGGCGAAGGCAAGGCACGGCAGTCACGTGTGGGCAGCAAGCGAGCTGCGCCACAACGCGCACTGCCTCGCGCAAGCGCACACAGCCTCGCGCGCAGCGAGCGCAAGCTCGCGTGCCACGAGCGCTGCGCCCAGCGTTGATCGCGCGCAATTGCTCGCGCACAGCGAGCGATGGCTCGCGTGCATCAAGCGCTGGCGAACGCGCACAGCGAGCGATGGCTCGCGTGCGTCGAGCGCTGGCGCGCGCGCAGCGAGCACCACTTGTGCGATGGCTTGCGATGGGAAGATGCAGCAGCTATGCGACGAGCGCATGGGCTGCGCGCACATGGCCAGCGATGGCTGTGTGCGTGTGGCCCATGGGCGTGCGATGCGTAAGGTGTTTGCGTTGCGATTAGATCGTTTTAAATGTTTAATTTGAAATTTTCAGTTTACGTAATTTTAATTAATTTTAAAAATTAATAATTTAAATTATTTTCTTGGATTTTAATTTTGAATATTGTAATTATAATAAATTTTATTTATTCTAATTATTTTACTAAAATTAAAATCATTAATTAATTTAAATACGACTGAAATTAAATTAAACTTTTTGGATTCAATTATAAATTCATATGAGCTTTAAATTTTAATTAAATTTGTATGTTTCCGGTTAGACTAGAAATACATTTTTATGTTTAAAATTAGTAAAGCATACGAATTTATTGGTTTAAGTGGGAGCCCTTTTAGTCATAAACTCTTGATTAGGTCTACAAATCCTTAAGGTTAAAACAACTTGATTAGAATTAATAAGGACTGAATAATTGGTAGATTATTGGTGCCCTTGATTAATTGCTGCAAATGTTTACGTGATGCATAATGTGTTTTACTAACCAGCTATGTGGGCCATTCATGATAATGAATGGGTGAATGGTATATATTGTATATGTACTGTTTTGCAGGTTATGAAGTGACTAGTATGGCCCAAATAGGATAGAAAATATGGTCTACGTACCATTAATTTAAATGTAATTGGTCTAAAGTACCAAAGTTGTTTTTCAATTCAAATATGGTCTGCGTACCATCAAATAGTTGTAATTAGTTTTAATTATAGCTTATCCTATTTGAAGAAAATGGTGCCTCCCACGGAGATTTTCAAGACGGACTTTGAAGTTAAAGCTTCAAGATGAAGTCGGGCCATACTAGATCACATTTATCTTATGCATGCTTTAAGTTATTTATTGCTTTAAATATGTCTTAATTATGCATGAGATTGTGGCTTGATTATGTTGCATGATTAAGGATTTTAGTTCACTTAAAATCTAACCAACATAGTAAGAGCCTTAAGTTCCAAACTTAAAAATTGAGTTAAAAGGTGCCATGCCAAAATATACACTTGCTTGGATATCCTTTACATCAATCTAGTAATAGTTTTCGCTCAGCGAGGTGTTACTTATTGGTCCTAAAGGGGCAAGGTACACAAATAATTGTGAGTACAAGTTAGTTTTGGTGAAACTCAACGATATAAGTAAGGAGTCCTTTTATGTCGTGGCAAAATCGATAGGTTTACCTAATAAGTTCTTAGACGTACCTATCAACCAAGAATAGTTTCTAGACTATTAGCAAAAGGCTTTTGCTTACCTAAGATGTTTTAGGATTAACCTCGACAAACTGTGCTTAGTTCTTCAATGATTTTAGGATCTTGGAATCATTTTATTCACACCTGCCGGAACACATAACTTGAATAAAATGCTTAATAAACATTGAATTATGCATGTATGCTAGAATTTAAGTTTATTCAGAGAAACTGTGAATGGTTATTTATTTGTTTATTCTTTTCAATTGTAGTTTTTAATATGGCAAACAACAATTCATTCAACATTCGATCAATTCTCGAAAAGGAGAAGTTGAACGGGAAAAACTTCCTTGACTGGCAAAGGAACTTGCAAATAGTTCTTATGCAGGAAGAAAAGGAGTATGTCCTAGATGAGGCGATGCCCGAAGCCGCAGGCGACGGGGTCACTCAGGCAGCCCTCAATCGTTGGATTGATGCCAACAAGGATGTGAAATGTCTAATGCTCGCCACCATGAGTGCGGATCTGCAGAAAACGTTCATCAACTCAGATGCTTTCACAATCATCAGTGAGTTGAAGAACATGTTCCAAGATCTGGCTCGAGTCGAAAGATTCGAGACTCATAGGCAAATTCTTGAGACCAAGCTTAAGAAAGGCGAGCCCGTAAGTCCACATGTTCTCAAAATGATTGGACTCATTGAGAATATGAGTCGGCTGGATCAGCAATTTTCTCAGGAAATGGCTATAGACACCATCCTCCATTCTCTTCATAGCGGGTATGATCAGTTCAAACTGAACTACAGTATGAATAGTCTGGACAAAACGCTCACTGAGCTTCACGGTATGCTGAAGACCGCTGAAAAGACGCTCAAAAGTGATAAGAAGGATGTGCTTATGGTGCGTGGGGGCAAGTTCAAGAAATCTGGAAAGAAGAGGAATGCTAAGAAAGGTGGCAACAAGGCCAGCCCAACTAAGCAAACTGGCGCCAAATCTGTAAAGAGGAAGGCCAGTCAACCCACTTCTGAATCCGAATGCTTCTATTGCAAGAAGAAGGGGCATTGGAAGAGAGATTGCTTGAAGCTAAAGGAAGATCAGAAGAACGGAACAGTCGTTCCATCTTCAGGTATTTTCGTTATAGACTGTATACTTGCTAATTCAACTTCTTGGGTATTAGATACAGGTTGTGGCTCACACTTATGTTCCAATCCACAGGGACTAAAAAGAAGAAGAAAGTTAAGCAAGGGTGAAGTCGACCTACGAGTGGGAAATGGAGCACGGATTGCTGCATTAGCTGTAGGAACTTACTATTTGTCGTTGCCCTCCGGGCTAGTTTTGGAACTGGAAGAATGTTTCCATGTTCCAAGTCTTACTAAAACCATCATTTCAGTTTCTTGCTTAGATGCTAAGGGATTATCCTTTTTAATAAAAGACAATAGTTGTTCGTTTTATTTTAAAGAGATGTTTTATGGATCTGCTAGATTAGTCAATGGACTTTATTTATTAGATCACGACAAACAAGTATATAACATAAATACCAAAAAGGCCAAAAAGGATTATTCAGATCTCACCTATCTGTGGCATTGTCGATTAGGCCATATAAACTTGAAACGCTTAGAAAGACTTCAAAAGGAAGGAATTCTAGAACCATTTGACTTAGAGGATTATGGTAAATGCGAATCATGTTTACTTGGCAAAATGACAAAGCAACCTTTCTCTAAAGTTGGAGAAAGAGCAAATGAACTATTGGGTTTAATCCATACAGATGTATGTGGACCAATGAGTACAAATGCTAGAGGTGGTTTCAGCTACTTTATCACTTTCACTGATGACTTCAATAGGTATGGTTATGTCTACCTAATGAAGCATAAGTCTGAATCCTTTGACAAATTCAAGGAATTTCAGAGTGAAGTAGAGAATCAATTAGGCAAGAAGATTAAGGCACTGCGGTCTGATAGAGGCGGTGAATATCTGAGCTATGAATTTGATGACCATCTGAAAGAATGTGGAATTCTATCAGAATTGACTCCTCCTGGAACACCAAAATGGAACGGTGTGTCGGAACGGAGGAACAGAACCTTGCTAGACATGGTCAGGTCAATGATGGGTCAGGCCAAACTTCCATTAGAATTTTGGGGACATGCACTAAATACAGCTGCACTCACTATAAATAGAGCTCCGTCTAAAGCTGTCGAAAAGACTCCATACGAATTATGGTTTGGAAAGCCTCCAAATGTGTCTTTTCTTAAGATTTGGGGATGTGAAGTATACGTCAAACGATTAATTTCAGACAAACTTCATCCAAAATCTGACAAATGTATCCTTGTGGGCTATCCAAAGGAAACAAAGGGGTATTACTTCTACAATACATCTGAAAACAAAGTGTTTGTTGCTCGAGATGGTGTCTTTTTGGAGAAAGATCACATTTCCAAAATGACAAGTGGGAGAAAAGTAGACCTCGAAGAAATTCGAGTCGAACAACAAACTCTAGAGAATGCTCAAGATGACATTCAAGATGAAACTCATAGATCTTTAGAAGAATCTGGTGAGAATCATGGTCAAACTAGAAATGTTACCCCGCGTAGATCGCAAAGATATAGATCTCAACCGGAAAGGTACTTAGGTATTTTGACGAACGAGAGCTATGACGTTCTATTACTTGAAAGTGATGAACCTGCGACTTACAAACAAGCTATGACGAGCCCTAGCTCCAAGCAATGGCAAGAAGCCATGCAATCTGAATTAGACTCCATGTCTGAAAACCAAGTATGGGATTTGGTCGATTTGCCAGATGGCTACCAAGCCATTGGAAGCAAATGGGTTTTCAAACTGAAAAAGGACAAGGATGGGAAACTTGAAGTTTTCAAAGCTAGATTGGTTGCAAAAGGTTACAGGCAAGTCCACGGTGTGGATTACGATGAAACCTTTTCACCAGTTGCAATGCTAAAGTCTATTCGGATAATGTTAGCAATCGCTGCATATTACGATTACGAAATATGGCAGATGGATGTCAAAACTGCTTTCTTAAACGGCATTTTAACAGAAACTGTGTTTATGACACAGCCTGAAGGTTTTGAGGATCCAAAGAATGCTAAAAAGGTATGCAAGCTAAAGAAGTCAATCTACGGATTGAAGCAGGCATCCAGGAGCTGGAATATACGTTTTGATGAAGCAGTCAGTGACTTTGGTTTCATCAAGAACGCGGACGAATCTTGTGTATACAAGAAGGTCAGTGGGAGCAAAATTGCTTTCCTAGTATTATATGTCGACGACATATTACTTATCGGAAATGACATTCCTATGTTGAACTCTGTCAAGATTTGGCTTGGGAAATGTTTTTCGATGAAAGATCTAGGAGAAGCACAGTACATATTGGGCATCAAGATTTACAGAGATAGATCTAAAAGGATGATTGGACTTAGTCAAAGCACTTATATCAATAAGGTGCTTGATAGGTTCAAGATGGCAGACTCCAAGCGAGGCTACCTACCCATGTCTCATGGAATGACTCTAAGCAAGACTCAGTGCCCAAAAACACTTGATGAGCGTAGACGAATGAATGGGATTCCATATGCATCATTGATTGGTTCAATAATGTATGCTATGATATGTACACGCCCGGATGTTGCGTACGCACTCAGTGCTACGAGCAGATACCAGTCAGACCCAGGAGAGGCGCATTGGACTGCTGCCAAGAACATTCTGAAGTACCTGAAAAGGCACAAAGATGACTTCCTGGTCTATGGTGGAGATGATGAATTAATTGTTAAAGGCTATACGGACGCAAGTTTCCAAACCGACAAAGATGATTTCAGATCACAGTCTGGGTTTGTCTTCTGCCTCAACGGAGGAGCAGTAAGCTGGAAAAGTGCTAAACAAAGCACCATTGCGGATTCTACAACTGAAGCGGAGTACATTGCTGCACATGAAGCAGCAAAGGAAGCTATATGGCTAAGGAAGTTCATAGGTGAACTTGGTGTAGTCCCCTCCATTAAAGGACCAATAGCCCTGTATTGTGACAATAACGGAGCTATTGCACAGGCAAAGGAGCCTAGACACCACCAGAGAGTCAAGCATGTACTTCGTAGATTTCACCTTCTACGAGAGTTCGTTGAAAGAAAAGAAGTCGAGATAAGCAAAATTGGAACTGATGACAACATATCAGATCCATTGACTAAACCTCTGCCGCAAGCGAAGCACAACTCGCACACTGCAGCTATGGGAATCAAGCATATTGGAGAATGGCTTTGATGTCTCTGTTTAATGTTTTAAAGTTTTAGAGTTTAAATCTTTGTAAAACATTATTGGTTAATCATTCACAATAAATGAAAAGAATTCATTTTTCCATTTAATTTGTGGTTTATTAAATGATGAGTCCCTTCAATTTGACGATATATTCAAGATAGACTGTCAGGACCAGTCCTGTGACTAAGAAATGTCTATCAAGTGAACTTGAATGTCAAAGGTTGAAAAAGTTCCCTGGTCGGAGTTTTCTATAAAATTGGACGCATAGAAAACGTTAGACGATTAGAATGCAAGATGACTAGTAGTTCTGTTTCTTGAACTATGTGGACATGGCAATGTCATAATCATTTGCATAGATACTTACTTTGGGAAGACTAGTATCGGACAAAACCTATGAAACTTTACTGTAAGAGATGAAAATCTGTCATAAGTAAATTTCATTAAAATTATTAGACACTGAATCCTCAATACCTGAGTGATTTGAGATTACTTGTTTGAGAACTGGTTGCTTTGACGTTGACCAACCGTCGCACCGTAAAAGGAGGCTATAAAGGCAACGCTCAGGTAATCACCTATCAAACGAAGTCTAATCTCAAGATCACAAGATTGGGATTTTCCTCCCATAAATCGGGATGAGATGCTTAAAAGTTGTATAAGGCCACTCGGAGAGCTAGAAACTGTGAAATGCATGGCCGTGCTCGGATGAATCATAGGCTATGATTATCTGTTTATTTGATCAGTTGAACTCTGAAACCGAGAAACACCTCTGGACATACTAAGGATGACAACTCTTACCTTATGTTCAAGAGCAAGCATCGAGCGACAAAGGAATTAGGAAATGCACACTTGTCCCTAAGGACAAGTGGGAGACTGAAGGAAATAATGCCCTTGGTCCAAGTATGCATTCTATGTTAAGTCTAATAAATGCGGTTCAGTATTAATTAACAAGTTAATAATTCAGTGAGATTAAGTGAGCTGAATGCCTAGCTAGAGG
The DNA here is from genome assembly GCF_020520425.1 of Spinacia oleracea. Classification (NCBI taxonomy): domain Eukaryota; kingdom Viridiplantae; phylum Streptophyta; class Magnoliopsida; order Caryophyllales; family Amaranthaceae; genus Spinacia; species Spinacia oleracea. The sequence goes on from NC_079490.1 coordinate 18,195,572, forward strand.
CCGCTTCAGTTCAAGTGGAATTAATGATATTAATCCACAGCTTACTCTTGACTGAACCCGTAGGGTCACACAAATAGTACGTAAACGGATCAAGTATTTAATGGCATTAAATACTCCATCTATGGATATTCGGAATCGACGGATCTTGGTTTCAGTGGGAGCTGAGATCGTCACAGGCAAGAAATGAATACTCCGGAAACGATGATATTGCCGGAAACGGAAATATGGATCGTATCGGAAATATAAATATTATCCAAGTCGTAGATGTTGCCGGAAACGGAAACATGGTACGTATCGGAAAATATTATCGGAAATGGAAATATTGCCAGAATCGGAAATATTGCCGGAAACGGAAATATTGTCAGAATCGGAAATATTATCGGAATCGGAAAATAATTCCGGAAACGGAAATATTAAATATTTGTTCGAAACGGAAATTGATTCCGGAATCGGAAATATTAAATATTGTTCGTATCGGAAATGAATTCCGGAATCGGGAATTTAATCGGAAGCGTATCGTACGAATTAGCATCGGACGAGGCCCGCTAGACGAAGGCCCAGCACGAAGCCAGGCCGTCGCCCAGCGAGCCAACGCGCACCATCGCACGCCAAGCCTCGACCAGGCCCAGCGCAAGGCCAGGCCCAGCCAAGGCCTTGGGCGCGCGCGCAAGGGCACAGCAATGGGCCGAGCGCTGTGCGCCTAGCGTGGGCCGCAAGGCTTGCGCGGGTGTACGGTGCTCGTGCAATGCTTGTGCGGGAATTCTGAAGCAATCGGGATTCGAAGTGTGATTAAATCCTAAAACTATTAGATAATGATTATTTAATTAGAGTCCTAGTAGGGTTATAATTAAATAAATTAGTATCCTAATAGGATTCCGAAACCCTTTCCATAACTCTATAAATAGGTGCCTCGGGTCACATATTTTATAGATAATTCAAGTATTCAAAGTGAGTTTTTGAGAGAAAATTCAGACACATTCCTTGACTATAAGTGCCGAAAATCTTTAGTACCTTAAGGGCGATTCTAGTTGGTCAATCTTAAGGCGGATCCGGACGTGCTGTGGACTATCTACGGAGGGACGACACTTGGAGTCCTAAAGACTTGTTCTTGTTCGGTTCGGGCGCAGCTAGGGAAGGCACGCAACAAAGAGTATGCATCTAAACTATGCTATATGATTATGTGTAAATAATATGTATTCCTGGCTAAATGGTTTTTCCGCATGATTTATGAATTGTCATATGTATCATAACCTAAAAGATTTGTCACAAGCTGGACGTCAACGCTGAAGCCCGGCCAATCAAACAAAAGAAGAGGAATTACTCCTCGGAGAAAAACAAAGCCATCGCCGAAGAGGTGAAAAAGTTGCAGGAAGCTGGATTCATCGAGCCATGCATGTACCCAAAATGGTTGGCCAGCGTGGTGATGGTCAAGAACGCAAACGGCTCTTGGCGAATGTGCGTGGATTTCACAGATCTGAACCGAGCCTGCCCCAAAGACTGCTATCCCCTGCCGAGGATAGACCAATTGGTCGACTCTACCAGCGGCCATGCACTGCTCAGCTTCATGGATGCCTTTTCGGGTTACCATCAAGTGTTCATGCACCCCGACGACAGGGCAAAGACAGCATTCATCACGAGTGCAGGAGTGTTCAACTACAAAATGATGCCCTTCGGCTTGAAAAATGCCGGCGCTACCTACCAGAGGCTAGTTTATCACGTCTTCGCCGACCAGAAAGGGAGGAACGTCGAAGTCTATGTGGATGACTCCATTGTAAAAAGCATCAAGGAGGAAGACCATGTCAAGGACTTGGCCGAGACCTTCGGAAATCTGAGGAAATACAGCATGAAGCTGAACCCGAAAAAATGTGTCTTCGGGGTGAAGTCAGGAAAGTTCCTCGGATTCATGGTGAGCGAAAGGGGAATCGATGCGAACCCGGACAAAGTCCAAGCAGCGTTAGATCTACCCGAGCCGAGGACCAAGAGAGACGTGCAGAGGCTAACCGGCAGGTTAGCCGCACTAACAAGGTTCATATCAAAAGCCTCGGACAAGGGAGCCCCTTTCTTCAAAGCACTAAAACCAAAGAGCCTCCCCGGGGGCGAAACAGAACCAATCAAGAAAAAGGGGGTCCCGAGGAAGGTGGACCCCGAGCTGATATGGGAGCAAGAGCAAAAAGAGGCTTTTCAAAAACTCAGAGCCCACCTAGCCCAACTGCCGACACTGGCCAGACCAAAGGAAGGGGAAACCCTATATCTATACGTTGCAGTCAGCCCCGGAACCGTCAGTGCAGTGCTTCTTCGGGAAGAAGAGAAGAAGCAACAGCCAATCTACTTCACCAGCCGAACACTCACAGGGGCCGAAACTCGGTACCCGCTCATCGAGAAAGTTGCATATGCAGTGGTGGTAGCTGCACGAAAACTGAGGCCATACTTCGACTCCCATCAGATCACAGTACTGACCGACCAACCACTCGAGAAAGTACTCGACAAAATAGAGAGGTCAGGAAGATTGGCTGCCTGGGCCTTCGAGCTATCAGAGTTCGGCATCAAATATCAGCCGAGGACAGCCATCAAGGCACAAGCATTGGCAGACTTCTTGGCCGAGTGCTCATACCAAGAAATGCTGGATGATACGAAAATCACTTGGGAGGTCTTCACTGACGAATCTTCCACAGTAAATGGCTCAGGAGCAGGAGTTGTATTAATCCCCCCAACAGGGAAAAGCATAGAGTATGCATTGAAGTTCGGATTCAAAGCAACTAACAACGAGGCCGAATATGAGGCCGCAATCGCAGGGATAGAGCTTTGCTTATCCCTGGAGGCCGAGCATGTTTGCCTCAAAACTGATTCCCAGCTTGTAGCCAACCAGATCCGAGGGGAGTATGAGGCCAAGTGGCCCAGCATGACAGCTTACTTAGCGAAAATTAAACCCTTAACGTCAAAGTTAAGATCCTTTGAAGTCATTCTCATTCCCCGAGGACAAAACACGCAAGCAGACGCACTGTCAAAACTCGCAAGCTCAACACTCATCGACCTAAACAGGTCGGTCCACGTGGAAGTTCACCAAGAGAGAAGCATTGACTTGCCACCCCCCACAGTATGCAGTTTACGTACCGAAACTAGCTGGATGGACGCAGTAATTGCATACAAAGAAAGGGGAGAACTTCCCGAAGATAAGCTACAGGCGAGAAAGTTGAAAAGATTCAACAAGTGGTTCATCATCGACGCCGAGGAGAGCTCATGAGGAAATCATTCTCCGCTCCACTGCTAAAATGTGTGGGTCCAACAGACGCTGACTATATCCTAAGGGAAATCCACCTCGGAATATGCGGAAACCACATCGGAGGCAGGACATTGGCACACAAAGCCCTTCGGGCCGGATACTGGTGGCCCACTATGGTTTCCGAAGCAAAGCAGATGGCAAGGAAATGCGAGAAATGCCAAAAGTTCGCACCAGCTATCCATCAACCAGCTCAAACCTTACAATCAACACTATATCCCTTACCATTCGCACAGTGGGGGTTAGACATCATTGGTCCCTTCCCCTCAGCTACGAACCAGAAAAAGTGGTTGATTGTAGGAGTCGACTATTTTAGCAAATGGATCGAAGCCGAAGCTGTCTCCTCCATCACCGAACCTCAGGTCCGCAAGTTCATATGGCAGAACATCATCACAAGGTTCGGCATACCAAGACTGATGGTCTTCGACCACGGGAAACAGTTCGACAACACCCCGCTACAAAAATGGTGCAAACAGTTCGGCATACACCTAGCTTACTCGGCAGTTTGCCACCCACAAAGCAACTGGCAAGCTGAAGCTGCAAACAAACTCATCCTCAACGCACTCAAGAAAAGAGTCGAGGATGACAAAAACAAGTGGTTGGAAGAGCTACCCGGAACGTTATGGTCCCTTCGGACCACCGAGAAAGAAGCTACTGGGCAAACACCGTTCCACCTTGTATATGTATCCGAGGTTGTCATCCCTGTGGAAATCGGAACAGAAAGCTTGAGGATCCAGGCATACAACAGGTATGATGGACTCCAAGGAGAAAGCAACAACCAACTTCTGTCTGAAGCTCTCGACCTACTAGATGAAGCTCGGAACGATGCAAGGACACTCAACGCAGCTTATTTGCAGAGGGTCAACAAGCATTACAATCGAAGAGTCAACGCCAGACCCCTAAAAGTCGGCGATCTAGTACTCAGAAACGCCGCCTCGGTTCAGAAAGGACGGATCCATGGCAAACTCTCAGCCACCTGGGAAGGACCATACATCATCCATTCCGAAAAAAGGCCAGGCACTTTTATGCTGAAACAGTTAGATGGAACAATCTTGAAGAACCATTGGAATACCGATGTTCTCAAGAAATATTTTGTATGATCTCTGTCTGTAAACCAAGTAAGTTGTTTAATGAGAAGAGGAAAGCCGTTTGGCACCATGTGTTTCATTAAACCTATCTCTATATTTCAAATTCATTGCCCTTTTATATATACATGCAGCCTCGGATCTGATCAATCCGAGACTAAAAGCAGGTTGACTTTGCCCATTCCTTGATAAAATGCAAGAAATGACCAAATCATACACTTCGGGGAATCGTCCAGAATCCTCGGATTCGCGATACCTCGATAAACCTTGTTCGCAACAAACAGTCGCTAAAATCAAGTTATAAAACTTCGGCTCAGATCCATGGATCGCCAAAGTCATAACTAAGAGGCAGACTAGCGATCTCTTGCCCAGGTTTCCGAACCACAAGAGATCGGAAGAACAATTCAGACCTCTTAGCAGATCGACGGATTTGAAGAGTCTGGAAATTAAAGAGTCTCTTAGCAGATCTACGGATTTGAAGAACTCGCAAAATTAAAGAGTCTCTTAGCAGATCTACGGATTTGAAGAACTCGCAAAATTAAATAGTCTCTTAGCAGATCTACGGATTTGAAGAACTCGCAAAATTAAAGAGTCTCTTAGCAGATCTACGGATTTGAAGAACTCGCAAAATTGAAGAGTCTCTTAGTAGATCTACAGATCAAAGGATCCCTCAACAAATCCACAAAGAAAAGCTCGAGAGTTACAAGTTCAAAGGCAGACTTAAAGCTTCGGAAAGCGCAAAAAAATTGAAAAGAAGCAGCCAAGTAACGAACATTCATTTTTTATTCAATATTCGGGGGAAGTACAAATACATCAAACTAACTCGGGACACACCCGAGGACCCTCAAAAATTGAAAACAAAATGAAACAGTTAAAATCGGCAGCCATCAACAGATAATACCGGCCTACCGAAGTACTAAAAAGCAAAAAGAAACAAGTACAACGCAACGCCGAGGCAAAAGGGGGAAAGGTAAGCACACATTCAGAAGTCCTCAACTGGAACCGACCGACTCTGAAGAAGACGACTGCCCGAATCCCTAACTCTTGGGAGTCTCAGGAACAGCCCCTAGGGGAGCATCCTTCGAAGACCCCCCAGCAGTAGTGTCACCTTCGGAATTCGCCTTCTGGGCCCGAGCCTCTGCAAGAGCAGCTTGACGTTCAGCTTCAGCTTCGTCTCGGTCAGCCTGGCATTCCACCAAGTGATCCTGGGCCCGCATCCAGAGAGGAACTTTCTCATTCCAAGGGAAATGAGGCATGTGCTTCGCAAACATGCGTCGAGCACCCAGGATACCATTCCAATACTGCTCTCTACACTGATCAGCAGTATAGAGGTCAGCTCGCTCTTGCTCCAACTTCCGAATGGTCTCATCCTTCTCTCGGATCTTCAGCTGAAGAACAGGCACCTTGTCAGCTTGGTTCTGAATCATCTCCCGATTCTTGACAAACTGCTGAAGCCTCGCCTCCGCATCCTTGCTCTCCTTATCAGCCGCCTCAAATTTAGACGTCATCTCCTTGAGAAGTCTATCTTTTTCTTCAAGTTCGCTCGCAAACTTGGCGGCCATATCCTTCTTCTCCTTGTCGAAGGAAGCTATTTTTTCAGCATCCTCTTCGACTCGGAAGGTGAGCTTACCAACTTCGGTCCCGATCTGCTCAGCGGTAGCTCTAGCCTCGCGACTGTACTTAAGGTACAGCTGCTTGACTTCCACAAGCTCGGAGAAGAGCTGCCCAGCCTTCTGGTCCAAGATAGGAATATCACGAGCATAAGCCTCCTGATATCTCCTCAATTGTCTCTCCTCAACCGAGCTGCACTCGGAAGCGAACGAGGACCAGAAGACAGCCTGGGAGCGAAGGAAAGATGAGCAAGAGTAGGAAAAACATAAAACAAAAACACAAATCAAAGAGAAATCCAACACTTACCTCATTCAGGTAGTACTGGGCCATCATAGCCGGGTTCCTCTCTTCAGCTCCAGGAACCCTCCACTGCGGATTGGCCCGAAGTAGATTATCCCGAGCAGCTTCGGGACCCACTAAAGATCCCACGTGAGCCAGGGGGTTCTCTCCCAAAACCGGAGCCCTAGCAAACCGAGCCATCGCCTCCCTTACTTCCTCGGGGATCCGTTTCAGCGGAACATCCGAGCAAGGGTCAGCATGGATGAACCTGTCCAGGGCCGAAGTCGAAGTAGAACCCAAAGTTGAGTGACGCCTCTTCCTCGTCAGACCTTGTTCGGGCTGCTCCTCCTCAGCAGAGGGAACATCCTTCTCAGCCTCGGGAACCTCAACATCGGGGCCTGTGAGATCCACCATCTCCTTATCTGGACTTCTCTCTCTTTCGAGAGGAACGTCAGCAGATTCCTTCTTCTCCTCGGCCACGATAGGGACATCCGAGCCAGGAATAGAGTCGGTTTTGATCGCCTCCATCACCTTGGTGATATCCTGGATCTCGATCCCTAAAGCAGTAGACGGCTTCAGCGGAGAGGGGATGGTATCTTCCTCAGCCAACGGTTGATCCACGGGCGGCGGTTCCGCAACCACCACACTCTTTAACTTCTGCCCTGGCAAGGGCATGAAGTGAAGAAGGTTCTTAGGAGGAGGCATGTCTTCCAAATCCGTTTCCTACAAAACAAGCGTTCAAAGATCAGGTTCGGAAAAGGAAAAGACGGACTACAAGAAAGCTCCTAAGTCAAAGCAAATACCTTCTCCGAGGACTGAGAAACCTTCGCCTTCTTCGGATGCGCGGAAGACTTCAGAAGAGTGCTACCCTTCCTTTTCCTCTGATCCTAAGAAAAGGAGACCAAGGATCAATAAACTCAGAGGAAGACAAAAGAGGAGATAAATAAAAAAGGTGAAGTACCCGGTTCCTAGATAAAGAGATATCTATCCGAGCCGGGGATGAAACCGAAGGAACGGCGCGCGGCACAGCGTCAGTCCCAAGACCCTAGAAAGATGGTCCAGGACCAAGACGTTAGCCGACGGCCAACCAAAGAGGAAGAAAAGACAAATAAAAACCGAGCCGATAGAAACACTCACCGGATCCGAAGTTGTCCTTAAAACAGGAAGCACGACCTTCACTGGAACAGCTTCGGGAGAGGAAGCAGAATCCCACGGATCAGCTCGAACTTCGGATATCCGAGAAACACCCGAAGGAGACAACACGTAATCCTTCAGGCGAGGATTACGAGGGTTTTCTTTCCCGAACTTGTAATCAGGAGCCGAGTCGTGAATAGTTTGCAGATCCAAAGAAATGCCCAAAATCTTAGGATCAAGACGGCTAAAGCCGTACTCTGCAAAAACAAATTACAAAACGAATCAATAAAACGAAGGAAAAAAGAGGAGGACAAACTCACTGAAACACGGTCCCAGCCGAAAGACACCTACCCCTGTCAAAAATCCTGCTGAGACCGGCGACAGCAAGAATGTCCTCCCGCAAGATGTAGTTAAGGTTCGGGAGCCAGCTAGACGGCAGTTTATAATTATCCTCCCGAGCCAAGAACCACTGGAGGAGATCCACGTAGTGCTGATGGCTCCGATCCGGAGCAGCCACCCCCACCATGTCAGGATCAGGAGTCACGAACCACTTTGGAGGACGATAAAAATTGGGGTGCTTCGGATCTGTCAGCACGCGAACAAGCAACCACTCCGTCTTCCATTTATGGTCGGAGCTAAGGTAAGGGTATGCCGTAATGTAGTTCGGCTCCCCTCTCCTTCGGGACTTTTTGTTGATGATGGTCCACCAACCATACCCATCACCCTTGGAAGCATGGTTGAAAGACAGATCGTGGAGATCCCGAAAAACGGAGACAGAGCAGGGAAAATTAACAAAGTTGCACACCCATCTAAATCCGATGATGTGCCTTATAGACTTGGGTGTAAGTTGGGCCAAACTGATGTTGTACGACACCAGGAGCTCGGAAATGAACGGATCCAAGGGAAAGCGAAGACCGTTCTCCAAGTGATGAGTGTACACAAAGATGAACCCCCTCGGCGGATGAGTCACCCGAGGACGCTCTTGATCGGGAAGTTCACACCAGTACCCCAAGGCATGCTGGATTCCGTATAGCTTCTCGGCCTTCCGATGGTAGTTCCCCAGCTTCGCCTCCACTAACCAGTCACCACTAACTGATTTCTCCAACGGACCATCGATCTTGGTGGTCTCATGCAAGATCGGAGCATAATTACCCTTCGGATCATCTTCAGTCCAATGAACTGGAAACTCAGGGTAAGGACGGCAGACACCCGAAGAACCAGCTTTCTTACCAGAAGCAGCGCGTTCAGACACGCCAAACCCGCCAACAGCGCCATCTTTGGAGGCGTCCCAACCAGTCGAGCGTTTCTCCACCGGCCTCTCCGAAGGACAACCCCTCGAAGTTTTCTGTACCCTTCCCGAAGGCACATCCTCCCTCTCACTAGAGGAGCCAACGACGAACTTACTTTTGCCCTTATTCTTTGCCATGGTTGTGAATTCTCGGTCTAGGGTTTAGATTGAGGAGTAGAGGAAAGAACGAAAAAGTAAGGAAAATTCATAAACAAGTTATCTTTTTCCGAAGCGGAATTCGCCGACAAAACGAACGACACAAGTTCCCGAAGTCTAAAGCTGGCTGAATTTCGTAGATCTGAAGAAACTCGAAAACTGCGATCGCCGGAAAAAGAGAGAAAGTTTGTTTAAAAGAGAGAGAAAGTAAAGTTTGAAGGAAGCTTGGCGCCCAGTATTTATAGAAAAAAGAGGCGCATCAACTTCTTTTCAAAACCCACGATCTCCACGACACAATGCAAATCCCAACACTTGTCATCAATGCAAATCATCCCTTTTCAAAAAAGAGAGGGAACTTTTGGACTTCTGACAACTGGAAACCCACCCATTTAATTCTAAATGGACCGGGTCTGGGGGGCATGTTGTTTGGGCTCCCAATTGATACTCAATTGGGCCACTAAGTCCAAAGCCCAATGGCTCTAAACAACAGCATCAAACCTACCACAATGGCTATTCAGCCATCCATTAAGGCCCAAGGCCCAATAGCAATAAATGACCTATGGGCATTTATTATGCAAACACTATAAATAGGCCGCCAAGGCTCACACCTCAAGGTACGTCCAATTTATCGCCTTAATACTACTCTTCTAGAGAACTTCTCTCTAGAATCCGAGCATCGTTCTTACTTAGGCATCGGAGGGCTTTCCTCGGAAACACCCCCGAGGCTAGTGACTTTACTCTTGTGCAGGTGAATTCGGACTCGACTCATTCAAGCAAAGCAAGATCTTCAACACATACGAAAGGGCCTTCATTCGAAGCCCATTGTTTCCACCTTTACATCACCGGAACAGTAAATATGTGCTTTTAAACTAAAAAAATATGCTTTTGAGGGGTTAAAAGTAAAAAATGAACTGTGCAACCGGGTGTACCTTCTACCAATTGACTTATGCCTGTTCCAGAGTGGTGAACACTTAACACGACGCTGCAAATTGCAATGCTGTCTATAAGCCATAAATTACCTTCATCCAGGATATCTTCTAGTATAGACACAGAATTAAGCTTATAAACTGCAGCAACATGGTCATCCTCACAACAATATCCCATTAATTTGACAATGTTTGGATAATTAATCACGCTTGGATGAGCCAACAACGTTCTCTCAACCTAGGGTAGACATTAAATTATATAAATAACACTAATTACAAGCAAAACAGAAAAATTCCCCCAATTTTATTCAATATTTCCCCGTTCATATTCCAAGTTAAACAAAACCCATCTGTTTGATGCATGATAACCATAAAACGAGCAGGATTTCCCAGAAAAGGAAACAAAAAATTCAAGAACAGGGCTGAAATTAGAATTATTTTGATTTCCCCAAAATTGTGGAATTGCATGAAGATATTAAAATTGGGCTCGTGGAAAAGAAACCTTCAATCTTTCATGTTTCTCCTCGATATTAAGAATGTCATCCCAGATTTTGACTGTAACGTCTTCTACCTCTGACTCTTTGCCTTCCAATTGAGAAATTTTACCTCTGAATACTTTGAAATTCTTAGTTTTTCCAACCAATTCTGATCGCTAAGTTGATCGGTCATGCTAATTAACCCGTTCCATGAAAATATAGTCCCGGCCCCAATTGTTGGCGCCATACTTGCGTCCTTGCAAAATGCTGCAGATGAAACAAGCTGAAATGATCTTAAGTTGGGAGAAAACGTTTGTTTTTGGGTTTGCGAACGGGCCACAAAAGCCCACATCAATTCAAATTACAAAGGAATGAAAGCGCAAAGAACAATGGATAACTGCTGTACCCGGGTACCCTGGCTGTACCCAAAAACGACGCGTTCATATTGTTTGTTCATTCTTGTCGACTGTTTGTTCTTTTTCATTGTACTGTTTGTCTTTCTTGTTGTATTGTTTGTTCTTTCTTGTTGTACTGTTTGTTCTTTCATGTTGTTTCTTAAATTCATCATCAAATTTTCATAATTGTTGTATTTTTTATTATTTCTTCTGGAATTTTATGTTCTTTTTTATATTGTTTGTTCTTTTTTGTTTATTTGTTTGTTTATAATAATCATATGGTTAATGTTCATAATTAAACTCTTCATTAATCTTTTATTCTTTCTTTTTGTATTGTTTGTTCTTTCTTGTTGTACTGTTTGTTCTTTCTTGTTGTTTTTTAAATTCATTCATCAAACTTATTGGTGTATTGTTTGTTCTTTCATGTTGGCTTTAAAATTCATCATAAAATTGTTCATAATTGTTGTATTGTTTGTTCTTTTTTCTGGAATTTTATGTTCTTTTTTATATTGTTTGTTCTTTTTTGTTGAATTATTTGTTCTTTCTTGTTTATTTGTTTGTTCACAATAAATATATGGTTAATGTTCATAATGAAATTGTTCACTTCATTGGTCTTTTATGTTTTTACAAGCGCCTATATTGTTTATTTCCAAATAAATAAATAAATGTTCATTTCCAAAATAATAAATGTTCATTCCAAATAAATAAATAAATGTTCATTTCCGAAATAGTAAATGTTCATTTTTGTAGTTTATTTCCAAATAAATAAATAAATGTTCATTTCCAAAATAGTAAATGTTCATTCCAAATAAATAAAAAAATGTTCATTTCCGAAATAGTAAATGTTCATTTTTGTACCAGTATATTAATGTTCATTTTAAACAACACAAAACGACATCGTTTTGGATGGGGTACAACCAACTTTGGCTGTACCCGGGTATAGCCAAAAATTTGCGCACAACGAATTCTAACTTATGCCGTACTTCCTTTTTTATTTTATTTTTTTAATAGCAATATTTGTCATTTTTATGTATGCCAATGAATAACTTTTAATCATTAACTCATTAATATTTTTAAGCAAAAATAATAAAAGTAATCACCAACAACCATCTAAGAGCATCTCCAATGGTTGTAGTTAGGAACTTGCTTGAAATTTTAGAAATTACAAGCTACTAGCTTGACCATTGGAGTTGGAATATTAAATTAGCTTGGCCAAGCAAATTAGCTTATTAAATTAGCTTGGCCAAGCAAATTAGCTTATTTAAGCTAATTTGGTTGAAAAAACTTGTCCAATGAAATTATTTTAAATTAAATTAAATTTAAATATTAATTGACAAATATGACTACATTAAATATCAGGCTAGTAGCTAACCAATAGGGTACTAACTAGCTAGAAAGGAAAATAGCTTGAAATATTATGTGGCATGATAAGCTAATTTAGAAATTAGCTTACCATTAGAGATGCTCTAAGTAGAACTATGAAAAGTGTAAAAAGTCTAAACGCTATACGGAGTACGAGTAAGTATTAAAAAATGGACGAAGTATCATTTACAAACCCTCAAATTAAAGAACACTTACCAACTATTCCAAGGGCGGATGTAGCTATACCCGGTGGGGTCCATTGGGACCCCCATTATTGGGGAGAAACACCAAGATCTTTCAGACTTAAAAAAAAAAAAAAACAATTCTCAAAAGTAAAGTATAAGGAAGTTTTTGGAGGTTGGCTACATCGCAGTTCACCATCGGCTTTTTTGCCCATACCCAGGGGCAAAATCACCTTTTCACGTAATTAGTTGAAAAGTCAAACAAAGTACTAAGTATCGGAAATAAATGACAGTATTTAATACAACAATGACAGTATTCAATACAACAATGACAACATTTATACAAACAAGGAGGGAGTATATGTAACACGTTTATCCAGTCATTTAAGTGGTCCCTTTACTATTTTTGTTTCATTTTGTTTTCTTACTTTTGGATGATTATGACAGAGAGTATATTTAACACGTTTATCCAGTCATTTAAGTGGTCCCTTTACTATTTTTGTTTCATTTCGTTTTCTTCTTTTTGAATGATTATGACAAATTTTAATACAACAATGACAGTATATATACAATAATAATAGTATTTATCTAACATTTGACAGTATATAGCAAGTTCGCAATATTTTTACCATTTATTTAAGGGGTGGGCCATCATTGCAATTTATTTTCTTTTCACTTTTTTTTTTGTAGGTATGGGGCAGATACATCGCTGGTGAACTGCGATGTATCCTCCCCCAAGTTTTTGACTGCTATATATTGAGTAAACCTGTAAAATATTAGCCACTTGTGTCCTTCATTAAATAGCATCTCCTAGCCTAGCTAAAGCTATTTCTCTGTCTCCTCTCCTACATTTTTATAATCTGATTTGTGTAGATGTTAGCAAAAGTTTTTTCATACCGTATCTACGTAGAAAAACAAAACGGTGTAATATTAATTTAAGGTTACGGAGCATGTATTTTTGGTTTGAGCCCTCAAACTAAGTGCCTATTGTCATTACCTAATAAGCACGAAATAGTTACTAACTTACTATTGTCATTATCGCTAATTATCAATTAACTGATGGCCCAAGCATAAGTGATTTGCTTGTCATAATAATTGTGTAATTTTTTCTAGTTGTAAATTTTGGTTTTAATATATATCTGTTTTTATATTATTACTCAACTAACTGTCTAATTATATGTATATTCAAGTTAATAGCAATAGTAGTTTCAAAATAAGATTATTAGTCACAGATTTCCTAAAAATATAATACTCCCTCTCTTTTTGTTCTTTACGTTTTTCTTTTTAGGTGTCTCAAAATGTTCTTTACATTTCATTTTATATTATTACATAAACTAGTATAGGACCCGTGCGATGCACGGTTTATATATTTTAACTTTAAGTGTAAAGTTAAATTAATTTAGAAAAGAAACACAGAAAAATACGTACATTTTTTTTTTTTTTCTTTTCACGCATCACCCATAATTTCAAGTTAGGTATAAAATCAGTTATCATCCTGTAATATGAGCTGAGAGATGTCAATTCTTAACCTGAATCGTTGGACCCGTTGGGTTGGTCTGATCATTTAGAACCCAAATTGTTATTAACCCGCGAGTTGTAACCCAAGACCAAATCAGATTATATTCAACCCAAATCGACCATAAAATCTTAACCCCATTAGGATCTGAAACCCGATAACAAACTCGTTCTGCAGCAACCCGATCCGTTTCAACCCAAACCGATCGAATGGATTTGAAACTCGTTATAATGCCCCAATCCAATCCAAACCGTTTGAACCCGAGGAAAACGATTTTACAAATCCAAACTGTTTTAACCCCTAACGCGCTTAATCAGAAACGTTTACAACCCGTAACCCGCTTAATCAGAACCATTTACAACCCATAACCCGTTTATTTTGAATCTTTTACAACTCATAACCCGTTTAATTCCGCTACTGATCCTAAATTCTTAACAATTTTAAAAGTTAGTTCTTACCTGTGTTCCCTAATTAAGGCCTCAATATTAGAATTTATAAACGTACTAAAATTTGTGATTTTATAATTTGGAACTGAATTCACATGACCCGAGTACAACATCATCTACCCATTTCACTACGCTGCTGATTTATCCACATCGTATGCGCCTAAACCAAGATAAACTTGAACCCGATGTAACCTAGCGATACTTGTTCAATCCGACCCATTTCAGATCCGACATTAAGTTCAAATACTATTTTTTTTTATTGTGTTACCTGTACCCATTTAAGTACCCATCCAATCTCAAGTTCATTCTCTTGAAAACAGGTCTTATCAAATCCATAAATTTCATTAGATTTAATCAGCTCCAAGTCCAATAAGTTTATAAAAGTTCAGATAAGTTTGAAAATTTTATTTCAAATAAGGTGAAGAGAACTCACCCAACCTCCATTTTTCTTTGATCCATTCACTTATAATATATGTGGTCAAAATAATAAATAAGTAAATAAATAATTGATTGTACTTTTTGGAGTATTTATGAAATAAATAAATTATGTTTGCTAAAACTCAAAACCAAAACAAACCCACCACATCACCAAGAAGAATACAATTTTATCTCTATATCCATCACTCGTCGAGTCACTACATATATATTATCGTCTAATAGGGTGGAGACAGACAAATGTTCATTAAATCCGCTTCACCGATTTTATTATTTTAATTGTGATATAAAATATTTTATAGAGATATTGAAGATAATAATATCATATAAATTCATTTGATCTTCATCCTTCTCATCTACTCCTTCGTTCCACAATGATGTTCCAATTTAGAATTTTGACTGAACATAATCTTCTAAATTACTTCCGGTACATAAGAAAAAAAACATATTTATGTGGGGGTCTTTCTTGGTTCTCTCAATTAATAATTTAATAATATCAAAAAATTAATATTTTTTACAAATACATAATTAGAGATATAAATTAGTTTTATTAGTTTTACAAATACATAATTAGAGACATAAAAAATTAATAACTTTCTTTTATTATGTTCTCGGCAATATAAACATAAACAGTAGTTAAATTTTTGTGTCAATATTACGACATGTACTTTTATTAAATTAGTTTTGCATGGACATAATATGAAACCGATCAGTTGCGTTGACATTTACACCGTATGTCGTAGTAATACCATTTAATGTTTACTACTTCACCTACACATAAATATAAAAGATAATTTTTAGTTTGGCAACAATATCTTTTAAAAATATACTTCGGAATAAGATATTGAATTGAAGTATTTATCATCCACATAAATGATTTGTTTAATTAGGAAGGGGAAAAGAACCAGAAATTTTTTTAGTATGTTTATTATCAACATAATCTTTAGGATTTATAATGAAAATCAATAATATTTTTCATTAATTAAAGTGTTTTAGTTATTTTTATTTAATTAAAAGAGAGGTCAATCAATGAGTGACAAATGTTATCACCACATTGATTTCCTCTCTTTTAATATATTATATAGATTATATAGATATGTAGATATATAGATAGATAGATAGATATATTAAGTTTATCAATTATTCCGTGCTAAAGTTTAGTTCTTATTCACAATATAATCTTTTTCTTAGTTGAATTCAAGTACTCCGTATTCAATTGCATGCCTATGTATTAAATTGATCTTAATTCGACAACTGCTCGATATCTCTTTTCCTCTCTCCTCGTTGTTTACATAAGCACGGAATAAAATCTAAATATTAATATTGAATATTGACAATTTATATGTCAAAAAAAATATTAACAATTTAATATATACAAAGTACGTAGTAGTATATAGGTAGTTTAACATAAACACTCTTATTACAATACAATTTAATTAGATTATAAGTTTTGTTTACGTACATAACGTTTACATAAGCGTGGGAATATAATATTTACTTAACTATATTTTTACTTTTTCTATTTTTATTTAGTATTTTTAGGATGTTAATAGAATCTTTAAGATTTATATTGGCAAACAATAATATTTTCTCTGGTACATATTTTTCCTTAAATAAGACAATTTAGTTTAGATTATTAATTTTAATTATTTTTCGGATTTTTCATGAAATGCCCCTGAGGTTTGCCTTAATGCACAAAATACCCCTAAACTTTCCAGAATGCACCAAATACCCCCGAGGTTTAGTATAAATACACAAAATGCCCAAAAGGCTAACGAACGTTAAGTCCCCGTTAGCGTATGTTTACCTTTTTGCCCTTAATAAATCGTTTTATCTATTTATCCTAACATTAACCCTTAATTACATAAATTAACCCTTAATTACATTAATAAACCTTAATTAAATTAATTAAACTCTTAACAAATTAATTAACTATTATCTAAAAAAATCAAAAATCAAAATCAATTACCCCTAATTTTTTTTGGATTCTCCATTGCTGCTCTTCTCTCGATTTTCTCTGTCTTCACCACCTTCTTTCTCTCCAATCCCTTCTTCAAACCCATCACTCAAAACCCCATTTTCTCCCTTCTCTCACACACCCAAATCGATTGAACAAGACCAAAACCGAGGCTCAGATCTGCTGCTTTGTTTCTCGCGACGATCTGGGCATGCCTTTGGTCCGCTGGAGCACGCTGGTGTTGGTGGCGGTGTGTGGTGTTGGTTGCGGTGTGTGGTGTTGGTGAGGAAGAGACGGGATGGTGTCGGTGGTGAGGAAGAGAAGGCGTTGGTGTCGGTGGCGGTGTGGGGTGGTGGTGAGGAAGATAAGGGGTTAGCTAGCGGGGCGGTGTGTGGTGGTGGTGAGGAAGAGCAGGGCTGGTGTCGGTGGCGGTGTGGGGTGGTGGTGAGGAAGAGAAGGGGTTAGCGGGACGGTGTTTAGTGGTGGTGGTGAGGAAGAGAAGGGCTCTTCCTTCTTCCTGCCATGGAAGCCAGTTGCTTCCACCTCCACAACTTCACAGGAATTTAATCACCATCTTCATACCCATCAAACAACAACAAAGATTTTCTCTCTTTTCCCAACAAACAATTAGATTAAGATGCAAATTTGATGATTTTCGTTCTCAATTGAGAAATCCCATTGGAACATGGTGGTGATATGGGCTTCCATGGTACTTCCATGGAGGACAGGGAATAAGGAAGGGGAGAGAGAGAAAAAAACAAATGAAAAAAATTAAGAAATAAAAAAGGAAAGAGAAAAAATAAAAATAAAAAAAAATAAAAGTTAAAGTTAACGGATAAGTTAACGGAGTTAACGGAAAATAGGCATTTTGGTCATTTTGTGTATTTATACTAAACCTCGTGGGTATTTGGTGCATTCTGGAAAGTTTAGGGGTATTTGGTGCATTAAGGCAAACCTCAGGGGTATTTCATGAAAAATCCCATTATTTTTTAATTTAAAAGAGAGGCCAATCAATGAGTGACAAATGTCATCACCACATTGATTTCCTCTCTTTTAGTATATTATATAGATAGATGCTTTCATATTCTATCAAAATTTGTGTCCAATATTTATTTTAATCAATTAAATTCATTGGGTCATTTAATCTTTCACACTTTTCCATTGAGACATTAAAATTTTCTCATTTTCCCAATATCAGAATTTTGATAAAAGTGAACATTATAAATAAACGTATTTTTTCTTGTTTAAATAAAAATTGAGGAATCTCAATGCACATTAATTAGTTGTTAATAAACGTGTAAAAATCCAAACGTAAAGAATAAAAAGAAACGGAGGAAGTAATTATTATGATTACTTGGTTAAATTTTTTGGACCCCCATCTCAAAAATCCTGGATCCGCCCCTAAACTACTGAGCGAGTGACTGAAGTTAAAACATAAAAAGTAGAGCACGATTAATTGCGTTAAAAGATTTTATAATCGATTCTATGTAGCATGTCATAACAAAAGAGCAGATATATGTTTCTCACTTTTCCTAATTTTTCACTTTTCTCTCATGTTTCTCATACATCGTAATCAATTGAACGTCTTAATAAAAGAGCAAATATATGTCTCTCTTTTTACTTATTTTTTTTCACTTTTCGCTCATGTTTCTCATACTCCATAATCAATTGAACATCTTAACAAAAAAGCAAACATATATTTCTCTCTCTCTTTTCTTAATTTTTTTTTTTTAACTTTTCGCTCATGTTTCTCATACTCCGTAATCAATTAAACATTATTCATATGACAAAATTAATATCGATGTCCTATATAAAATCTGCATCCTGTATCGTCTTACTTGTCACAATATTTTCATTATTTTGCATAAAATAATAGTTTATGTTGATTCAATCCAAATAGTGATGGAATAATAAACCAATAATCTAGTTGGCGAAAAATCCACACACAATCTTTTACGACCCAATTTCTTCATGTTAGTTTTAACTCAACCATCCAAGTGATATTTGTCACTTATCAATGAATCAAATTACTATAAGTTAGGCTAAAGATGCTATGTGACAAATTAAATGATTTAGGGGATATTTTTCAAGTGAAGTACGTCTTAACTCAATTTGTTTTAGCTAAATGCAAAGGCCAACAAGAGAGTATGATTCATACAAAAACGAAATTCCGGCATTCATATTTCATTGAGAACAAACCTTACAAGAGGAAGAGTGAAAGACTACTGCAAAGAGGATAACATCGTGGTTGCATGAACACCATCATCACAACTCATACTACTCCGTACAAACTATCAAACGACACGGGATATATTACAAGGTGCGCGCGCAATCCCTATATTTCACATGGACGGCCTAAGCCCGGAGGTAACTCAGAGAAGTAAAAGTCCATACACCAAATATTTACATATACCACAAGCAAGCTGCAAGTCCAGTTTACAAGTGATTTATAAGTATATGACACATGGACGAAGGCTGGGTTTGGTGAAGCCTCAACGACAGTACGTGTTAGCAAAGCCTTTAAACTAGGGTGGAAACTGGAGAGAGATTAGTCGAGCCTCGATCAGTTGTTTCCAACTTTCAGATATCAGACATCAGACATCTTAAGGAGGAGGAGAGCTTCGGCAGGTGCAGTCCTCATTCGCTGCCTTTTCATTCGCGTCTGACGTTGATCTCCTCCGAAACCTGAATGCTCCTGATCTGCTTCCTAACAACCAATCAGTATAATCATTTTATTAGTCTACTGGTTATCAACATATGTTCTGTAGAAATCAAAACTAATGCTACTATTGCTAAAAATAGCAGCCTATGATACAATTAAGTAGATCCAGTCTTGCTTACAAGACTATCAAGAGGCCAGAGTGCTATATTTATATAATCATCCAATCCAATTCAGGTCAGGTCGATAGATTGACACAGATCAACAATCACACGTTGTACATACAAGGTTGCCCACTTGCCCAATTTATGATTGTACTCCTGTATGCTAATATTATACCAAGTATATGTTCGGGTTATTATAAGCATCCGGGGGTTTACCCTTATAATTCTCCATTACTTTCAACGAGTGACCTGCAAAACTGGCTGTAAATACCCGAGTTACCAGTTCCGTAGATCTTTCATCTTAATTATTAAGGGTTGTGAATTCGTAATCTTAGACATAATCATCGCACAAGAATAAGAAAAGAAAAAAAAAAGATCAACACTACGTCGTGCGCCACTACTATTGCTAGTTAGTGAGTACATACCTAAATTAAGTTAATTAATCATAAATCTACATCATAGTGTAGGATGACCGAACATTAAAGTAATTAATTAATTTGTTTTCTAAATAAGACTAATGCCGTAATAGAAAGGATCTTAACATGAAAGTAACATCCTACCTAACTCACTAATCACCATCTACCCCATTTCAATCAGAATACTTCAACCTTATATATGAAGAACATTTTCAATCAATTACTGAAAATAAGCCAGTACAATAAAAGCCAACTAAAGGAAGATATTTCTATGGATAATATGATAATCGACCCTACCAAAAATATTAACAAAATTATCAACAAAAAGAAAATTAACCCTTTCACGTTGAGTCATAATCAGCCTCGAGGATCTATTATCCGATAGATCAGAGGTTTAAATTCCTCGTCCGATCGACCGTTACGGGGCTCATTTTGACCAAAAATAAATAAAGTACTTGCGGCCCGCCAATTAATATCTAATATCAAATGTCTAAACTACCCTTCCCAGAAGTTTCCAGATCACAACCTCAGTCACACTAGTCAGTAGTCACTCCTCCAACTTCACTGGAAAAAATATACGTGCAAAGGGTATTTTTGTCAAATAGCAAAAACACGAACACTCAAAGGTAGGAAAGAGAGAAAAGACTAACCGGAAAACGGCGATGACGGCGGCGTAGATCCGGCAGGACTCGCCGGAGCTGATCCAGAATTCTGATTGTATCCAGGTGGTTTCACTATCATTATTCTTCTCGAAACTTTGACTTCCTCCTGATTTTCCGCCCCCGATATCGCATCTCCACTGTAGGATCTCTCTCCCTCCATTTCTGCTCCAACAAAATAGGAAAAATAAGAGGCGACAAAATCAATAATATCCTCTCCAATCGATTTATTAGTTCGGAAATTAAGTTAAACGATTTAGTCATTGATCAGTTGATTATGTTTTAGTTTAGCGGAAATTAATTTGAAATAAATACGACTATCTATCGTACCCTTAGAAGGGGTAGAAGAGCGAGTGATTAAAGTATCGAATTTGCGGAGACGTCCAAGGTCGGAATCCGGCTGAGGTCCGGCAATAGTATCATCCCAAAGCTTCTCCAAAAGACCCATAACTAACTAACTAACCAACCGGCGTTTTCTTTAAAAGAGAAAAGAAACGTTAGATTAACAGGCGGCGAAACGTGGATGCGAAACGGTAGTGAGTTCGTTACTGAAGAAGAAATGTGAAGCGGGAGAAGTGGTGTATTTAATGAGGGAATGAGAAGATTGTGGCCGTTGATTTAAAAAGATGGTGACGTAAGAAAGGGTGAGGAACAGATAAGGTTTTAGAGGGAGAGAAAGTGGGGTCCGCAAACGTGGCGACGTGGAGAGGGATTGGTGAGGTGATCACGTGAGTTAGGGCCGGGTTGTTGTAATTAAATGACTACTTTGCCCTTTGATTTGTTTGGGTTGAGTAGATTAAGCGTTGATTTTGTGGATAATTACATGGGTTTGCCACTGTCAGAAGTTCACATTTTTCTGTTTGTTTTACTGACTTTAATTAAACGGGGTACCCACAAGACACAAGTTCCACAACGTTACACCGTACTCCCCTATCTAGACTTCTAGAGTGTTACTTCAGACAAATGGATCGGATTTGGGTCGGGTTCAACATTTCAAGTTGAAACGGATTTATTTGGCTATCGAATCGGATCGATTCAAGTTGACAAATTAATAGTTCAGTTCGGTTCAGTTACGAGTTGGTTGACACAGGTTCGTATCGGGTCGGGTTCATGTCGTTTCGGGTTATATCGGGTCGCGGTATAATCGGGTCGGTCATATTGGGTTGGATTTTAAACGAGTTTATTCGGGTTGTATCGGATCGGATTCACATCGGGTTGGGTTATAGTCGGGTCAGATAGGGCGGACTATAGTCGGGTCGGTTCGGGTTGGAACACGTTGAGATGTAACCGGATTTAGCCGGGTTGTAACAGGTTCAGGATTATATCGGTCGGGACCATATCGGGTCGGGATCCTATCGGATCAGGTTCATGTCGGGTCAGGTGAATTCAGATATAAATCTAATCTAATATATATATAAAGGAGGCATATTTGCCGAATTATTAGAGCGCCACGTATGATTAGTATTGATTTCGGCCAATGAAAAATAAGATTTCTAATTTATTTTTGAATTAAAAAAACGAGTGCCACGTAAATAATTATTTAGATGTCATGTGGATATTAATTGTCACGTAGATATTGATATTTATAAAGTATATGTTACAAAAAGATAAATATAAAATATATATTAACAAATGTTATCTTAAAGATATATAAAAATATATAAAAAATATAATCAGCTACTATTTCCCTCAAAAAAAAAAAAACAAATGTTATCTTAAAGATATATAAAAATATAATCAGCTACTATTTCTAAGTTTGGTAAATACGGAGTATATAAAACAAAATATTTGTTTATTATAATACATTTAAGTTTATTTACATGATAGATGTCACATGAGTAACTTCACTTATTAGGGATTGTTTTCTTGATAACTTTGTGTTGATTACATTCATATTTTGATAGTTTTTTAATTTTAAAATAGTTCGTAGTTAGCTTAAGTTTGACTTTTACTCCGTAATTCATAAGGCAGTAACCGTAAGCTGTATTTATGCAAATCTACATATAGCTAATACCAGTAGTAAGATACAGCCTTAATTTCTACTCCTTTATTACTTTTTGTTATATAACTATGTACTACTCCTATTAGATAAAGATGTCTATAATGTTGGAATCTCATGTAAATTAGATAAATTGAAAATTCTAATCAAATAATGATTTCAAGTTACATATTATACTAATGCACTATAACTCTTCAGGTTAGGAATTGAAAGTTCGAATCATATTCAAATTTATAATTGATTAAGTCCTATAAATTGATCGTATTGTTCAATTCATAACTCATACACAATCACATCTTTCACTCTTAAGTTTGGTTATCAATAACTACTTCTTTAATCCATGATTTAAATTTCCAGTAGGAACGATTGAAAAATAAAATCCAGATTTTACTTTTCAAACTAGGATTAGTATTGATTTCGGCCAATGAAAAATAAGACTCCTCATTTATTTTTGAATTAAAAAAATCACGTGGATAATTAATTAGATGTCATGTGAATATTAGTTGCCACGTAAAATATTGATAACATAGGAAATTCAATGGTTTCGACCAATGAAAAATAAGATTTCGACATTATTTTCTAATTAACAAAGTCAAATGCCACGTAGATATTTTTATTAATTAATTATTAATATTACGCATATAAAATTTCATCAAAAATCAAACACTCTAATAATTAAAAATAAATATATAATGAAATTCAATCCAAAATCAAAGCCTGATCTAATCTAATAGATAAAATATGGCACTCGGCATATATAGGAGTTTTATTTTAACTTAACAATTTAATAGAACCCGTGCATCGCACGGGCTAAAATCTAGTTATAAATAATATCGTGTTATTACTAAAATCACAATTTTCAATACGTTTATATTATAATACTCAATATAAATTTCTTAATTAGGAGACAAGGCAGTAACTCAATTTTGAAAGCGTTAAAAATTTAAGACCAGTAAAGTTAGTGAGTATATAGTATATGACTTAATTTTATCATAAATAACGACAAACTAATGACTAATTCTTCGTATTCATGACACATTTATTGACGAATTAATAACTAATAACGCAGTAATTAATAATGTTGAACTAACACGTAATGGATTTGTAAAGTTTGTAAATACAAGTTTGTCATATATTCGTATTGTTTTAAACAGCAACGAGACTAGCTAACTTGTTGAACAACGGATCGAGACAAGCAAGTTCAATTGTTAATTAATTAAGTCGATTCAGTTAAAACAATATAGTTTTTTTATTAGTTTGTTGGTTATAACTTATAATAAGATTATAACGTATTGAATTAGATCAATTTAGTTTGGTAATCGATTAATCACTTGAACATGAGCCAATAAAGGAGTGCAAAACTAATAAAATAATACAAATTCATAAGTTCTACGTAGTAATATTGTCAAAATTAACGAATATAACATCTATATTTGATTACTCTAATAAGCTAATAACTGATTTATCGATGATCATAACCAGTTTAAACCAAAACCCTACAAAACTATAACCATATAAAGATATAAATCTATAACGACATAATTGTGTAATTATATAAATATATAACTTCGTGAGATTATTAGTTTACAACTATCTAATTCTATATAACTTAATTTACTAGATTATAGATCGGTTTACATCTATCTAATTTTACAAGACTATAACTATACAGTAATATAAATCTATTGGAAATATATACGATAAAGAACAATATGCTAAATAAGTTTAGATGATAACATGTTTAGTTACTTACTCGGTTGATAAACAACTGTTCAAATACTCGATTTAACAACACACATGGAATTATATATTTAGTTTATAAAGGTTCAAAAACTTCAACTTACGAGTTAAATAAGCTTGAATTGAAATAGAAAAAATTTCGCCATTATTTAAAAATCAGTATTATGATTAAGAATTAGTTAACTGAACACGAATCAAACAAATTATATATATCAATAAGACAATCCAAGAGTAAGATATACACATACAACTTTTAATTCCGCGTTAGTTATTAACTTATTATAGATTTATAGTTTATTGTTCTTGGATGTAAACTATTAGCCTAATTATTAATTTATTATCTTTCTTATCTTGACTTTAATACATTAAAACAATTTTGTACATAGTACAACTTTTAATTTAGATAAAATAAAACGTGTTAAGGTTGTAAATAGTTTAGGAGGACGGGTTAAAAACGGTTTGGATTAAACAGGTTATAAACGAGTTACGGGATGTAAACAGGTTACGAGTTGCAAATAGTTCGGGTTGAAACAGTTTGAAACTTCGGATAATAAATGGTACAGGTTGAAACGGTTTGAGTTGAAATAGTTCGGGTAATAAACGGTCCGTGTTGAAACAGTTCGGGTTGTAAACGGTCCGGGTCGAAACAATTCGGGTTGCAAATGGTCCGGGTTGAAACAATTCGGGTGGTAAACGGTCCAGATTAAACAGGTTTTTTCTGAGTTGAAATGGTTCGGATTGAAACAAACCGGGTCATTAACGGTTTCCGATTCCATTCGGTTTGGATAGAAACGGTTCGGGTTGCCGGCTTGCCGCATGATGGTTTATTATCGGGTTTCGGGTCTTAATCGGGTTAATATTTTTGAGACAGTTTGGGTTGAACATCATCGGATCGGATCGGGTTCCGGGTTCCATCTCACTGGTTATTAACGGTTCGGGTTATTAACGATCGGATTAACCCAACGGGTTCAACGATTCAGGTTGAGAATTGTCAGCTCTACGCCTCTACCCCTATCCTTTTTTGTTGACTCTTTATTTTTATTTTTTTTATGTTCTTTTGAGATTGCACCATACCTTTAAATAGTATGTTTTTCCACTTGCTCTCTCTCTACCTCTCTTTTTATGAGACCACTTTGATATCTCATGTGCATTATTTATATCCAATTCTTAATAAAGTGAATTTTATTCCATGAAGCAATAAGAAAAGGGACGGAAGAAGTATATAATATATGTTTCTATCCTTATTCAAATGAGCCAACTTTATTACGCAGTAATTCATAAACACAATTTGTTAAGTGAATTTATTTGCCTGCAAAATGTGTTGTATTAACGATCGGAACAAAATTTTACTAGGAGATAGAGGTGACAAGGTCCTTTTTACGTTTATAAAGTACGTAGGTGGGTAAGTGGCAAGAACCTATGACAGAGTACTACATAAGAAAATAGGACAATATTTAAGATAGGGATTAGAAAACTAATAGAGACAATAAAAGGTCTTGCGCGCACAAGGTGTACAATAAATTTATTGTACACCAAGATAACTTTTATGCAGTTTTTCGTAACTTTAACCTATTTTCCTGTAACTTTTATATTATAAAATTAAAAAGTTGATAGATAAACATTTTAAAGGGTTAAATGATTAATTTATACATTATTAGTGATTTTGAAGAAATAATTTTTTATTCAAATGAAAAAATTTATCATTAAAAAATAGATAACTTTTACATATATAAATGTAACTTTAAAGCATTTTAAGTCAACTTTTACTTCGATGTACAATATTTATTGTACACCCATTGTAAATAAGAATTTGTGTAGAGACAAGGGGAGTACGAGTAAACTGATATGCAGGTCCCTAAACTTTGCCAAAAGGAGCAGTTTAGTCCCTCAAGTTTCAAAAGGAGCAGTTTAGTCCCTCAAAATGGATGGAATAAGCTACTTTTGTTAACACCGTTTCATTTTCCGTTAAAGTCAATAAAATAATAATAAAAATGCTTTATAGAAAGAAAAAAAAACTAATTTACACGTGTATAAATTAATGGAAACAACTGATTTTGATTATTTTTTAGCCTTTTCAATTTACTTAACCTTTTTACATGATTTTTTCATCATTTACACTGTTATTTAGAGAGAGAACGTAAGTTAAAGAGAGAGAGACAAAATTTCAGGGGGAAAATCTAAGAAAAACAATGAGAAATTGACGAAAATGGCGTTATTCTAGCCTTCTAGGGATTCATTGCACCTCAATTTCTAGATTTTTTAACTATTTATTGGATTGATTGAAAATTATACGAGGCTCAGGAGTTTTCTGATTGAATTTTCCATGGAAATGCCTGCTAGAATATCAAACTGCACACTTTTTAAGTCAAGTCGACAATGGCTTCGAAGTTTTCCGGTGTTGGAGGAGGAGAGAGAAGCTTGTTTCCACCGTCGATCGGGTTGCAGAGGCAGAGCAGTGGGAGTAGTTTTGGGGAGAGTTCGTTATCGGATCATTACGTGCCGCCGATCTCTTTGCCGGCGAGCGATCTCGACGGTTTCAGCTACATGCAGGAGGAGAGAGATTCGAGGAAGAGGGTAGCGATTGACGGTGGCGGCGGCGGTGGAGGATCTTCGGCGTCAAAGAGTTGGGGGCAGCATACCGTTATTGTGCAACAACTTCTCTGCGTTTTACACACACAATTTGGAGGATTGGAGCCCAGAAAAAAGGGTTTTGAAGTGGATATTAATAAGAATTTAATTGAAAGACTTTCATATGGTTGAGCAGAGTACTAGTAGTCGTAAGCTCGTTAGATTTCATGTATGAGTTGCTGACTTGCTGATTAAACATGAGATTGAAGATGATGATGGAGTTTATGGCCGGGTTTGATCTTGGGTGAATTTACGGGAAATGTAAGTTAATCGGGATGCACATAAGGTGTTTGATGAAATGTCTGTGAGAAATGTTATTTCTTGGACTTGTACTCTTGCTCGGTATGATAATTTGTGGGATCTGATTAATGCATGGTGGGAGTTTGATGTAATGCCGAAGAGAAATCAGAGTTGAATGCTTTATTTACTGGTTGTTTAAGCTCGTAGAATGAGTCATTGGGTGATTGTGTTCTTCGTTATTTTAGTTTTGACGGAGGACGATAAGCTGACCTCAATAGACAAATTATGAACATAATACACTTAGGGGATCCATTTTCCAGGTAATTATGCCATTGCAATTGTGCTTTGTTTTTTAGGAAGTGTTAAAATAATTTTTGGAAGGCAATAGGATCCTTTTTCTTTTAAAGGAAGTGTTAATAATTTTTGTATAAATGGCCTTGTTAAATACTCTGTTTTTTAGATCTACAACAGCTGGTTTTATAAATTGCCTTTATTTTTTAAATGGTTATAGGTAAAAGTAACTATTATTTTGTCCTTTTCTGCATTTTATATTAATTTGCCTTTATTTTTAATTCATTTAACAGACGTTAGTAACAGAATCCAAAAAGCAGCTTATTCCATCCATTTTGAGGGACTAAACTGCTCCTTTTGAAACTTGAGGGACTAAACTGCCCATTTTGTCAAAGTTTAGGGACCTTCATAACAGTTTACTCAGGGGAGTACTATCATAAGGAGACCGAATCAAGAAAATAAGGAGACCGAATCAAGAAAATAAGTTGGAATCAGTTACTCCGTAATCCCTCCGTTCCTAAATACGTGTCCACTTTGGACATGTACACGGTAATTAATAAAATTGAATGGTGTGTAAGAGGTAATGATTGTGAATGTTTTTTTTTTTGGGAAAGG
Source organism: Spinacia oleracea (assembly GCF_020520425.1). Lineage (NCBI taxonomy): Eukaryota > Viridiplantae > Streptophyta > Magnoliopsida > Caryophyllales > Amaranthaceae > Spinacia > Spinacia oleracea. The sequence goes on from NC_079490.1 coordinate 18,223,508, forward strand.
AAAAAGTAGATAATTGTTTATTGATAAAGTATAAATAAAAGTGGAGGTGGTGATTGAAAAGTGGGAAAAGTGTAGAATGTGTAAGAAAAGGTAATAATGATGTATGGAAAAGTGGGAAAAGTGTATAGAAAAGTGGGAAAGGTGTATGTCCAAAAATGGAAAGTGGACACATAAAAGGGAACGCCATAAATGAGAACCGGACACGTATTTAGGAACGGAGGGAGTAATAAGTACTACAAAAGGTTACCCTACTACGGTATTTGTGACTCATATATATATAATAACATCGTACTACATATAATTGTACAATTATTTTTCGGATTTTTCATGAAATACCTCCGAGTTTTAGCGCAATTCACCAAATGCCCCTCGACTTTTAGAAATTCACCAAATGCAACTCACAAATGGTTTAATACCCAAAATACGCTTACTAATGACGCGCCGTTAGTCCTCCGTTAGCCTAATTTTCAAATTTACCAACTACCCCTATTTTAATACTTATTTCACCAAATACCCCTATTTTGAAACTTAATTCACCAAATATCCATAACTTAAAATTAACCATTTGATGTTCAACGGCTAGTTTTTGTGTTTGAAATTAGTCATCGATTGTTTGCTTATAAATACCCCTTTTCTGACTGTTTATTGTAGTTTTCTTATTAATTTTATGTTAATTTCATATCATTTTTGTCATGAGTTTTCTTTCAAAATCATCATCCACACACATAAATCCACATATGTAAGAGTCCCAAACAAATTATATTATTGTTGGAGGAAATTTTCCATCCGAAGGTCCGATACAACACTCAATAAGTTTCAATTATGTATCCAATAAGTTCAGGCCTCATCCAGTAAAGACAACGCACCATAGGTGAGCAAAAGGCCAAAAAAAAAAAAAACCTTTTCATGAAATCTTATGTGAGTGAAGCTAAAGTAATTCAATTTTAAAGCTAACACTTTAATTTTCTTAATGTCCGAATGTGAAGAGACTAAGAAATCAAGTTCAATAACGCATACATCTTTATCACAACCTCGATTTCAAACTTGGATTCATGATGTGAAAATCTTGAGTTTGGAGGTAAATCTTTGTCCCAAGATTCATGTTTTTTCATTGGTACATGAGTTTTGGAATATACCTTAGTTTAATTTCTTTTTCTTGTTCCCTCAAATACAAAAATAGACATTTGTCCATAAAATCTATTTCACCATGTCAATAGAACCTAGTTCAAAAGAAAAGTCGGAAAACCTTAATTTCTGCCTCGACTGTAAGGTTTAGAGAAAGTTAGGAGAAGTAAGAAAGGTGTTTCGAGGCAGTAGAGACAGGAGACAAAAAGGGAGTTAACGTTAAATAGGTGGCATGGAAGCGATAGGAGTTGAGGTAGCTGGAACATATGCGTTAGAATAAAATCAATAAGAGCTTTGTTTTTAATATGTTTGCACATGTTAAAGATATTGCCCATATTGACAAAGGAATGCCTTCCGATTGCATGGAAAATATTACTTGGTCACATAGAGAATAAGGTACAAAAATAGTAGCTATTTTCTTGAAGAGTTGCGGCGTTTTGAGGTGTTTTTAGGAGTATTTTTTGTTTTAGTGTTGTATCGGAGCTTCAGAGTGAGTGTTGTATCAGAGATTCGGATGGCAAATTTTCTCCCACAATAACAAATTTTGTTTGGGACTCTTACATATATGGACTCATTGGGTGTGGATGATGATTTTGAAGGAAAACTCATGACAAAAATGATATGAAGTTAATAAAACAATAGAAAAACTACAATAAATAGGTAGAAAAGGGGAATTTATAAGCAAACAATAAGCAAAAACTAATTTTTAAATAGAAAAACTAGTCGTTGAGCATCAAAATGGGTAATTTTAAGTTATGGGTATTTGGTGAATTAAGTTTCAGAATAGGAGTATTTGGTGAAATAAGTATTAAAATAGAGGTATATGGTGAATTTGAAAATTAGGTTAACGGAGGACTAACGGCGCGCCATTAGTAAGGGTATTTTTAGTATTAAGTCATTTGTGAGGGGCATTTGGTGAACTTCTGAAAGTCAATGGCATTTGGTGAATTACGCCAAAATTCGGGGGTATTTCATGAAAAATCTTTACAAATTTTCCTTTCTTTTTTAGGGGTGTTTTATAGCATGTTTTCCACTTGCTTTCTCTATTTTTTCCCTTACGGGCTAACTTTATTACAGAGTAACCCATATGCACAGTTTCTTAAGTGAATTTGTTCGTCTGCAAAATGTGTTTATTAAGGCTTTATTTAGTTGGGAGGAATTGGAAGGAAAAAAAAAGAACAAAAAGGTAAAATAAGGTTTCTTGTATTTGGTACAAATAATTATATGGGAAGTGGAAGGAAAGGAAGGGAATTGGAAGGAAAGTTCCTTTATAAAATTTTCACTTTCCTTTCCTTTCCTCCCAAAATTGGAGGAATTTGGAAGGAAAGAGAAAATTAAAAGCTGTTATTTAGATTTACTTTCTCTTCCCTTCACTTCTTTCCCTTAAACTAAACACAGGAAAATAAAATCTATTTCCCTTCCCTTATTTTCCTTTCTTTTCCCTTCCTTTCTTTTCTCTTCCTTTCCTTTACTAATAATGAACCAAATAGGGCCTAAGGCTCGAAACAAATTTTACAAGGAGACAAGGGTAACATTGTACCCTTGTCTTTTTGACGTTTATGAAGTGTGTAAGTGGTTAAATAGTGAGAACCTATTACTATTTAAGAAAGCTATAGTTTTTAGCCCGTACGACGCACGAAATACGTATTTTTTTTGCAATTATATAAAATGTCCGCTCTATCTTCCCCTAAAAAAAATCAGAGTTGAAAGACGTTGATAAAAAGTTGAAGGTGATTAAGGGAGAGTTATGAATACAAAGAGTTTTTTAATTAAAATTTAAGAAGAGGCAATTAATATCTTTATATTTTGAAAAACAAAATGAAAATTAATATAGTTTTTAAAAGCTGGCAAGTGACATATGATTTTTTCTGTTTTAAAATATTAGTATAGACGGACAATTTTCATTGTAAGGACTAAACTAAAATATGGGGCAAATAAATAGAAACAAAGGGATTATTATCATAGAGAGGCCGACAAGTATTAACCTAACTTATGCAAAAAAAAAAAATGGGCTGAATGGGTCATACGAATATTGTGGCATAATTAAGTACTCCGTATCTGACAAGTTAATTATTCCTCCGTAATTGACTTTTTTAGCAGCCATTGTTCTACAATGGGGACTTACCTCGATCTTCCATCTCGGTAATTGCACATTTTGCATTATTGTCGTGTCGTGTGTTCTAATATTCGTAAGTTATGTTCAGCATGAGCAAAGACGACAATAATCATATGACTATTCTAATTTCTTACAGGTTGCTCCGATTGTGCGATTTGTTTGGATAGTTTTGGCCACCACCACCAAATCATGAGTCATGACGATAATGATGGTGATAATCATGTTGATAGGAGGGTTTCTGTTTTGTGACAATTTAATGTGGACGTACATAAGTTCCATACGTATTGTATCAAGTTTGTATGCAAAACCTAAAATGACTTGTCATATATATATATCTGTGTGGATGTCAATTAACTTAGTTGGTAAAGTCTTAAGAATGTGGTACTTAATTAGACAAAGTCTTGATCAAACTCAAATTCATGCCTCTACCATGAATATATTTTAGATGCGCAATAATCTGTAGCCCATTATAATATCATACGAGTACATATATTTGAACTTAAACTATAAGTTGACAACCTATCTAAGACACCCGGTTCTATGAGCGTTGATCAAGTTCGTAACCACGGATTCAATATATATGGAAGATTGGAAGCCGCCGTAGCACTAGGATCCGATCCATCTTGCAACTCAAATGATAGTAATAAAATAGTAATATCGTAGTCGTATGACGTACTCCTTCAAATTTTAATCTCTTTAAAAGTTAGGGAGTACCTAAGTGGCCATTAACAACTTGTATAGATCAATGATGGAGTAGGGATTTTAAAGTTGGGGATTTAGAGGTACCGTCAATTAGCAAAATTATAGAGTAAAGCAAAGAAAATTTGGCAAGAATAACAAGTTTTTGTAACTTTTTTTTATATTTATGTTGTTGGTGCCATGATCTAATGGCGGTTCTGTTCTGTTCTACTTATTTTGACTTTATTTCAGACAGAGTAAATTCAGATAAGTTAAGTTAAGATAAGTTCAGTAAAGTTCAGTTAAGTCCCTTTTATTTTCTACTTATTATGATTTCTTTCAGACAAAATATGTTTGGTTAAATTTAGTTAAGTTTAGATAAGTTCGATTAAGTTTAGTTAAATTCATATCCGTTCAAATAATATTAGTTCAGACAAATATGTCGGATAGAACGGAGTCGTAATTTCGACACTGCATAGGATAGTGGATACTAGTAGTGTAGTACTCAGTAGAAGTTAAAAAAACAACACCTATGCCCCATGGGCAAAGCTTTATGATCAAAGAAATATGATTAGTTGAATCCACTTTAATAAGTCATTATCATGCATCCACTTGTTTGTTGACGTTGTTGTTCCCTTAGCACGTTCATTCTATGATAAGATATCAATATATATAATTGAGCCCTACTAATAACTAATCAAATCTAATCGACATTACTGTCCATGTCGTAACAGGGGGGCGAACAAGAGGAATTTGAAATATATGAAAGACTACAAAATTAAAGAAGATTTTGAGATGGTAAAAGAGAGTAAAATATCAATTATATATACTTACATTTATACGTGTCTTAAATATCTTAATCTTACGAAATCCTTCCCATGTTAATTAAAATGTACTTTAAAAGGACAAGAATATGATCAAGTATACATTTATACGTGTCCCTAAACAAATATCATAATCTTACAAGTATACCCATATTTTAGATTCTCCTAGACCTAGTTAGCTGGCCTGTAAAATGACTAGATTCATAAACACAAAAACATAGGAAAATAAAAGGAGAAGAGAAAGGCCCAAATGGGACAGACGCGAACAAAACTGTTCGTGAACAGTTCGGAATCGTTTCGATAAAAGTTCGGCTCGAGCTCGATTCGTTTGTAAATGAACAAAACTTGAATTTAAATTATTTAATAAGGTCCCGTTCGTTATCGTTTTTTGTTTACAGTTTTCGGTTTTTTACAAAACTAAAAACCAAAATATCGAAAACCACAAAAAGTAGTTTTTGGTTTTTTGTTGTTAGTTTTCAAAATCAATATGATTACTATAAGTATGACTACTTTTTAGTTAATGATTCAATCAAAATCACATGACTTTTAGTACCAAAAAAACCAAAAACTGCAAACTGGCAGTTATACCGAACGAGCCCAAATGAACAAAACTCAAACTCAATGGTGTTTGGCTCGAAAGATCGCTAGCTCGTTAATTTAAGATGATCATGCATATTTATGAGATTTTTATATATCGTTTAATACCATTGTCCAAACTATTAATTAAATGAAAAATAAGGGATAATATTTTACGAAACTTGTCCAAGAAAAATACTAAAATATTACTATACATTAGTCAAAGTAAATAACATAAGAGAATATATTTTCAAAATAAATATTCTAACACATACACATTCCACACTCTTCTCTCTTTCTATCAGCTCTCCGACTCTCTCAAGAAACACTTATCAGATTTCAGTAGTACAATCGGCGTTTGCGCCTCTTGTCTCCGTGAACGCTTGTTTGTTGTTGTTGAATCGCAATCTCAATCCAAATCGGTTCCTGATAATTCTAAACCTATCCCAATCAGCTTCATAATCATCGCTTTTATCAGCAGCAACATCCTCAACCTCCGTCGCCGCCTTTGATCTCTCCTCGGTCTGTTTCGTCGTATATCAACAGTAATCACCACATATCTCTCAATCTCTCATCCCTGTTTGTTGACATTAATTGGGTTCTCTCTATTGTGTCATTTTCAAGTGTGAATTTGTGGTTTATTGTGTAATGTTGTTATCTTGAATTCCAGTTGTATCAATTTCTTTTCTTGTGTGTTGGAAATTTAATGGGGATATTTGATTGTCTTCCTTCCGATGAGCCTATGTGCAAAAGGGTATGCTTAAATTTACAGCTAGAATGTGAAGTGTGATGGGGTTTTATTGTGGAGATGGACTGGTGTTGGTGATAAAAATTAAAGAGAAATGAATTCACAATTCAATAAGAATTGAAGTAAAAACATAGGAGGCAGGGAGAGTGTGACGGGTAATAATGGTTGAAGAAATTTACGGTTTTACTGCTCATCTTATAGTAAGATTTAAGTTTTTTAATTGTAAAAAGTATTTATATTTTAATTGTTCTTCCCTTTTTTATCTTTGACTTTTTGCTATATATTAAATTTCTGGCGTCATTTATGCCGTGATTCAAGGGTATTTAAATTAAATGGATTCAATCTGTAACGAAGAAAAAAAAAAGAATAGAGAATCAAATCCCCATTTGATCGTAATCATCACCAGAATATTTTAAAGATCGAAATATCTCCAAACCTTCCATCAATGAGGAGATATTTTGTGTGGGCAATTTAATGGAGATACTCTGTATTTGATAATTTCAAATTTTGGCCGTTGTTGCAATCGATGTGTGATTTATGGGTGGGTTACGCAGTTGTTGTTGTAACACCCTAATAATTCCTTGCTTTTTATAAAACATTTTCCAACTTAAAACACAGGAATTACCAAGATATACCGCCACCGTGATAACGGCTAAGGCTATTTACCAGAATTACGCAGCGGAATTAACTAACTTTCAAACATATTAAATAAATAGTTAATGGTCATTAAAACAAGTTGGAACCGTTAAGGCCCAAACTAAAACAAACCATTGGAAATCCATTAACTGAAAATAGTAGTAGTCATGACTTTAAATAAAAATAAATAGAGTTTATAAAATACGGAAGAATTAAACTCTCAACTCGAATCCCATGATAACTTCTCCCGCAAGTTATCTCTACAAACCTGCTTTATTAAAAATCTACTCCCCAACAACGCAAATGCAATTGATGGATCATCATAGGGTCATTAAGGCAAAGGCCATGACCAGAAGACATGAAGCACGAAGTCAGCAAAAGCTGAGTACGAACAAACTAGAATAACATTCTATCCTAACATGCATCACTTGACAATTAAATAATCAACATGCAAAAGCCATGTAATAAACAAGTAAACATGGAGACAAGACTCGACACAAGACACGACTCTTGACTCACAGTTTAATAAAAAGAAGCTTCGAACGGGTAAAGTAAAGTATCCTCAAAAGGAAAGAAAAGGGTGATGGGAGTCAACCATACATCAAAATAAGTCGGGCTACTACCGACAGTCGGGCCATACCGACAGAAATTCCAATGCACAACGGCATAAAAGAGAATGAAACAACGTCTTGTATCATTCTAGGAGTACAAGTTTTCCGGCAAGACTCCCCCCATTGTTCATACTCAAGGTATATACGTTCCAAGAGTTTTGAAGCTCTTTGGGTTACACTTTACGTTAATTAGTATATTATGTTCAAGGCGACTCAAGGCTCTACTCAAGACACAACACACAAACAATTAATCAATCGAACAATTCAACAATGACTCTTCATTATTTTACTTGTTTAGGACTTGTGATCAAACATAGACTCAAGTGAAATTACTCCCATTGTTCTGATGAATCATATTTGTATAGGGTATTTTAGGCGTATTTAAGTTGCATTATTAGGCATTTATATCATTTTAGTTGCATTTAGGATCACATTTGCATAAGTTATCATTGTCGTACTCTATTACGCCCCGTTTGTATTTTCTTAATGTTTCAGGTGATTTTACGGTCATTTGGATGCTTTCGGAGTGTTAGGAGTTGATTTGGATGATGAACGGATGGAATGCTGGCTCGAGGATCATTACATGCCTCTCGAGATAATTTATGAGTCAACAATGAAGCTAAACGTTACTTTTCTAAGCATCAAAACTGACAAGCGTTCACTCTTTTGATCATATCTCAAGTTCCACTTATCGGAATAAGACGATTTTAATTGGGATAGAAAGTAGACTTAAAGAGCTTTCCAACGACGGGTCACACGACCTCAGATGACCTCTGGATCAAGAGATATGGCGAAAGAAAGTTGTGATGGATGCTGCTGCGACCACGCTGGGGCCTGGGCCCACAAGTCCAGCGAGGGATGACTCGCAGGCAGCGAGGGATCTTGCGCTGCCCTCCAAACTGCAGTACGTCCCAGCGAGGGATCTCTCGATGCCATGCTTCACCAACTCACGTGTCTTGTGCGTTGCCTAGGCGATTTGGTCGATGCTCGGGTTTCGTCGCCACATCATCGTACATTGTCCAATCATCTTCGACCTTAGTTATTTTTATTATTTTTATTTTATTTTCTTATCCTTATTTAGTTTTTATTAGAATTTAGGAAGTATATAAATACTTGAAGGGTTTCGTTTATTTGGATTCCCTGATGCTTTTATTTCCTTTAGGTTTTCGATTCTCCTAGATTTCTAATTCACGTTCTTTTTTCTCTCTTTTCTTTTTCATGAACCATAGTTTTTCTACAAACTCCATTAATGTAATTCTTTGAGGTATTATTGATTTTTCTCTTTAATTTATTTATTGCTTTTAATTATGTTTTCATTCTTAGATTTGATTTTCATTGTTCGTTTCATGATTGAGTAGTTTGCTTTCTAGGGTTTGGGAATCCATGTTTATATTATGAATCCTTATTATTATTGTTGATGGTTTGATTATTTGATATTTCTAGTTGATTAGGTTTATATTGTTAATCTTTGCAATCTGATCAATTGTTTGATTAAATCATGCTAATAGGATTTAGAATCGATAGATCGAATTTTAGAGGCTTACCTACAACTAGCAATTCTGATTATGTTAGCGATCGTACTGCATATGTTGAATTGAGAGTGTTAAGACCCGACCGTAGGATTAACTTGTGCTCTAGATAATTTGAATATTTGAGTTGTTGATGATGTTTTGATTGATTCTGAACTATGAACATGGTGAACCGTTGCCCTAGATCTTTTAGTTTATTTTTCTTTTTATTTTAGTTTAAACATTGAATCCTAAATTTCGTGACATTGTTAGTTTTGCCATACCTTGAAAGCTAGATTTAAATAGCCATCTCTCTGTGGGTTCGACCCTGCTTACCCTACTACATTGTTAGGAGGTTTCGTTATGATTTTATTTTTGACGGGTGTACGACAGCCTATCAAATTTTGGCGCCGTTGCCGGGGAGACGGTTTTATTTTTCTTTTTAGCTTTTATTTTTGGTGAGACTACATTGTATATATTTTTTCGTTTGTGTATAAAATTTCCCTCCTTTTTTTTCTTTTTAATATAAAATGGCTTCTATTTGTTTTCCTCAATTTGAGAATGAAGTGTTTTGGAGATATTATTATAGGTTTGGAGATTTTCTTGGTCCAAATCATATTTTTGAACAATGGGAACTATGTATGGTGATTTATGAGGGATTGAATAAAGATACAAGATTGGTGTTGGATTCCATGAGTAGTTATATATTTGTGGAGAAGACTCCAGAAGAGTGTTGGGATTTGATCGAGCAATTAGCTAGAGATACATATGAGTGGGAGATGACAATGTTTGTTGAACCTACTCTGCAAAATTTCTCTTTTCCTATTCCTCAAACTCACACCCCTCCCCCGTATTATTGTTCTTGTTGTCAATGTCATGACCATGATACTTCTCTTTGTCCCTATAATGAGTCATATGTTAGTACTGTCAACCCTTTCCTTCGATTTGATATGCAAAATTTCCAACTCGAACCATCTTATTGTGACATGAAAATCCTTTATAATTATGATGATGATGATGGTGGAGTTGTTGAGAATGTTAGTTCATTAGAGGAAGGTTATCATTTGACTCTTGGTACTGATGAGGAAAAGTTGGACATAACGGAGACTTTGGAGGATGAAGAATCGCTAATGCTTGTACAATCGTTGGTTGAGAAACCATTGGTTGCGAAACTTTTGGTTGAAGATTTTAGTGATAAGTTTATTCACGAGGGGTGGAATTGTACGTAAAAGCATTAATGTTGAGCCTATATCTCCTCCCGCCTATATCCCGTTCTCGCGGAGGCTTGATCTTGTTCCTTCATCCCCCATGTTAAGTCTTTCTAACTTTATCAATAGGTCTCCATTCCATGATACATTTGACCTTACAGACCTTGATGCTCATTCAAAATCGTTTACATTGCCCGAGGAGCAATTAGAGGGAAGTTGTAAATATTCTCCTTTTTCTTTTTCTTTTTCTTTTGATTTTTCCTATACTTTTGATTCTTTTTCTTTTGGTTTTAGTTTTTCTGTTTATTTATCTAACGGTTTTTTCATGAAATGCCCCTGAGGTTTGAAAAAACGCACCAAATACCCTCGCCTGTTTCGATTCACATAATATACCCCTATTTTTTTCCAAGTTTGCACCAAATACCCCTTAACTGACCTTCCGTTAGTCCTCCGTTAAGTCGTGTTTATAATTCACAGTATACCCCTTTTTATAAATTTAATGCATAATATACACCTATTGTGAAATTAAGTTGCACTAGATACCCAAATTGCAGGAATTTGAATTTAACGGCTAGTTTTTAAACCTAGGAAGCAAAATATAGCCGTTATGTTCTTGCTGCCTATAATGCTACTAGTGTTCACCTCACTTGCATACTTTCCCCTCTCCAAATTAGCCATGAGCTCTCATTCAAAAACTGAATCTTCTTCCATCCCAAATTTAGCATACATTAGAGTTCCTAATAAAAATTGCTATTGCGGGAAAAGATTTGCCATTAGGAGCTCGGAAACGGCAAAAAATCCGCAAAAGCTTTACTACAAGTGTGATCCTTGTGATAATTTCAAGTGGTGCAAAGGTTTTCTTGAGCACACAAGTGATGAAGTTCAGAGCAAGGGAAACAGAGATGATGAAAACAGGGGAATGCAAGAACAAGGCTGGGGAATGCAAGAACAAAGCAAGGGAATGCATGAAGAGTTGAAGCTATTGAAGAAGAAGATCAAACAACAGAAACAACAGATCAATTTTGCAATAAAAGTTGGTGTATTAATGTTTGCATTTCTGATTTGGATAGCAATGAAGTAAAGTTGTAACAAATTTCATGAAATAAATAGACTTTCCATAAATACTTGTTCAAGCAAATAAGCTTTACATAAAATGATCTTTAAGTGGACAAACACCACTGAACTGCACAAAAACAGGTGTTCTAAGCATTTCACTGTTTCCAAAAAATGATCTCTGCACAACTGTTTCCAAAAACTGATTCTAACTAAACTGATTGACTAAATTGATTTGACTAAGTTAGTTTAGCTTTGTGCACTACAATTCACAAAATAATGCTCTGAGGTGACTATGCAGCTGTCTTTGACCTCTTCCTTGTGTTTGCTCCCCCCTTTGATGTACTTGCTCCTGCTGCACCACTCTTTGAAGTGCTTGGTCCAGTGGCACTTGTTCCTCCACCCTTGCATGTTCTTGAGTTGTAACCAGATTCTCTACACTTTCCACATTTCACATTTGTGTTCCTCTTCCCTTTCTTTGGTTCATTTGCCCCTCTCTTTCTCTTCTTAGCAGGTCTGCCAGATGGTCTTTTGATGGTTGGAGGCTGAATGGAAGGAAGGCCAAAGTCAGGCCACTGAGATGGATCTGCCATGGGATGAATGTGTTCTGCATAGGTTAGCTTGTATGCAGCAGCCTTGAACCATGGGGATATGAAATCATGGGGGTTCATCCTTTGGTCATATATGACCCTCAGTGCATGCTTGCAGGGGATTCCACAGATCTGCCACTTCCTACAAGCACATCTTCTTGTTGCAAGCCTAATTGGGAAGTTGACATGTCCATCCCTAACCTCAAATTCACCCCCTCCACATGTTGTGGCATAACATAATCTGGACTCAGCTGTCCTCTCCTCTAACTCTTTCAATGCATATGCAGTGAGCTGACCATCCTCCATGTCAACTGCCTTGTCAAATCTAGCCCCCACCCTCTGCATACACCAACATATATAACATTAAACAACAAACAACACAAAGCAGGGGTATATTATGCATGATTGTGATCACAAAACAGAGGAGCTATACCTTCCAATAATGAGAAGACAGGCATGTCTCTGAAGGGCTTTGTGCATGCATTGAATGACTCCACAAAGTTTGTTGTGTTGTGATCACAACAAACAGTAGAGTCAAACTTATGCCTAGACCACTGCTCAATGCAGCTGTTCAAGTATGCAGTGGCATTTACATTGTACTCACTGATCTTCACCATGGCCTTACCAAACACATACTCATTGTATGCATTAGCAGCTATCCAAAAGAGCTTGTGGAATGCAGATACCATTGTTCTTACAATTCATGTATAGGTGTTGGCAGAAAACTCTCCTAGTTGCTCTAGGAAAAGTTTCTCTAACTGCCAACTCAACACCCTACACATAACACAAACAACAAAAACAGGTTCATTAACATAGAAACATAAACATAAGAAAAGAGTAAAGATCAGAAAAGAATAAATATCAGATCAGTAAACACATACCTTTATCCTATCACTGATGAAGGTCCAATCATCTCTGTTGCAACCCTCCTGCTCAAACATTTGCCTCAAGCATCTCATGAAGTAGGTCCAACTGTCACAGCTCTCAGTGTCTACTATCCATAGGCAAGAACAAAAATTTCATTGTTTCCATCTATGCCAACTGCTGTCAGTAGAATGCCCTTGTAGAAACCACTTAAATGAGCCCCATCTATTCCAATTATGGGCCTACAACCCCTTAGAAACCCCCTGACCTGTGCAGCAAATGAGAAGAAGCAAGCTCTGAATTTTGGGTTCACATCCCCACTACTGCCCCCCCATGTTATTAGAGCATGACTCCCTGGGTTTGTTTGCTTAATCATCTCAGCATACCTAGGCAACAGCTCATATGCTTCAGCCCAACCACCATGCAGCTTTTCCTTGGCCATACTCCTGACCTTGTACAGTAGCCTCTTTTTCACCCTCAATTGAAACTTCTCTTGTGCATACCTCCTCAATGTCTCCACTGGGATCTCTGGATTGGCCTCTATTTCCCCCAACATGTGCTTACACAACCACTCAGAGGTCACCACTGGATTCTCCTCAAGCCTCCCACAAGTTCTGTGGGACCCACTGATGACCTTAATTGCCCAGCTAATATTGTCAAACAACCTACTGGCATGTATCCTCCAGTCACATGACTCCACTGCACACACTGCTGTGTACCTCTTATTGTCAGCCCTCTCAAAACTAAGCCCAAACCCCTCCTGTATGCAGTAAGTTCTCAACACTTCAAGAAATGTGGCCTTATCATGAAAGATCAACCAGGGTTCTAACTTAATGGACCCATATGGTTGATCAGTCCATATTTTGCCATTTTTATAAGCCTTATCCATCTTTGAGGAACCATCTAGACAGTCCTCAAACCCCAAATCAGGAATATCATCAGGAATCACCTCATCATCAACATCAGAATCAATCCAATCATTCAGAACATCCTCTTGATCAGAATCTGATTCCTCATAATCAGAATCCTCACTCTCCTCTTCTGAACAAATCTCACCAACATCAGCAAAAACCCCGGGTGTCTTAGTCCTTCCTGTACCCTTTCTCCCTTTTCCCTTTCCCTTGGAAACCCAAGTTCCAGCCTTCTTAGCAGTGACTTTGTTAACCCTAAACCCCTCAGGTCTAGCTCTGCCCCCCTTCTTTTTCACTGGCTGAGCTTGATCAGGTGGTGCTTGATTGTTAGGCTCATCAGTTTGGTTGTTCTGTGGTGGAGTGGGATTTGGTGGTGGTGGTGGAGGGGTGTGCTGTTGTGGTGGAGAGGGGGGATGTTCTGGTGGTGGTGTGGGTTGTTTTTGTTGTGGTGGTGGTGGTGTAGGTTGTTTGGTGGCTTGTTTTGGTTGGGTGGGTTGTTTTTTGTGGTGGGGGTGGTGGTGTAGGTTGTTTGGTGGGTTGTTTAGGTGGGGTGGGTTGTTTAGCTGGGGTGGCTTGTTTAGCTGATGCCCTCCTTTTGGGGGTTAGTTTCTTAGAAGGAGGCTTATCCTTGCCTTTTGACTTAGAAGCAACATGATTTGTGTGTTTGGGTGGGGTGGGTTATTTCTTTGGGGAATCTTGTGTTTGTTGTGGTTGAGAGCAACCTGGAAACACCTCATCAGCATCATCTTTGCTAATGACTCTCACATACTCAACCTTCAAGTCCTCACAATCAACAACAGGGACCTCCATAGCCACAGTGTACTCCATTTGTTCCTGTATTTCCCTCAAAATGTCCTCCCTTTCCTGTTGTTTCCTCATTGCCTCTTCCTCCTCTCTTTGAGCCCTCAACAGTTCCTCTTGTCTCTCCTTAAGTTTTCTCTCTTTTTCCTTTCTATGATTCTCAATTGTTGCAACAGCATTCCTAAACACCAATCCTGGTTTATCTGTTCCCTCAACCCAAATTTCAGCAGTGTCTTTACCCCAATTCCATCCCCACAGAAGCCTTAAAGTCTTATCATCATTCAACTCAACCTTACCACAAGGACCCTCAACATACAAGCTAAAGGTACTAGGCAAAAAAACATCTTGCTTAACTGATTCCTCAAATATATCAAGAAACAACTTCAACAAACGATATTTTTCCATGTCTGCCACTCTAATATCAAAACTATGTGACCCATAACGTAGTAACAACCAAATAGCACTCATCCTAAAGGAAAAAAATAATGAAAATAACATCAATTTTCATTCCAACAACCACAATTGACCAATAACCAACAAGAAATTTGCGCAATTTAAAAAAAAAAACTGACAATTTCACAAACCCTAACCCTAATCGATTTCGCGAAAAAAACAAGTTTACCAGCAAAATTAAACAGAGAAGAAGAGATTATTACCTGGAAGTAGACTAACCAACTTGAAAATTCCCGTTTCCTCTTCGACACTAACTCCGCTGGAAATCGCCTCAAGTTTCTCCCTTTTTTGTCGCGATTAAAGCAAAATCACAACCCACGAACTCGCCTTTAAGGTGCGCAGCAAAATTCACAAAAAATTGAAGATCTACCCAGAATTTCTGGGGTTTGAGTAGGATTAGAGCTTGAAGAAGAACAGGGGAGAGGAGAGAGAATGAGAAGAATTTGAACGATTTTTTTTTGGTCTTTCTGTGATAGTGAAGGAAGTCAATGGCGCCTAAACAACATTAAGGGCAAATAAGTAAAACAACACTAACGACAGACTAACGGCGTTAGCTGACAGGTGCATGTCATGAACAGTACGGATAATAAGGGGTATATTATGTGAATCGAAACAGGCGAGGGTATTTGGTGCGTTTTTTCAAACCTCAGGGGCATTTCATGAAAAAACCGTTTATCTAATACCCTATTTGCGAGGATGAATTTGGTTTTACTCAAGCCATACGTAGTCCTCAATGACATGTTTGCAGGGGCATTTGATAAATTACTCAAGGCGTTGGATTCTTCTGATTAACAATTTGAGTGGAGTCAAGCTAATGACTTAAAACGAGCGCTTATCGGGAGGCCACCCGATTCCTAACTTTCCTTCATTTCAATTTTCTTCATTTATTTCCATTTTAATTTAGTATTTTATTTCTATTTGCTTAATCTATTGAAAAATAAAAAATATAAAAAAAATATAAAAAACAACAAAAGCACAAAAATATTTTCCTTTGAGTTCACTTGAATTCATAATTTTATTTTATTTTTAGATTAGTTTTTCGTTCATCGTATTTATTTTTATTTTTATTATTATTATTTTTTATTTTTTGTGTTTTATTTTACTAACAATTCTAACTCAAAAGTTTAGTGGTGCATGATTTTTTTAGGGATTTGTAGGTGCAAGATCGAATTAAGTCCGCAAATTTCAATGCATCGACAAGTTCTAGCGAGCCACGATTTTACAACGGCAAGCATCACCAATCTGTTGTGCACACGAATGTGCATCGCGCTCCAACCAGCGACCACGCTGGCTCAGCCCTTTTGTTGAGCGCGGCCAGCGTCCTCGCTGGCCATTTCCCCCCCCCCCCACAAGTGCATCTTCTGCCTTACCCGCTGGCGAACCAGCGCCCTCGCTGAATTTCCCGCCCCCCACCTGATTCAAAAAAAAATGTAAACTCCCCAGCCACGAGCACCACCCCCCGAAGACCCAACCTCCACCCTCCGCGCACACCAGTTCACTCTGCCCCCACCATCCTCCTCGCCCCTCTCCCTCAACCACCGGCGACAGCGCCACCACTCCTCACTCACCAGAGTTCGGCACGCCCAGCCATCCCTCTCCGCCCGCGTGCCCAGCCTTCCCCTTCCTTCACCTGCTTCTCCTTCCTTCGACTTCTCTCTCTCTCTCTCAACCACTCCCCAACATCCGGCGGCGCATCACCTCACCGGCGTTACACCGGCACCGAACTACCGCGCCTACCCGGTCGGCGCACCAGCCTTCACACCTTCCCTCACCCACGTCACAATCACCCCCCTCCATTTTCCCTCCCTCATCTCGTTCACCCCTTCGAACCACCACCCGTCGTCTGCACCACCGCCTAGTCCAACCACAAACACCCCACCGACGGTATGCCGGCCCGACATCGCAGTGGCCGACACACCACCAGCCCACCATCCACCACCTTCCCTTCTCTCCACCTCTCAAATCTCCCATATTCACCATTATTTTGTTCTTGAATTTAAATCCCTAACTTTTGCAATTAATTTGGGGGGTTTTTTATTCTTTGTGGGTGTTGAAAAATTGTATAGTATTGTGGCTTGTTTGCGGAATTCACGTGAGTTAGCAACCAAATTCTGGTCTTTGTGGTGCACAAAAGGTTTTAAATTTCAAGTTTTCTAAATTTTTTCAATTGAATCACTTTTTGAAAAGGAAATTGGAATTTTGATGTCAATTTTGGTTGTCGAATTCAAATGGCTGTCGTTGTTGTGCATATTATATGAATTATTTGTTGAGATTGGTTAACGTTCGTTGGCTGTTGAGTTTGAATTTTTAGCATTGAGCGAATATTGTTATTGATTGGATTGTTCGTGGGATTGACGTGAAATCTTGAAGTATGCACCATCTTGGTTGATTGAAGTATTTTAAATTGTGGTTGTTGTATCATGAAAGCAACTAAACCAACTAGCTCTCACTCAAATCCACCATATTTATGGAGATTGGCTCTTTGCGTTGTCAGTTTGAAGCTTCTGGCCACACCGCTTCTACTGTCGACAGTTCTACCGAGTCATCCTCGGCAGACGAGGCTCATCATGAGTGAGCACTTTCCATCTCTCTCCCTTGTTTGAGTTACATTGTTGCTATTTTCACAGTGAGGGCACTGTGTTTTGTTTAGCTTGGGGGAGGGATATCTATCTTTATTGCTTTCTAGTATAGTTTTATTGTTTTTTTAGGTGTTGTACGCTTTGTACCATCCATTAGGGGTGGGAGTTTACGTGCAACGAAAAAAATGTACTGCTTTAGTGTTATTGTTCAATTTAGTTGCATTTTTTTTTTTGCATTCATATGTCTCTATACCCTGCATTGTGCAATTGACTTTCAAACTATGTTCGGGCTTTACTTGACTCTCTTGAGCTTCTTTTGAACTTAGTTATGATTCTGAAATTCAGTCGGTCATGCTATACATTGATAACTGCTTGGCTTTGTGTGAACCAATTGAATGGTATGCGGTAAGATGTTGGTCTCGTGTCAAGAATAGCTAGCCAATTATCTTGTAGGTCACCTTACTATGTGTTTGTGTGATTGATGTGACTTGTTATCGTATGATTTTGGCTTGAGATTCATTAGTAGTTTAGTTGCAACTCACGCATGCCGCGTATGACAAAGGTCATTCTCTTAGGAAGCTTTCAGACGAATTTAGAAACATCAGTTCCTGCCTTTCATACCCATGTTGTAGCCTTATCCTTTTATTCTTTTAACTCCACATAATTGAGCCCTATTAGCCCCGTTGGTTACTTGTCCCGAGTCTAGCTTGGGGGAGCTTCGGTGTTCGTAATGGTTTCATTAATGTTGATTGATTGGCACATTAAGCCAATAGATCGTGGTTCGAGGCTATGTTTGGATTTGTGGTTTGGAAATGGTGTATATTATTGTTGGCACCCAAGCTTGTAGCAGTTAGCATTAGATTTATTTATGTACTTTCAATTTCATTCTTTAGTTTCATTTTAATTAAAAAAAAATAGAAAAAAGAAGAAAAAAAAAAGAAGAGAAAAATCAAAGAAAAATCAAAACAATAAGTTTTTCGTTTTTGTATGTAGTTTGAAAGAAGGGAAAGGGGAATGAAGAAAGATCATTGACATTATATTATGTTTTTCCCCTTGGTTATAACTTGGTTGATTGTTCGGGTTTCATGGTTCGATGGAGTTGGATCCTCGGCATTATCACGCCAGCAAGTATATATAGTTCACCTTTGCTCCCCAAGTTGGACCTTACTCTCACTTTTTCCCAAAATTATACCCTACCCTTCCTTTTCACCTAGCCCCATTACAAGCTTATTATAAAGACCTCTTGATCGGCATGTTTGTTTTGTGATTGAATGAAAATCGTTTCTTGCTATTGTCATCTTACCCCATGTTGCATCATATATTTATATTCTACAAGGTATGCGGCGACGACTAGCTTGATTGAGAATAGTTTGTGGCTAAGCTTGGTTGTTTTAATTGTGGATCATGATGCTTTGTGGTTCTATTTGTATCCGAGCTAGATTTCTGTCTCAATAACTCTGTTTGATTGTTTGCTCGAGAGTTGGGTTGGTCTTACCATGGTTTTATGAAAGTCATATGCGTCTTGTTTCTCTATCTTTGGTTTAGTGTTGCTTGGGGCCAAGCAACAGTCTAGCTTGGGGGAATTTGATGAATCATATTTGTATAGGGTATTTTAGGCGTATTTAGGTTGCATTATTAGGCATTTTTATCATTTTAGTTGCATTTAGGATCACATTTGCATAAGTTATCGTTGTCGTACTCTATTACGCCCCGTTTGTGTTTTCTTAATGTTTCAGGTGATTTTACGGTCATTTGGATGCTTTCGGAGTGTTAGGAGTTGATTTGGATGATGAACGGATGGAATGCTGGCTCGAGGATCATTACATGCCTCTCGAGATAATTTATGAGTCAACAATGAAGCTAAACGTTACTTTTCTAAGCATCAAAACTGACAAGCGTTCACTCTTTTGATCATATCTCAAGTTCCACTTATTGGAATGAGACGATTTTAATTGGGATAGAAAGTAGACTTAAAGAGCTTTCCAACGACGGGTCACACGACCTCAGAGGACCTCTGGATCAAGAGATATGGCGAAAGCAAGTTGTGATGGATGCTGCTGCGACCACGCTGGGCCCACAAGTCCAGCGAGGGATCTTGCGCTGCCCTCCAAACTGCAGTACGTCCCAGCGAGGGATCGCTCGATGCCATGCTTCACCAACTCACGTGTCTTGTGCGTTGCCTAGGCGATTTGGTCGATGCTCGTGTTTCGTCGCCACATCATCGTACATTGTCCAATCATCTTCGACCTTAGTTATTTTTATTATTTTTATTTTATTTTCTTATCCTTATTTATTTTTTATTAGAATTTAGGAAGTATATGAATACTTGAAGGGTTTCGTTTATTTGGATTCCATGATGCTTTTATTTCCTTTAGGTTTTCGATTCTCCTAGATTTCTAATTCACGTTCTTTTTTCTCTCTTTTCTTTTTCATGAACCATAGTTTTTCTATAAACTCGATTAATGTAATTCTTTGAGGTATTATTGATTTTTCTATTTATTTTATTTATTGCTTTTAATTATGTTTTCATTCTTAGATTTGATTTTCATTGTTCGTTTCATGATTGAGTAGTTTGCTTTCTAGGGTTTGGGAATCCATGTTTATATTATGAATCCTTATTATTATTGTTGATGGTTTGATTATTCATTGATATTTCTAGTTGATTAGGTTTATATTGTTAATCTTTGCAATCTGATCAATTGTTTGATTAAATCATGCTAATAGGATTTAGAATCGAAAGATCGAATTTTAGAGGCTTACCTACAAATAGCAATTCTGATTATGTTAGCGATCGTACTGCATATGTTGAATTGAGAGTGTTAAGACCCGACCGTTGTGAGGGGGTCGAAAAAGCGCGAGGCTAATGTGTGACCTTGTCCCTCATGGGTGTGACGATTCTTTTTATTCAATCAAGTGTAATTGGATTTCCTGTGAGTATACACCCAATTGACTAGTAATATAGGAGTCGTCATTCCGTTTTTAACGACAATGAGAAAAACTGACAAAACCCGGTTATCGTGACATAAAGGGAGTGCAATTTTGTTTGACCACGACGGCCGTAGGTTCCCTTGTGATCCCTGGTGTGGGGATCTCTCAATATACACCCGCAAGGTAGAGATTGAGGGTTCGGGGGACTGTAACTACCGAGAGGAGTAATTCGCTCGTCGATAACTCCAGAGGCAGGATATCCTTACTAGCTCAGCATAAATAATTTAAGGGACATGCGTTAACTATCAAACTAATCTGAGTTGATTTTAGCAATATGCAACATATAATACTAATTCGATCGTGATTATCTGATTTAAATAGCATTGAGGGACCTAGCATGATAATCCGATTTCCCAAAAATATTATCTTTGTTAGGCGTGATAGAACAATCAGATTAGGTTAGTTTAACAGTTCATAAAAAGGGCGAGGAAAGCAGTTAAATCATCGAAAAGGGACACATTACGACGCACCCTTGAGAGGTGCGTCACGGTTCTCAGAAAACTAACCACTTTGACTTTGCTATTTCTCCTTTTTATTTAACGAATCTCAATTATGGGACAGGATACGTTCTGTTCGATTTATGGATCGATTGCGACAGAACGCGTGAACAGTTTCGCAGCGAGAGGCTTAGGCTAAGGGGTTTAGAGTCAATACTCAGAATATATTATGTGTTGTTGTGTATTGTTTCACGTCGAAACTAGGGGTCTATTTATAGGGAAGAGTTCGTGGAAAGATAGAATTGCAGAGTTCTAATCCACAAAGAATTAGGAAAAGAAACGTACCCAGGTATTTTCAGCGCCCAGGCTTGGGCGCCGAAGATTTCGGCGCCCAGAGCCAGGCGTTGAAAATAGGGTCTGGGCAGTTTTTTGTTTAGTCAGATTCGGATTGTAAAATCCGTAGAGTTTGAGATTAATTTGAGTCTTTTAGCGCGTATCAATTTGTGACGGAATGCGTCTGGGCCCGTTACGAACTCTAGGTTCATTAGGATTTTAATTGATTCGTGACTCTTATTTCCGAATCCTATTAGGAATAGGATTCTCGCGGTTTTTCTATCTCATTTAGGATTTATGTTGGAATGCAACACCTAATTCTGACAGGTTTCTATCTTTTATGATTTGCCACTTTTAGAAGCTACCTTTTACGGCAGTTACTATTTTTAGCGGGTTTCCATAAATAGCAGGTTTCGGGTGAAATGAAATGGGGAATCGAGATTCGTTTATTTTATAGGAGATGCGTTGTCAAGTGGAGTTTTTATGCTTTCATCATCGAACCTTTCCCTTGCGGGAATGGGGACAAAAGTAGGTGTCTACAACCGTAGGATTAACTTGTGCTCTAGATAATTTGAATATTTGAGTTGTTGATGATGTTTTGATTGATTCTGAACTATGAACATGGTGAACCGTTGCCCTAGATCTTTTAGTTTATTTTTCTATTTATTTTAGTTTAAACATTGAATCCTAAATTTCGTGACATTGTTAGTTTCACCATACCTTGAAAGCTATATTTAAATAGCCATCTCTCTGTGGGTTTGACCCTGCTTACCCTACTACATTGTTAGGAGGTTTCGTTAGGATTTTATTTTTGACGGGTGTACGACAGCCTATCATGTTCCTTCTCAAAAACACTGTTTGAGATAACCCGACATTGCCTATTAACAAGCGGGGTGTGCCCTTAGCACGAATTGTCCTTAATTCAATTCACATAGACTCTCTAACATATTCTACCCCTTGGTAGAATATATATTGCTCACTTGCAATATTCGACTGGCTCAATATTTATGCTAGACATCTTGTACTATAGCATAATAATAATAACAACTTGCATGCGCTCTACTCATACATGCAAACCAACTTGAACAACATGCTTGACATAATTCAACGATTATAAAAGTCCATAACATGATAGTTCAACAGAATCTATAAAGCATAATTCAATTCATAACATGCTCGTTCACATAGATTCAACAATAATAACAACATGCTTGTTCTCAACATTAAACATGAATTCATAACAACATGTTCATTCCCAATCATCAAACATGAATTCATAGCAACATAAGTTCACATAATTCGCATTCAATACACTTCACAAGTCCTCAAGGGATGGGTGGTCACCCTAGTCTTGTACGTACCTGGAATACCTAAGTACGGAGGCCACTGTGCGAATAACGACTCACTAGAAATCAACTCCTATAAACAAAACAAGAGAACTAAATTATTATCCATGTTTACTAAATTTCCAGCAACTATTTAAGAAACTAAACCCTTAGTGGTGTGGGCTTGAATATCTCCACCACAAAGCCCAAAGGGGATACAATGATCAATACCGGCCAGCTGGGCCCAAACCTAGGAAGAAGGCCCAAACCTTGGTACCTAAACGAAATAAGAGCACAACCCCATTTTCGAAGGCCCATCCTCTCTGAGAAGACAGGTCCAAATTGTAAAAGGCTCATCATTGCGGGCCAAATGACACGTGGCCTAAATCTCCAAGGGGCATACACCCCAAAGCTAGGGTTGAGGGAACAGTCCCCAAGAAACCCTAGCACTATAAATAGCTCAGATCCCAAGGTAAAGAGGCATTGAATTCATTCCCACCAACATAAAATTATCTTTGCTCTGCCTTCTCTCTACAAATTACTTATCTCTCTAGCTTATACTTACTTAAGCATCGGAGGGAATATTCCTACGGGAATATTCTTGTTTTGCAGGTTGCCAGAAGTTCGTGCCAGGTCATACTTGATACCTCCGAGGAACGCATGCCACGTCAGCACCGTAAAAGATCCCACAATATTTGGCGCCGTCTGTGGGGAGGTACAGTGTCATGGATGAACTTCAAACTGACTGCGGAGAAACCAAGGACAAAACAGAACTCCCAGCCAGATAAGGGGTGTCTAAAGATGGGTCCAACACTCATTGTGACGCGTCAGCTAGCCGGCCTGATGCCGCCATTTCTGTGCGGCACTTGTTGAATGGTGCTCACGAAGTCAATCCTAAGCACGATGATGGCAGGATGGTAGAGTCTTTGTCAGAAGATCCCGACTCACCTATGAAAAGACGCACCCTGGAGGAAGAGAGTCGGCATGTCAAAGAGGAACGTCCAGGAAGATGGACGAAACAAACTTCATAGAAGAAAAATGAGGCCCAAGGCCATTACTCTCTAGAGGCTCCTAGAAGACAACATGAGAGCGTCATCCGAAGGAAGAATGGTCGCGGCTCTGAGGATAAAAGAGGGCGAAGGAAGTCGTCCTCTAGTGGTCCCTTTATGTTCAACACGGCTCTTGAAAACATCCTCATTGCTGAAGGACCGAGTCTGGGAATAGAACCGTCCCCCCGACGATTGACCACCTCCTGCCAACAAGCCCCTTTCTGTGCTTTCCACAACGACGAAGGACATGACACCCAAAATTGTCGGATGTTGAGGAAGATATTAACTGACCGCGCGGCTGAAGGACACCTCCGCCAGTACGTCCATTTAAAGGACGCGCAAAAAGAAGTGAGCCCCACTAAGTATTCAGACGAAAGAGTTATGGTAATATCAGGGGGAATAGCTGCAGGAGAACCATGTAAGGAAGGACGACAAAAAGGTCCATCTCATCTTCGCCAAGCACAGAAGAATCTACCCTCTGTAGAAATTTCCAAAGACGATTACAGAAGGGCGGCAGCGCCATATGATGATGACCCTCTGGTTATAGAGATCAAGGTGGCTAATCTCAAGGTGAAGAGAGTACTGGTGGACACGTGGAGCTCGTCCGACATAATCAGTCTGCAATGTCTGCGGAAACTAAGACACAATCCTGAAGACATAGAAAAAGTGTACGGGCCCTTGGTAGGATTCGGAGGGAGCATCGTTCGTCCAATCGGCTCCATTTTGCTCCCGGCCTCCATTGGAGTTCCCCCAGTGACCAAAGAAGTTGTCATCAGGTTTATAATTGTAGCAAACCTCACCATATTCAACATCATACTCGGCCGTCCAACGCTCAACGACCTAAAAGCTGTGATCGTTCCTCATTTACTACTGGTCAAATTTGTCGGAAGTAACGGACGCGTTGGGTCTCTCTATGGAAATCAACAGTTAGCCAGGGATTGTTACTTATCGACATTGGAGCCAACGGCCTGGGGAGCCTCTCCGAAGGGAAAAGAGCAAGCTAAACCTCTGGCAAGCCGTCGTAAAACCCGGGAGACACCAACGGAGCACAATGCTGAAAGACGACCTGAGCCAGTGGGAGCACACTATGCTATAATTCTGGACTTAGCAGACCCGTCTCGAACGGTCCCCATTGGGGTCCACCCTGACGACCCCATGTCAGCAGCATTAGTGCAACTGCTCCGAGAATACAAGGAAATATACGCCTTCACGGTAGAGGAGATGCCAGGCATAGATCCGGCGGTGGCCGTGCATAAGCTAAATGTGGACAGCGCTGTAAAGCCAGTACGACAAAAGAAGAGGAATAATGGAGAAGCAAGAAATTTGGCCGCCGCTGCCGAGGTTAAGAAACTAATGGATGCAGTCTTCATACGTCAGTGTCAGTACCCAGACTGGGTAGCTAACGTAGTACCGGTACCCAAGCCCAATGGGACATGGAGGATGTGTGTTGATTACACCGATCTCAACAAAGCTTGCCCTACGGACAGTTTCCCACTGCCAAAATAGACCGACTCGTCGACTCAACGGCCGGACATGCCATGATGAGCTTCATGGACGCCTACTTGGGATTTCACCAGATCCCATTGTGGCCCGAAGATCAAGAGAAGACATCATTTGTCACGGAACAAGGATTGTACTGCTACAAAGTAATGTCGTTCGGTTTAAAAAATGCCCCCGCCACCTTCCAACGGTTGGTGAACATAGTTTTTGCAAAGCAGCTGGGGAGGAATATAGAAGCCTATATCGACGACATGATTGTAAAAAGCAAACAGAAGATGGATCACCTCGACGATTTGAGAGAAACCTTTGAGACCCTCAGGAGATACCAGATGAGACTCAATCCCAAGAAGTGCATATTTGGGGTATCCTCTGGAAAGTTCCTTGGCTTCTTAATTGACGAAAGGGGCATTGAAGCAAATCCAGACAAGGTGCAGGCGGTCATCAATATGACGTCGCCAAGGACGGTCAAAGATGTGCAACGCCTAACTGGATGTCTTGCCGCCTTGGGACGATTTTTATCTAGAGCTGGAGACAAGTGTCATTACTTTTTCAGTACCATCAAAAAGGGCACCCAGTTTGAGTGGACGTCGCAAGCTGAGGCCGCCTTCCTTCGCCTAAAAGAACACCTGCATACTTTGCCACGACTGGTCAGCCCTCTCTTAGGGGAAGTCTTATATCTGTACCTTGCCATCTCAGAGTACGCACTAAGTGCCGTCTTGCTTACAGAAAGGGATGGGACGCAACTACCTGTCTATTTTGTCAGCCACATGCTGCAGAATGCTGAACTCAAATATCCAACAGTCGAAAAGTTTGGCTTCGCTCTGTTCTTGGCTAGTAAGAAGCTTCGTCCATATTTCCTGGCTCATCGACTGGTAGTATACACGCATCAACCGCTAAAGCGACCTTTCACCAATCTAGAAGCGTCCGGAAGAATGCTCAACTGGGCAATTGAGCTTAACGCGTTTGATATTTCGTATGAGCCGCGGAAGGCAATAAAGGGACAGGCATTTGCTGACTTCATTGCGGAACTGACCAAGCCACCCTATTTGAAGAATGAGAAAACCCAGTGGATAGTTCATGTGGACGGCTTTGCCACTCAGAACGGGTCAGGAGCCGGCATTATCTGCGAATCACCAGAAGGGGATATCTATGAATATGCAATGCGTTTTAACTTTCTGGCGTCAAACAACGGAGCTGAATACGAAGCCCTGATATGTGGAATTCAGATGAGCAAAGCCGCGGGGGCAACAGATGTCCTGGTTTTATCTGACTCGCAGTTATTCGTCAGTCAAGTCAAAGGAGAATATGAGGCCAAGGATGAGGCCATGATAAAATATCTGGAAAAGGTCCGTCAAGAAGTTCAGCAGTTGTCTAACTTTGAAGTACAACACATACCCCGGTCTGAAAATAACAAGGCAGACGCTTTATCCAAGCTGGCAAGCTCAGCATCCTGCGACACGCCACGTCATGTATTCTGGGAGGTAAAACAGTCCAAAGCATCGACGCCTCGAGGACAGACATCTTAGACCGAACAGCCACCTGGATGGATGATATTGTCAACTTCAAAATGAATGGAGTACTCCCTGATGATCCCAAGCAGGCAGAAAGATTACAAAAGAAATGCACCTGGTTCGAGATATGGAATGGAACTCTATAGAAAAAAGCCTTCTCACGGCCTCTTCTTCGCTGCGTAACCCCCGAGAAGGGGCATGAGGTACTGGAAGATCTTCATTAGGGATTATGAAGCTCTCACATACGAGGGAGGGCCCTGGCCAAAAAAGCTTTAAGAACCGGATACTATTGGCCCACTCTCAAAGAAGACGCTCTCAATTTGGTCAAGCAGTGTGATAAATGCCAACGATTTGCTCACCTAATTCGACGGCCAGCACAGAAACTGACGCCAATCACCAGCCCTATACCATTCGCCAAATGGGGGATGGACTTATTAGGCCCCTATACGACGGCACCAGGAGGATTGCGTTATGTAATAGTAGCCGTCGACTACTTCACTAAATGGGTAGAAGCTGAAGCTTTAAAGAACACTAAGGCACAAGATGTGAGAGCATTCATCTGGAAAAACATAATCACAAGATTTGGCGTGCCTCGGTCTATTGTCTTCGACAATGGGCCACAATTCAAGACGCCCAAATTGGAAGATTGGTTGGCTGACCTTGGTATCACAGCATGTTTTGCATTAGTAGGACGCCCCCAAGCTAACGGACAAGTAGAAGCATTCAACAAGATCATCTCTGAAGGGATGAAGAAGAAGCTTGATGAGGCAAAGGGCTTATGGGCCGACGAGTTACCCAATGTTTTATGGTCTATACGGACCACGACAAAAAATTCCACAGGAGAAACACCATTCTTGTTAGCTTATGGGGCTGAAGCCGTCCTACCCATTGAAATGTGTGAACCAACCCTGCGCGTCATGTTGTTTAATGAAGATGCCAATTGGGAAATGATGAAGGCGGCCTTGGATTTCTTACCAGAAACCAGAGGGAACATGGCTCTACGACAGCGGCTATACAAACTCCGAATGACGAGGGAGTACAACAAAAGGGTTTCTAGAAGAATACTAAAAGTTGGAGATTTTGTACTTAGGAAAATGGAAGCCGTCGGACGCGCCAATGAACAAGGGAAACTCACCCCTACGTGGGAAGGTCCATATGAGATTTACGAAGAGGTTCGAGACGGATCATACCGGATCCAGGACATGCAGGGACGTCCGATCTTGCGTACATGGAATGCGGATAACCTCAAGAAGTACTTTTTCTAGATTGACACTTATCTTGATTATATGCTTTGTAAAGACGTCTAGAATCTAGACGCACCATGTAGCATGTTTTAAACATTAAATGAAAAATTCCCTGCAGGCCGGCCTTGCTGGGAAATCCTTATGGCAAATATGTTATCAAATTCCTCGGAGAAATGCAAACTAACGTTCTCCCAAAAAAAAAAGACTAGTCGTTTAAAGGCCCAAGAAGTGGCCCAGATTAGCACCCTCACTAGGCTGATCACCTAGAACACAGGGGTTACACATTTCTAAACATAGCTATATAAAGTAGCTAAAGACCTCGGCAAAAAGACCAGGGCAGACATCTGACGTCTCAAGTCGGAGGCGTCAGACATAATCATAGCATCAATTCAAAAAAAAATGACAAAAGCTAAAAAGCAATAAGACGTTCAAAAGACGCCATGTCATTCCAAAAAGTTAGTCATAATTACAAAAATTATGCACAATGCCACTAAGCAAGGCGTCATGAAAACATGTTCAAAATAAATACAAGACGCGTAAGAGCTCTCATTCCTCATCCTCGCTGGGAACAAATTCAGGAGGAGTGCGTCCTTCCTTTTGAGCCTTCTCCACCTCAATCTGATAGGTGAGAAACTTCTCGAACCAGCTGAATGGACGTTCACTCGCAAATTCAGCATTCCATGCAAGCTCCATACCCCTTCGGGTTGATTTCTCACCTAACATGGTCGACTGGTCGAGAACACTCTTTGACGAAGCAACCTCCTTGCTAGCCGCCTCCAGCTGGACCTCCAACTCCTTAAACTGAGTCTCAAGACGAGAAAATCCAGCTTCTTTCTCCTTGATTTTCTTGGAAAGGTCCTCAATTTCAGAAAAGTTCTGATCAATTTGCAGGAGATGAGTCGCGTTCTCAGCATTTTGGGAGGCCAGGGCGGTAGTCACAGCGTCAATCTGCTCCCGCCTGTCAAAGCGAAGTTTCTCCAGCTCAGCAAAATGCTGATCGCCACACTGACTGGCCAGAAGACGGTGTCGAGCCTCTTCATGCACCAAAGCAGTGCGCCACGTTTTCACTGAGTCCAGCAGAATGAACATCTGCACAAAAATAGCAAGAGTAAAACAAAGAGAAACAAGTGTATAAAAATAAAGGCATAATGAAACTCACATCCAGTTCCGAGGACTGCATGGCGGCAAGCATATTCTCGGCCGCCTCGGGGAGAGTCTCAGGATATTTGGGAGGAATGGCATTGCGCAACAACGTCATTATCTTCCTGCGGTCATGAGAATTGAACCCACCTGAAGAAGGGATCTAATCCAATTCAACATCAATGTCTTTCTGAGGGTCGGGAATTTCTATGGGAAAAACAACGGCCTTAGAATCCCTGGGGGAAACTAGAGAACTGCTAGACGAGGAACGGCAGGTGGTTACGATGTTGGAGTAAAACTTACCCCCAGAATTCCTAGCTCTTTCCGCCGCCTTCAGAGGAATGTTTCGGCGGACGACTTCAGGAATCCCCGCAAGAGGATCAGCCGTCTCTCCAACTTTCTGGAAGCTAGGAGAAGCGGATGCAGCCTTGGGGACGGTAAACACCTTAGGAGCCTTCGAAGCCGCTGACTTGAAGACGGGTTTCCTTGTGCCGCCAGCCCTGCGCTTAGAAGAAGGAGTCGCGTCCCTGGCCGTCTTCCTCGCCTTCTGAAGAAATGAGAACATATAAGTTGCAAACAATAAAGGGAATTACATAGGAAGGTTTGATCAATACCTTCTCCTCAGCAGGAGGGGGAGCCATTTGCTCTGGGATGGCTTGCTCGGCCTCCTGCTGACGCTGCCAAGCCTTATAGGTGCTGGCGTCGAGTACCTTCGCCAGCAAGGACGGCATATCCACTTGGCCTTTGGAGGCATCGTCCAGCTTATCCATGGCTTCGTCTGAAAAAACAAATAAAGACATTAGTAAAGTTTTGATAAAACATTGAAGGATTGGAAGTATAGATACATTACCTCTCGGCATATACGGACACAAGCCCACAGCCGAGAGGAAAACGGGATCGCCCAGTTGATCCAGATGAGGCAACCACCCCTCGGGTGTAGGCCGTCTTGTCCTTAATGTCGAGTGGCTTGGCCTTGAACAACGACGAGATCCGTTCCCAGAGAACGGCGGAGACCGGAGGGAAAGAGCTGCCTTTTCCAACCAAGTTGGGCTTGACGTTCCAACGTCTCATCCGCTCGCACATCTCCAGATTTGTGGTTTTGATGACCACCCACTTCTTCCTCCAGTGATGCCATTTAGACGCCTTCCCCATCACCGTCCGATAAGCTCCCTTGTATGTAAGAATTAGCCAACCCGCGGCGGCTTTTAAAACTTGGGACATGGAGGCGATCCTTAGGAACGTCGGGAAAGAAGGAGTGATACCTGCGAGCTCACAACGAGCGATATAGCCAAACACACCCGCTCAAGAGTTGGGGGACATTTGGTTCAGGCCAATGTTGAAGCCGTCTAGCAACTCCACCACAAAGGGGTGAGGGGGGAATCTCATACCCGGCTTCAGAAAAGAGCCGTACACGGCGAATTCTCCTTCCACCAGTCTAAAGCTGGTGCAGTCCATACCAGCTGGCATACGAAACTTGTACTCCGAGCCTAGATTCAGAGACCTCCCATAGAACTTCCCCTTGAGGGTGAGGAAGTTCAGCCACGTCTAAAGTGGGAAGATTGCGCTGGGATGAAGGTGACCTTCCTCCCCACCTGACGTGCTCGTCGGCGCGACATCGGTGCACTCGGGGACGTCCTCCTCTATAGGAGAAGAGGATTCTCCTTCGAATTGCTCTTCGTCCTCTATCCGCACTATTAAATCCTGCACAGGCTGGAGACTTGGCTCAAGACATGGGCATACTTGAAAAGAGAAGGCGTCAAAAGGACAAGTTGACGCCCTCAGTTTGACGAGACCCTCGCATGATTAAGAAAAGAGAATTGGGAAGGATCAAAATCAACAAACAAATTTTTCCAAAGAAAGCATTACCTGATAGATCAAAGAGAGTTTGTGAAAGAACTTTGATGAAGAACTGCAAGAACTGGGCTTTGAAGATTGTGGCGGCGCTACAGTGGATTTAGGTGGATGTTAGACGCCGGAAATCGCCTTCTCCTATAGCTCTCAAATGATCACTAGAAATGAGGGGGGAAATCACTCAAATTGGCCAATTATTTATAGAGGGGTAAGAAATGATTACCCCTGCCACGCGTCATCACCTCATTGAACACTCCAAGAGCAGTGAAAACTAACGTCTGTTTTCACTCCTCATGATGGGCAAATGATGTGGGCTTCAATATCTCCACCACAAAGCCCAAAGGGGATACAATGATCAATACCGGCCAGCTGGGCCCAAACCTAGGAAGAAGGCCCAAACCTTGGTACCTAAACGAAATAAGAGCACAACCCCATTTTGGAAGGTCCATCCTCTCTGAGAAGACAGGTCCAAATTGTAAAAGGCTCATCATTGCGGGCCAAATGACACGTGTCCTAAATCCCCAAGGGGCATACACCCCACAGCTAGGGTTGAGGGAACAGTCCCCAAGAAACCCTAGCACTATAAATAGCTCAGATCCCAAGGTAAAAGGGCATTGAATTCATTCCCACCAACCTAAAATTATCTTTGCTCTGCCTTCTCTCTACAAATTACTTATCTCTCTAGCTTATACTTACTTAAGCATCGAAGGGAATATTCCTACGGGAATATTCTTGTTTTGCAGGTTGCCAGAAGTTCGTGCCAGGTCATACTTGATACCTCCGAGGAACGCGTGCCACGTCAGCACCGTAAAAGATCCCACAACACTTAGTTTAATTAAAAAATCATTCATTAAATGGTAATTTAATAGTCTCAAATAGTCAACTCAAGTCCTAGCATAAAAACATTGACTTTTTAGCTTTAAAGCCCTTAAAAACCAACCTTTTAAAGCTTATAAACATTCTGAAAATTTAGATTGATTCCCATAATTTAAATTGTCATTAAATTATGTAAATCAATCGCTCAATCAATTTGAAACCAAAACCCTAACAATGGTTTAATCCGAAAACGTGTTTTGACTTCAAAAATCAATACTTTATAAACATATAAAATCTGAAAATTACAAAATCAATCATCAAAATCAATTTCTTTAATTAAAACATACTACTAACCCAATACGGTGTTCATAACCGTTTTAATTAATCTAAACAATCCAATAATTAAACTTAATCACAATATTTAAATCAATTTAAAACTGAAAATTAATATTTTTGAAAACATAATTTGATTATCCCAATTCAATAACAACACACACACAACAATTAATTGTGTTGTGTGTGTGTGCGTCGAATAAACAACGCAACAACAACAACAGACGCACGCACTGCAGCAAGCAGTGCGCACGAGCACGCGACGAAGGGCGAGAGGGACAGGCGCTGGGCGCGCGACACAGCGACGAGCGGGCACGAGGCTCGCATGGCTGCTGGGCGGGACGACGCACACGCAACACACAGCAGCAGCGAGGGGGCTGCGCTGCTGGGCGAGGCGACGAGAGAGAGGGCAGTGAGGGCTTGCGCACACGGCTGGGCACGAATGCCTTGGGCTGCATGCACGGCTGGTCGGACGAGAGGAGAGGGGAGGGTGCCGCAAGGAGAGAGAAAGTGAGGAGAGAGAGGTGAAGGAAATAATGCCCTTGGTCCAAGTATGCATATAATGTTAAGTCTAATAAATGCGGTTCAGTATTAATTAACAAGTTAATAATTCAGTGAGATCAAGTGAGCTGAATGCCTAGCTAGAGGCCGCTTCAGTTCAAGTGGAATTAATTATATTAATCCACAGCTTACTCTTGACTGAATCCGTAGGGTCACACAAATAGTACGTAAACGGATCAAGTATTTAATGGAATTAAATACTCCATCTATGGATATTCAGAATCGGCGGATCTTGGTTTCAGTGAGAGCTGAGATCGTCAAAGGTAAGAAATGAATACTCCGGAAACGATGATATTGCTGGAAACGGAAATGTGGATCATATCGGAAATATAAATATTTTTCAAATCGTAGATGTTGCCGGAAACGGAATCATGGTACGTATCGGAAAATATTATTGGAAATGGAAATATTGCCGGAATCGAAAATATTGCCGGAAACGGAAATATTGTCAGAATCGGAGATATTATCGAAATCGGAAAATAATTCCGGAAACGGAAATATTAAATATTTGTTCGAAACGGAAATTAATTCCGGAATCGGAAATATTAAATATTGTTCGTATCGGAAATGAATTCCGGAATCGAGAATTTAATCGGAAGCGTATCGTACGAATTAGCATCGGACGAGGCCTGCCAGACGAAGGCCCAACACGAAGCCGGGCCATCGCCCAGCAAGCCAAGCGCAACAACCACACGCTAAGCAAACGACCAGGCCCAGCGCAAAAGCCAGGCCCAACCGAAGCTTGGGAGCGCGCACGGATAAGGCTGCGACAGTGGGCCTTGCGCTGTGCGCTCGTCGTGGGCTGCAAGGCCTACGTGCGGGCGTGCGGTGCTTGTGCGCCACTCGTGTGTGTTACTTGGAATCCTAAGGCTACCGGGATGCGTAATATGATTAAATCTAATCCTAATAGATAAAGATTGTTTAATTAGAGTCCTACTGGATTATAATTAAATAGATTTGAATTCTAATAGGATTATAATTCCTTTCCATAAACTCTACAAATAGGTGCCTAGGGTCACATATTTATATCGAGATTTGAAGTATTCAAAGGTAAGATTTTCAAGCAAAAATCAGCCACAAACACTTGCCCTATTTAGCCGAAATTTACAGTACCTTAAGGGCGATTCTAGTTGGTCAAGCTTAAGTCGGATTCGGACGTGCTGTGGACTATCTACGGAGGGACGACACTTGGAGTCCTAAAGACTTGTTCTTGTTCGGTTCGGGCGCAGCTAGGGAGGGCACGCTACAAAGTGTATGCATCTGAATTATGCTAAATGATTATGTGTAAATAATATGTTTCCTGGCTTTATGGTTTTTCCGCATGATTTATGTTTATTCATATGTATCATAACCTAACAGTGGTATCACGAGCCTCTTATTATTTTCATAATCTAAATTGCATGAACATGGTTAAATTTTACAAATTTGCAAGGAATTAAAGGGGTGATTAGTTTTCGTAATTAATTGCAAATTGCGTTTATTTAATTATATGTACGCAGTTTTTCGGCAGTTTCTTCGTTACTCATCCAAATCGAGTGATTTTTGTGTCAATTCCGTATGTAAAAGGCATTCTAAAATTTTGACAAATTTTTTTTTTCCGCCGAAACCCAGAATTCCCAAATTCGAAGCCTAACTATGACTTTTCGGAGGTTTTAGTTTTTGGAACGCAAAAGTTTGTAAATTTAAGATGTTAAATAAAGTATTTGCGATTCTTGTTGATAAATCTTGAGTTTTTGATTGACCTACAGTATATGTTTAACAATTATGAATGCCTAGACTTGTTAATTATACAACCTAATTTGTAATTATGATTAATTTGTTGAAATTCGAATAATTTAGAATTGATTTGTTTTTCATAATTAATTAATAATTTAATTAGGTATCCATGATTAAAATCCACCATAAAAATTGTTAATTTATGTTAAATTTTAAATTTTTATGACCTAGATTTGAATCCATGTTAACCGGAAATTAATTGATTAATAAATTTTTGATTTTTCGCCCTAAAATTATGAAATTAATATGATTTATTAATTTGTCATTAATTTTGAATTAAAAAAATTTTAAATTTTTATAAAGCACGCCCATAAATCTTGCACGCACAAAGCAATGGACGCTACGTGTTACCCTTAAGGGGTGTTGTATAGTGCGGGCATGCGACGACGAGCAAGGGAGCTCGTCGCCCATGCGGTACAATGCAGCGAGCAAGGGCCATGGCACGCTGCCCTTGTGTCGAGTGTTGTGCGCACAGTGGGCGAGTAGGCAAGGGCGATGGGCTAAGGCGCAAGCCAACGAGCAGACGCGTGTGGGCAGCAAGCGTGCTGCGCCACAGCGCGCGCTGCCGCACCCAGCAAAGCAAGCAGACGCGAAGCAAGCAGGCGCAACGAGTGAGCGGGCTACGCGCAGCGTGGCCTGTGCTTGTTGCGTTGCTTGTGGCCTGCTTGCGTGGTGCTGTACGATCGGTCGAGGGGCGTTAAGCCTCGTGCACTCGACGGGGCTTGGGCACAAGTCCAAGTGCTCGTCGTGTTATGATTGAGTCGTTTTTAATTTTAATATGAAATTTTCAGTTTGGAAATAATTTTAATTAATTTTAAAATTAATAATTTAAATTGTTTTCTTGGGATTTAATTTTGAATATTATAATTATTATAAATTTTAATTTATACTAATTATTTTACTAAAATTAAAAACCTTGAATTAATTTAAATTCGCTTAATTCAACTGAAAAATAAATTAAATAAATGGATTCGATTATAATTTTATATGAGCTTTAAATTTTAATTAAATTTGTATGTTTCCGGTTAGACTAGAAATACATTTTTATGTTTAAAATTAGTAAAGCATATAAATTTTATTGGTTTAAGTGGGAGCAATTTTAGTCATAAACTCTTGATTAGGTCTACAAATCCTTTAAGGTCAAACAACTTGATTAGAATTAATAAGGACTGAATAATTGGTAGATTATTGGTGCCCTTGATTAATTGCTGCAAATATTTATGTGATGCATACAATGTGTTTTTACTAACCAATTATGTGGGCCATTCATGATAATGAATGGGTGAATGGTATATATTGTATATGTACTGTTTTGTAGGTTATGAAGTGACTAGTATGGCCCAAATAGGATAGAAAATATGGTTTGTGTACCATTAATTTGAATGTAATTGGTCTAAAGCACCAAATTTGTTTTTCAATTCAAATATGGTCTGCGTACCATCAAATTGCTGTAATTAGTTTAATTATAGCTTATCCTATTTGAAGAAAATGACGCCTCCCACGGTGAAATTCAAGACGAAGTTTCCATCCATTTTCAAGACGGACTTTGAAGTTGAAGCTTCAAGATGAAGTCGGGCCATACTAGATCACATTTATCTTATGCATGCTTTAAGTTATTTATTGCTTTTAAATATGTCTTAAATATGCATGAGATTGTGGCTTGATTATGTTGCATGATTAAGGATTTTAGTTCACTTAAAATCCAACCAACATAGTAAGAGCCTTAAGTTCCAAACTTAAAAGTTGAGTTAAAAGGTGTCATGCCAAAATAACACTTACTTGGATAACCTTTACATCAATCTAGTAATAGATTACGCTCAGCGAGGTGTTACTTATTGATCCTAAAGGGGTAAGGTACACAAATAATTGTGAGTACTTGTTAGTTTTGGTGAAACTCAACGATATAAGTAAGGAGTCCTTTTATGTCGTGGCAAAATCGATAGGTTTACCTAAAAAGTTCTTAGACGTACCTGTCAACCAAGAGTAGTTTCTAGACTATTAGCAAAAGGCTTTTGCTTACCTAAAAGATTTTAGAATTGAGTCTAAATACATAATGTGCTTAATTCTTCAATGGGTTTTAGGATCTTGGAATCATTTTATTCACACCTGCCGGAACACATAACTTGAATAAAATGCTTAATGAACATTGAATTATGCATGTATGCTAGAATTTAAGTTTATTAAGAGAAACTGTGAATGATTATTTATTTGTTTATACTTTTTCAATTGTAGTTTTAATTATGGCAAACAACAATTCATTCAACATTCGATCAATTCTCGAAAAGGAGAAGTTGAACGGGAAAAACTTCCTTGACTGGCAAAGGAACTTGCAAATAGTTCTTATGCAGGAAGAAAAGGAGTATGTCCTGGAAGTGGAAGAGGCGATGCCCGAAGCCGCAGGCGAAGGGGTCACTAAGGCAGCCCTCAATCGTTGGATTGATGCCAACAAGGATGTGAAATGTCTAATGCTTGCAACCATGAGTGCAGATCTACAGAAAACGTTCATCAACTCAGATGCTTTCACGATCATCAGTGAGTTAAAGAACATGTTCCAAGATCTGGCTCGGGTCGAAAGATTCGAGACTCATAGGCAAATTCTTGAGACCAAGCTTAAGAAAGGCGAGCCCGTAAGTCCACATGTTTTCAAAATGATTGGACTCATTGTGAATATGAGTCGGCTGGATCAGCAGTTCTCTCAAGAAATGATTGTAGACACCATCCTCCATTCTCTTCATAACGGGTATGATCAGTTCAAGTTGAACTACAGTATGAATAGTCTGGATAAAACGCTCACTGAGCTTCACGGTATGCTGAAGATCGCTGAAAAGACGCTCAAAACTGATAAGCAAGATGTGCTTATGGTGCGTGGGGGCAAGTTCAAGAAATCTGGAACGAAGAGGAATGCTAAGAAAGGTGGCAACAAGGCCAGCCCAACTAAGCAAACTGGCGCCAAGTCTGAAAAGAGGAAGGTCACTCAACCCACTTCTGAATCCGAATGCTTCTACTGCAAGAAGAAGGGGCGTTGGAAGATAGATTGCTTGAAGCTAAAGGAAGATCAGACACTACTACAAAAAAGGCATAAGGAACCATTGATAAGGAACCGATTAAGTTATTACAACGGTTTCTTAGATAAAGGAATCGTGTTTAAATGATATCTGGTTTCTTAGGTAAATAAATAACCAAACATGAATTTTGTCAGGTTTCTTAGCTCTAAGATACTACTTATGCCTAAAACACGGTTTCCTATCTTTTATTAGTAAAAAAAAGGTAAAATTTATTAATTTTCAATATATTGTTCTTATCTTTTTACTGTATTACTTTTCATATATTGTTCCTACTCAATCGTATCTTTTATAAACCTATCGTCAGTTGTTCATTACATTTCAGTTTATAAACCTTCGCTCAAGGTTATCAAAATCGCAGTTTAAATCGTTAAATCGCACGATTTTACGATTCTAGTTGACCCAAAAGATCTAAATCGCACCTAAAATCGGAATAAAAAATAATAGCAATTAAAATCGCACTAAATCGGTAAAATCGGGTAAAATCATCAAAATCGTATAATTTTGAGCGATTTTACCGATTTAGTTTTTTTTACTTATTTTTTGCTTACAATTGGGCCAGGCCCTTAACCTAACATCCATTGTTACCCTAGCAACCCATTTTTCACTCTCCACACACTCAAGAGACTTTCTCTCATTCCTCAAAGACAACGCTTACCTATATGTTTCTCATAAGATTTGATTTTATCTGCATAACATTTTTTGTTCAAAAAAAAAAAAAACTCGATCATTTACTGAATTCTTGATGTTTGCTACTCTGTGCAAGCCTATAATATGGTAAGTGTTTTTTTCTTCATATTTTATCGGAGTAATTGATTAACTTACTTTCAATTTCATGATTTCAACTTTATTTTGGAAGAATTGATACCACCGACAATTAATCGCAACTTGAATTTAACTTGTTGACATACATCTTGATCGAATTAACTTGCTGCCATTTGCAATTGCCTTTAGTTTTTTTAATTAGTTTGTTTAATTGGCTATTACAGCAGGTATACTTAATTACGGAATAGTTTGTTTGGGGAGGATTGTGACTTACTTCTTTAATTGGAAGCTCTCTTATGTAGTTAATTACTTAATTTGTCTAGTTCCTTGACTTTTGATTTTTAGAAATATGTCAAGCTCTACTTCAAGCTCTAAGAAAAAGAGGACGACAAATACTGCAAGTGCTTGATAAGATGAACAACTGATCGCTTCATTTCTCGTGAAATGAACAACTGATCGCTTCATTTCTCATTGTTCATATCGTCAGTTTATCAGATTATTCACACACCATTGACCGAAAGCCCCAAAACTGATTTATCTTCCCCATCAAAGTTCTCAAGCAACAACGTTATTCTAGTCATATTTTATTTATATGCATACATTACTTCTGATTTTCTCCTTTCTCCCTCCTATGTGTTCTAGTTTAGATCTGGGATTTTGAAATTTGCGGAATTTCTATCTATCACCACAAGATCTCTCCTTTATCTCTTACCTCAATTGTTGTTTGGTAAGTCTCTGTCCTACTCTATTCATCAATACTAGCAAAATTAGGTTTTTTTAACGATCGAAATGTTAGTTTCAATTTAATTAATGAAATTTGCTGTGAAATTGTTGAGGAATTTGTAAATTTTCGATCTCTTTAATGTTAATTAGAACAACATGTGATAGTTCTGTAAAAAGTTTGATTTTGTTGAAAAACTTGTTTTTTGCAGTTATTTACGGGTAGTGTATAACCAACAAGTTCCAGATCGAGCCACCGGCGGAAGTGCCGGTATCAGTGCCTCAAACACCAGACGTAACACGAGCACCGCTGCTTCCGCGTAGACGAGGTCGTACATGAAGTCGTTGATACCAAAGTGCAACTGCTTTCCTGATGGCCCGTTGGGATTAAGATCTGCAATTTGAAATCGCGTTCTATGCTCATTAAGATCTGCAATTCGACAATTTTAGCATTGCAATTGATGATTGCAGGTCACAACTCAAAGGAAATAATATGTTTTGTTTGTGATTATGTTGAAAGATCATCTTATTGTTGCTTCTTTGTTTTTCCATCCTTCAAATTAATTTCATTTTGAACTACTGGAATACTTGTATTGATTATTGTCAGATGAATGAATTTACTTTTCCATTTTATTGATTGTCTTTTAATTTCATTTGCTTTAGCTGTTATTATTGAGCTCTGTCGTGGATACAACTGTAAAACATTATTGTGTTATTTTTTTTAATAATAAAACAAGCAAAGAAACCTGTTATTTATGAAATTAGGTTCCATAGATAGATGCCAAAGAAATTGGACTTGGAAAATATGCGGTTTCCTAGCCTCCTTATATTATTGATTTAGAACACATCAAAGAAACCGAATATTTTGCAAAAATGGTCTCTTCATAATATCTAAGAGACTGGACCAAAAATATGGTCTCTTAGGCTAAGAGACCTACTACCTAGGCACCGTACAATCTCCGGTCTCCTTGGCTTATTTCGCCCGGTCTCCTAGGCTATTTTTGTAGTAGTGAGAAGAACGGAACAGTCGTTCCATCTTCAGGTATTTTTGTTATAGACTGTATACTTGCTAATTCAACTTCTTGGGTATTAGATAAAGGTTGTGGCTCACACTTATGTTCCAATCCACAGGGACTAAGAAGAAGTAGTAGGTTAAGCAAGGGTGAAGTCGACCTACGAGTGGGAAATGGAGCACGGATTGCTGCATTAGGTGTAGGAACTTATTATTTGTCGTTTCCCTCTGGGTTAGTATTGGAACTGGAAGAGTGTTTCCATGTTCCAAGTCTTACTAAAAACATCATTTCTGTTTCTTGCTTAGATGCTAAGGGATTTTGCTTTTTAATAAAAGACAATAGTTGTTCGTTTTATTTTAAAGAGATGTTTTATGGATCTGCTAGATTAGTCAATGGACTTTATTTATTAGATCACGACAAACAAGCTTATAACATAAATACCAAAAAGGCTAAAAAGGATGATTCAGATCTCACCTATCTGTGGCATTGTCGATTAGGCCATATTAACTTGAAACGCATGGAAAGGCTTCAAAAGGAAGGAATTCTATAACCATTTAACTTAGAGGATTATGGTAAGTGCGAATCATGTTTACTTGGCAAAATGACAAAGCAACCTTTCTCTAAAGTTGGAGAAAGAGCAACTGAATTATTGGGTTTAATCCATACAGATGTATGTGGACCAATGGGTACAAACGCTAGGGGTAGTTTCAGCTACTTTATCACTTTCACTGATGACTTCAGTAGATATGGTTATGTCTACCTAATGAAGCATAAGTCTGAATCCTTTGACAAATTCAAGGAATTTCATAGTGAAGTAGAGAATCAATTAGGCAAGAAGATTAAGGCACTGTGGTCTGATAGAGGCGGTGAATATCTGAGCTATGAATTTGATGACCATCTGAAAGAATGTGGAATTCTATCAGAATTGACTCCTCTTGGAACACCACAATGGAACGGTGTGTCGGAACGTAGGAACAGAACCTTGCTAGACATGGTTAGATCAATGATGGGTCAGGCCGAACTTCCAATAGAATTTTGGGGACATGCACTGAATACAGCTGCACTCACTATAAATAGAGCTCCGTCTAAAGCTGTTGAAAAGACTCCATATGAGCTATGGTTTGGAAAGCCTCCAAATGTGTCTTTTCTTAAGATTTGGGGATGTGAAGTATACGTTAAACGACTAATTTCAGACAAACTTCATCTAAAATCTGACAAATGTATCCTTGTGGGCAATCCAAAGGAAACAAAGGGGTATTACTTCTACAATACATCTGAGAACAAGGTGTTTGTTGCTCGAGATGGTATCTTTTTGGAAAAGAATCACATTTCCAAAATGACAAGTGGGAGAAAAGTAGACCTCGAAAAAATTCGAGTCGAACAACAAACTCTAGAGAATGCTCAAGATGACATTCAGGATGAAACTCAGAGATCTTTAAAAGTATCTGGTGAGAATCATGGACAATCTAGATATGTAACCCCGCGTAAATCGCAGATATATAGATCTCAACCGGAAAGGTACTTAGGTATTTTGACGAACGAGAGCTATGATGTTCTATTACTTGAAAGTGATGAACCTGCGACTTACAAACAAGCTATGACGAGCCCTAGCTCCAAGCAATGGCAAGAAGCCATGCAATCTGAATTAGACTCCATGTCAGAAAACCAAGTATGGGATTTGGTCGATTTTCCAGATGGCTACCAAGCCATTGGAAGCAAATGGGTTTTCAAACTGAAAAAGGACAAGGATGGAAAACTTGAAGTCTTTAAAGCTAGATTGGTTGCAAAAGGTTACAGGCAAGTCCCCGGTGTGGATTACAATGAAACTTTTTCACCAGTTGCAATGCTAAAGTCTATTCTGATAATGTCAGCAATCGCTGCATATTACGATTACGAAATATGGCAGATGGATGTCAAAACCGCTTTCTTAAACGGCGTTTTAACATAAACTGTGTTTATGACACAGCCTGAGGGTTTTGAGGATCCAAAGAATGCTAAAAAGGTATGCAACCTAAAGAAATCAATCTGCGGATTGAAGCAGGCATCCAGGAGCTGGAATATACGTTTTGATGAAGCAGTCAGTGACTTTGGTTTCATCAAGAACGCAGACTAATCTTGTGTATACAAGAAGGTCAGTGGGAGCAAAATTTCTTTTCTAGTATTATATGTCGACGACATATTACTTATCGGAAATGACATTCCTATGTTGAACTCTGTCAAGATTTGGCTTGGGAAATGTTTTTCGATGAAGGATCTAGGAGAAGCACAGTACATATTGGGCATCAAGATTTACAGAGATAGATCTAAAAGGATGATTGGACTTAGTCAAAGCACTTATATCAATAAGGTGCTTGAGAGGTTCAAGATGGCAGACTCCAAGCGAGGCTACCTACCCATGTCTCATGGAATGACTCTAAGCAAGACTCAGTGCCCAAAAACACTTGATGAGCGTAGACGAATGAGTGGGATTCCATATGCATCATTGATTGGTTCGATAATGTATGCTATGATATGTACACGCCCGGATGTTGCGTACACACTCAGTGCTACGAGCAGATACCAGTCAGACCCAGGAGAGGCACATTGGACTGCTGCCAAGAATATTCTGAAGTACCTGAAAAGGCACAAAG
Source organism: Spinacia oleracea (assembly GCF_020520425.1). Classification (NCBI taxonomy): domain Eukaryota; kingdom Viridiplantae; phylum Streptophyta; class Magnoliopsida; order Caryophyllales; family Amaranthaceae; genus Spinacia; species Spinacia oleracea. Next base: position 18,265,843 of record NC_079490.1, read on the forward strand.
ATGACTTCCTGGTCTATGGTGGAGATGATGAATTAATTGTTATAGGCTATACGGACGCAAGTTTCCAAACCGACAAAGATGTTTTCAGATCACAGTCTGGGTTTGTCTTCTACCTCAACGGAGGTGCAGTAAGCTGGAAAAGTGCTAAGCAAAGCACCATTGCAGATTCTACAACTGAAGCGGAGTACATTGCTGCACATGATGCAGCAAAGGAAGCTATATGGCTAAGGAAGTTCATAGGTGAACTTGGTGTAGCCCCCTCCGTTAAAGAACAATAGCCCTATATTGTGATAATAACGGAGCTATTGCACAGGCAAAGGAGCCTAGACACCACCAAAGAGTCAAGCATGTACTTCGTAGATTTCACCTTCTACGAGAGTTCATTGAAAGAAAAGAAGTAGAGATAAGCAAGATTGGAACTGATGACAACATATCAGATCCATTGACTAAACCTCTGCCGCAGGCGAAGCACATCTCGCACACTGCAGCTATGGGAATCAAGCATATTGGAGAATGACTTTGATGTCCTTGTTTAATGTTTTAAAGTTTTAGAGTTTAATACTTTGTAAAACATTATAGGTTAATCATTCACAATAAACGAATATAATTCATTTTTCCATTTAATTTGTGGTTTATTAAATGATGAGTCCCTTCAATTTGACGATATATTCAAGATAGACTGTCAGGACCAGTCCTGTGACTAAGAAATGTCTATCAAGTGAACTTGAATGTCAAAAGTTGAAAAAGGTCCCTGGTCTGAGTTTTCTATAAAGATGGACGCATAGAAAACGTTAGACGACTAGAATGCAAGATGACTAGTAATTCTGTTTCTTGAACTATGTGGACATAGCAATGTCGTAATCATTTGCATAGATACTTACTTTGGGAAGACTAGTATCGGACACCCCTATGAAACTTTACTGTAAGAAATGGAAATCTGTCATAAGTAAATTTCATTAAAATTATTAGACACTAAATCCTCAATACCTGAGTGATTTGAGATTACTTGTTTGAGAACTGGTTACTTTGACGTTGACCAAACGTCGCACCGTAAAAGGAGGCTATAAAGGCAACGCTCAGGTAATCACCTATCAAACGAAGTCTAATCTCAAGATCGCAAGATTGGGATTGTCCTCCCATAAATCGGGATGAGATGCTTAAAAGTTGTACAAGGCCACTCGGAGAGCTAGAAACTGTAAAATGCATGGCCGTGCTCGGATGAATCATAGGTTATGATTATCTGTTTATTTGATCAGTTGAACTCTGAAACCGATAAACACCTCTGGGCGTAATAAGGATGACAACTCTTACCTTATGTTCAAGAGCAAGCATCGAGCGACAAAGGAATTAGGAAATGCACACTTGTCCCTAAGGACAAGTGGGAGACTGAAGGAAATAATGCCCTTGGTCCAAGTATGCATATAATGTTAAGTCTAATAAATGCGGTTCATTATTAATTAACAAGTTAATAATTCAGTGAGATCAAGTGAGCTGAATGCCTAGCTAGAGGCCGCTTCAGTTCAAGTGGAATTAATTATATTAAACCACAGCTTACTATTGACTGAACCCGTAGGGTCACACAAATAGTACGTAAACGGATCAAGTATTTAATGGAATTAAATACTCTATCTATGGATATTCGAAATCGGCGGATCTTGGTTTCAGTGGGAGCTGAGATCGTCAAAGGCAAGAAATGAATACTCCGGAAACGATGATATTGCCGGAAACGGAAATATGGATCGTATCGGAAATATAAATATTATCCAAATCGTAGATGTTGCCGGAAACGGAAACATGGTAAGTATCGGAAAATATTATTGGAAATGGAAATATTGCCGGAATCGGAAATATTGCCGGAAACGGTAATATTTTCAGAATCGGAAATATTATCGAAATCAGAAAATAATTTCGGAAACGGAAATATTAAATATTTGTTCGAAACGGAAATTAATTCCGGAATCGGAAATATTAAATATTGTTCGTATCGGAAATGAATTCCGGAATCGAGAATTAATCGGAAGCGTATCGTACGAATTAGCATCGGACGAGGCCTGCCAGACGAAGGCCCAGCACGAAGCCGGGCCATTGCCCAGCAAGCCAAGCGCAACGACCACACGCCAAGCAAACGACCAGGCCCAGCGCAAAAGCCAGGCCCAGCCGAAGCTTGGGCGCGGGCACGGATAAGGCTGCGAAAGTGGGTCTTGCGCTGTGCGCTCGGCGTGGGCCGCAAGGCCTGCGTGCGGGCGTGCGGTGCTTGTGCGCCACTCGTGTGTGTTGCTCGGAATCCTAAGGCTACCGGGATTCGTAATATGATTAAATCTAATCCTAATAGATAAAGATTGTTTAATTAGAGTCCTAGTAGGATTATAATTAAATAGATCTGAATTCTAATAGGATTATAATTCCCTTCCATAAACTCTATAAATAGGTGCCTAGGGTCACATATTTATATCGAGATTTGAAGTATTCAAAGGTAAGATTTTCAAGCAAAAATCAGCCACAAACACTTGCCCTATTTAGCCGAAATTTATAGTACCTTAATGAAGGAAATAATGCCCTTGGTCCAAGTATGCATTCTATGTTAAGTCTAATAAATGCGGTTCAGTATTAATTAACAAGTTAATAATTCAGTAAGATCAAGTGAGCTGAATGCCTAGCTAGAGGCCGCTTCAGTTCAAGTGGATTTAATGATATTAATCCACAGCTTACTCTTGACTGAACCCGTAGGGTCACACAAATAGTACGTAAACGGATCAAGTATTTAATGGCATTAAATACTCCATCTATGAATATTCGGAACCGACGGATCTTGGTTTCAGTGGGAGCTAAGATCGTCACAGGCAAGAAATGAATACTCCGGAAACGATGATATTGCCGGAAACGGAAATATGGATCGTATCGGAAATATGAATATTATCCAAGTCGTAGATGTTGCCGGAAACGGAAACATGGTACGTATCGGAAAATATTATTGGAAATGGAAATATTACCAGAATCGGAAATATTGCCGGAAACGGAAATATTGTCAGAATCGGAAATATTGCCGGAATCGGAAAATAATTCCGGAAACGGAAATATTAAATATTTGTTCGAAACGGAAATTAATTCCGGAATCGGAAATATTAAATATTGTTCGGAAATAGATTCCGGAAATGGAAATTTAATCGGAAGCGTATCGTACGAATTAGCATCGGACGAGGCTTGCCGGACGAAGGCCCAGCACGAAGCCGGGGCCATCGCCCAGCAAGCATGCGCGCCACAAAGCCCAGCCAAGGCAGCGGCCAGGCCTACCGCAAGGCAGGCCCAGCGCGCGCCAAGAGGCCACGGCTGCGTGGGCCGTGCTGCGCGGGCTGCTGCTCGCACGCATGGGCAGTCCTTGTGGCTGCCGTGTGTGTGTGAGTTTGTGCTCATGCATGATTCCTGAATCTGCAAGAGTCAGTGTATGATTAAATGTCTATTCCTAATTGGATAAATTAATTAAATAGAATTCATGTAGGATTCTAATTCTAATTAATTCGCATCCTACTAGGATTACGATTCCTTTTCCATAACTCTATAAATAAAGGCCTAGGGGTCATAATTTATACACAAGTTTCAAAGTATTCAAAAGTGAGTTTTTTGAGAGAAAATTAAAACACATCTTGCTCATAAAAGTGCCGAATTTTCTAGTACCTTAAGGGCGGTTCTAGTTGGTCAATCTTAAGGCGGATCCGGACGTGCTGTGGACTATCTACGGAGGGACGACACTTGGAGTCCTAAAAGACTTGTTCTTGTTCGGTTCGGGCGCAGCTAGGGAAGGCACGCAACAAAGAGTATGCATCTAATTATGCTATATGATTATGTGTAAATAATATGTTTCCTGGGTTAATGGTTGTTTCCGCATGATCTATGTAAATGTCATATGTATCATAACCTAACAGTGGTATCACGAGCCCCTTATTATTTTCATAATCTAAATTGCATGAACATGGTTAAATATTACAAATTTGCAAGAATTAAAAGGGGTGATTAATTTTCGTAATTGTTAATTAATTGCAAATTGCGTTTATTTAATTATATGTACGCAGTTTTTCGGCAGTTTCTTCATTACTCATCCGAATTGAGTGATTTTTGTGTCAATTCCGCATGTAAAAGGCATTCTAAAATTTTGACAAAAATAGTATTTTTCTGCCGAACCCAGAATTCTCAAATTCGAAGCCTAACTATGACTTTTCGAAGGTTTTAGTTTTTCGGATGCAAAATTTCGTAAATTTAAGATGTTAAATTAAATATTTGCGATTCCTGTTGATAAATCTTGAATTTTTGATTGACCTACTGCATATGTTTAACAAGTTTGAATGCCTAGTCTTGTTAATTATGCAATCTAATTTGTAATTATGATTAATTTGTTGAAAATTAGAATAATTTAGAATTAATTTGATTTTCATAATTAATTGTAATTTAATTAGAAACCTATGATTAAAAACCACCATAAAAATTGTAAATTTACGATAAATTTTAAATTTTTATGACCTAGACTTGAATCCATAACAATCGGAAATCAATTGGATAATAAATTTTCGATTTTTTCGCCCTAAAATTATGAAATTAATAATATTTATTAATTTGTCATTAATTTTAAATATAAATTTTAAATTTTCTTGCGATTCGTTCAAATAACTTGCACGCACGAAGCAATGGACGCTTCGTGTTACCCTTAAGGGGTGTTGTATAATGCGGGCATGCGACGACGAGCAAGGGAGCTCGTCGCCCGTGCGGCACGAATGCAATGAGCAAGGGCGTAGTGCACGAGCGCAAGGCAGCAGCCCTGCCTTGTGTCGTGTGCCACGAGCAATGAACGTATGGGCATGGGCGAGGGGCGAGCCAAGGCAGTCGCGTGTGGGCAGCAAGCGAGCTGCGCCACAACGCGCGCTGCCTCGCACAAGTGCGCGCAGCGAGCGCAAGCTCGCGTGCCACGAGCGCTGCGCACAGCATCACTCGCGCGCACAGCGCGCGATGTCGCCCGCCCAGCGAGCGATGTCGCGCACCAGCGAGCGATGGCTCGCGCGCGCGCAGCGAGCGATCTCGCGCCCCAGCGAGCGATGGCTCGCGCGCGCAGCGAGCGAGCTTGCGCGCCCAGCGAGCGATCTCGCGCGCCAGCGAGCGATGTCGCGCGCGCGCGCTGCGAGCGATAGCTCGCGTGCGATGGGCGCTATGCGGAGGCTTGCGTTGGGACAGCAGCAGCTATGCTACGAGCGCATGGGCTGCGCGCACATGGCCAGCAATGGCTGTGTGCGTACGGCCCATGGGCGTGCAACGCGTAGGGTGTTTGCGTTACGATTAGATCGTTTTGAATGTTTAATTTGAAAATTTCAGTTCACGTAATTTTAATTAATTTTAAAATTAATAATTTGAATTATTTTCTTGGATTTTAATTTTGAATATTATAATTATAATAAATGTTATTTATTCTAATTATTTTACTAAAATTAAAATCATGAATTAATTTAAATGCGACTGAAATTAAATTAAATTTTTGGATTCAATTATAAATTTATATGAGCTTTAAATTTTAATTAAATTTGTATGTTTCCGGTTAGACTAGAAATACAATTTTATGTTTAAAAAGCATATGAATTTATTGGTTTGAGTGGGAGCGCTTTTTAGTCATAAACTCTTGATTAGGTCTACAAATCCTTAAGGTTAAAACAACTCGATTAGAATTAATAAGGACTGAATAATTGGTAGATTATTGGTGCCCTTGATTAATTGCTGCAAATGTTTACGTGATGCATAATGTGTTTTACTAACCAGCTATGTGGGCCATTCATGATAATGAATGGGTGAATGGTATATATTGTATATGTACTGTTTTGCAGGTTATGAAGTGACTAGTATGGCCCAAATAGGATAGAAAATATGGTCTGCGTACCATTAATTTGAATGTAATTGGTCTAAAGCACCAAAGTTGTTTTTCAATTCAAATATGGTCTGCGTACCATCAAATAGTTGTAATTAGTTATAGCTTATCCTATTTGAAGAAAATGGTCCCTCCCACGGAGATTTTTTAAGACGGACTTTGAAGTCAAAGCTTCAAGATGAAGTCGGGCCATACTAGATCACAAATATCTTATGCATGTTTTAAGTTATTTATTGTTTTAAATATGTCTTAAATTGCATGAGATCAAAAGCTTGATTATGTTGCATGATTAAGGATTTTAGTTCACTTAAAATCTAACCAACATAGTAAGAGCCTTAAGTTCCAAACTTAAAAATTGAGTTAAAAGGTGCCATGCCAAAATATACACTTGCTTGGATATCCTTTACATCAATCTAGTAATAGTTTTCGCTCAGCGAGGTGTTACTTATTGGTCCTAAAGGGGCAAGGTACACAAATAATTGTGAGTACATGTTAGTTTTGGTGAAACTCAACGATATAAGTAAGGAGTCCTTTTATGTCGTGGCAAATTCGATAGGTTTACCTAATAAGTTCTTAGACGTACCTATCAACCAAGAATAGTTTCTAGACTATTAGCAAAAGGCTTTTGCTTACCTAAGATGTTCTAGGATTAAGTCGACAAACTGTGCTTAGTTCTTCAATGATTTTAGGATCTTGGAATCATTTTATTCACACCTGCCGGAACACATAACTTGAATAAAATGCTTAATAAACATTGAATTATGCATGTATGCTAGAATTTAAGTTTATTAAGAGAAACTGTGAATGGTTATTTATTTGTTTATTCTTTCAATTGTAGTTTTTAATATGGCAAACAACAATTCATTCAACATTCGATCAATTCTCGAAAAGGAGAAGTTGAACGGGAAAAACTTCCTTGACTGGCAAAGGAACTTGCAAATAGTTCTTATGCAGGAAGAAAAGGAGTATGTCCTAGATGAGGCGATGCCCGAAGCTCCTGGCGACGGGGTCACTCAGGCTGCCCTCAATCGTTGGATTGATGCCAACAAGGATGTGAAATGTCTAATGCTCGCCACCATGAGTGCGGATCTGCAGAAAACGTTCATCAACTCAGATGCTTTCACAATCATCAGTGAGTTGAAGAACATGTTCCAAGATCTGGCTCGAGTCGAAAGATTCGAGACTCATAGGCAAATTCTTGAGACCAAGCTTAAGAAAGGCGAGCCCGTAAGTCCACATGTTCTCAAAATGATTGGACTCATTGAGAATATGAGTCGGCTGGATCAGCAATTTTCTCAGGAAATGGCTATAGACACCATCCTCCATTCTCTTCATAGCGGGTATGATCAGTTCAAACTGAACTACAGTATGAATAGTCTGGACAAAGCGCTCACTGAGCTTCACGGTATGCTGAAGACCGCTGAAAAGACGCTCAAAAGTGATAAGCAGGATGTGCTTATGGTGCGTGGGGGCAAGTTCAAGAAATCTGGAAAGAAGAGGAATGCTAAGAAAGGTGGCAACAAGGCCAGCCCAACCAAGCAAACTGGCGCCAAATCTGCAAAGAGGAAGGTCAGTCAACCCACTTCTGAATCCGAATGCTTCTACTGCAAGAAGAAGGGGCATTGGAAGAGAGATTGCTTGAAGCTAAAGGAAGATCAGAAGAACGGAACAGTCGTTCCATCTTCAGGTATTTTCGTTATAGACTGTATACTTGCTAATTCAACTTCTTGGGTATTAGATACAGGTTGTGGCTCACACTTATGTTCCAATCCACAGGGACTAAGAAGAAGTAGAAAGTTAAGCAAGGGAGAAGTCGACCTACGAGTGGGAAATGGAGCACGGATTGCTGCATTAGCCGTAGGAACTTACTATTTGTCGTTGCCCTCCGGGCTAGTTTTGGAACTGGAAGAATGTTTCCATGTTCCAAGTCTTACTAAAAACATCATTTCAGTTTCTTGCTTAGATGCTAAGGGATTTTCCTTTATAATAAAAGACAATAGTTGTTCGTTTTATTTTAAAGAGATGTTTTATGGATCTGCTAGATTAGTCAATGGACTTTATTTATTAGATCACGACAAACAAGTATATAACATAAATACCAAAAAGGCCAAAAAGGATGATTCAGATCTCACCTATCTGTGGCATTGTCGATTAGGCCATATAAACTTGAAACGCTTAGAAAGACTTCAAAGGGAAGGAATTCTAGAACCATTTGACTTAGAGGATTATGGTAAATGTGAATCATGTTTACTTGGCAAAATGACAAAGCAACCTTTCTCTAAAGTTGGAGAAAGAGCAAATGAACTATTGGGTTTAATCCATACAGATGTATGTGGACCAATGAGTACAAATGCTAGAGGTGGTTTCAGCTACTTTATCACTTTCACTGATGACTTCAGTAGGTATGGTTATGTCTACCTAATGAAGCATAAGTCTGAATCCTTTGACAAATTCAAGGAATTTCAGAGTGAAGTAGAGAATCAATTAGGCAAGAAGATTAAGGCACTGCGGTCTGATAGAGGCGGTGAATATCTGAGCTATGAATTTGATGACCATCTGAAAGAATGTGGAATTCTATCAGAATTGACTCCTCCTGGAACACCACAATGGAACGGTGTGTCAGAACGGAGGAACAGAACCTTGCTAGACATGGTCAGGTCAATGATGGGTCAGGCCGAACTTCCATTAGAATTTTGGGGACATGCATTAAATACAGCTGCACTCACTATAAATAGAGCTCCGTCTAAAGCTGTCGAAAAGACTCCATACGAATTGTGGTTTGGAAAGCCTCCAAATGTGTCTTTTCTTAAGATTTGGGGATGTGAAGTATACGTCAAACGATTAATTTCAGACAAACTTCATCCAAAATCTGACAAATGTATCCTTGTGGGCTATCCAAAGGAAACAAAGGGGTATTACTTCTACAATACATCTGAGAACAAAGTGTTTGTTGCTCGAGATGGTGTCTTTTTGGAGAAGGATCACATTTCCAAAATGACAAGTGGGAGAAAAGTAGACCTCGAAGAAATTCGAGTCGAACAACAAACTCTAGAGAATGCTCAAGATGACATTCAGGATGAAACTCAGAGATCTTTAGAAGAATCTGGTGAGAATCATGGTCAATCTAGAAATGTTACCCCGCGTAGATCGCAAAGATATAGATCTCAACCGGAAAGGTACTTAGGTATTTTGACGAACGAGAGCTATGACGTTCTATTACTTGAAAGTGATGAACCTGCGACTTACAAGCAAGCTATGACGAGCCCTAGCTCCAAGCAATGGCAAGAAGCCATGCAATCTGAATTAGACTCCATGTCTGAAAACCAAGTATGGGATTTGGTCGATTTGCCAGATGGCTACCAAGCCATTGGAAGCAAATGGGTTTTCAAACTGAAAAAGGACAAGGATGGGAAACTTGAAGTTTTCAAAGCTAGATTGGTTGCAAAAGGTTACAGGCAAGTCCACGGTGTGGATTACGATGAAACCTTTTCACCAGTTGCAATGCTAAAGTCTATTCGAATAATGTTAGCAATCGCTGCATATTACGATTACGAAATATGGCAGATGGATGTCAAAACTGCTTTCTTAAACGGCGTTTTAACAGAAACTGTGTTTATGACACAGCTTGAAGGTTTTGAGGATCCAAAGAATGCTAAAAAGGTATGCAAGCTAAAGAAATCAATCTACGGATTGAAGCAGGCATCCAGGAGCTGGAATATACGTTTTGATGAAGCAGTCAGTGACTTTGGTTTCATCAAGAACGCAGACGAATCTTGTGTATACAAGAAGGTCAGTGGGAGCAAAATTGTTTTCCTAGTATTATATGTCGACGACATATTGCTTATCAGAAATGACATTCCTATGTTGAACTCTGTCAAGATTTGGCTTGGGAAATGTTTTTCGATGAAGGATCTAGGAGAAGCACAGTACATATTGGGCATCAAGATTTACAGAGATAGATCTAAAAGGATGATTGGACTTAGTCAAAGCACTTATATCAATAAGGTGCTTGATAGGTTCAAGATGGCGGACTCCAAGCGAGGCTACCTACCCATGTCTCATGGAATGACTCTAAGCAAGACTCAGTGCCCAAAAACACTTGATGAGCGTAGACGAATGAATGGGATTCCATATGCATCATTGATTGGTTCAATAATGTATGCTATGATATGTACACGCCCGGATGTTGCGTACGCACTCAGTGCTACGAGCAGATACCAGTCAGACCCAGGAGAGGCGCATTGGACTGCTGCCAAGAACATTCTGAAGTACCTGAAAAGGCACAAAGATGACTTCCTGGTCTATGGTGGAGATGATGAATTAATTGTTAAAGGCTATACGGACGCAAGTTTCCAAACCGACAAAGATGATTTCAGATCACAGTCTGGGTTTGTCTTCTGCCTCAACGGAGGAGCAGTAAGCTGGAAAAGTGCTAAGCAAAGCACCATTGCGGATTCTACAACTGAAGCGGAGTACATTGCTGCACATGAAGCAGCAAAGGAAGCTATATGGCTAAGGAAGTTCATAGGAGAACTTGGTGTAGTCCCCTCCATTAAAGGACCAATAGCCCTGTATTGTGATAATAACGGAGCTATTGCACAGGCAAAAGAGCCTAGACACCACCAGAGAGTCAAGCATGTACTTCGTAGATTTCACCTTCTACGAGAGTTCGTTGAAAGAAAAGAAGTCGAGATAAGCAAAATTGGAACTGATGACAACATATCAGATCCATTAACTAAACCTCTGCCGCAAGCGAAGCACAACTCGCACACTGCAGCTATGGGAATCAAGCATATTGGAGAATGGCTTTGATGTCTCTGTTTAATGTTTTAAAGTTTTAGAGTTTAAATCTTTGTAAAACATTATTGGTTAATCATTCACAATAAATGAAAGGAATTCATTTTTCCATTTAATTCGTGGTTTATTAAATGATGAGTCCCTTCAACTTGACGATATATTCAAGATAGACTGTCAGGACCAGTCCTGTGACTAAGAAATGTCTATCAAGTGAACTTGAATGTCAAAGGTTGAAAATGGTCCCTAATCGGAGTTTTCTATAAAATTGGACGCATAGAAAACGTTAGACGATTAGAATGCAAGATGACTAGTAGTTCTGTTTCTTGAACTATGTGGACATGGCAATGTCATAATCATTTGCATAGATACTTACTTTGGGAAGACTAGTATCGGACAAGACCTATGAAACTTTACTGTAAGAGATGAAAGTCTGTCATAAGTAAATTTCATTAAATTATTAGACACTAAATCCTCAATACCTGAGTGATTTGAGATTACTTGTTTGAGAACTGGTTGCTTTGACGTTGACCAACCGTCGCACCGTAAAAGGAGGCTATAAAGGCAACGCTCAGGTAATCACCTATCAAACGAAGTCTAATCTCAAGATCGCAAGATTGGGATTGTCCTCCCATAAATCGGGATGAGATGCTTAAAAGTTGTACAAGGCCACTCGGAGAGCTAGAAACTGTGAAATGCATGGCCGTGCTCGGATGAATCATAGGCTATGATTATCTGTTTATTTGATCAGTTGAACTCTGAAACCGAGGAACACCTCTGGACATAATAAGGATGACAACTCTTACCTTATGTTCAAGAGCAAGCATCGAGCGACAAAGGAATTAGGAAATGCACACTTGTCCCTAAGGACAAGTGGGAGACTGAAGGAAATAATGCCCTTGGTCCAAGTATGCATTCTATGTTAAGTCTAATAAATGCGGTTCAGTATTAATTAACAAGTTAATAATTCAGTAAGATCAAGTGAGCTGAATGCCTAGCTAGAGGCCGCTTCAGTTCAAGTGGATTTAATGATATTAATCCACAGCTTACTCTTGACTGAACCCGTAGGGTCACACAAATAGTACGTAAACGGATCAAGTATTTAATGGCATTAAATACTCCATCTATGAATATTCGGAACCGACGGATCTTGGTTTCAGTGGGAGCTAAGATCGTCACAGGCAAGAAATGAATACTCCGGAAACGATGATATTGCCGGAAACGGAAATATGGATCGTATCGGAAATATGAATATTATCCAAGTCGTAGATGTTGCCGGAAACGGAAACATGGTACGTATCGGAAAATATTATTGGAAATGGAAATATTACCAGAATCGGAAATATTGCCGGAAACGGAAATATTGTCAGAATCGGAAATATTGCCGGAATCGGAAAATAATTCCGGAAACGGAAATATTAAATATTTGTTCGAAACGGAAATTAATTCCGGAATCGGAAATATTAAATATTGTTCGGAAATAGATTCCGGAAATGGAAATTTAATCGGAAGCGTATCGTACGAATTAGCATCGGACGAGGCTTGCCGGACGAAGGCCCAGCACGAAGCCGGGGCCATCGCCCAGCAAGCATGCGCGCCACAAAGCCCAGCCAAGGCAGCGGCCAGGCCTACCGCAAGGCAGGCCCAGCGCGCGCCAAGAGGCCACGGCTGCGTGGGCCGTGCTGCGCGGGCTGCTGCTCGCACGCATGGGCAGTCCTTGTGGCTGCCGTGTGTGTGTGAGTTTGTGCTCATGCATGATTCCTGAATCTGCAAGAGTCAGTGTATGATTAAATGTCTATTCCTAATTGGATAAATTAATTAAATAGAATTCATGTAGGATTCTAATTCTAATTAATTCGCATCCTACTAGGATTACGATTCCTTTTCCATAACTCTATAAATAAAGGCCTAGGGGTCATAATTTATACACAAGTTTCAAAGTATTCAAAAGTGAGTTTTTTGAGAGAAAATTAAAACACATCTTGCTCATAAAAGTGCCGAATTTTCTAGTACCTTAAGGGCGGTTCTAGTTGGTCAATCTTAAGGCGGATCCGGACGTGCTGTGGACTATCTACGGAGGGACGACACTTGGAGTCCTAAAAGACTTGTTCTTGTTCGGTTCGGGCGCAGCTAGGGAAGGCACGCAACAAAGAGTATGCATCTAATTATGCTATATGATTATGTGTAAATAATATGTTTCCTGGGTTAATGGTTGTTTCCGCATGATCTATGTAAATGTCATATGTATCATAACCTAACACTTAAGGGCGATTCTAGTTGGTCAAGCTTAAGGCGGATCCGGACGTGCTGTGGACTATCTACGGAGGGACGACACTTGGAGTCCTAAAGACTTGTTCTTGTTCGGTTCGGGCGCAGCTAGGGAGGGCACGCTACAAAGTGTATGCATCTGAATTATGCTAAATGATTATGTGTAAATAATATGTTTCCTGGCTTTATGGTTTTTCCGAATGATTTATGTTTATTCATATGTATCATAACCTAACAAGAGGGAGTGTAGAAATTTTTGTGAGGGTTTAATGAGAGGGTCTATTTATAGTTTTTCTCTCCCTTGTGGGCTAGGTTATGGTAGTTTTGAGTTGGGCTCATTACCGGGATCATTTAAGTTTACTCCTTGCAGGCTTTGTTGGGTTTAATTAAAACAAAACGACCGGGCTTTAAGTTTATTAAATTCGTTTTTGAAATACGACCCAAGAATTCCCGATTAAATAAATTCCTTGAATTTATTTTATAAAATCCGATTTTCGAAATAATTAATATTTAAATTAATTAAAAATAAAAGCGCATTTAATTCTCATTAAATGAAATTAATTTATAAAAATACACGAATTGTTTTATAAATATAATAAAATATATTTATAATTATAGAAAAATACGAGGTATTACAGTCTACCCTCATTAAAAGAAGTTTCGTCCCGAAACTTGGGCACGGAAATCACAATTTTTAAACTAAACTTGAGACTATTTTTAGACTTTAGTGCGTTTTCTTTGCAAAAAAAAAAATTTTAGTTGCTGTACTCTTTAAGTAATTAAACATGACAATAAAAAGTGAAACTTCACTGGGAACAACGACTCAAGCATATCCTAAAGGATAAATTGGGTAAATAAGGTAAAAAGCGCGAAATTCTACCGCACTCTACCCCCCTTAAAGAAAACGAGTTACGGCCCCGTAATTCAACTAACCTCAGGAAAAAGCTCGGGATATTTCTTTCTCATTTCCTCCTCCGCTTCCCAGGTAGCTTCCTCAGACTCTTGGTTAGACCACAACACTTTTACGATCTTAACGTCCTTAGTTCGAGTGCTACGCACTTTGCTATCAAGTATCTTGACAGGTCTTTCCTCAAAGGTCAAACTTTGGTCTAACTCTATGGTCTCCGGTTGTAGTACATGAGACTTATCCGGGACATACTTACTCAAATGGGATATATGAAACACATTATGCACTCTATGCAAGTCCATGGGCAAGGCTAGTCTATACGCTACCTTCCCTATCCGTTCTAAGATCTCATATGGGCCTATATACTTTGGGCTAAGCTTTCCCTTCTTTCCAAATCTCATTACACCTTTCATTGGTGAAACCTTTAGCAACACTTTGTCACCTATTTGGAACTCTTCATCCCTACGCTTTAAATCTGCATAGCTCTTTTGGCGATCTTGCGCGGCTTGGATTTTGGATTGAATAGTGTAATACCTCGTATTTTTCTATAATTATAAATATATTTTTATTATATTTATAAAAAATTTCGTGTATTTTTATAAATTAATTTCATTGAATTTAATTGACCTCATTTACTAAATTGACCTCATTTGTTCCATTAAGTATTCTAGTCAAACATATATAAGCATATAAGACTTAATTTGGATCACCACTTACGCCTATCACCAAAATCCTTGCTCGTAATGGAGAAGACTTAACGAGTGGCTATATTATTGAATTTTTGTCAATTATCATTTAAGAAGTAATGATAATCCCGCACCACCGCATTTAAGAAAAAAATGTTGATATATAGTGCCACTAATTCATACGTTAATGAATTATTTTCTGTTTTTTTAAAATATAATTATCATAGATTTAATGGACTATTTAATAGGGGACATCAAAAGTATGATTACTGAAATGCAAATCTAATATATATCAACTAAAAGACAAATAGCTAAAAGACAAAAAAGAAAGTACCATTCATGTAAAAAAAGTACCATTCTGTAAAAAAAAAAAGGTATCATTCTGTAAAAAAAAGTACCATTTATGTTTAAAAAAGTACCATTTTTTTTTTTTTTTTTTTTTTTTCATTTTTCCTATTTTGTCTTTTGTTCTGATATGTATTTCCGCATACATATCTGAAATGTATTTGTATTTCCTCGTATCCAAGTGGACCGAACCGACCCAACCCAAAATCTCCTACGTCCTTGCTCGAATAACCGAATATGACCCGACCAAAGAGCTACCCGTTTGCCAATTGCCACCTCTAAGAGTAGTAGTAGCCTCGCAGATCGAAATATTTCATAACAGTCCCCGTCAATACTCGGTGCCGGCACAGGCATGGCGTCGTCATCAATTGATCGCGGAGTTAATTTTTCGTTGAAGGCTTTGATTGGGATGACCGATAATTTTAGCGACGGAAATGTAATCGGGAAAACTGAATTTTACAAACTATTCAGGGGTAGAATCTCAGAATTGTCGGAAGGAATGGAAATGCAAGAAGTTTCTGTGAAAATCTGGGACAACACTTTGAGTTTTGAGGAGAAACTTATCAGATTGAAGGTAAAATTTCGGAAAATTCTTTAATTTGATTGTTTTGATTAGTTATTGGGAAAATACTTTAGAATATGATGAAATTGTATATTTGTTAATTGATTATAGGCGGAAATCACCTTCTTGGATCATGTAAAGTGAATAAACTGCCCTAATATCGTCAAGTTAATTGGATTTTGCTGTGAGGGTGAGGTTGTTGCTGCTGTTTATAACGTCAATTCAGTTGGAACACTAGAGAAGTATCTGGGTAAAGGTATAACATAATTAGGTTTTATTTCCAGAATCTCTAGCATTTTTTTGGTTTGAGTGAGCTAAATCGATGCGTCTATTGAGTTTATTTTAGCAAAACCTTTTGTTAATTGGCCTATTGCAGTTTGAGAAATTTTCATGTAGCAGAAAGCTGTTTCTCCCTCATGTAGAGTGAAATAAGATTGGTTATTTATTTTTTGTGCTGTACTGTTACGTTCTCGGCATATGGAGATTGGAGAAAACCTTTCAGATTGGCATAAATGGAATTCTTTTCTTTTGTTAGATTTATTGTATGGAACAATGTTTAATGTTTTTTGCATCACTTCATCACGCTGGTGTGTGCCAACTCCGCATGGTAGATTAACCTTTGGGGGTGCTCAACTTTATAGTCGAAATGTTCATGCATGGATTGAGTTGCATTAAATATCTCCGTCAAAATTTAATCAAGATGTTATGTCATTCGGCTGCAGGTGATTTTCTGTGGCGTGATCGGATGACTGTGGCTCTTGGAATTGCACGTCTTTTTGAGTTCTTGCATCATTCAAATGTGCTACATCTGGTCCATGCCGAACTCTCTCCTCGTATACTACTTGACCAGGTATCACAGTGTCTTAAACAGTACTCTAAAATGTGACATGTCCTTTCACTTGTACGGCTGTGTTCATGGTGATATTTTAGCATTATGGACTTTAACAATGCACTATCTTTAAATGAGGTAATTACAAACCCACCCCTAATTCCCTATGGACGATAAGTCGATAACGTAAATAACCATTCTTAACTGCAATATTACGTTCAACCACCCGACCTTTCAGCATTTATGTCAAATTTCAGCTTATCTTCCCTTTCATTATCCTTTTTTTTTGTTTTGATGAAACTTAGAATTTTAAGAAATCAAATTTTATAACCCTATGGCTGTGTGGCCTTGCTGACGCTTCTCCCATATCATCTGTTTTCTACAGCCCTTCTCTTCTCTCGATTTGGTAGCACCGTCGTTGTTTGACTGCTTTCCCAGTCTCCCTCTCTATTCCCTATTTTCCCGTCCCCTCAAGGTGGCCTTGTCCCACCTGACCTCTTCTTGAATTGTCTTTCCTTGAATACTCTTACCACCTTCCTAATCTCATCATCACTGTTCAGACAAACTAAGTTTTTAGACTATAAAAATTGTGCTTCAATCCTTACTATTTGATGGTGGGCTGCCTTTTGATCCCTAGATCCTACCCCCCATCAATCATTTAACTAATCAAATATCCGCCTCATCTTTAGTGTGTGGTGGTATCCCCTTATACCTCGCCACCTTGCATTTCTAAATGTAGAACATTGGGAGCAAAGAGCATGATAAGTGAGACATGATATGTTACGTTTTTAATTGAGTGTGACTCTTTACTTCTAGTTGAGATGGATTAAGGGTGGAAGAAAGCAATTTGCATGTGGAACGTCACCTTGAAATGGGCTGAACATGATCACCCGCGTGCTAGCCATTCCCATCTAGGCTACACCTAACTTACCATTCTTAGCCACCACATGTTGAATTCTGTTGTTCTTGTAGGAGAAGAATTCTTGCTTATTTAATTGGTGCAAAGAAGGGAAGTTGTTAGGTGAAATTATTATGTAGAGGAAACATCACAACGGTAAAAAAGAATGAAGAAGATAAGCATTATGGCGAATGTGGTTACACAAATACACAATGCTTAGTAGTGTAGTATGGGGGATAGTTGTTGATTCCTGTAGCCTTGTTAAGGCGTAGTGATGCTTAGAAGGGTCCCTCGCTCAGTGTTGAGGTGATGGTACTATGAAATAAAGTGGCCTTTAGAGTAAATGGTGGAATTGTGCACAAAGTGAGGTAGCGGAAGATCATGCAAGGGTAGTATGAATGTCCTTTGCCAGTTCAATGTTACCTAATTTCCTACTCACCTCGCGAACCAAAAAAGAGAAAATGGTACATTTTTGGTCTAATTTAACAAATTAGGTAGCGAATTGCGAATCCTTACCTAATCACATACTAGCGAAACAGGTAACAATGCTTATGAGAGAGATGAAAGAGAGACAAGAAAAGAGAAGAGGAGATGGTCATGGAGGTAGTTAATAAGAGGATTACTAATGATCCCAAAACTATTGCTTATGATTCCACAGAAGCTTGCTTTTCATCGGTTCATTTTCTATCTTAGTTACCTACCCTTTGCTTCTGGAAAATCGTAAGTTGAAATTACAGTTAGACAAGTCAGACAAAATATCAAGCACTTTTAGTTTGATTTATCGGTTATAACCTATATATGTACTTAAAGTTTTGCCTATGGATCATTAGTTCCCTCTCTCTTTGTTTCATGAGAGATTAACCACAAAACTTGGATTCAAATTTAGTAGTTAGTAACAAAAGTTGTAGGAATACTCAGGGCCGTCTCAGAGATTTTAGAGGCCCTGTGCTATTATAAAATGAGGCCCTATTAACAATATTAAAAAAAACTACAATATTATCATTATGGTTGTATTTTTATATGGAACACGAATATAACTTCTTTATATTATTGAGGAATATTTTGTTACTTCGTACAACTTGCGACTGTAATCAACATCTTCCAAAATAATTTTCAATTTAATTAAACACTACACATAAAATCATAAAATCGAAAGAAGCAATTTTGAAATAATATTACCTCGTATATGACAATCAACCATTTAACAAATTCATCAACAAGTAAATAGCGAAAAGATTTGATGAAAAAATTGATACTCAAATTCACTATCAATCTACAAGTATAATAATAACACAAAAATTCAATTACAAATCAGAATGGGAGAAGAAGCGATGAACAATGCACTGATGTCCACGAGGCGTATACCACCACAACGGCTCCATCCTCAACAATGCCGAATTAGCAATTGGATTGCGTGAATGACGCACAATAATATCTAAAACAAAGTAAGTTTTTTTTTTCTTCTCATTTTTAAATCACAAAATCACCAAAAAAAAAGTGAAAGAATAAAGATGAACTGAGAGATTAAGAGAGAACCATTGATGAATTGAAATTGGAGGCAGTAAATCTATGGCTTAATTACGAGACAAATATGTATTTGAAGCATGAGAGGAGACTGAAGAGTTAATAATTAATCAATTAATGGGTCTTAATTACCGAAACTAATGTGATTCAATTACCATAGGTAAGGTGATTCTTTCCATAAAAGAGTAATGGAAGTTGGAACTGCAGTAATGGAGAGGAAAAGTCACTCGATATTGTAAAAAAAAAAAGAGAAAATAAATGATTTTTGGGCTCCAACAGAAATGGGCCCTTAAAATGGCGGGGGCCGTGAGGACTAGGATAGGGCCCTGGGTATACTGGTTCTTTAGGAAACATGCTTTCTTCTCCCACTTTGCTTTCCAATTTCACCTTTTCAAAAAAATGATTTTTTTTATCAAATACCTATAAGTCCTATAACCACTTAGCCAGTTCAATAGCCCTTGACGTGTTTCATTCATCAATCAAGGGTGGCTTGGAAGTTAAAGGTGTTCTAGTTTATCTTAGAAGTGCAAACGTTTTTGGAAATGGAAAGGGAAAAATATTTTAGGATGGATGGAGTAAATTGCTGTACCAACTTAACAAGTTGGTGTAGTTTTAAGACAAATCTGTAGTACAGTGCACCATGTGGTATTTTAACGTACTCGAATCCTGCTAACGTGTTTGACTTAAATGCAAGAGCGCCGTGTAAAATTTACCCCCCTACCCTAATGATTGTTAGGATGAATCCAAGTATTATGTTGTACGCAAGATGTTAGAATCCAACCTTCCTTGCATTGTACTTTTCTTATTTTCCCTTGTATTGATCTTATCTAAACTTTCTAGGACTTTTCTTTGAAGTTTCTAGGCTTTAGATAAGATTATTATGTTACTGTCATTCCAGTGTTCACTGGCAGTTTTTAGCTAATTCAAAATAAACCTCTATGAGGGGTATGACTCAATACCTCTCACCAGAAGTTGCCTTTGCTTAATCACTAGCGTTGTTGTATGCCTTTATAGATATTATGCTGTCGCTCGTTTTTAAGCTTTCTCGCCTCAACAAAGTCCCACAAACAGATACACTCGCGTCGTCGGCCCCACTTGTGACTGCTGTGCGCACAAGTGCCCGATCGGCGCCCGCGTCCCTTTCTTGTCGCCAAAAGACAAGAGCGCTCATTCTCAGAAACCTTGCTTGCTCGTGCTTCACGAGCCCCTTTGAATTCGTTCCGCATAAAGCTTGCGCCCCTACCGCCCACTAGGTAGGAGCGCGCCGCACGATCCGGTGCCCAAAACATCCGAACCGTGACACAAGATGTTTCCTCCAATAGTAAGGGTCTTTTTGTTTCAACTTATTTTTAACTTGTTTTGACTTATTTTAGCAAAAGTAAGTTTAGCTAAGTTAAATATAAGTTCAATTAAGATAGTTTTTAGCAAAAATAATTTTTTTTCTTCAGACATTTTAACACACAAATAGGTTCTTTTTAGCAATCGTAACTTTTGATAAGTTTAAATAAGTTTATTTTAGTCAAATTCAATTAAACCGAACAAAGCCTATTGGTATATAAATACGTAGGGCAATCGAATTTTGGGATCCAAATATTTCCCACATATTGGCGAGTCTGGTCGTTATGAACTATACGGCTTTCTAGGTTTTGTGGTAGTGTAAATTACTTGCTGGTTTGAGGCTCATGGGTCTAGATAAGATGCAAATATACGATCCTACACAGCTACACTATTTGCAACAATATGTTAATGACAATATTTTTGCTTTATAGGAAATGAATCCGGTATTATATGACATTGGAACAACTAGGAGCGGAATTATTCAACTTATTGAAGGGGTTGAAGATTCTTGTGAAGGTAGTCATGTTTGCCTTCTTACGGAAGGTTATTTTATGTCAAAGCTTAGCATTTACTTTACTATTTGTCTTACCTGTATTTGGCAATTGGACCAATATTAACCTTTCCTTGCTAACATCTAAACTCTAAGGTTTTGACTCCAAATGGGTTACTTGAGAAAATGATGACAAGAGAAAGGGAGGATTATACTGATGACCGACCAGCCCCCCAAACATAAAAATTAAACATGGGGAAAGGTTTGGAGAATAAAGGGATTTTTGAGGTGAATAGGTTTGACCATTTCAAAAACTAATTGGAGTGTTTGGTTAGGAGAGGTTTGCAAGAGAGTTTTGAGATGAAAAGGCTAACTTTGATAAAGATCAATACTTTTGCATTAGAGATTTGAAGAAGTAGGTATAAAATGACAACTCTGTCCTAAGATTGTTTAAAATTACAACTTTTTCCAACCTACATCACTCTATGTCAATGTCATTAGTGATCATTTTACACATTTAACAACTAACAACTAATTCAACCAACTAGTCAAACTAGCTAATACAAACACAACTAATCAAACCAGCTAATACAAACACAACTAGTCAAACCAGCTAAAATAATTGCCAAATAGGGCCGTGGACTTTTCAAATGCCCCCCACCCCCTTTATATTTTGAACACAACTAAGCCCAAACCATTGTTTAGTTTAATAGAAATAAAAAGAGAAAGTAAAAAAAAAAGTGCTCATCATGCGTGCGTGAATGTCTGGGAAAGGCTTCAAGAGAGTACTTCACTCTTTCTTAAATTTTTTTATGAGGTCCCCCCCCCCCCCCAAAAAAAAAAAACAAAATATTATAATCTTCAAATTTTGCTGCTGGCGAGTGTTGGTTTACCACCCGACAAAGAAGAAGGAGCTCAAGAGTCAACTCTCTTACGTAGCTCAAAACTTCAATTTTTTTTATCAAATACTATGCCGTGTCTTTCGAAGTATAGGGAACTTTATATTATTTTGATCCTATTTATTTCTGTGTTCGAAAATTCATGTTATCTTTGTACTAGTATTTATTTGATACTCTTACAAATATGGCAATTTTTTTTCTTGCCCCCCGTTAATTTGTTTAAGATATGCCATTCACAAAAAATGCCTTGGATTGTGAATGAAGGAAAGGTAGAACTACAAGCAGTTTTCATCTTGTTTCCCATCTTAATGTGAATATTTCTTTTATGTCTCCAGGGCATACATGCATACAAATTGAAGTTGTTTGAAAGTTTCCTTATGATAGGAGTCTCAAATATTTGGTAAAATACCACCTTGAATGTTTTAGAACAAAGAATATGGCTCCCCTTTTGGTAGCTTGACCATTTTGGTGACAGATGTTGAATTTTAGCTGCCATTTTGTTTGGGATTCTCAATGCACTGTCAATAGTTGATTGTAAGTCTGTAACCCAGAGGCTGTGGTTGGTTCATTCCAGGGTTAGATTCAGAAGTTTTGAGTCCTGGTTGATAAATTTATTTTTTTTGGAAGCCAAACTGGAAGAAATTACCCACTGCAGCACTAATATTTTTATTTCTTTTCAGAATTCTTATTGAGCTCTTCATTATGCTTTCCTCTCGGTTTTACTTACGCTGTGTTTGATAGAGTAAGATGTAGGGAAAGGGAGGGAAGAGAAAGTGAGGGATTCATTTCATCTTTCCGAATAGGATATCACTTGGGAAGAGGGAAGGGAAGAGAATTAGAGTATCAATTTTCCTTCCCTTTTAGTAAACCAAATCCTTTGGGAAAGATTTGGAAGTAAAATGCAAGCTCACATCTTCCCTCCCTCACATCCCTTTATTTTCTTTATCCTTCCATAATAGTTATCCAGACATAGTGTTAATATTAGTTTCATTTTCACGTGATAAGTTAAATGCCAGTGATGTCTACCACCTTATAGATTCATTATTCATATAACAAAATACAATTGCAATAAATCAATCAACCCATTGGCTAAGAGTACACACCTACCTCCTCCATCCAGTACTTAAGTTAACATCTACTTTTTGTACAAAGATAAAAGAGAGTAAGTTGGTGGATGGGTACGTGCCATAGAAAAAAAAACGCGGATGCGGTCGCGTTTGCGGTAACGGTCGCGTTGTTGCGGAAACCGCTTGTAACGGAAGAATAGAACGGATCGCGGCTGACGCGGTGTGAATTTTTTGAAAAAAACCACATTAACATGTCTAAGCCTTATTATTACACTTGTAGTCTAAAAAGTATTATATCAACACATTATAACCAAATCTATCCTAATATGAGTGAGTATTATATTCTGTGAACAAATAAGCACTCAGAATATTGTGCTTCATAACTAATTACAGAAATATTTTTTGTCAATATATGTAAAAGAACGGTGTAACGGAGAAAAAAACGTCTAACGCGGCGAGTCACCGTTACGTAACGGACGACGCGGGGAGAAAGACGTGATTTTTTTCAAACCGTAACGTAACGGGTTTTCGCGGAACGGAAAATCCAAAATAGGTTACAGAACGGCCGTTACGTAACGGAACGACCGAGTTTTAATTCCATGGTACGTGCCCCAAATTCATAGAAAAAATTATCAAAAGTAGATGTTTACTTAAATGTGTATCATCTTGAAATGAAAGATGTCAACTTAGATATGGAATGAAGGGAGTATTTTAGAATAAAATTTCGGGTACAGATAAAAAAATTATGTAGTGATATCATATAACACCAAGTATAACTGTATAAGGATAACAACTAGGGATAACAACTGCAATGGGTAATGACGTTGGTGATGTATAAATATTTATACTTTTTTAACATAAATTTGTTTTAGATGGATACGAGGGTTCTTGAGTTAGTTTCAACGAAAACTTACCCGTCTTTGTGTAAGATGTACTTTAGTGGTTTTTGGCCCAATGAAATTTTGATTAACTACGAGTTTTGCTCGATTATCATTGTAATAAATGTTTTTAGCTCATCACAAGGGTGTATTTGGTATTCGGACTGGGACGAAGCCATTACTCCATCTCGAGGAGGGCCGTGCATTGAATTATTAAACAATAATAGTAACAATAATAACAAAAATAAAGAGTCTAGAAATAAAGGTAAATAGGTAATATACATATATTGGTAGTCGTATTTAAAATATTTTCATACTTCGTACTCCTTAGTAGTCACAGTTTCCTTTTGTCTGTCCCAAAATTTAATTCTCATACTTCCTTTTATGGTATGACCCCACTAATATTTTATTACTCTCTCTCTTCCCTCTACCAAAAGTTATGGCCCTACATCCTCTCACATTTAGTTAAAAAAATCTTTCGCTATCTCCCACCATATACTTTTCTATTAAACTATAACAAATAAACTTATAATAAATTATCGCATAAAACTCCGTGAAAAGTTTATTATAACGATTAAATTGGGGCGGAGGGAGTAATATTTTATTTTTACTTTGCTAGGAATGTATTATTCTGTTTAAGAAGTTAAATTAGTAGTTACCATTGGTAATATTAAAATAAATAAAGAAAAGAAGAAGGATGCTTTTTACAAAAATAAGAAAATTTTGGACAATGAAAACATGACGATTCGAACCTTGAACCTTATTTATCAAATATATGACTTTACAAATCACATGCCACAAGCCCACAATCATAGTGACAAAATCTTAGTTATGATTATCAAGTGGCAGATATTAAATTTAAGCTAAAAACTTCAGAATGATGACAGGAGCCTCTTGCCCCTTTTGAACCCTAACGGAGTTCTGCCCCTGATTTGGGAACAAGTAGGGGCTTTTTAGTTTTTACTATTTTAGAGATATTGTATTATTGGGAATATTTTGGGGGCATTTTGGAATATTACTTCTATAAAATTTTACAGTACATAATTTTAATGAATAATATAAAACAAGAATGTCAAGGGGAGATTGTATAATGGATTGGATCTAGTTATCTTACACATATAAAAGAGAAATGAGAGAATGAGACCAATTATCAATTATGTGATACTCAGTAATATTAGTTTTTAATAGTTCTATTCTTTGATATCTCCATTTCATGCAAGCTTTTGGAAGAGGTGTTAGAATTGATCCAAGTGGCTAGCCAGGAGGCTTGTTTTGGGGTAAAAACAAAAAACCGATCCCAGGCATTGCAAGTAAGTTTAATTTAAGTAGCATCCTAGGGTGTATGGAGAGTGTAGGACTGTAGGTGGAGAAGAAGAAAGGAAGATAACTATCCACTTGAGGTTTATGGTTTGGAGACAAAGCCTAATTAGGAGTAGAAAAAACACCCAAGTGACCTAACTTTTAAGAGCTCTTAGGGGGCGTTCTGTTCACCTTAATAAAATAAGTTTCAGGTCCAAAAAGTTCCAACAAGGTAAGATAAGTTCAGATAAGTTTCAATAAGTTAAGTTAAGTTTCAATATTAATAATAATAATATTATTATTATTTTTTTTTTTTACAAGTAAGAGAGGATTTATATATATCAACCAAAACAATTTACAACCTAATCAGTACCAAGTACTTAAACACCAACAAGGCTCAAACAAAGCCCTAAACAGACCCCAAAAAACTAATTACAAGCTAGCAAACCAATGAGCTTCACTAGTGCTAATCTTCTTTCCTATGAGTTTACTAACTCTATTTTTTACACAAAACTGAATGTGCTGTACAGTGTGTTTGACAGTAGGGACAGACCCTTCCCAAATAGAAGAGTTCCTAGCTTTCCAGATGGAGTAAACCACCCCAGCAATCACTGCATAAGTGACTTTTCTTTTGAAACCAGAAGTGCAATATCTTCTAACCCACTGGAAGAGGGAGATAAGGGGGGACCTGTAGGTTCTAAAACCTAGCCAGTGCAATGCAGTGCAGCAATCAATACTATACTCGCACTCAAAAAATAAATGAGCTCCAGTCTCTGGATGTGAGCCACAAAGGCCACACAGATTATCAGGCTATCAGCACCAATGCCTAAGGGGAACAACCTTGCTTTGGTTTTCAATCTGTCTTGTAAAGCTAGCCAGCATATGATTCTGTGCTTAGGCATAGAAAATCTGTTCCAGACAAACATGTTCCATCTGATCTTGTCTCTAGAACCTCTCATCAACTTGTAGTTGTCTTTAATGCAGTATTTCACAGAAGTGAGCCAAGAAGAAGAACCAGTGAACTCAGTACAAGCTTGTTTAGCTCTGCAGATGTACTTGACAGCCCAATTAGCTGCCATGGAGGGAGTGTACATCTGCCAGGATTTGCTTTTTATATAAATAGAATGGACCCATTTGACCCATAAGTTCTGTTTTTGCTCAATTGCCCAAGCTAGCTTCCCAACTGCAGCTTGGTTCCAAATGGCAAGATTTCTGAAACCAAGGCCACCTTGTTCTTTTGGAAAACACAAAGTCTCCCATGCAACAGGGCCAGGCCTGTTGTTGTCATCATACACCCCATGCCATAAGAATGCTCTGCAGACAGCATTTATCTTCTTCACTACAGGTTTAGGGAGGATGAAAATCTGCCCCCAATAATACAGATGCTCATCAACACTGAATTTACCAATTGCATTCTGCCAGCAAAAGAGAGATTTCTAGTGCTCCAGATTTTGATTCTTGTAACCCTTCTATCAACAAGCTGATCACATTCACCTGCTTGTAATTTCCTGGTGCTGATGGGGACCCCCAAGTACCTGAATGGTAATTCCCCAAATGTAAACCCAGTGATATTTCTGATGGTATGTTTGACAGCATCAGAACCACTACAATACACAGATGACTTGGAAGGGTTCACTTGCAGGCCAGTTGTTGCAGAAAACAGGTTGAACCCCTCCATCATAAGCTGAATAGAGTTAGGATCTCCCTTGCAGAACATTAATAGGTCATCAGCAAAGCACAGGTGGTTGAGTTTGAGTGTTCTGCATCTGGTGTGAAATATGAAATCAGGGTGTTCACCAACAATTTTCATACATCTTGAAAAATATTCCATACACAGTGTGAATAAGAGAGGAGAAAGGGGATCTCCTTGTCTCAATCCTATCTTTGGCTGGATGAGGTCAGTGGGGGAGCCATTGATGAGGATAGAGTATCTGGTGGTGGAAAGACAAGTCATGACCAGCTGCACAAAGAACACAAGAAACCCTAGTTCTAGCATAGCCTCCTCAATGAAGCTCCATTCAACAGTATCATAAGCTTTCCTTAAATCCAGCTTCATTAGGCAACAAGGTTGAGTGTGTGTTTGGTTGTACATCTTGACTATATCTTGGCATATGAGGACATTGTGTAGAATAGATCTCCCAGAAACAAAAGCCCCTTGATTATGAGAGATGATATCTGGCAAGATTTTGTTCAGTTGATTGCACATAAGCTTAGAAATGCACTTGTAGATTACTGTACAGCAAGCTATGGGTCTGAAATCACCCACTGTGGCTGGAACAGGCACCTTGGGAACCAAAGTAATTGCTGTGACATTTATCTCTTTCAGTAATTTCCCAGTTTTGAAGAAATCAGTAATGGCATTGTACAAGTCATCCTTAATAATTGCCCAGGAAGTTTTGAAGAAGTGACTATTGTAGCCATCAAGACCAGGAGCTTTGTGGATGGGGATATCATGCAACACTCTTTTCACATCCTCCATAGAAAACTGGCAAGACAACAACTGTTTGTGGTTCTCAGTTAATCTAGCACCTCTATTCATGATACAAGGGTTGACAGCAGTTCTATTCTCCAAAGTGGTGCAGAACAAATCACTATAAAAATTATGAAAAGCCAAATTCACTCCCTGAGGGGATTGGATCCACTCACCAGACTGAGAATGAATGGAATGGATACTGTTTTGTTTTCTTCTGTGTTTGATGCTCTGGTGGAAAAGTCTAGAGTTCTCATCACCAAATTCCAACCAGTCTATCTTGGCTCTCTGTTGGATGAAGGAGGTGTAGGTGGTGTGAGCTTTGAGATAAGCTGCAACAGCTTCTTTCTCCAAAGTGGCCAAGTTTGTGTTGCTAGGATCTGCATGCATTTTAGATTGAACTTCCACGAGAATGCAATGCATTTTGATATCTTCAGCTTCAACATCATTGAAACCTTGCTTGTTAAGAGCTTTGAGGTCAGTTTTGAGCCATTTAAGCTTCTGTGTAAGTCTGAACATGGGACACCCATGAACACTCTTTTGCCAGTTATGATCTACAATATTGATGAACTTATCAGAAGTAGTCCACATATTGTAAAATCTAAAAGGCTTCTTAACATGAATAGATGGGAAACCCCAAAGGACCATGGGGCAATGATCAAAATCTTCCTCTGGGAGGAAATTAGCTTCTGCATCAGGAAACATATCACCCCATTGTGTGTTTGCCAACACTCTATCAATCCTAGAAAAAACTCTAGAATTCCCCTCCTGCTTATTGGTCCAAGTATAATGTCTACCAGTGGTTTTGATTGTGTCCAAATGGCATGAAGTCATACAATTCCTCATTGGTTGAATGTCACTCAATCTAACAGGGCCACCTATTCTGTCATCAATATCCATGAGAGCATTAAAGTCTCCCATAATCACCCAAGGTGAGTTACAGTGAAGGCCAATATCACACATATGATCCCATAGCTTAGTTCTTTCAGCCTTATCATTCATCCCATAGATGAAAGTCACACAGAATTTGAGACAAGTACCGAGGGAGGTCAGTTCACAATGAATACTCTGGTTGGTCATGGCATGGCTAAAATGTTGAGGTGAAAAGAGGATGGGTCCCAACCAACCACAATCCTGCTAGAAGTACAACAACTCAAGTTGGTGGTAAAATTCCACCCAGGGCACAGATTCAGATAAAGGTCACCCAATTTTGGAGCCTTTATCTTGGTTTCCAGAAGGCTGAATAGCTTAATGTGGTGAAGATTGAGCATCCTCTTCACCTTTAGCTGTTTATCATATCTATTCAACCCCCTGATGTTCCAACAGAGAATATTATCCATTTGACTCAGGGGTAGTCAACCCCTGGTCAAATCCCACAAGATCATCCACCACAGTGTCTGTCTCCCTTGCATCAGTGGCACTCAGCACATGAAAACTGTTCCTAGTGGCAACATGCTTTAGCTGGCTACATTGTTGTTTGCTGAACCTGTTAACTAGCTCAAAACCTTCTTGGTCTGGACCTGCAGCAACAACATCAGCAGCTGGTATTGGTGTCATAGGTTTTGGAGCTTGTTTGGCTTTCTGCACCCACACCTTTCTTGTTCTCACAGGTGGGTGAGTAGCTTTCAGTATCCCACAGTTAGTGCTATCATGTCCCATTTTCTTGCAGGAGGAGCATTGAATAGGGAGCCAGTCATATTCCACTATCTGTTCAATCAGCAGACCCTTCTCATTCACAAACTGAATTGTCTTTGGACATGGTTGATCAAGGCTCACTTCCACCAAAACTTTGGCAAACATAAGTTTGTCCCTGTTAAGAGTGGCTGTATCAACCTTGATAGCTTTCCCCACCAATCCAGCAATCTTAAAGAGAAAGTATATTGACAAGTCACTTACATAATACAAGATAAGACATTAACCATAACAATTAGCTGTTATAGATTTTTTATTATTAGCAGTAACATTTTGACTTTAGTAACCATGATTATCCAGAAAAACTTCCACTGTATATTATCAAAGGGAAGCTAGGGTTGCTATTCTATTCCATTAGCCTCTTAATTAGAAATCATTTTTCTAAGAATTCTATTCTTCCTTCCCAACCACAAGATCTAAACGTTGACCAAACACAAAGTTGTTTAGAGATTTTCTCCTTCTATTCTTTAAGAAGCTGAGATAGGTGACCTTGAAGAGCCACATGATAGAAGCATGCTTGTTGAATCCCTAACTAATATACCTGTTCATCTTTTGTGAAGTGCATGTTCATTATTTTGAACTGTAGCCTGTAGGTTCATCTTTTGGGAACTGTAGGTTCATTATTTTTTAGACTACAAGTTCATCTGTTTGAACTGGATGTCCATCTCTTTTAATTGGACGGTTATCTTTTTAGAAACGTCCAAGTCCTTTTTAGAACATAACTAGGATTAGGTCCCGTGGATCCACGGAATCCAAAAGTTATTTGACTGAAATATGTCTCTCTAAAACTATTGCATAATTAATAAATCTTGAACATACTCATTTAATTATCTGATACAAAGTATGCAATTTTCGTCTTATTCCGTATTACATATTTTATATGATTGATATGTTAATTTGACCAAAATATTTGATATACTAATATGCTGATTTTCCAAAATATTGAGTAAATATATTTCCATTATTAATGATTTGACTAAAATATTACAAAAGTTATTTTTTAGCAAATATTATGTGGCATATATTATTTTCATAATCTATAAACATATATTTTTTTTCCTATACATGAACAGTAAATAAAAAAAGAGAAAAAATAAAAATAATGTATAGATTTTTTAGGAAAAAGTTTTGGCGGGAAAATTTTGTACCAGGAAGTGACACATGTCATTCATAGTGTATGTTTTAGTATAATGTAATAGATGTTCATCTGCCCATAATATCTTGGTAATCTGACTACAGGAGTGGGTTTGTATTGCAAGTTATTTATTTCTTCTCTTGACAGTCGATTCATGGAAATGTTTGGTTTTCCTATCACAAAAGAAATGCTATCCCAGTCTTGATTTATTGTTACAGATTCTTGTTGAGAAACTCTTATGAAGGACTCTGAAGGAGTATCTTCAATCCTTTTCCTTCTTTGTTGCTTCTCCAGTGAAAGAAGTACCAATTGATGTTGAACAGTGTAGATTCATGGACAGGATTTTTATTTTGGTGGAGGGGGAGGGGGAGGTGGTGGGTCTGGGTAGTATAACCAAATTTCTGGTGAAGCTGAGAATTATAGAAGAATATTTTTATATCTTTTGTTAGATTTGGGGTAGTTGTATGTGTAGAGTGTATCCCAGATTTTGGTTAGGAGAAGGGATAATTAGGTGGGTGGATTGACCAGATGCTTCTGTCAAAATTAGCAAAAGGGATATCTGTACTATATGAGGTTGTTGTACTTCGGGTATACTATGATTTGGTCTGTTGTTTGTTTTAAAGAAAAGGTTCGGAATTAAAGCTGAAGATTCTAGAAAGATTTAATTGGCAGGGATTAATTTTTTGCTAGTTCAAGGTTAATTCTTGTCCGATTATTGATGCAATACAAATATTAGTTCATCTGCATGCTTCTCTAAAAAGAAAGTCAATGCATGTCAATCTGCAATTTTACCATTTTTTTTTGTCTACTCCATATCATAACGATTTCTGTTTTAGTTTATTGGTTTTATTAATAATGTCCCAATAGGTTACCGTATCATATAAAAAGTGATGGTAAAGTATCATGACATGTTTTATTAAATTCTTGAAGAGTTAGTGCATAATCCTCCAGGTTGGTTGCTGGACAGTATCAAGGTCTAGTATTAGTGCTTCGGTAAAGATTTTTTGGAAGTTTGATCTATGCAGTCCAAGGAATCAATGTTCCCATGGGATAGAGGGAGGTGTTTGGTGTAACCATGGTAGATAGACTCCTAGTTTGGTCGCTGGACAATATGTGGTCCTTGAAATAGATGA
Source organism: Spinacia oleracea (assembly GCF_020520425.1). Classification (NCBI taxonomy): domain Eukaryota; kingdom Viridiplantae; phylum Streptophyta; class Magnoliopsida; order Caryophyllales; family Amaranthaceae; genus Spinacia; species Spinacia oleracea. The sequence continues at coordinate 18,296,956 of NC_079490.1, forward strand.
CTCTTTAGCTTCTTTGTCGAGTTCTGCTGAGACATGTCCCTGACTTCAGGAGAACTGGGAAAAAGCAATGACCGCTAAAACTTGTGTTGTTTAAGGACACAACGTTCCCATGGGTTTTAAAACAGATGTGTATTATCCATGGCTCGTAATTCCCAGTACGATTGCTGCATAGAAAAAGAGACTTTTTCTGTTCAGCTTCACTATTGATTAAATATCACAAACTTTTACATCAAATGTAGCTGTAACTCGTCTAAGAACTGGAGGTTTTCTAAGAACTCAGTTTTGTGTAAGCACATTGGTAACGGCTGGATAGATTTGAAGCAGCAAGCTTTTATCTTCTTGCTAATTTGAATTGGGGATTCTTTTTCCATTTTTACAGTAGAGAGAGAGGAGAGAAAATACTGCAAGATTTTTTATAGAGAAAAAAAATATTAAGAAAAAGAGAAGTACATCAGGAGGACAAGGTGAAAATTATTTATGAGGTTCCATAACTTCTATTGTTAATCAACTAGTGAATCTTAAGAGGAGGATAGAAAAAGTCGTGAGCATAGAGACTTTCACAACTATTCAGTTCGTATTTCATTTACCTTATATTTTCAATTTTTGGAGAAATTTAATTGTTAAATGAATCAAAGAATTTCCTTCCATTCCCCCCCTCCATTGCCCCTCACCCTCACACTTCGGTATCCAAACAATGGAAAATGCCCTCCCCCCATCCTTCCCCTTTTCTTCTTTTCCTTCCCTTTCCATGTGTCCACTGTTAAACGGTGTCTTTTGATAGCAAGATAAAAGAGAAAGGAAGGGGAAGGGAAGAGAAAGGGTAGCGGGAAAAAAAGAGGGGGGTGGGGTGAAGGAAAAGCGAACTTGGTATGAATGGATCCTGAATGTAGCTTTTAGGTATAGATTGGTATGAATGGATCCTGAATGTAGCTTTAGGTGTAGATTGCTATGAATGGATCATGAGAAGCAAATATTTTATGATAGCAAAGAATGTAGAGGTACAAACCTATTCCTAAACTTGTGTGATTTCACGTGATGAAGGCATTTGAGATTATTTTGCTCTCTTTTCATTTTGATATGTGGTTGCCAATTCTGTCTTATGAGATTATGATTGTGGAAAACATGGCAGGTTCAGTGGTTCCGCAATCTGACATATTCTCTTTCGGTGTTTTGCTTATGTCATTAATATGCAAATATGATGTGACTGAAGTGGTTACAAGAATGATGGCCAGACACGTGGAAGAAAGGTACAAATCAAAATTTTCACTGGCTCATGAAAGTTTTGTGAACCATCCATTATTTGATGAATACGATGGACATGATCTGTCTGTGCTGGTATTCAAGTGTCTGGGACTGGAATATCCAATGACTCGCCCTACAGCAAGTGAAATTGTCAAGCAGTTGGAGAACCTGTCTATATTCACTGGCACTCACAAAACAACGGAAGTTGATAATGATGACAAGGTATTGACCCGGTCTGTTGTTGGGAGGAAACACACTTGGAGAAAATCTGTTACTTGTATTAAAAGATTGTTCTGTTATTCATCATCTAATAAGAAAAATGTCCAGAAGGTTCCAGAGGGGCCAACAATTATGCGTCCTCACGTCTATAAACCCGGGTCACTTTCTGCTGAACACCTTCGTATTGGCTATTTGGACGAAATAGCGTATGATTGTATGGTGGAGGAAGCAGAACTAAAAAGAGTCCGGAAGTGGAGAGAAAATTTCGTGAGAAAAGTTCGTGAAAAAGGGTTAGTTGCTGGAAATATGTAGAGTAAGACTTTATGAACTTGGCAATGTAGCCTTCACTTGTTTATGCTTTCACTGCTAACTTAGGGATTATAATGGATTAGGATCTTGTAAATGAAACTTGCATTAAGCTGTATATATGTACGTAGCTTAATGGATTACGTACTAATCTTTTAAAAGAAACTTGCATTTGGCTGTATATACTAAGCTTTGGGGACTAGCTGAAGTTGTTAATGTATACCCTCTTGTACTTTGTTAATGTATATCCTCTTGTACTTTGTCAGATTGATGCTCCATATGTATTCAATTGTAGTTTAATACAATTGATAAATCAGAGAAGAGATTACATTAACTAATCCTTCTGGAGGATATACAATATCTTGATGTCAGCTAAAGTTTGTTAATTAAGGTTCGGCCACTGCAGGTGCAGGCTTATGAAAGAACATTGAAGAGAGTACTTACTAAGGATATATTCGATCTTCTTTTGTAGATAAGTCTTTTCAAGGCCATTATTAGGTGATAATGGGAAGGATCTTCCTGTTGCTTAGCTTGTTATTTGATCAAATTGCATTCAGTTGTACTATGCTGGTGTGAATTACTAAGGATATATGAATTCTCTTGTTTTTTTCTTTATGCATTACATTGTAGGTCTATTATCTTCAATTTTGCATCAGTTTCTGTTTCATTAACCATGTTTTTTCATGCTTTCTGCTCTTTCGTTTAAGAGGGCTGAAGCGTTTGATGTGGCTTGTATCACTTCTTTCCCATCACTGGTCTTTAAAGTTCTCTTGGCTGAATGTTGCAGCAGCCAATAAACATGAGATGAAAGCCGAGACAGACTCTAAAAACCAGTCCCCTGCTACTAATAATGTAAGCCATGGTCAAGATAAAAGCTAGAGTATTCAACTATAGAGAACTTGTTTGAATATGTCCTGAAACTTTCCTTCTTGAATATGCATGATTATTGGCAGGTTGTGGCTGTTAAAAAGCTTAATCCATCAGGTCTTCAAGGTGAGAAGGAGATTTTAGTGGAGATTCTCACGCTTTCTCTTCTGCAGCTCTGCGCCACCCACGTCTTGTTCAGATGATTGGCTACGGTGCTGAAGGCGGTCAGCGACTTCTTGTACTTGAATACATGGCTATGGGATCCCTCGAAGCTCATCTCCATGGTACTATTTTGAGTGACATTATGCTATTTCACATGCTAGTAAATATTCACAGGAAACTGTCACAAGTGGTTTGTTTTTATATCTTATTTTAACTGCGAGTTCAAATATTTTTTTATATTTCCACCACTTCTTATTTCTCTACACCTAGCATCGTACAGCAGTCTGATTTGAATTGGTTTTATCCTGCTATTGTTAGCACTGTGGTTACTTATTCTTTGCAAGTGTTGCAAGCCTGAGCTCAAATTTTTATTTCTGAATTGCTTAGAAATGATGCAGGTGTTGCAGCAGCTACCACTAGTGATTTTATCACTTGATGCATATATGGAAAATGGTTTGCATAGGTATTGTTTCTCATGATTTTTTATACCAAAATTTCAGTGAAAATTAGTGAATTGCCTTTCAAATAGGTCATTGGTTGCTAACCCTCATCTTGTGGGTTTGAATGTATGCAGCATTCCTCATTTAAAGACAGTGACTCAGCTTCTCACAAAATTGGAAAGCTCCCAGCTCAAGTCATCCTCTCAACTTAATCCTTCTGAACAGGTAAGTCTCTCTGATTCCCTTTCCCCTTGCCCCTTGGTAACCAGTTAACCACTGGTCTTGTATCATGCTTTAGAGTTGCTTCATTGGTTTGAAATTATGCTGCTGGGTTTGGCTTCGATATCCACACATGCCTTTGTCTAATGAATTGGATTTCGGTTTTTCTCAAAGATTTGTGTATCAGCCTGTAAACTTCTAGAGCATTGATGCCATTTCTTTCAGAAAGTTTGAAGACCTAGGTGGAGAAAGCAAATGAACGCACTCCTGGTTTTATATTGGGTGTTTTTATTTTTGTAAGCCTATTAGCTCACCTGGTTGAGCACCGTGCAACTTGTGCGGAGATGTAGATTCGAATCCTGCATAGGCTATTGGTTTTATTATGAAAAATAAATCGGCATTTAGGATAGCTTTTACCAATTTTGGCGCATGTGACTTTATATTGTTAGTCATTTCTCAATATATCGAACCAAAACGCAACTCAATAGTATGAAGGCTACATGGGACTTGAACCCACACCATGTACATAAATGAACATTGCTTTACTATTTGAGCTAATAGCCATAGTGTTCAAATATTTGCATATTGGGTATAACTTTGACTCGAAAACTATAAATGTTAATATGATAACTATAACTTTTACAGGGTATATTGATATTCCTAATTTTCCACTTGAAATGAAACCTCATAAGTTAGACTTTTTGAGTAAAAATAAAATAAAAGTTAGTTTTTTTGCATTAAAAGTTGGCCTACATATAGTTACATAAACTGATATAAGATTTTTCCTAACTTCTACCACATCAGAGCTAACTTTTACATTGATATTCTTAATTTTTACGGAGTATATTGATATTCATTTCTTTTCATTTAAATGAAACCTCAAAAGTTAAAGTTAGCCTTTTTTAGTAAGAAAAAAGAAGTAAGTGTTAGCTTTTTTGCATTAAAAGTTAGCGTTCTTGTATTAAAAGTTGGGTAAAAATGATATAAGATTTTTACTAACTTTTACTATAACAGAGCTTCACTATTGCATAAGATAGGAAGGGCCTCCTATAGATTTTGTATTAAGACCGTTTTTCCAGCTTTGGAGACTAACTTTGAAAACCAATTATTCATGGTACTCCTAACTAGTTCGCTGGTGTTTTATGTTATTATTGAGCATTTTGTAAAATACAATTAAGACCGGAAATTTATCATCTGTATTGAGATATTGGAAAAATCATTTAAAATACATGTTCTTAATATAGCACAAGCTGTTGAATTAGCCTTATAAAATAATAATACTGTCGTCCGCCAAGAATAAAAGTGAAATATTAGGGCTCATTTGGCTATAATTTTGACGCCAATACCACTGTTATTTTCTTGTGAATGCAATAAAATTTTTCGAGGCAACACTTTCGTACACTAGTAGAAAAAATGACATTTGCAGCAACCCATTTGCAACTCATGTGATTCCTGATTGCTACGAAAAGCCTATGGTCAACGCGGGTCAACTGTTTAATGATCTTTTAACAACTTATGCGGGCTCAAAACGCTGCGAATTAATGAAAAAAAAATTCATAAAGGTAACTGCAGCGTGGGGGGTCTGTGGTGGTTGCGAATAAGTTATACTTGCAGCTTAGTCTCGAAGTGGGCGCTCTGTGACTTTTCTTTTCATCACTCTGGCTATCTGACTTTCTCCGCTCGCCCATTCACAATTTCACAGTCCCTCAAACCCTAGCATCCTCTCTCTCTCTCTCTTTCTTCTTCAGATCTAACATGGCTAAGGTTGGAATTCCGCCATTTTCACCGTTGTTCGAAGGAATGTCGGCGTTATCATATGATATTGAGCGAATTTGGTGCCGATTCGAATTTGGTGCCGATTTACGCTCTCACCAAGAATTCAGAGTAGGAGAAGCAAAGCCACACGAGTTGAACCATGATTCTTCCAGTTTCTTGCATAGTAGGCAAGGTAATATCTCCCTTTTCGAATTTTTCATCGCCGTCTTTTTCTAGGGTTTTGTTTGCATTGGTTTGGGGTTTTTTTCTAAATCCCTAATTTCTTCAACTTTTTGATTAATTTGGTTGTTGAATGTGTTCAGGTAATAATTGGAAACTAGCGTGACACTGAAGGGTACTACTTATTCTTTTACCTTCGCCTTGTCGATTGCGGTAAGAATTCGATCCTTAAACCCTTAGTTTTCTTCGAATTTGTTTGATTAATGTTTATCTGATGTGATTATTTTTATGGTTGATTTGTTGTTCTTCATTTGACTTGTTAATTTGATGTAAATTTCTGGGTTTTTTTGGTTGAGAGATTGGTTTAGGTCATTTTAGGTTTGTGTTTTTTTGTTAGTTTTTTCAATTTAATGAATTAGGGGTATGACTTTGTTGCCGTTTATGCTTATTAGAGTATCAAATTCTTAATTATACCCTTTTTCTTTGGTAACTGTGAATCTGTTGGAGGTGGAGGGGAAGGGGTTTCGTGGTCTTATTTATGATGGTGGTGTAGACAATTGCTGGGGGTGGAAAGAGGAGAGGGAAATAGATGTTAACAGAGTTTCGGGATAAGGAAGGTTTTTGTTCTTTTTTAGAATATATTTATGAGATTTTATTTCTAAAAGCTAATCAGGTAATTTTGATTGCTTAATCCCCAGTTTTGATTTTGATGATGTTGGCCTATCTTAAAAACCAACTGTTTTATTTTAGCATCTTATTTTGGAATCTGTTTATTTGTGTTGTGTTCTGTGGGTCTTCTGTAAACCCTGCTGCTTTTCAGCAGCAAGTTCTCCGTGATTCTAATCTGATGGCCCAATTGTTTCAGGTATTGTTGTTTTCATAGCATAATTCTTTGATTATATAATTTCTGGATGACAAGTGGAGCCGATAGATGGGCTGTGAACAAGAACTGCTGAAAAACAAAAGCAGCTCTGTGAACTTAGGGCCTGTTCGGCACCATTGCCAGCTTTTAGTTTCCTGTTTTTTTAAAACAGAAAACTGATTTCAGTTTTGGTTTTCTATTTTCTCAAAACTGTTTCATTTTAGGTTCCAATTAACTAAAAACAAATACTCATGCGTAATTTCTGGGCCCAAAACTACAAGTTTCAACTCTTAAAGATTATTATTATTATTATTATTATTATTATTATTATTATTATTATTATTATTATTATTATTATTATTGTACCCTAGCTTATTCTACTTTCATTGAGAAATTTGTCTCTCCCACAATCGTTTTGCTAAACGATCTCAAAACTCCACCATTCTACGAGTTCACTTTGACTAACACTGGGAGTCACTAATTCTTCATATCCATTGTATATTTCATCATCTTCAAGTTCAACATTTTCATCTGCATAATATACGGAGTAATCCTTTAAGTGTCACTAAATGTACGGAAAAAAAAGGACATACATATTTCTTAAGAAAAAGAAAATAGGACTAGCAGAAAAAGGACAAAAAAAATATACGAACAAGCAAATACGATGTCCATATACACAAACACAAACTGTGGAAAAAAGATCAGAACATAAACAATACAATAATAACATCAAAAGATTAAAAAAGAAACAACACAAAGTTATAATTGTTTATGATGATTACACAAGATCTGAATAACTAGAAATTCCTGCCAAATTACATTTAAACGGCCAAAGGAACTACTTAATCTACAGGCCTTCTTTCTAGAGTCTAGCAACATATCATCTAAAGGATAAAAAATAGAGATAAAGGGAAGGGGTTACTTACTGACCCTTTATTCCTATCAAATTATGAGCTCATAGTAATATAAAACCAAAGTATTTTGTTTGCAGCTAGATGATCAATTACCATGTTTACAACTAGAATACCCCACCTCCTAATTCGTAATGATCTACCATTGAAAAAAAATATGAAGTATATTTCTCATACATGATTGGTTTCAAATTCCAACTATCCTTAATTTCCGAGCTTGAGTTCCTAATAAGACATTCTATAAGCACGATGCGGTCAATCTCTCACACAAATCTCACACTTTGAAGTTATTATAGGAAGAGACAGTTCGACTTCTGATTTCGGGGGCAGCTTTTTACATTATTACAATTAGAACTCCTCCTGTTTTTCACAACCTTTTTCCACTATCACCAAGTATTAACAGTCTCAGGAACGATAAGTCAATACCATTAACACAGGCACACAACATAGCAACACATTATACTTTTGTCTACAGACTATCCTTGTACCGAAGGTCATTCAGACTTATTTGACTGAAGAACTCGTTTTAGACACTCAACAAAGCAGTCATAGAGACCTTTTATTGTACTGTACTCGTTTTAGACACTCAAGATAGCAGCATACTATTCTAATGCCTCACATCCACGTATTAACAAACTAGACATTAATTCCTACCAATTGATCAAATCAAATAGACAATTTTCATAACACATACAATTAAATATACTCTGTAATTTGTGAATTTGTAACACCAAAAGAAAAATAATTAAACCAATTCCATACCCATATTGAACTTGTGAATCCCAGATAATTAGGATTCCCTTCTTCATCTCTAAAACTTAAACTTGTGAAACCCCAACTCAAAAAACTCAATTGAATTTAACCCAAATCATTAACGCTAATTGAACAAAATTCCTCAAATTTAAACTATAACTTATGACAAAATTCAGATGAACACATACAAATTGACAATTGAAAAAAATAATTAAAAAAATAGATATGGATATATAGACAATTTAGACGACATAAACTCGAATTGTAAATAAAGAATCAGTTCAAATGAACAAAAGAGATGAAACAATAGAGAAAGGGATGATTTCAAGGGCTATAAAAATTATAAAAGAAAAGGAAAGGAAGAAGAAGATGAGAAGCCTACCTTGAAATTGAGAACGGGATGCGCCAAGAATGAAGATGGTGGAGATTGGAGAGAGAGGGAGGGAGAGTATGTACTGTACAGGCGGAAGTAATTAAAAACGGAACCTTAAAAACCACTTTTAGTGGTTTTAAGTTTTCCGCTTTTATTTTCTCAAAAAGGCTTAAAATTAGTTTTATTCAATGCAAAGTCCGAACGAGACTGTTTTGGTTTTTTTGATTAAAAAATTAAAAAACTGAAAACGCAAGTGGCGCCGAACGCAGCCTTAGTCGTGCGTTGGCTGTTTTGGCTTCTGCATCTGTATGAAGATTCTATAAACATTTTTTTCTTCAGTCCTGTTGGATGGAATGATCTGAATTGGTACTGATCATCTTTGCATTAACTTTGCAGTTAGGTAGCAGGGAACGTGAGGAGTTCTTGAGGCATGTCAATAAAGAGGTATGCCCTGTAGAGTAGGCAGATATTTTGGATAAATGATAACTTTAACAAAAAGATCTCTTTCCTGTGATTCTTATCATAAAGGTGAAAAATCTAATTTTGGTTTTTCTTCCTTATTTGTTATGAGCTTTAGCATGTGAAATTTGTTGTTTCCTCCATTATTTTCTTTTAGCGGGGGAGGGTGGTTTCAACGATGGCATAAGTCCTCTTGCTCTCTCATCATTTAATGATTTCCATGGCAGAGCTGTGATATCATTTTTCTTTGGATTTCTTCATGTTTGTTTGGCTTGTTTCTGGTATCTAAATCCAATCGAAAGTTCATAGAGTTATGCTGCTCGTATTGTAATCTAATTGATGGTACTGACTTGATTGCCTATTACTATTATTAGAGGTATATAATATGGGCCTAGTTTGGGATTCATTTCTTAACTTTAATTTGGAACTTTGGCTTCTCGATGAATATGGTGATTTGACTTGACAGTTGAATTTAGTTGCCTGATTTTTTCCAGTTATCCTAAAGAGTCTTTTGGTTTGCTGCTTTCTTATTGATACTTGAGATTCTCTTTTTCAACTGCACACATTCACGCCATGGAATTAAAACTCGGCCGTTCCGTTACGTAACGGCCGTTCTGTAACCTATTTTGGATTTGCCGTTCCGCGAAAACCCGTTACGTTACGGTTTGACAAAAATCACGTCTTTCGCCCCGCGTCGTCCGTTACGTAACGGTGACTCACCGCGTTTGACGTTTTTTTCTCCGTTACACCGTTCTTTTACATAAATTGACCAAAAATATTTTTGTAATTAGTTTATGAAACATGATATTTCGAGGCTTATTTGTTCACAGAATATAATACTCACTCACATTAGGATAGATTTGGTTATATTGTGTTGATATAATACTTTATAGACTAAAAATGTAATAATAAGGCTTAGACATGTTAATGTGGTTTTTTTCTAAAAATTCACACCGCGTCAACCGCGATCCGTTCTATTCTTCCGTTACAAGCGGTTTCCGCGACAACGCGACCGTTACCGCGAACGCGACCGCATCCGCGTTTTTTTTCTATGATTCACGCTGATGGTGACATGCTCCTCCATTCTGACAATCTTCCATCAAAAGAAAAGAGGAACAGTAGAATTGCTAGTAACAAAAAACGAATTATTAAATGCTTCTATTAAAAGGTTTGGTGTGGCTAATCAGTTGTTCGATTGTACTTGAAACTTCTCCTAGCAAACTGAAATTGTGAAAAATTCTTGTTTTTTCCTTTTAGATAGATATATATAATACCATGGTTGAGAAGGAGGGTACAGATGGTGAAGCAGATTCTCTGAAGGCCTATAAGGCTGCTCGAGAAGAAAGTGATCAAGCTGCTGAAGTGGATGTTGGGGACGAGGTCTCATCAGCGCTCGTAGACCGGGTGAGTCTGGTTAATCTACAGATTTATGGACCAGCTTTAGTATATAGGTGACACTTACTCATTATATTTGTCATGTTCATGCTGGTAGGTCGATGTAATGCTTCAGAAACTGGAAAAAGAAATTGATGATGTGGATGCCAAAATTAGTGACCGCTGGCAGCTTCTTGACAGGTGCAGTAGATGATAAGTTAATGCTTTAGATATAGTTTTTAACTAATCATTAAAGACGAAGATCTACTATTTAGAGTCTGCTTGCATTTGAAATAGTGTGTGCTTCTCTTTCCCCAAAGAAGACTGGGTACAATCTGCTATTAATATACTGCAATCTGTTTTTTGGGACTGTTTAAACTATACAACTACATACTAAACAGTAGACATTAGTCTCTAATCAAGGACTCGACGTCTAGCAAGTGTTTAACTGTTCTCTCGGAAATGTGACTCCGAGTAATGCACATAATCCTATTCTCAAGACAAGCTTCTTCTGAAAGTTACTCTGTAGGTGCTTAAATAGGAAAGTTTGCTATCTGTTGTAGTACTCCTCGCACGTGTGCTTAGTTAAACTAAATAGATGCTTGTGATTATTCTGTTTTCATTGACAAATTTAGGGGATAATATGTAGAGAAGTATGAATACAAAAATATATACTCTAGGAGAGTAGGAGTGCTGTAGGACTACTAAAATTGAGACATTTTGAAGCTTAACCAAGTTCTCTTTCTAACTATTCAGGAATTAATGCTCTAATTATGTAGGGCTTAGTATGGGTACAAGGCTTTTTTTAGTGAGCTTTCTCTCTTTAAACCACCAAGACATAAGTAAATGTTCGGAAGAGAACTTAGTTGGAGATAAAATTTGATAAAAACAAGTAATGCCTTTTCATTAGTACTGGTTGATGCCTTGAGGTTTATTTTGTTCTTAACATTCAGGAAACTACCTTGTTCTAATAATTTTCTCGCGAATGACCACTTTTGAGCACCTAAATTGACCATATTGCTTTGCTTTAGTCCTTACATATATGCAATGACAAAATAATCAATCAGTTTGGCTTAACGTGGTAAATGTAAGAAAAACTACAATAAAAGAATGATATCACGGCGAAGCTGATGACTTGAACATGTGCAACTTGTACTCAAAAGATACTGCTGAGGCATTTCATCCCAAAATAAGTGGCTGGAAATCGAAAATTTCAAATGTGGAGTCTGAGAAAAACCCAAACCACTGTTTTGCAGGTATGGTGGAACCAATATGGCGTATAAACATATGATTATGTGTCTGTGAGCTATCCATTCTGTTTTTTACACAAAGCGAATCATATATGTCCTGTCAAGTTCGAAGTCTTTTACCAGTCCTGACAACTAACTCTATGCTTAGCTTTAAGATATTAAGCATGGTACTATTAGCTTACTAGTGTGGAGCTGAAGCATCCCCTGGCTTAGCAGTTCTCTCATTCCTCTTTCTTGTAGCTAACCTACTTAACAAATTAACATAGTGGACATATAAATTGGTACAATTCGTATCTTGGTCTCACAATAGGTCAGGTATTTAGGTTATTCCGAAAGGTGATCAGTTGTTTTATACAGAAATGGCGCTGGCAGCCTGGCACCTCCTCCCACCCCCCCCCCCCCCCCCCCACCCCCCACCTTCCCACACCCCCTGTAGATCGTCCTGGTAAATTCAAGGAAAAAGAAAGCCTCTAACATTGCTATGCAAAGACTTGGCAGACATACTTTAACCAGTTACTATGCTATTCCGATTCTGAAACTACACGCTGTCACCTATTTCAACAGATTCTAAGCAAAAACTTATGAATGTTAGGTGCTGGATGCTACTCATGACAATTATATGTATCTGTTAGATGTAATATGTTCTATATAATTTCACATAGTTTATGTGTTGGTTTGCAATTTTCAATAATTTCACATAGTTTAGATACTTCCATACTTATACACTTTTATGGTATTAAGATTTATAATGAAAATAACTTTAAAAGTCCAATTATAAGTTTGATTAAATATAAAAATCAAATAACCTAAACATTGTTTAATGTAAAATATCTGCTGCTACTTGCAGTTCTTTGAGCATGGAATGGGTGTTTAAAGAAGAGAACTTGCCGTCAAACTTGATGGTCATGTGCTGACCCTTAGCTTGCAAATGTATGGTTGCCGTGTTATCCAAAAGGTATTGTTGACTCACTTGTCATTTAAGTTTTGATTTTGTGATGGGTTTCTTTGTTTTTCAGTTTTGAAATAAATTTTCTGCAGAGACTTGCTTGTTTGGAGATGTATCGACGTGACTAAAGTTTTGGTTTCATACATACTTTTGTTATTCTATTTGCAATGCCATGGTTGTTTAGAAACCTAATGTGCTTCTACAAGCTGTGCTAGATCCCTTTCACGTCAATTGGTTTTTGTTGTTATGGTAAAGAATTCATATCGTATAACTGTTCCATCTTTTTGGTTTTGCTTCACTTAAATTAATTCAAACTTTGCTACTGTTCAAATTGAGTCTTGCAGCAACTTGTCTCCTGATATAGTCTAGACACTTAGACAATGGTACTGAAACATGCAATTATTCTTCTTTCCTGTCTGAGTGTCTGGTAATCACACCTATTTCCTTCAATTTTTTCCCCTAATCTAATCTAAATGCTAGTAGCTACTACGTGGAGAACATTGCATCATTGTGAGTGGTTTAATTACCATAGGTTATGCTTTTGCTAACTTCCCTCTAGACCTTTGCATGTGTTCAATTACCCAACTGTTTTGGTTACTAGTTTCTGTAAATATGAACATGGCTTTTGGTGAAATGTCGTTTGATTCCACATGATTTCATTTTAACTTGGGTTTATTTCTGGTGTTTGTGATACTCCCAGCTACTAAAAACAAACACTATCAGCTATTTTTACAGTTTTTATGTAGCTTCTAAGTTTTTTTTTTAATTATTGTTGGTGATGATTATTAGTGAATTGTTATTTTGACATATTTACTTTGGAAGGTTAAAAAGTTTGTTTGTTGATTTTGAATTGATAATTTCCTGTCCCCATTATTAAGTAGATTCCTGTTATCAGTTACAGTTACTCTTTTTTCCTGTGTGTTGTTCTTGTGTTGTTGATGTTATCTTGGTTTGGAATTTTCGACTGTTGCGGTCAATCGGTGAATGGTGTAATAGTAGTTTGAAGTATTAGTAAATATTTCATATATGGTTTTGAGGCTTATAAATATGGGACAATCTGAATCAATTATAAATTTATAAGTAATACTTTAGTCCTTAAGCTTAAGGTGTAAGCCATAAAGTAATCAAGTTACGGCATTGTGGTACACTTGGTGAGTTCTTGGCATTTGAGTGCAAAAGTAGATGGTAGCAGACATGAATATGAGAAGTGGTAGCAGACACGAGTTTAAATTTGCAATCAACTAACATGTAAATTTAAATTTGTCAATTGCAGATATATTTTGGAGCGAAACGAGTTGGAATTTTACATGAAGAAAATCCAGAAGAAGGGGAATGTTGCTGTAGAATCAGATTAGGGATTTGATGTCGTAATGTTTATGTCACCTCTAGTTAAACTCCGGCTCCCAGTTTTTACCAATGCATCATTAATGTTGTAGTTAAACTATGTTTTGTTCAATGTTTGTGCTAAAAAGATTATGGAGGCTAGTACCTAGTACCAATGCATAATTAATGCAGTAATTTTTTTTTTGCTAAATAAATATACTATTTGCAGCGCGCTACCGTTAAGCGAATGCTGCGAATAATGTCAGAAATTTGCCTTCGAAAAACACTATTTGCAGCGCTTGCGTAGTGTAAAAGGCTGTGAATAATACACTTTTCGTAGCGCGGGTGAAACAAGGTGCGTTGTAAATAATGTCTTTTTGCAGCGCTTCTGTTCGTTGCGAATAAAAGTCCATTATAAACAGCCCCCACAATTACAGCGCCCAAAAACGTTGCAAAAAGCCTGTTTACGCGCGCTGCAAATGATGTTTTTTCTACTAGTGGTACAAATATTAAAAAGATACCGGAAATAGTGAATCCCCTTGTCGTAATCCTCTTGTAAGAGTAATTAATTAGCTAGTTTGGTTGTGTTGTGATTTACTGCCGGAGAGTATACGTACCCCTTCCGTACGGGTTTAAAGCTACGGATCAAAGACTGTACTAATGAAATAGAAGAAAAACCCAACGTAACCAAATATTTTCCAAAGAAAACACGAGTTGTTAGTTCCAATTAAAGATAAATTGAAACATCATTAGAAAATTTTCTTCACTTGTTAAAAACAAACAATGATATGATCATCTAGTTTAATATTGATATAGATTAATTAGATTTTTGTTTAAGGAAATGAAAAATCCATTTAACAAGTAAAGGCACAATTACTAGAGATGATCCCAATCATCTTGGAAAGAAATAATTAAGCAAATTAAAGTACATCAATAGAAGACCAATTGAGAGGCCCTTAACCAAGGTCTCGGGTTCGAGCCTTGGGAATGGAAAAAATCTCAACTGGAAGGAATGTTGCCCATCGAGTTACTCATGCAAACTCCTGCGGAACAAACCGAAAAAAAAAAATGTACATCAAAAGAAACAATAATTAGAGCTGAGGACGCCAATTTGGTACCCCTAAAATGATGCAAATTTGTAAAGAATCATGGGAGCAATTTGAAGCATAATCTGGGGTCAAGTGTTTCTTGCATGAGTTTTGCCATCCTTTCTGCCATATCAACTGTAAACTGATCTTCTTTAGCCCAATCCCAATCTTTCAAATCCTTGTTATTTCCAGTGCTTCACAAGTCAATATATAATTTGTTGTATGATACCATCATTTTCCTCCTGGGGAGAAAATGGCATGCCAACTTCGACAAATGATGTGAGTGTGTCAAAACAGCTTCGACAAATGTACAAAATCCGACACCCGGAATCTGCAATAGATTTGGGAAGGGATGTTACAAGTGTTAAATACGGGTCTGGGCCGCACCCGTTATCAAGAGAGAGTCCACTTAACAAGTCCAAAGGAAGTTCCACCTTAAAATCATATGGCAATAAGGGGAGTAGCGCATTTGCTTTATTAAGCGATTAACTATCTCCTCTTTTATCAATGTGGGACTCTCACACGTGTTGTTTCATTTCATGGGTCAGATCTTACCAATAAGAGATAGCAATGTTAAGTAGCCTAGGTGATGGAAGCGAATCCAGTTGGGTAAAGGACGATCCTATACAAGTTGTTGTACGTTGTTGGTGTTGTTGATAATGGGTATGACTATGGAGCGGGATTTGATCAATGGTTGGATAATTTACGCGGTTAACAACACAAAAGAGTAACTTCTTCAACCAAGACGTACCTGTTTTCGCCGGACTAATAATGAAGATATCGGTGTCACGAGCAACAAAGTGTTTTTGAAAGTTGATTGCATTGGTTAAGGTAGGAATATCATCTTCGTTGTAGTAGTAGAAACCTTCATACTCTATCATTTTAAAAGAGGAGCCTCTCAAGGAAACTCTTGGAAGGGTTTGTATTAGCTTTTCAACTTGTTCATCTTCTTCATTTGAGTTTGTTGGATGATTTTGATTCATTGTTAGTATTTTATTTTTGTGATTGTACGTTTTGGTTGATGAAATTAAGTATCTAGTGTTTGTAGTTTATATGTATAGATAACACCAAAAGGATAGGTGCGTTATTTGTTCACTTAAAAAATAACAATTAGTTGCCAAATTGATATACATATATGCCAAATCATTTATGCAAAAACAAGCATTAATCTTTTTTTTGGTAGAAAAAACAAGCATTAATCAAGTATACTAATTTCAAGGTTGAATCAATAATAGTGGGCTTCGTAGGTGGATCATTAGAGTAATGAGGCAACCAGGCAAGCAACGGGAGGCCGGGAGCAGCCCTTAGTTAATTGTACGTACTATTAAAAAAACTAAACCCCCAACAAATTAAGACGTCGATATTGACTTTATGGGACTAGTACCCGTTTTAAAATGATTTTTATGATTATTATTTACACCAATATTAAGACAACATAGAAAAAGTATGTAAAAAGGTGGTGGATATAATAAGGCAAATTTGTATAATAGATTCGTTGAAAAAAAAAATAAGGTGGTGAATTTGTTAAAAACCATCTTATTAATTTGGTTTTTTTTTTGCAAAAAACTACTTTATAAAAAACATGTTGTAATTAACTACCTTATAAAAAAAATATTGAAATTAACTACCTTATAAAAAAATTATGTTGTAAGACACTATCTTTTCGCAAATTATAAATGTTGAATTAAGATTCTGGGATTGATTTTATCATATGTATCTCATGTGTCATTTAATTACACATTTCGGTGACATGCCACGAGATATGCTCCTAGTAAGTCAACCCCAAAATGTTTTATCAATGCTTGTAATCCAACCAAATGTAATACAACGTAATTTTTTTTAAAAGGTAGTTAATTACAACATTATTTTTTAAGGTGCTTTTTGGCAAAAATCCAATATTATAAGGTAATTTTTGGCAAATTTACCTATAATAAAATGTGGATAAAATTTGATAGATGAAAGATGTGGGTGAATGTAAGAAAAAAAATGAATAAAGTAAAAGAAAATAGGTGGAAAGTTGTAAGTGTTGTAGGGATAATAAGGGTAAGATAGTAAATTTTTATGTTCAAAAATTGAGTAAAACAAAGTATAAAGAACCTTATTAAACAGATTAAAACAAAAAATATAAAGATCATTTTAGAAGATACTTCTGAACTTAAAACTTCAAATTCCTATGTAAATATCTTACCACCAAGACTTTCAAATTTGCGGAATGACAACGGCTAAATCCAATTAAGAAAACTTGATATCATCCAAATTAGACGTAAAACGAGATTTCTTTACTTTAAAAACACAAATAAATTTGTTCAGATGTTCAGAAATATTTTGAGTAAAAGAATCCGTCTTTCACGTATCATAAAGTATGTTTCCAATAATTATGTTAATTGATTATGTGAATTTTACATGTTTTCTGGCAATCTAGGTTTATTCCGCATAACGATTAGATTGTTCATAACCTAACAAGTTTGACTCATCCTTATACTTTGGTTTTCAAATAAAAGAACAAAAACTATACTAAAATTAAGTTATGTTGATTGATTGTTAATCGATCAATTTATGTACTCTAAGTCTATAATCAAGGAGAATATAACTCCTTCATTAATAGAAAAATCCCTAAAAGTTAGTAAAAAAAATTAGAAAATAATACTAACAAACATAGTAAGTGAGATGTAATTTAATTACGTGCAAAAGATTATTGATTCATTATCAATTTACCATATGATATATGCGTTTTATATATTGTTTTCACCCCCGTCCCTTAGTACTTTTATGCGTCAAATGAGCTCCTAGGAGCCATTTTAGTATTAATCTGTGTATTTTAGTGTGCCTTGAGTTTCAGGAATACTTAGTGAGAAATTGGTCTTTTTAGGCCCGTTTCTTGATGATTTAGGCCACTACAGGATCCCGAGGGAGTTCGGGACGACTTTTATCGACTTACGGGAGCCCTAGATGTTCATGATCGAGCCCCGGAAGTTAGACTCGGTGTTGTGGACGAAGGGCGGATCACTTAGCCCTCCGCCCGGTGGATTGCCCCTCGCCCATCGGGCGAGCAACCAAGGATCAGTTCGTCAGAGGGCGCCCGACGGGCGGAGTTTCGCCCGGTGCCCACCGGGCGCCCATCAGAAGCAGCAGCAGCAGAAATCGCCCTCCGCCCGACGGGCGAGAGCCGCACGACCGGGCGCGCGGAGAAGGTTTCCAGAAAGTCGCCCTACGCCCGTCGGGCAGCCCTGCGCCCGTCGGGCGGATTTCGAGCTTCTCGCCCGTCGGGCGGAGAGCCGCCCGACCGGGCGACGACAACCCAAGGCGTTGTGCGCGCGCGTCCTTCTTTATTCTTTTCCGGTTTTTCCTTATGTTTTTAGGCTAAACTATAAATATAGCCTTTGTTAATTTAGTGAGGGACCTTATTATCTTATTTTCTAGTATTAAGCACTTAGACTATTTTCCTAAGCTTAGTTTTTTTCTCTCAAATTTAGTTCAAAACACTTAGTTTCAAATTCAATAAAAATTCAAGATTTCAATTTCCTTTGCCTTCAATTAGGTATTGCTCCTTAATTTCATTCATTGTGTTGCCTTAATAATGCTTTTGATTATGTTAATTGCTTTGGTTATTGTTAATATGCTTGAGTAAATCTATTTTCTAGGGTTTGGGGATCCATGAATAACATGAAGGGACATTGAATAAATTTGATTGTTGGCATTGTAATTAATTCCTATTGATTGGTTATTATTACTATACAATTAGATTTGCGCAGGTTTAATTGTGGTAGTTTGGCAATATCAAGTTAAGATTCGAGAGATGCAATTTGATGTTTAGGCTTGTGTCAATAGGTGGAATTAGGATTAATACGTAGCGAGAGCCCGTTAATTCTAAGTCTATGATTAGTATCGATTCGAGAGAGCATGCTAGTCTAATTAATTGCTTTGTTGATTATTGTGATTGTTTATCGTCTTGGATTGTTATTTGTTGGTGAACCTATGCCCTAGATCCTTTAATTCCTGAATTCTTAATTGTTTAATTATCGTTCGTAGTCTTAGCATACAAACCAACCAATTCTTGTTTCCCAATAGTCTAATATAGTTGATTAATAGTAGAAAGAACACTGTTTCCCTGTGGATTCGATCCTGACTTCCCTTGCTACCTAGCTAGTGGACCTTAGGTTATTTTTGATTAGGTAATACGACTTTAGCCTGTCACCATATTACTAAAAATTTACCAAATTTGGACTATCCTCTCCTATATATTGGTTTGCTTTTACCATTATATATGATAATCTCATCATAATCTAATTAATTACAAAAATTGAGTATAAATCATACATTTTTACAGTAAAATTCATACATTTTTACAGTAAAAATGGTTAGATTTCTTCCATTTTTGTATTATTGTTTCTTCGCTATTACACTGACACTGTCTTTAAGTTGTCAAGCCGCCAACGACAAGTGGGTGACGGATGCCCATGCCACATTTTATGGTGATATGAAAGGAGGCGAGACTATGTGTAAGCTATTCAATCTTATACGAAGAATTTATTTTAACCTAATTAGATTTTGGGCGTGAGAAGCTCATGAATTCACGAGTATTTATCAACTAGAATAACTACATTAATTTCAACAAAGGGTTACATAACATTCTTTTTTCCGTTGCTTTTAAAAAAATCCCTAAAGCGTTTCTAAAACTCTAGAAGCACGATATAATTATGTACTACGTATTACTAAATTGTAATGCATCTATCAAAATTCCATCTCAAAAGTTTTTACTATTTCAGTCTCATATCCGTCTCTATCATCAGTTTAAGACGGCATTTGACTATTTAGAAACGAAGTTCATCATCTCTATAAATTACATAAAGTGATTATTTTGTAGTGATGGTTGTGAAAATAATTTGCTAAAACTTATTTTGATTTGATTTTCAGATGGTGCTTGTGGGTATAAAGATCTATATACACAAGGTTACGGCCTTGAAACAGCAGCATTAAGCACAGCGTTATTCAACAATGGATCGGCATGTGGATCATGTTATGAAATACAATGCATGAACTCCAAATGGTGCAAACCCAACAAAAATACTATTAAGATCACTGCCACAAACTTTTGCCCTCCTAACTACACAAAAACAGTCGATATTTGGTGTAATCCTCCTCAAAAACACTTCGATTTATCACTTAAGATGTTCTTAACAATTGCGGAATACAAAGCCGGGATTGTTCCTGTACGATTTCGCCGAGTTCCTTGTGTTAGGAAGGGTGGCTTGAAATTCCTACTACAAGGGAATCAAGGTTGGTACCTTGTACTAGTGTTTAATGTTGGAGGTGTTGGAAATATTGTTGATGTTAAGATTAAGCCGTCTAATTCCAAAATTTGGATGCAAATGACGCGTAATTGGGGGCAAAATTGGCAATTTACGCGAAATTTGATAGGCCAAAGTTTGTCATTCCAAGTGACAACTAGTGATGGTAAAATGGTGCAGTCCGATAACGTCGTACCGGCTAATTGGCAATTTGGCCAAACATTTGAAGGCAGCAAAAACTTCTAATGAACATAATTAAGTATGAATGATTGTTCTTAATCAAATTAATATTTGGCGTACACATTCAACGGAATGCCATAATATATTGTACGGAGTAAAAGAGATCGGAAGTTCGACCTATAAGATAGATTTTTTTTGGTGGAAATTATAGTATGCAAATTCCAGTTTGGCATCCACGGCGTTTGTATTGTTTTTCATAAGATAGCCATTTCCCCTTTTTAGTTTCTTTCATGGAGCAATAATTACAAAGTTATTGTCTTTTTGATCTCTAATGTAATATCGATGACAAATTCATAAGCATCGAGGTGCACTATACAAGTAGGTATGGGAGTTGGCTTGAAACATATCCAATTTTATCTCTTAATTAGAATCACTGATAATTTGAAACTTCCCTTTGTGTCAATATTACATTCTAAGGCCTTTTGTAACACCAAAAATCTCGGCAAAGTAGATTGAAAGTGTTACGTACACCGGATTTATTAGAACACCATTTTCCTTGTTACATTCTTTGTTATAATAATAGAATTGATTTATTGTTTACCGGTACATAATCTATTGTAATGGCCTTTAATTTGGGGTGCAACGTTTCCAACTACCATAGATTTTTTAGGAGTCCTTCTACCAAGATAAACATTGTTAAATATGCTAAAAGAGACAATATAATTTCCTACTTCTAAACTTCGACATAGGCTAACTTATTATATAATCCCGATGCAATTTTTTTTCTTGGCGCGATTATCAAGTTTCAACTAGTTATCCGTTAGGTCAGACCATGTACGTGCATTCTTGACCCTTGGTCAAGTGTTAAATAATTTCCCTCTTATCTTTCTTCTTCTTCCACCTCATTTTCCACTAACTTGACACACCTCTCACTCCGACTCTTACTTTTTCTTCTATAATCTTGACTCAAGGTCAATAATTTCTTTCGCCTACTTTTTACGTAAATTCCACCTCAAATTATCTTTCCCACACAATTGCTAATTTTAACAACTACTAAAATTTAAATTAAAAATTATAATTAATATATAAAAATTATGCAAATTATTTTCATACATACAAAAACAGCGAATTAACACCACAAAAAAAAATCTTCTTTAAAAAAAAATACCACAAAACAAATATTCTAAGCCAATGAAAGATAAACATGAAAAAAATGAACATGAAAAGAAAATATGCAATGCATCAGACCCAAAGAAAAACGAAACATACATGGAATTAAAGAAATAAAGGCTCACTTATTTACTTGACCTTTGGTCAGAAACCTTATGATATATATGTGTGTTTTATATAGAGTTTTACCCCCGTCCCTTAGTACTTTTATGCATCAAATGAGCTCGTAGGAGCCGTTTTTAGTACTAATCTGTGTTATTAAGTGTGCCTTGAGTTTCAGGATTAATTGGTGCGAAATTGGTATTTTTAGACCCGTTTCATGGTGATTTAGGCCACTACATGAGCCTGAGGAAGTTCGGGACCATTATCGTCGACTTTCGGGAGCCTTATATGCTTACGGTTGACCCCGGGAGTTAGACTCGGTGATATGGGCGAAGGATCATGACTTTTGCAACTCGCCCTTTGAGCTGAGGGTGAAATGAGAAGACCGGGCGAAAACAAAAGGATTTGAAGTCTTCCATACGCGCCCGATCAGGCGGGCTTCGCCCAGTCCGGATCGGGCAGTCATTTTAGGCCTTGTTGTGAGATTTTCGGAACCGCCCGATGTAGACACCTACTTTTGTCCCCATTCCCGAAAGGGAAGGTTCGATGATGAGAACGTAAATCTCCACTTGACAACGCATCTCCTATAAAATAACGAATCTCATTACCCCTTTTCATTTCACCCGAAACCAGCTATTTATGGAAACCTACTAAAAATAGTAACTGCCGTAATGGGTAGTTGTTAAAAGTGGCAAGTCATAAAAGATAGAAACCTGTCAGAATTAGGTGTTGCACTCCAACATAAATCCTAAATGAGATAGAAATTGCGAGAGAATCCTATTCCTAATATGATTCGAAAGTAAGAGTCACGTATTAACTAAAATCCCAACGAGCCTAGAGTTCGTAACGGGCCCAGACGCATCCCGTCACAAGGTTAATACGCACTAAAGGACTCAATTAAATCTCAAATACTCCGGATTCTAGGAATCCGAATTTGACTAAGAAAAACATCCCAGATCCTATTTTCAACGCCTGGCTCTGGGCGCTGAAAATACCTGGTACGTGTTTTTTCCTAATTCCTCGTGGATTAGATTTCTGCAATTCTATCTTTCCACGAACTCTTTTCTATAAATAGGGCCTTAAGTTCGACGTGAAAAGAACACACAACACACAATTATATTCTGAGTATTGACTCTAAACCCCTAAGCCTAAGCCTCGCGCTGCAAAACTGATCACGCGTTCTGTCGCAATCGATCCATAAATCGAACAGAACGTATCCCGTCCCATAATTTGAGATTCGTTAAATAAAAGGAGAAATAGCAAAGTCAAAGTGGTTAGTTTTCTAAGAACCGTGACGCACCTCTCAAGGGTGCGTCGTAATGTGTGCCTTTTCCATGGTTTAATTGCTTTCCTCGCCCTTTTATGAACTGTTAAACTAACTAAAATCTGATTGTTCGATCACGCTTAATAAATATGATATTTTTGGGAAATTGGATTATCATGCTAGGTCCCTTAAAACAATCTAAATCAGATAATCGCGTTCGATCTAGTACTATATGTTGCATATTGATAAAATCAACTCAGATTAGTTTAATAGTTAACGCACGTCCCTTCAATTATTTATGCTGAGCTAGTAAGGATATCCTGCCTCTGGAGTTATCGAAGAGCGAGTACTCCTCTCGGTAGTTACAGTCCCCCGAACCCTCAATCTCTACCCTGCGGGTGTACGTTGAGCGATCCCCACCACCAGGGATCACAAGGGAACCTACGGCCGTCGTGGTCAAACATAATTGCACTCCCTTTATGTCACGATAACCGGGTTTTGTCAGTTTTTCTCATTGTCGTTAAAAACTGAATGGCGACTCCTATATTACTAGTCAATTGGGTGTAAACTCACAGGAAATCCAATTACACTTGATTTGACAAAAAGAAGCGTCACACCCACGAGGGACGAGGTCACGCATTAGCCTCGTGCTTTTTCGACCCCCTCACAGTGGCGACTCCACTGGGGATAGTGAAGGAAATACTCGTGCTTGTAGGTAATCAAAATAGCCGAAGGGTGAAACGATCCTACCCCGCGTTTATTTCCCCATCAAGTTGGGACGACCTGAAAATCAGCATATTAATGTGAACGGGCAAAACCGCATAACGAATCTCGGCTCCCTTGGTGTTTCATCTCGGGAGTTGGGACTAAGGATACCCATCGCCAACCGGGGGGTGCATACGCTTCGAATGTTGTCCACTCGGCACTTTCGCTAGTAGTACACTCGTCCCAAACCCAATCGCTCGCCCATTAGGTCCCTCTCGCCTGCATGCCCCCTTGGCTTGCACTTGCGGGTTGGCCTCTTGAGCGAAATTCGTCTGCTGAAGAAACTACCTCGACCGGGGCATGTGTTGGATCTACGATAGAAGCGGTACCATGCCAGGCGCAAATAACTACCCATAAAAGCCTATCATAAACTACATGACATGTTATTATTGCCTCGTGATGGAATGTTAGTTATGTGTAGCGAAATATATGATTGTGTGTGACAAACTATCCTAGAGAAAACCAACGACCTTCAAAATTGCCCAAACATTCATAAATCAATTCGCCAAAGAGTTATACCGAAATACGTGTTCCGCAAACCCGAACGATCGCCACAAAAATAAGCGACGCTCGGGATGGCCTGTAACGAATCCCACAAACGCTCCACAACGCGTAAAGGACGTTATTAGGCAAGCACGCAAAATCGAAGTCGCATAAACAAAAGTAGACGCAAACAGAAAACGAGAACCAACCAGGGACGCATTTTCAACGCCCCTGGCTGGGCGCCAGAATTTTTCACGCCCTACGCTGGGCGCTGAAGTTGCTGCTTGGCCTTTTGGTCAGGCACAGCAGCCTCGGTGCCCGCGCAAAAAAAATACGTAGCAAAAAAAAAAAACTTTTCGTAAAAATTGCTGCAAGGGCGTATGAAAAGGCACTCGACTCTAAAAGCGACTAAAAAAATAAAAATAAAAAACTCTTTGTGTCGTTGTTAGGCATCCTACGACGACAATGCTCGGCACCAAAACCGAGCATGCTAATTAAACGACCTTGAATGTCACATGGGCAAAGTATTCAAAAAATAATGTTCGAATAAAGTCTTCAAGAAAAAAATAAATGTTCAAATAAATCCGAGTCTAGACTAGGCTATGCCAAAGTACAATCCAAATCCTAAGTCTTAGTTGTCTTATCCATAGAATCGATCCTAATGCTTGGTGTCGTTCTGCAAGTTAAAAGGTTAAACCATATTGAGTCTCCCCTCCTAACATTTAAATCAATAAGCACCCATATGTAATTGTCATCCCTTGCTAAGAATCCACGGCCTCAATACTCTCTTTCACCAATAAAAAGAACATATTATTTAATTCAAGTATTTGCAAAATGGAAACAGTCATATTCTGAAAATCATTCCTCCATAGTCGCACAACCCCCAAAGTGAACCTAAGGCGTCAATACCATCGGCAAAAAATAAAATTAATGGCCTCAAGGCTTATGATCACATTGGGTCACGACTATCATAGTCCTCTCGAGCCACTCGCCCTTTGAAGTATTCCTAAGTACGGACTAAAAGATTTTCCATGAATGCAACATGACCAACCACGAAAATACCCAAATCGGCATGCCATAAGGCTACCATTGGGGTAAAGCAATACACACTAAGAGAGAAGCCGCACTAATGATTCTAGTCTTGCAAAAATAAAAATTCGATCTCCCCAATTAACTACCTTGCCAACATTAAGCAAAATGGCACATGACAAATGAACACCCAAGGGTTAAAATCTAAAGTGTCAACCAACGAAAGTTATGGTCCAATTAGCCTAAGTCTGAGAGTCTCTTGGTCAAGTGTTATAGGCTTACGCCACGTCATTATTTTGAGTCTAGGCCACCTCCTTGTATTCATATACGGGTTATAATCAGAAAGATTAATGAAAGTTCGAGTCTAAATCACAACTTCCAATTAAATCCCAGAAACTGGAATCTAAAAAGAAGCAAAAAATTATTTTCAATGTAATTCTTTCGTTAAATTTCAATAAGGTAAAAACAACATTTTTGGATCTACGCTATTTGCACATTTTAAGAAACGACTAAATACGCTTGCAAAGTAAGACAATTTAAAGGTTCACCCTAGGCCTACTAAAATTAAAGGTCCACCCTAGGCCTACTAAAATTAAAGGTCCACTATAGGCCTACAAAACGAGGCTCACTCAGTCTCGCCTCGTGACTCAAAGACCACAACCATCTACCTTTTAGCCCAAATAAAAAAAAATTGAAGGATTTATGTTGGGGAGAAATCCCAAGCAAAAAGAAAAAAATAGAAAGAGAAAAGGGAGAGCGAAAAGAGCAAGCCATGAAATACTTAAAAAGAAAGAGACAAGGGAGAGCGAAAAGAGCGAGCCATGAAATACTTAGCCCGTACCTCCCAAAGTACGAAATTTACCCAAGTAAACGAAGGAAAAGAATTGAGGCAACCAATCCAAATCATAAAATTCTATGATGTCTACCCTTTCCAATCCTTATGCTCTTAGACGCCTTCGCTCTGGGTCCCTGTTCAGCTCATTTAACCCATCCATGTTCTCATTGCCATAACCCAAGAAACCATTACTTCAACTCTTGTTTCTGAACTTGTTATCAACTGCAAACCACGTACGGCCATTGACACGTGCGTCATACCCATTATTTCCAAAGCCCAAACCTGTTCTTACACCACCATTGGCATAATGACCATATAACTTGTGTGGATACATCCTGTTAATATACCCTTGAGCCGTCCCTATGCTACTCATTGGCCTTGATTGATGTAAACTCGTGACACTAGCCTGAGGCCGTAAAATATGAATCCTAGCAGATGTAATCCTTATGCTTGACCAATACCTATACAAATTACCCCATCTCATTCAACCCATCTTTCAAGCCGTCTTGAGTCACAAATAAAAAAAACAAATGAAAAATACAAAAAAGAAATAAATAATAAAAAAGGAACTTTGCAAAGCGCCTCTAAAGTTAGTCTAAAAAGAAAAAGGAGCATTTAGCGCACCAAAAAGATCCGCCCAGAAATCATTTTCAGCGCCCACAGCTGGGCGCCGAAATCTTTAACGCCCCAGCCTGGGCGCTGAATCTCTCTGCTTGCCAAATTTTCTCCAGAAGTGCTCGTCATTTTATCCGCACCTACACGGAAAAATAACGAACACTTGGAGGGGTACAACACGTATTCAGATATACGTACCACCAAAAAATACATGTACTTAAAAAATAAAACAAAATTTTGGCTTACGGCAAAGCAGCAGATTAAAATAATAATGAACTTCACTTATTTCACCCTATTTCAAACATTACGATTCCACTCGAACGTACTTGTTTAAAATCGGCATTCTAAGAAACCATTTTCTAGGCTAAGAACTACGCAAGACCTGATTCCAAATTAAATCTATTTAAGGCGGATACGTAGGCAATCCATTATTCGGTCCAACCAATTTGCAAAAATATTAAAGCCTATAGAAAAACAAGAATAAAAATAGAAGTCCCTTATTGAAATTTAATTACTTGCAACCCAAGTCGAAAGAAAAATTTGAGTCAAAGGAAGAATCCAAATCATCAAGATGCCGAAACGAGCACACATCGAAAAATAATAAGGGCACGTACCCTTGCCAGAAGGAGCACTCACACTCCTAGGCACTTAGCCAACACTCAAAAAATCGCTTTGCCTCAATTGAATGGGGGCTAGCGCAAGCGTCCATGACCTCTAAAGTACTCGACTTGACCCTCCCTAAAGCGAACTAACTCACTTAAAGACTTTCTTTCACCACTAGACATAGTCGTTCGCTTAAAGACCTTCTTTCACCACTAGACACAGTCATGATCGCCAACAAGTAGTAAAGGCAGTAAGCTTGCAATGAAAAAGATTGTTCTACGGCGTCGCCCCATCGTTCCCTCGACCTCAGGGCACCCGTTCATGGTAATTCAAATGCTTGCGAATCCCCTTTGAAAAAAATCAGACATTGTCAATAGGACTTGGCACTTAACCAAGGCTCACCCCACTCAGACATGTAGCACGGGCATCTAAAATCGAAATCTAAAAGCATCATTAATGGGAAGACATAGTAGCAACTGGGGGCTAAAAAATTGAAGTGAAAGAGCTAGGGAAAGAACTAAGTATACCCTGACCTTTTGTACGGACATAATCCAAGTAAATCTAAGTCAATTTGACAACGGTTTATATTCCCGCAATTCTGGAAAAGATGGCCCTAAAAGCCTAAAGCATATGCCAAACGGGCACAAGTAATATCTTGACGCCTGCACCCTGGCTTCCAGCAAATCCTTAGACAGCATTCCAAAAATCGTAACAGTATTTTGATTCACTCATGTAATCCTGTACGAACCCCTCTATAAGTAAACCTACTTAGGACACCTCGGATTGTACACAGTAGGACTCGGATTTTAAATAATTTTCAAATGATTTTTAAAGACTTCTTCGAACATAATAAAGTGTCGTTGGTTTAAGCTTAGTATGCGTCTATCTCAACGTTGCAAGTGAGTCAAAAAGATTTTTAAATATGGTTATGGGTAAAGAAATGCACCTAGCTTTTGGTCAAGGCACACTTCGACATGTGACTACCTTGACCATGGCAATGTCGCATAATACCACATTTAAAGAGAAGTAGCAGGTCACTACTCGAACGTACCTCGCACTAAACGAGTCTGGTTCAAACTATTCATGATCCGTGTCACCATGAATGCATAAAAAACGTATGCAAAGCATTATAGGACCAAGCCAATCCCGTAGCTACAATTGGGGCTTGAGAAAAACACTCTAAAAAATGCTCGAAATGACGATTTTATCGCAAATTCTAGACGCTAATGCTATACATACATCATAGGGGCACGATCCTAAGGTCTAATCATGTAAAACGAACCTTAGAATGGCTACAACCCCTCCCGAATTCTAAGCACTACTTAGAATATATAAAGTCACCCCTCTAACAAGGGTAACTGAAAATCGCGAGTCACCAAAACTCCGATCAAACTACTGCACATAACGCTCGCCCTACAAGCGCCCGTTACACAGTCTACCTCGTTCCAAAGCAAAAGCGAAAGAAAAAAAATCAAGGATAAGAACCGTCAAAATATACCCAGAAATCATTTTCAACGCCCAGAGCTGGGCGCCGATATCTTTAATGCCCCGGCCTGGGCGCTGAATCTTTCTGCTAGCCAAGTTTTTCCCAGATATAAAAATAAGAAAGAAACACCTATGAATCCTCGCATCGAACGAAGTAATAAGCCGTGCAAACCCACGCAGAAGGTGCTACACTTGTTCAAACACATGAACGAGGCTTGATGAAATACTCCAATGCAAAAATAATAATGATATCCCAACACCTGGAGGAATGTTCTAAGACACGCTGTTAGGCCACACAAGCCTACGTCGCACCATAAGTTCAACCATCCCACGGTACAAGTCTAAAAAAGAGTAAGGCATATTGCACTAATATAGGCACGACCAAGAACACGCGTAAAAGAGGCAAAGACTATTTATCGCCCAAATTCGAAATGCAAGCCACGTGACTTCTACATTAAGGATTAAAGGTAGCAAAACATTACCTACCACAGAAGGGATAGCTCGCACCTACACGAGTAGAACCCCAAGGTATCTTTCTCGAAAGAACCTACAAAAATCGTATGCCAAAAGGAAGCATCCCAACATGCATACTTGGGGGCTCCAAGCTACGAAACGACCATAGCAAAATTAAAAAAAATCTCTCGAAGCAAATGTTTGAACAATCGAAAGGGTACGATGTTTGAGCCCACTTCATGAATGGGCCTGAACCCTATCAAGCTTCTAAGCAAACTATTCAAAATCAGTCATTGCTCAA
Organism: Spinacia oleracea; assembly: GCF_020520425.1. Taxonomy (NCBI): domain Eukaryota; kingdom Viridiplantae; phylum Streptophyta; class Magnoliopsida; order Caryophyllales; family Amaranthaceae; genus Spinacia; species Spinacia oleracea. The sequence continues at coordinate 18,326,258 of NC_079490.1, forward strand.
AAAAAATAAAAAATAAATAAATGATTCTAGCAAACTGATTAATGGACCGCTGATGAGTCATATTTGTATAGGGTATTTTAGGCGCATTTAGGTTGCATTATTAGGCATTTATATCATTTTAGTTGCATTTAGGATCACATTTGCATAAGTTATCGTTGTCGTACTCTATTACGCCCCGTTTGTGTTTTCTTAATGTTTCAGGTGATTTTACGGTCATTTGGATGCTTTCGGAGTGTTATGAGTTGATTTGGATGATGAACGGATGGAATGTTGACTCGAGGATCATTGCATATCTCTAGGGATAATTTTGAGTCAATAACGAAGCTAAACGCTATTTTTCTAAGCATCAAAACGGACAAGCGTTCACTCTTTTGATGATATCTCAAGTTCTACATGTCGGAATGAGGCGATTTTTATTGGCCTAGAAAGTAGACTTCAAGAGCTTTCCAACGACAGGTCACACGTCCTTATAGGCATTGTAGAACAAGAGTTATGACATAAACAAGATGGCTCGACTATCCGATTCGCCCGAAGCCCAAAACGATGGCCCAATCTTCCCCTTGGGCGCGAAAACCAGCGACCCACCAGCGGGCCCGCTGGTTTCTCCGCCCAGCTACTTCCATGGGGGTTCGTTGCGTCGTTTCTCGTGATCGTTCAATTAAATGATAACTTATGTAATTATTATTTTTTTCCTTTTTTGTTGAGAATTTAGGAAACACTAAAATACCTCAAGGGAATTAATGTATTCCCTTATGCTTTTATTTTTTGACGTTTTTTTTCCGTGATAATTTTTTCACGTCAGTTCTAGTTTTCTATTCCTCTCTTATTCCATTGTCGAACCCTAGCTTTCAATTTTCAATTCATCAATCTAGAGGTAATTCAATAATTTCTTTTGCTTTAATTCTTTCTTATTATTTCCGTTTCTTAGATTAATTCGTCCTTTGATTATGAATCTCGTTTTCATTATGTATTTCATGCTTGTTAATTCAATTATGAGCGAGTAGTTATATTCTAGGGCTAAGTTAGGGAAGCCATGTTTATACCATGATTGTTATGCATTAAAGTTTGCTAATTTATAGATTATTGCTTGAGTAATTCCAATTGATTTGTTCTTAATCGTTGATTCATGTTATCGGCCAATTTCATGGATTAATTATCTAGCTAATAGGAATTAGAATCGAAAGATCGTGTTTTTAGAGGCTTTGTACAATTGGCAATTCTGATTATGTTAGCGATCGCACTGCATATGTTGAATTGAAAGTGTTAAGACCCGACCGTAGGATTAGCATGTACTTTAATTACTCGGCCTAGTTTATTCGTTGTCGAATTAAATTGTGTTATTGGATTGGTATAAGCATGGTGAACCGAACAGACGCCCTAGACCTTTAATTCATTGATAAATTACGCATTTTTATTATTGCTTTAGCTTCAGTAGTTAATACTTAAACTCAACTTTCGTTGTTGAAATAGTTCGTATAATTGGGCAAAAACTAATAGAACTTGTCTCCCTGTGGGATCGACCCGTATTTGCTAAGTATCTGCTAACAACAGACACCGTGCACTTGCGGTATCACTTTTTAATCTATCAAGTTTTTTGGCGCCGTTGCCGTGGAGACGGCTATATTCTATTAGTTTTAGTTTGATTATTTGAACTATTTCCATTGTCTCATTGGAACTCTCAGTTCCAATTGAGGCAAATCTCACTGCGTTTTCTTTCGTTGTTGTTTATGCCCAGGTCTGCCAGAACGGGTACCTTGGTTCCTCCCGATCCCGATCTTGGAAAGACCCTTCGTCAACTAAAAAAGCAACAGAAAAAGAAGAAGCAGTCAGGGTCCCAAGACTCACAGACTCCACCGAGTCACACGATGTCTAAATCCCTGAAATCATATGGGGTTCCTTCCTCGAATAGTGTTCCGACTGGGCTCACAATGCCAACTATTGATGCAGTCAACTTTGAGATCAAGCCCTCTCTAATCTCCATGGTCTCACAAAGTCAATTTGGTGGCCATCCATCTGAGGAACCCACCAACCATTTGCAGAGGTTCAACCAACTGTGTGGTACTATCAAGCATCAAGGGGTCACTCAAGACCAATTGAAAGTCATGTTGTTTGGTTTTAGCCTTCGTGATAAGGCTCAGACATGGTTGAATGATGTCAAGGAGACAGAGTGGAGTGCTATTTCACAGGCCTTTCTAGAAGAATTCTTTCCACCCACCAAGACTGCTGAAATAAGGCATAAGCTGACTACATTCACTCAAGAACCTGGTGAATCACTTCGAGAAGCCTGGGATAGATTCAAGGCTTTGCAGCGGTCGTGTCCGCATCACAACATTGAAAAATGGTTCTTGGTTCAGATTTTCTACCATGGTTTGCAAGATGAAACAAAGAACACGGTTGATTCTGCTGCTGGGGGTGTTTTTCTTGACAAAGAAGTGGATGCAGGTTATGATTTTCTTGCCAACTTAGCTGCCAACCATTACAGCACCACCAGATCCACATCTAAGAAGGGAAAATTGGATGTCGATGCTTATGCTCTATTGTCCTCACAAGTGGCAGCCTTGAACCTGAAGATCGATTATTTGAAGGCTCCTCAGTCTAGTACACCCCCAATGAGTATCAATGCTATGTCTAGTGTAGCTCCAGTGACAACTTCTTACTGCGAAGTATGTGGCATCCAAGGTCACTTTGGTCATGAGTGCTCTTATAGTTTACAGGATACTACACAATTGGAGAAAGTGAATGCTTTTCAACAGAGACAACCCAATGACCCATACTCCAATTCATTTAATCCGGGTTGGAGGAATCATCCAAATTTCTCATATCGGGGCAACAATGTTCAGAATCCTCAACCCCAGCAACAATGGTCGCAACCACAGTTCCATCCACCTCAACCACATGTTTCTAGGCCTCCATTTCAACAAGGAGCCTCACATAATGCTCCCCCGGGGTTTAATAGGCCCCCGCATCAAGGATATCAACAACCCCCTCAGAGCAGTGCTACTCCAGAGCCTAACATGGGTGATCTGTATAAGCTCATTGCAAATATGCAGAAGACCGCAGAGATAGCTCAAAAGAACCATGATGAGAGCATCAAAGAGTTGAAGAATCAGAATAGAATGTTGGAGAATCAAGTTGCCCAACTTGCTGACACTCTATCTCAAAGGCAACCGGGTACACTACCAGGGCAACCTACTCCGCCCCAGAACAGAGAAAGTGCCAATGCTATCACTCTTAGAAGTGGCACGAAATATAATGGACCCCCGATGCCCACTGATGATGCAACTCTTGCTAAGGGGAACACAGATGGACCAGGGAAAGCAACTGATGCAGAGCCTCGAGTCATGGAAGTTGATAATGCTGATGATGTTGGTGCAAATAAAGGGAAAGAGAAGATTTCTGATTCTCTCCCTATTGTGCCTAAGTTACCTTTCCCTCACCGGATGCAGAAAACTAAGGTCGATCAACAGCTTGGTAAGTTCTTGGCAATGGTCAAGAATCTTGAGGTAACGGTCCCTTTTACTGATTTAATATCTCAAGTTCCTGTTTATGCAAAATTTTTGAAAGAGATGATCACTAAGAAAAGGGATTATGGTGGTGTGGAGAGAGTCGCTCTAACTGAAGAGTGTAGTGCGATATTGCAAAATAAGTCTCCACCCAAACTTAAGGATCCGGGTAGTTTTTCCATCCCCTGTCATGTAGGTGCATTGTTCATTGATAAAGCATTGTGTGATTTAGGTGCAAGTGTGTCTGTCATGCCCCTTTCTGTCTGTAATAGGTTGAATATGGGAAAACTAAAATGCACACAAATCACGTTGCAAATGGCAGATCGTTCTATAAAGTATCCCTTGGGTATTTTGGAGGATGTTCCTGTCCGGGTGGGGAAATTCTACATTCCTGTTGATTTTGTAGTGCTAGATATGGAGGAGGATAGTCAAATTCCCATAATTTTGGGTAGGCCATTTTTATGTACTACAGGTGCTGTCATTGATGTCAAGTCTGGGTCTCTTACTTTGAGTGTTGGTGATGATACTGTTACTTTTAATCTAACCAATGCTGTCAAGTCTCCTATGCTTGAGAATACTTGTTGCAGGATTGATATTGCAGAAGAAATTTCTCTAGACAACATTCCTAGAATGTTGTATGATGATCTATTGCTGGCGACTCTCACCTTGGAGGCCCGAAAAGGAGAAGGAGATTGTGAGATTGATTCCTTGATCTCGGATTTAGATGGAAGTGAAGCTGAGAAGGTCGATGGTTTTGAGGTATTAGAAACTGTTTGCTCTATTTCCGAGCCACAGGTAACGAAAGTAGAACTAAAACCGTTACCATCCCACCTTAAATATGCATTTCTTGATGATAATGAGGATTTTCCTGTGATCGTTAATGCTGCACTCGATGATAGCCAGCTTTCTAAGCTTCTGACCGTGCTCCGTATGCACAAAAAGGCAATCAGGTATAGCATTGACGATCTCAAGGGCATTAGTCCTGACTTTTGTATGCATAGAATTAATTTGGAAGCAGATCACCGCCCTCGCATCCAACCACAACGTCGTTTGAATCTTAATATGCAAGATGTGGTGAGAAAAGAGGTAGTGAAACTACTTGATGCGGGCATCATCTATCCCATTTCAGATTCTAAATGGGTGAGCCCGGTGCAAGTCGTTCCTAAGAAGGGGGGGACAACGGTCATTAAGAATGATAAGGATGAGCTTATCCCTACTCGTGTTGTCACAGGTTGGCGTATGTGTATAGATTATAGAATGTTGAATACGGCCACCTTGAAGGATCACTTTCCCCTCCCCTTTATTGACCAGATGCTAGAAAGATTAGTAAAACACAACGTACTTTTTCTGTTATTTGGATGGATATTCAGGTTTCTTTCAGATTCCCATTCACCCGGATGACCAGGAGAAGACGACGTTCACCTGTCCATATGGAACTTTTGCATACCGCAGAATGCCGTTTGGCTTGTGCAACGCCCCTGCTACATTTCAAAGGTGTATGATGGCCATTTTTTCTGACTTCATCGAGGATATCATGGAGGTATTTATGGATGATTTTAGTGTTTATGGTTCTGACTTTGATGTATGTTTGCATAATCTTTCTAAAGTGCTTAAACGTTGTTCTGAGGTGAATTTTGTTAGGTTATGATACATATGACAATTCATAAATCATGCGGAAAAACCATAAACCCAGGAAAACATATTATTTACACATAATCATTTAGCATAGATTAGATGCATACTCTTTGTTGCGTGCCTTCCCTAGCTGCGCCCGAACCGAACAAGAACAAGTCTTTAGGACTCCAAGTGTCGTCCCTCCGTAGATAGTCCACAGCACGTCCGGATCCGCCTTAAGATTGACCAACTAGAATCGCCCTTAAGGTACTATTATTTTCGGCACTTTATAGGCAAATGTGTGACTGAATTTTTCTCTCAAAAACTCACTTTGAATACTTTGAAAACTTGTGTTATAAATTGTGAGCCCTAGCCTCATATTTATAGCGGTATGGAAAGGGAATCGAAATCCTATTCAGATACAAATTAATTAAACCTAGAATCCTACAAGAACTCTAATTTAATTAATTTATCAAATAGAATTAGGAATTTAATCATTAACCGAACTCTGCATGTTTTAGGAAACGTGCACGAACACAAACACTTGCACACACACGCACGGCAGCCACGATGGGCCCCATGCGTGCGCGCGAGCAGCAGCCCACTCAGCGCCCGCGCGCGCTGTGCGCGCTACGCGCTGCGCGCAGCCTGCTGGGCCTGGCCTTGCGCTGGGCCTGGCGTGGCTGTTTGTGCGGCGCGCTTGGCTTGCTGGGCGATGGCCTGGCTTCGTGCTGGGCCTCGTCCGGCAGGCCTCGTCCGATGCTTATTCGTACGATGCGCTTCCGATTAAATTTTCCGATTCCGGAATTCATTTCCGATACGAACAATATTTAATATTTCCGATTCCGGAATTAATTTCCGTTTCGAACAAATATTTAATATTTCCGTTTCCGGAATTATTTTCCGATTCCGGTAATATTTCCGATTCTGACAATATTTCCGTTTCCGGCAATATTTCCGATTCTGGCAATATTTCCATTTCCGATAATATTTTCCGACACGTACCATGTTTCCGTTTCCGGCAACATCTACGACTTGGATAATATTTATATTTCCGATACGATCCATATTTCCGTTTCCGGCAATATCATCGTTTCCGGAGTATTCATTCCTTGCCTGTGACGATCTTAGCTCCCACTGAAACCAAGATCCGTCGGTTCCGAATATTCATAGATGGAGTATTTAATGCTATTAAATACTTGATCCGTTTACGTACTATTTGTGTGACCCTACGGGTTCAGTCAAGAGTAAGCTGTGGATTAATATCATTAATTCCACTTGAACTAAAGCGGCCTCTAGCTAGGCATTCAGCTCACTTGATCTCACTGAATTATTAACTTGTTAATTAATACTGAACCGCATTTATTAGACTTAACATAGAATGCATACTTGGACCAAGGGCATTATTTCCTTCAAATTTGGTATTGAACTGGGAAAAGTGCCACTTTATGGTCAATGAAGGAGTGGTACTTGGTCATCTTATTTCTGAGCGTGGCATCCAAGTTGACCGAGCAAAGATTGAGGTGATTGAGAAACTTCCCCCTCCTGTGAATGTCAAGGGAGTGAGGAGTTTTCTCGGTCATGCGGGTTTCTATCGCCGTTTCATAAAAGATTTTTCTAAAATTGCGAAACCCCTCACTCAATTATTGCTCAAGGATGCCACATTTGAGTTCACTGATGCTTGTTTGGAGTCTTTCGACAGGATTAAGAAAGCATTGATAACTGCTCCAATCATTCAGCCTCCGGATTGGGATTTGCCGTTCGAAATTATGTGTGATGCGAGTGATTATGCTGTTGGAGCAGTGCTTGGCCAAAGAAAGAACAAGGTGTTGCATGCCATCTATTATGCAAGCAAAACCTTGGATGGAGCTCAGATGAATTATGCTACTACTGAGAAAGAGCTCCTTGCGGTTGTTTATGCTCTTGACAAATTTCGGACGTATCTTGTTGGTTCGAAAGTCATTGTACACACTGATCATGCCGCCCTGAAGTATTTGTTGGCCAAGAAAGAGGCCAAACCGAGACTTATTCGATGGATTCTTCTTCTCCAGGAATTTGATTTGGAGATTCGGGATAAGAAGGGTGCAGAGAATGTTGTTGCAGATCATCTCTCTCGGTTGAAATTTCAATCTAGCACAGACGGGCCTATCAATGATTCGTTTCCTGACGATCATCTATTCTCTGTGTCTACTCAATCCCCATGGTATGCGGACTTCGCAAACTATTGTGTCGGTGGCTCCCATCCTCCGGAGTTGACATATCAACAACGTAAGAGATTCTACCATGATGCTAAGCGGTATTTTTGGGACGATCCACATTTGTATCGGAAGTGCGCCGATGGTATGTTTCGTAGGTGTGTAGCGGATTGGGATACCCACGGGGTTCTTAAGCATTGCCACAGTTTACCTTCTAGTGGTCATCTTGGTGCTATTCCGACCGCCCATCGAACTCTTCAAAGTGGTTTCTATTGGCCTTCTATATTCAAGGATGCTCGTTTCTTTTGCAATGCATGTGACGAATGTCAACGAACGGGCAACGTTTCGAAAAGGCAAGAGCTACCACAAACCGGAATTCTTGAGGTTGAGCCATTCGATGTATGGGGCATTGATTTTATGGGACCATTCCCTTCTTCATGTGGGAATCGGTACATCTTGGTTGCCGTTGACTATGTTACAAAGTGGGTGGAAGCTATTGCATCGCCAACCAACGACTCTAACGTCGTAAAGAAGCTTTTCAAGAAAATCATATTTCCGCGCTTTGGAGTCCCAAGGGTCGTGATTAGTGATGGGGGTTCCCATTTTCATCAAAGGACTTTTAAGGCTCTTCTGAAGAAGCACGGAGTTACTCAAAAGGTTGGCATGGCTTATCATCCTCAAACGAGTGGCCAAGTTGAAGTTTCTAATCGACAGATCAAGAGAATTCTCGAAAAAGTAGTCAACAAGTCTCGAAAAGATTGGTCGTTGAAGTTGGATGACACATTGTGGGCGTTACGCACGGCCTACAAGACTCCGTTGGGGACAACTCCGTATAGGTTGGTGTATGGCAAAGCTTGTCATTTACCAGTTGAAATGGAATATCTCTCTAATTGGGCCGTCAAGGAGATCAATATGGATTTAGAAGCGGCCGGTGAAGCGAGACTTCTTCAATTGAATGAGCTAGATGAACTTCGGTTTGAAGCTTACGAGAATCATAGGCTCTATAAGGAGCAAACGAAGAAGTTCCATGATAAGATGATTCAAAAGCGGGAGTTCAACATCGGTGATAAGGTCTTGCTTTATAATTCACGACTACGGCTTTTTCCAGGAAAGCTTAAGTCTAGATGGTCCGGGCCTTTTACTATCACCGAAGTCGAGGAACATGGAGCAATTGAGGTTGCTAGTGAAAATGGCACCAAGTTCAAAGTGAACGGTCAACGTTTGAAGCTATACACTGAAGGAACGTTTATTGGAAAATTGGAGACGATCTATCTCTCCGATCTACCCACCGACGCTTGACTATTGAGGTTTGGAGTCAAGCTAACGACTTAAAACGAGCGCTTATCGGGAGGCAACCCGATTTCTAACTCTTTTTCTTTTCAAATTATTTTCTATTTATTCCAATTTTTTTTTTTTTTCTATTTATTTCAATTTTTTTTTTTTCTATTTATTTCAATTTTTAATCTAATTTATTTTATTTATTTGGTTATTTTATTGAAAAAAAATAAAAAAAATAAATTAGAAACAACAAAAGAACAAAAATATTTTATTTTGATTTCGATTGAATTCGTATAATTTTATTTTATTTTTAGATTAGTTTTCGTTCATCGTATTTATTTGTTTATTTATGTATTCTGTGTGTTTAGTTTTACTAACGATCCTAACTTTTGATTTTAGTGGTACTTGATAAAAATTTTCTAGGATGTATAGGTGCAAGTTCAAGTCAATTTGGAAATCCCGGTGCATCAAACGTGAAAGCAGCGCTCGCCCAGCGAGCAGCTTGGTTGTTGCCTCGTGCACGCATAAACCAGCGCCCATACAGCGGCCTCGCTGGCCAAATATGCCTCAATTGCTGAACATTCTGCCTTGCGCGCTGGCCATACAGCGGCCTCGCTGGCCAAATATGCCTCAATTGCTGAACATTCTGCCTTGCCCGCAGGCGAACCAGCGCTACCGCTGGAAATCCCGCCTTCCCCTTGATTCAAAAACCGAAACCAACCTCCCTCACCACTGCACCACCTACGCCCAGCCCTCCTTCGACCACCCCCCTCCAACCACCATAATCCGTCGAACACCAACATCACCACCGCCTCCGCCCATGTGCCACACCGGCGGTCGGCGCGTCACCCCAGCAACCACCAGTCGCTCTCCTCTCACGCAAAACACCCCTTCCCTCGCCCACCGACGCCAGTCTTTCCTCTCCATTCACACTACCCTTCGACGACAGCCACCACCAACCCGCCACCTTCCCCTTTCACCCACGCAACAAACACCACCCCCCCGCGCAACCAGTTCGTGAAACCCCACCCGCGTCCTTCGCACTTCGCCGCTCCCTTTCCCTCGTTCGAACCCACAGCACCACCCCGCCACTCTCTCACCACCGCCGACCACCTGCACATGGTCGGTCGGTGCGCCACCTGCTGTCACCTTCCCCTACACCTCTCAAATCCCCCTCCTTCACCATTATTTGGTTCATGATTAAAACCCTAACTTTTAAAATCAGTTTGGGGGTTTTTGATTCTTTGTGGGCATTGATAAATTGTGTAGTTTTGTGGATTGTTTGTGAAATTCACGTGCTTTCGTAACCAAATTCTAGTCTTTGTGGTGCAAAAGGTATTAACATTTCAATTTTTCTAAAAAGTTTATTCACTTGGCTCATATTTTGAAAAGGAAATTGGAATTTTGATGTCAATGTTGATTGTTGAATAGAATGGTTATCGTTGTTGGTGAATATTGATTGAACTGATTGGTTGAAATTGGTTGGCGTTTGTTAGTTGTCGAAGTTTGAATTATTGGCATTGGAGGACTATTGTTATTGCTTGAGTTGTTTGTTGGGATTTATCGTTGAATATTGAATTATGCGTCGATTTGGTTGATTGGAGACTTGGAGTACTTTGAATTGTGGTTGTTGCATCATGAGAACAAAAAAGCCAACTAGCTCTCACCCAAAATCCACCGCATCCCCACTTGCTCCTAAAAATTCCATTGCAAAGAAGCGTAATCCTACCCGCAAAGCACGAGCCAAGCCACCACCAAAGAAATCCACCAAAGCACCATCTAAAGCCACTCCGTCCACTACACACAAACAACCCCCCACCCCACCATCAACTTCTACGTGTCCCAAATATCCATGGTTGAGTGACACTCAACAAGAGACTTTCTTAGCCTTGCAAAATCGGAGCATCATGCCCACTCTTCGTTATTCGGCCAAGCATGCTAAAGCCATTGGGATAGATGATTGCTTGCAAGGTCTTGCAAGAAAATATGGATGGTCCAAGGTTCTCAATTTGAAAGTCGAGGTTTATCCGGAATTGGTGATTGAATTTCTTTCTTCGATTGAGGTTGTTTCGGAGACAGGTGACATATCTTTTTACCTTGATGGGGTGGAAAGAACTATGACTTCGACGGAGGTCAATGAGCTTTTTGGATGGCCATGTGATGGGACCATCGGTCCTACGGAGTTCGAGTCATTCGACGGAGACAAAAATGGGCATCAATTCTTTTCTAAGGCCTTTTGGAAGGAGGTGACGGGTCGGGATGATTGGAGAGTTGGTCTTTCAAAGGCCTTCTCCTTTGTGAATCCAGCTATTCGTCTTTGGCATCGGATCATGACACAGGTGCTTTATGCAAGGAAAGATCTGGGTAATCTCACAACCAAAGATTTCAAGATGCTATGGTGGTTTGTGCATGGTGACAAGGACAAAATGGGTCAACTTGACTTTGGGATGTTCCTCATTGATGCGTTCATTCGAGAGCGCCAAAAGAAGAAGGAAAGCATCACTATAGGGGAGTTTTGTCACTCTCTTTGCCGAGCATGTCGGAGTCCCCTTGTCTTCTTTTGCAACTTTGAAAAACATGGCTCCCCTTACTCATCAAAGGTTGGAAAAATTTGACTGGTTATCGGCATGTGGAACTAGCACATATATGTGGTATACAAAAGGGGTAACGGAGGGCGCATGCAAGGTCCCTTATTCACTCCTCCCTAATCCTGCTACACGGTTGAGTTTGCCTAATGCTTTGTTGTTCACCCCTATTACCAACAAAGCGGCCACTATGCAAGCAAGCGTCGATCTCCGACAACATGATACCACTACTTCGGCGCATGAGCCCTCATATCCACCTGAGGTGCATGTGAAGGAAATAATGCCCTTGGTCCAAGTATGCATTCTATGTTAAGTCTAATAAATGCGGTTCAGTATTAATTAACAAGTTAATAATTCAGTGAGATCAAGTGAACTGAATGCCTAGCTAGAGGCCGCTTCAGTTCAAGTGGAATTAATGATATTAATCCACAGCTTACTCTTGACTGAACCCGTAGGGTCACACAAATAGTACGTAAACGGATCAAGTATTTAATGGCATTAGATACTCCATCTATGGATATTCGGAATCGACGGATCTTGGTTTCAGTGGGAGCTGAGATCGTCACAGGCAAGAAATGAATACTCCGGAAACGATGATATTGCCGGAAACGGAAATATGGATCGTATCGGAAATATAAATATTATCCAAGTCGTAGATGTTGCCGGAAACGGAAACATGGTACGTATCGGAAAATATTATCGGAAATGGAAATATTACCAGAATCGGAAATATTGTCGAAAACGGAAATATTGTCAGAATCGGAAATATTATCGGAATCGGAAAATAATTCCGGAAACGGAAATATTAAATATTTGTTCGAAACGGAAATTGATTCCGGAATCGGAAATATTAAATATTGTTCGTATCGAAAATGAATTCCGGAACCGGGAATTTAATCGGAAGCGTATCGTACGAATTAGCATCGGACGAGGCCTGCCGGACGAAGGCCCAGCACGAAGTCGGGCCATCGCCCAGCAAGCCAAACGCGCGCCATAAGCCCAGCCAAGGCAGCGCCCAGGCCTACCGCAAGGCAGGCCTAGCGCGCGCCAAGGCCACGGCTGCGTGGCCTCGCTGCGTGGGCTGCTGCTCGCACGCACGCGCATGGGCAGCCCTTGTGGCTGCCGTGTGTGTGTGAGTTTGTGTTCATGCATGATTCCTAAAACTATTAGAGTTAGTATATGATTAAATTCCTATTCCTAAAAGGATAAATTAATTAATTAGAGTTCTTGTAGGATTCTAAGTTTAATTAATTCGTGTCCTACTAGGATTACAATTCCCTTTCCATAACTCTATAAATACGTGCCTAGGGTCACATATTTTCTGAGATTAATTCAAGTATTCAAAGTGAGTTTTGAGAGAAAAATTCAGCCACATTCCTTGCTCAATAGTGCCGAAAATTCTAGTACCTTAAGGGCGATTCTAGTTGGTCAATCTTAAGGCGGATCCGGACGTGCTGTGGACTATCTACGGAGGGACGACACTTGGAGTCCTAAAGACTTGTTCTTGTTCGGTTCGGGCGCAGCTAGGGAAGGCACGCAACAAAGAGTATGCATCTAAATTATGCTATATGATTATGTGTAAATAATATGTATTCCTGGCTTAATGGTTGTTTCCGCATGATTTATGAAATTGTCATATGTATCATAACCTAACAGTGGTATCACGAGCCCCTTATTATTTTCATAATCTAAATTGCATGAACATGGTTAAATATTACAAATTTGCAAGAATTAAAAGGGGTGATTAATTTTCGTAATTATTAATTAATTGCAAATTGCGTTTATTTAATTATACGTACGCAGTTTTTCGGCAGTTTCTTCGTTACTCATCCAAATCGAGTGATTTTTGTGTCAATTCCGCATGTAAAAGGCATTCTAAAATTTTGACAAAAAAATTATTTTTCTGCCGAACCCAGAATTCTCAAATTCGAAGCCTAACTATGACTTTTCGAAGGTTTTAGTTTTTCGAATGCAAAATTTCGTAAATTTAAGATGTTAAATTAAATATTTGCAATTCTTGTTGATAAATCTTGAATTTTTGATTGACCTACTGTATATGTTTAACAAGTTTGAATGCCTAGCCTTGTTAATTATGCAATCTAATTTGTAATTATGATTAATTTGTTGAAAATTAGAATAATTTAGAATTAATTTGATTTTCATAATTAATTATAATTTAATTAGAAACCTATGATTAAAAACCACCATAAAAATTGTAAATTTATGATAAATTTTAAATTTTTATGACCTAGACTTGAATCCATAATAATCGGAAATCAATTGAATAATAAATTTTCGATTTTTCGCCCTAAAATTATGAAATTAATATTATTTATTAATTTGTCATTAATTTTTAAATATAAATTTTAAATTTTTATGCGATTCGTTCATATAACTTGCACGCACAAAGCAATGGACGCTTCGTGTTACCCTTAAGGGGTGTTGTATAGTGCGGGCATGCGACGACGAGCAAGGGAGCTCGTCGCCCGTGCGGCACGAATGCAATGAGCAAGGCATGGTGCACGAGCACAAGGCAGCAGCCCTGCCTTGTGTCGTGGGCCACGAGCTATGAACAAATGGGCATGGGCGAAAGGCGAGCCATGGCAGTCGCGTGTGGGCAGCAAGCGAGCTGCGCCACAACGCGCACTGCCTCGCGCAAAGGCGCGCAGCTTCGCGCGCAGCGAGCGCAAGCTCGCGTGCCACGAGCGCTGCGCCCAGCGTTGATCGCGCGGAATTGCTCGCGCACAGCGAGCGATGGCTCGCGCGCACAGCGAGCGATGGCTCGCGCGCACAGCGAGCGATGGCTCGCGCGCACAGCGAGCAATGGCTCGCGCGCACAGCGAGCGATGGAGTGCGCGCAGCGAGCGCTGGCGAGCGTGCACTGCGAGCGATGGCTCGCGTGCGTCGAGCGCTGGCGCGCGCACAGCAAGCACCACAGCGTGCGATGGCTTGCGATGGAAGATGCAGCAGCTATGCGACGAGCGCATGGGCTGCGCGCACATGGCCAGCGATGGCTGTGTGCGTGCGGCCCATGGGCGTGCGATGCGTAGGGTGTTTGCGTTGCGATTAGATCGTTTTGAATGTTTAATTTGAATTTTTCAGTTTACGTAATTTTAATTAATTTTAAAATTAATAATTTAAATTATTTTCTTGGATTTTAATTTTGAATATTGTAATTATAATAAATTTAATTTATTCTAATTATTTTACTAAAATTATAATCATGAATTAATTTAAATACGACTGAAATTAAATTAAACTTTTTGGATTCAATTATAAATTTATATGAGCTTTAAATTTTAATTAAATTTGTATGTTTCCGGTTAGACTTGAAATACATTTTTATGTTTAAAATTAGTAAAGCATTTGAATTTATTGGTTTAAGTGGGAGCCCTTTTTAGTCATAAAACTCTTGATTAGGTCTACAAATCCTTAAGGTTAAAACAACTTGATTAGAATTAATAAGGACTGAATAATTGGTAGATTATTGGTGCCCTTGATTAATTGCTGCAAATATTTACGTGATGCATAATGTGTTTTACTAACCAGCTATGTGGGCCATTCATGATAATGAATGGGTGAATGGTATATATTGTATATGTACTGTTTTGCAGGTTATGAAGTGACTAGTATGGCCCAAATAGGATAGAAAATATGGTCTGCGTACCATTAATTTGAATGTAATTGGTCTAAAGTACCAAAGTTATTTTTCAATTCAAATATGGTCTGCGTACCATCAAATAGTTGTAATTAGTTATAGCTTATCCTATTTAAAGAAAATGGTGCCTCCCACGGAGATTTTCAAGACGGACTTTGAAGTTAAAGCTTCAAGATGAAGTCGGGCCATACTAGATCACATTTATCTTATGCATGTTTTAAGTTATTTATTGCTTTTAAATATGTCTTAAAATGCATGAGATCAAAAGCTTGATTATGTTGCATGATTAAGGATTTTAGTTCACTTAAAATCTAACCAACATAGTAAGAGCCTTAAGTTCCAAACTTAAAAATTGAGTTAAAAGGTGCCATGCCAAAATATACACTTGCTTGGATATCCTTTACATCAATCTAGTAATAGTTTTCGCTCAGCGAGGTGTTACTTATTGGTCCTAAAGGGGCAAGGTACACAAATAATTGTGAGTACATGTTAGTTTTGGTGAAACTCAACGATATAAGTAAGGAGTCCTTTTATGTCGTGGCAAATTCGATAGGTTTACCTAATAAGTTCTTAGACGTACCTATCAACCAAGAATAGTTTCTAGACTATTAGCAAAAGGCTTTTGCTTACCTAAGATGTTCTAGGATTAAGTCGACAAACTGTGCTTAGTTCTTCAATGATTTTAGGATCTTGGAATCATTTTATTCACACCTGCCGGAACACATAACTTGAATAAAATGCTTAATGAACATTGAATTATGCATGTATGCTAGAATTTAAGTTTATTAAGAGAAACTGTGAATGGTTATTTATTTGTTTATTCTTTTCAATTGTAGTTTTAATATGGCAAACAACAATCAAAACATCATCATGGGTTCTGAGCTTATGGTCAAGCTGAACCTGGCAAATTTTCTTGAATGGGAAGCTAAGCTAGTTGAAATAGTCAAACTCAATGGACTTGAGTATGTACTGTCACATCCCATGCCAAGCTACTATGCCAGAGACATGACCCCTGAGAGATTTTACGCCTGGGATGCGGATCTCAAAAAGGTTATGAGTCTTATGCTGAACAATATCCCTGATGATTGGGCTAAAAGGTTTGTAGCCTATGAACCTTTTACGCTCATCAAGAATCTGAGGGATATCTGTCGTGGAAGTACGGAGGACAGGGACCTGAACGTCCATGAGTTGATTGAATCAATGTCTGGTCTAAAGGTTAGTTCTCCCAACAGGTGTTATAGGATGGAGGTCCAAGAAACACATGTTCAGCTCCTTCGCACTAAACAGAGGGTAGGCGTCCCACTGAGGTTCCATGTGGATCTTATGTGTTCATACTTTGATCGCCTAAGTCTACTAGGAACACCAATAAGCGAAAGGATGGCAGTCTCTATCTTGCTCAATTCACTACACAGTGGGTTTGGTCGCTTCAAGCAACTATACCTAAGTGAACCAAGAGAAGAAACAGTTGCAGAATTTGTTCACCTTGTCAGAAAGGCTGAAATAATACTGGACTGTGAAGCCAAAGATTTACTCAAGGCTAGAAGGAGACCGTTCAAGAAAGGTGGAAAGTCCAAGGGCAATGCTAAATCAAAGCAGGACAAGTCCACATCAAGCTGTCTTTATTGTGATGGAATAGGCCATTACAAAAGAGAATGTCCAAAGCTAAAGGAAGATCAGAAGAACGGAACAGTCGTTCCATCTTCAGGTATTTTCGTTATAGACTGTATACTTGCTAATTCAACTTCTTGGGTATTAGATACAGGTTGTGGCTCACACTTATGTTCCAATCCACAGGGACTAAGAAGAAGTAGAAAGTTAAGCAAGGGTGAAGTCGACCTACGAGTGAGAAATGGAGCACGGATTGCTGCATTAGCTGTAGGAACTTACTATTTGTCGTTGCCCTCCGGGCTAGTTTTGGAACTGGAAGATTGTTTCCATGTTCCAAGTCTTACTAAAAACATCATTTCAGTTTCTTGCTTAGATGCTAAGGGATTTTCCTTTTTAATAAAAGACAATAGTTGTTCGTTTTATTTTAAAGAGATGTTTTATGGATCTGCTAGATTAGTCAATGGACTTTATTTATTAGATCACGACAAACAAGTATATAACATAAATACCAAAAAGGCCAAAAAGGATGATTCAGATCTCACCTATCTGTGGCATTGTCGATTAGGCCATATAAACTTGAAACGCTTAGAAAGACTTCAAAAGGAAGGAATTCTAGAACCATTTGACTTAGAGGATTATGGTAAATGCGAATCATGTTTACTTGGCAAAATGACAAAGCAACCTTTCTCTAAAGTTGGAGAAAGAGCAAATGAACTATTGGGTTTAATCCATACAGATGTATGTGGACCAATGAGTACAAATGCTAGAGGTGGTTTCAGCTACTTTATCACTTTCACTGATGACTTCAGTAGGTATGGTTATGTCTACCTAATGAAGCATAAGTCTGAATCCTTTGACAAATTCAAGGAATTTCAGAGTGAAGTAGAGAATCAATTAGGCAAGAAGATTAAGGCACTGCGGTCTGATAGAGGCGGTGAATATCTGAGCTATGAATTTGATGACCATCTGAAAGAATGTGGAATTCTATCAGAATTGACTCCTCCTGGAACACCACAATGGAACGGTGTGTCGGAACGGAGGAACAGAACCTTGCTAGACATGGTCAGGTCAATGATGGGTCAGGCCGAACTTCCATTAGAATTTTGGGGAAATGCACTAAATACAGTTGCACTCACTATAAATAGAGCTCCGTCTAAAGCTGTCGAAAAGACTCCATACGAATTATGGTTTGGAAAGCCTCCAAATGTGTCTTTTCTTAAGATTTGGGGATGTGAAGTATACGTCAAACGATTAATTTCAGACAAACTTCATCCAAAATCTGACAAATGTATCCTTGTGGGCTATCCAAAGGAAACAAAGGGGTATTACTTCTACAATACATCTGAGAACAAAGTGTTTGTTGCTCGAGATGGTGTCTTTTTGGAGAAAGATCACATTTCCAAAATGACAAGTGGGAGAAAAGTAGACCTCGAAGAAATTCGAGTCGAACAACAAACTCTAGAGAATGCTCAAGATGACATTCAGGATGAAACTCAGAGATCAGAAGAATCTGGTGAGAATCATGGTCAATCTAGAAATGTTACCCCGCGTAGATCGCAAAGATATAGATCTCAACCGGAAAGGTACTTAGGTATTTTGACGAACGAGAGCTATGACGTTCTATTACTTGAAAGTGATGAACCTGCGACTTACAAACAAGCTATGACGAGCCCTAGCTCCAAGCAATGGCAAGAAGCCATGCAATCTGAATTGGACTCCATGTCTGAAAACCAAGTATGGGATTTGGTCGATTTGCCAGATGGCTACCAAGCCATTGGAAGCAAATGGGTTTTCAAACTGTAAAAGGACAAGGATGGGAAACTTGAAGTTTTCAAAGCTAGATTGGTTGCAAAAGGTTACAGGCAAGTCCACGGTGTGGATTACGATGAAACCTTTTCACCAGTTGCAATGCTAAAGTCTATTCGGATAATGTCAGCAATCGCTGCATATTACGATTACGAAATATGGCAGATGGATGTCAAAACTGCTTTCTTAAACGGCGTTTTAACAGAAACTGTGTTTATGACACAGCCTGAAGGTTTTGAGGATCCAAAGAATGCTAAAAAGGTATGCAAGCTAAAGAAGTCAATCTACGGATTGAAGCAGGCATCCAGGAGCTGGAATATACGTTTTGATGAAGCAGTCAGTGACTTTGGTTTCATCAAGAACGCGGACGAATCTTGTGTATACAAGAAGGTCAGTGGGAGCAAAATTGCTTTCCTAGTATTATATGTCGATGACATATTGCTTATCGGAAATGACATTCCTATGTTGAATTCTGTCAAGATTTGGCTTGGGAAATGTTTTTCGATGAAGGATCTAGGAGAAGCACAGTACATATTGGGCATCAAGATTTACAGAGATAGATCTAAAAAGATGATTGGACTTAGTCAAAGCACTTATATCAATAAGGTGCTTGATAGGTTCAAGATGGCGGACTCCAAGCGAGGCTACCTACCCATGTCTCATGGAATGACTCTAAGCAAGACTCAGTGCCCAAAAACACTTGATGAGCGTAGACGAATGAATGGGATTCCATATGCATCATTGATTGGTTCAATAATGTATGCTATGATATGTACACGCCCGGATGTTGCGTACGCACTCAGTGCTACGAGCAGATACCAGTCAGACCCAGGAGAGGCGCATTGGACTGCTGCCAAGAACATTCTGAAGTACCTGAAAAGGCACAAAGATGACTTCCTGGTCTATGGTGGAGATTATGAATTAATTGTTAAAGGCTATACGGACGCAAGTTTCCAAACCGACAAAGATGATTTCAGATCACAGTCTGGGTTTGTCTTCTGCCTCAACGGAGGAGCAGTAAGCTGGAAAAGTGCTAAGCAAAGCACCATTGCGGATTCTACAACTGAAGCGGAGTACATTGCTGCACATGAAGCAGCAAAGGAAGCTATATGGCTAAGGAAGTTCATAGGTGAACTTGGTGTAGTCCCCTCCATTAAAGGACCAATAGCCCTGTATTGTGACAATAACGGAGCTATTGCACAGGCAAAAGAGCCTAGACACCACCAGAGAGTCAAGCATGTACTTCGTAGATTTCACCTTCTACGAGAGTTCGTTGAAAGAAAAGAAGTCGAGATAAGCAAGATTGGAACTGATGACAACATATCAGATCCATTAACTAAACCTCTGCCGCAGGCGAAGCACAACTCGCACACTGCAGCTATGGGAATCAAGCATATTGGAGAATGGCTTTGATGTCTCTGTTTAATGTTTTAAAGTTTTAGAGTTTAAATCTTTGTAAAACATTATTGGTTAATCATTCACAATAAATGAAAAGAATTCATTTTTCCATTTAATTTGTGGTTTATTAAATGATGAGTCCCTTCAATTTGACAATATATTCAAGATAGACTGTCAAGACCAGTCCTGTGACTAAGAAATGTCTATCAAGTGAACTTGAATGTCAAAGGTTGAAAATGGTCCCTAGTCGGAGTTTTCTATAAAATTGGACGCATAGAAAACGTTAGACGACTAGAATGCAAGATGACTAGTAGTTCTGTTTCTTGAACTATGTGGACATGGCAATGTCATAATCATTTGCATAGATACTTACTTTGGGAAGACTAGTATCGGACAAGACCTATGAAACTTTACTGTAAGAGATGAAAATCTGTCATAAGTAAATTTCATTAAATTATTAGATACTAAATCCTCAATACCTGAGTGATTTGAGATTACTTGTTTGAGAACTGGTTGCTTTGACGTTGACCAACCGTCGCACCGTAAAAGGAGGCTATAAAGGCAACGCTCAGGTAATCACCTATCAAACGAAGTCTAATCTCAAGATCACAAGATTGGGATTGTCCTCCCATAAATCGGGATGAGATGCTTAAAAGTTGTACCAGGCCACTCGGAGAGCTAGAAACTGTGAAATGTATGGCCGTGCTCGGATGAATCAAAGGCTATGATTATCTGTTTATTTGATCAGTTGAACTCTGAAACCGAGGAACACCTCTGGACATAATAAGGATGACAACTCTTACCTTATGTTCAAGAGCAAGCATCGAGCGACAAAGGAATTAGGAAATGCACACTTGTCCCTAAGGACAAGTGGGAGACTGAAGGAAATAATGCCCTTGGTCCAAGTATGCATTCTATGTTAAGTCTAATAAATTCGGTTCAGTATTAATTAACAAGTTAATAATTCAGTGAGATCAAGTGAACTGAATGCCTAGCTAGAGGCCGCTTCAGTTCAAGTGGAATTAATGATATTAATCCACAGCTTACTCTTGACTGAACCCGTAGGGTCACACAAATAGTACGTAAACGGATCAAGTATTTAATGGCATTAGATACTCCATCTATGGATATTCGGAATCGACGGATCTTGGTTTCAGTGGGAGCTGAGATCGTCACAGGCAAGAAATGAATACTCCGGAAACGGTGATATTGCCGGAAACGGAAATATGGATCGTATCGGAAATATAAATATTTTCCAAGTCGTAGATGTTGCCGGAAACGGAAACATGGTACGTATTGGAAAATATTATCGGAAATGGAAATATTACCAGAATCGGAAATATTGCCGGAAACGGAAATATTGTCAGAATCGGAAATATTATCGGAATCGGAAAATAATTCCGGAAACGGAAATATTAAATATTTGTTCGAAACGGAAATTGATTCCGGAATCGGAAATATTAAATATTGTTCGTATCGGAAATGAATTCCGGAACCGGGAATTTAATCGGAAGCGTATCGTACGAATTAGCATCGGACGAGGCCTGCCGGACGAAGGCCCAGCACGAAGTCGGGCCATCGCCCAGCAAGCCAAACGCGCGCCACAAGCCCAGCCAAGGCAGCGCCCAGGCCTACCGCAAGGCAGGCCCAGCGCGCGCCAAGGCCACGACTGCGTGGGCCTCGCTGCGTGGGCTGCTGCTCGCACGCACGCGCATGGGCAGCCCTTGTGGCTGCCGTGTGTGTGTGAGTTTGTGTTCATGCATGATTCCTAAAACTATTAGAGTTAGTATATGATTAAATTCCTATTCCTAAAAGGATAAATTAATTAATTAGAGTTCTTGTAGGATTCTAAGTTTAATTAATTCGTGTCCTACTAGGATTACAATTCCCTTTCCATAACTCTATAAATACGTGCCTAGGGTCACATATTTTCTGAGATTAATTCAAGTATTCAAAGTGAGTTTTGAGAGAAAAATTCAGCCACATTCCTTGCTCAATAGTGCCGAAAATTCTAGTACCTTAAGGGCGATTCTAGTTGGTCAATCTTAAGGCGGATCCGGACGTGCTGTGGACTATCTACGGAGGGACGACACTTGGAGTAATAAAGACTTGTTCTTGTTCGGTTCGGGCGCAGCTAGGGAAGGCACGCAACAAAGAGTATGCATCTAAATTATGCTATATGATTATGTGTAAATAATATGTATTCCTGGCTTAATGGTTGTTTCCGCATGATTTATGAAATTGTCATATGTATCATAACCTAACAGCATGATCTTGCGACCCCGAGCTCTGCCCCAGTCACCATGGAAGCGTTCCGAACGCTCCTAGATTGCTTTACTCAGTTCTCCAAGGATATCAAGGCTAACTTTGATGGCCTTGACAAGAAGGTTGAGGCAATGGGCATGGAGATTGGCTCTTTGCGTCATCAGTTTGAAGCTTCTGGCCCCACCGCTTCTACTGTCGCCAGTCCTACCGAGTCTTACTCGGCCAACGAGGCTCATCACGAGTGAGCACTTTCCATCTCTCTCCCTTGTTTGAGTTATATTGTTGCTATTTTCACAGTGAGGGCACTGTGTTTTGTTTAGCTTGGGGGAGGGATATCTATCTTTGTTGCTTTCTAGTATAGTTTTATTGTTTTGTTTAGGTGTTGTACGCTTTGTACCGTCCATTAGGGGTGGGAGTTTACGTGCAACGAAAAAAATGTACTGCTTTCCTAGTGTTATTGTTCAATTTAGTTGCATTCTTACTTGCATTCTTACTTGCATTCATATGTCTTTATACCCTGCATTGTGCAATTGACTTTCAAACTATGTTCGGGCTTTATTTGACTCTCTTGAGCTTCTTTTGAACTTAGTTATGATTCTGAAATTCAGTCGGTCATGCTATACATTGATAACTGCTTGGCATTGTGTGAACCAATTGAATGGTATGCGGTAAGATGTTGGTCTCGTGTCAAGAATAGCTAGCCAATTATCTTGTAGGTCACCTTACTATGTGTTTGTGTGATTGATGTGACTTGTTATCGTATGATTTTGGCTTGAGATTCATTAGTAGTTTAGTTGCAACTCACGCATGCCGCGTATGACAGAGGCCATTCTCTTAGGAAGCCTTCAGACGAACTTAGAAACATCAGTTCCTGCCTTTCATACCCATGTTGTAGCCTTGTCCGTTTATTGTTTTAACTCCACAAAATTGAGCCCTATTAGCCCCGTTGGTTACTTGTCCCGATTCTAGCTTGGGGGAGCTTCGGTGTTCGTAATGGTTTCATTGATGTTGATTGATTGGCACACTAAGCCAATAGTTCGTGGTTCGAGGCCATGTTTGGATTTGTGGTTCGGAAATGGTGTATATTATTGTTGGCACCCAAGCTTGTAACAGTTAGCATTAGATTTATTTATGTACTTTCGATTTCATTATCTAGTTTCATTTTCATACCAAAATAAACAGAAAAAAAAAGAAAAAAAAAGGGAAAAGAAAGAAGAAAAAAAATAGAAAAAAAAAGAAAAAAAAAAGAGAGAAAAATCAAAGAAAAATAAAAAAAAATATGTTTTTCGTTTTTGTATGTAATTTGAAAGCAAGGAAAGGGGAATGAAGAAAGATCATTGACATAATATTATGTTTTCCCTTGGTTGTAACTTGGTTGATTGTTCGGGTTTCATGGTTCGATGGAGTTGGATTTGCGGCATTATCACGCCGACGCATATAGTTCACATATGCTCCCCAAGTTGGACCTTACTCTCACTTTTTCCCAAATTATACCCTACCCTTCCTTTTCACCTAGCCCCATTACAAGCTTATTATAAAGACCTCTTGATCGGCATGTTTGTTTTGTGATTGAATGAAAATCGTTTCTTGTTATTGTCATCTTACCCTATGTTGCATCATATATTTATATTCTACAAGGTATGCGGCGACGACTAGCTTGATTGAGAATAGTTTGTGGCTAAGCTTGGTTGTTTTAATTGTGGATCATGATGCTTTGTGGTTCTATTTGTATCCGAGCTAGATTTCTGTCTCAATAACTCTGTTTGATTGTTTGCTCGAGAGTTGGGTTGGTCTTACCATGGTTTTATGAAAGTCATATGCGTCTTGTTTCTCTATCTTTGGTTTAGTGTTGCTTGGGGACAAGCAACAGTCTAGCTTGGGGGAATTTGATGAGTCATATTTGTATAGGGTATTTTAGGCGCATTTAGGTTGCATTATTAGGCATTTATATCATTTTAGTTGCATTTAGGATCACATTTGCATAAGTTATCGTTGTCGTACTCTATTACGCCCCATTTGTGTTTTCTTAATGTTTCAGGTGATTTTACGGTCATTTGGATGCTTTCGGAGTGTTATGAGTTGATTTGGATGATGAACGGATGGAATGTTGACTCGAGGATCATTGCATATCTCTAGGGATAATTTTGAGTCAATAACGAAGCTAAACGCTATTTTTCTAAGCATCAAAACGGACAAGCATTCACTCTTTTAATGATATCTCAAGTTCTACATGTCGGAATGAGGCGATTTTTATTGGCCTAGAAAGTAGACTTCAAGGGCTTTCCAACGACAGGTCACACGTCCTTATAGGTATTGTAGAACAAGAGTTATGACATAAACAAGATGGCTCGACTATCCGATTCGCCCGAAGCCCAAAACGATGGCCCAATCTTCCCCTTGGGCGCGAAAACCAGCGACCCACCAGCGGGCCCGCTGGTTTCTCCGCCCAGCTACTTCCATGGGGGTTCGTTGCGTCGTTTCTCGTGATCGTTCAATTAAATGATAACTTATGTAATTATTATTTTTTTCCTTTTTTGTTGAGAATTTAGGAAACACTAAAATACCTCAAGGGAATTAATGTATTCCCTTATGCTTTTATTTTTTTGACGTTTTTTTTCCCTGATAATTTTTTCACGTCAGTTCTAGTTTTCTATTCCTCTCTTATTCCATTGTCGAACCCTAGCTTTCAATTTTCAATTCATCAATCTAGAGGTAATTCAATAATTTCTTTTGCTTTAATTCTTTCTTATTATTTCCGTTTCTTAGATTAATTCGTCCTTTGATTATGAATCTCGTTTTCATTATGTATTTCATGCTTGTTAATTCAATTATGAGCGAGTAGTTATATTCTAGGGCTAAGTTAGGGAAGCCATGTTTATACCATGATTGTTATGCATTAAAGTTTGCTAATTTATAGATTATTGCTTGAGTAATTCCAATTGATTTGTTCTTAATCGTTGGTTCATGTTATCGGCCAATTTCATGGATTAATTATCTAGCTAATAGGAATTAGAATCGAAAGATCGTGTTTTTAGAGGCTTTGTACAATTGGCAATTCTGATTATGTTAGCGATCGCACTGCATATGTTGAATTGAAAGTGTTAAGACCCGACCGTAGGATTAGCATGTACTTTAATTACTCGGCCTAGTTTATTCGTTGTCGAATTGAATTGTGTTATTGGATTGGTATAAGCATGGTGAACCGAACAGACGCCCTAGACCTTTAATTCATTGATAAATTACGCATTTTTATTATTGCTTTAGCTTCAGTAGTTAATACTCAAACTCAACTTTCGTTGTTGAAATAGTTCGTATAATTGGGCAAAAACTAATAGAACTTGTCTCCCTGTGGGATCGACCCGTATTTTCTAAGTATCTGCTAACAACAGACACCGTGCACTTGCGGTATCACTTTTTAATCTATCAACCGCACACAACGGCCATTCTATGAACGCTCGTTCGCACATACATATCATCATTCTAAGTATCGAACATTCACGAACGCGTCCAAAGAAAAAAATATATACGAGCGATAAAAAATATACGCCTCAAGGTATGTTCCTCGGGCCATATAGACTTGCCCAACTATTGCAATAACTGCACGCCTTAAGAGCAACAGTTCCTTTAAATAATCGCCTAAGAACGACAAACACCGTAGTTCACCAATCGGCTACGGCTTCTCGAGAAATCATCACGATCACTCAGCTCATTGTGATCTCTAATAAAATTCTACGTTCTAAAAAAAAAGAAAAACAAAAGAGAAGAGAATACGTAGAACTTCCAAGAGGCCAACTGTGTCATCAAAAGACCAGCCCAAACAACATTTTCAACGCCCCACCTGGGCGTGAATTATTTCTGACGCCCAGGCCTGGGCGCCGAAAATCAACCCAGGCCCGAAAAAAGCTCTGACTTCTATAGGGCCCTGTCGTATCCATTCGACTCGAAAATTGCCGATTTCCTTACTAAAAGTCACACCTCACGACTTTGTCAAGAGTAGCACACCACTACAAAGATCGCTCGCACTTACGAGTACAATCCCAAACACGATCAAGGACATTACAGAATGCGTATCCCCAAGGAACCTCTTTGACAAGAAATGACCGTCAAGCACGAATGCTTGGGGGCTCGAAAGAAAATATATATTATGCAAAGTTAAAACAACATTCCCGGGCTGCGCTATACACAAGTCCCGTGTTTGGATAGTCTCAAAAAAAAAGGAAAAAAAACGGTATTTTAAAAATATCGTTAGCAGAAATATACTCAGTGTGGGCCCACTTAGAGGACACACCTAATCAGGAAATATTGCGACCCACCAACAGGTTGTAATCACAAAAGCCCTTCTACATAGGAAAAATGAAAAGAAAGTAAGAAATTCAAAATGGGCTCGCCCACCTTCAACGGGTGGGGTCTGCGTCACTAGCCGCGCAGGTCCTCAGTTTTCGGAAAATAAAGTCTTCAAATTTAAAATAGGCTCGCCATCTTTAGCCGCCGGGGTCTACGTCACAAACCGCGTAGGTCCTTATCTTCAAATTTCAAAAACAGATTCGTCCACTTCTATCGGACGGGGTGTCCACCCTTAGCGGACAGGCTCGCCATCTTTAGCCGGCAGGGTCTGCGTCACTAACCGCGCAGGTCCTTAGTCGCTGTAGCGATAACCTTTATCGGTTTTCCCTTTTTCCAAAAATTAAAGGATCGGTTTTCCCTTTTTCCAAAAATTAAAGGATCGGTTTTCCCTTTTTCCAAAAATTAAAAGATTGGTTTTCCGTTTTTCCAAAATAGAACGATGTGATTGGTTTTCCCTTTTTCCAAAAATTAAAGGATTGATTTTCCGTTTTTTCCATAAAAGAGCGATGTGCTGGATTTTCCTTCGTTTTACGTCCCATAAAAACAAGGGGGTTTT
Source organism: Spinacia oleracea (assembly GCF_020520425.1). Taxonomy (NCBI): domain Eukaryota; kingdom Viridiplantae; phylum Streptophyta; class Magnoliopsida; order Caryophyllales; family Amaranthaceae; genus Spinacia; species Spinacia oleracea. Next base: position 18,353,068 of record NC_079490.1, read on the forward strand.
CTCGTTTAACTAGCCTTGAAAATGAGAATCTTTAAAAACATTTTTACCTCGTGGTTGGGCTTGGCCAGGCCCAATTACACTTTATAGCTTTGATTTCAAAAACATCTGTAGCTACTCCCAATGACAAAGTGAGGGAGTGTCTACACTTCTTTAGATCTTTCCAATGACAAAGTGAGGAAGTTTCTATACTATCCGTTGACAAATCCCAATGACACGTGAGGGATATGTCGACACTCCAAGTGATGACCCTTAAGTCAACTGTTATCACTCGAGGGCTCGTGAGACCCTCGCAAAAACAGGTCACCATGGCTTGTGTGGCGCACTCCGTCTAGTACTTTGACCATCGTCTTATTCCAAGACTCAGTCAAAGTGGGGGCTAACTGTAGACACCTACTTTTGTCCCCATTCCCGAAAGGGAAGGTTCGATGATGAGAACGTAAATCTCCACTTGACAACGCATCTCCTATAAAATAACGAATCTCATTACCCCTTTTCATTTCACCCGAAACCTGCTATTTATAGAAACCTGCTATTTATGGAAACCTGCTAAAAATAGTAACTGCCGTAATGGGTAGTTGTTAAAAGTGGCACGTCATAAAAGATAGAAACCTGTCAGAATTAGGTGTTGCACTCCAACATAAATCCTAAATGAGATAGAAATTGCGAGAGAATCCTATTCCTAATATGATTCGAAAGTAAGAGTCACGTATTAATTAAAATCCTAACGAGCCTAGAGTTCGTAACGGGCCCAGACACATCTCGTCACAAGGTTAATACGCACTAAAGGACTCAATTAAATCTCAAATACTCCGGATTCTAGGAATCCGAATCTGACTAAGAAAAACAGCCCAGATCCTATTTTCAAAGCCTGGCTCTGGGCGCCGAAATCTTCGGCGCCCAGGCCTGGGCGCTGAAAATACCTGGTACGTGTTTTTTCCTAATTCCTCGTGGATTAGAGTTCTGCGTTCGATCTAGTACTATATGTTGCATATTGATAAAATCAACTCAGATTAGTTTAATAGTTAACGCATGTCCCTTCAATTATTTATGCTGAGCTAGTAAGGATATCCTGCCTCTGGAGTTATCGAAGAGCGAGTACTCCTCTCGGTAGTTACAGTCCCCCGAACCCTCAATCTCTACCCTGCGGGTGTACGTTGAGCGATCCCCACCACCAGGGATCACAAGGGAACCTACGGCCGTCGTGGTCAAACATAACAGCACTTCCTTTATGTCACGATAACCGGGTTTTGTCAGTTTTTCTCATTGTCGTTAAAAACTGAATGGCGACTCCTATATTACTAGTCAATTGGGTGTAAACTCAAAGGAAATCCAATTACACTTGATTTGACAAAAAGAAGCGTCACACCCACGAGGGACGAGGTCACGCATTAGCCTCGTGCTTTTTCGACCCCCTCACACCTCGGGCGACGCCAACCCCTGCTGCTTATGTGCGTGTTTTATTTTCGTTTTTTTGGCTTGTATTTTGGGCAAACTATAAATACTAGCCCTTTTTTTTTTAGTGGACATCTTTCATTCTAGTATTAAACACTTAGTTTATTTTATTAAGCTTAGTTTATTCTCTCTAAATTTGTTCCAAGACTTAGTTTTTATTTTCAATCAAAAATTCAAGCTTTCTTATTTCGTTGTTCTTCAATTAGGTATTGCTTCTTACTTTAATTTATTGTTTGCTTTAATCATGTTTTCAATCATATTAATTGCTTTGTTTATTGGTAATATGTGTGAGTAGTCTAATTTCTAGGGTTTGGGGATCCATGAATAATTATGAAGGGATGATTGAATATTGTTGAATGTTGGTATTGTAATTGATTCGTATTGATTGGTTTATTCTACTATGCGATTAGATTTGCGCAGGTTTAATTGTGATAGTCTAGCAATATCAAGTTAAGATTCGAGAGATGCAATTTGATGTTTAGGCTTGTGTCAATAGGTGGAATTAGGATTAATACGTAGCGAGAGCCCGTTAATTCTAAGTCTATGATTAGTATTGATTCGAGAGAGCATGCTAGTCTAATTAATTACTTTATTGATTATTGTCGATCGTTTATCATCCTGGATTGTTATTTGTTGGTGAACCTATGCCCTAGATTCTTTAATATCTGAATTCTTATTTGTTTAATTATTGTCGTAGCTTTAGTACACAAATCAACCAACTTTCTTGTTCCCAATAGTCTAGATTTCATTCTTAGTAATTGAAAGAACATTGTTTCCCAGTGGATTCGATCCTGACTTCCCTTGCTACCTAGCTAGTGGACTTGGGTTTATTTTTGATAAGGTGATACGACTTTAGCCTGTCAAATTTTGGCGCCGTTGCCGGGGAGACGGTTTTATTTTCTGTTATTGATTGTTTATTCTAGATTATTGTTTGTTACTTCTCAAGGAACTCCCGTTCCTTGAGACCGGATCTCACACTTTTTTGTAGTTTCTTTGTCTATGCCCAGGACCGTAGGTACTAGTAATCTTACTCCATTCGATCCTGAGCCCGAAAGAACCTTTCGTAGACGAAGAACTTTCATTGCACAGTGTGGGAATTACTCTGATTCTGATCATAATATTGGCGATATTTTTCCTTCAGATACAGATTCAGTTTCAGAGGTAGAGATGGGTGACGAAACACCACCACCACCTGAGCCAAGGCTTACAGACTATTCTAAGCCAAGTCTGTCTGTGGTACCCAAGGCAATCATGCCTTCTATTGCAGCTGAGACCTTCAAGATCGAGCCTGCATTGATTAACATGATTGAGAGACGCCAGTTCGGTGGGAAAGTAGGTGAAGATCTGAATCTTCACATTCAGTCCTTCATCCAATACTGCTCTACCATTAAGCAAAAGGGATTGACTCCGGAGCAAACTATGGAGATGCTTTTCCCGTTCTCTCTGAGTGGGAAAGAAAAGTTGTGGATCAATGGGTTGAATCGGGCAGCCATGAAAATCACTAATTGGGAGTCTTTGGCTCTCACATTCAATGTGAAGTATTTCCCACCTGAGAAGACAGCTCGTCTGAGGGGTCAGATAATTTCTATTACTCAACAAGCTAATGAGAGTTTGTTCGAGGTGTGGGAGAGATTCAAGGATTTGCAGAGAGAGTGCCCGCACCATGATTTGAGTGACTGGTTCCTGATTCAGCAGTTTTATAATGGTCTGGGTAATGAGTCTAGACTTATTTTGGATTCAGCTGCTAGTGGGAGATTCATGCAACTTGCTGTGACTAGAGCTATGGAGGTGATTGAGGAGATGGTCATTCATAATGCCCAATATGGGAATCCTAGAGGCCTATCTAACAAGGGTGGTAAGCATGATTTGAATTCCATAGAACAATTTATTTCCCAATTGAGTGTTTACATTATAAGTTTGATAATATACAAGCAGTAAATACTCAATCTGCCCAACCTGTTAGTGTAGCTGCAATGAATACTCAAACTGTCAATCAAGTATACTAATTTCAAGGTTGAATCAATAATAGTGGGCTTCGTAGGTGGATCATTAGAGTAATGAAGCAACCAGGCAAGCAGCGGGAGGCCGGGAGCAGCCCTTAGTTAATTGTACGTACTATTAAAAAAAACTAAATCCCTAACAAATTAAGACGCCGATATTGACTTTATAGGACTAGTACCCGTTTTAAAATGATTTTTATGATTACTATTTACACCAATATTAACACAATATAGAAAAAGTATGTAAAAAGGTGGTGGATATAATAAGGCAAGTTTGTATAATAGATTCATTGAAAAAAAAAGTGGTGAATTTGTTAAAAACTATCTTATAAATTTGGTTTTTTTTTCAAAAAACTACTTTATAAAAAACATGTTGTAATTAACTACCTTATAAAAAAAATGTTGAAATTAACTACCTTATAAAAAAATTATGTTGTAAGACACTATCTTTTCCCAAATTATAAATGTTGAATTAAGATTCTGGGATTGATTTTATCATATGTATCTCATGTGTCATTTAATTACACATTTCGGTAACATGCCACGAGATATGCACCTAGTAAGTCAACCCCAAAATGTTTTATCAATGCTTATAATACAACCAAATGTAATACAACGTATATTTTTTAAAAGGTAGTTAACCACAACATTATTTTTTAAGGTGCTTTTTGGCAAAAATCCAATATTATAAGATAATTTTTGGCAAATTTACCTATAATAAAATGTGGATAAAGTTTGATAGATGAAAGATGTGGGTGAATGTAAGAAAAAAAATGAATAAAGTAAAAGAAAATAGGAGGAAAGTGTGTTGTAGGGATAATAAGGGTAAGATAGTAAATTTTTATGTTCAAAAATAGAATAAAGCAAAGTATAAAGAACCTTATTAAACAGATTAAAACAAAAAATATAAAGATCATTTTAGAAGATAGTTAGTACTTCTGAACTTAAAACTTCAAAGCCTGTGTAAATATCTTACCACCAAGACTTTCAAATTTGCGGAATGACAACGGCTAAATCCAATTAAGAAAACTTGATATCATCCAAATTAGACGTAAAACGAGATTTCTTTACTTTTAAACACAAATAAATTTGTTCAGGTGTTCGGAAATATTTTGAGTAAAAGAATCCGTCTTTCACGTATCCTAAAGTATGTTTCCAATAATTATGTTAATTGATTATGTGAATTTTATATGTTTTCTGGCAATCTAGGTTTATTCCGCATAACGATTAGATTGTTCATAACCTAACAAGTTTGACTCATACTTATACTTTGGTTTTCAAATAAAAGAACAAAAACTATACTAAAATTAAGTTATGTTGATTGATTGTTAATCGATCAATTTATGTACTCTAAGTATATAATCAAGGAGAATATAACTCCTTCATTAATAGAAAAATCCCTAAAAGTTAGTAAAAAAAATTAGAAAATAATACTAACAAACATAGTAAGTGAGATGTAATTTAATTACGTGCAAAAGATTATTGATTCATTATCAATTTACCATATTAATAAAAATTTACCAAATTTGGACTATCCTCTCCTATATATTGGTTTGCTTTTACCATTATATATGATAATCTCATCATAATCTAATAAATTACAAAAATTGAGTATAAATCATACATTTTTACAATAAAATTCATACATTTTTACAGTAAAAATGGTTAGATTTCTTCCATTTTTGTATTATTGTTTCTTCGCTATTACACTGACACTGTCTTTAAGTTGTCAAGCCGCCAACGACAAGTGGGTGACGGATGCCCATGCCACATTTTATGGTGATATGAAAGGAGGCGAGACTATGTGTAAGCTATTCAATCTTATACGAAGAATTTATTTTAACCTAATTAGATTTTGGGCGTGAGAAGCTCATGAATTCACGAGTATTTATCAATTAGAATACTACATTAATTTCAACAAAGGGTTACATAACATTCTTTTTTCCGTTGCTTTTACTTATGTACTACGATATAATTATGTACTACGTATTACTAAATTGTAATGCATCAGTCAAAATTCCATCTAAAAAGTTTTTACTATTTCAGTCTCATATCCGTCTCTATTATCAGTTTAAGACGACATTTGACTATTTAGAAACGAAGTTCATCATCTCTATAAACTACATAAAGTGATTATTTTGTAGTGATGGTTGTGAAAATAATTTGCTAAAACTTATTTTGATTTGATTTTCAGATGGTGCTTGTGGGTATAAAGATCTATATACACAAGGTTACGGCCTTGAAACAGCAGCATTAAGCACAGCGTTATTCAACAATGGATCGGCATGTGGATCATGTTATGAAATACAATGCATAAACTCCAAATGGTGCAAACCCAACAAAAATACTATTAAGATCACTGCCACAAACTTTTGCCCTCCTAACTACACAAAAACAGTCGATATTTGGTGTAATCCTCCTCAAAAACACTTCGATTTATCACTTAAGATGTTCTTAACAATTGCGGAATACAAAGCCGGGATTGTTCCTGTACGATTTCGCCGAGTTCCTTGTGTTAGGAAGGGTGGCTTGAAATTCCTACTACAAGGGAATCAAGGTTGGTACCTTGTACTAGTGTTTAATGTTGGAGGTGTTGGAAATGTTGTTGATGTTAAGATTAAGCCGTCTAATTCCAGAATTTGGATGCAAATGACGCGTAATTGGGGGCAAAATTGGCAATTTACGCGAAATTTGATAGGCCAAAGTTTGTCATTCCAAGTGACAACTAGTGATGGTAAAATGGTGCAGTCCGATAACGTCGTACCGGCTAATTGGCAATTTGGCCAAACATTTGAAGGCAGCAAAAACTTCTAATGAACATAATTAAGTATGAATGATTGTTCTTAATCAAATTAATATTTGGCGTACACATTCAACGGAATGCCATAATATATTGTACGGAGTAAAAGAGATCGGAAGTTCGACCTATAAGATAGATTTTTTTTGGTGGAAATTATAGTATGCAAATTCCAGTTTGGCATCCACGGCGTTTGTATTGTTTTTCATAAGATAGCCATTTCCCCTTTTTAGTTTCTTTCATGGAGCAATAATTACAAAGTTATTGTCTTTTTGATCTCTAATGTAATATCGATGACAAATTCATAAGCATCGAGGTGCACCATACAAGTAGGTATGGGAGTTGGCTTGAAACATATCCAATTTTATCTCTTAATTAGAATCACTGATAATTTGAAACTTCCCTTTGTGTCAATAATACATTCTAAGGCCTTTTGTAACACCAAAAATCTCGGCAAAGTAGAATGAAAGTGTTACGTACACCGGATTTATTATAACACCATTTTCCTTGTTACATTCTTTGTTATAACAATAGAATTGATTTATTGTTTACCGGTACATAATCTATTGTAATGGCCTTTAATTTGGGGTGCAACGTTTCCAACTACCATAGATTTTTTAGGAGTCCTTCTACCAAGATAAACATTGTTAAATATGCTAAAAGAGACAATATAATTTCCTACTTCTAAACTTCGACATAGGCTAACTTATTATATAATCCCAATGCAATTTTTTTCTTGGCGCGATCATCAAGTTTCTACTGGTTATCCGTTAGGTCAGACCATGTACGTGCATTCTTGACCCTTGGTCAAGTGTTAAATAATTTCCCTCTTATCTTTCTTCTTCTTCCACCTCATTTTCCACTAACTTGACACACCTCTCACTCCGACTCTTACTTTTTCTTCTATAATCTTGACTCAAGGTCAATAATTTCTTTCGCCTACTATTTACGTAAATTCCACCTCAAATTATCTTTCCTACACAATTGCTAATTTTAACAACTACTAAAATTTAAATTAAAAATTTTAATTAATATATAAAAATTATGCAAATTATTTTCATACATACAAAAACAGCGAATTGACACCACAAAAAAAATCTTCTTTAAAAAAAAATACCACAAAACAAATATTCTAAGCCAATGAAAGATAAACATGAAAAAAATGAACATGAAAAGAAAATATGCAATGCATCAGACCCAAAGAAAAACGAAACATACATGGAATTAATGAAATAAAGGCTCACTTATTTACTTGACCTTTGGTCAGAAACCTTATGATATATATGTGTGTTTTATATAGAGTTTTACCCCCGTCCCTTAGTACTTTTATGCATCAAATGAGCTCTTAGGAGCCGTTTTTAGTACTAATCTGTGTTATTAAGTGTGCCTTGAGTTTCATGATTAATTGGTGAGAAATTGGTCTTTTTAGACCCGTTTCATGGTGATTTAGGCCACTACATGAACCCGAGGAAGTTCGGGACCATTATCGTCGACTTTCGGGAGCCTTATATGCTTACGGTTGAGTCCCGGGAGTTAGACTCGGTGATATGGGCGAAGGATCATGACTTTTGCAAATCGCCCTTTGAGCTGAGGGCGAAATGAGAAGACCGGGCGAAAACAAAAGGATTTGAAGTCTTCCATACGCGCCCGATCGGGCGGGCTTCGCCCGGTCCGGATCGGGCGGTCATTTTAGGCCTTGCTGTTAGCTTTTCGCAACCGCCCGATCGGGCCGACTATCGAGCAGTTCGCCCGATCGGGCGAAGCGCCGCCCGATCGGGCGACGCCAACCCCTGCTGCTTATGCGCGTGTTTTATTTTCGTTTTTTGGCTTGTATTTTGGGCAAACTATAAATACTAGCCCTTTTTTTTTAGTGGACATCTTTCATTCTAGTATTAAGCACTTAGTTTATTTTATTAAGCTTAGTTTATTCTCTCTAAATTTGTTCCAAGACTTAGTTTTTATTTTCAATCAAAAATTCAAGCTTTCTTATTTCGTTGTTCTTCAATTAGGTATTGCTTCTTACTTTAATTTATTGTTTGCTTTAATCATGTTTTCAATCATATTAATTGCTTTGTTTATTGGTAATATGTGTGAGTAGTTTAATTTCTAGGGTTTGGGGATCCATGATTAATTATGAAGGGATGATTGAATATTGTTGAATGTTGGTATTGTAATTGATTCGTATTGATTGGTTTATTCTACTATGCGATTAGATTTGCGCAGGTTTAATTGTGATAGTCTAGCAATATCAAGTTAAGATTCGAGAGATGCAATTTGATGTTTAGGCTTGTGTCAATAGGTGGAATTAGGATTAATACGTAGCGAGAGCCCGGTAATTCTAAGTCTATGATTAGTATTGATTCGAGAGAGCATGCTAGTCTAATTAATTACTTTATTGATTATTGTTGATTGTTTATCATCCTGGATTGTTATTTGTTGGTGAACCTATGCCCTAGATTCTTTAATATCTGAATTGTTATTTGTTTAATTATTGTCGTAGCTTTAGTACACAAATCAACCAACTTTCTTGTTCCCAATAGTCTAGATTTCATTCTTAGTAATAGAAAGAATATTTTTTCCCTGTGAATTCGATCCTGACTTCCCTTGCTACCTAGCTAGTGGACTTAGGTTTATTTTTGATAAGGTGATATGACTTTAGCCTGTCAAATTTTGGCGCCGTTGCCGGGGAGACGGTTTTATTTTCTGTTATTGATTGTTTATTCTAGATTATTGTTTCTTACTTCTCAAGGAACTCCCGTTCCTTGAAACCGGATCTCACACTTTTTTGTAGTTTCTTTGTCTATGCCCAGGACCGTAGGTACTAGTAATCTTACTCCATTCGATCCTGAGCCCGAAAGAACCTTATAAAAAACAATGTTGAAATTAACTACCTTATAAAAAAATTATGTTGTAAGACACTATCTTTTCCCAAATTATAAATGTTGAATTAAGATTCTGGGATTGATTTTATCATATGTATCTCATGTGTCATTTAATTACACATTTCGGTGACATGCCACGAGATATGCACCTAGTAAGTCAACCCCAAAATGTTTTATCAATGCTTATAATCCAACCAAATGTAATACAACGTAAATTTTTTTAAAAGGTAGTTAACTACAACATTATTTTTTAAGGTGCTTTTTGGCAAAAATCCAATATTATAAGGTAATTTTTGGCAAATTTACCTATAATAAAATGTGGATAAAGTTTGATAGATTAAAGATGTGGGTGAATGTAAGAAAAAAAAATGAATAAAGTAAAAGGAAATAGGTGGAAAGTGTGTTGTAGGGATAATAAGGGTAAGATAGTAAATTTTTATGTTCAAAAATAGAATAAAACAAAGTATAAAGAACCTTATTAAACAGATTAAAACAAAAAATATAAAGATCATTTTAGAAGATAGTTAGTACTTCTGAACTTAAAACTTCAAAGCCTGTGTAAATATCTTACCACCAAGACTTTCACATTTGCGGAATGACAACAGCTAAATCCAATTAAGAAAACTTGATATCATCCAAATTAGACGTAAAACGAGATTTCTTTACTTTTAAAACACAAATAAATTTGTTCAGATATTCGGTAATATTTTGAGTAAAAGAATACGTCTTTCACGTATCATAAAGTATGTTTCCAATAATTATGTTAATTGATTATGTGAATTTTACATGTTTTCTGGCAATCTAGGTTTATTCCGCATAACGATTAGATTGTTCATAACCTAACAAGTTTGACTCATACTTATACTTTGGTTTTCAAATAAAAGAACAAAAACTATACTAAAATTAAGTTATGTTGATTGATTGTTAATCGATCAATTTATGTACTCTAAGTCTATAATCAAAGATAATATAACTCCTTCATTAATAGAAAAATCCCTAAAAGTTAGTAAAAAAAATTAGAAAATAATACTAACAAACATAGTAAGTGAGATGTAATTTAATTACGTTCAAAAGATTATTGATTCATTATCAATTTACCATATTACTAAAAATTTACCAAATTTGGACTATCCTCTCCTATATATTGGTTTGCTTTTACCATTATATATGATAATCTCATCATAATCTAATTAATTACAAAAATTGAGTATAAATCATACATTTTTACAGTAAAATTCATACATTTTTACAGTAAAAATGGTTAGATTTCTTCCATTTTTGTATTATTGTTTCTTCGCTATTACACTGACACTGTCTTTAAGTTGTCAAGCCGCCAACGACAAGTGGGTGACGGATGCCCATGCCACATTTTATGGTGATATGAAAGGAGGCGAGACTATGTGTAAGCTATTCAATCTTATACGAAGAATTTATTTTAAACTAATTAGATTTTGGGCGTGAGAAGCTCATGAATTCACGAGTATTTATCAACTAGAATAACTACATTAATTTCAACAAAGGGTTACATAACATTCTTTTTTCCGTTGCTTTTAAACAAATCACTAAAGCGTTTCTAAAACTCTAGAAGCACGATATAATTATGTACTACGTATTACTAAATTGTAATACATCTGTTAAAATTCCATCTCAAAAGTTTTTACTATTTCAGTCTCATATCCGTCTCTATCATCAGTTTAAGACGACATTTGACTATTTAGAAACGAAGTTCATCATCTCTATAAACTACATAAAGTGATTATTTTGTAGTGATGGTTGTGAAAATAATTTGCTAAAACTTATTTTGATTTGATTTTCAGATGGTGCTTGTGGGTATAAAGATCTATATACACAAGGTTACGGCCTTGAAACAGCAGCATTAAGCACAGCGTTATTCAACAATGGATCGGCATGTGGATCATGTTATGAAATACAATGCATAAACTCCAAATGGTGCAAACCCAACAAAAATACTATTAAGATCACTGCCACAAACTTTTGCCCTCCTAACTACACAAAAACAGTTGATATTTGGTGTAATCCTCCTCAAAAACACTTCGATTTATCACTTAAGATGTTCTTAACAATTGCGGAATACAAAGCCGGGATTGTTCCTGTACGATTTCGCCGAGTTCCTTGTGTTAGGAAGGGTGGCTTGAAATTCCTACTACAAGGGAATCAAGGTTGGTACCTTGTACTAGTGTTTAATGTTGGAGGTGTTGGAAATGTTGTTGATGTTAAGATTAAGCCGTCTAATTCCAAAATTTGGATGCAAATGACGCGTAATTGGGGGCAAAATTGGCAATTTACGCGAAATTTGATAGGCCAAAGTTTGTCATTCCAAGTGACAACTAGTGATGGTAAAATGGTGCAGTCCGATAACGTCGTACCGGCTAATTGGCAATTTGGCCAAACATTTGAAGGCAGCAAAAACTTCTAATGAACATAATTAAGAATGAATGATTGTTCTTAATCAAATTAATATTTGGCGTACACATTCAACGGAATGCCATAATATATTATACGGAGTAAAAGAGATCGGAAGTTCGACCTATAAGATAGATTTTTTTTGGTGGAAATTATAGTATGCAAATTCCAGTTTGGCATCCACGGCGTTTGTATTGTTTTTCATAAGATAGCCATTTCCCCTTTTTAGTTTCTTTCATGGAGCAATAATTACAAAGTTATTGTCTTTTTTATCTCTAATGTAATATCGATGACAAATTCATAAGCATCGAGGTGCACCATACAAGTAGGTATGGGAGTTGGCTTGAAACATATCCAATTTTATCTCTTAATTAGAATCACTGATAATTTGAAACTTCCTTTTGTGTCAATATTACATTCTAAGGCCTTTTGTAACACCAAAAATCTTGGCAAAGTAGATTGAAAGTGTTACGTACACCGGATTTATTATAACACCATTTTCCTTGTTACATTCTATGTTATAACAATAGAATTGATTTATTGTTTACCGGTACATAATCTATTGTAATGGCCTTTAATTTGGGGTGCAACGTTTCCAACTACCATAGATTTTTTTAGGAGTCCTTCTACCAAGATAAACATTGTTAAATATGCTAAAAGATACAATATAATTTCCTACTTCTAAACTTCGACATAGGCTAACTTATTATATAATCCCGATGCAATTTTTTTCTTGGCGCGATGATCAAGTTTCTACTAGTTATCCGTTAGGTCAGACCATGTACGTGCATTCTTGACCCTTGGTCAAGTGTTAAATAATTTCCCTCTTATCTTTCTTCTTCTTCCACCTCATTTTCCACTAACTTGACACACCTCTCACTCCGACTCTTACTTTTTCTTCTATAATCTTGACTCAAGGTCAATAATTTCTTTCGCCTACTTTTTACGTAAATTCCACCTCAAATTATCTTTCCTACACAATTGCTAATTTTAACAACTACTAAAATTGAAATTAAAAATTATAATTAATATATAAAAATTATGCAAATTATTTTCATACATACAAAAACAGCGAATTGACACCACAAAAAAAATCTTCTTTAAAAAAAAATACCACAAAACAAATATTCTAAGCCAATGAAAGATAAACATGAAATAAATGAACATGAAATAAAAATATGCAATGCATCAGACCCAAAGAAAAAACGAAACATACATGGAATTAAAGAAATAAAGGCTCACTTATTTACTTGACCTTTGGTCAGAAACCTTATGATATATATGTGTGTTTTATATAGAGTTTTACCCCCGTCCCTTAGTACTTTTATGCATCAAATGAGCTCTTATGAGCCGTTTTTAGTACTAATCTGTGTTATTAAGTGTGCCTTGAGTTTCAGGATTAATTTGTGAGAAATTGGTCTTTTTAGACCCGTTTCATGGTGATTTAGGCCACTACATGAGCCCGAGGAAGTTCGGGACCATTATCGTCGACTTTCGGGAGCCTTATATGCTTACAGTTGAGCCCCGGGAGTTAGACTCGGTGATATGGGAGAAGGATCATGACTTTTGCAAATCGCCCTTTGAGCTGAGGGCGAAATGAGAAGACCGGGCGAAAACAAAAGGATTTGAAGTCTTCCATACGCGCCCGATCGGGAGGGCTTCGCCCGGTCCGGATCGGGCGGTCATTTTAGGCCTTGTTGTGAGCTTTTCGCAGCCGCCAGATCGGGCCGACTATCGAGAAGTTCACCCGATCGGGCGAAGCGCCGCCCGATCGGGCGACGCCAACCCCTGCTGCTTATGCGCGTGTTTTATTTTCGTTTTTTGGCTTGTATTTTGGGCAAACTATAAATACTAGCCCTTTTATTTTTAGTGGACATCTTTCATTCTAGTATTAAGCACTTAGTTTATTTTATTAAGCTTAGTTTATTCTCTCTAAATTTGTTCCAAGACTTAGTTTTTATTTTCAATCAAAAATTCAAGCTTTCTTATTTCGTTGTTCTTCAATTAGGTATTGCTTCTTACTTTAATTTATTGTTTGCTTTAATCATGTTTTCAATCATATTAATTGCTTTGTTTATTGGTAATATGTTTGAGTAGTCTAATTTCTAGGGTTTGGGGATCCATGAATAATTATGAAGGGATGATTGAATATTGTTGAATGTTGGTATTGTAATTGATTCGTATTGATTGGTTTATTCTACTATGCGATTAGATTTGCGCAGGTTTAATTGTGATAGTCTAGCAATATCAAGTTAAGATTCGAGAGATGCAATTTGATGTTTAGGCTTGTGTCAATAGGTGGAATTAGGATTAATACGTAGCGAGAGCCCGGTAATTCTAAGTCTATGATTAGTATTGATTCGAGAGAGCATGCTAGTCTAATTAATTACTTTATTGATTATTGTTGATTGTTTATCATCCTGGATTGTTATTTGTTGGTGAACCTATGCCCTAGATTCTTTAATAACTGAATTGTTATTTGTTTAATTATTGTCGTAGCTTTAGTACACAAATCAACCAACTTTCTTGTTCCCAATAGTCTAGATTTCATTCTTAGTAATAGAAAGAACATTGTTTCCCTATGGATTCGATCCTGACTTCCCTTGCTACCTAGCTAGTGGATTTGGGTTTATTTTTGATAAGGTGATACGACTTTAGCCTGTCAAATTTTGGCGCCGTTGCCAGGGAGACGGTTTTATTTTCTGTTATTGATTGTTTATTCTAGATTATTGTTTCTTACTTCTCAAGGAACTTCCGTTGGAGTTCCTTGAGACCGGATCTCACACTTTTTTGTAGTTTCTTTGTCTATGCCCAGGACCGTAGGTACTAGTAATCTTACTCCATTCGATCCTGAGCCCGAAAGAACCTTTCGTAGACGAAGAACTTTCATTGCACAGTGTGGGAATTACTCTGATTCTGATCATAATATTGGCGATCTTTTTCCTTCAGATACAAATTCAGTTTCAGAGGTAGAGATGGGTGACGAAACACCACACCACCTGAGCCAAGGCTTACAGACTATTCTAAGCCAAGTCTGTCGGTGCTACCCAAGGCAATCATGCCTTCTATTGCAGCTGAGACCTTCAAGATCGAGCCTGCATTGATTAACATGATTGAGAGACGCCAGTTCGGTGGGGAAGTAGGTGAAGATCTGAATCTTCACATTCAGTCCTTCATCCAATACTGCTCTACCATTAAGCAAAAGGGATTGACTCCGGAGCAAACTATGGAGATGCTTTTCCCGTTCTCTCTGAGTGGGAAAGAAAAGTTGTGGATCAATGGATTGAATCGGGCAGCCATGAAAATCACTAATTGGGAGTCTTTGGCTCTCACATTCTATGTGAAGTATTTCCCACCTGAGAAGACAGCTTGTCTGAGGGGTCAGATAATTTCTATTACTCAACAAGCTAATGAGAGTTTGTTCGAGGTGTGAGAGAGATTCAAGGATTTGCAGAGAGAGTGCCCGCACCATGATTTGAGTGACTGGTTCCTGATTCAGCAGTTTTATAATGGTCTGGGTAATGAGTCTAGACTTATTTTGGATTCAGCTGCTAGTGGGAGATTCATGCAACTTGCTGTGACTAGAGCTATGGAGGTGATTGAGGAGATGGCCATTCATAATACCCAGTATGGGAATCCAAGAGGCCTATCTAACAAGGGTGGTAAGCATGATTTGAATTCCATAGAACAATTAACTTCCCAATTGACTGTTTACATTATAAGTTTGATAATATGCAAGCAGCAAATACTCAATCTGCCCAACCTGTTAGTGTAGCTGCAATGAATGCTCAAACTGTCAATCAAGTATACTAATTTCAAGGTTGAATCAATAATAGTGGGCTTCTTAGGTGGATCATTAGAGTAATGAAGCAACCAGGCAAGCAGCGGGAGGCCGGGAGCAGCCCTTAGTTAATTGTACGTACTATTAAAAAAAACTAAACCCCCAACAAATTAAGACGCCGATATTGACTTTATAGGACTAGTACCCGTTTTAAAATGATTTTTATGATTACTATTTACACCAATATTAACACAATATAGAAAAAGTATGTAAAAAGGTGGTGGATATAATAAGGCAAGTTTTTATAATAGATTCATTGAAAAAAAAAAAAGTGGTGAATTTGTTAAAAACTATCTTATAAATTTGGTTTTTTTTTTGCAAAAAACTACTTTATAAAAAACATGTTGTAATTAACTACCTTATAAAAAAAATGTTGAAATTAACTACCTTATAAAAAAATTATGTTGTAAGACACTATCTTTTCCCAAATTATAAATGTTGAATTAAGATTCTGGGATTGATTTTATCATATGTATCTCATGTGTCATTTAATTACACATTTCGGTGACATGCCACGAGATATGCACCTTGTAAGTCAACCCCAAAATGTTTTATCAATGCTTATAATCCAACCAAATGTAATACAACGTAAATTTTTTTAAAGGTAGTTAACTACAACATTATTTTTTAAGGTGCTTTTTGGCAAAAATCCAATATTATAAGGTAATTTTTGGCAAATTTACCTATAATAAAATGTGGATAAAGTTTGATAGATGAAAGATGTGGGTGAATGTAAGAAAAAAAAATGAATAAAGTAAAAGAAAATAGGTGGAAAGTGTGTTGTAGGGATAATAAGGGTAAGATAGTAAATTTTTATGTTCAAAAATAGAATAAAGCAAAGTATAAAGAACCTTATCAAACAGATTAAAACAAAAAATATAAAGATCATTTTAGAAGATAGTTAGTACTTCTGAACTTAAAACTTCAAAGCCTGTGTAAATATCTTACCACCAAGACTTTCAAATTTGCGGAATGACAACGCCTAAATCCAATTAAGAAAACTTGATATCATCCAAATTAGACGTAAAACGAGATTTCTTTACTTTTAAAACACAAATAAATTTGTTCAGATGTTCGGATATATTTTGAGTAAAAGAATCCGTCTTTCACGTATCATAAAGTATGTTTCCAATAATTATGTTAATTGATTATGTGAATTTTACATGTTTTCTGGCAATCTAGGTTTATTCCGCATAACGATTAGATTGTTCATAACCTAACAAGTTTGACTCATACTTATACTTTGGTTTTCAAATAAAAGAACAAAAACTGTACTAAAATTAAGTTATGTTGATTGATTGTTAATCGATCAATTTATGTACTCTAAGTCTATAATCAAGGAGAATATAACTCCTTCATTAATAGAAAAATCCCTAAAAGTTAGGAAAAAAAATTAGAAAATAATACTAACAAACATAGTAAGTGAGATGTAATTTAATTACGTGCAAAAGATTATTGATTCATTATCAATTTACCATATTACTAAAAATTTACCAAATTTGGACTATCCTCTCCTATATATTGGTTTGCTTTTACCATTATATATGATAATCTCATCATAATCTAATTAATTACAAAAATTGAGTATAAATCATACATTTTTACAGTAAAATTCATACATTTTTACAGTAAAAATGGTTAGATTTCTTCCATTTTTGTATTATTGTTTCTTCGCTATTACACTGACACTGTCTTTAAGTTGTCAAGCCGCCAACGACAAGTGGGTGACGGATGCCCATGCCACATTTTATGGTGATATGAAAGGAGGCGAGACTATGTGTAAGCTATTCAATCTTATACGAAGAATTTATTTTAACCTAATTATATTTTGGGCGTGAGAAGCTCATGAATTCACGAGTATTTATCAACTAGAATAACTACATTAATTTCAACAAAGGCTTACATAACATTCTTTTTTCCGTTGCTTTTAAACAAATCACTAAAGCGTTTCTAAAACTCTAGAACCACGATATAATTATGTACTACGTATTACTAAATTGTAATGCATCAGTCAAAATTCCATCTCAAAAGTTTTTACTATTTCAGTCTCATATCCGTCTCTATCATCAGTTTAAGACGACATTTGACTATTTAGAAACGAAGTTCATCATCTCTATAAACTACATAAAGTGATTATTTTGTAGTGATGGTTGTGAAAATAATTTGCTAAAACTTATTTTGATTTGATTTTCAGATGGTGCTTGTGGGTATAAAGATCTATATACACAAGGTTACGGCCTTGAAACAGCAGCATTAAGCACAGCGTTATTCAACAATGGATCGGCATGTGGATCATGTTATGAAATACAATGCATAAACTCCAAATGGTGCAAACCAAACAAAAATACTATTAAGATCACTGCCACAAACTTTTGCCCTCCTAACTACACAAAAACAGTCGATATTTGGTGTAATCCTCCTCAAAAACACTTCGATTTATCACTTAAGATGTTCTTAACAATTGCGGAATACAAAGCCGGGATTGTTCCTGTACGATTTCGCCGAGTTCCTTGTGATAGGAAGGGTGGCTTGAAATTCCTACTACAAGGGAATCAAGGTTGGTACCTTGTACTAGTGTTTAATGTTGGAGGTGTTGGAAATGTTGTTGATGTTAAGATTAAGCCGTCTAATTCCAAAATTTGGATGCAAATGACGCGTAATTGGGGGCAAAATTGGCAATTTACGCGAAATTTGATAGGCCAAAGTTTGTCATTCCAAGTGACAACTAGTGATGGTAAAATGGTGCAGTCCGATAACGTCGTACCGGCTAATTGGCAATTTGGCCAAACATTTGAAGGCAGCAAAAACTTCTAATAAACATAATTAAGTATGAATGATTGTTCTTAATCAAATTAATATTTGGCGTACACATTCAACGGAATGCCATAATATATTGTACGGAGTAAAAGAGATCGGAAGTTCGACCTATAAGATAGTTTTTTTTTGGTGGAAATTATAGTATGTAAATTCCAGTTTGGCATCCACGGGGTTTGTATTGTTTTTCATAAGATAGCCATTTCCCCTTTTTAGTTTCTTTCATGGAGCAATAATTACAAAGTTATTGTCTTTTTGATCTCTAATGTAATATCGATGACAAATTCATAAGCATCGAGGTGCACCATACAAGTAGGTATGGGAGTTGGCTTGAAACATATCCAATTTTATCTCTTAATTAGAATCACTGATAATTTGAAACTTCCCTTTTTGTCAATATTACATTCTAAGGCCTTTTGTAACACCAAAAATCTCGACAAAGTAGATTGAAAGTGTTACGTACACCGAATTTATTATAACACCATTTTCCTTGTTACATTCTATGTTATAACAATAGAATTGATTTATTGTTTACCGGTACATAATCTATTGTAATGGCCTTTAATTTGGGGTGCAACGTTTCCAACTACCATAGATTTTTTAGGAGTCCTTCTACCAAGATAAACATTGTTAAATATGCTAAAAGAGACAATATAATTTCCTACTTCTAAACTTCGACATAGGCTAACTTATTATATAATCCCGATGCAATTTTTTTTCTTGGCGCGATGATCAAGTTTCTACTAGTTATCCGTTAGGTCAGACCATGTACGTGCATTCTTGACCCTTGGTCAAGTGTTAAATAATTTCCCTCTTATCTTTCTTCTTCTTCCACCTCATTTTCCACTAACTTGACACACCTCTCACTCCGACTCTTACTTTTTCTTCTATAATCTTGACTCAAGGTCAATAATTTCTTTCGCCTACTATTTACGTAAATTCCACCTCAAATTATCTTTCCTACACAATTGCTAATTTTAACAACTACTAAAATTTAAATTAAAAATTTTAATTAATATATAAAAATTATGCAAATTATTTTCATACATACAAAAACAGCGAATTGACACCACAAAAAAAATCTTCTTTAAAAAAGAATACCACAAAACAAATATTCTAAGCCAATGAAAGATAAACATGAAAAAAAATGAACATGAAAAGAAAATATGCAATGCATCAGACACAAAGAAAAATGAAACATGCATGGAATTAAAGAAATACAGGCTCACTTATTTACTTGACTTTTGGTAAGAAACCTTATGATATATATGTGTGTTTTATATAGATTTTATCCCCGTCCCTTAGTACTTTTATGCATCAAATGAGCTCTTAGGAGCCGTTTTTAGTACTAATCTGTGTTATTGAGTGTGCCTTAAGTTTCAGGATTAATTGGTGAGAAATTGGTCTTTTTAGACCCGTTTCATGGTGATTTAGGCCACTACATGAGCCCGAGGAAGTTCGGGACCATTATCGTCGACTTTCGGGAGCCTTAGATGCTTACGGTTGAGCCCTGGGAGTTAGACTTCGGTGATATGGGCGAAGGATCATGACTTTTGCAAATCGCCCTTTGAGTTGAGGGCGAAATGAGAAGACCGGGCGAAAACAAAAGGATTTGAAGTCTTCCATACGCGCCCGATCAGGCGGGCTTCGCCCGGTCCGGATCGCGCGGTCATTTTAGGCCTTGCTTTGAGCTTTTCGCAACCGCCCGATAGGGCGAAATTCGGCCCGATCGGGCCGACTATCGAGCAGTTCGCCCGATTGGGCGACGCCAACCCCTGCTGCTTATGCGCGTGTTTTCTTTCCGTTTTTTGGCTTGTATTTTGGGCAAACTATAAATACCTGGCCTTTTATTTTTAGTCGACATCTTTCATTCTAGTATTAAGCACTTGGTTTATTTTATTAAGCTTAGTTTATTCTCTCTAAATTTGTTCCAAGACTTAGTTTTTATTTTCAATCAAAAATTCAAGCTTTCTTATTTTGTTGTCCTTCAATTAGGTATTGCTTCTTACTTTAATTTATTGTTTGCTTTAATCATGTTTTCAATCATATTAATTGCTTTGTTTATTGGTAATATGTGTGAGTAGTCTAATTTCTAGGGTTTGGGGATCCATGAATAATTATGAAGGGATGATTGAATATTGTTGAATGTTGGTATTGTAATTGATTCGTATTGATTGGTTTATTCTACTATGCGATTAGATTTACGTAGGTTTAATTGTGATAGTCTAGCAATATCAAGTTAAGATTCGAGAGATGCAATTTGATGTTTAGGCTTGTGTCAATTGGTGGAATTAGGATTAATACGTAGCGAGAGCCCGTTAATTCTAAGTCTATGATTAGTATCGATTCGAGAGAGCATGCTAGTCTAATTAATTACTTTATTGATTATTGTCGATTGTTTATCATCCTGGATTGTTATTTGTTGGTGAACTTATGCCCTAGATTCTTTAATATCTGAATTCTTATTTGTTTAATTATTGTCGTAGCTTTAGTACACAAATCAACCAACTTTCTTGTTCCCAGTAGTCTAGATTTCATTCTTAGTAATAGAAAGAACACTGTTTCCCTGTGGATTCGATCCTGACTTCCCTTGCTACCTAGCTAGTGGACTTAGGTTTATTTTTGATAAGGTGATATGACTTTAGCCTGTCAAATTTTGGCGCCGTTGCCGGGGAGACGGTTTTATTTTCTGTTATTGATTGTTTATTCTAGATTATTGTTTGTTACTTCTCAAGGAACTCTCGTTCCTTGAGACCGGATCTCACACTTTTTTGTAGTTTCTTTGTCTATGCCCAGGACCGTAGGTACTAGTAATCTTACTCCATTCGATCCTGAGCCCGAAAGAACCTTTCTTAGACGAAGAACTTTTATTGCACAGTGTCGGAATTACTCTGATTCTGATCATAATATTGGCGATCTTTTTCCTTCAGTCGATACAGATTCAGTTTCAGAGGTAGAGATGGGTGATGAAACACCACCACCACCTGAGCCAAGGCTTACACACTATTCTAAGTCAAGTCTGTCTGTGCTACCCAAGGCAATCATGCCTTCTATTGCAGCTGAGACCTTCAAGATCGAGCCTGCATTGATTAACATGATTGAGAGACGCCAGTTCGGCGGGGAAGTAGGTGAAGATCTGAATCTTCACATTCAGTCCTTCATCCAATACTGCTCTACCATTAAGCAAAAGGGATTAACTCCGGAGCAAACTATGGAGATGCTTTTCTCGTTCTCTCTGAGTGGGAAAGAAAAGTTGTGGATCAATGGGTTGAATCGGGCAGCCATGAAAATCACTAATTGGGAGTCTTTGGATCTCACATTCTATGTGAAATATTTCCCACCTGAGATGACAGCTCGTCTAAGGGGTCAGATAATTTCTATTACTCAACAAGCTAATGAGAGTTTGTTCGAGGTCTGGGAGAGATTCAAGGATTTGCAGAGAGAGTGCCCGCACCATGATTTGAGTGACTGGTTCCTGATTCAGCAGTTTTATAATGGTCTGGGTAATGAGTCTAGACTTATTTTGGATTCAGCTGCTAGTGGGAGATTCATGCAACTTGCTGTGACTAGAGCTATGGAGGTGATTGAGGAGATGTCCATTCATAATGCCCAGTATGGGAATCCTAGAGGCCTATCTAACAAGGGTGGTAAGCATGATTTGAATTCCATAGAACAATTAACTTCCCAATTGACTGTTTACATTATAAGTTTAATAATATGCAAGCACCAAATACTCAATCTGCCCAACCTGTTAGTGTAGCTGCAATGAATGCTCAAACTGTCAATCAAGTATACTAATTTCAAGGTTGAATCAATAATAGTGGGCTTCGTAGGTGGATCATTAGAGTAATGAAGGAACCAGGCAAGCAGCGGGAGGCCGGGAGCAGCCCTTAGTTAATTGTACGTACTATTAAAAAAACTAAACCCCCAACAAATTAAGACGCCGATATTGACTTTATAGGACTAGTACCCGTTTTAAAATGACTTAGTTTTTATTTTCAATCAAAAATTCAAGCTTTCTTATTTCGTTGTCCTTCAATTAGGTATTGCTTCTTACTTTAATTTATTGTTTGCTTTAATCATGTTTTCAATCATATTAATTGCTTTGTTTATTGGTAATATGTGTGAGTAGTCTAATTTCTAGGGTTTGGGGATCCATGAATAATTATGAAGGGATGATTGAATATTGTTGAATGTTGGTATTGTAATTGATTCGTATTGATTGGTTTATTCTACTATGCGATAAGATTTGCGTAGGTTTAATTGTGATAGTCTACAAATATCAAGTTAAGATTCGAGAGATGCAATTTGATGTTTAGGCTTGTGTCAATAGGTGGAATTATGATTAATACGTAGCGAGAGCCCGTTAATTCTAAGTCTATGATTAGTATCGATTAGAGAGAGCATGCTAGTTTAATTAATTACTTCATTGATTATTGTCGATTGTTTATCATCCTGGATTGTTATTTGTTGGTGAACCTATGCCCTAGATTCTTTAATATCTGAATTCTTATTTGTTTAATTATTGTCGTAGCTTTAGTACACAAATCAACCAACTTTCTTGTTCCCAGTAATCTAGATTTCATTCTTAGTAATAGAAAGAACATTGTTTCCCTGTGGATTCGATCCTGACTTCCCTTGCTACCTAGCTAGTGGACTTAGGTTTATTTTTGATAAGTTGATATGACTTTAGCCTGTCAAATTTTGGCGCCGGTACCGGGGAGACGGTTTTATTTTCTGTTATTGATTGTTTATTCAAGATTATTGTTTGTTACTTCTCAAGGAACTCCCGTTCCTTGAGACCGGATCTCACACTTTTTTGTAGTTTCTTTGTCTATGCCCAGGACCGTAGGTACTAGTAATCTTACTCCATTCGATCCTGAGCCCGAAAGAATCTTTCGTAGACGAAGAACTTTCATTGCACAGTGTGGGAATTACTCTGATTCTGGTCATAATATTGGCGATCTTTTTCCTTCAGATACAGATTCAGTTTCAGAGGTAGAGATGGGTGACGAAACACCACCACCACCTGAGCCAAGGCTTACAGACTATTCTACGCCAAGTCTGTCTGTGCTACCCAAGGCAATCATGCCTTCTATTGCAGCTGAGACCTTCAAGATCGAGCCTGCATTGATTAACATGATTGAGAGACGCCAGTTCGGTGGGGAAGTAGGTGAAGATCCGAATCTTCACATTCAGTCCTTCATCAAATACTTCTCTACCATTAAGCAAAAGGGATTGACTCCGGAGCAAACTATGGAGATGCTTTTCCCGTTCTCTTTGAGTGGGAAAGAAAAGTTGTGGATCAATGGGTTGAATCGGGCAGCCATGAAAATCACTAATTGGGAGTCTTTGGCTCTCACATTCTATGTGAAGTATTTCCCACCGGAGAAGACAGCTCGTCTGAGGGGTCAGATAATTTCTATTACTCAACAAGCTAATGAGAGTTTGTTCGAGGTGTGAGAGAGATTCAAGGATTTGCAGAGAGAGTGCCCGCACCATGATTTGAGTGACTGGTTCCTGATTCAGCAGTTTTATAATGGTCTGGGTAATGAGTCTAGACTTATTTTGGATTCAGCTGCTAGTGGGAGATTCATGCAACTTGTTGTGACTAGAGCTATGGAGGTGATTGAGGAGATGGCCATTCATAATGCCCAGTATGGGAATCCTAGAGGCCTATCTAACAAGGGTGGTAAGCATGATTTGAATTCCATAGAAGAATTAACTTCCCAATTGACTGTTTACATTATAAGTTTGATAATATGCAAGCAGCAAATACTCAATCTGCCCAACCTGTTAGTGTAGCTGCAATGAATGCTCAAACTGTCAATGTCTGTGATAGTTGTGGGATGTCTGGTCATTATGCACAGGAATGTAGGAACTCTATTGAACAATGCAATGCATTCCAGGCCTACAAACAAAATAACCCATTCTCCAACTCTTACAATGAGGGGCATAAAAACAATCCCCTACTATCTTACAGGAGTAATAATATCCAGAACCCCCATCAAGTTCAACATCTACCACCACAACAATCATACCAACCCCCACCCCAACAATCATACCTACCACAGAGCAACTACAACCATCAGTCATGTGGACCACCTGTGTTCCCTAGACAACGCACATCACCTCCACCACCACAACCTCAACCCACACAATCTGACCCTATGCTAGTAGAGATGAGGAATATGATTTATAGATGCAGAAATCTCTAAATGAAAAGGATGCTAAAATCGATGCTCTTACTGCTCACAATAAGATCATTGATACACAGTTGGCATAGATGGCTACTACTCTTGCAGGGAGGCCCCCCGGCCAACTTCCTTCACAACCTGAAAATAGGGAAACTGCGAATGTTATTACATTGAGGAGTGGTAGGGGTTATGACGGTCCTTCTTTGCCCGTTAAGGTTGATTCTGGGGTGTCTGCTAGTGGTCTGGTTAGTGAGGAAATCCCAAAGATAGTCATGGATGGTAAGGAAGCTGAAAAGGTAGTCTGTGAGAACGAGGCTACAACTGAGGTTAAGAAGGGGACATATATTCAAGTGCCACCTATTGTACTCCCCTTCCTAAACCGGCAACTCAAGAATAAGCTAGACAAACAGTTTGGCAAATTCTTGGAAGTGGTCAAAACTTGCAGGTAACGGTTCCTTTTACTGAATTAATTTTACAGGTTCCTGCATATGCTAAATTTATGAAAGATATTTTGACCAGGAAACGTGCTTTTTGTGAGGTAGAGACTGTAGCTTTTACTGAGGAATGTAGTGCTTATTTGCAAAACAAGTCTCCACCTAAACTTAAAGACCCCGGGAATTTTTCCATCCCATGTAACATTGGCACTATATTTATTGATAAGGCTTTATGTGATTTAGGTGCTAGTGTGTTTGTTATGACTTTATCTATCTGTACGAACTGAATATGGGTGAGCTTAAGGTTACCAATATCACTCTGCAAATGGGCGACCGTTCTGTTAAATACCCCTTAGGTGTTTTAGAGGAAGTCCCTGTTAGAGTAGGTAAATTTTACATACCTGTAGACTTTGTAGTACTAGACATGCAAGAGGACTCTCAAATTCCCATTATCTTAGGTAGACCCTTCCTTCACACGGTGGGGGCGGTCATTGATGTTAAAAGTGGGAAATTGACTTTGTCTGTTGGGGATGATAAGGTGACTTTTAATCTGAATAGTGTCTTAAAGAGTCCCATGCTAGAGGAAGAACAATGCTATCGGATTGATGTAGTTGATTTTATTATGCGTGATAACGTCTCCCAAGTTCTCGAAAGGGATCCTTTGGAGGCAATGCTTTGTTGTGAATCTTCTGCAGGTGATAGCAGTTCTTGGAGTGCTGAAGTGGATGCTCTAGAGTTGTCTCTTGATGATGGAGGGTCTGAACCAGAGAGCACCAAATTGAAGAGGTTAGTTCGTCCGGTTTGTCCTGTTAAAGAAGTAAAGAAACCCGAACTTAAGCCTCTTCCTGCTAATCTTAAATATGCATTTCTAGATGATGAAAAACTTTGCCCTGTAATCGTCAGTACTGCACTTGATGCAGACCAGTTGTCCCAACTTCTTTATGTGTTGAAAAAGCACAAAAAGGCCATTGGGTACAGTATTGATGATTTAAAGGGTATTATCCCTGACTTTTGCATGCATAGGATACATCTAGATGAGAACCAAAAGCCATGCATTCAACCCCAACATCGTTTGAACCCCATCATGCAAGATGTTGTAAAAGCTGAAGTCATAAAATTTCTTGATGCGGGTATTGTTTATGTTGTGTCTGATTCTAAGTGGGTGAGTCCTGTTCAGGTAGTGCCAAAGAAAGGGGGGACAACAGTGGTTAGAAATGAGAAAAATGAGTTGATTCCAACTAGGGTAGTCACAGGTTGGGGCATGTGCATTGATTATAGGCGTCTAAATGTTGCTACTAAAAAAGACCACTTTCCCCTTCCCTTTATTGATCAAATGTTAGAAAGGCTAGCCTGTCACAAGTTTTTCTGTTATCTGGATGGTTATTCTGGCTTTTTCCAAATTCTCATACATTTAGACGACCAGGAAAAGACCACCTTCATCTGTCCCCATGGTACCTTTGCATATCGTAGAATGCCCTTTGGTCTGTGTATTGCACGTGCTACTTTCCAACGTTGCATGATGAGCATCTTTTCTGAGTTTTTTGAGTCTATCATGGAAGTGTTTATGGATGACTTTAGTGTCTATGGTACTTCTTTTGATTCTTGTTTAGTGTTGAAAAGGTGTGAAGAGTGTAATCTAGTCCTGAATTGGGAAAAGTGTCATTTCATGGTTACTGAAGGGGTGGTCTTGGGGCATTTAATATCTGATAAGGGAATTCAGGTGGATCGAGCTAAGGTCCAAGTGATTGAACAATTGCCTCCTCCAGTTAATGTGAAGGGTGTTAGAAGTTTTCTTGGTCATGCGGGGTTTTATCGCCGCTTTATCAAGGATTTTTTTTAAATTGTTAAACCACTGACCCAGCTCCTCCTCAAGGATGCCCCATTTGTTTTTACCGATGCTTGTCTTGAGGCTTTTAACAGGATTAAACAGGCACTAATTTCGACTCCTATCATCTGTTCTCCCGAATGGGATCTTCCGTTCGAGATAATGTGTGATGCTAGTGACTACACAGTTGGGACAGTTTTGGGTCAGAGAAAGGAAAGGTCTTGCATGCCATCTACTATGCAAGTAAGACCTTAGATGAAGCTCAAGTTAATTATGCTACTACTGAGAAAGAGCTTCTAGCCATATTCTATGCCTTGGACAAATTTCGCACTTATCTGATTGGGTCCAAGGTGATAGTCTATACTGACCATGCGGCTCTTAAGTATCTGCTCTCAAAAAGGGAAGCCAAGCCCAGGCTTATTAGATGGATACTACTGCTACAGGAGTTCGATCTAGAGATTCGCGACAAGAAAGGGGTTGAGAATGTGGTTGCAGACCACTTGTCTAGATTGAGGTATGATGATGGCACATTGTCTACACCGATCGATGATTCATTTCCGGATGATCACTTACTTGCACTTGCCAGTCAGTCACCATGGTTCGCAGATTATGCAAACTACATTGTAGGGGGTATTCTTCCGGCCGATCTTACATATCAACAGAAGAAGAAGTTCGTACATGATGTTCGGTTCTACTTTTGGGATGATCCTTATTTGTCCCGGGAAACTGCTGAAGGTTTGTACAAGCGATGTGTTCTAGAATGGGAAGTCCATGGTATTATCAGTAGGTGTCACTCTTCACCTTATGGTGGTCACCATGGACCGTCAAAAACTAATGCTAAGTTATCGCAGTGCGGTTTCTACTGGCCTACTATGTTCAAGGATGCACAGGCCTTTATTATGGCTTGCGACGCGTGCCAGAGGGCCGGCACTATCTCGAGTTGGTATGAGATGCCACATAACAGGATTCTTGAGGTCGAGGTTTTTGATGTGTGGGGAATTGACTACATGGGACCATTCCCATCGTCCAAGGGTAATCTGTATATCCTTGTTGCTGTAGACTATGTGTCCAAGTGGGTGGAAGCCGTTGCCTCACCTAATAATGATGCTAAGACAGTCATTTTGAAGGAAATATGTCCTTCACCCAAGGTGCATTAAGTCTAATACCAAGGTTCAGATTAATTGCGAACAATTAATTCTGTGAGATCAAGTGATCGGAACAGCTAGCTGGAGCAATGCTTTCGATCAGTGAGTTCTAATGGATATTGAACTCACAACTTACTCTTGACTGAACCTACAAGGTCACACCAATGACACGTAACAGATCACCGGATTAAATGAATCGGAAATTCATTTAATAGCTTTTCGGGATTTAAGTTGGAAACGTATTATACGATACGATCTTGCATCGGAATCGTATATCGTATCGCGAATATTCGTAAGCTAGGCGAAACGAATAAATCGTATCGTACGACGGTGATTCGTCGTATACGAAACGATAAATAAATATATCGGAAATATATTTAATCGCGAATACAAGAAGCGGCCCACGAGCCGAGTGCACGAAGCACTCGAGGCCCATGGGCGCGCGCATAGGCGAGCAAGCAAAGCAACGCAGCAGCAGCGAGGCCCTTGTGGCGCGGAGCTGTGCGCGTGCATGCGGGCCGAGACCACGACACAGCAGCAGCGCGGCCCACGGCCCACTGGTTGTGCGTATCCGTGTGTTTTGGCTTGCGGGCTTGCTAGCCAGCCTTGCCTCTTGGCTTGGTCGGTTAGTAAGGTTATGTAAATAACCTTGCAACCTAATTTCCAACTTAGTACAATCACAATTCAGATTACACACAACCCTAGGAGAAAACAGAGAACCCTAATTCTCTCTGTGCCTCCATAGTGTGTTCATCCCAAAAGCAAATCTCTTGATCAATTGTCTAAGCTACGATAATCAAGACGGATCTGAACGTGTCGGTGAACCAAGTAGAGGAACGACAAGTGGAGTTCTTTGTTCGTGTTCGTTGACAGATTATTGTGGAAAACACGCTTCGAATGTAAGTTTGCTTAATCTGTGCTTTATACATGTTTCCTGGCTTTGGGGATTGTTCCGCACATGTTATTATGTTTACATGTATTCCCCTACAGTGGTATCATGAGCCTTATGTATTCAAAGCATGATCTAGCATGATTATTATTGTTTTTGCATTGTCGAAATTTTTGGAATTTTTGTTGATTTTTCGGAATTTTTTCGAATTATGGGATTAATTGCGAAATTGACAGTTCCGAAATCAAAAATATTCGCTTTTTCGATTTTTAAAACCCCAATCTGATGGAAAACGATTTTCTAAGATCAACTCATGAGAATAGAATTGCGAAAACAGGCCTCGAAGTATCGTTTTTTGGGCGTTTTTGTTAATTTTTCATTAAAAATTAAAAGTGTCGGACAGTAATTCAATTAAAAGGTCGATCTAAACTGGGTACATGCTTGATCTATGGTAAAAATTTCACATTTTTCCGATAAGTATAAACCCTAATTTTGCCTTTCCCCAATTCGTAGAATTCGTAACACTAATTGAATTTTTATTAATTTTGGTTTAATAATTAGGTTAATTGGGGAAGGGGATATAATTTCATGGGTCAGTGGCTAATTTTAAAAATTATTGGATTAAAATATTGAATGGTTTCGTTAATTTTAATCGCACTTAAACCAAATTATTAAAAATCTAAAATTTAATTGTTTATGAACGATTTAAAGCTTCGGATTTTATTAATTAAAAGTTCAAACTTTAAAGTTGATTCGATCGTTCTTGAAATTTTGAATATTGTTAGCCCTTGATTTATTAATTTTACGAAATTGGATTGTCGTTAAAGTTTATTAAATCGTTAAAATCGTTGTTTTTCGAAAATAAAAATCGTAACCTTTTTTTTGAAAAATAAAATTAATCCAAGTTCGTGAATTAAAATTAATTTTAATTAAGTTGGTCCGTTTTACGAACCAAAAACACGAACATGAGCATGGTGGAAGTATGACTCTTTGAGCCATACGAGGCCATTGTGCGCGACCGAGCCATGCGACACGGGCAGCAGCAGCGATGCACAACATGCAGCGCAGGGCAGCATAGGCGAGGGACGGGCAGGCGCAAGCCTTGCGACGTCGAGCGCTCACGATGCACAACACGCAGCGCAGGGCAGCATCGCTGCGGAGACGCGCGCGCGCGAGCGATGGGGCTGGGGGTGCGCGAGCTCTGCTCGTGTGCTCTTGGGCCTCACGCAAGGCGGGGCTAGGCGCAAGCCTAGCCCGATTTAGCAATTGGACTTTTTTTTAAATCGTTTAATTCGTTGGGCTTCGTGTATTTGCATTAATTTGGGCTAACGGGATATTTAATTTAATATTTTATTTGCTAGGGCCGGGCCGCGAGTTTTAATTTAATATTTCATAATTAATTATCCGGAATAATTATTGGTTTGAGTGGGAGCCACTAAATGAAATTAAAATGAAATAATTATTTTAATTATTTCGTAGGTCGCATTATTTTAATTAAATTCAATTTTAATTAGAATAAAGTCTAAGGATTAATAATTTGGAAATTGATTAATCTTTTAGGACGCGTTTATGTGAACGTGAATTTTAATTAATTCACGTAAATACTTGCATATTAACATGGGCCATTCGTTTTAGCATACGAATGGGTGAATGCGTAGAATATATATTTTATGCAATGCAGGTACTCCAAGTGACTAATATGGCCAATTTAGGATAGTTAAATACGGTCTGCGTACCGTTCTATCTTTGAATGTAAAGTTTTAAATATGGTTTGCGTACCATGGAAATTTTAATGTAATTTATTATTTTCAAGTATTTCTAAGTTTAGAACTTTAAGTTAGCATTTGAACGAAGATTCAAGACGATGCCAAGCTAACAAGGAGGTGATGAAGATTGGATGCTTCAAGACAAGAAGTTTTGGGCCATACTAGATCACCAATTATTTATGCAATTTAATATACATATTATGCGTGAATGTATGAATGTATGTATGCTTTGCATGAACAGGTTGTTTCCTATGAATCGATTAGTTTTAAGTTCACTAAATAATCGAACCAACATAGAAACAACTAGGTCCAAGTAATATTGAGTTTTAAAAATTGCCTTCCAAATCAACACTTACAAAAAATCTAGGGATCTAAGATAGTAGGTTTACGCTAAAGCGAGGTGCTATTTTAGTTGACTTAGGTGGTAAGGCGTCCTAAAGGAGCACGTTGATTGTGGTTGCAACTCAAACAACAATGGCATTAAGTTGTGGCAATGGGATAAATTATGGCATTAATTTATTAACCAAGAGTAATTTGGAGATTACTAGCAATAGGTTTTACTTACCTAAAATCTTAAACTACTTAAGACATGCTAAAGCTGCTTAAGGATTTAGGACTTTTGGGGTCTTGGAATCGTTTCATTCATTTTAGACCATGTTTTTTCTTTTTGCATGAATGAAATTTTTTAATAGCTTTAATGATTGCATGTTTTTGCTTTTATTTCAAATTTATTGAATTGTATGAATGGTTATTTATTGCAAATTCTTTTCGATTGTAGTAATCAATATGGCCGCGATCAAAACAAAACTCAAAGTAACTGAAATTCTGGATGTAAAATTGAACCTATCAAACTTTCTTGATTGGGAGAGGAAGCTTCGGCAAGTCCTCAGGTGGAACAACATTGAATATGTAGTTGACCATCCCATCCCCAGCTATTACTCAAAGGATATGACTCCAGAAAAGCACTGTATGTGGGCAAGCAACGTGTCGCTAGTGATGGATCTTATTCTTGGCTCTATCCCCAATGATTGGAGTGCAAGGTTCGTTGCATACGAGCCATGGGCACTCCTAAGGCATCTTAGGGATATATGTCGTGGTAGATTCCAACATGGTGGTCAACATGTCGACCAAAATGTTTTTGAATTGGTAAATTCATTTGAGGATCTAAAGCTTAACGCTCCACTGGGTTGTTGCTTTGACGTCGAAAGACAAAAAGCAAGGGAAAGGGTCATTGATCTTGAAATGACAGAACGGACGCCAATTAGAACTCATACAAAGAAAATGGTTGGGCTTCTCAACCGGCTTGAGTTACTTGGTGATCCATTCCCAGATTCTGCAGCTGCGGGAATACTTTTGAATTCTCTTCACCCTGGTTATAAGAAATTCAAACTACTCTATTTCTCCAAGAAAAGGGAGAATACTCTTAGTGAACTAATTTACTTGCTTCATCAGTACGAATTGGACTTTGTAAGTGATAAGCAAGCATCGCTAAAAGTAAAGAGTAAGAAAATCAAGAAAAAGGTTCCGGAGAAGATCCAACACAAGGGTGCATCTCCATCTACTTCAGGAAGGCAAGTGGCGCCATCCAAGAAGAAGATGAAGAAGGATCGTTCTCCATCTACATCGCAATGCTTCAATTGTAATGAAATTGGTCATTACAAGCGAGATTGCCCCAAACTAAAGGAAGAGAAGAAGGACGAAAACGTTGCTTCTCCTTCAGGTATGTATGTTATACATTGTAATCTTGCTAATTATACTTCTTGGGTATTAGATACTGGTTGTGGCTCACACTTATGTTCCAATTCACAGGGACTAAGGAGAAGTAGAAAGCTTGATAAAGGCGAGATGGATCTACGCGTGGGAAATGGAGCACGGATTGCTGCATTAGCCGTAGGATCTTATTTTATTTCTTTGCCTAGTGGGTTTGTTTTGGAACTAGAAAACTGTTACTATGTTCCTAGTATCACCAGAAACATCATTTCCGTTTCAAGTTTGGATTCTAAAGGTTTTAGTTTTCAATTTAAATACAAAAGTTGTTCTTTTTCTTTGAATGGAATGTTTTATGGTTCAGCACAACAAGAAAACAGTCTTTATGTGCTAGATACGAGCAAACACATTTATAACATAAATACCAAAAAGGCTAAAACTGGTGATTCGGATCTCACATTTCTGTGGCATTGTCGATTAGGCCATATAAACATAAAGCGCATGGAATTACTTCAACGGAAAGGAATTCTAGAACCATTCGACTTAGAGAAGATTGATCAATGCGAATCTTGTTTACTTGGCAAAATGACAAAGCAACCTTTCTCAAAGGTGGGAGAAAGAGCAAGCGAACTACTAGGGCTAATACATACGGACGTATGTGGGCCTATGAGTACGAAAGCTAGAGGTGAGTTCAGCTATTTCATAACGTTTACGGACGACTTTAGTAGATATGGCTATATTTACTTAATGAAGCACAAGTCTGAATCGTTTGAGAAATTCCGAGAATTTCAAAATGAAGTAGAGAATCAACATGGCAAGAAAATCAAAGCTCTAAGATCGGATCGAGGAGGTGAATATCTTAGCCACGAGTTTGATGACCATCTAAAAGAATGCGGTATTCTTTCTGAATTGACTGCTCCAGGGACACCTCAATGGAATGGAGTGTCGGAACGGAGAAACAGGACGTTACTCGATATGGTCAGGTCAATGATGGGTCAGGCCGAACTTCCTTTACAGTTCTGGGGACATGCGTTGCAAATTGCAGCACTCACACTGAATCGTGCTCCAAAAAAAGATGTTGAAAAGACTCCATACGAATTATGGACTGGGAAACTTCCAAAGTTGTCTTTTCTGAAGATTTGGGGTTGCGAAGCATATGTCAAGCGATTAATTTCGGACAAGATACAACCTAAATCTGACAAATGTTTCTTCGTTGGGTATCCAAAAGAAACTATGGGGTATTACTTCTACAACAAGTCAGACAACAAGGTATTCGTTGCTCGTGACGGTGTCTTTTTGGAAAGAAATCATATTTCCAAATTGACAAGTGGGAGAATAATAGACCTCGAAGAGATTCGAGACGAACAACGAACTCAGAACTCTTTAGAAGTAGTTCAAGTTGATGAACCTCCAAGGTCTTTAGAAGAGCCAGTGGGAGTAGTTCCTCAAAACGTTGTTGCCCCTCGTAGGTCAAATAGAACTATTTTTCAGCCGGACAGATGGACAGGCGTCCTCTTGACTGAAAACTTAGACGTTCTCATATTGGATAGTGATGAACCTTTGACTTACAAGCAAGCTATGACGAGCCCAATCTCCATTAAATGGTTAGAGGCCATGCAATCTGAAATAGACTCCATGTCTGAAAATCAAGTCTAGGATTTGGTTGATTTGCCGGATGGGTTCACACCTAGCGGATGCAAATGGGTCTTCAAGTTGAAGAAAGACAAAGATGGAATTGTATACATATACAAGGCTAGATTGGTAGCAAAAGGTTACAGGCAAGTTCACGGCGTTGACTACGATGAAACCTTTTCTCCAGTCGCGATGCTTAAGTCTATTCGGATAATCCTTGCGATTGCCGCTTTTCATGACTATGAAATATGGCAAATGGATGTCAAAACTGTCTTCTTGAACGGTATTCTTGAAGAGACTGTGTTCATGGCACAGCCCGAGGGTTTTGTCGATCAAAAGAACCAAGGAAAGGTATGCAAGCTTAAGAAGTCCATCTACGGACTAAAGCAGGCATCAAGGAGTTGGAATAAACGATTTGATGAAGCAGTCAATAAGTTTGGCTTCATCAAGAATCAGGACGAATCTTGTGTATACAAGAAGGTCAGTGGGAGTAAAATTGAATTCCTAGTCTTGTATGTTGATGACATACTGCTTATTGGAAACGACATTCCTATGTTGGAGTCTGTAAAGACTTGGCTCGGAAAGTGTTTCTCAATGAAGGACTTAGGAGAGGCACAGTACATATTGGGCATCAAGATCTATAGGGATAGATCTAAGAGGGTGATTGGACTAAGCCAAAGCACTTACATTGACAAAGTGCTAGCTAGGTTCAATATGATGGAAGCCAAAAGAGGTCATCTACCCATGTCACATGGCGTATATCTAAGCAAGAATCAGTGTCCCAAAACATCTGATGAGCGTAGAAAGATGAGTGGAATTCCATACGCTTCGGCTATTGGATCCATCATGTATGCTATGATTTGTACAAGGCCGGATGTTTCGTTCGCACTCAGTGCAACGAGCAGGTACCAGTCAGAATCAGGTGAGGCGCATTGGACTGCTGCCAAGAACATCCTAAAGTACCTGAAAAGGACTAAGGGTCAGTTTCTGGTTTATGGTGGTACAGATGAGTTGATTGTTAAGGGCTATACGGACGCAAGCTTTCAAACCGACAGAGATGATTTCAGATCACAGTCTGGGTTTGTGTTCTGCCTCAACGGCGGAGCGGTAAGCTGGAAAAGTGCTAAGCAAAGAACTATTGCGGATTCTACAACTGAAGTCGAGTACATTGTTGCCTCAGAAGCAGCAAAGGAAGCTGTTTGGATTCGGAAGTTCATCGAAGAGCTTGGTGTTGTCCCCTCCATTAAAGGACCAGTGGCTTTGTATTGCGACAATAGCGGAGCCATTGCCCAGGCAAAGGAGCCTAGGAGCCACCAGAAGTCCAAGCACGTACTGCGGCGATTTCATATACTTCGAGAGATCGTTGAAAGAAAGGAAATCGAGATTTGCAAGGTTGGAACTGACGACAACGTCGCGGATCCATTGACTAAACCGTTGCCACAAGTGAAACACAACGCACATGTAGCAACCATGGGAATCAAGCATGTTGGAGAATGGCTTTGATTTTCTAAGTATTGTTTTTGAACATCTGTTAGATCTATGTTTAAAACAATTGGTTTAACCATTTCATATTTATGAAATTTATTTATTTCATATTCATTTAATTGTGGTTTAGAATTAAATGATAAGTCCATGTGATTCAAATCATTCAAATGGGATGTCAAGATGGATTCTTTGACAAAGAAACACCCATAAGTGAACTTGAATATTGAAGTCACAAAGGATCCCTAATCCAGGTCATTGGAAGGTGGACGACCAATGACTAATGAAGATTAGATTGCAAGTAGATTACTTAGTTCTGTTTCTTGAACTAGAGTGACTGGATGTCAGAATCTTTTGCATAGATACTTATTGGATCTTGTATCGGATTGACCATGAGAACGCTTTAAGAGATTAAAGTCATGTCATAGGTAGTTCTCATTAATGGTGATTAGAAACCGTTCCTCAGAACATGAGCGATTATGTCTGCTCGTTTGAGAATTAGTTCGCTTTGATACTAGCTAAACGTCGCACCGTAAAAGGAGGCTATAAAAGCAGTTATTGGGCGTACTATGAATCAAAGTGAGTGTTCATAGATTGCAAGAATAGATTGTCCTCCTATATTTGATAGGATATGGTGTTGTTGTGTAACAAGGCCTCTCGGAGAGTTAGATACTGTAAAATGCATGGCCGTGCTCAGAATGGTTAGGCTTAACCTTCTGCAAAAGTTTGACAGTTGAACTCTGTAATCCGAGAAACACTTCTGGACCTAATAAGGCTGGCTTGGATCTTACCTTATGTTCAGTAAGTAACACTAAGCGACAAAGGAATGTGGATGCACACTTGTCTGAATGACAAGTGGGAGATTGAAGGAAATATATCCTTCACCTAAGGTGCATTAAGTCTAATACCAAGGTTCAGATTAATTGCGAACAATTAATTCAGTGAGATCAAGTGATCGGAACAGCTAGCTGGAGCAATGTTTCCGATCAGTAAGTTCTAATGGATATTGAACTCACAACTTACTCTTGACTGAACCTACAAGGTCACACCAATGACACGTAACAGATCACCGGATTAAATGAATCGGAAATTCATTTAATAGCTTTTCGGGATTTAAGTTGGAAACGTATTATACGATACGATCTTGCATCGGAATCGTATATCGTATCGCGAATATTCGTAAGCTAGGCGAAACGAATAAATCGTATCGTACGACGGTGATTCGTCGTATGCG
Source organism: Spinacia oleracea (assembly GCF_020520425.1). NCBI lineage: Eukaryota > Viridiplantae > Streptophyta > Magnoliopsida > Caryophyllales > Amaranthaceae > Spinacia > Spinacia oleracea. Next base: position 18,389,589 of record NC_079490.1, read on the forward strand.
AAACGATAAATAAATATATCGGAAATATATTTAATCGCGAATACAAGGAGCGGTCCACGAGCCGAGTGCACGAAGCACTCGAGGCCCATGGGCGCGCGCATAGGCGAGCAAGCAAAGCAACGCAGCAGCAGCGAGGCCCTTGTGGCGCGGAGCTGTGCGCGTGTATGCGGGCCGAGACCACGACACAGCAGCAGCGCGGCCCACGGCCTTAACGTTTTATATAGTGTGCGTGTGCATGCGCGTGATATGTGCGTTTTATATAGTGTTTTCACCCCCGTCCCTTAGTACTTTTATGCGTCAAATGAGCTCTTAGGAGCCGTTTTTAGTACTAATCTGTGTATTTGAGTGTGCCTTCAGTTTCAGGACTACTTAGTGAGAAATTGGTCTGTTTAGACCCGTTTCAAGATGATTTAGGCCACTACACGATCTCGAGGGGATTCGGGACGATCAATGTCGACTTAAGGGAGCCTTAGATGTTCATGATTGAGCCCCGGAAGTTAGACTCGGTGTTGCGGACATATTTAGCTTTTCGCCCGGAAGATCTCCCATCGCCCACCGTGCGAGCAAGCCAAAGAACTCTCCAGTCACTCGGAGCCCGACGGGCAGACAACCGCCCGGTGCACACCGGGCGCCCAGCGAAGCAGCAGGCAAGAGCAATCTCCAATCGCCCGGCGGGCGAGGAGCGCCCGATCGGGCGCGTGCAGATGATTTCCAAAGTTTCTCCCTCAGCCCGCCGGGCAGACCTGCGCCCGTCGGGCGGATTTCGAGCGTCTCGCCCGTCGGGCGGTTGGCTGCCCGACCGGGCGACGACAACCCAGCAGGCTTTAGGCGCGGTTTTCTTCCGGTTTTTCTTTATTTTTTATGGGAAAACTATAAATACTAGGCTTCATTATTTTTAGTGATCATCTTTTTTCCTAGTATTAGACCCTTAGTTTTATTTCCTTAGTTTAAATTCTCTCTAGATTTATGCAAACACTTAGTTTTCAATTTCAATAAAAATTCAAGATTTCTATTTCCATTGTTCTTCAATTAAGGTATTGTTCACTATTTCAATTCTTTGTTTAGCTCTAATTATGTTTTCAATTATGATTATTGCTTTGTTTATTGTCAACATGCTTGAGTAGTTTAATTTCTAGGGTTGGGGATCCATGAATAATATGAAGGGGTGATTGAATGATTATGATTGTTGGCATTGTAATTAATTCCTATTGATTGGTTTATTTCACTATACAATTAGATTTGCGCAGGTTTAATTGTGGCAGTTATGCAATATCAAATTAAGATTCGAGAGATGCAATTTGATGTTTAGGCTTGTGTCAATAGGTGGAATTAGAGTTAATACGTAGCGAGAGCCCGTTAATTCTAAGTCTATGATTAGTATCGACTTGAGAGAGCATGCTAGTCTAATTAATTGCGTTATTGATAATTCCTAATCGTTTATCATCCTAGATTGTTATTTGTTGGCGAACCTATGCCCTAGATTCCTTAATATATTGATTCATTCTTGTTTAATTATCGTTCGTAGTCTTAGCATACAAACCATAAACCAACTTTTGTTCACAATAGTCTAGATTAATTAATTGATAATAGAAAGAACGCATGTTTCCCTGTGGATTCGATCCTGACTTCCCTTGCTACCTAGCTAGCAAAAGGGATTGACTCCGGAGCAGACTATGGAGATACTTTTCCCGTTCTCTTTGAGTGGGAAAGCTAAATTGTGGATTAATGGGTTGAATCGGGCGGATTTGAAAATCACTAATTGGGAATCCTTGGCTCTTGCTTTTTATGTTAAATATTTTCCACCTGAGAAAACGGCTCGTCTGAGGGGTCAGATATTAGGTATCTCACAACAAGCGGATGAGAGTTTGTTCGAGGTCTGGGAGAGATTCAAGGATTTGCAAAGAGAATGCCCGCACCATGGTTTGGAAGATTGGTTCTTGATTCAGCAGTTTTATAATGGTCTGGGCAATGAGTCTAGATGTTTGTTGGATTCAGCTGCCAGTGGGAGGTTAATGCAACTAGAGGTGCCTAGAGCTATGGAGGTGATTCAGGAGATAGGCATTCACAATGCCCAGTATGGGAATCCTAGAGGTCTATCTAACAGGGGTGGTAAGCATGATTTAAATTCCATTGAACAATTAACTGCCTAATTGACTGCTTTACACTATAAGTTTGATAATATGCAAGCAGCCAATACTCAATCTGCCCAACCTGCTAGTGTAGCTGCTATGAGTGCCCAACCTGCTACTGTTTGTGAAAGTTGTGGAATGTCTGGTCATTATGCACCGGAATGTAGGAGCTCTGTTGAACAGTGTAACGCATTTTAATCCTACAAACAAAATAACCCATTCTCCAACTCTTACAATGAGGGCTACAAAAACAACCCTCTACTATCCTACAGGAGCAACAATATCCAGAACCCTCACCAAGTCCAACATCCACCACAGCAACCATACCAACCCCCACATCAACAATCCTACCAACCACGGAACAACTACAACCAACAGTCTAGTGGACCATCTGGGTTCCCTAGACAACACACATCACCTCCACCACCACCACCTCAAACCACACAGCCTGACCCTATGCTAGTAGAGATGAGAAACATGATGCTACAAATGCAAAAATCTGTAAGTGAAAAGGATGCAAAGATTGATGCTCTTACTGCTCACAACAAGATCATTGATACACAGTTGGTACAGATGGTTACTACTATTGCAGGGAGGCCACCAGGCCAATTTCCTTCACAGCCCGAAAATAGGGAGACTGCGAATGCAATTACATTGAGGAGTGGTAGGGATTATGATGGTCCTTCTATGCCAGTTGAGGCTTATTCTGGGGTGTCTGCTAGTGGTCTGGTCAGTGAGGAAATCCCAAAGATAGTTATGGATGGTAAGGAAGCTGAAAAGGTAGTCAATGAGAATGAGGCAACAACTGAGGTTAAGAAGGGGGTAGATATTCAAGTACCACCTGTTGCACTCCCCTTCCCAAACCGACAACTCAAGAATAAGCTAGACAAGCAGTTTGGCAGATTCTTGGAAGTGGTCAAAAATTTGCAGGTAACGGTTCCTTTTACTGAATTAATTTTACAGGTTCCTGCTTATGCTAAATTCATGAAAGATATTTTGACCAGGAAACGTGCTTTTTGTGAGGTAGAGACTGTAGCTTTCACTGAGGAATGTAGTGCTTATTTGCAAAACAAGTCTCCACCTAAACTTAAAGACCCCGGGAGTTTTTCCATCCCATGTAACATTGGCACTGTATTTATTGATAAGGCTTTATGTGATTTAGGTGCTAGTGTGTCTGTCATGCCTTTGTCTGTCTGTACTAAACTGAATATGGGTGAGCTTAAGGTTACTAATATCACTCTACAAATGGCCGACCGTTCTGTCAAATACCCCTTAGGTGTTTTAGAAGACGTCCATGTTAGAGTAGGTAAATTCTATATACCTGTAGACTTTGTGGTACTAGACATGCAAGAGGATTCTCAAATTCCCATAATCTTAGGTAGACCCTTCCTTCACACGGCGGGGGCGGTCATTGATGTTAAAAGTGGGAAATTGACTTTGTCTGTTGGGGATGATAAGGTGACTTTTAATCTAAATAGTGCCTTAAAAAGTCCCATGCTAGAGGAAGAACAATGCTATCGTATAGATGTAGTTGATTTTATTACTCGTGATAACGTCTCCCAAGTTCTCGAAAGAGATCCCTTGGAGGCAGTGCTTTGTTGTGAGTCTTCTGCAGGTGATAGCAGTTCTTGGAGTGCTGAAGTGGATGCTCTAGAGTTGGCTCTTAATGGTGGAGAATCTGAGCCGGAGAGCACCAAAATGAAGAGGTTAGTTCGGTCGGTTTGTTCTGTTAAAGAGGTAAAGAAACCCGAACTTAAGCCTCTTCCTGCTAACCTTAAATATGCGTTTTTAGATGATGAACAACTTTGCCCTGTGATCGTCAGTACTGCACTTGATGCAGACCAGTTATCCCAACTTCTTATTGTGGTTAAAAGGCACAAAAAGGCCATTGAGTATTGATGATTTAAAGGGTATTAGCCCTGACTTTTGTATGCATAGGATACATCTAGATGAAAATCATAAACCATGCATCCAACCCCAGCGTCGTTTGAACCCTGTCATGCAAGATGTTGTAAAAGCTGAAGTTATGAAATTGCTTGATGCGGGTATTGTGTATGATGTGTCTGATTCTAAGTGGGTGAGTTCTGTTCAGGTAGTGCCGAAGAAAGGGGGGACAACTGTGGTGAGAAATGAAAAAAATGAGTTGATACCAACTAGGGTAGTCATAGGTTGGCGCATGTGCATTGATTATAGGCGTCTTAATGTTGCTACTAAAAAGGACCATTTTCCCCTTCCCTTCATTGATCAAATGTTAGAAAGGCTAGCCTGTCACAAGTTTTTCTGTTACCTGGATGGTTATTCTGGTTTCTTTCAAATTCCCATACATCCAGACGACCAGGAAAAGACCACCTTCACCTTTCCCTATGGTATCTTTGCATATCGTAGGATGCCTTTTGGTCTGTGTAATGCTTCTGCTACTTTCCAACGTTGCATGATGAGTATCTTTTCTGATTTTATTGAGTCTATCGTGGAAGTGTTTATGGATGATTTTAGCGTCTATGGTACTTCTTTTGATTCTTGCTTGCTAAATCTGACTAAAGTCTTGAAAAGATGTGAAGAGTGTAATTTAGTCTTGAACTGGGAAAAGTGTCATTTCATGGTTACCGAAGGGGTGGTTTTGGGACATTTGATATCTGATAAGGGCATTCAAGTGGATCGAGCTAAGGTCCAAGTGATTGAACAATTACACCCTCCAGTTAATGTGAAGGGTGTTAGAAGTTTTCTTGGTCATGCGGGGTTTTATCGCCGCTTTATCAAGGATTTTTCTAAAATTGTTTAACCACTTACCCAACTCCTCCTCAAGGATGCCCCGTTTGCGTTTACTGATGCTTGTCTTGAGGCCTTTGACAGGATTAAATAGGCACTGATTTCGGCTCCCATCATTCGTTCTCCCGAATGGGACCTTCCGTTCGAGATAATGTGTGATGCAAGTGATTATGCAGTTGGGGCAGTTTTGGGTCAGAGAATGGAGAAGGTTTTACATGCCATCTATTATGCAAGTGAGACCTTAGATAAAGCTTAAGTTAATTATGCTACTACTGAGAAGGAGCTTCTAGCCATAGTCTATGCCTTGGACAAGTTTCGCACCTATCTGATTGGGTCCAAGGTGATAGTCTATACTGACCATGCGGCTCTTAAGTATCTGCTCTCAAAGAAGGAAGCCAAGCCTAGGCTTATTCGATGGATACTACTGCTACAAGAATTTGATCTGGAGATTCGCGATAAAAAAGGGGTTGAGAATGTTGTTGCAGATCACCTGTCTAGATTGAGATATGATGATGGTAAAGTGCCTACACCGATCGATGACTCATTTCTGGATGATCACTTACTTGCACTTGCCAGTCAGTCACCATGGTTCGCAGATTTTGCTAACTACATTGTAGGGGGTATTCTTCCGGCCGATCTTACATATCAACAGAAGAAGAAATTCCTACATGATGTTCGGTTCTATTTCTGGGATGACCCTTATTTGTTTCGTGAGACTGCTGAAGGGTTGTACAAGCGTTGCGTTCCGGAATGGGAAGTCCAAGGTATTATCAGTAGGTGTCATTCTTCACCTTATGGTGGTCACCATGGACCAGCAAAGACCAACGCTAAGCTGTCACAATGTGGTTTTTACTGGCCTACTATGTTCAAGGATGCACAGGCTTTTATTATACCTTGTGATGCGTGCTAGAGGGCCGGCACTATTTCGAGGAGGTATGAGATGCCACAAAACGGGATCCTTGAGGTTGAAGTTTTCGATGTATGGGGAATTGATTACATGGGACCATTCCCATCGTCCAAGGGTAACTTGTATATCCTTGTTGCTGTAGATTATGTGTCCAAGTGGGTGGAAGTCGTTGCCTCACCTACTAACGATGCTAAGACAGTCATTTCCCTGTTCAAGAAGATCATTTTTCCTAGATTTGGGGTTCCGCGCGCTTTGATTAGTGATGGAGGGTCACACTTCCATGAGAAGCATCTGGATGCGCTCCTGCGCAAGTATGGGGTTTATCACCGCACTGGGCTAGCCTACCACCCTCAGACGAGTGGTCAAGTTGAGGTCTCCAACCGAGAGATCAAATCTATCCTTGAGAAAGTAGTGGCGAAGTCTAGGAAGGATTGGAGCGATAAGCTAGATGATACTCTATGGGCATACAGAACCGCCTTTAAGACACCTATTGGTACTTCCCCGTATCGGTTGGTGTATGGCAAGGCATGCCACTTACCAGTAGAAATGGAGTACAAGGCTTATTGGGCAATCAAACAGCTCAACATGGATGCAAAGCTAGCCGGTGAGAAGCGGTTACTTCAATTGGGTGAGCTCGATGAATTCCGACTACAAGCCTATGATAGGGCCCGGATTTATAAGGAAAAGACCAAGAAGTGGCACGACAATCACATTTTGCATAGAGAGTTCGCGGTGGGCGACAAGGTTCTACTTTTTAACTCTAGGCTTAAGTTATTTCCTGGAAAACTTAAGTCTAGGTGGTCTGGGCCGTTCACCGTGACTATGGTAAGCAAGTTCGGGTCTGTTGAAGTAGAGAATGAGAATGGTGAACGATTCAAGGTCAACGGGCAACGTCTGAAGTTGTACCATGATGGGGCTACTGTAGGAGTGGTTGAGGTCCATCACCTCAACCCCTCCGCCTCATAGACTGCATATTCAAGGTAACAAGGTCGAGCGGGACCTATAAATAAACCAGCGCTTTGCGGGAGGCAACCCGTATTTCATTGCTTTCGATAGTTTAGTTTTGCTTTGTGTGTTTTGTAGTCTAGTCTCTTTGTTCATGAGTGGTGAGGAGAGAGTATTTTACGGTCCTTGGGTGTTTAATGATGTACAGGTTCCGCTCCTAAGCACGAAAAGATAGAAAAATCCGCGAGGAGCAAAGTCGCAAACCGACCGTCGGGCGAAGGTCGCCCGACCGGGCGCGTGTCGAAAGAACTCGCAAGATCTCTCTTCGCCCGGCGGGCAGCCTGACGCCCGACGGGCGGCTCAATACGAGGATGTGTGTCAGTCGCCAACCGCCCGACGGGCGAGAAGCGCCCGACCGGGCGCGCGTCGAATGAAAAAAATTGGAGGATCGCCAACCGCCCGACCGGGCGCGCGTCGAAACTATTAGCAGTGTCGCCAACCGCCCGACGGGCGGGTGTTGGCCCGGCGGGCGAAAGGAGAAAAGCGGATTAAAAGGGCACGATTCATCCCTTTTCCTTCACACTTTCCTCTCAATCATTTCTTCTTTTTCTCACATACTCCATTAAACCCCAAACCCTAAGAACTTCAACTCTCCATATCTCCCTCATCTCTCACTCAAATTCATCAAGCCACACACCAAAATCATCCTCATCACATCCTCTTCAACCTCCACCAAACAATTTTCACTCTTCTCACTCTCCACAAAAAACCCAATTTCACCAAAAACACTTCAAAAACTCAATTCATCTTCAACAATAGGTTAAAGGCCAAAGAGAACTTGCACGGGAGCAACAAGGAGACAAGAGGAGGTTTCCACAAGCCGTCCACCACCACCACCTCAGTTTGCACCGGATTCGGCCTTCCCGAACATGATTCTAACTAGTGAGGAGCAACAAACCCGTCTTGCACACCTCAAGCTTCGGAAGGTAGTCCCTACTCGATTTATTTGTCAGAAAACTTTGCATGATATGGGTATTGAGAGGGATGTTAGGAGATTATTTCATGGGGTGGGTATGAAGCACATGTTTTCCATAGTTCGGTTGACATTTAGGGATCTTACTCTTGAATTTCTTAGCTCGTTTAATGTCACAAAAAATGGATATAAGGATGTCACTAGAGTTTCTTTTCGATTGTTGAATAATGATTTTAGCATGCCTATTAAAGATTTTGGTGCAATATTTGGATTATCTGTTGAGCATGATAGGTCCCCCGGGGAGGGACATCTTAATAGTTCAGTTTGGGGAAAGTTGACTGGGGATTTCAATCCCACTAGCATGCAGCATTTGCACGCATCTAGCGTGCAACACCCCGTCCCTTTTGTTTGGTTCCGGTTCATGGCCTTTACCATCTTTGGGAGGGATCAAAAGGAGAATGTGAGGAGCACAGAGTTAGAGGTGCTCGGGGGGTTTTTGTTGGATGGAAATGAAGGATACAGGATGAATTTGGCCCATCACCTGGCCATGCATTTTCTCACTACTGCTAACCACCGCTACTTGACCGATATAGCTTTAGGGGGTTTAGTCACCCACATTGCCATAGCGGTGGCAAACTTTGCTGAGAGGGACCATGCCGCAGTCCGGGGCAACAATCTGTTAGATTTAGAGTATTTTGGGAGCCTCTACAGGGTGCACTCTGAGTACGGGGAACTTCTTCCCGGTCAGATGTCATGGATGTTCCAGAGGAACGCTCTCTTTACTCTACCGGATACTACCGGGCTCACCAGTTTTACGAGGGGTCAGCCCCACTATCTGTATGTAGGTGAGCAGGCACCACCCTTAGCCCAGCCCCAGCCCTAGCCACAGCCTGAGGCTGCGCCTCGCACCTATTTCCGGCGGGGAGGGCGTAGAGAGAGAGGGTCGGGACAGAGAGGTAGTCCGGCTCCACAAGAGGAGCATGGGTCTTCAGAGGAGCTGGGGGCCATTCATGAGAGGTTGGGTCGACTTGAGCTAGGCTTCCATGAGTTCGCCGCTGATCACCAGAGGACCATGTTCCCGTTCTACGATCAGTATGCCAGGCAGGGCTACATTGCCCCAGATCATCAGCACCCTTCCTGGTTTACTTATCCCGCGGAGGGGTACGGAGCCCCCGGTTCCATGGGCACCTTCACGCCTACCCACTACGGGGGTTTGGAGCGGGCAGTAGCGGCTATGGTGGCCAAGGTGGCCAAGGTGGCGATGGTGATGATGGTGATGATGGCCAAGGCCATCAGTGATGTTGTTGATGATGATGATGGTTCGATACCCCTTGAGCCAATGAGGACATTGTCTGATTTGGTTTGGGGGGGGGGGGGGGGGGGTTCACATTAGCTGTACATATTAGGTATGTTTTCCTTTTATTTCCGCATTTCTTTATTTTGGTGTGTTTCTTTGGTGTGTTTAATGCTTTGTAGAGTAGTTTATTGCTTTGAAAAAAAATATACAAAAATACGTTCCGATGAATACAATATCATGCTTCCCTGTGCCTAGACCTGTCAAACGGGTCGGTCGGGTCGGGTTGTAAAAATTTACTTTCGGGTTCGGGTTAAATCGGGTCGGTCACTTTCGGGTTCGGGTTTGCAAATGCTTGTTCAAGACCCAGAACTTTCGGGTTCGGGTTGACCCAACGGGTTGAGAGATTTTAAAACGCGCATTATATTTTCATTAATTTAGGTTATAAAAATACAAAATATTGGGACAAATTAACAAATTTTCCTAAGAAAGTTTATATTTAGTCAAATTCAACCATAAAATGGCGTATAATTCAAATTAAAATCATATTACACACAACAATAGTAAAAACAACGTGTCTATTATGCTTAAATTTTTCTCATAATCTCATTTATTACTATAAATACAATGATTTTCAATCGGTCGGGTCCAAAACGGGTTCGGTCGGGTTTTGACCCATTCCTTTTCGGGTTGCTCGGGTTCGGATAAAATCGGATTATGGGTCACAAAATCTTGTTCAGGACCCAATATTTTCGGGTCGGGTTCGGGTCGGTTTTCGGGTCGGGTCGATTTTTGACAGCTCTACCTGTGCCCCTTGAGCGGAAATTGTTTTGATTCTTGGTATTTGATGATGGGCAATGTAGATGTGTTAGCCATGATTTGATATTCGATTGCTTTGATGCCTTAACATGAGTCAACTCCGACTAACCACTTGTGGACTTGGTGCTTGACTAGTTGACTTGGTTAGGATGTGTGATAGCTTCCTAGTGTGTCATTGATTTTTAGTATTGGTTTGCAACTATTAGTAGTGTTTTATGACTCATATACATGCACATTGTGGAGGACGAAGGCATTTTTCTATTTAGGTAGCCTTCAGATGAATTTAGATATATTTGTTCCCTCTTTTTCTACCCATGTTGTGCTTGTGCCCTTTATTCGGTGACTAACCATATTACAAGCCCATGAAAACCCCATTGGTTACTAGTCCCAAGCCTAGCTTGGGGGAGCTAATAGTAGTGAGGTGAGGGAGTTGTAGTGTGGTGCATTTTGAGCATATTGAGTATTAAAAAGGGAAGTTCTTCTTATCATGATTGTTGTTAAAAAAAAAATGAGCTGAAAAATGAATGAGATGAGGAGAATAAATAAATGTGAAGGTTCCAAAAGAAGAAAAAAAAAAGAGATTGAAAAAAAAAAAGATTGAAAAAGAAAAAAATCGTTATTCTCAAAATGATTCAAGCTTTTGTCACTCCGGTATTACAATTTCTTATCTTCATGAGTGATTGGTTATAATTATGAGATCAAGGCAAGAAAGTATAGTGTGGTTTGTTTGTTGTTTTATTCATGTGTTGAGTGGGAGAGTCGTGGTCATCATTCGTGATTGGTCATGGATTTGCTAGGATTTATGCTCCCCAAAGCCAAGGCTTTAAGCTCACATTTTACCCAAATTTACCACACCCTTACCTAAGCCTATCATTACAACCTTGAAAGACCTTCCGACCTTTGTGCATAGAGTTGTATTAATGTGAAAGTAGTTGTTTATCAATGCAAGTTATGACATGACGCATTCCGAGTCGACTATTAGGTTGAGTGTATGTTTTTCTAGACACATGAGTGTCGTGAGTTTGGGAGGGCATTGTTCACTTATATGTTGGGAGGGGAGCGAACGGGTACATCTTTTATCCGCCACATAAATGATTGACGAGTGTGTGAGCACTAGTCTTGAATTCCATTGTGCATTTGTGGTTCGCTTTGCGTGACGATTGTTAAGGTGGATTAGCGATTGAATGGATTTGATTGGTTGACATTGATGCATACTTATTAGATTTTACCTTGGATTATGTTTTCATTTTTGAAATATGTTGGGGGTGAAGTTGATCTTGTGTTCATCGATGATTTCCTTGCTTAGGGAAAAGCAAGGATCTAGCTTGGGGAGGTTTGATATGTGCGTTTTATATAGTGTTTTCACCCCCGTCCCTTAGTACTTTTATGCGTCAAATGAGCTCTTAGGAGCCGTTTTTAGTACTAATCTGTGTATTTGAGTGTGCCTTCAGTTTCAGGACTACTTAGTGAGAAATTGGTCTGTTTAGACCCGTTTCAAGATGATTTAGGCCACTACACGATCCCGAGGGGATTCGGGACGATCAATGTCGACTTAAGGGAGCCTTAGATGTTCATGATTGAGCCCCGGAAGTTAGACTCGGTGTTGCGGACATATTTAGCTTTTCGCCCGGAAGATCTCCCATCGCCCACCGTGCGAGCAAGCCAAAGAACTCTCCAGCCACTCGGAGCCCGACGGGCAGACAACCGCCCGGTGCACACCGGGCGCCCAGCGAAGCAGCAGGCAAGAGCAATCTCCAATCGCCCGACGGGCGAGGAGCGCCCGACCGGGCGCGTGCAGATGATTTCCAAAGTTTCTCCCTCAGCCAGCCGGGCAGACCTGCGCCCGTCGGGCGGATTTCGAGCGTCTCGCCCGTCGGGCGGTTGGCTGCCCGACCGGGCGACGACAAGCCTGCTGGGTTGTTCGTGTTCGTTGACAGATTATTGTGGAAAACACGCTTCGAATGTAAGTTTGCTTAATCTGTGCTTTATACATGTTTCCTGGCTTTGGGTATTGTTCCGCATATGTTATTATGTTTAACTGTATTCCCCTACACATTTCTCTATTCAAGAAAGTCATTTTCCCTAGATTTGGAGTTCCGCGAGCTTTGATCAGTGATGGAGGGTCACACTTCCATGAGAAGCATCTGGATGCGCTCCTGCGCAAGTATGGGGTCTATCATCGCACAGGACTAGCCTACCACCCTAAGACGAGTGGGAAAGTTGAGGTCTCCAACCGGGAGATAAAATCTATCCTTGAGAAAGTGGTGGCAAAGTCTAGGAAGGATTGGAGCGATAATCTTGATGATACTCTGTGGGCGTACAGAACTGCCTTCAAGACACCTATTGGTACCTCCCCGTATCGGTTGGTGTATGGCAAGGCGTTCCATTTACCGGTAGAAATAGAGTATAAAGCTTATTGGGCAATCAAACAGCTCAACATGGATGCTAAGTTAGCCGGTGAGAAGCGGCTACTTCAATTGAGTGAGCTAGATGAGTTTCGATTACAAGCTTATGATAGTGCCCGAATCTACAAAGAAAAGACTAAGCGGTGGCATGATAGTCGCATTCTGCACAGAGAGTTCGCGGTGGGCGACAAGGTTTTATTATTCAATTCTAGACTTAAGTTGTTTCCTGGAAAACTCAAGTCTAGATGGTCTGGGCCGTTCACCGTGACTATGGTAAGAAAATTTGGGTCAGTTGAGGTAGAAAACAACAGTGGTGAGCGCTTCAAAGTAAATGGTTAACGTCTGAAGTTGTACCATGAAGGGGCTACTGTAGGAGTGGTTGAGGTTCAACGCCTCAATCATTCCGCCCCATGAACTGCATATTTGAGGTAATGAGGTCGAGCGGGACCTAGAAATAAACCAGGCTTTGCGGGAGGCAACCCGTATTTTATCGCTTTAGTAGTATACTTTTTTGGATTTTTGCTTTCTTTTGTGTGTTTTTAGTGTAAGTTTTACTTAAGTGTGTGTTTTAGTGTGGTTTTTGGTATTGGAAAGGTGAGAAGAGGGAATTACGTTGTTTGGGTGTTTAATAGTGTGCAGGCCTAAGTCTCCAAGTTCGAAAAAGTGAAATTATAGCTTAAACGGAGCACCCTGCAAATCGCCCGGTGGAGACCGGGCGAGGTGAGCCCGATCGGGCGCGTACCGACGTGTCCAAAATAATCAAATTTTGCCCGACCAGGCGAAATTTGCCCGATCGGGCCGGTTGTCGAGTGAAATGCCCGATCGGGCGGTTGCTGAAAGCAGGAATGACGCTGATTTTTTCCCGACCGGGCGATTGCTGCCCGATCGACCTGATTGTCGAGTAGAATGCCCGATCGGACGAAATTTCGCCCGATCGGCCGGATGATGATGACGTCACTTTGAGGTAAGCGGTTGAAATTTAGGCTGAAGGGGGAGGTTCTGGCAGATATTTGCAGGCGCCCGATCGGGCGAGGTGCGTCGGATCGGACGCGCGTTGACAGTTTCAGAGGTTTATTTTTTCGCCCGATCGGGCGAACTGCTGCCCGATCAGGCGGAATGCGATTCTGCGGGTAATAAGGCACGAGGCTTCACTTCTCCTTTACTCTCATCTTCTTCTTAAACCTAATTTCTCTCTCTTCCTCCATTAAACTCCCAACTTCAAAATTCTTCAAACCCTCATATCTCACTCATTTCTTCACCAAATTCAACATACCTTACATCAAAATCTTCCTCTCATCATCCTCTACAACCTCCACCTAATTAATTTCAGATTCTTCCACTCTCCACAAAATCCCCAATTTCACCCAAAATCCCAAAACCCCAAAACCCTTCAAAAATTCAGATTTTTTCAACCATGCTTAACCGTCCTAAGAGAAATTGCACCATCCAAGCAAGGAATCAACGAGAGGCTTCTATAAGCCGGGCTCGTGAGCCGACACCACCACCACCGCCGCCCCAGTTCGAATCTGACCGGGATTTTCCGGATATTATCATCACTACGGATTGGCAACAGGAACGACTCGCCCACCTCAAAAAGAGGGAGGTAATTCCAACCCGATTTATTTGTCAAAAGTCATTGAATGAAATGGGTATTGAACATGATGTCAAACGAGTCTTTTATGGTGTCGGTATGAAAGGAATGTATAGTATGTTACGTCTTACTTTTCGGCGATTAACGTTGGAGTTCTTGAGTTCCATGTATTTGCGTAAGAATGGTTATAGGGATGTTTCGTCGGTTCATTTTCGTTTGATGAACCAAGATGTGCATTTGGATATTAGTGATTTTGGTAGGATTTTTGGTTTGTCAACTACCCCCAGTAGGAAGGCTGGGAATGCTCATAACAATAATGAAATATGGGGAAAGCTGACCTGAAACAGTGATCCCGGTAGTATGCAACACTTGCATGCTTCTAGGATTCAACACCCTGTCCCCATTGTATTTTACAGGTTTTTGGGGTCACCATCTTTGGAAGGGAGGAGAACCAGAATATTAGGAGTACGGAGTTGGAGATTTTGGGTGGTTATGTGCTAGAGGGGGAGGATAAGTATACAATGAACTTGGCCCATCATATGGCTTCCCACACACCACCCGCATCACCATTGGTGGGTTGATCACCCACATTTCCATGGCCACAATGGGGTTTGTAGAGGCCAACCAGACACCAGTTTTGGGAAACAACTTGCTAGATTTGTCCTATTTTGCTGGGCTTCGTCGCTTGCAGGGCGAGCATGGGTTATTTCGCCCGGGTGCCATGTATTGGATGTTTGAGGGGAACATGCTTTTCACCTTGGCTGACCCTTAGGGCCGCACCCGTTTTAGACCCGGCCAGGCTCACTATTTGTATGTTGAGATTGAGCAAGAGCAGGAGCCTGAGCCCCAGCCCGACCCACAGCCAGAAACCCACCAGTTTCAGCCCGAGCCTCGCACCTACTTTAGGAGGGGGCGTCGTGAGGATGAGGGGAGGTCGCAGGGTGGCCCGACACCAGAGGAGGAGCAACGCTCCATTCAAGAGCGGTTGGAAAGGCTCGAGATCAGATTTGATCACTTTGAGAGTGATCACCAGAGAGCCATGTTCCCTATTTATGATCAGTACGCCAGGCAGGGCTATATTCCTCAGGATGCCCAGCACCCTTCCTGGTTTACCTATCCCGCTGAGGGATATGGAGCTCTCGGTGCCATGGGCACTTTCACACCCACCCACTACTACGGTGGGTATGGAGAGGGCCCTAGCGGTCATGTTGGTCGCGGTGGTGATGATGGTGATGATGGTTAAGGCCATCAATGATGCTGAGGATGATAGAGATGGTTCGGTACCCCTTGAGCCAATGAGGATATTGTTTGATTTAGCTTGGGGGGGGGTGTTCACTTACCTGTACATATTAGGTATGTTTTCTTTTCATTTTTGCATTTACTTGTTTTGGTGTGTTTATTTTGGTGTGTTATTGTTTTCTAGATTAGTTTATCGCTTTGAAAAGAAAAAAAAATACAAAAATACGTTCCGATGAATGCAAAATCATGCTTTCCTATGCCTCTTTGATTGAAAATTGTTTTGATTCTTGGTAGATGACGAGCAATGTGGATGTGTTAGCCATGATATGATATTTGATTACTTTGATGCCATAACATGAGCCAACTCTGACTAACTATTTGTGGACTTGGTGCTTGGCTAGTTGACTTGGTTAGGAATGTGTATAGTTTCCTGGTGTGACGTTGATTATGAGTATTGGTTTGCAACTATCAGTAATGTTTTATGACTCATATACATGCACATTGAGGAGGATGAAGGCATTTTTCTATTTAGGTAGCCTTCAGATGAAATTAGATACATTTGTTCCCTCTTTTTCTACCCATGTTGTGATTGTGCCCTTTATTCGGTGACTAACCATATTACAAGCCTGTGAAAGCCCCATTGGTTACTAGTCTCAAGCCTAGCTTGGGGGAGCTAATAGTAGTGAGGTGAGGGAGTTGTAGTGTGGTACATTTTGGGCATATTGAATATTGAAAAAAAGGGAGTTCTTCTTATCATGATTGTTATTGAAAAAGAAAAATGAAAGAGATGAGGAGAATAAAAAAATGTGAAGGTTTCTAAAAGGAAAAAAAAAAGGGAGATTGTAAAAAAAAATCTATTACTCTCAGAAAATTTTCAAAGTATTGTTTCACTCAAGTTTTGTAATTTCATATCCTTATGAGTGGTTGGTTATAATGGTGAAAAAATGCAAGAAAGTATGGTATTTGTTATTTGTTGTTTTGTCATGTATTGAGTGGGAGAGTTGTGGTCATTATTTTGGTTGATCATGGTTATATTTAGGATTTATGCTCCCCAAAGCCAAGGCTTTAAGCTCACATTTTACCCAAATTTACCGCACTCTTACCTAAGCCTATCATTACAAGCTTTGAAGACCTTCCGACCTTTGTGCATAGAGTCGTATTATTATGAAAGTAGTTGTTTATCAATGCAAGTTATGACATGACACATTTCGAGTCGACTACTAGGTTGAGTGTATGTTTTTCTAGACACACGAGTGTTGTAAGTTTGGGAGGGCATTGTTCACTTATATGTTGGGAGGAGAGCGAACGGGTACATATTTTACCCGCCATATAAATGAGTGACGAGTGTGTGAGCACTAGTCTTGAATTACATTGTGCACTTGTGGTTCGCTTTGCGTGACGATTGTTAGGGAGGACTTGTGGTTGGGTGGATTTGATTGGTTGACATTGATGCATGCTCGTTGAATTTTGCCTTGAATTATGTCTTTCGTTTTGAAATATGTTAGGGGTGAAGTTGATCTTGTATTCATCGATGATTTCCTTGCTTAGGGACAAGCAAGGATCTAGCTTGGGGGAGTTTGATATGTGTGTTTTATATAGAGTTTTACCCCCGTCCCTTAGTACTTTTATGCATCAAATGAACTCTTAGGAGCCGTATTTAGTACTAATCTGTGTTATTGAGTGTGCCTTGAGTTTCAGGATTAATTGGTGAGAAATTGGTCTTTTTAGACCCGTTTCATGGTGATTTAGGCCACTACATGAGCCCGAGGAAGTTCGGGACCATTATCATCGACTTTCGGGAGCCTTAGATGCTTACGGTTGAGCCCCGGGAGTTAGACTCGATGATATGGGCGAAGGATCATGACTTTTGCAAATCGCCCTTTGAGCTGAGGGCGAATGAGAAGACCGGGCGAAAACAAAAGGATTTGAAGTCTTCCATACGCGCCCGATCGGGAGGGCTTCGCCCGGTCCAGATCGGGCGGTCATTTTAGGCCTTGCTGTGAGCTTTTCGCAACCGCCCGATCAGGCGAAATTCGGCCCGATCGGGCCGACTATCGAGCAGTTCGCCCGATCGGGCGAAGCGCCGCCCCATCGGGCGACGCCAACCCCTGCTGCTTATGCGCGTGTTTTCTTTCCGTTTTTTGGCTTGTATTTTGGGCAAACTATAAATACTAGCCCTTTTATTTTTAGTGGACATCTTTCATTCTAGTATTAAGCACTTAGTTTATTTTCCTAAGCTTAGTTTATTCTCTCTAAATTTGTTCCAAGACTTAGTTTTTATTTTCAATCAAAAATTCAAGCTTTCTTATTTCGTTGTTCTTCAATTAGGTATTGCTTCTTACTTTAATTTATTGTTTGCTTTAATCATGTTTTCAATCATATTAGTTGCTTTGTTTATTGGTAATATGTGTGAGTAGTCTAGGGTTTGGGGATCCATGAATAATTATGAAGGGATGATTGAATATTGTTGAATGTTGGTAATTGTAATTGATTCGTATTGATTGGTTTATTCTACTATGCGATTAGATTTGCGCAGGTTTAATTGTGATAGTCTAGCAATATCAAGTTAAGTTTCGAGAGATGCAATTTGATGTTTAGGCTTGTGTCAATAGGTGGAATTAGGATTAATATGTAGCGAGAGCCCGTTAATTCTAAGAGTATGATTAGTATCGATTCGAGAGAGCATGCTAGTCTAATTAATTACTTTATTGATTATTGTCGATTGTTTATCATCCTGGATTGTTATTTGATGGTTAACCTATGCCCTAGATTCTTTAATATCTGAATTCTTATTTGTTTAATTATTGTCGTAGCTTTAGTACACAAATCAGCCAACTTTCTTGTTCCCAATAGTCTAGATTTCATTCTTAGTAATAGAAAGAACACTGTTTTCCTGTGGATTCGATCCTGACTTTCCTTGCTACCTAGCTAGTGGACTTATGTTTATTTTTGATAAGGTGATACGACTTTAGCCTGTCACCTTACCCAAGTCAAGTTTAGAAATAACTTGACATTTCTCTTTGTCAACATTGCACAAAAATGGAAGGGTCAAAATACACCTTGACAGCAGGCCTCTGTCAAGGTTGTTGATGCTCTCATGGGTTCGATCCCTGAAAAGTGAAACTTGATGTCTCTTTTTGACATAATGGTAAGGTTGCGTAAATTTTGACCTTCCGGGGATGTTGCGCTAAATAGTGAAAGTATTATGCACTGAATACGAATTTTGCAATGCATTTTTATTTCCTCATTCAATAGTTATGCAGTGATGTATACAATCATGAAATCATCCTTTAATGTACTCAAATTTGAGTACAAGCTAGTATTAATGACGAACAAGTATTACCTTCATTTCTAAATAGTTACTCCCTCTATTTTTTAATGTTAATTCCTTTTGGAATCTAAGACAATTCAAGAAAAGTATAATTGTCACATGAATTTCATAGAATATAACTCATTTGGGTATAAGAGATAAATAATTAGGGGGTTTAATGTTGATAAAAGTTTACTTGAAAGTACACGAGTGTGCTTTTGAGATATTTATAAGGGTGTAAAGGGGATAAATGTTAGACAAATAATGAAATATTCCAAAATTGACTAATACTCCGTATTTTTTTAAGAGATACACTTGGCCGGGCACGGGTATTAAGAAGAATAATTGAATGAAATAAAATAATAAAGCAAGTGGGGTTTGATAGATATTTTAATAATTAAATATGTGGGGACCATGTCATTTTGGTGGGTGGAGGGTGGGGTGGGTTTATGAAAATATTTGTTTAATAGGATGGTGGGTGATTTGGTATATTAGATGTATTATTTAATTAGGTGGTGGGGTTGATAAGTTACTAAAAATGGCAAGTGTATCTCTTAAATAAATACGGCCGGAAAAGACAAGTGTATCCCTTAAAAAAATACAAAGGGAGTAAAAAAGAACAACTCAACTAAGAAAGAGGACTAACATTCAAGAACGGAGGGAGTACATCATTTTTACTTTTAACACTATTTACTTATCTTATTGTGACCATAATTTTTTACTTATAAATAAAAATAAAATTTTATTATGTAAAAGTTATTGGGTTTGTGTCAATTTATATTTTAAATATATCAACTTTTTAAAACTTTTACTAACACGAAATTGTTAATATTGATGGTAAAAATTATGTGTTGGCAAATATAAAAATCAAGGTAATGCAACTATTTTGATACGATGAAGTAGTTTTAACTACTAGTTCTTGTCAACTCATAATTAGTTACTCACTCCATCAGTGATACTCCGTACCTTGACTTTTATCATATTATAAGGATGCACTCGGTCCACACTAATCTGAGTGAACTTTTACCCAGTTTTTCTTAATTTTTAACATGTACGTGTTTTGATTCATTTTTTATATTATGCAATAATGTTTTGTGGATAAATTTTTTAAAGGATTACATGATTACCTTTATTCCATACATTATGAATAAGTTATGAAGGGATACTTTTTAGAGTTGGCAATGGGTTGAGTTGAGTCGAAATCATGTAGATCCACTTATAAACGGGTTGAGATTTTTACAATCCAACCTGTTTACTTAAATGGGTTGAGATTTTCAACCCAACCCAACTCGATTATAAACTAGTTGACCAAGGTTAACCCGTTTAAGGTTCTTTTTCCATTGAGGGTTAATTGAATTGACTTTAAAAGTTAAGGGTAATGTTTTCAAGTAAAATCTCGTAGAAAAAACTAATACTTCAATATAAAAACTTCAAATAATTATTCAATGTTGAAATCTTTCAAATAACATTCTAAAGATCTACACTATTTATCCTTGCTTGAATTTTGAATAATTGGTGCAATAATTCAACAATAATAACTTTTAGAAAATGAATGAAGAAAAGTCATGAGTAAAATTGGTCATCAAATTAGTCTAAGAAAAGACGACATTTAAGCGAGACTAAGAAGGGGGTAATTTTTTGAGAGTGATGGATAGCTTAGTTGGTTAGAGCTTCCATCCCGGTTCCAGGTGATCCTGGGATCGATTCTCATCCCCGCCCTTGTGGCTCATTTACACCAAAAAAAAAAAAAAAAAAAAAAAAGGGGTAATTTTTGCTTCATTAGGCAAACATAGAAACAAATCTAGATTGAAAGTATTTGAGATGAAGTAGAGAAAATAGATATGGAAAGTTAGATAGTGACGACTGCTAATTCTTAGTTAAGTGTTTTTTATATTTATAATTTGTAAAAGCTAAAAAAAAATTAAAATTAAATTTTTATATGGGTTATGTGGATTGACCTGACCCAAATAGTTATATGCGTTAGGCGGGTTGATTTTTCAACCCGATCCAATCCATTTAATTAAACGGGTGAAAATCTTGACACAACCTTTTATTATTGGGTTGGGTTCGGGTCAGGTTGGCGGGTTGGGGCAGCTTTTGTCATCTCTACTTTTCATTAAAAAGAAATTTTAATTACTAAAAAATAAATAACTTTTACATAGTACTCCCTCCGTATTTTAAAAAGAGATACACTTCGACCGGCACAGAGTTTTAGGAAATTGAGTTGAATATATTAAAATAAGATGAAAGTGGGGTAGTGGATGAATTATTTATTTAAAGTAAAAGATGATGTGAGTAAGTGTGGGGACCACAAGAAAGAGAGAAATATTAATATAATGGAAGTGGGGACCAAAACATGTCAAAAAAGGAAAGTGTATCTCTTTTTAAAATATTGCCGTTTAAGGAAAGTGTATCTCTTTTTAAAATACGGAGGGAGTATAATGAATTCAACTCGATCACTCTCCTAAAACTTAATTTAATGAATTCAACTTAATTTTAACTTTCAACTTAATTTAATTAATTCTACTCGACCACTCTCCTAAAATTACATGTCGGTCAAAATTTATCTCTTTTTAAAATATAAAGGAGGTACAACATAGAGGATTCTTTTACTCAAATATTTCAAAAATAACGATTGGAATAAAAGAAAAGTTGAAGGTTCCTCGTTAGTCGTACCAAGGCACCATTTGTGACGAAGCTTTGCAATATGAGGGCGTCAAAATCGCAGCCAGGCATGTATGATGAAATACATGCCATGGGCTTGTTTGTAATTTCCCAGCCATTTTGAAATTGTTGAATAGTCAACCCCGTTTGCCAACTTGGATCCTATGAATACCATTTTAAAATATTTAGCACCATTTTTGTGATATTAATACCACTTTATAAAATTTAGTACAAAACGAGTACCATTTAAAAAAAGTTTAGTACCATTTTTGTAATACCAATACCATTTTTGTAATACCAATACCAACTCAGCAATGCCAAATCACCACCCCGTTTTACAAATTTACAATTCCGTTATACATTTTCCCCCAAAAATATTTAACATTTACATTTATCTTTTTATTTGGGGTTGGCATGTTTTTGCAAATACATGCCAGGCATGTATTTGGACTTCCTCTTGCAATATCAAACTACCCAAACCAATTTACTTACGTTGTAGCAAAACATCAACATCATGTACCAATGGATTAATGAAAATGAGTTTCAATGTCAAATTTTGTAGTTTCTACTTACACTTAATTTTACTTAATTAGTTGGTTATACTGGTTTGGGGTAACAAAACACATAATTGTAGGAAATATAATCTGCAAAATCAGAATGTGATTAAGGAAATGTGGGCCGAATATTTGATATGTGTGTACAACGTCGTGACGTGTTAATGAACATTGTCTTTGAAGCAAAACTCGGCTCTACTATAGTGCGATGCCCCAAAATTTAACACAGTTATTGGCCTTGTTTGGCAAATGGCTTTTTGATGGCTTTTTGGTTGGCTTTTGGCTGTTGGCTTTTTAATCTGGTCAAACAGCCAAAAAATATGTTTGGTAACTGGCTTTTTATCTTGCTAAAAAGCCAGCTTTTCCGCCAAAAATGAAAAGCTAGTAACACTAGCTTTTTGGAGTTGGCTTTTGGCTTTTCACTTTCTAAATTACTTTTTTGTCCTTATTTTTTACTAATTAACTAATAGTTAATAATTAATTATTAATAATTAATAATTAATAATTAATAATTAATAATTAAAAATTAACAATTAACAATTAACAATTAACAATTAACAATTAACAATTAACAATTAACAATTAACAATTAACAATTAATAATTAATAATTAATAATTAACAATTAATAATTAATAACTAATAATTATTAATTAATAACTAATAACTAATAACTAAAAGTTAATAATTACGGAGTACTCCGTATTAATTAATGACTAATAACTAAAAGTGAATAATTAATAAATAATTAGTTATTAATTAATAATAATTAATCATTAATTATTAATGATTAATTAATAAATAATTAGTTATTAATTAATAATAATTAATCATTAATTATTAATGATTAATTAATAATTAATAATTATTATTAATTTAATTATTATTAATTATTAATCATTGATTATTAATTATTAGTCATTAATTATTACTCCATAATTATTAATTAAAATAATAATTTATTAATACTATTGCATAAAGTAATTTATTTTTAAATTTATATTTTATTTATTTGTAATTACGTTTTACTCCGTACATAATACAAAGTATGTATTGAAAAATGAATAAAATACATTAAATGTCCTTAAATGTCATTTTACATAGCTACAGCCAACAGCCAACAACTGATTTTACCAAACATATTTGTAACCAATCCATAGTCAAACAGCCAACAAAAGCAGCCAACTTGAACAGCCAGTCAAACCAGCCAAGTAAAACAGCCGATAGCCAACAGCCAACAGCCAATTGCCAAACAGGGCCATTCTCTAAAATGTGCACCCAACTAAGGAGGACGATGGAACTCATTAACAATGCTCAGAACAACAGAAAAGAGAAGAGAGGGGGAAGAAGATATTTCGGTGTCTTTTGAAACCAACCCAAAACTTGATTTTAAAGTCAGAAAAACTTTGTAAGCGAAGAAATAAATCAGGGGAGACAATTAAACAGAAGACGGAAATCAAATGACCATTTTCGAAAATCTTCCAACAGTTACAAAAGCAATTAAGGTTGTTGAGTGAGATTCGTAACTGGACGGTCTCATAAGGGTTAGACCGTCCAATTTACAACTTGGCCCTTCTAAAAGGCGGCCCCATCACACCACCCACGTGTCACGGCCCAAACTTGTCGGGCGGCAGAGACGACGCGTGTGGGGATGCCCCCTTCTAGCCCAAACCACTAAGGAAGTATTTCAAAGTATATATACATCACATGTCCATATTTAAACAAGAGAAATTTTCATTTTTCTACCAATATGGGACAAACTTATTCCCACCAAGCAGGGCGGACCTACTTGACCCCAGAGGGGTCCAAAGGGACCCCCATTATTTTTCAAAAAATTTTGCTAAATTAATGTTGAGATAATTAATTGCACTTAAAATAGTTAAAATATATCTAATAAACCTGCAATAATGACAATGAAATACCTCTGGCTTAGTGGTTCCTTGATTTATATTTTATCTAGGCAACCTGGGTTCGAATCCTCATCAAAGACATTTTTTACAATTTCTTTTAACTTTATTTGTCATTCGTTAATCCTCTAAATTCTTCATTTTTTTCCCTTTGTAAGTCGTTTCTTCTTCTTCACTTTTCATTGTTTTTGTTTCTATAATGATTTATGATTTTGCTATATAAAAACCCAAAAAATAAATAGTAGTGTTATTTTTTCTTCAAAAAGTTTTTGGAATTTCCATAAGATATACTTCTAATAATGTACTTCCTCCGTCTTTTAATACTCGCAAAGTTTGTTAGTTTCACGCATGCCAATGTACAACTTTGATCATTTATATCTTAAATTTTCTTTATGCAAAAATTATAAAAAGTTGATATTTTGAAAATACACATTGAGACGAATCTAACAAGATCCCACATGACTATGTTTTATCTTATATAAAAAGCACTAAGAATAGTCAAAGTAAATTATATGAATAGTGGCAAAAGTCCAAACGTTGCGAGTATTAAAAGACGGAGGAAGTATGTAATACTTCACTTTTATAGACTTATAGTTGCATGTTACTTTGAACTTTTTAGAGGTCTAATTAATTACTTCGTATATAATGCCAATTATTTTAATAAAGTATCTCCTTCAAAGTATGAAAAACTCGTTTTCATTTTAAATTGAAATCGCGTCAAGTTTTTGTCGTAATTTGGACTAGGTATATTTTATTGTTATGAAAACCTAAAATTAAAGTTCTTAAATTCTCTACATATTTTATTAAGGCGATTATAATATTTCGATTATTTACCTTTCAAATATAATCCACTAAAAGGAAATAAAATCATAATTTTTTTGGACCCCCGTATATAATTTTCTGGATCCGCCCCTGCCACCAAGTAGCAGTATTTAAAACATGTGTTTTCCTCCACTTTTACATTATTTCATAGCGCGACTCATGTGCGACTAGCCACACCATCAACTTGATGGTGTGACGCGCGCTGCTAATATGAAGAAAGTTATTGATGGGTGTTACTTGACTTTGTATACTGGTGTTAGTTATACATTGTTACATTTCTTGTTTTATTGCAGTTTCTTGAATTTCATGTTAGAGGTTCCTTGTATAGACTTGTGTTACTTGATTTTCTATACTGGTGTTACTTATATATTGTATTCGTTGTTACTTTTCTTGTTTTATTGCAGTTTCATGTTAGAAGTTCATTGTATAGACAGATGTTACTTGACTTTCTATGATGATGTTACTTATTAAATGTATTCGTTGTTGTTTTCTTGTTTTACTACAATTTCTTGAATTTCATGTTCGAGGTTCCTTATATAGACTGGTGTTACTTGACTTTTTATGCTCATGATACTTTTAGTTATTACAGTTTCTTCAATTTCATGTTAGAGGTTCCTCATATAGACTGGTGTTACTTGACTTCTTATGCCGGTGTTACTTATACATTGTATTCGCTGTTATTTTTCTTGTTTTATTGAATTTTCTTCAATTTCATGTTAGAGTTTCTTTGTATATACTGATGTTACTTTATTTTTTGTGCTTTAAACGCGCTAGACTTATTTATAAGTGTGAACATGCCACACCATCAAGTTGATGGTGTTGCTGGTCACATAAAAGACCTGAGGTTATTTTTAATAATAATCCTTTTAATATTGTTATCCATAAAAAATGGGAGGAAACAAAATAACTGATGTATTCTGCCAAATACGAAGTATAATATTTTCCCATTTCACAAAAGTATAAAAAAACGTGGTTCATTTTGTCTTGCGATCCTATCTATCTAAAACTATTCCAAGTGACCTCAACGCTTGTACTTTCTTATCTTAAGGCCTTCATGGTTTCCTCTCAAGCCCAAGGCGCTGAGTAAATGTAGTACTTTCTATATGTAGTTGGGCTTGATAGTATCCACACTTAAAAGAGAGTACTTATACTATTATTAACATTTAATGACATTTCATGTCATCTAGCTAAATGTCGTCCGCATTAGATTGCAAGTGCCATGGCGTCAAGTCATATCCACATTGACATATACTCCTTCCGTATTTATTTAAGGGATACACTTGTCTTTTCCGGTCGTATTTATTTAAGAGATAAACTTGCCATTTTTAGTAACTTATCAACCCCACCATCTAATTAAATAATACATCTAATATACCTATCACCCACCATCCTATTAAACAAATAATTTCATAAACTCACCCCATCCTCCACCCACCAAAATGACATGGTCCCCACATGCTTAATTATTAAAATATCTATTCAACCCCACTTGCTTTATTATTTTATTTCATTCAATTATTCTTCTTAATACCCGTGCCCGGCCAAGTGTATCTCTTAAAAAAATACGGAGGGAGTAATATTTTCTTATAAAAACATGAAGAAATGCAAACATCAATATTTGAACCCATTACCTCATGTAACTCGCGTTCATGAGTTAGAACTTTAACCACTAATCCAACAACACAACTTATGATATTTAACCAATTTGTACTACTCTCTCCGTTCCTTTTTGTTTTTCCCGTTTGAATCTTGACACTATTCACAATGATAGAGAATCTTCTAAAAAAATTTCCAATGTATTAAAAACATATTTATGTGGGGTCTTGTTTGATTTGTTTCAATAAGTACTTAAGTTGACAATATCAAAATTTTATAATTTTTACTAACATGTAATTAGAGATAATAACGATACAAAATGTGCATTGACAAGTGTGCCTACGGAAATGGGAATAACTTTAAGGAACAAATGGTGTATTATTAAAACTCAATGGCATTTAATCCATGGCTCCGTGTTCATGAGCTAGAACGTAATTTAACCACGAATCCAATAACACAATTAAGATATTTAAGCAATTCAAAACATATAAGGTATGTTTGTTAATACCCCGTATTAAAACTTTAATGTCTACCATAATTATACTACCTCCGTTCCACAATAAATGTATCATTTCTCATTTGGACACTATTCATCAATCAACTTTAACAATCTTTCTTTCACCATTATGTAAGAAAAACATAGTCAAGTAAGATCTTGTTAAATTCGTATTAATGCGAGGATTCTAAATATCAACTTTTTAAAAATTTAGGAAAAATCCAACATTTGGTGGGTCTTCCAATAACAATCCACTAATACGATATCTCACGCTAATCCACCCTTTGGCGCATATTATATTTAAACATACCTTATGATCGGTTACCTGAAAGAAAAGTCAACAAGTTTCAAATTGACTCTATTTATCTGAGTTGGCTTTTTTACATTTTTTTAGTTATTTTTCTGACTAGGACAGAAGTCCTAAAAACTTAATTATACAAAACAAAAATCACCCTTCCCCCTCCGGCCTCCTCCCTTCTCATACCCGGTTTCCTCTCAAGCCTAAGTCTCGATACTGTATTGGAAAACCGATCAAATGTTGGATTATTAAAGTTAATTTTTCCTAATTTTTACTCATACGCATTTAGAGATACTATTTTCCAAATAAACATATTGAAAACGTGTAAAAAAATGTTGCATGTATTGTGGAACGGAGGTAGAATACTTTAACGATTTCTTATGAAACAACTATACTTACATTTTTTTTTCATTTACATTTAATTTTTTTTTTAACAATTTCATTTACATTACGTTTTTTTTTAACAAGGACATAATACAAGCCTTTGGTTCTCAAGTACCTTATATAATCAAGCCATAAATATTTTTTTCATGAACTAGCGTATCTCTCTCTGTTCTATAAGCCAACTCACGAGGATGATATTTTTTTAGTTTCCCTCTATTTAATACCTAAACTACCCGTTAATTAACATTTTTAATTATACACGGAGTAATGTCATTTAAGGAATATTTATTATTTCTATATTTAATAGTACTACATATAAAAACACAATATGTGTAGTATAAAATTCATGCAAGCATCGTGTGCATAAACACGACTACTATATATTAAAAGGCTTTTCTAAGAAAGTTTGTGTGACACGTGTTGCTCTGCTTATAAGTCTTTCACTCCATGTAATTTTCACATACATAAAAATTATCAAATATAGTTTGCATAAGGTTTGAACCCTGATCTCGAGGTCAAACAATAAAGTATTTACCACTAAGATATGACATGTTTCATGTTATATCATTGCAAAAAAATATAAGTAAATGTGACTGTTAATACCGGGACATCGTCCGGGACCAAAACTAGTTATTGATTAACGCAAACATTAAAAAAAAAATCAGGAGTGCACTAATTTGATAAATGATGATTCTCACTTCCTCTTTTGCTCTTCTATTTTAGCTCCCACCTCCTCCATTCATAACAAATATATATGAATAGAGTCAACACGACGTCACACACTAAACACGCTATACAAAACCTAAAGATGACATTGATTCGGGCCGGTCAGAGCACGGCTCAACCCAACACGAAAAAAGCATGGCCTTACACGGACATGGCAAAACACAGCTTGATACGAACATGAAGTCGTGGTTCGTGTACATTTTTTTGAAAAAAGCATGACAAGACAGGACACGGCGACAAATTATGCTAAATCAAGTAAAATTAAGAGACGACCCGACCCACGGACCCGACACGAGGGGAATGTGATCTTGTGCCGTGTCTGGAAAGCTTTTTGTGAATTTTCGATCCGGCCCAACTCGACACCAATTATAAGTGAGTTGGTGCGGACTTAGCCCGACCTGGTCCACAATCCATAAACCCGGCCCGGCACAAGTACACAACTCGACCCGAACTACGACCATCTTTTAACAAAACCCCGTAGTTACCCATTTCCACAATAAAATTATGTTGGGGTGATCGAGTAGGGAAAAACCGTTAAAGATGAATAAGAAATAGGGTGAAAATAGCACCCCACACGTACAATTGTACAAAGCTAGGAAAAAAGGTGAAAGGAGGATGGAGTCAAATGTAGCGGTGAGTAGAGTCACGCGGAGAGCAAGTAAAAGCATAAAAATGGGACATTTGAATTGACACTCACACTTCACTTCTAGTCTTTGCTTATCTTTTGCATTTAAAGTCTACTTTTTGAGTGTTTTTCACGCAAATATTCAACATCCCCACTCCAATCCCATTTCCTCTATACTCATGCAAAACTTCGGAGTAGCTATTGGTCCTATATCAGTTTCCAAATAGATGTATTATCCAGTAATTTTACATTATCATTATACTTTAGTAATTGTTCATATCTTTTTATTGGCTTACAGAGTAATTCGTATGAAAATAAATAGTTGTTGGATTACCCTCAACGTGTATTTTTAAAATGTTAATTTTTTTTAATTATGGATAATTAAGGAATTTAGGGTGTGTTATTTTCACCGAATGAAACATGAACTTGTTCAATCTAATAAAATCCAATTGACCTGGTAGAACTTGAATGAAATTTACTGAACTTGATTGTAAGAGAGTAAACTTGT